>NC_140586.1:333854138-336303888 GCF_964204655.1 Triturus cristatus | reverse complement strand
CTGTGTATTTTTGTGTGATGCCATTACGTTGTTTGGTACTTCGGTGTTGTATTTTTGTGTTGCATTTCTAGGTTGTGTAGGTGGTGTGTTGTTTTTTGGTATTATGTAACATTATATAATGGTTATGCATTGTGGTGCTTTATGTGCTGTTTTGTTTTTGTGCTGCATTATTGCATTGTATTGCTGTGCTGTACTGGAGTTGCTGTGTTGCATTTTATGTTGATTGTTATTTTTAGCTTTGTTGTTCTCAGGTATTCTTCATCCCAGCATACCAATAACACAAGCCAAGCAACCACAGAACACAATAATAAACCAACACAAACCCAGGCATCAGCACAAATGTTCAATGATATTATGTGATGCTGTGTGGTGTTATTGCGTTTTGACTATGCTTTTCTATTTTGTTGTGTTATTTTGTAGCACATTGTTCTGCTGTTGTGAAAGTGTGCTGCTGTGGTATATTGTGCTGGTATTTCTGTGATGTCACTATGTTATGCTGTGGCTTTATTCTGTTATTTAGGTTTGTTACTGTGTACTTTTGTGTGATGCCATTACGTTGTTTGGTACTTCGGTGTTGTATTTTTGTGTTGCATTTCTAGGTTGTGTAGGTGGTGTGTTGTTTTTTGGTATTATGTAATATTATATAGTGATGATGCATTGTGCTGCTTTATGTGCTGTTTTGTTTTTGTGCTGCATTATGTTGCTGTGCTGTACTGGAGTTGCTGTGTTGCATTTTATGTTGATTGTTATTTTTAGCTTTGTTGTTCTCAAGTATTTTTTGTTCTTTTGCCTTATGTTATCCTATCCTGTTCTTCTCTGGAATCAAGCAATCATAGCTGATTAGGGGTGAAACCCCGAAACCGGTCCTAGGATGCTTCTTTCCAGTCCAGGGAGGACCAGGTCAGGCAGTTCGGGCTGGACTGTTCCAATTGGGCACAGGGTCAGGACTGGTTTGCATATGGCTGGGTTCAAACTGGAATGGCATGGTGAGCAAAAAAACGATGGATTTAGGCCCAGAGCTCTGTACTGGGGTGAATGTATGACATTGTTCTGCATTCTGTCCATCTATTGTTCTTTTTGCATTTGTCACCCCGAGTGGGACGGGTATGCCCAGACGTGGGTCCTGCGCTCTCCATGCCACTGGAGTCAAGCTATCCTGGCTGAAGAGGGGTGAAACCCCAATACCGGTCCTAGGATGCTTGTTTCAAGTCCAGGGAGGACCTGGCCTGGCAGTTCAGGCTGGATTGTTCCCATTGGGTGCAGGGTCAAGACTGATTTGCATATGGCTCAGTTCAAACTGGAATGACATGAAACGATGGATTTAGGCCCAGATCTCTGTACTAGGGTGAATGTATGACATTGTTCTGCATTCTGTCCATCAATAGTTCTTTCTGCTGCAGTTTTATTAGACATATCAACATGCTGCTCCTACACTTCCAGTTAAAAACAGCACATTCCTTCAAACTTCCACAAACAGCATTAACAGCCAGAGCTTTGGAGCTGGGGAACCAGGTTTGAGTCTCAGCATAGGCTCAGCATCCTGTGTTGCTGGGAAATCACTTTATCTCCCCTTGCCTACCAAAAAATGAATGTATCTTTGAATAATGTAACTGGTGCTCATGTAAAGCGCTCCAATACTTTCGAGGCAAGTTTGCGCTGTAGAAAACTGCAAAAAAAATATAAAAGGTGGTAAAATAGCAAATAGCACTGCTCCAGTTATTCCATCCAAGGTGGTAAAATAGTGCTGCATAGTGCTGCTCCAGTTATTCCTCCACGTAAAACACCAGTCTGCTCAGAACTGAGGCAAAGACCAGTCCAGAGTTTAAGGCATGGGCAAAGTGGGCTCTGGCCCAGGGCTCCAGCCTGTCAGGGGCCCTGATAGAGCCAGCTCTGCTCTGCAGAGTCTCTTGCCCTGATGACCTTGAATAATTTTTAAACGGATTTTTGTAAATAGTGTTTTTTGGTCATTTATTTTTTAATGTGTGAGAGTCCATTATAGACATTTTGCAGACAAATATGTTTATGTTTCATGCACATCCATGTAAAAAGTTTATTTTAGATCAATACAGGACTGCACAAATGACAGAGATTACCTGCAGTGATATTAGTGAGCTGCTGCTGTGTCACAATACTGAAAACTCACATCCCTATCCCTGAATATTAGATGTAAACACATTTAGAATTTGACCAAAGAGGGCATGAAAGAGGTGAAACTGGATCATAAAATCAAAGCTGCTCTGAACAGGGGCCCCTGATAGATTTGGCCGGGGTCCCTCAAAATCCTGAAAACGCTTCCATCAGCAGTCTCGGTGCTGGCTTCGTGTGACCTGGCTCCAGGAGCGCAGCTCGCCTCCACCCGGCCTCCACCGTCGTAAAGCTCACTTTGGCGCGCAGCCCTCTCGTCGCCATGCATGCCTCCGCGCTGCAGGCTGGCCCTGCATGGCAAGCGAAGCTTTTGTGTCCTTTCATCAGTAACCATCGCCTCCTATATGCAATGTCAAGCCGCTGACAGCAGCCGGCTCCTGGGAAAGGCTGCCCCTGGAGCCGCTTCTCCTTCGGAGCTGAAAAGGCTGAGAAATGCCAGCCTCTGCTGTGGCATTGATTAATGTAAAGAGACTGGCATTGACATGTTCTGTTGATGCTCAGAGTTGTGCCAGCACCTGGCTCGTTTACTAATGTTTCCTTGTTGCATGGGGCAGACCGGATGACACATGGAAACAGACTGACTTCCTAACAGGGTTGTGTCTGTGAAAGGCTAATGAGGTTGTGGCAGGCACATTCCAGGCACGCAACTGACCTCGCCACATCCCTACAGGCCTTTCAGGCCTACTGGCCTCGTCCATAATACCCACCTTCCCCTGAGAGTATTTTAAAATCAATCGTATATCTAACCTTTCCTGGCCACAGTCACATGACATTAAATCGTATTTCTCCATTGACGTGAGCCCAGGGATGTTGCCCCTTTACAATCGCCAAATTCAGCTGCTCTGCTGCAGAGGGGCAGCTGATTCCAAACAGGGGATGCACTGTCCAGGGGGGGCACCATTCACTATATGCTGTGAGCATCCTGTAAACATCATTTTGTTATGAGGCAGCAGCTTTGTAGGGGCAAAATAAGTCAAAAGCAGTACTTTCATCAGTGGACAGAGAGTACTCAAGGGGCAAAATTGCATTTTCACTGGACAACTGAAAACCCTTGCCCTATTCCTGCATATTCCGTCTCCTTTTAGAATCATCTTTTAAACCACCTGTTTTGACTGAAATATTTGTTAAATGTGATCTAAAAATTCAAAATCTGCCTCCATCTATCCAAAACATTCATTGGTGGGCATTAAGTAAACTCCATAAACTGACTATTAACATTTTTAAATATTAAGGACTGATGTTCCTTAAAGTACACCTCGTCGCACTTATTATCGCCAGAATTGAACGAGAAGCCAACACCATAAAAACTTCAAAAAATTCAGCCAAATATTTCGCAATGTCACAGGAGCAATGTGCTTTGGACTGCAGTATTTGCCAATGTTTATTGTAGAAACCAAGGGGCATATTATCAATGAGGCTATAATTTTAACGCCCACCTGCATATGTCCGCACCGTACCCCAGGCGTACCCCAATCCTCGCATATGTATGGACCGTACATACGCGAGGATTGGGGTATGCCTGGGGTACGGTGCAGACATACGCGGGTGGGGGGGTATGCCTGGGGTATGGTGCGGACATACGCGGGTGGGGGGGTACGCCTGGGGTACGGTGCACACATAGGCGGGTGGGGGGGTACGCCTGGGGTACGGTGCGGACATACGCAGGTGGGGGGGTACGTGTGGGGTACGGTGCGGACATACGTGGGTGGGGGGGTACACCTGGGGTACGGTCTGTAAATACGGGGTGGGGGGTACGGTGCAGATGGACGGGGGTGGGGGGTATGGTCCGTACATACGGGGTTGGGGGGTACGGTGCGGACGGACGGGGGGGTGGGGGGTACGGTGCAGACGTACGCGGGAGGGGTGGGAGGCTGGGGGGGGCCGTACGTCTCGTACCCCGGGTACAAGTGTACTCGGGGTAGGGGTCGTACAAAGTTCGCTCCGTACGGGGCCTTTTCCATGCGCTTGTGCTTTCGGACGGGCGGTACGGGTCCTACTTGCGCGCTTGGACTTCAGTTTTACGATTTGTATGTAAAACTGTCCGGGGCCGTCTCGTAGACTTTTCCCGAGGCGATTTGTATGTATTTTTCACGTACGAATCGTACTTCACCGTTTGTACGGGACTTGTACGATTCGTACGTAAAAAAATACGGATACGAGTCGTACGGAAAAAAAAAATCCAGGATTGGAATTGACCCCTATGTGTAGGTCAATAAGTGCCAGTCACCTTCAGACTGCAGGCTGACTGAGAAGTCAATCGCTAAAAATCTGCCAGATGAGTTCACATCTGTTTTTTGCAATATGGATCCTTGAAATTAAAATAGTGATGCTATTTTGTCATGTGTTGTGCTTTCAAGATGGCGGCGATAATCCGAAATGTAGCTCATCACCTACTCCACGTCATTTCAGAAGGCAATCTCGAAAAGGAGAGTTTCTCGGAAATATGAAAACACTCTCCAGTCAGCATTATTTACAGTGTGGACCAATTTCAAGATGGCGCCTGACATGTTCTCCGACAGCTGATATCCAACCTTGAGATAATTCCAGAAGCATTGTTTGGACAGATAGCGGTTTAACTTGCAGTGCTGAAATGCTTCAACTGCACACCTCTCAAATACTATGGCTCTCACAAGGGCGGGGCAGCAGAGGGGAGGATTTTGACGCAGGGCTTGTGCTTTTCAGGGCCCCACTCTCATTCAGCAACATTTATTGACTGATTTTTAATTGTACGCAACCTTGCCCTCTTCATTAAGATTGAGGCCATTTGTGGAGGCCACTTCTATTGGCTTTTGTTTGCCCTAGCTATTGAGCCTCTAGCAGAATTGTTCAGACAAAAAGGACAACCACATGGAATGCGTCTGGGACAGAGAGACCATGTTATCTCGCTCTATGCAGATGACCTACTATTATATTTGAGGGATGGGAGCGGGGAGTGGAACAGCGCTGGCCCTTCTGGAGACTTATTCAGCTTTGGCGGGCCTAAGACTGAATAAAACGAAAACCCATATATTCCAGCTGACAAGAGGGGCACAACGCGCAGCTGACCTGCCTGCAGCTTTGACTTGGGCCCCGCTTTTTAAAATATCTTGGAATACAGGTATTTCATGATACGGACAATCTGAGGGAGGGAAACTTGAACCCAGTTATGCGGTCCCTCGGACGTGTATCCAATTCTGGCGCTCACTTAAACTTCCCATGATGGGTCGAATTGCAGTGGCAAAAATGATCATGCTTCCCAGATTGTTATACTATTTCGTAAACCTGCCAGTGGTGATCCCACCTTCAAGGTTCACTGGGCTTAATAGATTATTACAGGAATTAATTTGGATTGGGACAGAAATAGAGGTTCGCTGGCATTGCTACATGGGACCCCAGAGGAAGGAGGATTGGGTGCCCCAGAGTTTGAGCTATACTACTCGGCGGCTAAACTGCAGTGGCTGGCCCAGTGGGTAGATGGTCGGAACCTAGAACTTCTAAATACCACGCACTTGATTATCAATCAGAGGCAGCTGCTAGCTAAGCTCCTACACCCCTCGGTGACCATGCAGAGTCCAGGGGTGCCAATACAAGCAGCATTGAATATCTGGAAGATATGGCGTCGACGTACAGCAGGAATACCAACGTACTCCAGGACTGTCCCTTTTTGGGCTTCCATGTGGGAAGCCACCTACACTATTTTTGAGCACACAAATGTCTAGCTGGACAGAGGCTTGGGTAACGTCGGTGGGAGACTGCTTTCACAGTGGAGTCTTAATTCCCCTAGAGGACTGCCTGGCCCAATATAATTTGCCTAGTGGTCAGTTCCTCACTTACCATTCAGTAGTGAAAACATTCAAAGATCTCTGGGGAAGCGCCCAGCTGGAACCGCAGACACATGAAACGTTACAAGTCCTAGTCACGCTGGGATCAGCTAGGCACTTTGTGAAATGGCGCTACAGATCGTTGATTGGTATGGTGAACACACCTTTAGAATGGTTATGGGAAAGATGGAATGTGGCGGTGGGGAGGAACTTGAGGGATAAGGAATGGTCCCAATTATTTAGAAGTCCAAAACAGATATCTAGGAATGCTGCGTTAAAACTCATTCAATTTAATTATGTGCATATTGTCTACCTCACGCCCCACAGGCTGAATGTAATGGGAGGGAGGAAGGTTCGGGGCTGCCCGAGATGTGGACAAAAAGACGTAGGATTCATACATATGACATGGAGGTGTACGACACTACAGGAATACTGGGGCACAGTACTGGACCAGATCAATTTGACATTGGCTCAGGCACTCCCGTGCTTCGTTGAGGTATGCCTCCTAGGATTGTTCCCCAGACCAAAAGCAAAGAAGGTGGGCTCCCGTTTTGTAGACCTGGCTCTGGTTCTGGCACGCAGGCAAATAGCTGTGAACTGGAAAGCACCGAAATGCCCCCTAGTATTGTTAGGGGAAAAGGCTGTGGACACCTGGACCAGGGCAGAGGAAGGGCTATACAGTGTGAGGAAGGCAGGGGACTCCGCTGACGCCCCACAGCAGAATTATAGACAGAAATACTGAGGGCTTGGAACACCAGGAACGACGAACATAGAAGTGAGTGGGAGGGCACAGATGTGATCACAGAGAAGGATAGTGACACCTCTGTAAATTCATAAGCATGAAAAGACGAGAGGATATTGAAGGAGAGAGATTCCCTTTCCCCCAACCCCCCCCCCACGAACCCACTTCCTACACGCAGTGCGGTTGTAAATAGAGTGAAAGAGTTATTAAAGGTGATCCTAAAGAAAACTGAATTTTGGAGGCACCACTGGAGAACACTGTGTTGAATTGTTTCAAAATGGGACAGTTGGGTTATTGATATAAAAAGGATATGGTTATTAGATGCAAAGACAGTTGAGACTCCCCAGAGTATTAATGCTACTCTAGAACAGGAATAATTATTAGGAAGTAAAATTGTACCAATACACTGTTTCGAATAAGGTTACGAAGGCAGAACTGTGAGTTTAAATTGAGTATCTAAGGATGTGTTGATGTAATTTAAGATACAAATGCTGTACCTGGTACTATATCTCAGTAATACCTGTATGTATGCAATTATGAAAAACTGAAAGCACTAATAAAGAAAAAATAAAAATAAACTGTGGCTTGACTGAAACGAAAGACCATCAAGACACCTTGAAGTCCTCAAAATGCTGTTATATGGAGCCATCAGTAAACGTGACATACAGTGGCATCTCGTTCATAAGAGTGTTGGGGTTCCATCTGTCTTGTTTTCTGCCCCTTTTTATTAAACGAATAGTGAATAACAGGCTATTATTCATTAATGGTATAAATTAAGAAATTCCAGGTATGAGATAGATTTTCAAAGGCTGGCGAAGTCCGCAGAGATATGACATGACTCAGTGGTATTCCATTAGTGGTGTGTTGCATCATCACCCATAGAGGTAATCCCATGTGCTTTAAGCTTAAACCCTGCAATACCCGGGTGTAATAGTCAATCATCCTGCCATCTCGCCCTCTCCAACCAGGTGAAAAAGCCAGAACCTGAAAGCTGGATCCTGTGCAGCACTGCACAGGTTCCAGTTTTAGGTTTCCTGCTTCAGTGCTCAAGGTGGAATGGAGCTGCCTTCCTGTCCAGAGGATCCATTCACCACCAGCACCTGAAGGTAAATGAAAGAAAATCTAACAATTGAGTCTGTGTTCGTATGGAGGAGTAACCGTGCGTGTGTGTGTGTGTGTGTGTGTGTGTGTGTGTGTGTGTGGGTTGTGTATGAAAGAGCATGTGTGGGTGTGAATTGAAGTGAAAATGAGTGAATAAGAGTAACTGAGGGGGAGTCAGAGAGAATAAGTGAGAGTGAGCAACAGATGGTGTACCTGTGAGTGAGAATACATGACACTGCATGAGAATCAGAGTAAGACAGAGAGAGAGCAAGAATGAGTGTAAATGACTATGTAAGGGAGTTAGAGGAATTAAGAGAGTGAGTGAGAGTGAGATGTGTGAATGAGTGAGAGAGTGAAAGCAGTCAGCATGAGTGAGTGAGAGTGCGTTTGTGTGTGTGTTACTCTCGCGAGTCTGCCTCTGAACCTAGCTTACTGGAAATAATTTTCGTCATATGAGGTACCAACGGGAAAATGCCAGCAGTGACATCATGGAGGTAAATCTCTGCATCTTGGGATAAGGGCTACCATTGGCAAAATGTTGACCCTCAGACCCTAGCAGTAATTCTTGGCATTTGGGGCATCTATGGCAAAAGGTTTGCGCTGGTATACTGGACTTAATTCTTCCCGTAAAGGGCCCTAATGGCAAAATGCTGGCACTGGAATATTGGAGGTCATTCTTGGCATAAGTGGCACCCATGGCAAAATACTAGCACTGGCACAACATTGGACATCATTCTTGGCATAAGGGGTAACCATGGTAAAATGCTGGTGCTGGCATTTTGGTGATAATTCTTGGCATATGGCGTACCCAGGAAAAATGCAAAAGCTGGGGTATTGGAGGTAATTCTAGACATAAAGTGCACTCATGGCAAAATGCTGGTGCTGTCACACTAGAAGTAATTCTTGGCATATGGGACAACCTTGGTAAAATGCAGGTGCTGGCATACTGGAGGTAATTTATAGTATATTAGTGGGGACAATGACAATGTGCTGGCCCTAACATAGTAGAGATATTTTTCGACATATCAGTCATGCATGGTTCTTGGCTTAAGAGGATATATATCAATGGCATGTGAGGAAACCCATGACAGAATGATGGCCATCGCACAATTGAGGTAATGGCACTACACATTTTGAAAAACATGGGATCAATTCCTGAGGAGCATCATGCTTCATTGGCTTGGACACCAATGCCTTTTTAGAAAATATCTTTGAGAGTTGTGCTTAAAATGCACAATTTTGCCCTGTTTATAAAAAAACCGAATTATAAAAACCTCAGTATAACCACTGAGATGATGTCAGCATCATTCACTCCACTTGCTTGCTGGAATTCGGGGTAAGCATTACACCCCACCACTCTCAAAGATCACTTCCAGCCACTAGTGATATTCAGCAGGCGTGGTGATATAATGCAATGTAACTGTTCAATGTAAGATCGATAATGTTGATAAACAAAGGTTTCTAAAAAATAAAATTAAAAATAAGTTAATACAGAAGTGAACAAGTCTCCAGAAAATGTGAAAGACCTAAGGCTGAAAGATTGTTGAGAGAAAGATGTAATGAAGAAAAATATAGTTTTCACTTTATATACAATTGGGGCTCCTGGTTTTATGGTATTTATGTTTTTGGACATTTCGTCTGTAGCTATTCATATTTGTTATCTGCTCTTTTTATGTGTATTGATCAATTTTTAATCTATGTTTTGTGAAAAAAAGGAAGCTCAGATTTCTATATTTTTACATTTATTTAGCTGATGAGGGGACACTTACAATTGGATGCCTCAAGGGTTTTTAATGCTGTTGGAGGCTATATATAATGCATCACCCACATTCAATATATTTTTAGGAGAGTAGAATCTCAGAGCATATGCAACTGTGTAATGCTGCATTAGAAAAACCTGTCCCTTTTTTTTTTACTCCCCAGCATGTCAGTCTGAACAGCTGTTGGCCTGCAGTCGTGACTGGCAGCATCAAGGCTCACTAAAAATACTTATTTTCCATATTTTTCCATAGTAAACATAAATATGGAGAAGTAGATGGTTTTCTGTCTCTATTTATGGGTAAAAATCAGTAAAACTGGGAACCTTAATTACAATCACTCAGACAGCTGAACATCTTTGAGGTTTTGCACCATGATCGGCGTGCTCTGGAATGGTCAACAACGTTGAACGATAAATTAAAGATTGTATTGAACAGCGGCAACAACTGGTCAGAGAGTTCGATAGAAACCCTCGGCTGGAACGGTTGCATTAACCTCCAGTCTATGAGATCAGGAAATGCAGACAACAAGCTACAGAAATCAACACTCATCTAGATAATGGGTAATAAAATGACTTTTAATATCCAAGAGAAAATATAAGAAGTCTTGTAGGGTTATTAAAGGTGCTATGCTCACAACGGAAGTGGACGACAAACCAAGAGCTGAGTAAGAAATGGAAATTGTCATTATTGATCGGAAATCGGATGAGGATCATTGCTACGTATTACATTTCATTTGGATGATGCAGTATGTGATGCAAACAATTTGCAATCATTCTTTAAATATATGGCGCTGGAGCAAACGTCGACAAGGCTCTTTAGTCATACACTGAGAGAAAGAACAGCTTTATCTGGAAACTCCAGAAAGAAAATGAAGTCCATTTACCAAGACCTTTTCCACCTTTGTTCAAATTGACAGAAAACAACATAAAAAAGACAGTGCGCAGATGTTCCACACCGTCTTTTTTATACAGCACAAAACTGGCCCAAGGCAACTACATGGATATACATGCCAACAGACCCAATTCAAGCAGGAGTTTCCCAGTTTTTTAAGACAAAAAAGTATTTATTTTAGGTGTCTCCTGCCTAAAATGGTCTTTGTTTCAGTATAAGTCAATGGGGAAAATATATTCCCTGATTTTTTTCAAAAATCTTTCACTTTCTAGTTTAAAAATTTTGGCATGTATGGACGAGCACCAGAATATGTTATGCATTTTTTAGGCCCAGAGAAATTAGATGATTTGCCCAGAACGAAGAACCAAGGCCAGCTTTCAAACCTGGTCCCTCAGTTCCAAAGTTGGCAGATCTAGCCACAAGGCAGCATCTCCACCACCTTGCGAGTACCGAGAAACAGCCATGAAAAATGTTTTGGACTTGGATGATTGAGTTGGGCAGGGTGATGTTGTTACTAAAAAAAGTATATATTTATCCTTTACTCTAGATTCTAGATCTGGCAATTCACTGCTAGGACGTTGCAACAGTTGGTAACAAGAATCATTGCCCGCAGTTGCTTTGTCATAGAGGCCTTCCAGGCCAGGCTGGGAGGCTTCTCTGGGAGCCTGTCGGCACAGCCCTGCTTGGCTGCTTTGACTGAAAGCAGAAAGCGCAACAGCAGGAGGGGGCAGGGAGGGTGGTGGGGGGTGGTGAAGGATGGCAGGTAAGGTATTTTTTCACATTTGGGTCAGGGAGGAGAAGCCATGTTATGTTTCGGCCCCTATTACTCCTCTGCCCCTGAAGAATGCAGGGGCAGATGCTTTTGAGGGTCATACATAACACAAAATGATAGATGAGTAAAAAGGGAATTACTGGTATGTTTTTCACCTGCTGGCTGTGAGTGACATCATAAAGAACTCCAGTTTTGCTCTCGTTATCTATTTGATTTTACTCAGAACTCTGCGTGAAAAGCCTACCCGTAATTCACTGATGCTCATACAAATCAATATATAATGCAGTGCGAGTAACCTTTCAGTTATGTTAGAGCGCCAAAGGGGGTTGGAACATTATACACTCTGATTGAAGGGCAGTGTGGGGGCTGAACACCTCTAATCGGTTAGGATGGTGACCAAAGTGGATTTTGTACAATCGCGGCCCCTAAAAGACCAGCTTCTGATGGAGTCATCTATAAACGAAGGAATAGCAGTTATGTCGAACGAATGAATTTAAACACCCGCATGTTGATGCTGGAGACACCGTAAAGGTTTCCTTTGCTGCAAGGTAGCAGTAGAAACACGTTCTTATTGAATTGAAGTGTCCTGGACCTTGACACTTACATCGAATTTTAAACTCCAGCAATATTACTTGGGCATCAGAGTGAACTGAAGCCATGTGCAGAAGCACGGGTTCATCTCAAGTGGGAAGCTTTCCTTAGTGCTATACCAGATGTAAGTAAACACGGTGACACGTTCAAGCCACTTAAAGAATTAAAACAGCCTGTAGTCAGGTCAACCATCAAGAAAATGACGCAAAAGCCATCAACTGCTCTGGAGGAAGTCATAGCTGCCAAGTTTCCCAGGTCCATGAAAGAAGAGCTGCTCCAGTCCGGGTTTTTTCTTTGAATTCTGGGACTTGTAGCCCTGGTTTTACAATGCAATAAACAAGCCTGCAATTCCCAGAACTCAAAATAAAAACCTGGACTGGAGCACTTATTCACGCATGGATCTACCTGGGTAACTTGGCTGGGCATTGAAATGGAGCCAATAATGAAGTAAGTTTGTTGGCATTGTACTTTGCAATCATTATATCGAGTGCTGGAACATATAGCTTGGCATGAGTGGGCTGCTGCTAGCCTTCACAAGGGCGGGTCGCTATACACTTCCGTCATATCTAAAACTGGTGATTAATTATTGTCAGCATTTGACCAGCAAAACTTTGCAAATTAAATAACAGCTTGCCTTGCAGATGAGCACATGATCCCTGAGACTGCAACATGTATAAGGGCTGAATTCTAAGCTGGTAACCTTTGCATTAAGCATCCAAACACTACCAGCCAAGCTGGTACCAACCGTACTTTCAAGCAAAACAATAAATCCAGCATTAAAAAATGGAGGCCGCTCCACTGGCCGGAGTGCAGAAAATGAGGCTGATGGCAAGTCAGGTATGAGATTTGGGGCCCCATTACAAGTGGGCCGAAAAAGGACCCGATATTCCTTCACCCTGCTCCTCCCTGGAGTTAGTGATACCACAGGTATCAGTGTTTCTGGAAGAACGGAGATTACCCCATTACAAGTTCGATCCTGAGGTCTCCCGAAAAAAATGGGAATTTCTGATGGCTACTGCATCGCATTCCGGAAGTAATTTCCCAGAGTTTCACCATGACATTTAGGATCACTTTAGCAGCTGATGTAGGCAGGTGAAAGACACTGGCCCCGTAGATTTACAGCAGAGCTTGCAATCCTGGTCAGCTGGTACAGTCTGTTACCTGATGAATACGACTTTCAATGAGTCATGGATTTAGTCAGTTCCCATGACAACCCGCTCGATATCCACAAGTACACACCATAGCATCATCACTGTTGTAGCCTCTCGCGAGAGTGGGCATGCACTCATTGTTGCAAACATGATTTAGAAAACAAGCTATCTCTTTTGTGGGATTATATTGCCAAAATCAACAAAAACCCACATTTGACTTTAAAAACTTCCCAGGAAAGAATAACAATAAATGTACACAAAGAAACACAATATTTTACGTCAGTGTTCGTAATAAGGGATAAGATTTGCATACAAAAATGCCTTCGTAAAACTCTGTAACATCACAGCAGGCGAAAGCATTTTAAGCCACCAGAAATGTATATGAAACCACTAACAGCAGGGCTGTTTACATTGCTCATGGTATAGTCGCCTCTCATAGATTGAGAAAAACACAAAAGTGAATGGAGCAAAAATGCAATCAATCTCTGCCATGGAACTCGCCCTGGGCTGCATTCCAGTCCATCGTTTTTATTTCCTCAATGCACCACTCCAGACACTAACCAACCTCATGCAAATCAGCCTTGATCCCATTCCAGTAGGAACAGTCCAACCCGAAATGCCAGGTCACATGTCCTCTGAATGGGAACTAAAGTAACCTCTATCTGATTTTGACCTTGCTATGCCTCATCAGTGAGTAAAGCAGGGGTGCGGCCTGAGTGAGTTGAAGTGGCTGATACTTCTGCATACATTTGACCCATTACCTCTTTGTTTCTGTCATTCGCAGAATTTGTATGTCACCTTATCGAACCACGAAAATATCGCCCTACATATAGAACAGGACCACAGAAGTGGCTCTAGAAGTAGTGTCAATGTAAATGCAGGTGGTGGTCCTCATCTTGGAATGAGAATTGCTGGCCATGGCACTACTATGCCTGTTAAGTAGACCCATTCAGCATCATCCAACCCCAATAATACGTAGCTGATCTTTTTTTGTGCTACCCTTAGCAGCGTAATGGGCAGCTGCAACACTCTCCTCACTTGTCAATCATCTTACTTGGTGGATTTATAGACTGGAGTCAGTGCATTTTTTATTTCAGTACACCTTACCTCAGGGGTAAAATATACTACATGATACGATGAAAAAGCACATATAAGCCAAGCCATCGTCTCTTGGTCAACATTTGGTATCCAATTGTACATCCCAGTGACTCTATCACATTAGCATGTGATAGGGTCACTGGGGTTGCACGAATGGATATGTAAGATTTTTGGATGTAAGCTGTGTCGGGAAAGTATCGAAGTGATCTAGCTGTTCCTGACATGCATATCTAATGAGGAACTAGCGTGTGGCGCATCCGGCACAGTGAGCGACTCAACAAGTAAACCAGGAAGTGAATAGATGCCTTTAAATCGGCCGCTTCTATGTGTGATGAAGTTATCGATAAAGAAGGGGTTTGCCCAAATCCTCCTCCACTTTCTGGGCTATAAACAAGTTCAAAAAAGAATATGAGGGGGAGGAACAGATATCGCAAAATAATCAGAATACATTTAATTACTCCAGTGCATAGGGTCCTAATCCCATCCAATTTCGATTTTTTTTTTTTTTAAAGTCACATTCGTAGTTCATTCCAAGTCACAACCGTAATTTATTTCTTATTTCATATTGATTATTTTTGTATGTTGTATTTGATGTTTTGTATATATATAAATTGTCTGTTGAATAAATGTAAAAAGATGAATAGTCCCAGCCAGATATGAAATAAGAAATAAAAAAATTACGGTTGTGACTTGGAATGAACTACAAATGTGACTTCTTTTTTTGAACAATAAATCGAAATTGGTTGGGATTGGGACCCTATGCACTTGAGTAATTAAATGAACTCTGATGTAATTATTTTGCGATATCTGTTCCTCGACTCCATATTCTTTTTTGGACTTCTATGTGTGATGAAAGCCAGTAGTGTAGCCAGGATGCCATGGACCCTTGTGCAAGCAAGGACAATGGCCCCTTTGGCTGTTGTTGGGGTAGTAAGAAACAGCATTGTCAGGGTTCAATGAACCCCTGAAGGCTCGGTGCCGCGGCACCTGCTGCACCAATGGTATCTACGCCCCTGCAAGCAGCATCATGAAAGAAAGTGGGTGTCATGAAGATGCCACGGCACAGAAAAGCAGTGACATTGAGACTTGCTATCGATGCCATCGGTCCAGTGGTTAATTTGTACAGATGGCGGTCACTGGCACTTAATTGTGGGGATGGGGACTCATTTATTGTCACCAGACTGAGCAAGAGTGAAGAAAGCAGAAAAGGGTGAAAGGAGGAGGAAGACAGGAAAGAGAAAGCAGGGATGAGAATAAGCCCGTAAGAGAGAGATAATGAGACAGAATGTAGGTCCATGTGTGGCGGATACATGCCAGAAATTCAGGAACAGTCACCGGCTACCTCAATCATTCGGAAGCTATGGGATATTTAACCCAGCATGAGCAATAAATCCGGAATTTGTGACTGTGCAGAAAATAGTAAATTTGACAAACAATGCCTACAATGAATACGTACTAATTTCACAGTCTGATTAATTTATTAAAATACATTGCTGTCAAGGTTTCTCAGTGACCCGCACTAATTTTACTGTGACCCACTGGTCACAAATTCAAATCCTGTCAAGGCCAACTCCACATTCCATCATTCTCTGTATTTAATTTTGGTTAAAGAATCATCTTTTATCTACAGCCCTCAGAAACAGCAAAAGTACAGTATGAAGGGCTACACAAACCAAGATATTTTAAAGATTGTGATTGTTCAACCAGAAACAGACACATTTAATTGCAAAAATTGAAATCTTTGATGGTGTTGAAAAATAGACACATGATTTGTGTAAGTGGTGTGGCTCACAGGTTAGAGGGAGCAGACCCGGGAGCAGAAGTCGGCCAGGGACCAGGGTTCGATCCCCGACGGGGCAGGGTCTTGGGCCAAGGTCAGCGGGCTCGACGATTCTCGCCTCGGTGCCCACTCTAACCATGGATCCCACTCAGCAACTCTGGGCAACAGCTTGCTTAATCTCCACTTACGGCCACATCAGCGCCGGCGATGCTTGTCTTCACCTTGGAGATGCCCAGTAGGGACCATCTCACAGGGAAAGCCAGGATGGGTTCCCCAGTGGTTTACAGCGCCGGGACGCCTTGGGGCAGCTGTGCGCTTTACAAGTCTACAACATTTACATTACAAGTAAAGTAAGCATGTCGGCATTTATTAAACATATAACTATGTATAGCTTGATTCATTGTTAAATTAACCCACACCATTTGTAGGAAGCTGGCTCTTTATATGATATACCAAAATGAGATATATCGTGCAAAGAGCCCAATTCCCTTATATGTGGACAGGGGCTTGCTCTAACAATCCCAAAGTACTCTTCTAGGGAGCAGTGTGGTCGAGCAGCCTTAGGCTTATCTTAGAGGCGTGAAAGACATCTGAAAATACACACACTGGTCAATTAATGTGACAAACCACTCAATAAGGAGATCCACACCAAATTATAAAAAATAACACATGTCTTTATATATGTTTAGGCACCAGAAACAATTAGTTCAGGTAAGGACATTTTTAAACAGGAATTCTTTTCAGTTCAAAAAGTCGACACTTAGCGCAATTTTTAGAAGCTGCAATGTTATCCTATGGGAGGAAAAGTCTATGCAGCTTTCAGGTCCAGTACAGCAGGTTATAGGAGGGGCCAATCTCCAGGAGTTAAGGAAAGTGGTGGGAAAGGTCCAAGGCAGCACCAGCAGAACACCAGCAAAGGACTCTGGACAAAGGGGGTCTGCTTCCTCTCCTGGGAGGGAAGCCAGATTCAAATTTCCAAGGCAGTGGCTTCTTTGAAGCTCCCCTGCCTCGGAATGCTAATCAGCAGGTCATTTTGAGGAAGGGGGTGTGAAAACCGTCTTCCAATGCAGGCATTGTTTCAAACCTCCTGAGAGCATAGGCCCTCACCCTGGGAGGTCAGACATCTGTCTTGGGTGGCAGAGAACAGTCAGCCAACACACCAGAGGCTGGTAGGTTTTCAGGTGGCACCTCTAAGTTGCCCTCTGGGTGCATGTATGAATAAATCCACCAATGAAATCAGGATGGGTATGTAAATATGAGATGTTTGATACCAAACATACCTACTTTCAGTGAAGCCATCATGTAGCTATGGAACTCGTTTTCAGCAGTGTGCAGCACATGTTTTAAAATGGCTTCCCTCGTCACTTGCACTGGTAGTAATGGAACTGACCAGCACAGGGGCATAACTGCTCATGCAGATATACCTTTACGTGTAATATAATTAAGGCTCCCTGTTTTCCGTTTTTACTGATTTTTACAGATAAATACAGACAGAAAACATCCATTTTCTTGTCTGTATTTATTTTTAAATGTGGATAAAAACGGAAATTGGGTTGCTTTTTGAGTAATTCTAAATACTCTCTGACATGACTGTCATGCCAGTAAATGTGTGGATTGATAAGGAGGTTCAAAATGAAAGGAATATTAGTAAAGAGGCTTTAACAGCAGTAGATGTGCACAAGTTTGACACTGAAATTTGCATATTTTCAGATAAGTGCACTGATGTATCTTCTGTGATTGTTCACAGCACTGAAACCTGGCAGACATTCAAGCATGAGTGCATATTTATTGATTAAATACATGTGGAAATATACTGTCAGCTTAATTTTTCCACAAAATCCAAAATAAATATGGATAAATACAGATAAAAGTAGCAAAAAATAAATATGGATAAATACAGACGGAAATGGCAAAAAAATAAATACCATAAAACTGGGAGCCCCAAATATAATACACCCTGCCTTAGGGCTGCAAGGCCTGCTGTAGGGGTGACTTACAAATACTACATGCTGTGTTAGGGGACATGGCACACAGGGATGTTATGTTATGTTAAGCACATTTATAAAGCGCCTGGTTACACTCAGCCAGTGTGTCCCCGCGCTGCCCTGGCAAGCTGCCCTGGCAAGCTACATCCTAACCCAACCAGACCCAATTATCCCGAAGGAAATAAATACGTTTTCAGATTTTTCCTAAAGGTGTCCTTCATGTGTGTCATGTCGTGTTTTTGCTTTTGTCCTTCACCAAAACACGCAGCCTGCAGTGGCAGTCTTACATGTGTTTACTGAGGAGTCCCTTGGGGTGGCACAATTCAGGTTGCAGCCCTTAGGGACCCTCTTTAGTACCTCAGGCCCTAGGTAGCAGAGATACCATTTATTAGGGACTTACAGAGAGTGCTATAGGCATTGCCAATGTGGGGGAAACAGTTGTTCATTTTTAGGGGAAAAGATCTGGCACTGGGGATCTGGTTAGCAGTAACCCAGCACACTTCAGTCAAAGTTGCATCAAATACCAGGCACAAGTAGGGGGAGGGATTGGTACTGCAACAAAAACCCAGTTTCCTACACCATTGTAAATAAAAAAACTGACATCAAACAATAGGTAATGGTTCTGAACACGATGGGTAGTTTTCAGAAATAGATATTTCAAGATATTTCTATTTTCCATCCCAAGACCCTTAATCATATACACAACGTACCTTTAAATCCCCACAGGCTACCAGAGCTAAGGTCGCCATATTACAGGGAAAATGTTCTTGCTATATATTTAATATTAAAGCACCTTGCATGGCTTGTAATAGTTTGCCTTTCTGCCCTGTGCATTTTTTCTGGACAGCCCTCTATGGTTCCCACAATGAACTTGACAAGCACCTGAGGGCACTAGAGACACATCTTCTCTACGCTTTACTGTTCCTCAGCAGAGCGCTGTTCTGATGACCTAGGTGCATCCAAAGTGTACCTCATTCTGAGTCTGGCAGACTATTGGCCCCTCAGCCAAGCAGTGGCGTAACGAAACTTGAGCCCCCCACCTGCAAAGTACATGGAGCCCCCCCCCCCCCCGTCCCACCACCTACCACTTTTGCTGAGGGTCCCCCTTGAGCTCGGGGCCGACCCCGCACCGTGGGGGCTGAGGGGGCTAATGTTATGCCACCGCAGCCCAGGCAATGCTGCAACTGGCGCAGGTGGGTGCATGATTAATAGTCTAGGCCAGATCACAATAATGGTAATATGTGTTCAGAAAGGACCTCGCGACCTGGCTCTTTGGATGACCTTGGAGTTGCCCGAACCTCCCCCCGTGCCTTGAGACCCTCACGGGTAAGTAGTGCGCTTTATATATCTCTGATTGATTGATTGCGCAGGTGTGTGTGTGTGTGATTTACTGAGATAGAGTAAACAGTTGAGTCCATTTGGATCCCATGTGCTTACTGCACAAGAGGCTGGCGCTTCATTAGCAAGGCCGGCTTTGTCCAGGGTGGACATGCCCCCCTACACACATTCCTTCCCAGTTCCCCCTTCCCCAAAACTCATCTTACTTAGTGGGTGTGAGGAGGATGCTAACCATCTCCTCTGTCAGACTAGGGGGCAGATTTACTAAGCTGCTACATAATGCAGCACAGCATTGGATAAAAGTGTTGCACGAGAGGGAGCGAGAGCATAATAGCTTCATATCTACTACTCTCGTCCCTAGTGCTGGCGCAGAAACAGGCTGCTAGCGCCACCCACTATGGTGCAAAGGCATTGTTTAATTTGAGCCAGTGGTTGCTTGTGGGTCCCACCGGCACTCATTTTTGGGGACCAGCACTTATTTTTCCTCACCAAACATTTACAGAGAGCAAGAGAGGAACATACACACAAAGGAGAATGATGGAGGAGGAGGAAGACGGAAAACACATCACAAAAGAAGAGAGCAGGGACCTGCAAGAGCGAGATAATGGGTCAGGGCATGTTTGGTAGTGGATTAGGGGCAAGAGGTGGATTCAAGGCTACACAGCCCTGGTATTCTGCTCACCAACATTTAATAGTGCCGTCCATATGCTTCTGAGCAGAGCTTTGTGCAAGGCCCTTATTCTTTTACAAATTAGGCACCGTGCAAAGGTGTCTGTGTGATGTCTAGCATAGGTTTTGTACTGGAAGGGTACCTTTCCAGACCGAAATACCATGCTTAGACAAACTTTAAAACGTTTCTCACATTGGATGTGTGCTGTAGAGTGCAGTGCAGATGCAAAATCAGAAAGGCTTTGCGAAATGAAAACATTTCTCCTCTTTAACACCTGCCTCAAAGAGGTGTTTTGCACAAAGCCTTGTCTCCCATTGTTACTACAAAGGGCTTGGGGTCAAAAAGCATGGATGGTTGCATGGGGGCACCTATGTGCAACCCATGGGATGCTCCCTTGACTCAAAATATTGCGTTAATTGCACTGCTTTGCATTAATTTAGACATTTCAGCGCAAAGCAGGTTTTCTGATGGAAAGTAAACCCTACGTAAATAGTTTGTGCTGATTAATGTCACTTTTGTGACAAAAACCCAGCGCAAAATGTAAGTAAATCCACCTCAAAGGTTTCCACCTGTTTGACAGAAACTCCCCTACCCCCTGTTTCTCTGTAGGTACTGGTCTCTATTGAAACAGCAAAGCTTTTGAAGCAAGGTCTGGCCTAGAATCAATAAAACCACGCCAGCCAGATCAAACTGATCCGACCAGTGACTCTTTGCTTCAGAATCCAGGAAAAACTGACCTACAACAGGAGGATGTACTTGTCCAGGACTGCAGGAGTGGTTGGATAGCTGAAACAATTCAGATCTCTATTTGGCTTTGACTTCCAGCCTTGGTACCCAGAGGATACATACTGACCAGTATGTGGTAGGTCGTCTGGACAGTGATTAGGCCTGCACACCAGTGTGGGAAAGGAACTAAACCACTGCTGAGATGCAACTCTCTGTTCAGGCGAGGCCTTTGTCTGCCTTGTTGCTATGACCTGAAGAGAAACGTGGAGCTTATGCGGCTGTACAAGGAATTGAAGTACGACTGCTATGATGCGTGGACCTGAATCTCTGAACTTAGGAATACATTGACAAGGCCCAGCTGATTTGCGAATCTGCGTGGAAGGGGCACCAATGGGAGATGGTCACACACAAGCCATACATTCAAAGCAGCCCAGCAAAGGACAGGAAAGGAAAACCAAACAACATCAACATCTGAGTTGTGGAACGCCAAAGTTGCCTTCATTTGACCAGCACGTGAGTGTGCGCCATCCCATACCTGTAGGAGGAGGCTTGATTCGCTCCCTTAACAGTGCCAGATGGACAATAGGCTGTTCCTAACCTTCCCACCCCTACCCGGGTAATCCTGCTTCTGTTAGCTAGGGACGTTTCCCTGGAACTGTTTGAACCATCTTTCAAGCCAGTGCAGTCCCAGAGCTTGACATTTTATGTTACAGTTGAGATCCTAAGTCCAGTTCACCATTGGAAATGTTAAAGCCAGAGGGCTCAGTAGCTGCCTTCATCACTGTGAAGAGACTCTGCCACCGGAAAATAATAACGGTGTGTGGAAGATTCAAAGAGAAAATCCCCTAAAGTTCAATATAAACTCATGAAACCCACACTGGGTCCTGGCCTGCCATTTCATTTGTTCCATTGAATAAGATGGAAACCAGTTGGGCACTACACTCGTTCCAACCATTGCTTAACTTGAGCCAAAGCTTTCCGGTGCTCGGCACCGACACTTAATTGTCAGCGCAGTACTTATGACAGTCCACCACATGGTGGCAATGTCTGTATAATTTTGAAATGAGCACAACAACAGTTTAATAATTGTTTATACATTACAATTAACGAATGCCAGTTGCCCAAGCTATTCTTATAGCTTTGAGCGGCCTGGAGTAGTCTAAATTGTCACCCTTGTAGAAGTGTCATGGTTAGTAGTTGTCATTGCCAGAGGAGGCGGTGGCAATGGACGGTGCAAGCTGCACTGGCCTCCTGACAAGGGCTATGGTACGTATTTTTTTTTTTTTTTTACAAATTAGGAACTTGTTTCAAACTTGTCCGAGAGAAACTCTTACTGATGGACGTGGCTATCCTGAGAAAGTGGCCAAAGGCAGTAACTTGCTACTCACAATGGAGCACAGTGGTATTACAGCCCTGTGGGTGTGAGCCCAAGTGTGCCTTGAGCCGCTACTCGAATCAGACTGGTGGAAATCTTGTAAACAGGTCAAACGAATTTCGCTGGATGTACACTTCAAGCTTATTCAATTTCCCTTCCTACACAAAACCTGCATTTCCCCTAAACAGCTAGCCAGAATTTACCCAGGTTGAACGTCGGCCTGTAATGGGGCAGACGCCCCTCATCTGGTCTGTGATTGGCCCTTGGGTGACTGAATGCTGGGATAAAGGGGTGGGGAGATTACGATTCATAACAGGGGCACTGCCTGCAAAAGCCATCAAGCAATGTTTACTGGGGATATTTCCGAAGAAACAAACCAATAAGATAAAACAACATATGGAAACCTAAAGGCGAGATGACAAATTAACAGACAATTTAGCTGACAGAGCGGAGATGCTAGCAAGACTAACTGGTCCTCTCAATAAGTGAACACCTTGAATATATAGTGAAAATACACCCAACAAAAGGCAAGTATATACGTAAATATAATCCCAATTTAATATATGTAATTATATGTACGCCTAATGAATATATATCAAGTATATAAGTAAATATAATCCCAATTTAATATATGTAATTATATGTAAGCCTAATGAACATATATCAAGTATATACGTAAATATAATCCCAATTTAATATATATAATTATATGTACGCCTAATGAATATATATCAAGTATATACGTAAATATAATCCCAATTTAATATATGTAATTATATGTAAGCCTAATGAACATATATCAAGTATATACGTAAATATAATCCCAATTTAATATATGTAATTATATGTACGCCTAATGAACATATATCAAGTATATACATAAATATAATCCCAATTTAATATATGTAATTATATGTAAGACTAATGAATATATATCAAGTATATACGTAAATATATTCCCAATTTAATATATGTAATTATATGTAAGCCTAATGAACATATATCAAGTATATACGTAAATATATTCCCAATTTAATATATGTAATTATATGTAAACCTAATGAACATATATCAAGTACATACGTAAATATGGGGGGGCGTGGCTTGCCGTGCAGCGAAATGGCCGCTCTGTGAGCGAGCTCCGCCGGCCGGAAAGAAATCCTGTTGTTATCCTGCACTTCAGGGTGAGAGTGCGCTGTCCGGACCAGCTGGCACGGTGCCGGGAACGGTGGTGAATCGGCGGCAGCGAGCTGAGCCCACCGGAGGCAGATTTGGCAGAGGCTGGGATCTGTGAGTCCGGCGGGCGTCCTGACACGAGGTGCATCCTGGAAGCCAACCCGGGGTGCGCTGTAACTGGAGACCGGGGCGGCTGGCGCGGAGCGGGCCGACTTGGTAGCGGTGAGATTGCAGCGGAGTCCCTGCCTGGCCGGAACCTGCGACTGCGAGCTGCGGATACTGGGGCGTCGGAGCGGACCCGGAGCTGGTGCCGGAGAAGGTGGAGGCGATCGCGAGCCCAGAGAGGCGGTCGGGGATCGGTGCGCTACCTGGTGTAGCGCGTGGTGCAAACTGGGACTCCGATCGACTGAGGCCTGTGCGGCGCGACTGCGGGACCCGGGTGTGCCGCCTTGGATGCTGCCCAGGACCTGACGATCCTGCGTTGCGGCCTATTATACTGTGCGTTGCCGCAGCGGGGCCCTGGAGAAGCCGCGTGGACACGAGCGGGCGCTGCCGGGACTCCGAGGACGGCGGGGAGTGCCTGGCCCTATGGGGAGCCGAGAGAGTCAAGCTGCTGAGACGGCCACAGAGGAGCTGGTGGAGCCGAGACAGGGGTGAGTGAGGGAGCCGAGGCCCCGGATCGGTGAACGGAGATTGGCTGCTGCTGTGGGCTGCGCTGGTGGCGGGCTGCCGTTGGTGGTGCGATTTGCGCTGCCCTCTCTCCCCCATCCTCCCCCCCCTCCCCGGTATCCCGTGGGGGTGTGGAGGGCGGCTGCCCAGTCTTGCCCGGCTGTGGACTGACTTGCGCTGTGCTGGGGCCCCGAGATTGCCTGGAATCGGAGTGGAGTGAGCTGTGGAGGCCTGAGCCGGTGGACCTGCTGCTGAAGTGAGGGGGCAGGGCTGTTGTATGGTTGCCCGTCTTTCACAGTGACATTGCTTTGGTGGAGGTTGACGCTCGGGAGGCCTGGTCTCTGGAGGTGGCTGATACCTGGGGGGGTTGGCTGGTTGTGCCCCCGCTGCCATGGGTAAGCACGACTCGAAACAGCAGAAGCTAACTTTTGCCCCAAACGATCGGCCCGGCATGCTGGGGTGGAGCCGGACCCCCAGGGAGATGAGCGGCAGGACTCTCCCCCGGCCGATCAAGGTGAAGATCTGCGCACGTTAATGCTCGAGATGCGCTCCAGCCTTCGCAATATCGACACTAAGCTGGACAATCTTACGAGCCAGTTGGACTCCGTGAAAACGCAGGTGTCGTCGCACGAGACGCGGCTAGACACGCTTGAGGCTCGTCAATCTGAGTTCCATGACTTTCAAGTGGAGACTAAGGACCAGCTCCTACACATGGACAGACTGCTGGGCGTCATTCGCGCAAAGAACGAGGATTTAGAGGCGCGCTCTCGGCGCAACAATCTACGCATTACCGGGGTGCCGGAGACCACCGCCATCTCCAAAATGGAAACCTATGTCGCCGACCATCTCCGCGAACTGTTTGACCCCGGCCTCTCGGCGGTGTTCGCGGTGGAGAGGGCGCACAGATCACTGGGTCAGAGACCCCCTGTCGGCGCACCGCCCCGGCCCATAATTGCTCGACTCCTGAACTATCAAGACAGGGACGTGATCCTTAGACTAGCCAGAGAGAAAGGAACCATCACGCACAAGGGCAATACGTTGTCATTCTACCCTGACTTTACCCCGGCTGTCCAGGCCGCCCGCCGGGAATTCCTGCCGGTCAAGCGGCTGCTTCTGCAGGCGCAAGTTCCCTATTTGCTACTTTATCCCGCCAAGTTAAAGGTGAACTTTGAGGGGTCCGCCCACACTTTCACGGATGTTAAGGAAGCTCTGAAGTTCGCTAAGCATGTGGGTCGTAAAACAGGACAGCGACTCAAGGGGGCTGCTGAGAAGGGACCTGGCGGACTCAGTGACATTGAGTAATTGTGGGGCCACATGCTGGGATTTTTATGTAAAGGGCTAACGCTTGTCTGGGGTAAGATTGTTCTACTGGGGTGAGTGTGCGGGGAGCCCGGACCTCTGGTGTAGCTCGCTGCCTCCGTAAGTAGACCTCCTGCATTCAGGTTTGGGCGGCTCGCATCCCCTGCAGATCTTCCGGCCACCCTGTTCTCTACGGGGGAGTAGCCGACGCAGCCACACCCCACTGGGAATGTTCCCGTGTCCGTTTCAAGGTTCTGGGGGGGTGGGGAGGGGAGGGTTCTTCCACGACCCGGTTGGGGGGTTGGAGTGGGTGGGGGGGGGTTGGAGTGGGTGGGGGGGGGGGGGGGTTGGGGTTTTTGTTTAAATGTTCACTGCCAGACTTGACTTTCAGCGCTCACTATGGTGTCAGGATCGTACAGGTTAGATTTCGTCGGTATGTCTATTCGCAATCTATTTGATAATAGATGGGAATGCCCAGGTCTGTAAAGACTTTGAACTGCATCACCTGGAATGTCCGGGGGCTCAATGACCATAGAAAGGCCCGGTTGGTACATGCTTATTTGGTGCGACACGGTGTGGATGTATGCCTGCTGCAGGAAACCCATCTGAATGTCGCCCCTGCCCCCAGGCTGCGACACACCAGGTGGGGCCATGTCTACTCCGCTATTTACTCCAACTCTGCCCGAGGGGTGGCAATATTGATCCGTCGAGGGTTAGATTGGCGGGAGGGCCCTGTCCTGTGTGACCCGGAGGGAAGATATGTTATAGTTCAGGGTATTGTGTGTGGTGTGTCGGTGGTATTTGTGGCCGTGTATGGACCTAACGTTGACTCCCCTGGGTTCTTCCACAAGCTCTGGGGGCAGGTACGGAACACTGGCTGTGATACAATCATTTGGGGAGGGGACTTTAATGCAGTGATGGATGACAGAGAGGATAGGCAGGGGGCTGCACGCACGCTGAATCCGATGGCGAGCTCCGCGCTGCGTGCGATTATGATGGATGGTGCATTGGTGGATGTGTGGCGTGGTCGGCATGGCGGTTTGCGTGAGGGCACCTGTATATCGGCCCATGGGGGAGCGTGGTCACGCCTTGACTTCTGGCTGGTGTCACGAGACGTAGCGTTGTGGACGTCGCAGGTAGAACACATGCCCCGTTCGCTCTCCGATCACGCGCCATGCATGCTGAAGCTGCTGCTCCCGGGCGAATCCCGCCCGGCGTTTTCGTGGCGACTCCCGCCCCACGCATTGCTAGATGAGGCCTTCAGGGAAGAGATACGTACAGATGTTACCGAATATTTTGAGCGCAATGTGGGATCGGTGACTACGGTGGCGACCCTGTGGGAGGCCTTTAAGGTCGTCATTAGAGGCCAGTGTATAGCTCGCCAAGCGGGTGTGCTAAAGACCATACGGGGCACCCTGGCCGCGCTGGAGGCTGACATAAAACAGCTCGAGTGCACTTTCTTTACGGGGGAGGATCCGGAGGTGGCTGGGCTGCTGAAAACTAAATTGCTGGCGTACGACGATGAGGCGATGCGAGAAGTTAAATTCCTAGGGAAATACGCGGAAGCTCGCCGATATGGCGAAGGTGGGAGACCGGGGAAGGTATTGGCTAGTATGACCAGGCCGACGCGACCCGCATTGTATATCCATGAGCTGCGCACGGCTGAGGGTGAACTACTTCACACCAAGGGGGAGATTGTAGGTGCGTTCTCGGAGTTCTACTCCAGACTATATACTTCCACCCAACAAGGGAGTCCGGAGGGGCTCACGTCCTTCCTAGATTCCATTGCACTGGCGTGGTTTAATAATAAGCACAGAGAGTATATGGATCTCCCGATAGATGCTGGGGACGTGGCACAGGTCATCAGGAGCTTGCCGCCCGATAAGGCACCGGGGCCGGATGGCCTTACGACGGCCTTCTATAAGGCGTATGCGGATGAACTAGCGCCCCGGCTGCTGGCAGTGTACGAGGAGGCGTTAGATACTGGAATCTTGCCGGCTACCATGCGCGAAGCGCTGATCATCACCTTGTTGAAACCGGATAAGCCCGTAGACGACCTACACTCCTACCGGCCTCTATCCCTGATTAATGTGGATGTAAAGATCCTGGCTAAGCTGCTCGCGAACCGGGTGCAGCCGATGCTGCCGATGATTGCCCTGCCGGATCAATCGGGATTTATACCGGGTAGAGCGACCTCCCACAATTTGCGCACGATATTTGCTGCACTGCATTATCTACATCCCGAGGTAAAGGCCGCTGTGGTGTTCTTGGACGCCACGAAGGCCTTTGACACCCTTGAATGGCCATACTTATTCCGAATACTGGAGAGGATGGGGTTCAGTGCGCTGTTACTTCAGAAGATTCAATTGTTGTACACCATGCCCTCCGCCAGAGTGCGGGTGAACGGCCTGGTGTCTGACCCATTCGGAGTGTCGCGAGGGACTAGGCAGGGGTGCCCCCTCTCCCCACTGCTATTTGCCATAACTATGGAGCCGCTGGCAGCCAGGATCCGTCAACACCACACGGCGAGAGGCATAGGTTTCAGCTCCAGAAGCCTCTTAATCTCGCTGTATGCGTCCGATGTAACCCTTTACCTCATCAATCCCGCAGACAACCTTGATCCCATTTTGCGGGAATTCGTCCGTTTTGAGGGCCTCGCTGGCATCTCCATCAATTGGTCTAAGTCGGTGCTCTTTCCCCTCACGGACAGCACCACGGAGGTAACCTCTGAGTACCCACTGCGTTGGGAGGCGGAGGGGGTCAAATATTTGGGAATTTGGATTAGCCGGAACACCCAGGAAATTTGGAACCTCAACTTCGGTAGGGCAGTGATGTGGCTCAGAGAAAAGGTGAAACTGTGGGCTTCTTTGCCCCTGTCGTTGACTGGGCGGATTGCGCTAACAAAAATGATAGTGCTACCCAAATTCCTTTATCTATTTGCTAATATACCTGTGCCACTTACAGCACATTTCTTTGCAACTTTACGGTCCTCTCTGGTGGAGTTGGTATGGGCTGGTGGGCAGGCCAGGGTGGCATGGGAAACGCTGACGCTGCCCCTGCGAAGGGGAGGGTTGGGGGCCCCTGACATGAAGCTGTATGCTCTCTGTGCTCAGGCACAGTTCCTGCATTTCTGGTCCGCCCCTTCCGCTGGGGGTCGCGATCTGCGCCAGGGCTCGCCGCCCGGGGGTAGACGTGGATACGGCGGAACTATTGCGATGGGTGTGGGAGGAGCTGCGTAGGAGAGCACAAGTTCCGCTGCTCTATGCCCCCTCGCTCCCGCTGCTACGTAACCCGCTGCTGCCCTGTGCTGCTGATGGGATAGCTGGACGCCTTGCTGAGAGATTGCGTCTTCGTACACTTGCTGACCTGTTTCCTGATGGCAGGTTCATGCCTCCCCCGGCGTCGGGGGACGGGGAGATGGTGCCCTTCTCCGAGCTATTCCTGTATCACAAACTCCGTGCGGCGTGTCGGGCGCTGTCGGGGGAGTTTCCTGCCGAGCCGCCTGTCTTCCGGGCTTTGGAGGCGGTGGTGGGCTCCCCGTCTCCCCGTAAATTGGTCACTCGTATATATCACCATATGCAGGACGTGGCTCCGGCTGCGGCGCCGAACGCTCTGCTACATTGGAACAGGGAGCTCCAACCTGAGGTGTCGGAGGAACAGTGGGAGTTCTGTTGCGGGCAGCTAACCGAGCTGTCGCCGAATTACAATTTGCGCCTCTTACACTTTAAATATCTACATCGCTTCTACAGGACACCCATCAGCCTGGTCTCAGATTTTCCTCTTGGTAAACCAGATTGTGGGTAGAGAGGAGGTTCCCTCCCCCTTGATCGGGCTGCTGGGTTATGTTAGGGACACCCCGCCGCAGTCGCGCAAGTTGCATGCTTTGCTTTTATTGTTCGCCAAGAGGCGGGTGGCTGTCCATTGGGGACGGCGGGGGGTGCCCACGGTGAAGGGTTGGTTGGCGGATGTAAGGTATGGTTGTACGCAGCTCGCTACATTCTGGGAATTGATGCCGGCTGCATCTCGGCCCAGGGATATTTGGAATCCGTTTGTGAGTTGGGCTAGTGAACATCAGCACAAAGACTCAGAGGCGGGTGGCCTGAGTGAATGATACGACAGGGGAGATTGTGGTGTGTGGGCGCTGCGCTTCGCTCATAACTGGCCGCGGGGGCGATGCCTGTGCCGTTTGCATAGCCTGGGTGGCGATTCGTGTTTCCTTCCGGCGCTGCTTTATCTGGGTGCCGATGCGGAGAATGAGGGTCTTTTGGGCTTCTGGACTGTGTTGCGTGATATGTGGTCCCCATCTAAGTATTGTTAAGCCGACGATTGCAATATTTCCTTTTCCTGTCTGACACCGACTGGTGAGCTGTATGCACCACGCTCCTGATGCTACATGGCAAGGTTGTTGTTTGTTTTTGTTGTTTTGATCACTGTACTGCTCCATGCACATAATTCGACAGTGTATGTCATTGATTCGCGCTGATGGCGTGACGCCACGAGCATTAGCTGCCTGCCTCCGGGTTGTTGGCTGAATAGCAGTGTACACTTTGATGACCCAATAAAGGTTTTGAAAACTTAAAAAAAAAAAAGAAAAAAAAAAAAGTATATACGTAAATATAATCCCAATTTAATATATGTAATTATATGTAAGCCTAATGAACATATATCAAGTATATACGTAAATGTAATCCAAATTTTAGGCATGTAATTATAAGTATGTTTAATGAGATTGGGAAGCGTAAAGTGACATGACACTGTATGCATGATTTTATAGATGTTGTACTGTACACTGTCACTGAAAACCAATAAAGTTTATTATAAAAAAAAGGTTTGTCAACACGCAAGGAATACATTTTTAGTAGGTAAAGTATTTTTGCCAGCATTAACATGCATTAGCAAGATTCTCTAACTCCGGACCATGCACATATTCACATCAAAATAGGATATGTCAACACACTGCAATGTTATTCCAAAACCACACCACACCCGAAACAAACAATATGGTATATTATGTTATCGTATTGCAAGGTGAAATCGTTTTACGTAAAAAAAAAAAGCGATTAAAACAATCTTGGAATCTGCTATTGGTAAAAAAATATTTAACATAATTTCCACAGTAATACATTAAAAACACACAATACACACAGTGTCAAACTGCGATACAAGTTACTCAATTTCTGACAAAACAAAAGTCTTCTCTTAACATATACGAAACGATTTGAAATCCTTTCATAATTAATTCTCCTCAGTGCTTTATACTACTGATGTAACCTGAATAAGTTACACAAGTAACGAAATATGCAGATGTGACACCCATGGCCACGCCTACATCTCAATCTATATTTCCTCGTCGCCAGGGCAATCATACAAATCGCATGTTGAGTTGGGTTAACCGCTCATAGATTGTACTTCAATGGTATCTTTTCCCAAGGGACGACAGCCCAACCACCTTCAACATTGCAAAAGGATCCTGACCCAATCTCTGCTTTGTGTACTTAACTTGAATAGGACTAAAGGATCTATTAGAGAAGTGGGGTCCAAAGTAGGTCCCATATGGCCAGATACAAGCCAGATTTTCAGGATATCCACAAATAAAATTCACACTTGCACTGTGCATAGCTCTTGACTGTAATGGGGTGCACTGTCCCGCTCTACGCTCGGCGCACCTTGTTATGGGTTCACCGCAGCGGAGAATAGGACAGTGTGCTCTCTCTGTAATGCAGCACCAGGTCTATGGCTGCTGCACGCTGGTTCAACAAGTTCAGTTGGAATCACCACAGTAGAGGAGAAGTAAAGATATTCTAGATCTGATTTTGTATGTGTGCATCCTGACTGCCCATAGGTGTGGGGGTTCACTGTTGGCGGCCCATGCCTCACCGGGATTGTCATATGAAAGTCTCAGGTATCACAGTGATGCTGAGTCGGTAGTTGATGCAGGCTTTGAAGAAAGCTGACCAGGCCAGACTGGGGGGTCTGGTGGCTCAGTGGACTAATGCATCCACTGCAGGGGCCTGTGTTTGACCTCATGGTCACAGGTTCAAATCCCGGTTAGTCTGCGCAGCCTTTCATCCATTTGAGGTCGATAAAATGAGTACCATTGAGTTGGGTAACAATATACATCTGTTATTCAGCACCAAGATGCCCTGTTGCTGGGGTGAACGTGCGCTTTACAAATACACATGTTATGTTATGATGCTGCTCCTAACAGAGTGCTTTCCAGTCACCTGTGATCTGATAATGAATAAATACGGGTTGCTCTTCTCCACCTATAGGAGTCCCATGTGTTTGGCTTACTATCAGCAGCTGCTTAGAATCTTACACCATGTCTGCAGGGTAATCTCAGTCAATTCAAGGCAGATGGGTTGTTCGTTCTGGGGAGATCTTGTGGGGACACAAACAGAGGGGTCAACGGCAGATCCAGGGGCTTGGGGCAAGGATGACTGTTTTAGGAATCAGAGTGAACCAGGTGCAACTTGTTACTGAACATTCTCTGGGCTTACATGCAGCTGAGTTGTGATGAAAGCTCTGGGGCCTTTCTTAGTCCAACACAAAGGCGTTGTTGGTAGACAATTCAGCCGGGTGGTGTTCACAAGCCAACCAGTAGCAACTGACTCTCTGTGGCATTCCAGATAACATCAAGTGGAATACAGAAATATTTCACAATTAGTAAATTACAACACATCTCCCTTCTTTACACATTGGACAATAAAACACAAAAGGAAACAATATTAAATGGAAAATAGAACATTAGCCAGGGAAACCCCTTTATAGCTAAAATGCAGAGTGATGAAAACCCCTTACGAATAAGCAACTGAGTCAAGAACTCAGTTCACCACACATAGTATTGCAATCTCACCGGAGCCTTCCTCGTTCTGTTCATCTGAATGGTGCTCGTACTACGTTATGAGCTGGGAATCATTTCCCTCTCTACCACCACTCCATCTGCTTGTTGACTCTCCTGTGCCAGCTCAAATCACCTCTCACTCCTTGACTACTCTCAATGTCTGCCATCAGCATCATGGGTGTCACATTCAAACCAGAGGATATCAATTGCACTGGCTATCAGAGGATCTCCATAAATGGTTTAAGTTATGTTTGTGGATATTTGTTTCAAGAGCAGACAGATCAAGAGAAAGGTTTATAATGCCAAGTCTTGGCCACCAATCAAGGGATGATGGGTCACCAATACGACCTCCATATATTAATTAATCGTAGGGCTGAGGACCAGAGAAATTTGGGCTGTAAAATGGTTATGCGCATAAGAATATTTTAAAGAAAGAGGCAGTGGCTGTTAGGCAAGTAGCAAGAAGAACATCAATAGCTGCGAGGGAGCAAGTGAAGGCCGTTGTGGATGACATGATTAAGGAAGTTGTTATCAAGCTCATGGAAGCTGTGGGGTATGTTTCTCACTAGTGGTCATCACCAAGAAGGCTGGTGAAAAATTGAGAGTTTGTGTAGCTCTTTGAATGTTTTTCAAGGACCAATAATCCTATTCTGTGAGTACAGGAAGACCTTGTTCATATACAACGTAAACTAAAACGTTGTGTTAAACAGCAAACTCAACAGCTGTGAGCCCCTCCTATAGGGCCACAGATTCAAGCATCTATAGTCAAGAGTGAAGTGTTGGGGATTAGAGACCGGGATACCTATGGAGAAATTAAAGCACGTATTGAATGAATATTCATATATTTCAGGACTACACTAGCATAAACCAGATTGGATCGTTACCTAAAGTTGGTAGAAACCTGTGGCAATTTCAAGAAGCCAGAATATGTGGAAAACACTACCTAGTCATTCTACTTTGGTTTTATGCCAAAAAATGAAGCAATATATCCTAAGGATTCCCACTTAAAAGTTCATGGACCAGCTCTCATGTGACAATCTTTTGTTGGAAACGAAGGGAGAAAACTGGTACTTCTTCCTTAATCAGGATACAGTAGAAAACTGTAGCATAGCATAGGAATCTTAGTATTGGAAGTATTTAAAGATGCGATGAGGTTGTGTGATTCACAATTCTATATGGAAATAAAAAAAATACTAGCAGCTAGGTTGACATCTGGGAAAACATAAACAATGATTAGAAATACAGTTTCTAGGCAACCCTGAGATATAACATTAGCTAAGTGAGTAGAAAGGGAATAAATGAAGACAGGAATTTAATTACAGGTTACACCTTTAGTGGACATGCTGTAGTAGACAAGACAAGCAGGTTATGGACTTGCATTAGCAACAGGGCAGGCTCGACCAGGCAGGTCAATGAAATAGGCTAATAATATAGAAGTGGGTAAACAAAGTAATGTTGGCAAAACATATTCAAAGTTAACAGTCGGCTTTCATACTCACAAGGAACACCTCAGGAACCCCTGAAGAGTATATTACAACCTGAATCGGATGAGTGAGGAGACAATGGAGCTACCAAAAACCTCTTAAATTTAGCCAAAAAGGGAGACACCTTTCTCCATTTTACTACGCTAGTAAGGGCTCAATGACAGCTAAAGCACTGAAGCATCCCGAGTTTCTCACTGACTAGACTCCAGGGGTCTTAATAGTACAAAATAACCTGCATACAAAACCCTACACAGCACAGGACCAGAATACCTGAACAGCTGCATACACTTTCACCAGCCCACTAGGCACGTATGCTCGGCCTCACTCTCACATTCCCCGCATCCACAAAAGCAAAACTGGAGGTCGATCCTTCCCCCTCATCGCACGCAAGAAGCCGAAGACTTGGCTTTTCATATAAGCACCTTGGGGACCACAAATCTACACACCTGTCCAAGCACCTGGATACCTTCTTGGGTGATTAGTGCACTTTGCAAATCAACATAACATAACGTAACTTTACATAACATCAAGTTGTTTCATTGCATAGACTTGAAGTATGGAATATTCGCCATTTCACATGAATATCTCTTCTTTTTCAGGAAGGCCATCAAAGCATGGTTGTCCTGTGTACCCTATTAGGTGTTTTCAATCTATGAAGCTTCTTCTATGGTGCATCAATAAATGCCATGTGTGCAGGAATGCTTAAGTCTCAGAAAACCAGCCAGATGGCATATACTACACATAATACAAACTATTGCCATAACATTACAAGCATATTTACAAAGTGGAACAGGTCTAGCAGTGAAGTTTGCCAAAGCCCAAGTGGAAAGAACGTGTTTTAGAGAACTAAAATGTTGACATTTGATACATATAGATACATTCAATTTAATATCCCAAACAAGACCTATGGTACGCCTTTAATGCTGTACAAAATTACAAAGCGGTCTCTCTGGCAGCTGTTGCAGGGAAGTCAGTCATCTACCATTCAACAGTTAAAAATATATGTATACAAATTTGATAAAACAGTTACTTAAAGATTTTGCCAAAATTAAAAATAGAATCTAGCCTTTCAAACTCAATCATTAAATAGTAATGATTCTGAAAGAAGTGCACTGAATGTGCACAAACGCATATCAGACTTGATTTCTCACCTGCCGCTATGAAAATACATTTTATTATAAAAAGTTAAGCAAGTACTAAAAGACTGCTAGTTATACCTTCTTATCTAAATATAAAAACAGAATCAGATGGCCATGACTACCTTATGTCGTACCAGCAATTTTGGCCTCATCAATACCCACATCGTCACATAAACCACATCAAACAACAAAGCTTGCATTCAAAACCAATACAGTATGTGCCACTCATCCCAATAAGTGAAGCCTTCGAGACCAGCCACTGAAACCATACCAATAAAGCAATGTCCCTAAAACCACTACAAAAAAAACACCTAAAGGGGAATACACTACACAATGTCAATACCAAACGACACACCAACAACATCACGAATACCCACAGCATAACTGACACTGTAGTCCATCTCCGTAGCACCTGAAACCAAACCACCAATACCATCAACAGTGGGAATCCAGCTGGAAATGCCAACAGCACCCATCCCAGTAGGGCAAGGAAAGACCTGTGTGAAACAGAAAAGGACAACATGGGAACTCTAGCGGGAGAGGTATATGAGAGCTTTTAGGAACAAAAAGTCATGAAACCAAAAGTAGAGAACGAGCTGTACAAATCTTTTATAAAAAAAAAATTCTAAAATCACTCAGGTGCAGCAGAAACACGTAACCACTGTTTTGTCAGTGTTATCTACAGGTGAATATATTAAGTGCAAACTGTAAACCATAAACCTGGATCCTAGAAACGCTAAGGAAAACTGGGCAATGGAGAGAATGGACTACCACCGAGTAACCCCCTAAAGTTGAGAGTTTACTTCGAGGCTTTGGCAGTGACGGGTGGACGCATTTTACAGAGCCATCTATTCACAGTCCGTCCTTTCACATCAGTGAAGACGCTGGCGCTGCCGTGGCAGCTTTCCAGGACGCAGGCACGTGACTTGCGTTGTCCTTTGGTGTTCCTCAAGAGCTGTCGCCAATTACGGAAAATTCTAGAACGTGCTTCACGAGGCAGCTTGAGTGTCAGCACGCCTCACTAGGAACAAATCAAAAGGGTCTGCTGAACGAGTGACGCTGCAAAGCAATGCGAAACATCGGAAGCAAATTATATTACGTGTCTTTAACCTGGAAGCAGCTCTTCGCCAATTGCTATTTCAGCATGAGGGCTTACTCAGCCACACCCAAATGAATTAGTTCTGCCCAATAGCTAACAACAATCAAAATGAGGATTCGGCGTGCTTGCAGTGTGTTTAAAATATCACTTCTGATCCTTCAGTCTCAGACTTATTCTTGAGTGTTATCCCTTGAATCTCCCTCTGTGGTGGTGTGTGTGTGATGTATTTATTAATTCTATGTCAGGACAGGAGGCTCCGATTATGCTTTCTCATTTCTTTATTAGAAATGCCCAGCAGCCAATCAGAACCGTTTATGAAACGAAAAAACTACAGTACCCATGAGTACCGGGTACCACGTGACAACCATAGAGTCTCTCCTATAAAAGGTACAACAATAGATAGTACGTCCTCTTTCTGCTGCTCCGCAGCCAGTTAAGTGCCTTTTTCGTTTTACTACTGTTACATTGTTGCATTATTGTCTGTGCACTACTGTTGGGACGCGCTCGCTTCCAAATTGTATTTAGCTATTGCTACATTGTTGCGCGCTGTCCCGGTTTATTTATTTCGTTTGCTCCGCTTCGCGCGGCGCGCATGCAGGGAGCGTGGTCTCACCTCCCTTGGGGCGTGACGCTCGCTCGAGCGTCGGTGTCCGAATTCGGTGGAGTGGGAGAATAGGGGCTGAGAAGCTCGCGCTAACGCGCGTGCTTCTCTATTTACATACGAACTGAGGCGGCCGTTCCGCGCATGCGCGGCGGCCATTTTCATTGTTTACAAACCGTGTTTTCACACGGAGATCAGGAATCGGTTGTTCTCCACACCGCTGCCCACTGCCTCAGCTTCTCTTCAGCCCCATCGACGCCCTTTGCTGGTTAAAGGCCTGGGGCTGTATAATTACGCATAGGCTCTGCCTAGAGTGACTCAGCAAGCCCTCCCTCCACAATTAATTTAATTATTTATTTTTGGTCAGCCTTTTTTCTGTCCATTAATTGGCTTGCTGTGGGTTTTTTTCACTCCCCCTGAATTGTGCCTTTGGCATTGTAATATTAATTGACATTAAATTGTCATTTGGTGGGCATTACTTTCACTTTTCCAGTGAAACTAAGAATAATGGAGGAGTATTTTGATGAAGATGATTACTCTTACGAAGAGGAGAGCTCAGGTTTCCTTGAGCAAGATTTAGTCGAAGCATTGGACCAAGGAGTTCAGCACTCCGTTACCAAAGCCCTGGTCCACGCTATTAACCCATTGAAGCGTCATTTGACGCAATATGCAAAGCAGCAAGGTTGGTTGCCTTCTTCTCGCTCTTCCAAATCCCCCATAAATCCACACAGGGCGGATTTCAAACGTTTGGCTAAAACTCTAGCCTCAGAAAAGGCTTCCTCCAGTCCTTTGGTAGGCGCTTCTACCTCGGCAACCTGTCACACTGACTCTGACGGTCCTCCTTCTTCCTCATCTGACCAGGATGTTCCTCCACCACGCAAGAAGGCTCGCAAGGAGCATTACGTGGACGCTCCTACTCATCCGCAAGTCCTAACCTTTGAGCCTTCAGAGATATATCACCCCCATTCATCTTCATGGCTTCCTTCTCCTGCAGTAGCTGAGTATGTCCAGGCGCACATCCGTCAGCCTTTTGAAAAAGAGGTTAGAGCTCGCCTCCGCTCCGAGTGTCCTCGCCCGGATCTTGCAGATCACCTGGCAGACACTCCTGAAATTGACCCCACAATGCTTTCCTATCTGAAGAAATTTGCTAAGGACCCTAAAAAGGGTCTGGACAGATCTTGGCGGTCCTGCCAAGATAAAATGTTGGATTTAATGGGACCCCTCACCAAGATCCTTGATCTCGGATTTCAGGCCAAGGAAGCAGAATCTCTTGTGGATCCAGATGAACTCATAGAATGGGCTCAGAGGGCTATTTGCCAGTTGGGCAACGCAAATTGTGCCATTTCTAGTGAGCGTCGCCGCTCTATTCTTCTAAAGATTGACCCGAAATTGGCGGAACTCTCCACTTCCGAGTCTGGTCCGGTGGCACAGGGTCTTTTATTTGGCCAACCGTTCCTTAAGGAACTTACTAAATTTGTAGCAACCTTCAGTGGTTTGGATAAGGCGCAAGCTTCTATCAAGCGTGCACTTCGTCCGGTTTTTGCCAGGGCCGGACGACATAGGGGACGCTCGTTCGGCCGTGGCTCCAATAACTCCTCCCAGAGAGGTTATCAGTCCCAGAGAGGCGGGGGTCAGGACTCCGGCTACAACACCCGCTCAAATTTCTATCCTTCCCGAAAAGGGAGAGGTCAATTCCGGAAAGGCCGTTCCGGTGGCAACCAAAGTGCTTACCAAGACTCTAATACCTCAGGTGAGTTTGATTTGTTTTTCCGAGGTGGTTCTGGGGGGCAGAATACGTTTTTTTCTCCAGAACTGGCGTCAAATCTCCAACGATGCTTGGGTTCTGCAAACTGTTCAAGGTTTCAAAATAGAATTCTATCAGACCCAACATCAATCCCTCCCCCCTCCTCCTCTCCATTTTTCTCTTCAGGACCAAAAGTTTATTTCGGCAGAGATAGACTCCCTTCTCGCCAAAGGGGCAATCAGGTCAACTGTCCCCCACCCTCACGGGTTTATCAGCAATGTTTTTCTGGTTCAGAAAAAAGGGGGTGGCAATCGTCTGGTCCTCAACTTGAAGGATTTCAACGGAAGTGTAGTTTACAGACACTTCAAGATGGAAGGGATCCATCTTTTGCGCGATCTTCTGCGCGAAGGGGACTGGATGGTTCGGCTCGACCTCAAGGATGCCTATCTTTCCATTCCCATTTACGAGCCTCATCGTCGTTTTCTTCAATTCAGTTGGCAAGGAATATGGTACGAATACACAGTTCTCCCATTCGGCCTCTCGTCAGCACCCTGGTGCTTCACGAAACTTCTGAGGCCTGTAGTGGAATGTCTGCGTGCTCGGGGTGTCCGCCTGATAATCTATCTCGACGACATTCTTCTCATGGCGGACAAACCCCTCACAGTATTAACCCATCTGGAATGGTCTATCGACCTTCTACAATCCCTGGGTTTCCTAGTCAATCCGCAAAAGTCTATCTTGAATCCTACTCAAGTAATCGAATTTCTGGGTTTTCAAGTGAACTCCCTATCCTGTCAACTCTTATTACCTCACCAAAAGATTCGGTACATCAAGAGAGAATTGAGGTCTGTTCTTTCCAGACAGATTGTGTCCTTGAGGTCGTTAGCACGGGTAGTAGGTCTCCTGGCGTCCTCCATTCAGGCGATATTCCCAGGTCCGCTGCATTACAGAGCACTTCAGAGATTGAAGATTCGTCACCTCCAAAAAGGTCTTCGCTATTCAGATCTGATTCCTCTTTCCGAGGATGCGAAGAGCGAGATGCAATGGTGGTTGGACCACATGGAGGCCTGGAATGGACGAGCCCTGTTCGGCTCCGCTCCGGATCTGGTGATAGAATCGGATGCCAGCCTTTGGGGTTGGGGAGCCAGGTGCGGACCAATCTCCACCGGGGGTCGCTGGTCTCCCCAGGAACTGTCTCTTCACATCAATTGCCTAGAACTTCTAGCGGGGTCTTTTGCGATTCGGTGTTTCTCCCCTCATCAGACCAATTGTTGTATTCTTCTCCGCATGGACAACGTTTCAGCGGTCCGGTATGTCAACAAGTTGGGGGGAACACGATCCAAGATTTTGGCGGAGATCGCCAAGGATTTTTGGCACTTCTGTCTTCAACAGAAGATCACAGTTATTGCCGAATATCTTCCCGGTTGCCGCAATCAGATTGCGGACTGGAACTCTCGCCATCTTCGCGACTTCAGCGATTGGCGCCTTCACCCGCGCATTTTTCGCATTCTCCGTCGGACTTGGGGTCATTGTCACCTAGATCTGTTTGCGTCTCGCCTGAATACTCAACTCCCTCTATTCTTCAGCTGGAGGCCGGATCCGACAGCCCTGGCCACAGATGCATTTCTTCAGACTTGGCCGTCCACTCTGTGCTACGCCTTTCCCCCGTTCATGTTGATTCCCAGGGTTCTGGCCTACTCGAAACGTTTTCAAACGGAGCTGATTCTCATTGTTCCGCTGTGGAGAGCTCAACCATGGTTCCCGGACCTTCTGGAGATGTGTTGTGCGGTTCCGTTCCTTCTTCCCCAGAAGTGGAATCTGTTGCTGGATCCCCTAGGCGATCCGCATCCCCTGGTTCTATCCGGCAATCTCCTACTGTTGGCGTGCCGAATTTCGGGGATCGCTGGTCGCTCCCAGGCCTTTCATGCGACGCTTCCAAATTCATCAGTGACGCCTGGTCTCCCAGTACTCACAAAAGATATAGAGCCTCATGGAAGCGTTGGTGTGACTGGTGTGTTCAGCGGGAAGTTGATCCCGCTTCAGCGGATGTGGCTCTGATTATTAATTTTCTAGCTTCTCTCGCTTCTTCTGGTCTGGCCTATCGTACGGTCAACAACTTCCGTTCCGCCATCTCTGCCGCCCATGTTCCCATTAATGGCAAACCGGCGGGTGAACATCCTTTAATTTCCAAGTTGCTTAAGGGCATTCGTCTAGCGAACCCTCCGTGCCCTAAATATGTCTCGCTTTGGGATGTCTCCATTGTTTTGAGATTTTTGGAGGCTTGGCCTCCTAATTCATTACTTTCTCGTAAACAGCTCTCTGCTAAATTGACTATGCTGTTATGTCTCGTTTCTTGTAAACGAGTGTCTGACGTGCGGGCGTTAGACTTGGCAGGTCGAAGATTTACACCTGAAGGTGTCACTTTTCTGATCTCTAAACGCACCAAGACTGCTACCTCTTCGGTTACTTATCCTTCCTTTCCTCATCATCCCAACCTTTGCGTTGTTCAATGTGTCAAGGATTACGAGGTATGTACTGCACCTTTACGTTCTGATACACAGGGTCAACTACTTATTGCCTTGCAAAAACCTTTTCGTCCTGTTACTCCTGCTACATTAGCTCGCTGGGTTAGATGGCTCTTATCTGAGGCTGGAATTGATGTTTCCATTTTTGGTGCTCACTCGGCTCGCGGGGCCATGGCCTCTAAAGCGTTCTCGATGGGTGTTTCATTACTGGACATCATGAAAACCGCAGATTGGTCTTCTGATTCTATGTTCAAAACGTTTTATTACAAGCCTATTGAACATATTGCTTCTGTTGTGGTGGATCAGCTTTGAACAAGCATAATCGGAGCCTCCTGTCCTGACATAGAATTAAAAATTTGCAAACATTCGTGACAAGAATTTTCAATTCTATTAAGGACAAGGAGGCGAGGATTATCCCACCCAAATTCATGTTTGATTCTCATGTTTATCATTGTCACAGTGGCATTTGATTTATGACAATGCATTGTATTTCTCCATGTTTACCCTTCTCTTTTATTGCCTTCACTCTCTTTATTGGATGAGTATTACGGCTATACTTTTCTTTTCAGGTTCTGACCCGAAATAGTGATTTCTACTGTTTATCCTGTTCACTCCGCTTGGATCATCTGCTGCCTGCCTCTGTTCGGCGTTTGCTGTGTTTCTAGCGTCAGGATGATCACCGACTGTGGCTGATGGACTTGGTTCCTGGCTTGCTTCTTTTTCCATTGGATTTTATGTTTTCATATGAACTGCTCCTCACCAAAGAAAGAGGACGTACTATCTATTGTTGTACCTTTTATAGGAGAGACTCTATGGTTGTCACGTGGTACCCGGTACTCATGGGTACTGTAGTTTTTTCGTTTCATAAACGGTTCTGATTGGCTGCTGGGCATTTCTAATAAAGAAATGAGAAAGCATAATCCTCGCCTCCTTGTCCTTAATAGAATTGAAAATTCTTGTCACGAATGTTTGCAAATTTTTAATTATTTACCATACTGCTGCTGGGCAATTGTACATTTTGAATTCATATATTAGTCAGTTTAAGTTTTTTTGATCCTTAACAGAATCCTGTTAGCGAAGTCATTTTTGACAAAATATCTAAAACAGATGGAATCACTATGCAACTCAACCAAAATACACAAGGAAAAATGACTTCCAACATTTTTGGTGGGGAATTGTATTCGTTCCCAGACACCCCCACTTCCGTCGCTTTATCGCCCTTTTCTGTGTTCATTTTTCACCCTCTTTTCTCCTTTTGTTACAATTTTTCTATTTTCCTCTTTCTTCTTCCTTCTTTCTTTTCTGACAGGGCAGCGCAGGAGAACGGATCCGTATTTTCATTCTGTCTTTCAGTTGATAGGCAGCTCCTGCTCTTGGAAGCACGCCATATTTTGAATGGCTTGCTTGCTAGGTGGGGCCCGCAGCACACAGGAGGAATGTGGACTTGGGGGGAAGCTGACCGCAGGGAAGTCTGCCCCCGGGGGTTTTGGGGAGGTGGTGCTGTCCAGTGACTGCAACTGGTTTTGGGCTTTGGATGGGCTACCAAACTATATATATACGCTGCCAGGTGTAGTGACAAAACTGTGCATCTGTCAGTTTAAGAAGACTGTGAATTCTCCAAATGGGAAGCAATGGTTTACACACATACACAGCTACCTATGCACGTGCTAAGCTTCATGGCTGCTACTAATTTGCTGATATTACATGGGTTTAAACCCAGCTAGTGACTCCACAACGACCTTCCTCAATAATGGGGATACCAACACACCTTCACAAAAACAATGCCAACATACCATCGCACTCGTGAACATTGAAATACCATAGACATATAATGCCACTGTGACAGACACAATCAAATAAATACCTGTATTCCCACAAACACTGAAATGCCAACACCATACAATAACACCACGGTGGCCACCATCAAATAAACAAAACCACTATCCTGTAAGACCAAGGCAGATGGAATTGTCACCACCAAATATTATGCGGACTGCAACATCCACATAATGAGACCACTGTACAATAGAATGAATGAATAATAAACTTGCAGAGAGCATTGTCACTCGCAGTTGAGCATTCGGGCTCTACGCTTCGGACCTACATAAACCCCTAGATGATGGCAAACAGAGAGAAAAATGGTCTGATAGAATAACTAGACTAAGGAAAAACAGAGAGAGTCCGGGGCGCGAAAAAACCCAGTCTTCAAGCTCTTTTTTGAAACTGGCTTCAGTGTCCATAAAACAAAGAAATCTAAGGAGTTGGTTCCAGGCTTTGGCACCCAGCACTATGAAAGACTTTCCATCCTGTGTTTTGAGTCTGAAGGGAAGAGGCTTCAAGAAACTAGTACTGGAGGATTTCAGCAACCTCTGTGTCCTGTAAATGAAGTGTACTGCGAGGTATTGGGGTCAGATGGATTTGAAGGATCTGAAAACCATTACAAGGATCTTGAATAGGATCCTCTTGTGGATTGGTAGTCAGTGTTATTTTTCCAGGCTTGCGGAGGCTGAGCTCCATTTAGGAAGTTTCAGCACCAGTCTAGCAGAAGCATGTTGTACCATCTGTAGCTTACAGAGTATCTTCTTGGAGGATCCTGCATACAGACTACTGTGGTATCGAGCCTTGTAGTGATTAGAGAAAATGCGACCATTTTCCTGGTGGTAAGTGGAAGAAATTCAAAGGATTTTTTCTTAGTGCTTTAATGACCTTAAAGCACATACCTGCTACTGCCAGAGCTTGTGGACGGAAGCAGAGGGTGGTGTCAAATTTGGCCCCTAGATTTATTGCCACTTCCACTGTGGTGGAGGGCATGCAGGTGGATTACCATTGGGTGGGGGAAAATAGGTTAGACTTGCTGAATAGCAGGATTTCGGTTTTGTCTGTGTTGCATTTAAGGTGATTGTTTTGCATCCACCGGATGACACTGGTGAGGCAGTTTTGGAAATTAAGTTCTGAACCGAAAGAGTCTTTTTCTAGTGATTGAACCAAGTGAGTATCGTCAGCGTAGAAAGTGGTAACAATTCCATATGAGGACATGAGGAAGACAAGGGCAACAATATAGATATTGAAAAATGCGGGGCTGAGGGATAAACCCTGCCAGACTGCCAATGGTCTTTCTGCTGAGAAGAATTGTCCTGAGGCAACCGTTTGTTTCCTGCTGGTCAGGAAAGATTTAATCCAGGCCAGAGCCTTATGGGAGATACCCCTTTCTGGTATATGCTGCAGGAGTATGGTGTGGGAGATGGAATCAAAGGCTGCGGAGAGATCAAGCAGTATCAACGCCGCATTTTTATCAGCATCCAGGCTCATTTTCATGGTTTCAGATACTTCTAGTAGGGCTGACTCTGTAGAGTGTTAATGTCTCAAGCCAGATTGTCGGGGGTTGGAGCTTTCCAGGAATGTGATAGGTTGACCATAAGTACTTTCAGAATGACACAAATATAAAAACAACATCTTGACTCTATGAACAGCCCTTGGTAGTACCAGTACTCTCTCCACTTTTCTTCTGAGGTCCTTTGTCTTGTGAATTATCCTTACTGCCTGCAAGCAACCCCTTTGATCAGAACTACAGCCAAACACAGCAAATATGTCCCTCTTGACATCCGTAAAATTAGAAATCAGTCGGAGAAAGGTCTGAAGATTTTCTTGCTTCCATTACTGTGGCTGATAACTCTTGCTGATGAGACAATCTTTTTGATGTCCAACTGCCCAAATCTACTTGAAACTGCATCTTAACAGGTTGTAGAGCACACAGAAAACACTGAAATAATTAAATGCACGAATAACTCCACATAAAATAAAGTGTCAGTAGACCCAGTAAACTGCTTGAGCGCCCACACGAACACCAGATAACAAAAGTAGAGACAGAGAGACTCAATGTACCACCTTATTAACATTTTATCCTGACTAGGATTCAAGGAACAAGAGACCCCACCACTTAACTCACTGACACCCGACCCCAAACACAGGCTTAGCGACATGGGATATAGGATGGGCCCTTCGAGGCACCTTGCTTCTCAGGCTAAGCTATATCTTCCCCTTTCTTTTTTTCGGCATTAGCCTGCCTTCCAGAAGGACTATGGACAAGTAGGCATTTGGTTATGGGGAACCCCGAGGCCCTATCCCTTTTCCAGGGTAAAGGGTCAAAGGATTTGTTCTTGGAGTGTGCGTCATAGGTGTGGATGAAAGGGGAGGTTCTGTAAATCTGGTAGGTTTTCTATCTTAATGAAAAATATTTATTGTGCTACTGATCACAATCCAACAAATTTAAGATCTTGGTCTCTCCTTTTTGCCTTTGTACAGGGCTAACAGGGAAACGTTGGCTACTTTTACAACCTTGAAACAGACTCCAGGGATATCACCAACAGCATGACCAGCACGACCAAATCCAGCCACAAGAACTTCATTGTTCTCCTCAATGAAGTTCAAGCAACCATCGTTGGGAACGAAAGCGGTGATTTTCTTGCCGTTCTTGATCAGCTGTACTCGGACACACTTCCAGATGGTAGAGTTAGGCTGCTTAGCTTCGACACCAACTTTTTCTAAGATGATTCCCTTGGCGTGAGATGCTCCTCCAAAGGCGTTGGCCTTTAGAGCAGTACCCAGAGGAGCCTTCTTGTATTGTTTGTCATGCCATTTCTGTTCACGACGGTGAATGCGAAGCCTCCTAGCTTTACGAAGTCCACGGCACTTCGCCATCATGTCAGCTTCATGTTACGGAGCGGAAAGGCGTAGGTTTTCTATCAAATGAAAGGAGGTAGTACCTAGAAACTGGTAGGATGCAGCCTTGTGGTGCTTCGATATGTATGGAGTCTGTTGCTGGTTTTAAGCCTCATGTGTGAGTTGGGGAGTTTACTCAATGAAACTAGACCTCACTGTGGCCCTTCTCTAGGCAGGGTTCTGTTTCTTTGGTGTTCTATCGAGCATTTCCCTCAAATATATTGGGCAGGCTTTATTACATACAAGAAGACACATAACCACTGGAGACCCTGAGGACATGGTGGGAGGAGCACCTGGGGACCTCCATACCAGAAAAAGACAGGGTCAATATACTGGAAACGATACGAAACGCTTCTAGAAATTCAAGATTCAAATTGATTAACTACTATACCCTTCACAGAGCGTATCTGGCCCCAGGTCATATTAACGAATACTTTCACATGGCATGTGCAGCGTGCCTGAGAAGCAGAAAAATAGGAACGGATCTTAAACATATCAGGGCTTATTTGCAAGCCCATTGTGCCGGTGTTGCGTCACTTTTTTTGACACCACGGCAGCACAGTGTGCCTGCCCATATTTACTAGGCCACTTAAAGTCAACCTGCAACACTTTCATGACCTTGTAAATATGGACCCCTTTCACACATTACTATGCGTGAAGAGGGCGTTCCATGGGTGTTGCTGTGAGTGTTCCCACGCAACATCCATGTAACCTGACACGTTCCCAGATTTACAAACTGTTGTAAACGCAGGAATTTGTCAGAATCCTACACCTCCTCAGGGGAGATGTAGGAGTGGCACAACGAGGAGAAACACTTTTATTTCTCCTCACGTTTTTAATCTTTCTATGCAGCACGAATAGAAAGAGGAAAATGCCATCAATGATTGTTTTGTAGAGGAATGCGCCCCTTCCTTAAATAAAATCTGTTCTTAAAAAAAAAAAGTAAAAGTGGTCCATTTTCTCGCAAGAATAACCTACATCCACTCTGCCTTGTACCTAATCTTATATAATGCATATATGGGCCCTGTTGGCAGTATCCTTCACCCCTATAAGATTGGGTACCAAATATATGGCAGATGACACCAAGCTTCATCATAAAAATCCAAGAGAACTCTTGCAGTTTTTCAGGTTATCTCATTGTATCTCTCACCCTCAGTAGTAAATTCAGAACAGTGGGCTTTTCCTCTATAGTAAAAAGACCAAAATGCTTCTCTTTCGCTTGGGAAGCCCATCTCATCTCCCATATTGTGGCTTGAGGATCTCGGTCCCCACCACACCCCAGTGAAGCACGCACACAGTCTGAGTGTGATATTCAACAAACCAAATAAGTGCAGTAGGCAAAAATGGATGTTGGGAAAATTATCTGGATAAATAGCTTAATTATCAACGAGCACCCATTATTGTCAATATTAGTCTTGTAATTAATTGCTTTTTTTGTAGCTTTATGCAGCGCAAACTTGGCCCAAGGGCATTGGAGCACCTTACATGAGTACCTGATTACATTACACAACGCCCGATGATTTTTTTAGACACATGGAGGCTAAGTGATTTGCCAAGAATCACAAGATGTTGAGACAACGCCAGGACTCAAAGCCGGTTCCCCAGTTCCAAAGTTGGCAGCTCTGACCGTTAAGCCATATATCCTCCCATTATGTATGCTAAAGATACATTATTGTATTTTAAAGATATTTCTTATTTAAAATGAAGTGTGCGTAATGTTCAGGTTTTGGTAAACCAGATTTCATGACCCATGTAGTTTTTCTAGTGGCTTCTATATCTAGAGTCACTGTAGTAACAAAATGTCGAATTTAAAATATAGACTGGCAACAATATTGAGTTCAAAATATAGACTTGCACAATTTCCTCAATGAAAGTAAATTTTAGAGTTAGAATAATAAAGCATTCCTCCTGAGGAATGTATTTGGAGACATTGTGCAAGATGATATTTTGGAGATTACATCAATGTAGAAGAATATTTCTGATGTCAATAATCTGTCATACAGTCCTACAGCCTTATGGAGTTCATCGTGGAGAAGTTCTCACAGTACAGGGAGGCTATCCTTCATCCTCATCCCTCACTATGACAATAACGCAAAGTCTCCACACTCAAAGGTCCTACAGATCTGCTACCACAGGCTGAATGCAGCTGGTTCCTTCATCCACACCCCTCACTATGACAATAACGCAAAGTCTCCAAACTCAAAGGTCCCACAACACTACTACCACAGCCTAAATGCAGATGGTGCCTTTCTTCACACACAAGGGTCCCACAGCACTACTACCACAGCCTGAATGCAGCTGGTGCCTTCATGCATGCCCCTCAGCATGACAATAACGCAAAGCCTCCACATACACAAGGGTCCCACAGCACTACTTCCACAGCCTGAATGCAGCTGGTGCCTTCATGCACGCCCCTCAGCATGACAATAATGTAAAGCCTCCACAAACACAAGGGTCCCACAGCACTACTACTTTCACAGCCTGAATGCAGCTGGTGCTTTCATCCACGCCCCTCAGCATGACAATAACGCAAAGCCTCCACAAACACAAGGGTCTGACAGCACTAATACCACGGTACAAAAGGGGGTGGTGATGGACGGAGCATCAGAACCAATCAAACACTCACACCCAGTCAACAGATCTGGGTTTGATCCATCACCGGTCTTTAGCCCACTCTGCCAAGCCATGCCTTCCCTGGACCGGAAACAAGCTTCCTAGGACCGGTTTCTGGCATTTCAGGCACAGGGTCAGACTGATTTGCATATGGCCATGTCTGAACTGGTGTGGCAGAGTGGGCTAAAGAACGGTGATGGATCAAACCCAGATCTGTTGACTGGGTGTGAGTGTTTTATTGGTTCTGATGCTCCGTCCATCACCACCCCCTTTTGTACCGCTTTGTTCGCCATAAGTTGGCAGGGTATGCTCAGACGTGAGTCCCTTGCTCACTTTGCCACTGGATTCAAGCAAGCCTGGCTGAAGACGGCTGAAATGCCAGAAACCGGTCCTAGGAAGCTTGTTTCCAGTCCAGGGAAGGCATGGCTTGGTAGTTCGGGCTGGACTGTTCCCATGAGGCACAGGGTCAGACTGATTTGCATATGGCCATGTCTGAACTGGTGTGGCAGAGTGGGCTAAAGAACGGTGATGGATCAAACCCAGATCTGTTGACTGGGTGTGAGTGTTCGATTGGTTCTGATGCTCCGTCCATCACCACCCCCTTTTGTACCGCTTTGTTCGCCATAAGTTGGCAGGGTATGCTCAGACGAGAGTCCCTTGCTCACTTTGCCACTGGATTCAAGCAAGCCTGGCTGAAGACGGCTGAAATGCCAGAAACCGGTCCTAGGAAGCTTGTTTCCAGTCCAGGGAAGGCATGGCTTGGTAGTTCGGGCTGGACTGTTCCCATGAGGCACAGGGTCAGACTGATTTGCATATGGCCATGTCTGAACTGGTGTGGCAAAGTGGGCTAAAGAACGGTGATGGATCAAACCCAGATCTGTTGACTGGGTGTGAGTGTTTGATTGGTTCTGATGCTCCGTCCATCACCACCCCCTTTTGTACCGCTTTGTTCGCCATAAGTTGGCAGGGTATGCTCAGACGTGAGTCCCTTGCTCACTTTGCCACTGGATTCAAGCAAGCCTGGCTGAAGACGGCTGAAATGCCAGAAACCGGTCCTAGGAAGCTTGTTTCCAGTCCAGGGAAGGCATGGCTTGGTAGTTCGGGCTGGACTGTTCCCATGAGGCACAGGGTCAGACTGATTTGCATATGGCCATGTCTGAACTGGTGTGGCAGAGTGGGCTAAAGAACGGTGATGGATCAAACCCAGATCTGTTGACTGGGTGTGAGTGTTTGATTGGTTCTGATGCTCCGTCCATCACCACCCCCTTTTGTACCGCTTTGTTCGCCATAAGTTGGCAGGGTATGCTCAGACGTGAGTCCCTTGCTCACTTTGCCACTGGATTCAAGCAAGCCTGGCTGAAGACGGCTGAAATGCCAGAAACCGGTCCTAGGAAGCTTGTTTCCAGTCCAGGGAAGGCATGGCTTGGTAGTTCGGGCTGGACTGTTCCCATGAGGCACAGGGTCAGACTGATTTGCATATGGCCATGTCTGAAGTGGTGTGACAGAGTGGGCTAAAGAACGGTGATGAATCAAACCCAGATCTGTTGACTGGGTGTGAGTGTTTGATTGGTTCTGATGCTCCGTCCATCACCACCCCCTTTTGTACCACTTTGTTCGCCATAAGTTGGCAGGGTATGCTCAGACGTGAGTCCCTTGCTCACTTTGCCACTGGATTCAAGCAAGCCTGGCTGAAGACGGCTGAAATGCCAGAAACCGGTCCTAGGAAGCTTGTTTCCAGTCCAGGGAAGGCATGGCTTGGTAGTTCGGGCTGGACTGTTCCCATGAGGCACAGGGTCAGACTGATTTGCATATGGCCATGTCTGAACTGGTGTGGCAGAGTGGGCTAAAGAACGGTGATGGATCAAACCCAGATCTGTTGACTGGGTGTGAGTGTTTGATTGGTTCTGATGCTCCGTCCATCACCACCCCCTTTTGTAGCACTAATACCACAGCCTGAATGTGGCTGGGGCCTTCATCCAGGCACTTCAGCACGACAATTATGGAAAGCCTTCACACACAAGGGTCCCACAGCACTACCACAGCTTGAATGCAGCTGACGCCTTCGTCCACACCCCTTACCATGACAATAACACAAAGCCTCCAAACACAAGGGTCCCACATCACTACTACCACAGCCTAAATGCAGATGGTGCCTTTCTCCACACACAAGGGTCCCACAGCGCTACTACCACAGCCTGAATGCAGCTGGTGCCTTCATGCACGCCCCTCAGCTTGACAATAACGCAAAGCCTCCACAAACACAAGGGTCACACAGCACTACTACCACAGCCAGAATGCAGCTGGGGCCTTCATCCACGCCCTTTAGCATGACAATAACGCAAAGCCTCCACACACAAGGGTCCCACAGCACTACTACGACAGCCTAAATGCAGCTGACGCCTTCGTCCACGCCCCTTACCATGACAATAACGCAAAGCGTCCACACACAAGGTTCCCACAGCACTACTACCACAGCCTGAATGCAGCTGGTGCCTTCATCTACATCCCTCAGCATGACAATAATGCAAAGCCGATAAATGGAAATAGATAGTGAGGCACACAGGTAAACGAAGGTCAATCGCAAAGTTATCAGGTTGTAATGTAGATTTGGGTGCCAATGAGGTATCTCCCTCTGACCGGGAGGGATTGGGTCAAAACTGATAAATAGCACCAGGGTAGAGTACCTGGCGTCCCTCAGATGCACTCCGTATTGGTCCACAAAAGGCCTTAAAATTGTTTAAATTAATTTCACACTTCTTTAGGATTGGTATCCAAAAAGTACTTTTATTTATTTTGTTTGTTTTTTCAATATCTCAATAAAGTAAATTCTATCCTTATCGGGTAGAGAAATTAAATGTAAATGTTCTTGGAAATCACATAATAATCCCAATGCATTTCGAGTCTAATGACTCTTCATCAGGGGATAATGATCCTGTTAGATGAACTTGCAAAAATCCTTGAAGATTTGGATAAGGAAATTCAACAACTAAAAAGGGATTTGAGCTCAAGATTATCTACCGACGAACTTGATACCATGCTCAATGATGTTAATACACAACTAGACAAATACGCCAGAGAGATCAATGAGATCAATGAGAGGAAGATTATGAAGTACAAACGAGACACCATCGACTACAAGCTTGGAGAGGTGTATAATTGGGCTGAAATTTATGCACAAGGCAGACAACAACGTTCCTTTACCAACAGATCAACCGATGGAGAAAGTTCCACATCTACTGAATCCATGGACAGATCCAGGATGGACAAGTACCACTCCAATAAAGATGCAGAAACACAAAGAGATCCTAAAGAAATTCCTACAACAAGCTCTCAAACTGGACAACCTTTTTTAGGGACAGGCCAAGATCTTCCTGTAGAACCAGGAGGAGCAAGCGCAAAAACAAAGGAACAACACGTGGCAAAATCAACCAGGAGTCATCGTTGATTATTAACATCTCCCATACTGCACTATCCAAACAACAAATAGACTTGCTACAAAAAGGCACATCATTCGTACCTACTTATCACTCCAACGAATTGGACACAGAAATTGCCGTGTTCAAATTCATGAGAAATCTACGTCTGAAGCATTTCTTTAACAATATCGTTCCTCAACAACATTCAGTCTCCCAGGATACTACTACAGGCTTAAAACATCCCAGCACATTCATGGCTCCCGTCAGCCATAACATTTTGGACTCATACGAAACCATTGTACTCAAGGAACTTAAATCTATCCATCAGAAGTCCAATCAGAAAACTTCGAACCTGACAACCAGAGACAGACAGATGATAACGAGTCTTGCAAACAATAAAGACATTACATTCTGCAAAGCTGACAAAGGAGGGGCCCTTGTGGTCATGGACACTTCTTTTTACAACCAGAAAGTCTCTGAACATGTATTAGACTAATCTACCTACATGAAACTTTCTGGAGATCCCACAGATGATTTCCAAAAAATTCTTTCCATCATAGTTGAATCAGCGAGAGTTTTGGGTACCATTACCGATAAAGACAAGAAGTGTCTTCTATTAAAAAATCCAGGCAGTCCTACGTTGTACATGTTACCCAAAGTACATAAACAGTTGCAAAATCCACCATTCAGACTGATCGTATCAACCATCAACACGATCCATGAGTCCACGGGTAAATACATCGATAAATACTTACAACCTATCGTTCAAAAGATGTCAACTTACATACGTGATACCACCGATTTCCTCAACAAAATCAACACCATTGAATTAAATGACGAAGATCCGATTACCCTATGTACTATCGATGTATGTGCATTATACACATCAATTCCGCACTTACAAGGCATCGAAGCAGTTGAATCTTTCCTCATTGAGCAACCACTTGAAGCAAATCTCAAAGTGTTTATATTGGAATTGCTACAATTCACTTTACACCATAGTTACTTCAGATGGAACAACACATTTTTCCAAAAACTATCTGGTACTTCAATGGGCAATTGTGCAGCTCCATGCTATGCCAATCTCTATATGCATAAATTAGAACGTGATTACATTTTATTTAACCCCGAGTGGTGCGACAAGATCTTACAGTTCTGGAGATAAATAGATGACATCTTTTTGATATGGAGAGGAGAAACTGCTGAGCTACATCGATTTCTGATATTCTTGAATACCATTGACGATAGAATTCAATTTACCCACAATATCAACTCCCATCAGATACCGTTTTTGGATGTATTGGTCATGAGACAAGGCAAAAAACTGATGACGGACCTTTACAAGAAAGACATCGACAGAAACAACACCCTCCATTACGACAGTTGCCATCAGACCTCCTTGAAAAGACATTTACCCTACTCTCAAATCCTCAGGATCAAACGAATCTCATCTAACAAAGATATTTTTGAGAAAAACAAAGAACACTTAATCACCAAATTCAAAGAAAGAAAATATCCTACCACGGTCATAACCAATGCCATCGAGAGAGCACAGTCTTTCGAACGATCACAACTACTCAACAAATTGGAAAAATCGGACACGACTAATAGACCGGTATTTGTATCTAAATACTCTACAAAAAGTCAACAAATCAAAAGAGTGATGTTGAAATATTGGCCTATGATTCGTAATGAAAGTGACTTCCATGGGATTTTCAACTCTCAACCACTATTCGCATACCAAGGTACAAAAAACCTGAAGGAACTCCTTTCTAAGCCTTCCAAACTCACAACCACCACTCACAGAGGAACAATCCCTTGCCTGAACTGCGGTCACTGTAATAACATCATCAAAGGCACATGTATTTTAGATCCCACTAAAGGAACACCGATTCGACTATACACCATTGCTACATGTGATTCTGAAAACCTGATCTACTTACTAAAATGCCCTTGCGGACTATCATACGTGGGAAAGACTGAGCGTAACATCAAAGTGAGACTAACTGAACACAAGAGCAACATCAGAACCAAACCTGAAAAATCACTTGTTGCAGTGCACTTTAACAAAGAGAGGCACAACATCAGCCAATTGAGATTTCTGGTGTTAGAAGTCGTGAACATAATAAAGGGCACTGATAACACCAAAAGACTCCTACAAAAAGAACTCATCTGGATAAAAAGACTTGATTCCTGCCACCCCAAGGGGCTCAATGACCGTTTGGAATACAGTTGTTTTTTGTGATCTATGTAGCTCTTCACTGTACTGTACTGCATATTACATTGTCTTTGATACTTCACCTTCTTGTTTGCACTCACTTCGTGAACTTTTTCGTTTTCTACCATGGTACCCTCATTCGTTTTTATTTTAGACCTGATGTCTGCACTCGCTTACACTTACTCTTATTAGGCTTTATACGCTTCTAACATGGTACTTTAGGACCCCCTGCAGTTATGTCCGTCCGCCACATTACATACTCCAGACAAAACGCATGCTCCCCTGGTTTCATACCCCCCGAATAAGATTGCGCTCTTCGCTATTTTCATTCAAAGAGTCCATATATTCTTTACGTTACTCTAAGATACCGTGTTTAATCGAGATCCTTCTTTCCGTATCCATCGCTGTCCCAACCCTCATCGCTATTAATTTATTCTATTCTTTTTGGCACTTCTTAGCTATCGTTTTTTAATACTTGTCACAACCTTCGAGAAGGACCTCTCCAATATGGCACGTCCCACGACGTTTTCCGCATGTCCTATTTTTCTATTTGACCTCCTATGACGTATTCAAATACCCGCAAATTTTGGCATTCTCTTCGTTACTTTCCCATACTGCGGTTTAACGGGAGTACGTTCATTCCTAGGTAAGCGGCACACTCCACATTTCACATTTTTTTTAACTCTTTTTGAATTTTGTGACGTTCTCGCTAGCACGTCCTTCACTTGTCTCAATTTCTTTATTTTCAGATATTAGGTCGCATAGAGCTATTATCACTGCGACGATTACATAGTACGATACCTGATAAGGTAATCCCACCATTGTTTAGTACCCCCGTTATATCTTTTTACCGTGTCATGAATCACCCCGATTTGATTCGTCCTTTGAAGCCTTCACGCAGTATTCACGCCCCCGATTTCACACTGAGCACAATCTCAAATTAGAGGCACTATTATTTTACCGGGATACGATTCAGTCTTCATATACTTTGTGTATTCAAGTCACATGTCGCATGCACATTTACGACTCTACGTTGAGCACGGTTTCTAATCACTGATGCACTTTTTTGCCTTCACCTTTGCGATACGAATTGCTTGCTCTTTCTTCCACATTTCTCTACAAATACAATTTTTTCACCATATTTACCCACACGTTCCTTTTTATTTCGTGGCTGCTTATTAAATCTGGTGGCTATTATCATAACTCATTCATTCATTTACAGGGTCATTATCCCCTGATGAAGAGTCGTTAGACTCGAACTGCATCGGGATTATTATGTGATTTCCAATAACATTTACATTTAATTTCTCTACCCGATAAGGATGGAATTTACTTTATTGAGATATTGAAAAAACAAACAAAATAAACAAAGTACTTTTTGGATACCAATCCTAAAGAATTGTGAAATTCATTTAAACAATTTGAAGGCCCTTTGTGGACCAATACGGAGTGCATCTGAGGGACGCCAGGTACTCTACCCTGGTGCTATTTATCAATAATGCAAAGCCTCCACATACACAAGGGTCACACAGCACTACTACCACAGCCTGAATGCAGCTGGTGCCTTCTTGCACGTCCCTCAGCATGACAATAACGCAAAGCCTCCACATACACAAGGGTCCCACAGCACTACTACCACAGCCTGGATTCAGCTGGGGCCTTCATCCACGCCCCTCAGCATGAAAATAACGCGAAGCCTCCACACACAAGGGTCCCAGAGCACTAATACCACAGCCTGAATGTGGCTGGGGCCTTCATCCAGGCCCTTCAGCACGACAATAATGGAAAGCCTTCACACACAAGGGTCCCACAGCACTACCACAGCTTGAATGCAGCTGACGCCTTCGTCCACACCCCTTAACATGACAATAACGCAAAGCCTCCAAACACAAGGGTCCCACATCACTACTACCACAGCCTAAATGCAGATGGTGCCTTTCTCCACACACAAGGGTCCCACAGCGCTACTACCACAGCCTGAATGCAGCTGGTGCCTTCATGCACGCACCTCATCATGACAATAACGCAAATCCTCTACATACACAAGGGTCCCACAGCACTACTACCACAGCCTGAATGCAGCTGGTGCCTTCATGCACGCCCCTCAGCATGACAATAACGCAAAGCCTCCACAAACACAAGGGTCACACAGCACTACTACCACAGCCAGAATGCAGCTGGGGCCTTCATCCACGCCCTTTAGCATGACAATAACGCAAAGCCTCCACACACAAGGGTCCCACAGCACTACTACCACAGCCTAAATGCAGCTGACGCCTTCGTCCACGCCCCTTACCATGACAATAACGCAAAGCGTCCACACACAAGGTTCCCACAGCACTACTACCACAGCCTGAATGCAGCTGGTGCCTTCATCTACATCCCTCAGCATGACAATAATGCAAAGCCGATAAATGGAAATAGACAGTAAGGCACACAGGTAAACGAAGGTCAATCGCAAAGTTATCAGGTTGTAATGTAGATTTGGGTGCCAATGAGGTATCTCCCTCTGACCGGGAGGGATTGGGTCAAAACTGATAAATAGCACCAGGGTAGAGTACCTGGCGTCCCTCAGATGCACTCCGTATTGGTCCACAAAAGGCCTTAAAATTGTTTAAATTAATTTCACACTTCTTTAGGATTGGTATCCAAAAAGTACTTTGTTTATTTTGTTTGTTTTTTCAATATCTCAATAAAGTAAATTCTATCCTTATCGGGTAGAGAAATTAAATGTAAATGTTCTTGGAAATCACATAATAATCCCAATGCATTTCGAGTCTAATGACTCTTCATCAGGGGATAATGATCCTGTTAGATGAACTTGCAAAAATCCTTGAAGATTTGGATAAGGAAATTCAACAACTAAAAAGGGATTTGAGTTCAAGATTATCTACCGACGAACTTGATACCATGCTCAATGATGTTAATACACAACTAGACAAATACGCCAGAGAGATCAATGAGATCAATGAGAGGAAGATTATGAAGTACAAACGAGACACCATCGACTACAAGCTTGGAGAGGTGTATAATTGGGCTGAAATTTATGCACAACGCAGACAACAACGTTCTTTTACCAACAGATCAACCGATGGAGTAAGTTCCACATCTACTGAATCCATGGACAGATCCAGGATGGACAAGTACCACTCCAATAAAGATGCAGAACCACCAAAGAGATCCTAATGAAATTCCTACAACAAGCTCTCAAAAGGGACAACCTTTTTTAGGGACAGGCCAAGATCTTCCTGTAGAACCAGGAGGAGCAAGCGCAAAAACAAAGGAACAACACGTGGCAAAATCAACCAGGAGTCATCGTTGATTATTAACATCTCCCATACTGCACTATCCAAACAACAAATAGACTTGCTACAAAAAGGCACATCATTCGTACCTACTTATCACTCCAACGAATTGGACACAGAAATTGCCGTGTTCAAATTCATGAGAAATCTACGTCTGAAACATTTCTTTAACAATATCGTTCCTCAACAACATTCAGTCTCCCAGGATACTACTACAGGCTTAAAACATCCCAGCACATTCATGGCTCCCGTCAGCCATAACATTTTGGACTCATACGAAACCATTGTACTCAAGGAACTTAAATCTATCCATCAGAAGTCCAATCAGAAAACTTCGAACCTGACAACCAGAGACAGACAGATGATAACGAGTCTTGCAATTAATAAAGACATTACATTCTGCAAAGCTGACAAAGGAGGGGCCCTTGTGGTCATGGACACTTCTTTTTACAACCAGAAAGTCTCTGAACATGTATTAGACTAATCTACCTACATGAAACTTTCTGGAGATCCCACAGATGATTTCCAAAAAATTCTTACCATCATAGTTGAATCAGCGAGAGTTTTGGGTACCATTATCGATAAAGACAAGAAGTGTCTTCTATTAAAAAATCCAGGCAGTCCTACGTTGTACATGTTACCCAAAGTACATAAACAGTTGCAAAATCCACCATTCAGACTGATCGTATCAACCATCAACACGATCCATGAGTCCACGGGTAAATACATCGATAAATACTTACAACCTATCGTTCAAAAGATGTCAACTTACATACGTGATACCACCGATTTCCTCAACAAAATCAACACCATTGAATTAAATGACGAAGATCCGATTACCCTATGTACTATCGATGTATGTGCATTATACACATCAATTCCGCACTTACAAGGCATCGAATCAGTTGAATCTTTCCTCATTGAGCAACCACTTGAAGCAAATCTCAAAGTGTTTATATTGGAATTGCTACAATTCACTTTACACCATAGTTACTTCAGATGGAACAACAAATTTTTCCAACAACTATCTGGTACTTCAATGGGCAATTGTGCAGCTCCATGCTATGCCAATCTCTATATGCATAAATTAGAACGTGATTACATTTTATTTAACCCCGAGTGGTGCGACAAGATCTTACAGTTCTGGAGATAAATAGATGACAGCTTTTTGATATGGAGAGGAGAAACTGCTGAGCTACATCGATTTCTGATATTCTTGAATACCATTGACGATAGAATTCAATTTACCCACAATATCAACTCCCATCAGATACTGTTTTTGGATGTATTGGTCATGAGACAAGGCAAAAAACTGATGATGGACCTTTACAAGAAAGACACCGACAGAAACAACACCCTCCATTACGACAGTTGCCATCAGACCTCCTTGAAAAGACATTTACCCTACTCTCAAATCCTAAGGATCAAACGAATCTCATCTAACAAAGATATTTTTGAGAAAAACAAAGAACACTTAATCACCAAATTCAAAGAAAGAAAATATCCTACCACGGTCATAACCAATGCCATCGAGAGAGCACAGTCTTTCGAACGATCACAACTACTCAATAAATTGGAAAAATCGGACACGACTAATAGACCGGTATTTGTATCTAAATACTCTACAAAAAGTCAACAAATCAAAAGAGTGATGTTGAAATATTGGCCTATGATTCGTAATGAAAGTGACTTCCATGGGGTTTTCAACTCTCAACCACTATTCGCATACCAAGGTACAAAAAACCTGAAGGAACTCCTTTCTAAGCCTTCCAAACTTACAATCACCACTCACAGAGGAACAATCCCTTGCCTGAACTGCGGTCACTGTAATAACATCATCAAAGGCACATGTATTTTAGATCCCACTAAAGGAACACCGATTCGACTATACACCATTGCTACATGTGATTCTAAAAACCTGATCTACTTACTAAAATGCCCTTGCGGACTATCATACGTGGGAAAGACTGAGCGTAACATCAAAGTGAGACTAACTGAACACAAGAGCAACATCAGAACCAAACCTAAAAAATCACTTGTTGCAGTGCACTTTAACAAAGAGAGGCACAACATTAGCCAATTGAGATTTCTGGTGTTAGAAGTCGTGAACATAATAAAGGGCACTGATAACACCAAAAGACTCCTACAAAAAGAACTCATCTGGATAAAAAGACTTGATTCCTGCCACCCCAAGGGGCTCAATGACCGTTTGGAATACAGTTGTTTTTTGTGATCTATGTAGCTCTTCACTGTACTGTACTGCATATTACATTGTCTTTGATACTTCACCTTCTTGTTTGCACTCACTTCGTGAACTTTTTCGTTTTCTACCATGGTACCCTCATTGGTTTTTATTTTAGACCTGATGTCTGCACTCGCTTACACTTACTCTTATTAGGCTTTATACGCTTCTAACATGGTACTTTAGGAACCCCTGCAGTTATGTCCGTCCGCCACATTACATACTCCAGACAAAACGCATGCTCCCCTGGTTTCATACCCCCCGAATAAGATTGCGCTCTTCGCTATTTTCATTCAAAGAGTCCATATATTCTTTACGTTACTCTAAGATACCGTGTTTTATCGAGATCCTTCTTTCCGTATCCATCGCTGTCCCAACCCTCATCGCTATTAATTTATTCTATTCTTTTTGGCACTTCTTAGCTATCGTTTTTTAATACTTGTCACAACCTTCGAGAAGGATCTCTCCAATATGGCACGTCCCACGACGTTTTCCGCATGTCCTATTTTTCTATTTGACCTCCTATGACGTATTCAAATACCCGCAAATTTTTGCATTCTCTTCGTTACTTTCCCATACTGCGGTTTAACGGGAGTACGTTCATTCTTAGGTAAGCGGCACACTCCACATTTCACATTTTTTTAAACTCTTTTTGAATTTTGTGACGTTCTCGCTAGCACGTCCTTCACTTGTCTCAATTTCTTTATTTTCAGATATTAGGTCGCATAGAGGTATTATCACTGTGACGATTACATAGTACGATACCTGATAAGGTAATCCCACCATTGTTTAGTACCCCCGTTATATCTTTTTACCGTGTCATGAATCACCCCGATTTGATTCGTCCTTTGAAGCCTTCACGCAGTATTCACGCCCACGATTTCACATTGAGCACAATCTCAAATTAGAGGCACTATTATTTTACCGGGATACGATTCAGTCTTCATATACTTTGTGTATTCAAGTCACATGTCGCATGCACGTTTACGACTCTACGTTGAGCACGGTTTCTAATCACTGATGCACTTTCTTGCCTTCACCTTTGTGATACGAATTGCTTGCTCTTTCTTCCACATTTCTCTACAAATACAATTTTTTCACCATATTTACCCACACGTTCCTTTTTATTTCGTGGCTGCTTATTAAATCTGGTGGCTATTATCATAACTCATTCATTCATTTACAGGGTCATTATCCCCTGATGAAGAGTCGTTAGACTCGAACTGCATTGGGATTATTATGTGATTTCCAATAACATTTACATTTAATTTCTCTACCCGATAAGGATGGAATTTACTTTATTGAGATATTGAAAAAACAAACAAAATAAACAAAGTACTTTTTGGATACCAATCCTAAAGAATTGTGAAATTCATTTAAACAATTTGAAGGCCCTTTGTGGACCAATACGGAGTGCATCTGAGCGACGCCAGGTACTCTACCCTGGTGCTATTTATCAATAATGCAAAGCCTCCACATACACAAGGGTCACACAGCACTACTACCACAGCCTGAATGCAGCTGGTGCCTTCTTGCACGTCCCTCAGCATGACAATAACGCAAAGCCTCCACATACACAAGGGTCCCACAGCACTACTACCACAGCCTGGATGCAGCTGAGGCCTTCATCCACGCCCCTCAGCATGAAAATAACGCGAAGCCTCCACACACAAGGGTCCCAGAGCACTAACACCACAGCCTGAATGCAGCTGGGGCCTTCATCCACGCCCTTCAGCACGACAATAACGCAAAGCCTCCACACACAAGGGTCCCACAGCACTACTACCACAGCCTGAATGCATCTGGTGCCTTCATCTACGCCCCTCATCACCAAAATAACACAAAGCCTCTACACACAAGGGTCCCACAGCACTACTACCACAGCCAAAATGCAGCTGGTGCCTACATCCATGCCCCTCAGCATGACAATAATGCGAAGCCTCTACACACAAGGGTCCCACAGCACTATTACCACAGCTTAAATGCAGCTGGTGCCTTCATCCTTGACCCTCACCATGACAATATTGCGAAGCCTCCAAACACAAAGGTCCTACAGCACTACTACTAGAGCCTGAATGCAGCTGGTGCCTTGATCCACGCCCCTCAGCATGACAATAACGCAAAGCTTCCACACACACAAGGGTCCCACAGCACTACTACCACAGCCTGAATGCAGCTGATGCCTTCATCCACATCCGTCAGCACAACAATAATGCAAAGCCTCCACATACACAAGGGTCACACAGCACTACTACCACAGCATGAATGCAGCTGGTGCCTGCATGCACGCCGCTCAGCATGACAATAACGCGAAGCCTCCACACACAAGGGTCACACAGCACTACTACCACAGCCTACATGCAGCTGGTGCCTTCATCCACACCCCTCAGCACGACAATAACGCAAAGCCTCTACACACAAGGGTCTCACAGCACTACTGCCACAGCCTAAATGCAGCTGGTGCCTTCATCCGCACCCCTCACCATGACAATATTGCGAAGCCTCCACACACAAGGGTCCCACAGCACTACTACTACAGCCTGAATGCAGCTGGTGCCTTCATCCACGCCCCTCAGCATGACAATAACGCAAAGTCACACACACACTCAAGGGTCCCACAGCACTACTACCACAGCCTGGATGCAGCTGGTGCCTTCATCCACGCCCCTCAGCACGACAATAATGCAAAGCCTCCACACACAAGGGTCCCACAGCACTACTACCACAGCCTGAATGCATCTGGTGCCTTCATCTACTCCCCTCAGCATGACAATAATGCGAAGCCTCTACACACAAGGGTCCCACAGCACTACTACCACAGTCTTAATGCAGCTGGTGCCTTCATCCTCGACCCTCACCATGACAATATTGCGAAGCCTCCACACAGAAGGGTACTACAGCACTACTACTAGAGCCTGAATGCAGCTGGAGCCTTCATCTACGCCCCTCAGCATGACAATAATGCGAAGCCTCTACACACAAGGGTCCCACAGCACTACTACCACAGCCTGAATGCATCTGGTGCCTTCATCTACGCCCCTCAGCATGACAATAATGCGAAGCCTCTACACACAAGGGTCCCACAGCACTACTACCACAGCCTGAATGCAGCTGGTGCCTTCATGCACGCCCCTCAGCATGACAATAATGCAAAGCCTCCCCAAACACAAGGGTCCCACAGCACTACTACCACAACCTGAATGCAGCTGGGGCCTTCATCCATGCCCTTCATCACGACAATAAAGCAAAGTCTCCACACACAAGGGTCCCACAGCACTACTACCAGAGCCTGAATGCATCTGTTGCCTTCATCCACACCTCTCAGCATGACAATAACGCAGAGCCTCTACACACAAGGGTCACACAGCACTACTACCACAGCCTACATGCAGCTGGTGCCTTCATCCACGCCCCTCAGCACGACAATAACGCAAAGCCTCTACACACAAGCGTCTCACAGCACTACTGCCACAGCCTAAATGCAGCTGGTGCCTTCATCCGCACCCCTCACCATGACAATATTGCGCAGCCTCCACACACAGGGGTCCCACAGCACTACTACTACAGCCTGAATGCAGCTGGTGCCTTCATCCATGCCCCTCAGCATGACAATAACGCAAAGCCACACACACACTCAAGGGTCACACAGCACTACTACCACAGCCTGGATGCAGCTGGTGCCTTCACCCATGCCCTTCAGCACGACAATAACACAAAGCCTCTACACACAAGGGTCCCACAGCACTACTACCACAGCCTGAATGCAGCTGGGGCCTTCATCCACACCCCTCACTATGACAATAAGGCAAAGTCTCCACACACAAAGGTCCCACAGCACTACTACCACAGCCTAAATGCAGCTGGTGCCTTCATTCACATCCCTCAGCACGACAATAATGCATAGCCTCCACATACACAAGGGTCACACAGCACTACTACCAAAGCCTGAATGCAGCTGGTGCCTTCATGCACGCCCCTCAGCATGACAATAACTCAAAGCCTCCACAAACAACGGTCCCACAGCACTACTACCACAGCCTGAATGCATCTAGTGCCTTCGTCCACCCCCTAAGCACGACAATAATGCGAAATCTCTACACACAAGGGTCCCACAGCACTACTACCACAGCCTAAATGCAGCTGGTGCCTTCATCCTCTCCCCTCACCATGACAATATTGTGAAGCCTCCACACACAAGGGTCCCATAGCACTACTGCTAGAGCCTGAATGCAGCTGGTGCCTTCATCCACGCCCCTCAGCACTACAATAACGCAAAGCCACCACACACACAAGGGTCCCACAGCACTACTACCACAGCCTGGATGCAGCTGGTGCCTTCATCCACACCCCTCTGCATGACAATAACACAAAGGCCTCCACACACAAAGATCCCACAGCACTACTACCACAGCCTGAATGCAGCTGGTGCCTTCATCCACGCTCCTCAGCTTGACAATAACACAAAGCTTCCACACACACAGGGGTCCCACAGCACTACTACCACAGCCTGAATGCAGCTGACGCTTTTGTCCACGCCCCTTACCATGACAATAACGCAAATGCCTCCACATACAAGGGTCCCACAGCACTACTACCACAGCCTGAATGCAGCTTGTGCCTTCATCCACATCCGTCAGCACGACAATAATGCAAAGCCTCCACATACACAAGGGTCACACAGCACTACTACCACAGCCTGAATGCAGCTGGTGCCTTCATGCACGTCCCTCAGCATGACAATAACGCGAAGCCTCCACACACAAGGGTCCCACAGCACTACTACCAGAGCCTGAATGCATCTGGTGCCTTCATCCACACCTCTCAGCATGACAATAACGCAGAGCCTCTACACACAAGGGTCACACAGCAAGACTACCACAGCCTACATGCAGCTGGTGCCTTCATCCGCGCCCCTCAGCACGACAATAACGCAAAGCCTCTACACACAAGGGTCTCACAGCACTACTGCCACAGCCTAAATGCAGCTGGTGCCTTCATCCGCACCCCTCACCATGACAATATTGCGAAGCCTCCACACACAGGGGTCCCACAGCACTACTACTACAGCCTGAATGCAACTGGTGCCTTCATCCACGCCCCTCAGCATGACAATAACGCAAAGCCACACACACACTCAAGGGTCCCACAGCACTACTACCACAGCCTGGATGCAGCTGGTGCCTTCATCCACGCCCCTCAACACGACAATAACACAAAGCCTCCACACACAAGGGTCCCACAGCACTACTACCACAGCCTGAATGCAGCTGGGGCCTTCATCCACACCCCTCACTATGACAATAAGGCAAAGCCTCCACACACAAGGGTCCCACAGCACTACTACCACAGCCTGAATGCAGCTGGGGCTTTCATACACGCCCCTCAGCACTACATTAACATAAAGCCTCCACACACAAAGGTCCCACAGCACTACTACCACAGCCTAAATGCAGCTGATGCCTTCATTCACAACCCTCAGCACGACAATAATGCATAGCCTCCACATACACAAGGGTCACACAGCACTACTACCACAGCCTGAATGCAGCAGGTGCCTTCATGCACGCCCTTCAGCATGACAATGCCGCAAAGCCTCCACAAACAACGGTCCCACAGCACTACTACCACAGCTTGAATGCATCTAGTGCCTTCATCCACGCCCCTCAGCACGACAACAATGCGAAGTCTCTACACACAAGGGTCCCACAGCACTACTACCACAGCCTAAATGCAGCTGGTGCCTTCATCCTCTCCCCTCACCATGACAATATTGCGAAGCCTCCACACACAAGGGTCCCACAGCACTACTGCTCGAGCCTGAATGCAGCTGGTGTCTTCATCCACGCCCCTCAGCACTACAATAACGCAAAGCCACCACACGCACAAGGGTCCCACGGCACTACTATCACAGCCTGGATGCAGCTGGTGCCTTCATCCACACCCCTCAGCATGACAATAACACAAAGGCCTCTACACACAAAGATCCCACAGCACTACTACCACAGCCTGAATGCAGCTGACGCTTTCGTCCACGTCCTTTACCATGACAATAACGCAAACGCCTCCACACACAAGGGTCCCACAGCACTACTACCACAGCCTGAATGCAGCTGGTGCCTTCATCCACATCCCTCAGCACGACAATAATGCAAAGCCTCCACATACACAAGGGTAACACAGCACTACTACCACAGCCTGAATGCAGCTGGTGCCTTCATACACGCCCCTCAGCATGACAATAATGCAAAGCCTCCACATACAGAAGGGTCCCACAGCACTACTACCACAGCCTGGATGCAGCTAGGGCCTTCATCCATGCCCCTCAGCATGACAATAACGTGAAGCCTCCACACACAAGGGTTCCACAGCACTACTACCACAGCCTGAATGCAGCTGATGCCTTCATCCAGATCCCTCAGCACGACAATAACGCAAAGCCTCCCCAAACACAAGGGTCCCACAGCACTACTACCACAACCTGAATGCAGCTGGGGCCTTCATCCATGCCATTCAGCACGACAATAACGCAAAGCCTCCACACACAAGGGTCCCACAACACTACTACTACAGCCTGAATGCAGCTGGTGCCTGCATCCACGCCCCTCAGCACGACAATAACGCAAAGCCACCACACACACAAGGGTCCCACAGCACTACTACCACAGCCTGAATGCAGCTGGGGCTTTTATACACGCCCCTCAGCACTACATTAACATAAAGCCTCCACACACAAAGGTCCCACAGCACTACTACCACAGCCTAAATGCAGCTGATGCCTTCATTCACATCCCTCAGCACGACAATAATGCATAGCCTCCACATACACAAGGGTCACACAGCACTACTACCACAGCCTGAATGCAGCAGGTGCCTTCATGCACGCCCTTCAGCATGACAATGCCGCAAAGCCTCCACAAACAACGGTCCCACAGCACTACTACCACAGCCTGAATGCATCTAGTGCCTTCATCCACGCCCCTCAGCACGACAACAATGCGAAGTCTCTACACACAAGGGTCCCACAGCACTACTACCACAGCCTAAATGCAGCTGGTGCCTTCATCCTCTCCCCTCACCATGACAATATTGCGAAGCCTCCACACACAAGGGTCCCACAGCACTACTGCTCGAGCCTGAATGCAGCTGGTGTCTTCATCCACGCCCCTCAGCACTACAATAACGCAAAGCCACCACACGCACAAGGGTCCCACGGCACTACTATCACAGCCTGGATGCAGCTGGTGCCTTCATCCACACCCCTCAGCATGACAATAACACAAAGGCCTCTACACACAAAGATCCCACAGCACTACTACCACAGCCTGAATGCAGCTGACGCTTTCGTCCACGTCCTTTACCATGACAATAACGCAAACGCCTCCACACACAAGGGTCCCACAGCACTACTACCACAGCCTGAATGCAGCTGGTGCCTTCATCCACATCCCTCAGCACGACAATAATGCAAAGCCTCCACATACACAAGGGTCACACAGCACTACTACCACAGCCTGAATGCAGCTGGTGCCTTCATACACGCCCCTCAGCATGACAATAATGCAAAGCCTCCACATACAGAAGGGTCCCACAGCACTACTACCACAGCCTGGATGCAGCTAGGGCCTTCATCCATGCCCCTCAGCATGACAATAACGTGAAGCCTCCACACACAAGGGTTCCACAGCACTACTACCACAGCCTGAATGCAGCTGATGCCTTCATCCAGGTCCCTCAGCACGACAATAACGCAAAGCCTCCCCAAACACAAGGGTCCCACAGCACTACTACCACAACCTGAATGCAGCTGGGGCCTTCATCCATGCCATTCAGCACGACAATAACGCAAAGCCTCCACACACAAGGGTCCCACAACACTACTACTACAGCCTGAATGCAGCTGGTGCCTGCATCCACGCCCCTCAGCACGACAATAACGCAAAGCCACTACACACACAAGGGTCCCACAGCACTACTACCACAGCCTAAATGCAGATGGTGCCTTCTCCACACACAAGGGTCCCACAGCACTACTACCACAGCCTGAATACTGCTGGTGCCTTAATGCACACCCCTCAACATGACAATAACGCAAAGCCTCCACATACACAAGGGTCCCACAGCATTACTACCACAGCCTGAATGCAGCTGGTGCTTTCATCCACGCCCTTCAGCATGACAATAACGCGAAGCCTCCACAAACACAAGGGTCACATAGCACTACTACCACATCCTGAATGCAGATGTTTCCTTCATCCACACCTCTCACTATGACAATAATGCAAAGTCTCCACACTCAAAGGTCCCACAACACTACTACCACAGCCTGAATGCAGCTGGTGCCTTCATCCACGCCCCTCAGCATGACAATAACGCAAAGCCACACACACACTCAAGGGTCCCACAGCACTACTACCACAGCCTGGATGCAGCTGGTGCCTTCATCCACGCCCCTCACCACGACAATAACACAAAGCCTCCACACACAAGGGTCCCACAGCACTACTACCACAGCCTGAATGCAGCTGGGGCCTTCATCCACACCCCTCACTATGACAATAAGCAAAGCCTCCACACACAAGGGTGCCACAGCACTACTACCACAGCCTGAATGCAGCTGGGGCTTTCATACACGCCCCTCAGCACTACATTAACATAAAGCCTCCACACACAAAGGTCCCACAGCACTACTACCACAGCCTAAATGCAGCTGATGCCTTCATTCACATCCCTCAGCACGACAATAATGCATAGCCTCCACATACACAAGGGTCACACAGCACTACTACCACAGCCTGAATGCAGCAGGTGCCTTCATGCACGCCCTTCAGCATGACAATGCCGCAAAGCCTCCACAAACAACGGTCCCACAGCACTACTACCACAGCCTGAATGCATCTAGTGCCTTCATCCACGCCCCTCAGCACGACAACAATGCGAAGTCTCTACACACAAGGGTCCCACAGCACTACTACCACAGCCTAAATGCAGCTGGTGCCTTCATCCTCTCCCCTCACCATGACAATATTGCGAAGCCTCCACACACAAGGGTCCCACAGCACTACTGCTCGAGCCTGAATGCAGCTGGTGCCTTCATCCACGCCCCTCAGCACTACAATAACGCAAAGCCACCACACGCACAAGGGTCCCACGGCACTACTACCACAGCCTGGATGCAGCTGGTGCCTTCATCCACACCCCTCAGCATGACAATAACACAAAGGCCTCTACACACAAAGATCCCACAGCACTACTACCACAGCCTGAATGCAGCTGGTGCCTTCATCCACGCTCCTCAGCATGACAATAACACAAAGCTTCCACACACACAGGGGTCCCACAGCACTACTACCACAGCCTGAAAGCAGCTGACGCTTTCGTCCACGTCCTTTACCATGACAATAACGCAAACGCCTCCACACACAAGGGTCCCACAGCACTACTACCACAGCGTGAATGCAGCTGGTGCCTTCATCCACATCCCTCAGCACGACAATAATGCAAAGCCTCCACATACACAAGGGTCACACAGCACTACTACCACAGCCTGAATGCAGCTGGTGCCTTCATACACGCCCCTCAGCATGACAATAATGCAAAGCCTCCACATACAGAAGGGTCCCACAGCACTACTACCACAGCCTGGATGCAGCTAGGGCCTTCATCCATGCCCCTCAGCATGACAATAACGTGAAGCCTCCACACACAAGGGTTCCACAGCACTACTACCACAGCCTGAATGCAGCTGATGCCTTCATCCAGGTCCCTCAGCACGACAATAACGCAAAGCCTCCCCAAACACAAGGGTCCCACAGCACTACTACCACAACCTGAATGCAGCTGGGGCCTTCATCCATGCCCTTCAGCACGACAATAACGCAAAGCCTCCACACACAAGGGTCCCACAACACTACTACTACAGCCTGAATGCAGCTGGTGCCTGCATCCACGCCCCTCAGCACGACAATAACGCAAAGCCACCACACACACAAGGGTCCCACAGCACTACTACCACAGCCTAAATGCAGATGGTGCCTTCTCCACACACAAGGGTCCCACAGCACTACTACCACAGCCTGAATACTGCTGGTGCCTTAATGCACACCCCTCAACATGACAATAACGCAAAGCCTCCACATACACAAGGGTCCCACAGCATTACTACCACAGCCTGAATGCAGCTGGTGCTTTCATCCACGCCCTTCAGCATGACAATAACGCAAAGCCTCCACAAACACAAGGGTCACATAGCACTACTACCACATCCTGAATGCAGATGTTTCCTTCATCCACACCTCTCACTATGACAATAATGCAAAGTCTCCACACTCAAAGGTCCCACAACACTACTACCACAGCCTGAATGCAGCTGGTGCCTTCATCCACGCCCCTCAGCATGACAATAACGCAAAGCCACACACACACTCAAGGGTCCCACAGCACTACTACCACAGCCTGGATGCAGCTGGTGCCTTCATCCACGCCCCTCACCACGACAATAACACAAAGCCTCCACACACAAGGGTCCCACAGCACTACTACCACAGCCTGAATGCAGCTGGGGCCTTCATCCACACCCCTCACTATGACAATAAGGCAAAGCCTCCACACACAAGGGTCCCACAGCACTACTACCACAGCCTGAATGCAGCTGGGGCTTTCATACACGCCCCTCAGCACTACATTAACATAAAGCCTCCACACACAAAGGTCCCACAGCACTACTACCACAGCCTGAATGCAGCTGGGGCTTTCATACACGCCCCTCAGCACTACATTAACATAAAGCCTCCACACACAAAGGTCCCACAGCACTACTACCACAGCCTAAATGCAGCTGGTGCCTTCATTCACATCCCTCAGCACGACAATAATGCATAGCCTCCACATACACAAGGGTCACACAGCACTACTACCACAGCCTGAATGCAGCAGGTGCCTTCATCCACGCCCGTCAGCATGACAATAACGTGAAGCCTCCACAAACACAAGGGTCACACAGCACTACTACCACAGCCTAAAAGCATCTGGTGCTTTCATCCCATCTTAAAAACAGACAAACAGAAAAACAAACATCTCAAGTCACATCCAATGACAGACCCATTCAAATGCAAAACCAGATGTGCTGTTTTAGATCCAACAGTAAACTCAGACAGACAAATATTCAGCAAGGCGCCGGCTTTAGAGCGGGGCAACCGGTGCTGCCTCACAATATCTGATCATGTGAAAAACACCTGCTGCATAGACATAGTTCCTTGCCTGGCCGGCAATGTTCAGGCAATAATAAACAAGTCAAGATAATTCTGATGATGAATGTTCCTGCTGGAGATCTGGGTTTTTTCTAGTTGCTGTTTTGACTCATCATAAATTGGCACAGAGGGTTGATGTGTCTGCCACACATGTCACATGCAGATCATGCAACAGTTTTTTATTTAGATAGCTCAGTGGGTTAGTGCTTTTGTAGCAGCAATCCCTTTGTTTGTAAAGCCAATCTGACAACTGAGTTATGTTTTAAATCAGGGGTTTGTGCTTCTCGACACCAAGTACTCTGATGGTTTGTGACGGGGAACAACCTTTACAATGCAACTTTTACAACGCACTACACTTACAACGCATTTTTTACAACGCAAAATCCATTACAACGCATTCCATTACAACGCATGCACTTACAACGCATTTTTAAAAACTACCTTTACAACGCATTCCATTACAACGCATACTACCTTTACAACGCATACCATTACAACGCATAATATTACATTACACTATCCAACACTTACCCTACTGTTGCACCCCCTGGAGTTAGAATAGTAATTTTTACCCCTATACTATCCAACACTTACCCTACTGTTGCACCCCCTGGAGTTAGAATAGTAATTTTTACCCCTATACTATCCAACACTTACCCTACTGTTGCACCCCCTGGAGTTAGAATAGTAATTTTTACCCCTATACTATCCAACACTTATCCTACTGTTGCACCCCCTGGAGTTAGAATAGTAATTTTTACCCCTATACTATCCAACACTTACCCTACTGTTGCACCCCCTGGAGTTAGAATAGTAATTTTTACCCCTATACTATCCAACACTTACCCTACTGTTGCACCCCCTGGAGTTAGAATAGCAATTTTTACCCCTATACTATCCAACACTTACCCTACTGTTGCACCCCCTGGAGTTAGAATAGTAATTTTTACCCCTATACTATCCAGCACTTACCCTACTGTTGCACCCCCTGGAGTTAGAATAGTAATTTTTACCCCTATACTATCCAACACTTACCCTACTGTTGCACCCCCTGGAGTTAGAATAGTAATTTTTACCCCTATACTATCCAACACTTACCCTACTGTTGCACCCCCTGGAGTTAGAATAGTAATTTTTACCCCTATACTATCCAACACTTACCCTACTGTTGCACCCCCTGGAGTTAGAATAGTAATTTTTACCCCTATACTATCCAACACTTACCCTACTGTTGCACCCCCTGGAGTTAGAATAGCAATTTTTACCCCTATACTATCTAATACTTACCTTAAATGCAATTTAATATTATGTGTTGTAATGGTATGCGTTGTAAAGGTAGTATGCTTTGTAATGGAATGCGTTGTAAAGGTAGTTTTTAAAAATGCGTTGTAGTGTCATGCTCTGAAATGGAATGCGTTGTAATGGATTTTGCGTTGTAAAAAATGCGTTGTAAGTGCATGCGTTGTAAAAGTGTGCGTTGTAACGACATACATCCTTTGTGACATGTGACTCCTACACCTCCTACAGTCCTCATTGTCTTATGTAGCATTTCCTATACATTAATTTACATACTTGTGTGAGTCATTGTCTCTGTATAATGTGTGATTTAAAGTGCCCCTGACACCTTACCCTAGTATGAGTAATGCTATTCAAGAAATTGAATGTATATGCGAGAGGGACGATGGAGACATGAGGGGCGCCTTTGGAGGAGTGTACTGAGGGAATCCTTGGAGAAGGAGGTCATGGGGCGCCCATAAAGATTGTCGCACAGGGCGCCACCAACGCTAAAGCTGGCCCTGATTCCGCAATATATTTAACAAAACTCCCACACAATCACAGAGCCAGGCATGTCATAACACATTCATTACAGCAGACCCTTATAGGCATAATCAGATAAAACCCACAAATACCTACAACCAGCGACCACGGATCACATAAAGCTATAATACTCACACAAACACAGATCCGAGTGGCTCCCAAAACATTCAGCTAACAACAGATCCATGTAAACATACAGCCACATAGGTCACATCACTCCTATCAACAGAGCCACATTTAACTCTTAAATCTAAGGACAGACCCTGTGAAACACGGAGCTAGATGCCTACATCGTATCGAACAAGAAAAAAAGAAAAAACTCAAAACCCCACCTCATATCGAATTAAGAACAGTCCCTCATATACCCAAGACAGAGCTAGATGCCCAACATCATGTCCAAATACAGAACAATAAAAAACTGAGCCGACCACACCACATCACATGCAACTAACAACAGATCAACACACAGTCCAAGATCTCAAATCGTATTCATCCAACAACAGACCCACAGCTACACAGAATATGCAACTCAAGGTCCAATCACATTAAGAGATCCCCGAACACAGCAAGGCACTCTACATCCCAAACTGAAAGACAGCTGAGCATGCCTACAGCCCGACTCATAAATACAGTCAATCAGCGAGGATCACAGCTTCTGAACACCAGACTGCCAAACAAAGGATAGGTACCAACAGACCTAATCTCCCTATCATCGGAGAGACATTTTGGAGAAAAATTGTTGTTTTAACTTTGTTACATTTTTTTAAATCCATCCATATCGTAGATCATATATTTGCCAGTGCAGTGATGGGATAAGCTCTGCAAAACAAATGCATTTTAAGTATGGAGGTCATATGAATAATTTCATTCCTGTCCCCGCTTATCAAACGGAATTTAAGAGCACGTAGACATACATACTAAGGAGGTAAGGCTGTGCTTAATTTGAGCCAGTGGTTTCCAGTGTTCGGCAGGCACTTAATTGTCAACACTGGCACTTGTAAAAGTCTGGCACGTCGTGGCACTGTTTCTCTAATTTAGAAATTAGCACATAGCAGTTATTTATGAATTCAATATATATTGAAAGTGACTATTACCTGCAGACCAAGTCATTGTTATAGGTTTGGAATAGTCTGAATTGTCCCTGACGAAGGCCCTGGCACTTATTTGTTTTCAAATTAAGCACTAAGGTAAGAAGAACATAGAGGAGCCAGTATGAACAAAGGAATTCCGGGGCACTGCAGCGGAAGGCCAGGATGGAGGGAATAGAGGGGTGCAGGGACTCATGATGAATGCAGAGATACCAGGAAGCAGAGAAGGCTCAGTGCCTTTCCAAAGATGTATGATGTTTTAGGTTGAGCCTAGTGGCAACGGGCATGCGCTGCTCGCTCTGCGAGGCATGTTGTAATTGAGTAAGCAGTGGAAGTCCCGCCCACTCTATGCCCATATTTTTAATTGGCCGGTGTCATTGTCCTTCGTAAAAGCTGAATTCCGATTCATTATGAGGCTTGTTAGTCACTCCTGGGTACCACCTAGTCTCCATTTGTTACCTCCCATAACGACTGGACCTTTTGCTTGGCTCGTTACATGGTCTCTGTTATTTAGTGGGTGAGCACTATTTTCTTTAATGGTCTTTCCTCATTCCAGCACGGTCTGCTTTCACTTAGGTGGCCGCACTGCTTTATTTAATTAATTTGCAGCGCGGTCCGCATCAGTTCTGTTCAGCAATGCAACATGTCTCGTATTTACGCGAGTTTGAGCTATTGGCATTGGAAATGACAATGCCTTTTATTTATATTTTCGTTTTTGAAACATAAATAAAACGCATTGTCATTTACAATGCCAATAGCTTGAACTCACGTAAATGCGAGACCTATTGCATTGCATATGCTTGTTGTTAATGTGTTGAGAAGGTTTGAAAAAGAAGTGTGGACATAGCAAAGAGTGGGAGGGACCTAGGGATGTTGTGTCTGTTGGACGGTCATAGAAAATAGAGGCATTGAAGGGAAGGGGGAAATGTAGTTTAAAGTGCCCCGATGGGATTGAAGTGTGGGGAAAGAGGTTGTGAAGTATTGTAGATAAAAGTGAGAATGAAGGAGTAGGGAAGAAATTATAACTTCGTGGAGAAGGAGGGGAGCAGAAATAAGAAAAGTAAGTCACAGGAAAAAGTCAACAAATGAAAAAAGCCATAACGGCACCGTGAACTGCCTTTTTAAAACAATTGGGCACCTGTTTAATGTTCTCTACTAATGTGCGAATTGAGAAAGGGTTGTGAAATTTTTAAGTTAATGCATGGGGGCGTCATCTGCATTGAGACGTTGTCAGAGGAAGATGGGGCTATTCGGGATAGTAAATCTGCCCGCGACAGAGATCTGGAGCTCGACATATGATGTAATGCTAACAATATGACTCCCATTTAAGCCCGCCATTTTTCTTCCGTCCAGGGTGGGAAGGTAGGTGCCAGATGTTGGACCTAGTCGGCACCCCCTTGTTAAATGGAAACTTCGGCACCTGGGATCATGGTTTAAAGTCGCAGATCATTGGTCGGGCAGAGGGAATATGGTGGCAAACACTGCTGACCTTCTTAAATCTTAAGCACCCCCCTCCTCTGCAGCCAATTGGATGCTGTTGAGGGGCTTAGTGTGGGATTATCGCTAACCCTAGCATTAAAGGTGAATTGTAAAGTAATGGTACAGCAACCAGGACAAATGAGAGGTGGAAAAAATTACTTTCTTCACCAAAAATTTGTGAGGGTGCACGGAAGCCTGTGCTGACTCGCAGGCCAATGGAAAGATGGTGAATGAGAAGTGCCTGTGAGAACTGAGGTTTAAGGCAGTCACAAACTGGGAGATAATGCCTCAGGTAGTTGTTATACTTAAGCAACAGTTCCGCTTTCATCAGCAACCAGTTATGTTTGCCAGAATTCAGGGAGGTGGTAGAGGTGTTTTTGATATGTGACATGATTGGTGGAGCAGTGAAACTCTATATGGAGAGGGATTTCATGGGCTCTGATAGGTTGTCAAAGAAGGGATTGCTTTTAGAGTTTTATTAGCTCCACACGTTGGCCTTCTCTCAAGGCTGAGACGCTGGCGGCAGGGTGGGAAGGCAATGAGATTCCCCATCTTGTACTACTTATTGCGGGGTAGAGAAGGAACGCTGGTAGGTCCCAGAGGGTTAAGGAGGACCAAGATGGAAACAGAGAACCAGTAGGTCCAGAATGTAGAGGCAGGACTAGTAGGTTCAAGATCTGGAAGGACTTGCAGCCCAAGGATGTGGAACAAGGACTTGATGGTCCAGGTAGGAGAAGTGCGATTGGTAGCTCTCGGGTGGAAAAGGGGACCAGTAACTCCTGGAAGGGGAAGAAAGACTGGTAGGTCCATGATGGGAAATGTGATCAGGTAGGTCCAGGAAGACCTGGATAGACTGGTAGATCATGGTACAATGACCAGTGAGTGAAAAGGCGATGGGGCCGTTATTCTCTAGATGGCAGTATGACACAGGAGGGGAGGAGAGACAGATTTATGTATTAGTTCACCCGTAAAGTAGTTTCCACCATCTTGCCCAACGCTGGCAGGAGACATGCGCATTCGGAGCCTGTGTGGATCCAGCCACACACGCAGACATGAAGTGATGCGTATCAGTGACTTTGTTTGTATAACCGTGCTTAACTTACCTACTCTCCAGGCACCATCCTTCTGGCACCTTTCCTCCTTGTGCACTCCTTTCTGAAGACTTTTCCATATGAAACAATCTGACGCCTTCGTTTTTCATAACAAACATTCAATTATCCTTCTCATTGCAAAGCAATCTGATGCTTTCATTCCCCATTCAAAGAACTGAAATACCTGTATTTGCTATTCAAATCTTCACGCCCCCCCATGTTGTTCATTTTAAGTATTGTGATGAATGTATTCTATATGTATGGACTGACTTTCCAAACAATTCTAATGCTTACATTCTCCATATTGTCGCTTTCTGATTCAGTTATCCCCAATAATGCTTTAGTACAACATTATCAAACATACAGGCACAAATAAAGTAACTTCCTGCCAATCTCAGGGAAACGTAAACACGAATGGCGTCATGTCATAGTGAGTCATACCGTGAAGGCGGATAGGTACACATGGGAGTCTCGGAAACAAATTCCCTTCAACTGCTTCATTTTCCAAAATGGTTAAGACAATTCACTTTTATTGCACGTCACCCCTGCATTCCATACCGCACCACTGCACATATACCATTCCCACAAGTTTTCTACCTTTCTTAGAAAAATAATACCGGTCACTTGTTCACGTTCTGCTATTCTGCAACACCTAAGAGCTGGTAGGTGAACAATAATTCATGTAAAATTGTCATGATTCTTTTGTAACATGGCAATTATCCTTCAGTTTGCTCCTATAATCATTTTGAAACGATTTAGACAGCTCTCAAATACCTTCTTACAGTTTTTTTTGTGTGTTTGCTGTTTTAGGTTTATTTTTCAGAAGGAACAAAATACCAGATTTCCCTACTTTTCACAATATTTTTACCCTCGACGAACATAAAAATACAGACAAGGCCAGTAACAGAAGCTGCTAGGTGCCACCCTATGCCCGCCACATAGGTTCTGTCACACCTATATTAAATATTCTGGTTTACCCCAAGTCCGCCAAACCCTAGGGACAGAACTAATAGACCCTACCATATCTCCAAACACACAGGGGTTCACACATTCCATACTACTGCCACTCCCCCGCCCGAAAACACAGTGATTCCCACATTCCACATCACTACAACTAAAGCCCTCCACACCAATAGCTGCAGTTTTCCAAACCCAAGGGACAGATTCCCACATCCCACTATCAGACCATAAGGCACCTCAATATTTCATACTTCCACTACTATTGCATCGAAAACAATGGGATTCACACATTCCACACCATCACCACTTTAGCCCTTGGTAAAACTGTGACTCCCACATTCATTACCACTGAAACTACTTCCAGCTTGAAAAACAAGGATTCCCACTTTCCACATCACTAACCCACACATCAACAACACAGGGGGTTCCAAATTCTGTCCCCCTAAAACACCAGGAATCCCACTTTCCATACCACCGACACTTTCCCAACCCTGAAAAACATATATTCTAACATTCCAAACCACTGGCATTGTACATTGAAAATAGAGGGCCTTTCATATTCCATCCCCCCAAAACACAGGGGTAGGATCGCCCAAATCCCATACCCCTGCCACTAAGCCCCCACAAAACACTGGTGTAGGAGCTCTATGTTCCATGCTATTGCTAGACCCCAAAAATACAGCGACTCCCACATTCCGTATCTTTGTCACTATCCCCCCAAAAATTAATTGACTCCAATATTCCATCCCCAAAAACACAAGAGCAGGGACTCCCTAATTCCATAGGCAATGCCTGATTAAACCCTGTGGAGGCCCCTAGGCAGTCAAAATGTCACCCCACCCTAAAATTATCTCCAAATACATTTTTAATTTTACCAACATACAATTTTAATAAACCACTACATACATGAATACAGTATTTTCTCTATAGAGTCTTTAATGTAAAGTTTTCGGTTGAGTCTATTCATTTTTTTCTATCTTTTTTAAACAATTTAAGAAAGCTTGACTGTAATTTTCTTTCAAGATCAAATCAATATAATTTTGATCCATTTTCGCGGGGCCTCTAAAAGGAGTGGGGCCCATAGGCCGGTGCCTACTTTGCCTATTTGGAAATCCAGAACTGTCCATAGGGGCACCCTCATTTCAACTTCCAAAAACAGGGGTTGCTACATCCATACCACTGCCACTATACCCTCCGAAAAGACAGGAACTGGAACTCACATATTCGAAATCACTACCACTATGTCTCTAAAATAAATCGAAGAAGTAATTCTCACATCTTTCCTGCCACTATGCTCTTCAAAAACATAGGAGCTGAGACCCCCACAGTCCTTACCCTACTCCAAACCTTCAAAGCTCCTAGCTAGAGATTCCCAAAAATCCACAAACACCGAGACAGAATCCCAGAATCCTTCACGTTAATAATAGCTACCACCAAATACCTCAAAATTCCAGAGACACTGAACATGTCATCGCTGTTATACCCAGCTCACGAAAAATCAAGAACAACAGGATCTTATGTTTGTTCCTGTTGTAACCAGACACCCACATAGGGTCAGGAAACCGACATTGCCTTCCATTGCTATCACAAAAGGCCTCAAAAAGGGGTGTAGCCTAAAAGGCGTGCAACAAGAGTCGTGCCCTATGTAACTAAGGTAATAGCCGAATTAATGTCGAATAGAAATCTGCCTCTTGCCAGACAAATATTTATGAAAATGAGCAGGGATTAACATATTTGTGTATCAGTTTATATAGCACCTGCACCACTGTGCTACGTCATAAAACACTTGATAAGGAAAAGTTCAAATGAGTCGCAGTAGCCTGGTTATTCTGCTGTGATGAAATAGCGTCTGTGTCCAGGGGACACGAACGATGTTGAAATAGTATATTAAAACATGGCATATCATCAGTGGTAAACAGCAGTGTCCGCCATGTTGTTTCGTCCCTGTGTCACAAAAGGTACTTTAGGTGACGTTCTGTTGCTGGTCTAGCTTGCGGCATGAACACAGTACATATTTATTTTCTTCAGTAGGCGAAGACCCAAAAAAGAGAGCCCATTACAATGTCCTTTTCTTTCTCTTGTAGCACTGCCCCTACGTTTCCTCAGGCTGTCACAAAAAAAACGAAGAAACATCCATGTTTTCTATATAACCGACCATCAGACCCTAGCGTCAAGGAATATTCCATTCAGTCCTTCTACCATCAGACCCCACACAAAACCCAGAAGCAGAGACACCCAAATACAATCCCTTCTGTCGCCAGGCGCCCCCGAAAGGGCCAGAATCGAAACTGCCCAACCCCCAAATACATGGCAAGAAAACATGACAGTCCGACCCGCTACTATCACAAACCAGCACAGCCAAACACATTCCACCCTCCTTCCCACTACATCACTAACAGCAGACTCGAGCCTCGCCTGTGCAGCCTGTACACCCGGCTGTGACTGTACTTGGGAGGGATGCTGACCGCCGGTATGATATGGGGGGAAGGGGGGGATGCTGATAGCTTGGGGGATGTGGGGAGCATGTGTTTTCTGCTGCGATGGTACGTGGGTGAGATAATGACAGCCTGTGTGCCCTGATGTGATGGTGCCTGGGTGGGATACTGTCTGAGAGCCTGTTTGCTCTGTTGTGCTGATACAGGGAGAGAGCCTTATGCCCTGCAGGGATAGTACCTGTGCTGATACTAAGAGGGATGCTGACAGCCTGTATACCTGCTGTGGTGATAATGGGAGGGGCATTGACAGCTTGTGTGTCCTTCTGTGAGGGTGCCTAGTGAGATGCTGACAGCCTGTGTGTCCTGTGATGGTGCCTAGTGGGATGCTGACAGCCTGTGTCTCCTTCTGTGGTGGTCCTTACTAGGATGCTGACAGCCTGTGCCTCCTTTTGCAGTGGCCCCTAGTGGGATGCTGTCAGCCTGTGTCTCCTGTGATGTGGCCTAGTGAGATGCTGACAGCCTGTGTGTCCGGCTCTTCTGAAATTATGTCCTTCTGTGATGGTACCAGGAAGGGATGGTGAGAGCTTTGCTGACACTGGGAGGGATGCTGAACTCCTGTGTGTCCTTCTTTGCTGATCCTGGGAGGGATGCTGAACTCCTGTGTGTCCTTCTTTGCTGATCCTGGGAGGGATGCTGAACTCCTGTGTGTCCTTCTTTGCTGATCCTGGGAGGGATGCTGAACTCCTGTGTGTCCGGCTGTGCTGATACTGGGAAAGATGCTGACGGTCTATATGTCCTGCAGTGCTGAACTTAGAAGTGATGCTGATCTCCTTCTGTGATGGTACCAGGAAGGGATGGTGAGAGCATGTGTGTCCTGCTTTGCTGATATTGGGAGGGATTCTGACAGCCTTTGTGTCCATCTGTGATGGTGCCCAGTGGGATGCTGGCAGCTTGTGTGTCCAGCTGTGTGATATTGGAAGTGATGCTGATGTTCTTCTGTGATGGTGTCAGGGTGAGATGCTGACACTCTGTCTGTCCTTCTGTGATGGTGCCTAGTGGAATGTTGACAGCTTGAGTGTCCAGCTGTGATGGTGCTAGTGGAATGTTGAGAGCTTGTGTGTCCAGCTGTGATGGTGCCTAGTGGAATGTTGGCAGCTTGAGTGTCCAGCTGTGATGGTGCTAGTGGAATGTTGAGAGCTTGTGTGTCCAGCTGTGATGGTGCCTAGTGGGATGCTGCTGCCAGTCTGCGTGTCCTGCTGTGACAGTGCCTAGTGGGATACGGATAGCCTGCGTGTCCTACTACGCTGATACTGGGAGGGATGCTGACAGCCTGTGTGTCCAGCTGTGCTGATACTGGAAGTGATGCTAATGTCTTTCTGTGATGGTGCCTAGGTGAAATGCTGACAGCCTGTGTGTCCAGCTGAGTTGATACTGAGAGGGATGATGAGAACCTGTGTGCCCTGCTGGGCTGATACCTGGAGAGATGCTGATAGCCTGCATGTCCTACTACGCTGATACAGGGACGGGTGTAGCCAGCCTGTGTGTCCAGCTGTGCTGATACTGGTCAGGATGCTGACAGCCTGTGTGTCCAGCTGTGCTGATACTGGGCGGGATGCTGACAGTCCTTGTGTCCAGTCCAGCTGTGCTGATACTGGGCAGGATGCTGAAAGCCTATGTGTCCAGCTGTGCTGATACTGGGCAGGATGCTGACAGCCTGTGTGTCCAGCTGTGCTGACAATGGGCGGGATGCTGACCGCCTGTGTGTCCAGCTGTGCTGATACTGGGCAGGATGCTGACAGCCTGTGTGTCCAGCTGTGCTGACAATGGGCAGGATGCTGACAGCCTGTGTGTCCAGCTGTGCTGATACTGGGCGGGATGCTGACAGCCCTTGTGTCCAGTCCAGATGTGCTGATACTGGGCGGAATGCTGACAGCCCTTGCGTCCAGTCCAGGTGTGCTGATACTGGGCGGGATGCTGACAGCCTGTAGGTTCTCCTGGGTCTACGTGGGTCAGATGCGGGGCTACCGTATGTCTGGCTCTGCTGGGTCCTGGGTGGAGTCCTTGGCGCCTGTGCACCCTGCTGTGCTGGTCACCGGATAGAGCGCGTTGAGCCTGTTTGCCCTCCTGTAAAGACACCTAAAGGGGGGGGGGGTGGAGGGGTAGTCTGCATGGCCTGATACAATGTTTCCTGTGAGGGATGCAAAGGGTCGGTAAACCCCACTGCGATGCTACCTGAGCGAGTGTGGAGAGCCTGTATGCCCCGCTGTGCTGGTGCGAGGTGGGATGCAGACAGCCCGTACCCTCTGCTGTGACGGTACCTGAGAGGGATGCTCTATGTGTCCCTGTGTGGTACGCGGGGGGTTAGTAAGGCCTGTGGGGGTGCGGGCAGCTTCTACGCCCTTCGGCGCTGGTACATGCGTGGGATGCGAGGCGCCTAGATGCCCCGCAGTAGGTACCACTGTGCAGAGTCGGGATGCCCTGTTGCATGGACCCTGAATGGAGCGCGGGGGGCCCGTACGCTCCTCTGGCACAGTCCCTGAGCCTGAACGGGCGCAGGGAGGCCCTGAACCCTGCTGCGCTGGTACCCGAGCTGGGCAAGATGCAGCCCCTCCTCCTCCTCCAGGGCCTGGGATGCAGCCATCCTACTGGCAACCTGCTGCCCACCGGCGCTGCGCTTGTCGACTGTGCCGTGGGGTCGGGGGGCCCGGGGCGGGGGCGGGAAGCGGGGAGGCGGCGCGGACTCACCGAACATCTGGATGTGGCCCTTGGTGATGGGGTTGAAGCTCCCGCAGGCCAGCAGGATAACGTGGGTCCTGTGCTCGCTCATGGCGCCGGCTCCTCTGTACCGACTGTCTGCAGAGGAGGCGAGGAGGGGCTGGAGACGCAGAACTCCCTCCCCGCCCTCCACCAGCCCTCCCACTGCCTGAGTGGTGCCGCTGGAGAGGCGCTGAGCCCTGCCAGCTCCGGGAGGGTCTCTCGGCCGGTGCAGGGCTAGGACAGCTAGCAGGTAGCGCCGGAGAAAAACACGCACAGCCTGTGCAGGGCGACGGCAGCTCACAGGCAGGGAATAACAACCAGCGGAAGAGCAAAGGCAGCTCACACACACCCCATCAACAACTCACACGCAGTGTACAGCAAGAGCAACTCACACACAGTTCAGATTAAAGGAAGCTCAAAGCAGGTGAATAACAACAACCAGAGCGAGCAAGAGCATCTCACACTCAGTGCAGAGCAAAAGAAGGCTACACCTTGTGAATAGTTAACAGCGAAGAGCAAGGGCAGCTCACACCCCATGACCAGCTCACAAGCAGTGTACAGCAAGAGCAACTCACATACAGTGCAGAGCAAGGGCAGTTCACACACACCCCACCAACAACTCACACGCAGTGTAGAGCAAGAGCAACTCACATACAGTGCAGAGCAAGGGCAGTTCACACACACCCCACCAACAACTCACACGCAGTGTAGAGCAAGAGCAACTCACACACAGTGCAGAGCAAGGGCAGATCACACACACCCCATCAACAACTCACACGCAATGTAGAGCAAGAGCAACTCACATACAGTGCAGAGCAAGGGCAGATCACACACACCCCATCAACAACTCACACGCAGTGTAGAGCAAGAGCAACTCACACGCAGTTCATAGCAAAGGAAGATCAAAGCAGGTGAATAACAACAACCAGAGCGAGCAAGAGCATCTCACACTCAGTGCAGAGCAAAAGAAGGCTACACCTTGTGAATAATTAACAGCGAAGGGCAGCTCACACCCCATCACCAGCTCACAAGCAGTGTATAGCAAGAGCAACTCACATACAGTGCAGAGCAAGGGCAGATCACTCACATCCCACCAACAACTCACACGCAATGTAGAGCAAGAGCAACTCACATACAGTGCAGAGCAAGTGCAGATCACACACACCCCATCAACAACTCACACGCAGTGTAGAGCAAGAGCAACTCACATACAGTGCAGAGCAAGTGCAGATCACACACACCCCATCAACAACTCACACGCAGTGTACAGAAAGAGCAACTCACATACAGTGCAGAGCAAGGGCAGCTCACACCCCATCAACAACTCACAAGCAGTGTACAGAAAGAGCAATTCACATACAGTGCAGAGCAAGGGCAGATCACTCACACCCCACCAACAACTCACACGCAATGTAGAGCAAGAGCAACTCACATACAGTGCAGAGCAAGGGCAGATCATATGTAGAGCAAGAGCAACTCACCTACAGTGCAGAGCAAGGGCAGCTCACACCCCATCAACAACTCACAAGCAGTGTACAGAAAGAGCAACTCACATACAGTGTAGAGCAAGGGCAGATCACACACACAACATCAACAACTCACACGCAGTGTAGATCAAGAGGAGCTCACACATAGTGAATAACAACCAGAGCGAGAAAGAGCATCTCACACACACCCCATCACCAACTCACATGCAATGTAGAGCAAGAGCAACTCACATACAGTGCAGAGCAAGGGCAGCTCACACACACCCAATCAACAACTTACACAAAGTGTAGAGCAAGAGCAACTCACATACAGTGCAGAGCAAGGGCAGATCACACCTAATGAATAACAACCAGTGCAGAGCAAAGGCAGCTCACGCACACCCCATCAACAACTCACACTCAGTGTAGAGCAACAGCAACACAGTCTCTCACAATACAGTGCAGAGCAAGGACTGCTCACACCTAGTGAATATCAACCAGTGAAGAGCAAGGGCAGCTCACACACAGTGCAGAGCAAAAGAAGCTCAAAGCTAGTGAAAAACAACAACAAATCTCATACACAGTGCCAAGCATGAAGGCTCACTCCTAGTGAATAACAGCCAGATAAGAGCAAGAGCAACTCACACACAGTGCAGAGCAAGAGCAACTCACACACAGTGCAGAGCAAGGGCAGCTCACACACAGTGCAGAGCAAAAGAAGCTCAAAGCTAGTGAAAAACAACAAACCAGTGCGAGCAAGAGCATCTCATACACAGTGCAGATCAAGAAAGCTCACATCTAGTGAATAACAACCAGATACGAGCAAGAGCAACTCACACACAGTGCAGAGCAAGGGCAGCTTACACCTACTTAATAACATTCAGAGTGTGGAAGAGGTGTGGCGCAGCAGCCAGGGCAACTGACTCTGGAACCTAGGGGCTCACGGTTTGATTCCCTGTGCCGGCGGCAGGTCAGCCCAGCACCATGTGACTCTGGGCAAAAGCTCACTTAATCTTCCCGACAGCCCCCAGCGTCTTGACACCTTTGGGTAATTGTTCGCGCTTTACAAATACTGGACATAGACAGCGAGCAAGAGTGTATTGTAGTTCCTATATCCCTGATAGGCTCTGCGCATTGGAATAATATACACTATAGTTTTAACATAGGACTGAGGTCAGTATGTCTCTATCGAGTACATTAAACTTAATTACTTGTGTGTGCCAGCTAACTCAGAGGTCACTAGAAACTTCTCGAATATACAAGAAGGGATTTGTTTCTGACAACCGCATAAACAGGACAACTTTGTTTCCCTTAGAGTCGGAACAATCTCAGAACCGTGGAAACAATAGATAACAGTTTCACTCAGTCAATTGTGCATGCTTCGTTTCTACAGAGTTGCACAGAAATAGAGAGATGAGTGTTTCAATTAAAAGGGGTTTATTGAACAGTCTTATTTCTCATGCAAGAGATATGAACTGCTACAATCGTAAGACAGGATGCGAAGTACAATACGTACAGAGTTAGCAGTAAGATAAAATAATACTGCAATAGCATGGTTTGTAGCTATGACATATATTCATAAAATACATACATAAATACCACAGGCTAAAAATGGGGATACTCATCTGATGCTTCTAAATAGTTCTACCCCAGTGTACCTAACCTAAGTGTAGTACGAGGTAAGAAGTAGGTGCTGTTTTCTAAAGTATAGCTAGCTATAGCTTTAGTTTTGCCAAGAGTTGCCAAATGTTTCTCTAAGTTCTAGTCTGCTCCATACCTTAGAATGTGTGAGGTTGGAATCTCTTTCCGGGACTCGATGTCTAACAGCCCGCAAGGGGAGTCAGAAACACTGGAGCTGGATTCTCTACGAGGAGGATGACAGCGTCTGGTCAGTGCATCAGGCGGGAACTCGATCTCCTTCCGAACTTGCGGTGGCGTACCGCAAGTAGGCAGTCGAACTGGACCGTACCGGAACCGTGGTTTGCCAAGGCAAGTGCAGGTATATTTATACCTTGAAGGTGTTTAGGAATGCCTGTACTGACGTAAAAGTCAGGCATCGGAACGTCATGAATGAACCCCTAAGGATTAGATGTTCATGCATACTAAATGAGTTCTTGGAAAAATCAATATCCAAGCAAGGGAAATTCCTAAAGGCTTAAGAGTCTGGTTTTCCAAGAAATCGTTGTGACGTGGATTGACGGATGTAGGAGACCATGCCTGTATTTGGTTAGCATGGACAATGCCTAAATAAGGGTGGATTGTCTATGCCTAAATAAGGGCAACATGAATTGTACCTATATAAGGACATACATCGGGAAACCTATATACGGAATCTAAATCTACACAGAACACCCACTCCAGTTTCGTATGAATGACATTACTAAATCCCAAACATACTAAACATATCTAAAAGAGAGTATCGCATGATTAGCTAAAACATGCTAAAACATATCTAAAAACATATGTCCTAAAATGCATTACAAAACCATTGCTATGCATAAGGTGCTGTACATATTAAAAGCAATATTTCATTCTAAGCATATGTGTGCATTGGAAATGCTAAAAAGAATGAACCAGAAATATATACACATGATGAAATGGCTAGTTAATACAGAAGAAAAAATGGTCCGAAACCATTTCATAGCAGGTTAACATAAATCAATTGTTGATGTGACAAGGTGGCATAATGTCCCTGGAAGATTTTCAAAGAATTCTGTTCTCTATGAATAGTTCTACTATAAACAGATTACTGTATCAAAAAATGAAAAAAATACAAATTTGGAGAAAAAAATTAATCATACGAAAAAGTTCCAAAGTTAGTCCCTTGTTTGAAAAGAAGGAATGCCAAATTCGGAGTCTCATCGGAACACTGTGTGCCGGAATCAAAAGTCAGTGTGTGGGCCTGGAGAAAACATGAAATCTACTAATCCTGTAGACAAAAAGTCGTCTACCGTTGTAGGTAAAAAGTTGGAATACCTCGTTTAGAAGATTAACTGCACACAGATGTGAACTATCGCCTTCAGCATTGGTTGCATCAGCAATGTTCGATTCGGATGTTACCTGCATGCCTGTTATTTCCTCTCGTACCTCAGCAGTAGCAATTTGCGTCTGTGAGATCTCAATGAATGCCGCCATCAGGATTGGTAGCCGCTTGGGACAACACAGAGCATGGGCCATTACCGGGTCCAGCAGAGTATCGATATCCATAGGCATGACTGATGGGAGTGTTAGACAGATGTCTAGCACGCATTCTTCACCGTAGAGCAGGCAGCGTAGAACAGATGAGCTGCAATCTTGCCAGATTGGTCTAAATGACAGAAACCATGTGGTGTTTAATTCTCGTAGATGAGGTAAACCCAAAATTTGAACGATGCGCTCACGACACTTCATCTCCAATAGAGCTCTCCCTATGGTACCTGGAGTGACGCTGGTGATGTGGCTTGCCATATCGTAGCAGTAGGATCAAAAATAGGATCCCTGCAACGAGTGCTAAAAGGAGCGGCAGTCCGCCAAACACAGAGTGCACGAAGTTTGGAAATATGCTGAGGACTGCTTGCAAAGGTGCTAACAGTCCTGCACATACGTTCTTAAATACATGTATAATACCGCTCGTATCAGACATGTTTAAGATACGACCTAACATTTCTGAGAAATGTACAGGGCAGTTTGTATACAAAAGGGTATGTATCTCGGCAGAAGTCCTTGCGACTTGGAGATCATAGGTTTCTTTGGCCGAGGTCAGTGGCACAGTTTGCTGTAAAAGAATGGCTTTCATTCTGCTTAGAGTATCAATTCGTATAGAAGAAATGTTCAATGAAGGCCATAAAGGCGACTCCCTGACTGTGTTTATTTGTGGAAACAAGACTTGCATACAGCAAGGGACACTAGATGTAACCGTAACTAGATATGGAATACCTGGCAACATGCCACAGCAGCTGTGATCATTCAACATAATGTAACTCCCATTAGAAAGTTGGCCAAAATTTGGATTAATCACTGCAGCTGGTGAACCTTGCAGGTGACAGGATAAGTTTGTAGTGGAACCATCACAGGCCCCGTGTAAGTGAATACCCTGACAAAGGAGAGAACCGCTTAGTGCGTGTTCACAGTTTTCACAGCTAAGAAACACTTCACGTTCCCCACTCCAACATCTATGTGTGTAAGGTAAATCCCAGGATGTCTTGATGTATTCTTTACCCAACCTTTCATATTTGCCTACTGGTATATGTTTTAGGCAATACTGAAAATGGAAAGTTGTAACAGGCAGAGTCATTTTACCATGTAGGATCCACTCAGTAGCTAGCTTTTCTGCCACTGTGAATTGTAATTTTTCCAGTTTTTCAATGCTCAGCACAGTGTAGTCTGCTCCCCTTTGTGCCAGTCTGATCTGTTTATCAGTGAGATTGAATTCTGAAAACAGTGACGTAGTGTTGATTAAACGCCAAGGCACATAGCCTGCATGCAAGTTTTGTAGCGTCAAGCCCAATAGCATGATAGAACATAGCTGAGACTGACCATGTTGCAACATAACCAAGTCCTTTTCCATGATGTCTATGACAGAAGACAGAATGCTGTCCAATGAATATATTCTGGACGACAGAGTCGTTAACCCATTGTCTACTACAGAGAGAGTTTTCTCTAAATGAATACGATCAATTTCTCGTATTCGTTCTGCAGTCTTTGCTTGGGTAACCTTCCATGCTTCATTATAAGCAGCGTAGATACCGGCATATATGAAACGTTTTTGACGCGGTTTTCTTGGTCCTAGCAAGAATTCCCTAAGGTCTGCGCCTTCTTGAAGTAAAGTTAGATGTTGTTTCACATCCTTCAGTGTAGCTTTCTGTAGCCAATCAAGGCAAAGTTTTCTTACACTGTATGTTGTTACTATCCCTAGATGCTGTCTTTGAACATAGCGTGGGTCTGGTCTATTGATAGTGAAACCCTGTGTTTTGTTCAGGAATCGATTTTGACAGTTATTCGTGTCTGTGGGCCAGAGCAACCGTTTTTTCCATTCTGGATCTGATCTGTTGTGATGCAAAATATTATGTACGTCGACCTCCCCCCGTGTAGTGCTATTACTTGCAGGTATAGGTATGGTCGGTGTGTTCATGTCTTTGATCCTGGCTAATCCAAGGCAAGACGTTTGTTGGTCAGTGTCATTCAATTACATAATTTGGTCAGGGATGATACAGGCTCTAAACAAAGCTTCTACCACCTGCACTTGCCAATCTTTTGTACTTCAGACAAATTTTGTTTCAATGTTGTCTTTCCAAAAGTCGAAACCCTGTCTAGACAGTTGGGCAATAAAGGCTGCAGAATAAATCTGTTTCGTATTGGTTAACATTTTTCGTTCCTCTCTTGTTCGCATTTTTTAAGTAAAACGTTTCTGGATTAGACAAATTGTTGCCTGAAAAATATGGAAATTTCATTGCAAAAGTTTTCGAACTACCCTTTGGAGGTGTAGGACAATGTTCCCATTGGTTATACATAAATACATTTCTAGGTGTTGCAGATTTATGCAAGAAATGATGACCATAGTTGTTATAACAATACATGTGTTCATAGTCTGATGAACCCTCTAAATATTCATGATTTGTGAATACTGTAGACATCTCTAGATCAGACATCATGTTATTAACAGCCTCGAAGTCCCAATCATCAGAAAAGGTACTAGAGGTAATAAAGTCACTTAATGAAATTTTTAATAAATGTGGAATCTTCAAAAGCTCCGACTGGCCAAAAATGTCATATTCAGTTCTGTCCCAAACTATACCCTCTGGTATAGGAACGGCTGTGATGTTCACTGCTGACAAGTCTCTTGCTTCACGATGGGATGATTTGTGTGGCTGGAGAAGTAAGTTCACTTTTTTACTTGCTGTGTCCATTTGAATGTATCTTCCATTTATCAGCATATCCAGAGTTATTACCAGAGCTAACCAAAGTAGAAAGAAGAATATTCCCAAAACAATCTATAGTTCAATCCATGGTGAAACCAGATAAGTCTTTTTCAGGAGATGAAAAAAGTCTGTTGCTTGTTCTTTGAAAGTTCTTTGTGCTGGCGTCGTTTCAGGTTCGCTGGGATCCTTAGAAAACGTATCAAAGTTCATGAAATAGCCAGAGGCAGTTCTGTCAATGGTTGGAATTGCATCAGGATTTGTTGAATTTACTGGAACTAGTTGATCACTTGATACTTCGTTTTAGACATATGTATCAGGACAAACTGTTATTTGGGTTTCAAGAGGGACGAGTTTCATAGCTTTTTTGCTTAGTCCTTCATTTCTCACTGCAGAATCTTCAAAGTTGACGAGTCTCTCAGTTTGAACCTCTTGGATTGTAGCTAGAGGAGTACGTCTGCTACATTGGCGGAGTCCACTTGGCCTACTGCTTAGTATCGGCCACATAGTAAATTGATACTTGTATGTGGAGAAGTGTGGCTATGTGGAGAAGTGTGGCTCAATGGTTAGAGCGGCAGACCCTGATGCAAAGGTCTGGCCCGGGACCAGGATTCAATTCCCCGCCTCGGCGGGTCTTGGGCTCAAAAAATCCACAGACCTGACAATTCTCGCCTGGGTGCCTATTTCAATCATGGAGTCCCACTCTGCAACTCTGGGCAATAGCTTGCTTAATCTCCACAACGGCCCCCACAACGCTAAAGATGCCTGGCCTCCACCTTGGGGGTGCCCAGGAGTGGACACCTCACAGGGAAAGCCAGGATGGGTTCCACAGCGGTATTCGTACAAGCGCCTTGAGACCCTTGCGGGTGAGTAGTGCACTATACAAGTATCAATTTACATATCAATTTACAATTTACCCCAGTTCAGACATGGCCATATGCAAATCAGTCTGACCCTGTGCCTCATGGGAACAGTCCAGCCCGAACTGCCAAGCCATGTCTTCCCTGGACCGGAAACAAGCTTCCTAGGACCGGTTTCTGGCATTTCAAGCAAGCCTGGCTGAAGACGGCTGAAATGCCAGAAACCGGTCCTAGGAAGCTTGTTTCCGGTCCAGGGAAGACATGGCTTGGCAGTTCGGGCTGGACTGTTCCCATGAGGCACAGGGTCAGTCTGATTTGCATATGGCCATGTCTGAACTGGGGTGGCAGAGTGGGCTAAAGAACGGTGATGGATTAAATCCAGATCAGTTGACTGGGGGTGAGTGCTTGCAATGTTCAACACTCCGTCCATCATTTCCTTTGGTTTTTGCTTGGTTTGTGTTTAGAGGCTCGCCCCTGCGCCACGGACCGCCATTGCCAGAGGAAGGAAGACACTTTTGCTTCCTGAAAGCGGAGCACAATTGCTTTTACAGAGAGGAAGCTGCATGTTAACAGCTCCCTCTCTGCAAAAGAAATGCCAGCTCCTGCAGGAGATGGGTAGCTGGCAGGGACCGCGGGGGCCTTGAGGCTCCCTCCATGGTCCCCAACACTACAAAGTGGGTGCCCTGGGTGGGTCCAGGGTATCCACACTAGAGGCCGGGCCCCAGGGACCAAATCGTCCTGGGAGGGAGGACGCACAGCCCCCCTCCCATTATATTTTTTATCAAAAATAGGAAAAGGCTAGCCCCCGCAGGATGGGCCCCCTCCCTTTAATGTATAAAACTTTTCTTTTTTAAAGGCCAGGTACTGAGGAATGGGGTCCCTGGGGCCAAAATCGTCTGGGAAGGGAGGCCACGCATCACCCCTCCCCATTCAAAAAATGGGCTGGCCATGGGGGATGGAGTCCCTGGGGTCCAAATTGGCCCAGGGAGGAGGGATCATGCGCCCCCTTCCCCGAATAATTTTTTTTTTTTAAAGAGAAAAATCCCTCCGGCAAGTCGCCGGAGGCCCCTCACCCTTTCACCACCACTCTGCAAATGTGCCTCATGACACACAACTGGTTGGGAGATGAAATCCCCTTGGCTGCTGAGGGTCCTTGGGGGCCAACTACCTCATCTTTTATCTATAGTAAGTTCTACAGAGCGCGATTGCTGTAAGGACTTCAGCTTTCTTTAACACATCTGTAAATGTGCCTTCTGGCACAATACCGGTTGGGGGAAGAAGTCCTCTTGGATGCTGAGAGAACCTGGGGGACAAGCAGCCCTCCTGTTACCTCCAGTAAGTCCCTTACAGCGAGATTCCTGAGAGCTGGTCGCAGGCCCCGCCCCCTTTCTCCATCACTCTGCAAACGTGACTACTAGTTAAAAAACATTGAAATTTACTAAAGGTTACTGGGACGTTATAGTTAGGCTCAGATTTCACTCAGACAAAACCAATGAAATTCAGCAGTTATACTTACCTGAGCTAACTATAATTTACACCCCTGCAGTGCACTGCATATGACCTCACATACTACATGACTCATAACATGATCAGTGATATCACTGATGACATCACAGATTCTCTCATATACTGGTTCAGAGACACATGCAAGTACTTACACACCCACTCACTTCTCCATAGAGGCACTCACATGCCCACTGACTTATTCACTCATATAGCCATTCGTACAACCTTTCTCTCACCCATACAACCACTCATACAACTAGTCACTCACCCATACAGCCACTCACATAACCTCACACTCGCTCATACAGCTACTGACACACCCACATATTTACTTATACAGTTACTCGCACACCCACTCACTCACCCATAGAGCCTCTCAACACAGCCACTCACTCACCCATACAAACACTCACACACCCACACAACCACTTACATACCCCTTTGCACATCCATACAAGGACTCACACATCTGCTCCCTCATGCATACATCCATTCACACACATTCTCCAATACAGCCACTCATACACCAACTCACTGAACCAAACACCCACTCAGACAGCCACTCACTCACCCACACAGCCACTTACACACAAAGTCATTCACTCAAATAGCCATTCAGACACCCACACAGTCACTACACACCCACTTACCCACCCATAGAGCCTCTCACACTGCCACTCACTCACTAATACAGCCACGGACACATCCACTCACTCACCAATACCACAACTCAAACTGCATGCGATTCACTCACACACCTACTCACACACCTACTTATTCACCCATACAGCCACTTACACACCCATACACACAAGGATTCAGACAGTCACACAGCTTCTCACTTAATATATGTTAGAAGTAGTAGCACTCAGTAGTATTGCACCTACTATACTAATGTAACTTTTTTAGTATGTTAGTATATATGTTTAGCACCCATAAACTCTTAAAAACACCTACACTCATTTGATGATGCTATTAGTGATGTAATTTGAGATGTCATCAGCGATGCCATCAGTGATGTCACTGACCATGTCATGAGTGATGTAATACGTGAGTGATATTTATATGTTTACCATGCTGGTTCCAAATGGGCGAGAACGGTGGTCTTAATTTCGGCGGTGCTTTTCTACCCCAGCAGGCCCACGCTGATAATCTTTTCCAACACCTGGTGCCATAGCACCAGAATATGGGAATGCACTTGCAAGAAAGTTTCTCTTGCTATTGTTTTATTGTGAGTACAATCCAAACTGATATATTCATTGAAAAAAAACCAAAGGTTACAGGGACGTTATACTTAGGCTCAGATTTCACTCGTACAAAACCAGTGAAATTCAGATGTTATAGTTACCTGAACTAACAATAACTTGAGCCCCCGCAATGTTCTGCATATGATCTCACATATTACATCACTCACAACATGGCCAGTGACATCACTGATGGCATCACTGATGAGATCATCTAGTGAGTGAAAGTATTTTCTAAGCGTTTATGATTGTTAAACATATATACTAAGCTACTTCAAAAGTTAAATCAGTATACTAAGTGTACTGCTAATGAGTGATACTACTTCTAACATATATTTTGTGAGTGGCTATGTGATTGATTGTATATCCATGTGTAAGTGGGTGTCTGAGTTGCTGTATGGGTATGTGAGTGGTTGTGTGAGTGGCTATGGGGGTGCATAAGTGGGTGTGTGAGTAGCTCTATGGGTGAGTGAGTGGGTGTGTTAGTGACTGTGCGTGAATGAGTGGCTGTGTGAGTGGCTGTGTGGGTGTGTGAATGGCTGTGTGAGCGACTGTATGGGTGAGTGAGTGGGTGTCTGAATAGCTGTATAATTGAGTGCACTGCTTATGACCTCACATATTACATCACTCATGACATGGTCAGTGACATCACTGATGACATCTCAAATTTCATCAATGATGACATCATTGATGACATCATCCAGAGAATCACTCACACCCCTATGCAACCTCTCATGGCTATGTCATGAGTGATATAATATGTGAGGTCATAAGCAGTAGATAGCTCAGGTAACTATAACTGTTGAATTTGACTGGTTTTGTTTGAGTGAAATCTGAGCCTAACTATAACTTCCCTGTAACCTTTGCTTTTTTCAGTGAATTTCAAAGGTTTTTTAAATAGCAATTCCGTACTATAATGTCCCTGTAACCTTTGGTTTTTTCAGTCATAACACATATTTCTTAGTCTTTTCTGATTTAAAATTAAATAAATCTACATAGCTATATTCACTATATGCTCGGCCTAATATTCAAACTTAGACACTATACTGCTAAGATGCTGACTGGTTCTACTATCTATAGGGATGAAATAATAGCTTGGTTTCACGTACCCATAGCCAAATTGAGAGTGAGTAACTTCCTCATTCCACACCACACAATTACACAACTAACTAATCCCATCTACATAATCCCACTACACACCAGATACATACACTCCATAACACATAGGTAAACGACATTGCCATTTCCAATGCCAATAGCTCTAACTCAAACAAATGAGACCTATTGCATTTCCAATGCTTGTTTGAATAGCCGTTGCTATTCTTACCACATTTAAAATGACACTGTATACTCACACGTAGCAATAGTTCAGGGCCTCGGTTGCAGTGAAAACGTGCTTATAAATACTGTGAGAAATAAAAGAAAAACTCAATGTATGCAGAAATTAACAAACTAAATGGATTATACTCCAGAAAAACCGAGCCTATTAGAAAATAAATAACACATTTTTTCTTTCCACCCTCACGGCAGTTTCAAACCCCAGGTAGTGTCAATTAATTTATCAATAGCCTTGAGCGTTGCCATTCAGCTATGGCTCTACTCAATGAGCATGTCCCAAAATTAAAGTTTACTGTCTTGTTGAGCAAATTGCGTCCTCAAAGAAGCTTTCTCACAAACATGAATTTATTAGCTCTCTGTGCAGTACATTAATTGGTAAATGGGAACATCTGCATCAGTCACTGTATTTTTGAATAGGCGTTGTTATTCTTAGGGCATTTCAAAGTGATACTGCATGCTCTCACGTTGCAAAAGTTAAGGGCCTCTATTGCACTGAAACATGGGATTAAATCCTGCAAAAATAAACAAACTCAATGTATGCCCCAGTTTGAAAATTACATGGATTATTCTCCTAAAAACCGAGTCTGGTAAAAAATAAAATGTTTTTTATTTTGCTCACTGCAGTCTCAAACCCATTAAAATTCTAATTGATCTATTTATAGTCTTAAGATTGCCATTCTGCTATGGCTCTAACTTCAACCAGATGCCAAAATGTAAGCTTACTCTCCGGCTGAACTATTGACGTCCTCAAAAAGTATTGTTAGGATTCTAGTTGAATGGAGATAATTTTAATGTAATACCGTAATGCATATTCATGTAAACAGGAACACACAATTCCAAAAGATGATCTTTCTCCACCATTCTAGTTATGAGCCCCGATAGGTGCCTACTCTGTACCTTTCCTGTTGCCATTCTACTCGGAATCATTTCATATCTCAAAAAATGTTGTTAGGTGTTAGTTTATATTGAAAAAACTGTATTACTCTAATGCCATACTCCATGATTATGTATACAGCAATTAAAATTCCAAAAGCAATTCCTTTTTTATCATGTCCCTTTATTGTTGCCATTTTTGCAAAAAACAAACCCTCTTAAATGCAAAACTTAAACAATTGGCTCTGATTAAAAATCAGGTCCCATTTGCTTTCATGTCTCGGGATATCGTGGAGCAAATAGCAGGTCAATTGGGTTAGAATTGTGAAGTATTATTTTCTCTAATTTCATGATAGGTTAACTGGTGTGCAATGATTGAGACCACGGGGGAAGCCTCAAGGCCAATCAGATTTCATCAAAGGGACTGTCGGATCAGCTGAAGATCCCCGTCCGTATCTATCTATATTTTTTGTCCTTTAATACCTCTAAAACTACTGAACTGATTTAAACCAAATCACAAAAAGTGTGATCTACATAACCAAATCTACATTTCTTCCAAATTTGGTGTAATTCCATCCAGCAGTTCGGGCTATAAGAGTATTCAAAGGTTTAATATGGGGTAAACGTGTTTTGGGACCTGCCCTTTTTCACCGACCCCGCTTGATACACCACCCCAAACTTTCAAAACAGCAGCTGAATCGACTAAAGAATAAGTTTTGAAAATTTCATGAAGATTATGGTGGGGTACCTGGAAGACCTCTGCACCAGAGCTAGGGGCTCAGGGTTTCCCAACTTGGCCCCTTGTCTTTTTTTTAACCTTTTTTTGTGGGGCTCGGCTCAAGCTGAGTCCCAAGATGACTGCAAACACTTCCTGGTTGAAGTGTTGGCAGCAAATCATATTTCAGCACAGGGACTGCCAGATCGATGGAGGATCTGTGCCCCTATATATCTATATTTCTTTTTACCTTTAATACTTCTAAAACTACTGAATGAATTTACATGCAAATCACAAAAAGTGTGATCTGCATAACCAAATCTAAGTTTCTACCAAATTTCTAATTCCGTCCAGCAGGTCAGGCTGTAGGCATGTTCAAAGGTCCTATGGGAATTAACATTCGGAAAATGCGTTCTGGGATCCCCCCGTTTTTGCTCAGCCTCACTTGATACACCACCCCAAAACTTTATATATCTATATATAATATATATATGTATATATATATTACCTACCGGCAGCTGCCAATAGGTAGTTATAGTTAGGACCAAGTTTCCATAGGAAGAGTGTTTTTTTGTTTGCTGATAATTTTGGGAACACTTGATGAATCTTCACAAAATTATCGAAACATATAGTTTAGTCGGTTCAGCTGCTGTGTGAAACGTTTTGGAGTGATCTGTCAAGCAGGGGCCGAGCAAAAGGGGTGGGTCCCAAAACACGTTTTCCCCATGAATTTCCCATAGGGTCTTTGAACACGATTACAGCCTGAACTGCTGAACGGAATTACACCAAATTTGTCAGAAAGGTAGATTTTATACAGGAGATCATGCTTTTTGTGATTTGGTGTAAATCCGTTCAGTAGTTTTAGAAACATTAAAGGTAAAAAAAACAAAGATACATAGGGACGCAGATCCTTCATGGATCCGACAAGCCTGTGCTGAAATCTGATTGGAAGCCATCTTGGGACTCAGCTCGAGCCGAGTCCCACAAAAAATATAACAAAAAAAGGGGCCAGGATAGGGACACCCTCCAGGAGGAACAAGTCCAGCAGCCTTGGGGTCTGAAAAAAGAAGTGAGGCGCACAGAGTCCCCCTGCTAGAGGTTATGGAAGCCCCGTGGGCCCATCACCACCACGGGGCTATGAAAGAAAAAAAATGGGGTGGGCATGCAGAACCCCGTGCCCCGTGGACCACCAACTCCCAGAGGCAAAAGGTAATAAAGGAATGTGAGGGTCCATGCGGCACCCATGCAGCCCCAGGGACTGCCACCTCCCCTGGCCAACCATTAGATTGTATGGTGGAGCTATGTGCCCCTCATGCCCCAGGGACCACCACCTTCCTGGGGCTAAAATAAAATAATGAAGGGGGCTCATCGCAGCCCCTAGCCCCAGGGACCACCAGCTCCCGTGGGCTAAAATAAATGTGGGGGGCACGCACCCCCCTCCAGGGGCCATAGAAGGCCCCGTGATCAACACCCCAGAGCCGGCTCCTGATCCCCCCTAAGGTGCCCACCCTCTGGAGGTAGCTGTTTGCTTTTGCTTGGTGGGAGCTAACAGCTTCCACCAAGCAAAAGCAAACATAACCCTGCCTTCTGCAAGCTGGAGCTGTCAAACAGCTTCAGCTTGCAGAAAGTAGAGTTTTCATCTACTTCCTTGCATGCAAATATGCATGCAGGGAAACAGATGAAAACATTGCTCCTGCAAGCGGGTATCCTGTTATTTGAAGCAGCTTCCTGCATGCGGGATCAATGCCAGGGCGGGGCATTGAGTTTTCCCGGCGCTACCCAACGGGGGGAGAGGAAGGAGAAAGCAGTGAAACAGAGCGGTAAGTTAAGGTAACGTCAAGTTGATTGTTTAGTTAATTAAAACCATAACAATAATAAAAGTACATGACAAATAAAAAATCTGAAAAAGTTAATAAACACTTCATCAAACATTAGTTTATCTCAAACTAACCTAGCTAATTTACTTAAGCTAAAAAGCTAAATGACACAATATCTAAACAGACAGCGATGGCTTTCTTGCGTTGTTACCTTAAAGCATGGTTGGAATATCATCTGAAAGTAAATTAAGTGTGCAAAATAAGCAGACAAAAACGGATATATTGTTCTTGGATAAAAGTATGTCTTGGTGATGCTGCAGTGTGCAAATGAGCAGGTAATACTTCAACTTCATTCTTAAAAGTCATAAAATACATAATGGTAAATGAAAGAATAAAACAGGCATCATTTTTATGTTGAAACATAAAACATAGTGATACTGAATATAAAAATTATTTCAAAGTGCACAATAAGCAAGGTGAGTCCAAACTTCGTGTCGCCAGATTCACACCTAGATTAAAGCCTAACAAGGGCCTCATTGCATGGTTGATGCCATATACCAATGAGCAAGTGGCATACAGTGCGATGTGCTGACAAGAGATATCATAACAGCGTCATTCATATCTTAAAACATAAAACCTTGAGCTAAAAAAAATTCTGTGCAAAAAAGTAATCAATCTAGACCAACCCTTTTTCTTAGATTTAGACATAAGTACAACATTGATTCATTGTTCAAAGAAACGGTTGATAACTCATCATATTATGCAGGAGTAAAGTGAATTGTACAAGCTGGAGATATCACTCAAGTCCTTCCCCTCTGAGTTCCAGCGGCTGACCATCCAGATAACCGGTTAAGTGCTATTGAAATGTGAAGGTCTAAAACGGTGCAGAGTGACCAAACTGAGAATTCTAAACACTCAAGGTCTGTGAAATGACAAGGCATGCTGGTGCAAAGCGTTGTAGGTGTCCTTCAAGAATTACAAAGAACCTTGCAGTGAGCTGAACTTGTGTCCCACTTAGGCATGCTGCAATAGCGTCCTGACACTCCTTGATTCCCAGAATATGAACTACTGGGGTTGACCAATAACACCTCAGCCCATTCAGATCTTTACAAACACATACTACATGCGACAAAGATTCAAATGTATAGTTGCAGAACCTGCAGTTCGGGCCTCAGGGCCTTTCAGTCTACTGTATGTGTAGGCTTTTAGGGGTATAATGGCTCATCTTAGGTCTTTATTCAGGTTGAGACTCAGTGCGCAGGATAAATAAGAGGCCCTCCCATTGGACTGGTAAAGAGAGGTGCACAAATCTGCACAGGCCTTTGTAGATAGATCCTGTTGATCCTCATCTGCGGATGTCAGCCTTGCATTTTTCATAAGCAGCTTAGTGCATGATCTTGGTGGAAGGTCCAGATTGATAATTTATTGAACACCCATGGCATTGCTGCAATTTGTGGCGGATGCTTTCCATGCAAGCTTACTATTCTGCATGTTTGACCATATCAGTTCCTTTAATGAACGGGGGAGGGGGCAGCCTTGAGCTTAAGATAATAGTTCAAAAATCCAGTTTTCCCCAAGGTAGCTTGCTTACTTAGGTTGAATACCAGGCGAATTTGTGAAGATGGGGTGGCATCTGGCAGCTGAAATAATCTTCTATAACAAGGGCACTGGGCCTTGTGTAGACAGGGGCCCAGATCATCTTTAATGACCAAGGAGCCATATGAGAGTGTCGAGATAAACATGGAGGAATTGACTCGACATATTGCAGACAAATCCTCAGTTTCTGGAAGATGATAGTCATTGCTGCTGCCACTCCTTTTATCGCCTCGAGCTGGGCAGAGTGCGAGCCACGCTGGTTAAATTGAACGTCTAGATATTTAAAGCTAGCTACTTGCTCAATATTCACCTGATCCAGGGTAAGTTTTATCTTTTTTACTTTCTTTCGTCCATAAACCATTATTTTTGTCTTTGAGTCGTTGATAGAGATCTTATTTTCTTTACAGTAGTAAGACAAGGCATTCAAGGACCTTTGGATTCCAAAAGCGGTATTATCAAAAAGAGTAGTCTCGTCTGCATATCTGCATATTGCAGACACTGTAGATGTGAGTCCACACACACACGTGTATTGTTTAGGTCAGCCAAATAAAGATTAAATAATAAAGGGGCCCGTATGTATGCCGGTTTCAGCCCTTGGCTTGTCCAGATCTTTTGCGTTAGTCTAGTATCAGAGACTTTGACTCTCACCCAAGTTTTAACATATAGACTCATAATTGCCCTCAGCAACGTAGACGGGATACCCCAGTTGTGAAGCTTTTGCCAAAGCCTTGATTTGTCCACTTTATCAAAGGCCGTGGTGTAATCAACAAAGGCAGCATATAATGTGGGTGTTTGAGGTTTATTTGCTGCCTCAGTCAAAGAAGAAAGGATCACCAGATTATCCTCAGTACTACAGCCCTGTCTGAACCCAAATTGTGTGATCGGTATTAGTGCATTTGTTGTTGCCCATGCTTCGAGTTCTAAATTGAGGGCTTTCGCATAACATTTTCACTCTACATCAAGCAGGGCTATTCATCTAAATTAGCTGGCTGATTAGTTGGATCTTTTTTATGTATTGGGGTTAATATTGATCCTCTCCAGCTATTCGATACCTCGTTTGTGATTAAACCTTGCATAAATAGCGAGTATAGAAGGTTTATCAAGACTTCTTGTGCAGCTTTGGCGGAAAGCCCATTGGGACCAGGGGCTCCTGCCGATCAAAGGGAGCGAATAATTGATTGCAGATTATCAATGTTATCCTGGTTACTCTCCCATTTCACCCTCGGACCCAGGCCTCTTCATAATTACTGTCTGTGTTGTGAAAAAGAGAAGCCAAAATAAAGGTGAGAAACGAACAGAAAGAGACAGAATAAAGATCAGCAACGAGCATAAAGAGGCAAAATAAAGGTGAGAAACCAGCAGGAAGAGGCAGAATAAAAGTCAGAAACTAGCAGAAAGAGGCCGAATAAAGGTCAGCGATGAGCAGAAAGAGGTGAACTCAGTGCACCGTTACAAGAACCGACAAAAAAGAATGTGTCTTCTCTTTGAGAAGAACTTCCAAAAAATCAAACAAGCTTTTGAAAAGGCCACTGAAATGGTTTACTTTGATCCCAAACTTCATACAGCGGTTGTAGTTGACGGTAGCCCTGTCGGGTTAGGTGCAATCGTGGCACAGAAAAGCACACAGTAGAATGCTCGGAGCCTGCCACAAACAGAATGTGCTTACTTGCAACCTGAGAAAGAAAGTTTGGCAGCGGTCTGGGCTTGTGAATATTTCCAGGTGTTCTTGTATGGAAAGCCTTTCACAGTAAATAAAAATAAATACCAGCATTTGTGAAGCGCACAGCTACCTCCAGAGAGGTGGCCCGGCACTGGGGGCTGTCGGGAAGATTAAGCGTTGCTATTGCCCAGAGTAACAAGGTGCTGGGCTAACCTGCCCCCGGCACCAGGGATCGAACCATGAGCCCTCTTGCTCCAGAGTCAGCTGCCCAGGCCGCTGCACCACACCTTTTCCCAGTAGTAACTGATCATCAAGCACTGTGAGAAAGGGGCAGAAAGAGGCAAAATAAAGGTCAGAAACTAGCAAAAAGAGCCAAAATAAAGGTCAGTCACAAGCAAAAAGCGATAAAATAAAGGTGTGAAATAAGTAGAAAGAGTTAGAATAAAGGTAAAAAATGAGCAGAAAGAAGCAAAAGAAAGGTGAGTAACAAGTAAAAAGAAGCAAAATAAAAGTGAGAAATGAGCAGAAAGAGGCAGAATAAGGGCCAGGAGCAAGCAGAGGCATGATAAAGGTGAGAAACAAGCAGAAAGATGCAAAATAGAGGTCAGAAATGAGCAGCAAGAGGCAGACTAAAGGTCAGAAACAAGCAGAAAGAGGCAAAATTAAGATCATAAATGAGCAGAACAAGGCAAACTAAAGGTCAGAAATGAGCAGAAAAGGCAAAATAAAGGACAGAAACGAACAGCAAGAGCCAAAATAGAGATAAGAAATTAGCAGAAAGAGGCAAAATAAAGGTCAGAAATGAGCAGAAAGAGCAAAATAGAGAGCAGAAACGAGCAGAAAGAGGCATCATAAAGGTCAGAAACTAGCAGAAAGAGGCAAAATAGAGGTTAGAAATGAGTAGAGACAGCAAAATAAAGATCGCAAACTAGCAGAAAGAGGCATAATAAAGGTGAGAAATGAGCAGAAAGAGGCAAAATAGAGACAAGAAACTAGCAGAAAGAGGCAAAATGGAGATCAGAAATTAGCAGAATTACGCAAAATAATGGTAAAAAATGAGCACAAAGAGGCAAAATAAAGGTGAGAAACGAGCAGGAAGATGTAAAATAAAGGTCAGAAATCAGCAGAATAAAAGTCAGAAACAAACAGAAAGAGGAAAACTAGAGATTAGAAATGAGCAGGGCGGGCATCTGGCAGCTGAAATAATCTTCTATAACAAGGGCACTGGGCCTTGTGTAGACAGGGGCCCAGATCATCTTTAATGACCAAGGAGCCATATGAGAGTGTCGAGATAAACATGGAGGAATTGACTCGACATATTGCAGACAAATCCTCAGTTTCTGGAAGATGATAGTCATTGCTGCTGCCACTCCTTTTATCGCCTCGAGCTGGGCAGAGTGCGAGCCACGCTGGTTAAATTGAACGTCTAGATATTTAAAGCTAGCTACTTGCTCAATATTCACCTGATCCAGGGTAAGTTTTATCTTTTTTACTTTCTTTCGTCCATAAACCATTATTTTTGTCTTTGAGTCGTTGATAGAGATCTTATTTTCTTTACAGTAGTAAGACAAGGCATTCAAGGACCTTTGGATTCCAAAAGCGGTATTATCAAAAAGAGTAGTCTTGTCTGCATTTCTGCATATTGCAGACACTGTAGATGTGAGTCCACACACGTGTGTTGTTTAGGTCAGCCAAATAAAGATTAAATAATAAAGGGGCCCGTATGTATCCCGGTTTCAGCCCTTGGCTTGTCCAGATCTTTTGCGTTAGTCTAGTATCAGAGACTTTGACTCTCACCCAAGTTTTAACATATAGACTCATAATTGCCCTCAGCAACGAAGACGGGATACCCCAGTTGTGAAGCTTTTGCCAAAGCCTTGATTTGTCCACTTTATCAAAGGCCGTGGTGTAATCAACAAAGGCAGCATATAATGTGGGTGCTTGAGGTTTATTTGCTGCCTCAGTCAAAGAAGAAAGGATCACCAGATTATCCTCAGTACTACAGCCCTGTCTGAACCCAAATTGTGTGATCGGTATTAGTGCATTTGTTGTTGCCCATGCTTCGAGTTCTAAATTGAGGGCTTTCGCATAACATTTTCACTCTACATCAAGCAGGGCTATTCATCTAAATTAGCTGGCTGATTAGTTGGATCTTTTTTATGTATTGGGGATAATATTGATCCTCTCCAGCTATTCGATACCTCGTTTGTGATTAAACCTTGCATAAATAGCGAGTATAGAAGGTTTATCAAGACTTCTTGTGCAGCTTTGGCGGAAAGCCCATTGGGACCAGGGGCTCCTGCCGATCAAAGGGAGCCAATAATTGATTGCAGATTATCAATGTTATCCTGGTTACTCTCCCATTTCACCCTCGGACCCAGGCCTCTTCATAATTACTGTCTGTGTTGTGAAAAAGAGAGGGAAAATAAAGGTGATAAACGAACAGAAAGAGACAGAATAAAGATCAGCAACGAGCATAAAGAGGCCAAATGAAGGTGAGAAACCAGCAGGAAGAGGCAGAATAAAGGTCAGAAACTAGCAGAAAGAGGCCGAATAAAGGTCAGCGATGAGCAGAAAGAGGTGAACTCAGTTCACCGTTACAAGAACCCACGAAAAAGAATGTGTCTTCTCTTTGAGAAGAACTTCCAAAAAATCAAACAAGCTTTTGAAAAGGCCACTGAAATGGTTTACTTGGATCCCAAACTTCATACAGCGGTTGTAGTTGACGGTAGCCCTGTCGGGTTAGGTGCAATCGTGGCACAGAAAAGCAGACAGTAGAATGCTCGGAGCCTGCCACAAACAGAATGTGCTTACTTGCAACCTGAGAAAGAAAGTATGGCAGCGGTCTGGGCTTGTGAATATTTCCAGGTGTTCTTGTATGGAAAGCCTTTCACAGTAAATAAAAATAAATACCAGCATTTGTGAAGCGCACAGCTACCTCCAGAGAGGTGGCCCGGCACTGGGGGCTGTCGGGAAGATTAAGCATTGCTATTGCCCAGAGTAACAAGGTGCTGGGCTAACCTGCCCCCGGCACCAGGGATCGAACCAGGAGCTCTCTTGCTCTAGAGTCAGCTGCCCTGGCCGCTGCACCACACCTTTTCCCAGTAGTAACTGATCATCAAGCACTGTGAGAAACGGGCAGAAAGAGGCAAAATAAAGGTCAGAAACTAGCAAAAAGAGCCAAAATAAAGGTCAGTCACAAGCAAAAAGCGATAAAATAAAGGTGTGAAATAAGTAGAAAGAGTTAGAATAAAGGTCAGAAACGAGCAGAAAGAAGCAAAAGAAAGGTGAGTAACAAGTAAAAAGAAGCAAAATAAAAGTGAGAAATGAGCAGAAAGAGGCAGAATAAGGGCCAGCAGCAAGCAGAGGCATGATAAAGGTGAGAAACAAGCAGAAAGATGCAAAATAGAGGTCAAAAATGAGCAGAAGAGGCAGAACAGAGGTCAGAAATGAGCAGCAAGAGGCAGACTAAAGGTCAGAAACAAGCAGAAAGAAGCAACATTAAGATCATAAATGAGCAGAACAAGGCAAGCTAAAGGTCAGAAATGAGCAGAAAAGGCAAAATAAAGGACAGAAACGAACAGCAAGAGCCAAAATAAAGATAAGAAATTAGCAGAAAGATGTAAAATAAAGGTCAGAAATCAGCAGAATAAAAGTCAGAAACAAACAGAAAGTGGAAAACTAGAGATTAGAAATGAGCAGAAAGAGGCAAAATAAAGGTAAAATTGAGCAGAAAGAGGCAAAATAGAGATAAAAAACAAGCAAAAAGAAGCAAAATACAGGTTAGAATTGAGGAGAAAAAAGGTGCTAGTCCTATGCTTAAAACCTTTGCTGTAGAAATTGCAAAAGACTGTGTCCCTTTCCATCTCGGCGTGGATGGCATCATATGATTAAAGACTTTGATAGAAAGACAGACATTTGAGGTGAGCAGATTTAGAGTGTCGCTGGTGTTGTGGGTGCTCTATACAGGAGCTGATTTCCACCTAAACTTGAGAACAACCCAGAGTTTACTGCTTCTTTTTTGCATATTGTATCTGTCACTCTATGCCTGAAAGGGTATCAGTCTTATATATATATATTTGCACTTCTGTTAAGTGGCATGAAGCGGAGACACATCTCTGTATTTCCGTATTTTTAAGGAATATATGCCCACACTTCTTCTTTTTGTAGGGGTGCCCTACCTGTTTTCTTTTGAGAAAAGATTTTTCCACTACAAGTGTAGAGAAATCAGCATAAATAAATCCAATGCAAATGGTGGTAAGTGGAAAGACTGAGACATGATTTGTCTTGTAAGTTTACAAACACACACAAACGTACATTTGCAAACAATCACAAACTGAAATTCGACCCCTTGTCCACCTGGAAATGGGGAGAAATGTACTCTATCTATAGGTTTGGCGCTTCCCCTCCTAGATTTGATGGAGGTACAGCATTGAACAACTCTGCCAAGGGCAAATAAGGAGCATAAAAAGATAATATGACCACTGAAAATAATACACCCTGAAAACTGTGCCTGTCATGGCTACCACCATAAACCTGGTTAAGGTGAACGTGACCAAGACTATGGTGGTAGCTGAAAGGCATAGAACACATAAGGGGAGATTTACAAAAAAGTTGTGCAACGCAACGCAGCCCGCCGCGAGGCTGCGCTGTGTTGCACGACAGGGAGGGAGCAGGAGAGTGCCATATTTTTAAAGATATGGCTTTCCCCTCCCCTTTCCCTTGTACCAGCGCTGATTTCAGCAGCCTTGCGCCATGCACACACCTTTGCTCTGTAGCGCTTGGGTGTGTGCAGGAGTGTAGCATATGTTTTGTACAGGCGAGGGTACCCTTCCTGTACAAAATACTATGCTAGACACGAGGGAAAGCTTTTCCCACTTTGTATGCGTGCTGTACAGTGCAGCGCGCATGCAAAGTTGGAAAAGGAAGGAGAAATAAAAGCATTTCTCCTTCCTTGCGCCTAGTTGAAAAGGGCGCAGTTTTTTTTACGCTAAACTCAATCTACTGTTTTTAGTAAATTGAGTTTAGTGTGAGAAAGCTTGGGTGGTTGCATGGGAACGCCCATGCACCACCCTTGGTACACCCCCACTGCGCAAAGCAATGCAAAGCAGCGCAATACGCTGCTTTGCATTACTTTTACGTTATTTTCCGCGCTAAACTAGTTTAGAGTTGGAAATTTAATCAGGAAAAAAAGATTGCGCGCCGTTTAGCGTCACTTTTGTGACGCAAACCTGGTGCAAAATCTTAGTAATCTCCTCCATAAAGTACATAATAAAGGAACTGCATTTTACACTCGAGTGGCAACATTTTTCTTAAAACATCAGATATATCTATGTGTGTGTATGTGTGTGTGTGTTTGTGTGTGCATGTATACAATGGGTCAAGAAATACTACTTACATCCTGAAATGTGAAGTAAAAAAGTGTGATGTAATGGTAATCAAGATGAGGTTAGCGCAATGTGATGTACCACAATGGAAAAAACATTGAGGTAACACCTGACATTCATTGAAATTAGTTGAGGAGTCAGAGCAGTGTACTTTATCATCTAAAGTCCTGATACAAAGTGGGCTGTTAAAATGTGATCTCTCTGCACACAACTGTCTCTCGCTCTCAATAATTACTAGCTGCAACAAACTGTGCACCCTCCATAAACCTCCGGCAGGACAAACCTGCCAGAATTTATACCGACAAAAAGGACCTGTATTTACCGTGAGAGGTAGATTTTGGGGAACTAAGCACCAAAGTCCTCATGCTATTCCCTGTAAAGCCAAAATAGGCAATAATTGTCACAATTAGGTGCAATAATAATTGTTTCCGCATCTGACAAGAGGCATTGGTGATCAACCCATTAGACAATGGTAAATAGTTGTTTGTCCATGGAACTTTAAAGGACAGCAACATTTGTTGATATCACTAAAGCAAAAAACAAAAACATAAAAGAAGAACATAACGCAAGGACATATAAAGGTATGATTAGAATAAAGCAAGGCAAAACACATCAATTAAGATAGAACACAACACAATATCAGTTTAGCACAACAACACAATGCAATATTACAGCACCAAAACACAACAGCTTAAAAACAAAACAACACATTAATGCAATAACAAAATGCAACACAACAATTATGCACAAACATTCCAGTCACACATTACCACTTTTTGGTCTCATAATACATTGTTAAAAGGTGCCTGCACCATGCAGTGCTTTAGTGATGGGAGGAATGCATGCAATAAGACTTCTCACTAGTAATCACTTGAGGTAGCATATCAGTCCATCATTCTTTTGCCAACCGTGCCACCTAAGATTAGACCGCGCCATGGGCAAATCATTCTTGGTCATACTCCAATAAGAACAGTCCAGCTCGAACTGCCAGACCAGGTGCTCTCTGAGCTCGAACACAAGCAACCCAAGACCGGTTTCTCCCTGACTGGGACTCCTCAGTTGGGTGTATCTTGAGTTATTTGAAACAAAAAGCTTGCAATAAGTCTAACCACTAGCAATCGCTCGGGGTAGCATTCCAGCACATCGTTCTTTTGCTCACCATGCAGTAGCAGCTGCTACCGGATGGGGGTGGTAGGGCGGCAGGGGGAGGATTGAGGGAATAAAAAAATTGACTTACCTGGCACACCCGTCAAAAACAATATTTACTGGCTGTCAGACAAAAAGCGCGTCCCATCGTCAAAGAGGAGGTGTCCAAGTTGTTGTCCCTCGGGCGAATGAACCCTTTTGACATCATTGGTACATGAATACTTTAGTTTATAGCCTTAGGTGGGAGGGGAGTATACACAGATGTGGGTCCCATGTACAGTGTGTGGCTAGAACCAAGCTATATCCAGCTGATGAGCCCAGAACAAGGGTAAAACCAGTCCTGGGCTGCTCATGTTCTGGTTCAGAAAAGACCTGGCTTGACAGTTCGGGCTGGACCGTTCCCATTGGAGCACAGTCAAGACTGATTAGCATAAAGCTGAGTCCAAACTGAGGTGGCATGGCGTGCAAAATAGAGATGAACTGCAATGGCCCTTCAGTAATTACCAGTGCCTGAGATTATTTCAAGCATTCCAGCATCTCGTTTTGTATTCTTTAGTATGTCACCCTAAGTAGGACGGGCATGCCCAGACGTGGGTCCCATGCACTCTGTGTCACTGAAACTAAGCTAACCTCAGCTTTTGAGCCCTTAACAAAAGCAATACCAGTCCTGAGTCTCTTGTGTCTCAGTTCAGGGAGGACCTGGCTTGGCAGTTCTGGCTGGAATGTTCCCATTGGAACATGGTCAAGACTGAGTTGCATATTGATGGGTCCAAATTGAAGTCACCTGGTTTGCAAAATAATGATGGACTTAGATGAGGCCCGAGAAATTACCAGTGGCTAAGATTAATTCCAGCATTCCATCCATCACTTTTTGTATACTTTAGTAAATCACCCTAAGTGGGACGGGCATGCTAAGGCATTGGTCCCGTGCACACTGTATCACTGGAGCCCTGCTATACCAAGGATATGAGCCCATAAAAATGGCAAAACCAGTCCTGGGTTGCTTGTGTTTCGGTTCAGGGAAGACCTGGCTTAGCAGTTCAGGCTGGACTGTTCCCATTGGAGCAGGTTCGATACCGATCTGCGTGACGTGGGATCCAAAGTTAGGTGACTTGCTTTCTAAAATAATGATGGACTGGGATGAGGCCCGATTAATTTCCAGTTAACATGTCACCCTAAGTGTGCCGGGTATGCTAAGACATTGGTCCTGTGCTCACTGTGTCACTGGAACCAAGTTATACCCGGCTAATGAGCCCATAACAATGGCAAAACCGGTCCTGCGTTGCTAGTGTTCCAGTTCAGGGAGGACCTGGCAGTTTGGGCTGGACTGTTCCCATTAGAGCAGCATCAAGACTGATTTGCAAATCACTGGGTCCAAACTGAGATTGCATGGGGTGCACAAACTGGGATGGACTGCGATACTGCTGCAAGTAATTACCAGTGGCTGAGATAAATTTAAGCATTCCATCCATCTCTTTTTGTATACTTTAGTATGTCACCCTAAGTGCGAATGGTATACCCAGACGTGGGTCCCATGCACACTGTGTCAATGGAGCCAAGCTATACCCGGCTTGTGTGACCATAACAAGGGCAAAATCAGTCCTGAGTTGCTTGTGTTTTGGTTCAGAGCGGACCTGGCCGGGCTGTTTCGACTTGACTGGTCTCACTGGAGCAGGTTGAAGACTGATCTGCATGTCTCTGGGTCCAAACTGAGGTGGCCTGCTATGCAAAAAAATGATGGACTGGGACCGAATAATTACCAGTGACTGAGCTTAATTCAAGCATTCCATCCATCACTTTTTGTATACTTTAGTATGTTGGCCTACGTAGGACAGGTATGCTAAGACGCGGGTCCATGCACACTGTGTCACTTTAACCAAGCTATACCCGGTTTATGAGCCCATAACAAGGGCTACACCAGTCCTGGGTTGCTTGTGTTCCAGTTCAGGAAGGACCTAGCCTGGCAGTTCAGGCTGGAATGTTCCCATTGGAGCAGGATCAAGACTAATTTGCATAAAGCTGAGTCCAAACTGAGGTGGCCTGGTGTGCAAAATAATGATGGACTAGGATGAGGCCCGACTAATTACCAGTGGTTGAGCTTAATTCAAGAATTTCATCCATCACTTTTTGTATACTCTAGTATGTCGCCCTATGCGTGAAGGGTATGCTTAGAAGTGGGCCCTGTGCACACTGTCACTGAACGCAAGCTCTACCCAGCTGATGAGCCCATAACAAGGGCGAAACTGGTCCTGGGTTGCTTGTGTTACTGTTCTTGGAAGATCTGGCCTGGCAGTTCAGGCTGCACTGTCCCCATTGGAGCAGGTTCAAGACTGATCTGAATATTGCTGGGTCAAAACTGAGCTGGCATGGTGTTGAACTTGGTCATTTTCGCAGGGTTATCCCCAGACTTTTGCTTCATCCTCCTATTATTTTTTCCTGACCTGTTGTTGTTGGTTTTAGGACTCTGGGCACTTTACCACTGCTGATCAGTACTAAAGTGCATATGTTCTCTGGGTAAATTGTGAACATGATTGGTTATCCATGATTGCCATATTTGATTTATTGATAAGCTCCTAGTAAAGTGCACTGAGTGTGCCAGGGCCTATAAATCAAATGCTACTAGTGGGCCTGCAGCACTGATTGTGCCACCCTTATGAGTAGCCCTGAAAAGGTATCTCAGACCTGCCACTGCAGTGTCTGTGCACAGTTGCCATGTCGACTTGGCAAGTGTACCCACTTGCCAGGCCCTAAACTTTCCTCTTTTTTTTACTACACATAAGGCACCCCTATGGTAGGCCTAAGGCACAGCCCTGGGCAGGGTGCAGTGTATGTGAAAGGTAGGACATGTACTAGTGTGTGTGACATGTCCTAATAGTGAAATACTGCCAATTTTGTTTCCATTATTGAAAGGCGATCTTGACCCATAGGATAGAATGAGAAAAGCTTTGTAACATCTTACAAGTATAATAACTTCCCATTGGACAAGATAGAGAAATAAAATGTAGGCTCTCTGAACTCAAAATTTAATAACACATCTTTTAGTAAAGATGTTTTTTAAATTGTGTGTTTGAAAATGGCACTTTTAGGAAGTGGACTTTTTTTGTTTAACAATTCTGTGTGCCTCTGCCGGTTTGTGTATTGACTGTCTGGTTTTGGAGTGACAGGGGCTGGGGATGTGCATTCACTGTAGACAGCCACTGGAGGGGAAGGGGGAGTTGAGGTGTGCATGGCCCTTCCTGGATGACTCAGAGCTGGGCTGAATAGTCCTTGGCTGAATTTAGAGTAGTGGGAGGAGATTTCCTTGCACCTGAATAGTGACTGTCTCCCTTTCACAATGCTGTCTCCACCCCCTGTGGTCATACTGCACCAGTGAGGACAGAACCGGTTTGGACTGGGCTCAGAGACCCTTGCACAAAGAGAACAACGACATTTTGGGATATAAGTATTAGACCTAAAACCCCAGAAATTTAGATTACTTCTGGACTCAAGAGGAACCTTTGCCAAGTAGAAGAGCTGTGAGGAGGAGTACTGCCCCTTTGCTGTGTGCTGTGGGTGGTTGGCCTGCAGTTGCTGTTTCTGCCAAGGAAAGGACAAAGACTGGAACTTTGCTTTGAACCTGCTTGAAGAAGATCTCCAAGGGTCTGTGTATGCTGGCCTCCAGTTCTGAAGTCTCAGGGATAAAAAGACTTCACCCCCAGCTCCCCAGAACTCTGCCTCTAAGAGTTCTGACCTGTCAGGGGGTACCTGTTCCAGTTCTGGGCCTCTGGAGGTTGTGCTTGCTGCTGGGAGCTGGAAGCAACCCAAAGACCTGAAGATATCAACGCATCGCTCTTATTGCGACTGTTTTTCCAACGCAGCACAGCTGGGCGAGAAGAATCTCCATGCATCGCTTCGCAGCTGCAAGAACCGCCGCATTGAAGGATCGCGGCTGAAGAAACCGACGCAGCCACGCTCAACACCACCACATCTATCGCCGATGCATTCTGAATTTTCACGCATCGTACCTGTGGGGCAAGTTTTCCCGACGCATCACCCGCATACAAGAACCGTCTCGGAATTGACATATCACTTCCTCCTGCAGACCGGATTCTACGCATCACTTCTCCTGCATGCAGCAGAACTGTCTCATCGCCTCCCCATGGTCTCAGGAACTGACGCATTTCTTTGTTGTTTGATGCTTCCCATCTCTGTGGCTATTTGGCCTTGAGAATTTTGACACATCTACAAATACTTTGTGAGAAATCACTCACTCATAGTTTTCTATGGGCCAAGTTCTTTGAAACCTTTCTAAAGTCATATTCTTATTACATGTATGTTGGATTTTTGTCGTTTTGGTCTTGATGAGTTTAGCTAAAGATACTTCATTTTTCTAAACTGATGTGGTGTCTATTTGTGTTGTTGTCACTGTATTACTGTGTGTATTGAGTACAAATTCTTTACACATTGCCTTTGGGATGTCTGTCTGCTTGTGCCAAGCTACCCAGAGGGTGAGCAGGGGTTATCTGAAGGGTATATCCCCCTTACCCTGACTGAAAGCAAGGGTCCCTATTTTGACAAAGGTAAATACCTCTACCAACTAGAGACCCCCAGTTCTAACACATGGCGTGTAAAATAATGATGGTCTGGGTTGCGGCCAGAGTAATTACCACTGGCTGGGATTAATTCAAGCATTCCATCCACCACTTTTTGTATACTTTAGTATTTCATCCTAAGTGGGACGGGTATGCCCAGACTTGGGTCCCGTGCACAATGTGTCACTGGAACCGAGCTATAGCCATTTGCCAGCTGATAAGCCTATAACAAGGGTGAAACCGGTCCTGGGTTGCTTGTGTTCTTGTTTCAATCAATCAATCAATCAATCAGGGGATTTGTAAAGCGCGCTACATACCCGTGAGGGTCTCAAGGCGCTGAGGGGGGGGGGCACCGCTACTGCTCGAAGAGCCAGGTCTTTAGGCGTTTTCTGAAGGCGAGTAGGTCTTCAGTCTGACGTAGGTGGGTAGGTAGGGTGTTCCAGGTCCTGGTGGCGAGGTAGGAGAAGGATCTGCCACCGGAAGGTGGTTCGTTGGATGCGGGGGACGGTGGCGAGTGTGAGGCTGGCAGAGCGGAGCTGGCGGGTGGGGGTGTGGAAGCTGAGTCTGTTGTTCAGGTAGGCTGGTCCGGCGTTGTGGAGTGCTTTGTGTGCGTGGGTGAGGAGTTTGAAGGTGATCTCTTTTCAACGGGGAGCCAGTGTAGGTCTCACAGGTGGGGGGTGATGTGGCAGTGGCGGGGTACATTGACGATCAGTCGGGCGGAGGCATTTTGGATGCGCTGGAGTCGTCGTAGGTGTTTGGCTGGGATTCCGGCGTAGAGTGCGTTGCCATAGTCGCATCTGCTGCTGACGAGGGCTTGTGTTACCGTTCTTCTTGTTTCGGCTGGGATCCATTTGTAGATTCTGCGAAGTGTGCGGAGGGTGTTGTAGCAGGAGGAGGAGACGGCGTTAACCTGTTTGGACATGGAGAGGGTGGAGTCAAGGATGAATCCTAGGTTGCGTACGTGGTCGGTCGGTGTCGGTGCTGTCCCCAGAGTGGTCGGCCACCAAGAGGCATCCCAGGCTGAGGGGGTGGGTCCGAGGATGAGGACCTTCGTCTTGTCCGAGTTCAGTTTCAGACGGCTGCTCCTCATCCAGTTGGCGATGGCCTTCATTCCGTCATGGATGTTGGATTTGGTGGTGCGTGGGTCCTTGGTGAGGGAGAGAATGAGTTGAGTGTCGTCAGCGTAGGAGATGATGTTGAGGTTGTGGTGGCGGGCCACTTGTGCGAGGGGGGCCATGTAGATGTTGAATAGCGTCGGGCTGAGGGAGGAGCCCTGGGGGACGCCGCAGATGATGTTGGTGGCTTTGGATCGGTATGGCGGGAGGCGGACGCTCTGGGATCTGCCGGAGAGGAAGGATGTGGTCCAGTCGAGGGCCTTCTCTTGGATACCGGTTTCATGGAGGCGAGTCTTTAGTGTGCGGTGGCAGACCGTGTCGAAGGCGGCCGATAGGTCCAGGAGGATGAGGGCTGATGTTTCTCCGTTGTCTAATTGGCGCCTGATGTCGTCTGTGGCGGCGATGAGGGCTGTCTCGGTGCTGTGGTTTCGTCTGAATCCGGATTGGGACGGGTCCAGGAGGTTGTTGTCTTCCAGGTGGCGGGTCAGTTGCATGTTGACGATTTTCTCGATGACCTTCGCCGGGAACGGGAGCAGGGAGATGGGCCGGAGGTTCTTGAGGTCCTTGGGGTCCGCCTTGGGCTTCTTGAGGAGGGCGTTGATTTCGGCGTGCTTCCAGCTGTCCGGAAAGGTCGCAGTGTCGAAGGAGATGTTGATGACCTTCCGTAGTTGGGGTGCGATGGCTGCGCCTGCCTTGTTGAATATGTGGTGTGGGCACGGGTCTGTCGGCGATCCTGAGTGGATGGAGTTCATGACCTTGCACGTCTCGTCGTCGCAGACGTTGGACCAGGAGGTCAGGTGGTTGGCGCTGATGGTGTTCGCAGGAGGGGTGGGGTCTGGTGCGGTCGGGTCGGTCGTGGTGTCGAAGCTGTCGTGGATGTCGGCGATCTTGCGGTGGAAGAAGTAGGCGAGGGAGTCGCACAGTTCCTGTGAGGGAGGGATGTCGTTGGCGTTGGCGTTGGCGCTGGGGTTGGAGAGTTCTTTTACGATGCGGAAGAGTTCTTTGCTGTTGTGTGCGTTGTTGTCCAGGCGGTCTTTGAAGGAGGATCTCTTGGCTAATCTGATGAGGTGGTGGTGTCTGCGGGTGGCGTCCTTGTGGGCTGCGTGGTTTTCCGGTGTGCGGGCGTGGAGCCATATCTTCTCCAATTTCCGGCATGTGCGCTTGGAGGCCAGGAGCTCGACGGAGAACCAGGAGGCTCTCTTGCTGGTGTGGTTGTTGGAGGGTTTCTTCAGTGGGGCGAGGGTGTTGGCACAGTCGTCGATCCACTGTCTGAGGTTGTGGGCTGCGGCGTCTGGGTTGGTGGGTTCGGTGGGTGGGTTCAGGGAGAGGGTGGTGGTCAGCTGGTCTTCGGTGATTTTGCTCCAGCAGCGGCGGGGTAGCTGTTGGGTGCGGTGGTGCGTGGTAGGTTTCCTGTAGGTGAAGTGAATGCAGAGGTGGTCTGTCCAGTGGGGTTCGGTGGTGTGGTTGAATGAGATGTGGGTACTTGTGGAGAAGACGGCGTCTAGCGTGTGGCCGGCGGCGTGGGTGGGTGCGGTGACGAGTTGTCTGAGGCCGAGGTTGGCGAGGTTGTTGATCAGAGTGGCGGAGTTGGCGTCGTTGTTGTTCTCGAGGTGGAAGTTCAGATCCCTGAGGAGGATGTAGTCCGTGGAGGCGAGAGCGTGGGTGCTGGCGAGGTCAGCGATGGCATCCCTGAACTGGGCCCGGGGTCCGGGGGGTCTGTAGACGAGCGTTCCCCTGAGGGTGGTGTTGGGGTCGGTGTGGATCTGGAAGTGCAGGTGTTCGGTGGTGAGGAGGGTGTCGTCTGCGTGGGTGGTGACCTCGATGGTGGATCTGTGGACGATGGCTAGTCCTCCTCCGGTGCTTTTGGCGCGGTCCCTGCGGGTGATCTTGTAACCGTCTGGGATGGCGATGGCGATGTCTGGAGCCGAGGAGTCGTTCCACCATGTCTCGGTCAGGAAGGCTACGTCCGGGGTGGTGGTGTCGAGTAGGTCCCAGAGTTCGATGGCGTGTTTTCGAGCGGAGCGGGTGTCGAGGAGTATGCAGCGGAGGTGGTTGGGTCTGGTCCTTGAAGGTTTGGTGGTTCTGTTGTAGGTGGAGCTGCAGTTGCGGCAGGAGAATGGTCCGTGGGTGCGTTTCGGGGCTGCCTGGATGCAGTGTTGGTCTCGGCCGGAGTTGAGAGCGTGGAGGGAGTCGGCGTCGTAGCTGAGTCTAGGGACGGTGCGGTGGGGTGTGCGGGGTCCAGGGATTCTGGCGCTGGGCGTGGTCCAGGCATGGACGGGCGCAGACGGGCTTGCCTCTGGCGTGCCTCTGGCGCTCCAGCGGCGCGGCCTCGCAGCGGCCTGCATTAAGAAGGGTGGAGGGAGGGAGGAGCAGCTGGGAGGCGGGTGGCAAATGAGAGAGGATGGGGGCGGGGCCGCAGGGAAGGCAGCGGCGGGAAAGGAGAGCGGGGCGGGGGGGAGAAGGGCACTGAAAAAAACCAACAGCACCGAAACAACAGAGAGTGAGAGGAAAAACAGGCAGGCTAAAGGCAGAAAGGCTTATGAAAAATAAAACGAGCAGAGGCTAAAGGCAGAATACAATTAAGGCTAGCAGACAAGCAGGAGGAGGGAAATCGGGAGAGAGAAAAGAAGGACAGAGGAAGAGGTCAGACTTGATACTTACCGCCCACCACTGGGCCACCAGGGATGAGGTGCAGGCGGGAGCCTGCGGGTGGAGGAGGGCCTCGAACTTCCAGCAGCAGCGGCGAGGGCAGCAGGCAGAGCACCAGCAGGGAACGCTGGTGCGGTGGGGGAGCGGACCTGGCCTGAGAACAGGTCAAGGTTCGAACCCTCGCCGCGCAGCGGCCTGCATTAAGAAGGGTGGAGGGAGGGAGAAGCAGCTGGGAGGCGGGTGGCAAATGGGAGAGGATGGGGCGGGGCCGCAGGGAAGGCAGCGACGGGAAAGGAGAGCGGGGGCGGGCGGGGGGAGAAGGGCACTGAAAAAAAACAACAGCACCGAAACAACAGAGAGTGAGAGGAAAAACAGGCAGGCTAAAGGCAGAAAGGCTTATGAAAAATAAAACGACCAGAGGTTAAAGGCAGAATACAATTAAGGGCAGCAGACAAGCAGGAGGAGGGAAATCGGGAGAGAGAAAAGACGGACAGAGGAAGAGGTCAGACTTGATGCTTACCGCCCACCACTGGGCCACCAGGGATGAGGCGCAGGCGGGAGCCTGCGGGTGGAGGAGGGCCTCGAACTTCCAGCAACAGCAGCAGCAGCAGCGGCGAGGGCAGCAGGCAGAGCACCAGCAGGGAACGCTGGCGCAGTGGGGGAGCGGACCTGGCCTGAGAACAGGTCAAGGTTCGCACCCTCGCCACGCAGCAGCCTGCATTAAGAAGGGTGGAGGGAGGGAGGAGCAGCTGGGAGGCGGGTGGCGAATGGGAGAGGATGGGGGCGGGGCCGCAGGGAAGGCAGCGGCGGGAAAGGAGAGCGGGGGGAGAAGGGCACTGAAAAAACCAACAGCACCGAAACAACAGAGAGTGAAAGGAAAAACAGGAAGGCTAAAGGCAGAAAGGCTTATGAAAAATAAAACGAGCAGAGGCTAAGGCAGAATTCAATTAAGGGCAGCAGACAAGCAGGAGGAGGGAAATCGGGAGAGAGAAAAGACGGACAGAGGAAGAGGTCAGACTTGATACTTACCGCCCACCACTGGGCCACCAGGGATGAGGCGCAGGCGGGAGCCTGCGGGTGGAGGAGGGCCTCGAACTTCCAGCAACAGCAGCAGCGGCGAGGGCAGCAGGCAGAGCACCAGCAGGGAACACTGGCGCGGTGGGGGAGCGGACCTGGCCTGAGAACAGGTCAAGGTTCGCCTTGTTTAGGTAAGTCCTGGCTTGGCAGTTCGGGCTGAACTGTTCTCATTGGAGGCTGATTTGCATATTGCTGGGTCCAAACTGAGGTAACATGGTGTGTAAAATAACGATGGGCTGAGATGCGGCCTGAGTAATTACCAGTGGGCGAGATTTAAGCGCTACATCCATCACTTTTTGTATCCTTTAATATGTCGCTCAAAGTGGGACAACTATGCCCAGATGTGGGTCCCATGCATGTTGTGTCACTTGAAATAAGTTATACGCAGCTGATTAGGAGAAACCAGTCCATTTCCTGTTCAATCTCGATCCTTTCCCTGAGTTTGGGTCTTACCAGCATCACTTCCCCTTGGCCTAAGTTCATTATTGGTCTACCGTTCCGAAGCCAGTGAGTAAATATGCCTATTATCTGCTCAATCTGAATAGCATGTGCCTTTGATTCTTTCTAAAACGCTGCATGTACTTTCTTTGATTAGTGGTTTACTCTATCACTTGAGAATCTCCTTGAATACCCATGCTACTACCGGAGGCGGAACAACAAAAAGAGCTGTGCTTAAGAAAATCTATACATGCACTCTCTCTCTCTCTCTCTCTCTCTCTCTCTCTCTCTCATACCTATTAGACCATTTCTGCTTGAGATTCACTTCTGAATTCAGAGAGCTAATGCAGATGCATGAGAAGAATCCAAATCTGTTGAGTTGGTCCATTTCCCTACAAGGAACAGACTTTAGTTTGGAACAGTGCCCTAGTTCTGAACACTTCAACTGGGAAGGGTCTTGCCAGATTTTTGCGCATTGATACTGAGAACTTTGACAGCTAGATTCCCATCTGGGCTGCAACTGGAAGGCGGTCATGTTGAAGAGTACTTTTCTTAGCATAGAACTACACATTTATTGCCTGGGTTTGGTGGCATATTAGACTCTGGGGACTGAGAGAGTGCTGAACTGCCTCCCAGTGCATGTGCTCTGCCACCTTAAACATGGTAATGTTTATTAATTCAGATGTGTGTATCTGACTATTTAATAATGCCAAGGTAATATGGTGCAGAAAATGCACCAGTTGGCATAAGATCTAAATGTATAGAAAAGGGGTCCTACCTGCCTCAATTTCGCATGTGAGTTCACGGCTGATGGTGGACGCGAGTGAAGATAGGAGCCCGCTAGAGGACCAAGGTCGGGGTGAGCCTGAACTCCGATGTGCCAAATAGAAACTACGGGTTTTTAGAATACATGCCTATAATGGTGGAAACCATTGTGTAAAGCCAAGATAGGATTGTTAGCCTCAGAAGAAGCATGCATCCTCATTGTTGTAGATGTGAGCAGAGTACCAAGAGAAAGCTACCCTTCCTGGCTGGTGAACTATCACAGTGGACCCTTTGGTGAAGGACTCTTCTGACAGCTATACGCAGAAGACCTGTGGAGGGACAGAATATTTTTCCTTTCCCCGCGATACATGGGATAGTCTATCACTCTTTAACGAAATGCAGGAGCTAGTTACTCCTTTTGGCCTCCTGCTGTGTTGTGCATATAGCCAATTACAAAACATAATTCTAAATACCACCGAAATGTGCTGGTTGACTGTCAATGAGTCCAGTCCGGTGCCATTACACAAGGAAGAGAGAATTATAGAGATCCCGCTGGTGTATTTAGGACGTTTTGGTGTTTACGGATTGGTGTACGATGAGTCTATGATTTGTAGTGTGAGTGGTATGTTAGTGGAGAGTGTGACATAGGAATTCAAATGGAGGAGTGATAATTTGAGGTATGAGCATTTTAAATTTATAAATGAATTGGTAACATTTTAGAAATCAAACATGTACAAATCACTGTATGTAATGAAGAAAGGGATATTTCTCTGTTTTGTAATAAATACTGAATGATGGATGATTTTTGTAAAGAATCATAAAAAGTTTATAAAAAATTAAAATAAACAAAATAACATACTTTGGGCCACATGCATCAAAAGAAAAAGCGGTCGCAAACGGGCAGATTCTCAGAATCTGCCCCTTTGCAACCGATATTTTTGCATTTGGGATGCATCATTCCAAATGCAAAAATCGCAATTTAAGGAATCTCTAAATTGTGATTACTTAAATTGCGATCGCATTTAAGGAATCGCAAATTGAGATTCCTTAAATGCAATGCATTGAAGTAAAAAATTTAGCGATTTCGCTAATAGGAGTCGCAAATTACCATCAATCTGTACTTGATGGTAATTTGCAAAAACTTTGAAAAGTGCACTAAAGTGCATTTTTCAAAGTTCCCTTTTACACACACACATGCCCTTGGGGCATGTGTGTGTGCAACATGTACTCATATGCAGATTTCAGGGGTGCAACAGGGTATCCTTTTTGAACCCTTACACCCTGAAATTGCATTCGCAATTTGCAAGTACCTATTGGGTACTCTCAAATTGCAAATGCAATTCCCATTCATTCCTATGGGCCTTTAGGCCCATAGGAATGAATGGGAAGATATTCCTTAATTGCCACTTGCAATTTGCGAGTCGCAATTAAGGAATGTTTAGAAATCGCTATTTTTTTAGCAATTTCTACATGCATAGGCTTTTGCGATTCCTTAATTGCGATTCCTTATTAATCGCAATTAAGGAATCGCAAAAGCCTACCTTGATGCATGTGCCCCTATATATTAACAAAAAAACATAGTGTGGTCTGGTTCTGTGGGATTTATTCCCTTGCAAAAGAGATTTAGGCATGTAGGACCACTTTTCTATTAATGTTTGTGCTCCCCGGTCCTATGCCTTCCATATATAAATTAAAGGTGGGCCCGGCATATATTTTTGGCATAAGATCTAAAGCCACATAAAGCCTCCTGTGCGCATTTACATCTCACACATACGTGACTGGAAAAGCATGGCTTCAGAGCTGCCACTGCAGAAAAACTGCGAACAAAAGCTGCAGCTCGCACATTTCAAAATAAATACATTTTGAAGGGATGAAAAGCCCAGTTGTTAAATTAGCTAAAATGATAAAGAGCTCATTGGTGTCCAAGGGACCAGGTATGTAATGTTACATATACCAAAAATTATTTTCTGAACATAGTATACTTTTCTCGGCGTTCCGTCAGTTCCGGGAATGGAGAATGTGGACACCCCCTTACTCCTACAGTGATTTGATGAGGTTTATTCTAACCTGGATCCAATATAACAATCCCCATGAAGGCCCATTAGAAGAACAAAGGGCCTTTGTGGGTCGGGGGGGCGTGGAACCGCTTTGTTGAAGGATATCTGGCAGGAAGATAGGGTATGGAGAGGTGTTATCTGAGAAAAGTGTGTGGGGGAAGAGTTGTGTACATATGACTGTTGCAACAGGACAAGACAGGAACCTGAGGAGATAGCCTGCATATCAATACTTAATTTGAGCTGGTGGTTTCCTCTGCTCAGCACTGGCACTCAATCATCAACAACCACGCTTTTAATCATGAGCACCAGTTAAGGACACATTCATTTATGGGGTGATTAAGTGATTTGCTCAGAATCACAGGATGTTGAGCCGACACTAAAACTCGAACCTGGTTCACCACACACTGAAGTCAGAAGCTATGTCCATTAAGCCACATCCTCTCCCAACTTTCGTGGTTAGTAGTTGGTTCTGTTTTAGGCGGCGCTAACAGGAAAAAAGGGTTGGTGCAAGCTGCCTCCTGACGGGGGCCCTAGGCCCACATGCTACTAAAATGAATGACGCAGACACACTGAGTATGCTAGTTAATTGGCCACGTGCACTCGGGTCCTTTTATTAACAGGCCCACGTCTCTTGTGATGCTGTGTTGGATGGGTGTGGGGTGTCAGTGTGGCCAGTCCTCGAGGGAGTGGCTTTAAACCTAGTGACTGCTGAGACACTAGAACGCGTCCAGCAGGACACTACACCCTGGCACTTTCTTTTCTTTTAAACAAATTTAACCACTGATGCATATAGTGTGCGTCTGTCATTAAAGGACATTTGGCTTCAGTTGAGTGAGTTCTCTCAACCTTGATCAGTTAACGCGTGCTTTTACCTGATATGCAATGAAGTACTCCTCAACATAGACCCATCTATGAGCAGAACAGTGAGAGCTGAATCCTTGGAAAAGAGACTTGTGTCATCTAAGAAAGCTGCTGAGATAGACGCTCTCGGGATTTCTTTAACTTTATGCAGGGCACGTCTATGAAAAGTGGGGAGGGGTTGAACGAGGAGAAATACTGATGCCCCCCACAACGGCAAAGGTTCCACTATGTCTTAGGGCTCCGACCATCTGGAAAAGGGAACTCCACAAGTCAAGTCGAGTTTTACTGATAATAGTCCCACAGAACAATGTCACAAATCAACAGATATTTACAAACAAAAGAACATTAAAAAGATAGATTATTTAAAACAACACATTTTAAAACATACACTAACAGAATCACGAATGTTAACTAAATTCACGCGTCTGCGGTGGTATACATTTGATGTGCAACAAAAACGTTTTTTCAATATTGCTTTACAATAGCTATGTAAAGCAGTGCACCAGATAAAAATAGGTTAATACCTTGAGCATTACACGAGCATTGCTCACAGCAATTCGTGACATATAAATTGCATGTAAATTCCCATGTTATTTTTGCCTATAGGAAGGCAGCCCATCAAATAAAAAATCTCACTTCAGAAAAAAAATTGTTTTGGAAACAGAACTTGGTAACATCTGATTCGGAGAAAGAGCTTCAGAAAGATAAGCACGGTACTTTCACACAATGTTTATAGTTGCTTTGGAAGCTTCTTAATTTGACAATTTTGACACCAATATTAAGCGATTCTGAAGTCGTTTGAGAGGACCTTCTCACTAGGAAAGTCAACCGTGCAAAGGGCCTACACAAGCTTCATATTCCAAATCCCAGGGCGTCCTAAAGCCATTGCTGTTCCATGGGCCTGCCAGCCTCTGCCCACATGTCCTCTCGCTGAGCCTTCTGGGTCTGCTCCTTTCCACAATGCTCTGTAGGCAGGCGCGATCTTGCCTCCAGATGGTTCTGAGCGGAACGCGTTCCTGGGGTGTCCGGCGGCCCGCAACAGCAAGTTCCATCTTTGCATTAGCACCTAAGGAAGCCACCTCCTGGTTTGTAGCTGCTGCCCAGGACCGTGGAAGCGAGGCCGCACTGGAGCTCAGAGAGGCTGTGTCTTCCCAGGAGCCCGGTAAGCCTCAGTCTTGTATTGCTATTGTGTTGATTAATGAAATTGTCATCAATGTAATTACAATGATGATGATATGAATTGTTTAACTGAGTACCACAGGGGTGACTTCACGTGCTGTGCTCTGATGCCTGTTGATCTCCCGTTCTTGTTCATTTCATGGTCGTTGATCGGAGCTGGATCAGCTATCCGTCATCAAGACGTGCCCAGGCTTGAGGACACTTCTATCTTCAATAAAGATGAGATCACATACCTACCTGCAGTGGAATCCTTTATTCAACACAACACCAACCTTACTACATAATCAGTTTAATATACAGTATATACAGAGATAACTTGGGAAGAAACTTGATATTCCGGTTGAATTTTATGGACAATAAGATAGCAGACCACTGGAGAAGACAAAATCATGTCATTATCCACAAAAACGTCAGAAGTTAACCTTGTCTCTTGGAGACAGACTTTATCAAATAGTTCAAATACCTCAAGCAAGTTGGTTCCAGAAACCAAAGTAAGCTTGCTATATTCTATCTTAACTACCAGTGTTTCATAGGTTACCTATTTCAACAGCCAGTAGGTTTTAGAGCAGCTGAGAGCCAAAATAAATTCCCAGAAATGTGAACAGGGGTGTAAACTGCTCTTTTATCGGAATCCTTGATCCATCTTTTAGCACCCACCCTTGTTACTTATAGGGCATGTATGGCATTTCCTAATTCATGGACAAAAAAATAGGAGTTGTTAATTAAAGCCCTCTTATCCTCCTACTTCCACACGCTCCGCCTCCTTACTAAGATCTTCAAGTGGATCTCCACCAAGTCCAGGAAAACGGTCACCCATGTGCTCGTCAGCAGCAGACTCCACTATGGCAGCACACTCTGCGCCTGCACCACCCAGAAACTCCCAAAACAACTGCAGACCATTCAGAACGCCTCCGCCAGACTCATCCTGAACATCCCATGCTGCAACCACATCTCGGGCCACCTGAGAGGCCTTCGCTGGCTATCTGTCAACAAGAGAATCACCTTCAAGCTTCTCATACATGCCTACAAAGCCCTCCAAAACGTCGGACCTGCATACCTCAACCCCTGCCTCTCCTCCCATCCTCCCACCAAACATCTCCGCTTCGCCCAACCTGTCCTGGCTAGCGTCCCACGAATCCATAAGACCATGGCTGGAGGAAGATCCTTCTCCTACCTCGTTGCGAAGATCTGGAACTCCTTGCCTCTGCACCTCAAGCAATCACCATGGCTGCGGCAATTTAGGAAGGACCTCAAGACCTGGCTCTTCAACTGAACTGCAGAGCCAGACCCACCTACCCAGCGCCTTGAGATCCTTATGGGTGAGTAGTCTCCCTTTACAAGAATCTGATTGATTGATTGACTTGTTGAGATAGCTTGATTAGCGAATGTTGATCATGTACATTACCCACAGATTTAGGCAGCAGCCCTTTAAACGGTTACAGAGGTAAACATTTAATTCCCATGACCCAAACCTACTGTATACAGCGCTAAATAAAAGAGGTGACATCCAATGATCCAAATATACAACTGCCTTAAAGTAATTTGTTTTTAACAAATGTAACCAGTTCTATACCCTGAAATCTCAGAATACAACGTTTAAGGAAAGAACGTAAACCATTTATCAACAGCTAGTGATTCAGAGGTATAGGATTTATACAGGATGGAAATAACTTGACAAATTGAAAAACTGCAATGCCACTAGTTCTAACTATGGGCCCGATTCCGATCTCACTTGGAAAGCTCTCCATACGACTCGGATCCGGAGGGCTTTCCGAACGAAACGTGCTCCGGGAGTCCGAACGAGCGAGTACGATGCAGCCATATGCTTACGGACTCGGTTCGCTCGGACTCCCATTGAACTCTATGGGAGCCTGTGTACAGACGCGTACACAGGCTCCCATAGCAAAAAGGAGTGGGTGTGGATAAGCGTACACCCTGTTGCGGGCACCCTACGCTGCTCGCCACACTGTGCATGCCTGGATCAGGGGGACCCATGGGCACACCCCCGTGACAGATTTGTAGCACCCCAGGTGAAGGGAGGCCAGCTACAGCTCCCCGAAGTATGATTCCGACAGCTGTTTCGTCTCGCTGAGACCGAGGGAAAGCGGCTGTCCTAATTGTACATCGTACTCGCTCAGTCAGAATTCGGCTCCATAGCGTGGCACAATTCAGATACAAATGAGTCATATGGACAGGTTTGGGTCCCGGAAATGATTTGGTCGGTGCGTACGCGATCTTCGCACCATACTTGGTCGTTCAGACCTGTGTACTATTTGGACGTAAACAAGGGCTACGAATCGGATCCAGGAAAGCCCAATCCGATTCGGAGGCCTTCCGGATGACATCGGAATCAGCCCTATATCAGTTGGAACTACTTGGACTATCTTTTGGAATTCTGTGGCTCCAACCAATAAAATAGTGAGCTGGTCTGACGCTTCTTGCAGAATTACCACCATTTTTGGGACTCACCAACTGAAATCTTCAGCTGACTATTGCCAAACAGACATACAGTATATAATATAAAATTAAAGTTGGCTTTGGGTCTGCTCCCTGCTCATGCTTAAATGTCTTTCTTGTCTATCCCTATTACCCGCTCCTGAGTTAATAGCGTTCTTCCCCTTTCCTGTGTTTGTAACACCCAAGAAGCATTTTCGTCATTCATGTTTTGATTGCATCAGTTGTATCCTTCCACTGCTGATTTCATAACCTTGTACTGCACTGCAGTGCATGAGGGAGTATTTTGTCTCCCACTGTAGGTCTTTCCCTGCTCCCCTCCCCCATCTTTGAGTTACTGCAAACTCTTTAAATGTATTATTCCCCCCTAGCATGTGCTTATCCCCAAGTCCTATCATGCTGTCACCGCCACCCGCTGCTGTATCAGCAGATGGCCATCTTTAAATGTATTCAATATTTTCCAAAAAGGCTGACAAAAGAGAAAAACATTTCTAGATGGCTACCGTGCCTATGCACAATTATGGGGTGGCTATCTTGGAATGAGTTTCCTTTTGTATTAACAAAAATAATTCAAGGATAGACATGCTCGGCAGCCATCTTTGAATTTTTTTAACAAAATATTTCACATGTGACCTTATGTACATCTTGTAAACAAAGAATACAATGCAAATGTGCATTTGTAGATTTCACTTTTTGTTTCTTGATGGGGAAAATATTTTCCCCATAGAGATACCTCTTCCCTTACACCTCCTGCCAATAAGGGTCTGTTCTTTCCAAATCATGGCTGTCACTTCCATAAGGCGCAGTAAGGAAGCATCATTAGAGTACCAACTAGTGGTGATACTAAAATACTGACAAAGGGGTGAACATTTTGTTTTTTCTTGTATGGGGAATGCTCTAGCTAGTAAAATTCTCTTTTGCCTGGAGCACTGATAATCCTCACACAGCTCCTTGGCAATAACTATGCAAGCATAACCAGGGTAGGGAGCAACCAGCAAAATGCTTGGAAAGACCCATCTCTGCCGGCACTCTCAGTCACTGCCTGTAGCAAAGTCATAGACCTTGACTTCTAAGATCTCTGATTGTGCTCATATTAAATCAACACACAATATTAGAGGCCCTTTGTCAGGTGTTGAATGAATGTTGACAGGGTTTGCTGAGTTTCAGGCCCATAAGGGCCATCAACAGCAAAGTGATTGGTTGCAAAGTGAGGATTAAATTGTGTATTTGAGATATTCAATGTGCCATTTTTGTGTATTTTCATAAAAGACCAAAATCTGTGCATAACCTACTTCCACGTGCTCCCAGCTTTGGTATCTAAGCGACATGAGTTGCAAAGATAAACTGATGCGGAAAGTCACACAATTTGATTGAAGGGTGTGCAAAGATTAAAATACAGATCTCCTGGTTTTAATTGACACCAACATAACCAGTAGAAAACCTGTCCTTGAAAACCAATCACAGAATAAGCGGGGTCGACCAATCGACAGAGGAATCGGAAGATAAAAGTGATATATGTATGATAATTCACTGCTCAGTAACAGTTTTCACCGCGAATGAGTGCACGATCTGGCGGGGAGAAAGAAAATACTAAATGTTTTACTTTAACCATTCCATCGAAAAGCTCAAATAATTCAATAACATAACTGGGTTTAACAAAGCGGGATCCTGAAGGCTGGGATTGGATATCAAACTTTTTATACAGTGTGCTGAGTAACATACTCAGTATACCAACTATAGCAATATCCCTTGTAGTTAACAATGTACTTTTTTTAAATATAAAATTGTGAAATGTTTCCGTAGGTGTGCGACGAGCATGCTTGTTGCTGGGAATTGGCAACCCGTCCTGCCCAAAGGTCTGAGAAGCCACTGAAAACACCGGTCTCTTCTGTAGAACGTCATCCCTCAAATGTGTTTAAAAATCATAAATGTGTTTCGCCCTCCGAGTGGCTCAGCGGCTTCTTGTGGTTGGCATGTTTTAACCCAAATTAAGTACCAGCAGTGTAGCACCAATTTCAATGTCATGTTGAGCAGACAAAACTGGTTGAGTCTAACATAACATACACATAACATAACACAGCCTGGCATAGCATAACATAACCTAAAATAGCATAGCACAGGGGTCTTCAAACTGTGGGGCGCGACCCCCAGGGAGGCCGTGGAGTGATGCAAAGGGGGTCGCGCCTTCCCAGTCACACTTCTGCCCAGGCCCAAGGGCTTCACCCCCCCCCCCCCCCCCCACACTTCCCCCTCCTCCTGTGTCTCAGCCCGGGCTGCTGCAGTGAAACTTGAGCTGCTGGGGGCTCAGCTGGGCAGTGTCTGGATTCCTATCTCCGGCACCCCCGTGTTTTTTCACAGGTCTTTAAAGACCATTTGCATTTTAACATGCCTTTGTAAACTGGTTACAGAGGCTTAGGTTTTTTTGCTGGTTCCAGTACCCCCTGGGTCCCCACTGTGCCTATTCCTTACATTTGGATTTTACATTCACTGCGTAGTGTGAGAATGCATTTCATGGAAAGGAATACAAAGTTGGCTTCCTGGGGGCGCCGTGTGTGAAAGTTTATTGTGCTTTTGAAGCACCTGCTGCAGCGTTTCTTTCCCGGCAATTACCAGGCCTCACATAAATGTCAAGATAACTTGTGTGATTAATTATCTTCCTGGAGAGAGATCAGTGTTTTGTATAGTTGAGGTTTTGACTTGGGTGAAGTTAGTGCAGAGGGTTAATATGCCTGCTGCAAAGAACGTGTACCAAGTAGATTACAGAGTGTGTATGATGTGAAGAGATCAGCAGGTTACTGCTTTCAAAAGAGACAGCCTTTTGTTACTTGCAATTTATAACTTAAAGTCCTAATATAGAATAGTGAGCTATTAACTTTCATCCTAGAACAGCATGCACACTACAAAGAATACCTTATTAGACCATTGATTAATGTTGCAAAAAGGGTTAATTTGGCTAGAAATCAATTCTTATTATTAAAGGAAACTCCCAACTATGCTGTTCCATTTTCGACTCTGAGTTTGTGCTTCTCCACACCAAGCACTCTGGAACTATACTGCCTACCAGTATGGATGACAGGTGACTCCTATACTTTTAGTCCTTTGGCTTATGTAACATTTCCTATACACTGATTTACACACTTATGATTGTCTCTGTGTAATGTGTGTGTGATGCAAAGTGCTCGGACACCCTACACTGGTATGAGTGGCACTATATAACTAATTCAATGCATCTGAGAGTGTGGGGTTATGGAGACTTGGTCACTGTTAAAGGGTGCTAGTGAGAGAATCCGTGGTGGGGGTGGTCATTGGGGGGGCACCAACAAACATTGTCGCACAGGGCACCACCAGCACTAAAGCCGGCCCTGGGAAGTATGCACAGATAAGCGCTGAAAATACCGTTTTAGGTGACTGCTTTTTTTTGTACCGACATCGGCCATCAAAATAATCTGCTGGTAACCCTAACCATAGGACTGGAAGTTTGTTGCAGGATCAGCACATTATTTATTTCCTTCACCCTCGATCCCCGATTAATGCCGCAATAGTTTAACTTAGATCTTAAAGTCTACGCCCCGTCATAACATGCTGAGTTACTTCATGGGTATGGGAATGCACCCTGCATTCAGACAACTCATTCCTCATTCTCGCCCTTTATTGTCACGCTCACCTTGCACTCACAGTGATCACAATGCACTCACAGTGATCACTCTGCACTCAAAATGCACTTGTCCTGCTCACACTATACCTCAACCTGCAGTCACACGAGTACACTACTCATCCTGCACTCATGTGACACTTCACTCACCTGTCCCCCTCACTACTCAATATGCAACTCACTCAAACAAGCCCATCAGTAATCATACATTCATTCATCCCATTCTGAACTTGCATCCGCACCCAAAATGAGAGAGGACAGCAAGGGAGTGAGAGAATTTGATTGAAGAGGTCAGGGATGAGGAGAAATGTGAATTGCTGAAGAGAAGTGTGGACACGCAAGAAGTGAGTGTGATCCAAAGGTGAGGGCTTCTGTTAGAACAAAGGGGAGATGTGAAAGAGGAATGGGGGGACTGGAGAGGTGTAAGATACAAATAGACAAAAATTTGAATGAAGAGACGAGGTGAATGAGAAGTGCTGAGGGGCACGGGAGGTGACAGGGCCAGAGAGGCCATGAGATAAATGTGAGAGACTGTTAGAGATGAGGGCAGTGAAAGGACAGAATGGCAAGAGGTGATTAAAGGTGAAGTGAGAGGTTGAATGGGGAGAGTTCAGAAGTTGTAAAAAGGGGTGAAAGAAAATGACCTGCAAAGTGAGAGAGGGATCCGGGGTTAGGAGAGGAGAGAGGGATGGAAGGGAGGGGGTGAGAGGAAAGCTGCATGGGTAAACGGCTTAACTCTACACAAAACCGCCAGGGTTTTAAGGGACCCCTGCTTCTTCCGGTCAGGGCCAGGTGAGCTTCTAATGTGGCAGCACGTATTGCTGCAGAGTGGAAGGCCCTTCACAAAGGTTGACTTGAAATCTTTCTGATGATAATTGCTGTATTTTGGTTATAAATGGGTACTGATTGGGTGAAATCTTTCCTCAGCGTTACTGTGTGTAACAAATATCAAAATAATGAAGCAATGCTATCCCAAAATACGCGGCATCACATAACCTCGTTTACATTTTCATCCCACGCAATTTAGTCAACAGGTTTAGACATTTTTGTCAGGAGGGGGTCCTTACGCCTCAAAATGTTGACAGGGGGGTCTCGGTATCCAAAAGTTTGAAGACCTCTGGCATAGCACAACATAGCATAACATAACACGGAGCACACAAAAACTGTAAATATTTGCTCTCCCATTCCTGCTCCTTAGGCATTTTCCAGGTTATAATTACATTCTTGATAATAATAAGGTCAGATGGGTAAATGAATTTAATGACTTAATGCAGACATCTGCGTCAGACGTCAAGGTCATTAGTGTGAATGTCTGTAATGATGACGCACTGCTTAATACCCGAGAGGTCAATAAAGAGAGTATGATGACTAACACACTCACTTAGAACATTTGGGAGACTTTTCCCAAAGGCATTTTGAGGAATTTAAAATTGTATTGTTTTTAAATGCTTCTGTTAATGCCTAGTGACTCGGCGTCTAGGTAAATGAAATTTAGCAGCCGTCACAGAGGCATTCTGTTGTAGTTAGCAGATTGAAAAGAACGATAGGGGATATGAGAATTTACCAGCAGTGATTAAATGCAACACAGCAGTAAATATGCTCTGTAACCCTATTACCAGACAATCTTTCTGTCTACTTCAAACCTGAACTGGTCGCTTCAGAATCGGCCAAGGCCGCTAAATCCTAAACTATTTGGACTCGGAATTTACCAACGGCGTCTCCAGCCTCTGGTTTTCACCTATCTAAACTCTGTGAGTTCCTGATTCTTACGTACACCTGCACAAAACGGACATGCGCACAAAGTCCTCGAAGGCTCTGCTGCCATCACCTTGTATGGGAGTTTGTTACTTCTTTTGAAAATTCGGCTCCGACGGGCTCTCTGGCACCACCGTGTGGTAGAAGAAAAGAATATCTTCACAGCTTAGAAATCAACAGCGTGCACACATCCAGTTTAAACGAGAACATCTGGATTTAAAGTATTTTCTGTTGCTGCCTCCGAAGGGCATACATTGCTGTCTAACGGAAGTAGTCAATGATCGCCTCAAAATACGTACTTGCTTGTAAACTACTCATACAGTTAAGTTTTAAAACAGTCAAACCTAAACCGCAATAACCAACAATAAAATTAAAAAAATCTAAAGCAGGGTAATCTCCGGCCTGGAGTACCCTCAAATAGAGGCACAAAGAGCCGTGATGTTTTTACATCCTTACAAATTGAAGTGTGGTCAAGGAAGACAAAGGGCTGAGCTTCACCCAGTGCTTAATTTGTGCCAGGGCTCTCGTCAGGAGGCAACTGTAGCTTGCACCACACATTGCCCCAGTCATGCTGCCAGTGATAGTAACAACACAACTACATACCTGCCAACTCACACGGTAGTCCCTGTGACACACGGTATCGGCTCCCATCATTCAGTGAGTAGGGTTCAAAAGTGCCTCATAGGTACTTTCGGCCTCCTTCAAACAAGATGAGATTTTTGTTCAGGTTGGCAGATATGCAACTACTATCCATCACACCCCTACAAATGTGACAATTCTGAGTATTCCGGGCCCCAAAGCTATAAGAATGGCTTAGGCGGCATGTAAGAGTCTTTTTTTAATGTAGAGTGATTTATTAATTGACTGTTGTTGTGGTCATCTCTAATTTAGCCAGACAGTGCCATTTTGTAGCAGGCTGTCACAAGTACCAGTGTCGACCATTAAGGGCCGGTGCTGAGCACTGGAAACCATCAGCTCAAATTAAGCCTTGGCCTCACCTAACAACCCTTTCACCATGCACAACAGAATCTACATTTTCACCCTCAGCTCCATTATCTACCAAGGGGCAGTGCTTTAGAAAGTCTTAACAGCAGCCCCTTGCTAACAAAGCCTTCAATGAATTTTTAAAGAGGGCCCGGTCACCTTCTGCCACACTTCTGTGTCTGGCTCTCCACCCTCCAACCACAGAAGTGCAGGCAGATCACTTCCACCATCTATAGAAGCTGTACGCGCCCTTCATCTTGACCTTTACCCTGCCAAATCAAACACATCCAAATGGATCCCCCTTGCTTTTCTAATTTACTGTGATGGCCATCGCCAGACATCTGGTGCAGCATTTCCAATGTTTGCATTTGTCACCAATATATTTTCTTTTACTTTGCTATGATATTGAGGTTTCTGCTTCATTTGAGCGCAGCCTCAAGCTCTCTATTCCCCTACATAAGCACCCAGCCATTACTTTTTGCTCCAAACCTTGCGCTCACTAGCTTACCTGGTTGGAGCGGTGGTCTAGTATAAGCGTAGCGATGGTCAGGTTGTCTGTCTGATTCTAGTGACTCTCAAAATGTCGTATATATAACTACCTTCACACACACATACTGTTGTTTCTTTTTACAGGCTTGCATCCTTACATTGCATGCTAACTCAAAACAAATCATCTATATCCCTAAACTCTGGCATGATAAACTGACTTTTACTTAAAATGTCTGACTGTCACTGCTCTTTTTTTCTTTATAATGGCCCTCTCCTTCCCTCCATATTCTGCATGCCTCCTCTCCCTGAGAGCAACTTACTGACAAATGCATGTTCACCTTAATCTCTAATATTGTTTTCTGCAAATAGTCCATAGCTCATTTAGAAGATCCTCCTCTTCTGAAATATATGTCCCTGCAACCTAACAATGCAATACTTCCCATAGCTCATTTAGTAATCCCACCAACCTTGTGTATGTGTAACATCCTCCCGCTAATGATCACAAATAAATTATATTAATTTAATCACCAAAAGAAACTGGATTGAATGCATGGAATAGTTTGTTTAGGCACACAAGACTAATCCCAGTAGTCAACAATAACCAATAATACTGGACTAACCTCTAACTTTGGGTTCCAGAGCATTATGCTGCCTGGCGTGAACCATTTCATCGCCTCATCAGGGGTAGTAAGTGCTTTATAAATGCAATTGCAATTAGAAATACAAAAATATTCAGATTTGTTGTATGAATATAGGAGTGGCAGGTGGTGTAAAACAACATAAAGGGTCTTTGGTGTTGCGTAGGGCGGCTGGGGCAGATAAAGGACACAGACAAGGATGGTGACTTAAATGGCTGAACCCAAAGTCCTGTGTCCACAGTCTACGATGCTGTTTACTCACTGTGATAGGCCGCAGTAGGCGAAACCACTAACACTCCAAACTGTGGAGTCCAGAACTAATTCCACACCTTTTTTGGCATGCACAACACCACTTTCCTCCTAACACACAAAAATGTATAAAAACAACCAAGGTTTTAAGTGGTCTCAGACCCTGTAGTAATTTAAAACAGACATTGAAACGGTTCCCTCTCAGGCCCTGTATTCATGTCCTTTACTTTACTGCGGAAAAACATTGATCGATTTCCGAACAATCAATGTAAAAAATGTTAAGGTGATCCATGGCGGTCCTGTTTATATTTCACATCCTTTATATAATCTTGTATTTCCTTTTTTAAAAAAAAAAAAAAAAATTCCACGGAGGTTCAGGTGGCAGCAACAATTACATTCGTAAACTTACATTATACAGTACATGTTACAGTTTGAATTTATATATTTGATGTACTTACAAAAAATAACAAATAATACTGAGCTCATCCCCCATCAATGTGCTTTGAATTCATATGTTTAAGGTAATTACAAAAGATAACAAATAACGTTGTACTTATCCCACCTCAAGATAATTTGTGAGAGCACCCCAAATTAACAATCCTATTCGTTTCTTTCTAACCCCCTTCAAAGCATACAAGCTCCATTCTAATTCATAGATATTATACAGCTTAGCTCTCCAAAATTCAAATGTCGGAGCCTCTGATGATAACCATTCCGTTGCAATACATAAACGTGCTATATTCATTGCAAGAAACAAACAATATTTGTGCTCATTTGATATAGAATGGTCTGTTCCCAATAACATAAGTGTAGAAGTGATCTTATAAGGGCATTGCAACACCATTCCCATGAATATTTCGATGCTATTTAAAAAATGCGACAACTTAATACAATAGAAAAAAATATGCGCCATATCAGCATCCGGATCCCCACAGCGAAAACATTTCCCATCAAATTTATCGCCCCAAGTTGCCATCCGTTTAGGAGTATAATATAACCTAAAAACCGTTTTATAAACTTGGGCTTTTAAATTTGCAGCCAGACATAGTTCCTTAGCGAGGCATAAAGTTTCTTGAATATCCACATGAGGCTCTCCTAACTGATCTTGCCAGTAAAGATTATATTTTAAAATGTCATCCTGTTTGAACTCCATCAAAATCATATAAAGTGAACCAATCCTGTTTTTGGAGGCGAATTCCCTCTATTAATATATTAGATGAAGCCTTGACCTGATTTTTTAAACAAAAGTCCTGGATTTGGAGATACTTAAAAAACAGAGAGTGGGGCAGCTGATATTTGCCTTCTAGTTTTGCATATGTAACATTGGCATCATATAAATCACCATTTTTGCATATCCCTTTGCTAGATAAGCCCTTTGCCGTGTTGTCCCAAAAATAGAAGGGAGTATTTTATCAGCCCCAAAGGGGGTATAATATGTAATTTTACCCAAATTTAACAACTTTCTGACTTTTCTTCATACTTTAAAAGCTGAGATTAATACCTTGAAGCGGGTGTGCTTGTAGTAGTTACCCTCTAGCTCCTTTAATAAATAATCTTGTATTTTCTATGCATGTTGGTTTTTCGAGGAAGTTGTGTTCAGCAGGTTACTCTTATACAGTGCATACTTTGAACGGAGTCACCTCTAGGTATTTATAACAGGCCACGCGGAGTTAAGCCTGGAGGCAGTGCAAGTTCCTCTCAGTGCCTGTAGTGTGGGTCAAAATGGTGTTTAGAAAATATGGTCATCCATCCTTGGTTTCTCTGCACAGCGCTCAGAGCAATGGTCATGCATTCCAGTTGCAATTATGACTCTATGAAAAAGTGTGTGAAGGAGGTACGCAGTTGTCAAAATATTTACAAGGTGCTATTAAAAGAAAATGCAGTGCTTAAATGTGGGTCTGTGCGTTGTGTGCTTGGAGGTGATGATGTGATGGAGATGCAAACAAGTGCAAGCAAGAGGGAGTGTCAGGAGGGTGCTGATGACAAAAGAGATGAGGTGTGAAATATGCAGCTGGAGAATTTCAGAAAGTTGTGGAGAGAAAAAGAGCGCTCATGTCTACCATAGACTGTATAGAAAAGTGGAAAGAGTAGAGTGTGGTCTACTGGCTGACTGAATTTTGGAATGCTAGACAATAACTAATTTTCTGTGAATTTTTCATAAAAAGAAACATTTCACCGTTTCTTCACCTCATCAGACAGTTATCATAATGCCTTGAACTCACTTGACCTGCCAAGGCTGGGGTTCAAAGGGAAGCCGAAACTTGCTGCTGGTATAATGATCCTGCACCAATACTAAATCCCTCCAGATCGGGGTATGAGGAATGGCTTCCCTGAAAGGGCAACCAATGCACAACTGACTGGAAGACTTCCTTGTGGTCATATATCAACCTCCCCGTTGGCTTGTGGCCACCAAGGAATTATCTTTCTGTGCTTGATACCTAAAGATTGACAGACAGTAGTCAGTTATCTCTTGCCCTTGAAACAGGGTTCAGTTATCAGTCCTCATCAATCCTTAATGCTTGCAACAAGCCATGGGAAGCCATTATTTTTACTAGTTTGGAATTATCTCCCAGGCACTACTTGGCACCGTAACCTCAGGATATTTAGAATAGTCATCCGAGAGGCTCCCAATTTCAGCACTAGCTCAAACGCACGGCTCCCGACACATTGGACATGCCTTGATCACATTCTAAACCCTTTATCTAGTTGAGGAAACCAGCCAGTTGCCAGTCTGTACTGTCTTCTGAGCCAGTTGCAGGCTATGATCTCTCTCTGTTGCTTCAATGACCTCTCTTAGGGCCAAAGGCAATGACTGGGTCTCTCAACCACAAACCTCACATACTCCTCTGCCTCCTTTGCCATGTTCTTTTCCTTTAGCTTGATGGATCATGGGTGTCAGGACAGATAACCCACCAGGGTTTGAATGCCTCGCTTGCACTCCTCCAGAAACGACTACTCTTTCAGCTGCAAGACCCCCTTTCCTATCTGTGGAAGGAGTTTTGATGTCACTCCTTGGAAAAGCAAAATTAGTGGCTTGCAGTCTGTTTGGATGGTAAAGGATGGTCCATACAAATACAGTTCACATAGGCCACAGGGGCCAACACCCCACATTTTTGCTTTAGGGACATCATGTTCCCCAGCCTGGTGAAGCGAGGGTACAGAGGATCAGTCTCCTTGGTCGGATCATAGTACACCAACATAGTTTCGGCGCACAATACATCTTTGGAGTTCTGGAATTACACAACTTGTGTCTTCTCCCACAATCAAGTTTTCAATGATTTTATGAGGTGACAGAGAAGTGCCGTGAGTGAAGTTAGGTTCTTTATGAACCTAGCACAATAACTGACCATCCCCAGAAAACTCCTCACTTTGGTCACTGAGGATGGTGGGGGTGAGGCCTTAATGTCTCCCCCTTTGGTGGGTCTAGGGCCCCTTCTTCCTACTGAAAAATGATAACCTAAAAAACTGTTAAGAGTTTTCAAAAATTTACATTTCTCATTCTAAGGCACGAGGCCACAGTCCTGGAATCTTTGCAATGCTTTGCGGATCCAAGAGTGGTGTTGTTCCAGCAATGGGGCATACAAGGGTATGTCATCACTCGCACTGACGACACCAGCCAGTCTGGACAGCACCTCTCAGATAGTGATATTGGAAGACCTCTGCCATGCTTGATATTCCAAGGTTCAATCTCTTATACTAGAGAAGGACAAAGTGACTGGAGAAGGTTGTGATATAACAGAATCCCCGATCTAGCAGTATTGGGTGGTAGCCAGACCAAAGATCCATCTTTGAGAATCACCAGACCTCAGTTAGTTCACTCATTATGCTATCCACCATCCGAGAGATGTGCCTATCTCGTTTGATAGCAAGGTTTGGGAGGTGCATGCCAATAAAGCTATATTTCACTAGGGGTGGGCGGAATTTGCGGAATTAACCTTCGCAAATTATCGCGAGAATGTTTAAAATTATCGCAAACAAGCAGAAATATCGCAAAGATGCGGAAGTTTTTTTCCGGCATGTTCGCGAGATTTTCTGCATGGTTGCGGGTCGCCAACTTACCCATGTGGTTGCTTGCGGGCGCGGCCATCTTGTTTTGAGTTGTTCTCGCGGTGCATGATCGCGGGAAGAAAGACGTGATCGCGCGACGCATGACGTCACTGCGGGCGCGAACTGTCGCGAGACAGCGCAAATGGCTAAAAACAATACAACATCTCATGGAGAACGCGACCGGATCAAGAAAACTTGTCGGCGAACGCAGGGATTCAGGTAAGGCGATCGCGCGCGCGCGAGAATGTATCATTTTACAGCGCGAGCAAGAAACAAATTATCACCAAGCTGCGGAAACCGGAATTTTTGACATTTTCGCGCTCTCCGCGGAACGCAAAAATGTCAAATTATCGCAATTTCCGCGAACGGAACGAAATTTTTGCCCAGGCCTATATTTCACCAGGTTGCTTGCGTTCGCAGATCACCATTATCAGCGACACTCACAAGATGAGCCATTCTACAGTTTTAATGACTTAAGCCTCTTCCAACTTCCTAAGATCTTCCTCTACATTTGTCCAGAGATAAAATATCACCCAGTAGTGTTGCAGTGTCATGAGTTGGACCATGTAGTAACTTTGTAATCATACCATTACCGTTTCAGACACCCTATTCTCTAGAAAATGTCCTGGAATTCTTCCAAGAGTCCGTTCAATTCAGTAGTGTGCACTCTGAATGTAAATTGAATGAGCCGCAGTCTCTTAGTAGTCTGGCAGCTTAACAACATAATGGTGCCTCCCTGCATGACATACATCCTCACTTGGGTGTCAGTGCTGTCAAGGGTGATGTTGGGGATAAACATAAGGGCAGTGGGCTGGAATGTTTCATAGACACACACTCTGGCCTTTGTAGGCCTAAGCACCCACTGATTGCCCAGTGTATCATATGTTTTCTTGCCTATTACATTAATGGATGTACCAGTATTGATGACAGCCGTCACTAGCCTATCGCCAATCAAAACCTGGTATTTTGGAAGGGACTGTGGCTTGATGGAGCACAGGTCTACAGAAATTACGATGTGCACTGCCCCTTCTTCCTCATCATCATCCATGCCACCTTCCCCAAGGCTGCTTGCAAGGGGCATGACAGGGTTCACTGTCTTTTTGCAAAAAGGTTCATTTTCCACATATGCTGAATCACTTCCTGCTGGTGGGCAGTCTTTCGGATAAAAGAACAGTCTTCCACAGTGTCAACATGGACGGTGAGGTCTTGGACACCCTTCTGCCTTTTGCAAGTAATCTGATTTATTGTTTGACTTTGGATGAGTTCGTGCAGGGCGGTCCCCATGTGGAATGCTCTTGCGTTTGACTGTTCTTTGGAGTGCCATAGGGTCAAGATGTACTTGAAGGGTGTGCAAGGCTCTTGCAGTATTTGCTGTCTCAGTTTGGCAGAGGCACACCCTTGGATGAACTGCATCCCGAGCTCCTCTATTTCATCCTGCAGAGCGCATATGCTGGCAATCTCCTTGAGACTGGAATAGAAAGTGTTGACAGACTCCGCTGTCTCTGCTGAGCTTGCAGTAGTAAAAATGATTCATAGTCTGGTTTGGCCATTGGTTCAAATAAGCCATTGAGAACAGCAATGATTATAGCACAGGTAAATGGGGGGCCCGCTCTAGGAAGATTTTATGAGAGCTTGAAGATGTCGTCCACCACAAGATGTGGTAAAATGTGGTTCTTCCAGTTGTCTACTAACGCCGTAGCAGTGGAGTACATCTACAACTGCCCACCCACAGCTTCCAGTTGGGTGCTTAGGCCAACGGCGGTTCACTGACAGTATATTGATGTAAAAAATGTAGTTGTTAAAAATATAGATGAGAAACCATAGGTTGCAAAAATATCGACTCCCTATACTTAATTAGGTAAGTACAAAAATATCGAGAAAAAATATATCGATGTTCAAAATATAGCTGTACAAAATATTGATTTTTATACATATAAAATTAAATAATAAATATTAAATATATTTAATAATACATTTTAATGAGTATAACTAATAAACTTAATTTAAAAAGTTAAACACATACATAATAATTAATATATATATATATTTACTTAAAAAAATTTATAAGCTATTAATTTTAATTTATTTTATCATTTTAAAATAATATAACAATTTACAAATATATATATATATATATATATATATATTTTCACTGAAAAAAACCATAGGTTTCACACACGTTATAGTTAGGAATTAGCAATTAAAAAACCTTGCAAATTCACTGAAAAAACCATAGGTTTCACACATGTTATAGTTAGCTGGACATTTCACTCGTACAAAACCATTGAAAATCTTTCCGTTATAGTTAGTTCAGCTAACTATAACTCGCGCGACCGCAATCCACTGCTGATGATGTCACATATTACAATCAGAATTACGCTCGCGGACATTTGGTGCGCGCCCCGTGCGAGCACCGTGCGCGCACGGTGCGCGCATATAGATATTTATGTACTTTTAACTGCAATTTTCTCAGGAACTACTGAACAGATTGACACCATATATGCAAAAGGCACATGCCTGACCTGAGGACTACCTCTTTGCCAAATTTCAAGTAATTCTGTTCAGCCGTTCGGGCTGTACCTTCGACTAAAGGTCCTATGAGAAAATGCATGGGGAAAACGCGTTTTGGGACCCCCCTTTTTTCTCAGCCCCCACTTGACGAATCACCCAGAGACTTTCAGGGTAGGAGCTGAGCGGAGCGCCCCATTAGTTTTGAAAATTTCACGAAGATAAGTCAACCGGCGCCAAAGTTATTCAAAATAGAATTTTCAGATTTCCTATGGATGTTGGATGGCAGAGGGGTAAAAATTACTATTCCCACTCCAGTGATTGTAACAATAGGGAAAGTGCTGGATAGCAGAGGGGTAAAAATTACTATTCCCACTCCAGTGAGTGTAACAGTAGGGAAAGTGTTGGATAGCAGACGAGTAAAAATTACTATTCCCACTCCAATGAGTGCAATGGTAGGGAAAGTGTTGGATAGAGGAGGGGTAAAACGTACTATTCCCACTCCAGTGAGTGCAACAGTAGGGAAAGTGTTGGATAGCGGAGGGATAAAACGTATTATTCCCACTCCAGTCCCTGCAACAGCAGGCACAGTGTCAGATAGCAGAGGCGTGAAAATTACTATTCCCACTCCAGTGAGTGCAACAATGGGGAAAGTGTTGGATAGAGGAGGGGTAAAAATTACTATGCCCACTCCAGTGAGTGCAACAGTAGGGAAAGTGTTGGCTAGCGGAGGGGTATAATTTACTATTCCCACTCCAGTCAGTGCAACAGTAGGGAAAGTGTTAGATAGCAGAGGGGCAAAAAATACTTATCCCACTTCAATAAGTGTAACAGTAGGGAAAGTATTGGATAGCGGAGGAGTGAAAATTACTATTCCCACTCCAATGAGTGCAGCAGTAGGGAAATTGTTGGATAGCGGAGGGGTAAAAATTACTATTCCCACTCCAGTGAGTGCAACAGTAAGGGAAGTGATGGATAGGGGTGGGATAAAATGTACTATTCCCACTCCAATCAGTGCAACAGTAGGGAAAGCGTTGGATTGTGGAGGGGTAACAATTAATATTCTCACGCCAGTCAGTTCAAAATTAAAAACAAACAAAATATTAACAACAAAATAAATACAAATATATAAATATGCTAAAAATTAAAATACAAATATATTTAATATTACAAATTTACAAAACACATATTATAATGTTAAATGCATATGACAAATACCTACAAGTATTATATTAAATAAAATAAAAAATAATTTTTAAAAAAATAAGTATTTTTAATTAGAAATTATTTAGAAACTATAACAATAATTAATATATAAATGTACTTTTTTTTATTTCCTACCCTATAACACCACACAATTCACAACCCACATCAAATTATTTTTTTTATGTACTTCCATAATGAATTACCAATTAAAGAAATATTATTAATTAAAACTCATAAAAATTAATACACTTCCCACACTTTACCCCTATAACCTCCACAAACCACAGCTAAAGTAAAACTGTAAAAAAATCTATTACACAATTAAAATTTATTTTCATTTAAAAAACTAATAGTATTTAGCAACTAATTATAAAGTAAGTAAAATTAAATTACTCCCCACCCTTTACCCCTATAAAAGTAAAACCCACACATAGAACAATATACACAATTACCCTAATTAAATAGCAATTAATTAATATTAATGATCATCTAATTGTTAATTAATAAAACATAAATTACTTCCCACCCTTTACCCCCATAAACCCCACAACCTGCACCTAAAATTAATTACACAATTTCCATCATTAATGTTGAATCAATTAATTAATATAAATTAACAACTAATTATTAATTAATCAAAAATACATTACTTCCCAACACATAACACTAATTAATTTAAAAATCGATTTTTCAAACAACTATATTTTTGCAAACGATATTAATGACTTCTATATTTTACAAAACGATATTTCTTACCTTAAATTCGATACTCTTGACCACGATGTTCTTGCTGTCGATATTTCTGTGTCATGATATTTCCAACTCGATATTTGTGTAAGTCGACATTTCCAACTCGATATTCTGTCTGAATACCGCCAATGGCGGCCCTGAGATGTATTCCGTGGAGGAGTGCTGGCTGATATTGTAGCCGACACACTGCTGTGCATCTGCTAATGGGGCCAGCCACTGTGCTCAAGGCACTGCCCTGTGTCCTTACCGGGCATGGAGCTGTGCAAGCAACTGTGTTTAGTGGCCACAGCAACCGTGATATTTCAGCTTGAGATACCTTGGCAGCATAGGAAACACAGGTTGCCCCTCATCACCAAAATATGGTGTCCCAGAGGGCCATTGCGGGAGATAAAAGATACAGACGCAGAAGGTGAGTTAAATGGACCGTTGTCCCAGCTGGGCAGATTCACAGTAGGCGAAACCAGTAACACCCCAAACTTTGGGGTCCAGAACTAATCCCACACCGTATGTGTCACTATCCTAGTGTTGCACATGTGCAAGACAACAGGTGCCAATAATGCAAAATATGTTGAGGGACACCCTACCACTGATGGCAGAACTGTTAAACCATGCCTGTGCTAAGTGCCCTAAAATATAAGGTTTAACAAAAGTGTGATTATGATCTGTATTCATGCCAGTATGAAAGAACTGTGGTCACACCCTTAACACACTCCTGTTGCTGAGTGCAGCTGTGTAAATGAGAGGAACTAAGTTAAAGTCCTTTGGGAGCATGCAAGCTCCCTAATGCCTTGGATATGCAGTTTCTATTCCAGCACATGCTCGGATACAGTGTGCTGATCTCCATCAGTCCTCACAGGTACATAGTCCTGACCACGGACACACTAGGGACGACCAGTGATGGGATCTAAAACTGACGTAAGACCTTGAACACGTTGCTGAGTCCACACATGCACAAGCAAGCTCGAAGTGAGAGAAAGCTTGTGCAAGAAATCAAAAATCAAAAGCCTAACTGGTGAGCATTACACTGTGCCCCATCCACATTCAGTGAACTAGTAGGAAACTCCTCAGATACACTAAAGTGAAAAATAAGAATCGGCTTATTCAATAATTAGTCAGCTCTTTAAATACTAAGGCAGTTTTCTAAGTAGTATTTTTTTTCTATGTTTGTGGTTCCTGTCTATTAGGCAGTTTGTGATGGGAATAGGTATGAAACTCATGGGTGAACCCAGAAAGCTATACATCTGTGAAAAGTAGACACAAATCTGAATTGAGCAATGAGTCATTTATAGATTGCTCCAGGTTTTCCCAAGTAAACTACTCTTTGAAATCAAAATCTAATGAAAATAAGAAGGAAACAAATAGAAATAGGTACCACAATTTGTAATTTGTTGATACTTTGGCATATTTAAAAAAGAATTATAATGTCATGTTCATCAGAGTCTTGTTGTCACAGGGATATATAGTGTTATTTGGTTGTCCAAACATATTGCGATATCCAGAGCCATCAATTGAGCTGCAGCTCATAATGGTTTTTCATTGTGTACCGAACATGGTAAAATCGAATTCATGACAAATGGGTACGAAGGAAACCTATGCATTTTTTAAATGTGCCGCAAAATAATAAGTTTAAGAATAGTGATTATTTGTGCAACTCTGAATTTGGGGTTACTCATTATATTATGTGATTCAGAGGGAATTTTGCAAAATGTCTTCCTTCTTGCACACTGGCTTACATTCAGAAGCCAACAATGGAAGTTAAATTCATAAAAATAAATGTTATTATAATGTGTGCTCCACTACTTCTCTTGATAGAAACAGTACCCTTCTTGTGTGGGCGGACAAAAGCAGCTATCTCTGGAAGTGATTCAGTAGGCTTTAAATGGCTGACTGATCAATTGATACTGATGAATTGAGAAGTACGAACTGGGTGTTATTGACTATCTGTGTCTGATTTATGAGGATAAGGCTTCAATTGCTCTTCCAGATGCAACAAAGCCAATTGTACGGATGTGGTAAAAGTGTCTTCTAGGTGAGAGATAAAATGAAACATCTTTTATGTTCAGAGGAGTTCTGACTTTGGAACCTGATTGATCTTTCTGGACTGAGGAATGTATCGGGTTGTGTGGTTTAAAGACATTTGACCACTTTTGGGAGGAGTGCATCCTTGTTACTTTTCAAATTTACAGATCTGTACAATTCTAACATGCCCTACATGCGAATGTTGACTGGATCCCTTCTTGACAGTAGGGTTCTCTGTGATTTAGAAAACTCTAATGACCAACTCTCCAAATTGCCTTCGACACCCTAGGATGTGGTGAGAAAATTATTTGAAGACTGCCTGTGAGGCAACTAGATGTATTCATGGGAGTGGGTGATTACAGAAGATTTCCAATAAATCCAAAAAAGGTGTTCCAGAAGATCTTGTACACAAGAGTTTACTTCCACATTTTCACCAGTGTTCCACATGCCATGTGTCTCTGTCGCTATGGGCAAGAGGGGATCTTTTCCATACAGCAGGAGATTCGCCCAGAGCCCAGGTGTTCTTGGTGGTAGTTACGTATAAGAGATATTGCAGTAAGTGATGAAAGCAATAGTGATGTACCACCGCATATGACTCTAAAAGGTTTGTGAGGCGAACAAGAGTTGCTGTGTTTTTATAACATAGGACTCTTGGTCATGAGAATAAGTGTAGCATAAAAATATGGCCAATTATTCTAACTAAGGCATTGTGATACCCAAACATGGCATAATGTAGGGCCACTGAGAGGATGAAGTATGTGAATGGAGAAAGCCCAAAAGAGTTTGAGAATACAAATGTGTGGGCCCCTTGATGCAACACTTCATGCTCAATTTACCACCACCGGGGCTATACTTAATTGCCACAATATTACATTAAGCAAACACAAGGAGATGATAGACGGAAACTTTTCAGACACTCACCACCAGTCACATATCTGGGTTAAATCGATCATCGTTCTTTAGCTCAATTCGCCACCCTAGTTAAGACACAGCTATATGCAAATCAGTCTTGACCCTGTGCCTCATGGGAACAGTCCAGCCTGAACTGCCAAGTCATGTCTTCCCTGGACTGGAAACAAGCATCATGGGACTGGTTTCAGGCTAACAGTCCTCATCAGCCAGGCTAGCTTGAATCCAGTGGCAAAGTGAGCAAGGGACCCACGTCTGGGCATACCCTGCCAACTTAGGGTGAACAAAGCAAACACAGGGAGATAATGAACAGAGCGCTGAAACTTTTCAGACACTCACCCCCAGTCACAGATTTGGGTTGAATCAATCATTGTTCTTTAGGTCATTTCGCCACCCCAGTTCAGACACAGCTATATGCGAATCACTCTTGACCCTGTGCCTCATGGAACAGTCCAGCCCGAACTGCCAAGCCATGTCTTCCCTGAACTGGAAACAAGCATCCTGGGACCTGTTTTGGGCTAACAGCCCTCATCAGCCAGGCTAGCTTGAATCCAGTGGAAAGTGAACAAGGGACCCACGTCTGGGCATACCCTGCCCACTTAGTGCGAACAAAGCAAACACAAGGAGATGATGGGCGGAGCGCAGAAACTTTTCAGACACTCATCCCCAATCACAGATCTGGGTTGAATCCATCATCATTCGCTAGCTCACTTCACTACCCCAGTTCAGACACAGCTATATGGCAGTCCGCACCTCGAAGAGTTCATCAAGGGTATTTTTCTGCGCTGGTATATCACCAAAATGACAAAAGATCTCTAAACCTCAACACGCAACACTAATATATATCACTTATTTACCTGACAGGTCTTCTTGTAAATTGTCCTTGGAGTACTGTAATATTATCACAGTAACAGGAGCAGGAACTAGGCATTGCTAGAGGATCACATTATTACATTTGAACGAGTTACATGGTGATGTCACATCTTTGTGAGGAGATATAGTTAAGCAACAGCTAAATGAGGGATGAGTGACAGCTAGGAAGCACTTCATAATGTCCTGTAAAGTTCCAGGCAGTTTTATTGCTCTCTCAAGTTCTTCCAAAGATTTTCAGGGCATCCTTAGCCAATTCAGCAGAGAAAAGGTCCTAAGCTATAGGCCGGCAATCAGACTATGTTAGTTGATTACTTAAACTTCCATAGTGACTATAGGAAATGTGCCCTTTCTGCAGGGTCTCCTCAGAATTTTCCATTTTTGCTGGGCCTTTTATTGCCAGCATGTGCCTGTAGTCCCTCTTTCAACATGGTTAAATTGGCATACCCCTAATTGGAATATTTAACTTACCTAAAGGTTCCTAGGATATGGTACAACGTGTACCCAGTGCCTGTTAGTTGTGTGCCATCCACTACATTGACAGTGCAAACACAACTGCAGGCCTACCTTTTGTAGCCTGGCTGTTGCAGTTTTAAACTGTAAATTCTACCTGTCAAACTAACCTCTTTTGACAGGCCAAAACCTTTCTTTTAAATATGTATAAGTCATCGCTATGTAGGCCTTATTGCCCATGAGGCAGGGTGCATGGTATGTAAAAGTAGGATATGTAGGAATTTAATTTTCAACATGCATGTATTTACAATGCAAAGGCCTCAATATCTAATTTCACTCAAGCAATGCTAGATGTTCCATAGGAACATACCAATGGCAGTGCTTAATTTGTGCCGGTGCTTTCCGCTGCTCAGCACCGGCACTTGTTTTACAGGGCCGGGTCTATACAATCAATCCCTGAGTCCTGGCCCGGTAAATATTAAAAATAAATTCCTGCACTGCTCTCCTTTTGTGGCTGCCTGGTATGTCCTCCAAAGTCCCACCCTGGTCCAGGCGTATTGAAGGAGCGTCGTCATCACGTTAGTGATGTCACGTCGCACCTGATTTTCACTGAACATTGGTTTATTTCCGGCCGGTGGGAGAATGGCTGAGAGCGGGCTTTGACTGAGCTGGGGTGGCAAGGCAGGCTGGAAGTGTGCAGGACAGTATGTACGAACGCCCACTATCAATAGGTATAATTTATTTTTCATCATTGAGTTTACTTGCTTAAAAAAAATAAGAGCGGAGCCGCTCCAACAATAAATATCTGGCATTGAGGCACGTTCTTTTAATCTCCTGTCTCCAGTGGTCGAAGTGGGCGGGATCGGCAGGGCACGGCATGCCCCTACTTCTTCAATTCCAAGGATTGTGTTCCCCTACATTTTTATTTTAAAAATGCGTCCCAGCCTCCAGGACGCAAGAAATCACCATTGCCTGTAAATAAAGCTCGGCGTTCCTGGCGTTCGTTGGAGGACGGGCGGCGAGAAGTAACAGGACTCTGTCTTTTCCTTCTTGCCCAGAGAAGAAAAATACAGTGTCCACTTCTGCTCTGCTGCTTCAGCTGCCCCCCCAACCCCCCACTCTTTCCTTCTTCCCTCTCTTTCTGTCTAGCAGTTCTTCTCTTACTGAAAACCGTGACTTCAAGACGAGGTTCTCACTCTGTTTCCTCTCCTTTCTTTTATTTGCACCCCTGTGAAATGGATCCAAAAAAGAAAAAAACATTTGCTGGAAATGTTGTATTTTAATTCCAAAGAGCAGCATCTGGAATAAAAGGTTAAACATATGAAAAATAACTAAATAAAGTAAGACAGGGTGGTAGCAAACTGGCCAGATTGATTTTATCACACCCAAACACATTAGCGCCACTTTTACAGAGTTTGCCAATGAAGCGCTATTTTTGTTTTCTTGTCATTGTTTTCCCTGGGCTTGCAACTAGTGCACCAATCCCGGAGGTACTGCAAAGTGTGGATTGGTAAACAAAATGGGTACTGCAGCTCCGTATCTAGGGATGTGGTCTTTTTACCATACTGCTTACGGTTTGTAAGGATATAAGCAATGGACATTGAAATGGGTCCATTCAGGGCCCTGTAGTCCTGCCCTTATCTTTTCAGGCAAAAGCACTCACAGATTTCTGAATATTGTAAAAGCGTTAAGGTAACCATGTTGTTACTGCTTACATTTCACATGGTTTGCAAAATTTTGCATTCCCTATGAGTGTTTGCTTTTCCAGGATGTTGTTACTGTTTTTTTGTAGGCCGCATATTGCTCTTGTCTAGTGCGTCATTTAAATTGAGCCGCATCCAGGTGTTTATAGCCGGCAGAAATTGGGTTGTAGTTGAAGACGGTGTGAGTTTTTCTCAGTGGGGGAGAGGATGTGGCACTATGGCCAGAGCTGCTGAATTTGGAACTGGGGAACCAGGTTCAGCCTTAATAACCAGTCCACCAGACCACTCTCATGAGAGAGCACAATCCCATGCTAGACCTTAGAAGGCTTCGCAAGAGCTTAGAAGCCCTGGTGTCTTAGCACCAGCAGGTGGACCCTAGCAGTGGCAATGTGAGTTAACCTTCAAGGTTTATCCACCACAATCCCATACTGAAGTTCAACTCCAGTCTTGGGGGCAGGCCTATGAAGCAGCACAGCCTAGAACATCACTGTGGTCACAGTACTCTTGAGAAGGGCCAGCTCTAGGGCAGTGCAACCGGTGTGACCGCACTGGGTGCTGACTTTGGGTGGAGGCATTATGTTTGCAAGTATATTAAGGTTTTAAAAGCGCCTGCTGCCTCCTTCCTGGCCTCCAGCAATTTTCGGCAACAATGAAAAATCATTTTGTCTAGTGGACGTTTTGATTCATGGAAAGGTAGCTCAGAGGGTTAATGTGCCTGCTGCAAAGAACATGTACCATGCAGTTCACAAATGGCACATAATGTAAATAGGTCAGTGGGCTACTGCTTTTGTCAGAGAGATCCTTTTGTTACCTGCAGTTTATAAGTTAAAATCCTAACATAGAACAGTGAGCTATTAACTTTCATCTAAGAGCTGCATACAAACTGCAAGGTATAAATTAGAGCGTTATGTTTTTCCCCCCAGTCTTTGATTATCCTAATGTTACAAAAAGTGTTCTTTTGGACAGAAATAAATTCTGATAATTAAAGAGAACCCCCAACCATGGTATTACGTTTTAAATTCTGAGTTAGTGTTTCTCCAGACCAATCACTATTAAACTATACAGCCTACTAGTATGGTTGTCATGTGACTCCTACACCTTGTAGTCCTTAGTCTTATCATGTAACATTTTCTATACAGTGATTTACACGCATATTGATTGTCTCTGAGTAATGTGTGTGTGATGTAAAGTGCTCTGAAATCCCTACACTGGTATGAGTTGTGCTGTAAATCAAATTAAATGCATCTGAGAGTGTGGTTATGGAGACTTGAGGGGCACTGTTAAAGGGTGGTTGTGAGGGAATCCATGGCAGAGGTGGTTATTGAGGGGCAATAACAAACATTAATTAATAAAACATAAAGGCCGGCCCTGCCCTTGAGGCCCGTCTGCCTCACCCATAGGTACCTCCATTGGCCTTGTTTCAGAAGTAGTAGCTGCCACTCACCAGGGATTGGCACTGTAGAATTTGCACGCACACCAGACTAAGTTCACAAACTTCACAATCTCTCTGCTTCATTCACAAGCACTTTTACTATGTGCTGCTTGCTGTGGGGCGACTGGAATTAATTATGCAGCAAAGGAGGACAAAATTATGCCGCAGTGTTGACTAAATTATGTATTAAAAAATGGCTGCAGTACATCTATCTTTTATGCCAATGTGATATGTTTGTGTCTTGGTCTTGCCTTTTAAGATGTATTCCTAAATGGTGCTGTGTTCTTTGTTGCAACCGAAAATCAATAAAAATTGGTTATAAAAAAAAAAAAAGGGCTGCAGCGTAATGCAGTATATTTTCTGATATTTTATTATTTTGACATGTGTACACATGCTAAGAGTCTCTGGAAAGATTTTGCCTTATGAGTACCAGTGTAACATACAAATGCAACAGTGAGAAAGGTGACAAGTCAACCTTTGCAATAAGCCATCCACTCCGCAGCAAAACAAGTCACATTTATTATTAACTTTTGATACGTTTGAGCTATAAACAATTTATTAGTTTAAATGGTCAGATCATGCAGCTTATCTTGCATTATGAGGCAAATATGGCAGAGCCATAATTATATAGAAAACATTTGCAAACTAGGATATTTTGCCATTCATGTTTGAACACTATGGCTCGGCGACAAATGGCTTGTGCTTCCACATTTCATCGTATTTGGGACATTCTGTGATTAGAAGCGTATCCCACTTTGTGAATGTGTTTTAATGTCAATAACTCATTATAACCTTAAATAATCATGTCTATCCATTGGTTGATTAAACTGGGCAGTGAAATGCCAAACAAATACAAAAAATTGGGATGTTTACGCATTCTGGCCACACCTGTGGCTCCGCCCACTGATCCAAACCTTGGGTTATTCCCGCCCTCTGATTCTCCGCCCACAGTTCCCCTACTTTTTCTCCCCCACTTCGACCACTGCCTGTCTCTCGTGCTAACTGAGGGCCTGCACTTCAGAGTTAGGGCCTTGTAACATCCAGAGGATGGTTGCCAGAAGCTGCTTTGCTTGAGTTTCATTTCAGTGTGGGTTTGCTAACATTTAGCAGGATTCCATGAAAAGGAAATCCTTCGTAGATTTAATTTGCTGCCCTGCCTTTCCGAAATTAAAAAAGGGCGCGTAGCATGCTGCATTTTTATCAGCACTGACCTGGAGCTGCCTGTAATGGTGCATTCGAAGTGCTCATGATGGCTCACCACTATGGTGTGCACTTGCTGCTCTGCACTCATTAGCCTAAGTCAGTTTTTGTTGGTCGGTGCTTAAAATGTTCTTTTTGGGTGGCTTACGAATGTTGAACACTTATTTCTATGCCTTTAGGCTATGTTTATTCAAACAAAGAAGATCGAATGCACATTACACACCATTCTAATTAATTTATTCTATGTTGCTTGAAACTAATATGACTCTTGCGTGCAGCCTGGACTTGCATGCTCTGCCCTGTAACATGCATGTATGATATCAACAAAACTGGAATGTTTGGATAGTTAATTATAGCTGCCTCGTCGATCGTTTGCACCCAGAAGGTTTAAGCAAAATAAACATGTCACATGTAAGGTGATTTGGTAACATCACGTCCACAAGTGTTAATTCACGTTTAGAGTTATGGACTAACAGACTTTCATTGCAGATCATCATTGCATGTATAAAAATGTTTTTTCATCCACAAATGATCAATGCTATGTAGAACATCTAAATTCTTAAAATGTTATGTTGTATATCAAAAAATGTGGAAATCGTAGCTATTAGCAAGTTGTTGGAAGGATGGGCCATAGCATTTGATGGGGCCGGTATTTTTGAATACACAGGTTCTTGAATGTGTGGTTAGAAGCCAGGGGTTAATTAGTAGGTGTAGGTAGGGTCACAGAGGGATAGGATGTAGTGATTTATGGGGCTTGTCTTTTTCTTGAAAGCACGTGGACCTGAACGGGCAGGTAAAAGCATTTGGTTAATCAGCAGGGTAATAATAGGGTGTGGTCATGCTGAATGAGCTACAAAGGGGAGAATCACGCGAGAGATGCGAATTGAGCACTTTCACGCAGAAGATGTGGAAAGCGGTTGGAGTTAATGCACTGCGAAATGGAGAATGCAGGTACACAAGAAAGCTCAGTTCATTTTGGTTGTGGCTATGTCTGTTATTACTATAGACATAGTTATTAATCAGTTGATTGTGAACACAATGGATTTGATCTCACGGCCCAAGCACTTAGTCAGGGTGCATGTGAACATGGATGTAGAAGATAGAAGGAGGGCACTCTTTGAGAGAGTTTCAAAATATGTTTTTACGGGCACATTTTGGATGAGTTTAAACACGTTCTTGAGAGGGCAATGTAGATCAATGAAAGGGTGTTGCCTAAAATATGGTAGGAGTTTACACATAGCGTAATAAGTTTAAAAGTTATTTCGGCGCATATTGGTCTGAACAAAAAACGAATGGCAATTTTTTACATTTATAGTTACCCCTGAAGAAGGGCTATTGGAGCCCAAAATGCATTGGGCAGAACGTGATAAAACTTCCAAGAATGAACTTTGTATTTCCGCGTGCCCTAGATAAAGGCCTGGATAGGCATATCTGTTGCACGAGAAGAAATGGGAAAACATATAACCTTACATATGAATGGAGTGAGCAATGAATGGAAAAAAAACACTGGATCAAATGGAATAAAACTTTTAAAAATGTACAAGCCTATGGTATCTTTGTGAACATTCACGGATTACGCTGTGCGTCTGGAATAGGAGCATAATCATGTTCCAGTTTTGTTGATTTAGGCTATGTTTGGCACATAAGCATATTGTAGTGGGCTCACTTTTAGCCTTTTTTATTTTTAATACATTAAGGATGCCAACACGGGTCTGCAATGCCGGGAGAATGTTGAATACTTTTGTCCTTTTGCTGTGACAGGAGATAGCTACGCTATGAAAGAGCACATTAGCATAGCAGTTTAGATCGCTATCGGGGCTAACACTGGCGTATGTGATTTCTTGGCATGTAAACATTGTGTGACCATTGTCTCTGCAAGTGTGTCCTTTCATTTAATTTACCCTTAATTAAATTACTAGATGAATGAACACAACAGCTGAAACTGATTGACGCAAACATACATGCCTGTTGATTAAAGTGTCCAAACGCAAAATGAGCAATAGTATGCTGCAGAAACCATTGTCCGTCTACTATATTAAATCCACTTATGGTAAAATGCCACCCCTTACCCACTACACTGTATGTACTTGGCTTATAATAGGATGGAAAGGGTTAACTGTTTTGAAAAAAGATTTCTCATTTAGGAGCTAATTTGAAAGAGTCATAAATGACTTTCATTCCACTACTGCTGCCTCTCAAGAACTAAGGAGTCATTCATGTTGTGCAAAGAATTCGGTGCACAGTTGTTAAAATGTTGAATGTTTAGGATACACCACACAGACAGACTGTGCAAACATGCCTGAAGTAGACAAATTGTAAAGGGAAGTCGTAATTTTAAAATATGACATTGTTTCTATCTTCACATGGCGTTAGTTAATTTGTGATGTATTTTTCTATTCTCAAGTCAATGTGAGTGGTTGAATTAATGAGTTTCTAAGTAAACGTGTTGGCAGCGCCTGCTGTAGCGCTCCTTGCACCTGATGCAAAAATCACTTTTGGCGGTGTATGCACCAAGCTCAAGGAGGTGGGAGGGAGCACAATGTTCACATGAAAGAACTAGGACCAAGAACTAACAATGGCACGAGCTTTCACAGTGCATGCACAAATAGCAGGCCCCCAAGCTTGCCACTCAGTGATATGATGTCCTAAATCGCTATTGTGTGTCTTGGACAGCACAGCTGAGCATTAATGAGACAGGCCAAGAATGATACAGCCTTGTCACCCCTCAACTATACATAATTAATTACTCAATATTTAATAAAGCAGTGGTGTACTCTTTTCTTGCTCTTCCCCAGTATCTGCTTTTCTTCCTCCCCTTCACCCTTCTCTCCATTCTTCTTTCACTTTCTGCCCTACGACCACATTTCCTCTTAATCGCTACCTCCCCTCATTAATCGTTTATTTTTCACCTTCTCATCTTTCCCTTCCACTTTCTTTTCACTCACTCCCCGCTGTATGCTCTTCTTCCTCTTTCCTTTTTTCATTCTCATCATGGTCCACTACAGTCTTGCACTCCCTATCTCTGCTTTCCTCACTTCTATTCACATTTGTTTTCTACCGTATCTATCTTTGCCTTCACACCTCTCCTCCTTCCTCACTCTCCCTTTTCTTTAAAAATCAAAACCCACTCTCCCTTTTTATGTTTTTCCTTCTTGCGCATTTCTTTATATCCACTCCAGAAATCCGTGTTTGTTCTCAGGATCATACATTTAAATCTTGGTGTGGCAACTCAGTCTTTCATATATCTGAGGTTGATAAAATGTGTGCCAGTGAGCTTGATAACAACATTTTAAATTCAGTGTTAAGGCCCCCTTTGGTGAATATGTCCTTTACAAACAAACATGGTATGTTAAGGACACAAATGTATTTCAATCTTTTGTTTTTCAATTTCTATGCAATATTACACCGACATTATTCTCTATGTCCCTCCTTGACCCAGTACCTCTCATACTCGTATTCATTCCCCTGACCTCCTTTCTTTCCTTCGTCCCATCTTCTTCTTTTTTCTTGTTCTCTTCCTCAGCATCTCCAGCCATGCCTCCTTCCCCTCTTACTTCTTGCTTCCTTACACCCTCATTCCATTCTTGCTTCCATACACCCTATTCCATTCTTGCTTCCTTATACCCTCATTCATTCCCCATAATTCCACCCTGGGTACATTTAATCCTTCTTCCTCCATTCTTCCTTACTTTTTTCCTGCTCCTTCCTTCACCTCTTCTTTACTTTCTTTCTTTCTTATCATCAAACATTATTTATGCTTATCTTGCTCCTTTCCTTTATTCTTTCTTTTCATTCATCAAAAATCATTCACTTCATTTCTCCCTCTATTCCTTCATTTATTCCTTTCACATTCTTTTGTTATTCCCGCCTTCTTTCATCCATTGCTCAAATATATAATCACTCCAGTACTCCCCTTCCTGCCTGCATTTGTTGCTGCCTTCTTTAATGTATTTCTTCCTTCACCCCTTCCTTTCTTTTAAACAGCATAGTACAAGCACATTCTCTTTAATTTGCAAAGCTACCTCAAAGTCCTGTAATGACCGTTCCTGAAGCTGCATTTTGAGATTTACACACATTTTCCAATTTGAGTTCACTTTCAAGTTGTTATAGGCTTCCCATATGTTACATTATGTTAAGTTATATTGATTTGTAGAAAAACTAATCACCCAAGAGGATATCCAAGCACTTGGGCAGGTGTGTAGGTGGGAGGTCCCTGAGGTGCTTATGTGAAGAGCCAGGTCTTCAGCTTCTTGCGAAACTCAAGCTGTAAGGAGGTGGCTATGATGTGTTGAGGCTTGTGGGTGTGGGTGGAACCAACAAAGGAAGTGGGTGGGGCATCTGAAGGAAGTGGGTGGAGCCTGTAAAGTGGGTGTTGCCTCCTAAAAAATTTGAGCACCTGCACTTAATGTTTTACAAATTAAGCACTGTCCAATGGGCAAAATTACCCCCCTGAACTTGACAGAATATGCAGGGTAGGGCTGTGGGCATCCTTTCTGACATTACAGTGTCAAATCTTGCTTGAATGTCAAATCTTGTTTGACAAGTCTGCTGGGGCTTTACACATAACACTTAGAGGCTACTTCAAAGAGGCCCCACGTGTAGGCAAATGTTAGCTGACACATGGGCAGGGCACTTCCTTTGTCCCCTCCAGCTAGGCAGGCTTTAATCACGCTGGGCCTCTTTTTTAAATTACAGTGTCAAATCCTGCTTGATAAGTCTGATAAGAATTTACATATACCACTTTGGGGAGCACTTCAACGGATTAGGACAGAATGCCAAAACAGTTCTTGTGTATCTACTTTCTAGTTGCTAGAAAAGCCTGCTTTGTTCTACCAGAGTTCTTAATCTGGGCTTATTGGGGGTCCAATGACAGCTTCAAATGGGATTTTAGTGTTATCTGTGAGAGGACACCAGGATTACCATAGTACACTTTCCACACACATCTCCAGTCCTAAGAGACCACATTTAGTGTGACAGAAGACATTTGGCATTTCGAAAATCCCCAAAATTGGTAGGGTTGGTCCCAGGACCTTTTACCACGTTGGTTAGACCATGACCAGCAGTCATTCCCACCCACTAGTTAGTGTCAAGTAGAAATATAGCACCTGGAGGAACCTAATTAAGGAGACACCTGTGCCTATGGAAGATCAGAAGAGGGCTGAGTCTACTGTCTGAAGCCTGAAAACAGCCCTGAAAGAACTGGACCTGCTCTCTCTTGTATGTAGAACACAGAAGTGGACTCCAAGGGTCATAAATCTGACCTCCTGTAAAAACTACGGAGACCCAGCAAACTACAATAGGGCTTTTACTGCAACTGACCTGTGGCAACTGGACCCTGCTGTTTGGCTTCTGCCTGACAATCTGTGAGTCACTAAATGCATCCCCACAGATCCTAACAGGGATTTAGAATTGTACTTCTGTGGTGAATTGGAACTTCAAGGACGAAGATAAAATCTTTGGCCAGGATCAACCTGATTGGTGTATCTGGCCCTCGCTCAGTGTCAAATTGCGCCTAAGTCCTAGACTACAGCGACCATTGACTATCATTGGCACTTTATGCTTCTCGGTGCTATTCCCACTTAAAATATTAAAAATGCACATCTCCGGTTGCCATTATTGGATTTTTGTCATTCTAGTATCATTTTATTTAATACATTTTACTATACTTTTCTAATCAATTTGGGAATTTATTGTTTTGCATTTCAACTTTATTACTGTTTTACTACTGTATAAACACTTTACACATTGTCCTAAGTTAAGTCTGTCTGCTCTGTGCCATAGCTACAAGACGGCTGAGCTCAGGTTAATTTGGTTTCTTTGAGGGTTCACCTTGACAAAAGTTATGATTATTCCTTGAGGTGTGTAGTCACCCACTCCAGCTAATAATCCCATTTCTTACAGAGACTGACAGTAAAGAAAATAACATTGGCAAGCTACATATCAATATTGGATGCACATTGTGAACAGCAGTGCTTTTCTAATTCAGTAGCTTTCATGGTCACCGAGGATCTTGTTTTTTCCGAGAGGTTTAGCTTTTGCGTAATGTGAGCTAAAACATAGACAAGCTTTTTGCTTGCCCATCTCATTATCAGTAACAGAGCCGCTTTCTTTCAAGAGGTGTTTTGGTAACCTCTATCAAGGTCTGTGATACTGGATGAAGGTTATCAGACAGGTAGATGTTTCTACACTAAATTGATCACATTGTGCAAGTTCCCCTTCCCCAAGCTACTTCTTTTCACTGTCTATTGTACGCCTCAATTATTGATTTTGTTATTTTGGACCCTATTACATGCAATCAAGAGCATTCCCCTTGTGAATTGCAAGAGACAGATGACAAGCGAGAATTGCATGTACAATGAGGAGTACTGAGGAGAACATGGTTTCTGCGGTCGGAGAGATGGCTTCTAATTTGAGCCATAAAACTTCATAGGAAGGTAAATTCCATGAAGAAGTCTTAGTCTGAGCATATGGGAAAATGTCCTATCCACAATATTAGCTTGCATTGAAATTAGACATAGGAGTTTGACCAGCCAGATTCCATGGTGTTGCTGCTGAGGTTCCCTGAGTGACAGGTATGGAGTTCAGGGACTGTTGTGGCTCACTCTTTCTCCTGCCCGGTAAGGGCTAGGTGTGGAGGTCTTACACACATTCTTGGTGATGAGTGTGCCTTGAGAAATTGTGCTCCTGGTTTGACTCACTTCTTAAGCTCTGACTCTGCTCTGGCCATTGATACACTTTGTTAAACCCCATTGGGGAGTGGAGGGGCAGAGGGCAAACATGGGTTACTAGGTCCTACTCATGGTGTTTTCCAGCATTTGTCACTGGTATCTTGGGGAACATCCTATAATGGCTCTGCAAACTGGACTAAGTACAACCTTATCCAAGCTTGAGTCTGAGGGTAGCAAGGGTGAGCAGTCACATACAGTCATATGCTTCTCGTCAGGCAGTGTGGGGTCCTAGAGCTTTGATCAAAAAATCAACCCACGGATACAATAACATAGTGTTGTGTTCAGTGCTTATTTTTGAGTTAAAAGAAAGTACTTCTAATCTCACAGCAACATTAAATACTACATATCTCAATAGGACTGTGATCACAGGGTGGTAATCTCAGTTACAATCTTCAGTAAGGTGCTACAACCCTTTTCCAGCACTCTTTCCTCATTCAAGTAGATTGCTAGTGGATACAATCCTTGGTATGATGTTAGGAATTAATCAAGCACAGGTGCAGATTACTTCAGGTGACCCATGCATAACTCATTTCTACATCTTTCACCCCTTTGTGTTCACTTGGGCAAAATCGCCTGAAGTTCACGAATCCGACTATTCTGTGCTTTCTTGTCTCTCATTCCCGTCACAGGCTAAGCCCCAATTTTTCCTGCTGGATGGCATTGCAATTCCCGCAGTGCGGTGTGTATGGTTTGTGTACTCGCTCTTATGATAGTGTCTTCATTTCTGTTGGGGCAGCTGCTTCAACCTTACTTTGGAACAGAAATCTCTGGATGAAGTCAGCATTGTAGGCCTGGGCATTGGCACTCATCGACAACAGTGGTGAGCCTCTCTGTCCAGATGCAGAAAGGTGCTCAGGAAAGGCTGCAGCCGCCTCTGTGCTGAGTCCTCCATGACTGTGTGTTTTCGCCTGTTGTGGCCTCCAGACAATCAGGGCCCCAGCTTTGCTAGCAACGTTGCTACTCCTTGTGACGTCAGCTGCAGGTTCACCAGTCTCTTGGTCTCATGGTGGTTTGCTGCGTAACACAGTGATGCTTGTTCTTAGCACAGTTCACGCGGGAAATGCTCAGGAAGGGAGAGGACCTCTCACAGCTATCTCTTGCAATAAGCTTTCTCCTGGTGTTCCACACACTTGGAACATGCTGGGCTCCTCCGGAACAGTCTCTCCTCCCACGGTACCAGGTACTCTCTTTCCTCCTCTCAGCAGGAATGCAGGCTTCTAGACACTAGGCAGACTACCAATTCCTCTATTACAAAGTTCAGATTTCAGGTGATGACTCCTTACTTCTGGAATATTGGCTGTAAGGCAGAAACAAGCCCTGGGCACATAGCAACTCGTTGACTGCCTATCTTGGTCTTGAAGAACTTGGAACTGGAAAGAAAGTGGAGTGGTTATACACATTTTCCAGACAGGGGGTGTGGATCAACAGTCTAAGGCTTCAGAGCTGGTTTGAGTTTGGTTCTTTTTCAAATGACATTTTCTGACTGCTCCTCAGATGCAGCTTTTGTATAAAGCGATAGTTCTCACAACAGGTAGCAATGGAGCTAGCACCTAACAGGAGTTTACAAAACAACAGCACAATGAAGTGACATTTCTTAACTTTGTTGTCATCAGTGTTCCTGAAGCAATGAAAAGGGGCGTGGTTTGGAGTCGGGGGACGGCAGCCGTCTAACTCGCGAGCTCCGCAACTGAGCCCGCAATTATCCTGCAAAAACGGTGCCCAGAACCCCCTGACCCACTCAGTCGGTGGTTGAAGGGGCTGAGATCACACGGTGCCGGTCTGAAGGGGATTGCTTGCCGACGGACCGAGCTCTGTCGACTGAAAGCCTGGCCGGGGCAGACAGAGATGTATTTCCCAAGATGGCGGTCTGACAGCAGAACAGAGGCCCGGAGCCGATCGGAACACCAGAGCGCTGGCGCCCTGCTGTAGCACTCAGCGGGCGGCAGACTGGAGGATCACAGGTGTCGGGACACGGACATATAGCTCCTAGCGAGGAGGGCGCGCGGAGCGGGACTTACCACCCCCCCTGCCTCGCAGCCGCCTTGAGCTGCGGAGTCAAAGGAGACGAGGGGCCCGGGATCGACGGCACTGAAGCGGAAGGGGGAGTGCCGGACAAGCGACCGCAGGTGAGCGCTCCCTCGGGGCACGAACGAGGTGGTTAGCCCATTGAAGCGCCCGAAGCCCGGATAAAATCCTGTCCTGCGAGAGCCCGCAAGTTGGCGAGGCCACACCCGCTGTAGACCCGGGGTGCATCTGAGGCCCTTGCGTGGCCCGAGGCCCGAGGAACATCGGAGCCCTGTTGAGAGCAGCGGCGGTGGAGAGAATCGCAGCTCTACATGAACCGGGAGAGACGATCGGATTTCCCAGGACCCGACTCCCGTACATGCCAGCGCCCGCATTGCATTACGCCAGATGCCCATGGGGACCCTCCCAGATGAAAGACCTGGACTGAGGGCAGAAGCGCAGTGACGGCGAGATGGTGCACGGCCGTGGTGAGCTGGTGCCTGTTGCAGGAGCTCCTCGGCCTGGTGCGGAAGCAGTTCCTAAACGCAAGCGAAGTGCCCACTGGAGAGCTGGAGGTCACTGGCGCCCTGCGGGGGGGAGGAATGGATAATTAACTAAGGAACCCTGAGAGGCCAGTGGACTGGGGGACCGAGCGACGGACCCCAGGAGGACTAGAACCAATATAGAGCTGCTGACCATGGCCTGCACCTAACCCCATTGTACAGCACTGCACGAGTAGGGACTGGCAGCCGTACATCGCCCTCCCCCCTTGGCGGTGTGGCGCGAAGCGGAGACACGCGGGAGCAGACCGGCCCCCTTAGATACTGGCCTGAGGAGCTGGATGTCACCCCACAAGCCCTGGCCCCACGACATGCTGCCCTGCAGATTGGGAGTGACGGGGACAAACCTGGGAGTGGCGGCTTAGTGGCCCACGGTGATCCGTGCAAGAGAGGCATCAGAAGAGAGCTGTGGGAATTGGCCGACGCCAGCAACATTGCGGAGGTGAGGCCTGGGGAGCCTAGTGGACGCAATTGCACGGCATCAGATCAAAATTGATTGGGAGTGAGCGGACCACCAGCTTGCCCACTGGGAGGAGTTTGGGCACGGCCCCTCTCAGTGTGTGACCCTAGCAACCCTATAGATCGGACGAGGAGGGGGATTTACCTCTGCGGTGACGCAATATGGGGAAGCCAAGAGGCAAGAAAGAGGGGACTCAGCAACAGTCGGACACTGAACTCTCGGGTCATGGCGAACAGGAGGAACAGGACCAACTTCGCGACCCGCAACTGCAACAGCAGCTAGACAAAATCCTGGCGGCGATAGTGGACACCAAAGCAACGCTGCAGCAGGATATAGCGCAGGTGGCGACGGGCCTCGGGCTCCTGCGGGCGGACCATGGCAAGCTTGTGGACAGAGTTACAGAGGTGGAGAATACGCTTCAGACCATGGGCCCAATGCAAACTGCCCTCAGGGCTACTATGTCTGATGTCCTAGATCGAGTAGGAGCACTGGAGAAAAGGGCGGAGGAGGCAGAAGGGCACAACCGCCGGAACAATGTCCGCATAGTAGGGCTACCTGAAAAAACGGAGGGAGATGATATGGTGAAGTATTTGGAAGAATGGCTCAAGACGGTGGTGGCTCCGGAGGGCTTATCGACCTACTATACGCAGGAAAGAGCTCACAGGGTGCCCGCTAGACCTCCCCAGCAGGGGCGACCCCCACGACCGGTGGTGGCGAGGCTGCTACATTACCGGGACAGAGACCTTCTGCTCCAGAGAGCGCAAATGTATGGGCCCTACCAGGTGGGAAACAGCAAGGTAAACCTGTTCCCGGACTACACATATGAAACCCAACGGCGACGATCCTCCTTCCTAGCTGTTAAGAGAGAACTGCAAGAGGAAGACCTATAATACTCGCTGCTATTCCCAGCCAAACTGCGAATCATTGTAGATGGCTCATCGAACTTCTTTGACACGCCAGGGACGCCTGTACGTGGTTGGAACTGTACAGAGCAGGAAAAGATGGTACGGAGCGTAATGCACGAATCCCCGCAGATCTTCTGCAGCAGAAGAGATCACGAAGGCCCCGATGCCGACGAGGGAGCATGAGGGGGCCGCTCTCGCAGGAGGCGGAGCGGAGAGATGCGCTTGATGCGGTGATGGCACTATCAAGCTCCCAGGATCACCGATCTCCAGAGCGGACAGACTCGGACAAAGGCAAAGATGGCTCGGATGATGAACAGTCTGAAGCAGACAGTACACACCTACCACCAGTCACGCCGGCCACGGCGGACGGAATGCTGGACGAGGGTTAAGGCGGCTGTGAGACTGTTTCTAGAGAACCACCCTGAACTTACTGGACTCGCCACTGCAGGTTTGGCATGAGAAAGGGGGGTGGAAGGCAGTGGGAGGCAGGTGAGTGCAGGTGGGAATGGCGACAGGCGAGCAGGAAGAGACAACCGGACCACGGACCTGATAATGACATAAGCCCCTGAGTATAGCCTGTCGAGAATGTTAGATCCTACGCTGAGGGGGGGAAGCGGGATAACGGGGGGGCTTGATCATAACGGGCTCAGCTGGACAATGCGACTTAGAGGAATTGAGGCGGCTGCCCGTTGGTAACCAGTCCCCCCTCGTTGCCCATAAGGCATGCCCACAGTGTCTGCTGTTGGGCCTAACAGTTGTTTGACAGAAGTCATGGTTTGGATGGGAACTAGATAGGAGTTACTAGGTCCTGTTCTTAGGGGGCTGGGGGGATTGGGACTGTTGGGGGGAAGTTGGGGAGGGATCTTCACCGACGCAGAAGCAGAGAAATGTTATCGATTCCGCAGGATGCTATGGGAGAATGGCTGATTCAACAAATTTGAGATGTATAACCTGGAATGTGAGGGGGCTTCACACTATGACGAGACGACATAAGGTTCATGCCTACCTAATCCGCAGGGGGGTACACATTGCACTACTCCAAGAAACACACTTAACAAAAGCAGAAGGGACAGCGCTGCAGCGTAGATGGAGGAGCCAGGTATACAACACCACATACTCTGCATTTGCTAGAGGGGCACTGATCTGGATTAGGGCGGGAGTCCCTTTTCAAGTGGCTAGATAAGTGGTTGATCCTGAGGGTAGGTACGTAGCTGTTGAGGGGAAGCTAAGAGGCAGGGACATCGCCTTTTGTAGTGTATACGCGCCCAATGTTGATCAGTTGGGCTTTCTGGCGAGGATGTCTGGAGCTTTGGCCCATTACTTAGCGAGTCCACTGGTGATGGGGGGAGGGGACTTCAACTCCGTTGCAGATGTTTCCCTAGATAGATCTCACCCTCCCCTGGCAGACTCCCCGGTGCATCGCTTGACCAAGGGTAGACTAGATTGGCAGGTGCGCTGGGGACTGATAGACGCGTGTGCAGCACCCGGGAGACCGAGACTACTCCTATTTTTCTGGCATGCATGAACTACACGTTAGATTAGATGCAATACTATGCTCCCCAACAGTAATGCCAGCTATAGTGCGAACTGAATATCTAACCAGAACGATTTCAGATCATAAAGTTAATTACCATGGATTGGATGGCTGGGGTCTCGTGCGTTCCTACTTGGAAACTGCGACCCAAAGCTTTAGATGACCCACTGTTCCATGCAGCGCTAGAAGAGGGAATAACACAGTATTTTGCGGGAAACGCGGGCACGACTGCAACGAGGGCGACAGAATGGGATGCCTTCAAAGTGATCATCAGGGGACTCTGCATAGGGAAACATACGGGTATACGAAAAACACTCCTGGACAATCTGGACAAAGCGGACTCCAGACTGCGGGAGGCGGAGATGGCGAGGCCTGGCCACCCTGAGCTACAGGAAGCGGTTAGTGCAGCTAAAGAAGCTGTGGCAGTTGAAGTGGAGCGCTTGCGCAGCTTTGACCATAGAGCCTACACGATGAGGGCCCATGCGGAGGGAGATAAGGTGGGGACATTATTGGCTTGGTTAGCCAACCCCACAAAGAGGAGTTCCCCCATCCTGGCTTTAGAGACGGAAGAGGGAGGAATGGTCTACACCCAAAACGAAATTATGCAGTGCTTCAAGCGCTATTATAAGGCACTTTATAAAAGTAGATTAGAGGACGGGGACCCTGCCATCGACACTTTCCTGGATGAGCTGGAATTGCCAGGACTGGACCAAGAGCAGGCGAAAGACTTGGGGAAAGACATAGAGCCAGGAGAAATTCGAGGTGCCATTAAGCGCATGGCCCGCAACAAAACACCAGGACTAGATGGATTACCCATAGAATTCTATGGGAAATATGCTGACTTGCTGGTGCCGCGGCTCCAAGAAGTCTATAAAGAAGCCAGAGAATCAGGACAGTTGCCCCAATCAATGCGCGAAGCGCTAGTGATCCCGTTGTTGAAGCCAGGGAGGGAGAGTGAGAACACGGCCTCCTATAGACCACTGTCAATGTTAACCACCGACTATAAAATACTGAGTAGCATACTGGCGGCCCGCTTGCTGCAATACATGACCACGCTAGTCCATGAAGACCAAGCTGGTTTCATACCAACGCGAAACACGACTGCGAACATCAGGAGGTTGGTGTGACTACTAGACGATCATCACCCAGAAGCACAAAAGCCAATGATACTATCAGTAGATATCGAAAAAGCTTTTGATAGCTTAGAATGGGGATATTTATATAAAGTTTTGCGACAGTTTGGATTAGGAGAGGGTTACCTACAATGGACGAAAGTACTATATACTTCGGCAGTGGCCAGAGTGAGAATGGGATCGTTGATATCACCGAAATACCCGGTAGAACGAGGGACGAGGCAGGGATGCCCGCTATCCCCGTTACTGTTCGCCTTGGCGGTGGAGCCCCTCGCGGTTAAGATTCGGACAGGTCAACACTACGGGGGCCTGGATAGCAGAGACGGACAACAGCATATATCGCTTTACGCAGACGACTTACTACTATTCCTTGAAGACGCCGATAGGGCAATGGTAGGCACGGAGAGCTTACTCTTGGACTTTGGGGACGTCTCGGGCCTGAGAGTTAATTGGTCCAAGACATGCCTGTTCCTGGTAAGACAAGGAGAGACTAGACCGGACATGAATCGAGCAGTGAGCTGGGAACCCACCTGCCTGAAATACCTAGGCGTACACATCTATCACATGACGGCAGATACGCTGGAGGGGAATGTGGGCCACAGTGTGAGAGCGCTGAGAGGTAGTATGGCCTTTTGGGCCACCCTTCCGTTGTCGGTGACAGGCCGCATATCCCTCTTGAAAAAGGTGGCACTCCCTCGTTTGTTATACTATTTTAGGACGCTGACGGTGTGGATACCCAGCTCCACTTTCAGATTACTGAAATCGATGGTGGTATCTTTTCTCTGGGGTGCGGGCAGGCGTAGAGTTGCGCAGGCGACGCTTATGCGGCCCAAGGCCGAAGGAGGACTAGCGGCCCCAGACTTTGAACTATACTATTTAGCAGCTCAATTGCAGATCTTCACACAAAAAGTAGCGAGGGTATTCCGAGGACCGGAACACAGGAGGAGAGGGGGAACACCGCACCACGTCCTTTCATATATTGCTTTTCAGCAGAGACTAGACCCCAGGGACCTTCTCACAGAGGAGAAAACGATCAGACTCTGTTGGAATCGTTCCCAACGCAGGGCGGGAGTGCTACATCCGTATGCGCCCGAGATACCGCTTGGGATGCTGATGGCATTACCGCACGTCGGAGATTGGTCGCAATTACAACTCTGGGAAGAAGCAGGACTGCAAGTGGTAGGGGATCTATATGAAGACGGGGCTCTGCTACCCTACCAAACTCTCCAAGAGAGATTTGATCTACCAAGGGGAGGTTTCTTGCTACACGCAGCGCTTACTAGAACAATTCAGGCGCACTGGAGGGAGGGGCTGCTGGAGCCCAAGACGTCGATGGTTACGAAGGTTTCCGTTTTATCCGATGCACAGCTTGTGAAGGGCTAACATATCCTAATACCATGTACTGTATAACCGGTGGGGGGGCTTTTGATTGATCCTTAGTGAGTATGTTGATAAAAATCAAGTAAGGATTTGTATATGTTTGTACAAAAAACCAATAAACTACGTTTTAAAAAAAAATCAGTGTTCATGAAGTAACAATTAAGGACAGAAATGAACAGGCCCTACCTAGAAATGTCCTCACTTTGAACAACCAAAACTGGAATTTCCTCCCTTACCATCTAACAAATGGCAGTGCACTGGAAGAATGTTTCAGGAGCCCTTTCTTAATAAAGTCCTCAGTGAATTTATAGAGGCAGCCCTAGAATCTCTACTCACTTCAGTGTCTGGGTTTCAACCCTACAGTCTCAGAAATGCAGGGAATATACTTCTGATGTCTGTAGCAAATTGTTCTCATTCTCCATCTTGTGACTGCTAAAGCAGTGGCATTCAAAATGCATCACACTGGCCCCAGTACTGAGTACAACAGCACACTTTGGATCTGCTTCACATGGGTAATGTACACTTTAGAATAATTTACATTTTTGAGTGAGTTTACTACTTTTTGCTCATTCACAAAATCCAGCAAGTTACTACTAGAAAAAACAGTAGTAAGGCTAGCACAACACATGGCCAAGCATTGCTACAACAACACCTTCCCATAGAAAATAATGGAGATAGGCAATTCAAATAAAACCCTGTAGGAAAAAATATTATATTAAATTATTTCAAAGATTTAAAAATATAAATACATTCAATTCATTCTAAAAAAATATATAAAAAAATAGTACATATATATCATTTGATTATGAAATACTTTAATGTCATGTTTAGAATTTAAAAAATAAAGAGTAATTTAAGTTAAAATATAAATAAATCAATTTTAATTAATTATATACATCACTGTTAATAATTAATAATGCACAGTATAAAAAAAGTTACATGTTTTTTAATGTAGAAATTAATTTTTTATTCAAACGTCAGAAAAATAATTTTCATTTAATTTCATATATTTACATTAATTAAAGGTTTTTAAAATGTAAGATAATAGTGCTGTAGCATTTTTTTCTTTTGTTCTTCATTTAAAATTAAAAAAACGAATGTACAGTAATATGTAGTATAAAATATTTTAATATTTAATTTCGAATTAAATAATTATGCGTAATTTTCCCTAAAACGTTTGGTGTTGTATAGCAAAAAAAAAAACTGTCATTATTTTTATTTATTGAGGAGCTCAGAGATGATGGTACTTGAAAGACAAATGGGCCAATGTTTGTCTTGGTTTGTAATCCGTGGCAACCTTTCAGAAAGCATATCCTTGCATATCTTCACTGAGCCACTACATTTCTGTTCAGAGAACTCGAAAAGTTCACCAGCACGTTCATCTCACTAAAGCCCTTTTAGGGGGCTTCCTGTTTGGGTTCCATAATCATTGTGTAGCTGGCACAAAGTTCCTGGGCGGGTCACAAGTAGCATTAGAGAGCAATTTATTAGCATAGAAGATATTGCATTCTCACCAGTCTATTAGAGGAACTAGCCCATTTCTACCCTGGATTTAGCCCAATCCATCATGGCTGCTCCTTAACCGAACTCTTACGGTCAGATATTTCCTGTACCATAGCATCTGATGAGCCCTTAAATTGACTTCCCAGCTCAGGTCCAACAGTTGATATAATACTCTCACCCTTTTTTGGATATACCCCTGTTGGTCTTAGGTGAACGGGAACAAGGAATCCTTGAATTCTACTTCACTGCATCACGTTTTTGAGCGGTCAGGTTCTTCGCTCTAGAACATTCCTTCAAAGCACCCCCAGTCCTCTGTGTTCCAGTCTCCTTTCCCTGTGCTCCCGCACAGTTTTCCTTGATTGTTCCACGTCATTGTTTTGCTGAACACCTCATGTCTGCGGGAAAATTTTAATCCCAGCAGTTTGCCAGAGGGTTAAGTTACCTATGTTTAAAAAAGCTGAGTCACTTGTCAGTGAAAGAACTGATTTTCATATCATGAACAAACGTCCATTAGATGTTGAGTTTCTGTTCTAATGATCTAGAGGGATATATATGCTAGTCACAAGTAGGACATCGACATTGGTGAATACCAGGCTCCCTTCTTGATATAAAGGAAGGGAGTAGCAGCAAAAGTGTATGGGAAGAGATTGTTCCACATGGTGTGAACTTGGAAGAGATTGACATGTGGTAGGAGAATGCATCAGTCCTACCAGATGCTCTGTGGTGAAAGTACATCCAAAGCCTTGAAGGATGCAGAAAACTGGGACTCAGAAAGGAATGTATAGAGTCTCTAGAAAAGACTCACTCCAGGAAGAAAGAAGACACGTACGTCTGGAATAACCCTATCTGAGCAATTAGAATAGGTCGTTATATTGTCCTACCTCTATAAATACCTCTGGGGAGCGTAATCATACTTGTTTTTTAGGATTTTAACCGTGGAACCTTAACTTTATCAGCTTCCTCTACAGAAACATATGAAAATGTACCTTTGTCATTAGGACTGTTCTGTCAAGAATGATACAGTGACACTTTCCCTCCCTAATGTTTTTCCTAATGGGCCACTCCACCTTAATACCATATGGCTTAGAAGTGGCACTTAACGACATTTGGCACCACAAAAATATATATAAACAAAAAGTCATAAATTCTGCAACTGAAGTCAATACCAAAGTGGAAACCAGAGTTGTGGTTGCTACATGAAATATGCAGGCGGCCCATGTGCCTATCATTGTATGTGCTAATGTTTGGACGTCTCACCTAACTGTGCAAAGAAGTGGCTTGCTCAAGCCACCCCCAACAAGTGGCTCGCTTCATCATTTGGGAGCCTGGGAACTTCACCAGAGAACCGTCTTCTACCAGATGGACGTAGATATCGGTTCAGTAATGTGTCCCAAATGCATCTACTGATGTATTTATTAAGTTGAAGGAACCATCAAATAACTAATAAGGGTTGATGTGTGCAGTGCTAGTGTTAAAGAATGTGCTAATTAAAATTGGTTAGCCAGGCACAAAATTTTTTTTTAATGAAGTGCTACCTGGATACCAAGATAAAACAAGACAGTGCTATGACAGTTTGAAAGGATAACTGTGTTGGAAAAACTGGTCAACATGTTTCAGCTCTTGGATACATTGTATCCTAGCTTTCGTCAGGACCAGAACGCTACTGCAATTATTAATGTGTGACTAAGATACACAGAAAATTTTAGAACATTTTTAGAACATACAACCTGGACCTTGTTTTTCGGTACAGGAAATACCTACAAAAGAAACAGCATTGATCAAAAGCAGACTAACAAAGTGGTTAAATATGGAAAATCGGTCAACAACTGCAAATTATTCACTAAAAGGTTTTTGCAAAAGTACCATCAAGTGTACAAAAACAACCATATAGCCGTAATCACAAATAGGAAGAATGATGATTAGGTTGTCACTCACCCGAATCAATCTGGGTATGTGCCTCACCCCGCCTGGCAACTGCTCAGGTTAGGAGGCACCGCTCTGGGGAATAATATGAATGTAGAACATAACATTATAAGGCTGCACTTGTTGAAATGTTCAAACAACATATAACGCTGGGTATGGCAACCAAGCGGTTAAAAACACGGAAGTCCGGTAGTCAGAAAACATGCCAAACAACATTATAAGCTTTGTGATTTTAGACGTTCAAACAGGGAGTTACAAAGACACTGACCGGTGATTTATGCTGCTTTTAAACATCGTTGTCACTAAGTCGAAAGTCTGGCACACGTATAATAAAAATAAAATAAGTGTGCTCAAATCGCTATCCCGTTAAAACGGTAAGAGTATACCCATCTAGTCAAAACCTACGCCGAGGTAGCTGGGCTGTACTCAATGCAAATCGTGTGACAGGAAGACCAACTCTGACTCAGTCATACTCAATGGGTCGTGAAATTAGGAGTTAGAAGTTGGAAAACAAAGCAATATGTAAAGTTTAGTCTTACCTCTCCGTCGGTACCTCTCGCAGTGTCTGAGCGAGAAGGGGAGGTGTACGCTTAAGGTAACGAATCCTATTTGAGGATTTCGAAAACGTCCTGTCCGTTCGTTCGGCGCATAATCCAATGCAGGAGAAAACGCCTACTTAGGACGTAATCACGTTGTTGTATGACGTACATATGATACTGGGAAATGTAGTTTAACTAGAGTTTGCGCGTGTACTAAACCCAGCTTTATTGAGATTGAAAAGATATTGACAGGCCCCACACAACGTTACCAGGTACATGGAAAGGACTGGTAAAATGACAGTCACGATTTATTTTTCTTGTGAAATATAATCTACAATCAATTCCGATATAAAGTATGGAGTATAAAATCGGATTTGTAGCTAGGTGATAGCGTAATAATACTCGAGGCTCAGATCAGGAAGACAGACTAAATGGATTGTAGTATAGTGCGCCATACCAACTGCAATTCAGAAAAGGTAATTTACCTTATCACGTGTCCGTGTTCACTCAGATACATAGGTATGACGACCCGTAAGATTAAGGTCCGTATCAGTGAGCACAAAAGCACCATCAGGCGGAAGAAACAAGCCACAAGACTTACCACTCACTTCTTGGCTTCTAATCACAAGCCAGAAGATTTGAAATGGCTTATTTTGGAACAACCATTTATTCCATCCCACATCACAGACATTAACAAATTCCTTTTCACAAAAGAGCAGAAGTGGGTTTATAAATTGCATAGTGATGGCGTGGGACTGAATGACCAGATACCATGGACTTCGCTCTGAGATGCATACATAGGCTATATCAGCCCAGCGTCGTCCTCGTTAAACAGTATAATGGTCATTCACTATACTACAATCCATTTAGTCTGTCTTCCTGATCTGAGCCTCGAGTATTATTACGCTATCACCTAGCTACAAATCCGATTTTATACTCCATACTTTATATCGGAATTGATTGTAGATTATATTTCACAAGAAAAATAAATCGTGACTGTCATTTTACCAGTCCTTTCCATGTACCTGGTTACGTTGTGTGGGGCCTGTCAATATCTTTTCAATCTCAATAAAGCTGGGTTTAGTACACGCGCAAACTCTAGTTAAACTACATTTCCCAGTATCATATGTACGTCATACAACAACGTGATTACGTCCTAAGTAGGCGTTTTCTCCTGCATTGGATTATGCGCCGAACGAACGGACAGGACGTTTTCGAAATCCTCAAATAGGATTCGTTACCTTAAGCGTACACCTCCCCTTCTCGCTCAGACACTGCGAGAGGTACCGACGGAGAGGTAAGACTAAACTTTACATATTGCTTTGTTTTCCAACTTCTAACTCCTAATTTCACGACCCATTGAGTATGACTGAGTCAGAGTTGGTCTTCCTGTCACACGATTTGCATTGAGTACAGCCCAGCTACCTCGGCGTAGGTTTTGACTAGATGGGTATACTCTTACCGTTTTAACGAAATAGCGATTTGAGCACACTTATTTTATTTTTATTATACGTGTGCCAGACTTTCGACTTAGTGACAACGATGTTTAAAAGCAGCATAAATCACCGGTCAGTGTCTTTGTAACTCCCTGTTTGAACGTCTAAAATCACAAAGCTTATAATGTTGTTTGGCATGTTTTCTGACTACCGGACTTCCGTGTTTTTAACCGCTTGGTTGCCATACCCAGCGTTATATGTTGTTTGAACATTTCAACAAGTGCAGCCTTATAATGTTATGTTCTACATTCATATTATTCCCCAGAGCGGTGCCTCCTAACCTGAGCAGTTGCCAGGCGGGGTGAGGCACATACCCAGATTGATTCGGGTGAGTGACAACCTAATCATCATTCTTCCTATTTGTGATTACGGCTATATGGTTGTTTTTGTACACTTGATGGTACTTTTGCAAAAACCTTTTAGTGAATAATTTGCAGTTGTTGACCGATTTTCCATATTTAACCACTTTGTTAGTCTGCTTTTGATCAATGCTGTTTCTTTTGTAGGTATTTCCTGTACCGAAAAACAAGGTCCAGGTTGTATGTTCTAAAAATGTTCTAAAATTTTCTGTGTATCTTAGTCACACATTAATAATTGCAGTAGCGTTCTGGTCCTGACGAAAGCTAGGATACAATGTATCCAAGAGCTGAAACATGTTGACCAGTTTTTCCAACACAGTTATCCTTTCAAACTGTCACAGCACTGTCTTGTTTTATCTTGGTATCCAGGTAGCACTTCATTAAAAAAAAATTTTGTGCCTGGCTAACCAATTTTAATTAGCACATTCTTTAACACTAGCACTGCACACATCAACCCTTATTAGTTATTTGATGGTTCCTTCAACTTAATAAATACATCAGTAGATGCATTTGGGACACATTACTGAACCGATATCTACGTCCATCTGGTAGAAGACGGTTCTCTGGTGAAGTTCCCAGGTTCCCAAATGATGAAGCGAGCCACTTGTTGTGGGTGATGGGAATCTTTTTCATACATTCATATATGCATACATATACTTATTGATACAGTTGGCACTCCATAAACAGCAATTAAATCCTGATCAGTACTTACTTAGTGGTTTTGTTACGGTCACTCAACCCTTTTGACTCACAGTTTCTTTTTGTATACATATGTTGATTTGGGGATTACAAACTGTTTGAGTCGGTAAACTTATCCCTTAGACCCCTACTCCTTGTGAGATAATTTTTATAGTTGATTTGAGCAGCTTTGGCTGCGGGTCTTTATATCTTTTTCAAGGGTATCACTACATTACACGTCTATACCCTTTTCTAGGGGCCACGCTGTTTTTTGGTAATTATGGCGGAATGCACAGGATTGTCCTTCGACGAAAACATGTTAAAGACCATTTTGAGTTCTAATCCCAGTATTCTAGAGAGTCTACCCACAGTCACTAGCAATACACAAGATGATTGGCAGGTCCTACTCAATTTAAAGAAAACTCATTCTCGTACCTTTATACATGGGGCTATAATGGCAGAGTATTTGAGGAATAACAGTGCCCCGATGGGTTTGATTGTTACCAATGCCCCTCGTCTTTTTCTCACAGACAAGACATTTCTTAAAGATTGGTCGATGATCGCGTGGCGATGCACCCGCGACTGGCTAATCCTAATCATTAGTACTGCAAAAAAAGCAGCAGACATGATACTTGTAGAGATACAGACCTTAGAAGGTCAAATTAAGGCATCTATCACCAGCGCCTTATATAAGAGAAATTTGGATGAAACCAATAAGTCCAACAAGGAGCATAAAGATTCCATTCTCTTGACCAAAATTGAGAAATTCAAGAAGGACCTAGCACGGTTCTCCTTTGATAAAATTTATCCCTACACAAGTGAGAATTACACTACTCCGGAGTTCAACAGAAAAGGCAAAAGATATGGGTCTAATTATTCGTCGTCAGGGTCAGATATTCCTTCAACTGACTCTGACGGTTCCAACACGTCTATACCACCTAATAGAACTTATAATCCTCGTTCACGTCCAAATCGCAGACGAGGTACACAAAACTACTACGAACAACAAGGTTCTTGGTGGCCCCCAGCTCCATGGGGATTTCAGCCCTCCCCTTTTGCACAACCCATGCCTCCCTTCCCATACCAACCCTCCCCTTCCTTTGGGCAGCCACCTTTTTTAGGACAGGGTCGAGGACGCAACAGAGGCAGGAGAAGAGGAGCAATGACACCACAGGTACACTGGCAAACAGACTCAACCCCACAGAACACACGCAACAAGAGGGGGGCACTATCAGTGGGCCAGAACATGGACATGACGACCTAGTGGTCAATTTGAGTCAGAAAACACTCACCACAGTGGAGCTGAGTGTCTTGAACAAAGGTTTGGGATTCGTGCCAACAAATGTAGGCGAGCCCTTTCAGTTGAGGCATGAACTTGAAAGGTTTTTCAGAAAAATACGCCTCCATTTTTTCTTCAAAGACAAGGATTCTATGGCTTCTAACGAACTTGACACCACAATTCGCTCAGACACCGGCTTGAAACCTCCATCGACTTTCAATCCACCTGCTCATCTCACACCAGACCAGGTGAAAGTTTTTGAACAAGCTGTAATACACGACATTGATTCACTCGATTTTAAAAATGATAGAGTATTTCAGAATTTATCGAGAGCACAGAAACTAGCTCTGAAAGAACTCCAGAATGACAAATTGATTACTATAAAGCCCGCCGATAAAGGCGGAGCCACTGTCATTATGGATACTTCCTCCTATCGAGAAGAATGTCTGAGACAACTGAGCGATACTAAATCATACCGTCTTCTTTCAGAAGACCCCACCTCACGTTTGACCATGGAAATTCATGACCTTGTCAATGAAGCGAAGGAATCTGGCTGGATTAGTTCACAGGAATCGGAATTTTTGGTTACCAAATTCCCAGTCATACCATACTTCTATGTACTTCCAAAGATACACAAGCCTACAAGACCACCACCTGGTCGCCCTATTATATCAGGGATTGGTTCTCTTTTAGAACCACTGTCCACCTTTGTTGATTTTTTTCTGCGGCCCATGGTGAGAGATATGCCAACTTATCTCCAAGACACCAAGGATGTCTTGCGTCTTCTGCCAGAAACTGCTTTCAATGTCGAGACTGACCTTTTGGTGAGTTTCGACGTGGAATCACTTTACACCTGCATTCCACAAGAAGAGACACTTGAAGCCATCAGAGGTCTTCTTGATAACAGTGACCGAGATACTACGACACCGACGCAATTTATTATGGAATGTGCCAGACTGGCGATGATGGAAAAAATTTTCCAATTTGAAGAGACTAAATATCTCCAAATCTCCGGAACATCTATGGGGAGCATTTTTGCTCCCAGTCTGGCCAATCTTTATGTTCATATTTTTGAACAAAATTGTGTGTTAACTGATCAAAATCCCTTCCGTGCTCAGATTGCGTGCTGGAGGAGATACATAGATGACATCTTGGTGATTTGGCACGGTCCAGTTGCCACTCTGCTGGATTTTCATGCATGGCTTAATGCTCAAAATAATTTCCTCAAATTCACAGTCACATACGACAGAAACAAACTTCCGTTTCTGGATATTATGATCTACCCTATTGCAGGGGTATTGGGAAGTGAACTGTATAAGAAGCCTCAGACAAAGAACTCCCTTCTGAGCTTCCAGAGTCATCACCCTCAATCTCTCCGACATAATCTTCCAGTGGGACAGTTCCTGCGTATTCGCAGGAACTGCTCCACGTTGGATAGTTTTCAGGTCCATGCACAGTCACTCTCTAAACAACTACAAGTAAGGAAATATCCAGCACATCTGGTGAGAAAAGCGCGAAAAAGGGCATGTAACAACAATAGAGACGCCCTGCTAGAACCACCGGTGGCTAAGGAACCTTTGACGAGAATGACATGCGTCACCACCTTTAGTACACTATCCAATAGTGTCCAAAAATCAATAAGGAAACACTGGCGCATCTTGAATGTAGCAAAGGAGAGTATTCCATTACCGCTCTTTTCATTCAAAAGAGGAACGAGCTTGCGTGATAATCTCGTGCATACCAGACCTAGGATGAAAGAAAATGAAACTACTTCCACACTATGGGATTTACCACCCGTACAAGGCCACTACCCATGTGGCTCATGCTCTGCCTGTCCTCAAACCCAGCCAACTAAGTCAGTTGACCTAGGGTTGGAAAAACCATGGATTTTACGGCGCCATACCAACTGCAATTCAGAAAAGGTAATTTACCTTATCACGTGTCCGTGTTCACTCAGATACATAGGTATGACGACCCGTAAGATTAAGGTCCGTATCAGTGAGCACAAAAGCACCATCAGGCGGAAGAAACAAGCCACAAGACTTACCACTCACTTCTTGGCTTCTAATCACAAGCCAGAAGATTTGAAATGGCTTATTTTGGAACAACCATTTATTCCATCCCACATCACAGACATTAACAAATTCCTTTTCACAAAAGAGCAGAAGTGGGTTTATAAATTGCATAGTGATGGCGTGGGACTGAATGACCAGATACCATGGACTTCGCTCTGAGATGCATACATAGGCTATATCAGCCCAGCGTCGTCCTCGTTAAACAGTATAATGGTCATTCACTATACTACAATCCATTTAGTCTGTCTTCCTGATCTGAGCCTCGAGTATTATTACGCTATCACCTAGCTACAAATCCGATTTTATACTCCATACTTTATATCGGAATTGATTGTAGATTATATTTCACAAGAAAAATAAATCGTGACTGTCATTTTACCAGTCCTTTCCATGTACCTGGTTACGTTGTGTGGGGCCTGTCAATATCTTTTCAATCTCAATAAAGCTGGGTTTAGTACACGCGCAAACTCTAGTTAAACTACATTTCCCAGTATCATATGTACGTCATACAACAACGTGATTACGTCCTAAGTAGGCGTTTTCTCCTGCATTGGATTATGCGCCGAACGAACGGACAGGACGTTTTCGAAATCCTCAAATAGGATTCGTTACCTTAAGCGTACACCTCCCCTTCTCGCTCAGACACTGCGAGAGGTACCGACGGAGAGGTAAGACTAAACTTTACATATTGCTTTGTTTTCCAACTTCTAACTCCTAATTTCACGACCCATTGAGTATGACTGAGTCAGAGTTGGTCTTCCTGTCACACGATTTGCATTGAGTACAGCCCAGCTACCTCGGCGTAGGTTTTGACTAGATGGGTATACTCTTACCGTTTTAACGAAATAGCGATTTGAGCACACTTATTTTATTTTTATTATACGTGTGCCAGACTTTCGACTTAGTGACAACGATGTTTAAAAGCAGCATAAATCACCGGTCAGTGTCTTTGTAACTCCCTGTTTGAACGTCTAAAATCACAAAGCTTATAATGTTGTTTGGCATGTTTTCTGACTACCGGACTTCCGTGTTTTTAACCGCTTGGTTGCCATACCCAGCGTTATATGTTGTTTGAACATTTCAACAAGTGCAGCCTTATAATGTTATGTTCTACATTCATATTATTCCCCAGAGCGGTGCCTCCTAACCTGAGCAGTTGCCAGGCGGGGTGAGGCACATACCCAGATTGATTCGGGTGAGTGACAACCTAATCATCATTCTTCCTATTTGTGATTACGGCTATATGGTTGTTTTTGTACACTTGATGGTACTTTTGCAAAAACCTTTTAGTGAATAATTTGCAGTTGTTGACCGATTTTCCATATTTAACCACTTTGTTAGTCTGCTTTTGATCAATGCTGTTTCTTTTGTAGGTATTTCCTGTACCGAAAAACAAGGTCCAGGTTGTATGTTCTAAAAATGTTCTAAAATTTTCTGTGTATCTTAGTCACACATTAATAATTGCAGTAGCGTTCTGGTCCTGACGAAAGCTAGGATACAATGTATCCAAGAGCTGAAACATGTTGACCAGTTTTTCCAACACAGTTATCCTTTCAAACTGTCACAGCACTGTCTTGTTTTATCTTGGTATCCAGGTAGCACTTCATTAAAAAAAAATTTTGTGCCTGGCTAACCAATTTTAATTAGCACATTCTTTAACACTAGCACTGCACACATCAACCCTTATTAGTTATTTGATGGTTCCTTCAACTTAATAAATACATCAGTAGATGCATTTGGGACACATTACTGAACCGATATCTACGTCCATCTGGTAGAAGACGGTTCTCTGGTGAAGTTCCCAGGTTCCCAAATGATGAAGCGAGCCACTTGTTGTGGGTGATGGGAATCTTTTTCATACATTCATATATGCATACATATACTTATTGATACAGTTGGCACTCCATAAACAGCAATTAAATCCTGATCAGTACTTACTTAGTGGTTTTGTTACGGTCACTCAACCCTTTTGACTCACAGTTTCTTTTTGTATACATATGTTGATTTGGGGATTACAAACTGTTTGAGTCGGTAAACTTATCCCTTAGACCCCTACTCCTTGTGAGATAATTTTTATAGTTGATTTGAGCAGCTTTGGCTGCGGGTCTTTATATCTTTTTCAAGGGTATCACTACATTACACGTCTATACCCTTTTCTAGGGGCCACGCTGTTTTTTGGTAATTATGGCGGAATGCACAGGATTGTCCTTCGACGAAAACATGTTAAAGACCATTTTGAGTTCTAATCCCAGTATTCTAGAGAGTCTACCCACAGTCACTAGCAATACACAAGATGATTGGCAGGTCCTACTCAATTTAAAGAAAACTCATTCTCGTACCTTTATACATGGGGCTATAATGGCAGAGTATTTGAGGAATAACAGTGCCCCGATGGGTTTGATTGTTACCAATGCCCCTCGTCTTTTTCTCACAGACAAGACATTTCTTAAAGATTGGTCGATGATCGCGTGGCGATGCACCCGCGACTGGCTAATCCTAATCATTAGTACTGCAAAAAAAGCAGCAGACATGATACTTGTAGAGATACAGACCTTAGAAGGTCAAATTAAGGCATCTATCACCAGCGCCTTATATAAGAGAAATTTGGATGAAACCAATAAGTCCAACAAGGAGCATAAAGATTCCATTCTCTTGACCAAAATTGAGAAATTCAAGAAGGACCTAGCACGGTTCTCCTTTGATAAAATTTATCCCTACACAAGTGAGAATTACACTACTCCGGAGTTCAACAGAAAAGGCAAAAGATATGGGTCTAATTATTCGTCGTCAGGGTCAGATATTCCTTCAACTGACTCTGACGGTTCCAACACGTCTATACCACCTAATAGAACTTATAATCCTCGTTCACGTCCAAATCGCAGACGAGGTACACAAAACTACTACGAACAACAAGGTTCTTGGTGGCCCCCAGCTCCATGGGGATTTCAGCCCTCCCCTTTTGCACAACCCATGCCTCCCTTCCCATACCAACCCTCCCCTTCCTTTGGGCAGCCACCTTTTTTAGGACAGGGTCGAGGACGCAACAGAGGCAGGAGAAGAGGAGCAATGACACCACAGGTACACTGGCAAACAGACTCAACCCCACAGAACACACGCAACAAGAGGGGGGCACTATCAGTGGGCCAGAACATGGACATGACGGCCTAGTGGTCAATTTGAGTCAGAAAACACTCACCACAGTGGAGCTGAGTGTCTTGAACAAAGGTTTGGGATTCGTGCCAACAAATGTAGGCGAGCCCTTTCAGTTGAGGCATGAACTTGAAAGGGTTTTCAGAAAAATACGCCTCCATTTTTTCTTCAAAGACAAGGATTCTATGGCTTCTAACGAACTTGACACCACAATTCGCTCAGACACCGGCTTGAAACCTCCATCGACTTTCAATCCACCTGCTCATCTCACACCAGACCAGGTGAAAGTTTTTGAACAAGCTGTAATACACGACATTGATTCACTCGATTTTAAAAATGATAGAGTATTTCAGAATTTATCGAGAGCACAGAAACTAGCTCTGAAAGAACTCCAGAATGACAAATTGATTACTATAAAGCCCGCCGATAAAGGCGGAGCCACTGTCATTATGGATACTTCCTCCTATCGAGAAGAATGTCTGAGACAACTGAGCGATACTAAATCATACCGTCTTCTTTCAGAAGACCCCACCTCACGTTTGACCATGGAAATTCATGACCTTGTCAATGAAGCGAAGGAATCTGGCTGGATTAGTTCACAGGAATCGGAATTTTTGGTTACCAAATTCCCAGTCATACCATACTTCTATGTACTTCCAAAGATACACAAGCCTACAAGACCACCACCTGGTCGCCCTATTATATCAGGGATTGGTTCTCTTTTAGAACCACTGTCCACCTTTGTTGATTTTTTTCTGCGGCCCATGGTGAGAGATATGCCAACTTATCTCCAAGACACCAAGGATGTCTTGCGTCTTCTGCCAGAAACTGCTTTCAATGTCGAGACTGACCTTTTGGTGAGTTTCGACGTGGAATCACTTTACACCTGCATTCCACAAGAAGAGACACTTGAAGCCATCAGAGGTCTTCTTGATAACAGTGACCGAGATACTACGACACCGACGCAATTTATTATGGAATGTGCCAGACTGGCGATGATGGAAAAATTTTTCCAATTTGAAGAGACTAAATATCTCCAAATCTCCGGAACATCTATGGGGAGCATTTTTGCTCCCAGTCTGGCCAATCTTTATGTTCATATTTTTGAACAAAATTGTGTGTTAACTGATCAAAATCCCTTCCGTGCTCAGATTGCGTGCTGGAGGAGATACATAGATGACATCTTGGTGATTTGGCACGGTCCAGTTGCCACTCTGCTGGATTTTCATGCATGGCTTAATGCTCAAAATAATTTCCTCAAATTCACAGTCACATACGACAGAAACAAACTTCCGTTTCTGGATATTATGATCTACCCTATTGCAGGGGTATTGGGAAGTGAACTGTATAAGAAGCCTCAGACAAAGAACTCCCTTCTGAGCTTCCAGAGTCATCACCCTCAATCTCTCCGACATAATCTTCCAGTGGGACAGTTCCTGCGTATTCGCAGGAACTGCTCCACGTTGGATAGTTTTCAGGTCCATGCACAGTCACTCTCTAAACAACTACAAGTAAGGAAATATCCAGCACATCTGGTGAGAAAAGCGCGAAAAAGGGCATGTAACAACAATAGAGACGCCCTGCTAGAACCACCGGTGGCTAAGGAACCTTTGACGAGAATGACATGCGTCACCACCTTTAGTACACTATCCAATAGTGTCCAAAAATCAATAAGGAAACACTGGCGCATCTTGAATGTAGCAAAGGAGAGTATTCCATTACCGCTCTTTTCATTCAAAAGAGGAACGAGCTTGCGTGATAATCTCGTGCATACCAGACCTAGGATGAAAGAAAATGAAACTACTTCCACACTATGGGATTTACCACCCGTACAAGGCCACTACCCATGTGGCTCATGCTCTGCCTGTCCTCAAACCCAGCCAACTAAGTCAGTTGACCTAGGGTTGGAAAAACCATGGATTTTACGGCGCCATACCAACTGCAATTCAGAAAAGGTAATTTACCTTATCACGTGTCCGTGTTCACTCAGATACATAGGTATGACGACCCGTAAGATTAAGGTCCGTATCAGTGAGCACAAAAGCACCATCAGGCGGAAGAAACAAGCCACAAGACTTACCACTCACTTCTTGGCTTCTAATCACAAGCCAGAAGATTTGAAATGGCTTATTTTGGAACAACCATTTATTCCATCCCACATCACAGACATTAACAAATTCCTTTTCACAAAAGAGCAGAAGTGGGTTTATAAATTGCATAGTGATGGCGTGGGACTGAATGACCAGATACCATGGACTTCGCTCTGAGATGCATACATAGGCTATATCAGCCCAGCGTCGTCCTCGTTAAACAGTATAATGGTCATTCACTATACTACAATCCATTTAGTCTGTCTTCCTGATCTGAGCCTCGAGTATTATTACGCTATCACCTAGCTACAAATCCGATTTTATACTCCATACTTTATATCGGAATTGATTGTAGATTATATTTCACAAGAAAAATAAATCGTGACTGTCATTTTACCAGTCCTTTCCATGTACCTGGTTACGTTGTGTGGGGCCTGTCAATATCTTTTCAATCTCAATAAAGCTGGGTTTAGTACACGCGCAAACTCTAGTTAAACTACATTTCCCAGTATCATATGTACGTCATACAACAACGTGATTACGTCCTAAGTAGGCGTTTTCTCCTGCATTGGATTATGCGCCGAACGAACGGACAGGACGTTTTCGAAATCCTCAAATAGGATTCGTTACCTTAAGCGTACACCTCCCCTTCTCGCTCAGACACTGCGAGAGGTACCGACGGAGAGGTAAGACTAAACTTTACATATTGCTTTGTTTTCCAACTTCTAACTCCTAATTTCACGACCCATTGAGTATGACTGAGTCAGAGTTGGTCTTCCTGTCACACGATTTGCATTGAGTACAGCCCAGCTACCTCGGCGTAGGTTTTGACTAGATGGGTATACTCTTACCGTTTTAACGGGATAGCGATTTGAGCACACTTATTTTATTTTTATTATACGTGTGCCAGACTTTCGACTTAGTGACAACGATGTTTAAAAGCAGCATAAATCACCGGTCAGTGTCTTTGTAACTCCCTGTTTGAACGTCTAAAATCACAAAGCTTATAATGTTGTTTGGCATGTTTTCTGACTACCGGACTTCCGTGTTTTTAACCGCTTGGTTGCCATACCCAGCGTTATATGTTGTTTGAACATTTCAACAAGTGCAGCCTTATAATGTTATGTTCTACATTCATATTATTCCCCAGAGCGGTGCCTCCTAACCTGAGCAGTTGCCAGGCGGGGTGAGGCACATACCCAGATTGATTCGGGTGAGTGACAACCTAATCATCATTCTTCCTATTTGTGATTACGGCTATATGGTTGTTTTTGTACACTTGATGGTACTTTTGCAAAAACCTTTTAGTGAATAATTTGCAGTTGTTGACCGATTTTCCATATTTAACCACTTTGTTAGTCTGCTTTTGATCAATGCTGTTTCTTTTGTAGGTATTTCCTGTACCGAAAAACAAGGTCCAGGTTGTATGTTCTAAAAATGTTCTAAAATTTTCTGTGTATCTTAGTCACACATTAATAATTGCAGTAGCGTTCTGGTCCTGACGAAAGCTAGGATACAATGTATCCAAGAGCTGAAACATGTTGACCAGTTTTTCCAACACAGTTATCCTTTCAAACTGTCACAGCACTGTCTTGTTTTATCTTGGTATCCAGGTAGCACTTCATTAAAAAAAAATTTTGTGCCTGGCTAACCAATTTTAATTAGCACATTCTTTAACACTAGCACTGCACACATCAACCCTTATTAGTTATTTGATGGTTCCTTCAACTTAATAAATACATCAGTAGATGCATTTGGGACACATTACTGAACCGATATCTACGTCCATCTGGTAGAAGACGGTTCTCTGGTGAAGTTCCCAGGTTCCCAAATGATGAAGCGAGCCACTTGTTGTGGGTGATGGGAATCTTTTTCATACATTCATATATGCATACATATACTTATTGATACAGTTGGCACTCCATAAACAGCAATTAAATCCTGATCAGTACTTACTTAGTGGTTTTGTTACGGTCACTCAACCCTTTTGACTCACAGTTTCTTTTTGTATACATATGTTGATTTGGGGATTACAAACTGTTTGAGTCGGTAAACTTATCCCTTAGACCCCTACTCCTTGTGAGATAATTTTTATAGTTGCTCAAGCCACCTCCAAGTCCTAAAAGCAAACATCATACTTTGGGTGTTTACATTAATGTAAAAAAGAGCAGAACTTGAAGAGAGGTGTCTAAAAATTCTGTTGTTTCATCTGCCAGGAGGGTGGCCAAGTTTAACTATCAGAACGCCAACCAATTATCTCATGGCACTGGTAGCGCACACGTGACAACTACTTTCAAATCACCAATATAACACCAAGGATTAGTCCAATATATTTCTAAGACAAAACAGGGGGCTTACTATGCACTGCAATAACATAACCTAAAATGGAAGGAACACAGTAGGGATTTAGCAAAATGGTTGGCATTGACCAGAACATGACATCCAAGTCAACAAATGTAAGACTAAAATTACCCACGTAGAGAATTGAAAACAAAATAATGCTTACACTATCCACAACAAGGATAGTAGGATAGTAGTGAGGACTTAGCCATACATGGATTCTCTACATCAGGATCATGACCTGGAAAAGACACAAATGAAGGTCAGTTTCTTAGATAAAAAAACAAACTGTATAAGTGAAAGAAACTCACAGCTAATAAGAAGGTGACTCAAACATGATGATAATTAAACATCACCTATCTTGATTCTACAGATTCTGGACAAGTCACACCACACACAGAGCTAACCACTCCAGAACACACTGCCTGCACATAAGAATGGAGACAAACGCCCTAATTTTTTAAGTGCCCTCAAAACCCATTACTACAGGTCCAGTTATGGTGGAATGACCTTTAAGATCCTGTAAGAAGCCTTCTAGAAGTACAGCTAACCTTCTCTAGAAGACGCATTGTCTGTAAAGACTGTGAGTGGATTCAGAAGAAGGCACTAAAAAATTAGTGTTAAAATGCGCCAGTAGGAAAAACCTGTAAAGAAGTTAAAAAACCTCCTGTGCGCAAGTTTTCATTACAAAACGGCATGGCTTTGGGTTCTGGTTCAACCAGTACTTATCTCCTGTCATTACCCAGGTCATTTCCAAAAGGGTTGGGCTCTTTGTAAGAGAGGTAAACCAGATATGTGCAGATACCTAGGAAGTATTTACAGTGACATACATGTGGTGGAGTGCTCAAACTCACCTTTGCAGTTTCTTTACAGTTCACGCACCTTTTCTTGCTACTCTAGGTGATTTGACAAAATTGATGAGCATGGGATTTGTGTCCCTTGGAACTCAACATCCAATATAGGGGTCGATTCCGGTCCTGTATTTTTTTTTACGTACGACTCGTATCCGTAATTTTTTCCGTACGCATCGTACAAGTCCCGTCCGACCCGTGAAGTACGATTCATACAGGAAAAATACATACGGATCGGCCCGATCCGTAGGAATCGGATCGGGAAAAGTTGTACGAGACGGACCCGGACACTTTTCCGTACGAATCGTAAAAATACTGTCCGACCGTACAAGTACGATCCGGACCGGCTTTCTGATTTACGAATCGTATGGAAAACATCCTGTACACGGGGAATGACGTTACCCGCTACGAAGCGAACTTTGTACGACTCGTATTCCGGGATAAGTTGTTCCCGGGGTGCGAGTCATACAAGGGTACGAGTCCCCCCATGCATATGAACGGTGCGTACATACGCGATGGTGGGGTACGCACTGTACCCCCACATTCGTGGCGTGTGTACGCCTCGTATCCCAATTGTACTGGTGCCGTACGGGTGCGTGTGCAACGCACCGTACACGTCCACTTCCGTTGTTGCGGTACGCAGGGTTTGCTGGACACACCACCCCAAGTGACCAGACCCTGGTGGTAATGTATGGGCTCCATATTATAGGTTTTGATTTGGGTATGGGGTATGTTTCCTGCCCCTCACCCACCCCTGGCCCCTGGTTGTTGTTCTCACCTTCTGCGGCGTGCGCGTCGGTTTCGGTGCACCAGGTCGTAGGCTAAGAGGACCGGGATGACACGTACGATGGGGTTCATGGCGTGTACGTCGCGTACCGGGGGCTCCGTTTCATAGCGGTTCACGTCAGACTCTGTTTTTCCGGCTGTTTTTGGCTCCCGTAAGAAACGAGCCGTACGGTGTGCCGTAGAGACAAATCGTACTTGCTGGGCCGGAAACCGCTGCTTAAATACGTCCGGACGTCGCGTACAGGCTGTTCCGGATCCGAATCGTTGTTTTTTTTTTACCGGTACGGTCTTTTGTACGATTTGTACGGAAAGAGGCTTTATGTACGAATCGTACTTCCTAGGTTGTAAGGAAAATTTACCGGGTATGAGTCGTATGGAGAAAACGCTCCGTACAACGATTCGTACAGCCTTTTTCCAGGATTGGAATCGGCCCCATAATGTGGCACAATATATCTAGTTTGCCATCCTGTGCAAGAATGCAGAGGTATTTTATTGTGTTCGCATTTAGATGTAACAATTTCAGGTATGGACTTTATTCGTCGGATTGTCGAATGAATCAAACAAAAACACAACAAGAGTACTTGATCTGATATACCCTCAGAGGAGGCTACTTTAAAACAATAATCGTCCAGTCTCCTAGTTTCCTCAGCAATAAATCCATTAATAGAAACTGATCACTCTGGCTCTCCTGGTTTACATTATACGGCTTGAGTCTTTGCAGATGTCCATACATACGTAGCATTTTATTGTCTTACCTGCTAGCTGGGAAAATGTGTTGTGTGCTATATTGCAGAGTTTTTGTGTAGTGCAATAATCAATATTTTCAACAGTGCTGCTATTTGGATGCTAGTAAAATTCTGATGGTTCTGTCAACAGGGACGGTGCTACTGTGAGAAATTAAGTCAGTATATCTCAGCCTCTAGTAATTGTCAATGAGGGGACAGCGCCTGTGGATTATAAATCAATTCTTGGAGTAAATTCTCAATTCAATTCATAAGAGTTCATCATTTTATCAGTTTTGAAGAAGTAATCAAGATAGCATAGGAATTGAAAAGCAGACACAAATTTCGTCCATCTGGCTATCCCGCCAATGGCTTTCTCAAGTCTGATCAGTGCAGCATTATTACGTCATAATGCATAGTGGAAGGGCATGGAAATACAAGTAGTAGAAAAGCCACAGGAAGTGCAGATAAGGGTAAATGGGGAAGTGCCTGGAGTAAAGGGTGGAACATGTAGTAGGAGAAAAGACATTAGAGAGAGAGAAAGGGGCATGGAAAAAAATATACGTTATGAGCATTAGGTTAATTATAGTAACCACATAAGTTTTGTTACATCACAATATCACATCTGTAATATCAGCTTCAATACAAAGTATATATGATATGATAGCAGGTGCATTAACATATAGCAAGGTAACGGCCAAAAATAGCGTTTGTGATGGACTAACATGCAGGCATTCTCTTAGCTAGTGTTTATTTGGAAGATTACAGTTGTATCTGTACAACTTATTAGGTGGCGGGTTGCAGAGGTTAAAAGTAAAAGTAAAATTAGTAAAAATGCAAGCATCCATATTTGTTAAACTCCCCTGTGCAAGAGACATCAACCATATTAATAGTATTCAAAATGTATACTAAGATTGTTACAATATGCATTATAAAAGACACCAGGGGCCAGATGTAGGGCCCTACCAATTTGCGAGTCGCAAATTGCATCGCAAATAGGAATGTGCAACAGTGTCTCAGAAACTGTTTGCGATTCTTAAAGGGGTCGCAAATTGCCTGTCTCATTAATATTCATGAGGCAGGTGCAATTTGCAACCCCATTAGGGATGGCTAGCACTCCCAGGGATGATGGCCTGCTGAGGTTAGCAGACCACCATGTCTGTGACTGCTTTTTAAATAAGGCAGTTTTTTTTTAATGCGGTCCGTTTTCCCTAAAGGAAAATGGGATGCATTTAAAAAAGAAAAATGAAACGTTACTGTTTCATTTTTAGGTCGAGCCTATAGCGGCAGCGCACATGGGTTGCTCGCTTTGCGAGGCATGCAGTATTCAGTATGGTGTGGAAGCTCCGCCCACTCTCCACCCATCTTTTTTATTGACTTAGGTCCTAAATGCTGCCTTCCGATTGGTTTTAGAATTGTTAGTCCTGTAGTGGAGACGGGGTTCTATGTGCACGCATTGCTATGTTAGCATAAGCGCCTTAGATGTAAAACGCCATCTTGCTACTTTGCTGCTTTTGTACACGACACTGCAGGTAGCTGTTATTGCAAGAAAAACAGCTTGCTTGCTTTTTCTTCACATGAGAACGGTCTGTTGTTCGCATCCCTAGACGTGCGCCGCGACCTTAGTCGGAACACTGTGTGCAGAAGCCGTCATGGTCAAATAAAAATGTATGCTTTTGAACTCAGGTTGATCGGCCCACGCTCTAGCCATAACACGCACACAGCTGCAAATATTTGAAACTCGGGTGCCTTTAATATTGCATTTGCATGCATGATTCAGACACTTGGAGAAAACCTTTTCCAGACACAGAGCAGAGCTGATCCTGTGATGTGATTCACCTAAGCTGATATTTACAGTATGGGGTTCCCCATTCAACCCTAGAGACCTTCTATTAGTTTTATAAAACTAGTTTACTAGTGAAGGGAGGGTGGTTGTCTTCCACTATTATCTGTAATATGATTTCTCCCTTCATTTTCTATGGTATTGTAACAATGCTGATGGTTTTGTTTTTAATCATTTGTCTGCTTATGTTAGCCAAAGTACTGCATCTTAGAGCACGTAGTTAAAAATAAACATTTTAAACTTTACCGTGTCTCTGATTACTCTTGTTGTGGACTGATATGAGAATAATATCGAAAAGGTGTTTCTGATTCCCACCATTCCTGAGAGTACTCTAAGTCGCTTGTTCTGGGTTGTCTAATCATTGGTAGGTTCGAGATGATACGGAGAACGAATGAGACACTGATGCTAGTCGGATAGGGGTTCTGGGTACTGAGGTGAGTTTTTGGTACACCACAATTCACTGAGGTCCTGGTTTCCTGCGCATAGTTCTGTGCATGAGCAGAATCCCTGCAACATGGCACACCTAACGTTTGGTCTTATAATTGAGACGCCTTAGTAGTGCTTATATTAGTCCACAATACCCTCACTCTTGTTTCCGGTTAGCGGGAGTGACGGTTTAAACCTACCTACTTAGTTAATATATAGGTTCTCTCAGGCTTGACAATTAAAAAGGTTTAGTTTTATCCTATACCCTTTTTGTGCTACCGTTTATATAGATAGTTTTTTCTTCTCTGTGTCCTTATGGCTGAAGTCGCTATTGCAGCGCATAGTCGCGCACCTCTCCGGCGTCATTTGACGCAGTTCGGGGTGCCTGACGAATGGATGTCTATTATCTTTGTAGTAAGTGCCGATGCATCACATCCCTATGAGCTATTTTACTCTTGGGTTCCTTTGCCGGAGGTGAATGCGGATGATAATACGTTTCACTCATACACTGCTACGGCAGTCCCGGCTAATTACACGCCATAGAGGACACAGGAAATTCCAATTTCTGCTTGGCAGCATCGTATTTGGTTCAATGGCGCCCTCCCCCACACAGTTACACCGGTTCGTTTAGGTCCCTTGTCCATTCCAGGGGCCACTTGGCCAGTCTTGGCTGGGTTTACACCACATCCACGTTATTTGCAAGCCCCGGTGGATGAGTTACGTCAACTCCATACCGCCCTAATTACAGTACATAGGGCTTTAGTGCAATACGTTTCTCGCAATATCCAGGTGGGCGCACCTGGCGTTGCGGTGCAACCAGCTGGCCAGGCCGGAATTACTATTAGTCCCGTCATGGTTAATTCGGTAATGGGCAAGCGCCCCCAAAATAAGGACGATATGCCTAATTGGCTTGCTATGAAATTTGACCAGTTGGAAGCAGTTTTTCCGAATTCTACTCCTGTGGAAAAACACAGGATTCTCACCATTAGTTTGCAAAAAGACTTAGTCCCAGAGGTAGCTGATTGTGATAACTGGGGTAAAGTGTTTGCAGCAGTCTACTCGAAGTGCTTCGGCACCCTGTCTATGGCTGTACTGCACTGCCCTCCGTGATCAAACGTGTTCAGGATCAACACGGTCCGTAGGCGGCGGTCGAGTTAGGGATGAGGCTTGTCGGCGTGTTTGACATAGTTGCCACACTCATCCTTGCTAATGTCAAGGGAGATGCGGTTAACTTTCAAGTGTCGAATGCACTGTGCCTCGTCGACGACGTTGATAAACCCCGGCAGTTACCAAAGATTATTGCTGAAGCTTATAAAACCATTGGCCGCAATAGTTTTGGGGGTTAAGCCTTTTGTTCAGACAACAACTACGCAACTGCAAACTAAGACAGGGACGTCTTCTAAAGACGAACGTCCAGCTTTTCCTAAACAAAATTGGAAAGCTAAAAAACAGCGGAAGCAGCAACAGAAACAGGGGTCTCGTCCCGCGTCACCAGTCCAAGGGACTACTGAACGCACATATGATTTGCGCGATCGCACTAGGATTAGGTCCCCTGATAGATTTCAGGTTCCTGATCAACGTTCTCCTCGTTCTTCACAGGAAACATCGGTCTCACAGTCCAGTGGAGGAGAACATGGCAAAGGTTGGGGTGCCCAACAAGGACGTGAGCAGCCCCGCCAGACTGATGGTAAAGGCAAGCAGGACGAGTTTGCACGACAACAATCTCCGTTTCAAAAGAAGAAAGTTGCTGCACTGACAGCGAGGTATGCCACAGATAGTGAGAACGCAGCTTCGGAACCTGACATGGGCTCTAACGCAGTTCGACAGCGCAGCGGAGGTTACAGTAGTGCGGCAAGCACTGCGTCCATATCTGAAGGCGACAGCAACTGACACATTCATTACTGTAGAAACTGCTGATACTAGAGTGGCTCCCCCTGACAGACTATAAGACATAGTCCTTTTAATAGAAGGTGACATACAACGTACAATAAAAGGGATTTTGGGGGAAAATCTGACCTCTACATATGACATTCTGTTAGCAGAGGCAGACTGGCCCCCATCGTTCGTTTTGGCTGCTCCTAGAGGGGAGGAGGTAATCCTCCCATCTTTCGTGCACAGTGTGCCGAAGGATCAGGCTCGGAACTTTGCAGAAGAGTGGGCTCAGGTACTTGCTCCGGAGTTGTACCGTACTCAGGTTGGGTGGGATAAGTTGTCACCAAGCCATGAAATTCCATTAGGGTCTATGCCCCAGCTGCAACCCCAATATCCCATTTGCCGCGAAGCTAGATCTCACATCACAGAAACCCTTGAACAATTGGAATATCAAGGTGTTATTGAAACATGTGTGTCACCCATGAATAATCCTCTATTCACTGTAACTAAACCTGATGGGTCGTACCGCCTAGTTTTGGATAACCAGCATCTGAACTCTCATTGTCGGACCTGTGCCGTACAGAATACCCACAGTTCTGCCCTTCGTTGATTTTCTCTTGAGAAAACGGTTTAAGACCACACTTGACATCGCCAATGGCTTCTATAGCCATAATATGTCCTTGATTAGTAGTCAATGGACAGCCTTTACTTCTGGCGGCAAGCAATACCAGTTTCAAAGATTAGCAATGGGCTACAAAAACAGTCCGGGCGTCTTTGCCGCTCGTGTTGTCTCTCTGTTAGAGAGCATTGACCCTGATGCGTACTCGTATGTGGATGATATTTATCTCACAGACGACTAATTATGGCCGCATCTGTGTCACGTTGGCCGCATCATTGTCATGTTTGCGGACTTCGGGTACAAATTCAATTTTGCGAAGTCACACATTGCAGAGTATACAGTGTTGTTTTTGGGCTATGAACTCAACAACGAAGGTCGAGGATTAGCCCCTCACTTCCTGGAGAAGTGCACATGTTTGCGTGCTCCGACAACACTGAAGAAACTCCATCTTTGCTGGGTTTTTTGAATTTCGGGCGTACTTACATTCCTGATTATGCCCAGCGTATCAAGCCGCTATATGCCTTGGTACAACCTTCTTTTTCCAAATCGAGATGGCTGCCAGAGCATTCAGCTATCCTGCAATCTTTGCAGCCTGATCTTCTTGCTTCGAAATACTTACTGACGCGTGATAACCACACTAACCTGGTAATAAGAATTGTGTCTGGCGCCGTGGGTTTCACATACTTAACGCTCAATGAGGGCGACACAGTCCCTATTGCTTACAAATCACACTTGTACACTTCGGCTGAAATGCGCTTTTCCACTGTCGAGAAAGTTTTGACTGCAGTGCAGATGGCGATTCTGAAGGAGAGAGCGCTGTCGCAAGGGAAACGCATGTTGGTTGTCACACCGTATCCTGTCCTAGAGGCAGTAACGAAAGCCAGTGTACCTAATTCTAAAGCTTTGCATCCACGTTGGATACAATGGGCCACTTCTTTGACATCGCCGGATGTCACTTACATCTTTGCTGCCTCGTTGCAGACTCAGGAGTACTTGCAGTATCAATTTGTTCATCCGGCTCCTCTGTCCTTGCGCCCGCTTGAGGATTACCATTGTGTCATTTACACTGACGGTTCGGCGCAACCGGCGACGGAATCTAAGCATGCTTATTCAGTGGCCTGCGCAATAGTGGCTGGTGCTTTCGTGAATGGTGAATTTAAATCTGATGTCGTGCACACGCAGACATTGGGTGATTGTACCGCACAGTTGGCAGAGCTACGTTCTTTGGTGCTTGCACTGGAGTTTGCTGATCCTCGAGTTACTACTCTTATTGTGAGTGACTCTTTTTACTGTGTTCAGTCTTTCAACGACAATTTATTCTTTTGGTCTCAAAATGAGTATTGTGATTCCAAAGGTAGCACAATCAAGCAAAAAATGCTTTGGGTTCGAGTAGCAGACCTTAAACAATGTCTGCCGCTCGGGAATGTAATTCATACTCTTGGGCACCAGCGAGTGTGTGTCCACACTGTCGGAAAGAGCTTAGCTGACGAGACAGCGAAAACAGCATTGGCAACATATCTAGTAGCAGCAGTTACAAGATCCAAAAGTAAGATTGATGATGACATCTTGGCAGCTATTGCTGCAACAGAGAAGGGAAGTGATTACCCTAAAGGTTTCCCTTCTAAATACTCTTATCATTTAAGTCCTGATAAAGTTCCCTATGTGAGAATTAACGACGTTGGTGACAGATTGATTCCCAACGCGGACTGCAGACTTTCCTTGATAACAGCAGCTCACGAAGGTATGGCTTCAGTCCATCCCGGTGTTTCAGCGACTGTTACTCCCTTACAATAATGTTACTGGTGGCGTGAATTGTATAAACAGACTCGTGCTTATGTTCTTAATTGTGACATCTGCCAGCAGATAGAACCTTCAACTGCTGTGCGCCCACCTCAAACACAGTTGTATATATCTAATAAACCACTTGGGTGTGTTTATTTAGATCACTGCGGTCCTTTCTCCTCTGATACTGTGTATAAGTATATCTTAGTTGCAGTGGATTCGTGCACACGTTTTCTTTGGGTCTGGCCACAACAGAGTGCTGATTCTTGAAATGTCATCAGGGATTTGCTGTTCTTTGAGGGAATTTTTGCATGTGGTACCCTTCATTCTGACCAAGGTCCTGCATTCGCCTCTAAGGCGTACAAAGAAGCCATGAGAATTTTGGGGGTCCAAGTCAAATTTACATCTCCATACCGACCTGAGGGCAATAGTGTTGTGGAGCGAATGAACCGTGACTTAAAGCAATCCCTGACAGCTAGGGTTTTAAGTACTGGCAGGAACTGGTTGGCCCATCTGTATAGCGTTCAACGTGCACTTAATAATCTCCCTAGAAGGTCTCTGGGTGGCCGGACCCCATAGGAAATGCTCTTTTCCATAAAGATGTTTGTCCCGGACCTTGATGGTTTAGACATGGTGGCGTCAGCCGTACCCTTTGACGTAGATGATCACTGTGCTGTGTTACAGAGTCTACAAGAGACCAGAGACAGTCTTGCAAAGGAACACTTGCCCTCCACAACTGATGCTGTGCTTCAGATTCCTGTAGTTGGCTGGCTACCTCGAGTTGGTGACCTGGTCCGTGAGAAGGTGGAGAACAAGAAGGAGTTTGGCCCCTTTTATCGTGCTCCAGTACCAGTGCTTGGCGTGCAGGGTACAAGAGCAGTCATTTTACCTCCACTTCCTGGTCGCAAGGATAACAGGTACATCTCCATTGACAATGTCAAACTACAGCGAGTGGCCGATTCTTCTTAGTATGACTCCAGCGGTCTCTTGTCCAGCAATGCTGAGAAATTCTGTTTTGGCTCCGGCACCTACCAACAGGCCTGACATTGCCATCGAGATGCATACAGTTACTAATCCTTTATTGCCTCCACCGGCTGGTGGTCCAGTTGAAGATACTGAGTATACTTATCCCACAGATGTGTCGTCGCCTGGTTTACAGTCAAGTGCAGTTGACCAGTCTCGTTTTTCATTTGACACTAACTCTATGACTTCCAATGCCCAATCAAAAATTTCTATTTTTGCTGCATGGTTTAAAATACATTTTTTAATTCCCCCTTGGACTTACATTTGGCTGGTGCTCATAACTATTTTTTTGTTTATGTCATTTAGATTTGTGGTCGTGTTTTTCCGTCTAGTAAATGGACACTATCTCACTGAAAGATCTACAATTAGTTTAATTGATGGAACTTTGGCACCCCACTCCTCATCACACATCATGAAGAGGGACCAGACTTTTGTGAATATTACTGCCTGGCCTGTGTTAGATGGAATTGTATGGGATGCTGTTAAATTTCAAATTCATGCTCCCACAGAAGTGATTAATGTTCCCAATGTACTTTGTGTTTCTATGGTGGATGTTGTGAAACAAAACATACGCTCTGATGATTGGGATGTCCAAGCCGTAGAGGCTCTTTTTTCTGATTTGAAATATTATGCTGCTTTTGATGCTGAAGATTTGTATTTAGAATCAGCAAATTATGGGGAGTTGTTTTGCTACCAACACTATGGCAATCATTTCCTGCATAAAGCAAATACATTTAGAAATGTTGTTAATTATACGCAATGGGAACATTGCCCAGCGCCCCTTGAAGGCAGCTCCAAATCTCTAGTGAACAAATTTACTTATTTTACTGATTTCAGTGTATCTAAACCTGAAGCCTTTTATTTTAAAGTGGCTGCAGAGTCAACTTCCAAAGTTAGACTGACCCACACAAAATTATTGTATTCCAAGTCCTATATGGATGAATTGGCTATTGTAGGCTATGAGCTGTGGAAAGATACCATTGATCTTAAATCTGTTTTGGGTTCTAAAGCATGGCAGGTACAAGGCACAGAAGCGCTGCATCATGCTTGCCTTATCCCACATCACATGTTGTTTTTGAATTCTACCATTTATCAAACCACCTGCTTCGGATTGGCTACTTCTAAAAAGATGAATTCCCCATCTATTCCTGATCTGGGAGCTTATCCAAAATGGAATAATCACACAGATCTGTCCCTTGATGCATTGCAGTCATTCATTACTAATACATCCTTCAACATTTCCAACCTAGACCCCGAAGGGTGGTTAATATGGCAGAAGAGCTCAGATTCCTGTCAACATCGTTTCCTGGGTCTATACCCTGGCTATACACAGGTTAGAGTGGACCCCCGATTTGAATCTTCCCATTCTGTTACTACCAATTCTGTTGGGAAGTTATGCCAGAACTGGCTGCAACATTCCACCTTGGTGTCTGTTAAACTTCATTTATCAAAATTGAACGACAAAGTGGATTTGAAAGATTTTGTTAAGGGTCCTGTGGGTTGCAGGTCAAAAAGATGGGTGTATGCTGTTTATAATGAAGTTTGGAAATTATCTCAAATTGAAGCCGCATCCAGATTAAGGGCTATTGACCAAGCAAATTTGGTAAAAGTGCTAGCTGTCATCGATAATAGCATTAACACCCCTTCGTCCAGAATTTACACATTGAATAATATTGTTTCATCTGTTGTGGATATTGTACAGGATGATATGTCTGTTTTGTACCATGGTCAAAATCAGTTGCGTTCTATAATGCAGTTTGCATGGACTTTACAAACATTGAAGGCTGGGAAAGTTCCCTGGGACTACATGAATACATCATCTTTATTCCTGCCGTTTAATCTGACTGCAAAACAACAATTCATGTCCATGAAAGATGCAACATACTCATTATTGCATATTGAAAAGCTGGAACCTTTACCTTTCTCTGTGGCCGAATCGAACTCAGCTGTGTGGCTTATCCACGGTTTAATCACCTTGCCGTTTCCATTGTTTAAGTTCAGTTCATGTATGAAACATTATGTCCTAGGCAGATATGAACCATTGGGTACTGCTTTCCTGAATGAAGTTTGGTCCCTCCCATTTACATACAGGTGCATGAGAGAGGGTAACAAAATTTATTTAAAAGGAGAGGATTGCACTTCCACACCTGATCACTCAGTAGTCTGTAGGAACATCCAATTGCATGGCGCCTGCATAGCTCAGGCACCGAATTTAGCTTGCATTCTAAAGGGAAATCCTGTGCCAGTAATTACACCCACTTTTACATTATTAGCTAACGGTAGCTATTTGCTTTTAAATAATGAGGCATGCTGCGGGATGCTAGTGGGGATTCTGTACATTGTAACTGTCTCACAGCGCGTAGTCTGCTGTAAGAATGTTCTTTTCCCTCCCCCGCATGGGAGACTGGATGTATCCATCTGGCCTTCCATCCCAACCTTGAAAGCAGAGTTCAACAAGATGAGCAGAATAAGGGCTCTATTGTCTCAAAAAGAAATCGCTCTGACTTCCTCCCGTGAAACATTCGTCCTTCACGTGGCAAACACCCGCACCGAGGTGCATGTGCTTTTAAATACTGATCTCCCCCTTCATTTTGGTGCTCTGATTCATACTATATTCAATGCCTCGTCAACAACTGGCTTGGTGCATTTTTTCAAAGTTGTGGGCTACGGCCTCGTGACCTCCTTCCAAACAATATTTGGGGTGATACCGGCATTTTGTCATTCTATTTTTTCCAGCGTCTTCGGCGGGCTACCATTGATTCTCGCCCTGACTGCTGGTGTGCTCCTGTTGGTTTGTTTGCTCCGCAATGGCTGCACGATCTGTATCACACGACAACCCGCCGCCGTTGTTGCAGCTGCGCAACCGAATCCTTGAATACTATGGAACATTACCGCTGGTCACCTTAAGTGTAGACTATGGATTATCCTTCCAGTTCTCGTACTTTACTTGTGTGCAACCTGTTTTCCATTGCCTAGATTGTCCATTCGAATGGGCTCTGGATTTGTGCCTCTCGAACACGGTGTCTCCTGCCCCGGATTATGATCGACTAATGAGTCCCTTGGTGGCTCATGAGTTGGACTGTTCTGCCATTGGGATTATGGCCTGTGGAGCGGCACATGGAGTCCTAGGGAATTGGGATATATATGCGGCACCATATGACTTCCTGGCGAGAAGTTATCTTGAAGAACACGCAAGTTGTCCTCTGATTGTGCTAGAGGCTCCGGTTATCGAAGAACATGTATGTTCATTTCCTTTACTTGACTGGACGGCTGAATCTTACACTGAACATTATAATGACTTCCTCTTGGAGGCAGTTGCTACTTATTGTGCCTACACGTTGATGGATTAAATTGGCAGTTGTCCACCTTCCCCACGTCCTTATCCACGTTTTTAATTTTTCTTTTTACTCCACATTGAGCTGTATCAAGCCCCTGGGAGATGTTTTAATTTTTTCCTTTTTCCAACAAATTTTTCGAACTGTCACAACCAATTATATGGATTGACAATACATGAATTTGGTTCTGTCTCAATCGTACTTGAACTCTGCGTTCCTACATTGCTTCCCTATTTTTGTTCGTGGTCCGATCAAGGGAGGGTGTAGTGGAGACAGGGTTCTATGTGCACACATTGCTATGTTAGCATAAGCGCCTTAGATGTAAAACGCCATCTTGCCACTTTGCTGCTTTTGCACACGACACTGCAGGTAGCTGTTATTGCAAGAAAAACTGCTTGCTTGCTTTTTGTTCACATGAGAACGGTCTGTTGCAGAGGTTAAAAGTAAAAGTAAAATTAGTAAAAATGCAAGTATCTACATTTGTTAAACTCCCCTGTGCAAGAGACATCAACCATATTAATAGTATTCAAAATGTATACTAAGATTGTTACAATATGCATTATAAAAGACACCAGGGGCCAGATGTAGGGCCCTACCAATTTGCGACTCGCAAATTGCATCGTTTTGCGACTCGCAATTTGCGAATCGCAAATAGGAATGTACAACAGTGTCTCAGAAACTGTTTGTGATTCTTAAATGGGTCGCAAATTGCCTGTCTCATTAATATTCATGAGGCAGGTGTAATTTGCAACCCCATTAGGAATGGCTAGCACTCGCTGGGATGATGGCCTGCTGGGGTCAGCAGACCACCATGTCTGTGACTGCTTTTTAAATAAGGCAGTTTTTTTTAATGCGGTCCGTTTTCCTTAAAGGAAAACGGGATGCATTTAAAAAAAGAAAAATGAAACGTTACTGTTTCATTTTTAGGTCGAGCCTATAGCGGCAACGCGCATGCGTTGCTCGCTTTGCAAGGCATGCAGTATTCAGTATGGTGTGGAAGCTCCGCCTACTCTCCACCCATCTTTTTCATTGACTTAGGTCCTAAATGCTGCCTTCCAATTGGTTTTAGGCTTGTTAGTCCTGTAGTGGAGACGGGGTTCTATGTGCACACATTGCTATGTTAGCATAAGCTCCTTAGATATAAAACGCCATCTTGCCACTTTGCTGCTTTTCCACACGACACTGCAGGTAGCTGTTATTGCAAGAAAAACTGCTTGCTTGCTTTTTCTCCACATGAGAACGGTATGTTTTTCGCATCCCCAGATGTGCACCGCGACCTTAGTCTGAACACTGTGTGCAGAAGCCGTCAAGGTCAAATAACAATGTATGCTTTTGAACTCAGGTTGATCAGCCCACGCTCTAGCCATAACACGCACACAGCTGCAAATATCTGAAACTCGGGTGCCTTTAATTTTGCATTTGCATGCATGATTCAGACACTTGGAGAAAACCTTTTCCAGACACAGAGCAGAGCTGATCCTGTGATGTGATTCACCTAGGCCTATAATTACGGTATGGGGTTCCCCATTCAGGTCTAGAGACCTTCTATTAGTTTCATAAAACTAGTTTATTAGTGAAGGGAGGGTAGTTGTTTTCCACTATCATTTGTAATATGATTTCTCCCTTCAATTTCTATGGTATTGTAACAATGCTGATGGTTTTGCTTTTAATCATTTGTCTGCTTATGTTAGCCAAAGTACTGCATCTTAGAGCACGTAGTTAAAAAAAAACATTTTAAACTTTACCGTGTCTCTGATTACTCTTGTTGTGGACTGATATGAGAATAATAACAAAAAGGTGTTTCTGATTCCCACCATTCCTGAGAGTACTCTAAGTCGCTTGTTCTGGGTTGTCTAATCATTGGTAGCTTCGAGATGATACGGAGAATGAATGAGACACTGATGCTAGTCGGATAGGGGTTCTGGGTACTGAGGTGAGTTTTTGGTACACCACAATTCACTGAGATCCTGGTTTCCTGCGCATAGTTCTGTGCATGAGCAGAATCCCTGCAACTGTCCCTCCTCATTACGGCCATGTCGTCATTTGTATCCTTCCATGGCTACTGGCCCCTTTACTTCGAAAACTATTTTCTTCCCGTGCTTCCCCGATTCCTCCCGCAGTCCGTGACTTCTCGACCCCTGCGCCCCCCTGCACTCCCGTTCGTGCTCTGTCGCCTGCCCGCACTCCCGTTTCCTATGCAATAGGTCTTGCGTAAATGCGAGTCCTATTGCATTGCAAATAACTGCTTTCTTTTGCCTCGGCTTTCTTGTTCTGAGCACTGCTGCTATCATGGAGGCCATCTGTGTTGACTTTGTTGCCACCCCCCTCCCGCCGTAGATTGTGTTGCCTTTAGTCCCACACCCGTTGTCAGTGTTAACTTTCTTCGTTGTCCATGTTAACTTTTTTCCCGCCCCCCTCCCGTTGTCTGTGTTAACTTTTTTCCCGCCCCCTCCTGTTCTCCATATTAAGTCCCAGGCCGTTCGCTTCAATGGGGCTGCCAAATTCCTGCTACCTGGCGCAGCTGGCTACCTGGAAGACGCTGAAGCCATGCTGCAGGGCAAAAGCGAGAGCGACCTACTAAACAACACCAACATTTATGGCATCAGCGCACTTCATCAGGTAAGGGACTTCATGACCTGAAAAACTGAGTGGCAATCCACCACAGATGCGAAATCATTCCCTGAGCAACCATTTTCCTGTTCTGCACATATCGATGTTTAATAAAGTTAGCAAGAACCCTCCCCGCTCCCACTATGTTCTCTGCTCTTTACTGTCTTGCAGGCAAGCATTTCAGTTTCAGGGTCCAAGTGACGTGGCGAGGCCCCTGGGCTCCCCATTTATTTACCAACACTTGTGAGTGCGGGAGAGGCACAGGTCACAGAGATTTTGTGCTTCATCGATATTTTGAACTGGGGATACTTTTTGATTATTTTTTATCCTTTTGTTATTTTGATGCATACAATTTGTCCCGAGAAGTGCATTGTACGATTTCACTGGGAAATATAAATAAACCAAGCTTCTACTTATTTTACTCTCTTAACAAAAATACTTTCGGTGTGTATGTGCAGAGGAATCCACAACCATTTTACTGTCCTGGCAGGTGCAGTCTCTGCATGGGTTGGTCGCCTGCCGAGTTAAACTGACACGCATCAGGCTATTGATAAATAATTGTTTTCTAAAAGTGTCTACAGAAAGCTTTAATCTAGGAACAATAGCCATTCCTATTACTTTCTTTTGATCTTTGAATGTTTTTGAGGTCCTGAACACCGAATCTCCTGAGGTGCAGCGGCCAGAGCGTTAATGTTTTCTCAAGCACCTCGACTTATTCAGGCTTTTCTATTAGTTTTCTCTCTTCGTTTTCAGTTTCATTTGTGAAGACGTCTGGACGCCATTGATGACATCCCAGCAGCAAATGTGCGCACAATTTAAACCCAATACCGTTTCTAAAACAGTGTAGTGAAACCTTTATTTCCTTGATATTGTAATATAACTACCATTGTTTTACCATTCGTGCACTGTGGTAATGCCTTCTGTTCTCTGTCCTGTTACACATAAAGCTAGATGGTGGAAAAAAGCGAGCATGATTTCAGGGAAGTATGGTTCTCCATCACTCTTTTATTGTTCAGTTGTAAGTTCCAGTGGGGTATCCTAGGCTGCAGGCAGGAGCGTTGGAATTATGCAGCAGGAGATGACCATATTATGGGGGGGTTGACTATATTATGCAGCAAAAAAAGCAAACAATTCCTCAGATTTCGTTAGTATTACTTAGTTATTTTCTTATTTTTGCACATCTTAACTCATTCTGAGTAAAGCTTTCACCGAATTGGTACCGGTGTAACACCCAAGTACATTAACAAGCTACGGAAAGGTGACCAGTAAACCTTTGTGAAGAGCCTTCCACTGTGCGTAAACACTACGTTTGCACTAGAAACAAAACATTTCTTGTCAAAATCTGCAGATGATGGTTTATATGGCAAATACAGCAAATCAATAATTGTGGGGGAAAACACCCTGGCTGCAGAATTGCTACAGGTAATGAGTGAAGGCATTCTCACTATTATGGACAAAATAGCCAAAGGGTAGGCCTGCAACCTCAATAACATTTTTGGGCTTTCTATTTGCTGGCTCTATTTGTATTCCTAAATCATAATACATGACCTAGTGTATAGTAGTTGTATAGCTATTCAAACCCTGGAGGCACAGCACCCAGGATAGTGTGCTGCACGGCTAAAAGCTTGTAAGGTCCCAAAGGCGAGACCTATTGGCTATGCCAATGCTTGTTTTAAGAGAAGACAGTGGTCCATGGGACCACTGCCTCCTCTTAAAAATATTTTGAATGCCAGTCACAAAGGAGAAGGAGACCCTTGGGGACCCCTTCCTGTTTGCGAGTGGCTTATCCCCTACTTGAAGTAGGCGGTAAGCTGCGAGTGCTTTGCAACCGCAATTGCGGTCGCAAAACAAAGATACATACCATTGGGACTCGCTATTAGGAAGGGACGCCCTTGGCACGTCCCTTCCTAATAGCGAGTCGTAAACCCTATTTTGCGAGTCGGTAATAGGTTACCGAGTCGCAAAATAGGGTTTGTACATGGATAGACCAGACCTATTTTAGGGTCGCAAACAGGACAATTTCCCGTTTGTGACTGCAAAAAAAGGTCGTACATCTGGCTCCATATGTTTAAACAGTGCTGCCTATTTTTTAAAAAAAAACTATCTAGTGAGTGGTAATGAAAATAATCACTCACCATATGTCTTAGTTTATATTCATCTGTAGGAGAAAAGATAGGAGAGGGGTAGGAGAGAAGGAAGGTAAAATCATGACCAGTCTGCAAAACAGGGTGGAGGGGTGTGGCGCAGGTACATTAAGGATATTATTGAGACATCCCAGAAGAATTGCAGCCCACAGTACAGCAATATCTCTCAACACATAGGGCCCGATTCACAGAACTAACTTAGGACAAAATCCTAAACTTACTACCATTTTCGTATTCACAGAAGGCACTTACTCATTTTGGTATTCACAGAAGACACTTACTCATTTCGGTATTCACAGAAGTTAGGAGTCCTAAGTTTAGGACTCCTAAATGCCTTCTGTGAATACCGAAAGTCTTAAAAGTAGGATTTTTCTCAGTTTAGGAGTCCTAAAGTTAGGACTCCTAACTTTACTACTACTAAACTGAGAAAAATCCTAATTTTAAGGCTTTCGGTATTCACAGAAGGCATTTAGGAGTCCTAAAGTTAGGAGTCCTAACTTTACTACTACTAAATTGAGACAAATCCTAATTTTAAGACTTTCGGTATTCACAGAAGGCATTTAGGAGTCCTAAACTTAGGAGTCCTAACTATACTACTACTAAACTGAGAAAAATCCTAATTTTAAGGCTTTCGGTATTCACAGAAGGCATTTAGGAGTCCTAAAGTTAGGAGTCCTAACTTTACTACTACTAAATGGAGAAAAATCCTTATTTTAAGACTTTCGGTATTCACAGAAGGCATTTAGGAGTCCTAAAGTTAGGAGTCCTAACTATACTACTACGAAACTGAGAAAAATCCTAATTTTAAGACTTTCGGTATTCACAGAAGGTATTTAGGAGTCCTAAAGTTAGGACTCCTAACTTCTGTGAATACCGAAATGAGTAAGTGCCTTCTGTGAATACCGAAATGAGTAAGTGCCTTCTGTGAATACCAAAATGGTAGTAAGTTTAGGATTTTGTCTTAAATTAGTTCTGTGAATCGGGCCCAAAAACTCCGCTCCCCGCACCTTATAACAGGTGAAGACAGTCAGGAGTTGCCAGGGTATGAGGGCAGGAGGAAATCCACTGGGGAAATTGTGCCTCCAGGAGGAAGCCCCTCTGATCAAAGCCATCTAGGGCCCTCAGGTGGTTCTTGGGAAGAAGGCAGCCCCAGGAGAAATACGCCCCTCTGAGTCACCTAGTTCCCACCAGCAGCAAGACCAGGTCCCAAAGTCCAATCATTTGTTTAGTTTCATTGCTCACATTGAGTGTGACACCCTGTGAGGTGCCTAAACAGGAAGTCAGTGTTTAATCAATGCGGTCAGGAAAAATGAGGGGGGACCCAGGCCAGGGGTAAAAAAGGCATTCAAAAAATCTAGAACAAGAATGCCCAAGCAATATACAGCACAGTGCCCGGAGGACTCAGAAGTCATAGTCCATGACTCCCTGCCCCCAAAACAGTCTCCAAAAAAGGGTAATATCCTAATAGATCTCAAAAAAGAGAGAAACAAAATAACTGATTTTCTAACCCCCCAAAAAACAGAGAAAAAGCGTTAGCTAGCACATTCAAAGCACCAAGAATTTTAGCAAAGAAAGGAGATGGAGAAATTGTTCTCAGAGACAAGGATTTTGCAGATGATGGCATGGACGTTGTCAAAATTCCATCAAGTCCGGCTCTGGCTACGCCTCATACAACACAGGTGGAAGTTCTTAAAATCTCAACAGCGTCATTCTGATCATTGAACTTCTCTGTCCTTAGCAATTGGGACTTTCTTAGTCCAGGGTCAACCTCAGTCATCCCGATGCGTTATACTAAAGAATCTGATACGCAGGACCAACCTATGATTGAGCTCATAGAAACAGCATCAACTAGACACTAGGTCACTGTATTGCAAATCAAAAAACCCTCTAGTGCCACTCTTAGCCCCTTAGCAAGAAACCGGTCATCAAATGGAGACAACGACTATCAGTTTAAGCCGTTTGTGGTCTGCAGCAGCAGCTCTCCAACCAAGGACAAGTTATTCTTTGAAGCCAAGCCTCCCTTAAGTCCAATTAAAAGGTTACAACAAGACGCTGCCACCACCTCGAGTCCCTCTGCCGCAGGAAGTTCTTCTTCGGTTATAAAAACAAAAAAATCAACAGACCGGGCCCCCGAGTCACCCAAGACCGAGGTGCCAGCTTGTACGTGGGGGTTCTCTAAACCTTCAGCAATTCGCCATCAAGCTGGTGAACAGGAACTTCAGGTGGCCCTCCTAAACATCATGGTAGTACACATAGAGAGCACAAATTCATAATTACACACAGCAAATCACATGTCAATGTGCAAATTTAAGGGACAATCTCCAGGTCCTCGCAACAATTCTTAACAAACTTTTAGTGGAAGCAAGGTTCCAATCTGTAAGACCATTTGAAAGGGTGAGGTTTTAGAAGAGGATGTCAAAGAAACAGCACATTCCAACAGCTGGCAAGCAACATGGCCCTCTTTGGAGCCTCAACCAGTCCAGGGCACCAAGAGCAGCAAAGGGTCATTAGCTATAAAAGTTCCCCACGGCTAGACGCAGCAGATGCAGTTAGGGAGAGTCCAGTACCTGAGGCTCCCGAACCCGCAGTTCTAGTAACCATGAAGGAGGAAAGGGGAAGAACAGATTTGGCCCTCAGAAAAAGGAAAAAGAAAAGGAAAAGAAAATCCTGCAAGAAAAGCAAAGTCACGCAACAAAACAGTATTCTACAGCTATTTGCTGAACACAGATCAGTAGTTGCGTCCAAAGCTCTGGAGGAAAAAAACGAAGTCATCAAACCTATTGTTATTACCCCAGTGAACACACAAGGGCCAGTGTCCTTTCAAAGCCCCCTAAGTTTGCAGAACAATTCAGTGAAAAATCGAGCCCGTGCAAGCAAGGGACAAAACACAGAACCAGGTTTGTATAGCGCCAGCAGGAGGCAACAGTCCCCCCCCCACAAGAGCATGCATGTTCTACACATAAATAAAACACACCACACAAATTTTTTTTGGGTATGAAACTGCTGCAGGTTTATTACATACACCGTTATGTAATATGGTGGGTTATCTTACGGGCGATCCAAGGGCAGGCAACCAACTGGGCCGCCTGCCCGCCTGATGAGCCAAGCAGCACTGGGGCGTGTTGCCCCTTCGGTGATCCTCTTCCCGGATCACGGTCCCTTATTACTCACGCCCCTTCAGGGCGGAGCGTAGCAAGGCAAGCCCCCGGTTGTTCAGGCCCACAACCGCCCGAAGGACTAACGGGGCGCCGACGCGGTTTTCCAGGAACCTCCCATGAGGCTCCTGGGCTCTGGCACCCCCTATGGTGCCACGCATAGGTACCCTTCGGTACCCATTTGCTTCCAGATCGCCCTGTAACTTCGCCTGCAATGAAAAAAGAACAACATTACAACATTCTATGCCTCCCCTGCTGCTTCCACGCCGGGTAAGCGGTAGGGTTGCCCTGGAAGTGACTCGCCCTGCGTGCCGCAGCCATTGGCTGCCAGAGTGGGGGGACTCCTCCCCGAGGAGTCCCCCAGAGGAAGGGGGGTGGGCTGGTGTCTTGCTCGCACTAGAGGCCCGCCCTTCTAGGGCACCCTGCGGGTGCCAGAGCAGCCACATAGCGCCAGCAGGAGGCAACAGTCCCCACCCCCCCACAATAGCATGCATGTTCTACGCATAAATAAAACACACCACACAAATTTTGTTTGGGTAAGAAACTGCTGCAGGTTTATTACATACACCGTTATGTAATATGGTGGGTTATCTTACGGGCTATACAAGGGCAGGCAACCAACTGGGCTGCCTGCCCGCCTGATGGGCCAAGCAGCACTGGGGCGAACCCCGTCTGTGCTGCCCCTTCGGTGATCCTCTTCCCGGATCACGGTCCCTTATTACTCACGCCCCTTTCAGGGCGGAGCGTAGCAAGGCAAGCCCCCGGTTGTTCAGGCCCACAACCGCCCGAAGGACTAACGGGGAGCAGACACGGTTTTCTAGGAACCCCCCATGAGGCTCCTGGGCTCTGGCACCCCCTATGGTGCCGCGCAGAGGTACCCTTCGCTACCCATTTGCTTCCAGATCGCCCTGTAACTCCGCCACAGCTTTGGAGGCGGCCACCGTCGCCGCCAGAGCCCCCCACCAAAATAGCTATAGTCTTGCCCGCTAACTCTCCTGTCTAGAGCCTCCTGCAAATCTAGATGATTGGTATAGACGACCCCATCTATATCCCAAAGCCCTTGACGTTAGGAATTTGACCGTTCAGTTCCTCCCCCGTGATGAAATGCCCTGGCATACAGCTTAGAGAATTTTACTGGTAAAGCAGCACGCCCTTGACGGTAGCTTGGAACAGCAGTGTCTGATGAAATAAGGCGCTCTATCGGCCTGTGAAGCTGCGCAAGCACTATTCACCTCACACGGAAAAGTTCCACTACGTCACATGACATCAGCCCCGTCCCAACTCTGAGCAAGACAGTTTCTCATTTGCACAAAGCGCCATGTCTGCAATATGGTGCCTAACATTAAAGGCAGACTGAGGAAATTACCTGCCCTGTAAAGTATGGTTTTTGTGAACACTGGACGTGCCAAATGTTCGATTGACATAGTAGCCCAAGTGCTGGACACCTTGTTACCCCATTTATTGGGACGGCAGCACACTATGTTGGCTGACCGCGTCTCCACCAAGCATGGCTAGTCTAGCTGACTGTGCGGGGCTTTTGAGCTTCACTGCAGCAACAGGTCACCTGTCCTTGGTCCTGATCTGCACTTACTTCCCCCCGTTAACCAGACAATCGCACAGACCCCTTTGAATGCTAACCCTGGCGAACACCTTATAGGTGTGGAATCAGGTTTGACCATGTATGTGTTATTCCCACTATAGGTGACACCTCACCCTATCATGTAGTGACAACTTATGCAGTGACCTCGCTTGCTTAACTGACGTTGGATCGCAGATGCCAGTGCCTGCTAACTATCTCAGACCCTGGAAGCTTGAACTCGCCAGTGGATCTGCTGGGGGATACCACAGACCGAATTGGTGGCTAGACTCTTAAGAGCACCCAATATACACCTGGGCATACCTCTACATGAGACTGGCTTTTACACATTGTGCCCCCGGGGCACACCACCGTGCCGGCGGGGCACGATGTCGCTGAAAGGCCGGTGTATGTTACCCACTCGCTGATACTCATCTATCGCTGCTGCCCTTACTTGGGTAAAAGGAAATTCTGGATGCTTCCTAAGGACTGTGGACCTAAAGCTCCAACCTAGTTTGACCCCAAAACCTAGGGACAACCCAAATAGCAATAATGCCCTCCAGTGTACGTCTACCCCAGCGTTGACTATCAACGTAGTTGGGACACCGGTAGCAGAAGGTGCCCCTACCCGTCTCAGTTCTCTCCCAAAGGAGGAATGACCCAGGGGGCAGAAAAGCCTGTGGGAACCCTAGAGGACATTCTGAGCAACTACCTGCCCTTGCCAGGAAATTGGGAATTCCAGGTGGTCTATAATAGCCTGTCGACATTAGGCTCTAACCTAGCGTGCCAAAAAGTTAGGCAATGTAAATGGATATGAGGACAGGGAGTAAAACATAAACAACCATACCTGCCTCTTCTGAAATAGAAATGCCAACTGTACGGGTGATTCTCGGCAATTGTGCTCCGACTACATCTTCCCAGCCTGCTGAAAGGCAGAACTCTTTCATAAAGCTCCTGGGATGATGAGAATAAAAAAACTTTCAAATTCCCGTTTCCGACTAGCCCGTAGAAGGATAACCATGGAGCAGACGAGTCAGTGGGAACCAGGGGGAACATACTGCGCACAACCTGCCCTTACCTGAATAATTGTGATGGCAAAAGGTCAATAATACCCTGTCGCCGTTTGACTCTAACGCAGTGTTTACAAACTTTTCTGTACCACAGCATACTTGTTGGACGAAAACTGCCACCACCCGCCTGCTGCCCTGGCTAAAGCACGGGTGAATATGCCTTAACTGGAGTGACCTGATAACTGCCCTGGGCTGCAGAGGAATGCCCACCCAGTGTACATGGTACTTGGTGCTATATGGTACCCTCAGGTGTTCCCATGAAGGCCCTCGTAGCCCAATGCAGTCTCAGCATTTCGTAGTGCTTCTCTATGCGTTGTAATTTCCTGAGTCAGTGTAAAATCATACTTTCCCACCATTGGGCTGGTAACCGAAGGCAAGGCAGACAGACCTGTTATTATGTGACTTCTGGCATTGCCTCTGGATATATGCTACAGAACCACCGTGCACCTTCAACACGCCAATACCACTGGCCTTAACAATGCTTGTTAGTTGCATAAGATAACTGAAGCCACAATTCTGGCTTTGCTCTTTGCTGCGTAGAATCATGAAAACGCATACATTCTGGGCTGTCACCTTAACGTGCTGATCATAGCAATAGGTGTCTCCCTTCATTGTATAGCAAGCTCAACCGAAATTGGGACCATTGCACTAATCAACTTCCGCAACCCAGACAGGTCACCTGCACATGAGCCAGGTACCGAAAGCGGGTGCCCTTTGGAAACGGAATAGCGGCGCACAGTCCCTGCGTTGGAGACAAAATTGACCTAATTGTACTGCAAAGGAGGCACATGCGGAGACAAACTAACTATCCATAGCAAAACCGAGCCTGTCCGAGACTTTTGCCTATGAGGGGCAAAAGATGAACCATGCTATTATCAATGACCAAGTCTAAGATGTGAGTATTAGGTGGGAAAGATGAAACCATGCATGCCGAACCCCGGTCAGAACTGACAACCATTTTACCCTTTGTCATCAATAGCACATTCATCAACAAGACATTGCGAAGGGCCACATGCATAACTCCTGGTGGCCTAAGGACCTTGCTGGCCAAGCAGCGAAATCTTCGCTCAATGCAATAATACGAAACAGACTTCTCTCGGTGCACGCCACCCAGGCGCCAAGCAGGACACCGAGGTTTACACCGAACATCCCAACTCCAAAGAAGAAGGCACCACAAACCCAAATCCCCTGCGCGAGTCACTCCCCGAGGCGCCGCGGCACCCCCGGTAGAACAGGTAAAATGCGTAAAACCAGCCAAAGCCAGACGAAACCATTAGAAGCAGGACTAACCGGGAGCATAATAGAGACGTATCAGATACTGGACAACCTGTCCCTTCTGTCTGAAACTCGAAATCATTAACAGAATGCCAAGTGACTAAAAAGGGGCATATCAACTGTAACAGCTCCAAGTGGCGCAAAGGCTCTTGCTATAAGCGGGAACCTCAGATAAGGTGCTTTCTTTACCTGCCTACGCATAATCTGGGGTCATGTGACCTTGGCTTGGCACAAATTCATCGACAGAATACGAAGTGACTTGAGAAAGAGGTCTCTTGCCTAGTGCCAACTACTTACACTGCCGAGGTTTCAGGTTGCTCTGTGTGACATTTTCATCGTCCGAGTAAAACTATGAGTAACATTTAAAAATATGATATGAAATGACCTTTATTGCTAGCAAAATCAAACTCTGGAGGTGAGGGAGACATACCGATCCGTAATTACACCGCACAATGCTCCAGCCAAGCCGCAAAACCCAGTAACATCACCCTTAACCCTGACACTTGGGCAAGAGTGGCGAAACAGTTTAATCCAGGCCCTCAAGGCTATAGGAATGGCTTGGGCAGCGCAACGGAATATAGTGTATACTCAATGAATCACTGCCTGCTGCTGTGGTCATCTCTAAATCGAAAAACAAGGCAGACTGGTGGCATGCTGTCACAAGCGCCGGAGTTGACAATTAAGTGAACGTGCCTCGCACCAGGGACCACCCTGTCCAATCTAGCACAGGTAACTGTCACTTAGTCAAGCGTGCAGGCCACAGTAAAGTGCACCAGTCGTAAGTATCACTACGAGACAGGCAGTAAAGCCGGGGGTAACGTAGGCCTACGCGAAGGGGGAAAGTAACTTTATCGCCGACAACCCTTCCAGGGGATACCCATTAGACAATGATCGCATCTGCCTCAACCAGAGTAGCATATGGCATGTCAAGAACCCGCAGGCTACAGTAACTCGATGCCACCGGTGCCCGTTATCGGCTCGGATAGACGGACATACCACCAATCCGACCAGTACCACCACCCCACGGGCACAGAGACAGGTCCAAGGCCCCTTCCGACGGCACCGAAATGACACTCGTGCGAAAGGAGAAATAACACAAACCGCTGGACAGTGCCACCCGGTGGCGAAAACACCTCATAGGGCACTGAAATCTACATGGATACATGGACTACAATAGGTGTATTTCGTACGTAAGCCTCCCGTGTTGTCGTGATCGTTCACAGGCTCCGGCACTCTGTTAGCAAATGCAGTCCCTGGTCACATCTTCCTGCCCCTCATATGCACAGCCGCCAGCCATGCCATCCATACAAAAACACAATGCAAAATCAACCAGGCACAATCAAGGGCAAGGAACACTGCCCCAGTGACACCCGAGCCTGAGTGTGCCACATTTATATTTAATTTCTTTAAAAGCAACAGTGCCTGCTAGTACAAAGCATTGTGTGAAGCGTTATGACTTAGGGGTGAGTGTCACTAAGCGTTCCTGGCCGCGTGGTAATATCCATTGTCCCCCTTTGGTGCCTGGCTGCTTAACCGCTACCAAGCGGTGCCGCGGAGATAGCCAACAATGCAGGCACTTTACAGGGGGAACCGGCCTACCCACTCAGGTGCAGGCGGGCGTCTGTGCCCGTCGGGGCACAAGCACCCCCATGCACTCCTGCTGAGAGAAACCGCGGAGGAGAATCCTAGCGGCCCACTACCCTCCCCCCTACTACGCAACTTCCGGCCCACATGGGCCGAGGCCCCGGTCTGAGCGCATTGAAAGGGAAATCAACTTGTTCGAGTGTGTGTGTGCGAAATTAGGGCTTGGATTAGCTGGGGCTGGTAGTGGGAAATCTGTCAGAAAGCACCCCGGCAGCTGGCATCAATGGCAGGGGACAATCTACTGCCCCACACTGGCACAAAGCGGAGGCAGGAGTGGATGGGCGAGTCACGCTCCCAGATTCTCCCGCCGCGACTCCTGCGAGGGTCGGGGGAAGGCTGCGAGCAGCAGGCACTGCTGAGATCCGCTTAGGATCTCCTGTTTATTAGCCAGGCGCTTTCCCCAACTAAGCACAGCGCCTCCTAAGTGTGAGGAGCGGCCCGCACCATGCACTCTTGCCGCCAGCTGTGTTTATTTAATTTAATTAGGACAAGCCTCCGAGAAGGACGCACAAGAGTGATCTTTCATTATGACATGGGGCTTCAAACCTCCGGCCCGCGAGGGGCTGGTGATCCCACTATGCTGCCCCCCCTTCACCCGAAGAAACCGAACTATTAAAGGGGCCTTGTCCCTCAAGTTAGTCGAAATGTAGCCCCTCAGCACCGACCCCCCCCCTTTTACGTGGTGGGGTTGGAGAGCTGAGGGAGTGTCACGATAAAGACGCTGCTCCTACCTCTCCCCCTAACAGGCTCGGTGCCGCGACGCCAAAGCTAGGCGCACAATCCTACAATCCTGCTGCGGCCATGCCTGCACCGTGGCGCAGAGTCCACCGCCATGCGTTGAAGGCAGCGCCACCCCTGCACATTCGTGACCTGGCACGCGGGCCGCCACCAGGGGAGACCGGCATGGGCAGCAGATGGGTCCAAGTGGAAGATGCAGCCTGCGTCTGACCAAGAGACTAGCGCTCGAGTATGCAACGGACTAACCTGACGCATAACTGCAGCAAGCATATACTGCGTTCGTGAGCTCAAGCATCTGTGACTTGGAAGGGGGGTACTATTTTGGTGGGTTGGTGATGGTCCACCATTCATGCAAATGCCCTCTCTGATGCACTCTCTGAGCTAGGAAGCAGTCCGAGACCACCCCGGACCACCAATGTCGCCGCACCCGGTTCTGGCCGACCCCTCCACTGGAGGCTCGGGGGGGGGGAGCCCCTAATGCCTTAGCCTACCCTCACCCCGCCGACCCAACCGGAAGGAGATGTGCACGCAGCTCCACCCGCCCGCTCAGGCCACCTGACGAGCCGACGCCCTGGACGTGGTGCCTGGGACCTCGCAGTTCTTGTGAGGGTCACCTGGACGATCATGGAGGAACAAGGTGAGTTAATGTAAAGTTAAATTAACGCCGGGGGCACGGCACACATAGCAGCCCGGGAGGAGGGGCCGACATACCAGCAATTGTGGCCGGTAAACCCGGGCAAGCTTCGGACCCATTACGAGCTTGGGAGGGGCGGGCCAGCGCCCTGAGGCACACGCTACATTATTTTGAGGCCCCTGCCTCACTCTCGGAACCAACATTACACCACTTTCAAATGCCCTGTCATTGCCGCCAGCAATGCCGCCACCCCGATCGCACCCAGTCCCAGAGGGGACACCGTGCACCCCCGCGGCCGCCCCCGCGAGCTGAAGCTGGGGCAGATGCAGCCTGTCTGTGGAGCTGGGGAGGGCCCGGTTGTTCTTGTAGCACCCTCCTCGCCACGAGGGCCACGCATTAGTCACCGCCGCCCCAGCGTGCCGAAAGCTGAGTTTTTCAAGGCTCCCGACACTCGCGTGAGCCCCCCCCTGCCGTATTGCTCCCGCAGAACACTCCCGCCCTCCCGAGCCGCCAGGAAGGCATAGGAAGTGCAGAGCAGGTTCAAAAGCCGCGTGGATCGGCTGTCGACCCCCGGACATCCCGTTCCGTCTAGCCGGTTGGCAGCTCCCTCTGCCCCGGCCGGATAGGGCTCACCGTGGCGCCGGTCCTGGACCAGATGGCGTGTACACCCGGACTAGATGTGAGCAGCTGGGGCAGACCCCCCCCCCCCACTTGCGAGCAATGCCACGCGGTGGGATGGGGGGTGGGGGGGTTGTGGGGGTCAGAATTCCGCATAGGATGTGAGCGTCTCTGCCGAGACTCAAACACAGTTCCCCTGCTTTAGAGGTGGAGCGCTCTAGCCCTTTGGCCACATCCTCCACGTAACTCTCCCTCCGCTCATTGGGGGGAGGAACCCCTCCAAGCACGTCCCGGCCCATGTATTGCTCTCCATGGATTCCACGCCCCACTCGCTCGACTGCTCTCCCCCCCTCGGGTCAAACCCGCAGGAGGGGGGGTCCCTCTCACCACCAGAGGCCGAGCATACCGCGCGATCGCCGTGCAGGCCATGGGCGACAGCCTCCTCTAGGACCGATAAAAACCCCACCCGCTCAGGTCCTCGTCCCACTCCCCGGCCCCCTCAGCGACCCCGGGACCTGCCGCGGTGGACCCTGCCATGGGGGGGGGGCGGGCCAGGGGCGCTAATACGGGGACATGATCCCACCCGGGCCTTTGCCCGTGGAACCCGGAGGGTGGGCAGTGGGGAGCTAGACTAACCTTGTGGTCCTAGGATCGACATCAGCAGCAGTCGAACAACCTAAACAGCGAGACGGGCAGCGGTGAAGAGGAACCTCCCCGAGACGGCGTGTCCAGGGCGCGAAAAGAGGAAGGTCAGAGGGTGGGGGTGGCCTATATACCCCCCCCCCCCCGTTCCTAGCGCTCTGGAAGTGACACGCCCTGCGCCGCAGCCACTGGCTGACAGAGTGGGGGGAATCCTCCCCGAGGGGTCCCCTAGAGGAAGGGGGGTGGGCTGGTGCCTTGCTGGCACTAGAGGCCTGCCCTTCTAGGGCACCCTGCGGGCGCCAGGACAGCCGTAAAGTACCCAGGTCGTTTCATTATCACCACAAGAGACCCGGCCTACTCCCAAAAGCCAGGCCAACACTGTGGAGCCCTCATCCACATAATTCCTGACAGTAAAGAGCAGGACAACTGGCTTGGTTGTAAAGAAATCCCTAACATGGGGGAGGTGTAGGAGATACATCCTCGTACAACAAAATGTGAGGTCCTTGCCGGCCCGAGACCAGGGACAGCACACACAGATGGACGAGGGCCAACAAGCCCAATTACAGGTCAACCCAGGAACAACAGCCACCAAATCGCAAGGAGCATCTTGGGAGCTGTAAGTTACAAAATATTTGTTTATACCTAACTATACATCGATAGGGTGTTTGATACTCAAAATTGAGGAGCCATCATAAAGTTAATAAAGGAAATCAGGAAGCTAGAGCACATCACCTCTAGCGACCTGCTGTCAATAGAATTTATACCGCACCCTAGTAGGAGTGACAGAGAGTCAACACAAATAACTCAGGCCTCTTCCGACATAGCCCTGCAACTGTTGGTCCAGTAGGAAATTTTCAAAGCGAGGGGGATTGGGCTACAAATAATAGAACCCCCTCAATATCCAGGACCATTGCTTCCTGCAAAAGTAAGAAGCTTTAACCCACCACTTACCGCAGGTGGGAGCTGGGTACTGAGGGGTACGATGGTAGCAGGACAGGACCCATTACACTTTGAGAGCCTAACAATAGTCCAATACCCAAGCAGGGTGCACCAGGCGAAGGACCAGCAGGTCTATCAAGACATCTCGTCATTTAAAAATCTGGTCCACCCAGGGCTTGTCATCATTCATGAATCTTACTGGTCCTGACAGCGATAGTAACAGCGTGGTGACGGATCCAGATTGCATTAACATCTGCCCATGGAACACCCATGGATGAGAAAACATGCTACAAGATGGAGACGCATTGTTATTTCTCCAGTCATTCAACATCATTCTAATACAGGAAATCTGGAGACACGATCCAATGGCAATAGTAGGCTACGTAGAGCATCACGTTCCAGCTGAAAAATATAAAGATTCCAGGCATGCCAGGGGGTACAATCTACATTCTGCTCCACAAAATAAATTTGGGTTATAGAAGAAATCGATCTTGGGGTAAATTGGCTACAAGTAACCAAAATAGCCTCCAAAAAGAATATTTCCACCCACATGTCACTGCTCATCATTAATGTTTCCATCCATATAGCACAGTAAGGAATGGGGAACATTTAGAAATCTTGCCTAATTTAACAAAAACATTACAGAATCTTCATAAGCCTGCTACATTTATCATCTCTGGGGATTTCAACATAGATCTAAGCCAATAGGTCTCGCCTTTGGGACCTTATAAGTGTTTAGCCATGCAACAGTTGCATAACTAAATACTTATAAGGTCCCAAAAGCGAGACCTATTGGCTATGAGCCGCGAAAGTAAAAGTGATCGCGATCACGATCAAACATCAAAGCGGCCGTGCGGCTGCTAAAGTGAAAGTAATCGCGGCACGCGAGCCCGCGCACATGCACTGTAGCTCCAGGCTGGCCTGGTAGCACTTTTTGCAGCCCTCTCAATAAGTCTCGCCAGACCAGGGCATGCGCTGGGTCAGGCGAGACCTAAAAAGGAGCAACTACCTGAGTGGCAATAGGCTTCGAAAACAATTTGAAAACCTGGGTTGCAGCTTTTAATTGACAATCGAAAGGGGGTCACTCCAGCAGCCATCACTTACCTAAGCGGCAGAAAAAGTTCAACAATAGACCACACACTGTTAAGTTAAGCAGCTTTGCCACTGGTGCACTAATTTTAAATCTTACCCTGCACGGAGAGTGACCGCTTCCCCAAACCTTCCAGATAGACTGCAAAATTACCCAGTTGAGTCCAGCAAACAGTCTAATGCCCCAGTTACTGAAAACCTAAAAAGAGTAAAATGGCACAAGCCTGAGCTAGAGATGGTTATGAAAGAGGTTTATCATTTTGCTGGTACCCTAGAGGAGTTAAAAAGAACAACAGATATTCACGATGCAGCAAAAAGGCTAGTTGGTGAACGTGAAAAAGCATGGGCAACCCTACCCTCCACTCTCCCCGCCAGATCACAATGACTTAAGAACACAAGTTCAGGAGGGCAAAAGTAGTTTGGCAGTGGGCTACGTAAATTAAAAGTTCAAATTGCAAGAGAGATTAGACAAGTAGCTAGCTAAGGATACCAACAAGGGGAAGCAGGCTGACAAATCCACTTTACGAACCCTGAGACCGCAATACCCTAAAGAATGTAGGGCAGCAAAAAGTTGATAGCAGGAGGAAACGTGGAACAAGATCTTAGGGTCCAGCAAGCAGCCAAATAGCGAAAATGTATAGCAAGTGGTAAATGGGTTGCTCTCTAGAAAGCCCATACAACAAAACGCTGGCATTGGTTCCGACTCATGGGAAGTCTGCATCCACACAATGTATGCAAAGCCGGTCACTGAAGAGGCCAGGGATAGGCATCTATCCAACGTTGCAACTTGGAACCCCCAAAATGGACAGCAAGTCACATCAATCAATAGCGGTTCGGTGTTCCCAGTTGAGTCTGAAATTCCCACTACAAAGCTACAGTACAACGCAGAATCAATGGTTGACATAGAACACCTCGTAAAGATATTGAAAACATTAAAGATTGAAGGGGCATTAGGCCTCCTAAATGCTCTTTTTAAATGTAATACAAACTACTGGGCCTATTACCTAGCTCCTCTCTTCAACTGCCTTTATCGCACCAATGTTGTCACAGATTCTTGGAAAAGCAATATCTTCTAACCCATCTACAAGAACAACAACCCAGCCCTACCAAACAACTAAAGTCTGATAGCTTTAATTGATGTAGAAGCAAAACTAGTTACATCATGTCTACTTCAATACTTACAAACTTGGGTAAAGAAGAAAAACCTGATAGCATGAATCCAAACAGGTTTTAGAACAGGCATGGGCACATTAATGAACTTTTTTTTTTAAATGATTTTTATTGATTTTAATAAAGTAACATCCAGAGCCTTTGCATGACAATTGAAGCATACTGTTGAAATTGTAGATTAGCAATAAAAATCGAATGGCATAGGTAGGGGCATAAGGAAACACTCAGTCAAATAGTATTTCCGTGTCTACTATGCTGGGTGGCTTGCTGCTTCACTCCGCAGCGCCGTACAGCCAGGGCACACTAATGAACTTAACAGCATTAAGCATTCTAGTAGAGAAGGCCAAGCAAAGGAAAGCTCGGCTATTTGCGTGTTTTGTAGACCTCAAGTCTGCCTTCGATCGGGTTCCCCGAGATCGTCTCTAGATAAAACTCAAGAAATGGGGCATTCCAAGAGACTTGCTGAGGGCAACTGTTGCACTGCATACAGATACTTGGGCACAGGTTAAACAAGGTAACGGTAGCAGTTTCACAAACAAAATTGTCACAATGAATTGTCTTAAACAGGGCTTGTGCTGGCCCCAGGCTTGTTCAACCTATGCCTAGTTGATCTTGAAGGTGCCCTCCAACAAGACAACAGCCACCCTCCGATTTTGGCGTCAGAGGAGATTGGTCGTGTGCAGTATGCAGATGGCATTGTCCTCCTAAGTCAAACTACAACAGGCCTAAAGCGAAGCATGAACTCTAAAAAACTACCTGGATGTTTAAGAGTTAGAGCTAAACTTAAATAAAACGAAAGTAGTGTGCAAGGTGGACACCAAATTTAATACATTCACCTGGTTCATAGAAGACAATAAGGTCGAGGTGGCAACCACATACAAATATTTAGGCATCAGCGTGGAGAGTCATATGACATTTAAACATCATGTGGCAGCCTTACAAGCAAGAGCACAGTCATTAACCTTTGGCTTCAAACACTGAAAAAGAAATTGAACTGCCAGTCTTTTGACCATTCATTACCTGTAATGTCAGCACAGTTAATGCGGCATGGAAATCATGCACAGACGGGAAATATCTACACTCAATAAGATCCAAACAAGGGTGTACAAATCATTGTTCTCTATACCAAAAAGAGTTTCACCAGCGCAGATCCGTCTAGAGTTCAGCTTAAAAAATCAATTAATTCAAAGTAAGAGCTCTTTTCAAAGTCAAAGACAGCTTTATTCGATTGCTATTTCATATAATCATAAAAGCACATGAAAACATACATATTATTACACAAAATAGTAATTCAAAAAGCATATTGTATATCAATTGCTGTTTCATACGATCATGAACGCGTAAGAACAGTCATGTTATTAAACAAAATATCAATAAAAACATGATGTATTTAAAATATAAAATTCAGGATTAATGCTAGTGTGCCTTTTGCGTCTATTTGACCTTTATAGTTATATAACTATACTTTTCCTGAGGCTAACTACTTTCTTTAAAAAGATTGCTATTCTCCACATGATATGTACATTATTCAAAGATTGTAATACAATGAACACCGGGTGGCATTTTCTGAACCCCAGAGATTTTAGTACTGGGACAATCCATGCTTTTCTTAATTCTCTATAGAATTTACAAAATAAAAGTACATGAATGGTGGATTGTTCTGAGTGATTGTCACATGGACACAATTGCATTTCTCTGCCCAGTCATGCATTTTTGGAAAGCTTACAATTCTGTGAAGGATCACAAACCTAAATCTTGTCAATAAAAACCTATTGTAGCCACCAGGTACAGTTGCTAAATATGGTTGAATATTAAAAGTGGTTAAAATCAGTTGATTCTGCTGGACACTAGGCTTTATAATACTGGCCGACAATCTTAACGTATCCAGCAGCAGGAGACCCTCTTTTTTTAAATACTTTCTCCTTACCAGATGCTTAGTACTCGGGTCAGTAAATTATTCTATGTGGCCTAAGTCATGCATTAAATCTCGAACGTACCTAACCCACGGAATCTTTAAAACCCTTTCCAACTTTAAGCTGTCCATTAAAATATCCCTATTTAGCTGGGTCTTCATTTTTGTCCAAATCCGATGCAATAAACGGACAGGCTCCATTTTTATGAGGTCAGAGAGGTATGGTAAGCCAAGTTCAGCATGACAGGCGTACGAAGATGTACTACATGGAACTGACAGAATGTATCTCAAGAATTTATTTTCCATCGTTTGTAACGAGTACATATCAGCAAGACCCCACACCCCTGCTCCATACATTGCTGTGGAGACACATTTCGCTTTATAAATCTGCAAGAGCTCCACTGGAGGTCTCCTGCCTAATTTTCTTGAAAAATAAACAAGTGCGGTAGTGCTTCTTGCAAACACTAATTTTTTTGCTAATACTGCTTGAGCCCAGGAATCAGTTTGATCAAAGAGTATTCCAAGGTATGAAAATCTCTTTGTAGGCACTATTTTCTGTCCATCCACAAACATTTCCCTGCATCTCCCACTGCCCCGGCCACACCTCATTATGAATGTCTTTGAGGTATTCACCTTAAGACCAAGATCACTCATAAAATTAGAAATCTATCTAGCACCCTTTGCAGACCTTCTTCCGTACGTGACATTAAAACCGTGTCGTCCGCATAAAGGAGAGCAGGTATGGGGCGTCCGGCTATCTGAGGAAAATCTTTGTTATCTTTAAGTAATGCATTTCCCAGGCCATTAATGTATAGGTTAAAAAGGAAGGGGGGCAGGACACATCCTTGCCTGACCCCCCTCCTTAAGGAAATGGGGGCAGTGCAGTCACCGCTCAGACCGAATCGAATTCGCGCCTGAGCATAGCTATAAAAGCGTTTGAGAAAGTGGATGATTTGTGCTTCCACCCCATCGCCTCAAGGATCTCCCAGAGCTTAGCATGTCTTACGGAATCAAAAGCTGCAGTGAGATCCACAAAAGCTAAAAACACCCTTTCCTCCTTCACCCGTGTATATTTTCCAACAAGGATTGCTAAATTTAAACTCTGCTCAGTCGTCCCCATGCCATCACAAAAACCATATTGAATATCAGAGAGGACTTTATTGTCCTCTGCTCATACATGTAAATGTTCTACAATTATTCGACCCACTACTTTAGTCATAGAGTCCAATAAAGAAATGGGCCTATAGCATCCAGGGTCCTGGCGGTTCCCCTTTTTAAAGATTGGCACAAGCATTGATTCAACCCAGGTTGACAAAAAGGTGCAAAACAACTGGCATTGATTACCTGTGTGATAATTGGCCCCCATGAAATCATGTTTGACTTAAACAAGTCTACTGGAACACCATCCAGCCCCGGAGCCTTCCCACCCAGGCTTACAGAGATAGCCTGATACACTTCATCCAATGTAAATTGGAGATCAGAGTATTGGATCAGGGAGTCCGAGGAAATTTCCTCTTGGTTGTTATCAATTCTGCCTACACCATTAAATACCCTTGAAAAATGCCCCAGTCCATTGGTCCTCACTTATTGCAATTTCAATTGTGGGACCCCCCCCCCCTCCCTCAGGGGTCAGGAAAGGTGCTTAGACAGCTTTCCAAAAAGCCGAGCTGTCTCCCATTAGAGAGGCCTTATGCAAGGATTCCCATGCTTCGTTTCCTAAGGCCAGTTTTCTTTCCTTAATGGCTAACCTATACTCCCCTCTTTCCTGCCTCACAGCATCTAGGTTTCCAGGGAACTTGTGTAATACACTTTTAAATTGGAGTAAGCTCGAGTGCAATTAGAGTCAAACCATCCCTGTGTTTTCCCTTTTGATTTCTGAACAAATAATGCCTCCTTAACAGCACCTGTTATAGATTGAAAATAATTAAAGATACTGTCTGGGGCAGCTATATCACTCAGGCAAATCTCAAAAGCCAATTTACATTTGGTAATCACTTGTTTAGTAATCAGTAAGGGGTCCACCATTGACCAACGCAAAGTATAACCATTTGTCTTATCAATTGTGATATTAGCTGTAACCTGGTTAGCTTTATCATATCTATCAGGATTACTTGACGGCAGTGATACAGAAAGACACAATGGAAAATGATCACTCAGTGAAATGTCATCAATATGGAAAGTGCAAAATCTAAATGCATGATTATTCGACAATAACATATAGTCTATAGTGGAGCATAAACCCCTTCCATTGAAGAAATGCCGCATGGGGACGGGAATGGGACATAGCTCGTTTACAAATCCTAAGTCAAGGCCTAAGACCATTTCAATGTACAACTCCCCCGATGTTGAGTGACAAAAATGGTTATTACTAATCCCTTCTTCATTTATAAAGCCACACAATTTCCCATCAACATTTGGGCACAAGGCACAATTAAAATCCCCTCCCACAATTACCATTGTATCTTTGATGGTGCTACCGCATAAAGTTTTTATATCATTACCCAATTTTTTTTAAACGAGCACCACTTTGGTAGGTAGAATATTGTTATAAACATTTGTCAGTGCAATACATTGCTTACTATCTATATCAATTTTAACCCCTTCAGTGCCCGCCCCTTTCCCCGCCCTGTGCCGGCCGTTGCATTAGCGGGCGGGGTTTATGACGAGCTGGTCTCGTCATGGGCACAGCGCAACCGCGGCCCATGACGAGACCAGCTCGTCATGGGCATTGAAGAGGTTAAGCAGTTGATAATAAATTTCCTCCATGTATAACGATTTTTTTTTTTTTCAGGCTATTGGATATGTAGGTACAGAGCCCTCCCTTTGCCCTTCCGCTTAGTCCCTCAACTGCCGAGGTATAAAAAGTTTTAAACCCATTAATATGGATTCTTTCTTTAGCCCATGTTTCCTGGAGACATAGTACGTCATGGTTTAATAGGAAATCACACCAGATGGAGTTAATCAGCTTAGAACGTAATCCCGCAATGTTCCAAGAAGTGCCTAGGAAGCTAGTTAAAGCTACTGTGCTTGATGCAAGGCCACCAGCATTAGTAGATACCCGTTCTAGGGTTGTATGTTCAACATCCCCAAGAGACACACCCTAAGTCGCATTACTGATGCCCATGCTCTCTTCCCTTTGATCATCAAGGGCCTGTTATAACGTGTGAGTACATAAAGCTGTAAGAGGCTGAGCAGGGTTAATTTCCTTATTATGTAGTTTATGACCTCGGTCCCCCATTGTGCTCGTGGTGGTTAATAAAAGGAGGGAGTCCTGGATCAGTCAGTCAGTCTAAATCTTCTAATGTATTAAAAATGTCATAACAATTTCTTGGTGGGATCGCTCAACTAGGCTGCCTGTTCTCTCGGAGTATCTCCCCACCCGATTATTCCAGGGTCTCTGGAGGGTTGATAAAAAAAAACAGAGTGAGAATGTTTATGCCATTGGCCATGATGTGCCGGTTTCCGGCCCTATCCAGGATAAGCTACACCAGACTAGGGGACCTAAAGGTTAGACCTAAAGACTTAGTTGATTTACCAATCCAGGCTATTCTCCAAAAAAAAGAATGTCTTTTATGCCGGTCCTGGAGGTCACTAAATGTAAAGACTTATTCCAGAATGTTGATCAGTGTTCATAGGCGTTGGGCGGTAATGAGGGAGCATTTGCCACGACATCCGTGTAAGGAGTTGCTTCTGGCGGAAGATGCAAATGCGAATTTGAATTGGGAGCAATTCCGTGATTGGGTATCTGATGACTCTGTGTATGTGTGGGTCTCAGCCCTTCCCGTGATGTAGTGCTCCCCTTAACAGTTGGAGGCCCAATTGAGGGGTTTAAAGTCTCGGTATGAGTCGGGTTTGAACCTATTAAGAAATGCTGGGTCCCTAAGTGAGCTGATGAAGGGTTGTATGACGTTACAACGCATTCCGTTGCAACGCATGCCTTTACCACGCATGCGTTACAACGCGAATGCAATTACTACGCATTACCTTTACCACGAAAATGCCTTTACCACGCATATTTTTATAACGATTTTTGTTGTAAATCTATGCATGTTAATGGCATTTTTTTGGTAAAGGTTATCTCCGATCCCTGCTCCAATTCTATAAACTGCTCCCGATTCCCACCCACAAACCCTTTTATCAAATACCCCTCCCCTTAACCCTAATAATTTACCCCATCTCTTCACAACCCCCTCATCCCTTACATTTTTATTTTTTAAAATGAAAATCCCCCTTACCTTTCCTCGACCTCTCCTCTTCAAGCTCTTCTGTTGTGACGTTGCACGTCGTAAAAAGGAAGCGGAAGTGTCTTTCCGTTTCCTCTAATGACGCTGATTGCCTCCACATTGCGACGGAAACAGGTGAGTTTTTTTGGGGGGAGACCTCCCCAAGCCCCCTTCTTTTTCGCACGTTTTTTTTGGGGGGGGGGGGGCCCAAGCCCCCTTTTTTAATAATAGCCTTTACCACACATGCCTTTACTACGTATTTCGTAGTAAAGGTATGCGTGGTAAAGGCTATTCGTGGTAACCACGCATGCGTTTTAATGCATGCGTGGTTAATGTTATGCGTGGAAACGGCCGCGTTGTAGTGGCCGTTTCCCCTGATGAAGGAGGTATGTCACCTTGGTGTGGAGGGGTTAATTCGATCTGGTTATATAACTATGCCAGCAGAGGTTCTAGGGCAGTGTGCTTTACTTAGGGGATCGCTAGCCACTTTTCCCATTCCCCTCGCGGGCGATGTATCAGTGCCCCTACAAGGGCATGCATCCAAATTAGCTGTGGAAATGCTTGTAATGAGCTGCTCTAACTTGGTAAGTCTGGCTTCAATTAGAGTCAATTTCTGTAATAATGGATCCAGCAAAGCTGATAGCTTTTAACCTTTTCCAAAACTCCTCCTCCTGTGACCATGAAGGAATCCCGTTTGTGACGGTGGATGTTGACATTGTGTTGGACCTCTGACTACCATCACTATAATTGATGTTGGTTTTGCGTCTAGTTACCCTGGGTGATTGATGTTTTTGTTTCTGTGGGCCCGACGCTTTCTTTTTTTGGGAGGCGATTCGTAACTATTATATTGTCTTATTTTTGCCTTCTGACCCCTGGTAGTTATGTTAGACTTACATTTCCCGCTAGCTGACTCAGAGGCCATGCTTATTTCAGGGTCTAAATCTACGGGCTGCGTCTGGTTAGTTTGAGTAGTATCTTCAACAGAGTTTTGCAGGAGAGGCCCTACTGGTACATTGCGGTTCTGAAGAGGTTGTGGTTCTAGTGATAACCTGCGTTCAGTGAGCTCAATTTCGTGGATGAGTGCCGATTCTGCTCTTAAAAGAAAAGCATTTAGGGCCATATGTACGTAGCCTAATACCGGTCGGTAACGGCCGATTTTCGGTAATTATACCGTTACCGACCGGTATTTAGGCTTCTGCAATGTAGGGGGCACATTACAGGATTCGGTATTTACCGAATCAGTAAAATTACCGATTCGGTAATTTTACCGATTCGGTAAATACCGAATCCTGTAATGATATGTAGGGGGAGTGTGTGGGTGTTGTGGGGATTCGTTATTTACCACCAACTAAAAGTTGGTGGTAAATGACGAATATGTGAAAAAAAGCATTTTTGTGCACGTTTAAGTGTGCAATGTGGCAGACATACATGCCCTTAGGGCATGTATGTGTGCCACATGTGCACACATGCAGGAATCAGGGGTGCAACAGGGTGTCACTGTGACACCCTGCCACCCTTGATTGTGCTCCCCCCATTACCGAATTGGCTTCAAGGGATGCATTATTACCGAATCGGTAAATACCGGTTCTAAAATACCGAATTTTAGCGATTCGGTAATAATTACCGAATTATTATCTACATAACATTTACCACTTCATAAATACCGAATCGGTAAAATTCGGTATTTATGAAGTGGTAAATGTTGGCCTACCTACATAAGGCCCTAAGTGTCCCCATGACCCCAAGACCTGCGCCCGACGTGCGCTTACTCATTTTGGTGGAACCAGTAGATAGTAATAGAAATAATAATATATGACACAGTACCTTCCAAAGTCAGTAATCAACGGTCCGAAATACAAATGTTAATAATGTGGCCCAGTTCAGCCTCCTTCAGGCTCTGACGGGCGCAGACGGGCCTACCCTTGGCCCAGACTTTGCCCGGGCACAGCCCGGGCACACCCGTGCGTGTCCCGCACTGCGGGAGCCCAGGAGTCCTCTTATGCGCCTCCGGCGCGTTCTCCATGATGCGGCACCTCCAGGTGCAAGGATCGATGGGGGTTGGAGTCCCCTGCTGCCTCCCCGGCTGCCCCCGGTCAAAGTGCTGGTGCGGCATGCAAATGAGCAAGGTTGCAGGCAAGATTGAGCTCTTTTGCCAAACTACGTTGAAGATTGCAGGCCTCCGAAAGTGGCTCCATCAACAATCAATGCTGGCTCGAAATTGAGGAACTAAAAAGGCACTTGGAAAGAATATCTAAACCAAGCCATCGAGTAATTAGATATTCATGAATTGTGGGCCAGCAGAGTAGAAAAAGAAGCCTTTAATCGAGCAACAAACTCCTGCATACGATTTCTGTCTCTGCTAACAGATAAAAACGCCCTCACAAGAAGAAGACGAGCCGGGACATTACATTCAAACAACAGGATTCCTTAGTAACTGATTTTATGTCGGAAACATGTTTTAAAGTGCTCTGCCCAAGGCTTTAGCTTAGTGTGTTAAAAATTTATTTTTATAGTTGCCTAAATTGTGGTTATTTTAAACAATGTTACTTGTTTGAATACATTTGAATTACTTCTTACAATTGAATGCATTAGACATGGTTATTTTAAATCTGTACTGCAATGGTTTTTATTAACTATGCAAAATAAACTTGACTCGACAAAACACAAACTTGCAGAAACTGGCTCTGACGGACCATTTTCATCCACAGGTTTCCACAAATTTTTCACCATAAAAGGCATTCACCATATTGAAGAAAACACCCTAGTGATTGACCTTCCTGCCAAAATTTCTGAAATTCAGTTTTCTCCTTTCTTTTTAAATCTCCGTCTCCATTCTAGTTTTTCTCTTTTTGCAGTCGTGCGGCTCTTCCCCTGCACCCTCCAAATTGGACCCCTTCCACACATCCTGCTTCGTTGTTTTTAGGTCTCGCCTGAGCCAGCGCATGCGCTGCTCTGGCGAGACTTTTAATATGTGAGCTTCAGAAAATGATACCACACGCTTTTGCTTGTGGCCTAGAGCTTGCGGTTACGCACGCGGTTACGAGCGCAGCCGCCATTTGGCTTTTCTCTCGTCATGGTGCGCGCACATCGCTCGCCAGACGTGACACTGCAGCTGCTTTCACTTTTGCCGCCACGCGCACGCGCAACTGTCGGGCTTACTACAGACCTCTAACTGCCCTGGAAAAAAAGCCTCCTCTGCGCATTGCCACGCTGCTAACGCCGCTGTACCCAGTTAGCATTACCCATCAAGAATGAAATAGCACAGCCTACTTATGCTAGCTATTCACCTCCGGCTCAAATATTACTGCTTTGTCAGTGAGTGCTTCACCTTACGTCATCCACCAGTAAAGTACAAACGATTCAGAATCCGAACCTCATTGCACCCAGTCACTATTGTAGGACACTTAGGTGGACAGTGTTTATGCTGAGTGGCACGTACGAGCTCCATGGCCAACACGCACTAGGATTGGTTGATGTGCTGACAGTACTCCAATCCGAGGCCGCTTTACCCATTACCAGTATTCCCTCCCACTCGACTACCAACATTGTATTCAGCCAATGCCACGTGAACCGGAAGTACTCACATTATAAACACATGTTTGTCAAAAGAGAGATAACAGACAATGGATTTAAATTTAGATTTACTGATAGTTTTTCTAAGTAGCAGCCAGCGACTTTAGCTGTAAGCAGAATGGACAATTGGAGCTGGTTGGTGCTGGCAGTGCTCAGGGGTCTGAGGGTTCGTTGGATGGTCTCTCTAATCTCTTACTCTGGTGAGGCATTTATGCGATATGTGAGCTATGCCACCTCAGATAGAATTTTCTGCAGGACTGATAAGGGCAAAATTCACTGCTTTCGCTTTTACAGGTGCCACGGATTTTGTGTGCATGTGTTTCGGGTGTGCCAATGGGGTGATGCTTTTATGAGTCAAGCGCTACACTTAATTGGAATCAGTAATTCTGTTTGTTTGCATTCGGGAACATGCAATATAGTATCTAATTTAATTTTTATTTATGGCTCACTTTGCCTTGCTGTTGTTACACGAGAAGCAGATCATGAAAACATCATAACTACAAGTACTAGAATGCAAATGATAAAGTAATGACTCAATGAACTACTTGCACTGAACGCGGGACCAGCGTGCGCACCACTCCATTCCTCTTCCGTTTCTCCTCTCTTTTCGATTCCATTTCTCTCTTACCACCGTAACCCCCACTCTTTCAAAACACCTCTCCCCCTTAATCTGATCTCCCCACCCCTCTTCTCTCTTCCTGATCTTGCTTCTCTCATTTTCGCTGTGTTTTCTTCTTCTTCATATATACCTCTCCCTCTCCATTCTGTTCCTAGAGTTCTCACGCTCACTTTCAGCCCCACTGCCTTCACCTCCCCAACCTCGCTCCACCCTCTCTCTCGTAGGCCTCAACCCGTCTCCCATTTCTTTCTCTCAATTACTACCAGTGCCACCCCCCCACCCCGTACTGTATGTTCTCTGCTTCAATCACTCTCCCGTTTCTGCCATATGTTTGGTGCCCAGATCTCACTCTGCTCTCCCTGTCTGACTGACCAATTTCACCCCTTTCCATTCCAGCCGGCTCTCTTCCATTTTCGTGCCCTCCTTTCTCTTGACAGGTTTTCACCTACCAGGTGCTTTAAATGGAAATACCGGAGTGCCAGTACTTTGTACCGGCCCATTTGAAGCACTGGGCCCTACCCAGCCGGTATCGGCGGCTTTCCAGACAGATGCTGTTTGACACACCAAGTGACTTAGTGCAACAAACATTGGCATAGCCAATAGGTCTCGCCTTTGGGACCTTTCAAGTGTTTAGCCATGCAACAGTTGTTGTTGCATCAAGAATATTGTGCTGCATAACTAAATACTTAGAAGGTCCCAAAAGCGAGACCTATTGGCTATGCCAATGCTTGTTTTGAGTTACACCACTTCCTTCTTTCCCTTGTCTATTTTTCATTTAGCATGGGAGGGTTACATTGTATTGTATTGTATTGCAGCATTTGTATAGCACTAACTACCCCTATTTGGGGTTCTGAAGCCCTTACCCACCGAGATAGCAAATTAAACGGTGTAGGGTGTGTTGTTGGGAGGGTTTTTTTTTTTTTAGCCAATATGGGTAGCGATGTCATGTTGTGCATGAGGACCAGCAAGGTGCAGCTATCAGGTCGTGAGACGCAGTGTGATTATTAAGGGTATGTGAATGATGGATGCTGAAATTATAATTATGATAAGGACTCACCAGCTTATCCACAAGAGCAGTAGGATGATGTGAAATCATACAGCTAAAGAAAGGAAAGGGTGGTAATCAGAGAAGGCCCAGTATTCAATGCAACCACACGCACCAGGCAGAGATGCTGTTGAATGAGTAAAAAGATGCGAAAGGGTAAAAAAGGGAACTGGTGTCAAAAGCAGTAGCCATGCACCATATTATTTTATTTATGAAATACTGTTTACTTCTGAACAAATGCAGCCAGTGAAGGAGGAAGTGTGTGAAAGAGCAAAGAAGGCTGCCAACCTGTTTAGGAACTACACAAACTTTAATAGGACCCCAGTTTCAATCTACTCCCAAATAGGCCGAAGGAAGCCATACATTTGAGCTCGGGTAAAATGCCCTAAGCCCCTCTAAGGCTCTCATAGGCTCTCAAAGCCAGACGACCAGCAGTTTGGCAAGCCGCATTCAGGTCGTAGTTCAGACCCAGTTAGAGGAGCACCATGTGCAAGGTAAGGGTGAGAGGCAAAGGGCATGGGTAGGTTACTGGCTAAACAGCAGAAGAGCAACCGGACTCTGCTGTCCTCACACCCTCCGTACTTGCCCGATACTTTTCGTGGATCCCAGAGACCCTTGTTCTCTTTAGTTTATTTCTGCATATCAGCCAACTGCCACCACCTCCTCTATTGCTCCAACTAGCATACTCAGATGTGGGTTGTCCATAAACAACAAAGGATGGCAGGGACTAGTAAGTCTTTAGTAAGTTAATTTGTATTTTGTATAACCACCTGATAAGGGTATAGATTTATTTTAAAATAACTTGCTATTCGGACTGAAATCCCTTAACCTGAAAGCATTGTTTTTGATTTTTAAAGTGTAAGGTTATATCGCTAATCTTTATTACATAAATGTCACTGAACACATCCTTCCTTTTATCAGTTGTATTGGTAAGTACAGTTATGTTTCCATGATTATCCTCTCTTGTCATTCGCTAAAAGATGACTAACATTCGAACAATGTTTTATATGTGTTGCGGGGGCATAGCCTGGAGCCGAAAAAATGGCGGCCGAATAGAAAAGCTCCCGTCCACTGGACATTAATCCCCTAAAAATCCTAACAGTATCCGTCCTGCCAGCTCAATCCTTAGCAGCAGATGAGAGCAATGACGGGAGCACCGACGCAATGTTCCGGAGGGGTAGGCCGGCGGTGGTCTCGAGATTCCCGGTCCATGGTGAAATTGCAGGCAGTCAGTCATTATCCACTATACCACGGTGGGAGGCTGTCGGAAGGGCTTCGTAACAATCCTCACCCAAACAACTGAGTCACTTGGTGGGTGGAAGCAGTGTGTGAAGGGGCCCTACGAATGGGAAACATCACCGGTCTGCCCTGAGACAGAGAAATAAACTGGACCTACAAAACAGCAAACGGGGCACAGGACCCTGGCACAGTGGCTGACAGCACCCACCCCCCACTTGGGGCAGTGGTGGTGAGTGGGGAAGCCCACTCGACTAAGAATATCGGGCCCAGTGTTATATATAGCATGGTTTGGACCACACACAGTACACCCCCCCCCCCCGACCTAGGAATCCCACTGGCAGCAAGAAAGCACAAAGGCGATCTTTGCCTCCCCACTGTTCTCAGTGGGGAGGCAACTCCAGTGTGAGTGAGAAGGTGTGGAACCCACCCTAAGAAGCCTGACAATACTCCACAGTGGGGGACTGAAAAAACTGAAAAGCCGCTAGGTAGAGGAAGCCAGGGTAGCACAGTAGAAGGCTCCCCTCTGAAGGCAGGTGACAGCGTGTACCAGTCAGCCACACCCGGATTCAACTCACCCCTCTACCCTTGTGGGCCCCTAGCTGTGCACTCCAATAATAACACCAAACCCAGGGGCAGCATTGGTGATCGGGAGAACTCACTAGATCAATAATATCGGGCCCAGTGATCAAAGCCGGACAACGTGTAGCTCCCCCCATCTAACCTAGGAATCTGACGGTTGCGAGAAAGCACAAAGTTAACCCACCCACAGCAGCAGCTGGCAACTCAGAAGAGAACCTGTGGGGCCCACTCTAGGATGCTAGATACTACCCCGCAGTGGGAGACTACGAAAAGTGAGAGGCTGCTAGGTAGCGGGAAGCTTAGACGGCATTGTCGGAGGCTCTCCTCCCTAGGCGGCAGGTGGCTGTTTGTACCAGTATCCTACTCCTACATCCTACTCACCCACACGGATGGGCCCCAGCTGTATCCGCTGATGATACTGCCACCAGAACGGAGTAGTGGAAGCACCATGGTACATGGTGAGGGTAAAGAAAGTCAACAGAATAAGATGGACAAATACGCAATACCACGGTCAACGACCAGGGCTGGGAGGCAAGATACTGAAACCATGGGGTAAGAAAACCTGGAGGAGGATCATGTAACCAGAGATCCCTCACTAAAAGACATAATATCAGCAGTCCATGAAATCAGGGACACATTGGAACCCAAAATAGACTTCATAACAATAGAAGTGAACCTAATAAGAGGAGATTAAATAAATTGAGCAAAAGGGTCACAACTATGGAAAGATGGTAGAGGGGTGCAATGGTGTGAAGATGCCAAGGGCCTCAAAACGAAGGTCGCTCAACTACAAAAAAGAAATGGGCAAATGCAAGCTAAACTTGAAAATTACGAAGGCAGCTGAAGACAAAATAACATTAGGATTGTGGGGGTACTGAGAGATCAGAAGGGCCCAGCATGGAACTGTTGCTAGAGGCTCTTACACTGAATACACTACAACCGCAGGACTTCTCTAAATTCTTCCCCATTGACTGGCAAACAGAGCACCAATCCCGCCACCTCGCCCAGGGGGCTCGACCGAGAACACTGATAGCAAGAATATTGAACCACAGGCCATCCTCCATGTTGCCAGACAACTGAACTATCTGCAATAGGAAAGCGCAAGCATACGCTTCTTTCCTAACTTCATCCTCAGAGTCCAAAGACGGAGACGCACTTTTGATGAAGTGAAGAGAGGTCTCTGGGCAAAGAAAATAAAATATATGATGTTGTTCCTTGCAAAGCTACGTCACATGGCTGAAGGAAAAACGGGGCACTTCTGCGAGTAGCTAGAAGGCTGGACATCTGCAAACACTTGTTGCACTCCGCAAGAGAGGGGAGGAGGAGGATCAGGATCACAAGACACAATGGAGACAGCCCATGGTGAAGCTAGTCGTCCATGACAGGGAAGGAATCTCATGTCCAGACAAAGAAAGGTAGACAATCTGCAGATAGGCATGCAATTATTCCTTGCCCCACACTGAGAACTGCTGGGGGGAACACATGAGACCAATCCCAGAGGGCCTCGCAGGCAAACTGGACAGGAGAACTAGCATGGGAACTGGAAGAGTCACGTTGGAGCACAGACAACAAATCATGAAGAGGATTGTATTACCGACACAGAAGAACTAGAAAACTTGTTAACTGTTTATTGTTGGTGATATATACATCGTGGTTGGGGAGACAGTTACTCTGCAAGTTTGGGACATGGTAGCTCAAATCCTTCATAGCAGGGCAACAGAGATGGAGGAGTTGAGACAAGGGGGAGAAGAAATGGGTTCATTGGTTAAAGCAAATATCACTCACACACAGAAGGGACAAAGGACCATGAAAGGAGAAAAGACAAGAGGGAACACCATGGGGAAGAACTGAGAAGGAAGGCTACACTGCCAAGACCACGATGGCAGTTGAAACTTCACTGAGTGCATTGACATGGAATGTCAACGGTTTAGGCAATAAACTCAAAACAGGGGGAAGTCATGCAATATCTAAAAAGACATGGCCCGACGTGGTCATGCTACAAGAAACTTACTTAAAGGACACAAATGTCATTTCTTAGAACAGTATGGATACATGGTGCCGGCCCAATCTGGTTTTGCCACTTATTTAAGGGGGGCAGGCCTCCTGATTAAAAAACAGTCCCACACATCTCACACAACACATGGCAAGGCCCACAATGCCCTTATGCAGCACAGACAGAACACTGGAACAGAAAGACACTGAATCTGTGCTCCACATACGTCTCCCTGATACTACACTTCAATAATCTACACTTCAAGACGTGGGTACACTGCTAATGCAACTGCCACCTTGAGATATTGGTGCTGGGGGGAGATCTTAATATGGTGGTTGAAGGAGCAGGTCTGTGTGCCAGCTCCCCTCCTCGCTGCCCTAGGTTGTTGCGCTCTCCAGGTTTTGCCCTTTGTGTTTCTCTCTTTCTTCCCCATTGCAATCACTCTATGCCTTGTTGGTTTTACATTGTTGTTGGTTCCGCTTGTTCTGTGCCTCGTTGTTTTTCCCATTGTCATGGTTTCTACTAGTCTTGTGTCTGTTGCTCACCCATTACAGTAGTTTCTGCCAGTTATGTGCCTTGTTGTTTTTCCCTCTGTTGCTGTCTCCACTGTTCCTGTGCCTCTTGTGTTTTTACCCATTGCTGATGTGACTGCTATCTCTGTGCTGGGGGTTTTTCTCCATTCACTGTTGACTTTGTTTTTTCTGTGCCTTCTTATTCTTGGCCTGTGTCTGTCACTGTGTTGCAACTTTTGCCCTCTGTACAGCGATCCGGCCCACTTTGCCACCAGCTTTCCTGCTGTTGCCACTCCTGCCTCCTGCTTCCCAGAGACCCTTTCCCTTCCAGGACCTACTTAATGGAGGCCGCACAGCCGCTTCACCCGCAATACCAAAGCAACCAACAAAGCAGGAGACACCGAAACACGACTGCGTTCTTCAGGCCGACCAAGACCGCCATGGCACACTAGTTCATTCTAATCATCACATGATCACGCTGCAAACATGCCACGGAGATCTGCGATTCAATTTCATCCCTCATCTTCCTCACAGAGACCTGGCTGAATCTTGCCTCTGCGCCGGACATCGCCATCACCACCCTCGAAGGCTACTGGGATTGAGCCAACAAACAGGATGGTGGAATTGCGATAATCTACAAGGACACCATCTGCTGCACGACCCCCTCAGACAACTTGACCCCAAAAATTGAGCATCTCAACTTCCAACTCCACATAAAGAAAAAAGGACCATCAGAGGGACCCTAACCTACAGACCACCAGGACCACGCCCCAGCTTCTGCAACAACATCCCTGACCTCATCAACCTGATCGCCATCGACTCCGAGCACTGTGTCTTCCTGGGGGATTTTAACTTCCACCTCAATGGACCCAGCGGTACCAGCACAACCGACTCCTGCAAAGCATGAGCAACAATGGCTCAAGCAACTTGTCACCGACCCTACCCACATCTCAGGACACATGCTCAACCCCATTTTCATGTCCACATACAAAGTCAAATTACAACCACGTCTCACAGTTCACCTGGATCAACTACTACATCGTCCACTTTACCGTCTCAGGACCTACCAACACTGGGACCGTGCCCCCTCGCTCCAAGGGCAGAAACTGGAACACGATATCAGAAGACCAGTGGAACAATGTTCTCAACTCTCAGACACAACGTCCAACCCAGAACAGGCTGCGAAGAACGTCTCCCAGTGGGTCACAGGATGCGCCAACACAATCGCCCCCCACACACCTGCCAAATCCACAGGAACTGCCAGAAGAGCCAGCTGGTTCACTGTGGAGCTGAAATCCACTAAATGCAACTGCCGGCAACTAGAAAGGAAGTGGCACACCAACAAAGAGACAAGAGATCATGCTACCTTTAAGACAGTACCACTGCCTCCTGAAAGAAACAAAGAAAAACACCCTAGCAAACCACATATAAGCCAGCACAAACCACAGCAAGGAGCTCTCTGCCATCATGAAGGAGTTCTCCAACCCTGCAACCACCGAGAATGACATCACCAACTGCAAAGAACAGTGTGACATCCTGATGGACTACTTCCACAACAAGATCTTAGTCATCTACGAAAACTTCAAACCCCAACCTGCCGCCCTCCATGACATCAGCACACTCACACTCACACCGACAAACACAAACTCTGGACACCTGCTCACCCATTGGGACCCTTTCACAATTCAAGCCACAATCTTCATCATGAACTTCATGCACTCAGGAGCACGCATGGACCGCTGTACCTACCAAGTCTTCAACCTCGGGAGCAAGACGATTGGTGATGAGCTCAAAGAAAGCGCTGAACATCTCCATCACCTCTGCATCCTTCCTTAAGAACTGGAAACATGCTGAAGTGAGGCCCCTCCTGAAGAAACCATCCACCGACCCAGCCGAACTGAAGAATTACCAGCCCATCTCCCTGCTCCCATTTCCTGTGAAGGTTCTCAAGAAGGCAATCAACCAGAAACTTACCAAACACTTGGAACACAACACCCTCCTGGGTCCCTCTCAATTCGGAATCCGAGCCAACCACAGCACGAAGACAGCCCAGATCACACCCACCGATGACATTAGGGCCCTCTTGGACCACGGCAAAATGGCAGCCCTCAGCCTACTGGACCTGTTAGCCACTTTCGACACCGCCTCCTATCACATCTTGATCAACAGACGCCACCACATTGTAATCCAGGGAGACGCCCTTAAATGGATTACCTTATAACTCACTGGAAGAACTCAGAGAATCTGTCTCCCACTGTTCACCTTGGAACCCAAGAAGACCATCTGTGGCGTCCCCTAAGGATCGTCCCTCATCCTCACCCTCTTCAACACATACATGACTACCCTGGTCAACACCATCAGATCGCATGGACTCAACATCATCTCCTACACAGACGACACCCAGCTCATCCTCTCATTGTCAAAAGACCCCTCCTTCACCAGAGCCAACTTCCACAGATGTATGATGAATGTTGCCAACTGGATGAAGGACAACTGTCTCAAGCTCAAAACAGACAAGACGGAAGTCCTCATTTTTGGGAACAATACCTCGCCATGGCACATAGTGGCCTGCTGAACTCAGCCTATCCCCTACCCCGACAGACCACGCCTGCAACCTCGGCTTCATCTTGGACAGCAAGCAATCTATGAAGAAACAGGTAAATGAAGTCTCATTTGCCTGCTTTATCTCCCTATGCATGCACCTCAAGATCTTCACGTGGCTCTCAGTCAATACCAGAAGGACCGTCATGCGGGCCCTCATCAACAGCAGGCTGGACTACGGGAACACAGTCTATGTAGTAATTACCACAGACCTCCTGAAGAGACTACAGGCAATAAAAAACTCAGTGGCAAGACTCATCCTTCACCTACCCAGATGGACCTACAGAAGCTACGTTGGCTCTCGATCCAGAAGAGATGCCAGTACAATATGTTAACCCATGCTTACCAAGCCCTGCACAAGAAGGGCCCTCATACATCAACAAACGCTTGACCTTCCACAAACTGACCAGACACCTACGATCCACCCCCTCTTCCTCACAGACACCCTGCTAATCTGTTGAAGCAACAGTGGAGAATGCTCTTTACGACTTTCCCCTGCACATCAGCGCTGCCTCATCGCTCTTGCAATTCAGGATGGCACTCAAGACCTGGCTGTTTGCATGAACAGATCACCACGAAGCAGTTAGCAGCTCCAGCGCCTTTAGACCCTCTCAGGTGATTTGCAGTGCTTTATAAATCTTTAATTGATTGAAGAAGGGATGTACAGAGAGAAAGGGCAGAGAGGCAAGGACAGAACTACCCCACTGGCTAGTTTTTTGGAGGCTATGGGTCTAGCAGACATGTGGAGGGCCCAGAAAGCACTAGATAGGAAATACACAATCTACTCTGGAGTGCAAAAAAACTTTTACAGACTACATCTTAATGCGTCAGATTCACCTAGGCCAATTCTGAGAGGTCAGACAGCCAGGTGAATCCCCAATCAGACACCATGTGGGTTGAGATTAAGAGCCGAGAAGGGAAGAAGAGAAATGGTTGGCACATAGATATGTCGTAGCTAAAAAATAAGGAAATAGTGAATAAAGTACAGAAAGACTCAGAACAGTATTTCTTGGAAAACAAGTTATCAGTAGACTTAGAGATTACACAGAGGGAAGCACACAAAAAAGTGTTAAGGGCCAAGCGATCTCTCTGATTGTTGCTGAAAAGAAAAAAAGATGTGAACAGATGACCACACTAGAAAGAAAAACTCTAAAACCACCGGAGGATGCTTTACATGTAGCAGCAGGAATACTATACATTGGAGTAAGTTATATAGCCACACAGTGCAGGCTCTATGAATTTGGTAACAAATCTGGTAAGCTACTTACATGGCTATGGCAGAGAGACCGTGGCCGGTCCTCGGTGCCAGAGATCCGGCAACCGGTGGCATGGTATGGGCAAACAATGATATGGCAAATGCCTTTGCACAACATTTCCTAGCAGTCTATTCCTCCACAAATCCAAATAGAAGGGAGACTAAGGATGATTTCCTTAAAGATAGTAGGGCCCCTAGACGCTCACCCGAGGATAAGTCAATGTTGGAACGTTTGAACCTGAGGAGATAATGGCAGTTATATGAGAAATGCAGTCGGACCGATTTCTACAAGACTATGGCCAGTATACTAGGTGAACCCATGCTATAGATGTTCAAAGAGGCATGAGACAAAGGCAGCCTCCTGTATGATTTGAGGTTGGCCAAATTTGTGCTCATACAAAAAGCGAACAAACCGCCTAACGAGTGTATCGCATATAGACACATCTACCTAAATTCAGAGGTAAAAGTTCCGGCAAAGGTGTTGACAAATAGGCTAAACCAGGTAATCACCACTTTAATACACCCCATCCAATCTGGGTTTATATCCAAAAGGTGAACACAACTCAACCTACGGAGACTATTTGGGTGCGTGGAATACATATGGGCTATCAGGAGCCGCCCATGGTGATGTCTCTGGATGTGGAAATGGCATTCAGCACGCTAGATTGTAACTACTTATTTGGAGTTTTGGAAAGAATGGGGTTTGGATGAGAGTTTAGAAAATGGATGGAGCTATTCTACAGGATACCAAGGGCCCTGGTGCAGGTGAATGGAGCCTTATCGACTCCCTTGTAGTTAGGGAGGCGGAGCAGAAAGGTGTGTCCACCATTGCCCTTACTTTTCACGCTGCTCTGGAGCAATTGGCAGCATGGGTCAGGACGGACCCCTGACTCGAGGTCCCCGATGGGACAGGTCACGGTAAGAAAAATGTCACTATATGCTGACGATACGTTACTCTATGTGGCTGAGCCCGAACACATTATTTCCAGAATGCTACACTTCTTTAAGCTCTACAGGAACTACTTCAGTTACACTATAAACTTGGCTAAGTCACACCTGTATCCCTTGATGAGAGAGACTAGGCTAGTGTATAGCGGCTGTCTGCTGCAGATCATGATGCTGGGCTTCGCTATCTGGGTATTTACACATTTTCACTAGCAACCTCTATGCCATTCTAGACCAGTTCCTACTGGACGTGAACCATTGGCAGCCCCTCCCGCTTCACTAATGGAAAGAGCAACAATGTTTAAAATTATCTACCTACTCAAATTTCTATACGCCCTGCAAAACACAGCCTATAGGATACCTGAGGGTTTCTTCAAGAAGGTAGAGGCACAGGTCCACATTCTGCTCTGAGATGGAAAGGTGCCTCGTATTGCCTTTCAGAAGCTAACAAGAGAGATTTATGATGGTGGCATCTCGCTCCCAGACATACAAAAATTATTATTGGACCGCACAGCTGGTGAAGATCGATGACTGGGTAGCTGCACCATTGGATGAGTCCTTAATATGGATTGGCAGGTATACCATGGGAAATAGAGACTATTTAACAACCCTATATAGGAATAGACTGCCAACACCACTCTCAATCCTCACTAATGCAGTGGTGACAACATGGAAGGAAGCCACAAAATATTTAGGCTGGTAGGGGCAACTCATGGAAGAGACACCACTGTGGGACAGTGATGCCCTAGCCAAACTGGGAAAGCTTACAGGCTTCCAGAAATGGGACCTTATTGGTATAGATAAGCTAGGAGATATATGGTGTTGGGGATTTTGTTACACTTAACACTCTATGACAAGAGTAGCACTTGGCTGACTCTGAGACTGACACATGCACACACCTTAAGCACACCCTGACAAACCAAATCACAAGGGACACCAAGTTCCAGAGTCCTCTCAACTGGAGAGCAGAATACTACCTGATCTACTACACAAAAAAGCTGTATCCCTAATATACAAAAATATACTAAGACAACTCCCTGGACACGTTGCGACAATTGAAATTAACATGGAAGGTGGACCTAGGAGCCTTGGATGATGAAAAATGGGAGAAAGCATTAACAGCACCCCGGGAGGTGCCGGAGAGGATGTGCACAATTGTGGTAATTTCAGCACGTCTTATGCTTGTGCCGAAGAGACAGCAATATTGGGACCAATTAAAAGACTGTTTCGAGCAAGTTATGGGTCTGCAAATAGACTGTGCCCCTAAAGCTTTTGTACTAAACATAAAGAAAAGAGATGGATTCCTAAGTACACATAAACATGTATTATCATAGGACTGATAATGACCAAACAAAATATTGCTAAGTGTTGAAGGATGCAAGAGCCACAGACCTAGAAGATTAGAAAAGGGATATGCACTAGAATGGTAGCCGAAAAACAGGTATGAAGGGAGAGGCTGTCCCAAGAAGTGGAAGTAAATAAGAAGGGATTGGCAAGCACAGAGGATTACAATTTAGGGGCCGATTACGATGTTATGCAGAAAGTCTCCGCCCGACACCGAATTAGAATCGGGACCGACTGACTTGCGAATGGCGGTTCCAACCGCCAGTTTACGATGCGACCGAACACTGTTCGGTATAAGTCCCATTGTTCCCTATGGGAGCTTGTGTTCCGTCCGACAACCTGCTGTAACTCAGGCTCCAATGGGGAAATGAGGTGGGTGTGCGGGAAACCCTGCACCCTGCAGCAGGCAACCCACTGTGCCTGCAACACAGTGCAGGGTTTTACAGTGGGGGTCCCTTAGGTACCCTCTTGGCCACGGGGGCAAGGGAGCCCTGCCAGGGGCCCCAAAGTCACTTTCTGACAACCACAGGGGAAGTAGGATTCTTAATATGTAATCTATTAAATATGCAGTTGATTATCACCATCTCAAGTCTTGTGATGCATGTTGCAACTTCTGTGTTTTAAACTAATAAAAATACTGTTTCAAAAATGTTTTTAAATGTCTTATTACCTTAATCATTTTCATGATGCGTCTGTTTGTGTCTTCTAATGCCGAGTTTATCATATAGCTTTGATCGAGAAAACCCTTATCAAGCTCTTTAGGCTAGATGTATGATTAACTTTTTTATATCCTGATAATCAATATTTACAATAATATTTAACATATATAATGAATAATTCTACGTATACAGCTTTGTTGCTGTCTATATTAACCCCTTCCCCACTCATGACGGAACCACTCCGTCATGAGCCACGGGTGCGCTGTGCTCATGACGGAGTGGTTCCGTCATGCTGCGGCCGTTGGCGGCCGCTCCTCCCACGTGGCGCTAATTCCCCGCCTGTGCGGGCGATTAGCGCAGTGGGTGGAGTCATGACGGAACCACGCTGTCATGAGCACAGCTCACCCGTGACTCATGACGGCGTGGTTCCGTCATGAGCACAGCGGCGCCGTCAACCCCCCCAAACCCCCCCAGCGCTGTGGCGGAATTCGCGCCGCAGCGAAGGGGTTAAGAACCACCAGACCTCTTGACATTCTTCAAGCAACAATTCAGCCCGCTACCATCTGTCCATCAAGTGAAAGTATAATATAATTACATGTATTTCTTTCTTAAACGTTTTCTATCAATTTTGAATCCTTTGACTTCTGTACAGAATATCCCTACAGTGATCTCTTTGTCAGTCTTAATATAATTTTTGATTGGTTTGCTTTTATGACTTTATACCATAATTTAATGTCATAGGGGCAACTCCCCTCTTCTCTCCATCAGCTGAGTGTCAGCTCTTAATGTAATGGACAAACTTCTGGCGTTGTTGAGTTGGGCGTTTCATGGCCTAATACTGTGCTCTGGGTTAGATTAGCTCAGCTAACTATAATTGCTGAATTTTACCAGTTTTGGATGAGTGAAATCTGACCCTAATTATAACGTCCCTGTAACCTTTGTTTTTTAGTGAATTTCTAAGGTTTTTGAATTCTATTTCCTAGCTATAACATCTCCATAATCTTTGTTTTTTTGTGTGAATTATGAAGGTTTTTTTTAATTTTATTTTCTAACTGTAACCTATAACCTTTGAGAGTGTGTGTGTGAGTGGCTGTATAGGTTGGTGAGTAGGTGTATGACTGGCTGTATGGGTCTGTGAGTGGGTGAGTGAATAACTGAGTGGGTCTGTGAGTGGGTGTGTGAGTTTCTGAGTGGGTGCATGAGCATCTGAGTGAGTATCTGAGTGGGCATGAGAGTGTCTGAGTGAGTTTGCAAGTGCCTCCACAAGTATATGAGTGAGTCTGTGAGTGAGTACATGAGTGTCTGAATGAGTATGTCACTGAGTGTGTTAGTCTCTGAGTAGGTGTGTGAGTGGGTGCATGAGTCTCTGAGTGGTCTGTGAGTGGGTGTGAGAGAGTATGAGTGGTTCTGTAAGTGGGTGCATGAGTGTCTGAGCGGGTGCATGAATGTCTGAATGGGTCTTTGAGTGGCTGTGAGAGTGTCTGAGTGGTTCTGTGAGTGGGTGCATGAGTGTCTGAGTGGGTCTATGAGTTTGTGTGAGAGTCTCCGAGTAGGTTTGTGAGTGGGTCTGTGAATGGGTGTGCGAGTGGGTCTGTGAGTGGGTGTATCAGTGTCTGAGTGGGTCTGTCAGTGGGTGTGTGGGTGTCTGAGTGTGTGAGTGGGTATCTAAGTGTCTGTGTGGGTGACAGTAGATGTGTGAGAGACTGGGTAGAGGAAGGTGGAATCTGACTACTGGTTGCCCCCAACGTTTTGCCTGGTATTTGAGTGGTTTTTGACTAGTCTGGCTGGGATCCTGCTATCCAGGACCCCAGCCTATCTGCTTTCTCCCTAAAACTAATGTGAAGTACCCTAGGTACAAACTAATTGGATGCTGAGGATGCCCTGACAGTCCCTTGTAGATGGTACCCTAGGTACCCAGGGCATGGGTCCCTCAGTAGGCCTACCAGGGCTGCAGCACTTATTGTGCCACCCAGGGACAGCCATACAAACTGACACCACCAGACCACTACTGTAGTCTGGGTAAGGTGGTGCTAGCACCCCTTACAGGGATATAGGTACCCTATATCCCACCCCATTAAAACACATATACACTCATAGGTCACCCCTATAGCAGGCCTTGGTAATCCTACAAGGCAGGGTGCTGAGGTATGTGTGAGGGGGGACCCCTACATGAGTAGGGCCTCTCTGCAACCTTCGTAAAATCATTGCTGGGTTGTTTCTAGTGTAGCCATACCATATATTCTTAACCGCATTATAAGTCTATCGCGATAACGCGATAACTTGAGAATGGCTACACAGAACCATATCGTGCTTGGTGTCAAACATGTAGGAATCATACCCCCAGTTCAGTCATGGGCATGAGGGTACGATTCCCCCCTGCTAGAGGGGCGAAATGGGAAAAGTGGTAGAATTTAGACACCAATTTAAAAGTGCACAAGTAACACAAAATGGCTACTGCCCGCCACCTACACGACCCTGGCTGGCTGTTGCTGGGGAAAACCCCAGCCTCGCCAGCTGGACAATAGGGCTCCTGTGGCAGGGAGGTGCTAGCATCTCCCCAGACAGGATAATGTGGATTGGAACAGGGTGGGTGCACCAAATGTCCTTTCAGAGTTGCACGTAGGCAGCTGCAGAAGCCTCATTCTGCATACATCGCTTGGAACCGGTTCAGGGGCATCCTGCCCCTCGCCCTGGCGGGAAACACACAAAGGGAAGAGGGTGTAGCCACCCTTTCCCGCCTCACCTCTCATTGGTGGACACTACTCTGGACACTCCCCTAATCTTGGGGATAAAGGTGAATAACGTGGCCTCAGAGCCTCAGATTAATCTTGAACTTTACAGTCTTGACCTTCGACTTGCTGCTGCCCAGCTGATGGAAGAAATCTCCCTTGGGATAAAGGAGTTATCCCCCTGCTTGGCAGGCACCTGAAACACTGCAAGTGACCCGGTTGGAACTTCGCTGCTCTCACGAACTTTGACGACTTCCAGAAACCTTGAGGTGGGTTTCCAGCGCATCCCAGAGGCCAGTGAGTGTGCTCAACGAGTTTGGGCAGCGTGGACCACGTGGGTGCCGAGATCCCTAATACCCCAGGACACCGGCCACCTCTTGTGTAGCACACGGCCCTGACCAGTGGGGAAGTTGTGCTTTGGCCCGTTTTTGAGCCAACCACTCTACAGCAATTGTACCAAAGACCAGCACCCTAGCCCCCTCCGGTGGCCCGTGGGTGCCCTTTTACGCACGCCAAATTGCTGCCTCCCGCGGTCCCTTGTCTCTCGACTTGTGGGCCCTAGCGGAGGTCTATCTCTACAATCAAGAGTTCCCCTGGTTGCTCCAGGCCTGCTCTACAGTCTCCTTGAAGGAGACCTCTCCCAGACCTCGTGGGTCTGCACTGTAGCTGATTTGTTTATTCTTCGTGGGTTGTGGTTGCCAAGGCTTAGTGGATCCAATCCGGACACTAACACCGCTGCAACCCTCATCCAACGTGGGACAGTTGCCCTCCTGAAGCTGGCCTTCCTTGAAGCCTCCCAGAGCCCGTGGCTGCAGATCCAAGCTACACCACTTTCCACCTGAAGCACCCGACATCGAAGGGCTCTTTGCTTTGAGCCTCCTGGTCACTTTGCCGTGACCCAGACTCTGTCCCCTCTGCTTTCAGGTTCTTCTCTACAATCTTCACATCTTTGATCTTCACGGCATCATCGACGCTTTTGGCTAGCAGAACTTTTGACTATTTTCCCATTGAAAATCAGCCCGCGACCCGACAGCAGAAACAACCTATGCACCCGGCTTCCCTGGGGCAGGTAACAGTGGTACCTCGGTACTCTCGTGGTAGTGGGCTCTTCAAAAGCTTAAGTCTGAAGTTTTAACTTTGTACTCCTGCTAGCAGTATTTTTAAACTGTTTATTTCCAACCGCGACATTCTCCATAGGCTGTAATAGAGATCCCGATAGCAGCTACTTGCACTGCACGCGCCTCCCGTGGGTCCCCTTCCTCATAACCTGGGGTGGATTCTTAAGGGGCCAGCGATCCTGAATGCCCTAGGCATTGCCTGTAGAATTGTCGTGGTTCTTATACCACTTTTGTAGTATATGGTTTGGTCCCCCCCTGGGGCCCAATGTTAATAGTGCTATTTATTGTGTCTATCAATGCTTGTTTGATATTGTAACTTTGCCACAGCTTCATAAAGAGACTGTGGGATTCTGTCTAGAATAAATACATATATTTTATATATATACCTGTGTGGGCTACTCTTTCATTTGGTTATTCAAGTGGTTATTATGGTAAAACAATAAGCTTAACACTCCTTCAAGACTTAGCCTGAAGGCTGCTCTCCACAGCTTCCACTAGGATAGCTTTCTTTAAAGGTTGTCTTAAACCTATCATCAATAACAGTCGAATTGGACTGGTGCAAGGTCTCCCTATAACTAGGAGACAGCATATGCCAGGCCAACTTCTCACATTGGTGTGCAGCGGTTGGATTCAAGCTTGCCATTGTTTTACCAGATAACAAATTGAATTTCTAAAGTGAAAGCCACTAGGTACCAAAGGTACATATAAATTCAAGCTTAGAATACAATAAGTTCTACTGAACTTAGGAGTTGTGTGTAGAGGGTTTAGCACACCTTGACTACAACTCAAGAAAGGGTTCAGTAGGCCACACTTAGTGTAGGTAGATACACCACTATCACTACACTAGAAATGTCTTTAGGTTCAGGTGCCCATAATGCTCTGGAAGTACCCCAAAGGGTCCCAGTCGACAAATATGATCATCTCTCCTTTGCTGATCTCAGGGAGATGTGCACCTTTAGGAAACTTAAGACAAACAAAGGTGCCAATACCCAACGTCTCAGGGAAATCCTGCTCATAGCAGACTTTAAGCAGACTTTAGGGTCTGATGGGGTAGACAGGTTGGGTGGGCACCCTTCAGAAGAGGACCCTCCTAGAGAGGACTCTGATGAGGACCAGGAAGAGGATGAAGATCCTGACCTGGAAGAACCAGACCACTCACAACATGGAGGTGATGGCCCAAGAGGCACTCCCTCCATCCCTAAAGGGAGAGTGGTGGATCCCAGAAGGAACAGATCCCCCTCAGTGGGGTCCAACCATTCTAGGAGATCCAAAAGGACCTCTGCCTCTCCTCAGAGGAGAGAATCCTCCCAAGAGAGGAAATGCAGACTGATCCAGTTTGAGCAGGCAAAGCTACAGCTCAGGAGAGAACAGTTAGCATTAGACAGGGAGTCCCTGGAGCTTCAGAAAGCTTCAAGAAAGTGGGGTCTAGAGACCCCTGGTGGCAGTAATGAAACCCCTAGAGTTAGAGAGAAAGTCCCTGACAATAGGAACCTCCACAAGATTGTGCCCCCCTATAAGACAGGGGATGATATCCACAAATGGATCTCTGCTCTTGAGAGGGCCTGTAAAGTACAAAGGGTCCCAGTAGAGCAGTGGGCAGCAATCCCGTGGCTCTCCTTTGCAGACAAAGGTCGAGACAAGCTCCTCTCTGTAAGAGAAGAGGATGCTGATGATTACTATATCTTGAGAGATGCTTTAATAGATGGGTTTGGCTTAACCACTGATCAATACAGACTTAAGTTCAGAGACACCCAAAAAGCACAGGATCAAGATTGGGTAGACTTTGTTGATTGTGCTACCAAGGCATTGGAAGGTTGGTTAAATGGCAGTAAAGTAAATAATTATCAAGGATTGTATAATCTCATAATGAGGGAGCAGATTCTTAATAATTGTCAAAACCAACTCTTACACCAGCACCTGGTGGACTCTGATCTAACCTCTCCCCAAGAATTGGGAAAGAAGGCAGACAAATGGGTCAGAACCAGGATCAGGCCCAAGAACCAAGGTGGTGAGCAGAAGAAAGATTCTACCAAGCCCAAAGAGAAATGTGGGGATAATAAAACAGAAAAGTCCCCTGAAGGGCCCCAAAAACCCCGTGCTGGGGTTGGGTCCCAAAACCCTTCCTCTTCTAACAAGAAACCATATTGCCATGTGTGTAAGCAACCTGGCCCCTGGAAAACTGACTCCAGTTGTCCAAAGAATGGCAATAAAGAAAATATTCCTCCAGTTGGAGCTCCAACACCTCCTGTTGCTACTAGTAGTAATCCCCCAGGTGGTGGGAGTGCACCAAAAAACTTAGTTGGGTTTTCTTGGGGAACTCAGGTGGACTCTGGCCTACCCAGGTCCCCTACACAAGCAACTCTAGTCTGTGATGGTGGCATGGGGTTTGCCAACTTTACCATGAGTCCCAGTATCCTGGGCAGGTACAGACAAGAGCCCATGATCAATGGTCAGAAGGCTGTGGCCTACAAGGACACAGGGGCTAGTGTCACCATGGTGACCAAGAGACTAGTGCCCCTAGAACAGCTTTTACCTGGGTTTAGCTACCAGGTGACCAACGTTGATGGAGTTAGGACAGACCATCCCATGGCAGTAGTAAATCTCAGCTGGGGAGGGGTCACTGGCCCAAAGAGAGTGGCAGTGTCCCCCACCTTGCCTGTAGATTGTCTACTAGGGAATGATCTGGAAATATCACCCTGGGCTGAGGTTGACCACAAGGCCCATTTGAAAATGGTAGGAATCCCTGAGAGAGTGGATGAGACCCTGAGGGCCTCACCTCCACCCCAGGAGAAAATAAAGGGAGTGAAGCCTGAAACTATGGATCACTCCACACAAACAGAGAGCATAGGGGGAGAGGAACAGTCCTCCCCCCACCAGACTAAAGGTAAGGGTCAAGTTTCTCAGGGAACTGATCCTGCCCCTTGTGAAGTAACTGCCCCAGAAGTGGACAGGCCTGGCCCGCCCACCTCTCTGATGGCAGGGGATCCTTCCAAGGTGGTACCCAGTCTGGAGCAGGTATCCTGCCCCTCTCTACCCTGCCTCAGTCAGCCCAGGGCTGCAGAGGTCAGGGAGGTTAGTGGACTCTTAATGGGCCCTGTCCAGAGGAACCCCCTCATCAGCAGATTAGGCACACCCAGCAGAGTAGTTTCAGCCAGGTGAATATTCCTCTACAAACTGAGGGATCCCCCTTACCCCTAGGTATAGGTACCCCTCAAATGGATGTTGTTGAGCACAGGGAAACCTGGGGCATAGTTGCCCCAAACCTTCCAGTGCCCTCCACTATTCCAACCAAAGGGATCCAACCCCCAGCTGTAGGCAGCCAGAGGTTGACCCTTAGGGCCAGATATGACACAGTCATGGGCAGAAAGGCTTCCATGGTGACCAGTGATCTGAGGAGGTTGAGACCAACCCAAATAGGGCCTCACTTCCAGACACCCCACCAGCCCACCTCTGTCCCAAAAACCAATACAGGTAATTTCCCTAGACTTTGGAGAAACTCTAGAACCCCTTGGGGTAGGATTTCCCAAGTGGACCATGAGACAGGGAGCAACCATGCTAGTGCAGGTTCTTCCTTATATGGCCACTCAGGAAATAAAGGCTTATCTGGACAAGGTTAGCCTTATCTCCTTTCGTTTGGGGGGGGGGGGGGTTATGTAGGAAGGTGGAATCTGACTACTGGTTGCCCCCAACTTTTTGCCTGGTATTTGAGTGTTTTTTAACTAATCTGGCTGGGATCCTGCTATCCAGGACCCCAGCCTATCTGCTTTCTCCCTAAAACTAATGTGAAGTACCCTAGGTACAAACTAATTGGATGCTGAGGATGCCCTGACAGTCCCTTGTGGATGGTACCCTAGGTACCCAGGGCATGGGTCCCTCAGTAAGCCTACCAGGGCTGCAGCACTTCATGTGCCACCCTGGGACAGCCATACAAACTGACACCACCAGACCACTACTGTAGTCTGGGTAAGGTGGTGCTAGCACCCCTTACAGGGATATAGGTACCCTATATCCCACCCCATTACAACACATATACTCTCATAGGTCACCCCTATAGCAGGCCTTGGTAACCCTACAAGGCAGGGTGCTGAGGTATGTGTGAGGGGTGACCCCTACATGAGTAGGGCCTCTCTGCAACCTCCGTAAAATCATTGCTGGGTTGTTTGTAGTGTAGCCATACCATATACTCTTAACCGCATTATAAGTCTATCCCGATAACGCGATAACTTGAGAATGGCTACACAGAACCATATCGTGTTTGTTGTCAAACATGTAGGAATCATACCCCCAGTCCAGTCATGGGCATGAGGGTACGATTCCCCTGTGCTAGAGGGGCGATATGGGAAAAGCGGTAGAATTTAGACACCAATTTAAAAGTGCACAAGTAACACAAAATGGCTACTGCCCGCCACCGACACGACCCTGGCTGGCTGTTGCTGGGGAAAACCCCAGCCTCGCCAGCTGGACAATAGGGCTCCTGTGGCAGGGAGGTGCTAGCATCTCCCCAGACAGGATAATGTGGATTGGAACAGAGTGGGTGCACCAAATGTCCTTTCAGAGTTGCACGTAGGCAGCTGCAGAAGCCTCATTCTGCATACACCGCTTGGAACCGGTTCAGGGGCATCCTGCCCCTCGCCCAGGCAGGAAACACACAAAGGGTAGAGGGTGTAGTCACCCTTTCCCGCCTCACCTCTCATTGGTGGACACTACTCTGGACACTCCCCTAATCTTGGGGATAAAGGTGAATAACGTGGCCCCAGAGCCTCAGATTAATCTTGAACTTTACAGTCTTGACCTTCGACTTGCTGCTGCCCAGCTGACGGAAGAAATCTCCCTTGGGATAAAGGAGTTACCCCCCTGCTTGGCAGGCACCTGAAACACTGCAAGTGACCCGGTTGGAACTTCGCTGCTCTCACGAACTTTGACGACTTCCAGAAACCTTGAGGTGAGTTTCCAGCGCATCCCAGAGGCCAGTGAGTGTGCTCAACGAATTTGGGCAGCGTGGACCACGTGGGTGCCGAGATCCCTAATACCCCAGGACACCGGCCACCTCTTGTGTAGCACACGACCCTGACCAGTGGGGAAGTTGTGCTTTGGCCCGTTTTTGAGCCAACCACTCTACAGCAATTGTGCCAAAGACCAGCGCCCTAGCCCCCTCCGGTGGCCCGTGGGTGCCCTTTTACGCACGCCAAATTGCTGCCTCCCGCGGTCCCTTGTCTCTCGACTTGTGGGCCCTAGCGGAGGTCTATCTCTACAATGAAGAGTTCCCCTGGTTTCTCCAGGCCTGCTCTACAGTCTCCTTGAAGGAGACCTCTCCCAGACCTTGTGGGTCTGCACTGTAGCAGATTTGTTTATTCTTCGTGGGTTGTGGTTGCCAAGGCTTAGTGGATCCAATCCGGACACTAACACCGCAGCGACCCTCATCTGATGTGGGACAGTCGCTCTCCTGAAGCTGGCCTTCCTTGAAGCCTCCCGGAGCCCGTGGCTGCAGATCCAAGCTACACCACTTTCCACCTGAAGCACCCAACATCGAAGGGCTCTTTGCTTTGAGCCTCCTGGTCACTTTGCCGTGACCCAGACTCTGTCCCCTCTGCTTTCAGGTTCTTCTCTACAATCTTCACATCTTTGATCTTCACGGCATCATCAACGCTTTTGGCTAGCAGAACTTTTGACTATTTTCCCATTGAAAATCAGCCCGCGACCCGACAGCAGAAACAACCTATGCACCCAGCTTCCCTGGGGCAGGTAACAGTGGTACCTCGGTACTCTCGTGGTAGTGGGCTCTTCAAAAGCTTAAGTCTGAAGTTTTAACTTTGTACTCCTGCTAGAAGTATTTTTAAACTGTTTATTTCCAACCGCGACATTCTCCATAGGCTGTAATAGAGATCCCGATAGCAGCTACTTGCACTGCACGCGCCTCCCATGGGTCCCCTTCCTCATAACCTGGGGTGGATTCTTAAGGAGCCAGTGATCCTGAATGCCCTAGGCATTGCCTGTAGAATTGTCGTGGTTCTTATACCACTTTTGTAGTATATGGTTTGGTCCCCCCTGGGGCCCAATGTTAATAGTTCTATTTATTGTGTCTATCAATGATTGTTTGATATTGTAACTTTGCCACAGCTTCATAAAGAGACTGTGGGATTCTGTCTAGAATAAATACATATATTTTATATATATACCTGTGTGGGCTACTCTTTCATTTGGTTATTCAAGAGGTTATTATGGTAAAACAATAAGCTTAACACTCTTTCAAGACTTAGCCTGAAGGCTGCTCTCCACAGCTACCACTAGGATAGCTTTCTTTAAAGGTTGTCTTAAACCTATCATCAATAGGAGTCGAATTGGACTTGTTCAAAGGTGTCCCTATAACTAGGAGACAGCAAATGCCAGGCCAACTTCTCACACTGGGCCACACAGGAACTGCACCTGCCCCATTATCCAACAACAGTCCACAGTTTTGCACAAAATATCTACTCAAGTGGAGTTCTTTCTACTGATTAATTAATTAATTTCTAAGTGCTACCTCCTTGGGTAATTGTCCAGTATGTAATCTACACTACAGCTGTGTAATGGAGTACGAGCAAATGTCACCAGTGACCTTGTGTGTGTTTTGGCAATGTGACTGTTCCTGGTGCGTCTTCATCCAGAAATATGTGACAACATGAACCCTCCTACAGAGAAGACAATGAGACTACAAAGAGGTAAATCTCCACCAAACAAGGGTGCCTCTTATGTACTATATGAAGCAAGTGCTTCTTTGTTTGTTGGAGACGTCCTCATATTCCTGGACACTAATAACGGCTCACCAAATGCAGTGGCAAACGCACTGGGGGGGTGCTTGTTATAATGTCCATCCTGGCAAAAGGCAGGAAGACCTTTGCACACTACTAAGGTGGGTGGGTGAAATGGCAAAGCTTCCAAGTGATTTGTACATTTGAATACTCATAGTAATTTAAAGGAAGAACTACAAATTCTTCTCTTACCAGGTAAGGACATGAAAGGACCCACTTGTCACAGCCCTTACAGTTTGCGCTCCAATAGATCAAGAATGCATTCACCTTCACAAAGCATTTCAGATAGTTTTTCAATATGGAATTGCCAAGAAAACGCAGTTGCTGTGCCTTTGCCAAGCCCAGGAGTTAGGATCATTTGTCCTTTACGGATTTGGAGCTTCAGTTGGGGCACCTGCTATGTTTGTATTTGTAAACTATTTCTGTTGAGGTTTAATTACCTTGAAAAAAGCATTGGGGCCAGAACGGCCCCAGGGACCCCTTCCGCCTGGGGCCCAGACAAAACTTAATTGGGGAGGAGGGCATGTGTCCCCCCTCTCCAGGCTGATTTAGGCCCCGGGAACGCCATCCAAGGGGCCCGGCCAAGACTTAATAGGGGTGGGGGGCGTACAATTCCCTCACTGGCTGATTTCAGCCCAAGGGGCCCCATCCCCTGGACCTTGACCTCTTGCATCTGGTTGCCCTGGAGCCCACCCAGGGCACCCAGTGTGCTGTGTTAGGGACCCCTGGGGGAGCCTGAATGTCCCCGCAATACCTGTCGGCTCTCTGCCTCCAGCGGGAGCTGGCATTGCTTCGCACGCAGGGAGCTGCTGAATATCCATCTGTTTGCCTGCCCGCATGGCAGTGGGCAGGGAAACAGATAAAAACTCCGCTCCCAGCAAGTGGGAGCAGTTTGATAGCTTCCGCTTGCTGGGAGCGAGTTAGTGTTTGCTCTAGCTTGGCTGGAGCTGTTATCAAGTATTAAGTCCACTTTGAATTGCAAATACACGTTCTGTTTTTGACAGTGGTTGTTTAAAGGGCTAAAAGAGTAACCCATATTAGGGCTGGATAAAAAATTCACCCAGACCAACAGTGTAGGATACCTAGTTATAATTAATAACTTAAAGTGTTATTAAATATACATTGTTTACATTATTAATATGTATCTTAAAAAATAAAGTTTTATATATGTTTGATTATTTTTGTGATTTCATTTTAATAAATGTATATATTTAATAAAATGTTCAATAGAAAATATATCGGACCCAATTCACAAAGGGAGTCTATGTGCTAAGATCTTTGCACATGTAGATTTCCACCTAATTATATTTACCAATCCTGGGTGGAACTCTATCCCTAGTAGTAGGATTTACAAATCTCCGCTCCTTACATAAGGAGATGGAGCTTCCTACAACAGAAATTACAACAGTAAATTTACTGCATGTAAGTTTAACAGTTGATGGTCTACTATATGTCTTTGTGGGATGCTTTCTGTCCAGCAGAGGAGATTTCCACCAGCATGCCAACAGTGTAATGTTTATTGATTACAGGGAAGCTGCAGTTCTTTTCACATAGATTTTAAACACTAATTAATCTTACAGTTAGCAGGCTGGTTATTAAACCCTTGATTATTAATGGGATTATTATAGATGTTTGTAGGAAATCTGCCTTTTCTGGGTGGTCATCTCTGATTTTTCGCCTTTGCTGAATATTTTATTTTTGTTGGCTTTAGAACTCTGTGCACTTCACCCCGGCTAACCAGTAGTAAAGTACCTGTGCTCCCTCTTTTGACATGGTCAATTTGGCATGTTCCTAGAATTCATTACTATATGGTACAAAATGTAACCAGGGCCTGGAAGTTAAATGCCTCTAGTGGACTGCAGCACCTATTGAGCCATCCACTAAGGTGGCAGAGCAAACCTGGCTTCAGGCCTTCCTCTGTAGCCGCACTGTAACAGTGTAAAACATGCACTGTGACCTGTCAAAGTAAAACCTATTGACAGGTAAAACACCTTCTTTTTAAATATTAATAAGTCAGCCCTATGTAGGCCTTGTGACCCACAAAGCAGGGTATGAGAGCAGTAAATCAAACCACTATTTATAATAGTTATTACAAATACAATGTAATGGTGAAATTAGATTTTTAATAAGGATAAAGAAAAAGTAACTTTTAGAATGTTTCCTTTTCCTCATCTAAAGTTCCCGATTTGCATTATCTCTATAGCTTCCCTGAGGCAGTAATTAGCCTTGAATAGGTGTGAAGCGCCCTAAAGAAGCAAACAATAGGCTGACCTGAATAGGCAGAGATGACTCCTCTGAGCTTCCCAGAACATGCAGGCTGGGGGCTATGGGCATCCTTTTTAACACTACATTGTCAAAACCTGCTTGACAGGTCTTCTAGGTTCACAAATAACACTTGGGACACTGTGGAGGGATGGACGGAAACAAGGTTTTGAAGGCTTGTCAGATTGTAGAATGATGTTTTTTAACCAGATATCTTATAAAGAACAGAAGATAATACGTCCAGAAAAATGAAGAAGGAAAAGTAAATGCTGTTATTAACAGTCCTGTGTTGTTTATCCGGCTATAGTCTGCCTTTTTTCCTTTAGCAATGACATTCTCCTTTCTTCTCTCTTGATCCGGTTCGCCGAGATGATGCCACCAACGCAATCCAGGAGAAAATCAGAACACCCAGGTAAGTAGATCTGCACAGTTTTAACACAAAAATATGTTCCTGTTGTGAGGAAATGGGGTGTATTATATGGTGTGGCTATACAACCTCACTGTGTAATACACTTACCAATCCCCTAAGTACCCTTGGGTTTCATCTGTCAAACCCTCAGCTGAATCTTGTGTAGCTCTGGCACTGAGCAGTAAGGCTTACACAGAAGAACAAGTGTTAAGCATTTAAACTGCACAAAAAACAATTGAAGAAGAAATCGACACGACACTCAAGAAATCCAAAACCAATTTCTAAAGCTACACTGTATTTTTATAACCACTTAGACACTAGAAAAAACTAAATTCCACCGGAGTGTTCTGATTTTATAGATTTATAGATTTTACAAGAAAAAATAAATGAATGCAATTTTATTCTGCAGACAAGCATTGGCAAATTTAATGAATTGGGCACTTGGAAACATTTTTCAAAGAAAACTTAGGTAAGTGTCAATGTGGTCAGTTAGAAGCACTTGGGGGGACCAACTCTGACAGGAAACTAGTCAGGGGGACCAGCAAGGTCTTCAAAAAATGTTACCTTCACAGGTGAAGCAGTTCTTCAGCAGATCCAGACACTTTACCCGCGTTGCAATAGATTCCTGCGGATTGGTTCCAATGCAATGAATGAAGGATACTAAAGATGCTCTGTGGATGTTGTGAATGAGACGCGGTTGACAGGGGTCTTCCTGTAGGGATTCTTTGGTTCATAAAGATGCTGAGGAGGTCCTGTTTGCAGGGTTGACGTCCCACAATGTTCTCTCCGGTATGACTGAAGTACAGTCACCCCTGGACTATGGGCCGACTATGGGCCAGATGTACATCCATTTGGAAGTGCGACTCGCAATTTGCGAAAAATAGCCAGTCACAATTCCAAATGTACAACAATGTCAGAGACACTGTTAGGGATTCCCAATGGGGTCGCTAAATGAGAGGCTCATCAATATTCATGAGGCATGCACATTTTGCGACCCCATTGAGAATGGCTGGCCCTCCCTGGGCTCAGCAGACCACCATGTCTGGAACTGCTTTTAAATAAAGCAGTTTTTTTTTAAATGCAGTCCATTTTCCTTAAATGAAAAAATGAAACGTTTTTGTTTAGTTTTTTAAGGGCATGCATTTGCAAAGGTGAATGGGACCCCTTTCCATTTGTGACTGCATTACCACCTACTTGAAGTAGGTGGTAAATTGTGACTCATTTGTGACCGTCATACATAGGGCTCAGAGTCGCAATTAGGAAGGGACGCCCTTGAAACGCCCCTTCCTAATTGCGAGTCGCAAACACTATTTAGCGAGTCGCAAATGAATTGCGACTCGCTAAATAGCGTTTGCACATGGCCCTGCAGGGTTTTTGCATGCGCTAATGGGTCACAGACCCATTTGCGCATGCAAAACGGGTCATACATCTGGCCCTAGAAGTCACCCATTGTCGCGGCCACAGCCAATCCTTCCGGGGTCAAAGACTTTCCTTCTGAGGGTCCCAGCAACTCTCCGAAAGCACTCAGGGCTCAGTGGAATTGGGTACAACTCTCTGTGCTGGGTCTTGGTCCTCGGTGCTGCACCGCAGCTGGCGGTGGTAGCGGATTGAAGACTTTGGTTTACCAATTTCCCCAGCAGGCCTCTTCAGCTGTTGTGTCCATGTGCTGTGAATAGGAGGAAGTCAGTTGGCCCTTGGAGTTCTCTTGGCTTGACTAGGCTCTGGAGACAACTTCTCCATGAGAAGGACACAACAGGCACAGTCCCTCTTTTCACTAGTCCCCAGGTGCAGCAGGTGCAGTCCTCGTCAGTGGAGCCTCTCTTTGCTGGTTCCTCGGTGCAGCAGGGCAGTCCTTCTTCTGTGTTGGTTGAGATATGATTTCTGGGTGCCAGGGCTGCCCTGGTTATCTTTGGAAACTGCTGTCAGGGTAGGATGTGGTTGGTAGCCAATGGTCTAGTAGGTTCCGTCCCTCATGATGATCACTTCCTGGGAAGTGTGGCATCTGGCTATCTCAGGATGCACCATTCTGCCCACTCCCAGGATGGCGAGACTCCTCTCTCGACACTCAGAGCTCCCTAGTCCACCTCTAGATATGTGGCTGCCAAAGGGCTACATGTCCCTGGAAAAAATGGTTTGACAACTGCCTCTCCTCTCCTGTCCCCAGTGTCAGCCAGTTTGTCTATACAACAGAGCAGCCTTTCTCCTAAATGTTACCCATTTGTCCTTCAAAGGCGGCTCTCCTTTGATGCTTGTCTGTATAGCTTCCTGCAGGAGGAGATAACACCTCTCTCCTATTCAGGCTCCTATTGTGTCCTTTCCTGGGAGTCACAAGCATATCTACCCAATAGGGCAGAAAGCTGTCTGCAGGACGGGCCCCGAGTACAACAGTAAGCGGGTACTGAAAACCTTGTGTAACTACAGTGGAAACTTCTAAAGTTATACTTTGCTCGCTAGTGACATTAAATTCTATTTAACCATTAAATCAGATGTAATGCATTGATTCTTTTGATACCAAACAATACCAACATTAGTAGTCCCATTCAGAAATACCAGGGCTGGGGTGCCGGCCTGTAACTCTGTGCTGGCCAATGGGACTGCAAGCCTTCCCACAGTTAAAACAACAATTTCGGGTTTTTACTGCTGGAACATGTAAACGTACATGCTCGCTTCACTTTTTAATATACAGCGCCCTGCCATAGGGCTCTTTAAAAGGGGAGGTCTGGCTTTTGCCATTACTTTAAATGGCAAAGTCGAGTTAGCAGATTTTAACTGTTTTTCCAATCTGCAATAGCAGACTCAGAGCTATGTTTTACCTTGCCCCACTCAGGGTGGCACAACAACTGCTACAGCCCCTGGGGACACTCTAGCATACAGGACCTGGGTACCCTGGTACCATATACTATATTGTTACATGTAAGTTAGGCTATGCCAAATGGGGCAAGCCAATTAAACATAAACCATTTTCAGGGTCAGAGAATATCCTGTTTAGCAGGGCTCAGGGCATTTCAGAGATATTACACCAATACCTATTAGTCAACATGGGGCAAAACGTTGGGGTAAACCTGAATAAAGCCTGGTTTGTAACACAATGCCCCCACACCCCCGCTAATGCATCCATGAGAACTCAACCAGACTTTTGGTAAGTCTGCTTGACTATTCAAGAAGGAGGAATGTAGGGAAACTGTCTGAACATTGCAGGACCTACAGTGCCTTACATCCTTCTGCGAGGGTCATTCCCACTGGGGAGATTATCTACCTCAACTATGCTAGGCCCCAACCTAAATTGGGCCATAGCTAGGACGGTGTTTCTGTTAATCATCTCTCTGTCCCCTACTTGGACTGTGAGATACCGACCTCACTTAGCACTAAGAGATCACCCAACACTTGAGCAACCCCACCATGACCAACAGGGTCTTGGGGCCCACCCTTACTTCATGTCATGGGGCCTGACTCTCATGCCAAGGACAGTGCTGCCACAAATGCAAGCACCCAACAGACGCTGCTGACAGCTGCCAGTGCCCAGAATCACACCATTAGGTCTCCACTGACAGGTATACTACATGAGGGGCTACGGTTGATTCTTGGGGCCTCTCTAACATTTTTCAGAGTGAGGTACTACCATCTCAGGTGGCAGACATCCTCCACCGACCATTTTCTCTGTCAGTTCAGGGGGACACCCTGATTCTGAGCAGTAGCCTGAGTCTGTAGGACTTCTTGGGAGTCAAGAGAGGCTTCACCAGGGCCAGTCTTGAGGCCCTCCCCCACTTGGGTAGGTTGCCTCTGGCCTCTAGTTAGGAGTGAACTCCCTTTCCCACCCTTACCTTTTTTTCTGGGGCCTGTCTCCTAACTCTAGCATCGAACCTCCAAGAGCCTTGGGACTGTCAGTGCCCTGGGAGGCCGCCCCCTCTTGGCACAAACCAACCTCTGGGAGGTCACTGTCTAGGAGACAATCAAGGGGGGGGGGTCGGGACTCACTACCACCCTATGCCAGCTAAGGGTGTCCCCTGCCTCAAGGAGCACTAAGGTCACAAGGCAGTCTGTGACCTACCCTGGGGCTACCCTAACTCACCTGGCAAATACTGGTCTGGGGACACTAGCCTGTCCACCACCATGGTGTGACTGGCCCTGGTGTCTCTCAGGGCAGTGGTTGGGATCCCATTAACCCTAAGGTTGTGGAAGCACCTACTCCCGCCCTCAGGGATCACCAGCTTACCATCTTGATCCTGCTTCCAGTTGAAAGCTTCTAGGACCTCCTCGCCTGAGGTGTCCTCATCAAAGGCTACACTAGCCACTTCAGTGACAACCTTTTTCTTGGGACCCACTGCATCCCCATTATGGTGTCCTGACTGCTGGCAGTCAAAGCACAACCTCTTTTGCAAAACTTTCTTTAGCCCTAGGTTCCCACTACTTTGCTTGCTAGAGATGGCATGGGTCTTGACACCCTCCTTAGGGTTCTGGGGGAACCTGTTTGGTAGGTTTACAACCCCCTCTTGTGATCACCCCCTGGGCCTTCTTGGGTACTCTTGACCTAACCTACTCATCAGCTGTCATGCCCAGTTCTCTGGGGCTAGACAGCTTTGAGTCTACACGATGCAGGTGCAACTTCTCTGAGTGACAATTTGTTAAAATATGCTCCCTAGCCACCAAATTGTAGAGCCCTTCATAGCTGTCTACTTTGTTGCCCTTAATCCAGCCATCCAGTGCTGCAACTGATGTATACACAGAGTCCACCCATGTCTGTGTTGCCTCCTGCAGTGATGACCTAATCTTATGTCTGCATTCCTCAGGACTGAGACCAAACAACTGGACAAGTGCTGCCTTCATGTGTGGGTAGGATTCTGCTACCTTATCCTCAAGTGTAAGCCGCCTATCCCTACCAACTACTGGTACTAACTCTCATAGTAGTGTTCCTCAGTGTTGTGTTCTCACCTTTCTCATTTTGAGAGCTCTCTCATATGAGATCAGCCACTTGTCTATGTAATTTCCTGGTACATAGCTAGGGACAATCCCTTTGGGCATTCAGACTTGGGCACCCCTGCCAGATACTTCAGTGTCCCTGTTGCTGCCACCATTTCCTTTGGGCCTCGTGTCCAGGTTGGCTCTTCTTTCCTCAATGGCCAACCTTCTCTCAGCCAGAGCTATTGCCCCCTCCTCCAAGTCCAGAGATACCATGCTCTTTTGTATGGCTCTCTGGCTGTGTTCAGAGCCAGCCAGGCTGTGCGCCCTGGGGACCCTCCTGGAGAGTTTGGGGTAGGTTTCTGCTTGCCCCACTGGCTCCACTCAGCAGGCTTTGATTGTCCTCCACCTCTTCTTCATCCCCACTACGTTGGGGTAATTCCTTCCTCAGGCATGGAAGTACCCTGTGATTCTTCTCCCAGGCTCTCAGGTCCTTAATCAAAGCAGGTTTCTTGGCTTCGGTTCCAATTATGATTTTCCTCCCTGCACAAAATGCCCTCAGATCATCCTTTAGTCTAAAGATAGATCTGTCAAGTTGAGCCCCATATCTCCTGTGTTGGAATGTGGATCCTGAGCTGGTTAAAAAATGTGTGGAAAACCTTTTCCTCATTTACTTGAAGTTGTAGGAACTTTGCCAAATTTTTCAAACTCTCCTCCACTCCTTGGGAAAATTCCTGCACTCTTTGGAAACAGTACTCTGAAGTCCAACAAAACTTTTTGAAAGCAAGAACTTCTTTTCTGGGTGTCCAACTATGCGGATTCTACAAGGTCTTAAAGTCAACAATTGTTTTCTACTGCTCAACACAAGTTTTGCATACCACCGTTAGGCACCAATGTGAGGAAATGGGGTGTATTATATAGTGTGGTTATGCAACCTCACCGTGTAATACACTTACCAACTCCTTTAGGACACTTGGGTTGTGTCTGTCAATTGATGTGCATGGGGATGTGCATTCACTGTACACAGCCACTGGTGGGGGGTTGAGGTGTGTTCTGCCTTTCCTGGATGATTCGGGCTGGGCTGAATAGACCTGGGCTGCATTTAGAGTAGTGGGGACAGATTTCCTTGCACCTGAATAGGCCTGGTCTGCCGTACACAATGCTGTCTCCACCTCCTGCCAGGAAGCTGGACCAAAGAGGACAGAACTGGTTTGAACTAAGCACAGAGACTCTCTGCCACAAGAGAGCAAAGGAAAAGGCTGTATAAATATGGGGGCCCAGACCCCAGCACTTAAGAACTCTTTTGAACTCAGCAACCTGTCAAGAAGAAGAGCTGGAGAAATTGTGCGGAGGTACTACCACTTTGCTGTGTGCTTTGCTGTGTCAGTCTGCAGTAGCTGCTTCTGTCTTGGGCAGAGAAAGGACTGGACTGAACTTTCTGCAACTTCTTTGTTTGAGTTTCTCCAAGGGCTTGCGGTAGAGCTTGCCCCCTGTTCAAGAAGTCTCAGAAACAGCAAAGACTTCAAGTTTATCTGCTACCTGCACTGGGAATTGTGTGCTTGGTGCTGCCACAAAAGAAAAAGCAACCCAACGCCACTGCCGGCTCCATGTCCTAAAGGCACCACAGAAGGCACAGTCGCACTTCACACGGCAACCCTGGTGTCACCACCAGCGCCGTTCAATGCCGCCACTGAGCTGCTGCTTGCACCGCGACCTGTGGGCACCACACTTCACACTGACTTGCTTCATGACGGTGCCCTGGTATCCCCAATGACGCCACTCCACGCCGCCATTGATGCAGCTGCTTGCACTGTGGTTCGAGGGCACCCCTCGTAGGTTACACGACGCACCACCCTCATCCAGCACCGCAGCCTTGGTCTACCGACACCAGCGCCATCAACTCCAGTTCATCAGCCAACTACAGCGCTTCCACAACGGTGACGTCACTGCTTGCACTGTGACCTGCCAACACCGCAACAAGCACTGCATCACTTCACACCACAGACCTGGTCTCACTGACGCCGCTGGACGATCGTCACTGAGACCTGAGGGCACCGCACGCCGCACCGCTACACTTTGCACCGCAGCCCCGAAGCCAGCGCTCCCGACTTCAACTACAAGGAGTTCAATCTGCAACGTGTGTGACTCCAAGGGCTCCTGCACCGATGTCTGCCGACGCCGGCTCTCAGGCCTGCATTTCTAAAGGTACTGTTTTGTGGATCTTCCCGAAGCCATAGCTGGCCCACGACACTGCGGTCAGCAGAACTGTTTGGATTTGTTGTTCACGACGCCATGATAGCCCCGGACGGAGCTATCGGCTTCAAGGAACTGTAGTTTAAGTCTATTTTTTTTTAACACTTTATTTATTGATTTTTGCGTATAGATAACCAATGTAATTAGTACAAAACGGGTAGGAAACCAGTGTAGCATAGTCCTCAGTGATACACAGCATGGCAGCATTCAGTGACAAGGCACAAAGCAAAGTACTCGCAATTCTTGTTCGTTCCCCCATTGCCCAGAGTCCATGTAAAAGTCCAAAGGCCGTTAGGTTGCACCACATATACAAATCGTTCATAGATGTACACAAACGTATATCACAGTTAAATTCAGAAAGGAAAAAGAATATGGATCACCATCATTATCCCGGCATTCCCCACTTTTATCCAAACAGGGTACACAACACATCATTATCCCAAGATGATCGCAGCCATATCCCCATATCATACTCCCAGCCCACGACAGCGACCAAAGGACCTCGCGTCGAAAGCCTAGACACCATCCTGCCATGCGCAACCTTGCATTTTATGTGGAGGCCTCAGAGCCGTGTAATAGGAGATAGTGTTTCAGTGGTCCCCATATGTCCCTGGGTCTGGAGCTACGAGGCAACGTTTCTGCGTATATGGAACTCTGATCCTGGCTGTATATCATATCCGCTAGCCATTCCTTAAATTTGGGGGCGCGTCCCCTACCCCATCTGCACGCCACTCTCCGCTTCGCCAACAAGAGCGCCAGTGCCACATATCGACGATACACCTGCGGCAGCTGCTCAGTGTATCCCAGCAGAGCCACAAGTGGACTACAGGACACGGCACCAGACGTTATCTGCGCTAAAGCTTCAAAACAATTTTGCCAATAGTCCAAAACTCTGGGGCAGACCCATGCAAGGTGCATGAAGCCAGCCTCTGGTCTACCACAGCGCGTACAATAGATACGATGAATGTACCGAAAATGGATAATCCGCAGTCTACAGCTGGCTGAAATGCGCGCAACCTGCCTACAGCAGTAACCCCACTGCTCTGGAGACAAGTCAAATCCCAAATCAATAGACCAGTGATGCACCGCAGCATGCGTAGGCTCTGGCTGAAGAGTACGGATCGTATGGTATAACGTAGAAACCATATGCCCAGGGCTATCGGCAGATAACATACGATGGAGCGGTATCAATTTGTCCAGTTCCTTGGGAAAATTCGGAAGAACACTCCGCAACCCCTGTTGGAGCCGCAAATATAGAAAGGTGTCTAACGGAGTGGGAGTCACCTGACGGAAAAACTGAGCACTCGATCTAAATCTACCCTGTATAAAAAGATCCCCCCAGTAGTCAATCTGCAGACGCGCGCACAATCTATGAAACCCCTGGTCTTGCAGCGAAGGCATCTGCGGATGATAGGAGAGTGGTAGCGGTGGGGAGTATAGCATTGCAGCATTAAGACGCTTCCCGATGGCAAGCCAGGCAGTGAGCGTGCCGGTGACAGTGGTGGGGGGCGTGTTTCTGGCAGGTGAGGGCGCATAAAGCGCTCCGCTCAATGGAACTGGGTCCGACAGCCAGTCCTCAGCCGCCACCTGCGGCAGAAAACTCGAAGGCCTCATCCAGTAATAAGCATGTTGCGCCTGCGCGCATGCATAATACAATTCAAAGTCTGGGAGGTCAAATCCACCTTGCGCATAGGGGCGCGTAAGCACCCTCCATTTCAATCGGGGCTGTTTACCTCCCCAAAACAGTCTCAGCAATTCTGTTCTAAAATAGGTGAAGAAATTCCGACCCGGGGGATAGGGAATGTTCAGGAACAGATATAAGAACTGTGGAAGTACTACCATTTTGATCAGGGAGGCCCGGCCGGCCATAGACAAAGGCAAGGCTATCCATCTCGCTACTTTGCAAGCCAGACGATCTATCGCTGTCCCATAATTAAGCCGCAGTATCTCATCTCGGGTATTCCCAATATGAATCCCTAGGTAACGGAAATCTGTGTCACACCAAACCAACGGGAAATCAGGCGTGAACCGAGGCACCGCAGGTGTGAGAGGAAAAATCAGGGATTTCACCCAATTGATATGGATGCCCGACAGATGACCAAACACTATAAATTCACGTAATACAGGGTTCAAATTATCCTGCGGGTCTCTGATGTATAAAGTCATATCGTCCACATATAGCGATATGAGGATGTGTCTCAGGTTACAGCGTAGAGCGCGTTCACGGTGTTGCTGCCGTAATTTACACGCAATGGGCTCAATCGCTAGGGCGAAGAGCAGGGGGGACAGCAGGCACCCCTTCCTCGTACCGCGGGATATGGGAATGTCAGTGGAGATATGTCCATTTATAAGAACTCGAGCGGTGGGATCAGTGTATAGCAGGCGTACCCATGACACGAAGGGTAATGAAAAGCCCATACGAACTAGGAGTGCATTAAGGTAATCCCATTCTACGGAATCGAATGCCTTCATGGCATCGAGAAAGATTGCGGCCATGGACATATCCGGCGCCATGTTCTGAAGTATGGAAAACAATGTACGGAGATTATGCGATGTGGCACGTCCAGGCACAAAGCCAGCCTCGTCCGGCAGCACCAATTTATCTATTAAGAGCAGCAATCTATTGGCTAGGACCTTGGCCAGTATTTTAGTGTCGCAATTCAATAGCGACAAAGGCCGGTAAGAGTCATAGGAGGTAGGATCTTTACCCGGTTTAAGTAACGACGATATCAGTGCCGTTCTCATAGATGGGGGTAGCCTACCACCATCCATGGATTCCAGGCACACGTCCTTCAATACCGGAGCCATAATATCAATGTAAGCCTTGTAAAATTCGGCTGGTAGGCCATCCAGCCCTGGGGCCTTGCCAGATCTGTGTTGCATAATTGCCTCTCTGATTTCATCAAGCTCAAATGGGGCACTTAGGAACTCCCTATGATGATCTTCTAGCCACCCCAGTGCTACATCATCCAGGTAAGCATCTAACTCCATGCTGCCCTGACGACGAGAAGTGTACAGCGCAGAGTAGTGCTCAGTGAAACCGGCAAAAATGTCGGCAGTGTCAACCAGGGCTACCCCATCTTGGCCTTCAATTTCCAGAATACACTGTGTGCCCCTAGGTCTCCTGATCATATCCGCCAGCGCTCCGCCAGGCCGCTCCCCTTCACCATATCTCCTTGCCTTCCAATATTTGCCCCTAAAATTGGATTCCCGTTCCGCAGTTGCTGCGTAGTCAGCAAGCTTCTCTTTAAACTGTACTTGCAAACCCCCGACGTTTCCCCCCGCCATCCCATGCTCCAATGCCTTAAGCTCATGTTCCAACTTCTGCAGTGTGCTCCGCAAATCTTTCAGAACCCCAAAGCTTTTTGAAATGCAGAACCCCCGAATGGTAACCTTAAAGGCCTCCCATAATATCTCTATGGAGTCCACCGATTGTCTATTTCTGTTAAAAAAATCCTTTATCTCTTCTCCCAGTTCCCCGCTAAAAAGTGGATCGAGAAGGGCCGTGGGCTGCAATCGCCAGTGCCTTCTGGGCGCGTCGTAACCGGGCATGTGAATCTCCAACTTGACCGGTGAATGATCGGAGAATGTTTTAGCCAGATGAGTGACTGATGTGAAGATGGTGCAAGATCTCGCGAGAGTAAAAAATAGTCTAGACGTGCCCAAGAGCCTGCATGGGTGTTAGTATGAGTACCCTCCCGAACCAGCACATTGCGAAGACGCCATGCGTCTACCAAACCACCCTCCTGAAGTATTTCCGATAGCACCTCTTGAGCTCTGGTATAATGATGCGGGGCCGGATTCGACCTGTCGTGAGTCGGCTGAAGAGCCACATTAAAATCTCCGCCCCATATCACCTGTGCGTATCCCAGCTCCAAGACCTTACCCCAAAGCACCGAGAAAAATTCCGGGGCATCCACGTTGGGACCATACCAGCAGACTAATATAACTGACACCGTACCCATTTTGCCCCACACCAGTACATAACGGTCCTGAGGATCCACGGTGGAGCCCACAAGCGTAAAAGGTGTATGCTTTTTTATCAAGATGGCGGTCCCCCTCGCATAGGAGGAGTATGAAGCAAAGAATCTGTGGTCTGCCCATCAGCTGGCAAACCCAGGGGCCTTCCGGGGGTCTATGTGGGTTTCCTGCAGCATGGCCACCTGAACACGGTGGCGATCAAGGTAGGAGATAATTTGCCTACTCTTACGTGGGTCTCCCAACCCTCTAACATTCCATGAGACGAATCTTAAGCTGGGATCAGGGGAACCATCAGGCCCTAACTGCGCACCTCGCTGCGACATTCAATTTTCAACAAATAAACCGGCAGTAAGCCATGCTCGTGCATCACCAGGTCTCCAGACATCATTAATGCATACAGTGCGTAAAAACAAAACCATGTAACTCCCCCCCCTCCCCCTCCCACAATGACATCCCAATCATGCCAATGAATATTCCCCAACTTCCCACCTCCCACTCTGCATCCACCCAATACATAGTGTGTACGTTTAACAGAGGTTCTCCCTTATGGGGGGCTTTTCTAGGTGACCCACCCTACCCTCACCGACTGCGAGGCAACACTTTGGGGACACCCGCCTCAGTTACAGTCAGTGAGGTGTTCGGACTTGAGGAACCTTGGAGCTAGTAGCAAATAATGAGAGACACGGAGCGTATCATCGTGAACCCCACAGCGCTCCGCATGTCCGACCCAACCTGCAGGACCTCTGCGTCTACACAGGCGGCAACATCATTTCAACAAAATACAACAAACATATAGGATAAGGCACCTGACGACCAACTAGTCCACTGCGTCTAGGATTTCAGAGCCCACGTCTGCTTCCTTAGGCTTCCGGAGGCGCTTCAAGAAGTCAACCACCTGCTGAGGCTTGGTAAAAAACATCTGTTTTCCCTGATGCGTAACGCGCAACCGTGCAGGGTATAGTAGCGCGTAGTCAACATTGGCTTGACGCAGTTTTTGCTTCACAGGAAGAAAACGCCTTCTTTCCTCTTGTACCATCGCGGTGAAGTCCGGATAAATCGTAAATGGCGTGCCCTCAAAATGCAGGGTCTTCTTTTCATGGGCCACGCGCAGAACGGTGTCTCGGTCCCGGTAGTTTAGAATACAGGCTATGATAGGACGGGCAACAGCCCCCGGGGGCGGCCGAGGCCCAAGCGATCTGTGTGCGCGCTCCACAATGAAGTGCGGGGATAGTGCCTCCGCCCCTATGGTGGCCAGTAGCAACTTTTCAATGTAGGTTTCCATCTTCCCTGTGTTGGTACTTTCAGGGATTCCGAGCACGCGCATATTATTCCGCCAGCTCCTCGCCTCCAACTCCTCGTTCTTTGCTGCTATTATTTTAAGTAATTTGTCCATTTGGGTCACACTGCCCTGGAGTTGTGACGTTGCGTCCTCATTGTCGGAGATCCTACGCTCCGTTTCCGTAATGCGCTCTCCATGTTGATCCATCTTGTGCACCATACTGTCATGGAGTCCATTTTATCTGCCAGCGAAGTTAACCCCTGGCGGACCTCCATCATAAATGCCCTCATTTCACCGTCCGGGCCAGTGCCACTTTCTGAGGCACCCGTTCCTGCCCCCGTGTCCATCTCCGCCGTCTGTGAGCGCACAGATTTTTTGGATTCATAGTTAATACGCGGTTGCTTCGCGTCTGGCTTCCCCATTTCTGCCGCTACGCAGCACCACAATGGGCACCAAGGCGACAAACTTGTAGTGAGAGCGAGCCGGGGAGCGCACAGTCGCAGATCAGCAGCCCCGCTATCAATCCAGACCCACCAGTTCCCGGTGTCTGCACCCACCCCCTGCCCAACACCGCAGCAGCAGATGGCAGCGCCAGGCGGTCCCCCCGCCACACCGCAGCGGCCACCAGGAGGACAAGTGTATTAAAGTACAATCCCTCTTAGTAGCCAACGGGAAAGAGGCAAGTGTGCCACGGTGTCTGCGAAGATCCACGCGACGCCCGCATCCAAGGTGGCATAGAATTCACCGGTACTCCAGGCCACAGCCACGCCGAACGGGGCAGCCCCAGGATCGACTTCGCCAGCAGCCCGGGCCTAGCCAGACCAGGGTCAAGAATATTCGCCAATACCAGGCAATCTCATGCGGCAGCACACGGGAGCCGGCTCAGGCATCCACTCCGACCGGCAGTACACCCACATATAGCGGCAGCAAGGGTGTAGGCAGCCCCCCGCAGCCCCAGAAATGTCTACTGCTCGCGGGGCAGTCAGCAACAGGGTTTATGTTGGGCCATCAATGTCCCGTAGGCATCGGGAGGGCGCACAGCTCCAACCGTGGCCAACGACCTCTCGTCGTAGTCACCAGGCGCTCCAAGCTCAAGTACAGCCGCTCCCAGCGCCTGGCAGCGCAAGACGAAGGGCAGAGGCCTTACATCACTCCGAGTCTCCGTGCAGCGGAAGGCTGCACACCCCGGCCCGCACCTCCAAAGGCGGATCACCCTCCCGGTGCGGCGGGCAACACCCCAACGGCTCTGTGCAGAAATGGGCAGCAGGGCTCAATTGTAGTGGCGCCACCGCTTATGGCCGATCCGCCACCCGTGCGGCGCGCTCGCTATGCTCTGCATTAAGCAATCCCGCAGCGCTGGCAGCATTACCTCGCAGGTGGGGGGGTAAACGCTCCGTCTCTCCGATCGCTGTCCGGCGCTGCATACCTCAGATCTCTTGCACGCCCCGGTCTCTACGCTGGATCATCTGTCCGGGTAGGCAAGTGTCAGCCCATCACCTCCATGCAGAAATTGCCAGCTAGAAGCAGTTTTGGTGGTGCCACCGCCTATGGCCGACTCGCCAAACGTGCGGTGCGCCTGTTGTCCCCAGCATTCAACAAGCCTGCAGCGCTGTCATCAGTCCCTCACAAGTGAGAGGGAAACGCTCCGTCCCGCCGAGCACTGTCAGGCGCTACGCTCCCCAAATCTCTTTTGCGGCCTGGGCTCCACGAGGGAAGCCCCGGCCTAGCGTAGCTTCTGCCGCCGCCGCCTACCAGCCTCGCACATACAGTCACGCGGGCGGCAGCTTCGAGTCGGCACAGGGAGTACAGCCGATCCTCGCAGGTCTCCACAAGTACGTTCCAGGATGCCCCGTCGGTTCCGCCGACAAATACCTCAGTTTATATGGATCGGCAGCCCAGTTAATGAGGATAAACAGCGGATAACTCGGCCGAACTGCGGGAGCTTCACGCAGTGGCAGCCATTCCGCTAGTGCGCCACCTAGCACCCCCAAATTTTAAGTCTATTTTTTTTTTTTTTGAAATCTTTTTATTAGGTTATTCAACAAAACAGAAAGTAAAAACCACTCTTTCAGTGTAAGGCTTAAGACAAAGCAGATTTGAATATATCTTGGTAATTCAGCACATGCAGCACAGAGATAGACATGCAAGCAAAGGACCAAACACATTAGTCTCCATCCCCAATCAATGTGCGAGATGGGGCAGCTAGTCATGGTCGCTGAGGTCAGATTCTGGTGCATCGGGTGGGGGCTCACAGATGTTCCCTCTATACACATTCCAGCCACCCCACACCTGGGACCATTTCTTGGGGCACCCTCTGTGTACATATACCGCTTTTTCAGTCACCATTACAAGGTCCATGTCTCGGATCCAGTGCGCCAGGGTCGGTGCCTGTCCCGATCCCCATCGCTGGGCTATGTTACGTTTTGCGAGCATGAGCCCCAATGTCACCCAGAGCTGGGCCATTCTTACGTGGTCGGTCTGCTCCCAGACGTTAAGAAGGCAGAGCCGAGGTTCGGGCAGGGTGGGGATTTTGGTCACCTGGGAGAGAGTACGGAACACCCCCTTCCAGTAAAGCGCTATGATGGGGCAGTCCCATAGGGTGTGGAGGAAGGTTCCTTCGTGGCCGCAGTTCCTGAGGCATAGTGGGGAGTCCGTCCGACGTAGTTTGAATAGAAGTGTACGGGTATAGTATGTGCGGTGCAGAATTTTAAGCTGGACTAGCCTTAATTTGGACGATATGCCCACCTCCCTGGGGGATGACAGCGCGGCCTGCCAGTCAGTATCGTCAAAGTCTCCGAGTTCTGCCTCCCATTTCCCTTTAAGGACCAAAAAGGGGTCAGGGCGATTATTGATTATTTTCCGGTATGTTAGGGACGTCGCTTTTTGGATCAGATGTTCAGTGAGGAGCCGGTCCTCCAAGGGTGATGACTCAGGGAGCCGAGTCCCGGGTGGAATCGCCGTCCGGAGTGCATGGTGAATTTGCATATAGCGGAAATGTTCGGTGTTAGCCAAATCGTATTCTGCCTGGAGTTGGGAAAAGGTGATCACCTCTCCCCGTCGCCAAAGGTCCCCCACCCTAGAAATGCCAATAAGATCCCACTGATGGAATCCCTTGGTGGTACGCAGCAGCCCAAGCAATTTAGCTTCCCATAGTGGCGTTGCCTGGGTGATCCTACCCGCCCAACCCATCGCACGCTGTGCCGCAAACCATATCTGAAGGGTGTGTGCTGCAGGCCCTGCCTGGACACGACCTCTTCTAGGGTTATAGAGGGCTCCTAGCACCCCCCCCGGAGCAAGCAGTTGCCTATCCATACGGTAGGCGGGGTCGTCGCTTGGTACATGGAGCCACTGATTTATGATCATGAGGTGCGAGGCCCAGTAGTAGGTTTTAATATCTGGGAGGGCTATACCCCCGTCGTACCAGCCACTGGTGAGCTTATGGAGCGCAATCCGAGGTGCCCTGTCCTCCCAAAGGAGACGGGTGATCTCCGCATTCACAGCCGTGAAATAAGAGGGCGCCACCGGGAAGGGAGTATTCTGTAGCGCATAGAGGAATCTAGGGAGAGCGAGCATCTTAAAGAGCGAGGCCCTCCCAAGCAAGGTCAGGGGCAGGGTTCGCCAGTGCTTGACATCGGTGCGAAGCCGTTGGAGGGGCTTCATTAGGTTTTCGGCCACAAATTTATCCCGGTCTGTTGTGACATATATCCCTAGGTATTTGAATCCCTCCCGGGCCACGAGAATATTGCATCCCCTCGGGGGCCGAGGCGGGGAGCCTTGGAGCATATATAAAATGGATTTCTCCCAGTTAATTTCGTAGCCCGACCGTCGCCCGTATGACTCACAGATGTCGAGGAGACAGGCGATTGAGCGCGCAGGCGAGGCCAGATAGAGTAGTACATCGTCTGCATAAAGGGAGATCCGATCCTCCCAGTCTGGCCTCCATTTGAGGCCACGGATCACCGGATCCTGGCGCACCCATGCCGCCAAGGGCTCGAGAGCCATGGCAAAGAGGAGAGGGGAAAGGGGGCATCCCTGCCTTGTCCCCCGCCCCAGAGGGAAGGGGTCAGAGACACGGCCGTTTACCACCACTTGCGCAAGCGGCTGGGTGTACAGAAGCCGGATCCACGCGCAGATCTTGGGGCCAAGCCCCATGTGGCGGAGAACGGCGAACAGGAAAGGCCACTCCACCCTGTCAAACGCCATCCGAGCATCTAACGAGAGTATGGCCGCATCCTCCTCTATTGTGGAGCGGCAAGCAAGAATGCTATGCAGACGCCGTAGGTTTAGAGCGGTGTTCCGGTGCGGCATGAAGCCTGACTGGTCAGGGTGGATTAGGGTGGAGAGGTAGGGCTGCAGTCGTGTTGCCAGCAACTTTGCCAGGATCTTAGCCTCGGCGTTGAGCAGCGAAATCGGGCGATAAGAGGAGCACTCGTGCGCCGGTTTGTTGGGTTTCGGGATCGCGACTATTGTAGCCATCCTCTGATCCAGGGGGAGGGTCCCCCTAGATAGACAGTCCCTAAACATGGCCCGCAGGTGCGGGACTACTAGGGAGGAGTTGTGCTTATAGAACTCGATCGGGAGCCCGTTGGGCCCCAGCGCCTTCCCTGTGCGAAGGGACAGGATTGCCAGTGTTATCTCGTCGTCTGTCAGGTCCGCCTCGAGGGCCTCTGTTTCGGAGGAAGTCAATCGCGGCATCGCGATGTCCCGAAGGAATAGCTCATTTTCTGCCACGGTAGAGGAGGCTTCAGGCGTATAAACGGATTGGTAGTGGGCCGCGAACGCCTCCGCTATGCGCTGAGGGTCCGAAGTAAATTCCCCCTCGTCGAGCCGGATCCGAGCCACCCATCGCGACGCTCGGTCCCCCTTCTCAAGCCATGCAAGCAGTTTTCCCGCCTTGTCCCCAAGTTCATAGACTGTGTGTTGGGTTGCTACCCGCCGAGCACGCGCTGCCTCCCATAGATGGGACCTATATTCCTGCTGCGCCATGCGGAGTGTATGCGCCGAATCCTCATCCCCATGTAGTGTATGGGACGTTTCTGCCTCGGTTACCGAACGCTCCAGCTCTAGCACCGCCTGCCGCTGGGTGTTCTTGTGCTCGGAGATGAAGGAGATGGCCTGCCCACGGAGGACAGTTTTGAAGGCTTCCCAGAGGGTTGCTGAGCTTCTGACGGAGTCAGCATTTTCGGCGAAATAGTGCTTGGTCGCGGTTTTGAGGGCCTTATTGATTTTAGGGATTTTGAGGTACCCGGGATGGACCGGAAACATAGTGCGTTTACACGGGTCGTTGGTCGCAAACGTTACAACCACAGGCGAGTGATCCGAGATACCCCTGGGGAGGTGCGACACCTCGGTCACCCCAGTGAACCCGGCAGGCGAAGTGAAGATGTAGTCTATGCGTGAAAGGGTGCGGTGTGCGCCAGAAAGAAAGGTGTATTGTCGCTCATTGGGCCTATATTCTCTCCAGGTGTCCACCAGGCCTAGCGCGGCAGTGAATTCGGTAAGAATGGAGGTGTCCCCCCCGTGTGCCCTGTGTGACGACCTGTCAAGTGTATGATCCATGGTTGCATTGAAGTCCCCACCTATGATAAGTTCCCCATGCGGGAGCGCCAACAGGAATTCACCCAGTGCCCTGAAGGAGACCTGGTGCAGTGTAGGGGGGATGTAGACGGTCACTAGGTTGTACACCTTCCCCTCCCATTGGCAGGTGAGTGCTGCAAAGCGGCCATATTCGTCCCTACGGGAGTCTAGAAGGATTAGGGGGAAACGTTTGTTAATCAGTATGCCTACCCCTCTGGAACCTGTCGTGAACTCTGAGTGTGTCGCCATCTTGAATCCCAGCCTATCCAGGGCCTTGGTGGCAGAACCCACCAGGTGCGTTTCTTGTAAGAGTGCCACCGCGGGCCCCCTACGCTTGAGGTATTGAATCACCAGCCCACGTTTGATCTTGTCCCCTAAACCATTGACGTTCCAGGAGAGGATCGCAAAGGAGGGACGTCGCTGCTGCGTAGGGAAGCCGGGCATTGTGTCAGTGGTTACGTGGGGAGAGCTATGTGATGCCATCCTCAGGGAGGGATATAGAGATTGTCCACTGCAGTATTCCACCCCTGTGCCCCTGTGCTCGCCTAGTCAACCTGAAGTGCCCGTGAGTGGTAGGTGAACCTGAACTAAAACACAAAACAACATAACAGCAAATTCCCCTTCCCTCCTCCCCCCTCCCTGCCTCCCTGCCATGCGGATTTAAAACTACCCGCCACCCCAACTCAGCAGAGTGCTTAGTTCCCATAAACTGGTTACGTGCGTGTGGGGGGAAAACCGCTCACTGTTCAGCTGCCGATCCCCACACCGGATGCTTGTCCCTTCAAGCAGTCAAGTGTCCGATACTAGCCGGGGGCCCCGCGTTCGCAGCCTCCTGCAAAGTTAAGGCCCCACTGGGCCGTCTGGAGCATCTAGGCCGCAGATCGCCGGGTGACAGCGAGTCCGATCGTCTCCATACCTTCATGTTTCACGGCGTTCCATCTCCTGCCCCCGACTCCTCGACACCCAAGTCCCGGGGAGAGGCTAAGAGGCCGCCAGGGGCATGCTCCCCCCTGCCCCTTGATTTAGCAGGACGCCATCCTTCCAGCCACTCCGAGGCCTCCGCAGGCGATGTAAAGAACCAAGTGCGCCCCTCCGCCTCCACTCGGAGCTTTGCAGGGAATAACATCGAGTATTTAAGCTCTCGAGAGCGGAGGTCCGCCTTGACCGCCATAAAGTCTCTCCGCTGTCGCACCACCGTGGCTGTATAGTCCGGATATAGGGTGACCGTACTGTTCCCCACCCGCAGTGGGGGGGCCGTACGCGCCGCCTGGAGAATTGCATCGCGGTCACGGAAGTTGAAAATGCGGGCCAGAATAGGGCGCGGGGGGGCCCCCGGCCGAGGCCTCCCGCCCGGTACCCGGTGGGCCCGTTCCACCGAGAAGAACTTGGAGAGCCCACGAGGCTGGAGCTGGTCGGTAATCAGTTTTTCCACGAAGAGGTCTAATGCCGGGCCGCGTTCACTCTCCGGCACACCAACGACCCGCACGTTGTTGCGTCGGGACCGTCCTTCCTGGTCCTCCAGTTTGGCCAGCAATTGCTTTTGCGTCAGTTCCAGGGTTTGTATGCGCTTGTGGTGGTCTGCCGAGTCCTGCGTGAGGGTCTCCGCGGTGGCCTCGACCTCTTTAAGTCTTGAGTTGATTTTGGCGACATCTGCTCGGAGTAGCGCCACATCCGTGGAGATCGTACCGATGGAAGCCTGCATCTGCGTCAATGTGGCCATGACGTCCGCCAAGGTAAACTCCACAGGTTTGTCGGAGGGGGGGGACTGCTTCCGATCTGGAAGGAATGCAAATTTGTCCAGTTTGGCCTGCGCCCCACCACGGTGGCCTTTCCCTCCCATGTCGCCAGGCAGTCACCGAGGATGTGCCCGGTCGTGTCCCGCGTGTAGGGTGGTCACAGCCAGATCCAACGCCAGGAAGCACCAGAGCCGGGAAGCAGCACCGGGCCCCCAGGGCAACAGGGCCGTGGAGTCGTTCCTCAATAGGTCACCGGATGGTCAATGTACCAGTGCGGCGCGACAGCCGCCGCTCGCGGCGTCCAAGGGCTCGCAGTCCCAGGGGAAACACTGGTCAGGCCGGATCCCAGCGCGAGCGCCCCCCCAACCCGGCAGCATAGGAGTCAGGGGGAGGCAGCACCAGGCTTCAGGGCGACGTCTAGTAGGTCAGAGTCTCAGGCCTTAGCAGGTGGTGCGAAGGGAGCGTCGCCCGGGGGCCCAGCACGACCCGGTCAGGCGCGTCCTCTCTCCTCAGTAGGCCGCAGGGGCCGCGGCGAATCCACCCAGGCAAAGCCGGAGCCGTTCAGGGGGCTCCGCCGTCGCAGCGCACACTGACCTCCGAAGTGTAGGCGCAGCCACCGCCTCTCGCTGCCCCTTCAGGATATCCAGTCTGGCCGGGGCGCAGGCGGTTGGACGCGGAGGCCCACTCCTCCTCACCGCTGTCGGACGGGTCCGGTCCCTGGTCTGCCCCAACGGGACGTCTCGATCTCCACCGGACCCGAAGCGCTCCGCCAGCGCTCCGATGCTAGGCAGCCGAGGGCCGGGCGAGTCTCGGCTCGTCCGCTCCAGTGACCGGCACGTCTTGGTGGAGCCCAGCCGCACGCAGGGCGACGCAGCCACGCCCCCCGTCCAGCACACCTCGGGGATGTGGGGCCTAGCCCTCCGCTCGCCTCTCTGCTCCGCTGCTCAGGAACGGGGGGGTTTTCGGGGGCCCCAGGCTTCAGATCCCGGGCGCCGAGGCTTTCGGACCCAGAATTGGCCGTCCAGATGCAGGTATGTGTTGAAGGGTGACAGGATAAATGACGGATTAAGTGCCGGTGCGGAGGAGCTCCGGGCTCAGGCGGCCATGTTCCTCAAGAGCCAAGCTCCGCCCCCTTTTTTAAGTCTATTTTTGATTATTGAGATTTCTGAGAACTGTATGGTGTTTTTTTTATCATTTTTGGTCTTGTTTGCATAGATAAAATATTGGTTATTTCTTTTTAAACTAGTGTGGTGTGCTTTGTAGTGTTTTCAATGTATTACTGTTGGTTATGTGCAGATGCTTTACACACTGCCTCTGAAATAAGCCTGACTGCTCGTGCCAAGCTACCAAGGGGGTGAGCAGGGGTTATTTCAGTAGTGTATCCCCCTTTTCCTGAATAGGAAGAAGGGTCCCTACTTGGCCCGGGTAACAACCTGCCAACTAGAGACACCCATTTCTAATACTTACACATATTAAAAAGGGAGGTTTAAGCTTTGCCCTTACTTTAAATGGCAAAGTTGAGTTATCAGTTTTTACCTGCCCTTCCAGTCTGAAGTAGAAGACTGGAAGAAATGTTTTAGCTTGTCCCACTCAGGGAGGCACAAGTGCTGAAGTCCCTGGGGGACACTATAACTTACAGGCCCTGGGTACCCCTGGTACCATATACTAGGACTTACAAGTAAGTTAGGCTATGCTAATTGGGGACAAGCCAATTAAAGCTTCACCATTTTATGGGCCAGAGCACATTCACTGAGCCCTGTTTAGTGGGGATCATGGCATTTCAGACCCATTACACCAGTACCTAGTATTACAATGGAGCAAAAAGTCGGGTAAACCTGCAAAACGCCTGTTTCCTTATATGTATTACTTCACTACAGTGGGCATGCTTTTCAGTAATTTGATTATTTTCCTGGGTGGGGGGGACTATTATTCGTCTTTACTACCCATTCCTTACTTGGTAGTGCGTTTCCCCATAGCCCACCTTTAATTAAACGTGTGCCACCGCTGATGTCTCCTTGCAGCTGGTGGAGGGTTTTATACGATCCAGTACAAATAGTAGCTCATCCAAAAAATACCCCAAGAGAGTGAAAGAAAAAAACATGAAAGCGAAAAACAGTGCAACTTCTCCCACCACCAGGTTCAAAATACTCACCCGGGTAGGCACAACTCTCCTGAGGTGTGGAAGGCTTTTCCGCAACCTTTGATGGCAGCCACCAGTCCTTGGTCTGAGGCATCCTCCGCCTCCTCACTTCCGGCATCTCCTTCTCCTTCCAGATCTTTGGCTTCGGGCTCCTCCTCTGTGTCGTGCAGCCGTCTTGCCCTAGAATATTCTTCTTCCTAAGTCTTTTCAGCTTCTGTTACCCTGAGCTTCTCCTTTCCTCCTCTGTGGCATTATATCTCCTGTTTCTTGTCTCTGGCTTCTGCCATGTCCCTCTCTTCAGTCTTCCTGTGACTTTTTGTTGATTTTACTCCACCCCCTCCTGTGAGAGTGAGTCTGGCGTTATTCTTCCTTTGTGGTTCCATCTCCACCGTTTCCCCTCATTTGTGTGTAAGCCCGTCCTTCCTTTCCACCTTTCTCTCTGTCTCCACCCAGTCTCCTTCCCTTTTCTGACTATGTGCCCCTTTTCCCTTTCTAGGTGGTTTTCGAGCCCCAGCGTCATGGGACTGTCTTCATTTCTCTCAGGTAAGTATACTATAGTTTCCTCTGTCCACTTACATCTCCCCCCCTTACTTTCTTCGTAAGAAGATACTCTTCTTGGGATATCAGGAAAACAAATCACATTAATCTGTTCTTTTCCCCGCCTATGATACGTTGTGAATTTGAAAGGCTTGAAACCACTGTAATACTCTAGAGTTGTTGCTTTTGTTTTTGGCCATCAATTCTATAAGTGCATTATCAGTGTTTAGGTCAAATTCTCGCCCTGCTAAATAATACCTGAGATTTTCAATGGCCCATTTTATGGCTAAGCCTTCCTTTTCCTCGCTGGCATAATTGCGCTCTCAAGGAAACAGTTTGCGGATACTATAAAGCACAGGCTTCTCCCTCCCTTCATGGTCTAGCTGTGATAATACTGCATCTAGACCCATTACTGAATCATCTGTTAGTAGAATTAACTTTTTTGAAAAATCAGGGGATTTGAGTACTGGGTCGGAAATGTGCATCTATTTTAGTTTATCAAAGGCTTTAAGTACCATAGGGGATGTGCATTTTTGCTCTTTTTCTGCCTCTTTATTCTTACTTATCAGGTTTGTGTGATGGAAAACCCAGTACTAAAATCATGGGATAAACCGTCTATAATAACCCATGAGACCCAAAAAGACTCTTAAATCTCTTTTCGTCTTTGGGAAGGAAACCAGTAATATAGCTGCTACTTTCTCCTCTTAGGGTTGTATGACTCCTTAACCCAATAAATATCACATGTATTGTACTTGTTTGGCAGCTAAATGACTTTTCTACAGATTTACTTTTAGTCCTGCGCCTCTCAAAGTTTCCTGTAAGGCTTTCAAGTGAACTAAATGTTCTTCCCATGACAAGCTATGAATCATACAATCAACATTTGCGTTTGCATATTTACAGTGATTTTCACAAATTATTCATCATTCTTTGGATTGTGGACGGGGATTCATCTAATACAAAAGGTAATTCTGTGAATTGGTTTAAACCCCGTGGTGTGAAGATAGACGTTTTCTGTTTGTCTTTTAGGTTTACTGGGATTTGCAAATACCCTTTACATAAGTCATGGGTGTTGATATATTGGACTTGTCCTAGCCTCTGTTCCATTTTGTCAATACAATGAAAGGTATACAGGTAAAATTTTGAGAGTTTTCTATTTCCCTAAAATCTATACAGAAACGTTTTGTACCCTCTGCTTTCGGTACTAGAACCGCTGGTGAATTCCATTCACTCCGTTTTGTCCTTCATCCTGTATTGCAGTTCGTCTAGCCTCAGGAATTTGGTATGGTTTCAATCGGATCACCTTGCCTGGCTCCATAGTGATTGAATGCTGAATTACATGGCTATGGCACAAAGTCAGTGAGAATATCCAGGGACATGTTTTTAACCACTTCATGAGATCTTGTTGTTTCATTACACTCAGACTGGGATCAACACATTATGGGTCTCCCACTATTGGCTTTACATCACCTATGTACAAAGCGAGATTGGGACCTGCCCACTTCTTGAGACGATTCACATGATAAATCAGCATTTCTTTCCTCACTTGGTTAATCTCTAGTTTATAGTTTATGAGGTTTACTTTATCAACTGTTTTAAAGGGACCCTGCCACTGGTTTGACATTTTGCTCTTGGTTGTAGGCAACAGAAGTAATACATAATTGCCAGGGGAAAAATGTCTCAGTTTGGACTTTTTATCATATTATCATCTTCTAATCTTGTTTTCAGTTGATTTACGCAATCTAAAATATTTTTTTAATCACCGTTCTCTTGTTTCCAAGCTTCTCTAGCCATATTGAGCAATATACAGTGTTTCCTACTGAATCATCATTCAAATGGGGTGAATCCCGTACTCCTCTGCTCCTTGCATTGTATGGCAAAAAAGGCTAGTGATTTTTAAAGTGCCAAGATATTGTTCTACATGACCATCCGTTTGTGGGTCGTAAGCTGCTGTCTTAATTTGGTCTCAATTTGGTGTGTGCCTAACTGTTGAAAAACTTGAGACATTCATTTATAAGTGAAAGGGTTCCCCTGATGAGTTACATTCTCTTTCAGGAAGGCTACTCTAGAAAGGATTTTGTTGATTGCCTTGGCTACCTGAGTGGTGTTGGGACGACATAGGAGGGACAGCTCATGGATATCTTGTGGAATGATCTACAATGACTAACTTGAAATTGTAAGCAGTAAAAAGGGGCCTCTGATGTCCATTCCCATCCTATAATGGGTAAAGGACACAGGGAGCTGTTGGTGGTAGATACCTGCTAGCTTTTTGACATATGATAAATTCAATACTCTACTTCTAGATTTGGCTGAATATACCAGTCCAATAAAATCGTACCTGGATGGCCTTTTCCATTTTATTCTCTGCCAAAGTTCATAACTTCTCTAAATGGTTCTGGGACTCAGAGTTGAATGGCCTAGGATTTCTCACCTTTCTTATACAAGAGTCTATTTAGGTTGAAAAATTGAAAACCTACCTCGTTAACGTTTTCCTCCTGAGAGCTCTTGCCTGCGCTTCCCGAGGAAGGGGATCCTCTTTCTAGGCTACCCTGAAGCTCCTATATGATTACCAAAGGGCCTTCTCCTTCAATATTGGGAGAACAGACATATCTTTCCTCTTTTCCTGTTGCGTATGACTCCCACTCTTCTCTTATTTCAGAGGGAGCAAGTCACTATTATCAAGGTTTGAACAAAGTGCCTATTCCCACCATTACGCCCCTTTCTTCCATGTTTCCTGAATCAAATACTCCAATCAGGGATAGTCTGTATCAACAGTTAGATATTACGGTAACTTGGGAATTAAGCCTATCGTGATAGGTATTGAAGGTTCCTCATTCTTTTGTAAATCTACCTGGACCACAGGGTATTCATTTTTTCCCTTCATGGACACACTGTATAGTTACAGGTCCCCTCTGGGGTGGGGCTTCTCCTTGTAAAATTTGGGGTCTCATTACTCTCTCCCTCAGCTGGGTCGTAGTTGTGCTGTCCAGGAGAGCGGAACTTCCTACCCTGGGCCTTGCAGCCCTGAGCCAGTGTTGTGAGACTCTGCGGGGAGGGAGGAAGAGGGAGAGAGAGGTAGAGTGAGAGAGGGAGGAAGAGAGAGAGAGAGAGAGGTGCCTTTCCCTTAGTCCTCACAGCGCTAGATCATGGCTGCAAGACCCAGGGAAGGGGGCCGTTGTCCCCATGGTCTTCTAGTTCTAGCCTATGGTTCCGAGGATGAGACTCTACCCTAGTCCTGCAGCACTAGACCACAGCTGCGGAGTTGGCCCCTCACCTGGTCCTTGCAGGACTAGATCATGACTGTAAGGGGATGGGACCTGCAAAGTAGTGTGGCAGGGAACAGGATTGTCCCTTATTTTAGATGTTTGTAATGCCCTTACAAAATGCTAACTGGTTAACTCTGTCCTTGAGCATGCACAATCAAGCTTTAGAACCTCGAACAGCAGGGAGGCAGCCCCGATAATAATTGTAGACATAGTGAAATCAGCATCCTCCTTTTCTGACATAAATCCAGTGATGCATAGAGTATCACAGGGCTCTTCCATGAGGACCACTCTCTTTGATATCTATGTGACCCCATTGACTCAGTTAATAGCCCTTTTGGCTAACTATCAGGAGCTCGATAACAAATACCTTTGTAGGTGGACTAAGTAAAAGGATAACTTGGCGTTTTAGAAAGGCAATCAAATACCCACGATGGAAAAGAGTTTGATCACTCTTCAAAGGAACCTTGAAGATATTCTCAAAAGCTGTGCAAATGGAAAACGGAGTTACGAGCAAAGCGAAGTCTGAAACATCAGGTTAGCGGTCTAGTGTTTCCTCGCGTGCTCGAGAATCAAGATAGGAATGCGCCTGTTCCAATTAGGAACGGCGCACTTCAACTGTGGCTTGAGACGCGTTAAACGTCTTGCTCTGGTATTCGTTCTCTGAGGAGAATAGTTTTCTTTGAGGACTTTCTGCAGCGACGATGACGAGAATTCAAGTGTATTTTGGATCCTGCTTCCTTCATTGGAAGTATTTGAGGCAGCTTGACTTTCCCTTTTTTGCATGTGCAAAGTAAATGGAGTTAGCTTTAGCAGGAGAAGTTTTAGAACTAGCGCGCTAGAAGGACAGTTAGCATTCTGTGGCAAATATTTATTTGTCTACAATAAATTCAGTTTTTCTTCCCTCTCTTTGAAAGTAAAACCTGGAAGAATTTCCCAACGGTAAGCCTGTCTTGGTTGGATTAATTTTCAGCAAGAAGATAAGGTACTATTATTTAAAACTCTTGATATTGCCCACCTTGCTACAATTAAAGACTATCTTCTTCAGGAGTTTGCAAATGAATTAGAGCGATATTACAAGACTCTTATGCTACAATAGCTACGCTTCTTACAAGACAAGCATAGCATTCAAAAGAACTGTAATTCTTCAAACCCTCTTGTTGAGGGTATTTCAATACCAAGAGAGAAGCAAACACCTTGAGTCCTTGGGATAATTAGAAGTGTATAGAAATATAGTAGTAAAAGTAGAATAGGTGAATAGATTGCATGTTTGATGTTTTCTTTCATTATGCAGATGCTGAGTATCCAGTCCCAAACTGAGTAGCGGAGACTTGAAGAAGTCAACTAAAGTCTTCGTGTCGAGGCAGTCTCTCTTTATCCACTTCCCCTTTCCCCCCTGCTGTTGCACTCACCAAAAGAGACTCTTTTGGTAGAAGTACTGGCGGAGGGGCTTTGGGACCATCTTCGGCTCCTGTGGAATTAGCCTGGTATCTGACAGATTGAAGTGCCAGAGATTTCCACCTGAGTCGAGATGGCTGAGGGGTTAGACATTAAGGCTTTGGCGGGAATTCTAAAAAGTTTACAAATCCAGCTGACTCAAACTGCAGAAGAAAATAAAAGCCTAAGAGAAGAGATAAAAAAAAGTCACAGCAAGAAACACATAATTAGGCAAAGAATTGAAGAATTAATAGCTGGGTCTCCCCCACTTCCTGGTTTTGAGGCAAACCGAAAGGCAGCTTCAGAAGTTGCTACTCAAGTAATTCACTCAGTTTCCCCTATTGTTCCATTGGCTAATCCAGAACGGTATAGTGGTGATCCCCACAAGGCACAAGTATTTCTTATGCAGTGCTCCTTGCATTTACTATGTAGGTCTGTAGTGTTTGCAGAAAATTAAGCCAAGGTCGCATTCGTGCTATCTTATTTGGGAGCCCATGCTGCCGCATGGTCTATGCCTTTGATTTCGCGCAATGACCCAGTTCTATATGATTTTGAGCTTTTCAAAAGAGAATTTTTGACAGAAGATCAGCGAATCAAGCCATTGACAATGAATTGCTGGATCTCAAGCAGAGAAATAGAGATCTAGTTGCATATATAGCACAATTTAACAAGTTAATCATAGAAACAAAGTGGCCTGAGAGCAAAAGATCAGCCATCTTCTACCGTGGTCTTAAAGACGAGCTCAAAGACCCATTGGCACAAATACCAAGAAGACCACAAGATGTCTCAGAGCTCATAGATTTAGTCCTACAGATTGAACATCATCTTTTTGAGATAAAGTCAGAGAAGAAGAGAGAATTTCGTACATTTGTCCCTCGATTTGATAGAGTAAAATCTGAAGCGAGTAAGCCTGAACCGTCTTCTAGTGAAGAACCTATGCAAATCGGATCTATCAGAGGGCCTCTTACTAAGGAAGAGCGAGAAAAGAGGAGATCAAAAAATCTGTGTATGTATTGTAGAGCATCTGGTCACTTTCTGCCCCAAGAAACCAAAGTCCAGTTTGGGGTTAAAATACAGATCCCATCAGTAGAGGGAGTTGCCCTGGTGGGAAAAGAAAAAGAAAAAGAGTCAACTGCAGAATCTCAACATGTCGCTAACATCTTAGAGTCTGCTGCTCCACACTTGACTGTGTCTCTTACCGCCAAATCAAGAACGTCTCAGTAATGATTGATTTGGGAGCTATAGGCAATTTCTGTGACTTGAAGTACGCAAAACAAGTCAGAATCCATGCTATTAAAAAAAGGCATTTGGAGGTGGTCAGAGCAGTGGATGGTTCGAATCTCATCTCAGTCCCATCACTGAAGAAACTGAGACCATGGAGTTAATTGGGTTGCAGGGTCATCGGGAATTTTTAAGATTCAATCTAATTGATGACCCCCAATTCCAATTGATTCTGGGTCTGCCCTGGTTAACTGAGCATAACCTGAACATAGATTGGGAGAGACGCACAGTGGAGATGACCTCAGCATATTGTCTAAAAAATTGTTTTCATGATGATAGAGTCAAGTCAGATGGTTCGCCTGCAACTAAATTGGCTCAACTAACCAACACGATTTGTGTGATGGATTTAAAGGAAGTTCCATAAGAATATCAGGATTTAGCAAGTGTATTTGATAAGAAAAATGCTGAGAAGCTCCCGCCCCATCGTCAATACGATTGCAAGATAGATTTAGAACCTGGAGCGATTCTTCCTTGCAGTCGCATTTATGAACTCACCGAAGCTGAAAATCTATACCTTAAAACGTATTTGGATGATTATCTGAAGAATGGTTTTATCCGTCCCTCTCTATCTCCTGTCTCTTCGCCACTATTTTTCATCCTGAGGAAGGATGGGAGTCTTCGTGCCTATATAGACTACAGAGCCCTAAATCAGGTCACAGTTAAGAACCTGTAACCCTTGCCGTTGATTTCACAGCTATTGGATCAGGTCAAGGGGGCGAAGATTTATACCAAACTTGATTTAAGGGGTGCTTATCACCTGGTAAGAGTCGCCGAAGGGGACGAGTGGAAGACTGCCTTCTGAACGAAGTATGGCCTTTATGAATATCAGGTCATGCCGTATGGATTGAGCAATGCACCGGCAGCTTTTCAGCATCTGGTAATTGATGTCTTGTGAGAGTTCTTGGATCGGGGGGCAGTTCTCTATATCAACAACATATTAATATTCTCTGAAAATGTGGAGGATCATGTGCAACATGTGAGAGCAATCTTACACAAATTATTGGAAAATCACCTTTTTGTGAAATTAGATAAATGTTCTTTTCATGCAAAACGAGTAAAATTCCTTGGATTCATTATATCCGCTTAAGGAGTGGCAATGGACCCGTCTAAGGTGGAAGTTATAAGGAATTGGTCCACACCAAGAAATGTCAAAGAAATCCAAAGTTTTATTGGATTGGCCAATTTTTATCGACGGTTTATTCCTAAATTCTCTGCCAAGGTTAGCCCCCTCACTCAATTACTGAAAAAAGGAAAAAAGGTTTTGTGGTCCGAGGATGCAGAGTTGGCCTTTCAGTTTTTTAAAGAGGCTTTTACCTCTGCTCCCATTCTTATGCACCCGGATCCAGATCAGGCCTTTTTTGTGGAGACTGATGCTTCCGATTTTGCCACTGGAGGAATTCTTTCGCACAGAGATAAACAAACTGGGCAAATGCATCCAGTGGTCTTCTGGTCTAGAAAGTTATCTAAGCCTGAGATGAATTATTCAATTGCTGATAAGGAATTATTGGCAGTTAAAGAGGCTTTTCAAGATTGGCGGCACTATCTGTTAGGAGCCAAGCCTTGTGTGACTGTGTTTATCAACCACCGTAACCTTCAATTTCTGAAGTCGGTTAAGACACTCACTCCGCGACAGCTAAGGTGGCCGTTATACTTCTCTGAATTCAACTTTGTGATTACTTATAAACCCGGAGTTAAAAATGGAAAGGCAGATGCTCTTTCAAGAATGAATATGCCTGGGGGGAGGAGCCTAGCGCGCAACCAAGATGGCCGCGTAGGTGCGAGGCTCCCGAGGACCTCCGCAGCCTCCTACGTTTATCCTGTCTTCATCCTGCCTCGGTTGAGGGGACTGTGTCGGTGAGCCTGAGCTGAGGTGGTACCCGTTCCCCGTTCTCGAATCGGACTTCGGGTACCGGAGTGAGCACCGATTGAAGTTTGCGGCCTACTTCTCGCCGGACCCCGGATTTGCGCTGGGGGGTGACCCAGTGGCAAAGTGAACAACAACGGCGGGATGGGCCTGGCGAGTCGCATACCCCGCACTTTCGCTTTCACTTTCGCACCCCCTTGCCGTCTCTGCAAGTGAGATCGCGGAGCTCTTTGTGTTGGTGTGGCCTCGCTGGGAGACCCTGCCTGCCTGCCGGCTGTGACCCACCCCGCCGACCTGGGGTGGCCCCCCGGAGCTCGTGGCCTTGATTGCCTGCCCTCTACGGCGTAGCTGGTGCGGGTGTGTGACCCGTGGCGATGGCCACGAAACAAGACGGAGATCGGTCGAAGACCAAGTCGACCCGGCGTGGCGCCGTACATCAGGCCAACATCATGGACCGCTATACCCTCCAGAAGGGATCTCCCGGCGGACCGCACAAGTCCTCTGAGGGCCCCCCTGATGCCCCGGATTTGCCCACGGATCTGACTCTGCAAGACGTCATGGGCGCCATTGCTGAGATGAAGGCCTCGGTGGGCCAGCGGTTCGACACCTTGGCGCATAAGATCGACGCGGTCCTCGTGGATGTCGGCCTGGTGAGGGCTGATCTCTCCAAGACCAACGACCGGGTTGATTCTTTGGCCCGAACCGCGTCGGGCCTCACGACTGAGGTGGCGGCCCTCCAAACGGAGGTGCACCGACTTCGTCAGGCGAGTGCGCTTATGGATCGGCGCCTGGAGGATTCCGAGAGTCGGGCCCGGAGGAATAATATCCGCATCATCGGAGTACCCGAGGGACGGGAGGAGGCGACGGCGGATCTTTTTGTAGAGGACCTGATCGCTACCCATCTCCAGCCTCGGGGACTGAGTAAATTCTTTGCCGTGGAGAGGGCCCACAGAGTTCCCGGGGGAAGGCCGAAGGTCGGAGCCCCTCCGCGGCCTCTCATTGCCCGGATTTTTAACTTTCGGGACAGGGACGCGATCTTGCAGGCCTCCAGACTGCTAGGGCCGAATAAGCTGGAAAATATGGAGGTGAACTTTTATCCCGATTTTACCCAAGCGGTCCAGAAGCAGAGACTGAGTTTCCTGGGTGTCAGGCGCCGTCTCCGGGACATGAACTTAAAGTACGCCATGCTCTTCCCGGCCAAGCTGCGGGTAGAGGTGGATGGTCGCACGCACTTTTTTGATCGTCCCGAAGCGGCCGGGGACTGGCTGGACACTCTGTCTGGGGGTAGTGATCGAGATGGTGGGGGGGGGGCGGCGGGAGGAGACGGCCCACAGGATCGGGACTGAGGGGTAGATATTGGGCCTCACTCCGGACGACTATGATGCCACTTTCGACCAAGCTTCTGTCTTTGTTCTTTCCCCTCCCGTGGAGGTTGTGTGGGGTCTAGAAGGGGTACTCTTTCCTCCTTTAGGGGGTCTAGTTAGTTTCATTATATAGGGGCGACAGGCACACTGCAAGTTGGGGGGGCTGTCTGGGCTCATGCAGGGGTGCAGGGAGGGGGGAGTTTTGTTGGGGTGGGTGGGTTGGGGTGGGGTGTTGTTCGTTTATACCACAAGGCAAAAGTATCATTGTGTTATTTCTAAAGTGCTCTCTGGGGGACGAGTGATGGCTTCTGTTTATGATGGGGGGTAGGGGACTGAGTCTGTTGTCCTGGAATGTTAATGGATTGGGGGACAGGATAAAACGAGGTGTGGTCCTGCAGTTCTTGAAGCGAATTTCGCCCGATATAGATTTTCTGCAGGAGACACACCTCATTGGCAACTCCTTTTGTGCTATGAATCGACGGGGCTACCGCCTTGTGGCCCATTCGGGCTTCACGTCTGGTTCAAGGGGTGTGGGCATTATGGTTAAGAACTCGCTCCCGTTGGAGATTGATGAAGTGCTCCATGACGACAGGGGACGTTACACGGTTTTGGTGGGTAGAATGGAGGGCAGAGTGGTCGTTTTTGTGTCTGTTTATGTCCCGCCGGGGCTGCAGACGACCACCTTTGCGGATCTGGGGCGCCTCCTCCTTGGCCTTCCGGAGGGGATTCTAGTGGTGGGGGGGGATTTTAATGCTGTGGTTTCCGGAACTGTGGATCGTCACCCCCCTAGGGATCTCCCCCGTGCCCAGGCGTGGTTGTCTGGCCTCTTGGATACCTTGGGGCTGGTGGATTGTTGGCGTTTGAAACATCCCACGCAGCTACAGTACACCTTCCATTCAGGGGCTCATGGTAGTCTCTCACGGCTAGATTATGTCCTGGTTCCGGCGGCGCATGTGGGGAGGATAGGGGAGGTGCGCCATTTGGCACGGAGTATTTCGGACCACTCCCCGCTCTTGTTGCACTTTGATATTCTTCCGAGGGGAGAGGGTTGGGTGGTCCAGATTAATCCCTGGTACCTGCGTGACCCCACCATTCGCGCAGAGCTGGTTAAATCCCTTAAGCGCTACTTTGACGAGAATGTGGGGTCTGTGTCATCAGCGGTCTCACTGTGGGAGGCGTTCAAGACGGTACTCCGGGGAGAGGCCTTGTCCCTTATTTCCCATTCCCGGAGGCGCGAGCGGGAGGAGGTGACCCGTGTTGAAGCTGAGATAACCGAGTTGGAGGGTGCTCTAGAATGTGGGGTGACGGATGACAAATTACATGTTCTCCGACTCAAGCAAGCGGCCTATAAGGCCCTCGTCACGGAGGCGGCCAGGGGCCTCAGTAGAGAGCAACAGGGGAGACTGTATGATGTGGGTGATAAGGCTGGTAAATTGATTGCGTGGCTGGACAAAAAGGAGAGAGCGAGTCGAGTTGTCCCGTTGATTAAGAAACAGAATGGTGTGTGTGTCACTGAACCAGAAGAAATTGTCTCCTGCTTTGCAGACTATTTCCGTGGGGTGTATTCCCCGGTGTCCTCCCGCTCTGAAGAGGATTCCCATGCCCTGCTCAGGGATATCGCGCTGCCTTCCCTTTCGGAGGAGGACAGAGTGTCGTTGGACGCCGCTCCAACTTCCGAAGAAATTGCCCTCGCCATACGTTCGGTCGCTTCCGGCAAGGCCATGGGTCCTAATGGTCTTCCCATCGAGTTGTATAAACTGCGACCGGATACGCTGGCGCCGCAGCTCCGTGCTATGTTCCTCGCGGCCCACTCGGCGGGTTCCCTCCCGCTAGACCAGCGTCTAGCTACTATCGTGGTTATCCATAAGGAGGGGAGGCCACGGGACCGGGTCACATCCTATCGGCCTATTTCGCTATTGAATGCGGAGCCCAAAATCCTCGCCAAGGTGTTGGCCAATCGGCTGGTCAGCGTAGTGTGTGACTTGATTCACCAGGATCAGTCCGGTTTTATCCCTCATCGCAATACAGCGCTTAACCTGCGGCGTTTGCATGGGGTGCTCGCACGTGTCCCGTTCATACGAGAGCCGGCCATTTTGGCGTCCTTGGACGCCACTATGGCGTTTGACATGCTCGAATGGCCTTATATTTGGGCGGCGCTCGCGAAGTTTGGGTTTAGCCCAGGATTTATCAGTTGGGTAAAATTGTTGTACTCTGGCCCGCTGGCGCAGGTGGTTGTGAACGGTAGAATGTCGGCTCCGTTCGAGCTGGGCAGGGGCACGCGGCAGGGCTGCCCGTTATCGCCGCTCCTTTTCGCGCTCGCCTTGGAGCCCCTGGCGGAGTGGCTGCGGTGGGAACCTTCTATTCGTGGTCTCCGCTGGACCCCCGAGTATGAGGACCGCGTATCTCTATACGCTGACGATATTCTCCTCTACCTGGCTTCCCCACGTAAATCACTGATAGTACTGGTTGATGTATTGCATTCATTTGGTCTTAACTCCGGCCTTGTCATCAACTGGGCTAAATCGTGCGTCTATGTTCTCTCTGGGGAGGATCCTATCCTTCCGCGGGGCTGTCCTATCCAGATCGCCCCGCGGGGATTTCGGTACCTGGGTGTCTTCATTACCCTGGACGCGGAGGCCCGATATAGTCAGAACTTGCTTCCCCCCCTCCAGCGCCTGAAGGAGGATGTCGCGCGTTGGAGGTGCTTGCCGCTCTCGCCGCTCGGCCGGGCGGCATTGTTTAAGATGATGTCGCTGCCGCGTTTCCTGTACGCTCTGCAGAACACAATGGACGTCGTCCCGGCGCGCTACTTTCGCGAGGTGGAGAGTTTGCAGCGCCGACTGTTCTGGGAAGGTAGACCGCGTATCGCCCTAGCGAAGCTGACGCTCCCGTGGTATGACGGGGGGATTGCCCTCCCGGATATCAAACGGTATTATTGGGCCTCCCAGCTGGCTGCGATTAATCACGGCCTGTACGGGCCCGCTCTAAACCCGGCCTTTGAAATGGATAAGATGTTACTGCCGGGTGGTGATTATAACCGAGCGCTTTACTCCAGCTCGCTTGACGCACGTCTGACGGGCCCCACGCGTGTCATGGTACGAGTGTGGCACACGGCTAATGTGGCGATGGGGTGGAAGGATCGTTTGACCCGGGCGTCGCCACTATACGCATCTGAGCAGTTGGGCTCCCTGTGGACCTCGAAGGGCTTTGAGAAGTGGGACATGATAGGCATCAGCAGGGTGGGTGATCTCTGGACGAGGGGGGGATTCAAAACGTTCGAGATGCTACAGACAGAATTCCAGTTGCAGGACAGGGAGTACTTTCGGTATATGCAGATCCGTCATGCGCTATGATCCGTATTCCCGGACGTTGCCTCCATCCCGGAGTATTCCCCTCTGGAGGATAGAGTGCTAGATGGACATGTACCGGACAGCACGATTTCATTAATCTATAAAAAACTTATCAATGACCGCTCGGGACTGCTAACTAACCTTCGTGAGGCATGGGTGGCCGATGGATTGGAGCTGGATGACGAGGACTGGGTATCTGCGGTGGCCTCCCCGAAAGAGGTGGCCATACCGGCCCGCCTTCGCTTCGTCCAGCTCAAGATACTCCATAGGGTCTATGTTACGGGGCCAAGGCTGCTGCGTATGGGCTATGCTGTGGACGGGTTGTGTAAGCGTGGGTGTGGTTCGTTGGGGACCTTTCTCCATATTTTGTGGGAATGCCCGGAGGTGGAGCGATTCTGGCGTGGTGTGCATGAGGTCCTGCGGGTGGTTACGCGTGTGTCGCTGCTGCCCGAAGCGAGGAGATGCCTTCTGAATGTGTGGGAGCCAACCGACTACTCGGTTCCGCAGACACGGTGGGTGACTCTGGGATATATGGTGGCCAAACGCGACATTGCTCAACTGTGGGGTTCCCAGAGGTCGCCGACTGTCTCGGCATGGAAGGATAACATGGATTGGTGCATGTTTCGGGAAAAGGTGGTGTATGTTGCGAGAGGTAAGCCTGGGACATGGGTGAACATATGGGGCCCCTGGAACGCCTACCGCGGGGGAATCTGTACCCCGCCGTTATTGCCCGATCCGTCACCGTCCCCGTCCCCTTAGCCAGTTTATCTCCCCGGTTCCGGGCACTGAGTCCACCTAATCCCCGTCTTGACCTTTTCCCCCCCATGATACTCCTATGGATTGGTAGGGTCCCCCCTCTAGGGGAGCACATGCTGCAGTTTCCGATTGTGGGTTGCCTTGTGGATTTGTTTTTTGTTGTTATTTATATTAAAATGAAACCGTTATGTGGGGTCCGGATGGCGTGGCTACCACCGCTTCTAACTCCTGTGCATTTCCCTTTGCCACGGCATGCGCGCTATTGTTTGTATCACATGCTCCTTTTGCTTGCTAGCGGCCGGCCTGAAGGTTGTAGGCCCATCTTTGTATATTTTTTGAATTTTGTAATAAACGGTTTAAAAAAAAAAAAAAAAAAAAAAGAATGAATATGCCTGAAGATTTGAAAATTCCACAAATAGAGCCAATCATTCCTTCAAGCAAAATCTTGGGTGCTACTCATCTGGAGGAGTTCACTAGTGAAGTACAAGAATCCTGTTTGTTGAAGGATTTGGAGAATTGGGCTACAGAAGATTCGAAAAGAAAGATTAGGAATGGTCTTCCTTACTATGAAAATGCTCTATATCTACCTACTAATAAACTTCAGGAGAAGGCTTTGAATGATCGACTGGCGGTTATAAAGGCATAAAAAAGACCTTAAATTTGATAAGACAGCATTTTTGGTGGCCTAACATGGCAGCTCAAGTAAGACAGTACGTATCGACCTGTGAATTGTGTATTAAAGGAAAACCTAGTAGACAGGCACCACAGGGCCTATTGCGACCTTTACCAAATGCTCCTTACCCGTGGCACACTGTGTCAATGGATTTGATTGTTGATATTCCAAATAGTCTAGGATTCAATAACATTTTGGTTTTAGTAGATTCTTTTTCTAAAATGAGCCATTTTATCTCTCTGAAGAACATTCCCTCTGCCTTTCAATTAGTTCAACTATTTAATCATCATATAGTGAGAGCACATTGGGTTGCACAAATTGTTATCTCTGATAGAGATTCCCAATTTGTGTCGAAATTCTGGAAGAAATTCATGCACTGTCTGGGTATTGACACACGATTTTCCACCAGTTACCATCCAGAAACAGATGGTCAAACTGAGAGGGTGAATCAAGAATTGGAGCAGTATTTGAGATTATATTTATTGGACAAGAAGGAAATTGGTCAGGCTTACTCTGGACAGCAGAATTTGCATACAACAATGCAGTACATGACTCTACAGGTTACACTCCTTTTTATTTAAACTCTGGTAGGCATCCAAGTTTAATGATAGGTGAAAAGGATGAATCAGTTCCAGCAGTAAAAGATTTGGTAGGTGAGTTACAGGAGTCTTATGAAAAGGCACAAGGAAATTTATTGAAAGCAAAAAACTAATATAAGAAACACGCAGATTAAAAAAAGAAGGTTAAGTCCAGAATATGTAGAAGGAGATCAAGTCTGGTTATCTACCCGCCATCTTGGATTAAAAGGAAATAGAAAATTTCAACCACGTTTCATTGGCTCTTTCAAAATAAAGAAAATAATCAGTCCAGTAGTAGTTAAATTGCAACTTCCAAAGCAGGTTAAAAATCATCCTGTATTTCATGTATCACTTTTAAAGAAAAGTCCTCCAAATGTCAGATTGCAAAGGTCTCCTCTGCCAGTTAGAGTTGAGTCAGAAAAATAATTTGACATTAGTTACATTTTAGACTCAAAGATGTCTCGGGGCAAACTGTTCTACTTAGTTTTGGGCCAGAGGAGAGATCCTGGGAACCGTCCTCTAACATTCATGCTCCTAGACTAATTAAAAGATTTCATAGAATTCATCCAAAGAAACCTAAAGTGGGAGGGTCCCTTTTGGAGGGAGGTACTGTCAGGACCTCGATGGCAAGTACCTTTGTAGGTGGACTAAGTAAAAGGACAAGTTGGCATTTTAGAAAGGCAATCAAATACCCACGATGGAAAAGAGTTCGATCACTCTTAAAAGGATCCTTGAAGATATTCCCGTCACCAACTCTGACAGTGTTACTACAGACCAAGCCATGGCTATGGTAACATTAGACTGGTGGGTTACTGGCCTGAAATGGGTAATGGTCTCGCCAAGACCTCCAGCTGCCTGTCTGCTTGGAAAAACCTGGAGACCTCAGCATGGGCTGAGGTAGAATTGAAAACCCATGCAGTAATGCTGGGCATCCCTGAGATTGTGTGTGTCAAGACTAGAGCACAGAGTCGAACACAGGGTGAAAAAGAAGTGTTGGAGCCTGGCAGAATGACCCACCCTTACAAGAGAAAAGGCAAGAAGACTGGGAACCATCTTCTGGACAGATAACAATTCAGGACCCCTCTCCTCAGGGAGAGGACTTGACAGCCCCAAAGGGAACTGAGCCCATGGAACCTGACCCTTACCAGTTTAAGCTCCTAGGCCCAGGGGGATCCACTAGGGAACAGCTGTGTCTTGGACAGCATTCCCGTCCAGTTCTTGAAGGCCTGAGACAGCAAGCTCCTGCACAGGAAAAGGGAGATGTTAGTGGAACAGGGCCTATTGGGAGGAGGACTCCTGTATACTGAGGCCAGATACCACAACCCTGGTGTCACTAGGAGAGTGGTAGTACCTCAGATGTACTGAGAGTTCTTACTCACATTGGCCCGTGACATCCCACTAGCTGGCCTGGGCATCTTGGCCAGACCAAAAGTTGGGACCGGCTTGTCAGCCATTTATACTAGCCACAGATGTCCCAGAAAGTAAAGAAGTTTTTCAGCTCCTGTGTCACCTGCCAAGCCAGTGGTAAAACAGATGGACACCCAAAGGCCCCCTTAATTCCACTACCAGGGTTGGGGTTTCCTTTTCAAAGAGTAGGTGTCGACATAGTAGGTCCACTTGAGCCTCCCACTGCCTCAGGAAATAAGTTTATATTGGTGGTAGTGGATGATACCACCAGGTATCCTGAATAAATACTCCTTAGGACTACTACATCTCTTGTAGTAGCCAAGGCCCTCATTGGTGTCTTCACCAGGGTAGGGTTTCCTAAGGAGGTGGTGTCAGACAGAGGCTCCAACTTCATGTCTGTCTACCTGACGCACATGTGGAATGAGTGTAGAGTGCAGTACAATCTTACTACACCCTACCATCCATGAACCAATGGTCTTGTTGAAAGCTCCAACAAGACAGTGAAAGGCATGATCATGGGACTCCCTGAAAATCTCAAAAGGAGATAGGATATCCATTTGCCATGCTTGCTTTTTGCCTCAGAAGGGAGTAGGGTTTTCCCCCTTTGAACTTCTGTTTGGCCATCCTGTTAGGGGACCACTCAGTCTTGTTAAAGAGGGTTGGGAGAAGCCTCTCCAAGAACCAAAACAAGATATTGTGAACTATGTACTAAACCTAAGGTCCAGAATGGCAGAGAACATGGAAAAAGCTTCCAAGAATCTTGAGGCCAGCCAGGAGCTCCAGAAGCACTGATATGACCAAGAGGCTGCACTGGTGGAGTTCCAACCAAGGCAAAAGGTGTGGGTTTTGGAGCATGTGGCACCAAGGGCCCTCCAGGATAAATGTAGTGGCCCTTACCCCATCTTAGAAAGGAAAAGGGAGGTCACCTACTTGGTAGAACTGGGTACAAGCAGGACACCCAAAAGGGTGATCCATGTGAATAACCTGAAACTTTTCCATAGCAGGGCTGACATAACCATGCTGATGGTTACTGATGAGGATCAGGAGACAGAGAGTGAACCGCTCCCTGACCTCCTCTCTTGCAGCCCCAAAGATGGGTCAGTGGACGGAGTTGTCTATTCAGACACCCTCACTGCCCAACACCAGGCTAACTTACAGCAGTATGCTGGGCTCTTCTCCTTAACCCCTGGTCAGACACACTGGTGTACCCATGATGTGGACAGCTGAGAACAGTGTACCTGTAAAAAACAAAATCTCGGGAAAACACCAGAGATGTATTCATACAAACATTCTTCAATTTATTCTGTACAAAGATTTAGAAAAGCATCTCTATAACTATTTTTGACAGGACTGTATTCACCACAATTTTAAAGTACAGATGGAAAGGCATTCCTTGGAAAATAGTGACATGAATCAGTCCTTGTCAGCAAACACGAAAACAGCCGACATGTGTTTCGTCACATCCAGTTACTTCCTCAAGGCTCTGAAAGAAAATGTTATGGTTGCGTTGTTAAAAGACCATAGTTCGCCAATAAATGTGCGTGATGTATATATCACTTCAGAATCCAAGTACGCTCTGAAAGTTTAAGATTTGCCCTAGGAGATTCACTAGTTTGCCGATAAAAAATCAAGATGCAAATTTATGGGCAGCTCCTGATGGATTCTTATAGACCCGTCTTGAGAAATGAAAAGGCACACAATTCTGAAAGAAGTCGTGTTTTCAATACACCGACTTGTTGAGAAGGCTCTTATATGCCCTCTAAAATTTGCCCGTGGAGCTTCACTAGTGTGCCGATGCTAATCAAGGCCATGGTAGGCCCCTCTATTTGAAATGAACTGTCCCTAGTCGTGGGCTCCAATGCTACCGTTTCGCATAACGAAACATCTCTGCTGTTTTCCTGTGACACAGTGGACCTCTGTCCTTTTGGTTCTAACTTATCAAGGTCATACATTTGTAACTTAAATTTCAGGAGTGCCGGTGTATATTTTGTTGTATACTACTTCACAGGTACTTTCGTAGGTCCCTGCGTGTTTTTGCACTCAAGGTAGTGGGGTGCTACTTACCCTGAGTGGCACCGCCAGATATTTTCTTGCTCCTTGATACATTTAGATTGTTATGTATACTTTCTAGCTCAGTTTACATGTATAATTATTGATGTGCGACCCCTGTATACACTACTACCGCTCTTTATTTTGAAAAAACGAAATCTATCGGCAATCTGACCAAGTTAAGGAAAGCATCACAGATGTAGTGAGCAAGATGCTGGAATTTGGGTTTATTGAACCCTCTGAGAAGCCCTGGGCCAGCCCATTGGGCCTATTCCCCAAACCCCATTCTCAGGGTGGAAAGAGAGAGATGAGACTTTGTGTGGACTACAGAGGTCTCAACTCTGTCACTAACACAGATGCTCACCCCATACCCAGGGATAATGAGCTGATCTATAAGTTGGGTGCAGCCAAATTCCTTAGTACCTTTGACTTAACTGCGGGTACTGGCAAAATGGCAAGGCCCCAGAAGCCAAAGAGAAAACTGCATTCTCAATACCTGATGGACATTATCAGTTTACTGTTATGCCCTTTGGTTTAACGAATGCCCATGCCACCTTCCAAAGGTTGGTGAATCAAGTCCTTGCTGGGTTGGAGACCTTTAGGGGAGCATATCTTGATGATATTGCTGTCTTTAGCTCCACTTGGCAAGATCGCCTGGTCCACTTGGGGAAGATTTTACAGGCCTTGCAAACTGCAAGCCTAACTACCAAGTCATCCAAATGCCAGAAAGGGCAGGGCACAGTTGTTTACTTGGGCCACCTTGTTGGTGGAGGCTAAGTGCAACCCTTGCAACCCAAGAATCAGGCTATTCTGAAGTGGGAGGCTCCAACGGCCCAGACCCAAGTCAATGCCTTTCTTGGCTGGACTGGGTATTATAGGAGGTTTGTGAAGGGGTATGGTATGACACCCCTCACAGAAATCACTTTCAAGAAAATGCCCAAGAAAGTAAACCGGACAGTTAGCTGTCGAAAGGCTTTTGACACCCTGAAAGAGGCAATGTGCTCAGCACCAATTCTCAAAGCTCCAGACTACGCCAAGCAGTTAATTGTGCAGACTGATGCCTCTAAGCTAGAGATAGGAGTGGTCCTATCCCAGACCAATGATGAAGGCCAAGACCAGCCTGTTGCTTTTATAAGCAGGAGGTTACTCCCCAGGGAGCAGCGTTGGAGTGCCATTGAGAGGGAGGCCTTTACTGTGGTGTGGGCCCAGTTCAAACTGACCACAGACCGCTCAAATGGCTAATGCAAATGAAAGGCGAAAATCCCAAACTTTTGAGGTGGTCTATCTCCCTACAGGGAATGGACTTTACAGTGGAACAGAGACCTGGGGCTGCCCATGCCAATGCAGATGGACTTTCAATGTTCTTACAATTAGACAATGAAGACTCTCTAAGGAAAGGTTAGTCTCATCCTCTTTCATTTGGGGGGAGGTTGTGTAGGACAGTGCCCCTTTTTGTATGGTTGCCCTCAACTTTTTGCCTGATGTTTGATGCTTCTTGACTAAGTGAGCCCTGAGTTCCTGCTAATAAGGTACCCAGGGCCTGTGTTCTTTCCCCAAAATGGTACCTTTGCTCCCACATTGGCACTTCTCTAGCCTACATATAAGTCCCTTGTAAAAGGTGCCTGGGACACCAAAGGCCTTGTAGCCAGAGAAAGTCTCTGAGGTCTAAAACATCTATTTTCCACCCTCAGAGACTCCTCCCCTGACCCATACACACTGCCAGTGCAGTCTGTGTGCCAGGGGGAGACCCTAAAACTACATGTCGACATGGTACACATTCCTGTGTGTCGTGTGTCATGCTCACCAAAACACTGCCTGTTGCATAGGCCAGTCACCCCTCTAGCAGGTATTACAGCCCTAAGGCAGGGTGCACTGTCCCACAGGTGATGGCCCAGTGGCATGAGCCCGGGTTGTAGGGGAGTAGGATCTGCTTCTTATAGTTACCACTACTTTTTGCTGATGCTCCACTGTTTTTCGACTTAGTCTGGCTGGGATCCTGCTAATCAGGACCCCAGCCTAACTGCTTTCTCTCTAAATTGATTGCATGTACTTTAGGTACACTTCAGATTGGATTCTGGGGTACCCTTATAAGTCCCTAGTATATGGTATACTGTGCACCAGGGCATAGGTGCCCTAGAGGCCTCTCATGGGCTGCAGCATGTATTATGCCACCCCTGGGAGACCATTCACAATGACACAACAGGTCTGCTACAGCAGCCTGTGTAAGGTGGTGCATGCATCCCTTACTTAGATATAGGTTCACTATTTATATCCATATCACTGCACATATAAACCTATCAGTCACCCCTATGGCAGGCCTTATCAATCCTGAAGGCAGGGTGCTGGGTTTTATGTGAAAGGGTGCACCTGCATGAGCAGAGCCCCTCTGCAGGCTTCGGAACCTCTATTCCGGGGTTGTTTGTTATGCAGCCATACCATATACTCTTAAGTGCATTATAACCTCGCGGTAAATGCTAACTTTAAAACGGCTGCATGGAAACAGGTCGTGTTTGGTGTCAAACACCTTGGAATCATACGTCCACACCAGTAACTGGTGTTGTAGGTATGATTCCACCCTAAATATGACAGCACCGGTACACTTCGTACCAGCTTTGCAAGCCCTGGTATCATAAAATGGATGCTGCCAGCCACCGGCACGAGTCTGCTCTCCTGCTGCTGGACGAAACTCCGGTAGAGGACGGCTGGACAATAGGTTTCCTGTCACAGGGAGGTGTGACAACCTCCCAGTCAGGCTTTAGTGTATTGGGGCTGGGTGGGTGCACTCCAAGAGTGCTTTGATGTCTGCACTGGGGTTACATTTGGTGTCCAGCTGAATCCGGTTGCAGGGGCTATCAGCTCCTGCTCTGGTGCAAAACTGGACAAAGGACATGGGTGTAGCCACCCCTCTGTCCTGACCCTCCCATAGGTGGGTCCCTAGAGTTTGTCCCACCCCTTCCTTGGGTATAAAGTAGAAATCCCTGTCTACAGGACTTTAGATTTATCTGGACGAAACTCTGCTACAGAATCCCAGAACTTCAACTATCTACACGTTTGATGACCGAAGAATCTCCCTTGGATAAAGGAGTTACTCCCCTGCAAGGCAGGCACCAAAGACGCATCTGTCCAGTTTGCAACTATTCAGCTCCTGAAGGACTCCAAAGATATTGCAACACAGGAGGTGGGTTTCCAAGCTTCCCCGAGGCCAATCCGTGCTCTCACCAAACCTGAGATCCAAAACCCTTGTGGGGACCGTGCAACCCGAACCCCTGGACACCGTGCACATTTGCAGCAGCATATTCATTTTGGCGATCCCTGAGGCTGTGCTTTGGGCTACTTGTAGTCCAAACACCAAGCAGTCATTCCACTGAAGATTACTGGCCTACACTCCACGAGTGTCCCGTGGGCTGGTATTTAGTGATTCATCTCGAGGTCCCTTCGCGATCCCTTGTCCATCGACTTGTGGGTCCGTGATAAGGGTACTTTAACTTTCAAAGGGCTTACCTGGTTGCTCCAGATGTGCCCTGACTCTCCATTGCTTGGAGAGTCCACAGGACCTTGCTGGTCCACACCGAAACCTTTTTACTCTCACTGCGTGGGTTGCCGTTGACAAGGCTTAGTGGTCTTCAGTCCGGACACCGACCCCCCAGCATTCGACATCCTTTGTGGGACAGCTCGACTGCGGACTTTGGTTGTCATCAACATCTCGTGGTCCCCGTGGCAGTGGAGTCAAGCTTCACCTCTTCACACCTGAAACACCCGACGTTGGTGGGCATTGGTCTACCATGCCCCTGGACACCCTGAAGTGACCCAGACTCTGTCCCTTCTGCTTTCAGGTTCTTCCCAGCTCTGATCCAGGCTTGTATCACACTAGACACTTTTCCTCTTCACAGCAGCAGCTCTTTGCAGCATCATGCCATTGAGAACAACAAAGATTCCTGTTGGACCTAACGTCCTTGAGGTAGCTTGGCTCAGGCCAAAGGGCTTTTATTTCAGTATGGCATATCGTGCTTGCATCACACCCAACTCACACCTTAACGCAACACCACATAAAAATGACGCTACACCGACTAATTATAAAGTTTGGAAGAAATCTTTATCTTTCCTTCATCAACGTGGCTAATCAGTTTCTTGTCATCCAGCACATTTCAGGATAAAACATTTCATTACATTTCACTTGACAGTAACAGTTCCTTCGGTATTAACTCTATCACAGCAAATATTTAAACACTCTCTGAGGTTTCCCCCTGCGCCTTGACTCTGGAGGGAAAATTAAAATCCTCACAGACCACACTCTGAAGAACACTCACATATTACACAGTTCAGATGTTCATTTCAAACTATACGGCGCTCTCCTGATAGACGGTTTCCCTGTCTGCTGTACTTTCTGAATCTTACACTGTCATTATTAATCAGCCCTTCCCATCTTGGGGTTCTGAATTAGAGATTAACAATGCTGCTGGCAGTCAATTAGTCAAATCTAAGCAATTTACTTGCAGGATACCTTCTCACCAATATGGATCCATTACAGTTAGACAGTACATATAGATTTTCTGTGGCTAAACCTCCAACGGCTACCTCTTGCGCTATGCTGGAAATCGTCAAAGGATTAAATTTAGTCACACGGGGGAACCTTGCCAACATGCCGGTATTAATACTCTGAACCGGTATCTCTCCAATCCCTTCCCCCTCTTAACATGCCCAGCTTACTGTTTACACCTGGGATCCTCCTCACGAAGCTGGGTTCTCTTGTGGCCCAACGAGAGATTTCTTTAAGGAGATTAAGGACAGTGCGCCCTTCCCGACCACCTCCCCCAAGGACTTTCCCGAAGAGGGGATTCCTCAGTTGGCGGGGTCCTCGCTCGTCCGCTAACTCCCACGCTGCCGCATCACTCTGTACGGACTCCCAGGCCCGCCGCAGGCTCGATTCCGCTCCGCTTCCTCAGTTCAGCGCTCCCGCAGCCGCCAGTAGCAGCGCGGCTTCCGGGGGCGCGGCCTCCTCTCTCAGCTGGCAACAGCAGGGCGGCGCGGCCTCCTCTCTCAGCTGGCAACAGCGGGCGGCGCTTCGGCGTCTGCCCCGCTCACGTGACTCTAGGACGGCGGCTTCAATGCCGGATCCTCCCCGCACTTCCTGGATGCAAGCCTCTCCTCAGCCGACAGTCACGATGCCTGCTGGCTTACACCAAGGAGTCCCGACACCTCTCCAGACCTCCCGGCGATCTCAGGCCTCTCCCTGGGGTTACAGGCAACCTCACGAACCTGATGTGGCGGCGGTGAGCGTTCCAGGTAGGGCTCAGGCAGTGGGGGGGGGCAGAAATTAAGGGTGCCGGGCTCACATCAAGCAAATGAGTAGGCCTACGAGTTTCTGCACTATTGGGCACGATCACCTCCACTACGGCCAGGGACGGTGGCCAGTCGCTAGGGCCAATTGGGTTCAGAATCCTAGACAACACCAGGAATAGGGCCAAGGTAGTCCCGGACGGCGATTCTTCCCCTGGTCCTCCTTCAGGATTTCTGTCCACGCTGAGGGCCCCGAGGAAACGATGACCCCCAGAGTCATTGGCGGTGTTCAGGGACCGGTCTGAAGGTTGAGGGTGGTGTCAGCTGATGAGGGAAGTCGCGCAGACCCTAAGACCTGTCAATTCCCTATCTAGCGCAGCCACCTCTCCACTCAGGTGCCTTACTCCTGTCTACCTCACAGCTCAACAAAGTCCTAAAATGGCCGCCCCGCCCTCACCTCTATTTATCACCTGGGGCCTGACTGGCCAGAGTGGCACAGAAGGTTCCGGAACCTCTCATGGCAGTCTATGGCCCAGGTTCTGAGGCGACAGTTGGAACCACCATTTTGTGAGACTAACCTCCCTCTTCCTGTTTCTTCAGTGAAGCACCTTGTGCCTCTCCCTCAGATAGTGAGAATGGGGCGCCCAGAGCCTCTACATCAATACCAAAAAGAGTTAATGGACAGGAATAAAAAATGAGAGGGTAAAGGGAAAAAAATATATAAATGAGGAGGGAACAGCCAAAGGGCTGACAGGTCTAACACGCGTCCCCCCCAGCTGAAAGTGGGGAGAGCTACCCAATCCCTTGGGAGTTCTCTTCACTAAGGCGGAAATACCTGGAGAGACCGTCAGCATTGGCGTGGTCCTCTCCTGGGCGATGTTCCACCCTAAAATCCATTCCCTGTAGGGAGATGGACCACCTCAATAACTTGGGATTCTCGCCCCTCATTTGCATCAGCCACCTGAGGGGCCGGTGGTCGGTCTGAACCAGGAAGTGCGAGCCAAACAGGTATGGCCGCAGCTTCTTCAGAGCCCACACCACCGCAAAAGCCTCCCTCTCAATCACACTCCACCTCTGTTCCCGGGGGAGTAGTCTCCTAGACAGGAAAACCACCGGTTGGTCCAGACCCTCTTCATTGAGTTGCGACAGCACTGCCCCGATGCCATGCTCCGACGCATTCGTTTGGACAATGAACTCCCTGGAGAAGTCAGGGGCCCTGAGGACAGGTGCCGCACACATTGCCTTTTTCAAGGTGTCAAAGGCTTGTTGACACCCCTCGGTCCAGATTACCCGTCGAGGGTGCTTTTTAGAAGTGAGCTCAGTCAAGGGAGCCACGATAGTACCGTATCCCTTGACGAAGCGTCGGTAGTAGCCAGTGAGGCCCAGAAAGGCTCGGACCTCCGTCTGAGTCTTGGGGGGTTCCCAGGCCATGATGGTTTCAATCTTGGCCTGGAGGGGTTGCACCTTGCGCCGACCCACCAAGTGACAGAGGTACACTACCGACCCCTGCCCGATCTGGCACTTACTGGCCTTGATCGTCAGACCCGCCTGCTGCAAAGCCTGAAGGACAGCGTGAAGGTGACACAAATGGTCCTCCAGCTGCTGCTGAAGACAGCGATGTCATCCAGGTACTCAACCGAAAAGGCCTCCATACCACAGAGGACCTGGTTCACCAGCCGCTGAAAAGTGGCAGGGGCGTTCTTGAGCCCAAAGGGCATCACACAGAACTGGTAGTGACCCTCAGGTGTGGAGAAGGCTGACCTTTCCTTTGCTCCATCTGTCAGGGAGATCTGCCAGTACCCGGATGTAAGGTCAAAGGTACTCAGATATTGGGCAGCTCCCAACCGGTCAATGAGCTCATCCGCCCTCGGGATAGGATGAGCATCGGTCTTTGTCACAGAGTTCAGTCCCCTGTAATCCACACAGAACCAGAGTTCTGGGGTAGTGCCCGGCAGGGCAGCTTTGGGTACCAGTACCACCGGACTGGACCAGGGACTGCTTGATGGTTCAATTACTCCCAGCTCTAGCATCTTGGTGACTTCTCCATGGATGCTAGCCTTCACCTTATCCGATAACCGGTAGGACTTGGACTTCACAGGTGGGCTGTCCCCTGTGTCCACATCATGGGTACACAGATGAGTCCTTCCCGGGATAAGTGAGAACAAGGAAGCATACTGCTCCAAAACCTGGCGACAGTCCCTCTGCTGTTCGGGAGTTAGGGATGGTGAAAGGATCACTCCCTCCACCGACCCATCCTTTTCCTGGGACGCAAACAGATAAGGAAGAGGTTCACTGTCCTCCTCCTCTGATCCATCAGTCACCATCATCAAAGTGACCTCTGGTCTCTCTTGGTGGGGTTTGAGGCGGTTGACATGGAGCACTCGATGGGGCTGCCTGGGGATCTTAAGGTCCACCACATATGTCACCTTACCCTTCTTCTCAATCAACTCAAAGGGGCCTGACCAGCGATCCTGGAGGGCACTAAGCTCCCCAGGCTCCATAACCCACACCTTCTGGCCAGGCTCCAGCTCCACCGGGTGAGCATTTCGGTCATACCATTCCTTCATGACCGTCTGGCTGGCTTCTAGATTTTCAGAAGCCTGCTTCCACAACCGAGCCATTTGGCTAAGAAAGGCCAGCATATAGCTCACCACATCCGGGGGAAGTTTTCTGGGAGTTCTTTCCCATCCATCCTTCACCAGGCTGAGGGGTCCACGCACAGGGTGTCCGTACAACAGCTCGAAGGGGCTGAAGCCCACTCCCTTCTGTGGTACCTCCCTGTAGGAAAACAACAAACAAGGTAGGAGGACGTCCCATTTCCTCCGCAGGCTCTCGGGCAGACTCCTGATCATGCCCTTTAAGGTTTTGTTAAGCCTTTCCACCAGACCATTGGTCTGGGGGTGATAAGGGGTGGAGAACCGGTAAGTGACTCCACACTCTTTCCACATAGCCCGCATAAATCCCGACATGAAGTTGCTACCTCTGTCCGAGACAACTTCCTTGGGGAACCCCATCCGGGTGAAAATCCCCATCAGAGCCCGCGCCACCGCAGGTGCAGTAATGGTCCTCAGAGGGATAGCCTCTGGGGACCGGGTGGCATGATCCACCAGAACCAGGATAAACCTGTGACCGGCAGACATTGGTGGATCCAATGGCCCAACAATGTTGATGCCCACCCTTTCAAAGGGGATGCCAACGACAGGCAGTGGTTCCAGGGGAGCCTTCAGCTTCACCCCTGTTTTCCCACTAGCTTGGCAGGTTACACACGTCCTACAAAAAGTGTCGGACGTAATCCTCATCTGAGGCCAGTAGAAATGAGGGACAAGCCGAGCAAAAGTCTTGTCCTGTCCCAAGTGTCCTGCCAAGGGTATTTCGTGAGCCAATCCCAACAGGAAGGCTCGGTAACGCTGGGGAACTACCAAGGCCCGGGATGACCCATGCACCGGAGCCTTGGGTTCGCTATACAGGAGACCATCTTCCCAATATATGTGGAAGTTCCCCGAATCGTTACCCGCTGCCTGGGCTTCGGCCTGTCGCCGCAAACCCTCAAGGGTAGGGCACTCCTTCTGGGCCCGACTAAGCTCCTCCCTAGTAGGTCCTCCCTCCACCTGCCATTCTGCAGGGGTAGGTAAGCCCTCCAGGGAAGTCACATCCCCCTCTGTGGACTCCGGGACCACTTCAGTCGCCCCATCCACCTTCTGAGGTGCAGATGCCGGGGCAGGCTTCCCCTGTCCCCGTTTACCAATTTTGGCAGCTGGTTGGGCCTTTGTCCCAGGCTCCAACCTCTGTGAACTCCCTCTTCGGGCAGTCACAGACCGTGTGTTGGCACAAGTCCACTCAGGTGTCCCCAACATCTCCATGTGGGCCTTGAACTCGACCTCCTTCCATGCCGTATGTTCAAGGTCATTTCCCAACAGACAGTCGACCGACATGGAAGGGCTTATCGCAACTCGTAGAGGACCCGCAACCCCTCCCCACTCAAAGAGAATCTGGGCCACCGGATAGTGACCCTCTCGGTTGTCAGCCATCACAACCGGGTGGACTACGTTGGGAACCACCTGCTCTGGGGACACCAGCTGACTCCTTACCATAGTCATGCTGGCTCCTGTGTCCCTCAGAGCCTCCACCCTCTGGGCATTGATGGTGACCCATTGCCTGTACTTAGTAGTATTCAAGGGCACCTGGGTCTTAGGAACCATCTCACAATCCCCTAGGGACACTAATGTTAGCCCTGCCCACTCACCTCCCCTATCTAGGGGCAACTCCTCCCCGAGCACTACACTCGCCACCCCAGGGGTCTTTCCTCCAATGGGAGGGTGTGGTCTCTTGGGACACTTGGCATCCCCCTTGTAGTGCCCAATCTCGCCTAACTCAATACAACGAACAACCCTAGGCTGCTGACCACGGTCAGGATAAGGAGGTTTGTGGGGGCCGACCTTAGAACGGAATCCTAATCCCTTTCCTTGCGAACTCATTTGGGGGCCTTTAGAGAACTCCTTCTTTTTGTCTCCCCCCTCTTTCTTCTGGGGGCGCCCTGACCAGCCCCTTGGAAATTCCCTCCAGTCCCTTTTGAGGATACCCGGGTACTTGCCCAGATATCCGCCTCCTCTGCAAGCTTCCTAGGATTAGTTAGCTTGCTGTCCACCAGGTGTTGACGCAGCTCCGGAAAACTTTTCTCGAGGAGGTGCTCCCTCATAATCAGGTTATTACAACCCCTCGTAGTCTTTCACCTCACTGCCCTGTACCCAGCCCTCCAAGGCCTTCTTGGAGTAGTCCAGGGAGTCCACCCAATTTTGGGTGGCCAGCTTTTGACTACCCCGAAATCTCTGCCTGTATTTCTCCGGGGTCAGCCCAAACTTTCTAATTAGGGCGACCTTCATGGTGGGGTAATCGGTCTGTTTTCGCTGCTCCAGAGCTAACAGGGCATCCCTCCCCATCGGAGGCATATACCTATATAGACCACCCCCCCACTGAGCTTCGGGGATCCCATGGGCTCGTAAGGAGACCTCATAGGCAGCCAACCATTTAGCAATGTCATCCCCGACACCATAGCTGGCGACTACGTCCTTTGGCAGATAGGGTCTGGGCTCCCTGGTGGTCTCTCTATGTACGCTGCCACCAACGGGACTGCTGGGGGTTCCAAACTGTAGGGCCTTGAGATCCAATTCCTTTAAATGGAGCTCATGGAGGAACCTCCTCTCCTCCCTTTCTTTCTCTAAGCGGGCTAGATCCATTTTGAACTGCCTCTCCTCCCTCCTGTCAACTAAGTCAGCCGAAGACAGGCTCCCCCCCGAAGCGCTACTACTTGAAGGGGCACTAGGTCCTACGGCCATGTTGCCGCTCTCAGGGAGGAAAAGTAATTCGGTCCCTTCCGTAATGTCCGGTCCTGACCCCTCCTCCTCCCGTTTTCCGCTAGGGTGGGCCATAACCCAGGCTCTCAAGCTAGTTTGGATTCTATTTTCTTCGCCCCCTGCTTGAAAAATATCTCCCTCTCCTGGCAGAATTCCTTTAGTTGGGTTACGGTATACTCTTCCAGCCTACCCAACTCAAACTCCATCCTACCAGGTGGGACCCAACACTGCAGAAAAGAGCTTCACGAAAGGAGACCCTTCCTTTAAGAGGAAGTGCACCACAGGACAGGACAATTTCAAAAAATTCCAATCAGGGAGACAACCTGGAGAAAACTCCTATAAAAAACAATCAGGTGTAGGGTGTGGCACGCGCTAAACTGCTAATGAGTGGATGCAAGCACAGACTCAGTATCCCACCGCTGAACACCAACTTGTTGGACCTAACGTCCTTGAGGTAGCTTGGCTCAGGCCAAAGGGCTTTTATTCCAGTATGGCATATCGTGCTTGCATCACACCCAACTCACACCTTAACGCAACTCCACATAAAAATGACGCTACACCGACTAATTATAAAGTTTGGAAGGAATCTTTATCTTTCCTTCTTCAACGTGGCTAATCAGTTTCTTGTCATCCAGCACATTTCAGGATAAAACATTTCATTACATTTCACTTGACAGTAACAGTTCCTTCGGTATTAACTCTATCACAGCAAATATTTAAACACTCTCTGAGGTTTCCCCCTGCGCCTTGACTCTGGAGGGAAAATTAAAATCCTCACAGACCACACTCTGAAGAACACTCACATATTACACAGTTCAGATGTTCATTTCAAACTATACGGCGCTCTCCTGATAGACGGTTTCCCTGTCTGCTGTACTTTCTGAATCTTACACTGTCATTATTAATCAGCCCTTCCCATCTTGGGGTTCTGAATTAGAGATTAACAATGCTGCTGGCAGTCAATTAGTCAAATCTAAGCAATTTACTTGCAGGATACCTTCTCACCAATATGGATCCATTACAGTTAGACAGTACATATAGATTTTCTGTGGCTAAACCTCCAACGGCTACCTCTTGCGCTATGCTGGAAATCGTCAAAGGATTAAATTTAGTCACACGGGGGAACCTTGCCAACATGCCGGTATTAATACTCTGAACCGGTATCTCTCCAATCCCTTCCCCCTCTTAACATGCCCAGCTTACTGTTTACACCTGGGATCCTCCTCACGAAGCTGGGTTCTCTTGTGGCCCAACGAGAGATTTCTTTAAGGAGATTAAGGACAGTGCGCACTTCCCGACCACCTCCCCCAAGGACTTTCCCGAAGAGGGGATTCCTCAGTTGGCGGGGTCCTCGCTCGTCCGCTAACTCCCACGCTGCCGCATCACTCTGTACGGACTCCCAGGCCCGGCGCAGGCTCGATTCCGCTCCGCTTCCTCAGTTCAGCGCTCCCGCAGCCGCCAGTAGCAGCGCGGCTTCCGGGGGCGCGGCCTCCTCTCTCAGCTGGCAACAGCAGGGCGGCGCGGCCTCCTCTCTCAGCTGGCAACAGCGGGCGGCGCTTCGGCGTCTGCCCCGCTCACGTGACTCTAGGACGGCGGCTTCAATGCCGGATCCTCCCCGCACTTCCTGGATGCAAGCCTCTCCTCAGCCGACAGTCACGATGCCTGCTGGCTTACACCAAGGAGTCCCGACACCTCTCCAGACCTCCCGGCGATCTCAGGCCTCTCCCTGGGGTTACAGGCAACCTCACGAACCTGATGTGGCGGCGGTGAGCGTTCCAGGTAGGGCTCAGGCAGTGGGGGGGGGGGGGCAGAAATTAAGGGTGCCGGGCTCACATCAAGCAAATGAGTAGGCCTACGAGTTTCTGCACTATTGGGCACGATCACCTCCACTACGGCCAGGGACGGTGGCCAGTCGCTAGGGCCAATTGGGTTCAGAATCCTAGACAACACCAGGAATAGGGCCAAGGTAGTCCCGGACGGCGATTCTTCCCCTGGTCCTCCTTCAGGATTTCTGTCCACGCTGAGGGCCCCGAGGAAACGATGACCCCCAGAGTCATTGGCGGTGTTCAGGGACCGGTCTGAAGGTTGAGGGTGGTGTCAGCTGATGAGGGAAGTCGCGCAGACCCTAAGACCTGTCAATTCCCTATCTAGCGCAGCCACCTCTCCACTCAGGTGCCTTACTCCTGTCTACCTCACAGCTCAACAAAGTCCTAAAATGGCCGCCCCGCCCTCACCTCTATTTATCACCTGGGGCCTGACTGGCCAGAGTGGCACAGAAGGTTCCGGAACCTCTCATGGCAGTCTATGGCCCAGGTTCTGAGGCGACAGTTGGAACCACCATTTTGTGAGACTAACCTCCCTCTTCCTGTTTCTTCAGTGAAGCACCTTGTGCCTCTCCCTCAGATAGTGAGAATGGGGCGCCCAGAGCCTCTACATCAATACCAAAAAGAGTTAATGGAAAGGAATAAAAAATGAGAGGGTAAAGGGAAAAAAATATATAAATGAGGAGGGAACAGCCAAAGGGCTGACAGGTCTAACACGCGTCCCCCCCAGCTGAAAGTGGGGAGAGCTACCCAATCCCTTGGGAGTTCTCTTCACTAAGGCGGAAATACCTGGAGAGACCGTCAGCATTGGCGTGGTCCTCTCCTGGGCGATGTTCCACCCTAAAATCCATTCCCTGTAGGGAGATGGACCACCTCAATAACTTGGGATTCTCGCCCCTCATTTGCATCAGCCACCTGAGGGGCCGGTGGTCGGTCTGAACCAGGAAGTGCGAGCCAAACAGGTATGGCCGCAGCTTCTTCAGAGCCCACACCACCGCAAAAGCCTCCCTCTCAATCACACTCCACCTCTGTTCCCGGGGGAGTAGTCTCCTAGACAGGAAAACCACCGGTTGGTCCAGACCCTCTTCATTGAGTTGCGACAGCACTGCCCCAATGCCATGCTCCGACGCATTCGTTTGGACAATGAACTCCCTGGAGAAGTCAGGGGCCCTGAGGACAGGTGCCGCACACATTGCCTTTTTCAAGGTGTCAAAGGCTTGTTGACACCCCTCGGTCCAGATTACCCGTCGAGGGTGCTTTTTAGAAGTGAGCTCAGTCAAGGGAGCCACGATAGTACCGTATCCCTTGACGAAGCGTCGGTAGTAGCCAGTGAGGCCCAGAAAGGCTCGGACCTCCGTCTGAGTCTTGGGGGGTTCCCAGGCCATGATGGTTTCAATCTTGGCCTGGAGGGGTTGCACCTTGCGCCGACCCACCAAGTGACCGAGGTACACTACCGACCCCTGCCCGATCTGGCACTTACTGGCCTTGATCGTCAGACCCGCCTGCTGCAAAGCCTGAAGGACAGCGTGAAGGTGACACAAATGGTCCTCCCAGCTGCTGCTGAAGACAGCGATGTCATCCAGGTACTCAACCGAAAAGGCCTCCATACCACAGAGGACCTGGTTCACCAGCCGCTGAAAAGTGGCAGGGGCGTTCTTGAGCCCAAAGGGCATCACACAGAACTGGTAGTGACCCTCAGGTGTGGAGAAGGCTGACCTTTCCTTTGCTCCATCTGTCAGGGAGATCTGCCAGTACCCGGATGTAAGGTCAAAGGTACTCAGATATTGGGCAGCTCCCAACCGGTCAATGAGCTCATCCGCCCTCGGGATAGGATGAGCATCGGTCTTTGTCACAGAGTTCAGTCCCCTGTAATCCACACAGAACCAGAGTTCTGGGGTAGTGCCCGGCAGGGCAGCTTTGGGTACCAGTACCACCGGACTGGACCAGGGACTGCTTGATGGTTCAATTACTCCCAGCTCTAGCATCTTGGTGACTTCTCCATGGATGCTAGCCTTCACCTTATCCGATAACCGGTAGGACTTGGACTTCACAGGTGGGCTGTCCCCTGTGTCCACATCATGGGTACACAGATGAGTCCTTCCCGGGATAAGTGAGAACAAGGAAGCATACTGCTCCAAAACCTGGCGACAGTCCCTCTGCTGTTCGGGAGTTAGGGATGGTGAAAGGATCACTCCCTCCACCGACCCATCCTTTTCCTGGGACGCAAACAGATCAGGAAGAGGTTCACTGTCCTCCTCCTCTGATCCATCAGTCACCATCATCAAAGTGACCTCTGGTCTCTCTTGGTGGGGTTTGAGGCGGTTGACATGGAGCACTCGATGGGGCTGCCTGGGGATCTTAAGGTCCACCACATATGTGACCTTACCCTTCTTCTCAATCAACTCAAAGGGGCCTGACCAGCGATCCTGGAGGGCACTAAGCTCCCCAGGCTCCATAACCCACACCTTCTGGCCAGGCTCCAGCTCCACCGGGTGAGCATTTCGGTCATACCATTCCTTCATGACCGTCTGGCTGGCTTCTAGATTTTCAGAAGCCTGCTTCCACAACCGAGCCATTTGGCTAAGAAAGGCCAGCATATAGCTCACCACATCCGGGGGAAGTTTTCTGGGAGTTCTTTCCCATCCATCCTTCACCAGGCTGAGGGGTCCACGCACAGGGTGTCCGTACAACAGCTCGAAGGGGCTGAAGCCCACTCCCTTCTGTGGTACCTCCCTGTAGGAAAACAACAAACAAGGTAGGAGGACGTCCCATTTCCTCCGCAGGCTCTCGGGCAGACTCCTGATCATGCCCTTTAAGGTTTTGTTAAGCCTTTCCACCAGACCATTGGTCTGGGGGTGATAAGGGGTGGAGAACCGGTAAGTGACTCCACACTCTTTCCACATAGCCCGCATAAATCCCGACATGAAGTTGCTACCTCTGTCCGAGACAACTTCCTTGGGGAACCCCATCCGGGTGAAAATCCCCATCAGAGCCCGCGCCACCGCAGGTGCAGTAATGGTCCTCAGAGGGATAGCCTCTGGGGACCGGGTGGCATGATCCACCAGAACCAGGATAAACCTGTGACCGGCAGACATTGGTGGATCCAATGGCCCAACAATGTTGATGCCCACCCTTTCAAAGGGGATGCCAACGACAGGCAGTGGTTCCAGGGGAGCCTTCAGCTTCACCCCTGTTTTCCCACTAGCTTGGCAGGTTACACACGTCCTACAAAAAGTGTCGGACGTAATCCTCATCTGAGGCCAGTAGAAATGAGGGACAAGCCGAGCAAAAGTCTTGTCCTGTCCCAAGTGTCCTGCCAAGGGTATTTCGTGAGCCAATCCCAACAGGAAGGCTCGGTAACGCTGGGGAACTACCAAGGCCCGGGATGACCCATGCACCGGAGCCTTGGGTTCGCTATACAGGAGACCATCTTCCCAATATATGTGGAAGTTCCCCGAATCGTTACCCGCTGCCTGGGCTTCGGCCTGTCGCCGCAAACCCTCAAGGGTAGGGCACTCCTTCTGGGCCCGACTAAGCTCCTCCCTAGTAGGTCCTCCCTCCACCTGCCATTCTGCAGGGGTAGGTAAGCCCTCCAGGGAAGTCACATCCCCCTCTGTGGACTCCGGGACCACTTCAGTCGCCCCATCCACCTTCTGAGGTGCAGATGCCGGGGCAGGCTTCCCCTGTCCCCGTTTACCAATTTTGGCAGCTGGTTGGGCCTTTGTCCCAGGCTCCAACCTCTGTGAACTCCCTCTTCGGGCAGTCACAGACCGTGTGTTGGCACAAGTCCACTCAGGTGTCCCCAACATCTCCATGTGGGCCTTAAACTCGACCTCCTTCCATGCCGTATGTTCAAGGTCATTTCCCAACAGACAGTCGACCGACATGGAAGGGCTTATCGCAACTCGTAGAGGACCCGCAACCCCTCCCCACTCAAAGAGAATCTGGGCCACCGGATAGTGACCCTCTCGGTTGTCAGCCATCACAACCGGGTGGACTACGTTGGGAACCACCTGCTCTGGGGACACCAGCTGACTCCTTACCATAGTCATGCTGGCTCCTGTGTCCCTCAGAGCCTCCACCCTCTGGGCATTGATGGTGACCCATTGCCTGTACTTAGTAGTATTCAAGGGCACCTGGGTCTTAGGAACCATCTCACAATCCCCTAGGGACACTAATGTTAGCCCTGCCCACTCACCTCCCCTATCTAGGGGCAACTCCTCCCCGAGCACTACACTCGCCACCCCAGGGGTCTTTCCTCCAATGGGAGGGTGTGGTCTCTTGGGACACTTGGCATCCCCCTTGTAGTGCCCAATCTCGCCTAACTCAATACAACGAACAACCCTAGGCTGCTGACCACGGTCAGGATAAGGAGGTTTGTGGGGGCCGACCTTAGAACGGAATCCTAATCCCTTTCCTTGCGAACTCATTTGGGGGCCTTTAGAGAACTCCTTCTTTTTGTCTCCCCCCTCTTTCTTCTGGGGGCGCCCTGACCAGCCCCTTGGAAATTCCCTCCAGTCCCTTTTGAGGATACCCGGGTACTTGCCCAGATATCCGCCTCCTCTGCAAGCTTCCTAGGATTAGTTAGCTTGCTGTCCACCAGGTGTTGACGCAGCTCCGGAAAACTTTTCTCGAGGAGGTGCTCCCTCATAATCAGGTTATTACAACCCCTCGTAGTCTTTCACCTCACTGCCCTGTACCCAGCCCTCCAAGGCCTTCTTGGAGTAGTCCAGGGAGTCCACCCAATTTTGGGTGGCCAGCTTTTGACTACCCCGAAATCTCTGCCTGTATTTCTCCGGGGTCAGCCCAAACTTTCTAATTAGGGCGACCTTCATGGTGGGGTAATCGGTCTGTTTTCGCTGCTCCAGAGCTAACAGGGCATCCCTCCCCATCGGAGGCATATACCTATATAGACCACCCCCCCACTGAGCTTCGGGGATCCCATGGGCTCGTAAGGAGACCTCATAGGCAGCCAACCATTTAGCAATGTCATCCCCGACACCATAGCTGGCGACTACGTCCTTTGGCAGATAGGGTCTGGGCTCCCTGGTGATCTCTCTATGTACGCTGCCACCAACGGGACTGCTGGGGGTTCCAAACTGTAGGGCCTTGAGATCCAATTCCTTTAAATGGAGCTCATGGAGGAACCTCCTCTCCTCCCTTTCTTTCTCTAAGCGGGCTAGATCCATTTTGAACTGCCTCTCCTCCCTCCTGTCAACTAAGTCAGCTGAAGACAGGCTCCCCCCCGAAGCGCTACTACTTGAAGGGGCACTAGGTCCTACGGCCATGTTGCCGCTCTCAGGGAGGAAAAGTAATTCGGTCCCTTCCGTAATGTCCGGTCCTGACCCCTCCTCCTCCCGTTTTCCGCTAGGGTGGGCCATAACCCAGGCTCTCAAGCTAGTTTGGATTCTATTTTCTTCGCCCCCTGCTTGAAAAATATCTCCCTCTCCTGGCAGAATTCCTTTAGTTGGGTTACGGTATACTCTTCCAGCCTACCCAACTCAAACTCCATCCTACCAGGTGGGACCCAATCAGGGAGACAACCTGGAGAAAACTCCAATAAAAAACAATCAGGTGTAGGGTGTGGCACGCGCTAAACTGCTAATGAGTGGATGCAAGCACAGACTCAGTATCCCACCGCTGAACACCAACTTGTTGGACCTAACGTCCTTGAGGTAGCTTGGCTCAGGCCAAAGGGCTTTTATTCCAGTATGGCATATCGTGCTTGCATCACACCCAACTCACACCTTAACGCAACTCCACATAAAAATGATGCTACACCGACTAATTATAAAGTTTGGAAGGAATCTTTATCTTTCCTTCTTCAACGTGGCTAATCAGTTTCTTGTCATCCAGCACATTTCAGGATAAAACATTTCATTACATTTCACTTGACAGTAACAGTTCCTTTGGAATTAACTCTAGCACAGCAAATATTTAAACACTCTCTGAGGTTTCCCCCTGCGCCTTGACTCTGGAGGGAAAATTAAAATCCTCACAGACCACGCTCTGAAGAACACTCACATATTACACAATTCAGATGTTCATTTCAAACTATACGGCGCTCTCCGGATAGACGGTTTTCCTGTCTGCTGTACTTTCTGAATCTTACACTGTCATTATTAATCAGCCCTTCCCATCTTGGGGTTCTGAATTAGAGATCAACAATGCTGCTGGCAGTCAATTAGTCAAATCTAAGCAATTTACTTGCAGGAAACCTTCTCACCAATATGGATCCATTACAGTTAGGCAGTACATATAGATTTTCTGTGGCTAAACCTCCAACGGCTACCTCTTGCGCTATGCTGGAAATCGTCAAAGGATTAACTTTAGTCACACGGGGGAACCTTGCCAACGTGCCGGTATTAATACTCTGAACCGGTATCTCTCCAATCCCTTCCCCCTCTTAACATGCCCAGCTTACTGTTTACAACTGGGATCCTCCTCACGAAGCTGGGTTCTCTTGTGGCCCAACGAGAGATTTCATTAAGGGGATTAAGGACAGTGCGCACTTCCCGACCACCTCCCCCAAGGACTTTCCCGAAGTGGAGATTCCTCAGTTGGCGGGGTCCTCGCTCGTCCGCTAACTCCCACGCTGCCGCTTCACTCTGTACGGACTCCCAGGCCCGGCGCAGGCTCGATTCCGCTCCGCTTCCTCAGTTCAGCGCTCCCGCAGCCGCCAGTAGCAGCGCGGCTTGCGGGGGTGCGGCCTCCTCTCTCAGCTGGCAACAGAGGGACGACGCGGCCTCCTCTCTCAGCTGGCAACAGCGGGGCGGCGCTTCGGCGTCTGCCCCGCTCACGTGACTCTAGGATGGCGGCTTCAATGCCGGATCCTACCCGCACTTCCTGGATGCAAGTCTCTCCTCAGCCGACAGTCGCGATGCCTGCTGGCTTACACCAAGGAGTCCCGACACCTCTCCAGACCTCCCGGCGATCTCAGGCCTCTCCCTGGGGTTACAGGCAACCTCACGAACCTGATGTGGCGGCGGTGAGCGTTCCAGGTAGGGCTCAGGCAGTGGGGGGGGAGCAGAAATTAAGGGTGCCGGGCTCACATCAAGCAGATGAGTAGGCCTACGAGTCTCTGCACTATTGGGCACGATCACCTCCACTACGGCCAGGGACGGTGGCCAGTCGCTAGGGCCAATTGGGTTCAGAATCCTAGACAACACCAGGAATAGGGCCAAGGTAGTCCCGGACGGCGATTCTTCCCCTGGTCCTCCTTCAGGATTTCTGTCCACGCTGAGGGCCCCGAGGTAACGATGACCCCCAGAGTCATTGGCGGTGTTCAGGGACCGGTCTGAAGGTTGAGGGTGGTGTCAGCTGATGAGAGAAGTCGCGCAGACCCTAAGACCTGTCAATTGCCTATCTAGCGCAGCCACCTCTCCACTCAGGTCCCTTACTCCTGTCTACCTCACAGCTCAACAAAGTCCTAAAATGGCCGCCCCGCCCTCACCTCTATTTATCACCTGGGGCCTGACTGGCCAGAGTGGCCCAAAAGGTTCCGGAACCTCTCATGGCAGTCTATGGCCCAGGTTCTGAAGCGACAGTTGGAACCACCATTTTGTGAGACTAACCTCCCTCTTCCTGTTTCTTCAGTGAAGCACCTTGCGCCTCTCCCTCAGATAGTGAGAATGGGGCGCCCAGAGCCTCTACATCAATACTAAAAAGAGTTAATGGACAGGAATAAAAAATGAGAGGGTAAAGGGAAAAAAATATATAAATGAGGAGGGAACAGCCAAAGGGCTGACAGGTCTAACACGCGTCCCCCCCAGCTGAAAGTGGGGAGAGCTACCCAATCCCTTGGGAGTTCTCTTCACTAAGGCGGAAATACCTGGAGAGACCGTCAGCATTGGCGTGGTCCACTCCTGGGCGATGTTCCACCCTAAAATCCATTCCCTGTAGGGAGATGGACCACCTCAATAACTTGGGATTCTCGCCCCTCATTTGCATCAGCCACCTGAGGGGCCGGTGGTCGGTCTGAACCAGGAAGTGCGAGCCAAACAGGTATGGCCGCAGCTTCTTCAGAGCCCACACCACCGCAAAAGCCTCCCTCTCAATCGCACTCCACCTCTGTTCCCGGGGGAGTAGTCTCCTAGACAGGAAAAACACCGGTTGGTCCAGACCCTCTTCATTGAGTTGCGACAGCACTGCCCCGATGCCATGCTCCGACGCATTCGTTTGGACAATGAACTCCCTGGAGAAGTCAGGGGCCCTGAGGACAGGTGCCGCACACATTGCCTTTTTCAAGGTGTCAAAGGCTTGTTGACACCCCTCGGTCCAGATTACCTGTCGAGGGTGCTTTTTAGAAGTGAGTTCAGTCAAGGGAGCCACGACAGTACCGTATCCCTTGACGAAGCGTCGGTAGTAGCCAGTGAGGCCCAGAAAGGCTCGGACCTCTGTCTGAGTTTTGGGGGGTTCCCAGGCCATGATGGTTTCAATCTTCGCCTGGAGGGGTTGCACCTTGCCCCGACCCACCAAGTGACCGAGGTACACTACCGACCCCTGCCCGATCTGGCACTTACTGGCCTTGATCGTCAGACCTGCCTGCTGCAAAGCCTGAAGGACAGCCTGAAGGTGACACAAATGGTCCTCCCAGCTGCTGCTGAAGACAGCGATGTCATCCAGGTACGCAACCGAAAAGGCCTCCATACCACAGAGGACCTGGTTCACCAGCCGCTGAAAAGTGGCAGGGGCGTTCTTGAGCCCAAAGGGCATCACACAGAACTGGTAGTGACCCTCAGGTGTGGAGAAGGCTGACATTTCCTTTGCTCCATCTGTCAGGGAGATCTGCCAGTACCCGGATGTAAGGTCAAAGGTACTCAGATATTGGGCAGCTCCCAACCGGTCAATGAGCTCATCCGCCCTCGGGATAGGATGAGCATCGGTCTTTGTCACAGAGTTCAGTCCCCTGTAATCCACACAGAACCGGAGTTCTGGAGTAGTGCCCGGCGGGGCAGCTTTGGGTACCAGTACCACCGGACTGGACCAGGGACTGGTTGATGGTTCAATTACTCCCAGCTCTAGCATCTTGGTGACTTCTCCATGGATGCTAGCCTTCACCTTATCCGATAACCGGTAGGACTTGGACTTCACAGGTTGGCTGTCCCCTGTGTCCACATCATGGGTACACAGATGAGTCCTTCCCGGGATAAGTGAGAATAAGGAAGCATACTGCTCCAAAACCTGGCGACAGTCCCTCTGCTGTTCGGGAGTTAGGGATGGTGAAAGGATCACTCCCTCCACCGACCCATCCTTTTCCTGGGACGCAAACAGATCAGGAAGAGGTTCACTGTCCTCCTCCTCTGATCCATCAGTCACCATCATCAAAGTGAACTCTGGTCTCTCTTGGTGGGGTTTGAGGCGGTTGACATGGAGCACTCGATGGGGCTGCCTGGGGATCTTAAGGTCCACCACATATGTGACCTTACCCTTCTTCTCAATCAACTCAAAGGGGCCTGACCAGCGATCCTGGAGGGCACTAAGCTCCCCAGGCTCCATAACCCACACCTTCTGGCCAGGCTCCAGCTCCACCGGGTGAGCATTTCGGTCATACCATTCCTTCATGACCGTCTGGCTGGCTTCTAGATTTTCAGAAGCCTGCTTCCACAACCGAGCCATTTGGCTACGAAAGGCCAGCATATAGCTCACCACATCCTGGGGAAGTTTTCTGGGAGTTCTCTCCCATCCATCCTTCACCAGGCTGAGGGGTCCACGCACAGGGTGTTCGTACAACAGCTCGAAGGGGCTGAAGCCCACTCCCTTCTGTGGTACCTCCCTGTAGGAAAACAACAAACAAGGTAGGAGGATGTCCCATTTCCTCCGCAGGCTCTCGGGCAGACTCCTGATCATGCCTTTTAAGGTTTTGTTAAACCTTTCCACCAGACCATTGGTCTGGGGGTGATAAGGGGTGGAGAACCGGTAAGTGACTCCACACTCTTTCCACATAGCCCGCATATATGCCGACATGAAGTTGCTATCTCTGTCCGACACAACTTCCTTGGGGAACCCCATCCGGGTGAAAATCCCCATCAGAGCCTGCGCCACCGCAGGTGCAGTAATGGTCCTCAGAGGGATAGCCTCTGGGTACCGGGTGGCATGATCCACCAGAACCAGGATAAACCTGTGACCGGCAGACGTTGGTCGATCCAATGGCCCAACAATGTTGATGCCCACCCTTTCAAAGGGGATGCCAACGACAGGCAGTGGTTCCAGGGGAGCCTTCAGCTTCACCCCTGTTTTCCCACTAGCTTGGCAGGTTACACACGTCCTACAAAAAGTGTTGGACGTAATCCTCATCTGAGGCCAGTAGAAATGAGGGACAAGCCGAGCAAAAGTCTTGTCCTGTCCCAAGTGTCCTGCCAAGGGTATTTCGTGAGCCAATCCCAACAGGAAGGCTCGGTAACGCTGGGGAACTACCAAGGCCCGGGATGACCCATGCACTGGAGCCTTGGGTTCGCTATACAGGAGACCATCTTCCCAATATATGTGGAAGTTCCCCGAATCGTTACCCACTGCCTGGGCTTCGGCCTGTCGCCGCAAACCCTCAAGGGTAGGGCACTCCTTCTGGGCCCGACTAAGCTCCTCCCTAGTAGGTCCTCCCTCCACCTGCCATTCTGCAGGGGTAGGTAAGCCCTCCAGGGAAGTCACATCCCCCTCTGTGGACTCCGGGACCACTTCAGTCACCCATCCTCCTTCTGAGGTGCAGATGCCGGGGCAGGCTTCCCCTGTCCCCGTTTACCCCTTTTGGCAGCTGGTTGGGCCTTTGTCCCAGGCTCCAACCTCTGTGAACTCCCTCTTCGGGCAGTCACGGACCGTGTTTTGGCACAAGTCCACTCAGGTGTCCCCAACATCTCCATGTGGGCCTTGAACTCGACCTCCTTCCATGCCGTATGTTCAAGGTCATTTCCCAACAGACAGTCGACCGGCATGGAAGGGCTTATCGCAACTCGTAGAGGACCCGCAACCCCTCCCCACTCAAAAAGAATCTGGGCTACCGGATAGTGACCCTCTCGGTTGTCAGCCATCACAACCGGGTGGACTACGTTGGGAACCACCTGCTCTGGGGACACCAGCTGACTCCTTACCATAGTCATGCTGGCTCCTGTGTCCCTTAGAGCCTCCACCCTCTGGGCATTGATGGTGACCCATTGCCTGTACTCAGTAGTATTCGAGGGCACCTGGGTCTTAGGAACCATCTCACAATCCCCTAGGGACACTAATGTTAGCCCTGCCCACTCACCTACCCTATCTAGGGGCAACTCCTCCCCGAGCACTACACTCGCCACCCCAGGGGTCTTTCCTCCAATGGGAGGGTGTGGTCTCTTGGGACACTTGGCATCCCCCTTGTAGTGCCCAATCTCGCCACACTCATAACAACGGACAACCCTAGGCTGCTGACCACGGTCAGGATAAGGGGGTTTGTGGGGGCCGACCTTAGAAGGGAATCCTAATCCCTTTCCTTGCGAACTCTTTTGGGGGCCTTTAGAGAACTCTTTCTTTTTGTCTCCCCCCTCTTTCTTCTGGGGGCGCCCTGACCAGCCCCTTGGAAATTCCCTCCAGTCCCTTTTGAGGATACCCGGGTACTTGCCCAGATATCCGCCTCCTCTGCAAGCTTCCTAGGATTAGTTATCTTGCTGTCCACCAGGTGTTGACGCAGCTCCGGAAAACTTTTCTCGAGGAGGTGCTCCCTCAAAATCAGGTTATTACAACTCCTCGTAGTCTTTCACCTCACTGCCCTGTACCCAGCCCTCCAAGGCCTTCTTGGAGTAGTCCAGGAAGTCTACCCAATTTTGGGTGGCCAGCTTTTGACTACCCCGAAATCTCTGCCTGTATTTCTCAGGGGTCAGCCCAAACTTTCTAATTAGGGCGACCTTCATGGTGGGGTAATCGGTCTGTTCTCGCTGCTCCAGAGCTAACAGGGCATCCCTCCCCATCGGAGGCATATACCTATATAGACCACCCCCCCACTGAGCTTCGGGGATCCCATGGGCTCGTAAGGAGACCTCATAGGCAGCCAACCATTTAGCAATGTCATCCCCGACACCATAGCTGGCGACTACGTCCTTTTGCAGATAGGGTCTGGGCTCCCTGGTGATCTCTCTATGTACGCGGCCACCAACGGGACTGCTGGGGGTTCCAAACTGTAGGGCCTTGAGATCCAATTCCTTTAAATGGAGCTCATGGAGGAACCTCCTCTCCTCCCTTTCTTTCTCTAAGCGGGCTAGATCCATTTTGAACTGCCTCTCCTCCCTCCTGTCAACTAAGTCAGCTGAAGACAGGCTCCCTCCCGAAGCGCTACTACTTGAAGGGGCACTAGGTCCTACGGCCATGTTGCCGCTCTCAGGGAGGAAAAGTAATTCGGTCCCTTCCGTAATGTCCGGTCCTGGCCCCTCCTCCTCCCGTTTTCCGCTAGGGTGGGCCATAACCCAGGCTCTCAAGCTAGTTTGGAGTTCTATTTTCTTCGCCCCCTGCTTGAAAAATATCTCCCTCTCCTGGCAGAATTCCTTTAGTTGGGTTACGGTATACTCTTCCAGACTACCCAACTCAAACTCCATCCTACCAGGTGGGACCCAACACTGCAGAAAAGAACTTCACGAAAGGAGACCCTTCCTTTAAGAGGAAGTACACCACAGGACAGGACAATTTCGAAAAATTCCAATCAGGGAGACAACCTGGAGAAAACTCCAATAAAAAACAATCAGGTGTAGGGTGTGGCACGCGCTAAACTGCTAATGAGTGGATGCAAGCACAGACTCAGTATCCCACCGCTGAACACCAACTTGTTGGACCTAACGTCCTTGAGGTAGCTTGGCTCAGGCAAAAGGGCTTTTATTCCAGTATGGCATATCGTGCTTGCATCACACCCAACTCACACCTTAACGCAACTCCACATAAAAATGACGCTACACCGACTAATTATAAAGTTTTGAAGAAATCTTTATCTTTCCTTCTTCAACGTGGCTAATCAGTTTCTTGTCATCCAGCACATTTCAGGATAAAACATTTCATTACATTTCACTTGACAGTAACAGTTCCTTCGGTATTAACTCTAGCACAGCAAATATTTAAACACTCTCTGAGGTTTCCCCCTGCGCCTTGACTCTGGAGGGAAAATTAAAATCCTCACAGACCACGCTCTGAAGAACACTCACATATTACACAGTTCAGATGTTCATTTCAAACTATACGGCGCTCTCCGGATAGACGGTTTTCCTGTCTGCTGTACTTTCTGAATCTTACACTGTCATTATTAATCAGCCCTTCCCATCTTGGGGTTCTGAATTAGAGATCAACAATGCTGCTGGCAGTCAATTAGTCAAATCTAAGCAATTTACTTGCAGGAAACCTTCTCACCAATATGGATCCATTACAGTTAGGCAGTACATATAGATTTTCTGTGGCTAAACCTCCAACGGCTACCTCTTGCGCTATGCTGGAAATCGTCAAAGGATTAACTTTAGTCACACGGGGGAACCTTGCCAACGTGCCGGTATTAATACTCTGAACCGGTATCTCTCCAATCCCTTCCCCTCTTAACATGCCCAGCTTACTGTTTACAACTGGGATCCTCCTCACGAAGCTGGGTTCTCTTGTGGCCCAACAAGAGATTTCATTAAGGGGATTAAGGACAGTGCGCACTTCCCGACCACCTCCCCCAAGGACTTTCCCGAAGTGGAGATTCCTCAGTTGGCGGGGTCCTCGCTCGTCCGCTAACTCCCACGCTGCCGCTTCACTCTGTACGGACTCCCAGGCCCGGCGCAGGCTCGATTCCGCTCCGCTTCCTCAGTTCAGCGCTCCCGCAGCCGCCAGTAGCAGCACGGCTTGCGGGGGCGCGGCCTCCTCTCTCAGCTGGCAACAGAGGGACGGCGCGGCCTCCTCTCTCAGCTGGCAACAGTGGGGCGGCGCTTCGGTGTCTGCCCCGCTCACGTGACTCTAGGATGGCGGCTTCAATGCCGGATCCGCCCCGCACTTCCTGGATGCAAGTCTCTCCTCAGCCGACAGTCGCGATGCCTGCTGGCTTACACCAAGGAGTCCCGACACCTCTCCAGACCTCCCGGCGATCTCAGGCCTCTCCCTGGGGTTACAGGCAACCTCACGAACCTGATGTGGCGGCGGTGAGCGTTCCAGGTAGGGCTCAGGCAGTGGGGGGGGAGCAGAAATTAAGGGTGCCGGGCTCACATCAAGCAGATGAGTAGGCCTACGAGTCTCTGCACTATTGGGCACGATCACCTCCACGACGGCCAGGGACGGTGGCCAGTCGCTAGGGCCAATTGGGTTCAGAATCCTAGACAACACCAGGAATAGGGCCAAGGTAGTCCCGGACGGCGATTCTTCCCCTGGTCCTCCTTCAGGATTTCTGTCCACACTGAGGGCCCCGAGGTAACGATGACCCCCAGAGTCATTGGCGGTGTTCAGGGACCGGTCTGAAGGTTGAGGGTGGTGTCAGCTGATGAGAGAAGTCGCGCAGACCCTAAGACCTGTCAATTCCCTATCTAGTGCAGCCACCTCTCCACTCAGGTCCCTTACTCCTGTCTACCTCACAGCTCAACAAAGTCCTAAAATGGCCGCCCCGCCCTCACCTCTATTTATCACCTGGGGCCTGACTGGCCAGAGTGGCCCAGAAGGTTCCGGAACCTCTCATGGCAGTCTATGGCCCAGGTTCTGAAGCGACAGTTGGAACCACCATTTTGTGAGACTAACCTCCCTCTTCCTGTTTCTTCAGTGAAGCACCTTGCGCCTCTCCCTCAGATAGTGAGAATGGGGCGCCCAGAGCCTCTACATCAATGCTAAAAAGAGTTAATGGACAGGAATAAAAAATGAGAGGGTAAAGGGAAAAATATATATAAATGAGGAGGGAACAGCCAAAGGGCTGACAGGTCTAACACGCGTCCCCCCAGCTGAAAGTGGGGAGAGCTACCCAATCCCTTGGGAGTTCTCTTCACTAAGGCGGAAATACCTGGAGAGACCGTCAGCATTGGCGTGGTCCACTCCTGGGCGATGTTCCACCCTAAAATCCATTCCCTGTAGGGAGATGGACCACCTCAATAACTTGGGATTCTCGCCCCTCATTTGCATCAGCCACCTGAGGGGCCGGTGGTCGGTCTGAACCAGGAAGTGCGAGCCAAACAGGTATGGCCGCAGCTTCTTCAGAGCCCACACCACCGCAAAAGCCTCCCTCTCAATCGCACTCCACCTCTGTTCCCGGGGGAGTAGTCTCCTAGACAGGAAAAACACCGGTTGGTCCAGACCCTCTTCATTGAGTTGCGACAGCACTGCCCCGATGCCATGCTCCGACGCATTCGTTTGGACAATGAACTCCCTGGAGAAGTCAGGGGCCCTGAGGACAGGTGCCGCACACATTGCCTTTTTCAAGGTGTCAAAGGCTTGTTGACACCCCTCGGTCCAGATTACCTGTCGAGGGTGCTTTTTAGAAGTGAGTTCAGTCAAGGGAGCCACGATAGTACCGTATCCCTTGACGAAGCGTCGGTAGTAGCCAGTGAGGCCCAGAAAGGCTCGGACCTCTGTCTGAGTTTTGGGGGGTTCCCAGGCCTTGATGGTTTCAATCTTCGCCTGGAGGGGTTGCACCTTGCCCCGACCCACCAAGTGACCGAGGTACACTACCGACCCCTGCCCGATCTGACACTTACTGGCCTTGATCGTCAGACCTGCCTGCTGCAAAGCCTGAAGGACAGTCTGAAGGTGACACAAATGGTCCTCCCAGCTGCTGCTGAAGACAGCGATGTCATCCAGGTACGCAACTGAAAAGGCCTCCATACCACAGAGGACCTGGTTCACCAGGCGCTGAAAAGTGGCAGGGGCGTTCTTGAGCCCAAAGGGCATCACACAGAACTGGTAGTGACCCTCAGGTGTGGAGAAGGCTGACATTTCCTTTGCTCCATCTGTCAGGGAGATCTGCCAGTACCCGGATGGAAGGTCAAAGGTACTCAGGTATTGGGCAGCTCCCAACCGGTCAATGAGCTCATCCGCCCTCGGGATAGGATGAGCATCGGTCTTTGTCACAGAGTTCAGTCCCCTGTAATCCACACAGAACCGGAGTTCTGGAGTAGTGCCCGGCGGGGCAGCTTTGGGTACCAGGACCACCGGACTGGACCAGGGACTGGTTGATGGTTCAATTACTCCCAGCTCTAGCATCTTGGTGACTTCTCCATGGATGCTAGCCTTCACCTTATCCGATAACCGGTAGGACTTGGACTTCACAGGTTGGCTGTCCCCTGTGTCCACATCATGGGTACATAGATGAGTCCTTCCCGGGATAAGTGAGAACAAGGAAGCATACTGCTCCAAAACCTGGCGACAGTCCCTCTGCTGTTCGGGAGTTAGGGATGGTGAAAGGATCACTCCCTCCACCGACCCATCCTTTTCCTGGGACGCAAACAGATCAGGAAGAGGTTCACTGTCCTCCTCCTCTGATCCATCAGTCACCATCATCAAAGTGACCTCTGGTCTCTCTTGGTGGGGTTTGAGGCGGTTGACATGGAGCACTCGATGGGGCTGCCTGGGGATCTTAAGGTCCACCACATATGTGACCTTACCCTTCTTCTCAATCACCTCAAAGGGGCCTGACCAGCGATCCTGGAGGGCACTAAGCTCCCCAGGCTCCATAACCCACACCTTCTGGCCAGGCTCCAGCTCCACCGGGTGAGCATTTCGGTCATACCATTCCTTCATGACCGTCTGGCTGGCTTCTAGATTTTCAGAAGCCTGCTTCCACAACCGAGCCATTTGGCTACGAAAGGCCAGCATATAGCTCACCACATCCTGGGGAAGTTTTCTGGGAGTTCTCTCCCATCCATCCTTCACCAGGCTGAGGGGTCCACGCACAGGGTGTCCGTACAACAGCTCGAAGGGGCTGAAGCCCACTCCCTTCTGTGGTACCTCCCTGTAGGAAAACAACAAACAAGGTAGGAGGATGTCCCATTTCCTCCGCAGGCTCTCGGGCAGACTCCTGATCATGCCTTTTAAGGTTTTGTTAAACCTTTCCACCAGACCATTGGTCTGGGGGTGATAAGGGGTGGAGAACCGGTAAGTGACTCCACACTCTTTCCACATAGCCCGCATATATGCCGACATGAAGTTGCTATCTCTGTCCGACACAACTTCCTTGGGGAACCCCATCCGGGTGAAAATCCCCATCAGAGCCCGCGCCACCGCAGGTGCAGTAATGGTCCTCAGAGGGATAGCCTCTGGGTACCGGGTGGCATGATCCACCAGAACCAGGATAAACCTGTGACCGGCAGACGTTGGTCGATCCAATGGCCCAACAATGTTGATGCCCACCCTTTCAAAGGGGATGCCAACGACAGGCAGTGGTTCCAGGGGAGCCTTCAGCTTCACCCCTGTTTTCCCACTAGCTTGGCAGGTTACACACGTCCTACAAAAAGTGTTGGACGTAATCCTCATCTGAGGCCAGTAGAAATGAGGGACAAGCCGAGCAAAAGTATTGTCCTGTCCCAAGTGTCCTGCCAAGGGTATTTCGTGAGCCAATCCCAACAGGAAGGCTCGGTAACGCTGGGGAACTACCAAGGCCCGGGATGACCCATGCACCGGAGCCTTGGGTTCGCTATACAGGAGACCATCTTCCCAATATATGTGGAAGTTCTCCGAATCGTTACCCACTGCCTGGGCTTCGGCCTGTCGCCGCAAACCCTCAAGGGTAGGGCACTCCTTCTGGGCCCGACTAAGCTCCTCCCTAGTAGGTCCTCCCTCCACCTGCCATTCTGCAGGGGTAGGTAAGCCCTCCAGGGAAGTCACATCCCCCTCTGTGGACTCCGGGACCACTTCAGTCACCCATCCTCCTTCTGAGGTGCAGATGCCGGGGCAGGCTTCCCCTGTCCCCGTTTACCCCTTTTGGCAGCTGGTTGGGCCTTTGTCCCAGGCTCCAACCTCTGTGAACTCCCTCTTCGGGCAGTCACGGACCGTGTTTTGGCACAAATCCACTCAGGTGTCCCCAACATCTCCATGTGGGCCTTGAACTCGACCTCCTTCCATGCCGTATGTTCAAGGTCATTTCCCAATAGACAGTCGACCGGCATGGAAGGGCTTATCGCAACTCGTAGAGGACCCGCAACCCCTCCCCACTCAAAAAGAATCTGGGCTACCGGATAGTGACCCTCTCGGTTGTCAGCCATCACAACCGGGTGGACTACGTTGGGAACCACCTGCTCTGGGGACACCAGCTGACTCCTTACCATAGTCATGCTGGCTCCTGTGTCCCTCAGAGCCTCCACCCTCTGGGCATTGATGGTGACTCATTGCCTGTACTCAGTAGTATTCGAGGGCACCTGGGTCTTAGGAACCATCTCACAATCCCCTAGGGACACTAATGTTAGCCCTGCCCACTCACCTACCCTATCTAGGGGCAACTCCTCCCCGAGCACTACACTCGCCACCCCAGGGGTCTTTCCTCCAATGGGAGGGTGTGGTCTCTTGGGACACTTGGCATCCCCCTTGTAGTGCCCAATCTCGCCACACTCATAACAACGGACAACCCTAGGCTGCTGACCACGGTCAGGATAAGGGGGTTTGTGGGGGCCGACCTTAGAAGGGAATCCTAATCCCTTTCCTTGCGAACTCTTTTGGGGGCCTTTAGAGAACTCTTTCTTTTTGTCTCCCCCCTCTTTCTTCTGGGGGCGCCCTGACCAGCCCCTTGGAAATTCCCTCCAGTCCCTTTTGAGGATACCCGGGTACTTGCCCAGATATCCGCCTCCTCTGCAAGCTTCCTAGGATTAGTTATCTTGCTGTCCACCAGGTGTTGACGCAGCTCCGGAAAACTTTTCTCGAGGAGGTGCTCCCTCAAAATCAGGTTATTACAACCCCTCGTAGTCTTTCACCTCACTGCCCTGTACCCAGCCCTCCAAGGCCTTCTTGGAGTAGTCCAGGAAGTCCACCCAATTTTGGGTGGCCAGCTTTTGACTACCCCGAAATCTCTGCCTGTATTTCTCAGGGGTCAGCCCAAACTTTCTAATTAGGGCGACCTTCATGGTGGGGTAATCGGTCTGTTCTCGCTGCTCCAGAGCTAACAGGGCATCCCTCCCCATCGGAGGCATATACCTATATAGACCACCCCCCCACTGAGCTTCGGGGATCCCATGGGCTCGTAAGGAGACCTCATAGGCAGCCAACCATTTAGCAATGTCATCCCCGACACCATAGCTGGCGACTACGTCCTTTTGCAGATAGGGTCTGGGCTCCCTGGTGATCTCTCTATGTACGCTGCCACCAACGGGACTGCTGGGGGTTCCAAACTGTAGGGCCGTGAGATCCAATTCCTTTAAATGGAGCTCATGGAGGAACCTCCTCTCCTCCCTTTCTTTCTCTAAGCGGGCTAGATCCATTTTGAACTGCCTCTCCTCCCTCCTGTCAACTAAGTCAGCTGAAGACAGGCTCCCCCCCGAAGCGCTACTACTTGAAGGGGCACTAGGTCCTACGGCCATGTTGCCGCTCTCAGGGAGGAAAAGTAATTCGGTCCCTTCCGTAATGTCCGGTCCTGGCCCCTCCTCCTCCCGTTTTCCGCTAGGGTGGGCCATAACCCTGGCTCTCAAGCTAGTTTGGAGTTCTATTTTCTTCGCCCCCTGCTTGAAAAATATCTCCCTCTCCTGGCAGAATTCCTTTAGTTGGGTTACGGTATACTCTTCCAGCCTACCCAACTCAAACTCCATCCTACCAGGTGGGACCCAACACTGCAGAAAAGAACTTCACGAAAGGAGACCCTTCCTTTAAGAGGAAGTACACCACAGGACAGGACAATTTCGAAAAATTCCAATCAGGGAGACAACCTGGAGAAAACTCCAATAAAAAACAATCAGGTGTAGGGTGTGGCACGCGCTAAACTGCTAATGAGTGGATGCAAGCACAGACTCAGTATCCCACCGCTGAACACCAACTTGTTGGACCTAACGTCCTTGAGGTGGCTTGGCTCAGGCAAAAAGGCTTTTATTCCAGTATGGCATATCGTGCTTGCATCACACCCAACTCACACCTTAACGCAACTCCACATAAAAATGACGCTACACCGACTAATTATAAAGTTTGGAAGAAATCTTTATCTTTCCTTCTTCAACGTGGCTAATCAGTTTCTTGTCATCCAGCACATTTCAGGATAAAACATTTCATTACATTTCACTTGACAGTAACAGTTCCTTCGGTATTAACTCTAGCACAGCAAATATTTAAACACTCTCTGAGGTTTCCGCCTGCGCCTTGACTCTGGAGGGAAAATTAAAATCCTCACAGACCACGCTCTGAAGAACACTCACATATTACACAGTTCAGATGTTCATTTCAAACTATACGGCGCTCTCCGGATAGACGGTTTTCTTGTCTGCTGTACTTTCTGAATCTTACACTGTCATTATTAATCAGCCCTTCCCATCTTGGGGTTCTGAATTAGAGATCAACAATGCTGCTGGCAGTCAATTAGTCAAATCTAAGCAATTTCCTTGCAGGAAAACTTCTCACCAATATGGATCCATTACAGTTAGGCAGTACATATAGATTTTCTGTGGCTAAACCTCCAACGGCTACCTCTTGCGCTATGCTGGAAATCGTCAAAGGATTAACTTTAGTCACACGGGGGAACCTTGCCAACGTGCCGGTATTAATACTCTGAACCGGTATCTCTCCAATCCCTTCCCCCTCTTAACATGCCCAGCTTACTGTTTACACCTGGGATCCTCCTCACGAAGCTGGGTTCTCTTGTGGCCCAACGAGAGATTTCTTTAAGGGGATTAAGGACAGTGCGCACTTCCCGACCACCTCCCCAAGGACTTTCCCGAAGTGGAGATTCCTCAGTTGGCGGGGTCCTCGCTCGTCCGCTAACTCCCACGCTGCCGCTTCACTCTGTACGGACTCCCAGGCCCGGCGCAGGCTCGATTCCGCTCTGCTTCCTCAGTTCAGCGCTCCCGCAGCCGCCAGTAGCAGCGCGGCTTGCGGGGGCGCGGCCTCCTCTCTCAGCTGGCAACAGAGGGGCGGCGCGGCCTCCTCTCTCAGCTGGCAACAGCGGGGCGGCGCTTCGGCGTCTGCCCCGCTCACGTGACTCTAGGATGGCGGCTTCAATGCCGGATCCGCCCCGCACTTCCTGGATGCAAGTCTCTCCTCAGCCGACAGTCGCGATGCCTGCTGGCTTACACCAAGGAGTCCCGACACCTCTCCAGACCTCCCGGCGATCTCAGGCCTCTCCCTGGGGTTACAGGCAACCTCACGAACCTGATGTGGCGGCGGTGAGCGTTCCAGGTAGGGCTCAGGCAGTGGGGGGGGAGCAGAAATTAAGGGTGCCGGGCTCACATCAAGCAGATGAGTAGGCCTACGAGTCTCTGCACTATTGGGCACGATCACCTCCACTACGGCCAGGGACGGTGGCCAGTCGCTAGGGCCAATTGGGTTCAGAATCCTAGACAACACCAGGAATAGGGCCAAAGTAGTCCCGGACGGCGATTCTTCCCCTGGTCCTCCTTCAGGATTTCTGTCCACGCTGAGGGCCCCGAGGTAACGATGACCCCCAGAGTCATTGGCGGTGTTCAGGGACCGGTCTGAAGGTTGAGGGTGGTGTCAGCTGATGAGGGAAGTCGCGCAGACCCTAAGACCTGTCAATTCCCTATCTAGCGCAGCCACCTCTCCACTCAGGTGCCTTACGCCTGTCTACCTCACAGCTCAACAAAGTCCTAAAATGTCCGCCCCGCCCTCACCTCTATTTATCACCTGGGGCCTGACTGGCCAGAGTGGCCCAGAAGGTTCCGGAACCTCTCATGGCAGTCTATGGCCCAGGTTCTGAGGCGACAGTTGGAACCACCATTTTGTGAGACTAACCTCCCTCTTCCTGTTTCTTCAGTGAAGCACCTTGCGCCTCTCCCTCAGATAGTGAGAATGGGGCGCCCAGAGCCTCTACATCAATACCAAAAAGAGTTAATGGACAGGAATAAAAAATGAGAGGGTAAAGGGAAAAAAATATAAATGAGGAGGGAACACCCAAAGGGCTGACAGGTCTAACACGCGTCCCCCCCAGCTGAAAGTGGGGAGAGCTACCCAATCCCTTGGGAGTTCTCCTCACTAAGGCGGAAATACCTGGAGAGACCGTCAGCATTGGCGTGGTCCACTCCTGGGCGATGTTCCACCCTAAAATCCATTCCCTGTAGGGAGATGGACCACCTCAATAACTTGGAATTCTCGCCCCTCATTTGCATCAGCCACCTGAGGGGCCGGTGGTCGGTCTGAACCAGGAAGTGCGAGCCAAACAGGAATGGCCGCAGCTTCTTCAGAGCCCACACCACCGCAAAACCCTCCCTCTCAATCGCACTCCACCTCTGTTCCCGGGGGAGTAGTCTCCTAGACAGGAAAAACACCGGTTGGTACAGACCCTCCTCATTGAGTTGCGACAGCACTGCCCCGATGCCATGCTCCGACGCATTCATTTGGACAATGAACTCCCTGGAGAAGTCAGGGGCCCTGAGGACAGGTGCCGCACACATTGCCTTTTTCAAGGTGTCAAAGGCTTGTTGACACCCCTCGGTCCAGATTACCTGTCGAGGGTGCTTTTTAGAAGTGAGTTCAGTCAGGGGAGCCACGATAGTACCGTATCCCTTGACGAAGCGTCGGTAGTAGCCAGTGAGGCCCAGAAAGGCTCGGACCTCCGTCTGAGTCTTGGGGGGTTCCCAGGCCATGATGGTTTCAATCTTGGCCTGGAGAGGTTGCACCTTGCCCCGACCCACCAAGTGACCGAGGTACACTACCGACCCCTGCCCGATCTGGCACTTACTGGCCTTGATCGTCAGACCCGCTTGCTGCAAAGCCTGAAGGACAGCCTGAAGGTGACACAAATGGTCCTCCCAGCTGCTGCTGAAGACAGCGATGTCATCCAGGTACGCAACCGAAAAGGCCTCCATACCACAGAGGACCTGGTTCACCAGCCGCTGAAAAGTGGCAGGGGCGTTCTTGAGCCCAAAGGGCATCACACAGAACTGGTAGTGACCCTCAGGTGTGGAGAAGGCTGACCTTTCCTTTGCTCCATCTGTCAGGGAGGTCTGCCAGTACCCGGATGTAAGGTCAAAGGTACTCAGATATTGGGCAGCTCCCAACCGGTCAATGAGCTCATCCGCCCTCGGGATAGGATGAGCATCGGTCTTTGTCACAGAGTTCAGTCCCCTGTAATCCACACAGAACCGGAGTTCTGGGGTAGTGCCCGGCGGGGCAGCTTTGGGTACCAGTACCACCGGACTGGACCAGGGACTGCTTGATGGTTCAATTACTCCCAGCTCTAGCATCTTGGTGACTTCTCCATGGATGCTAGCCTTCACCTTATCCGATAACCGGTAGGACTTGGACTTCACAGGTGGGCTGTCCCCTGTGTCCACATCATGGGTACACAGATGAGTCCTTCCCGGGATAAGTGAGAACAAGGAAGCATACTGCTCCAAAACCAGGTGACAGTCCCTCTGCTGTTCGGGAGTTAGGGATGGTGAAAGGATCACTCCCTCCACCGACCCATCCTTTTCCTGGGACGCAAACAGATCAGGAAGAGGTTCACTGTCCTCCTCCTCTGATCCATCAGTCACCATCATCAAAGTGACCTCTGGTCTCTCTTGGTGGGGTTTGAGGCGGTTGACATGGAGCACTCGATGGGGCTGCCTGGGGATCTTAAGGTCCACCACATATGTGACCTTACCCTTCTTCTCAATCACCTCAAAGGGGCCTGACCAGCGATCCTGGAGGGCACTAAGCTCCCCAGGCTCCATAACCCACACCTTCTGGCCAGGCTCCAGCTCCACCGGGTGAGCATTTCGGTCATACCATTCCTTCATGACCGTCTGGCTGGCTTCTAGATTTTCAGAAGCCTGCTTCCGCAACAGAGCCATTTGGCTACGAAAGGCCAGCATATAGCTCACCACATCCGGGGGAAGTTTTCTGGGAGTTCTTTCCCATCCATCCTTCACCAGGCTGAGGGGTCCACGCACAGGGTGTCCGTACAACAGCTCAAAGGGGCTGAAGCCCACTCCCTTCTGTGGTACCTCCCTGTAGGAAAACAACAAACAAGGTAGGAGGATGTCCCATTTCCTCCGCAGGCTCTCGGGCAGACTCCTGATCATGCCTTTTAAGGTTTTGTTAAACCTTTCCACCAGACCATTGGTCTGGGGGTGATAAGGGGTGGAGAACCGGTAAGTGACTCCACACTCTTTCCACATAGCCCGCATATATGCCGACATGAAGTTGCTACCTCTGTCCGACACAACTTCCTTGGGGAACCCCATCCGGGTGAAAATCCCCATCAGAGCCCGCGCCACCGCAGGTGCAGTAATGGTCCTCAGAGGGATAGCCTCTGGGTACCGGGTGGCATGATCCACCAGAACCAGGATAAACCTGTGACCGGCAGACGTTGGTGGATCCAATGGCCCAACAATGTCGATGCCCACCCTTTCAAAGGGGATGCCAACGACAGGCAGTGGTTCCATGGGAGCCTTCAGCTTCACCCCTGTTTTCCCACTAGCTTGGCAGGTTACACACGTCCTACAAAAAGTGTCGGACGTAATCCTCATCTGAGGCCAGTAGAGATGAGGGACAAGCCGAGCAAAAGTCTTGTCCTGTCCCAAGTGTCCTGCCAAGGGTATTTCGTGAGCCAATCCCAACAGGAAGGCTCGGTAACGCTGGGGAACTACCAAGGCCCGGGATGACACATGCACCGGACCCTTGGGTTCGCTATACAGGAGACCATCTTCCCAATATATGTGGAAGTTCCCCGAATCGTTACCCGCTGCCTGGGCCTCGGCCTGACGCCGCAAACCCTCAAGGGTAGGGCACTCCTTCTGGGCCCGACTAAGCTCCTCCCTAGTAGGTCCTCCCTCCACCTGCCATTCTGCAGGGGTAGGTAAGCCCTCCAGGGAAGTCACATCCCCCTCTGTGGACTCCGGGACCACTTCAGTCGCCCCATCCTCCTTCTGAGGTGCAGATGCCGGGGCAGGCTTCCCCTGTCCCCGTTTACCCCTTTTGGCAGCTGGTTGGGCCTTTGTCCCAGGCTCCAACCTCTGTGAACTCCCTCTTCGGGCAGTCATGGACCGTGTGTTGGCACAAGTCCACTCAGGTGTCCCCAACATCTCCATGTGGGCCTTGAACTCGACCTCCTTCCATGCCGTATGTTCAAGGTCATTTCCCAACAGACAGTCGACCGGCATGGAAGGGCTTATCGCAACTCGTAGAGGACCTGCAACCCCTCCCCACTCAAAGAGAATCTGGGCCACCGGATAGTGACCCTCTCGGTTGTCAGCCATCACAACCGGGTGGACTACGTTGGGAACCACCTGCTCTGGGGACACCAGCTGACTCCTTATCATAGTCATGCTGGCTCCTGTGTCCCTCAGAGCCTCCACCCTCTGGGCATTGATGGTGACCCATTGCCTGTACTCAGTAGTATTCGAGGGCACCTGGGTCTTAGGAACCATCTCACAATCCCCTAGGGACACTAATGTTAGCCCTGCCCACTCACCTACCCTATCTAGGGGCAACTCCTCCCCGAGCACTACACTCGCCACCCCAGGGGTCTTTCCTCCAATGGGGGGTGTGGTCTCTTGGGACACTTGGCATCCCCCTTGTAGTGCCCAATCTCGCCACACTCATAACAACGGACAACCCTAGGCTGCTGACCACGGTCAGGATAAGGGGGTTTGTGGGGGCCGACCTTAGAAGGTAATCCTAATCCCTTTCCTTGCGAACTCTTTTGGGGGCCTTTAGAGAACTCCTTCTTTTTGTCTCCCCCCTCTTTCTTCTGGGGGCGCCCTGACCAGCCCCTTGGAAATTCCCTCCAGTCCCTTTTGAGGATACCCGGGTACTTGCCCAGATATCCGCCTCCTCTGCAAGCTTCCTACGATTAGATATCTTGCTGTCCACCAGGTGTTGACGCAGCTCCAGAAAACTTTTCTCGAGGAGGTGCTCCCTCAAAATCAGGTTATTACAACCCCTCGTAGTCTTTCACCTCACTGCCCTGTACCCAGCCCTCCAAGGCCTTCTTGGAATAGTCCAGGAAGTCCACCCAATTTTAAGTGGCCAGCTTTTGACTACCCCGAAATCTCTGCCTGTATTTCTCAGGGGTCAGCCCAAACTTTCTAATTAGGGCGACCTTCATGGTGGGGTAATCGGTCTGTTCTCGCTGCTCCAGAGCTAACAGGGCATCCCTCCCCATCGGAGGCATATACCTATATAGACCACCCCCCCACTGAGCTTCGGGGATCCCATGGGCTCGTAAGGAGACCTCATAGGCAGCCAACCATTTAGCAATGTCATCCCCGACACCATAGCTGGCGACTACGTCCTTTGGCAGATAGGGTCTGGGCTCCCTGGTGATCTCTCTATGTACGCTGCCACCAACGGGACTGCTGGGGGTTCCAAACTGTAGGGCCTTGAGATCCAATTCCTTTAAATGGAGCTCATGGAGGAACCTCCTCTCCTCCCTTTCTTTCTCTAAGCGGGCTGGATCCATTTTGAACTGCCTCTCCTCCCTCCTGTCAACTAAGTCAGCTGAAGACAGGCTCCCCCCCGAAGCGCTACTACTTGACGGGGCACTAGGTCCTACGGCCATGTTGCCGCTCTCAGGGAGGAAAAGTAATTCGGTCCCTTCCGTAATGTCCGGTCCTGGCCCCTCCTCCTCCCGTTTTCCGCTAGGGTGGGCCATAACCCAGGCTCTCAAGCTAGTTTGGAGTTCTATTTTCTTCGCCCCCCTGCTTGAAAAATATCTCCCTCTCCTGGCAGAATTCCTTTAGTTGGGTTACGGTATACTCTTCCAGCCTACCCAACTCAAACTCCATCCTACCAGGTGGGACCCAACACTGCAGAAAAGAACTTCACGAAAGGAGACCCTTCCTTTAAGAGGAGGTACACCACAGGACAGGACAATTTCGAAAAATTCCAATCAGGGAGACAACCTGGAGAAAACTCCAATAAAAAACAATCAGGTGTAGGGTGTGGCACGCGCTAAACTGCTAATGAGTGGATGCAAGCATAGACTCAGTATCCCACCGCTGAACACCAACTTGTTGGACCTAACGTCCTTGAGGTAGCTTGGCTCAGGCCAAAGGGCTTTTATTCCAGTATGGCATATCGTGCTTGCATCACACCCAACTCACACCTTAACGCAACTCCACATAAAAATGACGCTACACCGACTAATTATAAAGTTTGGAAGAAATCTTTATCTTTCCTTCTTCAACGTGGCTAATCAGTTTCTTGTCATCCAGCACATTTCAGGATAAAACATTTCATTACATTTCACTTGACAGTAACAGTTCCTTCGGTATTAACTCTAGCACAGCAAATATTTAAACACTCTCTGAGGTTTCCCCCTGCGCCTTGACTCTGCATGGAAAATTAAAATCCTCACAGACCACGCTCTGAAGAACACTCACATATTACACAGTTCAGATGTTCATTTCAAACTATACGGCGCTCTCCTGATAGACGGTTTCCCTGTCTGCTGTACTTTCTGAATCTTACACTGTCATTATTAATCAGCCCTTCCCATCTTGGGGTTCTGAATTAGAGATTAACAATGCTGCTGGCAGTCAATTAGTCGAATCCAAGCAATTTACTTGCAGGATACCTTCTCACCAATATGGATCCATTACAGTTAGGCAGTACATATAGATTTTCTGTGGCTAAACCTCCAACGGCTACCTCTTGCGCTATGCTGGAAATCGTCAAAGGATTAACTTTAGTCACACGGGGGAACCTTGCCAACTTGCCGGTATTAATACTCTGAACCGGTATCTCTCCAATCCCTTCCCCCTCTTAACATGCCCAGCTTACTGTTTACACCTGGGATCCTCCTCACGAAGCTGGGTTCTCTTGTGGCCCAACGAGAGATTTCTTTAAGGGGATTAAGGACAGTGCGCACTTCCCGACCACCTCCCCCAAGGACTTTCCCGAAGTGGGGATTCCTCAGTTGGCGGGGTCCTCGCTCGTCCGCTAACTCCCACGCTGCCGCTTCACTCTGTACGGACTCCCAGGCCCGGCGCAGGCTCGATTCCGCTCCGCTTCCTCAGTTCAGCGCTCCCGCAGCCGCCAGTAGCAGCGCGGCTTGCGGGGGCGCGGCCTCCTCTCTCAGCTGGCAACAGCGGGGCGGCGCGGCCTCCTCTCTCAGCTGGCAACAGCGGGGCGGCGCTTCGGCGTCTGCCCCGCTCACGTGACTCTAGGATGGCGGCTTCAATGCCGGATCCGCCCCGCACTTCCTGGATGCAAGTCTCTCCTCAGCCGACAGTCTCGATGCCTGCTGGCTTACACCAAGGAGTCCCGACACCTCTCCAGACCTCCCGGCGATCTCAGGCCTCTCCCTGGGGTTACAGGCAACCTCACGAACCTGATGTGGCGGCGGTGAGCGTTCCAGGTAGGGCTCAGGCAGTGGGGGGGAGCAGAAATTAAGGGTGCCGGGCTCACATCAAGCAGATGAGTAGGCCTACGAGTCTCTGCACTATTGGGCACGATCACCTCCACTACGGCCAGGGACGGTGGCCAGTCGCTAGGGCCAATTGGGTTCAGAATCCTAGACAACACCAGGAATAGGGCCAAGGTAGTCCCGGACGGCGATTCTTCCCCTGGTCCTCCTTCAGGATTTCTGTCCACGCTGAGGTTCCCCGAGATAACGATGACCCCCAGAGTCATTGGCGGTGTTCAGAGACCGGTCAGAAGGTTGAGGGTGGTGTCAGCTGATGAGGGAAGTCGCACAGACCCTAAGACCTGTCAATTCCCTATCTAGCGCAGCCATCTCTCCACTCAGGTGCCTTACTCCTGTCTACCTCACAGCTCAACAAAGTCCTAAAATGGCCGTCCCGCCCTCACCTCTATTTATCACCTGGGTCCTGACTGGCCAGAGTGGCCCAGAAGGTTCCAGAACCTCTCATGGCAGTCTATGGCCCAGGTTCTGAGGCGACAGTTGGAACCACCATTTTGTGAGACTAACCTCCCTCTTCCTGTTTCTTCAGTGAAGCACCTTGCGCCTCTCCCTCAGATAGTGAGAATGGGGCACCCAGAGCCTCTACATCAATACCAAAAAGAGTTAATGGACAGGAATAAAAAATGAGAGGGTAAAGGGAAAAAAAATATATAAATGAGGAGGGAACAGCCAAAGGGCTGACAGGTCTAACAATTCCCGACACCATTTGACACCTATGCACCCGGCTTCCCTGGGTGAGGTAACACGAGTACTCCGGTGCTCACGTGGGTGCTGGCCTTAGAACCTTCTAAGTTTGAAAGGGTTTGCTCAAAGTCCTCTTCTAAGTGTCCTTAATCTTTAAATTTCCAACCACGACTTTCCCATAAGATTGTACGGAGCTCGCGGCTGTGTTCTCACACTGCACGCGACCCCAGTGGGTTCCCATGTGTCACTACCTTGAGTGGTTCCTTGGGGTCCCAGCGATTCTACGTGCTGTAGGCACTGTTTCTAGTCAAGTCGTGGTTGTTACACCACTTTCTTAATATATGGTTTGGTCTCCCCCTGGGGCTCACTGTGTATTGTGCTATTTACTGTCGTTCTAGGTTATTAATATTGTGTGCCTTGCTCTCTAATCACATAAAGAGGTTAGTAGAGAGTGTTTAGTAATAAATACATACATTTTATACATATACCTTGTGTGGTTCTCCTTTAATTTGGTCATTCAAGAGGTTATAATCTGGTAAACCAAGCTGCTTCGAGACTTAGCCTGAAGGCTGCTCTCAATAGCTACCACTAGGATAGCTTTCAATAAAGGTTGTCTTTAACCTAATCACCAATAAGCGTTGTTTGGACTGGTACAAGCTGCCCACTTTAATTAGTGGACAGCATATACCAGGCCAACTTCTCACATTGGTGGCAGCGGTGGGATTCAAGCTTGCTATTGCTTTACCAGATAATCTCATTGAGTGACTAACTGAAAACCACTATAGGTACACAGGTACATATAATCAGGACTAGAATAATGTAAATTCTACTGAACTTAGAGTTGGGTAAGACCAGGGTCTAGCACACCCTTTCTCCAACTCAAGAGAGTTTAGTAGTTCCCACTAGGTTAGGTAGGTGCAACACCACACAACACTAGTATGTCTTCAAGAGCAGAAGCCACTGGGCCTCTGGCAACTAATTATGACCATATCCCATTCCAATTGAGCAGTATGTGTACTGCTAGGAAATTGAAGACAGGGAAAAACCCTAGAACTCAACGCCTCGTAGAGGCTCTGCTTTTAGATGACCTCAAAAAGACCCCAGGGTCTGATGAGACAGGCAGGTTGGGTGGGGCGGTAGAAGAGGAAAGGCCAGGAAGTGAAAACATCCAGGACCTAGACTCTGATGATGACCAGAAGGATCAAGATGATTCTACCCTGGACAATCCAATTCTTCCTGAAGGTGAGGGAGAAGGCCTCAGTGGCCCTCTCTTTACCCCGCCTGGAAGGGTTAACAGTGTACCAAGAAGGTCCAGATCTCCTTCCCAGGAATCTACTCATTCTGGTACTTCTGTAGGGACCTCTGTTTCTCATAGGACTACTACCTCTCATAAAAGGGAGTCCTCTTATGAGAGGAAGTGCCAACTGCTTGGCTTTGAGAGAGCTAAGCTCAGATTCAAGAGAGAGCAAGTGGCCCTAGCTAGGGAATCCCTGGAGCTTCAGAAAGCTTCCCAAAGGTTGGGGCTAGAGCCCCATGGTGGCAGCAACAGTGTCCCTAGAGGTAGAGAACATACTCATGACCATAGGAACCTGAACAAGATTTTCCCTCCCTACCAGAGTGGGGATGACATCCACCAATGGATAACTGCACTGGAGAGGGCCTGTAAAGTACAGTGGGTCCCTCAGGAGCAGTGGGCAGCAATCTTGTGGCTCTCCTTTGCAGACAAAGGTAGAGACAAGCTCCTTGCTGTTAGAGAAGAGGATGCTGATAATTACAAAGCCTTGAAGAGTGCTCTGATTGATGGGTTTGGCTTAACCACTGAACAATACAGGATTAGGTTCAGAGACACCCAAAAGGCACAGACTCAAGACTGGGTTGACTTTGTTGATTGTGCTACTAAGGAGTAAGAAGGCCAGGATGGGAGGAAGATCGTTCCGAGTAGCTGCAGCCAAGCTATGGAACAGTCTACCTGTCGACATTCGCCATATCCCTCACCTCCTCCCATTCAGGAAACGTATCAAAACATGGCTCTTTCCCCTGTCCCTATAAAAACCGGCCAGTTCCAGTTCACCCCGTCAATAAACCACAAGAGTAGCTACCAGCGCCAGGATACCTGCCAGGTGACAGTCGCGCTTTATAAATATTTTAAATAAATAATAATAAATAAGGCTCTGGAAGGCTGGTTACTTGGCAGTAATGTGTGTGATTTTAAAGAATTTAACAATTTAATTATGAGGGAGCAGATCCTTAATAATTGTCAAAATCAGTTGTTGCATCAGTACCTGGTGGACTCTGATCTGACCTCTCCCCAAGAATTGAGCCAGAAGGCAGACAAATGTGTCAGAACCAGGGTGAGGCAGAAGGTTCAGAACCAAGGCGGGGACTCCAAGAACCAGGATTCTAAAAACTCTGATAAGGGTGGGGAGAAGGGTAAAGACCAGAAGTCTTCTCAAGGGTCCCAAAAATCTGGATCTGGTGGGGAGTCCCAATCTAACCAAGGAAAAGGCAAGAAGAAACCATGGTGTAAAATCTGTAAACAGAAGACCCATTGGACAAATGATTGTACCAAGTCCAATGACTCAACTCCAGCCCCCATTGCCCCTAAGGCAACTGTTCCCCCTAGTTCCGTTCCAAGTGGTGGTACCCATAATAAGGGTATAGTAGGGTTAAACCTGGGATCTGAGATGGACTATGGCTTAGTCATAGTTCCTACTCTGGCTGTTCTGATCTGTGATGGAGGCATGGATATGGCCTCCTTATTTGTCAGTCCCTGTAATATGGGCAAATACAGACAGCAGCCTTTAATAAATGGAAAAGAGACCTTGGCATTCAGGGACACAGGAGCCAGTGTCACAATGGTGACAAAAGATCTTGTGGCTCCTGAGCAAATCATACTTGGTGAGATGTACCAAGTGACCAATGCTAGCAATGTCAGGACAGGCCATTCCTTGGCAGTTGTTACTTTCACCTGGAGAGGGGTAACTGGCCCTGAAAAGGTTGTGGTAAGTGCAGACCTCCCTGTTGAATGCTTGCTTGGCAATGATTTAGAAACTTCAGCTTGGGCTGAAGTGGAGCTCAGGACTCATGCAGAAATGTTGGGAATCCCTGCAGATGTGTTTGCTATGACCAGGTCACAGGCAAAAATGTCTAACACTGAACAGGCCCTGGATCCTGGAAGAATGGACCAGGCGCCTTCCAAGAAAAGGAGCAGTAGGGGTGAGGCAGTGTCTTCCCCCCTGACTCAGAAAGCAGATCAGTCTCTTGAGGGAGATGATCTCAGTCCTGAAGAAGGAACTGTCACAGATGAGCTTGAACCTGATCAGATTGAGTTCTTGGGGACAGGGGGCCCTTCCAGGGCAGATCTGAGCCAGGAGCAGCTGAGCTGCCCTTCTCTTGAACCCCTCAGAAAGCAAGCTGCTGATGAGGCTGCTGGGAGTGCTAGTGGATCCCATGGGATCTATTGGGATGATGGACTCCGTTACTCAGAGTGTAGAGACCCCAAGCCTGGTGCCACCAAAAGGTTGGTTATACCTCTGAAGTTTAGGGCTTCCTATTGACCCTAGCACATGGCATCCCTTTCGCAGGCCACCTAAGCCAAAACAAGACTTGGGACAAAATTGTCCCTCACTTTCATTGGCCTCACGTGTCTGAAGACACCAAGGAGTTGTGTCGCTCCTGTGTCACCTGTCAAGCCAGTGGTAAAGCACGTGGTACAACAAAGGCCCCCCTGATACCACTACCTGTGGTGGGGGTTCCCTTTGAGAGGGTTGGGATTGATATAGTTGGTCCCATGGATCCTCAAACAGCATCTGGGCACAGATTTATACTGGTGGTGGTGGACCATGCCACTAGGTATCCAGAAGCTATTCCCCTTAGAACCACCACAGCACCGGTTGTGGCAAGAGCCCTTGTAGGAATCTTTTCCAGCGTGAGTTTCCCTAAGGAGGTAGTATCAGACAGGGAGTGCAAACTTCATGTCTAGTTACTTGACTGCTATGTGGAAGGAGTGTGGAGTGAATTACAAATTCACCACTCCTTATCACCCACAATGCAATGGGTTAGTTGAGAGGTTCAACAAAACCCTCAAGGGCATGATTAAAGGTCTCCCAGAAAAGCTTAAGCGCAGATGGGACATACTTTTGCCCTGCCTTCTCTTTGCCTACAGAGAGGTTCCACAGAAGGGGTTGGTTACAGCCCATTTGAGCTTCTGTTTGGACATCCAGTTAGGAGTCCATTGTGTCTAGTGAAGGAGGGATGGGAGTTACCTCTCAAACCCCCTAAACAGGATATTGTGGACTATGTACTTGGTCTCCACTCCAGGATGGCTGAATACACAAAGAAGGCAAATAAAAACCTTGAGGCTAGCCAGGAATTGCAAAAGGCCTGGCATGACCAAAAGGCTGTGCTGACTGTTTACCAGCCAGGGCAGAAAGTATGGGTGTTGCAGCCTGTGGCCCCAGCAGCCCTCAAAGACAAGTGGAGTGGCCCCCATACCATAATTGAGCAGAAGGGAGAGGTTACCTACCTGGTGGACCTTGAAACTCACAGGAGCCCCCACAGGGTGCTTCATGTCAACAGGCTCAAACCATATGATGACAGGGCTGACATGGGTTTGCTCATGGCTTCTGATGGGGGATAGGAGGAAGAGAGTGATCCACTCCCTGGCCTGTTCTCACAGAACCCTGATGATGGTTCAGTAGATGGTTTAGCCTTGGCAGGCAGCCTCACTGTCCAGCAACAAACTGATTGCTGAAAAGTTCTCAATCAGTTGAGATATATGTTTTCACTGACTCCAAGTCAGACCACCTGGTGCACTCATGAAGTGGACACTGGGGACAATCTGCCTGTTAAAAATAAGATTTACAGGCAACCTGACCATGTCAGGGACTGCATCAGGGCTGAAGTCCAGAAGATGTTGGAATTGGGAGTTATTGAACCCTCAGATAGCCCTTGGGCTAGTCCAGTAGTCTTAGTGCCCAAACCTCACACCAAAGATGGTAAGAGAGAGATGAGGTTTTGTGTAGACTACAGAGGTCTCAATGCAGTCACTAGGACTGACGCCCATCCAATCCCTAGGGCAGATGAGCTAATAGACACTTTGGCCTCAGCCAAGTTTCTGAGCACCTTTGACCTAACAACTGGCTACTGGCAGATCAGACTATCTGATGATGCAAAGCCAAAGACAGCATTTTCTACTCCTAGTGGGCAATTTGTGGTGATGCCCCTTGTTTTGTAAAATGAACCTGCCACTTTTCAAAGGTTGGTGAACAAAGTCCTTACAGGTCTGGAAGCCTATAGTGCAGCATATCTAGATGATATTGCTGTCTTTAGCTCCACCTGGGAGGATCACCCGGTCCACCTAAGAAATGTTTTGGAGGCCCTGCAAAAAGCAGGCCTAACTATCAAGGCCACTAAGTGCCAGATAGGGCAGAGTCAGGTTGTGTACCTGGGCCACCTTGTGAGCGGAGGCCAGGTTCAACCATTGCAGAGCAAAATCCAGACCATAATGGACAGGGTTGCTCCAACCACCCAGACTCAGGTCAGAGCTTTCTTGGGCCTGACTGGGTACTATAGAAGATTTGTCAAAGGTTATGGATCCAAAGTGACCCCTTTGAATGACTTAACGTTTAAGAAAATGCCAAAGAAAGTTCAGTGTACAGTCAGCTGTCAAAAGGCATTTGATGACCTGAAGTAGGCCATGTGCACTGCTCCCATTCTGCAAAGTCCTAACTACTCCAAAGAATTCATTGTCCAAACAGATGCATCTGAGTTGGGGGTAGGGGCTGTGTTATCACAATTGAATGATGAAGGTCAGGATCAGCCAGTAGCTTTTATTAGCAGAAGGCTGACCCTAGAGAGAAACGTTGGTCAGATATTGAGAGGTAGGCCTTTGCTGTGGTTTGGGCTCTGAAGAAGCTGAGGCCATACTTGTTTGGCACTCTCTTCATTGTTCAGACAGACCATAGGCCCCTCTTATGGCTAACACAGATGAAGGGTGAAAACCCCAAACTTTTGAGGTGGTCCATTTCCCTACAGGGGATGGAGTAACCATGCCAATGCAGATGAACTCTCCAGATATTTCCACTTAGAACATGAAGACTCAACTGATCAAGGTTAGTTTAATGTCCTTACGTTTGGGTGTGTGTGTGTAGGAGAGTAGGATCTGCTTCTTATAGTTACCCCCACTTTTGGCTGATGCTCTACTGTTTTTCAACTTAGTCTGGCTGGGATCCTGCTAATCAGGACCCCAGCCTAGCTACTTTCTATCTAAACTGATTGCATGTACTTTAGGTACACTTCAGATTGGATTCTGGGGTACCCTTATAAGTCCCTAGTAGTTGGTATACTATGTACCTAGGGAATGGGTACCCCAGAGGACTCTCAGGGGCTGCAGCATGTATTATGCTACCCCTGGGAGACCATTCAAAATGACACAACAGCAGCCTGTATAAGGTGGTGCATGCATCCCTTACTTAGATGTAGGTTCACTATATATATCCATATCACTGCACATATAAACCTATCAGTCACCCCTAAGGCAGGCCTTACCATCCTGAAGGCAGGGTGCTGGGTTTTATGTAAGAGGATGCACCTGCATGAGCAGAGCCCCTCTGCAGCCTTCGGAACCTCTATTCCGGGGTTGTTTGTGATCCAGCCATACCATATACTCTTAAGTGCATTTTAACCTCGCGGTAAATGCTAACTTTAAAACGGCTGCATGGAAACAGGTCGTGTTTGGTGTCAAACACTTTGGAATCATACCTCCACACCAGTAACTGGTGTTGGCGGTATGATTCCACCCTACTAGAGGGAGAGAAATATTACAGCACCGGTACACCTGGTACCAGCTTTGCAAGCCCTGGCATCACAAAATGGATGCTGCCAGCCACGAGTCTGCCCTCCTACTGCTGGACGAAACTCCGGTAGGGGACGGCAGGACAATAGGTTTCCTGTCACAGGGAGGTGTGACCACCTCCCAGACAGGCTTTAGTGTATTGGGGCTGGGTGGGTGCAATCCAAGAGTGCTTTGATGTCTGCACTGGGGCACATTTGGTATCCCTGTGCATAGTCCAGCTCAAACCGGTTGCAGGGGCTATCAGCCCCTGCTCTGGCGCCAAACTGGACAAAGGACATGGGTGTAGCCACCCCTCTGTCCTGACCCTCCCATAGGTCGGTCCCCAGAGTTTGTCCCACTCCTTCCTTGGGTATAAAGTAGGAACCCCTGGCTACAGGACTTTAGCTTTACCTGGATGAAACTCTGCTACAGAATCCCAGAACTTCAACTATCTACATGTCTGATGACCGAAGAATCTCCCTTGGAGTAAAGGAGTTACTCTCCTGCAAGGCAGGCACCAAAGGCGCATCTGTCCGGTTTGCAACTACGCAGCTCCTGAAGTACTCCGAAGATATTGCAACACGGGAGGTGGGTTTCCAAGCTTCCCCGAGGCCGATACGTGCTCTCAGCAAACCTGAGATCCAAAGCCCTCGTGTGGACCGTGCAACCCAAACCCCTGGATACCGGGCTCATTTGCAGCAGCATATGCTTTTTTGCGATCCCTGAGGCTGTGCTTTGGGCTACTTGTAGTACACACCCGAGCAGTGATTCCACCAAAGATTACTGGCCTACACTCTACGAGTGTCCCGTGGGCTGGTAGTTGGTGATTCCTCTCAAGGTCCCTTCGCGATCCCTTGTCCGTCGACTTGTGGGTCCCTGAGAAGGTTACTTTAACTTTCAAAGGGCTTACCTGCTTGCTCCAGATGTGCACTGACTCTCCATCTCTTAGGGAGTCCACAGGGCCTTGCTAGTTCACACTGAAGCCTTTTTGCTTTCACCGCGTGGGTTGCTGTTGCCAAGGCTTGTTGGTCTCCAATCCGGACATCGAACCGCCAGCACTCGACATCCTTCATGGGACAGCTCGCCTGCGGACTTTGGTTGTCGTCAACGTCTCCTGGTCCCCGTGGCAGTGGAGTCAAGCTTCACCTCTTCACCTCTACGCACCTGAAACACCAGACGTAGGTGGGGATTGGTCTACCGTGCCCCTGGTCACCCTGATGTCACCCAGACTCTGTCCCCTCTGCTTTCAGGTTCTTCTCTGCTCCAAGCCAGGCTTGGATCACACCAGACACTTTTCCTCTTCACAGCAGCAGCACTTTGCAGCATCACGCCATTGAGAATAACAAAGATTCCCGACACAATTTGACACCTATGCACCCGGCTTCCCTAGGTGAGGTAACACGAGTACTCCGGTGCTCATGTGGGTGCTGGCCTTAGAACCTTCTAAGTTTGAAAGGGTTTGCTCAAAGTCCTCTTCTAAGTGTCCTTAATCTTTAAAATTCCAACCGCGACTTTCCCATAGGATTGTACGGAGCTCGCAGCTGTGTTCTCACACTGCACGCGTCACACGTTGGTCCCCTGTGTCATTACCTTGGGGTTCCAGTGATTCTATGTGCTCTAGGAACTGTGTCTAGTCAAGTCGTGGTTGATATACCACTTTCTTAATGTATGGTTTGGTCTCCCCCTGGGGCCCACTGTGTATTGTGCTATTTACTGTCATTCTAGTGTGCTAATATTGTGTGCCTTGCTCTTTAATCTCATAAAGAGGTTAGTAGAGAGTTTTTAGCAATAAATAAATATATTTTATAAATATACCTTGTGTGGTTCTCTTTTCATTTGGTCATTCAAGAGGTTATAATCTGGTAAACCAAGCTGCTTTACATTCCTTCGAGACTTAGCCTGAAGGCTGCTCTCCATAGTTACCAATTGGATAGCTTTCAATAAAGGTTGTCTTTAACCTAATCATCAATAAGGGTTGTTTGGACTGTTAAAAGGTGCCCACTTTAATTAGTGGACAGCATATACCAGGCCAACTTCTCACACTGGGCCCCCACAGTACCTATGCCTGTGTAGTGCTAGAGGCACTCCTATGGATTGAAACCACGTGATGACCTTTGACTACCATTGTTTTAATTGACTTCTGGTGTTTTACTTTATTTTAGCCTGAATGTACGACATCATTTTTTCCTGCATGTGCATGTTTTCTTGGAGTTTTCTTGTGTGTCTTCTTGTAGCTGCAGAGGTGGAGAACTTTCACAGAGTAGAACAGCCTTGCCCAGAGCAGAAGGTGTGGGATGTGCATTTGAAACCATGAGAGAGAGAGAGAGAGAGAGAGAGAGAGAGAGAGAGAGAAAGAGAGAGAGAGAGAGAGAGAGAGAGAGAGAGAGAGAGGGGTGAGGAATTTAGCTCTTGGTCTCGAAGTGCAGTGTTATAAGCAGTGGTGCTCCAATGTGAATTATGTTGTACATTGGAAGATGAAGTGTGCAGTGCTATAGGCAGTGGTGCAGAAATGTGCATTGTGTGGTACATTCAGAAGTATTATGAAGTTCTTACTATTCTCTTTGACATGCCCTCATTTAATCTTGAATTATGTCAGCTAGCTTGAGCTTTTGTGCACACAGGCAGGCACCCAGATTATTCAAGTTGTTTAGGCTATTCACGTTCAAGGTTGTTTTGTTTTCTGTTCTTGTGGAGGCTTTCATAAGCTTCGCTGGGATAATGTGTGGGAAGTGTACTTGGTACCTTTCAGAGCAGAGATTGATGTTGTCAGAGAAATGTGTGGAATGTACAGCTCTGTCTCGGAATCAAAATACAGGGGACTGGCCAGCTTCTGTCTTGACCTTGACATAGACCAGTACGGTCAGCTTGGTTTTTCATAACATAAAAAAGGGGGCGAGGTTTCTAGAACCTTCTCCTCAGGTTGGATAAAAGGTATTAAAGGCGGGAAATCTTGACGCCTAGACGGGAGCTCGCTTGTGGGTCAGACGTATTATCACAAGGGAACTTGGGTCCCGATCGAGAATCTTGCTTGGGATGTCAATGGGCTCCTCCATCTTGAGTTGACAAGGATGTCGAATGAACGATCAGTGAGGTGTTTTGTTTATGAGCCTTGAGCTTCTGAAGTGAGTTTGTGTGCACATCTAAGTCTCCAGTGGTTATAATCATCTGAGTTGTTTTCATTGTGATGTGTGGGTGTCTGTGTGCACATCCAAATCTTCAGTGGTTGTAATCATCTGATGCATTTAGTATATGTATATCTCTATATCTATATCGATATCTATATCGATATCTATATCTATATCTATATCTATATCATCTATATCTATATCTATATCTATATATATATATATATATATATGTCATCACAAAATCCAATAATGCGCTCTCAGTCACCAAGAAAAGACAAGATCCGGGAAAGTGCCGAAAAGAGGTGTTTATTCCTCACAACGCGTTTCAACTCGTTGCAGAGTCTTGATCACGTAAGGAAACAATGGTGAGTGAGCAGTGGATAAAGTTTTTGGGGGGGTAAAAAGTAAGGAAGGACAACATAATATGCTACACTGCTCATGTAGTCAATCTGGCAGACATCTTACAATGGCAACACACTCGTGGATCACAGCGTATACACATGTGAGCAAAGGTATAATACCACAAGAATATAAACTGTAAACAGTAGTGCACCAACATGTTCAAACGTGGTAAATATGCAGGCATAATCCTGAAATAAAAACAGAAATAATCCATACATCGTAATGATACGTAAAGGCAAGTGCCGGTGAGCCCAAAAAGAGACGAGTTGTCCGCTTGAGATCATAGACATAAATGTTTCAATACACATTACCCCAAGAAAATAGCGGAGACCTGATCATGTCAGGAGACAATGATGCATGAGCAGTGATTAGGATAGAGAAGGGACAACATACTGCATTGCATTGTAAGGCGGACATCTTGTATTGGCAATTCACTGAGTAGTATACAGTATACAGGACGAAGTCAACGTGAATACGGTTAAAGTCACTGTGTATACTGGTGTGAGCAGAAGTGTGAGAGTGAATATAAATGTCACCTGTGCTCCATGTCAAAATGGCACAAAATGTTAAAACCAACATATAGGAGCATGTAAAGACAAAACATGGCAAGTGCCAATGAGCCAATACCCAATTGAGGCAGAATGTCCGATGGAAACGTTGACATCAGTGTATATATAACAAATAACCATACCCCAACAAAAGTGAACTTCATCCATATAAAGTGAAAAAGCAGGGGAAAGGGTAGGATGCCCATGATAGTGCTCGTTGATGGTTGGGCTCCTTCCTTCCCTCCTGTAAATGAAAAGAAACAAAAGACAGCTCTTAATATATTAAAATGACAGGTTAGCAGATCTTCAAACGGCAGTACTACTGTTTCTGATCCTAATGTGTTAATTACATGGAGGAAGAAGACGAAGGGCAGACAACAGCAATCCTAATCATGATACATTCTTAATCACAATGTCAGTAAATCAAGTACAATAAATAAAAGAACACATCAAATAAGAGAACTCAACTGGTGGAGAGAATAAGTTAGAACCATGGGCTGAACATAGACCTAGGATGGCAAGAAGATCATATGTAATGAGACATTATTTCAGATGTACCGCCATCTCCTCGTCCTGATTTAATCCCCCAGGGTGTTTGGTCTGAAAATCCACGATGTATTTGGATTCTCTCTGTCTTAGTTTCAAAACTCTGTCCCCACCCCTGGGATTGTTTGGAATTTGTTCTAAAATGAAAAATCTCAGGAGACCAGGATTAGAGAAATGTCTCTCATTAAAATGGCTAGCCACAGCATATTTTTCATCAGAGTGTGTAATGGCACGGTAGTGTTCCAACACCCAAGTCTTCGCCATGAGGGTTGTGCTACCAATGTACCACAGCCTGCAGGGACACTCAATTCCATAGATCACAAAAGTAGAACTGCAGGTGAGAAATTGTGTGATTTCCTTATATACCCCATTACAATTGACCTTCTTACAGAAATGGCTGTTCCTACAGGCCTTACAGTGGCCGCATGGAAAGAATCCTTGCAGGCCATGTTCCTGTCTCTGGGGGTACCTGGTGACATCGTTGTGCAATAAATGATCCCTAAAATGTCTCCCCTTTCTGTAAGTAACACTGGGTCTATTGGGAATAAGATCACCAATGATCGTATCTGCTTTGAGGATATCACAGTTCTTATTAAGAATACCTTGTATCTTCCGAGAATCAGCGCTATATGTCAGAATAATCCTGGTCTCAGTGTCATCTGCAGCTGTGGTAGAGGTTACATTGGAAAGGATGGCATCCCTATCTACCATGTCTGCTCTGCCTTTAGCTTTGTTCAATACCCAATTGGGATAGCCTCTGGATCTGAAGCGTTCCAACATACAAGTACTCTCCAGCTGATAAGCTATTTCAGTATTGCAGTTCCTTTTTGCTCTGAGCAGCTCACCGAAGGGGATACTCCATTTGAGAGTGTCCGGGTGGCTGCTCAGAGCATGTAGGATACTGTTGCCAGCTGTGGCTTTTCTGTAAAGAGTGGTAAGTATAGATTTGCCCTCAATATTAAGCTTAACATCGAGATACTCAGCCGAACTATCACTGATGGTACTGGTTGTAGTTGTTACTGTTGAGATGCTCAATAAATTCCAGGGCGTCAGTTTCCGTACCCTTCCAAATAAGAAACAAATCATCGATATATCTCAACCACATTACTGTTTGTTCTAGGTATTTGCTAAAGATGGGATTGGTGAATATCTCTTCTTCCCACTGACCCATGAACAAATTCGCGAAACTTGGCGCAAAGCAGGAACCCATCACGGTACCCGTAGTCTGTCTATAAAGGGTACCGTCAAAAAGAAAAATGTTGTTTGCCAGACAGAATTCGATCATACCCAAAATCATCTTACTGTGCTCCCTATAATGTAGGGGCCTGGTGTTTAGAAAGTGTTCACATGCCGCAAGGCCTTGTTTATGATCGATGATTGTATATAGGGATTGTACGTCTAGGGTAATAAGTAGACATTTGTCATCTAATTGCAGATTGTTGATCTTACCTAGAAAGTCCTTCGTATCCCTGACATAACTGGGCAAATTGATGACAAAGCCCCTAAGGAAATGATCAACATATTTTGACACATGTTCGGTTACACAGCCCCTAGATGACACAATGGATCGCCCTGGTGGTTTCGTGCGATTTTTGTGTACCTTAGGTAACAGATACAGGACAGGTAGAATAGGGTGGTCGTTCTTTAAAAAAACAATACTCTTCCCATTCTAAAATACCCTTGTCTCGCCAGGTAGTAAGCATGTCCCAGATGGTAGTAATGCTATTGTTGTAAGTGGCATATAAATATAAATACAGCTTTCGGATTTCTTGCAGCGGATGTCCGGCATTATCTGCTTGTGTTTCATACCATATTATTATCTGCTCGTGTTTCATTTCATATTATTAACCACGCATTTAACAGTTACATTTGCCTACTTAGAAGTGTGTTATTATGGCTTGCACATATATATACATATATATCTATACACATTTGAATGTTGTTCATTTGACATCTGGGAAAACCTTTTTGTTAGAGAGGGTTGCATAAATAAAATCCCATGCCTTATTCTGAAAACAGTATTTTGATGTGTCTCCTTATATAAAAGGGAAATCCCTTTCCTGGTGGTGTTGTGTTGTTTTTATTGCTTCGTTGTGTTTGAGCCTCCGTGTGGGAGGGCGGTATTTTCTATTATCTGGGAGTGCGAAGCAATACGGCCTGTCACAGTTGTTGTAATTGCAGTGAAGCCATTTTAGACCATGGGCTGGGAGTTTGGCACTCCGAACTCCACAGCTTCATGATGGCTTTACTGAAGACGGAGAAGTTTGGTATCAAATTTCTCAGCCTATTAAACCCACACTGATGCCAGTGTTGGATTTAATGCCAAATACACTGAGAGGGCATCTTAGAGATGCCCCCTGAAAAATGACCTAACTCTAGTGTCCTGGCTGAGTGGCAGCACGCCAACTGCCACCACCAGACATGTTTCTGAACCACTGGGTCGAGAGCCTTCCGCTCATGGGGTCCTGAAACAAAGCACATCCTGGGCAGAGGTGCCAAGCCTCCTCCTCCAGGGTGGGCAGGGTCCACGAAGGGGAAGCTTCAAAGGCTTTGCACCTTGATTAGCTCACCCTGCCTTTTGCTGCTCCCAGCAACTGGCCCCCACTGGTTCTCACCCCCACTTTGGGAGGGAGAATCAGCAGAAAAACCAAGATAGGAGGAGAGGTGTGCCCACCGTTGCCAACTCCACCCCTCAGATGAAGGAGGCGAGGCGAAGCACAACTTTCAGTCCTTGCCATCTTGAAGATGGGGGACCTAGCCAACCAGAGAGAGGCTTATGTCCCCCTCCCACTTCAAGGTGGAATAATATGGGGTATACACAGCCAAAGGAAAGGACCAATTGGTTCCGACCTGTACCTACCTGAAACACCCCAAAATTGTATATTTAAGGGTGACCCTGAACCATGCCTCCTCAGACAAGCACGAAGAACAAGAAGGACCGAAGATACGTGCTGAAGGAAGAAGTGGAGGACACCAACTGCCTTGGCCCCAGCCCTACTGGCCTGTCCCGAACTCGACCTGCTCCAGCTGAATCCCGGCGTGTCCAGCAGCCCCCAGAACCTAGAGGACTAGCCCTGCCTTCCCTACAAAGACTCTGTCTCCCGTGAGCACAGACTTGCTCTAGAGCCAGACTTTGGCTCCGGCCGTTTCCGCGACTCTGCACCACTGTGCACCCGACGCCAACGGCTCAAGTGGCCCAACACCATGAGGATTCCCACAGCGAACCTAACCTGGAATCTGGTGATTCCTGACCTACCTCAAGCCTTCCGATGATGCCTGCAGCCTCTATCTGGAGGATCCCCTGACCACAACCGGAGCTGGCAAGGAAACCCGACGCCTAAAGACACCCCTGCACCCGAAGCCCCACGGGATTGGGTGGCCCAACTGACGGTGTCCAAGCAACCTCCTGCATTCCAACTTACCTCTCCAACTGGTGTCGGCTCCAGGAAGCCTCCCTGCCCGAACCTGCAGTCTTTATTCCGACCAGCGATCTCCTTCCCATTGAAAACAACAGGGCACCCGACGCGAAATCAGCACCCTGCACCCGGCAGCCCCTGTGCCTATGTGGGTTCACCTTGTGTCTAACTTGGATCCCCCTTTGCCGTGAGCTTAACCCTAGGAGTTTTCCTCCCTCAACCCTGTGGCTTGCCTGGAATAGCCACCAACCGACCGCCCCCTAGCACCATAGGCCAACATTGGGACTCAGCACTCTGGACCTGAAAGCCCTAGTGGTGCTGAGGGTGCTCTTTGAGTGCATCCTTGACCCTGGGGGAACCCTTGTTCTAACCCCAGAAACTCAACCCTAAAGACCGATTGCTTCCCTGCAAACCCATAATCACATTTTCCTCCATAGGATTGCATTGACTGTTTTACCTCTGAAAAAGTTCCATGTGTTGAGTTTTGTTTGTATGGAAACCTAAATCAAATAAGCAATGGGGTTACCCAGTATCCCTCAGAACCTGGACATTGATCTGTACACAAAAACAATGGTTCTGTCGGGTAAGCACTATTTCTTAAATGGACACTAAATTAATAAACTTGTTTTCTATCCATATCTGAATGACTTACATCATGGAACACACAAAAGCGTAACCAATATCACACTTCAATGGGTAATTGGATATTTTATATACAAATTGCATCATTTATATATACTCAAACATTTTTTTTTTAAATGTTTAAACAAGCTCACCCATAAGATTGCTGACTTGAAGAGAGAAATCCTCGAGGACAGTACGCTCTCTAAAGCAAAAGAAGCTCTGGAGCAAGCGCAAAAGACACTAGCCGAGATCAACACAATAACTTTGAATAGAACGCTAGACAAACTATCAAAAGATATAAGGGACTATGACAAGAAGCTAACCTATCCATATCTGGCTGATGATTATTACCAACATGACAGCCAAGGCTTCTTTTCAAACAAGAGCAGACAGGGTCAACACCTTTTTGGATTCCTCCGTAGGAAGTGGCTCTGACTCAGACTCCGAGAGACCATCCACCAGCCATCAGGGTAACCAGCTCCCGCATTTTTTAGGGGAAGGATACCACCAGTCCAATCGGGGTGGGGGTACTGAGCAGAACTGGAACAGGCAAAGGAGATGGAACAGGGGCAGGAACACTCGGCAAGGTACCTCACGGGTCCGTTTCTACCCTCAGGAAACACATGGGGAGATTTCAACACGCAGATAAACATACAGATGGGGAGGCAGCATACATCAATGATGAGTGGTACACATCTATTGTCCTCCTCAAGTACTAATGAAACACAGACAATAGCACACATGCAATTGATTCCTTTCAATGCCATGCAACCGAACAGGGACACCCCACTGTACCTGGTACATCAAACATGCAACCGAACAGGGGCACCCCACCCACAACTAGAACATCAAACCCAATGATCCAAGATGTCAATCTCCTGAAGACAAACTGCATGGACCCAATCATCAATCTCGTGAACCATACTATTTCTGCAGCGGAGAAGGATGTCCTCTCCAAGGGACTATCTTTCGTACCCACATTGGCACCAGATTCATTCCAAGTTAAACTGGAGCTGCAGAGATTTTTTAGGAAAATCCGACTCAAGTACTACTTTAGTAAGAACATATACAACCCGAGGGCGGCCGCTACTGATTTCAGACCTCCATCAACCTTCACACCGGGCGCCTACCTGATGAGTGAGAAAATATTAGCCTATGAGAAGATTGTCCTCCAGGAAACTATGGATTTGATGGGTACCAGAAAATATGTCAAGCACAACATTAGCAAAGAGGAGAGATCAGCACTACAGGCTCTGGGCAGCAACAAAGCCATTGTTATCAAGGCGGCAGACAAAGGGGGTGCAGTAGTCCTACAGAACACCAAGGACTACGTGGAGGAAATACAGCTACAATTGAATGACATTGAAAGCTACTGCCCCATACTGAGAGATCCCACTGCCAAATTGAAGTCCCTGATTGAGAAGCTTACCTTCGACGGATTATCTACGGGGTTCCTGAGCCAACCGGAATGTGACTTCTTGAATAAAAAAGAGCCAAGGATTCCAACTATATATACACTTCCCAAAGTCCATAAGCGTCTGGACAAACTGCCAGGGAGACCCATCGTCTCTGGATGTGGGTCCATACTGGAGCCTCTAAACCAGCTCATTGATCACTTTTTGCAACCATGGGTACCGGAAACAAAATCATTTGTAAGGGATACAATGCACATTATTCAACTTCTGGAGGGTAAACCCTATGATACCCAGACCCAACTGCTCATGACTCTTGACGTCTCCTCATTGTATACCTCCATCCCCCAAGACAAGGCATTAGACGTCGTTAGAGTCACACTAGATAAACGTCCCAGACCTCATTGGATACCTACGGACTTCCTGATTGCTCTATTGGAAATTGCCATGAAGAAGAACTTCTTTATCTTTAAGAATCAATTCTACTACCAGTGCAAGGGCGTGGCAATGGGTGCTACCTACGCACCGAGCCTGGCTAATATCTTCATGGATGACTATGAGGAGGAACATCTGTACAGTTATGACAATCCATACATAAACCAGATAGCTGTATGGAAACACTACATAGACGATGTGGTGATGATCTGGTCGGGTAATGAAAACGATGTGAAGGAATTCCATACCTGGCTGAATGCCAGATCAAGGGATATACAGTTCACAGTGACCACCAATAAGCAGGCCATTGATTTCCTGGACCTGACGTTTGGGGTAGAGGATGGTCACTTATTCTGCGACCTGTATCAAAAACCCTCGGAAAGGAACACACTCTTGAAGTACGAGTCGCACCACCCACGCAGCCTGAGGGATAACCTACCCTATGGCCAAAATCTTAGGCTTAGGAAGAACTGCACGCGAAGGCCTGACTGTTTTAAGGAAGCTGAGACACTCACCACTTTCCTGAAAGAGAGAGGGTACCCTACAGGTTTACTGAAACGGGCTCGAAAACGAGCTTGGTACTGTCACCGTGATCAGTTATTACAGGTGAAGGACAAACAAACGAAGACTGAAAGCATTGTTTGTGTCACAACATTTAATACTAAGAGCAAGGAGATAAAAAAAACTGTGAAGAAGGATTGGAATTTGGTGGCTAGTGAACTTGATATCACCGAAGATCCACTGTTCGCCTTTAAGAAGGATGTTACGTCCAAAACGTCCCTCACTTAGAGTAGTCACGCATTCTCCCATTTCACTACTAGTACCATAATGCATTGGGAGGGTTGGTGTGATTGTGTGTGGTCCCATGATGCCTGACAACGAATCAGATCACTCTTGTCCTTCAAATAGAGAACCGCCCCTCTCAGTAATTGCTTGGCTTCTTCAATCCGTTGGGAATCCTGCCTGTTCTGATTGCTACGTCGGAGAAATTCGAGTCTTGAAGCCCTGCACGCCACTTGCGGCGTTCTCGCTATTTATCCTGCTACACCTCGGAAAGAATCAAGCATCTATATCCTTGTTGGACTCTGTCTTGAATCTTCACGCATCTATTAAGAGACTACCGATTGATTTTGCTCATCACGCTGGTTCCCCTTTCACGACCGGAACAAGAAGGACTTAGTGATTTATGTGCACAACCGTTCTGAGACTGCTACGAGCTGCTCGCTGGCAAAAAGAACGAGAGAACTTTAATTTATCTTTCTTTTTATCACGGCGGTAAGCGGATGATTAATTTCTTTGGTGGATTCTTTTCTCGCTTCACTGCAAACCCCAAATTAACTAGTGACTCTAATATTGTGGTGACACTTTACGACAAACCTGAAGCACTATTATTTCCTGCTGAGATTGTGTCTTGTAAACATTCATTGTCCTTCGGACACAGCGTTTCCTTCGACTCAACGTTTTCCTCGAACACAGCGTTTTGACTATTGCACAAGGGTAACCTTTATTTTTGGACTCCTGGAGCTGCAAACCGAAATTGCAGTTCAACAATTAAGTGCCCACTTCTCACCTGGAAGACAACGCTCTTTCCTTTTTGTTTACCGTTGGTCAGAGTCACATATACAATAGGTGAGTGGAGACCATACAAAATCCTTCTGGTTGTAAACAAGCATTATTACCTCTCCTTCTGCAATATATACAATTTGAGTATATTATTAATGGGATGTTCCTTTCTCTTTCACAGTACCTACTAGTTGCCTACTAGCCCGTTGTTCCCTCCTAAGCTGTGTCTCCTTCTTGGAAGTTCCGAGTCTGCTCATCGCTCCCTGGGGGTACATGTGGGCTTCCTGCTATATCTACGTAGGGTGCTTACTGTATCCTCGGGGAAGGTGAGACCTAGCTTCGCTCCTGAGGATCTTAGGAGGTTGCTACCCTCAAGCAGTGACAGAAAGCCAAGCCCACGTTTAAAATAAAATCCCCCGAGCGAAGCATGGATAAAGAGACTCTGGTAGCAGGAGCAGCTGCTCCTGAACTATCAATGGCGGATCTCGCTAATGCATTAGTTAATTTGCAAACTGAACTTAGAGAAGTAAAGACGGAAAACCAAAGACTAGTCTTAGAAGTAGATATGTTACGTAGTCAGAAACCTACATTTACAGACAGTGGCTCCCCGTATAAAAAACCATACATTCAGCCTGCTCGCTTTCAGGTTCCTTCTTTCCCGAGCACATCTACCTTAGAAAATACAACCCCCCCCCCCCCCCCTTGAATGTCACGGTAGTTACGGCTCCCCAAACACCATTAGCCATGCCGGAGAGATACACCGGTGATAGTAATAAGTTCGCTGTCTTTATGAACCAGTGCCATTTACAGTTTCTAAGTAAAGCAGCGGCATTTCCTGATGACGCTGCAAAAGTTGCATTTATAATATCCTACTTGTCGGGAAATGCTGCATTGTGGGCAGTTCCTTTAGTGGAAAATGACGACCCTATCTTGTATAATTTAACACAGTTTAAGGACAGCATGAAACGCCTATTTGCCAGACATTCTTATATGCAGGCTAGCGATCACAAGCTACTTGGGTTAAAGCAAGGTTCCAAAGATCTACTAACCTATATAACAACGTTCAACCGACTTGTTACTGAGACACAATGGCCTGAGGCTAAGAGAACTTCATTATTTTACAGAGGGTTGAGGGACGAACTAAAAGATATTTTGTCCCAAATTGTAGATCCCCCTGAAGACTGTGCCTCTTTCATAGATCTAGTAGTAAAATTGGAACACAGACTGCACGAACGAAAAGGGGAAAGGGTCAAGGTAGAATATCCACGATTCCGGATTCCCAGAATAGATAAAATAGACTTGAAAGACACCAGTGAACCAATGCAAATCGGAGGAATCCGAGGCCCTTTAACACAAGAAGAAAAAGACAAGAGGAGAAAGTTGAATCTATGTCTTTATTGTGGGAAGGAAGGGCATTATGCTCAAGAATGTCCAGTCAAATCCCGTTCAGTTAAGAAGCCCCCCTGAACAAGACAATCTCTGTAGTACATTCGGAAAATTCCTAGACTTGGAAGGTATTGAGACCGCTCTTCCAAGTCCATCCTGTCTACAGGTCTCATCCTTTTTGGCAAACACATTTTCCCTGATATCCAGACATTTGACCATTTCAGTAGTGCTTATTTTATCCCCACAACATAGAAAATCCTTATCAGTCATGGTCGATTCTGGAGCCACTGGCAAATTCCTTGACATAGCCTTAGCCAAATCTTGTGGGATTGACTTCATCAAAAAATCGCAACCTGAAAAAGTACGAGCTGTTGATGGGTCAGCTCTATCCTCGGGGTTAGTCACATACCATACCCCCGAGCTACTTATGACCTGTGATAACGGGCATACGGAAAAAATAATTTTTGATCTGATTGACACCCCTCCTTTTGGAGCGATCGTGGGAGTGCCTTGGTTACAGCAACATAACACATACATAGATTGGGTAAATAGAACCCTCACGCTGAATTCCTCTTTTTGTATCGAACATTGTTACCAAGACATGATACATATGCACGTTCCCTTGTATTGTGCTGGATCTACTTTTCCCTCTACTCTTCCTGTAGAATACCAAGACTTTTTCAATGTGTTTGACGAAATCAAGGCAGTTGAATTGCCCCCGCATCGATCTTTTGACTGCCGAATAGATCTAGTCCCTGGGGCCGAATTACCTCTTAGCAGAATCTATGCACTCACGGAACCTGAAACTAAATATCTGCAGGAATATCTCAATGATATGCTTAAGAAAGGTTTCATCCGCCACTCGACCTCTCCAGTGTCCTCACCCATCTTTTTCATACCTAAGCAGGAGGGCGGCTTGAGAGCTTGTTTAGACTATCGCACCTTAAACAAGGTGACGATAAAAAACAGATACCCTCTTCCACTCATCTCTACTCTCTTAGATCAAGTACGCAAGGCTAAAATCTTCACCAAACTGGATCTTCGTGGGGCATATCATTTGATTCGCGTACGAGAAGGAGATGAGTGGAAGACGGCATTCCGTACCAAGTTCGGCCTGTATGAGTACTGTGTAATGCCCTTTGGATTATGTAATGCTCCAGCGGCCTTTCAATTCTTCATTAATGAAGTTTTGAGAGGATATCTCGATGTATTCGTAATCATATACATCGACGATATTCATATTTACTCCCAAAATGAACAAGAACATATATCCCATGTTAAGACAGTTCTTCAATGTCTACAAGACAATCACCTATTCGCTAAATTAGACAAATGCGATGGGTATCCTTCTTTAGCGAATACAATTTCGTCATATCTTTCCGTCCTGGAAACAAACACGGTAAGGCGGATGCCTTATCCCGACTAGGTATTGAATCTAAACAATTCATTGACAATCCCGTACCCATCATTCCTGATAGCAAAATGGCGGCCATAGGTGACAAAATCCAAGAGGTCCCTGACTCATTTATAACTAAACTCTCTGTGGAACACTCCAATTTATCTCCAGAAGAGTGGTTAGCAGATCCCATCAACAAGATTGAGAACGGAATCTTTTTTCATGACAATCATGTATATGTACCTTCTCAAGAACTCCGGGATACCCTCCTTCAATGGTGTCATTCTCTACCCTTAGTAGGACATCCAGGTATAGAAAAGACCCTTCAAATATGCAAGAGATGGTTTTGGTGGAAGGGAATGAATCAGGACGTCTCTGCATTTGTAGGGGCTTGTCCCACATGTGCACGACAGAAATCATTGCACTGTGCTCCTGCTGGTCTGCTACAAACATTACCTATCCCACCATCCCCTTGGCACTCTATTAGTCTTGACTTTATCACGGACCTGCCTAACTCCAGAGGATATACAACGATCCTTGTTGTAGTAGACATGCTCTCTAAGATGTCTCATTTTATTCCTTTAAAACAAGTGCCCAAGGCCCGAGATCTTGCAGACATTTTCATAGAACAGATAGTCAGGTTACATGGTTTGCCTTCGATCATTGTGTCTGACCAAGGACCCCAATTAGTTTCTAGATTCTGGCAAGGGTTTTGTCACGCATTACACATAGACCATCGTCTATCCTCTGCATACCATCCTCAAACAGATGGCCAAACCGAGAGGACAAACCAAACATTAGAGCAATATCTTAGATGTTTACTAAGTACCCTCTCGAGTGATTGGGTTATGGCATTAGCCCTCGCTGAATTTGCCTATAACAATTCCATGCACTCCGCCACCAAGATTTCGCCTTTCTTTTTTTCTCATGGTTATCACCCCAAATTCTTGCCTCTACACCTCCCAGTATCCCTATCAGAAATCCCTGCAGTTACAGAGCATCACACAAATTTAAAGAAAATATGGAATCAGGCACAGAAAGAATTACACGAAACTAAAATACAAATGAAGACACAAGCAGACAAACATAGACAAGAGGGCCCTAAATATAACATAGGGGATCATGTATGGTTAGCTACCAAGAACCTTCGTCTAGCAGGGACTAGAAAATTACAACCCCGATATATAGGACCCTACCAGATTACAAAGATTATCTCCCCAGTAGCGATGAAGCTCGAGTTACCCCAGGAAATGCAAATACATCCGGTCTTTCACATATCTTTATTGAAACCATATATCAAGCCTTCCTGTCCTGAACCACCACCTCCTCCCATAACAGTGGAAGGAGAATTAGAATATGAGGTCAATAAAATAATTGATTCCTGAAAACGTCAAGGGAAACTACAATACCTAATAGATTGGGTAGGTTACACTTCAGATGAGAGAACATGGGAATTAGCAGAACATGTTCACGCACCTCTACTAGTACGCAGATTCCATGCCCTTCATCCCCACAAACCTCGCCCGGTTAGGCTACCTTTAAGGGGGAGAACTGTTACCCGCAAAACGTCCCTCACTTAGAGTAGTCACGCATTCTCCCATTTCACTACTAGTACCATAATGCAATGGGAGGGTTGGTGTGATTGTGTGTGGTCCCATGATGCCTGACAACGAATCAGATCACTCTTGTCCTTCAAATAGAGAACCGCCCCTCTCAGTAATTGCTTGGCTTCTTCAATCCATTGGGAATCCTGCCTGTTCTGATTGCTACGTCGAAAAAATTCGAGTCTTGAAGCCCTGCACGCCACTTGCGGCGTTCTCGCTATTTATCCTGCTACACCTCGGAAAGAATCAAGCATCTATATCCTTGTTGGACTCTGTCTTGAATCTTCACGCATCTATTAAGAGACTACCGATTGATTTTGCTCATCACGCTGGTTCCCCTTTCACGACCGGAACAAGAAGGACTTAGTGATTTATGTGCACAACCGTTCTGAGACTGCTACGAGCTGCTCGCTGGCAAAAAGAACGAGAGAACTTTAATTTATCTTTCTTTTTATCACGGCGGTAAGCGGATGATTAATTGCTTTGGTGGATTCTTTTCTCGCTTCACTGCAAACCCCAAATTAACTAGTGACTCTAATATTGTGGTGACACTTTACGACAAACCTGAAGCACTATTATTTCCTGCTGAGATTGTGTCTTGTAAACATTCATTGTCCTTCGGACACAGCGTTTCCTTCGACTCAATGTTTTCCTCGAACACTGCTTTTTGACTATTGCACAAGGGTAACCTTTATTTTTGGACTCCTGGAGCTGCAAACCGAAATTGCAGTTCAACAATTAAGTGCCCACTTCTCACCTGGAAGACAACGCTCTTTCCTTTTTGTTTACCGTTGGTCAGAGTCACATATACAATAGGTGAGTGGAGACCATACACAATCCTTCTGTTTGTAAACAAGCATTGTTACCTCTCCTTCTGCAATATATACAATTTGAGTATATTATTAATGGGATGTTCCTTTCTCTTTCACAGTACCTACTAGTTGCCTACTAGCCCGTTGTTCCCTCCCACGCTGTGTCTCCTTCTTGGAAGTTCCGAGTCTGCTCATCGCTCCCTGGGGGTACATGTGGGCTTCCTGCTATATCTACGTAGGGTGCTTACTGTATCCTCGGGGAAGGTGAGACCTAGCTTCGCTCCTGAGGATCTTAGGTGGTTGCTACCCTCAAGCAGTGACAAGGGAGAGGAACATCAAAGACAATGTGGTTAAAGCATACCTTGAAACCCCCATGCAACCTGATCTCAGGGGCCTTCTCAGCCTTCCACCATTAAATGGACATCACAAATGTGGTCAATGTAAAGCTTGCCCCTTTACAGTTGAGGGATCAACCTTCACCCACAAGAATAGAACCTACAGTTTGACACTTTTCTCAAATTGCAGCAGCGCCAATACCATATACGCCATCCGCTGCCCATGTGATCTGCTCTAGGTGGGTCAGACTACTCAAAAAGTAAAGGCTAGTATATTGCAGCACATGAGTAGGTCAGGTGCAGGGAGCTCCCCTGGTGGATCACTTTGTGACACATAACCATCCCCCTGAGAGTATACAATGGTGGATAATTGAGAAAATCTGTACCCACCCGAGAGGGGGTTCCATATCTGCAACCCTCAATCATAAGGAGTGTAGATGGATACATTCCCTTAACACTGTGTTGGAGGGATTAAACGAGTTGGAGGAGACCTCTAGACAGATGGGCCAGTTATAATTCACAGAGGTACATGAACACATGCAAATTATGCACTGTATAACTGTGTATTGTCAGGAGACTGTTCCAACCTATTGGTGACTCTCTATTGCTAACATACGATTGAGCCCTATAACATGTATCTGGTTGACAACTGTATTTCAATATTTCTTGTGACATACATCTTACCTATATTTGTAACACAACTGTAATCATCTAGTGTCCAATGTAATATTTGTAGTTCTGTGTCCTGTGTGAAACCAGCCCTTAGAATCAATACTGAGCATGCTTTTGTCAACTGTTTAATACTGCCAAAAATCCCTGTAATATGTGTGGTTTTATGAGTTTTAGATTCTAAGCCAGACCAGCTCTGAGAATCAATACTTTGCATGCCTTTGTCAATTGGTCAATACCGCCAACGTTCCCTGCGGCTTGACTGGTACCGAACTGCATTAAATGGGACTCCCGAGCAAGGTTCCCTCTAATTTTTTTCCTCTGTGTGCGGCAGTGTAGGGTCTCTGTGCGCTGCAGCCATGGCTATGTGCGCCAGGAAAAAGACCGCGCTTGTGCGCAGCGCCAAATATCACTCCAATCTTTTGGTTACAAAACTGAAAAGACGGTGCATTTCCACACATACAACCCATGTTAGGGGGCTTAAGGCAGATTTGCAATTTGGATACACATGCCATGACAATAATGTAGTAATGGAGAAATTGATAAGAGAGGGAAAGAAAGAGAAAGGCAGTCAGAGGATTTGCAAAATCAATAGTAGGTATGATCAGGGCTTTAAGTGGGTCGTGTCTCACCAGTGCTGAGCATAAGCAGTTTTTTAAAGGGGGCCTCAAACCGGGTCTCTAGCGGGCTCTGTTTTGTGCCCTGGCACAGGTGGTCCATTTTTTTTTCAGACTGCAGTGAGAGTAGGCACCTCGATGTGCGCTGCTCACACTGCTCACTTCTCACTAGTAGAGAAGATAGGGCATGACGTCATGCCCGGTGAGCCTTGTAGGGGAAGGGAAATCATTTAAAGAGAGTCATTTTCTCTCTGGATTTCTCTTCTTTTTTTGAAACTCAGGCACAGCAACATTGTCGTGGTGTCACCAGGGCTTTAAGTTCAAGCTTTTTCAATATTATATACAAGCCATAGTTGCTGCTTATTTATCAAATGCAACTAACAACCATAGACAGAGCTAATAGTGCTGACTTGTAGGTATAATGTTACTACTTGTATCATATATCTGGATGCAATGACAGAAACACAAGTGGGGCGGTGCACTATGCTAAAAGTACAGATTTTTAGCTTCTGTGTCTTAAAGCTGAGCCCTTGATTACACTGGCCACCCCCTTTGCGAGACCCCCCCCCACAGTTTCTTCATCCCACTTAAAGCCCTGTGTATGATGTTACTTGTTGTATCATATATCTGGAAGCAATGACAGGAAAATACAAGTCGGTGGCACACTCTGCCAAGAACAGAAAAGTGTAAATCACCTCTCAGCTGCGCTCTTTTAAGAAGAGAAATTCAGCAAGTCTACAAACATGACGTGTGTTTTACACACCGTATTTGTAGAGTTGCTGCATTTCTTTTCTTAAAAGAGCGCAGCTGAGGGGTGATTGTGGGACTGTGTTAAAGATTTCAGGTTAATCACAGCGCCCGTCTGGAGCTGCAATTAACCTGAAAACTTTAACAAAGTCAGACAATCACTCCGAAGCCCAGCTCTGTTAAGAAGAGAAATTCAGCAAGTCTACATAAACGGCGTGAACTTTAGACGCCGTGTTTGTAAACTTGCTGAATTTCTTTTGTTACATAAGCACGGCTGTGGGCTGATTGTGTGCTTTTGTTAAAGTATTCATGTTAATCGCAGCTCCTGACGGCCCTGCAATTAACATGAATACTTAACAAAAGCACACAGTAGGCACCGCATCCGAGCGCTACATATTAAAAGAAGATACCAAGTGCCCAAGACTTTCCTGCCGCTCCCTCTGCCAGGAAACACCTGTTTTTCGCGCCGCTCGCTTAGTAAAAGGAGCGGTGTGAACGCTCTCGTTGGATGTGCTGTGTGTGTGCACGCTCCACACACAGCACTGCGCGCTAAAGGTAATAGAGGTGCGCGCGAGCGCACGCACGCACCTTATTGGGAACAGTGCTCCCGAGGCAATGTACCCCGTGACACGCGCATTTATAATGCACCGTTTGCATGGTCTACGATTGTTGTGACACTGGTACTACGGATTTGTGCCTGCTGTGTCTTTTTTCCCCTATAATGAGGAACAGGGGTTTTCTGATGCGTTGTTAGTTGCCTGGCAACCAGGAGACTCCGGCATTCCATTGACCTTTATGTTAACATGCCCTGCTGGCTCTTAGCCAGTTGCCTAGTAACCTGGCGTGCGAGCCTCCAGCGACGTGTACACGTAGGTCTGACATTCCTAATCAGACTCTGTTTGTGAGGCATTCAGCTTACTCCCAGCGTTCGGACAGGACTTACGCCTGACGACGCCGCAGTCAAGTGATTTAAGGAATCGTATTAGGTAAGCACCCGCTATGGGATTTATCATTATTAATGTTTAAGCCATGCAATTCCACTTGTGTGGGTTTTAAAATTTCCACCCCCCCTCCACCACAGAACCATCTTGAATGAAGGGATTTGACTAAGCCCAGCGTTTGGACGGGACTCATGCCTGACAATGCCGCGGCTAAGTAATTTAAGGAATCGTACTAGGTAAGCACCTGCGGTGGTATTTATTCTTACTATTGTCTAAGTTATGCAATTCCAACCATGCGGTTTTTAATAATTCCCCCCCTCCGCCACAGAACCCCTTTTGAATGGAGCGATTTGTCTAAACCGCAGCGCTCAGACAGGATTCAAGCCTGATTACACCACTTTGCATTAGGTAAGCACTTGTCCAAGTACTTATGAAGGTTTTAGACCACCATAATTGAGTCGGCCGGTTTTTAATTCCCCCTCCCGGTTCTCCCTTGCAGAACCAATCCTTTGACCTCTCGCCAAGACCTGTGCCCGTAATCACTGTTGACTCTAGGTAAGCGAATTTTATGATCACTCTTGGTCGCCGGCTATTGATCGATTTATTCACACAAGAGGGCCCGCTTCTAAGTTTCCTCCGGGTCTCTCGGCAGAAAATTCTCTACCCATGGAATTACCCCAAATGGAACAGACGAACTGGACCCATTAGCTGCTGGTCTCATTCCCCTGCTGAATCCCTGACAGGGTGAGTCCCAACCACGCTGTGTTTGTTAGGCCACTGACAATGGACGTGGAACTGCCTTGTTTCAAATACCAATCGCGTTTTTCTAAATTATTTCTCCTCAGAATCTATAAGAAGGGGACCAGTGCGCGCAATATTTGATGCCCACTGAGTATTGTTTGGTAAGTTTTCGCCACCACTGTAAGTCACTCACCTTCTATTGGAATCTTATTCCACCCTTGGAACACACCTCATTCTTTCCCTTCCTATCCCTTAGGCTGTCATCCATTCCCTCTCTGCCGTCCTGATGAAGACCCGCTTTGACCACCCAGTAATGCTTACATCGGGTTGAAACGTCGACGATATCCTCTGGTCCAGATCAACACTTTGCCTGCAAAGGATTAATTTGTTTAAGCAGCAAAGTGTTTGTGTCTCCGTTGTGTTCTGGAAAAACCCCTTTCCTTCCCTTGTACTTATTTTTAATAGCTCTGTACATAAACCTCACCCACTGTATCACTGAGCACTTTTGTCACTTGATCACGTATCACTGCACTTTATGTTTGACAGCTTTCTCAAAAAATTTTACAAAAATATTTTTTTTTTATTTGAAATGTTTGGGTATATATAAATGATGCAATTTGTATATAAATATCCAATTACCCATTGAAGTGTGATATTGGTTACGTTTTTGTGTGTTCCTTGAATGTAAGTCATTCATATATGGGTATAAAACAAGTTTATTAATTTAGTGTCCATTTAAGAAATAGTGCTTACCCGACAGAACCATTGTTTTTGTATGGACACCTAAGCAACTGTGTTTTAATGCAAAAGTGTTTTACTTACCTTTGTCTAGGAAATGTTCTAGTGTAATATCTAGGCATACCACACTGAGTTGGAAAAGTAATCTAAAAGCTACTCTCAAGAGTAATCTAAAAAGTAATCACACAGTAATTACAAGTCTCAACTGTCATTAAATGTTTTACAAACCTGTAACACAGTCACTTTCATCCAGCTTGCATATTCTGATCAACCTGTTTTGAAAAGTACAATTTTACTTACCAATACCATGTCCTGCTTGGTTCTAAAAATAAAATACAACTAAAGAAATATTTTTTATACCAACAATTTGTCTGAGTTCAGTCTTTGAGTGTGTGACATCATTTCTTGCCTTAGTGTGTACAATAAATGCTTAACACTACCCTCTGATAAAGCCTTACTGCTCGCCCTCAGTACCACAAATAGAGAGTAAGGTATTATCTACTTTTACCTCTTGTAAGCCTTTGGGGATCCCCTGGACTCTGTGCACACTATATCTTACTTTGGTATAGTAAATACAGAGCCAGCTTCCTACATTAGTTTTTACTGATTTCTACAGGTAATTGCAAACAGAAAACCATTTATTTTCTTGTCTGTATTTATTTTTAAATGTGGATCATAAAGGAAATTGGGTTGCTTTTTGAGTGATTCTGCCATGACTGACAGGTCAATAGCTGTGTGGTTTGATGTGCAAGGGTGTTAAAAAAAGAAAAGAATTTTAGTAAACGCGCTTAAACACCAGTAGATGTGCACAAGGTTGATAATGAAATGTGCATATTTCCAAATAAGTGCATTGATGTATCTTTTGTGGGTGTTCATATCATTGAAGCCTGGCAGGCATTCCAGCATGAGCAAATATTTATTGGTTAAATAAAATTGGAAACATACTAGTTTTAGCTTCATTTTTTCACAAAACCCAAAATAAATATGATGAAATACAGATAAAATTTAGAAATAATTATTATGTAGAAATACAAATGGAAATGTCAAGAAAATACATACCATAAAACTAGGAGGCCTAATAATAACATACTAATCTTTAAAAAGTTTCTGCCTGAGGCTCCGAAAATTCTTGAACCGGCTCTGGAATACAAGGCCATAAAGTGAACATTAATTACCGGTGGTGCTGGTGAAAGGCTGGTCACGTGTCAACCCCATACAAGGAGGTGGTATTTAACTTGGTATCAGGGTTGGACTGGGACAGACAATCTTGGGCACTAAAATAAAGGTGGACCTCGCTTGTAACTTACACAGCTAAAAAAGGTGCTCATGTTTGCGAATGTGGGCAGTTTTGAATATATAAAGTCACGCTCTATACGTCTTTGGGAATGTATGGAAGATTGCATGGATTTGAGCTTGTTCAAGGCAAGGTTTGTTTTAGTATCAGTGACATTAACAGTAAAAATCATCTCCATAAACAGCCCAAAAAACGGCCCATACACTGACTTTCAGGCCAGCCCATCTGGCACTGCCTGAGTACCCGATAGGCCAGTCTGACCCTGTTTGGCCAAAGAGCTGAGCCATACTCCACAACATGAGATCTAGTAGGCTGAAAGGCAGGTTGTTTGGGAACCAAACATTTTTGTCATGACTCATCATGACTAGTGTCTGGCCTCTCCTTCATTTACCGTGAATCATACCTGGGCTCTGCTTCCTTCCCCATGACACATGCCTGTGTTCTCCATCCCTAACATGATTCGTGCCTTAGCTTTCTTTTACCTACAGAGATTCATCCTGGAGTGTGACTCTCCCTGCTTAGTATGGTGCTTAGCGCGTCTCCCTACCACATCCCACTTCTAGCTCCCTATAGACTTCACTCCCCTCGTTCAGTGATACAAGCCTCCATCCCGAAACATGCCAACGCTCGCTCTCCTCACTTTTCAAAGCGCACATTTTGGTCAATATCCTGCCAGCATAATCATCTCCGGAACCAGTGAGTAGCGTAAAGCAAAATGACGGGGTCCCACTGCAGAGTGTAAAGAAGAAGGGGCACCTACATCTCTCAGCCCACAGATTGTTCGTTGTTCTCTGATTGAATACCCCCTTTCACCACCCGTGAAGAGTTAGCAGCCCTCTGCGTTACAGGGATCTCCGTAACAATCTTACCCTGGGCCATGAACCCTTTATCCCAATACTATGGTTAAGGCCGTGTTTTCCCATAGAGCCTTTTGGGTACTCTCTTGTGGCTCACGCCAGGTGTACCTTCCAAGGCCTAGTAGTCGGTTGCCAGGGGAGACAGCAGTCGGCGACCATCTGTCGCCATAGCAGCCAAACAGCCAATCACATGGTCCATTCGCACCCCTCCTCCTTCTGGTTTGGCATTGGCAGTAGGAGGACCCGTCTCGTGACGTCAAGACCTAGGTGCGCGGGAGCTTGCGCATGCGCGTTGCTTGTGAGCCAGCGAGCCAGAGTTACAGCGACCGGGGAAAGGGGTTAAGGGAGCAGACGGTCCGCACGCAGACCGGAAGTGCCGGGGGCGCGCTGGGGGGGCGAGAAGCGCGCGCTTCCCGGAGGCAGCAGTAGACCATAGAGAGAGGCAGGCAGCTAGAGCGACGTATACGGAGGGAAGATGGCGGCTGCGGCGGTGGAGGCCGCACCGCTCCGTAGCTGAGCGGAGTCCGTAGCCCACAGGAGGATGAGCCTGCTGTGCGCACAGTATCTCCGGTAAGTAATTTTTGAAGTCCATGTTCGTGAATATAATTGTGTTAGTGGAGGTGTGTATGGCGGTGCCAAAAATCAACATCCTGACACAGGGAAGACTTAAGAGGGTACCTGCAGGCCCACGGCAGGTGTTAAAGACCTTGTGGGAGAGAACTCTTTGTATTAGACGTTAAGTGCCAAATGATGGTCCAGAAAGATAAGATCGCGGTACTCTAACGTACACAAATCCTAAGGGGATGTGTACCTGAAGAGGGGCATTAGATGTTTTAGAGTTCTAGTGGGACTATGAGGTGGGATGGCTAGGTTGCCAGTCTGGTATATGGTATGATAGACCATGCTAGTTTAAAGGTAGTGCGTGCTTGGTGAGAGCACATCGGGGAGAATGGGTACATGCGAGCCAGGGAGTGTAGATGAAAGCCCACTTGAACCATGTGATCTATTCTAGACGAAGGTGTTCTGCTGGGGGCTGCATGAGAAGCGGTGGTCCATTGAAACTGTGGGAAAGAGTGCTGGTCGAGGACTCCGGGTGCGACATCAAGGACCGGGTACTCGGGCTAGCAGTGGCCTAATGCGTCGGGCTAGCCTGACAGACTTGTTGAAAAGGTGAGACTGTGAGGTGGCGTCCGAGCCGGTGAAGCTGACAAGCCAATTGTGTATTCGGATTGTTTACACCTATACAAACAACCTCTAGTCCAATACTGAATTTCTTGTTCTACTTTGATTATATATTCGCATTTGATATCTCCTCGAGATACTAACGAGGTCAACTTTTATTCCCTTACCCATAGACCGTGAAAAAGTACAAGGAACAATATTTGTGAACTATTTATTTAAAGTCTGCAATGGATAAAGACAGCTGAATTAAATCTTTAAACAACTACGAAAATCTGCATATGTTATTGTCTGAATGAATGTTGACTGTTAAACATTCTGTTTTAATGTGATGCGAGGTTTACTTTTCAAAATTGATACCTAGCATAATACTCGTTTTACGTCTTTAGGACCCCCTCCCCTGTTGCCACCAGGTGTCTGTCTAGTGTTCACCCACACTAGATTCCTTCTCCCACATGTGCAAACTACCTTTAAAAGGTGTGCGTGCATCTGTTCCTCTATTGCCCCAGCTTTCTTTATTTTTTCCACTCCCCTCCGTACGCATATATTTCTCAATGGCACATTATTTCCAAGGAGTAGAGGGTGATAAATGATGAACTGCGTCATTGTCCAAACCCTAAGCTAGTTTGCCCAATAGAAATGTATGAATCTGGGTACACATCAAACGCGATTTCTTCTTTTTTTTTTTTTTCCACAGATCTTCTGGGTATTTGCTAAAGGTAAATGTGTTGTATCATCTCTCTGTGAGTAACCTGTTTTTTGTGGGAGTAGCGAGAGAGGAAAATTGTTGGTGAAGTGAGATTTTGTGATGCATGTGGTCAAGAGGTTGGCAGAGATGGTGAGAGAGATCAAAGAAGGGTAGACATTCATGGTAACAGAGGCTGAATGACTGTCGAGAGCAGCAGAACTGATCAAAACCATACGTTATTAGCCCGTTTGACTTTACAAGCTGAAAGGAAGACAATGGGTAGCAGAGACAAAACATAGTAGGAGGTTGACTTATGGTTATATGAACTTGCTCGCTTACTGCAACATAAATAACAGGTGTTAAAGCTCAATTCAGTGGTACTGATTCACACCTTGCAGTATCACCATTGAGTTGAAGCTACACGATCATTCACAAAGAATCCCACTGCCATCTCCTGTTCTAGAAGTGAACGCGCTGGGGTTTGCAAGGGGACATTCCAGTCGGTCAAGGTACACATACAATCTTAAATCAACCTATGACTGCATGCGTGTCATCATAGTACCTCTTTTGTGAAAAAACATAAATGCTACTGTAGTTTGTCACTTCTCGCTTTCCTTTAGTATTAGTTGGACTCTAGTTGTCTTAACTAAAACAGAGTAGAGCGAAACCAGGCTAATGTACACTAGTTTCACCCCTCTTATGGATTATATTTTGATGCATGGGTGCGAAAAGTTTTATTATAACTTGGTCGGAATCAATAATTGTACCGATTTAAAAAAAAAAAAAAAAAAAAAAAAGGGTGGGGAACGGGGAAACCCTGCTTGCTACCGGCCGATATCTCTATTGGAGTCCCTGACGAAGGTAGCAGGAAGGATTGTTCTGGAACTGTTGCAAGTATGGGCAGAGGAAAACAATATCTTAAGCGATGTCCAATACGGCTTCAGGCAGGGGCTAGGAACTAATGAACAGGTACTTAATCTTAGTATCCTAATTGGGAAATATACCCAGGCAAAAGCAGGAGCACTTTATTTGGCCTTTGCAGACCTTACAGCTGCTTTTGACTGTGTTATACACAGTAAATTGTGGAATATCCTATATGATTTGATGGTCGATCCTTTTCTGGTACAGTTTTTGTGACAACTTTATACTGAGGCAACTGCCAAGGTTCGATATAGAACCAAAGGAAAATGCACTGCGTCGTTTGAAGTAGAGAGGGGTGTTGGGCAGGTCTGCGTCCTGGCACCATTTCAGTTCACTCTCTCTATACTAACACCCTGAAACAGGAATTGGTGGGAAAGGCGAGGGTCCCACCGTATATTAATAAGCGCCCGATAGTCTCCCTTCTCTATGCAGACGACGCAGTGCTTATGGCCCGTACACAGCTAGGTCTACAAAAAGCCCATGTCTCTTACACCAGTTTTATGGACAATTTGGGATTAAAATTAACGCCAAAAACTTTTGTCAAGACTTGCAGGAGGGGAAAACAGAAACTGAGGACTCTGCCACTTGGGGAAAGTAGGGTGGAATCCACAAATACGTTGTTCACACTGGTTCGTGGAGTCAAGCGGTCAAGAGTCGAAGCCTTTTGATTATGAAGTCGACCGCGGCCCTGGTCAGTTTTTTAAAAAAAATGGGCAAAAGGCCCCCAGGGATTCTCCTCAAGATTTATCAGACAAAATGTGAGTATTGCTATCTATGGGGTCGGAGTTTGGGGCTTTTATGATCCCGCCCCTATTCAGTATGTTGAAAATGCCTTTTTAAGGTTTATTTTAGCAGTACCTGCCAGTCCCCCTATGTTTAATTGTCCTAGTGAGCTGGGTATATCGTACATCACAGATGTTATTAAAGTACAACCAGTGCTGCTTTGGCACAGGATTTGGACCACCAGTAGCACAGGTCTCAATCAAGAGAAAATTAAAGACTCAATGAAGTTGGACTATGTTACCAAGATTCCTTGGTTGAATTATGCAAAGAACTTTATGAACAATCTTGGTCACTTAGCTTATTATTCCTGCCCAGAGACAATGAACTCTGTCTCCCGGAAAGAATTTAAAGCTATATGTATGTCCCATTTAGAGGCAACCGGACTTGCACTGGAGATGAAAAACCCCACAGTAATTCAGGATCAATTGATTTTATCAACCTATGACATGCAACCATACCTCTTAAGATGTCTAGGGGGAGGTATGATGAGTATGTTTTAACTCGTTTTAGATTTGGGACTTTTTACTGATTAATTAGCTACCCAGAGATTAACGACTGGTCCAGAGAATTATGCTGTTGTCCCTTTTGATGCCCAATAGACTGATCATATAAATTGTTTTTCTGCAATTTTGTTGGAGTGTTTTTTTTAATACTGAAGAATTCGACAAGATGACTACAATAAGCCCAGACTTTAGGAAAGAAATGTAAACAAGCCCATACAAGAACAATAAACATTGGCAAAAAGAGCCCCAGTGCCATTAACCCAAGCACCACTAAATACATAAGACTAGAATCTCAGTAGATGTATGAAGCAATGTTCCCCTGAGAATGTGTAGGACTAACACCTAATGAGTGGATTTCGGATGGTATAGACAACCCCATGTTGTCAAGGGAAGACCAGAACAAAATACCCCAAAATATGCAAGAACCCAAAAAGGCCCATAGTAAACCAGGCAGTGCTGTTGTTGTATGCCCTGAGCCTAAGATTTTCCAAATAATGCACAGCAGTTTCCTTGTGTGTGAAGAGCAAGACATTTATTACGCAGTCTAGCTTGGTTGTCGGATCTAATAAGTTCCTCATTGGCGCCTGAAATGCTGTACTCCTTTAAAGTCATAGCTGGAATCACTTCGGTAAGAGAAGAATCCGCTGTCTCAAATGTTGAACCTCTGTTGTTTTAGTTGCCCATCTCCGGGTAGCCTTGCTATGTATCTGGCTCCATTGCAAGAACTATCTGCCTTCATTTTCCACTCTTCTCTCAGCTGTCATTGCTATGATACTCCTCAACTGGATTGCCTAGTTTTCCCCTGGATGTTGTCCCATCTTGCTTTCAGAGTTGCAGCACTAGTTTCATTCATCAGTCTTCTAATTTTGTTTGTGGACTATGGATCTGTCGCTCTCGTCTGGCTCTCCAGGGACTAGATTAAGAACCAGTAAGGACTAGGTGCTACAGTCTTGATGAATGGAGAGTGAAGAACTGAACTCCTGAAGGGGTCATTCTTTGTATGTTCTAAAAAGTGCCTAAAAGGTTGTTTGCTGCTTGCTATGGGCTCCCTCCTCTGGGCTACCAAGTGGTGCAACCATGGGTTTATCCTACTGAAAAGCCACAAGAGGTTGATGACCTGCCATTCCATTGTATGAGCATACCATGTACTTGCTTATGCGTACTGTACCTAGAAACCCACACCCAGACTCGCACAGGTGCAGCCTCTCTGGTACACAATTGAGTACCATGGATATATCTGGCTCCAAGCTTCACTGCCTTGCATTTGTGCTGTGGGATTACCCTCCCTTCAGTCACAAAGAGGTGAACCAGGAGCTCAGTTACGCAGTAGCTTATATATTCTTTCACCTGCCCTTTTGATAATAGCATGGAAACTTGTCTAGAGCATATATGCCTCTTGCTTACTATCCTTTTGATCCTGTTAGTAACTTTGTCATACACGTGATTTACAGGATTTGTGCTTGCTCCTGAAGCAGGATTGCAAAACAGTGTATGTGCTTCAGAAGGCTTTTTCAAAGGTCTTTTGAGTGAAATAATTTAAACGCTGGGATTTTAATAGCTGGAAAAGATGGAGAGCTAGTCTATATTGCTAAAGAATATCAGATGTATGGTCTCACTGAGGATGTGGGGTTGTTTTGTCAGTATGGTTTAGAAAAGGCCACAGCAGTAACTAATGTAGACTGTGTTGGGAAATCTGAATGATGCAGTTCTTTCCTTGTGTAGCAATGAACCATTCATGAGACAAAGATTGCGTTTTGACGTCTGTGGTTTACAGGTGCACAAATTGGCATTTGCCAAAACACAGAACTTGATAATATGAATGCAGGTAAGAAATGCTCAACATATATACAATGTTTGGTGACTAGTTTTGGGGGTAGGGAAGATGGTTCTAAATGTTGTGATTTTATAATCAGTTTTTTGCTTCTTGTGGTGGGTTGTTTCATAAGTTTCCTGCTGCTGATTGGAAGAATTCCTCCAGTTTAGGCTTCTTTTTAGCTCTAGTCCAGTTTACTAGCTTAATGGACTTCTACAGGATGAGCGGTGTTTTTAAACTTAACACAAGGCAATTCTGAATTTGGGAGGCATGGGTGACATAGTCATATTTGTTAGTGATGTGTGGCACAGTGGGAAGCAGCCTTCAGGTGGGTGCAGTCTAGGGTGTCAAACCAGGGTGTTGCACCAAATGATTTGTTAAAGGCCAGGAGCACTCTGTGTGGAGTGGAAGGTGTTAATTGAAGGGAAGAATTGGTACGGTTCTAGACTTGTACCAAGCATTCTGATGGAGTTGGTAAAATAATTGGGGAACGTTGTTCCAAGCTTCAGTTTTGGATTGGTTCCCCACTTATAAGAGTGAACCTGATTGGATAAACTGTGACCCACTATAGACTTTGAAGAATGGAGGTTGCCTATGCAGTGTATTAGTTTATATTGCTGTGTGGTAGTCCCATGTCTTAGTCAATGAGAAGAACCACAACCCTCTGTCTAACTCGTGAAAATAATTGGGGTAAAAATGGAACCATGGAAGGCACCTTAATTGCAGAGGAAGATGAGGGAGTTCCTCCAGGTGGATTGTCTGTTAGTCAGTGACCGGTTGAGCGTTGTCCGTGCATGCCTTGTGGTGGCCTGAAAAATGAATCACGGTTGTCGTTTTTAGGTCTCGGCTCGAAGACTGCGCTTGCGCAGTCTCGCTCCGAGATTTAATGTTTTAGGAGGGGGGCTTTAACCCGCCCCTTTTTTCCCTCTTCTCCATTGGCTGGCCTCTTAAATGCTGGTCAGCCATTGGAGAAGAGCTTTGTCGCTCCAAACAAGCCCCACCTTTTTGCGATTCGGGGGCGTGTTTTTTCGATTCTTTCTCTCCTCTGGAATGTAAACATTCCAGCCAATGGCAAGAGGAGAGAAAGAAAAACACGCCCCAGAATCCAATAACGCCGCTGCATTTCTCGGAGGCATTTCTGCTTCACCTCTGAGAAAGGCGGTGGTGTTCAGGGCGATTCCCTCTGAGAGCTCCAGGGAAGGGGTCACCGGGCCAGGACCAGCACCTGTGGACGGCTCGCCCACCCCAGGACATCCTAGTCTACTCACGGGTCCCTGGGGTCCATAAATACTGCCCTAATTACGGTGGCACGGGGTGTCCTCAAGGAGGGGGGATACGGCCTTGGGCGGTGGGCGCTTTAACCACTTCAGTAGCGCCATTATCAAGCATGGCCCCCACTAGCTGCACAGCTCGAGACAACGCAGAGGCCGCAAGTAAGAGTATTATGCTTTTCATATAACGCGCAGCTTGAACTCCGGCGCCTTAAGGCACTTTCGCTCTAATGTCTATGGAATATGATGAAATAAGGGTGGCAGCGGTCAGCGCCCTGCGTGAATGTGAAAACTCCTCCCACTGTCCAAGGCCCCCTAAGGTCTCTGTTTGTGCATGTGCGCTATGGTTCGCACCCAGTCTGTGCCCAGGCCGTTCACACTCTGCCCGTGTGCTCTCCGGCACAGCTCGCTGTCCACGCAGCCCAAATATTTCACTTGTTTTCCTAGCGCCTCTTGCTCTCCACAAGGTTTCTCCAAGCTCCTCCCACTGTTCATGCACCTAAGCCCCTCATGTTGTCTGTTCTCGTGGGCCAGGCTTCTCGCAGTGTCCTTGTTAATTTGTGCTGCGCTGTTGTGTTCTCAGTGTTGAAACTGGGCCCACCTCCTGGCACACCCGCTCACCGCTACCAACCCGTGTGACCCTGTTTATTTACGTCCGGTATCTGCTCAATCTGAGAGTGCTCAGAAGCCGCGTATACAGATGTGCTTGTAAGTTGTAATCCATTTGCTATTTTGCTCTCACTGCATAACGGAATTGCTGTAGCCAGGGCTTTCAGTAGGATGGAAAAACGGGGGGGGGAGGAGGGGGGTGGTCGCTCAAAGGGGCATGGCAAATATAATTAAGGGCGTGGCTTAAACACATAAATTCTAAATCTGTGCTTAGCATAGTATGCCACCCGGCTTGTATTTTGCTGTTTCTGTCATTTTATCCAGATATGATACAACAAGTAGCATCAGACCTACAACAAGTAAGGACTATTGGCTTTGTCAGTGGTTTAGTTGCACTAGATAAATAAGCAGCAACTATGGCTGCTTATATGTAATATTGAAAAAGCTTCCACTTTAAGCCCTGGCGACAACACGACGATGTTGCTGCTCCTGAGTTTTAAGAGAAGGGAAATCTTTAAAGGATACAACGCTAAAGCTAATTTCTCCACTAGAGAGAAGTGAGCACGCACGTCAATGTGCCTGCTGTGACACAAAACGGACAAAAAACAGACCGCTGGTGCCAGGGCACAAAACGGAGCCCGATAGAGACCCGTTTCGAGGCCCCATTTAAAAAACTGCCGATGCTCTTCACTGGTGAGACCCGGCCCTCTTAAAGCCCTGGCTGTAGCGTATGTGTGTGTGTGTGTGTGTGTGTGGGAGGGTGTGTGTGTGTGTGTGTGTGTGGGAGGCTGTGTGTGTGTGTGTGTGGGAGGCTGTGTGTGTGTGTGTGTGTGGGAGGCTGTGTGTGTGTGTGTGTGGGAGGCTGTGTGTGTGTGTGTGGGAGGCTGTGTGTGTGTGTGGGAGGCTGTGTGTGTGTGTGTGGGAGGCTCTGTGTGTGTGTGGGGGAGGCTCTGTGTGTGTGTGGGGGAGGCTCTGTGTGTGTGTGGGGGAGGCTCTGTGTGTGTGTGGGGGAGGCTCTGTGTGTGTGTGGGGGAGGCTCTGTGTGTGTGTGGGGGAGGCTCTGTGTGTGTGTGGGGGAGGCTCTGTGTGTGTGTGGGGGAGGCTCTGTGTGTGTGTGGGGGAGGCTCTGTGTGTGTGTGGGGGAGGCTCTGTGTGTGTGTGGGGGAGGCTCTGTGTGTGTGTGGGGGAGGCTCTGTGTGTGTGTGGGGGAGGCTCTGTGTGTGTGTGGGGGAGGCTCTGTGTGTGTGTGGGGGAGGCTCTGTGTGTGTGTGGGGGAGGCTCTGTGTGTGTGTGGGGGAGGCTCTGTGTGTGTGTGGGGGAGGCTCTGTGTGTGTGTGGGAGGCTCTGTGTTTGTGGGAGGCTCTGTGTGTGTGGGTGGGAGGCTCTGTGTGTGTGGGTGGGAGGCTCTGTGTGTGTGGGTGGGAGGCTCTGTGTGTGTGGGTGGGAGGCTGTGTGTGTGGGTGGGAGGCTCTGTGTGTGTGGGTGGGAGGCTCTGTGTGTGTGGGTGGGAGGCTCTGTGTGTGTGGGTGGGAGGCTCTGTGTGTGTGGGTGGGAGGCTCTGTGTGTGGGTGGGAGGCTCTGTGTGTGGGTGGGAGGCTCTGTGTGTGGGTGGGAGGCTCTGTGTGTGTGTGGGGGAGGCTCTGTGTGTGTGTGGGGGAGGCTCTGTGTGTGTGTGGGGGAGGCTCTGTGTGGGAGTGGGTGGGAGGCTCTGTGTGGGAGTGGGTGGGAGGCTCTGTGTGGGAGTGGGTGGGAGGCTCTGTGTGGGAGTGGGTGGGAGGCTCTGTGTGGGAGTGGGTGGGAGGCTCTGTGTGGGAGTGGGTGGGAGGCTCTGTGTGTGGGAGTGGGTGGGAGGCTCTGTGTGTGGGAGTGGGTGGGAGGCTCTGTGTGTGGGAGTGGGTGGGAGGCTCTGTGTGTGGGAGTGGGTGGGAGGCTCTGTGTGTGGGAGTGGGTGGGAGGCTCTGTGTGTGGGAGTGGGTGGGAGGCTCTGTGTGTGGGAGTGGGTGGGAGGCTCTGTGGGTGGGAGGCTCTGTGTGTGGGAGTGGGTGGGAGGCTCTGTGGGTGGGAGGCTCTGTGGGTGGGAGGCTCTGTGGGTGGGAGGCTCTGTGGGTGGGAGGCTCTGTGGGTGGGAGGCTCTGTGGGTGGGAGGCTCTGTGGGTGGGAGGCTCTGTGGGTGGGAGGCTCTGTGGGTGGGAGGCTCTGTGTGTGGGGGTGGGTGGGAGGCTCTGTGGGTGGGAGGCTCTGTGGGTGGGGGTGGGTGGGAGGCTCTGTGGGTGGGAGGCTCTGTGGGTGGGAGGCTCTGTGTGAGTGAGTGGGTGGGTGGTTCTCTGTGTGTGTGGGTGGGTGGGTGGTTCTCTGTGTGTGTGGGTGGGTGGGTGGTTCTCTGTGTGTGTGGGTGGGTGGGAGGTTCTCTGTGTGTGTGGGTGGGTGGGAGGTTCTCTGTGTGTGTGGGTGGGTGGGAGGTTCTCTGTGTGTGTGGGTGGGTGGGAGGTTCTCTGTGTGTGTGGGTGGGTGGGAGGTTCTCTGTGTGTGTGGGTGGGTGGGAGGTTCTCTGTGTGGGTGGGTGGGTGGGAGGTTCTCTGTGTGTGTGGGTGGGTGGGAGGTTCTGTGTGGGTGGGTGGGAGGTTCTGTGTGGGTGGGTGGGAGGTTCTGTGTGGGTGGGTGGGAGGTTCTGTGTGGGTGGGTGGGAGGTTCTGTGTGTGTGGGTGGGAGGTTCTGTGTGTGTGGGTGGGTGGGAGGTTCTGTGTGGGTGGGTGGGAGGTTCTGTGTGGGTGGGTGGGAGGTTCTGTGTGTGGGTGGGTGGGAGGTTCTGTGTGTGTGTGTGGGTGGGAGGCTCTGTGTGTGTGTGTGGGGGTGGGAGGCTCTGTGTGTGTGTGTGTGTGTGTGGGTGGGAGGCTCTGTGTGTGGGGGTAACTCTGTGTGTGGGAGGCTCTGTGAGTGGTGGGGGTAAGTCTGTATATAGGTGGCTCTGTGTGTATAGGTGGCTCTGTGTGTGTAGGTGGCTCTGTGTGTGTAGGTGGCTCTGTGTGTGTAGGTGGCTCTGTGTGTGGGTGCAAATGCAGTAGGTCTCGCATTGGAGAGTGATTAAGCTATTGACATTGTAAATAACAATGCCGTTTCTTTAAATGTTTTAAAAACAAAAACATACAATAATGTCATGAGCAATGCCAACAGCTCTAACTTTAACAATGCAGAGACCATTGCATTGTAAATGCTTGTTTATGTGCTTTTTAATACATAGATAACAATTGCATGTTGAATTAAAATATGATGGACTGTACTACAAAAAAGAAAATTAGAAACACATTTTTTAAACTGTTTTTGAGGAGAAATGTTTTTTTTTTTTTTTAACTTACTGTTGTCTTTACCCACCTGTTTGAAATTGATATTTTGGTTCTTCTTTTGGCAGAATGTTGATGGTAAGCAAAAGTTAGAAGTAAAGTCTGAGAGAAAATCAGTTTGGGCTAAATAAAGGGTTTGAGCCTATGTGAGATTCGTGGCTGCCTCAAGATTGTGTTTTAGTGTTAATGCAATATAGAAAGGTGTAACTTGTGAGTGAGGAGTTGCATGCGGCACAGTTGCCAGAGAGGAAATTGTGATGGTCATAATCTGCTAGCCTGCTGGCAAGGAATGCTGTGATGGGTTGTGGGAAAATGGGGTGAGGAATAACCGGGTGGAAAAGTAGGTGTTTTTTTTACCAACAAAGTGATTGATCCTTTGCATTTTTGTTGTGGGTATGTGAAATTAAACGTTGGGCAGTGGATTTGCAGCGTTTGTGTCCCAAAGGGTGCTGTTCTCATTTAGATGTATATGGTCTTGATATAGTAGTCTATTTGGCTTTGCAGTTGCCAAAGCTGCCTGTGTGTTTTTTTTTTTTGTTTTTTTAAATAACTTTTTATTAAATGGTATCGACATCAAGCAATATTGAGACATTTGGGAGACAGTGCATATATCAAGCAACAATAATAGTTCACAAAGGTTAGATACGCAGTATAGGGTATGTAACATCTAGGGGGGTGTAAGGTGCTCATCAGTGGTGTCGGTGGGGTGCAGATGTCTTCCCCTATACGAATTCCATGGCCTCCAGACCCTATTCCATTTCCTGGGACATCCTCTGGCCATATAAACAACTTTTCTCTGAACATGCACCAATCTAGAGCTTCCCTCCACTTACATATCTTAGGTGGTTGCTGGGCCCCCCAGTTCTGTGCTATATTCATTTTTGCTATCATTACTGCTAACGTTGCCATTGCTTAGTGTATTATGTGAGGTCCGTTGGTTCCCAAATGTTTAATAGGTGCCCCCGGGCGTAAATTGATCGCTAGGACCTCACTTAGTGTGCGGTGTATGACAGTCCAATAAGTTTGTATGTGGTCACACTCCCACAGGATATGGATAAATGTGCCCTCTCTCCCACACCTCCGCCTGCACTCTCCACTCTGCCCATGCGTACCAACCTGGGACCAGTTACATATACCATGTAAAGAATTTTAAGTTGCACCAGTCGTAATCGTGCTTGGATCGCCACTTCCCTCTGGGAGGAGACTGCGTCTTGCCAGTCCTCCTCATCTAACTCCAGGCCATCCCTCACCCATTTATCCTTGAGCGATTGAAGAGGATCTTCCATGTTAATTAATTTTTTATAGATCAGAGAGATGGTCTTTTCGGGCAAATGGCCATCTAGAATTCTGCCCTCCAACAGGGAAGCAGGAGGGAGGGCAAGGTTTGAATTGAGATGGGTGTGGAGGGCATGTCAGACTTGGAGATATCTAGAACGTTCCGTGTCCGCAAGGCTGTATTGTTGTTGGGAGGGTTGTGGATGGTATGATTCCATACTTGACCCAGAGATCTTTAATCTGGGAAATTCCAATTAGGTCCCATTTATCGAAACCCTTGGTTTGCCACAAATTCCCAAGCTTCTGGGAGTTCCCCAGAGTGGTTGCCAGGGATAGTCTGCCATCCCACCCCAGATATTTATTTACCACATGCCAGATGTGGACTGCATGCGCCGTTGGTCCGGTTAAGTGATGTTTACCCTTTTTGGAATAGGGTGCTAGACAATAATTTCCCCATGGGAGGAGCCATCTGTGCATGGTGTATCCTGCATCTCCCTGGTTGCCAAAGGTTCCATGATTGATGGCGGCCAATTGGGCTGACCAATAATACTTTTTGATGTCTGGGAGGCTGATGCCCCTGTCATACCAATTCAGGGTAAGTTTGGTTAACGCGATTCGGGGTGCACTACCCCACAAAAGGTCCCTCTGAAGACTCTTATTTCCTTCAAATATGATGCGGGGACTGGCTCCATCAAGTTCTGCAGGGCATAAAGGAAGCGAGGCGAAGCGATGCAGGGCCATCATTTTAAAAAGGGTAGCCCTACCCAACAGCGAAAGTGGTAAGGATGTACAGTTCCCTATGTCCTTTTTAGGTCTCGCCTGACCCAGCGCATGCATTGGTCTGGCAAGACATTTTGTGAGGGCTCCAAAAAGTGCTACCAGGCCAGCCTAGAGCTACAGTGCATGTGCGCGGGCATGCGCGCCGCGCTTGACCGAGTTTACTTTCACTTTCGTGGCCGCACGGCCGCTCTGATGTTTGATCGTGATCACTTTCGCGGCCGCTTGGCATAGCCAATAGGTCTCGCTTTTGGGACCTTATAAGTATTTAGTTATGCAACTGTTGCATGGCTAAACACTTATAAGGTCCCAAAGGCGAGACCTATTGGCTATGCAAATGCTTGTTTCAATCTTTGTATAGGTGGCAGGAGATTGCGAGTGAAACGGATCGTGGGATTGAGCAAAATAAAGATGCCCAGGTATCGGAAGCCTTTAGACGCTATCTGAAGTGGATAGTTCCTTGGGAGGACTGGAGATTCCCTCTGTAGGACATACAGGACAGACCTTGTCCAATTTATACTGAAGCCGGAGTATCTGCCAAACACTGCTAGGATATCAAACAAACCTATTAAGGAGGCCTTCGGGGAAGTCAGGTACAACAGGATATCATCCGCATATAGGGATATCTTATCCTCCCAATCCACAGACCAACGCATCCCGTGAATCACCTGAGCTCTACGAATCCACGCCGCCAGGGGTTCCAGAGCCAACGCAAATAACAGCGGGGACAATGGACATCCCTGTTGCGTGCCCCAACGCAACTGGAATTGCTTTGTGCAGGTGTGCACCACTACCTGTGCCATGGGTTTTGAGTACAAAAGCCTGATCCAGCTTACGAAGTTGGGTCCGAAGCCCATTCTTCCGAGTACAGCAAAAAGGTATGGCCATTCCACCATGTCAAATGCCATGGTGGCGTCCAGTGACACCAGCACCGCTGGCTCCTGGATAGTTGGCGCCTTGCCCAATACTCCGTGGACTCTTTGCAGGTTTACGGCTGTGTTGCGGTGCGGCATGAAGCCTGATTGGTCTGGATGTACCAAACTGTCTATCACTTTTACCAACTAGATCGCCAATAACTTTGCAAGGATCTTGGGCTCTGCGTTAAGTAAGGACATTGGTCTATACGAGGCACAACTGGTTTTGGGCTTCCCCCTCCTTGTGGATGACTACTATGTTGGCTATCCTTTGGTCCATGGGGAGCACTCCCTTCTGTCTGCAAACATCAGGCCGAGATATGGGGCTACCTTGTCCGGCCTGAGCTTAAAAAGCTCAATAGTTGTGTGTTTTTTTTTTTTTTGAGGCCTCAGAAATGTGCATTAGCAGGTTGTAGATGTTGAAGTTTTTATGTTTTCCTGGGGGTGTTTTAAAATATATATTTTTTTTTTTACTTTCTTGATACTGAGAGGATACATAGATATCAGAAGCCATAATTGCCCCAGTTTTGGGGTTCATAATGCCGATTTGTATATTAGCATTTTGTCAGATGATTCATTCTAAAAGTTCAGGTACGTCTTTCTGGGTCTTCATCAATAAATAGATATAAAAACAAGCATTTGCGATGTAATAGGTCTCGCATTTGTTAGAGTTTAAGCTATTGGCATTGTAAATGACAATTCCTTTTATTTGTTTTGAAAATGAACACATAAATAAAAGGCATTGTCATTTTAAATGCCAATAGCTCAAACTCTAGTTAGTGAGGGACCGATTACATTGCAAAGAAGCGGCTGCCATTGTCCCGGTCTGCTTGGAAAGTGAGAGCGCGCATGGCGCTCTGAATGTTGCAGGAAAGCATGCATGCCTGCAGTGGAACATAACTTGTTAAAGAAAATAAAGAATCCAGTGTAACAGAAGTAAAAGGGCCAGTCCTCATGGGAGGTTACAAATGAAGACAAGGCAGTACTAAGGAGGAACTAACAAGCCTATTAATGAATCGGAAGCCAGCATTTACAAAGAACAATGACTCAAGCCAGTGACAAATATGGGCGGAGCTTTACTTCTATACTCGTATACAGCATGCCTCACAGAGCAGCACATGCGTTGCCCAGGCTTGACCTAAAAAGACAGTGCTGCTTTCTGTTAAACTGTTTGGGGAAGGTCATACTGAACAGTGCTGGAGATTGGGGGTGGAGATGGAGTGATTGGGGTTACCAGCAGGATGAAACATTAAACATTTTTTTGTCGTGGTTATTTAGTAGATTAGTTACAGTTTACTGACAACCTAGTGAGCAGCTGAACCGGGAAGCAGACATCGAACACACCAGCCACAACCTCTGCACATTGGCTCTACGCCATATGGGGGTGGGGTTGCGAGACAGATTCTAAGGCTAGAAAAGCTGCTCAGCTGCTCAAAGTAAAAAAAGAAAAAACGTAGTTTATGTAATAAAACACGTTCTTAAACACCCACATACTTGCCAATGATTTAGGTCCAGAGTGTGCTTGCTGGCCATGCTTTTCAGGATCTTCCACCTGTGCTAACAACTATTCCTAGTCTTTCCAAAGCAACTACAGACTAACAACCCATTTTCCACTTAATTGGATTCCAGACTAAAACAGCTGGATGCCCGCTCAAGGTTAATTAAGTGGGGCTGTATAAGATGTCGGTTAGTGCCTGGTTAGGTGGGAAAGAGGTTAGTTTAATTCACTCTGAACATCAGCACAGACGTTCTGCAATCTGAGCTTTTTGACATTGGAAAAAATGTGATATGTTCTAGTGTTCATTGGCTTCTCCATCTGTGTACAGTTTTTACTTTTCACCATCAAAGTCAACTTTTCACCATCAGTGTTTATTTCGAGACAAGCTCATAAACACAGCTTACACATAATATAAAAAGTAATCTATGACGTAATTGCTATTAACTTTAAACTAACCTTTAAAATACACAAGTTCATAATAAATTGGGGGGATTAGTACAACAATTAGAAATAAGGTAGGTGCAAAATGGAAATTCTAGTCAATATTACTACTATCAGATGAGCAAAATAGAATAAATAGCTCACCCCGAGTAATAATTAAAAATCGTGCCCTACTTTCTTCCTCCTAGCCATACAATGTGCAAAAATCTACTCTGGTAGAATACACGATCTGAAGAGTCCGTTTGAATGATCCACAATGCCTCCAGGTATGACCAGAGCATCAAATTTATACAAAAAGGCCAAACTCATCTTTTTTGAGCAATTTGATAAAGGCCATAGAAGAATACGACATGACGCACAGTTTAATGTGCAAGGCCATCACATACATTACAGATATTAAAGTCCTTGGTTTTTTAAGTGCCATGTCGAAACTTCAAGCATAAAGATTTAACTCTATATTGCATAATACAATCTAGAAACACTTAAAAACATGAATGGGTTCAAACAAAAATTATCGAAGTGCCCATGTGCAGTGTGGGATTCTGAATGCATATTACGTAGAATCTCTTTAGATGCCAATCGCAGTAATTTGGGCTTGCACCATAAGTGCAACATGCCCAAAAATACCAGACCATATCTTCACATGTATAAACCACTGTAAGGAACCAGAGCCCAATAGTATTTCTTCCAGGCCTTTTCTGTAGATATGTTACTCGGGCATTGCCAAAAGGTGAATCCAATACAGTAGGGGCCAAAGAACAGCCAATTGAGCCACACTTTTAAATTGCAAGTCATAATATTTGGACATGGGAAGGGTAGGAAACTGGCTGGCAGCCCAAGAAGTGATCTAAAAATCGAATTTTTGCCCAGGGCTAAAATAGTGGACCGTTCCGAGATCCATTTCTCCCGCGTAGAGCGCTACAGATTGCATCTCTGCATTATAAACCTGTAATGCTGGGGATACTGCTCTAGATTGAGTTTTTCTATATTGTTTGAGGACAGCCATACTTCTGTGGATAAGGGCCGCCATACTTTTTCAATGTGGGAGACCCAGGACCACCTACTATCCACCCTAATCCTAAAATAAACTCATCAACGTTTTCCAAGCTAAAACCTCCCAATCTAATTCTCCCCTTGTGGGTTTTATGGGGATCAATGGACATGTATTTGGTATGTTTATTTCCAGGCCCTTGTTACAATAGGACTGGAATCTATCCCACAACTTTTGTAGACCAACAGAGGTATGGAAAATGAGCAAGATGTCACCCGCAAATAATAAGGTGGGGTATACGCAGTCCACTACGTTTTTGAAGTGCCATGGGTGTATCCCAGGTAGAGGGAAAAGAGAGGGGGTGCCAAAACGCACTCCTGTCGAGCTCACCTATTGACAGATGTGCTTTTGGGATTGAAACTCCAAACATTTGGTTCAAACCTTTAAAGTACTCCAGGTTTTCCATCTGCTCCCAGTGCCTTCGCTGGCTTTTAAGACTTCGTTGTTTTCTGAGTAATCACCAAAGAAGGCAAGTGGCCGCCCAGGCTACCATAAGAGAGTGGATCAGATGGTCCTGGGTAATCTAATATAGAATATAAAGAAGCAAAATGATTGACCCATTGACCTGCTTGAATAAAATGTTCGGTTGGAAATAGATTCTGACCGACCTCCATATGTGATTAAATGCCAGAACCTAGCTGCATTCTTCTCCCTGGAAGCATCCAGCAATTCTATCCAATTTTGGTCATCCCAATCTTTTTCTATTCTTACGGACCTGATTGTAGATCTTTCTATTATCTTGGATCAATTTTAGGTCTCCGGTGTACTATTGGAATGTGACATTAGTCTAAATAAGCATCTGGTGCGAACTCATTATAAAATAGGATATATCTGCCAGCCGCGGCCTATCTGCTTTGATTTTTGTCCATTTAACAGTCCTCTGACCGTTGGCGATAACGAGTTCTCCCACTGTAACTAACTCCTGAGAACCAAAAAAGGACAAAACTTTCATGGTGAAAATATGGGCATTGTGGTCACTGTCGTGTCTTTCTGCAATATTAAAATCTACCATCTGTAACCAGAGTCTGATATTAAGCAGTATGTAAATAGGTGATCGAATTGACTTGTGTGCATTCTGATGCCATCATACGTAGTTAGATCTTCCATTGCAAGCACTTAACTCGTACTCTAAGGTCGCAGGAGCTACTTGTGTTGCACTTCTTGGACAATTTCTAAGGGGTTCCACGCCCTAATAGGGGAATCCCCCTTGCCTCATCTTCTGAAAGCTGATGCATACCATCAATGGGCTTGAAGGTGACATTTAAATCTTCTCTTTCAATTTCCAATGGACATTGCCTTCAAGATCTTAAGTGGACATCCAGTTTTGAAAAGGGTCTACTCTCTATTGTTGACAATGGTTCTGTTACAAACTTAGACGTTGAAAGGCCCTCCAAAAATACATTTCACCAAACATATCTGGGGAAATTCAGATTTTCCACAGCTGGGAGGGGAAGAAAATCGTGATTTTATTAGACACAGAGGCTGATATTATGCATATCCTCATTATTGCCAACTCGCAGCAGCAACTTCAACAAACAATAGAACGTAAAAGAAGAATTTTAGAACCTTCCAATCCAATATAATCCCATGTCAGTCAGCCATCATCCTTCTTTTTTGCTACATCTTGAAAGATTTTTTCTCCCCCAAAATATACTTGAATCAACTTCCCGTTGATACAACTTCATTCCCCAAAAGCTTCTCCATTCTTCTAAATTACTTCCGCCTCCATGAAAATAAAGGACACATTATAAGGGGGGAAACTCTGGGAGGGAGAGATTGTCAGCCTCTGTGTCTTTAATAAAATCATGATTTTCTACCCACCCTGCTGTGGAAAATCTGAATTCTATGGCAAGACATCAGTGCCAATATTATGCATGTTTCAATAAGCCTTGCAATAATATTCCCTTACTAGTTTAAAATAACATTTCTTAAACCCAGAATAAGATGACCAATCTGCTGCAGCTAATGTATCACTCAATCCGCCGCCAGTCACCAATGCTTTAGAAGCCATTGCTCCTCTAGCGGATTGAGCCCCTAAATCTCGCAACATATATTCCTGCTTTTCTCATGCCCTCTTTAACCCATCTTGCCAATTTCAGACTAGACCGGTTTAAATGGGGGCCTGAAGGAAATTTTAAATCGAGATTCACTCTCAGTTCTTTTCTCATACGTGAACAACTAACCTCACACAACTTTCTGTTCTCCTCCAAACTTGGCTAAAATGTTATTCTAGATGGTTTTTCTCCTCCTAATATTGAAACAAACTCCTTCTGGTAAACAACTTAGTGACATCACTTTCAAAGCCTTAACATCTGATACTCTTCCAAAAGATATCAAACAAGTAGCATGACTAATTTCAATGAAAGACTCTGACTCTAAAAACGAATTTTCTGTCCAATTAAGCAGTACCCCCCCTCCTCTCCTAAAACCAACTCTACATCCCACAAAAATGAATATTTCAAACCCGGTGGTTTGGCGCTTCCGCATACTCCTCAATAACCTCTTCCCCACATTATGCTGACCCACTGGTAAACTTCCCACCAACTCATGTCCCGCCGAAATTGCTTACCTACAAAGTTCCACAGAATGGTAGGAGTTCCCTCTCATTAAAAAAACTGTCAAGTAATTGACCACTTCTACCACATGAGCTGATATGGGATCCAACTCCCTTGCCACACACCAACAAAACCATCTCTTTGGAGTTCCTGGAGCTCAGGACTCCTTGATGAGCATTGACGCCTCTGACGATAAACCTAACACCTGCCAGACTCGCCCAAAATCAGCCATACCATCCGTTTCAACTGTCCTTAATTACTCCCTGATGGAGGGATAGGTCCCCCATCTCAGTCCTCCCAGCCAGTCTCCTAGTGTGCTTCCAGATATGGGGTCAGTGTCTTTATATCAACATTAATCTGGGTCTCTCAGAGTGTTGCAGCTACCTATATGCCTTAAGTTTTGTCAGATGTTGTAGACAGTCATGGCAATCGGGGGTTGAGATTTACCTCTCTGGCTAGCCCGCTCACCCAGGGTTTCACGTTCTCTTTCTGCTTGTACCATGATCCTCCAGGCAGTGAGCCAAATGGGTCACATCTCTTTTGTATTATGAATCTTGATTTGGTGGCCAATCTTCACTGATGTATCCATAGCCCAGCTGTGATCCCCCTCCTCTTGGCCTCTTGTTTTCTTCCCTAGGATGCTTTGGAGTTCCGCTGCACCCCATTTGTTTCTTTATCCGAGGGTGGTGTCAGCTATTCCTTCTGCTAGGCCACTGGTATTCTGCCTCAAGCACCAAGGCTCAGTTCCTCCGCCTCAGGGCACAAAGCAGATGGGGGTTTCTGAGGTTTCGTTTCCATACTATCACAAGTTTCTTATATGCTGAGAATTGGCAGCTGCTTCCCGGAGGCAAATCCCACAGATCTTGACCCCTGTGATGTAATCTAATTCCAAGCCTCTGTTCTCCATTGACTTTGTTGCATTTCCAGTACTTTTTTGCCTTCCTCACTCGGAAGCTTAGATAAGACTTCTCTTTTTGGATATCTGTCTATGCTTTGCCACCCTGCTCCTTGCCCTCATTTTAACAATATGATTGATAACTGCCTCCTGGAACTGTAGCGATTGTCTAAAGTTCAAATTTTTATTCCTCTGAGCAGTAAAATAGGTGCAGATAAATTTGTCTCTTTTTGAAGAGGGCTAATCAAGAGTAGTGGTCTTGTTGAGGGTGAGCACAAAGTTTATTGGAGGAATACTGGTCTTATTCTATAGATTATTCTGCGTGCGATACACATTGCTATGAAGGTGATGCCATTGTCAGCCAGTGTAATTGTTTTTGGGCTAGTGAGTCCCGATGGAAAGACTATGGGGAAGTCTGATGGCGGCTGCTTGTATTCACTGTAGTTTGTGGAATTGGTTAAGACTGGTTTCAAGGCATATACTGCTGACTTAATCATGGTGTCCAAGCATGAAGACAATGGTTTGTTAGTTTTTTTTTAAAGGTAATCCTGCTAAGGGTGGATTCAGCGCAGACATCCTCTTATGTATCTGCTTTGTTTGAGAACTTATGTTTCTTGTTTTAATGAGGGATAGTTTGGTGTCGTATTCACCCTTAATTTGATCACTCTAGCTTAGTGGGTCGGTGGTAGGCCCAGTTGTTGTGGCTATATTACGGCAGTTTGTTTGGCCATTAGCAAGTATCTTTGTTTTCAACATGTTTTTCTTCAGATGGCTTGATGGTACTCTGTGATGCCACTTGGAGGTGTTGCACTGTTTTCTAGTCGAGGTAGATAGACTTCCAAACGTTAGACTGAGTAGCATACAGTTGTCATAGTTGTAGCAGTAGAGGATGAACAAGTTGATGTGGGCATATGTTGGCTATGGTAAACAATAGAGGAGGGGGTGATGGTCAAATCTTGAGCCACATCTCCTGTAGAGTTGAATGGTTGTGAGCAGAAGGAAGTATGTGAAGTTACGACAAATCCAGTTGACGACGTTTCTTGCACACCAGTGCTCTCGCATCTCAGGAACAGTATAAGATAATAGGCAGTGATGAAGGTAGATGAAAGATCAAGTAGGAAGAATGCCTTTAAACTATTTGAATTAACAATCCTATCATCCCATGTGGCAGTCGGCTCCGCGCCTGGATAGCACCTCGTGGATTACCTTTTCATCCCTTGAGGTCAAGAGCTGTCTACTTATTAATGTAATGGATGTTTCCCACTCAAGAACGAACAAATATCCCTTCGACGGCTTCTGAGATAAATACTTATTTTGTGTTGATTGTTTAACACACCCATTCGCTTCAAACCTCTTGAATTTATCGTGGGTGAAAGCAAACATGTGCCTTTTTTCTTTTCACTCTATAGCCATTTTACCGTAAAGAATGCAGAAAACCATTTTCAGTGTTCCGCAAAATGTATTTTTGTATTGTTTGATGCTGAAGACATGCAAGTCTTCAGTTCACCCATTAGGCCCTCCTTTTAATGGGTCTGAAGGACAAATCAATAGCCATTTGGGTACTCTGATGAGTACAGCATGTCTCTCTAGTACACTCCTGGATTTCATGTAGAAATCTTTCTTAAAGATTGTGTTTCAACCTAGCATGGGAGACACCTGAACTAATAGTTTATTAGGAATATAAAAGAATTTATACACATTCTAATAATACCTGCTATGTTCTATTTGTATGACACTGCATATGCTCTGGAGAGGACTTCACGGGTGGGTCTCTGCTCTTGAGAGCATTGTGGACTCAGTACTGTATTTTTATGGCTGGCCTGACAGGCAGCTGCCTGTAACATCAGTTGTTGCAAGTTCCTCAAGGTATATGTAGTGTGCATGGGTTTTATCCTGATAAATATTTCTATGTCCCTGCATGCTATCAATGACAGTAGGTGTGGCTTATTTAAGAGACTTCTAACAGCAGATTCCTTACCATAGCATATTCCCCAGGCATCTGAAACCAGAAAATCTTGTGCAGTGCATCTGTTCGTTGGTGTGTGGTGCTGATGATGGCTCTATCGTTGTCTACTCCAGACGTGACATGTATGGTGTCTATATAAGCACAACCTCAGTGTACTGACATCAGTTCTTTTCTTTCTGCGCCAGCAGTTGTGGATCCAGAGAACTACCCTTCTCACCTTTTGATCAGGTTTTTCGACTTTTGTTAGTCCCTTGTTTCCCTATTTATTTCCAGTGTGCTGGGGATCTGTGCCCTCCCAAACCTATGGGTTTTAAGCCTTGATGGGTAAGCCACAGACGGAGGTCTTATGACTGATCACCCCCACTTGGACGGTCTGTGGTACCTGGGGTCAAGCCACAACTCCAAGGCCTGCTCAGAATGTCTTTCTATCAACCTGAAGGCTGTTTGGGTGCGGACGATGAAGCTCCTTGTGGCATCCCTGGGATCGTCTCAGGCGCACTCCCAGAGCTGTTCCCTCGACAGGTCGCGCTCCAAGTCAGTCATCGTCTGTTAAGTCTGAAAAGAAAAAAAAGTTGAAGCACCGCTCTACTCCGCCTTGCCCTTCCAAGTCCCTGGAATGGGCATCCTCGTGCCTCTAGGCCCTGCTCCTGCATGCCACTTGCGGAGCGGCCTCCTACTCCTGCCCACCTTCAGGAGTTTTATGAGGCAATGGCGCGCATCTTTGGGCAGCCGACTCCGTCTAGTGTGCCTCAGGCCCCAAGTGGGTGGCAGGTGCTCCACCTGGATTACCAATGCCGGCTAGACCCTTTGAATTCGCCCTAGATCTGAACATACGCCGGTCCCAAGCCTCATTCCAGCTCAACGACTGTCACTGGAGTTTGGCCTCTCAACCCCGTTTTCTGCATCACTGGTGCTTCACAAGGCTGCTGTTCTGTCTCACCTGGCATAGCTTTCTGCACCAGATAAAACAACTGTAATAGCTTATTTTGGAGCTGTCTTGTTCTAGGCAGTTACTGCGACACTGACCCTTGTGTGGAAGTTGGGAGCATTTCCTGAGTCGGTTGTATGTCAGAATATCTTGGTAAAACTATTGACTTATAATGGTCATGGTAAGTAACTGTGGAGTGGGACATTTGAATATATATATGTAAATATATATTTTCTCAAGATGTTAGTGGTAGTTGATGTCTTGGAGTTGATGTTGTTGCAAGTCGAATGTAAAGCACCACACCTGTGAGTCATGGATGTACGGGCTATATTTAACATCTGACTAACAATAAAGAAGTATTATGTGGCACTTATGTAGAGTACGATCTACCATTCTGTACTAAAGAAGCAATTGCAGTGATTTGCATGGGTGCTCTAGGGGTAGCAGACATTAGGGGGATATGAAAGGCAGTGGACAGGGTACATAGTGTTAGAGGGAGTAAAGGATGGTTGGTAGATAGGGGCTAGGTAACATTGGGGACTGCAGTGGGCGACGCGTGTCGGGGACTGCAGTGGGCGACGCGTGTCGGGGACTGCAGTGGGCGACGCGTGTCGGGGACTGCAGTGGGCGACGCGTGTCGGGGACTGCAGTGGGCGACGCGTGTCGGGGACTGCAGTGGGCGAGACGGTGTTGGGCTGAACAATGGGCAGGTGGTTGCAAGCATGATGAGATGATGGGAAGAGAAGGCAGCTGATTGAAGGGGTGAAATGCAAATTTACAAAAGAGTGGCCGGTCTCTATGAATTGACTGGCAGCAGCATGTCTATAACACAGCAAGCTATTTCTGAAGGTTGGCCAGGGCTTAAATTCTGTTTGGTCAGGACTGTAATTGAGTTCCACACTCTTGAGCTTAGCATTTCTTGATTTCCAGTATGACTATTCTGCATCTGTGAATTCTACTGGACGTATTGTCCAGGTATGTTTGGGTTTTGGAGTTAACTGCTTGTGTATGATGCAGCAAGTCCAAAATTATATGTAGGTGTATTTTTGAAAACTTCTGAAATGGGCTTCTGCGTTGTGGACACACTCCAGTTGCCATGAGAGTTTTTGGACACCAGCTAGCAGATAATATAGTACACCTGCCTGGGCAGCTTTTCAGGCCAATTTGTACATTTAGTGGTTGGAGCTACTGGTGATGGGCATAATGTCTGTCTTATTGGTTTCAGTTTGAGGTATTTCCTGTACTTCCATTCTAGAATGATAGCAGGGAATGCAAAAAGGTATAAATAGAATGCTTGAATTAACCTGATGTTCTAGTAAATATTTGGTGCTGCATCGCAATTCATTGCTTTTACCCACTATCAGCCTTGGTCCTGCTCCAGTAGGAACAAACCAACCCGAACTGCCAGGCCAAGTTCTGTCTCAACCAGAGCACAAGCAGCCCAGGGATGATTGGCAAAGGACTCGGATGTGGGCTTGAGTACTTGCCAGTGGCTGAGTTTAACTTAAGCACTGCACCCATCACTTTTTTTGTGTTCTTCATTGAATGATAGAAGGGCACTTTTTTCAGTTGATCAGTGCCTTAGCCAGAGCATACCAACAGAGAGATAACAGGGTGTCGGCATCGTACTGGTTAATATTGATATCCTTGTCAGCCGGTGAGACTCCCATGGGCTCTGCATATAAGTTGAAGATTACTGGTAGACCTTTGTAAGATAGCACAGGGGACAGACACTGGACTTCGCTAACTTTATTTTCAGTAAGTGGGTGGGATGCTTGCCTGCACTTAGACAGCAAAGAAAATAGAGTGCAACCTATGAAACCTTGATTCTTTTTCTTATAGTAGAAACTGTGCATGAAGTGACAATACATTAATTGCACAAGATGAAGTATAATTGTTGAAACCTGTTTCAGCACCGATACACCTACAAATTTGTACTTTGCAGTTGCTGTCACTTGCCATCCTCTGAGCCGAGCACCTTTTCTTAATTTGAACATTATTTTTCCCATTCACCGCCTGTATTTCGTAGACTGCCCAGGTTATATTTTGAGTCCTGTAGCTGCTTGTTCACGTGTCCTCAAGAACCCATTTATGTGCAACTTAAATGAATGCTCTCTTCTGTCGAGCGATGTTCTTTGCACAATCCACTGTGTGTGCCCCAGTAGTTAGTTAATACAAATAACCTCAAAACTCTAAACTGCTATTTGGTGAGATTTGTTCGAGTGGGCAGTCACTTTTGATTCGGTATCTGTGAGAAGGTGCCATCTTTCTTGCATGGTATGCCTCCACTTTATACTGAATTGCTGAATGTACTTTGACTGAGTGTGCCCTGGACTCCTGTCAATCCGGGCCCCAGGGCCTATGTTCCTTCCCTAAAAACCTCAAACCCACCATTGGCAAACCCTGGCCACATGTCAGCCCCTGGTAAGTGGTACCCTAGGTACTCAGGGCCTTGTGACCAGGGAAGGCCTCTAAGGGCTGCAGCACTCATTGTGCCACCCTTAGAGGCCCTGTACCCTAACACAGACACACAGCCCTTGCAGGCTGAGTGTCTGGGTACAAGATAAAACAAATAGTCGACATGGCACACATCCCTGTGTGCCATGCCCACCATCTACACTGCCCTGGCATACATATGCCACTCCTCTAGCTGGGTGCCCTATGCCAGTGGTGTGGGCACAGGAGCATGAGCCCTGTGCCCCTACAGTACCCAGGTCCATTCCTGGGCACTAAGTGCGGTGCTGCCATTTAAGAGTACATGGTGCTGAGAGCTCGTCAAACACAAACTCCCCAGTATCATAATGGCAACACTGAAGACTGAGAAGTTTGGTATCAAACTTCTCAGCACATTAAACCCGCACTGATGCCAGTGTGGGATTTAATGTACAAAGCACCACAGAGGGCATCTTAGAGATGCCCCCTGAAACCCAACCTACAATCCATGTCTGGTCTGGGAGGGTGCCTAGGCTGCCACACAGCAGACATGTTGCTGGACCCCTGGGTAGGAGAGCCCCCGCTCTCCTGGGCCTGCAACAATGCGCATCCTGGGCGAGGTGCTAGGTCTCCTCCCCCAGGATGGACAGGGGGAAGCTTCAAAGGCAAGCCACCTCTGTGAGCTTCCCCAGGCCACTTGCTGTACCCAGCAAACTGGCCCCCACCGGTTCTAACCCCCACTCTGGTGGGAAGACTGGCCGTAAACCCCAAATAGGGACAGGGGATGTGCCAGCCTGCCAACCCCACCCCTCTGGTGGGGGAGGCGAGGTGAAGCAAATCTCCGGGCACTCTCCATCTTGAAGATGGGAGGCCCTGCCCAATCAGGACTAGGCAACTGCCCCCCTCCCACAGGAGAGTGGCAGGATAGGGGGTGTACCCACCACAGGGCAGGGACCCATTGGTCCCTGCCCTTTACCTACCTGTAACGCCCCTAAATCTAGTATTTAGGGGCACCCTGAACCTTCCTTCCCCAGATTCCAGATTCCGAAAAACAAAGAGGAACAAGAAGAAAGAAGACCTGCTGTGCAGCTGCTAAGAAAAGAAAGACACCAACTGCTTGGGCCCCAACCCTACCGGCCTGTCGACCCTCGAACCTGCTCCTGCTACATCCCGGCGCCTCTTGTGGCCAGCAACCTCACAAACCCCGGAGGACCTGGCTACCTTTTGTCTCTGAGCACCTGTGACTCCCATGAGCAGTGTCTCTGCTCAAAACCCGATTCTAACTACTGGCATCAGCCCGGAACCGCGAACCCTGCACACTCTCCCCCCAGCCAAGCCTGGCCTGTGCCGTAGTGAACAAAGACCCAGAGGACATCCCCCCCCCCCCCCCCCCCGGCGACTGTGACCCCGAATCTGGCACCCAAGGACTCACCTCGACGCTCCTGACGACGCCTGCAGCCTCAGAACCAGGTACGCCCCCAACCGCGATCAACAGAGGGTAAGATTACCTGACTCCAAAAGGCACACCTGGCGCCCTGCGGCCCCCTGTGCCCAACTCCTAGGTACCTACCTATCCTCCAACTACCCAACTTACCTCTCGAAGTGGTGGTGGCACCTGAAGAATCTTCGTCCCCGAGCTTGCAGCCTTTGTTCATCCAGGAGCTTCCCCATTGAAATCCATTGAGTGCCCGAAGGATCAAAAGCACATTGCACCCAGCCGCCCGAGTGGCCCTGGCAGTGTAACCTCTACTCCTATCTGCTTCTCCGTTTGCCCTGAGCAAGTGACCAGTAGCTCAGCTCCCACAGCCACGTGGCCTGCTAGTCAGCAACCACCAACCAAGGCCCCCCCCCCCCCCCCCCCCCTGCCTCCCATAGGATAACATTGAGCCTAACTCACTCTGCACCCGGCTGCCCCTGTGCCGCTGAGGGTGTAACTGTACTGACCTGACCCTGGGAGACCCCTGAGTCTGTGCCCAGAACCTTAATTCTGTCAGTCGAGTACTTACCCAAAAGCCGATAACCCAATTTTCCTCCATAGGGTAACATTGACTGGTTTCTTCTGAAATTTCTTTTAAGTATGGAGTTTCTAAAACTTAAAACATTCACTTAAAATCAACCGAGTAATGAAAATACTCACCTGCTAATAGGAGAGATCCCAGTGCTGGATCTTGGTGCCCAGCACTGACCGTGAAAAGTACTCACAACCGTACTTACCATTAACCCAAATTTCTTCCATAGGAAATCATTGACTGTTTTTCTGTGAAATTTCTTCCAAGTGTCGATTTTTGCAAACTACAAATATTCTTTAAAAATCGTACCATCTCTGAAAACGTAATTGCTTACCTGTTTTAGATGAGGTCCCAGTACTGAGCCTAGGAGCCCAGTACTGGATTACAAAAGTAACGAGAACATACCATACCTGTAACTGGAATTTTTTCCCATAGGGAATCATTGACTGTTTTTCTATGAAATTTTTTCTAAGTGTTAACTTTTAAAATAGCTAAATATTGCCTAAAAAGCACAACAGTAATTAAGTCGACTTTACTCACTTGTTTCCAGGAACTGTCCCAGGACTGAATCTAGGATCCAGTCCTGGAGTTAGAAAAGTAATCCTGAAAGTAATCTATTGTAAATAACTTAAAACTTCCATTGAGCTCAAAGTACTATTGTGTTTGAAATTGTGTTGCCTATTGCAACAACCTGTAACTATTAGCTACAAAAGTCAATTGCATATTGCAAAAGTATTTAACTAAAGCATACTTTCTCAGAATGAGATATTTTAATACCAATTGTTGGTTCTAAAATAAAACAAACATATATTTTTTTATATAAACCATTGGCCTAGAGTTCAGTTATTGAGTGTGTGAGACCATTTGCTGACTGAGTGTGTGCAACAAATGGTTTACACTGTCCTCTGATACTGCCTTACTGCTCGACCAAGCTACCACTTTAGAGAGTAAGGTTATATCTAACTTAAGCCTTTGCCAAACCTCTGGGGACTGTGGACTCTGTACACACTGTACCTATTTGGGAACAGTATATACAGAGCCACTTTCTCACAGTACCCATGGCACAGTAGTAAGCAATTGAAAGTTCATATCTCTTAAGTAGTACAAGAGGGGTTAATGAAAGGTGGTGCAGTATTGGTCCATAATCCCTGACAGCAAGTTTGATTGTTTGACAGTTTATAATTTGTTTCCTTTCAGCATGTGATGTGGGTAAAAATCCTTAATCTGCATTCCATGCCTTTGGAGTGTGGCCTGGCCTTGGGTACCTTTGGCTTCTGAAAGAGTCATTCATTACTGCTTTGCCAGTTGGTGAAGGTGGTCACTCACTCTTGGAGGTTATTTGTATATGTATGAATTCCTGATTTATGTAACGATTTGAAATTTGTTCCCTGGTAGTGTGTTAAAACCTGGGGTAAGGGGTAATAATTCCAAATACATTGCTGAGGAGGTTTGTTGCTGTCGTTCTGATCTTTGCACTTCTTGCTTTCCACCACCTGCTTCAAAGGAGAAGCTATGTGCATGTGTCTAACCCTTCCATCACCCTCCAAAAACCACCCCTCCAGTACCTTTTTTCTAAATAAATAATTTTGATTCTCAAACCATTAATGGTTGACAAAGTTTATTAGTAACATAGCAGAAGAAAAGCAGGATAATCACTTGCTGACCAGCACATTTGAATCAAAGCACCAAATGCTCTGTTTGAGAAGTATTTTTCAAAAGTAACATTTATATGGACAGTGCACATTTTCCCAAACTCCCAATAAAAAATGATGGGCAATCACAGAAACACACCAAAGAAAACAACCATGTCTACCCCCCCTCCCCCTCCCCAGCAACAAATGGTGCCCTCTGCCCCTTTCGACCTCTGACCCGTCCATTGCCCAGGAAGGATGCCTATAACTGAAATTGTTAGCCATCAACGGCGCATTCCCCCAAGAAAGGCTTGGTATAATCGGCATACTCAATGCCAAGCCCATTCACCCAAGAAAGGCCAGGTATAATAGACATACGTGATGCCAAGCCTCTTTCCCTGGCGTTCTGCTCCTAGGTTCATACCAAGCCATGAGCCCACTTTGACATGCTTTTTTTTGATTGCCAGGAATGCCTTCTTCCCAGCTTGTGACTGGCATTTGAATCGGCGGGGGAGGGGGGGGGGGGGAGCCTGGAATCTCATGATGTTCCACTGTTTTTCACACACTTGGAATTTTGGTCTCCTCAGCCCTGCGAGTGCAGCACTTCTAGCGTGGTTCCTCCAGCTGAACCATTACCAATCTGGTTTCTTGTGGGGTGCCTGTGGATGTTGTAGACCTTAGTCACAGCTGTTGTGTGTGCCTATCAAGTAAGAAACACGCACATCATCCAGTTATGACTGCCTGCAGCTGAAAACAAAACTGGGACACCCAGCATCCCCACATTTTTCAGCATTTTGCCCCCAGATCTAGGACTGTGAAGGTAGCGCCATCTCATTCACTTGAGACATTTTCAGCTGCCAGGGCCTCTAAAGCCTCCACTCTACCTTTAGCTCTCCTTCTCATCTTCTACATATTTAGCATCCCAGAGCTTTTTCTCCCCCATGCATATCACAGTTTCCGTGGTGCATGTTTACCTCAAGAGCGCGAATCTCCACTCTAAAATGTACCATTCATACTTAGACAGGCCTTCCTCTTTAGAGAGCCCAACCTCCACAGCCCCCTATCCCTTTCCAGTTGCTGTGCTATGTGGGTCGACCCGACTCCAACTTAGCCTTCCTCCTCGCTGAAGTGACTACACTGTAAAAATGAAAAACATCCACTGTCAGTAATTTAATTTGAAATTGCACTCTTAACCCTAGCCATAACTGTGTAAAGTTGCCATATCTCAGTGTTTGTCACCCAACAGGGTATTGATTCTTCAGTCTGCTGGAAAAGGCCATTGGGATCCCCATCTCCCTGGGGCTCGCCTGATGCCCAAGTGTGAAGTATGTACCTGGCTCTCTGCCGCCTTCTAACACCCATCTCCTTTTGACGCGTGTTTTCGGCTGACCGAAGTGCACCTGTGTCCCTCCGCCGTCGCCGCCTGGCCATCGCAGATTCCCGAGCTCCCACTAGCTGTTCCTGGTCTGTCTTGGCACAAGCCATGCACTCATAGGGCCGTCCCAGGGGGTATGCTGCCTCCTGCCTCCAATATGACGGTAGACCACTGGGAGGAGAACAAGACTTGGGGGCTCTGTCGGGCACACTAGAATGACGTGTCCTAGTTGCTTCTTGATACTACAAGAACCTTCACAGCAGAAACATTCAGCTACACCCCTTCACGTTAATTGTATACTGTGGAAGGAACGTGGCATTATGTCAGTGTTTGCATTGCCCTGCCACTGTTGGTAGGGGGCTATTGATGACTGTGATCGCACGCGTATGCCGTAAACCTCGAAGGTACATTCCATCGCCCAAGGCAAACATCATTTTTAAAAGTTCCTATACTGGTTAAGTAATTTGTTGAGATTTAATGATAAAAATTAACATGCATGCTCATGCCTACTAGTCAGAATGGCTATATCAGTGGGGGAAAGCTTATTCTGCCACTTGTTTTTTGGTGTAGAAGGAGACTTTTACACAGGAGCTGGTGAAAGTATCTTTCCTCCGGTTGATAGTTTTAAGGTTCGCAAATGTGTGGTCCCTTTAAAAGGGTTAACGTGACTCCTCACTTTGCATCAGTCTCCACCTATCCACACACACTGGGACGCCTGCATCTTTCACGTCTATTCCAGCCTGAGCTGTAAAGCTATTGTCCTCTTGTACTGCAGATTTTGTTTGGCTTATATTGCGGAGCCACCAAGAGCCAAGTCTGCTTTGGAATTCTAGACCCTCAGTTGGCTAAAGGAACAACAAAGGGCAATGGGCCATTTTGTGCACAGATGCTTAGAATTGTTCTCCTGATCTGTACTCAGTTGATAGTGACTGTGCAGTGTGTTTTTGTCCCTTACAGATGATGCTGGCTCTTTACCAGGTGACAAGCCTCCTCAAATGCTTACTACTATAGCACAGTCGTTAGTGCAATATCGGGAAATGTGAAACACATTCAGCTTGATTAATCAAAAGAACCAGGCCCATCCAGTCGCTCTTTTTTATTTATTTAGAAGTTTTATATAGCGCTAGACAGGGTATCGGAGCGCTTTACAACAAAAATAATGGTGAAATCAGTCAAAGAAAAGCAATATAATACAATTGAGTCCTGGTGAATCGACAGTTTGAGAATATAATAATACATTCTTGTAACGCATTGTATGAGAGTCATAGCTAACTAGATTTGTGTGAGAACCTATTACCGGAGGGGAGGTCTAGGTACCGAACGGATGGTGGGTGAGGTAGAAGTCTTGATGCTCAGGTGGGTGCGTCCTGCGGAGTGTGGGAGTTTGTGCTTGACGAGCGGCTATCCACTCGAAGGGATCGGTTGAGGTGTGGTAAATATTTCGTTACCGGTACTATTTTTTTATGCGGTAAAGTCTATCAAGAATAACTCAGTAAATATAAGAGGCAGAATCCGTGGTATTAGAGGTTTAAAAATGCTTTATTCCTATAAAAAGGAAAACAATTCGAATTGTGGGCCTTCTATTCCATCACCACGAAAGTTCAGGAAGGAAGGGGCATATATTATTGACAGATAGGCAGTTTTATAGAAAATACATTACAGTGAAACAGATGCAAGAGGCGTAACAACTGATAAGACAAAATAAAATATGCATGCGTAACTAGAACAGGCGTAACTAGAAAACGTCATTATACATGATGTCACAAGTGGGTGGATCCATAAAAGAATCCTGCAATGTCAGCAGAAATGTTTGGCAAAGATGCGCACGCAGCCGCATGACGTGTGATTGACGTGCAACTAGAGGGTGAAAGGGACTTGACATTTAGCTCTACGTGTGGAGACAGAAGTCTGGGGTTATGTCAACCTAATCCCAAATCATATCTAACATCCTATGTTTAAAGAACTGTGTTATCCAAAAGGAGAGGTCTCTTAGGATAGAATCTTATTCTATACTGACTATACTGACTGTTAGTGCGTGTACAAGCGTCTAAGTGTCTACACTAGATGCGAGGGGGTAGGAATATTCCATGGTAACGGGGCTATGAATTACTTGCATGAGGACAGCGAGGCCTGGCCCCTTTGCACGGTAGCTGGAGGAATGTTTACCTAAACTGCTAGACAGGAATGCATCGGATGAGGAGCGAAGGAGATAATCTCGAAGGTGAAATACAGTTTTCTGGCAGGCGACAGGCTGGATCAGGCACCGTTAGCCGCGCAAGGAGTAAGACAAAGTTCATGGTCACAGATGCAGGCTCAGACTGGAGCTTTCAGAGGCAGAAGGCAGGAAAAGGCTTGATGACAGAATTCGGGCCTACTCGCCTGAATCTGTGAAATGTGGAAAGTAAACCACATAAAGTCGGTGGCCTTTCATACTTAGGAATGGAATATCTGACCCATTCATGGCGGATCTGAAAGAGGACATGTTGACGGTGGACGCACATATATTTGCGTCTTCAAAACTGGAGCAGGAGGGAACATACATGTACTTATAGCAGGCACATGGAGCCGTTGGGGTCTACGATAGGGGACATAACTGATCACAGAATTCATATTTCCTCAGAGGAAGAGGTCTTTGAGTTGTCTTTTGAAGTTTACAAAGGAGGGGGTGGTCCTGATATGGACTGGGATGGAGTTCCAGATCTTTTGTGCATTTCCCTAGAAGGAACGAGATGCGGTTTTTTGTTTGTGAGTTCTCGGCGGGTTGAGGAGTAGAGTGTTGCTACTTCTGAGGCTCCCTAGTCTGGCCTGCTTTTGAGTTTCGCTGCCGGGTATGCAGGTTTTCCGGTGTGTAGGGCTTTGTGCGTGAGACAGGCAGTTCTGAAGCTTGCACGCATTTCTATTGGGAGCCATTTTAGTTCTCTGAGCGCAGGGGAGATGTGTTCAAATTTCTTTACTCCTGTGACCATTCTGGCTGCTGCATTCAGAGTTGTTCTGAGGGAAGCCAGGTGGGATTTTGCTGCTCCTGTGAGGGTTGCGTTCCCATAGTCCAGTCTGGACAGCACTAGGGCTTGAGTAGCTTGTTTGAGGTCATTCAGAGGGATGAAGGGCTTTATTTTGTTGAGCAGTTTGAGGTTGAGGAGGCGTTCTTAGCAGAGTTTTTGATGCGTTTGGTCATGTCTAACTTTGGGTCCAGTATGATTCCTAGTAATTTCACTGAGTCGGCCGGGGTGAGAGTGCAGTTAAGAGCGTCCAAGGCTTTGAGCCATTCAATGACTTGGGGGTTCTGTTCCTTGTTGGAGATAAGGAGGATTTCTGTTTTGTCTTGGTTGAGTTTCAAGTGATTGAGTGATAGCCAGTGTTGGACTTCTTTTAAAGTGTCATTTAGTCTTCGGATGTAGATCTGGGTGTCCTCTGCATAGAGATGGAAGGGGATGTTGGATTTTTTGAGTATGGCGGTGAGTGGTTCCATGTAGATGTTGAAGAGTTGTGGGGAGAGGACCGAACCTTGGGGCACACCCCTGTTGATGGGGCGTAGGTCTGACAGGCTGTTGATTTTTATCTTTTGGGTGCGGTTCTGTAGAAAGGAGATGAACCACTGTAAGACCACTTCATCCGCTCCCACCCTTTCTTGTGTTACTTTAATGAGTAGTTTGTGGTCAACCGTGTCGAAGGCTGCTGATAGGTCTAAGAGTATGAGTAGACCGCATTGGTCGTTGTCTAGAGAGTTGCGAATGTCATCTATGATGTTCAAGATTGCAGTCTCTGTGCTGCATCCTTTTCTAAAACCCAAATGGTGAGGGTCTAGGAGGTTATTGCGGTCCATGTGTTGTGTAAGTTGGAGGAGAGCACATCTTTCCAGGGTTTTGGCTAAGAGTGGGAGGTTGGAGACGGGTCTGAAGTTGTTCAGATCGTTGGTGTCTGAGCCCGGTTTCTTTAGTAGAGGTCAATCAATCAATCAATCAGTGACACTTATAAAGCGCGCTACATACCCGTAGGGTCTCAAGGCGCTGGGGGGGGGGGGGGGGGGTGCCGCTACTGCTCGAACAGCCAGGTCTTCAGCTTCTTCCTGAAGGCGAGGTGGTCTTGGGTCAGGCGCAGGTCGGACGGGAGGGAGTTCCAGGTCTTGGCGGCCAGGTAGGAGAAGGACCTTCCTCCTGTAGTCGCTCTTCAGATGCGGGGGACGGCGGCGAGGGCGTGGTTGGCTGATCGGAGGTGGCGTTTGGGAGCGTAGAAGTTGACTCAGCTGTTGAGGTAGCTCGGGCCTTGGTCGTGTAGGGCTTTGTGTGCGTGGGTGAGGAGGCGGAAGGTGATTCTCTTGTTGACGGGGAGCCAGTGAAGGTCTCTCAGATGTCCGGAGATGTGGCTGGATCGTGGGATGTCGAGGATGAGTCTGGCTGAGGCGTTTTGGATCCGCTGGAGTCTCTTCTGGAGATTGGCGGTGGTCCCGGCGTAGAGGGCGTTGCCGTAGTCCAGTCGGCTGGTGACGAGGGCCTGGGTGACGGTCTTCCTGGTCTCTGTGGGGATCCACCAGAAGATCTTCCGTAGCATGCGTAGGATGTTGAAGCACGCCGAGGAGACGCTGTTGACTTGCCTGGTCATGGAGAGGGAGGAGTCCAGGATGAAGCCCAGGTTTCGTGCATGGTCTGTCGGTTTGGGTGCGGTGCCCAGGGCGGGAGGCCACCAGGAGTCGTCCCAGGCGGAGGGTGAGGAGCCCAGGATGAGGACCTCCGTCTTGTCCGAGTTCAGTTTCAGGCGGCTGGTCGTCATCCACTCGGCTACCTCTTTCATCCCTTCGTGCAGGTTGGCTCTGGCGGCGGCGGGGTCGTTGGTCAGGGAGAGGATCAGCTGGGTGTCGTCGGCGTAGGAGATTATGCTGAGGTGGTGTTTGCGTACGATGGCCGCGAGGGGGCTCATGTAGACGTTGAAGAGGGTGGGGCTCAGGGATGATCCTTGGGGGACGCCGCAGATGACTTCGGAGGCCTCTGACTTGTACGGTGGTAGGCGGACTCTCTGTGTTCTTCCGTCGAGGAAGGAGATGATCCAGGAAGGAGGTGTGACTTGTCTGACTTTGAGACAGTCCGGCATGACTCCAGTTCTTAGGGAGCTATTAATAATCTTGGTCTATATTGGTGCTAGGGTGAGATTGATCTTTTTCGCCAGTTGGGACGGGATGGGGCCCGATACGTGAGTTGAGGGAGTCGAACTAGCAATCATTCTTGATATCTCCGCTTCGGAGATGGGGTTGAAAGATTTCCATTTGTTACGGTGGTGCTTTGGTGTGGTAGCTTCTGTCTCTGTGAGTGAGCTACTGTCCGGTTGGCAGAGGTGGACTTCTAGAGAGAGCTCAATCTTTGTGATTTTGTCATCGAAGAAATTGGCAAAGTTCTCACAAAGGACTTTGGAGGCCTGCACAGTGGGTGCGGTAGGCTTTGAGGTTTGTTGTCTGATGACATTGAAGAGTTCTTTCGGTCTGTTTTTTGCATTGTCAAGGGCCCTACAAAAGGACTTTTTCTCGTTCTTGATGTGCTTATTGTATGCCCTGCGAACTGATTTGAGTCGATTCAGTAGGATTGTGGAGGGATTGCTCCGCCAGAGTCTTTCTGCAGCTCTAAGCTGTCTTCTTTCCGAGTTGATGTCAGTGTTGAACCAGGCTCTCGAAGGGGTGTTCCTGATTCTTTTCTTTTCCAAGGGGGCTAGTTGGTCCATGATGGAGGTCATATTTGTGTTGTATTGTGAGGTGATTTCTGTTGTGGAAAGGTTGTCAGTGTTGCTGGGGAGGAGTGCGCTCACCTTTTCTTCTAAGTCAATAATCCAAATTTGATTTAGGTTTCTCTTCCAGTGGGAGGTTTCTTGCATGCGTGGCAGGCATTGGGTAGTTTGATTGATGTGGAATAGAATTAAGTGGTGGTCTGACTAGTCCACCGGCAGGATGTGGTTGATGGTGACTGTGTCTGCTTGGGCTATGATTGCATCCAAGGTTGATCCTCTGTTATGTGTTTGTTCTGTACAATGTTGGGTAAGATTGGTGTTATGCAACAATACATTCAAGTTTTGGATCATAGAGTTGCTTTCCTCATTCCATTGTAGGTTAAGGTCACCCAGAATATGCTGTTAGAGTCCCGGAGTGCACATTGAGTTATCAGGTCGGAGAGGTGTTCACCGAATGCGGTGTTGTTGCCAGGTGGATGGTAGAGGAGATGACATGGTAGAGTTTTGTTATCATTCAGCTTAATGTTGGCAGTTAGGCATTCAAATGAGTTGTAATTGAAGGAGTCAATTTCCATTACAGAGATGCAGTGCCCCCACCTCATTTGATTTTTCTGTTTTTGTTAATGATTGAGAAGCCTGGGGGCACAATCATGTCCATGAATGGGGCAGAGAACTCATTGAGCCATGTTTCAGTAATAAACATGATGTCTATGTCATGTTCAAGGATGCTTTCAGCCAGTTCGGTAGCATGTTTTGTGGCCGATCTGCAGTTAGTGAGTAGACATTTGATGCTGCTTTCCTTGTTGTTAAGGGGGGCCATGGGACTAGAAGAGAGGGAAGCAGATGGTCTTGGCGATTTGGGAGGGGAGCCTCCTCTACCGAATCCGGTGATAACCTGGATCATGGAGTTAGGCGTGCTAGTAGGGGATCTTTTATGAGGTGGCAAGTTCTATCGCCTCTCTCGTGGGCATAGCTGGTATTGTTCTATTAGGTCTCAGTGATTGGTTTGCGAGGGGCGTTGTTTTCCAGCTGTGCCATTGAGCCTTTAGAGGTCTTGGGTGGTTTGTGTTATTGTTGGGTGTGGGAGTTGCTGAGAATTCCAGAGTGAGGTGAGGCGAATTGTGATTTCGTTGAGTCCTATTAGTTTCCATTTGGTTTTCCAGTAGGGCGAGTCTCTGATTTGTCTCCCAGGAGTGTGGGGTGAGGGTTTCGGGGTGCTGGCTGTCAAGGGGGGTTGTTGTCCAGGGAAGAGGGGTGGTTGGAATTGGGATAATGGCTTTTGATGGTAGTATTGCCAGGGTTATTCCTGTTTGTAGCCTTGGACCTTTGGTGAGGAGGGTCACATCGTGATTTGGGTGGTCGCCTCTGGCTTGTGGGTAGAGTGAGCGAGCTAGGAATCCCTGACTGAGGATTAGTTTTGGTAGTTGCTAGTGGGGGAGAGCAGTTTGGATGGGGATTGGGTAGGTGCTGGTCAGGGGGTTGTTGGGTCTTGTCTGGGGCGTGCCACTGTTTGGAGTTGGTAGGTAGGTGTACTTTGCGCGTTTCAGGGGGGTGATGGTGAACATGGTTGTTGCTCAGGGGGGAGCGGTTGGCGTTAATGGTGTAGTTGCTCGGGTGAGAGTGACGTGGGTGATTGAGGGCGTTTCGTAACGAGGGGAAAATGAGGTCAAAAGCATCTAGGTTATCGTTGTTGGCTTGCATCATGACTGCCATTAGTGTAGATTGTCACCGAGGTGTTGCCAGTACGCGTGAGGTGGTTAGGGAATGGGAACATTAGTTTGGATCTGTATGGAGTGTTAGTTGTTTTGGATATGTGGAGGTGTGTTCTCAGAATGGTATTCCAGTTTGTGGGGGTTTTGGTGTGGAAAATAAGATCCATTTTCAGCTGGCCTTTAGAGGTGCAGTGGTATATGTCTGCGAATAGTGTGTCCGGGTGTTGTCTGATGTGTCTGTTTGAAGTTTCTTTTCGCTTTTAGTGATAGGTTGGGGGGTGGGGAAGATGATGGAGAAGGAGTTGTGACCATGTGGGTTTTCTAAGTTGGACTTTTAGTACACCTCCTTTGGTCTCACATGGACATATCATGCATGCTAGCATTTGTATGTGCAAATTCCGGGCTTTAAGGAGAGTTGAGAAGTGTTGTTGCTGGTTTCATTTCAATTTTTGCCCTCTGTACCCCAGTAGAATCCTAAAAATGGAGCCAGGTTAAGACCAAGATAAAAGGGTCTGGTTGTAGTGTACTCCACCAGAATCTGTACTTGTTAAACATTGTATTGAGCTACTTAGATTTTGCTACATTGTTGTTTTTTAGGTCGAGCCTAGAACAGCGCGTGCGCTGTTGCTCGACTTTTAGTAAAGGGGATTTTGGAAGTGCTGCCCACATGGTTTTGCTGGCTACAAGCTTGAGTGCATGATGGCGTGCATACAGCTGCTCCCCGCATTCCCCCCTCCCTTCTTGCCCAGCCCTTTGATGCTGTGCTCGCATCTCCCTCCTCCCTTTTCGTCACTTGTTCCTCGCATTTACTCCTCCCTTCTCGCCCAGCCCTTTGATGCTCTGCTCGCATCTCCCTCCTCCCTTTTTGTCACTTGTTTTACGTGCAGTAAATACAAACTGGTGTATTTAACCCAAGCAAAAGAATATGGCGTTAATTTCATTCTATGAGCCAGAATCAAAGAAATTGGAATTGAATACAGACCCCAGTCTTCTTTTGTAAATGGTTCCAGAACGGAGCTTTTGAGAAAATAATTGTTTTCCCAAGTTAGTAAAGCTGTGCTGTTCTAATATGGTATTTTACCTTTTCATTGAAGTAATAAACGAGTGATCGTGCTGTCATTAGTACACTTGTAACAAATAACAGATGTCATTTGGCCACATTTACTTTCACTGGCAAGGCATAAACTTCTATATTGGCAAGTCTGGTAAATACAAATAAAACTGGTCAGGGCCATGTTTTTAGGGGAGGTCTGCTCTTCAAACAGATCTCAGAATAAACGTCACTCCACTGTATGGACAAACACAATGTTGTATGAGCAAACACTGCTCCGTCCTGGTGGAAATGAAAGTATTGGGAAGCTTTGCGAACAGTGGTCTGGAAGGGTGCACTTTTGTGTCTCTTCTATGCACTTAATTATTGCATTATGAATCGATGTACTCCAGTAGTGAAGTTCGGCAGCAAGGCGTTCAACAGCATATTGGTGCAATTTTGATTATGGTAGTTAAGTATGCTAAGGTGTTTCACTGAATATACAATGGAAGCCATAATTTTCAAAAGTACGATAAAACTGGGAGGTCAGTGTGAGGCATGTTCTTAATCGTCCCATTTCATTTGTAACACATCTGTCTTTGATGGAGAAATATTCCGGAAGCAGTCACCTTTTTCTGTTATGATACCTGTAATAGTTGTTTGGGGAGGAGTCTGGATACCTTGAAGATCCTCGATTTGCATGCATACATACATCAGTACTACTTACTGGCTGCCGGCCGACCAGCAGATCTAGTCTCCAGCGGCGAACTGACTTGGATCTACGTGCTGCTCTTTTGCCCGGCCTTCTTATAGAGTACCTTTTCTATCTCTTTCTCTGTACTTGCTGGGTGGCAGACAGCATGGAGTATTAAAACGCATCTCCAGCCAGATCGAGACGCTTTCCGCTTTTAGGACCCAGCTGAGAGAACGCAGAGTCTGAAAAGTAGCGAGTCTGTTTTATATCCAGTTGTACATTCTTGAGCCTCAGTGCGAAGATACTCACAGTGTAATGTTTACTGGTGGAGAGTCACAAGGCCTTACAGTGGTGGAGGCGTGCTTGTATATAGGCGATGCAAGTATAGCACAATATGTACCATTACCTCGGTCTCTAGTCTGTCTTAATTTGAGATCAAGTCCATCTCACTTCAGTAATGTCAGGTGTACTGGACAAGTCATTCCAGTTCCCCTCTACGTTTTTGCTGTGTTGTCTTAGGCACGTCATATAATATCCCTCTTTTGTTTTTATGGGGTGGGGGGCATTAGTTTTTCTCTGCCGTGAAGTAATGTTACACAGTAAATGCTGTCCTCCTATGCCAAAGTCAGTTCTTGCAACTTTGTACCTTAAACAGCAGGGTTGTTGAATACACCTCTTGAAGTGCGCTCTAGGCAGCAGAGTAGTCTTTCTCATATGTTGCATGTGACCATGTCAATGGCATCAGAAAAAGCTGTAAAGTGCGTTTAAGACCAGTGGCCTGGAGGGCGTCACCCAAATTCTTGTGCATATATACGGTGCGGAATAAGCATTTGTGAGTGTCCACTCTGTGGTCCAGCATGCTGTCCGCATTAAAGAACTACGTTTGCACAGGCAGTCCACGCACTAAAATTAAATGCATCTATTTACATGAAATTTTGACTTTATTAACCGTAGTGCAGTTCATCGAATGCATGATAAATACACTCCACATAAAGCAGAAGTAAACAAGCATTGGCATAGCCAAAAGTTCTCGCCTTTGGGACCTTATAAGTGTTAAGCCATGCAACAGATGATGTTGTTGCACCAAGGATATTGTGCTGCATAACTAAATAATTATAAGGTCCCAAAAGTGAGACCTATTGGCTATTCCAATGCTGGTTTTGTACTGGAATCGTTGCATGGAAGTTTTATGGCTCAAACTCAACAAGTCACTGAAAGTGGACTGTCTTTCTAAATAAATCTTTCCAGTGTTCCCAATGCACCTCTACCCCATAACTTTAGCCTTTCTCTCCTGGTCTCCTGTGCCACCCCTTGACATATCTGTTCACCTCCATTGTGTCTCTTGCATCCCCTGCCTGCCCCTTTTTCCCTGTGTCATTGCTGGATGGCAGGTTCTTTGGTGCAAGAAAGAGAGGAGCTTTCAAATTGAAGTCTGCACTTTCTGGCACTCCTCTTCACAGTCAGACCTGACAGATCCTTAATTAGAGACCGGCCACAGACTAAGCAGTATATTTTGTAACTGGCTGAGTTTTTGCCTGTCGCAAAATGCTGCAAATCTTTAGGTTTTAGACCAGAATGTTCCTTTTTTCCCTCCAACTCGGGACCTAACATACTGGGGAGTCCAGATAAGACCCTGATATTATTTGACCTACTTGTCTCAGTGGTATGTGTTTTCCAGCGCCCTCCCACTTGTTAGAAAGGCTAGAGGGATGGGGTGTCCCAGAGGCAGCCAACATGCCAATTTGTCATTGGTGTGAGGCCCCAGCCTATACTGACGACTCCAAATGTTGTAAGCTTATAAGGTGGACTTATGGTGCTACTTATTCTAATGGTGAGAAGGCTGGAGAAGCTTTACATGCATTCTTAGACAAACTGAGGATGAGTGATTTTCACGACAGTATCAGTCTGAGTGAGTAGTGCTGACTTCATTAATGCTTGGGGAAATGCAAGTGTAGCTGCTGTGAAAGAACAGATTGTTATAACAGATGTCCTGTGGTCGTCTCTCTCATCTGAAATATATGGGGTTTGGTCATTGCCAATATTCCTATATGTTAGAAGTGCTTTCTGCTTGGTATTGTGTATGCAATCTCTACATTGGGATTTTAGGTAATCCACCAGACTGCTTTACCCATGTGAAAGAGTTGGTGTTGCCAAAATATATCTCACCTCAGTGGAGTGGTGTCGACATTTTTTCCGGTTGCCAGAAGATGGAGAGCCAAGAAGAGAAAAAGACTCAATTGATACTATTGCACAGTTTTCGATTCATAATCTTTTCTACTTGTTGATGGGTCAGTAGATGCTGGCTCCAATATTGCAAGTGTTGGATCCGATTCCAGGTATAACTGAAATGGGGTCATGATCTGAGTCTAGTTGTTCAAACACATTCTAAATGTCTCCAAATGTCTCCTGGTGGGAGGTTGATACTTGCTTACTTTTCAACCTCTGCAGCATGTTGAATTACATTGCCTCGTCCCTGCCGTGTGGCTTATTGGAGAGATTGAATAGGACTGGAGGGCAAGACAACACTGTTAACCTCCTTTCCTTTTTATGCACCATTGAATCAAAAAAATCAATAATTTCTCTGATTCTCCCTCTTAAAATGAAACTTGGCATGCGATTGGTGCATTCACTTCCCTGCTTTGTAAAAAAAACACTTCCATTTCATGCTTAAGTACAACCTCCACTCCAGCCATGTCATAATGGGAGGCAACGACGGACAGAGCGGGGCCTCATTGACGAGAGTTGGTGCCGGGTGAGGTGAGGTCTATTCCTCGTTTTTACGGATGTTCACTACATCTTGTAAATTCTGGGGATCAGAAAAAGACAACTATATCCCATCTGTATGTATGGAATAATTTTTATATATACCTAATTGAATTATTGCAGCAGTGGAGAATGTATTACAGCAAGGTCCTGAAGAAAGCCTGGGAGAAGTATCCCATTGGCTGAAACATGTCGACCCAATACCAGCAGTGACTGATTGAACTGCTTTTGCACTATATAAATTTTTACACAGGAAAGCAATTGAGATAACAGACACAGACTTTGATATCTATTGCTGATCCTATTTTACTCACATTGTTGTATGCACTGCACTACTTTCATCTGAAAATGACTTTGAAAGTCTTTATTATTATTTTTTGACCTAGTCTTAAGGTCTTTCTTTTTCTCGCTGCAAAGAATCTAATGAGAGGATACAACTCATTTAAATACTCCACCAATGATCACAAAAGGAGGAGATTTGATGAGTAGTTTGGTAACCCCAAATGATGACACTGGTCACTTTGGTGAAATGATGGGAAACCAAGAATCCTATTTAGGTTCCTATCTGTTTCTTTCTTATCTTTCTTTCTTCTTTTGAGATTGTAATTTTAGTACCTGTACTTTTTTGTGCTTAAAACTTGCGAAAATTAACAGTTGCTTGTACAGACCACGGATTATCACTAATATTTTGGTAAGTACAATCTTTGGCAGCACCCTGACAAAAAAACACAATTGGTCATTCCCTTTCCAACTTTTCTGTATTGCTTTTTCTCTTTTTTGAGCAGTCAAGTAATTGAAATTTAGGCATACAACGTGCCATCCAAGAAAGACTGAGCATGTTACACCTGACACCTGCATAGGTCATTATTACCAAAGTAATGAACAGAGGACGGGCCCCTCTATAGACTGTCAAGCCTGCTGATCCTACATCGTACCTACCTAGGTTGCCAGACTTGTACCACTCAATTCCAGCAGGTCTGCTAAGGCTTGCTCTATCTGTCCTCAGACACATCATCTGCCTCTCAGTGAGCCTTGATCATTGGTGCATGCGGGTAATGATCTCTACAGCAAACACTGCAATGGTCATAGAGAGTTTGGTATAATTTTTTCGGGATGTTTTCAGTCTTCGGTCAAAAATTATCTTCTGGGAATATACAGGTGTCACCCATTAGTCCCAAGCTATTCAATATTTGTGAGGCCTGTCTTGCTGCTTGGACACGTACATTTGGTTTCACCTTTTTATTACAATGCGGACTACATCCCGTTGTTGGTAAGACTAGAAGTTCGGATCTTAACCTCACTGCTAGCAATTGTAGAGGTGTTGAACAGAAGTTGCTGATTGGATGATGTCAAATGAGCTACTGTTCAATATAGCTAAGACTGATGTCCTTAGTGTGGGTAGTCATCTGAATAGCTTGACCAGTGATCGGTGGCCTCATAACTTGTATCCTATTCCTAAATATTTAGATGCAGTGAAAAATCTAGGGGTTATTTTAGATTGCATATTAACTCCAACACTTCAGATTATTAAGGTCCCTGCATCTTGTTTTTGAATCCTAAAGCACTTAAAAAAGATTTTGCCTCTCCTGCCTGCTCATTGTAACAAAGTGGCAGTACCAGCTGCAATCCTATCCCGCCTACATTACAGTACTTCTACAAAGGGCTTTCTAATCACCAGCAATTCACACTCTTAATGGTTCAAAATTTTGTTTATTTAAAAAATTTGGTGAGTCACCATTTTTCCAAGTTTTATTGACTCCCTGCAAATCTTTTATCCGTAAATGCATTTTTCTGGTGCATTGTGTGGTTCAGGACCTGTTTTTTATTTTGTTTAACAATAAAAACAAATGTATATTGCATCTTAATTTGAGAGCTAAGACGTTGTTGGTTATAGAATCTCCCACATTCCGAAAGACTTGGGTGACCCAGCAAAACTCTGGGATTGCCTCAGTCTACGGAGTAAGATAGCAGTGTCTCATGCAATTTTGAGGAAAATGTTGAGGACTTGGCTATTTTAATTTATCTTCATAGTGTTTTTCCTGTCTCTGCTTGACTGGGGTTTTTCCGTTATAACGTCTGTGTTAATTTATTTTCCTGTGTTTCACCACATCAGGATACCCATTGGGGCCATAGGCACTTATCACATTTTAATTTAATTTCAAGGCCATGTCTCTAAGTATACAAAAAGAGATGGATGGAATACCTCAAGTAATCTCAGCCACTGGTAATTACGCGGGGTGCATCCCAGTCCATCGTTATTTTGCACACCATGACACCTCACTTTAGACACAGTTGGGTAAAAGGTGTTAGCTGAAATGTATGTCAAGTATTGTAAATACTGAGGAAAATAAACATTTGAATATATTTGACGGTCTTTTTCCGGACCACTGTGAGACTGAAATTTAGCCAGAATTGGAAAAACATGCGGTCATATGGGGTTAATCCCTGCCCCCAGATATACCTCTGTAAAAAAAAAAAAAAAAAAAAAAACTGTTGTCCAGAGATTTTCATTTTTGATTTGTGGTTTTGGATCATCAGGGAATCAATTTAGCTTGGGTAGACATTGCTGATCAAGGGTGAATTTGTCTGGACTACATTTTTAACAAGCATTTGCAATGCAATAGGTCTCGCATTTGCGAGAGTTTAAGCTATTGTCTTTGTAAATTACAATGCATTTTATTTATCTGTTTTGCTAATTAACACACAAATAAAAGGCATGTCATTTACAATGCCAATAGCCCAAACGTTTGTGAGTGAAGATGAAGCCAACCAGCGGTAAGTAATGGGTGGAGATCTAAGCCCCCTTTAAGCTAACAAAATGTCTTATAAGTCCCAGCACATGCACGGTCTCAGGCAAGACCTACACGGGGAACAAACACAGAAGACTTTGTGCACCTAGTGATACAGATTACATTTCCAAAAGTGATGAAATTAGCAGAGACTACGAAATCGTCATTGGAATACTACTGCTTACCAATAGCAAACTCCATTTTCTATCAGACTCAAAAATAAGGATGCTGCCACCCTGCACATGCACCTCTCTTCTGCCTGTTTCATTTCAGGGTTAAACAGAGTTACCTCATCATATGAAGTCAATTTGCTGTCCCGTGTTCCTCGGTCTAAAGAATTCTGAGGCCCTCAATGTATCACTAAATTTGGTAATGGGAACTCCGGCTATTATAGCGCTTAGTGGCACACACCCACAGCCGCCTTTCTTGGCTGTGGTTAGAGTTATAACTTTGATTCACTTCCTGTGACATGCTATGAATGAAGCTAGCGGGATAATGAGCGACCACTTATGTATTTTAAACCGAGTTGCACAGGGGTGGGGCTTCTGTGGAGTTGCTTTACAGTATAAAATAAAAATCTGCAGCCATATTTCTAAAATAAAATGCAAAAGAGCCCCTATTCAGATGTCACACTTGAAGAAACGCCCCAGAGAGACAAAATCATTCGGGTGACGTGAAGGAAACAATGTGGCCTCGGACACCTGATGCTCAATGCAGAAAACACTTAAATGTAGATATGATGGAGCCAGATTAAAACGAGGCAGAGGGGAAGCTGAAACCACGCGTTGTCTGTGGTAAGCACGCGTGGATTGAAGACTTCACACCATGTACGTAGACACTTCATGTGTTGCTGAGTGTGTATACCGGGGTTCACACCTGCCTGGCATGTGGCAGCAGGCACCCTTTGTCACCCCCCCCTCACAGTGTGTGCAAGGTAGGTGCCACAAGGCACTTTACCAAGTTAAAGCAACACGTGATTGCAAAACATTGTATAAATTATAAAACACGTCCAAATAAATAAAGTACAGAAAGAACGTGACCAAGCTTAATTATTAACAACAAAAAACACAAACCTCCAATGAACAGCTGAAAAAGAAAGAAGTGTGTAACTGTAGCGAACAAGAGGAAGGGGGTTTTAAAACAAACCAGTGCTTTGATGTGGGTTGATTATAAAGGTGAAACCAAAATCCCCCTAAAGGTGTATGCAGTGAGACCGGCAAAATAACAGCTTCCGCTGACCAATGAAAAAGAAAACACGAAAGAACCATGCTTATCTAGGCTAGATCAGTGTCATGCCTCTGGACTTACTTGGAAATGCTTCAGCCGGGTGGATACCGTAGAAGGGCGTTGAGTCATCAAGTGCGGCCGGAACCACGGCTCCTCCTTCCTTCTCTCTGCTAGAGGCTTGCTATACAATGTGACCCTGTAATGGAGCACCCCTGCTGAAAAGAAGTTAAAAAGCATTTATCCTGCAATACAAATGCTTCTCGACGTTGGTCGTAGGAAAACACTTCATCCAGGAGGAGGGTAGCCTCGCAACAAAAACTGCAGTTTAAAGAGGGACATGCTAATATTCATTACGCATGCGCGCGTCCCACACCTCTTTTCTTCATACTATTTTTTTGCCCCACACTCCCAGTTCTGTACTGCACTCTGCTTAAAATTAGCAACTTACTGGACTACACCGGAAGTTCAGTGCTACACAGGCCAAACTCTTCTGGTGTCCCGGCTGCTGCTCAGTGCACTCTACTCATTTCATGTCGTCCCTTGTGTGGCAAAGCTCGTCACATCGTGCATGTCAGTTGCAAAAAATAAATCTGAGCTTGTATGATGCTGGGAGCCATAGTGCACACCAGCAAAACGGATTAATGCTCCCTGCGTTGCTGACTGCAACAGGTAATAAACTAGCTCAATCCTCCTTATATGCACTTATTCCTTCGGCCACCCATGCACACTCACTGCCTTTGTACCTCTTCTCTGCCCGGTTTCCTGATGCCGAATGCGCACCCAGAGGACCCCCCCCACAGTTCACCTAGGAACAGTCCCCACAGTAATTATTTCGTGGGCTTTTTCACCCTGTCAAAAAAAGATACATTTTATTTTACTTGTAAGGAGACCAAATCTGTTCGTCGAGTATGTGACCTACAAACCCATCGGCACGACCTCCCTTCATTGAAAGACCGTCAGCCAGCGTCTGGGCTGAGTAGCCGCGTTTGCTCTTGGTCTCACCTCCACCGAGCGGTATTACACATTCCTGTGCATTGGCTTGCAACCGCCTTTCGAGAGCGGTGTTTTTGATCTCCGAGATGTGTAGATTTTCCGATAGCGGGTGCTTTGATTGATATGAGATATTAAGTGTTGGTTTGTGTTGTGCTCCCACAAGGCTTCTTGGATTGCAGTACTCTTTTTTTTTTTTTTTTTTTTTTTTAAATCCTGGTCAGTGCTGTAATCAGTACGCGGGCTCCCTCTGTGATGTTAGACTTGCAATGCTGCTGCAGCAGTTTGGCTTGATGGATTTCACTTAGGGCTCGTGTCTTACACAGTATGTAAATAGAGTGCACGAGGCAAGCGGCACGGTCCGGGGGGACAAATATCGCACTTTCCTTAAACAGGAAACACACTTGCAGCATTTCAAGGTAAAACACCTGATCCTTCTTAAAAATATTCCCATCTGTAAACGAGCTGGATTTCTTCTGCACCTTCCGTGTGAATGAACGTGCTTTGAGCTTCGCTGACCTGCCCGTTTAGAGATTGTTCGTCAGAATGTGTCGGCTGCAGCAGTTGCCCTGCTTGTACTTTAGAATCAGCAGAGATTCCACTCCAAAATCTTGTTTTCATTTTAGGGAGAATGTTTTTTATGCCCCCATTGTGTGTCTTGACAAAGCAAGCCAGGGTTGTAATTTACTGCTGCCATTTCCCTGGCAACAGATCACCACACTGCGTTACTGCATAAAACAAGTACAACTGCGCAGCTGGGAGGAGGAACAGTGACGTCTCTATAGAGAGAATGCGGCGTGAAGGCAGCGTGATTTGTAATACATGCCCAATCACAGAGCCGGACTGGCGCGTGCAGGTAGCGCGACGGAGAGCTGTTGTGAAGACTTTTCTTATCTGCTTGTTTAAATAAACAAGCAGATAAGAAAAGTCTCCATGACAGCCGTGAATCAGGCGAGCTAGTCCGGCAAAAAGCCAAAGGGAGGCAACGAAAAACCCTCCTTTCCAATGGGAAACGCTACCCATTGGAAATGAGGGGCGGGGCTCGAGTTCACTTCTCGAAACTGACTTGTTTACTATAGCTCTCGCAGGCCAGGAGCGCATGTGCGCTCCAACGTCAGGTGAGACCTAAAAATGGCGGCTGTGTTGCAGTGATGTAATATTTCAGGAACCATGAGAACTATATACTACATTTTGGTGTAAAAGCCTAGGTTTTGGGGGTCAAGTAGCTTCTAGAGACAGAAAACTCCCCAGAGCAACCCTTCTGCCATTTTCCAAAATGGTGGCTATAATAGAGGAAGAAGAGACCTATAAAGAAATGAAACCAATATTAATGGTTTTTAATCCTTTTATGTATTGCACAAAACCATGTTTATGATCTGAATATGAAAATGTTTATCACTCCTGTTTAAGACACATTTTGATAGTTCACTATTTGTTTTGGCAATCGCTCGTGGTACATTTGCAAAACGTTAAACATTTGAGAAGAGCATATCGACTGACCTCTTTTTTGTAGCACAGGTTTTGCAGGTACATGTAAGTTCTAAAGCCTTTGCCCACAGAAATTTTGTAGGTTTTAGCACCCCATCAATATCTTCTCAATCATAGTCACACGGATCTTTCTCTACATATGCATGATCCAAAACATTTACACATCTTCTGATCAAGTAGAACTCTTTTAATGTATCCGGTCCAAAGCACAGAATATGAAGTTGGTGGAAGGTCACTTAGCGGGACTGATCTCTTGAACTCACTGTACCGAAGATCGTCAAATGCGTGACAATCGGGCATCGTTTTTCACACACACCAGGTATTTTTCTACATCTTTAAAGTCACATTCTTCTGTCCCTGCAAATTCTTTTAGAAACTTCACAGGTTCTGCCGCTAAGCTCCAAGCTTTGTTCCAATTTTGCTCGTAGTGTCATCACCCATAGGAATATGTGCCTTGATCAGAACACTTGGCATCTCTGGGTCACATTTCTTGTACAGAATATGAAGTGGGATGAAGGTCTTTTCTCGCCTGTTCCAGAACGTATCCATAACTATGACAATCCTTGCCTTATGAACATTGTAACATATAAAAGTAGCAGAGTAATTGAGATCTGTGTAATTTGACAGTACAGGGACTCGATTGGAACCGTTTTGAACAGCCCACTTAGCATATGGCACAACACGAAGGTCAGCTTCCTTCATTTTGCTGTTACGTCCTTGAACAATATGGCTTGTACCTTTTTGAATGCGTCCCTGCAGCACCAACTCCTCTCCTCATTGACAATCATTCCACTTGCAGTAATTGGAAATTAAATGTTTACTGAAGCATCAATAATTTCTTGGCGAGTTAACACCTTCAGGTTCATCTTGGTCGATGTTGATGACTAGAATTTATCAAGTTGCACAGGTATAGGTGGCGAATGTTTGATGCAGGCAAGGTCAATTGTTCATCTTGTAGATATTCGTCTGATTCTCACATTCTTTCATGGATAGTTCAATAGAACTGTCAAAAGACAATGTGCAGTTTTTGTGAAGTAGAACAGTCCGACTGACCGCTCCGAAGTTTTGCATGGAAGAAATCTTGACCATTCGCAATTGTGACATAGTCCACAACAATTTCAGTTTTCAATGAGGACACCTTTTCAAATTGAATTTCTTCAGGTGAAAGTTTTTTTGGGAGCTCTGCACGAGTTTGTGCTTCACTGGTTTGTTTTCAGCATCTCCATCAAATAATTTGTTTGTGGGAAGATCATGCGACAGAATGTCCTTGATAAATTAACCCCTTTCTTATGCTACATCCAGCTCTCTGTACTTACGTAAATTGTATTTTTGTAACCTGTTTTGTAGTGGAGGGTTAGATGAAACTGTTACTATGGCAATTATAGCGTGAAAGTTTAGCTTTAGTGATTATGTCAAACAGCTTTTCTCTTTCAATACAAATCTCTCCTTCAGTTCTGTGTATAGTTTCGATCCATGTTCCAGGCCATCTAGTGGATGTGTCTTTATATTGTTATCCACATTGTTTGGTCACAAAGTTATGTAGTCGCACCGGCTCAGTCATTTCAAAGGGGTTTCCTTGGTGCCTGAAATGAAGAAGGCTGTCTATGTTAAAGTGTTCCCCTCAAGTTCCTTATGAGGAACAGTTTTACGATGCTCTATTCATTTTGAATTTGTAATGTCTCTAAAAACTTTGCAAATAGAAAGGATTTCATGGGAAGCTATCTACCATTGAGCAACATATTCACTTTTACGTGTCTGACCAACAATTCCCTTGGACGGTGTTCTGGGACATCAGAGCATGAATTCCAGCCCATGGAAGAACTGGCTTTTCTTCATCCTTCATTCCGCACTGATTAAGCGATATGATAAATTTAGTTAAATCTGCTTTAGCAGACCACGGCATCAGGTAGAAGAAGATTCTTGTCCTCCGTCAATGTCACAGCTTGTTTTCTAGCAGCTACTTTATTGGTACAGTCTTGGAAAAGCACCGTGACAGTATCATGTGTGCTGGATATTCCAGACAAAGAACAGCTGTCATAAAATCATCAAGAGCAGCAATTGTAAATCCTTTCCTGGTGAAGTGACTTGGAAGTGCTGTGCTGTTGGATTCCCAAGATTTTACAGCATGAGCTGCTAACAAGTTCCTGCTCCGTACTATGTCATAACTTGTTGATACACCAATCCTATTCATTGAAGTGATTAGCTCTAATTTTTCACTTGTCATAGATTGCGTGGGCAGTCATCATGTGTAGCGAACTTTTCTTTTTGCCTTGATGTAATTCATAAACCATGATTTTGAAAAGACAGTACAATTGCACAGCATAATTCTGTAGGTTCATGGGATTGTCTTCCACTTCGCTTTATATCTTCAAAGCTATCATAAATGTTGTCTGCTTCTGTTCCAAACTCAAGAACTTTGGTTTGTAACAGTTTTGCTTTGCTGATATTAAACAATGATGTAAAAAATGTTAAGACTATATCAGGCATTCTTATTGACTCCTATGATTTGCGGAGCTCTGGGGCATAACAAACATTTTCATTACGTCTAAAATCTAAATCTTTAAAGACGTTTCTTAAAACGGTTCCTGCTGATTTTACTGCATCCTGTGATCTTATTTTGGCAGCAAGATCTTGGAGTCAAATTAGTTCAGAACATTATAAGTGGCTCATTCTTTTTGTTAGACTGACAAAAACGAATTCTGGCATTGTACGTTGTCACAAAAAAAACCTTCATTTAATTTTATGGGTCAATACACTTTCATCACTGTTGACCATAATTTCTCTGATTTCACTGTGCGTGAACCCGTAGCCAGCCCTTGAGAGATTTTTAAACTCCATTTTCTTTTTCAAAGCGTGCAAATTTAACTGAAGACTGTTGCCCTGTTGCTTGGAGCTCATTGTTTATTCATTTTTTCGAATGTATGCAGTTCAGGTGGGCATACAGATCAGCTGCCAAAACATTCACCTCGCTGTTTAGATCCGCTACTCAGTTAAAAACTTCATACTGGAAGAATCTGGCTGCAGGTAAAAACGTTTGCCCTTTGAGACTCACATACTCTGTACTTTCTTCTTTTGTCAAGCCCTTTAGCCCTTGTTCTGGTTTAACCACAGATATCAAGAAATAACACACAAGAGGGTCCCTGTATCAACAGATCAGGGAAAGAGGAACAGGGAAACACAATCGAACAGAAAACCTGTTTCATAAGTATTCACATTAGAGCTGTCCCACAGAAAAGATAAATCTTACTTACAACATTATTTTTTTAATTAATTTATTTTCAGAATTATTTATCTTTTTTTCAATAGGTTAATATCCAAAATTTATAAAATGTACATGAATCCATTTGAACAAAATGAGAAAATCTCAAAAGAACGATGAAGCTAAATACTTAGTGAAAGTACATAATTATACAATATAATACATAAATGACAACAGACAAACAAGAAAAAATGTCAATCAGAAACACAGAAAAATACAATAAATCAGGGAAACAAATACATTATAAACATTGACAATACATAATCATAATATATATTACAAAGAATATATACAACACAAATGCGCCGACGCGCGTTTCGGAATTCCATGTACCATCCTTCCTCATGATGGTAAAATTAAGATAATTAGGATTTATTCATACACTAATTTAATTCGGTACACTGATGTTTTCAAATATAGATCAGAGCTCCGTCAATCGCATCTGTGGGAACAGTTACAACATATTAATTTATCTGAATTAATCATATATTTAACAGAGTGTCTCTAGAGAGGCCATTCTGAAAGTCAATGTATCCCAATAGATTAAATAGAATGAAATCAATCAAGATCCGTGAAAATGGCGGAATCATAATCCTTAAAAGTCCAAAGAAAGGGATGATTAATAGAAAGGATAGTAGAACCGTACCCCAAGTGAAAAAGAATAGGCTAGTGAATCTTAATGAAGCCCAAGTGGAAAAAAAAATAAAAAGCACAAAAAACAGAACACTCAGATCCTACATACTTGTTGTAGCCTGAAGCAGTTTGTCAGCCAGCAATAGCTAAGTCTAAGGGGCTTTCTTCATAGGAATCGCAAAATAGGTATTCAACTGGAGAGATGATAATCGGACACACGCTGTTACGTCCAAGTATATCAAACAGTGGGACGGCCAGATATTCATCAAACTTTGAAAATTAAGATTTAAACAGGCCTCCACTACAAGATAAAAGGAATAAATATTCAAATTACGATCTACAACTTCAAACAAAAGTGTCCTGTTGAAACCAAAAAGAACAAGCACCAACCTATGTTGAGTGAGGTGCTAAAGTGTCCAAAATGGGCAGTACACTTGGTCAGGCGGTTAACTTTGGAAGGGACAATTCCTAATCCGAAAATTGCTAAAATAAAAAACAATTAAACAATAACGCAATAAAGAAACGGGTAATTGTAGATTCCATTAAGTATTACTATAGAGGCAAAATACCCGATAGTCAGAATAGCTTACTCGATATAGAAAGTAGCTAGAGTAATAGAAGTATTATCCCATCAGGTCTGAGTTCCTTCTGGAAAGAAGTTAGCACAGCTTTGCATCAATTTGATTAGATCTAAACACAAAAAAGTTTAGATTATATAGGGCTCCCGGTTTTATGGTATTTATTTTTTTGCCATTTCCGTCTGTATTTATCCATATTTATTTTTTGGGCATTTTTTCTGTATTTATCCACATTTATTTTTGCCACAAGTAAAAGACGACGCTACAGCTAGTATTTTTCAACATTTATTTAAATTGACAATGCACATATGCGCTCACTTAAACTAGCGATTTGTTGTGGCTTTAGCAGTGCTTTAAATGGTCAGGTACTGAGTAATTTGAAAAGGAGAGTACCTGTGCTTCTCAGTTCTGCTATAAAAACACTTTAGGATAGAGTACAAGCACTTATCAGGAGCAAACATGTGCCAGCGCTTCTGTATTTCCATCTAAAGCCAGCTAGAAATCTGCCTTCAAATGTCTATGGTTTTCACACAGAAAATACGTAAGGTTACCTATATTGGTGGTGGTGTGTTTGTGTGTAGATAGACAGACAGATAGATAGATCCCAAGCTACACGCCACGTCCTTTTGATACATATTGTATATGTATACGTAATAATTGAGGACGTGGCATGTAGCTTGGGAGCTCTCTGCTGCCAAAAGCTGTTTTCAATACCCCGGGAGTGGAGCGTCGGCTCATTCTCTGCTCATAGCTGCCAAGGTTTCACATTGCTATGTGTGACACTTTCATAATTTCAGTGTAGTTATGTGTGACATTTCAATGACTATGAGTGACACATTCTCACAAGCAAAATCAAGCAATGAAGATTAGAGGAACATATACATATCAGAAATTACTATAGCCAGATATATAACACAATGACTAACATACCCTAGAACAAGACAAGACCTGTTTGTGTAACTAATGCTTGTTAGCAGTATCAGATGAATGAGTAATTAATAATGTTTTTTGTTGTGAATTAGAGTTTAAAATCATGCAATTCTGGAATTATTAGACTATGATTTAAGTATTATTAAGGTATGTGGAAGGGAAGCAGTCTTTAGAGTGCTTGAATCTATCACGTTTTTCCATTCATACTGTCCTTTGCATTTTTTCACTCTCTATACACTTTCATTCTTTCTCTTCCAACATCTCTCCGAAATTGTCCATAAGCACGTCATGTCAGTGTTGTTAAAATCTACAAAACAGTTAGTTAAAGGAAATAGTATTCTGGAATGCAATATGGAATAAAACGTGTGAAATGTGAATAGGGTGTTTAGTTATTGTTCACAAATCGTTTAGTACTCCTTGAGAACTCCAACTTCTTGCCAGTCCGCTCTGCTGGTTTTGCTGCAGAGGAGACTGGCCTTGGTGGACAAAGATCTGCTCTCTGAATCAGACCAGCTGCCTGGGACCAAAATTATGTTTGGGGGAAGGAGGGGCTCCACTGACTGCCAGATCACCCTTCGGTAATTGCAACACAGGGGGAAAAACATCCTGCCAATACCACTTACTTTAAGAGGCAGGGACAGCCTAGGGCAGCTCAGTTTAAAAGAACCAAACTGCCCGTTTCCGCCTGGAATCTCCGCACTACTAGTTCTGTAGTAGGGGATCTCTGTGTATAGTCATAATCTATGAATAATCCCCGCCCATGTGCGGGGACCCCGGAGCAATCAAAAATATCTCTTAAGCTGTCCCGCATTTGCAGACCTGCAAAGACACTTAAGAGACAGACAAAATAATACAGCCTAATCACAACAAAGGCTGCACTGGCCAGCACTTCCTCTGAAGTGAACACAAAAGCCAAAATAAAGTTGAAATGTCATTTTTATTCACATTTGACATGTTCCTTTATTATCACACACTCCCTTCACCAAAATCCCTTTAAACAATAGAGAGGAAGGGGTGGACAGACAAGCCCTATAGGCTGTCATTATGTGTCTGCTAAAGGGATACCGTGCCTTTAAGAAACTCTCCAGAGACCCCCGGTATCCCAGGATGCACAGCCAACACAAGTTACTTTCAGTTCTTTTTTCCGGCTCCTGCTAGCAGGACCCTGGAGCTTGAGCTCTACCCTTTTGGGTAGTTTAATTGATTAAAATCGGATTTTTTGGATTAATAGTGGTTTCATTCGACGTCTAAAGCCTTTGTCTACTACTGCCTGCAATCTGGAGCAGTTTTGGCCCACTCTCAGCATGGCTTTATTCGATAAATGCCCTGAGTGTGGGAGGAAGAAGGCTAAGACGGACCCACATGATGTGTGTATCCTCTGCTTGTCGCCCTCACATGTCCCGGCTGCCTGTGACATCTGCAGCACCTTTTCGAAAAGGACCCTGAGGGACAGGGAGAAGACTCGCCTTCAGGGACAGGAGATGCAGAGGACCGGTGGGACTTCAGGGCATGGAGGGTCCCATTCCCCCTCCTCCGCCCATGCTTCAGCCCCTGGAGGGACCTCCGGGCAGAGCAAGGAGCAGAGACGGCACCTACCGACTGGTAGGTCGCGTTCGACGTCGAAGGCGACGACGTCGACGGCGAGAGAGAAGGCACCGGTATGTTCGCCGTCGATCCAGGGCTCTGGATCGCGGCAGCCTCGGCGTTCGACGTCGAGGGAGGGGCCGGCGAGACCCGGGACCGGGTCGCCATCGCAGGTGCCACGGTCGACGTCCACAACACATCGACGTCGTACCGAGCCCCATGGACTTCACTCGCCGCCGTCGCCGTCTACCCACGGCTCGACGCTGACTGAGTCGACGCCGAGATCCCGGCGCCCGCCGTCGAGGCGGAGGCGGTCGACGCCGAGACACAGGTCGACGCCGAGCCACCAGCGGTCGACGTCGAGCCACCAGCGGTCGACGTCGAGCCACCAGCGGTCGACGTCGAGCCACCAGCGGTCGACGTCGAGCCACCAGCGGTCGACGTCGAGCCAGACACCTCGGCGACGGAGATCGAGGCCGAGGAGGCATGGGTCGACGACGATCGACTGCGGGACGGCGCTCGTCGTCGAGGGCGAAGAGACGCCGGACGAGGTCAACGTCCCAGACATCGGGGAATACGTCCTCTGTGATTACGATCTCCAGTCGGGGATCGGGGAGGCGCGGACGTTCTCCTTCGGTGGCTTCCACGCGGGACAGGCCCGCCAAGAAGAGGAGAGTGGCCGCGAGCCCGGACAATGATGGGGGCTCTCCGGCTAGAAGTGATGGGGCTTCGGATCATCTGACCCCGCTGCGTAGCCAGCGGCCGCCTTTGCCTCCGGTGCCCGACCTTCCACCGGCGCCTCCACCGGTGCCTGCTTCCTCCTCCTCCTCCTCCTCCTCCTCCTCCACCTCCTCCGCTGCCTCTGCCCGTGCCTCAGCTGCCTGCTTCGCCACCGCAGCCACCGCCTCCTTCCCTGAGGGTTCCTCACCGGCAGAGATCTCGCTCTCGCCCTCGCAGACGATCACGGAGTAGGCGCAGATCCTCCACTCGCTCTGGACATGGTCGACGGAGGTATCGGTCTCGTTCCAGAGGGTCGAGGGGCACGTACTCTTCTGGGGCTGGCAGGTTGTCGCCCTCGCTGTCGGAGACGCCTCCTACCCGCGTCTCTCCAGTGGATGACATTGCCACGTTCCAGGAGGTGTTGCTGAGAGGGGCTGCGAAGTTGGGGATATCAGTGACTACCCCTATTCCCACTACTTCTGTGATTTTTGAGACGTTGCATAAGGTACATCTGTCGCGCCCCCTCCTCCCGCTGGTCCCAGGGTTGGAGGAACCTGCTATGGAGGTGTTCTTCACGCCGGCCGTGGTGAAGCCGGCGCCCTCGAGACTGTTGAAAAAGTACAGGGCTCCTGACTCGGATCCGGCGTTCCTCAGAGTGGATCCCCCACCGGATTCTGTTATAGTGGCGGCGGCTCGTAAGCCACACTCTACGACGCCTTCATCCACGGCTCCCCCGGATAAGGAGAGTCGCAAAATGGACTCCTTGGGGAGGAGGATGTGCTCCACGTCGGCCACTACGATGAAGGCCGCTAGCGCCTCCGCTCTGTTGGGGCGCTATGACAGGTCTCTTTGGGACTCCCTGCAACAGTTCGCGGCCTCCCTGCCCAGAGACAAGAGGGAGGATTTTCAAGAGGTGCTGAACGAGGACATGATGGTCTCTAATCAGATCATCAGTGCGGCGGGGGACGTGTCGCTGCTGGCGGCCCATGGGTACTGCCACGGCATACACATGAGGAGGCATTCCTGGCTGCGGCTGACTCCGCTCAAGCCGGAAGCGCAGCAGAAGATCGCCAATCTACCATTCTCTGGCACGACGCTATTCGGGTCACATGCGGATGACGAGATGGCCCGCATCAAGGCTGAGGCGGAAACTCTGAAGGCGGTGGGGCTGGAGCGGCCTAAGGAGCAGAGGAGGTCCTTCCGTTCCTCGGGCATGCGCTACACCAAGCAGAGGGGCCAAGGGCGTCAGTCGGGCCCCCAGCAACAGCCCCAGCAGCAGTACCAGAGGCAGCCCTTTCAGAAGCGCCAGAGGGGCAGAGGCCAGCATCAGTCCTCGGCGGGGAACAAAGGCCCGGCCGGGTCGAAGCCCTGAAAAGTTACTTCCCCCTCATCCGTTACCCGCTCCGGTGGGGGGAAGTATTCAACACTACCTGGCAGAGTGGAGGACAATAACGCAGGACAAGTGGGTGCTGAATATTGTTTGCAATGGCTACTGTCTTCGTTTCACCAGTTCGCCTCCACAGATTCCACCAGTGCGCTCCTCCAACATGGTGCGGGAGCTCCAGCGGGAGGCAGACGTTCTGTTAAAAAAGAAGGCGATAGAAGCTGTTCCTTTGAAGCAAAAAGGAAAAGGTCTCTACTCACGGTTCTTTCTCGTAAGAAAAAAAGACAAGAACGAGTTCAGGCCTATTCTGGATCTGCGTCAAGCAAACAGGTGGATCCGCCGAGAAAAGTTCCGTATGTTGTCCCTGCATCAGATTTACCCTCAGTTGCATCGAGGAGACTGGCTGTGCGCCATAGATCTGCAGGACGCTTACTTTCATGTGCCGATCGCACCAAAGCATCGCAAGTTCCTGAGGTTTCTGGTAGGCAACAACCATTACCAGGCCAAACGGGAGTACTGAATACTGAAGTCTGCACCGCGGACGTTCTCCAAGTGCATGGCAGTGGTCGCGGCACACCTGCGGAAGACCAAGGTGTTTGTGTACCCATACCTGGACGACTGGTTGATCAAAGCGTCCACTTATCAGGAAGCCCAGTGCCATTTCAACAGGACGGCGGCTTTGCTTCACCGTCTGGGGCTGCACATCAACATGACAAAGTCAGTGCCGATCCCTGTGCAGTGTCTCCAGTACTTGGGGGGCTTCAGTCAATACCTTGACCGCAAGCGTGTGTCCTTCGGAGGAGAGACGCTTATCAATCCGTGGGAAGGCTCTGCATCTCATCTCAGCCCGCTCTCCTACGGTGAGGACGGTGTCTTCCTTACTGGGGTCGATGGCTTCTTGCATCTTCCTCACCCCCAATGCACGTCTGCATATGAGGCCCCTGCAGGAATGTCTGGAGGATCAATGGGACCTGAGGCGGGGGCGTTGGGAGGACAAGATCCAGTTGTCTCAGCACGCTCGGCAGTCTCTGAAATGGTGGTGTTCCCCAGAGAATGTCGGCAAGGGGACTCCTTTTCACAAGGACATTCCGGTCCAGACCATAGTGACCGATGCGTCTCTCCAGGGCTGGGGAGCGCATTCGGGCCCTCTTCAGATTCAGGGGATATGGTCGCAGATGGAGACGACTTACCATATCAACTTTTTGGAACTCAGAGCAGTACACTTGGCCTTGAAGGCGTTCCATCCCTCCTTCAGGACGTCCTCCCTGCTGGTTCAGACGGACAATACTACGACCATGTATTACCTCAACAAGCAGGGGGGCTCCCGTTCACGCACCCTGTCTCGGGAGGCACAGGCGATCTGGAACTGGCTGGTGGCCAGGAAACTGACGATCACGGCGACCCACCTGCCGGGAGTGCAGAATGCCCAAGCAGACGTGCTCCGCAGGCTCGTTCAAGAGAACCACGAGTGGGTGCTAAACGACGACGTGCTAAGAGACGTCTTCGCAGAATGGGGCACTCCGGATATAGATCTGTTCGCTACGGCAGAAAACAGCAAATGCCGCGACTTCGCGTCCAGGTACTACCAACCAGGGACGCTGGAGAATGCCCTATTGATCAGCTGGTCCAACAGCTTTCTCTACGCCTTTCCACCCATTCCCCTGATTCCGGCGGTGCTGATCAAGCTGTCGCAATCCAGAGCCAGAATGATCCTGATTGCTCCGGAGTGGCCGAGGCAGTGGTGGTTCACCGACCTTCTTCACCGGTCTGTTCTGCCACACCGACGCCTGCCGTGCCGGCCGGACCTTCTCACGAAGTTCGGAGGGCAGATGGTTCACCCCAATCTCTCGTCCTTGAGTTTGGCAGCATGGCTCCTGAGCTAGTGCAGTATGGACACTTGAACCTGCCTCAGGACTGTATGGAGATCTTGAAAGAGGCTAAGAGACCGTCTACGAGGACTTCCTACGCCTATAAGTGGAAGAGATTCTGCTTATGGTGCAAGGCGAAGGACTTCGACCCTACATCCTGTAAAGAAGACGTTATTTTGCCTTATCTGCTGCAGTTAGCTCAGTCTGGGCTTAATTTTCAATCTATTAAGGTTCATCTCGCAGCTCTGACTGCGTATAGGAAGGGCCCTTCTCAAACCTCATTTTTTCAAATCCCTGTGATTAAGGATTTTTTGGAGGGTTTGCGTAAGGTGTTTCCCCCTGTTAGAAGACCTTCTCCACCTTGGGAATTGAATGTGGTGTGATCTAGATTGATGAGGGAGCCTTTTGAACCTATCCATAAGGCTTCGTTGCAGCATTTGTCTTGGAAGGCTGCCTTCCTTGTGGCCATTACATCGGCCAGGAGGGTGAGTGAGATTCAGGCTCTGTGTTGCCAAGAGCCGTATACTGTTTTCCATGCTTCTAAAGTAGTGATGCGTACCCATCCTAAATTTTTGCCTAAGGTGATATCAGATTTCCATGTGAATCAGATGATAACTTTGCCTACGTTTTTTCAGCATCCTTCCTCTCCGGCGGAGAGGTCTCTGCATTCACTTGATGTGCGTAGGGTGTTGAAATTCTACCTGGATAAGACCAAAGATATCCGCAGGTCGGATCAACTGTTTGTGAATTATGGTTCGGTAAGAACTGGTTTAGCTACCTCAAAGCAGTCCATTTCCAGGTGGATTGTTTCCTGTATTCAGCTTTGTTACCAAAAAGCTAATAAAACATTAGGGGGTAAGCCTACGGCACATTCGACTAGAGGCAAGGCGGCTACTACCGCTTTGCTTAGGAATGTTCCCATTGCTGACATTTGTAAGGCTGCCACCTGGAAGTCAGTCCATACGTTTACAAAGCATTACTGCCTGGATTCTGATGCTAGGGCAGATGCGCAGGTTGGACAGGCTTCGCTGAGGAATTTGTTTGCACAGTGATTTGTTGGTGGTTGGTCTTACTCCACTGCTTCTTGTTGGTTGGGATGGGCTTGCCATTCTATTCATAGATTATGACTATACACAGAGATCCCCCTACTACAGAAGGAGTAGTTTCTTACCTGTAACTCCAGTTCTGTAGTAGGGGTATCTCTGTTATAGTCATAAGCGACCCTCCCTCCTCCCCGGTGGAGTAACCTGACGGTATCAGGCCTGTTGTTATACACCTTCAAAAAGAACTGAAAGTAACTTGTGTTGGCTGTGCATCCTGGGATACCGGGGGTCTCTGGAGAGTTTCTTAAAGGCATGGTATCCCTTTAGCAGACACATAATGACAGCCTATAGGGCTTGTCTGTCCACCCCTTCCTCTCTATTGTTTAAAGGGATTTTGGTGAAGGGAGTGTGTGATAATAAAGGAACATGTCAAATGTGAATAAAAATGACATTTCAACTTTATTTTGGCTTTTGTGTTCACTTCAGAGGAAGTGCTGGCCAGTGCAGCCTTTGTTGTGATTAGGCTGTATTATTTTGTCTGTCTCTTAAGTGTCTTTGCAGGTTTGCAAATGCGGGACAGCTTAAGAGATATTTTTGATTGCTCCGGGGTCCCCGCACATGGGCGGGGATTATTCATAGATTATGACTATAACAGAGATACCCCTACTACAGAACTGGAGTTACAGGTAAGAAACTACTCCTTCATAGAAGTGACTGTCTGGGGTGCCATGCCAGCATTTAAAACAGAAAGCGAGGCACTATCAGATCTGTGTGACGCTGCAGCCAGTGCCCCGTTCGGATACTGATCATGTTGTTTTCTTTCATATGTTGAAGAGCACACCTCAAATCTACGTCACCCACGGTCAGCATTGATTCACTCGGTCGGTTTGCGGGATGATTAGGTTAGGCAGCAGTCGAAAGCCAGCAGCTCCCTCTGCTACAGGCTCGACGGCGGGTCTTCCTTCCAGGACAGGACGTAACACCAGGAGCCTCAAACAGACCAAGAAAGAGCCGTAAACAGACAGTAACAGAGAGGAAATGATCACACACCCCAGCCTCGGTTCCTTGAAATCTCCCAATCAAGGCCTCAGGGCATGCCGATTATCACTGTGGAAAATATTCATTTTTCTCCTGCTGTAGCACTATAAATTGAAGTGCTTAAAACGTGCACTGTATGGGGCCTGGGACAGGAGGTGTCAGGGGCGTTGGGGGAGGCTACGGCATGGGGTGAAAGAACAATAAACTCTCATCAGCAAGAAAATGGTCTTTCAAAAGACCTGTGAAGTACTCTGGTGCGGCTGTGTGCGCGCCCGGGAAGGAATTTCAAGCAGCAGGAAGGGGGCATGGCTGGATTCGAGCACGGCAGCGTGGCAAAACTTTCTAGTATTTTTCCGTTTCTAAATATAAATACAGACAAAGGAAATATAGATTTCCGTCTGTATTTATATGTAAAAATCCGTAAAAACGGAAAACCGGGATCCCTAATTATAATTAGGTATCCGCTTAAGTAGTCATATATTCCATCATACTGACGGCTACTGTAAATAGTCACAAGTGAGGCAAGACAACCTCTGAGGTATAATGTCAGAAAAAAGACCATAGGCGGTCCATCATGATGAAATATTACACCAAGATCGTGTGCCATAGCTAAAAAATTAAACGAAGCAACTAAAGGTAATAGGCATCCAAATGTGATTGCACTTACTCAGTAAAAGAGGTTCCTTCAGATACGGTAGTTCGCCACACCGAATAGGCTCGTATATAGCCAGGAATAACGGGTCTTAGTCTAAAAGCCTTTATATATAGATCCAGTATATCTAATTAGCGTAAAACATAGACCTCACCTGTGTGCTGGATAATAGTCTGGCCCGCAAAAATCCTCGGAAACGCGTAGCAATATCGTTGCCATATTGGAAAAAAGTACATTCATGACGTACTCTCGCAACATAAACGGACTATGTCTAGAGCTGGAAGAATGCCCGGTTCGAGTGACATATTAAAAAATGAGCCTGTAGGCGCCGCCATCTTGGAGTAGCACAGATATAAACCAAGCGGTTCAATCAAGAGATGAATAAAGGAAGCGCCCAAAAAAAAAAAAAAACAGAAAACCAAAAGGGGCATGAGTAAATAAAAAAAAAAATATATATACATTTTTGGGGGGGGGGGTTTAAACATGTATATAAAAAATCGTATCAAAATACGAGGGGCAATACTAGAAAATGAACTAGAATGGACGATCCGTTTAATACGGAGGAAGTAGATGCAGAATGAATAATGCCTGGGTCAGTGTAAGGCTTAAATTTACATAATGGCATTTTCCCATGGCAGACATTCATTAAGGCCTGTTTCAAAGGTCTGGAGGGTATATATCCAAAACACTTCCCTTTTTAATCTGAGGGCATCAGAATAGCCATCTTTAGGTGTATGTATTCGTTCTAATATAAGCCACTTAAGATCCATGATAGTGTTGGTTCTCTAACCAATGTTTGACCAGTGGGGCTCCTAAGCGTTTATTTTTTATAGCAGATTTATGCTCACTGAATCTGACCCGCATAGCTCTACTAGTTTCACCCACATATCCCTTGCCACAAGGGCAAAGGATAAGGTAAATCAGATTCGAGGTCTTGCAGTTGGTCATTTCTTTGAAATGAAAAGTCCGGTTGCCCCATTGAAGGCTAGATGTAGTTGTTACAAATGCACAAGCATGGCATCCGCCACATTTATGTGTGCCTAAGATAGGATTGGTGCCCACAATGGAACACTGAATCATTCCAATTTCTTCCGGCAGCGTGGATTTAACCAATACATTTCTTAAATTCCTGTTTCTGCGAAAGGCAAAAATAGGTTTGGGCATATTCGTCATATAATTACCCACATTAAGGATATGCCAAGAAGAATTGATAGCTTGACGCAGTTTATTGTTAAAACTGGAGTGTCTGGTCACACAGACTAAGCTTTCTAGCGTTGTTTTAGGTTTCTGTTGAAGAAGACTGTCACGGTTATAATTCTTAGCCCTTTTATAGGACTCACAGATAAGTCTAGGTGGATATCCTCTATCTAGTTTGATTTTAAGGTTTTCAGCATGTATGTCAAAGGATTTAATACAAGTACAATTCCTGCGAAGACGCAGGAATTGACTGAAAGGAATACTATCCTTGGAGGGTGTTTTGTGCTGTAGGTTTAGTATACAGCGAAACCTCTGTCATCAATTGTCTCGATCCATATATCTAGAAACTCAATTTTCTTCTTGCTGATTTTAGGAGTAAACTTGAGATGTATATCACATAGATTGATCCAAAGGATAAATTCTGAAAGTTGTTCCTCAGGACCGCTCCAAATAAAAAAAGATGTCCTCAATGAAACGTAAATAATGAGTGATATTTTCGAAAAATGGGGCAATCTCATTATAAATGAACTTATTCTCAAAGGAACCCATGTACAGATTCGCCACATGAGGAGCACATGCCGCTGCCATGCTGATTCCCAAGATCTGTTTGTAGATGTTATTGTCCAATTCGAAGTAATATTTTCTTGTAGAACAATAGCAAGACACTCCACAACAAAGAGATTGTCTGTATTCGTGCTTCGATCTAGGGCACTTTTCACTGCTTACAATGCACCCATTTGGGGTATATTCGAATAAAGTGCCTTAATATCCATTGAGACAAGAAAATCAGTGGTGGTATTAAAATCCAAGCCTTCAATTTTGCTTATCAGGTGACCTGTGTCCCTCACATAAGCTGGAAGATTGCTAACAATAGGTGCCAGAAAAACATCTACAAATTTAGATAGTGATTCAGTAAGGGAACCAATGGTAGAGACTATAGGTCTAAAAGGAGGAGCCTCGATGTCTTTATGAACCTTGGGGAGACCATATAGCACAGGGATCTGAAAGTGCTCTTTATTCAAGTATTCAAATTCCTGGATACAGATACTCCCATCGTCTAAGGCTCTTTGAGTAATATCCAGAATGTTATTCTTAATTCTACATTCGGGATAACTCATGACTCTAATATAGTTCTCTGGAACATTGAGCATCCTTCGTATTTCAGCCTTATATTTGTCAGAGTCCATAATAACAATTCCACCTCCCTTGTCGCTAGGTTTAATAATCAGTACCTTGTTGTTGGAGAGTGACTACATCACCTTATATTCCTCGTAACTCAAATTGAATGAGGATTTAGGTACAAATTTCATCATCTTGTTAATTTTAGTATTGACTACTTTTTCAAAAATCCCTATCTCTGGGCCAATCTCATCCAAACTAGGAGTAAATACCGACTTCGGTCTGAGTCCTGATTTATTTTCAATCTCTATGATATCCCGATTTTCAAAATATCTTTTCAAACAAATTTTATGAAAAAAAGATTGGAGATCCTGGTTAAGCTCAAAGCGATTCAGGCCCGTACTAGGTATAAATGAGAGGCCTCTAACCAAAAGATCTTTGGAAGGGTTATCTAAGACAGACTTAGATAGATTGAAGATCGGAATCGGTTCATTAGATATAGGGGAATCTATTCTCTCCAATATTGATTCCGTCTTGTTTGTAGAAACTGAGGGGGATTGTCTGTTTGTTGATATCGTCCCCTCTCTTGAGCTCTGCATCTCCCTCTCATATTCCCTCGGTTGCCTAAAAAACGGGTGTTTCTTCTTTGATTCTCAAAGGTCGTTCTTCTATTGCCATAATTGTCAAAGGAGCTCTGGCCTCCCTCACCATCAGATTCTGATGTATCCGAAAAGGTGAGGACTCTATTACTGGACCAATATTGATGGTCGCTCTGATTAGCAGGATCCCTGGACGCATTATAGTATTGGGCACCCTAGTAGGGATAGACTCGTTCTTCTGTAAAGTAGCGTATATCTTTACGAAGTTTCTCTGTCTTTTTCTTGATCAAATCGTCACTAAATGAACCCAGTTCAAGGTTAATGTCCTCACGTTTCCTCTTAGCCTCCTCCACAGAGTTATTCTTTTTCATGGGCTCTTCAATTTCAGCAATTTTCTTCAGAAGAACTTCTACCGCCTCCCTAGCCACCTCAATAATTAGGATCGTGAGATCCCTAGAGCACTTGTTGGCTATTAGTGACCAACGTTCCAAGAATTTTCTTATTTCAACAAATAGACCCAGTATGTTCTTGATTCTAAGACCATTGGGAATGACCCCTGCCTTAAGATATTCTAGCATAAATTCTGCATGGGATTCAGTGCGTTTAGCTTTCTTTTTGAGATTAAGGAGCTTAAACCACTCATCATTGTCACCTTTAAAATTAGAAAAGGGACGGCCTGTTGAAGTACCTTCACCAATTAGTCTGGCAAAATCCTCATCAGAAAATCCGAATGTTTTGATCTTATCCATATTGCAAACTTTGTGAATTTAAGATGTGGTAGCCCCTAACTCTAATAAGATTTAGTATCCAAAAAGGAGTAGCCTCCACTCTTACCAATCGGGATGTGAGCATAAGAATACAAGTGATGTAGACAGTGCAAAGAACTCCAAAGAAAGGAGAAATATAAAATAAGTAATAAAACAGTACATATAGAGAATGCAAATATTGCAAAGATAATTGGAAATTAAGTCTAGCCGATCAGAAGGGAGAACTCCCAGAGACAAGGCCTAAATACCCTCACAGCAACGTGCTGGGAACTCAAGAAATAATACACAAGAGGGTCCCTGTATCAACAGATCAGGGAAAGATGAACAGGGAAACACAATCCGTAAACAGAAAACCTCTTTCAGAAGTATTCACATTAGAGCTGTCCCACAGAAAATCTTACTCTACAACATTATTTTTTTTAAATAAATTTATTTTCAGAATTATTTCTTTTTTTCAATAGGTTAATATCCAAAATTTATAAAATGTACATAAATCCATTTGAACAAAATGAGAAAATCTCAAAATAACGACGAAGCTAAATACTTAGTGAAAGTTCATGATTACACAATATAATACATAAATGACAACCGAGACAAAAAAACAAGAAAAAAATGTCAATCAATCAGAAACACAGAAAAATACAATACATCAGGGAAACAAATACATTATAAACATTGACAATACATAATCATAATATATATTACAAAGAATATATACAACACAAATGCGCCGACACGCGTTTCAGAATTCCATGTACCATCCTGCCTCAGGGCGCTGATGGTAAAATTAAGATAATTAGGATTTTATTCATACACGAATTTAATTTGGTAAAATTATGCTTTCAAATATAGATCAGAGCTCCGTCAATCACATCTGTGGGAACAGTTGCAACATATTAATTTATCTGAATTAATCATATATTTAACAAAGAGTGTCTCTAGAGGGGCCATTCTGAAAGTCAATGCATCCCAATAGATTAAATAGAATAAAATCAATCAAGATCCGTGAAAATGGCGGAATCATAATCCTTAAAGTCCAAAGAAAGGGAAGAGTAATAGAAAGGATAGTAGAACCGTAACCCAAGTGAAAAAGAATAGGCTAGTGAATCTTAATGAAACCCAAGTGGAACAAAAAATAAAAAGCACAAAAAACAGAAAACTCAGATCCTACATACTTGTTGTAGCCTGAAGCAGTCTATCAGCCATCAATAGCTAAGTCTAAGGGGCTTTCTTCATAGGAATCACGAAATAGGTTTTCAACTGGAGATATGATAATCGGACACACGCTGTTATGTCCAAGTATATCAAACAGTGGGACGGCCAGATATTCATCAAACTTTGAAGATTAAGATTTAAACAGGCCTCCACTACAAGATAAAAGGAATACATATTCAAATTACGATCTACAACTTCAAACAAAAGTGTTCTGTTGAAACCACAGATATCACAATTTAAAGAAGCTCCATCGTGACCTATCTTGCTATATCAAATCTATTGGTTACTCTTAGCATGGGCTAACACAGGTGTGTCTGAACAACAACAGTGTCAAGAAAAACATGATAAATCTATTGAGATATATTTGACTTTTTTCATTTATTTAAATATCAAAAAACTTGTCTACTTTTTTCTTTTTTGTAGAAGTATAAAAATGTTTTTATAAACACTTGCATACAATTGAACAATATATTTACAAAAAATGTTAAATACAAAACCTATTTAAATTAATACCCCTGAATGCTGATTCATGATAAAGAAAAGAAATCTTCCGTTCATACTACACTACACACATACAACCACATACATACTTGTGCACTATCCAACAAATTGCATGCATCTGGAAAATGAGAGACAACAGATAACATGGTCTCAATGACCAATAACATTAGCTGCGAACAGCAGGATCTAAATTGCATTGGTTGCGCGTTTCGGTGGCTGAGAGAATGGTGACACCACCTTCATCAGGACCTTAGCCAGATAACGAGGAAGCACAAAAACATCCAGGGGGTACCTGAAAAGTATAAATACATTATGTTCAGCGCCCAAAATATGAACTCAGTTAATAAGTTGGACCTTAATGACAACTTACAGTAAACAGTCTATTAGTGCAGAATTTATTAAATAGTGTGCAAGCTTAGAGAGCACCGAAAGTTGTGCAAGTCTAATAACCACAAAAGCTTATTAATCTGCCTCCCCATACTCACTAGGGGAGAAAAAAGGTGATTAAATGTTGAAGGATAGCTACACGACAATAGGGAAATGCATGAATGAAGAAACCATACATGCCACTCAACTAATAGCAGAAAAGAGAAGAAAACTATGAGAGGGAAAGATCCACATTCTACCAGAACCAGGATAAAAGTTCACCACATGTCTTCATTGTGTAGTATGAATGGAAGATTTTTCCTTTCTTTTTCATGAATCTGCATTCAGGGGTATTAATTTAAATATGCTTTGTATTTAACATTTTTTGTAAATATATTGTTCAATTGTATGTAAGTGTTTATAAAAACATTTTTATACTCCTAGAAAAGAAAGAAGTTTTTTGATATTGAAATAAACTAAAAAAGTCAAATATCTCAATAGATTGATCATGTTTTTTCTTGACACTTTGTTGTTCAGACATACCTGTGTTAGCCCATGCTAAGAGTAACCAATAGATTTGATATAGCAAAATAGGTCACGAGGGAGCTTCTTTATATTGTGTTATTGTCTTCCCCTCTTCTCCCTGACCTCAAATTACACTATCTAGAGGGGGTCCCCAGCTATAGCGTTGACCACAGAGAACACATTGAAGATCCTTTGCTCTCTGAACAGTTGTTGGAGGTGGATGAGGGGCAGCAATCAATCTTCTAAGTGCATATTGGTTGTCGTCGCTAGTTCAGAAGACTTTGATTCTTGTTGTGTTTCACTTGTTTCTGCTATTTTTTGACACCTTCTTTCCAGGCTTTTTACCATTGTATACGACTTGTAGCACGTGTTGTTACAATGATAAATATTTAATCCTCTTCATCCATCTGTTTCAATCTTTTGTGAAGTTCGCTGTGTCTTATTTCTGCAGCATCTCGCACTCTGTTCTGTCCAGCCGCAGTTGAGGCTAGCTTTTTTGGATCAATTTGGGATATGACACGTTTCTTTGTTGAAAGAGTCCTCAGATTATGTAGTTAACTGTACTGTCAGGAGGTAAAGATCCTCTGCTCCCACCTGCTTTGCTCAAGTTTACCAATTTGAATCAATGGAAAACCTGAAACAATAACAATATTAAAATAAATTACCAATATGATGGTTAAAACCCATGATTATAGAGCTGCCATGTGGGAAAATGGCAGCAGAGTTTCTCTGAGGTGTCGCTTATAGTCTCTATTAGACTACTTGACCCCCAAAACCTAGGTTTTGACACTGAAATGAAGTATGCTTCATGGTTCCTGAAAAATTATATCATCACTGCAACACATCTGCCATTGTTCAAAATGTCGTCCAGAAAAATTTGGCCTGGATTAGCAATGTCTATCCAAGCTAAATTACTTCTCTAATTATGCAAAAACACAAACAAGAAAAGAAAACCTCTGGACAACGTTTTTCTTTTTTTTTTTTTTTTTTTTTTTTTACGGCGTTCTATCTAGGGACCAGGACTAGGGCATGTGTAATTAGCTGAGCAGCCAGATTCTGAAGAAGTTTTAATCCACGGTTTTGACCGGCCAAGGTGCAAATTATTTAAATAGTCGAGCCTTGAAAATGCAAACGGCAAGATTGCCAAGCAAGACCCTAACAAGAATAGGATACACCAGCTCGCTGAGAAAGGCCTTTAAAACTGCAGTCATCTCAAAGATCCATTGCGTCTCAAACCTAATAGACCAGGCTGGGGCTTTATTCAAAATTGGAAGGCCAGACTTTGGATGGGGTCCGAGGGGGAACAGAAACTACTGTTTCTCTGATAGCCACAATCTTGGTTTTTTTTCCCCCGTTTAATTTCAGGAATTTGGCATCAGTGCAGCCCTAAATGCCTATTAGACATTCTTACCGCCTTGTAATGGAACAGGTTCTGAGCGTTTACATGACTTTGAGAAAACCCTGAACAACGTTAGTTCTGCCATGCCCATCAAAAGAGTGATGAAGGACTATTGCATGAGTCTCCCTATAACTCTTCCTACACTAAAGACATACATATTTTAAAAAAACATAAATTAAAGATAGTAAGGTTAAAAGGAATAGACTGTGAAGTGAGGAGATTGAGCATTGAAGGAGTTCATGCAGATGCTAGTTCCCTGGTGGTAGTGCATGGTCTGGTCCAGGATGGGCTCTGCTTTAGTCTTCTGGACAATAGCCGTTTCCATAACTCTCGTTCCGTTCGGAACTTTATTTTATGTTCCAGAATGCACCATATGAAGTTCTTGTAGTGTTGTTGGTCTGATTCTTTTACGCATGACCTTCCACCATCAAAAGTATAACCATAATTATTTTACTGTTCACTTTATTCCACTTCTATTAAATGACTTGCTTGTGGAAACTTATAGGACTAAACTGGGAGGGTTTGTCTTGGATACTAAACCCACTTTACATTTTCTATTGCAGGCAGGCTGAGGTCCTGAAGGCTGACATGACAGGTAAGTGTACTGTACCTTCTTTTTAATGTTATTAATTCAACAAGACCTTAAAATAGCCCTGTCATCCTCCGCATTCTTGTACATTCTTAATTTAGGCAGGCATAGGTATTTGGGTGATCAAGGTTGCAACAAGGCAAACTTAACATTGAGAAATTCTTGTGAGTAAACCAAACTGGGTTATTGTGTTTAATGTAGATTGTTTTTGGTTGAGTATTTAAAACTTTTTTTCAGCAAGGTTTTCATTAATGTTTCTGAAAATACAATACAGTAAGTACACCACGCACACATAAAAATTGCAATGTTTTTTTAGGTCGACCTGTAAAAAAACAAAAAAGGAAATAAACTATACTGACTCCAAACCTATGTATCACTTAACTTCTCCTATCCTGTGGCGACTGACAAAGCTTTGAGCGGATTGTTTACCCTGTGACCAGAGCCCTTATGGAAGACTGAGGATACCACTACTCAGATTCAATGTATTTCTTTCTTTTGCTACCTAGTAAGAGATGAGATCTGCTGCCTGAAAACAAAGTGAACGTGCCAAAGTATGGTGATCCACCAACATATATTCCATCAGAGGCTTAAAGACTGTGCAATATTTCTAATGCTCTTTCCTCTCCTTAGCCAGTAGCTTTATGGCCAGGATATTCCTGATGTGCATGTAAAATAGTGAGATTGTAGGGATTTCTTTCTTTCTCCACTATGACTGTAATCTGCGTTTGCCACTCCTAAGCTTTGCCATGTCGAAGCTCCGTCTGTTCTGCCACTGATGGGGATAGGTTTAGTCTCAGTCATTAAAGCATATAGCCTATTGAAAGGTGTATCGCCCTTGCTAGTTGATCACTGCACCTTCAGATAATGTAATGTTTAAAATTTCAGACTTTCTCATTTAAAAATGTTTATATCCTGTTAAGTATTGAAAAATTATAAATTGTTTGATCACTGCAATCAAATAGCTGTCTGAATCTCCCAGATTTAGTAAAGCTTTGCCAGGAAACTGAGATAGTTTATGCATCTCGGCGCAGATTGAATGCGCACAATTTCCCTGGAATGGTGTATTTGACTTGCAATGGTCCGATGCTTAAGGCACACAGATTAAGGAAATGGGGTGGGGGCATCCCTTTCGAGTTCCCCTCCACAGATGAACCTCTCCTGATGTAAGGCGTTGACTTTAATGCTCGCTGTGGAGATATGGTAGTTGGCCATTTTCTTTTCATAAAGATGTAGCAGAAATTGAAGATCATCAGAGTTTGTTCCAAGGAAGACCAGTCCACTCAGTCGCAGGCTTTGTCTGCATCCAGTGCCATCAGAATAGCTGGTATATTTTTAATTTTCACTATCAAGTGAACCACCTTCCTGATATTAGTGGGATTTCTTGGTCAGTGGATTGTGTAGGGTAATGGCGCTCCTAGGAAATGAGCAGCGAGTATGCACTAGTGTACAATTATGATTGTGGTGCATATGGGTGGGGAGAGCCACCCTCCTCCCCTATATGTGGACAACCACTGACATAACAAAACAGTCCCTTGCACACGCCGACAGTATATATTATGTATCATTGACCATAATAAAAAACACTCTTGTTTCTCTGTTGAAACAGTCACTTCAGTTAAATCTTGAGATCCTTAGCCAACACTTGTTTCGCCGCACTTAATTGATGTGCGCAGTGACTTCTTCAGGGCTCTAATCTTTGTATGTATCCTCAGTATCGGTTGTATTTCCGACCCGGAATGGGTTCTAGTACTCCAGTGGTATTTGCACAGTAAAGGGCAACAATGATTACTGTGTTCAAGATTTAGTGTGTTCCAGAATTCTTTTTTTTTTTTTCTTCTTTTTTTCAGATATCTTTTAATTCAACCTAAACATGGACAGTCGGCAAAGCAGCGTGTACATTACATGGCAATGATACATATGGCGATTACGTTTAGGCAACATTGAAGCTGGGACAGATAACAATCGTTGAGAGGGCTTCAAGGAGACAATGGTTCCTCCTCCGAGGGGGCCACACAGATCTCCCCTGTAGGCATTCCACTTACACCACACAGTGGGCCACTTCCTAGGGCATCCCCGTGCTACATACACCATTTTCTCCCTGAACATACACCAGTCTAAGTTCCTTTTCCAGGAGGCCAGAGTCGGGGGGGGGGGGGGGGGGAATATCCACATTTGTGCTATATCACGTTTGGCCACCATTGCACCCAGAGTAGCACAGAGCCTCTCCATACCCGTCAAGTCTGTGGATTCCCACACATTGAGGAGACATCTTTTAGCCTCCGGGCAAATGTCTTTATGCAGTACTTCCCGCATTACCTGATGTATCTCCCGCCAATATTCCTGTGTCTGCTCACATTCCCAGAGTATGTGCAGGAAGGTACCTATTTGACCACAGCGTCGTCTGCAAGGATACGGATATCTTGAAGGAGGTCCATAGAGCCCTCCTCGAGGAGGGACAAGCCGAACTGGTATATCGCGCTGTAATGTGTAGCGAACTCATTCACAATTTTGAGAGGGTCTATGATTAATCCACCCGCCTCGTCAATCAATTCTGGGACGAACCTATTGGCCCGTTCCTTCCTATCCAGCTAGGCCAGTAGCTTACCAGCTTTATCTCCCCCAGTCATGCACCCTACCGTCTCTCTCACTCCCCCAAGTCCTAGCCCTGTCAGTGGCAATACCTTTATATTCGACTCTCTTTAGTTTCAGAAGGTGGATTGTTTCTGGACCCATTTCCTCAACGGGACAGCCCTCCAGCTGGAGGATCTCATCCTCTGTTTTCAAGATCTTTTTGTTTTTCTTTCTTGACTCCTGCAATAAGTGAGAGCCTGCGCCCTGATTACCGATTTGAACGCCTCCCACAATATTTGGGGGGAATCGACCGAGCCCGGGTTTTCCTGAAAATAGTGATCTATGGCGAGCAGGAGTCCCTTGCGGACCAAGGGGTTGCGGAGGAACCAGGGGTGATGGGTGCAACCGTTCCCACCCGTTTGTCTCCCAGGACCAACCGAGCCCACAGCGGGGAGTGGTCTGAGATACCCCGCCCCATATGCCGAATCTCTTGAATGTGAGTAATTTGAGACGCTGGGATAAGGATGTAGTCAATACGGGAAAAGCTGTGGTGCGCCCCTGAGAAATAGGTATGCTGGTTGCTGCTAGGATGAAATGCCCTCCATACATCCGAGAAGCCGAGGGCCTCCGGGAAGTCCGGAAGCCCGCAGGACGAGGGGCCAATGTCACAGGGGAGGGGGGGCGGGGTGATGGTCAAGGGAGCCAGAGGCAACCGCATTGAAATCTCCTCCCATTAGTAATGGACCCTCAGGAAGTGAGAGCAGCTGGGTTCCCAGATCAGTGAAAGTTTGGTTCTGCAACCTGGGCGTGACATAAACCGACATTAAGGTAAGTGTGTTGCCCTCCCACTGCCCCGTGACTGCGGTGTATCTGCCCCATTCGTCCGTGCGCGTTGACTGTATAGAGAAGGGGAAGGAGTTTTGATCAGGATGCCCACTCTCCTGGACCCCGAAGTGAAACCAGAGTGGGCCACCAGCTTACATCCCCATCTATTGAGCGCTTTACATGTGATATCAACCAGGTGTGACTCCTGGAGGAAAACCACATTCAGGGAATGGCGTTTGAGGTATTGGAGGACTAAAGTGCGTTTCACCTTATCCCCGAGCCCATTAACGGTCCAGCTCAGTAGTGTGGAACTCTTATCCCAGTGTGTGGCCATTACAACTGTCAAGTGTGATCTTGCCTTCGAACGCCATCATGTTTGTTACTGCCGATTGAACCTTGACAGGTGAAACCCAACCACCCCCCTCCCTGCTCCCCTGCACTCTGGGTCTAAAACTACCATGAGATCAACTTTGCAGAGTGCCTGTCGCCCAACCTAAGGAACTAAAGTAGCTAAATGTGGGGAAAGGCGATCCATCCCCCCCCACCCCACCACTATTTTCCCAAACAAACCAGAGTTGGTCCCAGAGTGGGACAGTCACCCTTGTCGTTGAGGACAGGAAACATGATACGACTCGACCAGCCAATGTTCCTCCGGACATCCGGCACCGCCCGTAGTCCTCTCCCGTTTCAACACTGAAAAAGGGAAAAATAGTTACAAGAGTTCATCAGGCCATGCGCTGTCCCACAGCCAAAGTCTCATTTCGGTCTAGCTTCAGCTGGCATGGTGTTCCTTTGCATCCCTCCAGCCAATCCGCCACAGCCTCCGGGTGGTTGAAAAACCAAGCCTTTCCATCTGCCTCAACCCGCAGCCGAGCCGGGAAGAGCATTGCATACTTCAGTCCTTTTATCTGAGTCTTTTCTTGACAGCTAGGAAGGATCGCTCCATCACAAAGAACTTCGACAGCCCCTTCTGGTGCAAATGGTGGAGTATGAGGTCCTCGACAAATAGGTCAGGCGCCTGTCCTTCCACCTTCTCCGGCACCCCAATAATTTGCATATTGTTTCGCCTGGAGCGTCCCTCATAGGCGTCCAGCCTATCCTCTGCGTATTTCCTGAAGGATTTCAGGTCTTGGATTTCGGTTTGGAGCGGAGACACGTCATCGACAAGGCTAGTCGAGGTCACTTCTAATTGTTTGACCTTCTCACTCATTTTGGTGAGGTCTGCCCTGATCAGTTATCACCACTGACTCCCCAGCCGGCCCATCTCGAGAGAGGTGTTCGGAAACAGCCAACTTTGGGCAGGTGTATTTGTCCAACTTACTCTGCTGTGTCGGTTTAGAGCCCTTCCGCTCGACATTCTGCCCCACGAGGTGGGCACTTATCGCTCTGTTATCCGCCCCCCGGGCCTCGCTGGTCAAATCCAAGGATCCTGTTGCTTTTGGGTGGGGGGAGGGATAGCACCCGCTAGCCCGGCACCCCTGGGGTGGTACGTAGCAGAAGATGTGGCACACCGTCCCCTGCCTTTGTAGTGTTTCAGGCCCAGTCACCGCGGAGAGTCAATACCTTCACCACCTCAGTATCTCGCCCAGCGGGGGAACGTCCACTATCAATGTTCCGGAGGGGGGGGGGGCACTCTCACCCCAAGGCAAACGTGGTATGGAGTCTCACATTGGGGTTACAAATCACTCTGGTGCACTCCACTTTCACTGAGGGCTCAGACACCGGGCTGCACCTTCACCACGCCGGCCTCCCGGATCCTACAACATATATGGACACCACACTGTCATGGAAGGTCGGGTGCTCCATTGGACCAGGTCCCATTCACTCGCCGATGGGCAGTCAGGCGCTGCTGAAGACTGTCGCCTACACTCAATCTTCGCCTTCCGCCACTCCAGGAGGGTGGATCACACCATCAAAGGCAGGCACACACCAAACAATGCATGCACTTTCGGGCTGGCGGACTCACCGCGGTGTTGGCCCCAGGGGTATCACCCCTCCGTCCAGTCGGGGACTGCCGGATCAGTCGGCAGCTGCTGTGCCACCACGCAGCAGCCTCTGCTCTTCAGGAATCACACACTGGCGTGGCAGGCCGCGCCGCCGGCTGGAGACACACCATGGATCCCACTGCTATATTCAGGTTCAGGGGGGCTCGCTGTGCCAAAGGCACCAGGGATCTCTTCACCCTGATGCTGTCCTCACGACCAGGGGGGTGGAGTGTGTGGGAGAGCGCCGCCACCACGACAACTCCTTCTCCACCCCCTCAGGGCCAGGCCTCAATTCTCGACATTACGCAGTGCGCCAGCCGCACATAGACGGACCCTCCTCAGGCCTGGCCTGCACGGCAGGACCCGACTTTCCACTCCGGGGTGGCCGCAGATACCGGAGCCTCCCATTCGCTCTGTGTTGTCTCGGCGGGTAAAGCTGCCTGGTGTGTTCCAGACTCGACCGGCTCGGTCGAGTCTGGAACACACCGGGCAGCTTTACCCGTGCTGGGTTTCTTTGATACATTCTAACCTGACCGTTCTAATCCTCTACCCTTGACTACAGTGACTTTTATTTCTCTAAAATTCTATGGGGACTTAAGCAAGGCCCTGACAAGACTTTTAGTATTTTGGAAAGACCAATCTGAATTCTAAAGGCAATTATAAGAGTTCTGTCGTGTGATCAGATGGTAACCAAGTAGTCCAACAAATGCAAGTTTGTAACCCACCGCTGCCACCGATGTAAGAAAGTGGCTCTGTATATACTGTTCCCAAATAGGTACAGTGTGCACAGAGTCCACAGTCCCTAGTCCCCAGAGGTTTGGCAGAGGCTAACGTTGGATATAACCTTACTCTCTACAGTGGTAGCTTGGTCGAGCAGTAAGGCAGTATCAGAGGACAGTGTAAAGCATTTGTTGTACACACTCAGCCAGCAAATGGTCTCACACACTCAAGAACTGAACTCTAGGCCAAAGGTTTGTATATAAAAATATATGGTTTTTATTTTAGAACCAACAATAGGTATCAAAATATACTTCCTCAGAATGAGATGCTTTAGATAAATGCTTTCAATAGGCACAATTATACATTGAGCTCAATGGGAACTTCTAAGTATATGCAATTGGATACTTTTTGGATTACTTTTTTTACCACAGGACTGGATCCTAGTTTCAGTCCTGGGACATTTCCTGGAAACAGGTGAGTAAAAACTGATTTTCTAAGTGCCAACTTTTAAAATAGCAAAATATTGTCTACAAATCACAACAGTAACTAAGTACTGACCCAGGACTGAATCTAGGATCCAGTCCTGGAATCCCAAAAGTAATCCTAAAAGTAATCTATTGCAAATAACTTGAAACTTCCATTGAACTCAATGCATTATTGTGTTTAAAATTGTGTTGCCTACTGCAAACACTTGTAACTTTCTACAAAAGCCATTGCATTTTGCAAAAGTATTTATATAAAGCATCTCATTCTGAGAAATTATATTTTAATACCTATTATTGGTTCTAAAATAAAACAAGCATATATTTTTTTATATATAAACCATTGGCCTAGAGTTCAGTTCTTGAGTGTGTGAGACAATTTGCTGACTGAGTGTGTTCAACAAATGCTTTACACTGTCCTCTGATACTGCCTTATTGCTCGACCAAGCTACCACTTTAAAGAGTAAGGTTATATCTAACTTTAACCTCTGGGGACTGTGGACTCTGTACACCCTGTACCTATTTGGGAACAGTATATACAGAGCCACTTTCTCACAGTAGACACTTAAAAGCCTTTTCACATAGAATCACCAATGTTATCCTATGGGAGGAATTTCACTTAGCAGGTAAGTGGGGTTATCGTTATTTTTTCTTACTCCGTGTGGGATCCAGGATCCAGCTCTGGTGCATCTCCTGTAAACAGTTGAAAGAATACGTTTTGGTAATACAGGCGATTTTTAAGGAATATTTGCAAGTTTCAAAAATAGACAGAAGAATTTCTGGTGAAAACCAGGCAATGTTATCCTATAGAGGAAAATCAAGTTAGCGGCAAGTACAGTTGTAATTACTTTTCAGGGTCAGTGTTGGGCACCAAGATCCAGCACAGGGAATCTCTCCTGGTGAGTAATTTCGTTTTCGTAATTCGGCTGATTTTAGAGGAATATTTTAAAGTTTCAAAACTCGACACTTGGAAATTCTTCTAAGTGAAACCAGTCAATGTTACCCTATGGAAGAAAGTTGTCGGCTTTTGGGTAAGTACTCGACTGGCAGAGATAAGGTTCTGGGCATAGACTCGGGGGTCTCCCAGGGTCAGGTAGGTACAGTTGTTACACCCTCAGCGGCACAGGTGCAGCCGGGTGCAGAGAGAGTTAGGCCCAATGTTATCCTATGGCGGGCAGGGGGCCTTTAGTTGGTGGCTGCTGGCATGCAGGCCACGCGGCTGTGGGAGCTGGGCCCCTGGTCACTTGCTCAGGGCAAGTGGGGAAGTAGATTAGGATAGAGGTTGCACTCCCAGGGGCACTTGGGCGGCTGGGAGCAGGGTGCTTTTGAGCAGTCAGGCGCTCAGTGGATTTCAATGGAGAAGCTCGGTGATGAACAAAGGCTGCAAGCTCGGGGACGAAGTAGGTGCGACCACCACTTCGAGTGGGAAGTTGGAGGATAAGTAGGCACCCAGGAGTTGGGCACAGGGGGCCGCTGGGTGCAGGGGTGCCTTTTGGCGTTGGGAAATCTTACCCTCTGCTGGTCGCGGTTGGAGGGGTCCCTGGTTCTGAGGCTGCAGGCGTCAGGAGCTTCGAGGTGGGTCCTTGGGTGCTGGATTCTGGGTCACAGTCGCCGGGGGGACGTCCTCGTGGTCTTTGTCCACTCAGGCACAGGCTTGGCGGGTGCAGAGTGTGCAGGGTTCGTGGTTCTTGGCTGGTGCCAGGGGTTGTTGTTTAGCAGGCCCACTGCTCGTGCGAGTCCCAGTCTTTGTAGAGTCACAAGGCAGTCAGGTCCTCCGGGGTTTTTGAGGTTGCTGACCACTGGAGACGCCGGGGTTTAGCAGGAGCAGGTTCGAGGGTAGACCGGCCTGTAGGGCTGGGGCCAAATCAGTTGGTATCTTCCTCTTGTTAGCAGCGGCGCGGCAGGTCTTCTTGTTTCTTGAACTTCTTGCTTGTTTCTAAATCGGGATCTGAGGAAGGAAGATTCAGGGTGCCCCTAAATACTAAATATATGGGCGTTACAGGTAGCTAAAGGGCACGGACCAATGGGTCCCTTCCCTGGTTTGGGTACACCCCCTTTCCTGCCACTCTCCTGTGGGAGGGGGGCAGTGGCCTAGTCCTGATTGGGCAGGGCTCCCCATATTCAAGATGGCAAGAGCCCGGAGATGTGCTTCACCTCGCCTCCCCCACCTATTGGGTGGGGTTGGCAGAGGCTGGCACACCCCCTTTCCTCACTTGGGGTTTTCCCGCCAGTCTTCCTGCCAGAGTGGGGGTCAGCACCGGTGGGGGCCAGTTGCTGAGTACAGCAAGTGGCCTTTTGAAGCTTCCCCTGCCCATCCTGGGGGAGGAGACCTAGCACCTCGCCCAGGATGTGCATTGTTGCAGGCCCAGGAGAGTGGATGGCTCTCTACCCAGGGGTCCAGCAACATGTCTGTTGTGTGGCAGCCTAGGCAGCCCCTCAGACAAGACGTGGATTGTAGGTTAGGTTAAGGGTAACTCTAAGTTGCCCTCTGTTGTGCATGGTACATTAAATCCCACACTGGCATCAGTGCGGGTTTAATGTGCTGAGAAGTTTGATACTAAACTTCTCAGTCTTCAGTGTTGCCATCATGGTGCTGAGGAGTTCATGTTGATGACCTCCCAGCGCCATCTACTCTCAGTGGCAGCACTGCACTTACAGTGCCCAGGAATGGACCTGGGTATTGTAGAGGCACAGGGCTCATGCACCTGTACCCACACCACTGGCATAGGGCACCCAGCTAGAGGGGTGACTGAGGTATGCCAGGGCAGTGTGTGTTGTGGGCATGGCACACAGGGATGTGTGCCATGTCGACTCTCTGTTTTGTTCTGCACCAAGACACTCAGCCTGCAAAGGCATTGTGTGTGTGTGTGTGTCAGGGTACAGGGCCTCTAAGGGTGGCACAATAAGCCTTAGGGGCCTTCTCTGGTCACAAGGCACTGAGTACCTAGGGTACCATTTACCAGGGGCTGACGTGTGGCCAGAGATGCCAATTGGGTTTAGGCTTCATGCAGTTTTTAGGGAAGGAACACAGGCCCTGGGTACTTGATTGGCAGGAGCCCAGGGCACACTCAAAGTACATCAGCAATTCAGCAAAAAGTGGGGCATACCATGCAAGAAAGATGGCACTTTCTCCCAGTCGGATAGTGTGGTTTGGGGTCGAGGGAGTCTCAGCTACTCCGCTACGCGGCCATCTTGCAGCAGCGCATAACCACACCCCCCAGTATTTTTTTCTTAAGTGTGCGTCTTGTGTGTACAAGTCAGAAATTCATCATGAAGAATGACGACGTGGTACAGTTAAACCACTCTTTGAGGGCTAAGTAAGTCCCTCTTGCCAGCAACCAAGTCTTTGCTGGCATAAACAAAACCCTCTGTTAAGTAGCAGAGCTGCCTAGAAACCAACATGACATCTGCTTTGCCACCAAATATATCTCCATGTCCTGGGATAAATTCTGCCAGATGCATTCGAAAGCCAGGAGAAAGTGGGAGTTCAAACTAAGTATAACTGAACATGAGCAGCCCAGCTGCTCGCGGTCTTGTTCCCTCTTGCCATCCTAGGACAAAGTTTAAATAAGAGACCAGTTGCAAACACAAGAAGTCCAAGTAAGGCTCCTTGCTTCTGTGACCCAGACTGAACCCGAAGGGGCTGATACCAGCATCGATGTCTGATTTTTACCCAATTTTGGCACCGGCGCTGTAGCTGGTGTACAGTGAATTCCTCAGGCCTCCGACTCCACATCAGATCGTGGCCTTTAAAGAGGCCAAGCTTCAAATTTTTGAAATTGTTCTGTTCACCTCTGGCACGCCTTCAAACCCCAGAGTTTCGTCTGCTCCGCTAGTTAGTTCTCCGCCAATGGGGCCTTCCCGGACTCCGACTGAACCCTGTTTAGCTTATTCCTTTCCAACTTCCAGTGCTAGCATGGTTTGGCCAAACGCTGGGTAGTTATACACCATTATTTGTTCTAAATCCTGCCCCAACTCTATTGATTCAGCGTTGGCATAGGCCAAAGTGTGCTCCATATGGTGCTATGAGATAAGTAAGACGCATCTTCAGGTTGAGGAGGACTCTTGCCCTGTTCCTTTGCCTCAATAGAAATATGCTTTAGGAGGGTGGATACCCTCTTCGGTTCTGACATACATGCTCTGGAGCATGTTCATAGCATGGATGTAGAGGATGAGGGGCATAATTTGGTTCACGCTCACTATAGTGATGGCCTATAACTTTACTTCCAAAATGTTAGTGGCTTTGACATGCTCCATCATTAGGGACCCAGTTGAGGAAAGTGCCTCTTTTGCTTTGGTGGTACATAGAGCTACTGAAACTTTGGAACGGCATGTGTCTACTGTTGAGACTAAAGCCAATCTTCTGACCGATGTTGCAGCCTGTTACTTCAGAATCAAAACCCTTGCTTCCATTCAACAATGCTGTGATGGAACTCTTTACTGCAAGCTATTACAGAGCTTGCTGTGCCCCATCTAAGTTACCCCTTTGCTCAGTGATATAGGCCTGCGCCTGGCGATCTGAGCTTTTTGATGCAGCATATGACTCTTGAGAGCTGCCTTGTCCAAGACAGTCAGTCTTCCAAGTGTTTTCTCGACTGTACCACTGGAAAAGGAGTCCTAACTGTAAAGGTTGTGCAACTCCCTAAGTGGGACCAGTATACCCAGACCTGGGTCCCGTGTACACTGTCACTGGATTAAATCTATATCCAACTGATTAAACCTAATAAGGGCGAAACGTGTCTTAGGTTACTTATGTTCCAGTTCATACAGGGCCTGTCTCAGCAGTTTGGACTGGACTGTTCCTATTGGAGCATGGTTTTAGACTGACCTGCTTAAGGCTGGATCAAATTTGAGGTGGCATGGTGTACAAAACAACGATGGATAGTATGTGGCCTGAGTAATTACCACTGCCTATAGATTAATTCAAGCATTCCATCTATTACTTTTTTGTATATTACACTGTAAAGGTTGCGTGCCTCCTTGGTCGTTTAACCCATGCCCTCAGGGTTATGGTGAGATTGTACCACATTTGCTGAAAGTGTTAGACAGCCAGGATGCAGCAAATCAGATTCTGAGGTGTGGTTTGGACACTACGTACGGTCTCCTGGGCTATTGACATGAGTGTTGTAATCCAACTTTGAGCTTGGATGCGCACAACTTTGTTTTATAGGTATGTTCCAGTCACTCTAATGGAAATGCACTAAAGTGGCGCTAGGCTTTTTAATGAGCAGGTAGACTCTGCGCTGCAGCGCTTCAATAATAAAGAGCTATGGCACTTTCCCTGGGACTGGTTTTCTCCACGCATCATTTCCAACAGCACTGTTGCAAATTCAGCGTTAACTTGAGCCTTACCTACTGCCAAAAGCAACTCTTGCAGCCTGTGTGCAACGGCTAGCCAATTACTTTTGTGGCTTGAAGGGCAGATGTGGTGGCTTTCGACTTTAGTTTCTCCTCTTGCTGTCATGTAAAACTGGTAGGTGGTGGAATTCACTATTGCCTTACTGCCTGGCATGCGGCTATTTTGGACCGTGAGTTTTTTTTTTGTTGTTTTTTTTTAGTTCAGTTTGGTTACACCCCCCTTTCTTAGCTGCTCCACCTCACCACCTTCAATTTTTCTCAAAGGGTGGCAGATCATGCCTGTATTGTCTCCAGGGAGGTTTAAACGTTGCTTAGCAAAGTTGCGATCAGGAGGATGCCCACGGTGGAAATGGGTATGGGGTGTTATTACCGATGCTTGGTTGCCCAAGAAGGATGGGGGCCTGAGACTGATTTTGAACCTCAGATACCCGTACACTTTTCTCTGGAAGGTGATGTTCTAAATGTCATCACTGGCCAAGTTCCTGTTGGACTTGGACCTGAAGGATTAGATTACATCTGAGGATGTGTACTTCTATGTGCTGACCAGGCATTCCCACAGACAGTACCTCAGTTTTGCGGTAGGATCAGAACATTTTTAATTCACTGTCCTGCCCTTCGGCCTTACCTCAGGCACTCTGGTGTTCACAAAGATCATGTAGGTGACACAGTCCATCTTCCCAGTTGGCGATGTACGTATTCCGACAGCAGGAGACTGTTCTACTTTTCCCAGCTAGATCTTATGTTCATGATTGAAGCACCATTTCCTGGGGTGGGAGGAATGTGTTCAACTGAGCCTTTGGTCAACGATGGATCAATGCCATGCCATCACATCAACATATTTAAGTTTCATGCCATCCAGCTTGTCCTCAAGGCTTTTCTTCTATCGGAGAAAGGGCAGTCGAGGTTCTAACAGACTTCATGACTACATGTGGTACTGCAATAAACAGGGCAGAGGGGGCTCAACTTCCCTTTGTTTGGAGACCAGGAGGCTGTAAAGGTAGCTGGAAACTCATGAGACCTCCCTGAGGACCAGCCACCTTACTTCTCTCCGCGTCAGTGCATCTAAACTTGGCAAGTGTCATCTGTCCAATCACAAGTGATGTCTGTATCTGGAGGTGACATGGGGTGTTTTCAATGGTTGGAGTGTGGCTACGAGAGGTCTGTTTGCTATCTCTGATGGCGATCAATACCTAGCCTCTTGTCCCCTGGAATTTCCTCCTTGAGGATTCCCAGAGGATGCGTTCCATCTTCAGTTGGTCTCAAGCCTCCTTTACACGTTTCCTTCCCTCTACTGCTAAACTCATGGATCCTGATTGCGATCAAGCGGGACCAGGCTCTGCTCATTCTGATAGCCCTGGACTGTGCTCCGAGACTGTGCCTGGTTGTCTGAGCTCCTTAATCTTGGCATATACCCTTGGATTTGACTTTGTCATTGGAAAGAATGGCAGTCCCAGCAACAGTGCAGATTCCCACATATGAATGCACCTCCACAATCTACTCCTTATGTAGGAACGTGCCCCTTTTAGCATGATTGCCCCCCACTTTATGCCTGATGTTGATGCTCTTTGACTAAGTGTGTCCTGGGTTCTTGCCAACCAGGTACCCACAGCCCATCTTCTTCTTCTTTTTTTTTTTTTTTTTTTTTTTTTTTAGTCCTCATTTTGCAATACTGAGTTTTGGAGATTTCTCAGGGATCTTTATAACAGTTGCGTAGTTTCCTTTCGCTACCCCTTTTACGAATTACCAGTAGGGGGAGCTTCCCTTTGTCTGTCAAGATCTCTGCATCTCTTTAACCCTTGTAGGGGGAGTGGGTGGAGCTAGCCTTCCAGGCTACTCTAGAAGACAGTGCTTCTATTGTATTGCCATTGCTTAATCATTGGACCATTTTAATTAGTTTAGCATATTCTGTTGTTCCCAAACATCCCAGTATTTATATCTTTTACTGGTCTTCCCTTTTCTATCTAATCTGGAAATCCTATGTATATAGTTAATCCAAGCCGTAAATGAGGGGGGTTGGATTTTATCCAATTAACACATATTTCCCTTCCTGCGAGTAATATTAAAGTAAAGAGCAAGTTCTCTTGATCTTTTGTTAATTTAACAAGATTTGCCCCCTCCTCTCTAATCCCAAAGATAACCAAATGTATACTTACATTGACTGGGTAGTTAAATATCCTCTCTAAGGTCTTACCAACTTCACTCCAAAAGTCGTTGATCTGGGGGCACTGCTTAAACATGTGCAAGTCGTCTACTTCCTCTTCTCCACACTTCGGGCATTTTTTCCGGTCGGTGGTGTTAAATTTTGAAAGCCTTTTCGGTGTCCAGTACGCTCTATGAAGAGTAAACAGGTGATTTCTCCTTAGGGCAGCAGATTTTATAATACCCCAACATCTTCCCATAGATACTTGCCAAGAATTCTCGATGTCTGCTGTAGGCAGTGCCCTCCTCCAGATCTTTTCTGTTATCTTGGTGATATCTTCTCCTGATTCGATAAGGGCCCAATACCAAAGAGAAATTTCTTTCTTTTGAATTCCAGTGGTTAGCATTTTGGATTCCAGATCTTTGTCTCCTTCGTGTATTTCCAGCTCTGCTTTTACCCAGCTAGATAGTTGATAATATTTAAATTTAGATAGGGAGCCTCCCACAAGATTGTCAAGAAGTGACCAAGTTATAATTTTATCTTGCTTTATGAGTTGCCCCCATCTAGTAATTCCAGCTAAGATTAAAGGAGCTGAGAGGCTGTCTTGGAGGCATTCCGGAGTGCCCTAGCCCATGTTCTTTCCATAAAACTGTTATGTTGCAAACCCAATTGGCAACTCTCTGACCACATGTATGTCACTTGTAAAAGGTATCATGGGTACCAAGAGCACTGTGACCAAAGAAGGCCTCTAAGGACTGCAGCACATATTGTGCCACCCCTAGTGGCCCTGTACCTTAACACACACACACATTGCCATTGCAGGGTGTGTGTTTTGGTGCAGAGAAAAGGAAAGTCGAGGAATGTGTGCCATGCCTACAACTCACTGTCTATGGTATAGGTAAGCCACCCCTCTAGCAAGGTGCACTATACTACTGGTGATGGTACAGGTGCATGGCCCTGTACCCCTACAGTGTGTAAGTCCATTCTTAGACCTTGTAAGTGCAGTAAAGCCATAAAGAGTATATGGTCTGGGAGTTAGTCATTACGAACTCCGCAGCGCCATAATGGCTTTGCTGAACCCTGGGAAGTTTGGTATTAAACTTCTCAGCACATTAGACCCACACTGATGCCAGTGTGGGATTAATGGCAAATGCACTCAGAGGTCATCTTAGAGATGCACCCTGAAAAACGACATAACTTTAGTGTCCTGGTTGACTGACTGTTCGCCAGCAGCCATCCCCAGGCATGCGTCATTCCCATTGGGTCGATAGCCTCCAACCTTTTCGGGGTCCTGAAATAAAGCTCATCCTGGGCAGAGGTACCAAGCCTTCTCCCCCAGGATGGGCAGGATCCATGAAGGGGAAGCTACAAAGGTTTGCTACCTTTTGAGCTGACCCAGCCATTTGCTGCTCCCAGCAACTGCCCCCTACTGGTTCTGACTTTGGGCGGGAGATGGGGGGACCCATCCTACCAGAGTGAGGCTTATGCCCCCTTCCACTGGAGGAGGGCATAATAGGGGGTGTACCCACCCCAAGGAAGTGACTCCTTGGTCCCGACCTGTACCTACCTGAAACACCCCTAAATTTAGTATTTAGTGGCTACCCTGAACCTTGCCTCCTCAGAGAAGAAAGGAGGACGACCGAAGAGCTGTGCTAAAGGAAGAAGAGGCCACCAACTGCCTTGGCCTCAGCTCTACTGGCCTGGACCTGCTCCAGCGAAATTCAGTGTGTCCTGCAGCCAGAAGCCCCCCAATAACCTGGAGGACCTGCCCTGCCTTCCCTCCAAAGACTGTTTCCCGTGAGCACCGTACTTGCTCAAGAGACAGACTCTAGCTCTGGCCAAATCCACAAGTCTGCACCACTCTCCACCTGACGGCCCGAGTTTGAGTGGTCCAGCACCACGATGAGGTCTCCCTGGTGATCCTGACCTGGGATCTGGTGATCCCTGACCTACCTCAAGCCTCCAGGCGACACCATCAGCCTCTATCTGCAGGGTCCCCCCGACCGCTACAGGAGCTGGTGAGGAAAACCTAACACCAAAAGACAACCCTGCCCCAGACGCCCCACGGCCTTGGGTGGGCCCACCAACGGTGTCCCGGCATCCCCCCTACTTACCTTTCCTACTGGTGGTCGCTTCCAGAAGATATTCGTGCCCGATCCTGCGGTGTTTGTTCCGACCGGAGCTTCTCCTTTGAAACTAACAGGGCTCCCGACAAGTCTGCCACTGTGGAGGCACCTTGCGTGCTAACTTGGATCCCCCTTTGCCCTGAGCTTATCCCTAGGAGCTCTGCTCCCTCAACCCTGTAGCCAGCACGTAAGCAGCCACCAACTGACGCTCCCCTGTCCCATAGGCTGACATTGGTCATCAGCACTCTGCACCCAGCTACCCAGTGGCCCCTGAGGGTACTTTTTGAGTGCGTACTTGCCCCTGAGGGATTCCTTGTTCAAACACCAAAAACTTAACCCTCAAGACAATTTACTTACCTGCAATTAGATAGCCTAATGTTCGAGGCATATGAGCTGCAGATCACACACTTAGGATAAGATCGCCATCTGGTGTTGGGCTCGGATGATTGCAGGTTGTTGTTGTCTTCGGAAGAAGCCTTTTGGTCACGAGATAGGTGACTCCTCCTCTGGACAACAGTGCGCATGGGCATCCACTCCATCATCAGATTGTTTTTTTCCGCCATTGGGTTCGGATGAACTTTTCCGCTCCAGCTGAAAACTTTAAAAACAAGCTTCTCGAAGCGAAATTTACACTTCACTCGACATCGACCACTCATCGGACCGGATACGGCTCATGGAAAGGACGCCAATGTGGAGCAAAGTTCCCGCACAGTGACCACCACCCCGTTTGCAACCTGTGCCTCTCGCCGGATCACGACGAGTCCAGCTGTCCTGCCTGCGCCGCATTCAGATCCAAGAAAACTATCCGGGATCGAAGAGCTTGACGCCATATCATGGCCAGACCAGCTCCGGAACCAGAGGACATCTTTGACGAGGGCCCGATGTCCCGGAGGAAGATTCAGAGGAACTCCAGATTATATCTGAAGCAGAGGACTCAGACGACCCCATTACTCCTGGGCAGCGCGTGAGTACCTTGACCCCTACCCTCACCCCTCCAAAAAAGGCACCGGTCAAGACATCGTCTGCTGGCCCCAGTCGAGACCGCAAACAATCTTCAGAAGCCCCGCCTTCCAGCCCGGCTCCGAAGAAATACAAGCCTTCCAGTGGTTCGGGCCCGAGTAAACCACATATTGCTATACCCCCACCACCTTCGGCAACGAAGACGCAAGACCTCTCGGCACCGAAGCAGACACCAAGGCCCATTGCCAAACCGGCATCGAAAGCTCCCAGGCTTAAAGATCCCGTTTCGGCACCGAAGCAATCTTTGGCACCGGAAACACCATCCATCGGCGGCACCGGAAACACCATCCATCGGCGGCACCGGAAACACCATCCATCGGCGGCACCGGAAACACCATCCATCGGCGGCACCGAAAACTTTACCAGCACCGAAAACTTTACCAGCACCGAAAACTTTACCAGCACCGAAAACTTTACCAGCACCGAAAACTTTACCAGCACCGAAAACTTTACCAGCACCGAAAACTTTACCAGCACCGAAAACTTTACCAGCACCGAAAACTTTACCAGCACCGAAAACTTTACCAGCACCGAAAACCTTACCAGCACCGGCACAACCAGCTAAGGGCCATGCTGGAAAAGAGACTGCCGATCATCCAAAACATAGATCGGAACCCAAAAAATCGACACCAAAGCCAACTACTGAGGATCATGAACTTTTCCACCCTGATCCCACACAAAGGAAAATTTATATTAATCCTAAAACTGGACATATCACGGCTGTGGCATTTAAAAAGAGAAAGCTGGACTCAACACCTTCTCCAGCTCCTAAAAACACAAAGGACTCAGCCACTTCACCCATTTGTCATTCTTCTCCTGTACCACCTCCTACCCCACCCCCCCTCTCTCCACCTCCTTTACCTCTACCATCTCCTGCACATACACCACCTCCACAGGAGGATGATGATGTTATCTTAGGGGGAGGGGGTAATCTGGATGATCTTTATGATCCTAATGATCCTTTCACAAATCCGGACACAGTACCTTTAGACGACTGGGCATACACACCACTTGATGTTCCTGATAATACTTCATACCCTTCAAACCCACAGGGCAGCACTTTATCATGGCGTCACCTTACATTCAGATGTGCCTGAAGAAGATTTCTTGCTTGACACGTTTGAACAGTCTCAAAAAACAGTTCAAATCTTACCTATGATCAAAGGGGTCATAAAGCACGCACCAGAGGTCTTTAAAGACCCCGTACGCACCAGGGTACTTAACCACAGAAATGAAAAGAAATATAGACCTGCCCCAGAGGACCCTGCTTGCCTTAAAGGACAGCTCCCTCTAGACTCTTTAGTGGTTTCCAATGCCAGGAAGCGGGCTAACTCCCAAACAACCGGAGACACACCGCCCACAGACAAGAGTCTAAGTTATTAGAGGCCTCCAGGTAAAAGGGTTGCAACACAAGCAGCTAACCATTGGCGTATTGCCAACACACAAGCCCTGCTGGCACGCTATGACAGGGCTCATTATGATCAATTGGAAGGCCTTTTACAACACTTACCAGATCAGTATAAGTCCCAGGCCAATGACCTCATCCAAGAAGGAAAGCTCATATCCAATGCATCAATTAAATGTGCACTAGACGCTGCGGACACTGCCTCTAGGGCAATCAACACCAGTGTCCTTCTTAGACGCCATGCATGGCTACGTATTTCAGGCTTTAAGCCAGAAGTAAAAACTACAATATTAAATCACCCATTCAACCAAGAACAGTTTTTGGGCCAGCAGTAGATACTGCATTAGAAAAAATGAAGAAGGATACCGAGACTGCTAAGTCAATGGGAGCATTACAGTCTCCACAAACACGTGTCTCCTTTCGACGCTCCTTCTATAGAGGAGCCTCCAAAAATACTGTAACAGACACCTCCTCCAATTTCAAAACCTCTACGCAAACATCTCCCAATAGAGGATATTTTCGAGGAGGATATAGGGGAAACAATACTAAAGGGAGAGGTCGAGGTAATGCCAACACTCGTACCTCCCCCACCACTAAACAATGACTTTCCTCCACTCCCCCCAGACCATTCCACTCCAGTCGGGGGAAGATTCACACAATTCCTACATGTCTGGAACTCCATTACTACAGACAAGTGGGTAAGACAAATTATCCAATCTGGTTACTGCCTACCACTCACAAATACCCCACCCAACATACCCCCCCAGACATCGTCCAATGTCACAAGAACATCTTACACTCCTCCAGCAAGACGTTCTTTCCTTACTTCAAAAACATGCAATAGAGCTAGTTCCACTCAACATCAGGGCACAGAAGTATACTCTCTATACTTCCTAATCCCCAAAAAGGACGAGACATTAAGACCCATACTCGACCTCCGACTACTCAATCCGTATATTCACACGGATCATTTCCATATGATCACTCTTCAGCAGGTGCTCCCACTACTACAACAAGGCGATTTCCTTGCCACACTAGACCTCAAGGACGCATATTTTCACATTCCCATGCACCCTGCTCACAGGAAGTACCTAAGATTTGTGGTGGGCGGACAGCACTATCAGTTTACTGTCCTCCCATTTGGAGTGACTACTGCGCCCAGAGTCTTTACAAAATGCCTAGCAGTAGTAGCAGCACATCTCCGGAGACAGCAACTTCATGTCTTCCCTTATCTCGACGATTGGCTCATAAAAGCCAATTCATTCAGCAAATGCGTTCTAGATACTCACCAAACTATCCAAATCTTACACAACCTGGGATTTACCCTCAATTATCCCAAATCTCAACTACATCCCTCCCACATACATCAATATCTGGGAGCTACCATAAATACCTCCAAAGCCATAGCTTACCCCAGCCCAACCAGGATAGCCAACATACAAGCTCATCTTAAAATTCAAACCCCAACACTCTCTTCCAGCCAGAGTGTTCATGCAACTATTAGGCATGATGGCCTCATGCGTCTTCATTGTTCCTTACGCACGACTTCAAATGCGTCCCTTACAAGAGTGTCTCGCACGTCAGTGGAATCAGGCTCACGGACAACTCTCCGATCTGGTGTTGGTGGACAGCCGCTCCCATCGCTCACTAACATGGTGGAACACCATAAACCTGTCCAAAGGGAGAACGTTCATAGAGCCTCTTCCACAGATAGTGCTGACAACCGACGCATCTCTTACAGGGTGGGGAGCCCATCTCCTAGGACACACCACTCAGGGCAAATGGACCACACAACAAAAACTGCTCCATATCGATTACCTAGAACTTCTAGCGGTGTTCCTGGCGTTGAAGTCATTCCAACCCCATCTAAAGAACAAGGCTGTCCTAATCCGGACGGACAACATAACAGCCATGTATTGCATACAAAAACAGGGGGGGGGGGGGGAGACACTCTCTCCAGCTCTCACACCTAGCACAGAGCATTTGGAGATGGGCAATTCCCCAAAACATCTACCTATTTGCAGAACACCTTCCAGGGGTTCACAACCAAATTGCTGATTTGTTGAGTCGACAGACACAGCAAATCCACGAATGGGAATTACACCCACAAGTCCTACTCTCATTCTTCCACAAGTGGGGTCAACCAGACTTAGACCTGTTCGCCACACACAAACGCAAAATGCCCAACCTTCGCCGCCAGGTATCCCCATCCACAGTCAAAGGGCAATGCGATATGGATGAACTGGTCAGGCAGATTTGCGTACGCTTTTCCGCCTCTCCCACTCATTCCATTCGTAGTACGCAAGCTCAGGCAACAGTCCCTCAAGCTGATACTAGTGGCTCCTACTTGGGCACGTCAACCCTAGTTCACAACACTACTGGAACTCTCCTTAGTTCCCCATCAAAAGTTGAACCTCTCCCCGTCCTTGCTAACCCAGAACCATGGAGAAATCAGACACCCAGATCCAGAACAACTCAACCTAGCGATCTGGCTCCTGAAGTCCTAGCGTTCGGTTACCTCAACCTCCCACCGGACTGCATGAATATTATTAAAGAGGCCAGAAGGCCTACCACCAGCGCGCGCTATGCAGCTAAATGGAAAAGATTTGCCATTTACTGCACTAACAATGATATACGCCCACTAGACGCATCCATCCAAAACATCATTTGCTACCTACTACAGTTGCAAAGATGTAATCTAGCGTATTCTTCCATACGCCTCCACCTAGCAGCATTAGCAGCCTATTTGCAAAATCGCCAACACTTGTCACTATTTAAAGTGCCCGCGATCAAAGCCTTCATGGAAGGTCTTAAAGGAATCATTCCTCCAAGACTACCACCCTCTCCAGTGTGGAATCTAAATATTGTGCTCACTAGGCTAATGGGTCCTCCATTTGAGCCTCTACATAAATGCGAGCTGGAATTTCTTACATGGAAAGTGGCTTTCCTTATTGCTATCACATCCCTTAGAAGGGTAAGTGAATTACAAGCATTCACCATACAAGAACCATTCCTACAGTTACATCGTAACAAAGTGGTTCTTAGAACAAATCCAAAGTTCCTGCCAAAAGTCATTTCTCCATTTCATCTTAACCAATCAGTTGAGCTACCAGTGTTCTTCCCAAATCCAGACTCTGTAGCTGAACGGGCTCTTCATACCTTGGATGTTAAAAGAGCCCTTCTTTATTACATTGACCGAACCAAATCCTTCTGCAAAACCAAACAATTGTTTGTGGTTTTTTCCCCACCACATAAAGGCAACCCCATTTCCAAATCAGGGATAGCCAGGTGGATAGTTAAATGTATCCAAATTTGTTACCAAAAGGCTAAACGCACTCTTACAGTTCCCCCTAGAGCGCACTCCACACGCAAAATAGGGGCTTCCATGGCATTCTTAGGAAACATTCCATTAGAAGATATTTGTAAGGCAGCCACATGGTCTACACCACACACCTTCACTAAACACTACTGTGTTGACGTGCAAGCAAAGCAACACGCTTCTGTAGGTCAGGCTGTCCTTAAAACCTCATTCCAAACTGCTGCAACGGATACAGGCGACCACCGCTAGGGGAGATATTGCTGTATAATCTATCCTAAGTGTGTGATCTGCAGCTCATATGCCTCGAACGGAATATGCTACTTACCAGTATGCATCTGTTCTTGGCATGTAGAGCTGCAGAGCCACACATGCCCACCCGCCTCCCCGGGACCTGTATCCCTTCCAGCATGGTCTTACTTAGACATTACACATGGACATCCTTTTCTTTATTCCTACCCACCATCATTTCCCATCATGGCGAAAAACAATCGGAGGATGGAGTGGATGCCCATGCGCACTGTTGTTCAGAGGAGGAGTCACCTATCTCGTGACCAAAAGGCTTCTTCCGAAGACCACCACAACCTGCAATCATCCGAGCCCAACATCAGATGGCGATCTTATCCTAAGTGTGTGGCTCTGCAGCTCTACATGCCAAGAACAGATGCATACTGGTAAGTAGCATATTTCTTTTTCCATAAGTGTTGATGTTTTTTTTTGTATGGAAACCTAAGAAACTGTGTTCTGATAAAAACTGTTTTACTTACCTTTCATCTAGGAAATGTCCCAGTGTGATTTTCTAGGCAAATCACACTGATTAGAAAGAGTAATCGAAAGTAATTAGTAAAGTAATCCAAAAGTAATTTAAACTGTAATTGAATCTTTGCACAAACCTGTAACAAAAGTCCTATTTAGCCAGCTTGGTCGTTGAACGATTTGTCTTGAAAAGTACAACTCCATTTACCTGTACCAAGTCCTGCTTGGTTCTTAAAATACAAGAGAAATATTTTTGATACTAACAATTTGTCTGAGTTCAGTCTTTGAGTGTGTGAGAATTTCTAGCCCGAGTGTGTACAATAAATGCTTAACACTACCCTTTGATAAAGCCTTACTGCTCGCCCACACTACCACAAATGGAGAGTAAGGTATTATTTACTTTTACCCCTGTAAGCCTTTGGGGATCTACTGGACTCCTTGCACACTATACCTTACTTTAGCCAGCTTCCTACACCTTAATGCATGGAGATTGTACAGTGTCAGCCGAATGGTTTTGATCTACCATCAGAGGTGTTGGTTGTCATTTTGGCTGCTTGCTGTCTGTCTGCAAAGTCCATTTAATTGGTCTGTTAGTCTAAATTGATTATCTTGTGTGAGGGGAAGCAGGTTGATCCTCTACAAGACTGTGCTCTCTAACAATCCTTATTTTGCTGTTAGCTCAGCAAGGTTGTGCTATGGGCACTGTTTAAGTCTACTGCGGGGTGTTCTAAGTTAAAGTCACCTGTTTAGATACCCTTTTGGAAAGGGTTTTGCTGCCGCCTTTATTCCATAGTTGGATTTGTTCTTGGTCCTTCCTTTTCTGCTGGGTGCTCCCTTCTGCCTCTTTAAAATTGTATCCTACTTACCTAATTATATTTCTCTCTAAAAAATATTTTATTGAATTTTACAGAAACGCATGTAAATGTTTCGTCCTGTATAAAGTAGAACAAATCAGGTCATGCAGGACCTGGAAAGCAAGTGTATACAGTGACATGTTACATGAAACTGCCATTCCACTCGGGAGCAGTCCTTGCTCGAGGCACTTGTCTTGGGGTCTGATATTCCAGTCCGTGCTTTCCTGCCTTCTGATCATGTTGGCCTGGGAATATTCCTTGGTCTCTTCTCACAGCGAAGAGAACTAATGATGGAGTTTGTGGGTTGTGGGTAGATACCATGAATAGAACATCCGAGGTGGATTGGTCCCCCAAGCATGATCGCCGGGCTTTAATCTCAACCACCCTATTTGGTTTGGGGAGCTCTGGGCACTGTCTTCAAGGCCTATGTTAAACTTAGTTTGAACTAGACTAGAGGGCGTGTTTGGAGGCTCTATGAGCGGGGAAAATGGGAGGGTGAGCTAACTATAGTAAGCTGGTGGTACCCGTGATAGTCAAGACAAAGAGTCCCCACATCTTGTGAAACACTTCCATCTGGTCATTCAGTTTGTAGTTCAGCTTCTCGTATGATGCTGTGCCAGCCATGGCCGATGCCCATTCTTCAACTAATGGTGGGTAGACGGATTTTCAGTTATCAGGTTGTGGACTGTAGTCACTGTCAGGTGTTCAGACAATTTTTTTGGTGCGAGGAGACTTCTTCCATATTGTGTCGGAGTGTTAGATCCAAAGAAGGTTGGATCTGCAAGTCAGTGGCATTCTGAAGATTATCCCACTGTGCCATCCAGTCATGTTGAACCATTGGCCAACGCCATAATATGTATTGTCTCCATGAACATGTCCACATCCCCAGCAGCAAGAAGAGACCGCTAACTTCGTCCTGTGGAGCTTAAAGGGTGATCAGTGCCAGTCGTGAAGGATCTTGAAGTGGCTAGATGGAGGTCAGTTGCTTTTCCCTCAAACTTACTTCCTGGAGGAAGAGGAGTTTGTCAGGGAGGCGGAGAGATATGGTTTCCAATACTTGTACAGGCGGGTCACGATGGGTTTCGAGTATGCGTGATCTATGAGAATGTTATAAAGGCCTGTGATAATTTTTTTTGTACTTTCCCCCCTTAAGATAAATACCAGTGGAGTCACTTAGTGATTGCCTCTTATTTTCCACAGGAATTTAGCTTTCAAGTGATGATAATGTAGATATTTTGTTCGGGGTGCTATTCCTGACTCCGTCAGCAAGGGTAACTAGGTGTCCTTTGCAAATCAAATTTTCCAGTGTTCTGATGCCCTTCCCAGACCACAGGGCCCCCTGCGGGCTACTCTCCCTCCAATGTAAGATCTTGATTGTGCTAAAGTGGGGCTGAGGAGTTGGTGATCCCCTTTCTTTTTAGAGTTCTGTGACTTTCTTCTCAGATCTTCAGAGTACCTTGAAGTATTGGGTTGGTGTCAGCTATCGGCATTATTGTCTTTGTTATACACCACTGAGACATTGTTGAGTGCTTCTTGAATGTATTTCTCTAGAAGCTGGCAGTGCGGGGATTCAAGCATAGGTTGGAAGTAGTAGGTGAACTGGGAAAGGTGTATTGCCGCATGGTACCTCAAGTCTAGGGAGACTTGAGTCCTCCAGAGTTGGTGTTTGTGCAGAGCTTAGCTGCTGAGTCTTGAGGCAGCTCCCTGCCAGATGTATCGATTGATCCGAGACGCTATACGGCATAACTGTGGCAGGGGTACCGGTACCAGCAGCATGCCAAAGACCTAATTAAAGAGGTGGCTATGACCATCTTGATGGTTTGGATCATTCCCCATAGTGGGAGTTGTAGATGTTGGAAAGTCCTTAAATCTCTTTGCATCTGATCGTTAGTCAACATTGTGGGTTAGTTTGAATTGAGACTCCAAGATATTTAATTTGTGTCGGCATCCAAGGAAACTGTGAGCCATGCAGGCTATATACTGTTGGAACTGTGGTCAAAGGGAGGGCCTTGCTTTTGGACCAGTTGATGCGGTAGCTGCAGAAGATGGAGAAACCACCATCTACTCCATTAGAACTGGGATGTAAACAGCTAGAGAAGAGAGAGTTAATAGCATATCATCTATGTAAAGCATTAGCTTATGTTCCCCTTCTGGCATAGGCATTTCTTTCACTGCTGGTGACTTGTGAATTGTTATCTCCAAATGTTCTAAGGCCAAGATGAAACGTAGTGGGAGAGTGGGCGCCCATGTTTGGTCACTCTGCAGATGTTCAGGGGAGGAAATCAGAAGCTGTTGCAGCTGATTAATGCTGCTGGTGTATGATAGAGCCCACAAAGCCACATAAGGAATGTAGGTCCAAGACCCTGGCACCCCAGGGTCCTGTAGAGAGAGCCTCACACCATCCAGTCAAAAGCCTTCTCCACATCGAGGGAGAGGGCAAGCCGTTCCGTGTTTACCTTTCTGGCGGACCAATCAAGGTGGGGCATAGACTGTAGATGTCAAATAATCGTCAAAGGGACAAATTCCACTTGATTGGCATAAATAAAGGGACAAGATGTACATTTTGAGCTCTTTTGGATAGGATGTTGGCAAAAATATTCACATCTGAATTGACGAGCGAAATCGGACAGTGGTTTTCACAATACAAATGGTTTCTCTCCTGCTTTAGTATCCGCTCCATTAAGGCCTGGGTACATTCTGGTAATGAAGGAGTTTGTGCATTGGAGACTCTAAACAATTTTCCCAGTAATAGTACAGAGTTTGACGCTGATTTTATAAAAATACTATGGGGAAGCCATCCATTTCTGGTGCCCTGCCTTTTGGCATTGCTTTAATGGCTTCCATGACTTCGCCATCCGTTATTTCTCCTTCAAGATCTGCTTGACAGTCTGGCATCCGGTCCGCTTGGGAAGGTCCTTAAAAATAGTTTTCTTGAGCCTTGGTGTCTGAGGCTTCAGAAGTATATAGGGCGGAGTAGTACTGTGCATTTTCTGTAACAATGGCTGTCGTGTGAGTGGCTAGTCTACTGTCCCGTCCATATATAGCAGGGACTGGAGATTGCGCTGCCCAATGGTTCCGTTGGAAGGCAAGTAATACTTGCCATTTCTGATGGATACATCTGCCAGTGGATTCCTCACCTTGTGAATATCCCCTGCGCCAGCAACATTCGGAAACTTTTGTAGCAGTCCACGCCGATGGGGTCGAAGATGACGTCACAGAGGCACGGCTCCGCTCGCGACTCCACTGACGTCACCGGCTCCATAAGAAGACCTCGTCGGCGTGATGACGTCAGTTCCCTTTTTTCCGCGCCGACGACGCCAACGGATTTCGGGAATCGTTACTGGTAGCTTTACCTGTTACTTTGTGTTTATTCCGAAGTTTCTCTGTCTTTCTTCGAGAATGTCGGCAAGGAAGTCTGGTTTCAAGCCTTGCCATGAATGTGGCAAACACATGTCCATCACTGACCCGCATGACGACTGCGTTTGGTGTTTGTCATCGGACCACGATGTTGAAGGATGTTCGTGTTGCAGGAAGATGAGCTCGAAGGCTCTTAAGGAAAGAGAGGCAAAGCTCTTTATCGCCCGGATGAAGAGAAAGGAGAAAAGAGGTAGAAGAAGATCCAGGTCGAGGTCGGCTTCCAAGTCGACTTCGGGACATGCTTCAAAGAGCAAGAAACATAAGAAGAAAAGGAGGCATTCGTCTCATCATAAGGCCTCGACGTCGAAGTCTAAATCACCTGCTCGGCGTCGAAGGGAGTAAGTGTCTCCTTCTCCTGTCCCGGCTTCGCCTCTTGCTCCTTCTCCTGTGTTTTCTCCGGCTCCAGCTGATTCGCCGGTGCCGGCGTCCTCTCCGGCGCCGAGGGCTTCTCCGGGTCCTGCAGGTCCTTCGGCTCCGTCTCCGACTCCGGCCCAGGATGAGGATGATCAGGCTCCGGGTGAGTCTGTGACGCCGCAAGTTCCACCGTCGGCGCCGGCAGGCCCGAGTCCGGTGTTACCTGACCAGTATCCGGCATTCCCTAATCCAGGTCAGGACCCCTCGCATTATCTCAATGCGATGTATGGGGTGTTCTCACGGGCCATGTATTCCTCTGGTGCACCTATGGGTCCGATGGGTCCGATGGCTTTTAATCTGGGAGTGCCGCAGGTTTATCCTCAAGCACCGTTTATGCCTTTCTTCCCAGCGACGCCGTCTTGGCAGATGCCGGCGCCGAAAACATCGACGCCGCTTCCCTCTTCACCGGCGCCGACTCGACCTCGTTCGACGCCGGCTGCTCCAGCTGATCCGCGTTCGACGCCTCTGCCGGCGCCGTCGGATTCGATCACGGCGCCGCCGACGCCGCAGGTGCGGATCCGTTCCAGGAGGGAGGCGCAGAGAGTGCTGGAGGAGAGGCGCTATCTTATGGATGAGGCTGAAGAGGGAGAATTGGTCGAATCCGATGAGGTGTTTGACGAGTTGAAGGAGGCAAGTGGGTTGGATTTGTCTCCGGAGTGGGAGATCACTCCTCCTTCAGATGAACCTTCTAAAGACGCGGCACCTTATCATGCTGTAATCAGAAAGGCTGCAGAGTTGTTGGACCTTCAATTGCCATCTGTTGAGTTCAAGTCCAATATCTTGACTGAGGTGTTGCACTCTCCAACTGCGGTGTCAGAGCCGCTGTTGCCTTTTAATGAAGCTATATTGGAGCCTGTGTTGGATGTGTGGCGCAAGCCTTTTTCGGCTCCTGCAGTGTCCAAGGTGGTTGCAAGGAGATATAGGGTGGCTCCGGGGGATCCTGAGTTTTTGTCATCACACCCTTCACCTGAAAGTCTGATCGTTCAGGCTGCTTGTTCTGGACGTTCAAAAGGTGCTTTTCCTCAGGTCCCAGGGGACAGAGAGGCCAAGAAGGTGGACCAATCAGCCAAGAAAGACTTTTCTTCAGCCAGTATGGCATTAAAGTCTTCTAATGCGACTTGTTTATTGGGGCGCTATATCCATGCGCTTATGGATTCAGCTAAAAGGTTGGCTCCGAAGCTGTCGGAGGAGGATAGGGCAGGCTTCAGTGAAGTACTGTCGGATGCCCAGGTGGCTGCTCGCCAGGTTATACAGAGTGGCTTGGATACAGCAGACTCAGTTGCCAGGGTCATGGGATCTTCAGTTGCCACCAGGAGGGGTGCATGGCTTAAGTCCTCCGAATTTTCTTCGGATGTCCAGTCGACCTTGTTGGACTTACCTTTTGATGGGTCTGGTCTGTTCGGGAAGAAGGCTGATGCTGCTCTCGAGCGCTTCAAAGAGAGTAAGGCTACGGCTAGGTCGTTGGGCCTTCAATCCCAGCCGAGAGGTACTTTCAAGAGGTACAGAGGTTTTGGAAGGGCGAATTTTCGTTCTTATAGACCAGCCCAGCAGCAGCAAAGCTCCAAGGGATATAGAGGAAGACTTAGAGGTCGCTCACGTGGCCGTCAACTCTCCTCCTCCTCTTCCTCTTCCTCAGCCCCTCCCACCACCGCAAAACAGCCCTAGATTCGACATTCCGGATCATGCTGGTCCTGTGGGGGGCCGGCTTACCCATTTTCTGCAAGATTGGGAGTCTGTAACTACAGATCTCTGGGTTCTGGATCTTGTAGAAAATGGGTACGCCCTTCCCTTTCGGGAATTTCCTCCAATTTACCCTCCTTGCCAGGGTGCTTGCTCGGAGGACCACCGTCTTCTCCTGCAGGAAGAAGTCCTGAAGTTGTTTCAGAAAGGTGCGATAGAGGTGGTTCCGGAGCAGGAGAGGGGTCAGGGATGCTACTCCCGGTATTTTCTGATCCCAAAGAAGGACGGCAGATTGCGTCCGATACTAGACCTCAGAATCCTGAACTTTTACCTGAAACAGGAAAAGTTCAAGATGCTCACCCTTGCGCAGGTTCTTCAGGCGCTGAATCAGGAGGACTGGATGGTGTCGCTCGACTTGCAGGATGCGTATTTTCACATCCCCATTCTGAAGTCGCACAGGAAGTATCTCCGTTTCACGGTAGGGTCGCAACATTATCAGTTTGCGGTCCTCCCGTTTGGTCTTACTTCGGCACCTCGAGTCTTTACAAAGGTGATGGCAGTGGTTGCAGCCCATCTCAGGAGATCGGGAATTTCGGTTTTCCCTTATTTGGACGACTGGCTGATCAAGGCGGAGTCGTCGGAGAAGGTGCTGTGTCATCTGCAGGTTACAACTCGGCTGTTGTACAGATTGGGTTTTTCGATCAACGTGCCCAAATCTCACCTGGTGCCCTCTCAGCGCAACCTGTTCATAGGTGCGGTACTGGACACTACTGTGTGTCGAGCATTCCCTCCTCCTCAAAGGATTCTCGACATACAGGAAATGATTCCTTTGTTTTTCAGCGGAGCGGTTGTTCCAGTTCTGAAGGTCCTTCGCCTGCTCGGTCTGTTCGCTTCCTGCATACTGTTGGTCAACCATGCACGCTGGCACATGAGGGCGCTCCAGTGGTGCCTCCGCAAGCAGTGGTATCAGCACAAAGGGGATCTCAGGGAGTCTGTGAGGATCTCCAGAGAAGCTGCAGCGGATCTATCTTGGTGGAGCGTGGAGGGCAATCTGTCTCAAGGAAGGCCCTTTCATCTACCTCCATCGGCGACCACAGTGGTAACGGATGCATCCACTTTAGGGTGGGGTGCGCATCTGGGGGATCTGGAGATCAAAGGTCTTTGGTCTCCAGAGGAAAGGTTGCTTCACATCAACCTTCTAGAGTTACGGGCGATACGCTTGGCGCTCAAGGCCTTCCTCCCTTCCCTTCGCGGTCAGTCTGTTCAGGTCCTGACGGACAACACTACCGCGATGTGGTATATAAACAAGCAGGGAGGAGTGGGGTCTCTTTGTCTATGCAGAGAGGCCCTGCGTCTTTGGTCCTGGGCTCAGGACCATCGGATTTGTCTGATGGCGAATCATCTGGCCGGGGTGCTGAACGTGCGTGCGGACAGTCTCAGTCGGCAGTTCTCCGCCGACCACGAGTGGAGGCTCCATCCGGAGGTGGTTCGTCACGTCTTCCGGACGTGGGGAACTCCTCGGGTGGATCTGTTTGCCACTTTCGAGAACGCGCACTGCCTGTCATTCTGCAGTCTCCAGTATCCGATGCAGGGGGCGTTGGGGGACGCGTTTCAGTTGAGTTGGGGCTCACGACTCCTTTACGCGTTTCCTCCCATACCCTTGATTCCTCGGGTTCTGAGGAAGATTGGCCAAGACCGGGCCCAAGTTATATTGATCGCCCCGGATTGGCCAAGAAGGGTGTGGTACACAGATCTTCTCCACCTCTCCTCGTGCCCTCCGCTCCGTCTCCCTCTGAGGGCAGACCTCCTCTCGCAGTCGGAGGGGCAGGTTCTACACCCCCACCTCCAGAGCTTACACCTTCCTGCCTGGAGATTGAACGGGGCAACCTGAATTCTTTCTCTCTCCCGCCAGATGTGGTGGATGTTATTTTATCGGCCAGGCGACACTCCACCAAATCCATATACTCCTATAGGTGGTCTAAGTTCGTTCTCTGGTGTGGAGAGAGGTCGATTGATCCCTTGAAGGCTCGTTTGTCTAACATTCTGCAGTTTGCTCTTTCTCTTGCTCAGCAAGGCTTTGCTGTGGCTACTGTAAAGGGATATTTATCTGCTTTGTCGGCTTTCCTATGCCTGCCGGATCAGCCGTCCTTATTTAAATCACCTATTGTGCTTAGGTTTCTCAAGGGCCTTACGAATAAATTTCCTCCTACTCCCTTTATTGTACCTCAGTGGGACTTAAATCTTGTACTGACTTATCTTATGGGTTCTCCTTTCGAGCCCTTACATAAGTGTCCCTTGAGGCTGTTGTCTTTTAAGACGGTTTTCCTCGTTGCTATCACTTCGGCAAGGAGAGTAAGTGAGCTTCAAGCTCTTAGTTCAAAACCCCCATTCTTGACTGTGCATGCTGAACGAATGGTTCTCCGGACCAGGGCTGCGTTTTTGCCTAAGGTGGTAACTCCCTTCCATCTGGGGCAGTCCATTACCCTTCCTTCCTTTTATCCTCCCCCACACCCTTCCAAGGAGGAGGAGAGACTTCACCGCTTGGACCCTAAGAGGGCGGTGAGCTTTTACCTGGACAGGACTAAGGACTACAGGATTGATGACCAGCTCTTTGTGGGCTTTGCTGGCTGCAGAAAGGGTCGTGCGGTGCACAAGCGCACTCTTTCAAGATGGATTGTGCTATGCATCAAGATCTGCTACTCCCTAGCTGGTAAGGAGCCTCCGGAGGGTTTAAGAGCTCATTCCACTAGAGCAAAGTCTTCTACCTCTGCTTTGTCTAGGGGTGTTCCTGTGGAGGACATTTGTAGGGCGGCAACTTGGGCCTCCCTTCACACCTTTGCAAAACATTATTGTTTAGACTCTGAGGTGAGGAGGGACGGACATTTTGCCCGTTCCGTCCTTCAGGATTTTCTGGTATAGGGGGATGGACACCCTCCTCCGGGAGTGGGGACTGCTGTGGAATCTATTCACAAGGTGAGGAATCCACTGGCAGATGTATCCATCAGAAGAACAAGTTACTTACCTTCGGTAACGCTTTTTCTGGTGGATACAGTATCTGCCTGTGGATTCCTCACTGACCCACCCGCCTCCCCGTTGTCCATCCTTCTATACCAGTGACTCTGACGGTAATTCTATTGATGATTTCAAATGTATTTATGACTGTCAAGGACATTGGGTTATTTCTAGTGCTTTGATGTTTCTTCTCCGCACTGTGTGTGTTGATATGCATATTGTGTACTGTGTATGCTGTTTATGTACATATTGCTGTCAGTCCGTCCGTGTGCCTCGAAGGCACGGAAAAAAGGGGCGGAACTGACGTCATCACGCCGACTAGGTCTTCTTATGGAGCCGGTGACGTCAGTGGAGTCGCGAGCGGAGCCGTGCCTCTGTGACGTCATCTTCGACCCCATCGGCGTGGACTGCTACAAAAGTTTCCGAATGTTGCTGGCGCAGGGGATATTCACAAGGTGAGGAATCCACAGGCAGATACTGTATCCACCAGAAAAAGCGTTACCGAAGGTAAGTAACTTGTTCTTCTCCTCCTTCATAGTGGCGGCTCTTAAGGCTGTGAAGGGCCTTTTTGGCGACCGTCGCAAGCAGGGAATGAAGTTCGCATTTTTTGGTTGTGACTAAGCGAAGATTCGTAGGTGTAAAGACTCTCTGGTACAAGTGGGTCATAGTTAGAATCTCTTCTTCTAAGGTAAGCCTGCTTTGCAGGGTTAATTTCTTTGCCCCCTTCGAATTGCTGATCATCGGGGCTCTCATGTATGCGTTTTTGCCATCTACAGGACTTGCAGAAAAGATACAGGGCATTATTGAGGTCTACATAATTCTGTAGGTAACCCAACAGTTTCCGCTTGTTCTCAAAGTTTGTACCTATGTGTATCCATTCTCTGGACTCTTTCATGGGGGAATTGAAGGTGGCAGTCTAGTTCCAGAGAGATTGGGGCATAATCCCAGACACATTGCACTGCTACCGTGCAGGGTACGACCTTTGGCATTCTGAGAAGAAGAAAATAGATGCAGGGTTCAACATTGTGCAAGCATGAGTAGACAGTGTATTCCCGGTCAGTCAGGTGAATGAGTCTCCAAGGGTCCACCTGTCTTTGATTGGTTACTAGGTTGTGTAAGAGCTGTTGTGGATGTGGCTGTCCGGATCGATCCCGAACAGAATCGGGGCAAAGTTCCAATAACTGGCCACTATGAGCATGTGTTCATGCCTCTGTCAAGATTTTAATACATTTGGAGAAAACATATGTTAATGGCATGTGTGCTGTAGATCACATCCTTTGCATACTCCTGCCATCTAGTTTTGGGTCCGGATGTTTGCAAGTCATTTTTTTTCGAAGTCCTTCCAGTCACGAGGTAAGATTATCCTCCTTGCAGTAACACACATTTGGCATCGACTCCATTGTTGGATTGTTTTTTTCCGCCATCGGGTTCAGACGTGAATTGCTACAGTCCGGTTCGAGCCGTTCTTCGGGTTTCCCTCGGTGCGCAATCCACTGTACACTCGATGGTATTGTTTTCGTAATCGTATATCCCGCTTCTCCGCATATCAGTCAAAGAAAAACTTAAATTTTGATTGGGGAAACTCATGTAAGGTCGCCAGGCTGACCGCGTTGGTCCACCTCGCAGTCGATGGAACGGACTCCATTCAAAATCTGTTCTCGGTGCCACACGAAGTACCCGTGCACCGACTCGCACAAAGTGTGCAACTTATGTTTGTCCCCCGAGCACAATGAATAGACTGCAATGTGTGCAGATCGGTTTGATCCAAAAAACTCTCCGCGATCGTGTGGCTCGATGTCGTGAAATGCAGAGCCAGAACGTCGAATATACGCCAGACATCTTCGGCGAAGGTCCCAAGCAGGAGGAATTCGACGCACAAGGTGCCAAAGAGGAGATGGAGGAGCAGTCCATCTCTGTGCTTGGAACTGACTTGGAGATAGAAGAGGACCATTGGGCCAAGGTCAAGGTCGCGTGAGTACAGAACACCCCTTGCCCCGAAATACTAATCCAATCAAACATAAGGCTTCGGTGTCATCCCTACCTTCGAGTCACGGTCGGCACCGAGACAGTTTATAATGCCCCGCAACAAGTAATCATGCCTTCCGGCTCGGGGCAGAATCGACCTAAAACTGGGTTGGAGCCGAAACCAGGGAGCTTCAAGCCAAAACATGCTTCAGAGCTGTTGACTTGGCCTTTTTTTTGCAGGGTCATCCCTGAACTTTTTGTCTGCCTTCTAGCCTTTTTTCTGACGTGGTGGTTTTAGGACTCTAGGCACTTTAGCACTGCTGTTCAGTGTAAAGTGTGTGTGCTCTCTGTGGTAAACATGGTAAGCTTGGTCTACACCTGTTTGGCATATTTAATTTTAGCTGTCAGTCCCTTGTAAAGTGGTATCTCATATACCCGGGGCTGGTAAATTAAATGCTACTGGTGGGCTTGCAGCGCTGATTGCGCCACCCACCAAAGTAGCCTTGCAAACCTGTCTCAGGCCTCTGCCATTGCAGGGCCTGTGCGCGCAGTGTTCATGCCGCTGTGACGTGGCACATAGTGTGTGTCATGTCTGTGACCCCCTTTTTAGGTCGAGCCTAATAAGCGCGCAAGCTCTGCTTAGGATCTGACCTTTTAGAATAGGTCTGTACTTTTTGGAAAACTCGTGCATGTACTGCACTGTTTCCAATGAGTACTCGTGCATGTAAGGCATCCACCTTGCAGGAGCGAGCAGCAGCGCCATCTGTTTGCAATTATCGTGACCGCGCTTTGGAAACAGATGGCGCCGCTGCTCGCACCTGCAAGGTAAACACTGTAGATGGACTGAGCCTCGTCCTTCTGAAGCAGCCTGAGGCACTTACATTAGACAAAAGCAGCAAGTTTCTGCTGTGCTGCTTAACTTTATTTGTTCTTGCCGACATTTCTCAAAAATGGTGCTAATCGTGCAAAGGGAGCAGTACGAGTACCCCTGATCAGGACTGTTATGTTTATTGGGTTGGTAGTATTATGTTCTGCAGAATTGGCTTTCTCTCGTTTGAAAAGTACTCCGCTTTTGCAGTCATATGCACATTAGCAAAAGACACACAATTGATGGACGGAATGCAGAACAAATCAAAACATTCACCCCCAGTCAAGAGATCTGGGTTAAGTCCATCATTCTTTTGCTCACCATGCCACCCCAGTTTAGACCTGGCAATATGCAAATCAGTCTTGACCCTGTGCCTCATGGGAACAGTCCAGCCCAAACTGCCAATCCAGGTCCTCCCTTGACAAGCATCCTGGGACGGGTTTCGGGGTTTCACCCCTCTTCCGCCAGGATTGCTTGATTCCAGTGGCACAGTGAGCTCAGGACCCATGTCTAGGATACTTGTTTCCAGTCCAGGGAGGACCTGGATTGGCAGTTCGGGCTGGACTGTTCCCATGAGGCACAGGGTCTAGACTGATTTGCATATGGCTGGGTTCAAACTGGAATGGCATAGTGAGCAAAAAATGATGGATTTAGGCCCAGATCTTTGAACTGGGGTGAATGTATGACATAGTTATGCATTCTGTCCATCAATTGTTGTTTTTGCATTTGTCATATGCACATTAGGCAAAAATTACCGTGCCACTGACTCTGTCCCAGCCTAGAGCGGAGAGAATTTACACTGGACAACCAGGTTTAACTTTTAGCGTGGGATTCCACATCATCTGCTTTCGGGCAAATCTCATACTATCCCCCTGTCTAACTATAAATGTCAGTTTGTAATATAACTGGTGATCATTAGCCCGCCGTATGCCACAGACATGCCAACTCTGGCACAAGCGCCGCTAATGTGTTTTACGGGTAAACTCACAGTATTTACCAGAGCTGCCCTCTCAGTCAAGGGACTCAGGCGTGTGCACGTGTGTGCCTCTGACACCACGGCACACTTGTGTCCCCGCGCTGGCTCCAGACGACCCTTTCCATGGCCCGGGGCCTGGTATTTCTGGCAACTGGTTTCCGGCAGCCAGAGGCTCCTCCATGCTTGGGTTAGGAGCCAGGGCGTAGCTGCGTACCTGCACCTCGCGTCTGCACGGCCTCTGCCTCGAGCCTCACATTCCTGGGACACACCTCACAGGAGGCACAGGTGTCCTCGGCTCGGCTTAAAGGGGCAGAGTCCGCAAACAAAGTATGCTGCGTGCTGGCAGTAAGTGCCAACCTACGCACTGGGCGAGCACGCACTGCTTCCTGTCAGCTGAGCTCGCGCTGCGGTTATTGCTCGTGGGCCGAGCCTGCCTTTCAGCTGCCTGCCAGGTGAGCTTTATTTACCTGCTCTGCTGCCTGAGGTGAGATTACGGTTCTGCCTGAATTGAGGTTAGGTGGTAATGCTCCTGCATGAGAGGTGAGCTTCCTACACTTATCCAGCATTGGGGTATCTTTCATAGATTCACATGCCTGAATCATTCCCCGTCATCGGGATGGGAGTCCCCGGTATATAACAAAGCAATGTCTTAGTAGACATATAGAGTAATAGGCCCCAAAAAGGCCTTATCTTAGTAACATATCCACGTCCTTATGTAAAAAAGGACCAAAGTTTGGCAAGTAGCCAATCAGCTAGCACCACCCTCTAGAACCTTCCTGGAAGGAGCTCTAGTCCCCCAGATTTTCTACCGCACGTCATGCTAAGGGAGTCTCCACTGAGCTCTGCTCATTTCTTCTGGATTTCTAGTGTGGATTTCCAGTGTTTCTTGCTCAAACTTACTTGGTTTTGTCATGGCTGATATCCCGAAGAATGGACTGTTCAGGTCCTGTGCTTCTTGTGGGGAAAAAGAGGCTTCACGTGGACGACCAACATAAAGACTGTCTTTATTGTCTTTATCCTAACCACACTTCAAAGGACTGGAAGGTATGCCGTACCTTTTCATCTAAAACCCTTAAAGACCGCGAAGGGCGCCTTTTAATTTGGCTACAAAGACTTAAGGACAAGGACAATGTTGTGTCCTCTGAGGAAAGTGAAGGTTCTTCTATCTCCTCTCGCTCCTCACAAAAGAGACCAAGGGTGTCATCTCCGGGCCCTTCGTCACAGCCACCTCCAAAGAAGACGCACAAAAAGTCTTCAGAGGTCCTGGCCATGCCTCTGCCAGGGATTGCTTCTCCGGATGTGCAACATGCCTTTAAGAAGCTAGTTTCCACCTCGTCGACGGTGGCCTCATCGACGAGGAGATCTCAATCGACGGCAGTCCAGGTTACCTCGTCGACGGCGACAATATCTACGTCTGTCGCATCCCAGTCTTTGACCACATCGATGACGACACTCCATCGTCGACAGCTGGTAAATCTATCTCGTCGACGCTAACAATTAAAAAGTCATCGTCAGTTAAGCTGCCGACGACGGCATCGACACCATCGACAAACTTCCTCGTCGACATCATCGTCGACGAGGACACAGTCGACGAAGCCTTCGTCGTCGACATCGTCGACGAGGACGCAGTCAACGAGAACACCGTCGACGAAGCCTTCGTCGTCAACATCGTCTATGACACCGTCGACGAAGCGAACATCATCTTCGACGACACCGTCGATGATATCGTCAACGACGTCTCAAATGTCAATGATGCCTGTCTATACTACACCGTCTACGACTCTACCGTCGACGGTTATAGACTCTGATGTGCAAAGTGCTTACGTGCACCTCAAAATAACTAAACGTGCACTGACTCCGGCTCTCACTTCACCTAGTAGGGTCCCAACCTTACCTCCGGCTCAACTTTTTGAGGAGGAAGTATCGGATGACGACAGTTTGTTCCCTGCTGCGACAAGTCCATCACAACTGCACGTGAAATATCAGGATATCTCGGACTATGATGACATTGAACAGGAATACCAGGAGGTTTCACCTCAGGAATATGTGCAGCCTGCACCATCCATGCTTTGTCTGCCTGCGTCTCTAGTCACGGATCTCCAATTCCTGATATCTGATTGTAAGCAACGGTTTCCGACGCCGGCTCCTTCCCCGACGCCAGTTGGGCCTCCAAGGCCACGACCGCCTCCATTGGTTTTGCAAACAGAGCCTGTCACGCCACCACCTCGTCTCACCACAGATGAAGACGATGAAGAGGACCCTGAAGGAGAGCTTCAGGATGTCCAATCTCATCAAGACGAATGGGATGACTACATTCTTCACTGCCCAGTTTCTCCAACCCCTGCCACAGCCGACTCGCCGCCGGAGGACATTGGCGGCTTTCATAATATCATAGAGAGAGCGGCCCAGCGCTTTCAGATACCTATGCCCTCGCACCAACAAGATTGTTTACTCTATGATTTCAAGGAACCTTTTAAAAAGTCTGTCTGTGCAATCCCTATGATAGACTACATTTGGGAACAAGGCATAAAGATTATGCAGAATCCTTCCTCGGTCACTCCAGTTTTACCGCGGCTGGATAAAAAAATATAAGGCGCCAGACACTGCCCCGGCTTGTCTTACAGGCCATCCAAAGCCGGACTCTGTCATTACCCAGGCCGCACAGAGGAGGTAAAAAAAACCATCTGCTTTGTTGACGGCTCCACCGGACAAGGAGGGTAGGCGGCTAGAAAACATCGGCAAACGGTTTTCCTCAATGTCTGCTTTGACAGTGCGTGCTTCCAACGCCCTGGCACTGTTGGGACGTTACAATCGACAGATGTGGGCGGACATTGCACCATACTTGGCAGACTTACCTGAGGAGTCAAAAGAAGAGGCAAAGAAGATCTTGCTAGAAGGGGAAAGATCTGCCTCTGAAATTATAGACTGCGCAATGGATATTGCTTCAACCGGATTCCGCCAACTTGCGGGCGCAGCTGTCCTGCGACGCCAAGGTTGGCTAAAGGCAACCTCCTTCAGACCGGAAGTCCAAACCAAAGTACTGGACATGCCATATGACGGCCAACTTCTCTTCGGCACGCATATTGATGAGGCATTACAGGTTATTAAGAAAGATACAGATACCGCCAGAGCTTTGGGTACCTTACAATTCCGGAACCTTTCCTTTCGAGGTTCAAGAGGGAGAGGTCAACCATCGACTAGAGGAGATTTTCAGCAACGGTCTTCCTTCCCTTCCTCCCAGCAATACCGTTCGCAATCCCAACAGCGACAACAATCCTCATACAATAGATCTTCCTTTCGTGGTAAAGGAGGAAGACAAAAGGACGCCGCTCGACGGCAATGACTTTCAACTACAGCCGGTCTCAAACTCCTCTCTACACTCCAAGATTGGAGGAGAAATGTCCCACTTTCTTACAAATTGGCAAAGAATAACTACAGACCGTTGGGTTCTACAATTAGTCCAATTCGGCCATTCTCTAGAATTCATCCGGATCCCTCCTCAAACCCCTCCCCGCCCAATGCTTCACAAAAACCTACGTCCTTTACTTTTGGAAGTGAAGCTTATTCTCCAAAAGGGAGCTATAGAGAGATTTTCCCCAAGTCAATGGGGAAAGGGGTTTTACTCCCGTTTCTTCATCATCCGAAAGGAGGAGAAAAAATGGAGACCGATATTGGACTTGAGGAATCTGAACAAGTTTTTGAAAAAACAGTCGTTCCGTATGGTCACCATTCAGGAGGTACTACATCTTCTCAATGCGGATGACTACATGGTGTCGCTAGACCTGCAAGGCGCCTACTTTCATATACCAATACACCGCAACCACAAAAAGTTCCTACGTTTCATGGTGGCGGGCAGGCATTACCAGTTTCGAGTTCTGCCGTTTGGACTCAAATCGGCACCACGCATTTTTACCAAATGTCTAGCTCCAGTGGCTGCATATCTACGCCAGCATCACCATCAAGTCTTCCCATATCCTGCCGGAGGTGCGTCGCTGTGTCTTGAATGTGTGGGAGCCCAATGATTATAACGCGGCGCAGACTCGGTGGGCGGCCCTGGGCTACATGATTGCCAAGAGGGATATAGCGCAGCTTTGGGGCTCCCAGTGGCCACCCACCGTGTCAGTATGGAAGGAAAACATGGACTGGTGTATGTTTAGGGAGAAGACTGTATATGTGGCCCGCGGTAAACCCGGGGCATGGGGTAGAATTTGGGGGCAATGGAACGTATATCGTGGGGGTATCTGTACGCCCCCCCTAGTGGACACCGATATTGCTTTGTCCCCCTGACCCTTGATGGTTCCTCGTAACTGATTGTATAATCGCATATATGGATGTTCCTTTCCCGTTACCCCCCCCCGATCTTTCAATACTCCCTCCTGATGATAGCTAATTGAAGTCTTGGAGTAAAAGTCCCCCGGATGTAGCCTGACCCACGTTTTCTGCCTGTATGCCTCGCCTTTTGTTTTTTGTTGTTATTTATGTTAAATGTATGTCTCCTGCTTCTCTCGAGCTATCCTGAGCCATTTATGGGGCGGGGCCCCAGGTGTCGCTTACTGCTTTAACTAATGTACGATCATTTCTGAATCTAGCGGCCGGCCCTGGTGGTTGTAGGCCCATGCTTGTATCTGATTTATTGTTTCAATAAAATTTTGAAAAAAAAAAAAAAAAAAAAAAAGTCTTCCCATATCTAGACGACTGGCTCGTCAAGTCTCCATCTCTAGAAGGCGTGTCCAGGTCTTCCAGCGCCTGTCTGACGCTTTTCAATGCTCTGGTGCTGACTCTCAACCGGGACAAGTCTGTCCTTCAGCTGTCTCAGCGCATGAATTTTCTGGGCGCTACACTCTACACCATACAAAGGAGGGCATTTCCATCTCAAGAACGCAAAGACAAACTTCAGTCGTTGGCGCTCCGGATAATGTCCAAGAAGACGCTGTCGGTGCGTCTCTTCAAATCCCTACTCGGGATGATGTCCTCTTGCATCCTATTAGTTCCGCATTGTCGTCTTCATATGCGACCCCTTCAAGAAGCGCTGTCGGATCAATGGGTCCAGTGTACGGGGTCCTTCGTCATCCAGGTGACCCCGGCGATCAAAAAGACTCTACGGTGGTGGTTTTGCCCCCGGAACCTTTCTCAAGGCTTGCCTTTCTTGCTTCCTGCTGCTCCTCATATCCTCACCACAGACGCCTCCTTAGAGGGCTGGGGGGGCTTTCCTTCAAGAACTACAGATAAGCGGAAAGTGGTCCCCTTCCGAGAAGGCACTTCACATAAATCTTCTAGAGCTGCGCGCAGTCTATCTAGCTCTGGTGGCTTTCCTTCCACGAATCAAAAACTCCCTAGTGCTTGTCAGAACAGACAATACCACGACGATGCACTATTTGAACAAACAGGGGGGAACTCGTTCGCGAACACTCTCTCACGAGTCGCAAAAAATTTGGAACTGGCTGCTCAGTCACAACATCTCTCTCCGAGCAGAGTATGTTCCAGGCGCCCACAACGTGTTGGCAGACTCTCTGAGCAGAAGACAGGCAGCATGCCACGAGTGGGAGCTGGATCGAATAGTCCTCAGCAACATATTTGCTCGATGGGGCACCCCTCTTCTGGACCTCTTCGCCACCCAGCAAAACGCCAAATGCCAACACTTTGCAAGCTGGCATCCATGTGGAAATATGGATTTTTATGATCAGTTATGTCCCCTATCTTGGACCCCAACGGTTTCATGTATAGATCATAAGTACATGTATGTTTCCTCCAGTTCCAGTTATGAAGACGCAAACACATGTGCGTCCACCGTCAACATGTCCTCTTTCAGACCCGCCATGAATGGGCCGGATACTCTATTCCTAAGTATGAAAGGCCACCGGCTTTATATGGTTCACTTCCCACATTTCTTACAGTCCAGGCGAGTAGGCCCTGATTCTGCCATCAAGCCTTTTCTGCCTTCTGCCTCTGAAAGCTCCAGTCTGAGCTCGCATCTGTATCCATGAACTTTGTCCTACTCCCTGCGCGGCTAACGGTGCCTGACTCGACCTGTCTGCTTGCCAAAAACTGTATTTCACCTTCAAGATTATCTGCTCTGCTCCGCTCTTCACCCAATGCATTCCTGTCTAGTAGTTTAAGTAAACATTCTTTCAGCTACCGAGCAAAAGGCCCGGCTTCTCTGTCTTTATGCAAGTAATTCATAGCCCTGTTACTATGGAAGATTTCTGCCCTCGCATCTAGTGTAGACACTTAGACGCTTGTACACGCACTAACAGTCAGTATAGTCAGTATAGAATAAGATTCTATCCTAAGAGACCTTTCTTTTTTGGATAACACAGTTCTTTAAACATAGGATGTTAGATATGATTTGGGATTAGGTTGACATAACCCCAGACTTCTGTCTCCACATGTAGAGCTAAATGTCAAGTCCCCTTCACCCCCTAGTTGCACGTCAATCACACGTCATGCTGCTGCGCGCGCATCTCTGCCAAGTATTTCTGTTGACATTGCGAAATTCTTCCGTGGAACCACCCATTTATGACATCATATCCAATGACGTTCTTTAAGTTACGCCCAGTTACACCTATTCTAGTTACGCATGTATGTTCTTATCTTTGTTATCAACTGTTACGCCTCCTGCACCTGTTTCACTGTAATGCCTATTGTATAAAAATGATTACTTGTCAATAAAGTTTGTTCTTCACTTCCTGAACCTTCGTGGTGATGGAATATGGAGTCCATCAATTCGAATTGATTTTGGAATAAAGCCCGTTCCGAACCTCTAATACCACGGATTCTGCCTCTTATTTTACTGAGCTATTATTATAGATTTTCCGCATCAAATTAAGTTCCGGTAATTAAATTATTTACCACACCAACAAGGGTCTCTGGGGAATGCCTTTTCGATCGCATGGTGCAACGTCTTTGCGTACGCCTTTCCGCCTTTTCCCCTCATTCCCAGAGCCCTGTACACTCATATTTATAGCTCCAGCTTGGCCACGCCAACACTGGTTCACGGAACTTCACTTCCTCTCCCTGGAACCGCCAATCAAGTTGAAGCCGTTTCCATCTCTTCTAACGCTCAACAATCAGCAAGTTCAGCATCCGGATCTGGCATCTCTCATGTTATCAGCGTGGCTCCTGAGTTCAGAGAGTTTCAGGGCTTAGACATTCCTCCGGATTGCAGACAAATTCTAGCTCGAGCAGATAGTACCAACAAAACGTACTCATTAAAATGGAAGAGGTTTTGTATCTGGTGCAAAGCAAACAAATTACACCCTCTCTCCTCCACCCCGGAACAAATCTTGCTGTACCTCCTACATCTGGCAAAATCTGGTCTCGCTCATGCCTCCATTAAAGTCCACCTTGCAGCAATATCGTGCTTCAGGAGATCCTCTACAGGTCCGTCTTTGTGGTCTCATAGGCTTATTAAGCAATTCCTTAAAGGTTTGTTTAGAACATTCCCTCCAATAAAACCTGTACCACCGGCTTGGCATCTCAATACGGTTCTGGCTCAACTGATGAAACACCCGTTTGAGCCAATACACAGAGCAGATCTTAAGTATGTATCCTGGAAGATTGCGCTCCGAAGTTCATTGCTAAAGTTCCATCACAGTTTCATCTTAACGAACTTATCGTGCTACGTTCCTTCTTCCCGAATCCACAAACCGTAGCGGAGAAAACTCTACATTCATTGGACATTAAGCGCTGCCTGAAGTTCTACATTGATAGAACGAAAACGTTTCGTAAGTCTAATCAACTCTTCGTAGCGTACAGCAGACCTAGAAAAGGGCTACCGCTCACCAAACAAAGTATCTCACGCTGGATCTCTTCAGCCATCACCTTCTGTCACCAGCAAGCAGGGCGTCCACTGCGATCAACAGTTCGTGCCCATTCCACAAGGGCAATGTCTACTTCCATGGCACTGTTTGCAGGAGTGCCCATTGTGGACATTTGTAGAGCGGCCACATGGAAGACGCCGCATACATTCACCAAGCATTACTGCCTGGATACAGAGATCATGAAGGATGCTGCAGTGGGTCAAGCGGTACTCCGTCCTCTGTTTCATTAGAGGTGAGCCCTTCTTTTCATCCCACCATCCTTACCTCTTTACGCACATTTCGCACTGTGATAGGGTAACCAGATTCTCAAAACAAAAAACGGGGACAGGTCATAGACATAAAAGTAGGACTACGGTTTGCAGTAACCATCGACATAAAAGTAGGACTGTTTGACAGCTATCATAGACATAGAAAAAGGACTACAATGACAGCTCCCTCCACAGACCGAGATGAAGCATTACAGACAACAAATCCGCTGTCTTTTATTGGCACCCCTCTCCTTTACACAGCAGCATTAGTACTTTTTATTACATTTACACTTTTAAGGACTATAGCATATAGTTGCCAAAAATCAATAAAACATCACAGTCTAGCAAACGCCAGATTTACTAGCTTTATCAATGCTCGTTTCTATAGCTGCATGTCAGCACAACGTAAAGTACAACTCACCAATGTTGCTTAGTTGCTCATGACAGAAAGGCATGGGAGGTAAACTGCGGAATGCTAAATTGCCAAACGGCAGCCATGGACCAATGTAAAAAAAAAACACTTCTCTCCAGGTATTACTGCCTTAGGGTCTTAAGGGTGGCAAAGGCTGGCCGACCACACAGTCCTCCCACATTTGCGTTGTCACTGCTGGGATGTCATGTTACCTTACTGGGGTATGTATAGTGCACTCTAGCCATTGGTATCATCTCATAGTGCAATAAGCTCGAGCAGCGCTGCTCGCCTCTTCCACAGGTGTTAATACTGTTCCTTTAAGTCCTTTCCAGCTAAACAGTTTGCCGTGATCTGAAAGGTCAGTCAAAAGGTCAAGTCATAGCTTTGATATGGAGAACTCAGAGCATGCATCAATTGGTTATGAATAAAGCATGCAATGAGCAATGCATTAATCCTTGCACGGTATGCATAAGGGCTACTGAAAAGTTTGTATGGCTATGAATACAAGCTACAGGACGAAGAAATATTGTTTTATCCAAAGTAGAAACTTTGGCTGGCATGATGACGTAGGTGGCGCTGTGTGTAAAATATCTCTCTTCAAAGGATTTCCCTTCTTGCTACAGCGCTCACCTCGGTGACAACACATGCCGTAAACAGTGCAAAGAGAGCATGCGAGTGCATGCTCAAGCGGAACAATGAAAAACAGGGACATTTCTGTGTTTAACCTGGACACTGTTTGAAAACAGGGACATTTGAGTCACTTGGAGAAAAGTGTCGGGACATGGGGACACTTCTCCAAAAACGGGGACCGTCCTGGGAAAACTGGGACGTCTGGTCACCCTACACTGTGATGTATACATTGGCTGTGTCATTGTTTTCTAGTGCTTATACTTCTCACATGGATATGTTATTATCTAGTGGCTGTATATTTACTGTACCTTTCGAAATGTGCTTATTATTGCTTACTACTGTGATTCAGGCATGTGAATCTATGAAAGATACCCTAATACTGGATAAGGAACGCGTTACTTACCTGTAACTGCGGTTATCCAGTATTGGTATCTTTCATAGATTCACATGCAACCCTCCCACCTCCCTTGGGAGGGCTCGCCTGGATCTCTCAGTGATACAACTACTTAGCACTGTGCTTACGAAAATCTGAGTGACTAGAGCTCCTTCCAGGAAGGTTCTAGAGGGTTGTGCTAGCTGATTGGCTACTTGCCCAACTTTGGTCATTTTTTACATAAGGACGTGGATATGTAACTAAGATGAGGCCTTTTTGGGGCCTATTACTCTATATGTCTACTAAGACATTGCTTTGTTATATACCGGGGACTCCCATCCCGACGACGGGGAATGATTCAGGCATGTGAATCTATGAAAGATACCAATACTGGATAACCGCAGTTACAGGTAAGTAACGCGTTCCCTCTGCTTCATGAGAAATTAGCCTCTGCACTGCTGCTGGAAGAGATGAATTTGAACTGCTGCTGCAGACCTGTCAACTTGTGAATTTTTCTCACTGTGTGAGGGGGCGTGGCCATGAAGGGGGGGGGGGGGTTTAGTGCCGAGCACAGCCTGAAAAACGTATACATCTACAGCTACCCCTCCCACAATGCCTCCCCCCTCACCCCCCCTACCAACAAGCATTGGCATAGCCAATAGGTCTCGCCTTTGGGACCTTATAAGTATTTAATTATGCAGCACAATATCCTTGGTGCAACATCAACTGTTGCATGGCTAAACATTTATAATGTCCCAAAGGCGAGACCTATTGGCTAGGCTAATGCCTGTTACTGCATGTCAGTCACCCCTAAGGTAGGCCGTAACTAGCCCTATGGACAGGGTGCATTGTAGGTGAAAGGTAGGACATGTCCCTAATGTATGTGACATGGCCTGGTAGTGACAAACAGCCATTTTGGTTTCTCATTACTGTGAGGCTGCCCTCCCATAGGAATGCATTGGGGATTCCCTGATGAGTGTTTCAGTGGTAATTCCTGATACGAGAGGAGCGGCGTGGTCAAGTTTGGTATATTTAGAATAATGATGATAAATGCTACGCAATGGTGTGCGCAGATTTATTATACCTATTTTAGAAATGCCACTTTTGGAAGTTAGCATTTCTGTGTGCTATGTGTGTGTCTACCTGCCTGATGTGGATTACATGTCTGCCTTTGGAGTGACAGGGGGTGGTGAGGTGTGTGTGGCTCCAGGAGGGGCAGGGTGAGTCCGCGCTAGGCTGAATGGGACATCTGCATTTGGGTAGTGGGAGGAGTAGTCCCCTGACCAGGTCTGTGCCTGCCTATGTGAATGCTGGCTCCACCCCCCTGTGGTGTCTGATGACGAGCCCTCACCTGACAAAGGGGAAGAGGAGCTCTGTAGACAAAGTGCCTCGCACTCCCCAGAACCAGTTAAGACTGGTTCCCACCCCCCCACCCCCCAAGCCCTGTGCCAGGGCAGACGAAAAAAATGTTAGTATAAATATTGGGGCTGTGACCCCCATGAAAAGGTTGTGCTTTGTGCTTCCAGGCGACTTGCTGCTGCTGGGCCCCAGGAGGAACCGACACGAGGGACTGCCTCCCTGCTGGAGGGCCTTGTGTGCTGGCCTGCCTGGGCACAGCTGTGTTCCCTGGACCTTGAGGACTCTAGTGCCTGGAGAGCGCTTACTCTTTATATCCAGGAGTAGAGGTGCGCCTGGCCTCTGAAGCGCTAGGCTGCAGAGGCGTCCCGAGGGAATCCCGTTGTGGGGATTCCCCTGCACGACGCAGGGATCGAGCAGCAGCCCACCCCGCACTTTGCACTCTTCATTTAAGGCCTATCCTGCACTTGGGTTTCGTGAACATGAGCCCACCCCGCTGTTTTCTGCCTCTTTAGGCGGGAGCCCACCCTGCACTGGTGTCCGGTAGTGGCGGGGGCCTATCCCGCTTTTGGTACCTGTTACGAGCGGGAGCCCGCCTTGCATTTACTGGGAGGAAAGGACAAGCTCTGCAGCCGGCCCGGAAGTCGGGCATCGTGCCGGACTGTGGGCGGAGCCGGGAAAAGGAAACTGCCAGCCAATAGTAGCGCGGCCGGAGGCGATGCAGCGTCAGCCTGCTCAGAGGCAGAGCTCCCGCAGCCGCGGTGGGAGCCCTGCATGTGGTCCCAGGCGTCCGCAGAGTCTGGCCAGAGGGAGTCTGCAAGGAAGGAGCCGGTGGAGGCACATTGCTAGTGCCTTCCCCTCCAGCCAGAAGGAATCCCTGGAGAAGCCCTGGTGAGTGGGGCTGCGTTGGGGCCTTTTTCTTTTCAGCACGGACCGGAGGAGTCCAGAAGTCGAGCCCTGATGAGTGGGGGCTGAGTCAGGAGGATCGTTGGTGCCCGGTGAAGGCCCCCGGAGGAGCCCAAAAAAGGGCTGTTCCCAGCTGCGCTGCAGTTGCGGGCAGCTGCAACGTTTGGGCCATTTGATACTTAGGAGTCCCGGAGACGGGCTGCCCCAGAGCACAGTGGTGTCCCCGGGCTAAGTTGGCCCAGCTGACACGCCGGTAGATGGCAGCAGAAACTGGGGCATTCCTTTTTGTAGTCAGTTGGTCCTGGGCGCTTCGGGGGGCATTTTCATTCGGGTGTTCATGATGGAGTGAGATACACTCCTCTGCCTCAGCGCGGTACGCACTTTGCGTTTGCTGCATTAGCAGCCAGAGGGCCAGTGGAAGGTCCTACAGCAGAGCCCTGACATTCTGGACAAAGAGGCATTGGGCCCCAGAGGAAGGCCATTTGGCCTGAGGTCATGGTGGGTGCCACAGGATTGGTAGGGCGCAAGACCCTAATGTTATGCCTACTGTGTTGATACATAATGTGGATATGGTAGGATGTTTATGCATAAGGTGTTCATGCCTACAGAATTTGCTAATGGGCCCTAATGTCATGCTATGAGGTTTTAGGATGAGGCCTACTGAGAATGCATAATGTGTTTATGCTTATAAGGGTTTGGGCCTACTGTGATGTTTATGCATAATGTGTTTATGCATACAGATATTGCTATGCGATTTATTGCATAATATGTTTATGCTTGTGATGTCTGTCATGCTATGATGTTTTAGGATGATGCCTATTGCGTAATGTTTTTATGCTAACAAGGTTTGGGCCTAATGTGTTTTATGCCAAATGTGATAATGCTGAGGTCACTATTGTGCCAGTAGTTACTGGTTGTGTTTTACATTTGCTGCTTGTGTTTTGTGATGGTTCTGACAGTGGCCCAATTGGCCCTGTCCTATATATCGTCCACTGTGAATATTGCCTAGTGCCAGTTGGCACAGTGTAAATGTGTGATTATGAGTCTAATGTCTTTTGGATAATACAAAGGCAATTTTAAATAACCTTGAGTGGAGTTTCTTTTGTGGTGTGCCTAGTGCGTTGCTGCTGTGTGTGTGTGTGTTGCGCAAACACTTTACACATTGCCTAAGGGATAAGCCTGACTGCTCTTGCCAAGCTACCAAGGGGGTGAGCTGGGGTTATCTTCAGCGTGTAACACCCTTGCACTGACTAGTGGTGGTTTCTGCCTGGCTTGGGCGCAAGGCTTAGCCAACCAGAAATCCCATTTCTAACGAGCCAAAACACTTGACATCCAAACCCAAAGTGTCTTCGGAGCCGAAACCTTCCACACCGAACAGGCAATATATCCCGGTACCGAAGTCATCTGTGCCGAAATCGAAAGACGTTCCTCCTAGAACACAGGATCAGATTTTTGACTTTCCACCTCCCAAAACAGATCCCAGACAAAAAGAATTGTACCTCAATCCAGATACAGGATGTCTGATCACTAAACTGCCTCAAAAGCATAAACCAGAATCTGAGGACATTCCATATACAATTCCACTGAAGAAAAAGAATACTGGGACTAATCCTCCTTCTCCTCCTCTTCGAATACGTTCCCCTCCTCTCCTAATACGTTCCCCTACACCACCACCTTCTCCTACACTAGAGCCACTGCCTACTACACCACAGGACTCCCCACCCTCGCAGCCTGATGATTATGACGGAGATAATTAAGATGATGTAGATGAGGAAGATAATCCGTTACCAGTAGGTATTAACGATTTTGATCAGCCTACATATAATCACCCAGATCTTTACCCTGCAGAGCCTTCCCCTCCTGATGAGGATGTAGGGTATTTACAACTGTTGGCTAGAGCTGCACAGTACCATGGAGTTCAGTTTCACAAAGAATCACTTGAGGAAGATTTCTTATTTGAAACATTAGCCCGCACACACGGGTCTACCCGGTCTCTCCCCATGCTTAAAAGGCATGATGAGACATGTAGATGATGTATATAAAGATCCTGTCAGAGCTTTGAATTCTCACTCTGAGAATAGACAAAAAGTACAAACCAGCTCCACCTGATCCAGTATACATTAAAGTACAGTTGCCTTTAGACTCCCTAGTGGTTTCTAACGCTCGTAAAAGGGCTGATTCACAAACCTCTGGAGATGCTCCCCCTCTAGACAAAAATCTAAGCTGCTAGATGCTTCTGGTAAGAGTAGCTGCCCAAGCTGCAAATCACGGGCATATTGCTAACACCCAAGCCCTTTTAGACAGATACGATAGAGCTCACTGGGATGAAATGGAGCAATTTCTCCAATATTTACCAAATGAACTCCAGGCTAAAGCACAAGATTTAGTACAAGAAGGGAAGCTCATCTATAATTCATCAATTAAATGCACCTTAGATGCGATGACACTGCAGCCAGATAAATTAATACCAGTGTGTTACTCAGGAGACACGCTTGGTTAAAACATTTCTGGTTTCAAACCAGAAGTTCAACAGTTTATTCCAGAAACTCAGTTTGATGAGCAGTACCTTTTTGGACCTAAAGTAGATCAGGCCTTAGAAAAGATGAAAAAAGATACGGAGTTAGCCAAATCTATGGGAGCATTAGTCTCCTAACCGTGGTTCTTTTAGTCGCTCCTTTTACCGTCCTGGCTCCAAAAATACATCTTTAGACGGCAGTACTTCCTCGTATAAAGGAAAGAATCCTCCACAAGAGGTTTCTTCAGAGGAGGATATAGAGGAAACAGTGGTAAAGGCAGATGTTCCGCTCCACGTAACTCACCCTCCCTCAGTAAATAGTGACCTAAAGTGGTGTCTGCCTTTCACATAAATCAATCAGTTGAGTTGCCTGTGTTCTTTCCTCAACCTGATTCAGAGGCAGAACGAGCTCTAAGCACCCTTGATGTTAGAAGAGCTTTACTTTATTATATAGAAAGAACAAAAGACTTTCGCTAAACAAAGCAACTCTTTGTTGCTTTTGCTCCACCACACAAGGGCAATCCCATATCTAAATCAAGCATTTTTAGATGGATTGTCAAATGTATACAAACGTGCTATATGAAAGCAAAGAGAACTTTAACCGTACCACTTGGAGCACATTCCACTCGCAAAATAGGGGCTACTATGGCCTTCTTGGGGGAATATTCCCCTAGCCAACATCTGTAAGGCAGCAACATGGTCTACACCGCACACATTCACCAAACACTATTGTGTAGATATGTTAGCAAAGCAGCAAGCCAGTGCAGGCCAGGCCGTACTCAAAACACTGTTTCAAACAACTACAACAGCTACTAGTTAGCCACCGCTTTGGGAGTATACAGCTTTATATTCAGTGCAGAGCATGTGATCTACAGCATACATGCCTTAAACGGAAGTTACTTACCCAGTAAGCATCTGTTCTGGCCATGTAGAGCTGTAGATTCACATGCGCCCACCCACCTCCCCGGTCACTTCTTGCTGTTGTAGTTTTTCACTTTATATACATACACATGGATATCTCTATTGTACACTTACTTACGCCGTTCTCACTCTCTGTGGTGAAACAATCTAACAATGGAGTCGATACCCATGCCTGTTACCGAAAGGAGGAGTCACCTTACCTCGTGACTGGAAGGAAGTCCTTATAAGGATGTCGTCGCCAGGGCTATGTTACTGTCAATACTTGATTGAATTAAGGGTGAGTTAGAAGCATGTACAGCCTGGACTGTTGAAAATGTCCTTAGTCAGTGAAGGGCTGGAGGCATTTATCAGTGTCTGCCCTCAGCATTTCATGAGTCACATCATGGCTTGAGGGTAGATCGTGATTTTAACCTGTACCTTGGCATTCTGGTCGGCGGGTGGGCACCTCTCATCCTTTGGGGAGCCGCGGGTACATGGCAAATGTTAATGCCCATCATTCCGTTGGGAGCGACGCAAATCTTAAGGATGGTGGAGTTCCGCACTGGCATCTAGGTGGGTGGAGGGCGCAGTGTTGTATCCATCGAGGCATGGTCTAATGAGTCTAAAAGGTCCTCCAGTTGTTAAGGTTTTGTGAATTCTCAGGTCGATCTGTCAATAGCCAGGATCATTGTGGCCAGACCACATAATCCCTACCCAATCCCCCTTCTGTTCCAGTAAGGGGCAGAGAGGAATTTTCGACGGAGCACATATGTTTCATAGGAAAAGTTTGCAGAGGACGCTAATCAACTTCCCTTGTAGGTGAAGGGGCCATGTTGACTTGCTAGTCTTATCAATCAAGTTTTATAATCAGTCCGTATTTATAACAGCGTTGTATCACCCGTGAGGGCCTCAAGGCGCTGGAGTTGTTAGTTGCTTCGCAGTGCTCTGTTAATTCAAACAGACAAGTCTTGAGTCTCTTCCTAAATTCCTGGAGCGATGAGGCAGTCCTGGTGCCAGTGTTGGAAGATCCTGAGAAGGTGAAATGTACTTTTTGTAGGGTTGAGCGTGTGTCATGCGACATGGGTGGGGTCGTGACAAGTTGTTTGAGGCCGATGTTGCTCATGTTTTCCAGGAGGTTGGTTGTGCTGTTGTCGCCTGGGTCGTCCAGGTGGCAGTTAAGATCACGTAGGAAGATGTAGTGCTCGGAGTTGATGGTGATTGGGGCGATGCGATCTGGTGGCTAGCGTTGGCAGAAGCTGGGACGTGGTCCCGGTGGTCTGTGTGGAAGGGTGCCTCTAATGGTGCTTTTTTCATCTGTGCGAAGTTGGAATTTGAGATGCTCCAATATTGGGGTTGAGTCGTCTGAGAAGATTGTACAGTGTATGGTGTCCTAGTGGATGCAATTCCACCTCTGTGTTTGTTGATTCTGTCCCTGCGTGTTATTTTGTAGCCTAAAGGTGTGGCGATGTCTGGCACAAAGGCAGGGTTCAGCCTGATCTCTGTGAGGCAGATGACATCCAGGATGAGGGATGAGGTCGTGTCCCAGATCTCTGTGGCAAGTTTGCTGAGGTCTTAGGATCTGTTGGGCTTGTGTATGGCGCAAAAGACACATTATAATTGGCCAAGGACAATCGCCCCCCCCCCCCCCCTTATTTTATCCTGTGTTTTCTTTCAAATTCCAAGGGGATCTGTAAATTCTTAATGAGTAAGCAATGAAGAAAGGTACACAAAAAGCCCTGGATGGCATCTCCTTCCTTTTAGGGTATGCCGTACAAACAGATATTGTTCCGCCTGCTGTGGTTCTTTTGGTCTGTGACTTTTCTTTGGAGGGTCCACCTTGCCTGCCCCAGTCAGGGGATTTGTAGAATTTTACTTTCAGTGTTATCCTGGTCTCTGTCAAGTCTAGATTTTACTCATTTTATCAGTAGAGGACACTTCCACTGTGCGCATTGAGCTTTTGATTTCTTTCATGCATGCCTTTATAGTGATGGCTTGCTCCCCAGCCATTGCTCCCATCTGTAGTTTACCGTTGGCACCAGGCCCAACTTTGGAAAAAGTTACTTGTTGTGACCTCTTCCCCCTTCTTCATTAAGAGTAGTTGTGTCAGTGAATATACTCTCCCTGTCATGTAGAGTGTCTGTCCTCAGTGTAATGGATCTTTGTACCTTCACCATAGGGGTTACCTGTAGATGATATTTGAAGGTGGCTCGCTGTTTTATTATGACTGCATTAGGGCTAGTGTCTAATCCAAGATGGTTCTCTCATGCCAAGTGTTGTGGGTCAGCCCAGCTGTCTAGGTTAACACTTATGAACTAGAAAAGGGGATGGCGCCAGTGATGTGTGTGATATCCAAAGTAACCCCTATTTGAGTGACAGCCGGGCAGGCGTTAATCTCTTGTTTGTTGCGCCACTTGGGACAGCGGAGTTCCTGTGCATGCCCGTTCATAGGTGCACCTGTGGAGTATAGGGGCGGCTTACCGCAGAGAAAGTAGTGCAGCGGCACCAACCAACCCCCCCGCCCCCCTCTATGCTGACCTAGGCACTTCGAGTGTTTGGAAGGAGATGGACGAGGCAGTATTGTTCCACGGCTTCCTTACAGGTGGTAGACACCACATGAGCCCAGCCACGGGGAGCCTCCACACGGGCGCAGGGGCGAGAGGCAGCTTGCCGTGGTAAGCTGCAGCAGCACTGGCCCCTCCCCCCACCCCCCCCTTGTCACCCACTTTTTGTCTGTCGTGTAGTCAAGTAGTCTAAGGCCCCAATGGGGCTGGCAGGTGAGGTGAGCTGGTCTGCAGTGGCGCCTCCTCAGAAGGAAACCAGGCTTGGATGGGTCCACGTGCATACTTGAGGGAGGATTGTAGCATTAAACTCGGACGCCAACACTCACTGCTGCACTCAGCTAGAGTCTGCTGTGTGGTGGGGTGTAGCAGCGGTGCTTGCCTTGAGTGTCTGTCGCCAGCGGTTGGATAACTCCTTAGGTCCTGCTCAGCGAGTAATGGGACTGAGTGAGTTCTTCTCCCATGTAGCATCCATGTGCCGAACTTTCTCGTTTCCTGGGTTTTCGGGGCTCTTTTCTGTGGTTTGAAGCCCCCATTCTGAGTATGTGTGTTTGGGGAAAGTTCCGGTGGAGCAGGTTACAGAGCAGCCATCTTGCTCATGGCTCCCCTATTGTATTTCTCATTGTAATTAATTCTCCACATCGCATCAGTGCATTATTAGTTGTCTCCGCATATACCCCTTTGTTACCTGACAAATTTGTCCTTTAGATGAACTCATCCTTTCTTCCAAAAGTGGTTTAACCTTTTTATTTGGGGGTAATCAATCACTAGGCTTCACTAGCTGTATCCTAAGCGGTCCCTTGAGTTTTTACTTTAATATGTTTTTACCTGAATAGGACTAACCAGTACCCCATATTGAGGGGATGATCAATTTTTTTGTTGGATTCGCTGATGTGATGAAAGGAAATGTGGTCCAGAAAAGGACCTCTTTGCAATGGATTGTCCATTGCATCAGGCTGTGTTACTCTTGGCCCGAAAAGGATACTTATGACTGCGTTTGGGTGTATTTCTCCTGGCCTTAAGCTGCTATTTATTACCCTGGCTTCTGGTGTTCCTGTGTTGGACATCTTCCACTCTGCCCTGTGAGCATCTGTCCATAATTTCAGTATGCACTACCTTATGCACTCTTGGGTTCAAAGGTAGGACATTTTCCTGCAGTAAAGCCTACTCTTCAAACTCATCCCTTGGTGGTGGTGGTGGTGGTGGGGGGGGGGGGGGGTGTTGCTTTAGCAACAATTCACAAGGTGAGGGAATCTGCTGTTCGCAGAATCAATCAGAAAAGAATAAGTTACTTCCCTTCAGTAATGCTGTTCTTGTGGAGACTCGAACTGCAGATTCCGAACTACTTACTCCCCTCGCTGTCCTGGTGAATAAACGTTTAGGTTGTAATAAGGTTTCAAGTTAATGTTGCACACTGTTGACATTCTCAATTTGTCATTAATGCTGCACCACTCAGGGTACAGAAAATGGTCATGGCATAAACTGATGTCAGCGTGCAGGGGTGTCACTTATGTGCCTCAAAATGCCGTCATGTCTGTAGGTAGGATGACATTTTGCCAGTACACAGATTCAATTGCAGAAAGCTTTCAAAAAACCAGCCTGGTGCCTATGTAGATTAATAAGTTGAGGAATGTTCAGTTAGTGTCCACCAAAAAGAGTGCTGGCTAAGGTGGAGGAAAGTGCATCTTTTTGCATGGTTGCCCCCAATTTTACGAAACAGTTGATGTAGTTTGACTGAGTGTGCCCTGGGTTCCTGCCAACCAGGGCCTATGTTCTTTCCCCTACAGTTGCAAAACCCAATTGGCAACTCTTTGGCCATGTGTAAGTCCCTTGTAGGGAAGGCTTCTAAGGGCTGTATCACTTATTGTGCCACCCTTAGAGTGTGTGTGTGTGTGTGTGTGTGTGTGTGTGTGTTTGTGCGTGTGTGTGTATGTATGTATATGTGTGTGTGTATATGTATGTATGTGTGTATATATATATATATATATATATATATATATATTACCTACTGGCGGTCGCCAGTAGGTAGTTATAGTTAGGACCCTGTTTCCATAGGAAATCCGCAACATTCTATTTTGAATAACTTTGGCGCCGGTCGACGAATCCTCGCGAATTTCTCAAAATAGGTGGGGCGCTACGCTCCGCTCCTACCCTGAAAGTCTCGGGGGGATTCGTCAGGCGGGGGCTGAGATAAAAGGGGGGTCCCAAAACGCGTTTTTCCCATGCATTTTTCCATAGGACCTTTAGACAGGGCTACAGCCCGAACGGCTGAACAGAATTACTAGAAATTTGGCAGAGAGGTAGTCCTCAGGTCAAGGAAGTGCCTTTTGTAGGTTTGGTGTAAATCTGTTCAGTAGATTCTGAGAAAATAGCCTTTAAATCAATATATATATCTGAGCCAGCTTACGGTACGCTTACCGTAAGCTTACCGTACGCGTACGGTGGCGTGCGCGAGCGCGATTCTGATTGGCTGTTGCATCTAAGTAAACATTCGAATCGGTCGAAACCAGGAAGCGGCGGCCGCCATTTTCTATCTCGCACTCTGAGGGGGGGGGCTGTAAACAAAGGCAAAAAACATATAAAGGGGCTGTTTAGACAGCGCCCCTGCACATAGCCATGTTAGTTGAGTCCTCAAAGATCCCCTAAGGCCAAAAACGGTAAATTTTTATTTTTTTAAAATTTCGCCGATTACGCTTACCGTACGCGTACGGTGCGCTTACGCTAAAAATTTTAATAAAAAAAAAAAAAAACACTCTCTGTGCATGGCGTATTATTGTCATCACTTACAAATTAAATTTAACAGATTACCTATCACAAGGAAGCGCATAATATGTCCTCCATGTGCGCACGGTGCCGCGTGCCCACCTTGCGTGTACGGCACTAACTGCGTAAAGTGGGCGCGCGGTGCGCAAAGCGCACCGCGTGCTCACTGTGCGCGCACGGTGCGCGAAGCGCACCGTGCGCGCACGGAACGAACTGCGTTAAGTGGGCGTGCACGCCACGAATGGCGTAAAGTAACTTAGCATTTAAAAAACCGTACAAATTCACTGAAAAAACCATAGGTTTCACACACGTTATAGTTCGGAATTAGCATTTAAAAAACCTTGCAAATTCACTGAAAAAACCATAGGTTAACACGCATGTTATAGTTAGCGGAAATTTTACTGATAAAAAACCAATGAAATTCCCCCGTTATAGTTAGTGCAGGCAACTATAACTCACGCGACCGCAATCTTCTGCTGATGACATATGTGTCTTTATGAAAAAAAAATATTTGTAATATATGTATAGCTAAAAATGTATGGAAGAAGACATGGGCAAATAAGTGTCTAAATACAGTATTAGCATCAGCAGAGGATTGCGGTTGCGTGAGTTATAGTTGCCTGCACTAACTATAACGGGGGAATTTCATTGGTTTTTTATCAGTAAAATTTCCGCTAACTATAACATGTGTGAAACCTATGGTTTTTTCAGTGAATTTGCAAGGTTTTTTAAATGCTAATTCCTAACTATAACGTGTGTGAAACCTATGGTTTTTTCAGTGAATATATATATATATATATATATATATATATATATATATATATATATATATATATATATATATATATATACACACACACACCCACTATAGTTGGGAATTAATATATAATACACACACCCACCTTTTTTTGCAGGCTGCGTGTTTTGGTGCAGAAAAAAGTGACGTCGACATGGCACACATCCCTGTGTGCCATGCCTACAACCCACTGCCCTGGCATAACTCAGCCACCGCTCTAGCTGGGTGCACTATACCAGATGCATGAGCCCTGTACCCCTACAGTGTCTTAAGCCAATTCTTGGACATTGTAAGTGCAGTAGTGCCGTTAAGAGTATATGATGCTGGATGTTTGTCCTCATGAACTCCACAGCACCATAATGGCTTTACTGAAAACTGGGAAGTTTGGTATTAAACGTGAAATGTCCTCAGAGGCCTATTTTGAGATGCCCCCTGGAGAACGACCTAGGTCTAGTGTCCTGGCTGAGTTGCTGCTTTCCAGCTGCTGTCGTCACCAGACCTGTTTCTGGAACCCTGGGTCGAGAGCCTGCCGCTCTCGGGGTCCTGAACAGTGTACATCCTGTATCGAGGTACCAAGCATCCTCCCCCAGGGTCCACAAAGGGGAAGCTTCAAAGACTTGCCGCCTTTGTGAGTTGCCCCAGCCATTTGCTGCTACCAGCAACTGGCCCCCACCGTTTCTGACCCCCACTTTGTGTGGGAGAATTGGTGGGAAAACCAAGTCCGGAGGAGAGGTGTGCCTACCTTTGCCAATCCACCCCTCGGGTGGGGTAGGCGAGGTGAAGCACAACTCTCAGTCCCCTGCCATTTTGCAGATGGGGCGGACCCAGTCAACCAGAGTGAGTCTTATTCTCCCCTCCCACTGGAGGTTGGCATAATAGGTAGTGCACCAACCCCAAGGAAGGGACCCAGTGGTCCCGACCTGTACCTACCTGTAACGCCCCTAAATCAAGTATTTAGTGGTAACCGCAAACCTTGCCTCCACAAACAAGAGAAGGAGGACCTTAGAAGCAGTGCTGAAAGAGGAGGGCACCAACTGACTTGTCCCCAGCCCTACCGGCCTGTCCCAACCTCTAACTTGCTCCAGCAAAACCTTGGTGTGTCCTGCAGCCAGAAGCCCCCAAGACCCTGAAGGACCTGCCCTGCCTTCCTAATCGAAGACTTGGTCCTCGTGAGCACCGAGTTTGCTCACCCACAGACATTGGCTCTGGCCAAATTTGCAAGTCTGCACCACTCTGCTCCCTACGGCCCGAGCTCGAGTGGCCCACCACCACGAGGAGGTCTCCCCGGTGATGCCTACCTGGGATCTGGTGATCCATGACCTGCCTCGAGTCTCAAACCAACGCCTGCAGCCTCTTTCCGGAGGATCCCCGCGATCGGAACCGGTAAGAAAAACATGACGCCTTAAGAAACCCCCGCAGTCCCACGGCCTTGGGTGGCCCAACCGACCTTGTCCCAGCATCCCCAAGGCATCCCAACTTACCTCTCAACCCGGTGTTCGCCTCCAGAAGAACTTCATCCCAGAGCATGCAGCGTTTGTTGAAACCGGAGAATCCCCATTGAAATCAACAGGGCACCTGACGCCAAACCAGCACCTTGCTCCTGGCTGGCCCTGTGCCGCTGTGGGTTTACCTTGTGTGCTAAATCGGATCCCCCTTTGCCCTCTGCCTAACACCAGGAGCTTTGCTTCCACAACCTTGTGGCCTGCTTGTGAGCAGCCACCAACCGGATGCCCCTTATCCCCCATTGCATAACATTGGGCCTCAGCACTGTGCACCTGACCGCCCTAGAGCCGCTGAGGGTAATTTGAGTGCATCCTCGACCCTGGGGAAATTCTGGTTCTAACCCCAGAAATCCAACTCCCACAACCAAGTACTTACCTGTAAACCGATGACTTCATTCCCTCCTGTAGTATTGCATTGACTGCTTTTCTTTGAAAATTGTTTTAAGTGTGGAGTTGGTTTGTATGGAACTCTAAAACTGCAAATATACAAAAACTGATTTGCTTATGTTCTCTCTAGGCATATCACACTGAGTAGAAAAAGTAACTTAAAAAAATCTGCAAAGTAATCAAAAGTAATCTAACAGTAATTTCAACTGTATTCAAAGCATTTACAAACCTGTAACAGTCATTTTCATTCAGCTTGCTTGTATTGGTAACCCTGCCTTGAAAAGTACCATTTACACTTATCTTTGCCAGGGTTCTAGAAAATAAATACAACTAAATAATATTTTTATACAAACAAAGTGGTCCGAGTTCAGTCTTTGAGTGTGTGACATCATTTCTTGCCTGAGTGTGTACAACACATGCTTAACACTACCATCTGATTAAGCCCTACTGCTTGCCCACACTACCACAAATAGATAAGGTATTATCTACTTTTACCTCTGCCTACCTTTGGGGTTCCACTGGACACTGTGCACACTATACCTTACTTTGATAAAGTATATAGAGAGCCATGTTCCTATAAAATGTAGACAACTTTTTTGTTAGGGCACTCTTTTGTTTGCAGGTTTTTCATTTGCTAGTGTTTGACTTCTGAGGGTGTAAACTGTAGTCACTTTCGACATATCAACACCGCTCTTTGCTATATTTGGCCTTGAACTACTGAAGTTTGAGATGCAGCGGGTCAAAAACCATTGTGAATGCCCCATATTAGTTTTGACAGTTTTTTCCAGTCACATTTTGCTTGTTGAACAACAGGATCTCTCTTTTGTTGAATCACCTTTTAGGATTACAAACGGATGTAGCAGTACTAAAGACAGTTGAAACGTAATGCTAGTGTGAATAAACAAGCCACCATGGATATAGAGGAAATGCTGCATAAGAGGGAAAAGTTGTATGTCGTCTTGAAAGAGGAGTTAGTACAAAATAAGTTAACTTTTGTTTATCTGAAAGTGTTTTCTTCCCCTCCCATCTTTGTGGCCGTAACAGCCCTCTTTGCGCCACTTCCTTGAATTGGTACCAGCTTATTCATTATTTCCAGGTGGAAAAATCTAAGAAAAGCTATTGGTCCATCATTAGGAAAAAGCTGAAATGAAGAGGAAGTTAGCACAGAGTGACTGGAAGCTACAGGTGCCAGTGGCACCTATGGCATGTAATCACATTCTCCCAATGCAGTATAATGTGCTTGTGACAACATTTAGTTTGTGCACCCTATTGCATGTTGTAGAAAATATATGTTGTACTTTACAGTGAAGAGTTAAATGCATTATTGGATGGAAAAGTGACATATTTGATTCTGTTCTGTCTGTGGTCAGATTCCAAACTAGGTCCCACGGAGGTCTGGACATCAAGGCAAGCTCTGCAGGATCTTTACCAGAAGATGCTCGTCACAGACCTGGAGTGTGCACTGGACAAGAAGGTGGAGCAGGACCTGTGAGTATAAATGTTGTGTTAAGGGAGGCGAGGGACTGGGATGAATGTTAACAGGTGCTGCGTTGTTCATTCAAAACACCCTGGTTTACTAGTTTGTTAACAAGTAAGCTTGAAAAAGTAAATAATTTGGCTGTTGATTTGGAAACCTAGTGGCAGGTTTCTCCACTAATTGGGGGTAATTTTTCATATGCTGTCACATATCCTAGCGTATGGTATGAGTGATCTCAGAACAATTTTGTCTATTTGTTTTAATTCTGTTTCAAATGACCAAGTTGGAAACCTCACAAATTTGAGTAACTCTAAAGGTCTTTTACATCTCGCACTTTAAGCCCCTTTTAGTCCTTTGTTTTTCTGTACTATTGCTCCCCAAGCTCAACTCTCACCCTTCCCCTGGCATGAATTGAATTGGTGGTCTGTATGCACCCCTTTGGAGTTGGTAACATGAACATAGTTTATAAAGTTAGACTTAGTCCATGCATAACCTCTTCCACAAGGTTATTTACTTTCTCTTGTAGTTATGCAAACTCGCAGTGTAGACTTCAAGACTTGCTGTGCTAGTGCTGTAACCTCACAGCCACGTGTACCCCATTTGGGTTTCTTTTAACATGTTTTTTTCTGGAGCTATTCTTGTGTTATGTCTGGTGTGACTTGTCTTTTATGCCGTGCACCTTTGAAGGTTATTACTGGATATTCTGTTTTTGCGAATCCCCAGAAGGTGGTGATGTCTCTTGAGATTCTCATTTTGAGGTGGGCTTATCTTTTGGTTGGTGTCCAGTGTGTCATTACTTCTCGACCAACAACTCTTATATATTTTGTGTCCCACCACTTGACCTTCTGTCCCAGTGTGCATCAGACTCTAATTTAGGCACTCCCTCTTGTCATGGTTGATTGAGGCCTCTAATTGTGGATTTGCAGTTAGGTCTCTTGGAAAGTGTTTTGTTGTTGACTACTTTGCTGTTAGAGGTCTCTAATTCTGAACACTAGTGAGTATATTTGTGTTGTATGCCGCCTAGAAACAGGTGTTTATTCTCCATGGTGCTCTAAGGCTACTCTGGCTGTGACCTCACTGCATTTGTGAAGCTTTTTTTCTTCAGTTTGCTCAAGCAATATTTTGCAGTCTCTTTTCGTATAATTTTGTTAATCTTTATCCAAAGCTTTGATAGTTATTTTCAGGTTGGAAGACAGTCTTCATGTGACCTTTTGAATGCCCTTTATTTTTTGGGGGGAAGAAAGTGAGATTGACTTGTTAGGAAGCTTAATTATGCAATGGAGTTTTTCCTGCTGGACCACCTGGGCTATTTCCTTCAAAGGTTATTTAAATGTAGGGCAAAGTTGTATCTTTCATTTTATTCCAAAGATTCTGGTTTTCTTTACTTCTGGTCAGAGCGTTTCTGATTTTTGGGGGTATCGACTCCGGAGAGTAGAAAGATTTGAACTTCCTGACATTTGTTCTGTAATCTTTCTCTAGTATACACCCACTCCCCCAGCTATCATTATATAGAAATGCTTCTAACATTTTATCCTGTTGATGGGACCGCCTTAAACTATAATAGTCCCTTTACAAGATGTGATGTTCATTCCTTCTCCCTTATAGATGAAATTATAGAACAAAGTAGATTGTTTCAGTTGATGTAGTTCCACAGGGAGCTGCTTCTAAGAGGGAATTTTACTTCTTCATAACTTTTGACACTGTTGTCAGCCAGTAGTATATAAGTCCTCACTGCAGCATGTCCCCTGTTGGACGGATACATGAAAAGTGGCATATGAATCTTTAATTTTGAGCTAAACCAGCATGTTTTCTAAGTTAAAGGATTTAGTGTCAATGAGGTCCTCCCGACCCTCTGTTAACAAAGGGTTTCGTATGAATCGGTCCACCATTGTTGCACAGTTTTCTAATTATTTTGATCCAAAGCCAAAATTGAATGTTTATCTGCAGCTGTGGGACTTAAAGGGCCACTAAGGGGTTTACAATTGTTCACCTCCGTGATGTGATAGGGCTTTGTGTTTAGTCCTGAGATCTTCATTACTTCTCACAGAATTCTGCTTAAGTTAAGTTTGCTTGAGAAATATTGTTACAGGTAACTATTCACAAAAGAGCATGTACATACAAACTCACTGATACTCTGGCTGTGCTTTGCTTGTATTGAATTGTGCACAATTCTGTTCCTAGCTGGAATCACGCCTTTAAGAATCAGATCACTACCCTTCAGAGCCAGGCAAAGAATCGGGCAAATCCTAATCGCGGTGAAGTGCAGGCCAATCTCTCCCTGTTCCTAGAGGCAGCCAGTGGATTTTATACTCAGGTGAGTCTCACATTTTGCTCTGGGTGTGAAGTTTGTAGCCTGAAAAGAATGGCACAGTCACAAGATACTGCAGCTCTCCCTGTGAAATGGCTCAAATTGGATTTTCTCTACCGTTACTCTGATGGTCATCTCCAATTACTATGTTCAAGCATTTGGTTTAATAAATCACTATTTACCAGCTAGTTGTCCAAATTTGTTGTAAAACTTGAGAAAGTGTATGAGTGAGTAATAGCCTACTTTTATCCATTACTTGGAAGTTACCATTTTCTTAGTTTGGACTGTTATGAAGTGGCGACTGCTACGTCTTGAGTGTGAAAATGGTGTTCTAGATGTAGAGTCACGAGGGTGAGCTTTTATGTCTCATAGCCATGTCGTTTGGGAGTTGTGTTTTCATCTGGTTCCTAACTGCCACCAGATTTCCTGGACCTTCAATGGGTATGTTTAGTTTCTCTCCACATAGGTTCACTAACTTGATATATTATGGTTTGTAAGAAGCACTTCTCACTTCCTTAATCAGTCTGTTTTTGGATATGAGAAACTAGTTAGCTAGGTGAGCAGTTACTGTTATGGATTGCGTTTTAATAATGCCTAGGTATATTGTTTGAATAGAACTTTTAGTTGTATGGTGCTGCACTTGAGACACTTTTAGAATGTGATTACAACATTTTGTTGCAACTTTCAATTCTTATTCACTGAGTGATGTCATTTTTCTTTTTAGGTTGTCCTGTCAGTCGCTTATGTAAATCAAAGATGTGGGAAGTGTTTGGAGGGTTTTCACACAGGTTTTCTTTGGATATCCGAAGTGAACCCAATGCAGTATATGAGCGCTTGTTTGTTCAGGTGCTGGTTTACAAAACCTAAGTTATTTTGGGAGATGAGGGCTTTTCTCCTAAATACCCTTCTTTGAACCCATACATTTTTAGTTTGTCTGAAAGTAAAAATATGAACTCCTAGTTTTATTTATTGACAGAGGCCTTTAGGTTCTGGTATTTAGCTCTCGGGTTCTTACAATTCCAAACGAATTTGCTGGGGTTTCCACTCATAGTTAGATAACAGACTATCCTGAACTTTTGTCATTTGTAAATATTTCTTTCTGTGGAATGACTGACTTCATATTGTTTGGGAAAGGCTTTATGAAAACGGTCCTGTATTGATGAATACTAACAATTCGTTTTTATAAATCTGATGTCAGATATCTGTCGATATAGTCACGATATTACAGAAATGCTCCAGACTGAATTTATATAAAAGTTGTTGATAAAGTAATGCATTGGTAAAACTTTTCGTGGAAAAGGGGCATGAAGTACACTGAAGGACAGGAGGCAATGGCTTCCATCAGAAATGTACATTGGAGCAATAGGTATATCAGATCACCGGTTTATGGAAAACTTGGACATTGAGGGATGTCTATTGATAGAGATGTGAGTCATTAAATGTATCAAATTAATTGGCTGTTTAATTTCAGTAAATGTGTGTGATGTTTACAATGTAATGACCTTTCTGAAGAGGAGACTTTTACTTTGCAATGCTTTGGAGATACATTTTATGGATATTGTGAAAATAGGTTTGATAAATAAAACAATTTGGTTGAATGAACTTAACATAGAGGACATGATTAATAACCAAGCAGTGATTGAAATCATAGTTTGCATGATTGTTTTTGAATTGGCGAGTGCTTGAGTCATAAATTGGTGGAAGATGTTAGCACATGTGAAGTTGAATTTTCTAATCACTAACATCTAAGGCTTTTTATACACTTTTTAGCGAAATTGTGATCGAAATGTTCCATTTTAGCTTCATTTATTCAAAGTTTTCTTGAGCTGAACCTCCAACTTGTCTGAGAAGCCTTACTTTCTTGGCAATCATGAAATAGTGGAAAATTACTTGTGTCCTTTCAGAACGTTTGGCTTTTTAGCAAATTTATGTAGAGCTTATGTAGTAAAATGAACCGTTTAACCTAATTGTTTTGAAGAATTGTGGAGGGAGATATTTCCCCCACAACCACAAACCCTGCCTGGAAGATGAAGCGCATTGTCTCTTTGCCTCATTAAGGGTTGCTATTTATGCCCCACAATTTTCAAAGATCGCCAGCTGCCCCTCTCAGAAATTCTGCTACTAAAACACCCCCCTCTTTCTGAGCATAACAGTAGAATGTGTTGGCCAATCTTCTGCTGAGATAGTAATTTGTGAGGGTGACACTAAGTGGTAGCTGAGGTTGATAGCGCTGATCATATGTTGCTGTTCTGGACTCTGCCATCAGCCTAACAAACTTCTGCTTGGAAGAATGTGCTAGATGTGTTTGCCATCCAAATCTTATTTGGCATGGCAGAAGGATCTTGGTAGATGTACCAGCTCAATCTGGACCATCTTCAATTCCTGGGGGCTCTGGAAATCCGTAGGATTCCCCTTGCTGCGCTGGTGCAGAAGAGAATGATAATTACCTGACGATTCCTTGAGTCTGGCAGCGGAAGAGATGACAGTTCACCCACCCCCTGAATCCCAAGGCACTGTGTATTGGTTTAGTTGAAATCTAGAACGACAATAAAAAGCTTTTCTTGCTCCCAAATAAAAGACTGCGTAATAATGCATAGAATGTCGTCATAGTCTTTAGTTACAATACTACTGTTAAAGGCAAGTACCTTTTTCTTGTCCTGCTTTAGTAGTTTTTTTTTCCCTTTCCCATACCTAATCCACAAGTGAGCACATTACTTTGCCTAGCTTCTTGCAAAATACAGCAGACCAGCTCAAGTTGCAGATAAACTCTACACAGGGAATGATTCATCTGTTATTTCAGATCTAGACAAAACTGGCCCTTTTATTCTATTTGAGTCCTCACAAGAGCAGAATCTGCTCAACTCTCCAAATGTGATACATCTTCACACCAGAATCTTTTAAGTATCATTGTTGAAGTGTAGACACCTAGCTCCGTCTGAAGTCTCATTCTGTGCTAACAACTTTTTTAGATTTCCCCACCTCTAATGAAACACCTCTTCACAAGATTAGAAGGGGCAACTCTGTTGTATCTTACCAGACGTAGCCGAGTTGTATTTTAAGTATTTCTTTATTAAGTTCATGTTTCAGGATGATAATGTACATCTGCTCTTCAGCTTGGTAATCCTTATACACCAGCCCCACCAGGAGCAGCCTGCCTGCTGCTCAGCCCATCTTCCATCTGTCACACCTCATCCACATAGGCACCCAAGCATTCCAAGCATCACTGTCACACCAACATTCCACTCAACACTCACACTGGCTGAGCAGCTAGGAGAGGGGTAAACTGGGATACATATGATTAAATAAGCAGGATATAACATATCGCCCTCCTTTTAAATGAAAAATGAAAAGAACAATACAACATGAGAGGAACTATACACTAGAATGTACAAAAGCAGAAAAAAGTTCAAGACTCAGGGAAGCAAATTAAAATACAACTTCACAAGAGAGTCTGAACACTAAGTAACCTGAAAGGAAGGGTAAATATATTGACAAGAATACACACTAAGAATGGGACTAAGAAACCCATTGTGACACCCCTCATGTAAGGGTAAAACACTTAGCAACGTAACCCAAAAAGTGATCCCTCCTGTAAGGGTTTTTGACATAAACCATGTAATTGGGACTAACACCCATTCGCTACTCCTGACGCAGGGGTGAAAAAACAATGTATAGGTGTAGCACCTGGTGACTTACACACTGTATAAACAAGACGTGTAGAGCATGGAGACTTACACACCAGCAGACAAGCAGGGTATAAAACTCCTTCTCAGAGAATGACACTTCGTGGGCACCAGGGTACCTAAAGGCTAATGGACAACATTCTTGGTTTTGCAGCGTGAATCTTTCTGGATTCACTATACTGTGCATTATTCCGCCATCTAGTGGTTGGGTCTGGAATTTGTCTTTTTTTTTTTCTTCTTTTTCCCCGTGGCCCAGGTGGGTGTCGACATACCACCATTTGGTGTCCTTCGTGACGTCGACGCGCTTCCTCCAGAAGCTCCCACCTTTGGTCGCCATCTTCAGATTCTTTTTTCCGCCGTTGGGTCTGGATTGTTAGAGTTCCTGAGATTTGGAGATAGAATTGACGAAAATCACAGATTTCAACTCGCCCGACTACAGGTCAGGTAACCGGGATGACTAGGAGGAAGGTTTCCAACCGTGATCTCGACGTTCAACGGAGAATGCGCACACAGGGGGCTCCCTGAGCACTGGAATGAAAAAAACACCTTTCAAGTTTTGCACCAATTGTCACCACAAGTACGCCCAGAAGAACCAGCATCCAGTCTGCAACCTCTGCCTGCCACTCGACCACTACAGTGAGGACTGCAACGCGTGCTCGGCGTTCACACCCAAGACCCTCAGAGTAAGAGAGAGGCAGAGAAGGACGAACTACACCATGCAGGGGCAAGGGCCTCCACCATCGCTGTGAGAGTGCCATCTTTCTTGCATGGTATACCCCCACTTTTTGCTGAATTGCTGAATGTACTTTGACTGAGTGTGTCCTGGACTCCTGCCAATCAGGTGCCCAGGGCCTATGTTCCTTCCCTAAACAAAAACCTCAAAACCAAATTGGCAAACCCTGGCCACATGTCAGCCCCTGGTAAATGGTACTCTAGGTACCCAGGGCCTTGTGACCAGGGAAGGCCTCTAAGGGCTGCAGCACTAATTGTGCCAGCCTTAGAGGCCCTGTACCCTAACACACACACTGCCCTTGCAGGCGGAGTATCTGGGTACAAGACGAAACAGTCGACATGGCACACATCCCTGTGTGCCATGCCCACCACCTACACTGCCATGGCATACATCAGCCACCCCTCTAGCTGGGTGCCCTATGCCAATGGTGTGGGCACAGGAGCAGGAGCCCTGTGCCCCTACAGTACCCAGGTCCATCCCTGGGCACTGTAAGTGCAGTGCTGCCATTTAAGAGTATATTGTGCTGGGAGATCGTCAAACACGAACTCCACAGCACCATAATGGCAACACTGAAGACTGAAGTTTGGTATCAAACTTCTCAGCACATTAAACCCACACTGATGCCAGTGTGGGATTTAATGTACCAAGCACCCCAGAGGGCATCTTAGAGGTGCCCCCTGAACCTAACCTACAATCCACGTCTGTTCTGAGGGTGCCTAGGCTGCCACACAGCAGACCTGTTGCTGGACCCCTGGGTAGGAGAACCCCTGCTCTCCTGGGTCTGCAACAATGCACATCCTGGGCGAGGTGCTACATCTACTCCCCCAGGATGGGCAGGGGTAAGCTGCAAAGGCTTTCCCCAGGCCACTGCAAACCCCCACTCTGGCGGGAAGCTTGGCCGGAAACCCCAAATAAGGACAGGGGATTTGCCAGCCTGCCAACCCCACCCCTCACGTGGGGGAGGCGAGGTGGAGCACATCTCCGGGCTCTCGCCATCTTGAAGATGGGAAGCCCTGCCCAATCAAGACTAGGCTTCTGCCCCCCTCCCACAGGAGAGAGGCAGGATAGGGGGTGTACCCACCCCAGGACAGGGACCCATTGATCCCTGCCCTTCACCTACCTGTAATGCCCTTAAATCTAGTATTTAGGGGCACCCTGAACCTTCCTTCCCCAGATTCCAGATTCCAAAATCCGAAGAAGAGCTAGAAGAAAGAAGACCTGCCCTGCAGCTGCTAAGAAGAGGAAGACACCAACTGCTTTGGCCCCAGCCCTACCGGCCTGTCGACCCTCGAACCTGCTCCTGCTCCAACCCGGCATCTCTTGTGGCCAGCAACCTCACAAACCCTGGAGGACCTGGCTACCTTTTGACTCTAAGCCCCCGGGACTCCCATGAATAGAGGCTCTTCTCAAAAACTACTTCTAATCCCTGGCAACAGCCCGGAATTGCGAACCCAGCACACTCTGCACTCTCCAAGCCTGGCCTGTGCCGGAGTGAACAAAGACCACGAGGACGACCCCACGGCGACTGTGACCCAGAGTCCGGCACCCAAGGACCTCCCTCGACACTCCTGAAGAAGCCTGCAGCCTCAGAACCAGGTGCCCCACCCCAACCGCAATCAACAGAGGGTAAGATTTCCCAACACCAAAAGGCACCCCTGCACCCGGCGCCCCACGGCCCCCTGTGCCCAATCACGGGGTACCTACCTATCCTCCAACTACCCAACTTACCTCTCGAAGTGGTGGTGGCACCTGAAGAATCCTCGTCCCAGAGCTTGCAGTCTTTTTTTTCTAAACTGGAGATTTCCCATTTAAATCAATTGAGCACCCGAAGGCTCAAAAGCACCCTGCACCCAGCCGCCTGAGTGGCCCTGGCAGTGCAACCTCTGCACCTATCTACTTCCCCACTTGCCCTGAGTAAGTGACCAGGAGCCCAGCTCCCACAGTCGCGTGGCCTGCTGGTCAGCAGCTACCAACCAAGGCCCCCCTACTTCTCATAGGATAACATTGGGCCTAACTCTCTCTGCACCCAGCCGCCCTTGTGTCGCTGAGGGTGAACCAACTGTACCTACCTGACCCTGGGAGACCCTTGAGTCTATGCCCAGAACCTTAACTCTGCCAGTTGAGTACTTACCTGAAAGCCGATAACTCAATTTTCTCCATAAGGTAACATTGACTGGCTTTTTCTGAAATTTCTTTCAAGTGTGGACTTTTCAAAACTTAAAATATTCACCAAAAATCAGCCGAGTAACAAACGAAAATACTCACCTGCTCTTAGGTGAGCTCCCAGTGCTGGATCTTGGTGCCCAGCACTGACTCTGAAAAATACTTACAACTGTACTTATCAGTAACCCAATTTTCTCCCATATGAAACCATTGACGGTTTTTCTGTGAAATTTCTTCTGTCAATTTCTGCAAATGTTAAATATTCTTTAAAAATCGTATAATATCTGAAAACGTAATTACTTACCTGTTTTGGATAAAGATCCCAGTACTGAGTCTAGGCACCCAGTACTGGATTACAAAAGTAACGAGAACATACTATACCTGCAACTTGAATTTTCTGCCATAGGTTATCATTGACTTTTTTCTATGAAATATTTTCTAAGTGTCAACTTTTAAAATAGCAAAATATTGTCTAAAAATCATCACAGTAATTAGGTCGACTTTCATCACTTGATTCCAAGTACTGACCCAGGACTGAAACTAGGATCCAGTCCTGGAATTCCAAAAGTAATCCTAAAAGTAATCTGTGGCAAATAACTTAAAACTTCCATTTAACTCAATGCATTATTGTGTTTAGAATTGTGTTGGCTATTGCAGCCACTTGTAACTTTCTACAAAAGTCAATTGCATATTGCAAAAGTATTTATATAAAGCATCTCATTCTGAGAAACTATATATTAACTATTGTTGGTTCTAAAATAAAACAAGCCTATATTTTTTTTATATATACACCATTAGCCTAGAGTTCAGTTATTGGGTGTGTGAGACCATTTGCTGGCTGAGTGTGTGCAACAAATGGTTTACACTGTCCTCTGATACTGCCTTACTGCCCGACCAAGCTACCACTTTGGAGAGTAAGGTTATATCTAACTTTAGCCTCTGCCAAACCTCTGGGGACTGTGGACTCTGTACACACTGTACCTATTTGGGAACAGTATATACAGAGCCACTTTCTCGCAATCGCTCCCATACCTGGGTCTCTCCAGTGGAGAAGAGGACAACATCGCCGAGGGACCGGAGGACTGCAGTGTCGTCTAGGTTCAAAAGAAAACGTCGAAGGAGGTAAGAGTAGTCGACCCCCAGACACTCGGTACAAAAGGGGGTGGTGATGGACGGAGCATCAGTACCAATCAAATACTCACACCCAGTCAACAGATCTGGGGTTGATCCATCACCGTTCTTTAGCCCACTCTGCCACCCTAGTTCAGACATGGCCATATGCAAATCAGTCTGACCCTGTGCCTCATGGGAACAGTCCAGGCCGAACTGCCAAGCCATGCCTTCCCTGGACCGGAAACAAGCTTCCTAGGACCGGTTTCTGGCATTTCAGCCGTCTTCAGCCAGGCTTGCTTGAATCCAGTGGCAAAGTGAGCAAGGGACTCACGTCTGAGCATCACCACCCCTTTTTGTACCGCTTTGTTCGCCATAAGTTGGCAGGGTATGCTCAGACGTGAGTCCCTTGCTCAATTTGCAACTGGATTCAAGCAAGCCTGGCTGAAGACGGCTGAAATGCCAGAAACCGGTCCTAGGAAGCTTGTTTCCGGTCCAGGGAAGGCATGGCTTGGCAGTTCGGGCTGCACTGTTCCCATGAGGCACAGGGTCAGACTGATTTGCATATGTCTGAGCTGGGGTGGCAGAGTAGGCTAAAGAACGGTGATGGATCAAACCCAGATCTGTTGACTGGGTGTAAGTGTTTGATTGGTTCTGATGCTCTGTCCATCACCACTCCCTTTTGTACCGCCCAGACACTCGAGCGACACACGTAAGAGTGAAGCAAAGTCCTCGAAGGGAGCATTGCCGTCTCAACACTCGGTGAAAGCAACAGCACCCAACGATAAGCAGCCCAGCGGATCCTTCGAAAAGGACTCCCAGATGGCGAAAACCCACAAAAAATCGACGGCGTCGAAGGATGCCCTCAAAGGACACCTCGGCGCCGAGAAAAGAAGGGTCAACAACTTCGTCGACTACCTCGAAGCAAAGCGCTCAATCTCTCGACGCTGAGCAGGCTGCCGAGATGAAGAAGAAAAGGAGGCTCGAGGCCGAAATGGCGAGCATCCTGCAGCGAAAAAAGGACTATGACGAAAGGATGAGCCAGTACACCATCCCGCCGAAGCCCGCAGTCAAAGGGAGCAACGAAGACCCTGAACCACTAAAAACACCTGAACTGGTCGAGTAACAGGAGGAAGAGGCCCTGTATTACTACGAGGGCGAAGGCGAGAAGGATCAGTGGATCTACTAGGACTCCACGTCCTCGGAAGCACAAGACTTGGAGTGTCATGATCTCCATGCCAAATTACTGGAAGAGGGAGTACACACATACCCTTTGAGGCCTTCAATGGCAGACGACATAGGGGTCTATATATGGTTGTTAAAAAGGCTGCAGCGACATATGGAGTGAAACTGGAGGAGGAGAAGCCCAAGGCATGTTTTCTCCTGGGAACTCTGCTACCTCAGCAGACAAGGAGTCAATTCCTGCCCATGCTCCCTAGTGTGTTGGACCAGGGCAGAGAGGTTTTCAGGGAGCCAGCTGTATGTAAATCAGTGATCCCAAGGACAGACAAGTACAAGCACTCCTCAAAGTACCCTGCATACATCCAGGGATCAGTGCCAGCTGATTCAATAATTACAGCAACGGCCAGGAAAAGAGCCAATGTACCCACAAATGCCGGACCACCTCCAGACAAGGAGAGTAGAAGGATGAACCTCATGGGGAGTAAAGTAGAACGGAATGTGCAGCGATTCAATGTCGCATCGCCAACTGAAACGCTCTAATCAACAGGCATGCATACCATTACTGGGAGGAAGTGGGGCAGCTCCTAAAACTTCTATCAGAACAGCACCAGCAAAGGGCAGCCCACCTGGTAGAGGAAGGGAAAAAAATGGCGAACACGTATTTGAAGACGGCCTTGGATGCGGCGGAGACGTCCAGCAGGCAAATGATGATTGGGGTGACCGAGAGAAGGCACGCATGGCTCAGGATTTCAGTCTTCAAGTCGGAGGTTCAGAACAACGTCCTGAATACTCCCTTCAAACGGAGAGCAACTTTTTGGAAAGCCGGTTGACGACATGTTGACTCAGCTCAAGAAGGACAACGAGACAGCGAGGTCCATGGGAGCACTGCAGTTCAGATGGATGAGAAGGGGTACACTCTCAAGGCCAAATAGTAGGGTAGACAACCTACCTAGTACATCGCACCAAACCTTCCAACCAGGTTATCAAGGAAACTGCCTGGGCCAGCAGCAGCAGGGACAGCAGCAGCAGAACTGGCAGTACCAGCCACGAGGCCAGTCCTTTCGAGGGCGTTCAAACGGACTAGGACAGGCACGGAGAGGAGGGCAGCAACACAACTACAAGTGACTTTGCTGTAAGGCAAACGCCTACCCTAACACCTTTTAGGGGGGCATCAAAACAGACAAAACCTGATTTTACAAAACAAACAGTTCCTCGAACATATAACACCAGTAGGAGGCAGAATAAGGGACTTCCTCCAGGAATGGAGGACGGTCACAACGGACAAATGGATACTAAACATCATACAATACGGCTACTGTACAAAGCTAGAGAAACAACCTCCAAACAGAAGGCCAAGGAACAAGGTGCACTCAGCAAAGGAACTTTCGCTCTTGCTACTAGAAGCGCAGGAACTGCTCAGCAAGGAGGCAGTAGAAATAGTGCCGTATAAGGAAAGGAACAAGGGGTTCTACTCCACATACTTCCTCGTACCAAAAGTGGACGAAACACTAAGACCTTTTCTAGATCTAAGGTTCTTAAACAAGTTCATAAGGACACAAAGATTCAAAATGACATCTCTGCAAGAGGTAATACCCCAGATACAAGAGGGGAATTACATGGCAACTATAGACTTAAAGGACGCGTTCTTACACATCCCCATCAACAAAGAACATAAACGCCTTCTAAGGGTTATCAACCAAACGCACTACCAGTTCGCAGTACTAGCATTCGGACTCCAATCCGCACCAAGGGTGTTCACAAAGTGCCTAGCAGCAGTAGCAGCGGACCTAAGGAGGCTAGGGATGCACGTATACCCCTACCTCGACGACTGGCTCGTAAAAGCAAGCTCCTACAGCCAACACACCCAGCAGGTGATACTAACACTAATCCAACTGGGTTTTTCAATCCATTGGGGAAAATCTTCAATAGAACCGGAACAGGTGCAGATATTCTTAGGAGCAGAGATCAACACCATACAGGGCAAGGTGTTCCCCAGCACAAAGAGAGCCTTGGCAATACTGAAGGAGACACGTCTTTACCGCAGGGGGCAAGCTCTGACAGTGAGGATAGTGAGCAATCTAATGGGAATGATGGCGTCATGCATACACCTTGTTCCAAATATTCGCCTCCACATGAGACCGTTCCAGGATACAGCAGCAATGGTCACAGGCAACAGGGAGTTGGGAAGATCTAGTGGTTGTCACACACGCAGTGCATCAGTAAATAGCATGGTGGAACAAGGAAAATCTATCAGAGGGGAAACCATTCACACAGCCAACTCGAACAGTGACCATCACAACAGACGCTCCCAGCTGGGGTTGGGTGCGCACATGAACAATCTCAACGTGAGGGGGTTATGGTCGCCGCAGGATGCCCTCGAACACATCCACTACCTAGAGCTGAAAACAGTGCTCCTAGCCTTAAAAGCCTTTTAGAAGGAGCTGTACGGAATCAGGGTGTTGACCCAGACCGACAACACAACTACCATGTTCTACATCAACAAACAAGGAGGAACACAATCAGTAGCACTATCTGGACTATCGCAGGAAATATGGACATGGGCCATTCCACTAAGGATAGACCTAATAGCAATACATCTCCCAGGGAAGGACAATGTGGAAGCAGACAGACTCAGCAGGCAAATGTCAGCATCCCACGAATGGGAGCTCAACCAACAGGAAATGGAGAAACTATTTCGGAAATGGGGTACACCGCAAATAGACCAAAATGCCAACACTTCGCATCCAGACAACCAGACCATCGGTCCCAAGGGAATGCGCTACGGATAAGTTGGTCAATGACATTTGCATATGCTTTTCCCCCCCCCCGATACCACTGATGCACAGGGTACTCAACAAATGCAGGATCAGCAACATGACGCTAATACTAATAGTACCTCAGTGGGCCAGACAGTCCTGGTTCTCACAAATAGTAGAAATGGCGCAAGCACCAGCACACAGATTCCCAAAGAGAAGGGACCTGTTAACGATGCAGGACGGAAGGGTGCTACACCCAGAGCCAAAGAGCCTCAGCCTAGCAGCATGGCTCCTGAAGACTTAGAATTTGCACACCTCAATCTACCAGCAAGCACAATTGCGGTCGGTGCTCAGGGAGGCATGGAGACCTACTACAAGGAAGTGCTACGTTGGAAAGTGGAGAAGATTCTCCGAATGGTGCATTAGGGAGAAACTACAATGGGAAATGACGAGAATCAGCAGTACTAAAATACTTAACGCATCTATTACAAAATAAACTGAGCTACACATCCCTAAGGGTGCGCTTAGCAGCGATAGTGGCTTACACAAGAGGAGAGACCGGAAAAAGCTTTTTCACCTCCCAACTAGTTAAAAGATTTCTAGAAGGGGCAAAGAGAATTGCACCTCCAAACAGAATGCCAGCACCAGCATGGAACCTCAACGTAGTGCTAACTCAATTGATGAAAGCACCATTTGAGCCTATTCACAAAGCTACACTGCACATGCTCACGCTAAAAACAGCCTTCTTAGTAGCTATCACATCGCTATGAAGAGTGAGTAAATTGCTAGTGCTAACACTTCAAGAGCCTTACCTATAGATACACAATGATAGAATTGTAATGAGAACGGACCCACATTTCATGCCAAAGGTGGTGTCACGGTTCCACATCAATCAGACAATCCAAATACCAAGTTTTTTCCAAAAACCAACCACAAGCACAGAAAGGGCGCTACACACACTGTACGCCAGGAGGGCAGTAATGCACTATATAGAGAGGACAGAGGAGTGCAGAAAGACAAAGCAGTTCTTTGTATCCTTTGCCAGCAGTTTTTTGGGACGACCAGTTACCAAAAATCCCATTGCACGGTGGATTACACAAACTATACAACTCTGCCACAAACAAGCAGGACAACAGTTACAAGGAGCAGCTCATGCTCACTCAACAAGGAAGAAAGGAGCAACAATTGCGTTTCTAGCAAACGCGTCTATTCGACATTTGCCAAGCCGCAACATGGTCTTCAGTTTACACATTCACTAAGCACTACTGTGTAGATATTCAAATGAGCAAAGAAGCGCAAGTGGGGCAGTGTCTTATAACACATATTCAGAAACCAGAGCTCATCTTTCACCCAGCCACCACAATAGCAACAAACCGCTACAAAGTCTATGCACAGCATACTGAATCCAGAAAGATTAACGCTGCAAAATGTATAGTTTCTCACCTGTCTGTGTAGTTTTGCAGTTGGAAGACTTTCTGGATTCTCTAGCGATTCCCACCCTCCTCCGCCAGAAGGATGAGACGGGAGAAAAAGGATTAAAACAGGAATGAGACTTTAAAGGTTAAAAGAAGAGAGTAACACAAGACAAGAAAAAAGAATCCGAAGATGGCGACCAAAGGTGGGTGCTTCCGGGGGAAGCGCGTCAACATCAAGAAGGACACCAAATGGTGCAATGTCGACGCCCACCTGGGCCAAGAAAAACAAAAAAGAGTGACTACAATTCCAGGCCCAACCACTAGATGTTGGAATAATGCACAGCATAGTGAATCCAGAAAGTCTTCAAGCTGCAAAACTACACCGACAGGTAAGAAACTATACGTTAAGTAAGATCAGACGTATTAATGGTGTACATTTTTCATTATTTGTAACCTGATCAGTCATTTGTCCACGAAGCTTTTTGCACACAATGACTGGTCATTCAATGTTTTTGTTTGGCATTTTGTTGTCTGAGGAATGCATACTGTTCGGCAGATAGTGATTAGTGCTGCTTTTTTACATTGTTTAATTTTTACTTTTTCATTGCAGCTGTTGCAGGAACTGTGCACAGTATTTAATGTGGACCTTCCTTGCCGCGTACGATCCTCACAACTGGGAATCATCAGCAATAAGCAGACCTACACCAGCAACGTAGTAAAACCACAGTCCAGCTCTTGCTCCTACATCTGCCAGCACTGCCTGGTGCATCTAGGAGACATCGGTGAGGGGAGAAAATGCCCAGGGACATTGTACAATAGTGTAGCAGGCCTTTATATAAACGGGAGCAGGGATAACACATTTGGAATGCTGAGCTCCTACTTCATGAAGTGTTTGTCTCACAGACCGCAGAGCCAAGACCTAAATAATCCTTGGTTTGTGGATAAGCATATTGGTTTTCAGTTGTGTCCTGTACAGCTTATCTAGTACTTGTGTGATTATTCCTCTTGGTCTCTGTATTCTAATGTCTACGGGCCGTGCCATCACTTGGCATTGTCCTTATTTGGGCTAGCATTTGAGATCTATGCAGTAATTAAAACTGTATTTCTCAAACATTGGATCTTCTAGATAGCACTAAATTTAAAAGAACGGTACACAAGTGATTTAAGTGTTTATGTAAACAGAAGGCCACGCACATTCACAGAGCAGATACTTCATAGCATTTGAAGGTAGCTTTGAGAGAAGGATTTTACCAAAGGATTTATTTCTAGGTTGTTTGCTTACTTTTTAATGTTGTATTTTAAATATTAGATTGCAAAGAAGCCCGTCTCTGAAGTCTTTTCAGCTCTGCACAAGGATGGCAAACCTCCTTCATTAGTTAATTCTGAAATCAACCAGTATTAGAGATTTGCAAGGCTGTGTTTTATTCTGCTGGTCTTCAAAACATTTGTGTTGGGTACGGCATGACTGGTTTAAATAAATCTCTGCTGTGCTTTTCTACTGCAGATTCCTGTCCAAGGTGACCAAAACCATGGCCTACATAAGTTCTTTTCACTAGAATCGGATGCACTTCCAGTAGACCTCTTCATACATTCTCTCATTTCATGATAATGTGAACACCTTTCCCAAGAGGAAAATTCCCCCACCAGCTTAGTTTGCATCCAGTTGACTCTTTTAATCTCCCCACAAAGTTACTTCCATCTATACTCTTCCCTTGTCCTGCCCCCTCTCCTTTTCTCACTTAAGCTGACTCTCCGTTACTCTTAGCTTGCTACTGCTAAGTTTACCCTGCCGAACAGTATATATAAACTGCCACTTTATGGACCAGCTTAGTTGATTATCCAGTGCTCTGATCTAAGGGAAAAATAGCATGATAGATATCCTGCTTTAAAACAACAAAATAAACTAAATTAGTACATTTCTTGTCTGAGCCTCACCATCTCTCGAGGTTAACTATTGATAAAGAAAGTGGGATGGCAGGTCCTGCTTTGGAAGATTGAGGTACTGTTTACATTTAATAGCACCCACAACGAATCTTTAACCCCTTCAGTGCGGCGCGGATTTCCGCGCCACGCTGAAGGTTCCGTGCGCGGGCGGGGCCATGACGGAACGGTTCCGGCATGCGCACGGTGCAACCGACGTGCATGACGTCATGCGCGTCGAACGGGTTAAAAGATATGAAGAGTAGTATCACTTACGCCCATAACATTGCTTTTCTTCTAAAAGTTCCTTGTAGGATTAGTGTGTATTAAGAGTTTGGATGTGTTGAGAATACGCAACATGCATGTTTGTTACTTCTTATTGTGACACTTGAAATTGAGGCAGCCTTTGAAGAGCGAAGCTGGTCCATTCTAGAATTCCTATACAATACTGGAAAATTGCTAGAATTCAGTGTATTTGTAAATTGGCCTCTTTCCATGATCGTACACAATCCTATTCCCACATGTAGTAACAGAGTAGATTAAAGCTACTGTGATCTAGTAGTTATCTTAGTTCATCAGGCTCATCAGCTTTCAGTCACTGAGCATTGGAGGCAACCAATTGCAGTTCAGAGTAAAAAGTTTAAGATGATCCTTAACCTTTATATATTGATTTAATATAGATTGCTTACTTTTTGTAAATTTTTTCTTTAAACTTCAGCTCGGTACAGGAACCAGACAAGTCAAGCAGAGTCCTACTACCGACACGCTGCTCAATTGGTACCATCGAATGGTGAGCATTGCAGGATTTCACTTCCTAAAATGTTTGGGAACCTTTGGAGGAGGGAAAGATTGGTTTATTTTTTATACATGTGGCTTTGTCCTGTCATTTCCTTTTCTGTACTCTTATGTACAGTAGCTAAAGAAATGTTTTGAGGATAAGAATTCATTTTTCATTTTTTGGTAGCTCATTACCTAGTAATGGAAGCTTAACAAAATTACTTTCCTGACTTTGTCCATTTCCTAGCAGGTCTATAGAAGCAAGTTTGTGTGGTTGGCTTGATATTGCTGAAATAACCTGTTTTCTGATCCTTTGTTTTTCTCTTTAGGGCAGCCATACAACCAGCTGGCTATCCTAGCCTCTTCCAAGGGAGACCACCTGACAACCATTTTCTACTACTGCAGGAGTATCTCTGTAAAGTTTCCTTTCCCTGCAGCATCCACTAATCTTCAGAAGGCCCTTTCTAAAGCACTGGAGAGGTGAGAGCACTCCTACAACTAGGCAACTGCTGTTTTACAGCTTGGCTTCTGTTCCTTGTGCATATGCTTATCTTTAGCTTGTCATCTATTAGTTGGACCTGAAATTGTATTTGCAAATTTGGACTTGGGCAAATAAACCAGATGGCATAGACTCTGTAGCCTTGTAACCTGAGCTCTTCTTTGACATCGACCAATACTGCCCTATTCCTTATTATGGTGCCCACTGCAGGTTTATTCATGTTTTGAAACATAAGCAGCCCAAAAATGTTGGTTATGAATCCTCCTGATTACTTTATCATCGAAGAGAGGATTCTTGTCTTGACTATTTGACTTCCAACAGAACAAATTGTAAATGGGAATTCTAAATTTGATTTTTGTGGTTTTCTTTTTTGTTCATCTTACTCAGTTATCCAGCAGTACCCCATTCCGTGCCCTCCCCCCTTTCAACAGGTTGGGTTGTCTTGGGATTTTAGGTTTCACCTAAGGCAGTTCAGGTTTCTGTTGTAAGACCTACTGTTAGCTTATAGTGGGCTTCGAGCCCACCCATTGCTTACCATTGGTTGGCTTTGTCCTTTATTACCTTGCTTCTTATTCGTCCGCTTTCGTGGGATTTCCCTCTTCTAGTTTTTGAAGCATGGGCCCATTTTTATGTTTTTCCACTGCTCCCTTTTCAGGTGTTACTTTTATCTTTGAGGTTAAGCACTCTGTGAGTCCATGCGTTTTCCAGCTGCCTCCCTTGTTTACTGCGTACTCCTCTTTCTTGCCCGTGTTTTTTCTTTTGCTGTTCCTCATTTGCTATTCTTGCTTCTCCATTCACGCCTGCCCACCATTGTCCTTTTGTTTCTCTATCCACACCCACCTACCCTCTGTTGTCTGTCCTTACCTGCCCTTCCTCTGTGTGCTTCCCCATATTCACTTTCCTCTGTTGTCCGTGTGCTTCCCAGCTCACCCTCTGTTGCCCGTGCGCTTCCCCGCCCACCTACCCCATCTCTATTGCCCGAGTGCTTCCCCGTCCACCCGATCTTTGTTGCCTGTGTTCTTCCCAGCTCACCCTCCCCATCTCTGTTGTCCGTGTGCTTCCCCGCCCACCTGCCTCATCTGTTGCCTGTGTGCTTCGCATCCCTCTCGCCCCAGCTCTGTTGCCCATGTATTTATGTACTGTGCTTTAATACCCATGGATCATGGTCACATTAATAAAACTGTCTAAATAAAGTAAAAAAAAAAAAAATGATCAGAAAAGTTAGAATACATCCCTGCTGCATACATGGACTTGAAATTCTTCATATTCTTCATATACTTATGTAATATACTTGTCAATATTTCAAAAATTAGGCTGTGAAGTCCTGTATATATACATTATTCAGGAGCCTATCAAACCGCAAACGTTTTCTGGAATTTAGACTGTTCAAGTTCCAAGAATCCGTTCTAAAAAATCACAGCGTGATAGGCTTACATAATAAGACGATTTTTCTCAAGCTTCTATCATTTTGATGGCCCAGGAGCTTTTGTTTCTCATGGTGCTGTGTATTGGATGCTGCCTCAGGCCCACTTTTGTCTAGCTAACGTGAGGGATCTGAGAACACGTTGGGGTTCACACTTTCATTTTTCTGAGGATTTTGCTTTTTCACTGTCACTCAACATCTTTAACACATATAACAAGTGAATTCTACAGGTATTTTTTGATGGAAATGCCCATCCTACGGTAGAATGAAGGCTGTCCTTGACCCACAAGCTGTGCGTGGTGTCTCTCAGCTCTTAACAATCAGTGAAAGAATTAATTCACAAAAATGTTGAGGACATTTAAAGATCAAGAGGCCATTAGACTAAGAGGCAATTCAAGCTGGAAATTCTATGGGTGAGAAGTGTAGAAGAGGAAACAGCCTGAAAAGCCCTGGAGGGACAATGCAGGTTCTGCAGATTTGGTCAGCTGCCCATAAGCGCTCACACAGATCTAGGGAAGAAATGCGAGAAGCACATCAACATTAATACCGGTTTGCCATTGAAGACCACTACATTGCATGATTTGGCTTCAGCATTCTCGTTGTCAAAGGCAGGCTCAGTGGTGACTCATTGACACCATAATCAGGCTTCCAACTTTTTTTTTTTTTTTACATCAAAGCATTCCAGACAGACTGCAACACCTTCATAATGGAAACACTCCAATGGCATAAAAACATCTCCCTTGCTCTCAATACATACTATCCATTTGATGCTGACCCCGCAAAATCCAAAGTTGGTTTTGTCGCACAAGTTAGATTCTCATTGTCCATGTCCCCAAGACCTGAAAAAAGATTAAGGCAAAACGATTAAGGCGAACGCGTGAGAAAGAACAAGCAGTGCAACGTTTTGGGTCTCTGCGTTTTACCATACCTGCAAAAGACCCAGTACAAACACCAATTGGACCTTTACATTTCTCCCCACAATCAAGGATTGTCTTGTGTTCAGCCTCTGTCACCAGTAAGGAAGATACTTTTAACACCCTAAGAACCTCATGCTAGTGGCTTTCAATCTTGTACTCCATTCTCTGAGACAATGGGACTCCCTGTACTTTCCAAAACGTGCAGGTGTCAAAGGACCTTTTTGTATTTCATCTTCCCAGTCACATTTTGATGGCAGTGAACCAAGTTTCTTTTACACCACCACATCACCTGCAGCCTCTCCCACAAATGTTTATCTGCTGGGTATTGCCACCTTCCAGGGCATTCCTGTTAGAAGTGCATCTAAACTAAACCTCCCTGTAGAAGCATCACAAACAGTTTCTGTAATCCGTGCTTATTAAAGTACAAGCCTTCGCAGTAGGATCCAGATTTCTTAAAATCCTATCCTAAAATGGACTTGGCAACAGTAACATCTGTCCGGCATTGGCATGGCTCGTCTTGCATCTCCTCACTGTATTTGTCCACTCCTAAAAGGCCAGGTCACATAATTATCTTGCCAGTCTAATTTCCATCCCATCTTCTCCCACAAAACTTTCTCTTCATTCACTGGATGTCAGAAGGGTGCATTGCTTGCATCTTGACAAGATTAGAGCACTAAGCAAATGTGACCAATTATTTGTGATCGTATTTGTTAAAGTTTGGCCACATCCAAACAATCTGTGTCAATTAATTCTAGCCTGCATATATCCCTGTGTAGCCAATTGTCTAATCTTTCTAGGGATACCATGGACCCGCTCTCCCGGGTAAGGCAATCACCACACTTTGACATTCCTCTCTGAGACGTATGCATGTCAGCCACATACAAATCAGTGCATACCTTCCTTCACTAGGCAAAAGCTGAGTAATGTCAGTCAAGCAACTTTTAGGAACCTTTTTATTTGTACTAACTATCTCATTAAACATTCTTTATTAATAAGGCTTGTACAGTTCTTGTTTTTTCTGCCCTATGGCGGCAGGGATGTTGTGTATCTGGCTTACTATTCTTTTCTAATGTTTATAACGATCTTAATTGTAACTTTTGTGTTCATCTAGTAGCGCATGTCTCTTTATTAAATGAAAGATTCAACAGGGCACAGTTTGTGTGCTTCCAAAAAATGAAAAAAACCTTTCCTGTCAAAGGCATCATGGGTCCGGACCTCCAAAAAGGAGAGGATGATGCCCCCATCTTTCAAACGTCTATAACACAAGCCTACCCAGTGGGTTGGACTATGGGTGCTGCAGTGCACATTTGAGAAAGTATTCTTTAGTGTTAAACAGTATAACATTTGGAATAATCTTGACTTTGATAGGCTCCTAAAGCGTGCTTCACAGCATATTGTACATCACAGCTTATTTGTTAAAATATGAACTAGTATATAGAAATTAAGTGTTCCGGGGTACAAATTATGTAGCTGGGATTTATAACGTGTATTACTTTAATAAACATTCATTTGATGCAAAACCAGAACTTCATATGAGTACAATCTTCTCTTGATTGAGCAGTTATGCTCCAGATGTCAAATCAGAATCTGATGGTAAAAAAATCGTAACTGTTGGAAACTACATTAATAAAACTAAACTGTATATCTAAACCGGAATATAATCAGTGCATTCATGCATTTATATTATTTTATACTTGGTATGTTCATAATATATGAAAATAATTCATATAATCAGTGCACGCTAGTTGAATGGTTATATTTTTTCAACCAGATATTAAAGCTGAAGTTGTAATGCATTTGTTGCTTTACATTGTAATGAAGTTTAGAAATTTGATTTTCCTTTTGCAGCTTGCCATAGTACACTTCTTTTGACTGACTAACCTTTTCTCTAACCTGTATAGCCGGGATGAGGTAAAGGCCAGATGGGGAGTCTCGGACTTCATCAAGGCTTTTATTAAGTTCCATGGGCACGTTTTCCTGACTAGGAGTCTAGAGAAGCTGAGTCCTCTGCGGGAGAAGCTGGAGGAACACTTTAAGGTCAGCAAAAACCATACAAACCTTTGTAACTATTTATTTTTTAAAGTTTTTGCTCTTTATTAGTTTTTTCACCCCTTTCTGCAACCCTGTCTGTTGAACATTTTTCACATCTTGTGTGTTCAATGTGGTGAGGGTTGGGACACTCTTGACGAACTCTGGACAAAATGTGTAGTTGAGTACCTTGGCCTTTCTGCTCACACAGCCGATCATTAGAAGACTGTATCCTACCAGTTTCTGAACATTGCCCTCTGGAGCAAAGCCTGAGTAGGCATCTTAAATCCATTCTAATTGGTAATTTTGTCTGTGAAAGTTTGACATGTTTTTCAATGCAGTTATTTGTAGTATTTGTAAAGTTTCCAGGCCTCTGAATAGATTAGAGGTTTACTTGTTAAAGTGAGCTATGCAGTGTGCTAGTCAGACAATACAAAGTTTTCACAAAGAGACAGTTCTTTAAATGTCTTGGAAATGCCCCCAAGTTGTTGAGAGAACAGTTTTGATGTACGGGATCTTTTAAAGTGACTCTTCGAATTTCAACTAGAATCTTCTTTGAGTGAAAGTGAAGTAAGTTAATGTTTGAACATTATGGTCTGGCGAGGCATAATGAGGTCGAAGATATGTTTTGCTGCATTGTTGTGAAGAGCTCAGGGGTGACTGCTAGAACCTTGAAAGGGCATTTTTACTTTACCTGGTTTGCATTAGCTTGAACAGAGGTGCTGTATGGCTTCCATCGCAGACAAGTTGAGCTGCAGAGTGCTGAATAAACAGGAGCAATTTGTGTTTCAGATCTAACCCCTCCAAAGTTAAATGCATTCCCTACTTTTGTAAAGGTAGAGTGATTTATGACACCAAAGCTCTTATTTTTTTTAATTAATTTTTGGAGTTTGTGATTTGGTTTAAGAGTTCGTAGGTAGCTTGACGAAATCCAGTGCAAGGATTTTATTTTCGGTCATGTTAAGTCAAGCTAGATTATGTTAATCAAGAACTTGAAGATACCAATGTTTGAAAAGGGGTGTTATGATGAGCCATTGCATGGATGTCAAATACAGTTGACAGGTTATATGCGGAAGTCCGGAGCAGATTTGCTTATTTTCTCCCAACTTTTGCTTGTAGATGTTTAATGCCGGTTCCATTGTAGATGTCTGAAAACTCTGAGCCTTGTTTAAATTGAAAACCTAGAAATTTCTCAGTTGCCATCTTTCTCATTTGCATAAATAAAAATAATTTGTCCAGTCCACACGCATCTTTGTCAAATTTTGTTGTTTTTATTTATCAATTTGATGAATACTTGAAGGTCTTAGTGTTTTCAGGCAATTGGACACAATTTTGTGTAGCCACACATACTGTTTCTTTCAGCTGTATAAACAAGTCATTCTGCTAACATCCCTAATTTTTACGAGGGTTGAGCAGACGCAGCCTACTCAAGGAAAAGTTAGTGTGCTAGAAACTGAGATCAAACACACTAAATAACACAGAATCTCCGTGTCCTGTTTAATCTTTCATTTCTAAAATAGACATTTATTTTCTACTAAATAGATCAAGCAGTTAAACTGAAGATAAACACTAGCAAGAGCTGTTGAATTCTAAAAATGAATGTGAGATAGTTGACAAGTCCAAAATTGCCATATTTACAGTTGATGGAAAGATCCTTTTTTCAGCACAGGCATTTTTCTTCCAGGGAATCCTAATCAATAGCCATAAGCATTGAGTTGTCCTACCTAAGTGTGGGATTCTGGAGCCCTTCACAAATAAATATATACATTTATATATGCAAAAGACTTTTCAGTAGCCTATTAATTGTCTAATATGGTCACATTTCATTTTAAACAAGCAGCCAATTTAACCAGTTAGTCACTAAGTTAGCAAGTGTCTAGAAACATCTTTCACCAACCTGTGTTTTTTTTTTTTTTAGAGAGAAGACTAGAAAGGAAGGGAAATGTTAGCAGATAGACTCCCATAGACCCGAAAGGGAAAGCTAGCACTGTGCCTTTAAAGACCTCACCCTTCCCCCTGTGCCCCATTTGCCCCATATGTGACAGAGCAGTTTTTCCCAGCTTCTGGCAACAGGATCTTGGAGTTCTGAGCTCACCCTTTTTGTTTTTTTGCCTACTGCCTAGCTTTGTAGGCAGATGTTTTCCCTCTTGATCGTCTCATTCCTTTGGCCATTCCTCCATTAGAGATTATTCTCGGGCGTTTGCTGATTCTCCTCTTGCTGGAGTCTCACCCGTGAATGACATTAAAACATTTAATGGAGTCTTTGTTAGAAATGCAGCCAGGAAGAATATTCTGATTTTGACACACAGAACGACTACCACCTTGTCATTTTACACCTGGGTCACAGACATCATCCAGACCTTTCTTTCTATTGGTCGCTGGCGTAATAGTACTGACTATGCAGTTATTCGTGGCTCTAACTTCAGCATTGTCAGCCCTATTTAAGTTTCAGAATTATACAAGGCTCTGCACCTGGACCCCCTCATCTTAAAGACTGATCCACCACCAAAACCCGTTGGCGTCAATAACATGACATACTTTTGCACTTTCCTGCACTGTTCCTACTGACAAGAAGAGTAAAAGAATGGATTTACAAGTTAGAAGGCTGTGTGGCAGTTTGGCTATGGGCAGGAAGACTGCAAGTGCCACAGCGCCTTTGGGCTGTTCATACAGGTTCCTCTTGGAGTTCTTGAGTCCTTTAGAGAGGACAGGCACGATTTTTAAGAAGCCCTTCAAGAAAGATCATTATTTAAAATCAGGTCTTAAGCATTGCAGCAGATTAACCAGATTTAGCTGCACATGGTTGCTGCCATTGTATTTGCCTTTACTAGATCTCTTGGCCAAGGCTTGAGTCTGAAGCCCAACAAAAGTTTGAATAGCCCCCTCTCAGAAAACTGTCTGTTTGATTGCATAACTACATGACCCGCATTAAGTCTGACACTTTGAAAGCAGTGGACTTGGAAAGAAAAAAGGAGTATAAAAGGAGCTACAGACATTGATAGATGGTCTTTCCAGCAAAGAGTTTAAACCCATTAATGGGTGCAATAGCAACAACTGCACCAGCAAAGAAAATCTTGACATCACAGCGAGATATTCTAGATATAAGGAAGGTCAACAATCCTCTGTAGTGACAGGGAAACTACCTAATGCCCTGTGGAACATGGTGGCCCAAGTTTTACCAGCAGTTCTGGATGACCTTAGGGCATCCCTGACCCAAACTTTCCAGGATGGACGCGACCGTGCTAAATTTGTAATTTTCTCCGGCTTGGACACGGCTGACTACTTAGGTCAGGTGCTGGATAAGAGTGGGATACTTTGGCTCCATGTGTAGACCAGATCAATGGCCTTCTGGGGATAGCTAGTTATCCTTAATAGACATGCCATTCATTGGCTCTAACTTTATTGGCGAAAATGCAGCTTCAGCCCTGCAACAGTTTAAGGAGACATGGCCATGGCATGCTCCTTAGACCTGTCAGCCCCCACCAGACAACTCCAACACCAATTTTGCCAACTCCGATGATATGATGGTGATTTTCAGTTTCCAAGGTTGTGGCTAACAAAGACAAAGCCCCAGGTGCTAGGAACAATGTGCAGTCCATTGCCCCAACCCCCTGCCCCACCCCTCTAGCAAACACAGCTGCAAAATCTCTATTTCCTCCAGGGGTGGCAAGCCATTGCCTTAGAGAAGTGTGTCCTCCCAAGTTGTACATCAGGGACCCCCCCACCCCCCCTTTTCTTTTTACCCTGCCACACCTTCCACCACCATCAAGGTGGCTGACTGAGGACCACCTGTCAGTCTTGCATCTGTAAGTGCAGGTCCTTTTGGGTAAAGGGGCCAGAAGAGATAATCTGGCTACGGACATAGGAGCTAGATGTTTCTCCCATGCCTAGTGTCGAAGATGCCTTCCTGCGGAAGGACTAATTAATGATGCTCTGTCTAACCCATAGACGCCAGAGACTAAATAGTGGTGTTGGACCTGCAGAATACTTATTTTCATATCCACCTCCCGTAAAGCCACATGCGCTACCTGTGGTTTTCATTAGGCTAGGAGTATTTCCTGTTCAGTGCTCCTTTTTCGCCTCACAGGGCCCTTTTGTGTTCACGAAAGTGATGGCGGTGGTCACAGCACACATATGGAGTCTGAGGGTACCAGTCTTCCCTCCTGCTCTACCACTGGCTGTTGAAGGCAGGCTCGCTCCAGACAGTCGTCATTCATCTCCAGAAGCCGACAAATCTCATATAGTTTGTGTTCACTATCAAAGTGCTGAAGTCACAACTGACTCCTTTAGTCGCTGTAAGAAAGTGGCTCTGTATATACTGTTCCCAAATAGGTACAGTGTGCACAGAGTCCACAGTCCCCAGAGGTTTGGCAGAGGCTAAAATTAGATATAGCCTTACTTGCAAAAGTGGTAGCTTGGTCGAGCAGTAAGGCAGTATCAGAGGACAGTGTAAAGCACTTGTTGTACACACTCAGTCAGCAAATGGTCTCACACACTCAAGACCTGCACTCTAGGCCAATGGTTTTTGTATAAAAATGTATAGTTGTTTTATTTTAGAACCAACAATAGGTATCAAAATATACTTTCTCAGAGTGAGATGCTTCAGATAAATACTTTTCAATAGGCAATTGACTTTTGAATACAACAGTTAGTGGTTGCAACAGGCAACACAATTTCAAACACAATAGTACATTGAGCTCAATGGGAATTTCTAGTTGGATGCAATTAGTTACTTTAAGGATTACTTTTCTAACCACAGGACTGGATCCTGTAAACAATTGAGTAAAAGCGTTTTGGTTACAGTTGTGATTTTTAAGCAATATTTTTGTATTTTAAAAGTTGACACTTCGAAACTTTTTCACATAGAATCACCAATGTTATCCAATGGGAGGAAATTCACTTAGCAGGAAAGTGGGGTTATGGTTACTTTTTCTAACTCTGTGGTGAATCCTGGATCCAGCACTGGTGCATCACCTGTAAACAGTTGAAAGAATGTGTTTTGGTTATACAGGCGATTTTTAACGAATATTTGTAAGTTCGTAAAATCGACACTTAGAAACTTTTTTCAGCAAAAACCAGGCAATGTTATCCTATGGAAGGAAATTCAAATTACAGGTAAAGTATGTTCTCGTTACTTTTGTAATCCAGTGCTGGGCTCCTAGGCTCAGTACTGGGACATCGATCTAAAACAGGTAAGTAATTAAGTTTTCACAGTTGGTACGATTTTTGAAGAATATTTGTAGTTTGCAAATATCGACACTTAGAAGAAATTTCACAGAAAAAAAGTCAATGGTTTCCTATGGAAGAAAATTGGGTTAGCGGTAAGTATGGTTGTAATTACTTTTCAGGGTCCGTGCTGGGCACCAAGATCCAGCACTGCGATCTCTCCTAATAGCAGGTGAGTACATTCGTTTTCGTAATTCGGCTGATTTTAGAGGAATATTTTAAAGTTTCAAAACTTGACACTTAGAAGAATTTCCAAGTGAAACCAGTCAATGTTACCCTATGGAAGAAAGGAGAGTTATCAGCTTTTGGGTAAGTATTCGAGTGGCAGAGTTAAGGTTCTGGGCATAGACTTTGGGTCTCCCATGGTCAGGTAAGTACAGTTGTTACACCCTCAGCAGCACAGGGGCAGCCGGGTGCAGAGTGAGTTGGGCCCAATGTTATCCTATGGGAGGCAGGGGGCCTTCGGTTGGTGGCTGCTAGCTAGTAGGCCACGCGGCTGTGGGAGCTGGGTCCTGGTCACTTGCTCAGGGCAAATTGGGGAAGTAGGTTAGAGTAGAGGTTGCACTTCCAGGGGCACACGGGCGGCTGGGTGCAGGGTGCTTTTGAGCCGTCGGGCGCTCAATGGATTGCAGTGGAGAAGCTCAAGAATGAACAAAGGCTGCAAGCTCTGGGACGAAGATTCTTCAGGTGGGACCACCATTTCGAGAGGTAAGTTGTGTAGTTGGAGGATAGGTAGGCACCCAGGAGTGGGGCACAGCGGGCCGCCGGGTGCAAGGGTGCCTTTTGGTGTTGGGAAATCTTACCCTCTGCTGGTCGCGGTTGGAGGGGTCCCTGGTTCAGAGGTTGCCGGCATCGGGAGCGTCTAGGTGGGTCCTTGGGTGCTGGATTCAGGGTCACAGTCGCCGGGGGGACGTCCTCGTGGTCTTTGTTCACTCTGGCACAGGCCAGGCTTGGCGGGTGCAGAGTGTGCAGGGTTTGCGGTTCCTCACTATTGACAGGGGTCAGTTACTTGCTTCGAGCAGTTCCACTGCTCGTGGGAGTCCCAGGTAGAGTCACAAGGCAGTCGGGTCCTCCGGGGTTTCTGAGGTTGCTGACCACTGGAGATGCCGGGGTTTAGCAGGAGCAGGTTTGAGTGTCGACAGGCCGGTAGGGCTGGGGCCAATTCAGTTGGTAAAACACACAAGATGATGGACGGAATGTTGCACATTGGCAAAGCATTCACCCCGAGTTACAGATCTGGGTTTAATCCATCGTTATTTTCCTCACCACGCCACCTCAGTTCAGACATAGCCATATGCAAATCAGTCTTGACCCTGTGCTTCATGGGAACAGTCCAGCCCGAACTGCCAAGCCATGTCTTCCCTGGACCGGAATCAAGCATCCTAGTACCGGAATCCAGCATCCTAGGACCGGTTTCGGGGTTTCACCCCTCTTCAGCCAGGATAGCTTGATTCCAGTGGCACGGTGAGCCCAGGACCCACGTCTTGGCATACCCTTCCCACATAGGGCGTACAGCTAAACACACAAGATGATGGACGGAATGTTGCACATTAGTTGGTGTCTTCCTCTTGTTAGCAGCTGCATGGCAGGTGGTCTTGTTTCTTGATCTTGCTTGTTTTGGAATCTGGATCTGAGGAAGGAAGGTTCAGGGTGCCCCTGTATACTAGATTTAGGGGCGTTGCAGGTAGTTAAAGGGCAGGGATCAATGGGTCCCCTCCATGTAGTTGGTACACCCCCTATCCTGCCACTCCTGTGCGAGGGGGGCAGTAGCCTAGTCCTGATTGGGTAGGGCTTCCCATCTTCAAGATGGCGAGAGCCCGGAGATGTGCTTCGCCTCGCCCCACCTGAGGGGTGGGGTTGACAGAGGCTGGCACACCCCCTTTCCTTCCTTGGGGTTTCCGGCCAGTCTTCCCGCCAGAGTGGGGGTCAGAACCGGTAGGGGCCAGTTGCTGAGTACAGCAAGTGGCCTGGAGAAGGTCACAATGGCGGCATGCCTTTGAAGCTTCCCCCTGCCCATCCTGGGGTGGAGACCTAGCACCTCGCCCAGGATGTGCATTGTTGCAGGCCCAGGAGAGTGGATGGCTCTCTACCCAGGGGTCCAGCAAAATGTCTGCTGTGTGGCAGCATAGGCAGCCCCTCAGACAAGACGTGGATTGTAGGTTAGGTTCAGGGTGCATCTCTAAGATGCCCTCTGTCGTGCATTGTACATTAAATCCCACACTGGCATCAGTGTGGGTTTAATGTGCTGAGAAGTTTGATACCATCATGAAGCCATCATGGTGCTGTGGAGTTCGTGTTAACGATCCCCCAGCACCATATACTCTTAGATGGTAGCACTGCACTTGCAGTGCCCAGGAATGGACCTGGGTACTGTAGGGGCACAGGGCTCATGCACCTGTACCCACACCACTGGCATAGGGCACCCAGCTAGAGGGGTGGCTGATGTATGCCAGGGCAGTGTGTGTTGTGGGCATGGCACACAGGGATGTGTGCCATGTTGACTCTGTTTTGTCCTGCACCCAGACACTCAGCCTACAAGGGCAGTGTGTGTGTGTCAGGGTACAGGGCCTCTAAGGGTGGCACATTAAGTGCTGCAGCCCTTAGAGGCCTTCTCTGGTCACAAGGCACCCCGGGTACCTAGTGTACCATTTACCAGGGGCTGACATGTGGCCAGAGATGCCAATTGGATTTAGGCTTCAACACAGTTTTAGGGAAGGAACATTTTCCCTGGGTACCTGATTGGCAGGAGCCCAGGGCACACTCAGTCAAAGTACATCAGCAATTCAGCAAAAAGTGGGGGCATACCATGCAAGAAAGATGGCACTTTCGCACAGTCTCTTCCTTTCGTATGAGACATTCTGGATTCTATTTCATTCCTTTTTACCCCCAGAGCGGAGAGCCCTTGGACATTAGGGCTGTGATCCAGATGTTTTAGCCTCTGTCCTTGGTCTCCGTGTGGATGACTCCAAGGCTGTTTGGATTGTTGGCCTCCTGCATCCTCCTGAGGAAATATGCCAGAAGGCATATACTTCTTCAGTCCCACTGTGAGCAGCTGGAGAATCTGTCTGATTGTATTTATATTTTGTCGGAGAGCGCAAAAGACCTGAAATTGGGGCTGCTGGACCGTGATTGGGTCAGTGGCAGGCCACTCTCTTTACCTTACCCAGATTTGACAGTGGTGACTTATGCATCACTTCTGTGTTGACGAGGTGATATGGGAAAGTTGGAGACCAGAGGCCTTTGGTCTCTGGCAGAAATTTGTCTCCACATCAATTTGTTAGAGTTGAGGAAGATTCGCTTGGCATTGAAGGAATTATTGTTTACCATCAGAGGAGACTGATGTTGGTTCTCACAGATAACACCACTGCCATGTGATACTGCAACAAGCAGTGCAAGAGTGTGGTCTTTCCTCTTGTTCCAGGAGGCTCTGTGCCTCTGGAAGTAGCTGGACTGCCAGGCAGTTTCTCTTGTGGTGAACCACTTGGCAGGACCTTTAAATGCCATGGTGAGCAAACTCCAGTGGTAGAGCTTAGAGGACCACCAATGACTATTAAATCTGTAGGTGGTGCACTGAGTCTTCCATCAGTGGGGAAAACCCTGGCTCGATCTGTTCGCCTTGGCCAAGAATGATCAATGCCAGCAATCTTTCACGATTAAGTTCTTTACAAGGCTTTCTTGGAGATGCATTCTGCCTAGAGTATTGCTCGTTCTCCTGTATGCTTCCTGTCTTGCCAGAGTTCTAAATATCAGGAACCGCCGGGCTCGAGTGATTGCAGTGGCATCGGATTGGGCCAAAAGAGTGTGGTACCTGGAACTTCTGAGCATGAGCATCTGTCCTCTGATCAAGCTACTGCTTCGGGAGGTTTTTCTGTCACAGCAACAGGGCAAGATGCTGCACCCTGGCCTGGGCAATTTACATCTCTATGCTTGGAGATGGAGTGGCAACAGTTGACCTTTCTCCAGAGGTCATTGATGTCATCCTGACAATGAGGCAGCCCTCTACAAAATCAGAGTACAGCAGTTGTTGGGACAATTTTTTGGCTTTGTGACACCTGCCAAGTAGACCACTGAAAGTCAAGTTGCCCGAAGTTTTACCTTTTTTATTCCCCCCTTGCAAGGACTTGCTTTGGGCACGGTTAAAGGCGATTTGTCACTCATCCACCCTTTTTGGTGGTTAGCAGATCAGCTTGCTTTATTTTATTTGCCTGTTGTGATCAGATTTTTCAAGGGTTTGCAACTTTGGTTTTTTTCACCACAACTCTTTGTGATGTAACAGTTGGACTTTGTGCTCACGTCTTTGATGTAAACCCCTTTGAGAACCACAGCACAGTGGTCTTTCAGACATTTGACACTGAAAATGGTCCTTGTCATTGCTATAACATTGGCTAGGCGTGCGAGAGGGCCCGGTTTTTTATATTCACCCATCTTATTCAGCATTCTTTTTGGAAAAGTTGGTGTTGAGGACCCAAGCTTCCTATCTACCGAAAGTGGTCACTCCATTTCTTGTTGGGTTAACACCCTTTCAGCATTCTTTCTTCCATTTCATCCATGTAAGGAAGAGACTCCCATCATGTAGACCATAAGAGAGTACTAAGCTTTTACATAGATCACAGCATAGAACATCTGGTGGATGATCAGTTCTTTGTTGGGTTCTTCAGGGCAAGGAGGGACACAGCAGTGCAAAAATGAACCATCTTCCAATTAAGTATTCTCTGCATTAAGATCTGCTGTGCATTGGCTAAGAAATATCCACATTCTACCAGAAACAAAGCTGCTATCACTGTGACACGCTGAGTACCTGTCCTGAATATTTGTTAGGTGGATGCGTAATCATCTGCACACTCCTGTAGCACTGATGCCTTGGCAACCAGGTCGAAGGGCATTTTATCCACTCAACCCTGCAGTACTTTTTGGTAGTAGCCAGTTCACGGATCCACCTATGGAGGTACTGCTATAGTAGTATGTTTTCTCATGGCGAGGAATCTATGATTAGAAGTTACTTGCCTTTATTAACTATCTTTCTGGTGCATACTCTATCTAGCCACAGACTCCTCCCGACCCTCCCACCATCCCATTCTGTGACGTGGCCTTTTTTCCTTCTAAAAAGTCCCTATTTAGAGATCCTCACACTGGTCTTGCCAATTTGGCGATAGGCTCTGCTTCCGAGAGTGCAGCAAGCCAAAGAAAGTGCTTATTTACCTATGGCTCTGAACATCACTTCCAGAACAGGAAGAGGTAGGCACAGAGCCAGACGAGGCCACCTGCTGTTGCCCAAGAGTACCACTTTAAAACTTACGGATCCATTTTATTACCTGTAGAATAGTCACCAGTTGAGGAATCCACAATCAGAGTATGCACCAAAAACATAGTTAATGAAGGGAAGTAGCTTGTTCATCTGCTCTATCACCATTGTCTTTGAGGTCTCCTTCAGAGGGAGATCCAGATAGATCTGGAAAAGCAGTTGTCCTTCTCAACGTTAAGAACGGGTACTGTTGCCACTTGTTTGCTGTTGAAATGCCACTCACCATAAGAGACAAGATATTGAGCACTGAGTGAATCTACAACTACAAAGCCCAATTTAACACAACTCTGGCTTTGTGGAGACAGACATTGATTTGGAGTATTTGAGGGCATGCGCCCTCACTAGGGGACATTTTTAATTCACCAGTTGCACAAACATCTCACCTCTCTAGAGGAGTGACCAGAGTTCCTGTGGCTCAACCACAACCTGTCATCAATGGTCCTTCTCATACTCTAGTGTTCGAGGCATGTGGGCTGCTGAATTCATATCTGTGCATAGATCGCCGCCTAGTGTTGGGTCCGGATGTTTGCACGTTGTTGTCCTGGAAGAGTCTTCGAAGTATCCTGAGATAGGTAACTCCTCCCCTGGACCACAGTGCGCATGGGCATCCTCTCCATCCTCAGATTGTTTTTTTCCGCCATTGGGTTCGGATGTGCTTATCTTGACTCAAGTTAGGAAAAACTTTTTTCAGGCCAAAAGGCCTTTAGTTCGCGTCGGTACTGTTCCCGATCGGTATCGATAGTTACTTGTTAGTTTACTAACTTCAAGAACAACTTTTTCGCATCATATCCGACCATCGACCCCACATCGGCGATGGAATCGAGGACACCATTCAAGCGGTGTCCTGTTTGCAATGCGAAATATCCCCATGTCGACGTCCACCCGGTGTGCAACAAATGCCTTTCACCGGATCACGACGAATCCACATGTATGGCCTGTGCCCGATTCCGATCCAAAAAGACTCTCCGGAATCGACGAGCAGCGAGACTTGAAGCGCAGCAAGCGGCACCGGCCCCGACCAACATCTTCAGCGCCGAGGACGAAGATGTGGAAGGCGTGGAGAACCTACCCTCCAGCCCCGCTTCCGAACACGATTCCGGATCGGAAGACATCGAAGAACAACTCTTTCACAGGGAAGAAGCCGACACCGAGGTAGGAGACTACGATGAGGCCTTAGGGGCCGAAGAAAGTAGCTCCGGTGACGAGCAAGGCCTACCCGTACAGACGGAGGATATCCCAGTGCGTCAGTCTATGGCTCCGGTCGAGGGATCGCCTTCGGGCCTTACCCAAGACCTATCCCGCAGTTCTTCGGCCCCGCCCTCTGGCCCGGCCTCGGACATTCAGCGACAGCCATTAGTACCCAAAACGACTGGTTTCCCTTCCTCGAAACCGAAACCAAAAGTCGGATCGGTTCCACAGAAACCGAAACTGAAACTGACACTGGTCGGATCGAAGCCCACTACACCTTCGACGCCAGCCAAACCCGTCGGCACCGACCGCACCAAACGGGACTTCGGTGCCGAACTCGCAGCAGCCGGCGCCGACACACGGAAAAAGGCCATCGGTACCGCCAAACCGCCTCGGCACCCGGCACCGAAACAATCTGCTCCGGCCACGAAGGTCAAAATGGCCGCTGCGTCGCACACCACTTCGAAAGCAGCACCGAAGGCCCAATCATCGACGCCGTCGACAGCTACTACCTCTCCTCGACTCGATGACCCCGTTGCCCCAAAGAAGTCCAAGCCTGCCTCTACAGAACCGCTCGGCGCCAAAGAACCGTCGGCGTTCCAGGTGCGACAAGTTGCAGCGTCCTTGCAACGCATCAAAGAAAAGGCAGCCCTCCAGGACACGTCAGGCTCCGAGCCGAAAAAAGCTCAAAAAGCTTCTCCAGCGCCACCCAACATCACTTTTGGCCTGCCGCCATCCACGGCGCCCAAACTGTTCGAAATCAGAACACGTGTCACCCAAACTAGGATCACACCTGCCGAACGCTCTCCTACGGAGACGTCACCATCCCACATCATCGATGCCGACACCGGCAGAATTATGCTCCACAAGCGGAGAATATCTTCCGAGCAAGCTTTGGACTCCTACCGGATCCCGCTAAATGAAAAGCTGCCAGCGGATTCGGAACCAGTTCTTTACGAACGTATCCATACCTCTTACCCAGATCCACAGCCCTTCTCTCCAACACCCTCCGAAACCGACGTTTTGGAGGACTACATGGGTGACGACGTCCCCTACCCCAGAGAGATGGACCCTGAAGGCCAACAGGACCCTGACCAGGCTTGGGATGACCCTGTAGACCCGGGTGCACCTATGGATACACAGGACACGCAGCTATATGGCGCAAAAACGTCTCCCACAGAGGACACTGCCGCATTCAACGCCCTCATTGAACGTGCTGCGGCCAATCATGGTGTGCAACTCCACTCTGACACAATTGAGGACGATTTTCTAATGGATACTTTCGCATCCTCAGAAAGGAATATCAAAACTCTACCCATGTTGAAAGTTGTCCTCAAACCAGCAAAGGACATTTTCAAAGAACCCACCAGGGCAAGAGTGATAAACCCCAGGATCGACAATAAATATAGGTCGGCGCCTGGGGACCCTACGTACATTAGAGGCCAGTTGCCTCTGGATTCCATCGTAGTCGCTAATGCTCGCAAACGGGCGCACTCGCAGACAACTGGGGATGCTCCTCCCCCGGACAAAGAGTCCAAGGTGCTAGAGACCTCCGGCAAACGGGTTGCAGCCCAGGCAGCTAACATATGGCGTATTGCCAATACTCAGGCGCTCCTTGCTCGCTACGATCGCGCACACTATGACACATTAGAAAACTTACTCCAACATCTCCCTGACCAATACAAAGAGGGAGCAGAGATCCTCATCAGGGAGGGACAACTCCTCACGAACGCATCCATTAAGTGTGCACTGGATGCCGCAGATACAGCTGCCAGAGCAATAAACACTAGCGTCATGTTACGACGACACGCCTGGTTACGAATCTCCGGATTCAAACCTGAGGTTCAAAATAACATCCTCAATCAGCCGGTCAACCCCGACTACTTATTCGGACCAGAGGTTGACACCACCCTAGAAAAAATAAAAAAGGACACAGACACTGCAAAGTCCATGGGGGCTCTCCAAACGCAGACCTTTCGGAGTGGCTCCTTTTGTCGCCCCGGAAATAGAGGAGCAAGTAGAGGACAGGGGTCACAGCAAACCTACAACAAGGGCAACACACAAAGTACCTACGATAAAAACACCCGGGGTGGATATCGTGGCTCAAGCACAAAGGGCAGAGGACGCGGATATGGCAATACCAGGTCCTCCCCCAAGAACAAACAGTGACGCCCTCTCCCTTCCTCCCGACCACATAACACCTGTCGGGGGAAGGCTACAAAGGTTCCTGTCCACGTGGAACTCCATCACCACTGACAGGTGGGTCAAAGATATTATCAAACACGGTTACTGCCTAGAATTAACCTCCACTCCACCCACAATACCACCAAAACACCGTCCTATGTCCTCAGAGCACTTGGCGCTATTACAGCAGGAAGTGCTAAGTATGCTGAAAAAAGGCGCAATAGAGGTCGTACCCGTCCACGAGCAAGGTACGGGGGTGTACTCCCTATACTTCTTAATACCAAAAAAGGACGGGTCACTCAGACCTATACTAGACCTGAGACCCCTCAACCGCTACATTCTCTCAGAGCATTTCCACATGCTCACCCTACAACAAGTCCTCCCGCTGCTCAAACAGGGAGACTTCCTGGCCACGCTAGACCTCAAAGATGCGTATTTCCACATACCCATTCACCCCTCACACAGGAAATATCTCAGGTTCACTATTCAAGGGCAGCACTACCAATTCAAGGTTCTTCCCTTCGGCGTGACAACAGCGCCCAGAGTTTTCACAAAGTGCCTAGCTACTGTGGCTGCACATTTACGGAGGCAACACATTCATGTCTACCCTTACCTGGACGACTGGCTTGTTCAGGCAAAGTCAGCCCAGCAATGTGCCAGCCACATGTCCCGCACCATTCACCTTCTTCACAGTCTGGGGTTCTCTCTAAATTACCCAAAATCACATCTCCAACCCGCACACGTACAACAGTACCTAGGTGCGACCATAGACACTCTGGCAGCCACAGCTCAGCCAAATTTAGTGAGTATCAACAGCATGCAAATGATGATTTCCAAGTTCAAACCCCAACACTCCCTTCCTGCGCGAGTGTTCATGCAGTTGATAGGCATGATGGCCTCCTGCATTTTCATAGTCCCACACGCGAGACTACATATGCGCCCGCTTCAGGAGTGCTTAGCACGTCAATGGAATCAGGCTCACGGGCAACTAAAAGACCTAGTGTTGGTGAGCGGTCGGGCATACAACTCTCTGCATTGGTGGAATCCACAAAACCTTTGCAAGGGCTGACCGTTCCAAGAGCCTGTTCCACAAATAATACTGACAGCGGACGCGTCTCTCCAGGGATGGGGAGCTCATGTACTCAATTACACAGTGCAGGGACTATGGACAATACAACAAAAGAAGATGCACATCAACCTTCTAGAACTGATGGCAATCTTCCTGGCTATGAAAGCATTCAAAGTACACTTGTGCAACAAAGTCGTGTTGATCCGGACGGACAACATGACTGCCATGTACTACATACAGAAGCAGGGAGGAACACACTCTCCACAGTTGTCTCATCTGGCTCAGAGCATGTGGAAGTGGGACATTCAGAGGAACATGTTCCTCATGGCGGAACACCTCCCCGGCAAGGACAACCAGATGGCGGATCTGCTCAGCAGACACAGCCACCAGATGCACGAGTGGGAGTTACACCCATCAGTACTCCAACCGTACTTCCAGCAGTGGGGTCATCCAGAGATAGACCTATTCGCCACAAGCGAAAACGCAAAATGCCAAAGCTTTGCCGCCAGGTTCCCACATCCGCAGTCGCAGGGCAATGCGATATGGATGAACTGGTCCGGCAGATTTGCGTACACTTTTCCCCCAGCACCATTGATACCGCTGGTGGCACGCAAACTCAGACAACACTCACTAACACTCGTCCTGGTTGCTCCAACATGGGCACGCCAACCATGGTACACCACCTTTCTCGAACTTTCCGTGGTGCCGCATCAAAGGCTGCGGATCAAACCCGCGCATTTGACGCAGAACCATGGAGAGATTCAGCACCCAGATCCGCAACAGCTGAACCTGGCAATCTGGCTCCTGAAGTCCTAGAGTTTGGCTACCTAAACCTGCCACCTGACTGTATGGACATCATTAAGGAAGCTAGAAGACCCACTACCAGAGCTTGCTATGCAGCCAAATGGAAAAGGTTCATCATTTATTGCAATAGCAATGACATTAACCCGCTAGACGCATCCATCCAAAACATAATTTGTTACCTCTTACACCTATACCGATGCAATCTGGCATACACCTCAATACGTGTCCATTTGACCGCAATATCAGCCGATCTCCAGAACAGGCAGCACCTCTCTTTATTCAGAGTGCCGGCCATCAAAGCATTCTTGGAAGGACTCAAACGAGTAATTCCTCCAAGCCACCCACCAGCTCCAATGTGGAACCTCAACTTGGTCCTCACACGCCTGATGGGTCCACCCTTCAAACCTCTACACTCATGCGAGATTCAATTCCTCACCTGGAAAGTAGCTTTCCTAGTAGCAATCACTTCTTTGAGGAGAGTTAGTGAACTCCAGGCACTAACCGTTCAAGAGCCATTCATACAGGTTCACGCCAACAGGGTCGTACTACGTACCAACCCCAAATTCATGCCCAAGGTAATATCGCAGTTCCACATGAATCAAACTATTGAACTGCCTGTTTTCTTTCAAAACCCACACTGTCGCAGAAAGAGCACTCCATACACTGGATGTAAAGAGAGCCCTCATGTACTATATAGACAGGACTAAAGTCTTTAGGAAAACAAAACAACTTTTCGTTGCCTTTGCCCCACACCACAAAGGTAACGCCATCTCCAAAGCAGGTATAGCCAGATGGATCGTTAAATGTATTCAAATTTGCTATCAAAAGGCTAAACGCACATTAACGATTCCCCCACGAGCCCACTCAACACGTAAGTTAGGGGCCTCCATGGCTTTCCTGGGAAACATTCCTTTGCATGATATATGTAGAGCAGCCACCTGGTCCACTACACATACATTTACAAAACACTATTGTGTAGATGTGCAATCAAAACAGCAGGCAGCTGTAGGACAGGCTGTTCTCAAAACTCTTTTTCAGACTGCTGCAGCTGGCACTGGTAGCCGCCGCTAATAGAGGGTACTGCTATATATTCTATGCACAGATATGAATTCAGCAGCCCACATGCCTCGAACTGAATATGCTACTTACCAGTATGCATCTGTTCTTGGCATGTAGGGCTGCTGACATTCATATCGCCCACCCTCCTCCCCTGTAGCAGCTGCAGCTCTCAGAATTACTGTAAGCATGGTCATCACTTTCTGTATCTACTCCATCACTGCCACAATGGCGAAAAACAATCTGAGGATGGAGAGGATGCCCATGCGCACTGTGGTCCAGGGGAGGAGTCACCTATCTCAGGATACTTCGAAGACTCTTCCAGGACAACAACGTGCAAACATCCGGACCCAACACTAGGCGGCGATCTATGCACAGATATGAATGTCAGCAGCCCTACATGCCAAGAACAGATGCATACTGGTAAGTAGCATATTCATTTTCCAGCTCCTGCTGTGGCAGTTACAGTAGTCCCTATGCTTGCAGTTCTACTTACCACTCCGGAGACTGCAGACAAGACCTCGCACACCAGAAAGAAATATCCTAACTCTGCGTCCTCATTTAGAATGTTTTTTAAAACCTCACTTTAGACACCATCTCCATTTTTGGAGTTCGTCACATAATCCAAGGTGTCTTATTCCCAGAACGAAGACCTATTTTCCTTCAAAGATGTCTCCAGGCATGACAACACATTTTAGGAGTTATTCAACACGTTTTATGAGCTTCTAGCTAGATGTTCAATGAAGCTTAGTTTTCTAATGCATTTTCTGCCTACTACAACCTCATTCATTTTTGGTACTGTGCATCACAAGCACTGTGGAAAACCCATGTCTGTTGCTATTGGTACCGGGTCTGATTGAACCAACTGTGTTTTTCTCTCCCGAGCAGCAGTTACTGCTGTTCCATTAATTTTAAATAAATAACAAGGTGTAAAGTCTGGATCCCGATTCACCTCTCATCCCCTTATTTCTCCGAGCTCACCCTGATTGTTTGTCTACAGATAAGAAATCATGGGCCAAATGTACTTGGGTATTTTTGTGCGATAACCAAATTGCTAATTCTTGTGATTTGGTATTTGGCAAGCTCAAACACCCATGTGCAAATGTGTGTAATGTGCATTTTGCAATTCCCAGTGGGTCGCAAATGGACCTACCTCATGAATATTAATGAGGTAGGTCTCTGTTTGCGACCCATTGGCAATCTAAAAAATCACAGGGATGGTGGCTTGCAGGGATCAGTAGACCACCATGTCTGTGATTGCATTTCAATAAAGTTATTTTTTTCTAATGTAGCCAGTTTTCCTTAAAGGAAAACTGGATGTTTTTCAAAAAGAAAAATGAAAAGTTTACTTTTCCTTTTTTTAAGAGTACGCAGTGGTCCGTGGGACCACTTCCTGCTCTCAAATTTTTTTTTTACAAACATCCACAAAGGTAAAGGGGTCCCTTGGGGGTTCTTTACCATTTGCAAATGGGTTACCACCAATCTGAAGTTGGTGGTAAATTGTAAATGTTTTGCGACCGCATTTCGCAAACACACGCCTTCCTAATACTGAACTGCAAACCCAAATTGCGATTCGGTAACCGGTTACCGAATCGGAATTGGCCGTTAGTACATTTAAAAATGCCTTCGAGGGTTCGCAAAAGGCCCTGTCTGCGAATCGGACAGTTTGGGAATGTAAAAACGCTTTGTACATCAGGCCATAATCCATAAGCTTCTGCGGCCATGGTTAGTGCAGAAAAGAGCTGGATTCAGTAGAGAGCGATTTCTGTGAAGGTAGTTGGTGCTACTGTATTTGGGCAAATATAATCGCATTCTCTGAGACTCTGTGGGAAAGTGGGTTTCTGTTGCAGTACCTCCTACTTTTTGCCTGGCTTTTGATGCAACTTTGACTAAAGTGTACTGGGACCCTGCTGTCCAGGTTCCCAGTACTAGTGTTCTTTCCATAAGGTTCTACCACAATTGGCAACTTCGGGGCCTGAGTAAGTCCCTAGTAAATGGTAACCCTGGTGCCTATGGCATTGGGACTGAAGAGGGTCCCCTGGGGACTCCTCACCAGGGCCATACTGCTACTGCATACCCTGGTGCAGACAAAAGCGACAGTCGACATGGCACACTGCTTGTGTGACATGCCAAGCAGCACTGCCTAAGATATTGGTAAGTCACCCCTCTAGCATGCCTTACAAGCCTCAAAGGCTGGGTGCACTATATCTCGAGTGTGGACTTATCTGCGTGAGGAGATATGCCCATACAATATTTAAGTATATTCTTAATATTGTAAGTGCCAGGGAAGCCATAGAGAGTACATGGGCTGCAAATTCGACAACTCTAGTTCCCTAGCACTATGATGACTTTACTGAACTCAGGACTGTTTTGTACCAAACACCTCCTCTTAATAAACTCACACTGATGCCAGTGTTGTATTTATTAAAACATGTACTCAAAGGGTTCCTCAGAGGTGGCCCTTGAAAACCTTCCAACCACGGTGTGGTCTCTGCCTGGCTTTAAGCAGCCTGCCACCACAGACGTGTTTCTGGACCCCTGGGTCTAGAGCCCCTTGCTCTCTGAGGCCTGAAATAAAGCACATACTGGGCGGAGGTGTCGCACTTCCTCCCCCAGGATGAGTAAAGGCTTTGCCGCCTTTGTAATGCGACCCCAGCCTCTGCTGCTAGCAACAGCTAACAGCCCCCGGTTCAAACCCCCACTTTTGGCAGCAGAACGAAGTGAGAATAGGAGGTGTGTCCCCCTTCGCCAACTCCACCCCTCAGGTGCTGTAGGCGAAGTGAAGCACATTTTTCAATGCCCACCATCTTGAAGATGGTGGCACTTATCCAGTCAGGGCTAGGGCTATGCTCCTCTCCCACAAGAGGGGGGCATAATAGATGCTCCAGGTAAGAGACCCATTGGTCCATTCTGTCACTACCCTACAACACCCCTAAATCTAGTATTTAGGTGGCAGCCCCAGACCCTGAAATCCGATTTCTGATGACCAAAGAAGAGCCAGCCACTACAGCGTCGCTCCAGCAGGGAAAACTGAAGACACCAACTGACTTGGTCCCAGCTGTATTGGCCTGTCTGCAGCCCTTGACAATCCTGTGCCAAAAGCCTCCAAAACCTTGGGAGGACTGCCTGCCTTCGACAAAGATAAAGATCTCCTATGGACAGGGGACCGGTCCAGAAGAAACCAACTTTAAAGAACAAAGAACTCTGCCTTGAGGAACCGCAAAACCACCCCTGAACCCATCTTTGCACCTGATACCCACAGTGCTTCTGAGCAAGAGTCCACCGTGGGCTGACCCCTACCGGACTCCACCTGGACGCTTGCAGCCTTAGCTTGAAGGTTCCCCTGACCGTGACCTGCCTGGTAATACTTTTCTGACTCCTAAGGACACCCCTTCACCCGAAGCCACTGGGCCCTGGGGAGCACGACCGCCAGTGTTCCTTAGTCCCTGTACGTACCTGGGCAGCTGTGGGTTTTCAGTGTCTGGCCTCCTGGCCTGAGTCTGCAGCCTTTCTTCAAACCTATCTCCTCCATTGGTCTGCATTGGGCACCCAACGCTGTGTTGGCACTCTGCACCCAGCCCTCTTGTTCCTTTGCGGGTGAAAGAGTTTGATGCTGCCTATAGCCCCCCCCCCCCCCCCCCACCACCTGTGCTTACCTTAACACCCAAAGACTGGGCTACCAAACTGTGTTACTCACATGTGAGCAGCATCCCTTCCATTGCCCCATTTCTTCTTTGGATAACATTGGTGTGCCTGATTCCAAATTTGAACCCTGCACCCAGCCCTCCCTGTGCTACTGGAGGTGCAGATTTAATACTTACCTTGCCTGGTGCTGATTCTTCATCCTGAAAACCAAGACTAAGTTATATACTTACCTGCAAAACTGCATTTTTGTTTATCAACCACAGGTTAACATTGCTGAACTGAAAATTTCACTTAGTGTTCACTTTTTGAAGTCTAAAGTATTTCTTATCAACAAGGTACTTACCTTTTTACATATTTTTTTGGTCTTAAAATATATCTTGAAAAACTTCTTTTTATAAAATTTGGTGTGGATCTCCTTTTTGAGTTGTCATTTATTGGTCACTGTCCGCATAACAAATATCTTACACTCCTCCGTGTTAAGCCTAAGGAAGCTCAACCACACTACCACAAATAGAGCACTTTGGGTTTACATTGGGCCCTGTACACTTCTGGAGGAATCTCTGGACGCTTTGCAGAATATAACCATGTAGTGGTATATCCTATAAACCGCCAGCTTCCTGCAGACTTCAGCAATTTGTGAAGGATCTTGCTAGGACAGACAAGCTGATTCTTAGATGATCCTCAGTGAAGGAATTATGGTTTTTATTCAGGTAATATGTGGTGCTGTAGATTCAGCTGACCTTAGTGCACTTGGATACTTTTGCAGACTCACTATGCGAAGATTTTTATGACGTTATCGAACAGGCTTGAAACCTGAAGCATATCAGCGCATTCTCAATCTGCCAATCACTGAAAGCAAGTTATTTGGAAGCAAGGCTAACTTGGAGATGCAAGTTATTGGTCTCGAGGGAGTGAAGGAAATGTTACTTCTCTGTATAGTTTGTACTATATGCAGAGCGTTCAAACTTCTCAATCGTCCTAACAGCAAATTGGTGACTATTGCAAACCTCCTTTTAGAAGAATAGGAGGTCACTCTGCTTCTGTGACTAAGCATGCTCCTAGCATTTGGAAAACAGTGACTCCTCTGTTCCACCTCTTACGTTTGCCTCTCCTGGCATCTACAATAATATTCGGTAGTCAAAAAAGACAGGTGGGTGCTGAATATCTTCAACATAACTATTCTCCCAGGTTGAGTTCTCAACCTGCAGTCCCGCCGAAAAACTTGGGTCCTTTCCAGTAGGATTGAATACTGTAAATGGTCAACATCCTTCTAGAGAAGAGAGCAGTGGAGAGGACCAGCAACTCTCAAAAAGGGAAGGGAATTTTTCCCCCTTTCTCTTTGTGGTTCAAACAAAGCGATTGATCCACAAATTCAGACTCATTGTTGACCTGAAAGCATCAAACAAATCAAAAAAACATTTGGGATGTCCGATATATCCACAGCATTAACAGAAGTTGATATATGCTGTAGATTTACAAGATCATTTTCTAAATCTGTTTGCTACAAAGTATCAAATTGTTGAAGTTCATCTTCTGTAACAACCATTCCCAATACAAAGGTTTGCCTTTTTGGCTTCAAATTGACTACGGGGACCTTCTTAAGATGCATGGCAGTCATAGCATCACGTCTAAGAAGTACAACTTTGTTTACATGTCGGTTTACAGGTGATTGTCTCATTGAAGACTCCCTTTCCCAAAGTAGTCTTCTATTCACTGACAGTTTAGGGCCTTCAACATTTTGGTTTACATGTCACCCATGTAAAAAACAACTTGGTTCCAACCCATTCACTATCAGGGAATGGTTTGCTTCAGAATATAAACTTGCTTTTGTCCATCTTCAGTCTCTGACATAGCCACCAGTGTACTCTGTAAACTGCCGGAATGAGTGTGCATCTAAAACTCAATACTTCAAATCTTTATCAGGGAATTAAGAGCACTCCATGTCCCTGACATCTGAACTTCTTAAATGATCTAACTGGTCCAATGTTACTATATGAATATTAACATGTTCTGGAAATTCAATAAAACTTTCACCAAAGTGTTTTTCAATTAATTATGCAACGTGGTTCAATGAATGTAGAAAAAGGCAAAACAATATAATGGGCAGAAAAAACTTGTAAATCCTAGGCCAAGTGAACAGAACGTGGAAAGCTGTATTCATGTTTAAATAATAAACACGAGACTGTAGTAATCAAATGATTCCTAATATAAATTCAACCATCATTCGCATTACCGTTCTCAATATGAAGTGGGGGAGACAAAGAATTTCAGTAGCTGGAACCCCAAATGGAATCTTGTAGCCTGCAGTAGTGATTCCTAAGTTCTCTTCACTAGATCATCTCCCTTGAAGCTCTAACCTAGTTTATGCTCGCCTGTTTCTCTATACCTTTCAGGGTGTAAGCTTTCAGAGGAAAATAATTTTGGTTCTTCCCTTTTCCTGACGGACTACAGTTACATTATTGTGCAGCAACCAGGCAGAAGCTCCTATCCAAATGTAGGTCAGCTCTTAGACTGTAGCAATTTATTCATGTCCCAGCCTGTTACAGTCTAGACTGGCAATCCTCACGTTCACTTTCTTGCACTCTCTTAAACCCTCTTGCACATACACTTGCTTGCACACTTTCTTGCAGTGTTCCTTGCCTTTTCACTGTAGGAAGCTGGCTCTTTACACAGTATATCAGGTTATTGATATAACACATAGCGAGTCCAGGGTCTCCCCTATGAGTGGACAGGGACTGGCTATGGCAATCTCAATGTGCTCTGTTAGAAGGGTAGTGTGGTCGGGCAGCCTTTGGCTTAACACAGAGTAGTGCAAGACATCTGAAAATACACACAATAGTCAATAAGTGAGATATGACTCGATAAGGAGATTCACACCAATTTATAAAAATAGCAAGTATCTTTAGTGGTTTTGGTTCTTCCGATGTTGGGGGACAACTTGTGGTCCTCTTCTCCTCCTGACGAGGCGGCCTAATTCTGAGGGTCTTTGAGGTGTCTGGTTTCTCCATCCGGCAACATTTGCGGTGGATGGGGCCTGCTAACAGAGGCTGCAGATGACGTTGTGGTAGTTGCGAGCAGTCACTCCACAGTGTACTCGGTACCTTGAAAGCTTAAGGACCACGCTGACACTTTTGGCCCACTTTGACAAGGTCTAGAGGGTGCTTGGGTGCAGTTGTGCTTGGTGGCGTTGGGTTTTGGCGGGGCCGGAGTAGTGTTGGTCTTTCTTTTGCTGTCTGCGCAATGCAGGGGACAGTTCCGCTTTCCCTCGGGAAGTCTTTGTTCCTGGGAGAAGGCTGGCAGGTCTCCTGGGCTTTGGGGACTCCGCAGCTGCAGGGCACGTCGACTTTTGTGCAAAAGGTGAAGTCAGCAGGCAGGCGGGCAGCGTGTGTGCTAAGTCAGTTGCTGGGTCTTCTCTTCTTGCTGTGCGCATTTTTGTCCGTCTTCAGGTTGTCAGGATCTGTTATTCTGGTGCCAGGGGTTCCCCTAAATGCTCAATTTAGGGGCGCAAGAGGAGTTTATGGTAGTAGCCAATGGGCTACTTGCCCTTGGGTGTCATAACGCCCCTATATGACCACTTACTGTTGGAAGTGGGCATAACCCTGTCCCAGAATTCCTAAGTATGCCATCACAAAGATGGCTACTTATGAAAAATCATGTCCACCTCAGTTTAGCCCACCTTAGGTGTTGAACTAGCCTGGGGGTAGTACGCCTACCTGAATAGCTTATTTTCATCCCTGTCCAAGTGCCAAAGGGGGCTCTGGACAAAGGGGTGCGGCTTCCTCGCCTGTGAAAGGAGTCCGATTCGCAATCCAAAGGTGGTAGCTGTTTGAAGTTTGCCTTTCTAGGGAGGCTAATCAGCAGGTCACTCTGTGGGTGGAGTGTGACACTCCCTTTCTGGACAAGCCTTTGTTCTGGGTCTCCTGAGAGCAGAACACCATCACCCTAAGGGATCAGAATAGTGGGTGGCTGGCTGGCAGAAACCAGTCGGGTAACACACCAGATGCTAATAGGTTTTCAGGGGGCACCTCTAAGGTGCCCTCTGAGTGCATGTATTGGTAAATCCAACAGTTGAATCAATGAGGGTTTATCAATACGAGATGTTTGATACTAAACATTCCTATCTCAGTGAAGCCATCACGTAGCTGGGGAACTTGTTTTCACCAGTGTCCAGTACATGTTGTAAAATGGCATCCCTGGTCACTTGTACTGGCAGTAATAGGACTGACCCACCGAGGGGCATTTCTCCTCATGCAGTTATGCCCTCACATGTAGTATTCAGCACCCTGCCTTGGGCGGTCAGGCCTGCTGTAGGGGTGACTTAGAAATATTACATGCAGTGTTAGAGGCCATGGCACACAGGGATGTGTGACATGTGTTTTCACTTTTGTCTCCACCAAGACTCACAGCCTGCAATGGCAGCCTTGCATTTGCTTGGTGAAGGGTCCCTTAGGGTCGCACATTTAGTGATGCTACCCTTAGGGACAATCTTTAGTACCTCAGGCCCTAGGTACCAGGGGTACCATTTACTAGGGACTTAAAGAGGGTTCTAAAGGTTTTGCGAATTGGGAGAACAATTGTACAATTTTGGAAAAGAGCTCTGGCACTGGGAACCTGGTTAGCAGGAACCCAGTGCACTTCCAGTCGAAATCACATCAGTTACCAGGCAAAAAGGGGGGGTGACCGTGTCAAAAAGACTACTTTCCTACACTCTCACTTGTGCTTTTCAACTTACGATCTTGCTAGCTCTTTTGCTGTCTGTTATGTTTTCTGTCACTCGTGGTCTTATCCAGATTTAGGGCAGATCTTAAACTTAAGAGTTTGTCCCAGCAGGTTTACTTCTAGGTAGGCAATCCTGTGAATTCACTGGATCACACACACTCTTGCTCGCACTAGTTTCCCACATTTTAACTTGCTTGCGCACTTTCTTGCTCTCACTCTTGCCTGCTTTCTTGTGCTTGCTTGCTCTTACTTGCTTGCGCTTTCTATCACTCACTCTTTTGCTTACGCTTTCTCTTGCTCGCGCTCCATGCTTTCTCTCACTTGTACTCTCTTATGAGGTTACTCTCGTCGCTCTCACTGGCATCACTCAGTTTTGCACTGGATCAAAGCACTGCAGATAAGGACTTGGATACCTAGCATAAGCTCTGCCTTCAAATGTCTGAAACAAGATCTGCTAGTGGAGAAAATGAGAGGCAGGCCTGAAAAGAGCTGTTCATGCTGGCACATCTTACGAAGCAAAGGCTTCTTCCAGTGATTACTTTAATTGCCTCACACTTCTTCCTGATTTGGTTCAAAGTGTCATGGGTTCCTTGTAAGTGGACCATCCATGTACAAGCCTACTCAACTATGCTTAAATATTATTTTGAGCCCCATGTAGATGATGTAACAAACTGAGGTATTCTAAGTACCATAGATATTCTGTAGGGTAATTGGCACCTTCTGTCATTGAAGCGACCATCAACACTCAATGCTGATCTTTATTAAATTCATACTCATTTTAATATTTGTGCCCACGTTTGGGATTATGGAATTATCTAGTTTTTAAACAAATAGATGAATCTCACATAAACAGTTTCCATATATAAAGACTTAATTCGTTTTGTTTTTATATTTCGATGAATTGAAACATAAGCTTCCAAACCTCCGTAGAAAATTTTAAAAAATGGGATTAAACATCCATTGCCTAGCACTGGTATCCAAACTCTTTACATTGTCTCTATTTAAAAGGTAATACATGGACGAAGGGTCCTCCTGTAATACAGGAGAACCTGTCCTGTTACTGTAAAGCAGTCTGGAATCTCCTCGGTTCTAGAATTCAACATAGTAGCTTTTGGTCCCTATACTTCGCTTCCGTTGTGATAAAAGCAGATTTCCCTGCATATGTTCAGGAGGTGAGGGAAGTTAACAGGATGTTAGTCCTGTCTTGTATAATCGATAATGGTGGTGAAAATTGTTTACCCAACCATGGTTGCACCATCCAGGAAGTCAGACGTTTGCAGCCAGTGCTGGTATATCCCAGGGATGGACCCTGGGGCAGAAATATAATGCAGTGGAGGGTCATGCAGCATTCATTCTTAGTGATTTGTGGGTGTTATTGAGGCTGGGTACTAAGCATGTGAACTAAGCATGTGAGCATCACCAGGCACTAGTGGGCAACTCTTGCATAGGGAAAGTCAACAGATTCATGCATGGTTTTGTAGGTTGATTGTGTGTGATCTCTTACTGTATTATAGCGGTTGTGTGCATGTGCACTGACTACACTCCACGTGAGCAAAATAAGATACATTGTCAGATTATCTAACAGCTGCGCTACATGTTGACCATATTTAGCCACTGTTCTGGTAGAAAGCGACTTATCTGAAATAGACCCGTTAGTGATAGATTCCTTACCTTAGAATATCCCCAGGCGTCAGACTGGATCCGTACAGTTTTTTGTAGCAGTACCCCTGCACGTCAGGTGGTATCGTGCGGCTCCGCGTCCGTTACTGGCATCGTGAGCGCCGAGATGATGTCACGGAGACTACTTAGACGCCACCCATGCGCTCTGACGTCAGTTCTTTCTTTTTCCGCGCCAGCAAGCGCAGATCCGGATAGAGCACGTGCCTTTAGTCACTTTTTGACTACTCTCTTGAAACTTTTTGTCTCCCCTTTTTCTCCTGGTGTACGTAGGGATGCCTGGCTTTAAGTCTTGTGGGGTCTGCCATCGCAACATGTCGGTGACGGACCTCCATGATGTTTACCTCTACTGCCTGGAGACCGACCATGACTCACAGTCCTGCAGGGACTGTCGAGCCATGGCCCGAAGGCCTTGAGGGAGCAACGCCGGAAGCTGCTGGAGGCCCGGCACTCGTCCCAATGCCGCTCCTGGTCCAGGGACTGTTCCCGGGACCGCTCGCGGGCCGCAGTTGTCGCACCTCGGGTTCCAAGTCTTCGCTCTCGGATTACGGTAAGCGACGTCATAAAAAGAAGTTGAAGAAGCGTGTTTGCGCTCCGACGTCCCCCCGTCGGTCCTCGGATGTGGATGAGGGGGACAGGGGTTCCGCCCCTGCGGCTCCCTTGGAGCCTAGGAGTCCTGTGGCCTACCCGCCTTACCTGGGTCTGTCGGCCACTCCCGAACAGGTGCAAGAGTTTCTTGCCACCATGGACCGCCTTTTTAGGACTTGGGCTCTCGCCGACGCGCCTTCGGGCCCCGCGGTCCCGTGTCCAGATCCTGTTGGCCCGTCGCCGGCGGATCCAGCTTCGGCACCACAGGATCCTATGCCATTGGCTCTGGCCCCAGCGCCACGAGGTCCGGCGCTGCAGACTCCAACCCCAGCGCCGCCCTCGGCTCTGGCGCCGCAGTGGGTGCCGTTCGTTCCACCCTTGCCTCTGTTCCAGGACCATTTTGTTCCTACCTTCGGATCCGCATTGGGAAACGGCGCCGGGCCGGCCGGCACCGTTCCCTGCGCTGTTTCCGACGCAGTATGTCCCTTTCCCGGCTCCGGCGCCGCGACCGGTTCCTTCGGCCCCGGAGGAGGAAGATGATTGGGAGGGGTCCGAGGATCCTCTTGCCCGTCAATGTGACTCCGAGCAGGACTGGGTGGATGATCTGGAGGACGCCGGCGAACTCTGTCTCTTCTGACCCGGGTTTTGCCTCTTCCCCCACCTACGATGTAGGAGGGCGCTTCCTACACGGTGGTGCTCCGTTCGGCTGCTGAGGTCCTCAACCTCGCTCTTCCTACGGTGGCACTCAAAACTAACCTCCTCACTGAGGTGCTTCAGACGGCGTCTACCTCGTCTGAGCCACTGCTTCCCTTAAATGACGCCCTCACCGACGTCCTGTTAGGCACTTTGTTGCGGCCGGCCACGGGGGCCCCTGTGGATAAGAATGTCGCCAGGCGTTACCGCCCGGCGCCTGGTGACCCCATGTTTCTGACCATTCATCCCACGCCTGAGTCTGGTCATCCAGGCCTCGACGTCGCAGAGTGCTTTTCCGCCAGATAAGGACTCTTAAGAGGCTGGAACAGTTCGGTAAGTGGTTGTTCTCTTCGGCCAGCTTGGGGCTGCGGTCGCTGAACACTGCCAGCTTGTTGGGCCGCTATTCCCACGCGGTGTGGGATACCGTTGCTCAGGTGTTGCCTCAGTGTCCTGAGGAGGTCCAGGCTGTACTTTCCCAGGCGGATGCTGAGGGTAAGGATGCAGGTAAGTTCACCATTCGGTGTGGTTTGGACACCACTGACTCATTGGGCAGGGCGATTTCTACAACTGTGGCGCTGCGTCGCCACGCCTGGTTGCGCTCTACTGGGTTCTCGCCCGATGTCCAGAGCTCGCTCATGGATATGCCCTTTGACGGCACTCGCCTGTTTGGCGATAAGGCCGACAGTGCTCTGGAGCGTTTTAAGGACTCGCGGGCCACGGCCAAGTCCTTGGGTCTTTCAACAAAGACCCTGGCCACTCCTGGGTATAGTTCCTTTCATGGCCAAGGCAGGGGCACCCAGGCACGTTCCTTCAACAAGCCTGAACAGAACCAGCCTCAGCGCGGCTGCGGCTTCCGCAGGGGCGGCTCTGGGAATCAGCGTGGGGGGGCAGTCCACCTCCGCCCCGCTGCTTCTACCTCTAAACCTTCCTAATCCAAGCTTTGTGGAGCATCCCACGCCGGTGGGTGGCAAGATCCGCCACCACCTCCACCACTGGTGCGATTATCACATCGGACAAGTGGGTGTTGCAGATCGTCCGCAGGGGTTACTCTTCCTTTTCAGTCCTCTCCTCCCGCCATGCCACCTCGGTGCCACTGCATTTCGGGGGATCACTTGATGCTTCTCCGGCAGGAAGTTACGGCTTTCTTGGCCAAGGGGGCCTTCGAGCGCGTTCCTGGGCTAGAAGTAGCACGTGGCTGTTATTCCCACTACTTTCTGGTCCCCAAGAAGGACGAAGGGGGCCTGCGCCCCACTTGGACCTCAGGATCATCAGTCGCTTCCTCCGGAAGGAGAAGTTCAAGATGTTGACTCTGGCTCAGGTCTTGGCTGCCCTCGACCCTGGAGACTGGATGGTGGTGTTGGACTTGCCGGACGCATATTTTCACATCCCTGTCCTGCCGTACCACCGGCGTTACCTGCAGTTCACGGTAGGCCGCGGGCATTTTCAATTTGCCGTGCTCCCCTTCGGCCTTACCAGCGCCCCTCGGGTGTTCACGAGTGATGGCGGTGGTCGCAGCTCACCTGCACAGGTTAGGGGTGTCAGTCTTCCCCTACCTCGACGACTGGTGGTGGAAGGCGGGCTCACCCCAGGCAGTTGTTGCCCACCTTCAAACTACAGCCGACCTCCTGCATTTGCTGGGGTTCCCAATCAACGTGCCGAAGTCGCACCGGAGTCCCACTCAGAAGCTCCCCTTCATCAGAGCGGTTCTGGATTCAACGCTGTTTCTGGTTTATCCTCCCGAGCAGCGAGTCCGGGATATTCAGGCTATGATTCCGACCTTTCAGCCTCTGTCCCGGGTTTTGGTCTGGATGACCCTCCGGCTCCTGGGCCTGATGGCCTCCTGCATGCTGCTTGTGCAACATGCCAGATGGCATATGCGGGCTCTGTAGTGGGACCTGAAGTTCCAGTGGGCGCAGCATCAAGGCAACCTGTCCGATCATGTCCAGATCTTGGAGGGCACTGCACGTCAATTGCAGTGGTGGATCACGAATCTCGATTGGGTCGATGGCAGATCCCTCTCCCTTCCCCAACCTGAGCACATAGTGGTGATGGATACGTCCCTCCTGGGATGGGGAAGCCACTTGGGAGAGGCGGAGATCAGAGGACTCTGGTCTCCAGCGGAGTCCCGGCTCCATATCTACCTTTTGGAGCTTTGGGCGATCCGGCTTGCACTGAAAGCATTCCTTCCCTCTGTCTGGGGAAGTGTGGTGCAGATGTTCACGGACAACACCACCGCCATGTGGTATTGCAACAAACAGGGCAGGGTGGGGTCCTGGACCCTATATCAGGAGGATCTGCGCCTCTGGACATGGCTGGAACCTCAAGGCATTACCTTGGTGGTTCAACACCTGGCAGGTTCTCTGAACACCAGGGCGGACGAGCTCAGCCGCCGGTGCTTGATGGATCACGAATGGCGTCTGCACTCGGATGTGGCTCAAGGTCTCTCTCTGCAGTGGGGAGAGCCTTGGTTAGATCTTTTCGCCACCGAAGAGAATGCGCAATGTCATTAGTTCTGCGCATTGGAATTTCCAAGGCGGCACTCACTCGGTGACGCTTTTCATCGCAAGTTGAGTTGCGGTCTATTGTACGTCTTTCCGCCTATACCACTTCTGCCCAGAGTGCTGAAGATTCGGCGCGACCGGGCCCAAGTCATCCTTGTGGCTCCGGATTGGGCACGAAGATACTGGTATCCCGATCTACTCAGCATGGCGATCGATCCCCCGATTCGTCTGCCTCTTTGGGAGGATCTTCTGTCGCAGCAGCAGGGGACAGTCCTCCACCCGAACCTGTCCAGCCTCCACCTCCATGCTTGGAGATTGAGCGGCGACAGTTGACAGGTTTCGATCTTCCTCCTGAAGTCTGATGTCATTCTGGCAGCCAGGCGTCCGTCCCACTAAAATGGGTATACGCCTGCAGGTGGAACAAGATTGTGGCATGGTGGACAGCGAAGGCTGTGGATCCCCTTTCTGCCCCTCTTTCTGAAGTTCTTCTGTTCTGTCTCTTAGGCCCAGCAGGGCTCTGCTTTGGGCACTATCAAAGGTTATCTTTCAGCCATCTCCGCCTTTTTGCGGCTTCCAGATCAGCCTTCTCTCTAAGTCCCCGGTAGTTAACCGTTTCCTTAAAGGCATTACGCACACGTTTCCTCCTGTGCCGTTCATCATGCCCCAATGGGCTTGAATCTCGTTTTGACCGATCTCATGTGCGCTCCTTTCGAGCCTCTTCATACCTGTCCTTTGCGTCTTCTTACTCTTAAGACAGCTTTCCTGGTCGCTATCACCTCTGCCAGAAGAGTGAGTGAGCTCCATGCTCTTTCTTCCAAACCTCCTTTCCTTTCTGTTCATCCGGACAAGGTGGTGATAAGGACCCGTCCTTCTTTTTTGCCCAAGGTGGTCACACCCTTCCACATCGGGCAGACCATCACTTTGCCTACCTTCTTTCCGCCTCCACATCCTTCGAGGGAGGAAGAGGCTCCACCGTCTGGACCCATAACGTGCACTCGCTTTCTATCTCAAGCGTACACCGCAGTTCCGGGTGGATGACCAGCTCTTTGTTGGCTACGTGGGCGCCAAAAAAGGTCGGGCTGTGCACAAACTGACCATCTCTCGGTGCACCGTTCTGTGCATCAAGGCATGTTACTCCTTGGCTGAGAAGGAGCCTCCTGTGGGGCTGCGTGTCCATTCTACCAGGGTAACTGCAGCCACTACTGCGTTGGGACGTGGTGTCCCCTTGCAGAACATTTGTCAGGCAGCTACGTGGTTCTCGCTGCACACGTTTACCTAGCATTACTGCCTTGACAGTCCTGTCCGGAGAGACGGCTTCTTTGGCCGTTCTGTTCTCCGTGACTTTCTGGTGTAATCTATTCACAGACCCACCACCGGGGTTGGTATTGCTAGGGTATCTATTGTAAGGTAAGGAACCTATCACTATCGTGTCTTTCAGATGCACAAGTTACTACTTGTGTAACGATATATCTGTAAGAGACATTAGTTGGTGATAGATTTCTTACCGCCCCACACATCCTCCCCTCTCTGCAAACCGAGTCTAGTTTTAAGGTCATCCCTCTTTCAGGGCCCTAGTTTCATGGCACCAGTGGTCAGTTTCTTGCATGGCTCTGCGTTCCTGGTGCAGAAAGTAGTGTACAGAACTGACGTCCGTGTGCATGGGTGGCACCTAAGTAGTCTCCGCGACGTCATCCCTGCGCTCACGATGCCAGTGACGGACGCAGAGCCGCACAACGCCACCTTCTGACGCGCAGGGGTACTGCTACAAAAAACTTTCCGGATCCAGTCGGACACCTTGGGATATTCTAAGGTAAGGAATCTATCACTAACTAATGTCTCTTACAGATATATCGTTACACAAGTAGTAACTTGTGCATTATTGCACTGTTTCGTGAACCCAGCAATATTGACCATTTAAATCATTTGATTGTTCTGGTTTAATGACTGCCAGTGCTGGATGAGCAACTAAGCTGTCAGTTGACTGCATCACCTGACTATGGAGCATCTTATTGTGGAACTTAGTTGTTAATGTCACCTTCTACACAGAACACTTGCATACTGCGCTACTGCAAAGGGTGCCCTTATTGACGTACGAGTGCTGGGATATTTCTGTAATGTTTTGGAAGGTAGCACTCCTTTTTTCGATATCGAAGTGAATAGTCTGTAAAATGAAAAAGTGAAATTGATGATTTTTTCTTTTTAGTTCTTGTTAGAGGTAATTTGTGGTAACAAATGTTTAGGGCAAGGATGTCTGGCTGCAGCTGGTACAATGGTTCGAAAGCATGCTTCATCTGCAATTAACCACAAAGGAAGTGGAAAGGTGTGTTGACTGAATTTGCCATGCGAAAAGCTAACTTGGGAAACAAGTATGTGTTAGTGGTGCACTTGTAATTATTACATTTGAGGTTGGTTGGAAGCAGTTGGTACTAAAAGCTGTAATAAAATCAGGGAAAGTCACATTTGACAAAGGTTTTCCTTATGAACAGTAATTGATATTACACGTTGCATTGAGGATGCAGTAATTTATGATTGCAAATGAAGCGAAAACAGCTTTCCCAGCCATTGACCCAGTGGTAATGTATAGGTCATGCTCACTGGGTAGGAGTTAAAATGGTGGATCTGATTGTTTTAGGTGTTCCTTGAAATTGGAGATGGGATGTGATGACGTTTAGCCTGCTACAGATCAGTTGTGCTGGAAATGCAATGGAATAGAGCGTTATATGATGGCGTGTAAGAGGAAGGATAGTTTGGTCAACATGGAGGGTTTATAAAGTTTTTGGTGGGAAGGATGTTCATAAAGGGTACCCAGGAAAACATGCAATTATATTGCCAGGTGGATTGTAGGACGTGCGGAGTTGTCCATTTTTGCTGATTCAGAAGCTCTGTATTTATATTTGCAATTATATATTAAACACATTCCTGTGAGAGAATTCCATCTTTCTTGCATGGTATGCGGCCACTTTTGGCTGAATAGCTGAATGTACTTTGAGTGTGCTCTGGACTCCTGCCAATCAGGTGCCCAGGGCCTATGTTCCTTCCCTAAAACCTAAAGCCCACATTGGCAAACCCTGGCCACATGTTAGACCCTGGTAAATGGTACACTAGGTACCCGAGGGGGCCTTGTGACCAGAGAAGGCCTCTAAGGGCTGCAGCACTTAATGTGCCACCCTTAGAGGCCCTGTACCCTGACACACACACACTGCCCTTGTAGGCGGAGTGTCTGGGTGCAGGACAAAACCGAGTCGACATGGCACACATCCCTGTGTGCCATGCCCACAACCTACACTGCCCTGGCATACATCAGCCACCCCTCTAACTGGGTACCCTATGCCAGTGGTGTGGGCACAGGAGTATGAGCCCTGTGCACCTACAGTACCCAGGTCCATTCCTGGGCACTGTAAGTGCAGTGCTGCCATTTGAGTATATGGGGCTGGGAGCTCGTCAATCACTAACTCCCGCACCATGATGGCAACACTGAGAAGTTTGGTATCAAACTTCTCAGCACTTTAAACCCACACTGATGCCAGTGTGGGATTTAATGTACAATGCACTACAGAGGGCATCTTAGAGATGCCCCCTGAAACCTAACGTACAATCCATGTCTTGTCTCAGAGCCGGCCACACAGCAGACATGTTGCTGGACCCCTGGGTGGAGAGCCCCCGCTCTCCTGGGCCTGTAACAATGCACATCCTGGGCGAGGTGCTAGGTCTCCTCCCCCAGGATGGGCAGGAGGAAGCTTCAAAGGCATGCAGTCTTTGTGAGCTTCTCCAGGCCACTTCTGTACTCAGCAACTGGCCCCCACCGGTTCTGACCCCCACTCTGGCGGTAAGACTGACCGGAAACTCCAAGTAAGGACAGGGGAGTGTGGAGTTTCTAAACTTTAAAATATACACCTAAAATCAACCGAGTAACGAAAACTGAAATACTCACCTGCTATTAGGAGAGATCCCAGTGCTGGATCTTGGTGCCCAGAACTGACCCTGAAAAGTACTCCCGACCGTACTTACCACGAACTCAATTTTCTTCCATGGGAAACCATTGACTGTTTTTCTGTGAAATTTCTTCTGTCGATTTTTGCAAACTACAAATATTCTTTAAAAATCGTACCAACTGTGAAAACTTAATTACTTACCTGTTTTAGATAGATGTCCCAGTACTGAGCCTAGGAGCCAAGCACTGGATTACAAAAGTAACAAGAACGTACTTTACCCGTAACTTGAATTTTCTTTCATAGGATACCATTGACTGTTTATCTGTGAAATTTCTTCTAAGTGTCGATTTTGCAAACTCCTAAATATTCCTTAAAAATCACCTGTATAACTTAAACACAGTTTCTGAACTGCTTACAGGTGGTACACTAGTGCTGGATCCAACACTGACCTAGAAAAAGTAACCATAACCCCACTTACCTGCTAAGTGATTTTCCTTCCATAGGATAACATTGGTAATTTGATCAGAAAATTTCTAAGTGTCATCTTTTAAAATAGCAAAATATTGCTTAAAAATCACAACGGTAACTAAAAAGTATTTACTAGTTTCCAAGAACTGTCCAAGGACTGAATCTAGGAACCAGTCCTGGAGTTAGAAAAGTAATCCTGAAAGTAATCAATTGCATATAACTTAAAATTCCCATTGAGCTCAATGTATTATTGTGTTTGAAATTGTGTTGCTATTGCAACAAACTGTAACTATTGCATTCCAAGTCAATTGTCTTTTGCCAAGCATTTAACTTAAGAATCTCCTTCTGAGAAAGTATATTTTGATACCTCTTGTTGGTTCTAAAATAAAACGACCATATATTTTCATATACAAACCATTGGCCTAGAGTTCAGTTATTGAGTGTGTGAGACCATTTGCTGACTGTGTGTACAACAAATGCTTTACACTGTCCTCTGATACTGCCTTACTGCGTGACCAAGCTACCACTTTAGAGAGCAAGGTTATATCTAACTTTAGCCTCTGCCAAACCTCTGGGGACTGTGGACTCTGTACACACTGTACCTATTTGGGAACAGTATATATAGAGCCACTTTCCTACATTGGTGGATCAGCGGTGGGATACAAACTTGCATTTGTTGGACCACTTGGTTACCATCTGATCACACGACAGAACTCTTAAAATTGCCTTTAGAATTCTGATTGGTCTTTTCCAAAATACTAAAAGTCTTGTCAGGGCCTTGCTTAAGTCCCATTAGAATTTTAGAAAAATAAGTCACTATAGTCAGGGTAGAGGATTAGAACTGTCAGGTTAGAATGACTCAAACAAACCCAGCTATTAGTGAAAATAATACCATGCAGGACCTGGTGGAGAAGCTCGAACTCACACCTTACTTACACTTGTCTTTCAAGGAATTGAGGTCCCTATTGTGAGAAAGTGGCTCTGTATATACTGTTCCTTAATAGGTACAGGGTGTACAGAGTCCACAGTCCCCCGTGGTTTGACAGAGGTTAAAGTTAGATATAACCTTACTCTCTAAAGTGGTAGCTTGGACGAGCAGTAAGGCCGTATCAGAGGACAGTGTAAAGCATTTGTTGCACACAGTCAGCAAATGGTCTCACACACTCAATAACTGAACTCTAGGCCAATGGTTTATATATACAAAATATATGCTTGTTTTATTTTAGAACCAACACTTGGATTTAAAATATACTTTCTCAGAATGAGATGTTTCATATAAATACTTTTCCAATATACAATTGACTTTTGTAAACAGTTACAAGTGGTTGCAGTAGGCAATTCTATTTTAAACACAACAATGCATTGAGCTCAATGGAAAATTCAAGTTATTTGCAACAGATTACTTTTTAGATTACTTTTGGAATTCCAGGACTGGATCCTAGATTCAGTCCTGGGTCAGTACTCGGAATCAAGTGATGAAAGTCGACTTAATTACTGTAATGATTTTTAAACAATATTTAGCTATTTTAAAAGTTGACACTTACAAAATATTTCAAAGAAAACAGTCAATGATTCCCTGTGGAAGAAAATTCAAGTTGCAGGTACAGTATGTTCTCGTTACTTTTGTAATTCAGTACTGGGTGCCTAGACTCAGTACTGGGACCTTTATCCAAAACGGGTAATTAATTACGTTTTCAGATATTTTACGATTTTTGAAGAATATTTCAAGATTGCAGAAATCGACACTTAGAAGAAATTTCACAGAAAAACAGTCAATGGTTTCCTATGGAAGAAAATTGGGTTACGGGTAAGTACAGTTGTAAGTATTTTTCAGAGTCAGTGCTGGGCACCAAGATCCAGCACTGGGAGCTCACCTAAGAGCAGGTGAGTAATTTCGTTTTCGTTACTCGGCTGATTTTTGGTGAATATTTTAAGATTTGAAAAGTCCACACTTAAAAGAAATTTCAGGAAAAAGCCAGTCAATGTTAACCTATGAGATAAATAGAGTTGGCGGTTTAAGGGTAAGTACTCGACTGGCAGAGTTGAGGTTCTGGGCATCGACTCAGGGGTCCCCCAGGGTCAGGTAGGTACAGTTGGTTCACCCTCAGCGACTCTAGGGCGGCCGGGTGCAGAGAGAGTTAGGCCCAATGTTATCCTATGAGGGATAGGGGGGGCCTTGGTTGGTGGCTGCTGACTGGCAAGCCACGCGGCTGTGGGAGCTGGGCTCCTGGTCACTTACTCAGGGCAAGTGGGGAAGTAGGTAGGTGTAGAGTTTTCACTGCCAGGGCCACTCGGGCGGCTGATTGCAGAGTGCTTTTGAGCCTTCGGGCGCTCAATTGATTTCAATGGGAAATCTCCGGTTTAGAAAAAGACTGCAAGCTCGGGGACGAGGACTCTTCAGGTGCCACCACCACTTCGAGAGGTAAGTTGGGTAGTTGGAGAGGTAAGTTGGGTAGTTGGAGGATAGGTAGGTACCCCGGGATTGGGCACAGGGGGCCGCAGGGCGCCGCGTGCAGGGGTGCTTTTTGGTGTCGGGAAATCTTACCCTCTGTTGATCGCGGTAGGGGGGGGGGGGGCACCTTGTTCTGAGGCTGCAGGCTTCTTCAGGAGTGTCGAGGGAGGTCCTTGGGTGCCGGACTCTGGGTCACAGTCGCCATGGGGTCGTCCTCTGGGTCTTTGTTCACTCCGGCACTGGCCAGGCTTGGCTGGTGCAGAGTGTACTGGGTTCGCGGTTCCGGGCTGCTGCCAGGGGTTAGAGGTAGGTTTTGAGTAGAGCCTCTACTCAAGGGAGTTCCAGGGGCTCCGAGCCAAAAGGTAGCCAGGTCCTCCGGGGTTTGTGAGGTTGCTGGCCACAAGAGATGCTGGGTTGGAGCAGGAGCAGGTTCGAGGGTAGACAGGCCGGTAGGGCTGGGGCCAAAGCAGTTGGTGTCTTCCTCCTTTTAGCAGCTGCAGGGCAGGTCGTCTTTCTTCTTCTTCTTTGTAGTTTTGAATCTGGAATCTGGGGAAGGAAGGTTCAGGGTGCCCCTAAATACTAGATTTAGGGGCATTACAGGTAGGTGAAGGGCAGGGACCAATGGGTCCCTGTCCTGGGGTGGGTACGCCCCCTATCCTGCGCCTCTCCTGTGGGAGGGGGGCAGTAGCCTAGTCCTGATAGGGTAGGGCTCCCCATCTTCAAGATGGCGAGAGCCCGGAGATGTGCTTCACCTCGCCTCACCCACCTGAGGGGTGGGGTTGGCAGGCTGGCACATCCCCTGTCACTATTTGGGGCTTCCGGCCAAAGCTTCCTGCCAGAGTGGGGGATTGCAGGGGCCTGGGGAAGCTCACAGAGGCGGCATGCCTTTGAAGCTTCCTCCTGCCCATCCTGGGGGAGGAGATTTAGCACCTCGCCCAGGATGTGCATTGTTGCAGGCCCAGGAGAGCAGGGGCTCTCCTACCCAGGGGTCCAGCAACATGTCTGCTGGGTGGCAGCCTAGGCAGCTTCAGAGCAGATGTGGATTGTAGGTTAGGTTTAAGGGGGCACCTCTAAGATGCCCTCTGGGGTGCTGTGTACATTAAATCCCACACTGGCATCAGTGTGGGTTTAATGTGCTTAGAAGTTTGATACCAAACTTCTCCGTTTTTAGTGTTGCCATTATGGTGCTGTGGAGCTCGTGTTTGACGAGCTCTCAGCACCATGTACTCTTAAATGGCAGCACTGCACTTACAGTGCTCAGGAATGGACCTGGGCACTGTAGAGGCACAGGGCTCCTGCTCCTGTGCCCACACCATTGGCATAAGGCACCCAGCTAGAGGAGTGACTGATGTATGCCATGGCAGTGTAGGTGATGGGCATGGCACACAGGGATGTGTGTCATGTCGACTTTGTTTTTGTCTTGCACCCAAACACTCAGCCTGCAAAGGCCGTGTGTGTGTGTTTAAGGGTACAGGGCCTCTAAGGGTGGCACAAGGAGTGCTGCAGCCCTTAGAGGTCTTCCTTGGTCACAAGGCCCTTGGTACCTAGGGTACCATTTACCAGGGGCTGACATGTGGCCAGGGTTTGCCAATTTGGGTTTGGTTCGTTTTAGGGAAGGAACATAGGCCCTGGGCACCTGATTGGCAGGAGTCCAGGGCACACTCAGTCAAAGTACATTCAGCAATTCAGCAAAAAGTGGGGGCATACCATGATAGAAAGATGGCACTTTCTCACACCTATGCAAACTTAAACATTTGCCAATGGGCCTGCAGCCAACCAAACTAGGGTCCAGGAGCTCTTGGCTGAGTATGCTAAGGACCACCCATCTGAACATGGTGATGGCCAGTCAGATGAGGAGAGAGGAGGAGGAGGAGGAGGAGAATAACCCCCCTACACTATTCCCTAGGGAGGAAAAGGCCCCCATACCCTTGAATCTAAGAATTAGCATCTGGGAACCTAGAGATCACACAGGTGAACCAGGTACCAGAGTGTTCACGGGGGGAACCACCAGTGAAGAGGACAGCTTTTTAGCAAAAAAGGCCAAAAGGTTGGATCTAGAGTCCAGGTTCCTGGCTCTGGAGAAAGAAAGGAGAGCGATGGGTTTAGCACCCATCAATGGTGGCAGCAATAATAAAAACAAGCATTGGCATAACCAATATGTCTCGCCTTTGGGACCTTATAAGTGTTTAGCCATGCAACAGTTGCATAACTAAACACTTAAAAGGTCCCAAAAGCGAGACCTATTGGCTATGCCAAGCGGCCGCGAAAGTGATCGCGATGGCGATCAAACATCAAAGCGGCCTTGCGGCCGCTAAAGTGACAGTAATCGCGGTAAAAGTGGTGCGCGCGCCCGTGCACATGCACTGTAGCTCTAGGCTGGCCTGGTAGCACTTTTTGGAGCCCTCTCAAAGTCTCACAGACCAGCGCATGCGCTGGGTCAGGCGAGACCTAACAAGGATAGGGAGGAAACTTCTGATCCTAAAATCCCCAAAGGGATTGTCCCTAAATTTGAGGAAGGTGATGACATCACCAAATGGTTCACAGCCTTTGAGAGAGCTTGTAAAATGAGCAGAGTAAAGAAACCTCTCTGGGGGGCACTCCTGTGGGAACTGTTCTCTGGTAACTGCAGAGACAGGCTTCTGAGCCACACTGGGCCGGAGGCAGGGTCCTATGACCTCATGAGGAAGACTCTGAGGGATTTGGATTCACTACGGAGGAGTATAGAATTAGATTCAGGGGGGGCTCACAAAACCCAGACCCAGTCCTGTATTTACTTCGTAGATTTCTCAGTAAAGACACTGGATGGTTGGTTAGCTGGACATGGTGTGCAGGATTTTACTGAATTGTACAATTAGTTCATGAAGGCACATATATTAAGTAATTGCACAAATGAAAAGTTGCATCAGCATTTGGTAGACCTAGGTCTGATTTCTCCCCTAGAATTGGGAAAGAAGGCAGACCACTGGGTCAAGACTAGGGTGCCAAGGACAACCACTGGGGGTGACCAGAAGAAGGTGGTCACAAAACCTCCCCAGGGGAAAGGTGGTGAGAATCCCCAAGATAAAAAGTCTGAATCTTCCAAAGGGCCCCAAAAACCTGTTCAAGTGGGTGGCTCCCAAACTACTCTCTGTGCCTCAACCCTATAGGGGGAAGAACTTTGATCCCTTAAAGGCCTGGTGTAATAACTGTAAGAGGTCCGGACACCTAACTGTAGATATATCTTGCCCCCACAACAAAGCCCCTAAGGCACCCAGTACAGCTACAACTGGGACAGCAAGTCTACAGATGGGATCATAAGTGTGCCCTGAGCAAATCTGGGAACGCACTGAGGCAAGTCTAGTCTCACTGGGGGAAGTGGAGTTTGCCATTGGAGCTGTGTGACCACTCAACTTAAAGAAATATTTGCAATACCCCTGTGTGAATGGAACTAGGGTAGAAGCTCTGAGGGATACAGGTGCCAGTGTCACTATGGTGATAGACACACTGGTTTCCCCTGAGCAATATTTGATTGGGAAAACTTATCCAGTCTGTAATGCTGACAGTGTCACCACTAATCATCCCATGGCCATGGTGACATGGGGGGGGTGCGGGGGTGCAAGTCCTCTGTTTTTAAATATTATAAAAGAGTCAAAAAAATCTTTGGTCTTGAAAAAGATGGAGACATAATCTACCCATCTAAACGCGTCGATGCCTATCTTACTATACAAACCCGTTAATACAGGCGATAACTAACGAGTACAAAGTACTAAAGTACCGGGCTCTTCGTCCTATGCACTGTTTATATGGATGTGTAATACTTTCAATGACATATTGTAGCTGTCTGTACTAGTCACTCTCATTTTTCAGGTTTTTTTTTTTAGATTATCAATTTTTTATGAATTTAGCCTTTTTGGTTTTAATTTAAGTTGATTATGTTTGTTTCTTAAATAATTTTTTCTGATTACATGCTGTACAATTAATAAATCTATCTGTGAAGTCAGATTTTTTTAAAGTTTTTAACTTTGTATTGCGTATTTTCTGATTATGTTCTTCAATCTTCCTCGGTTTGGATGAATGTATGTGAATAGAGAGACTAAGTGAGACTAGTTGTGAAAGAACTATTGTTTCATTGAATTCCCAGTCCAAAAGACACAGTTTGCATGTACCCATGATGTGGACACTGGTGACAGTGCACCTGTCAAAATACAAAATCTATCGTCCGTCAGACCAAGTCAAGGAAAGCATCAATGCTGAAGTCAGCAAGATGCTGGAGTTAGGGGTTATTGAACCCTCGGAGAGCCCCAGGGCTAGCCCAGTGGTTCTGGTCCCCAAAACCTCATCAGCAGGGTAGAAAAAGAGAGATGAGGTTCTGTGTGGACTACAGAGGGCTCAACTCTGTCACCAAAACAGATGCTCACCCTATTCCAAGAGCAGATGAACTAATAGATAAATTGGGGGCAGCCAAATTCCTCAGTACCTTTGACTTAACTGCAGGGTACTGGCAGATTGGCATGGCCCCAGGAGCAAAAGAGAAAACCGCATTCTCCACACCTGATGGGCATTATCAGTTTACTGTGATGCCTTTTGGGTTAGAGAATGCCCCTGCCCCCTTTCAAAGGTTGTTGAACCATGTCCTGGCTTGGTTGGAATCCTTTAGTGCAGCTTATCTTTATGATATTACTGTCTTTAGCTCCACCTGGCAGGATCACCTGATCCACCTTGGGAAGGCTTTAGAGGCTCTGCAAAATGCAGGCCTCACTATCAAGGGATCCAAATGCCAGATAGGGCAGGGCACTGTGGTATACTTTGGCCACCTTGTAGGTGGAGGCCAGGTACAACCCAAGATCCAGGCCATCCTGGACTGGGTAGCTCCAACAACCCAGACCCAAGTCAGGGCATTCCTTGGCTTGACTGGGTACTACAGGAGGTTTGTGAAGGCATATGGGTCCATTGTGACCCCCCTCACAGAACTCACCTCCAAGAAGATGCCCAAGAAGGTTAACTGGACAGTTAGTTGCCAAAAGGCTTTTGACACCCTGAAAGAAGCAATGTGCCCAGCACCAATTCTAAAAGCTCCAGATTATGCCAAGCAGTTCATAGTGCAGACTGATTTCTCTGAGCTAGGGATAGGAGCAGTCCTATCCCAGAACAATGATGAAGGCCAAGACCAACCTGTTGCTTTTATAAGCAGGAAGCTACTCCTCAGAGAGCAGCGTGGGAGTGCCATTGAGAGGGAGGCCTTTGCTGTGGTTTGGTCCCTGAAGAAGTTGAGGCCATACTTGTTTGGTACTCACTTCCTGGTTCAAACTGACCACAGACCTCTCAGATGGCTAATGCAAATGAAAGGGGAAAATCCAAAACTACTAAGGTGGTCCATCTCCCTACAGGGAATGGACTTTGAAGTGGAACACAGATATGGGACTGGCCATGCCAATGCAGATGGACTTTCCAGGTTCTTCCACTTAGACAATGAAGACTCCATATGGCAAGGTTAGTCTCATCACCTGAGAAAGTGCCATCTTTCTTGCATGGTATGCCCCCACTTTTTGCTGAAATGCTGAATGTACTTTGACTGAGTGTGCCCTGGACACCTGCCAATCAGGTGCCCAGGGCCTATGTTACTAACCTAAAACTCAAATTGGCAAACCCTGGCCACATGTCAGCCTCTGGTAAATGGTACCCTAGGTACTCAGGGCCTTGTAACCAGGGAAGGCCTCTAAGGGCTGCAGCACTTATTATGCCACCCTTGGATGCCTTGTACCCTAACACAAACGCACTGCCCTTGCAGGCTGAGTGTCTGGGTACAATGCAAAACAGTCGACATGGCACACATCCCTGTGTTCCATGCACACAACCTACACTGCTTTGGCATACATCAGCCACCCCTCTAGCTGGGTGCCCTTTGCCAGTGGTGTGGGCACAGGAGCATGAGCCCTTTGCCCCTACAGTACCCAGGTTCATTCTTGGGCACTGTGAGTGCAGTGCTGCCATTTAAGAGTATATGGTGCTGGGAGCTCGTCAAAAACTTACTCCACAGCACCCTGATGGCAACACTGAAGACTGAGAAGTTTGGTATCAAACTTCTCAGCACATTAAACCCGCACTGATGCCAGTGTGGGATTTAATGTACAATGCACTACAGAGGGCAGCTTAGAGATGCCCCCTGAAACCTAACCTACAATCCACGTCTTGTCTGAGAGGCTGCCACACAGCAGACATGTTGCTGGACCTCTGGGTGGAGAGCCCCCGCTCTCCTGGGACTGCAACAATGCACATCCTGGGCGAGGTGCTAGGTCTCCTCCCCCAGAATGGGAAGGGGGAAGCTTCAAAGGCATGCCGCCTTTGTGAGCTTCTCCAGGCCACTTGCTGTGGTCAACAACTGGCCCCCACCGGTTCTGACCCCCCCTCTGGCGGTAAGACTGGCCAGAAACTCGTCGTAAGGACAGGGGATGTGCCAGCCCTGCCAACCCCACCCCTCAGGTGGGGGAGGCGAGGTGAAGCACATCTCCGGGACCTCGCCATCTTGAAGATGGGGAGCCCTACCCAATCAGGACTAGGCCACTGCCCCCCTCCCACAGGAGAGTGGCAGGATAAGGGGTGTACCCACCCCAGGACAGGGACCCAGGGGTCCCTGCCCTTTTCCTACCTGTAACGCCCCTAAATTTAGTATTTTGGGGCACCCTGAACCTTCCTTCCTTAGATTAAAGATTCTAAAACAGCAAAGAAGAAAGAGGAACTGCCATGCAGCTGCTAAGAAGAGGAAGACACCAACTGCTTTGGCCCCAGCCCTACCGGACTGTCGACCCTCGAACCTGCTCCTGCTAAATCCCGGCACTGCCTGTGGCCAGCAACCTTACAAACCCCGGAGGACCTGGCTACCTTGTGACTGAGCACCTGGGACTCCCACGAGCAGTGGCTCTGCTCAAAGCAAGTATCTAACCCCTGGCACCAGCCGGGAACCGCGAACCCTGCACACTCTGCACCCGCCAAGCCTGGCCTGTGCTGGAGTGGACAAGAACCCCGAGGACGTCCCCCCGGCGACTGTGACTCCGAATCCGGCACCCAAGGACCCTCCTCGATGCTCCTGATGACGCCTGCAGCCTTGGATCCAGGGACCTCCCCTACCGCGATCAACAGAGGGTAAGATTTCCCGACACCAAAAGTTAGCCCTGCACCTGGTGCCCTGCGGCCCCCTGTGCTTGACTCCTGGGTACCTACCTATCCTCCAACTACCCAACTTACCTCTCGAAGTGGTGGGCACACCTGAAGAATCTTCGTCCCCGAGCTTGCCGCCTTTGTTAGTCCTTGAGCTTTTCCATTGCAATCCATTGAGCGCCCGAAGGCTCAAAAGCACCGTGCACCCAGCCGCCCGAGTGGCCCTGGCAGTGTAACTTCTACTCCTACCTACTTCCCCATTTGCCCTGAGCAAGTGACCAGGAGCCCAGCTCCCACAGCCGCGTGGCCTGCTAGTCAACAGCCACCAACCAAGGGCCCCCTGCCTCCTATAGGATAACATTGGGCCTAAATCACGCTGCACCCGGCTGCCCCTGTGCTGCTGAGGGTGTAACAACTGTACTTACCTGACCCTGGTAAACCCCTGAGTCTATGCCCAGAACCTTAACTCTGCCAGTCGAGTACTTACCCAAAAGCCGATAACTCACTTTTCTTCCTTAGGGTAACATTGACTGGTTTCTCTTGAAATTTCTTAGGGCCGAAGTGTGGAGTTTCTAAACTTTAAAATATTCACCCAAAATCAACCGAGTAACGAACGGAAATACTCACCTGCTATTAGGAGAGATCCAAGTGCCGGATTTTGGTGCCCAGCACTGACCCTTGAAAAGTACTCCGAACCGCACTTACCACTAACTCAATTTTCTTCCATAGGAAACCATTGACTGTTTTTCTGTGAAATTTCTTCCAAGTGTCGATTTTTGCAAACTACAAATATTCTTTAAAAATCGTACCAACTGTGACAACGTAATTACTTACCTGTTTTAGATAGATGTCCCAGTACTGAGCCTAGGAGCCCAGCACTGGATTACAAAAGAACGAGAACGTACTTTACCCGTAACTTGAATTTTCTTCCATAGGAAACCTTTGACTGTGTTTCTGTGAAATTTCTTCCAAGTGTCGATTTTGCAAACTTCTAAATATTCCTTGATCGCCTGTATAACTTAAACGCAGTTTCTCAACTGCTTACAGGTGGTATACTAGTGCTGGATCCAGGATCCAACACTGACCTAGAAAAAGTAACCATAACCCCACTTACCTGCCAAGTGAATTTCCTTCCATAGGATAACATTGGTAATTTGATCAGAAAAAGTTTCAAAGTGGCAACTTTTAAAATAGTAAAATATTGCTTAAAAATCACAACAGTAACTAAAAAGTATTTACTCGTTTCCAAGAACTGTCCAAGGACTGAATCTAGGAACCAGTCCTGGAGTTAGAAAAGTAATCCTGAAAGTAATCAATTGCATACAAGTTAAAATTCCCACTGAGCTCAATGTATTATTGTGTTTGAAATTGTTGCCTATTGCAACAAACTGTAACAATTGCATTCCAAGTCAATTGTCTTTTGCAAAGTATTTAACTAAAGCATCTCCTTCTGAGAAAGTATATTTTGATACCTCTTGTTGGTTCTAAAAAAAAAAAAACCAACCATATATTTTTATATACAAACCATTGGCCTAGAGTTCAGTTCTTGAGTGTGTGAGGCCATTTGCTGACTGAGTGCGTACAACAAATTTTTTACACTGTCCTCTGATACTGCCTTACTGCTGGACCAAGCTACCACTTTATGGTTTAAATCTGTTTTATTGATTTTTAAAGACCGAAAGCAATCAGGACCTCATGCTCCTGAGAGACAATGCAGTACAGACAACAAGTGTTGTCTGTGGTAGCATTACTAAGTAAGATGCTAGGAGCAAGCCTACAACAGAAACCCTCAGTAGCAGAAGGCAAAACCAAATGTAAAAAAATTCCCTCCCTAACCCCCCTCCCCACCCTCCCTCCCCTTGTCCACAATCAATAAGAAGAAAAAGGGGACGACACCCATTGTGCGCAAGTCATCGTGGCCTTTGTGACTTTAGTTTCGCAGGGAGTTGAGTTGTACGCAAGGCGGAGGAGCCTGTGGTATCGGGGGGACGTTAGTTCTCGAAACTCCATTGTGAGCAGAGTTATAAAGGGCCGCCACAGCTCTGGGAATTCATCCCCCTTGCCCGCAAGCGTAAGGGATAACTTCTCCATGCCCAGAACCATCCACAGCCACTGTAGCCAGCCCGAGTGCGGAGGAGCCTGGGAGGAGCGCCCGCCAGTGTGTGCTACTATATTCTGGGTAGCTGCCCCCCGGGCAATGGCGATGAGGCGGCCTCTCCTGGATTTCAGGGGATAGGTCAACGGATTGGGCAGGCCCAGGAGGACATAGGCTGGAAAGCGAGGGAGCTGCGTGTCAAGCTGAGCATCTGTCATCTAAAATTGTTGCCCAGTAGGTTTGAATGTGGTCACATCTCCACAAAATATGCTCCAAGGTGCCCACAGCCCCACACCCCCTCCAGCACAGATCGCTAACACGCAGGTCAAAGCGATGGAGTCGTTCCGGGGTATGATACCAATAGGTGGCAACCTTGGTCAGCGTCTCCGTTAGTCCTGCGTGGTGCTCGGAGTGTCGGGCCCTATAGTATATGCTGTCCCACTCTTTGTGAGATAGTCCTCTCCAACTCCCGTTCCCAGCGCGCCCGTCCGGCGTTATAGGTGAGGGTAGTAGCTGCAAGCAAATGTTTATAAAGATCAGAGATTAGTTTTTTATCGGAAGACCGAGTAAGCAGCCATCTCTCATATGAGGTTAAGCGCTGAGCCCCCGGTTTGATTTGTGGTTTCAGTGCCCAATGTCTGAGTTGTAAATATGGCAGCCTATCCGTCTCCAAAACCCCATAGTGTATTTTGACTTGTTGGAAGGAGAGTATGCCCTCTATATCAAATAGATGCCCCAGGGACCGGCAAGAAGTAAGGCGCCAACTTGCAAACGCCCTAGAATCCAATCCAGGAGTGAAGTCGGGGTTGTCAAACAGCGGGGTCATGGGGGGAGGGAATGTAGTCAGCCCATGTGAGGTAGCAGTGCGGTCCCAAGCCTCCAATATAGAGCTCGTGATATAAGAGGCGTAAAGGTTGGCTGTCCTATGTTGCTTCCAAAGAAAGGGGATACCCTGCAAGGGGCATTGCCGCCACAGTCTGATCCTGAAATAGCCAGTGTTTTTCGGATTTTAAGCGGCTCCACTCAACTAGATAGCGGAGCTGTGCCACATAGAAGTAGAGCTGCAATGACGGTATACCTACCCCTCCTTGTTCCGGAGGAAGGACCGCAATCTCTTGCTGAAGCCGAGGCCTGCGCCCCTGCCAAATGAAGTGCGCCAAATCTGACTGGGTTTGTTGAATCCAACCTGCGGGAGGGCGCAGGGGGAGGGTTTGGATGATGTAAAGGATCTGGGGGAGAACAGTCATCTTGACTGCGGCGATTCTGCCCAACCATGAGAAGGGATAGTGTTTCCATCTGCCTAATTCCCTGCGGATATGGGCTTGGAGCCTATCATAATTGGCTGTTACAGTGGCCCGGATTGTAGGGCCCAGCAGCACCCCCAAGTAGGGGACCGTAGTGGCGGACCACTGGAGCGGATGTTCCTCCGTTACCCGGGCTAATGTGGTCTTTGACAGTGAGATGTTTAAGGCAGTCGATTTATCCATGTTGATCCTGAAACCAGAGGCGTGTGCAAAATTATGAAGCTCAATGAAAAGGGCCCGCAGCTATTGGACGAGGTCAGTGAGGAAGAGCAAAATGTCGTCCGCATACAAGCTAATCGTATGTATATCACCCCCAAATTTGATCCCTGTGATGAGAGGGTGTTGTCTAACTCTCCTCGCAAGAGGCTCCATGTAGAGCGCAAATAGAATAGGAGAGAGGGGACACCCCTGCCGGGTGCCCCTCCCTATGGGGAAACGTGAGGACGTCTGGCCATTTACCTGGACCGTGGCCTGAGGCTGGTGATAAAAGTTCAAGATACGAGTGAGCAGCTTTTTCCCCAAAGCCAAACCGGTGCAGTACCTGCTCTAAATAGGGCCAGTGAACCCTGTCAAAGGCTTTTTCTGCGTCAGTCGCCAATGGCATTTACCCCCCCTTGTGTGCGGGACGCTTTTTCAATAAGATGGAGTACCCTCTTCGTATTGTCACTGGTTTACCGTTGCGAGATAAAGCCTGCTTGGTCTGGCTCCACTAGTTGCGTCATGTATGGGGCAAGCCGCGTCGTCAGGATGCTTGTGTATAATTTGATATCAATATTTAACAAGGAAATCTGCCTATATGCACTGCAACTCGTGACGTCTTTACCGGGCTTCGGTATAACGATGACCGAGGCCTCCAGCATTTCTTCCGGGATTGCTCTGGCCTGCGCGAATGTGTTAAAGAGATCACACAGCAAAGGGGCCACCTGGTTGCAAAAGGCTTTATAGAAGGCTGCGGAGTAACCATCTGGGACAGGCGATTTGCCGAGGCGGGAGATAGCCGCTACCACCTCCTCCAGCCCAATCTCTGTCAAGATGGGCAGCCTGATCCGCAGTCAGAGCGGGAATCTGAGCAGCTTCTAAATAATCAAGGCTATGCAACATATCTAGGGAGTCCCCCCCGAGTACAGCTTAGCCAGTGCCGCAAGCTGCTTCCGTTCCGTACAGAGCTGGCGCCAAGCCCTTGCTGCCCCGGTGCGTTGATGCATCTGCTCCAGCTCCGCCACCCTTTGTGTGAGTTCGGCCCGTTTCCGACTGCGCTCTTTATTAACTGCGGTGGAGATGGCTATGAATTCTCCCCGAAGGACCACTTTAAGGGCAGTCCTTTGAGTCGTGAGTGAGGTGTCCCAGTTAACATTAATGGCTAAGTAGTTTTCAATGGCAGATTTGATCTGTTCCACCGTAGAAGCTTTGTGAAGCAGGGTGTCGCGAAGACGCCAGTGCCACGGGTGGAGGGGGGCTGGTGGAGGGGGTGGAGGGGGAGGGGAGGGGAGTGAGTGTGTGTGTGTGTGTGTGTGTGTGTGTGTGTGTGTGTGTGTGTGTGTGTGTGTGTGTGTGTGTGTGTGTGTGTGTGTGTGGACGTGTGTGTGGACGTGTGTGTGGACGTGTGTGTGGACGTGTGTGTGTGTGTGTGTGTGTGTGTGTGTGGACGTGTGTGTGGACGTGTGTGTGGACGTGTGTGTGTGTGTGGACGTGTGTGTGTGGACGTGTGTGTGTGTGTGGACGTGTGTGTGTGTGTGGACGTGTGTGTGTGTGTGGACGTGTGTGTGTGTGGGTGTGGACGTGTGTGTGTGTGTGGACGTGTGTGTGTGTGTGTGTGTGTGTGTGTGTGTGTGTGTGTGTGGACGTGTGTGGACGTGGACGTGTGTGTGTGTGTGTGGACGTGTGTGGACGTGGACGTGTGTGTGTGTGTGTGGACGTGTGTGGACGTGGACGTGTGTGTGTGTGTGTGTGTGTGTGTGTGTGTGGACGTGTGTGTGTGTGGACGTGTGTGTGTGTGTGTGTGTGTGGACGTGGACGTGTGTGTGTGGACGTGGACGTGGACGTGTGTGTGTGTGTGGACGTGGACGTGGACGTGGACGTGTGTGTGTGGACGTGGACGTGTGTGTGTGTGTGGACGTGGACGTGTGTGTGTGTGTGGACGTGGACGTGTGTGTGTGTGTGGACGTGGACGTGTGTGTGGACGTGGACGTGGACGTGTGTGTGGACGTGGACGTGGACGTGTGTGTGGACGTGGACGTGTGTGTGGACGTGGACGTGTGTGTGGACGTGGACGTGTGTGTGGACGTGGACGTGTGTGTGGACGTGGACGTGTGTGTGGACGTGGACGTGTGTGTGGACGTGGACGTGTGTGTGGACGTGGACGTGTGTGTGGACGTGGACGTGTGTGTGGACGTGGACGTGTGTGTGGACGTGGACGTGTGTGTGGACGTGGACGTGTGTGTGGACGTGGACGTGTGTGTGGACGTGGACGTGTGTGTGGACGTGGACGTGTGTGTGGACGTGGACGTGTGTGTGGACGTGGACGTGTGTGTGGACGTGGACGTGTGTGTGTGGACGTGGACGTGTGTGTGGACGTGGACGTGTGTGTGGACGTGGACGTGTGTGTGGACGTGGACGTGTGTGTGGACGTGGACGTGTGTGTGGACGTGTGTGTGGACGTGGACGTGTGTGTGGACGTGTGTGTGTGTGGACGTGTGTGTGTGTGGACGTGTGTGTGTGTGTGGACGTGTGTGTGTGTGTGGACGTGTGTGTGTGTGTGTGGACGTGTGTGTGTGTGTGTGGACGTGTGTGTGTGTGTGTGGACGTGTGTGTGTGTGTGTGGACATGTGTGTGTGTGTGTGGACGTGTGTGTGTGTGTGGACGTGTGTGTGTGTGTGTGTGTGTGGACGTGTGTGTGTGTGTGGACGTGTGTGTGTGTGTGTGTGTGTGGACGTGTGTGTGTGTGTGTGGACGTGTGTGTGTGTGTGGACGTGTGTGTGTGTGTGTGGACGTGTGTGTGTGTGTGTGGACGTGTGTGTGTGTGTGGACGTGTGTGTGTGTGTGGACGTGTGTGTGTGTGTGTGGACGTGTGTGTGTGTGTGTGGACGTGTGTGTGTGTGTGGACGTGTGTGTGTGTGTGTGGACGTGTGTGTGTGTGTGTGGACGTGTGTGTGTGTGTGGACGTGTGTGTGTGTGTGGACGTGTGTGTGTGTGTGGACGTGACGTGACGTGACGTGACAGTGGTCTGATGGAGACGCAGGGAGAACTTTAGCTTCCGTAGCTAGTGTCTGCAGAGGAGTGGAGCACAGGAAATAATAGTCTGGCATAGGTTTTGTGAGCGCCTGAATAATCAGTATATGTGCGACTCAAGGGGTGGAAGTGTTGCCACAAATCTACCAGGCCCAAGTCGCGGATATGGGTCAAACCAGACCGTGAGAAGGCCCCTACTTGACTAGTACGCTGGCATGAGCGGTCGGCAATGTTGTCAAATACTAGGTTCAGGTCTCCCCACAGCAACAGGTGCCGCTTCGAGATAGCTGTCGCTTCGGTGAGTGCATGGTGGAGGAATTTATTCTGCCCTTCGTTGGGAGCATACACCGATCCTATTATGAGGGACACCCCCGCTACGAGTAAATGGTATGTAAGCAGGCGACCCTTAATCTCAGCATCTTTCTGGAGGATTTTACCCTGAAAGGAACGGGAAACAAGAATTGCCACCCCGGCTGATTTGGTGGGGCTAGAGGAGAACAGCTGTGTAGGGAAGGCGCGGGACTTCAGCCTATGGTGATCTTTGGCAAGCAGGTGGGTCTCCTGTAAGAGACAAATATCAGAAGCTGAATGTTCTAGGTAACTCAGTACAGCCCTGCGTTTAACAGGATTATTCAATCCCCGGACTTTGAGGGTCAATACCTTAAGCGGCCTACGTGGCATGTAAGAAAAGGGAGTGGGCTAACAGAAGCGCTGCATGGGTCCTAGGAGGGAGCAATGCGAGGGGGAATGGGCTGTAACGGCTCCAGGTATGCTCTGCTAAAATTTAACAAAAACGTGGACAAGGGGGGTCCCACCCAATAACAATAAAAATAAAAACAAACATTAAAAATGCAATAGGCCTCGCCTTTGATGCTTTGCTAATGGTATTGTATAGCAAAGCAAATGGCTTTAACTTAATGAAAGGCGAGACCTATTGCATTCTAATGCTTGTTGTTTTTGTGCCCGCTATTTCCTGCTGTCCCAGTCCGCCTCTGACTCTCATTCTCAAATCTCTCTCTGGTCTTGTGCCCCTAAAGTCCTAATCAATGAGCGCTCCAGGCTTCCATGTGCCTGAGACTCCTAAAACTACATGTGTGCATGAACTCATCACAATGTTTGTGTACCTCCTGATTCTCACAATGATTAAGCACCCAAGTGCTTAAAAGTGGGATGCAAAAAGTGGGGTTCTCTAAAAGGGGCATGGCCTATGTAATTAAAGATGTGGGCAAACATAAACTAAATTTTCGTGATCTGTAGTGTGACACTGTATTTTGGTGCCACACCAAGTAAAACACGTGAAGTATAAACATGAGCTAAAATCGCTGACCTGGGTTACTTTAACACTATTTTACATTGGTTTTTCAGAAATTAATCAGTATTATTTGCCAGTAAAGTTAGGGACATAAATAGAGCCCAATAAGGAGCCATTTCAATGCCCGTTGCGCAAACTTTGTCCAAAGGTGTCAACGCGCTTTACAATAGACCGTTTACCTTAACTCCTCACCTGTCTGTGTCCAAGCGCCTCTCACACTGCCCGTCACCTTACATCACTGTTGAGTATGGCTGCGAAGAAGACTGTTCGGGAGTCGATGAAAGAAGCATATAATGCGATCCCTCCGCCTAGAAAATAAGCTTAAACGCATAATTTATTTTTGTTGCTCCCAAATGTTGGGATTTACAGTGGTCACTCGTGGTGGCCTGGTGTGCCTGCCCTAGTCTTTTTGGACTACTCGACTGAGCCCTCTCACGTACAATCTACTGCCTGATAAACGTATTTCGGCAACGCACCCCACGCCGGCACTTACTGCTAGCCAAGCTCCACGGTACAAAACTGTATAATGTAAATACTGTAACTCGAATCTCACATGTGTAAACCTTCTCGTCATACCATCCATGGCAAAACACATCTAAGGGATACAATGGGAAGAGTTCACGATCTTCAACAAAGCTAAGGAAATAGAATCACATTTGAAATGTTCCCGGTTGACAATATCTTGCAACAACTCACCTAATAGAGGTACTGACAGCAAGGTAAGAACCCTCAACGTAAACAAGCAACGCCAACAACGCCTCCCGCTTTTTTTCTCTTTTAGAGCCGTCCCAGTTGGACTGGCTCGCGAGCCGTCCCAGTTGGACTGACTCGCATGACTGGTTTCTTATCTTTATGGGGCCATGTGTTTGGCCCCATAAAGATAAAAAAAACTTTTACGCCAGCAGTAAGTCGGGGCAGCCAGTCCAACTCGGACGGCTCTAAAAGAGAAAAGTGTACGTCACTAAACGCTCTTTTCCAATGGCTGGCCACCGTTTAGCATAAACGGTGACGCCAGCCAATGGAAAAGAGGGGCGGGGCTTAAAGCCCACTAGAGAAATCTCCTATGGTCATGAAATCTCGCCAGCGAGACTGCGCATGTATGTGCAGTCTTACTCCAGGCGAGACCTAAAAAGGGAAACAAGGGAAACAAGAAACATCCTGCTAACCCAGGAAGAGAAAATCCCTAAAACATATCCCAACATGGGATCATAGCAACAAGTCTAGTTAGTTGGAATAGTCCGTCGTCCCAGGACAACTGGTCAGTCTACCATGCAGGGGTCTACGTGTGCCCAAAAGGAAGGCCCCCCCCCCCAGCAAAGAAGCGAGAAGATTCGGCCGGGTAAGGCAATCATTTCACCATCGTATCCTGCGGGCATCACCTTCCCCGGCAGGTTCTGCTAAACCCAGCACCCGGCATGCCTCCACAAGTGAGCGAATCTGGTAGTCTTCCAGCATGGCGAAAGATGAGGCGAAAAGGGTGACCCCAAGAGTAGGAGACACCTGCTGTCTTAGATGTTCTGTGACTGGGCGAAATTGGCGGCGCCGCTGCAGCGTGATCAGGGCTAACTCTTGGAACAACACCGGGGAGTGCCCCTGGTAAGCAATGGGGTGGAGGGACCTCGCCTTATTGAGAATGGCCTCTTTAGTCCGAAAGTCCTGGGCACATACCAGGATGTCTGCCGGTGGGGCCGCTGGGTGGCCCAACTCTGTGTGCCCTATCCAAGACCACCTCAGATTGGTGGGAATTCCCCAAGATGTAGCGAGAGAGGCCCTGAGTGAACGCAAAGAGGTCCTGGGTGTCCTCCGACGCTTTGACCCCACAGATTCGAATGTTGTGCCTCCGGGAACGGTTTTCTAAGTCCTCTAAATGGGTCTGGATGTCGACATTCTGATCCTGAAGCCTAAGCACCTCTTGCTGGAGCATAGATAAGTCCGACGTCATGGTGTCACTTCTCTCTTCCAAAGACGCCACCATCTCTCCCACGCTGTCAACATCCCGGCGAACCAAGCTACCACTTTAGAGAGTAAGGTTATATTTAACTTTAGCCTCTGCCAAACCTCTGGGGACTGTGGACTCTATACACACTGTACGTATTTGGGAACCGTATATATTGAGCCACTTTCCTACAATTCCTTAATGTTAAATCAGAAAAAATGGATGTTTACCCCTGTGGCCATAAGTTCACACCCACTGATTTCATTGGTTGTTTTAGGCTTTCAGCTTTCAAAAAGTCTGAGATTTCATAATATTTGTGACTAAGGATGGGATATGCTCATTATGGGCCTTTCAGCTATGCGAGATTAGATCAAATAGGATTACTGTATTAGTATTTGGGTAAAAATGTACGTCAGATTAAAGGCTGTAATGCATATATTGAGAATGGGAATAGGGTTTGATGGAATGATTGCATTAGGCTTTGTGTAAAGAATTTGGAAATATGTAGTTAAGATGTGGGAAAAAGGTTATTCTCAGCAGAGAATAGCCGGCTCATCAATTTAAATTTTCTGAATTTGAGAAGATGTCCTTTCCCAAGTTTTCTGTTTCATTGTCAATAGTGCAAGTTGTCCAAGTACTAGTTTAAGTGATTTAAATAACTGGAACTTGTCAAAGTTGGTGTTAGACACAGTATAAGGTCACCTGTGAGTGAGACGTAAAGTGCAAATGTAGGTATTATAGGTAAACTAGAGTGCACTGATGTAGTGGCCAATGGAAGTGGTAGTGCAGAGTGTAACGGTTACAAGATCATCAAGTGTTTGTAAGAAGACTACATCACTGATGCAATTTTTTCATTTAAGATATGTTTGAAGTGTTTTTGTTGGATGTTTTATTGTAGAGTAGGAATGTGTGGTGATTGTGCTGTCTTATCTAAGGTTATATTTTTTAACCGGTAAAAATACTTGGCCGAACTTGTAAATGTGTTCTATTGCTACCCGATGGTTCTCCCTTCTATAAGCTCGTTTCATTCTTGAAAAAAAAGATCTAATTTCAAATGCTTTTTGTGGGTTCGGTTTTGCAAAAAAATGACCCAATCACTTTCCTACAGGTGAATCTAGTTGCATTCTTGGTGCATTCAAACTACAACTCTGTCCTTGCTTTTTCTGACATCTTTTGAGAATTCATGCTCGTTTAATGGCTTACAGTGAAAATCGGAGTAGATTAACGGAAAATTTCACGGCATCCTAAGGTGGGAAATTGGGTAGAGTGTGGAAAGTTGGGATTGAATAGTAGTTGCCTGTTAATATATTGATCATACAAGAAATCTAAATGTCTTCTGTTTTAGTAATTCTGGAAACTAATCCCCACTTTGCTTACATTGCTCAAGTGCCCCAATTAGAACTCATAAGCAACCCTCTGGCATACATTGTTCCATTCAGATAAATGTACAACTATTTTGAACGCTTAATTCAATGGGTGCAACTTTAAATTCTATGTTACAGAGGATGCTGTTCCAGAAGGCATTTAACTCGCAGCAGCTTGTACATATCACAGTCATCAACCTGTTCCAGATGCATAATCTGCGGGACTTCAGCAGTGAGGCTGAACAGAACAGTTTCAGTCAGGATGAGCAGCTCTGCTGGACGCATCTTCTAGCACTTTTCAGTGAGTATTAGAATTGATGTAATTTTCTTTTTATACTGAAAAAAATGAGATGTTTATTTTTCTTTCTTTCAAGAGTTAAACATTCAGCTTTTTTTTTTATTGTGCATAAGTCAGTTAGCCTGCTCCACTCAGTGTTTGAAAACTACTATTGCTTCTGGTTTTTTGCATTCCTGTAGATAGGTCAGCATGCAAATGCCTGTGTCTTGGGGATGAAGTGGGTGTAAACCCTAAATCAAGTTAGAACGGCAGGTTGACAGTTTAGCTTAAATTAATGTGGGCACCGTGAAGCAATGACAAGTGTCCTTGAGTGTTAAAACTGTTCACTGTGGCAGATATCTGAATGGACCATTGCTAAATGAACCTCATACTGTTTGTAGGTCCAAGATGTGAGTTAAGCAAAGCTGCTTGCTAATAGAATAAGCAGTCGCTGAGAAGTGTTCCAATCCAGATGTTAGCAGATGTTTACCTATCTTTTGCCCTCCATATACCAGGGACTAGTCTGATTATTTCAAGCTAAGCAATGAGTGCCCTGACTCAGTCCTAAATAAAGTGATCCATTTTATCATTGAAGAGAGAAGTGCTGTGATACTTTTTGATTGTTCACCTCCTCGTGCTCTATCATAACAAACTCCCTGTGTGCCATGGAATGCTTTGTTTCAATTATGTTTATTACATTTAAAAAAAATTAAATACACATTTTGGGTGGGCATACCTTCTTCAAATGTTCATCTGAACTCGTATGCCACCTATAACATCCTGCAAATTTCCTCATGTAGGAGACCCTGCACATCTGTCCTTTTGGGGCAAGTTAGTCTTCTTAATTCTCAATTAAGGTAGGTAAGTACATCCTGGGACGAGGTGCCAAGCCTCCTCCCCCAGGATGGGCAGGGTCCACGAAGGGGAAGCTTCAAAGGCTTGCCGCCTTTGTGAGCTTCCCCAGGCCTTCTGCTGCTTCCAGCAACTGATTCGGACCCCCACTTTGGGCGGGAGAACCGGCGGGAAAACCAAGAGAGGAAGGGAGGTGTGCCCACCTTTGCCAACACCACCCCTCAGCTGGAGGAGGCGAGGTGAACCACAACTCAGTCCCCACCATCTTGCAGATGGGGGTGGACCCAGCCAACCAGAGTGAAGCATATGCCCCCTCCCATTGGAGGGTGGCTTAATAGAGGGTGTACCCACTTCAAGGAAGGGACCCATCGGTGCCAATGTTTACTTGCGTGTAACTCCCCCAAATCTAGTATTTAGGGGTACCCCTGAACATTGCCTCCTCAGACAAGCAATGACAAAGAAGAAAAGACTGAATAGCTGTGCTGAAGCTAAAAAGAGGACGACGCCAACTGACTTGGCCCCAGCCCTACCGGCCTGTCCCCACCTCAAACCTGCTGAAGCGAAACTCCGGTGTGTCCTGCAGCCAGCAACCTCAAGAACCCAGAGGACCTGCCAAAGGAAAGACTTTATCTCCCGTGAACACCAGATTTGTTCACAAACAGGCTCTGCCTCCGGGCAAATCAGCGAGTCTGCACCCATAGCCCACGGCCTGAGTTCAATTGGCCCAACACCATGAGGTCTCCCTGGCGATTCTGACCCGAGATCTGGTGATCTCTGACCTGCCTCAACTCCCAGCGAAGCCTGCAGCCTCTTTCTGGAGAAACTGATTTTTGCTTGACCTTTTCTCTAGGAAATGTGTCAGTGTGATATCTAGGCGTAGAAAAAGTACCTTACAAAGTAATCTAAAAAGTAATCTGTACAATATTTCAATACCTTGACTTGCAGGTATTTCTAACAACTGCATTTTAAATTGCATTAACTTGTAAATCATTGCATAATATTTTGCAAAGCATTTATTTCACCAACCTGTGCTAGGCTTGGCATAGTTCTAGAGGGAAAAAAAAGATATTTTTATACAAACTTGGTCAGAGTTCAGTCTTTGAGTGTGACACATCATTTGCTGATTGAGTGTGTACAACAAATGCTTAACTCTACCCTCTGAAAAAGCCTTACTGCTCGCCCACACTATCACAAATAGAGAGTAAGGTGCTATCTACTTTTACCTCTGCCTACCTTTGGGATTCCAATGGACTCTGTGCACACTATACCTCATTTTGGTATAGTATATACAGAGCCAGCTTCCTACGGTCTCCTCAGTTCACATGGTGTTATCTTGCTGATGTGTCTCGAAGCCCACTTAGTTAAGCATGGGCAACGGCACAGGAAGTCCCTCTTAACAATTCCGGGTCCAGTAAGGTTGATCGTATGCAGACTAGCTGGCATGAAATAACACCTGTATAAAATTGTGTAAAGCAATTCTCTCTTGGGCATGTCTGGCAAAATTGTTTGCCCTAAACTGATAGTTTTCTAGCGTGCAGATTCCCTACTGTAATATTATCCCCAGGCGTCGGACTGTATCCAGAAATTTTTATTGAGCAGTACCCCTGCATGCCAGAAGTGACGTGTGCTGTGCCTGTATAGGTGCCACCCCTGTGTGCTAACATCAGTTCTTTTTGCTTTTCGTGCCATTCAGCGAAGATCCGGGCAAAGCTACCCCTTAGTCATTTTTTTACTATCTTTTTTAAAAAACTTTTTTATAAAGTATTTTGAAGTTTTTGCGTCTGGTGTGGCATGAATGTCATCTAAAAAGTCCAGCTTCAAGCCCTGCGGGGCTTGCCACCACTCGTGATCAGTGACAGACCCACTCCTGTAAGCCCTTTGTGCCTTGAGTGCCACCATTACCCAAAGGCCTGCTCAGATTGGCATGCCATGCTCCTGAAGGCCTTGAGGGAGCAGTCCTTCAAGCTCGTGGCATCTCAACGTGTGACGCCATGGCAATCCAGATCCTGGTTGAGAGGAAGGTCCTGGGGGCGGTTGTCCGAGAAGCTCATCACACTCAGTCGTTGGGCCATTCGGGTAAATTCTTTTTGAGCTTTTACATAGATCGTACCAAGGACCTTCAGGTGTACAATCAGCTCTTTGTGGGTTTCTTTGGGGCAAAGAAGGATAAAGCAGTGCACAAAATGCCCTATCTAGGTGTATAGTCTTGCATTGGAATCTGCTCCTCATTGACCAAGAAATGCCTCTTGAAGGTCTGAGGGTTCATTAGACAAGAGCCCAGGCTGGCACATGGAGTGCCTGTTCTGTACATCGGACAGGCCTAGTCGCGTCCTCATTCAAGAAGCACTACTGTCTTGATAATCCAGTCTGCCCGGGAAAGGCCCTTTGACTGTTAGGTCCTCAAGGACTTTTTAGTCTGAGCCATTCAACAGACCCATCACCTTGGTAGGTAATGCTTTGATATCTTTTCAGAAGGTGGGTAATCAGTAGTTAGAAGAATCCATCAGAAAAACAAGTTACTTTCCTTTGGTAATGCTTTTCTATCTAACAGGTTCCTCACCACCATCCCACCTCCCCGTACTGTGTAATGTACTCTTCCATCTATAAAAATCTCCCAATTTAGAGATTAGCACATTGTAATATCTGATCACTTTCAAGCATCGTGTCAGATGAGGCAGACAGTCGAGAAATAAACTGACTTCTTGTCTCATAGGTGGTGTTTATATGCCGCTCCGATGTCACTTCTGGTGCAGGATGCAGCAAACGCTAAGCTGCATGACTCCACCCACTAGTGCAGGGTAGCAGAGCACCTGGGTTTCTGCACAAAATGTGGAATCGGTGGTCCTCATTTATTTGTGTTTGATCCAAGTAAATATATTGTGTATTTTGATCAGGAAGTGAGTCACAAATAGTTGCACAGCTTTTGTGGTGGCATGATCTGCTGCCGATGTTAGATCATTTGGAATCAAAGTCCGTTTTTGAGAACTCTTTAGGGGAGTGGGTGCATCCAGTGTAAGGCTAAAATAGTGGTGTTTAAAAAGGAAAAAAAACTTTCCCCAGTGTATGGTTTGTATCTCCTGAGATGCTTTAAGTAGCTCATATTGTCAGCCTCTGTAGTTCCTTAGCTCTTAATATCTTCCAGTAACTGGTATCCCGGAGTATGGCCGCATTTTTAGAAGTCTGTTTGGAGTGCATATTCCCAAAGTTATGTTCATTATGCTGTTGCATCACAGCTATACAGAAGAATCAGTAATGACTTCAGAGAGAGAGGAGGAAAGCGAACTTGTATATCAAGAGAGGGAAATGACAAAACGAAAGTGTTATCTAAAGATGCTTGGTCCTTCCAAGAAAAAGAGTATGGTCATGTAGTAAATATGCCTTTGAAAACAAAGGTACGATGGGCAGACTCCATAGTAGAGCACATTCTGGGTCCATGTTTGTGCATTCTTTGAAGCTTCCCAAGTTCTTTTTCCATTGTTTCGAACCAGATTAATGTTGCAGTATTACAGCCGGGACAGCATAAGTGCTCGGACAAGCTCAATATGGTGTAGAAGAATTTTGTTCCACATAAGTAACAAGTTTATATTTTGGATGAGTAATGTTGTTTCAAAAAGATGACTGTCAAACCAAATCCAGAGATTTGTTACTTTTGTATTGTGGATTTACTGAAACTATTCCTGTCTCCAATTGCGAGAATGTTGATCCCTCCACTTTAAAGCAAGCATTGGCATTGCCAATAGATCTCGCTTTTGGGACTTATTGTCTTTGGCAATTGCTTTTGGCGGTACCGTACATCATTGGGACACACACTGGGCAGCATCTTTACTCAGATGATCGGCGCCTAAAGGTAATTTTGTTTCGGACAGGCGCTGAAGATATTTGCTCAATGCAAATGCTATTAAAAAATATATAACACAAGCATTTAGAAACATTCAGTCAGTTACAAATCATAAAGTAATGAACAAGTGTGTCTACGTCCCGGGGCGGAGCTATAGTTAGTGTGCAGTGGTACCAGGAGACTTGGGCAGCATCTGAACTGCAGTTATGGTTTCATTTTCAGAGCTCACCAGAGAGCGGGTCCCATTTTGTTTGCTTACACCAGGACGCCTGGCACCATAACTGTCCTACCAACACCTGCCTGCAATTAAACAGTTTATTGAATGCCGTGACTGACTCGGGGAACTGTGCCCTGATGTGCGGTTTTCTTTGTGGTACTCCTTCAGTTATCAGACATGATTAATTATGTCAGACAGTTGTTTGTGAAGTATTTGACAAGCTACGGGAGAATTAGTATGAAGTTTTCATTAGCGCTCTAAATCGGTGTTCTGATTTTGTGAGTGTTATGCAATCTCAACGCAATATATAAAATCTCATACAAAGAGGGGAAAATAATACTTAGATTGTTTTCTAATTGTTGTAAATCCCATGCACCTGAACCTAAAAAAGATTGCTATTTGAAAGCACATCAGTGGCACAGTTCTGTTTAAAGTCTGCTTTTTAGTGACTTGCTGCTGAGACTGTTTTTTGAGAAGACATTCCTTTAATGTTAATGCTTGGATAAGATTGAGATTGATTATCCATCCTGCTCGCCCACGTGCAGCCTTTAACCTCATTAATGACCCAGTTAAGCTGCTGCTTTTTGCTTTTTTATTGTTCAAATCTTTATTGGATATGATGCAGTCAGTAACTACACACTCACCTACAACGGCCGGCCGGCGGGTAACGGCTTATTCAAACACAAACATTATTAAAGAGGAAAAAAGGAAACCAAAGATAAGAGGAAGAAGGCAAGAGTGAGAGTCAGGGAAAAACGGAGAAAAAGAAGACCGATATCCACCCACGGTGTACAATGAGACATGGTAGGGATCTAAGGCTGGTGGTCCCTCGGTGGAGGCGGTGGGTTCGTCCGTGGCGTCGTGGGGAATCGTAGTACTCGTAGGTAGCGAGGGCAGGTAAGCTCAATGAATTCGGAGGACAAGTAGGCCACCGAGGTCTTATTGAATTTGGGCAATGTGTGGTGGATCCCCGCTGTAATCCTTTCCATACCAACAACCTCCCACAGTTTGTGCAACCTGTCTAGCTTTGTGGGGACGTCGGGTGTGCCCCTTTTCACCAGGAGAACCTGCTAAGCAGCTCCAAGAGCTAGAGTGATCGCCCTGCCCCTACATGACTGGAGAGGATACGTGAGAGGATTGGGTAACCCCAGCAGAATCTAGCTAGGGAATCTGGGGAGCTCTGTCTGGTAAATCTCTTCGATTACGGGCAAGATTGTCTCCCAAAAAGCCTGTATCTTAGGATAATGCCACAAGATATGGAACAATGTACCCTCCTGCCTGCACAGATGCCAGCAGAGATCGCTGCAGCGGGGCTTCCATTTTGCCACCCGCGCCGGAGTGTAATACCAATAGTGTGCAATTTTCAGGAGCATTTCTTTTCCTGAGGTGGTACACGATGATGCCTGGGCCATGTGTGTAATATCAGTCCCATTCCTTGGGGGAGAACTCCCGACTCCGCTCCGCCTCCCACCTACGCTGTGCTGGGGATTTGGCCTGAGTTTGCGCACTGTTGAGAAAGCCATAAATATTGGACAGAAGGCGTTTATTGGAAGTGCGAGTGATGTACCAAATTTCAAATTTCGTGAGGAGCCGACCCGCATGTGGACGGATCTGCGGCTGTGTGACCCAGTGGCGCAGTACTGCCAATAGACTTCCTTGGGGATCCCATAGTGAGCCACCAATCTGGGGAAATCCAGGATTCCCTGCTCATCAAAGAGATCGCAAATACGTTTACAGTTTACCTCTTGCCATTTCAAGTAGATGTTTCCCACGTGAGCCGGGAGGGAAAGTCCGGGTTCCCAATGAAGGGGGTCAGGGGTGAGATAGCAGTGGACAGCTGGCACCTCACTTGGACTCTGTCCCACACCTGCATGGTGGCCCGAAGGACCAGAGAGACGTACGAGCCCAGCGGCCGATGTAGTCTGGGAAGCCAAGGAACTTTCCAGATGTGGATCCCTGCCACTCCCGTGGCCATGAAACACCAATGTTTTTCTGACTCTAATTAGTACCAGTCAATCATCCAACGGAGTTGTGCCACTTCGTAGTAGCTCCCGAGATGAGGGACACCCAGACCACCATCGTCCTGCCGCAGGTAAGTGAAATGGCGGGCCATGCGCGGCTTTCCCCCCATATAAATTTATTGATGAGTTGCTGCATTTGAGCCAATATTGTGGGTGTCGGACACAGAGGGAGCGACTGCATGATGTAAAGCAGACGGGGCAAAATTGTCAACTTGACAGCCGTGCTCTTGCCCAGCCAGGAGAGGGTATGTTTCTGCCAGCTGTTCAGGTCGCGGCAGATCGTGGTTAGGGCCGCTGTGTAGTTTACCTGAGCAGTCTTCGCGGTAGTAGAGAAAACCCGAAGCCCCAGGTAAGTGATGTCAGTAGCAGCCCAAGATAAGGGGAAGTGAAGCGAGAGCTGGTGGCCGTCCGCCTCGGGGAGTGTGAGGCTCAAAGCTTGGGTCTTATTCTGGTTTATTTTGAAGCCAGATGCGGACGCTATGTCGTCATTGGCGTGCAAGATCTCACCCCGTTCGGTGACTAGTTCTGCGACCCGACGTGAGGCTGTCTCAGCCCACAGGGCGTGAGCCAAAAGTCTCCCCACCTTGTCTCCCCCCCCCCCCCCCCCCCCCCCTTTCATAGTAGTGCTGCTTGGTTCGGAGCAAGGCATACTCGGCGCGATCAAGGTCCAATGCCCGCAATTGCTTCCTCGTCTGTGTGAGGAGACGCCTGGTTTGGACCGCTCCCGTACGACGATGCGCCCCTTCCAGCTCCCGAATTTGCCCCTCCAGTTCCTTCCTCTTAGCCTTGCAGTCCTTGTTTAGGCCCGCCGAAATCGCGATACAGCGTCCACGGAGTACCGCCTTCAGTGTGTCCCAAAGCATGTCAACCCCCACCGAACCCACATCATTTATGTCCAGGTAGTTGACAGTGTCCCGAAGCTGTGACCATAGCGTCCTACATGGAGAAGTTTACGGTTGAATCGCCAAGAGCTCTGCGGAGGGGAACCGCCAGGGAGACGCAACGTCAAGACAACTGGAGAGTGGTCTGAACGCTGCCACCCCAATAGAAACCTCATCCGTGGACGCCGTGACTCTTGACGAGGTCCAAAAAAGGTCAGTGCGGACATAGGTCTGAAGTGCGGTGGAAAAGAATATTTATTCCCTTGCTGTCGGGAAGCGATGGCGCCAGGCGTCAACTAGACCAGCCTCCTTCAGTCTCTGAAGCATCGTGTCCGAGATCGAGCCCGTGTGTCCCACACTAAGTGTTGACCTATCCACCTCTGCCACAGGGACCAAGTTAGTCACCACCGATAATAAGATCCTCATCAGGGAACTCCAAGATTAAGCCTATAGCTTCACGTAGGAAGGCCTCCTGGTGGTCATTGGGGCTGTAGACCGACACGATTGTGTGCATTCACCCTCTCTCCCATGAGATCACGCAAGACCAGAAGTCAACCCGGGGCTTCTGCATGAATCCCCATTACTTTACCCTGAAAATGCGTAGCTAAGAGAATCGCCACCACGGCCTTCTTCCCCAGCCCCGACGAGAAGTATTGTCTGTCGAACCACTGAGATCGAAGCAGCTTCCAATTGGCCTGCACAAGGTGGGTCTCCTGAAGGAGGCAGCTATCACATTTAGCATCTCTCAACAGGGCAAGACGCGCGCAATGCTTTGCCGGCGAGTTAAGGCCCCGCACATTGAAGCTCAAAATAGTTACTCTAAGTCGTGTCATGAGGGAGTATGGGGGTGCAACTGTGTGGTGACCTAATCTGCCATAGGGAGAACCCGCATCATCGGGCACCCATATCTCCCCACCCGCCATGGGATCCTGATGCCAATGAAATCTCCACCCATAGCAGCTCCTCACATTGTCCCCCTAAGCTGACAGTACGGACCCAGGGTGAGCATGAGAGGGCAGAGCCAGGAGTTCGAGTCAAGTACCCTGCATAGCCCACAAGAGGAGAGATAGTTGAAGCCCTCCCTCTGTCCCTCCCTCCCTCCCGCCAGCCAGCCATGCCCTGCGCGTGTGCCCGGTCTTCCCACCCTACAGCGATTGACCCCACCTCCCTACCTCCTCCCACCACACCCAACCACCAGGGTGGATGAGTCACCCTACCTGTCGATGAGATGGCAGCAGCTCTCAATATCTGCCAAAGGGCCGCAACTTTCTCGTGGGTGGAAAAAGAAAGAGAATAGAGAGGAAAGGAAACAGAGAGAAAAAAAGAGAGCCTAAGAAGACATCAAATTCGTTGTCCAACTGGAGCAGGGCGCACTGATGTGCAGGGGTCCATGAATCCAACGGTCGGTCATCACCATTCTGTAGTAGGCGCCCCCGAAGACCGACAACTCGACACACTGAGCTCGAGCCCTTCCTACCCGCATTGGGTCACAGAGCAGCAACGGATCGAATCAGTCCCCAGCGTGGTCAGCAGAACTCTCCCGAACTTGCATCTGTTTCAGTAGAGTTTCCCGCTCCAACCGGCTCTCCTCTTCGGAAGGCTTTGCCCGGGCATCCACCCTGGGGCCCCTCCTCCTGCCCGGCTTCTGTAGCCCTCTCGATGCTTGGCTTCCCTCCGTCGCGTCCAACACCACCTCCACCGCTAGTGCAGTCCCAAGGATGGCCTTCACTTCCGGCAGGTTACGGACAACCTGCGCTTCTTTGTTCCAGACGAAAGAGTCGGAACGGGTGCCCCCATCTATAGCGTAGCCCCTGTTTCCGTAAGAAGGTTGTGACTGGTCGCAGCTCCTTTAGTCTTTGAAGGGTGAGGGGCGAGAGGTCCTGGTACACTCCCACCTGAAGGCCCTCGAACTCCACCATTGGACGATCCCGAGTGGCAGCCATTATAACCTCTTTCTGCCTATAGGAGTGTAGGCATGCCAGGATGTCCTGCGACTGTCCAGCCTGGCCCTGTGAGTCGGAGTACCAAGTCCTCTAGCTTACCACCATCGGCCTGAAGTGGTAGGCCCTTGATACGAATGTTGCAGCGCCTCGAACGGTTCTCCAGGTCTTCTAACTTAAGACAAAGCTCCTCATGCCGCTCTGAGGTCGACTAGCTCATGGGCGTGTTCGGTGAGCTCCTCCTCACGCCTGTCGCCATTGCGCTCCAGAGTATTCACTCTATCGCCTACCCCACCGAGGTCCGCCCTGAGCTGCTTGATATCGGAGGCCAAATCTTGTCGCAGCCCAGCAAAGTCGTCTCTCGGAGCTCCATTGAGCTGTTCCATGAAGTCTTTTGTGACCGGCTCAGCAGCGTGGCCCGTGGCCGGGGGCCCATTGTTCCTTCGCCTGAGGGTGAGCGGTGTGGATCAATACTAGGCCTCCCTAGCTTCTTCCCATTCGACTTCTGGAGTATGTCTTTAATGGAGGATTGCCTTCCCTGGGTAGCCATGCGTGGCAGCCCATGGATGGGGGCCGGTGTATCCGCTGCAGCCGCTGGGTCACAGCTCAGGAGGTATCACGGAGTCACAATGAGGCTGGGTCCCCTGCACTGTCACCCTCCTTAAGGAGCGCTGGCAGAGACGAGCAGGCCCGGCTCCACACCTGAAGACCGCACACCTCACCCACCAATTATGTACAGTCTCGAGCTCCGGGGTAGCGGTGTGAAACTGTGGGGGGGGGAGGGGGGGTCCCCGCGTGCTACCTCCTCCCTCGTAGCAGGCGTGAGGACTCAACTTGTCGCGATCTCCCCTGTTGCCCAATCCGGACCACCGCCGTGGGGCCAGTCACGCGCGGGGTCTCCCAGCACCTCTTCACCGCCGCCGGCCCAGCACTCCTTACAGACCAGGCCTTAATTTCATGTTTTTGAGATCCTTTTACAGACTGTTACTTTCATGTGCAGTGTTCTTCTGGGTCCTGGGTTCATGCGGTAATACCCAGGTGCTCTGGACGGCTTCTCGACGTTTTTGCTTCCCTTTATTGCAGCTGTTCGGCTGCTTCTGTTCTGTTGATCCTCTGTCTGAGCCACGGCTCAAGAGGGGCCCCTAGTTGGGGTTGAGGCTTACCCTAGGTGAGGTATTTGTTGGCTACAGTGTAGCTGCCTCCCTTACACATAAGGCTTAGTCGGCTCCTGTGGAGTCTTTTTCGAAGGGCGTTGCCCTGCGGATGTGACTTTGGTCTTTTTCTTTTTCATACGGTCCACCAGTTGGCATGGATCTACGGCCGTTGGAGTCTGCGGTTTGTCCGTGGCACTCCTTTGCAAGGGTAGCTGCTCACTTTCTCTGGGTTTCTAACTCGTATGTTTTTTCACGGAGAGTCCTTTCAGCCTCCCCTCCTTGTCTGTTTTAGTTCTGCATGGTTCAGCGCTGCAAATGTCCTACCTGTGGACGGTCTTGGTCAGTGCCCTGTAGCTGTACTAAGGCGCGCTGGGCTGCCACGGCGCACTTCTATGTTTTGTGCGCATCTGGTGGTTGCTCTCCACTGTATTCATTGTTGCGGAGGGCTGACCTTTTCTGTTGCCTGGTTCTCCCCTCCTCCTCTGTGTTGGGTAGTGCTTTTCGTCCTTTGTTCTTGCATGGTGGCATCTTCTCCACTTGCGCCGCTCATGTATATTGCCTTGTGCCTTGCTTTCCTGGGTACTCCCCCGGCATGGATTTTTCCTCTTCCCCTGCTGCCATCTGAGCAGGTGTTTTGGCATACTTCTACTTCGGGATGCTGCTGCTGCTCTCTGTAGAGGGGCTCTCCTCAGGACGCTTACTGTCTTCTGTGTTCTTGTATGCGCATCTCAATACAATTCCTGTTACTCAGAACATTTTGTACTGGCTCCTCCTATAGTGGTCACCCTTCCAGTTTACTTTGCGGGCGACTGTGGTTCCTCCCTGCCGAGTGGCTGGTGTCGCTTGTAGATCTGGACTTTATCTGTCCGGTTCTGCAGCAAAATGGCTGTTGATACCTATGGTGCACTCTTGTTTCTTGTATGCCATTCATCCTTATGGCTGAGTCTTCTCCTGATGTTTGTTCTGTCTGGCGTCTACACACATCCAGGCACGTACACTAGGTCTTTGCTGCTGTGTCTGTGGGCTTGCCATGGACTTCTTGTAGGTGCAGTCCTTCATTCTGTGTGTGTTCGCTTCACAGGTCCCTTTCACAGGTTACATACCTGGTGAGGCATCTCTCGCATCTGGACTATTCTCACGGCACATCCGTGTGTCCTTCCTTTTTACGTGGAGTGGTCCTGGCTGTACACATGGTCTACCCTTTGTACTTCTGCCTCCCGCATGTGCTTTTTGTAGTCATGATTTTGTTTTTGATGTCTGCCCTTTCCAATGTCTCTTTGGGAAGGGGAGATTGCGAACTGTCAAGTCTGGGGTCTCTAGTGAACTTGGCTCTTCCTGGGCATGGTCAGCATCCTACCGCTGCTGTCCCCGGTGTCCTCGTTGGTGCGCTTCCACAGTGCTTCTCTACTGTTGGGCAAGTTCACCTGCATGTTTGGACTCAGTCATACAGTCTTGTCCTCTCTGGGCCCTTCTCTTTGCACACTCGTCTGATCCTGCAGATCCCTCTGTTCCTATCATCGCTTCCTTTTCTTTTCCTGAACTTTTGGGCTCTCTCATTCCGCACTGCCCTTCGGGTTCTGTGCTCCCTTTCTACACTGTGTACACTGATGTGCTTCCAGGCTGTCCCTCTGCGGCTTGTGATCCTTTGCCTCCCACTGTTTGTCACTCCTCGCAGAGCTTTTGGCTGCTGTCCCCACTGTTTCATCAACTTGTTGACAGCTGGGTTCCTTTGGAACTTGTTGGGGTTCACTCGCATATCCTAAGTGAAGGAATCTGCGGCTAAATGTCTATCAGATGAACGAGTTACTTACCTTCGGTAACGATGTATCTGGTAGAGACAGTCTAGCTGCATATTCCTTCCGCCCACCCATCCTCCCAGTTCTGTGAGGACATTTTCAGGTTGGATTTTCTGCTCTCTCCTCCCTGGGGGTGGCTTTGTCTTCCTGCGGGTGACATCTTTCCTCCACGGAAGGATGGTTCTTTCTGTTTTTCCATGTTTTGCTCCTCCCATTCTAGTGATGGGGCAGAGGGTTCATGTCTCCTCCTACATTCCTACACCCTGGTTCTTCCAGTGTGGGGCCTCCTAATGTTCTTCCCTCCTTCCCACCCACCCACCCTTTTCCGTTGTTTTAGGGTCTCTTGTCTTTGACTCTACTACAGTCAATTGGCTTGGGCTCTCCTTCTCTGAGCTTCAGTCCCATAGTTCTCTTACAGAGGTTAAGGTATGCCTAGTTTTGCCAACCTTTGGTGGATCGTTTTTAATTTTATAGTTCAGGTCTTGTTGCCGGTCACGGTCGGATCTTGTGATTGCAGGCTTTCTGTTGTCTGCCTTGGCATTCTTTTCATTTTCGTTTGCTTCGGGGAGGACATTGCCTTCGCCTTTGCAGGGATGCTTCTCAGAGCGCTGCTTGGCTCTTTCTCTTCAATTGCTTCAGTGTACAGTGCTTGTTACTGTCCCTTAGGGTGATGTTTCTCACATCCCGTTCTTTTTGTTTAATTTTTCACACACTGTTCCCATACTCTGTTTTTTGTAGTGGCTCCGCGTTGCCGGGCGGAAAAGTTTCTCCGAAGAAAACTAACGTCAATGCGCCGGGAGGGACTTGTATGGCTTCGCTGACGTCATGTCTGCGGACGACGTCAGGGCGGAGCCATGCAGCGCCAGCATGCAGAGGTGCTCCTGCAAAAAAAATCCGATGCCAGTCTGATGCCTGGGGATATTCTAAGTTAAGGAATCTGCGGCTAGACTGTGTCTCTAACAGATTCATCGGTACCGAAGGTAAATAACTCGTACTTTTGGATATTCCAGCCACAACAGGAGCACAATACCTGCCCATGTTGGCACAGGCACACATGCTTGTGATACTGGTATCTCTTGGTTTGAAATAGACATAGCTCACTCTCCCCTGAAACACAAATTAGGCAACTCCTATTGTAAATTAGAATTATTTGCACTGGGTCCTAGAAAACTTAAGCTTAAAGCCAAGAGGTGCGTGTTGCTTTAAAATATGCCTCTAGGGTGGCGTGGCCGGGCAAGATGGCAGAGTGGACGTAATCCATCTCTGCTCCCGGACCGCGCTAGAGTTCAGAGTGAATAAGTGCTGATGCAAGCTGCCTAGAATGCTGTCCAGAACACCCAGCGGTAGCTGCGAGTTTGGTGCTGGAGTGGATCTCTTGCGATCACGGAGAGCTCGCTGCTTAGGGCCACATCGGAGCTGCTCAAGATGGCGACTGCCGCCCCCTGAGCCACAGCGTCTTCCAACTGCCACGGAGATTGTCACGAAGCCGACCCGGGGACGTGAACACAACCTCACCGGGTGAGCATACATGATGAAGGAGATGCGGTCTAACTGATGGGGGGAGAGGGGGAACGAGTGCTCCGGAGCCACGCCACAGATGGGCACGCCGCTATATGCTGCATCGCGGGGGCTCACAAGAATGCTAGAGACCCTGCGGCAATCCTAATAAGAAGGGCGACACGCAAGTAAGAAAGGGGGGCCCGCTTGCTTTCATTATGGACTTACGTTTTTGACTGACCGGGCGAATATTGAGGGCAACAGACAAACCTTGCCTGACCTTGCTGACTTACTCCCCTTAAGTTGTAAGCACACCATCCAGCCTGGGATCGAACCGACGGGGAGAGTCACGCGCTTTACAGCATGCTGTCTTGCCACAGGGCCCAGACACTTTGGGTGGGCTGAGGCTGATCTCCAACAAAGCACACGGATACAAAGGTGAGGGGCCCGCGCTTCTCAGTCAGGCATGCTCCAGACGTGTGAAGGCCCCAGCATTCACACACACGCTAGACTTCAAGTAGGCTACTAAGATGGCACTGGTTTGGAAGGGAGGCCTACCGAAGTGACTACCTTTCCCCACAGCTGGGGGCCTACCAGCAGCGACGAGTCCAAGCCGGTCCAACAGGCGGGATTACACGGAGCGACTCTGGGCCCGGAAGTCGATCGGCTGAGAGGAATAACCAACCCGCAAGAGTCCACAGCGTGGCCTATTCCCACACAACAGGGCGACACCGCTGCGGAAGACCTGGACACGCAGGAGACAGGAGCAGACTCAATAACTGCTAGTCACTCGCGACAGAGGCTTATAATAGAAAACGACACTACAGCAGCGGGCTGCCCTTGCTGTAATAGTGGGGGTGTTTTAGGACTCGCACCAATGCCCCCGAAGAAGGCGCTGAACAGAACCTCAACTAAAGTCTCTAGCTTCTTTTAACCAGCGGACAAACATTTGCCATTGGAACACGACGCCTCAACAGACACCATGGCCCTCACTAAAGACGACCTCATGGCATCCCTTCAGGATTTTTAAATGGAACTCGGGAGGGAACCCAGCCAGGACATTAAGGCCTCTATTGATCAGCTGAAGTCGGACCTACACAAAAAATGTCCACCCTCCAACAAGATGTGGACTTGGTAGGAAGTAGGGTGCTGGACTTGGAAAAGCAGGCTCAAGAAGTCGACAAACGCACCGCCGACATGAAATATGAAATGCATTGCCTCCAGGACCAGCTGCGCCAAACCCAGTTAAAAGCTGAAGATTATGAAAATAGAGCATGGAGGGACAACATACGAATCCGGGACCTGGAGGAGAGAGCCGACGGGCCTGAGCTGGAGGCTTTCCTCGAGGGCCTGTTTGCAGAGATTATACACCCGCAAACACTCAAGATCAAGTTGGAACGGGTTCATCGGAGGCCCAATGACCGGAGAACGGAAGTGGACGCGAGATGTACTGACAAATTTCACTCCTATAAGGTGAAGGAGGCGATTCTTCTGGCGGCCTGAACAAAAAAAAGAATTTCCTTCCAGGGCCACACCTGTAGCATCTACCAGGACCAGGCACCCGCAAGGTTGGCAAGGAGGCAGCAGTTCAGACCAATAACGACAAAATTGCGCGAGGACAAAGTCTGATACTGTTGGACATTCCCGTTTGGCCCGAGCTTCGAACATAAAAACAAGCAGCGACATATTACGGACTTGAGAGAGGGATTGGAACTGCTGGGTGTCCCTACGGACAAACCTGAGCCCTTGCAAAGCAAAGATCAAGGGCCCACACGAAATAGCGCATCTACGTCGCAATTGTCCAGCAGCCCATGGGAAAACCACAGGTGAAGCACAAACGTGGTCCGCGCTCTCAACGTTCAAGGAGCTACGTACTCTCCCAAGAAGGACCAATACGCTCAGGCGAGAGACTCCTACAGCCAGAATCAGATCAATAATGCCGCGATCAAGGGCGGACTCGACCTATTATACATGGGGAATCTTGAAGCACCATGGCTGCACCACTCTGATTCACCAGCCCAAGGAAGACCCATGAGGATGGACTACAGTCGGGGGGGAAAAGACATGACTTAGCTCACAAATCTACGGGGCCGCAGTATTTACTGCAACGGAACAGAAAGTCAAGACTGAAGACCACCCGTAGACTTAAAAACACTCCCTGACCCAGGGGCTTGGCTAAAACAAAGCTGGCCTCATAAGATTGGCTATGTAATGCAGTCAGCCAAAACTCTAATACTCTGGTCGGGCGCGGATCCGGATGCAGGTCGTGTCGTCCCCTAACATGTCCAGTAGGGTAATAACACCCACTGTCGGAGAACTGTAATCGATCCGACACAGGTTACTGTTGGTAACGCTATGTTTTATTTTGTCTAATTGGTTGGGCAGGGTTTTGGGTATGGTGGTGGCACTTTTTAAAGTTATTGAAATTATGCTCTAGTCAGGAGGCACTCCTTATGGCAGGCGAGGACCGGGAACTCACTGATCACGGTTACTAACACGTGACACATAGTTCTGACGCACAGATATGCGAGATTGAAGGGGGGGGGACAACGCTGGATAGATGGTACTCCCCATAGGCTCCTGGAATGTGAAGGGACTTAACTCCCCCCAAAAACAACAACAAATCTGGAAATATCTTACGGACCATCACTTCGATATAGTGGCTCTTCAAGAGACACACCTTTCAAGGGCAGAAGAAGCCCGACTTAGACATAAACAATACCCACTGATCTATAGATCCTCTGCGCTCACTAAATACCGGGGAGTTGAACTCCTCTTTCATAGATCCACAAAATTCCAACCCACAGGCATTCGGACGTACAAGGAGCGAAGGCTAGTTATGGTTAAGGGCACTCTGAGGGGTAAATTATGCACATTTGTAGTAGTGTACGTGCCTAATGTGGGGCAGGCAGCCTTTTTAAACTCACTCGTAGGTAACATACAGGATTTTGCAGTAGGGCCAACAATCTTACTGGGTGATTTCAACCTGACCTGGCGAGCAAAGCTTGATAGCACTCACTCAGCCACATAGACTAGGCAATAATTCCTTCTCCGCAGAGGTTAATTAACAAATACACAACTTGGGCTTCAGAGATGCCTGGCGCACCCTATACCCCCAGACAAAAGGCTACACCTTTTATTCTCACGTCCACCATACATATTCCAGACTCTATTATATTTTTTAGTCAGAATCTAGTTGGGACCCTCCGAGAAGCCAAGATTTTCCCTCTTTCTATATCGGACCACTGCCCTGTAGCGATCTGTCCTGCATGGAGTGGGATCGCGTCTCCAACACCCAAGTGATACTTCCCAACTTCACTCACGAGAGACAGAGTGCTCCGTACTGAACGAAGGGAAGCGACCACAGACTTTTTTGCCCTCAATGCCCCCGAAGATACATCGGTGTTTAATAATTGGGACGCTTTTAAAGCGGTTCTATGAGGGAAATGCATAGCACTCAATTCCACCCTGAACAAACAGAGAACTAAGCAAAGGGAGGACTTCGAGGTAGAATTGGAACAGGCCTAAACTGCTCACAAAAACAACCCCACTAGAGGGCTGCTATACGTACCCTGACAGCATAACGGGGGAAACTTACGGCTATTTATAACGGGGTAGAGCTCACATTTTTGAAACTGCGTCAACTCTCCTACTCTCAAGGAAATAAAATAGGTAAACACCTAGCCAGACAATTAAAAGAGAAGTGGGAAAAGGAATACATAGGTGGCATACAGGACTGGGAAGGAGGATTGATACATAAAAATGCAGAAAAGGCTGATATCTTTGGATCTTTTTACAAGACACTATACACTGGAGAACCACGAGACACAGATATGCAACAGACCTACCTTCAGACTCTACAGCTTCCCCAGGTATCGCAGGAGTGGAACGATAAACTCACGTCTCCTATAACTCCAGAAGAGGTGGGCTCAGTAATTAACTCGCTTAGAATCCATAAAGCGCTAGGCCCAGACAGACTGATGGCCCAGTTCTATGAAACCTTTGCGCCGGAAATCATCCCTCACCTTGTACGGCTCTTTAACAAAATGGCTGAGGAAGGAGAGGTGACTCACTTGATGGCTGAGGCGTTTGTCACAGTTATTCCCAAACCGGGGAAGATTACGCAATTATGCTCCTCATACCGCCCATCGCCCTTTTAAATTTAGATGCAAAGCTCTACTCTACTCTATCTAGGCTGTCCTGTTAAATGATCTTATGCCAGCTCTAATCCACCCTGATTAATCTGCATTCCTTAGAGGCCGTCAAACCCACAAACACCCGGCGTATCGTACACCTCATTGAGAAAGCTACCAAACGAAAGATCCCAGCAGCGCTTGTCGGGTTGGATGCTGAGAAGGCCTTTGACAGGGAGGATTGGCCATTTCTTTTTACTACGCTCACACATTTCGGATTCGCAATAAATGTATCACTTTGATTAGGGCCAACTATACACAACCCTGTTCTAGAGTACAAGTGAATGGAGTACAGTCCGCTCCCCTCCCCCTTACCAGAGGAACCAGTTAAGGGTGCCCATTGTCGCCCCTACTTTTTGCCCTCAGTATCGAGCCATTGGCGATGTCCATCCGGGCGTCACCAGAGATCAAGGGAATCTTTTAGTGACGAAAGCCACAAAAAATCGCTGTTTGCAGACGACGTGCTTGTATCTCCCCCAGTCCCATCCCACTCCTTCCCTGAACTACAATCTGAACTTGCAAGGTTGGAAGCTGTAGCAGGATTCAAGGTTAATTTAGGTAAGTCATATATACTTAATCTTACCGTCTCAGAAGAAGAGGTCCGGGAACTACAGACACACACCCTACTCCAGTGGACCTCTCGCCCGCTGCAATATTTGGGGGTCCAGTTGACACCACGCGTGGAAGAGCTTTACAAGGCCAACTTCCTGGCCTCTCTTGGTAGGCTTCAAACAGATCTTGCATGCTGGAAACCACTTTTTATATCGTGGCTCGGCCGTATACACGCGGTCAAAATGACAGTACTCCCTAAACTCTTGTACCTTTTTCAGGCATTCCCCATCGTAAGGAATTCCTCCCTAGAGTGAAGTCCATGATTTAATGGTTCATATGGCAAGGGGGCGGGCACGCTTTTCATTCTCTATACTAAGACGACCAAGGACAGAGGGAGGAGTGGGCCTACCAGATTTCGGCTTATACTATAAAGCTGCCCAACTGAGGGTAGTGACAGTGGTCCAAGAGGGAGTCAGAGAAACACTGGCTCCACATGGATCGAGCTATTGCAGGGAAAACTATTTGGGACCTTATATGGAGACCCAAAAGGGAGCGCCCCCAAAATGCCTACATTAGTACTCCCACGCGCGCACCACCTTGAAAGTGTTGGACTCCATATCTGGGAACGACCACTGGACTACATTCTCCTCACACTATACACCCCTCCATTTTAATTCGGCCTTCCCTCCGGCACTTCAGGAGGGACCTTTTACTCCCTGGAAGGAGGGTGGCTGTCTTGCACTTACGCACCTATTTCATAACTCTGATATCCTTACCTTCGAAAATTGCAGAAGGGATTACGGCACGGAGCCCGCTGAACATTTCCATTATATCCCATTGAAGCATTGGGTCCTCACACCTTACATTCACGAAGCAGCTACACGAGAACTCGCGAAGTTCGAAACCTTTGTGCAGAAGGTAGACAAGATGAAAGGGGTGATTTCATTTCTATACAACCATCTGCTTACCTCTACACACTCTCCAAGACCCCGATACATGAATATGTGGGAATGGATGACACAGCGCGATATAACCGATAGGGAATGGTCTGGGTTGTGGTCAGACATTACGAAATTTAACCATTCCTTAGAGCTTCGGGAAGCACATCTCCAAACAATGATTGATTGGTACCTTTATCCCGCTAAGCTTAAAAGAATATTCTCGAACACATCTGATAAATGCTGGAGGGGATGCGGGCTACTGGGAGACTTCCAACACATTTGGTGGGATTGCGCCACGATAAGACCATTCTGGGATGAAATCCTCGCACAAATTAAAAGCATACTGGGTTACCCCATCCCGACCACTATGGCAGAGACCCTATTGGGCCTCCGTGACCCGTCCCTAGAACACCAAACCAAGGCAGACAAGGTTATTATGTGGACATGCATAGGAGCAGCGAAAGTAGGGATAGCAGCAGCCTGGGAGAAGGCTGCGCCTTATATTTCTTGTCTCGAAAGGATGTCGGACATCTTCCGAGATGACTATAAACGTTTTGAATACAAATGGGGCCCACTGGTTGCCTTTCTTACACGGGGACTGCGGCTAGCAGTCTGTCCTCCATCCGTGAGAGACATGCACCTCTTTCAATTTTAAACTGTCTGTATGGGACTAGAACTTGCAACATCCTGATACTGTGCCACTGCCACCATTCTTTTGTTTGGTAGGGAGGGGGGTGGGACTCTATTTACTTTTTTGGGTTGTTTCTTAGGTTCTTGATCTTTTAAGGGACACCTTCCCAGTTAGGAGTAGAGTTAAAACTTGTCACAAAAGAGACTGGCAAAGAGTATGCTTCTTACGGCAGACACATTCAGTACAATACTAGAAACTGCACTTGTAATTACAGGTTGTTTTAAGGGTAGGCTTGGAAATGTGCCTTGTATGACAAATCGCCCTGGTCGTTAATACTGCTATGCTTTGTAAGACTATTTTGATGCTTCTAATGTCACACTGTATCGCAGTATATGCTAAAATGTTAATATATGTTTGACAAAAAAAATGCCTGTAACAGTCATCTTTTTAGCTTTCAGTAGTCGCAGAACTTTATTCTCTACTCTAGTGTAAAAGTTAGCTTACCAATTTAGCTAATGACTGCTTTCCAAGCATTGAGCAGATGTTCAAGGTATATCTGAAAAATTTAGATATTTCACCAATTACACATGGCTTTGCATCTTATTACAATCAGAATGTCTCTGTGAGGCATGTAGTGATGTGGATCTGTCTGGACCCCTTAACCGTTGACCCTTTCTTATCCATAGTGTCCTTTCTTGGTGTATTGTGCAAGTGGCCGCTTCAGAGCTCATACCGGGATGAATCCACTATTGCTGACCCCCTACCTGCCATTAATGTCTCTTTGGATTGGCTAAAACTCAGACCCAGCGTCTTCCAGGAGCCCACAGTTCATGAAAGACAATAGTGAGTAGTGAAATGTTCTCTTGGGGAATGTGTCACTTTTTTCTGCAAGATGTTAAATGGAATGCACAATGCTTACTTTATAAGTATACACGTATGTATGTGTGTATTTGTATATTTTATAGGGGTGTGTGTGTGTGTGTATATATATGTGTGTATGTATGTGTATATATATATATATATATATATATATAATCTACTGGCGGTCGCCAGTAGATAGTTATAGTTAGGACCGTGTTTCCATAGGAAATCTGAAAATTCTATTTTGATTAACTTTAGCGCCGGTTGACGAATCCTCGCGAAATTTTCAAAACTAATGGGGCACTCCGTTCAGCTCCTACCCTGAAAGTCTCGGGGTGATTCGTCAAGCGGGGGCCCTGAAAAAAGGGGGGTCCCAAAACGCGTTTTCTCCATGCATTTTCCCATAGGACCTTTAGTCGAAGGTACAGCCCGAACGGCTGAACAGAATTACTTGAAATTTGGCAGAGAGGTAGTCCTCAGGTCAGGTCAGGGAAGTGCCTTTTGCATGTATGGAGTCAATCTGTTCAGTATTTCCTGAGAAAATTGCAGGTAAAAGCACATACATATCTATAGCCGCGCACGGTGCGCGAACCCAATTCTGATTGGTGGTTACATGTCAGTCAACGTTCGAACCGGTCGAAATCAGGAAGTGTCGGCCGCCATTTGGTTTGTTGGTGCGAGAGTGAAAAATAGAGGTGGCGAACGTGAAAAGGGGGCAGGGTAGAGATTTCCTGACCCCCTAGCCTTTGTCAGGGGGTCCCTAAAGGACCCCGAAGGGTGAAAAAACATTTTTTTTTTTTTTTTAAATCGTGGGGTGCGCGCACGGTGAAAATCTTTAAAAAAAAAAAAAAATACATAACTTGGCATTTAAAAAAACGTACAAATTCACTTAAAAAACCATAGGTTTCACACACGTTATATTTAGGTGGACATTTCACTCGTAAAAAACCAATTAAATTCCACCGTTAGTTAGTTCAGATAACTATAACTCGCGCAACCGCCACTCTATCACAAGGATGATGTCATCAGTGATGTCATCAGTGATAGTGATGTCATCAGTGATGTCATGAGTGATGCCACTGACCATGTCATGAGTGATGTAATATGTGACGTCATGAGCACTGGATTGCGGGCGCACGAGTTATAGTTATCTGAACTAACTATAACGGTGGAATTTCATTGCTTTTTTACGAGTGAAATGTCCACCTAACTATAACATGTGTGAAACCTATGGTTTTTTAAGTGAATATATATATATTTATGTTTGTAGCATGTATGGTTGTAGATGCACATGATTAGCTTACTCCTGATATCAATCAGGAACATTTGTAGAGCACGCTACTCACCCGCGAGGGTCTCAAGGCGCTGGGAGGGGGGGGTGCCGCTACTGCTCGAAAAGCCAGGTCTTGAGGTGCTTCCTGAAGGAGAGATGGTCCTGGGTCAGTCGTAGGGGGGTGGGGAGGGAGTTCCACTTCTTGGCTGCCAGGTAGGAGAAGGATCTTCCTCCGGCGGTGGTTCTGCGAATCCGTGGGACGGGGACGAGGCTGGCGGAGCGGAGCTGGCGGGTAGGTGTGTAGAACGTGAGGCGGGTATTGAGGTATTCGGGGCCCATGTCGTGGAGAGCCTTGTGGGCGTGGGTGAGGAGTCTGAAGGTGATCCTCTTGCTGACGGGGAGCCAGTGCAGGTCTCTCAGGTGTGCAGAGATGTGGCTGTGTCGGGGAATGTCCAGGATGAGTCGTGCAGCTGCGTTCTGAATGCGCTGGAGTCTTTTCTGTAGTTTGGCGGTGGTCCCAGCGTAGAGGGCGTTCCCGTAGTCCAGTCGGCTGGTGACGAGGGCCTGGGTGACTGTCTTCCTGGTTCCAGTGGGGATCCACCGGAAGATCTTTCGGAGCATGCAGAGGGTGTTGAAGCAGGAAGATTTAACAGCGTTGACTTGCTTGGTCATCGCGAGGAAGGAGTCCAGGATGAATCCCAGGTTGCGTGCGTGGTCCGTGGGCTTGGGGGCGGTGCCCAGGGCAGGGGGCCACCAGGAGTCGTCCCAGGCGGAGGGGGATGGTCTGGGGATGAGGACTTCCGTCTTGTCTGAGTTCAGCTTCAGACAGCTGAGCTTCATCCATTCCGCGACGTCTTTCATTCCTTCCTGGAAGCTGGCTCTGGTGGGGTCGTTGATGAGGGAGAGGATCAGTTGGGTGTCGTCGGCGTAGGAGATGATGTTGAGGTTGTGGTTGTGTGTAATGGCTGCGAGGGGGCTCATGTAGACGTTGAAGAGGGTAGGGCTGAGCGAGGATCCTTGGGGTTCGCCGCAGATGATCTTGGTGGCCGCTGCGCGGAAGGGCGGAAGACGGACACTCTGAGTTCTGTCCGAGAGGAAGGAGGTGATCCATTCCAGGGCTTTTCCTTGGATCCTGGCGTGGTGGAGGCGGGTTGTCAGGGTGTGGTGGCAGACAGTGTCGAATGCGGCCGACAGGTCGAGGAGGATGAGGGCGGCAGTTTCACCGTTGTCAAGCAGGGACCTGATGTCGTCGGTGGCTGCGATGAGGGCGGTCTCGGTGCTGTGGTTCGCTCGGAATCCGGACTGCGATGGGTCTAGGGAGCTGTTCGTCTCGAGGAAGGTGGTCAGCTGTTTGACGGTTTTCTCGATGACTTTTGCGGGGAAGGGGAGGAGCGAGATGGGACGGAAGTTCTTGAGGTCTGTGGGGTCCGCGGTGGGTTTCTTCAGTAGGGCGCTGATCTCTGCATGCTTCCTGCTCTCCAGTGTTGGTCTCGGACATTTGCAAGGTGTTTATCTTTGCAGTCTCCCACGCCACTCAGTGACTTCTTTCAGGGTGCATTGAGCATGGGCACCGCTATCCAGTTGGAACGTACGGAGTGGGCTCCAAGTTTGCCATGTTCTCCACATGCCAGTCGTGTCCCATCAGTGGCCTTGTCAATCTCTTGCATCGGGCTCTTTCGAACTGCGTTATGACCCAAGAATTCACTGGAAATCCCTCAGACCTCAAGGTCCATAGTTGTCGAGTTTCACTCAGGGTTTAGCCCCCTTCTGGGGCCCAACACACTTCTAGACTCCATCGCCCGAGAATGGTCTTCGGTGATGGAACACACGCCACTTGAAGTGTTGTCAATGCCACACAAAATATCCATTGACTGAGAAGGTGTAACCTACTCCTGTCACTAGACCACAACAAAGCCACCTGTCCCTTGTGTCATGACTTCCTGGCGAAGAAGATCCTCTGGTATAGGAGGGAACAAGACCGGTTCCCCAGCAACATGCAGCAGTAGAACATATCTGGCACCCCAGACATCTTTGGGAAGAAAATGCACTTGGCTACAAAAGTAATGGTCGCTGAGCGCCGGATCGCTCTCACTGAACAAGTGTGAAGGCGACCAGCCAAATGATGCTGCTCCAGCACAGAAGACTGGGCCTCAGGTTAAAATCACGCAGAGAACCTAGAGTACCTCAGGGGCTCAGTAAGAGCATAAGATGGTACCTTGAATCGAGGTAGAGCAACACTCCCATAGGAGTAGAGAATTGAGCTCTGAGCATGGTGGTCGAGGCAAATCCACACACGGACCATTGCTGGCTAATAGCTCTGGTTGTCTAAGGGTCTTTTCACCCTTATGACGAGCCAATGTGGGAGGGGACTCTCTGATGACCAGTGGGGCAACTATAACGTAGAGTCATCGTGGACACTAACTCGGACATTATCGTTTCAGAGCTTTAGCCCAAGCTTATGCAGCTGCATACCATGAAAGTATTCAGTTGGCAGCCACCAACCATTGAGTGGATATGCATGTAATAGAGGAGCAAGATTATTTCCTCCTGTAGACTCTTTCCAAAGTGGAGTGCTCTGTCCACTTTCTCCCTGTGCTAAAGGGGATGCGAAAGTCTGCCCCTAATAACATGAGAGAACCTGTCAAGGCTAGAGACGTCACCCCATGGTAGACAATAAATTCAAACCTTCCCTCAATTATTCCGTGTAGTAATTAGGAGGCATGTCTCAACTGGAGTCCCTAGTGGTGCATGCTTCTCGCAAACCCACCTCTGTCCAAATCACTCTCCTCCAGATAAGGAGAGCAAGATTAACGGTGTAGGCAAGCGGTTTTGGGAACAGCCGTTGACAGATATCCAAATCTGGGGCCGTATTACAGATGGTGCCCTGGGGGTGCAATGGGCTTTTGCGTCTGCTTTGTGCGCCCCGGGGCACTTTGGTTTTATAGAAGGGGACACAGACGCTTGTGTGTCCCCTTCTATAATACCAATAGCATTGGCCCACTTGAAGCGCCAGCGATATCAACTGAGGGTGTTCCCTGATTTGCATAGGGGTGTGCCTTATGCAAATGAGGGATTTCCTTTGACTCTGCACCCGCGCTGTATTGCGGGCGCAGAGTCAAAGAAGCCCTCAGGAGGCACACTGACAGTTTGCCATTTAAAATGTGGCACACAGTCTGCGCCTCCTGGCAGCAGCTCTCTGCCAGGAGGCGCAGACCCCCAAACCCCCCCCCCCCCCCCCTTTCCCACGACATCCCTTTGCAGGCAGGTGCAGTCACTGACTGCACTCACCTGCAAGGGGATCTCTAAACCCCATTGAAAGAGCAGGCAGCACTGAAAACACGGAGTGGCTGGTGGCAGCACATACACCATAGTGGGGCGCGTTATCACTGTTTTTAAGGTGCGCCGGGCACAAACAGTGATAATGTGTTATACGCCCCCTGGTGCTCTATCAAATAAGGTAGGGCATAATGGAAATAGATGGAGGTCCTCCTTAAACACTGCCTGGAACAGTTCCAAAAGAAGAGTGGAAGAGATTGCTGGAGGGCTAAATCATCTCCAGTGCCAATATCCATAGTGCGGTGGATGCCGCAGGCACTGCTTCTAGAGGAGTCAATGCCAGTGTCCTACTTCGACCCCACGCCTGGCTCGATCTCCGGGTTTAAACCAGAGGTTCAGCAACATCTCGGCAACCTCCCATTTTGAATGGGAATGCCTTTTTGGACCAAATTTGATGAAATGCTCAAAAAAGATATGGAGACAGCCAAGTCAATGGGGCTCTCGAGGCTGTAACATGTAAGGGCTCATTTCGGAGACTCCAACCCAAACCACCTCTCCCGAGCAGCCCCACTCCTATCGGAGGCTGCAGCAGGCATAAAATCCTCATGGCATAAAAAGCTCTAGCTGTCGGGGGATACAGTAGGGGGGTACTATAGAGGAAACAGAGGTAGGGTTAAGGGAAGTTCCAACAAGTGGTCTGCCGCTACCAAACAGTGACCTGACCGACCACACATTATCTGTTGGGGATGGGAGATTATGATTATTCCTCCCCCAATGGCAGGCAATCACGTCAGACAAATGGGTACTGGCCATCATCCAGCAAGGCTAATGTCTCGGACTGCATTCCACCACTCCCATCCTCCCACCACTCCAATCCTCCTACCACTACCATCCTCCCACCACTACCATCCTCCCACCACTACCATCCTCCCACCATCACACTGGCTCAGTAACCAGCAACTCTCTCATCTAAAGGAAAGTGGCGCATGCACTTCTGCAAAAGGGCGTCGATAGAAGCCGTACCTCTGCAAAATCAGGGGACAGGAGTATACTCGTCCTACTTCTCATTCCCAAAAAGGACGCTACCTCAGTCCTATTCTCGATCTCAACCCCCTCAGGCACTACAACTTACCAAAATCTTTCCAATTGGCAAACCAGCAGGAGGTCACACCCTCATCCAACAAGGGGATTTCATGACCGTGCCCAATCTCAAGGAGACCTGCTTCTATATTCCCATCCACCCTCCCCACTTGTAACTTTTATTTTGTGGTAAATGGACATCACGACCAATTCAGAGTACACCCCTTTGTTGTCACGACTTCGAGTATTCACGAAGTGTCTGGTAGTGGTGGCGATGCATTTCTTCTTGGAACTAATTCACATCTCCCTATACCTTGAAAATTGGCTGATAGAGAGCAGCAACAGGGCTGCAGTGTCTTGCACACATGCAAGTAATGGTGTCCTTGCTTCACACATAGAGCTTTACAGTAAACACCACCAAATTCCACCTCAAACTCCTTCAGGTACTGCCCTTCCTTTGTTTCGTCCTAAATACGGTCACAGGCAAGGCATATCCCAATGAGCGAAAGGTATTTTTTTCAACACCTACTGCCTCTTTTTCAGCCCAGCAGTCTGATCTCAGTGCGCACAGTATGGGAATTATGACATCTTGCATTGCAGTGGTTCCCCATGCAAAGTTTCACATGCGGAGTCTCTGCAAGATTGTTGCACTTTACAGTGGTCACAAGCCATGGGTCAATGGGAAGATCTAAATTTGGATCAGGATAAGGCACATTGCACTCTGCAGGGATGTCAACCACAACCTGGTGCAAAGCAGGCCTTATGCTGACTCAGTTCTGCATGTGGCAATATTTGTAGCCTTGTATTACAGCCAGTAGCAGGGCGGCACACACTCCCCTCTGCTCTCTTACCAGCCCAGAGCATCTGCCTTTGGGCACTCCTCTACAACATTCTCTTCTGGTGGTAGCCAACAATTTTGCTGAGTTGCTTAGCAGGATGCATCAACAGGTCCATGAGTGTGAACTCCACCCCCAGGTCCTCCACAGATGCATTCAGCATTTTGGCACTCTACAAATAGGTGTCTTTGCCATCCCATAAAAAAATGGACCCACACCAACTGTCAATGGAAAGTGCAAATATCTCTAACTCTAATCTTAGTGGCTCCAACCTGGGCCAGACAACCTTTGCTCTCTCACACCTCTTGAGCTATCTATCAGCCTCAGGAGAGGCTTCCCCCTCAGGCTGTACCTTCTCGCTCAAAGACCAGGCTAGGTCAGGCATCCAGATTCAGGGCAGTCTTGTAATTCGGATACCTCTACATTCTCCGAGGATGTATGTCATTCCTGCAGGAGTGGTACAAAAGGTAATGTCACAGTGGACAACAGTCACAATACATAAAGGAAACAAGAAATGGTCTACGTTATCTAATCAGTCGGACACCCCCATTAAATCATTCCACCAATGGATGGGATTTTATTTCATCACAATATTGAGGTAAATCAAATCATAAGGTACAATGTATTTCACATTTAAATATTTTTGAAAGGCAGGTGCACACAGGGTGGGGTGATCGGTGCATGGGAGGGATTTGTGAAAAGTGATGTGAAAAGGGACGGTAGTGCGCGTATATACATCAGCAATCAATCATAACAACCTATCCAGCCAGATGCCTGGCATATACATAAATGACAAATCATTACATAATAGTAGAGTAGATGCAGATATACACTCGCTGTCATCTGTTTGACAATAAAACAAAACTGTTGATGTTTCGACCCCTATATAAAACCGCAAACTTTGTGCCTTGGGGGAGGGGTCTTCATCAGGACCGAGGTGAGGGAAGGTAGTGGGCACCGGTAGAAAAAAGCTAGAGAAATTCAGGCTGAGGATTTGAAAGCTGGGCCTTGTGGGCTCTCAGAATTTTCGCAGATGATCGTAGTTTGTGATACGCAGGCCAAGGTTGATCAGTAACCTATGGCTGAGGGCTGCTGGGGAAACCAGTGAGTCAGCTAATCAGCTAACCTGAAGGAAGCCAGGTGTCCTAAAACCTACTTCTGCTATGCAGCTAAATCTAAGAGGTTTGTCCATTACAGCTTTTCCCGCCGACCTGGACCCTGAAATCCTCCAATGCAGGAAAGTTTGACCTGCCTTCTGTATTTGCAGAAGGGAGGCTTGGCCTATAAATCTATTCTGCTCTACTCCACTCCATTTCAGTCCCAGCTTACATGCAGAAACAGACAATATGCATCAGAATACCAGTCGTTCAAGCATTTATGGCGGGACTAAAGAGTCTTACCACTAAGTGCTCCCCCTTCTCAAGCATGGAACCTCATGTGAGAAAGTGCCCTCTTTCTTGCATGGTATGCCCCCACTTTTTGCTGAATTGCTGATGTACTTTGACTGAGTGTGCCCTGGGCTCCTGCTAATCTGGTACCCAGGGCCTATGTTCCTTCCCTAAAACTGCATTGAAGCCTAAACCCAATTGGCATCTCTGGCCACATGTCAGCCCCTGGTAAATGGTACCACAGGTACCCCGGGCACTGTGACCAGAGAAGGCCTCTAAGGGCTGCAGCACTTATTGTGCCACCCTCCGAGGCCCTGTACCCTGACACTCTCACACTGCCTTTGTAGACTGAGTGCTTTGGTGCAGAACAAAACAAAGTCGGCATGGCACACTTCCCTGTGTGCCATGCCCACAAACCACTGCCCTGGTTAAACCCACACCGATGCCAGTGTGGGATTTAATGTAAAATGCACAGCAGAGGACATCTTAGAGATGCCCCCCTGAAATTCGACCAACTCCTAGTGACCTGACTGAGTGGCTGCTTAGGCTGCCACCACCAGACATGTTTCTGGACCCCTGGGTCGAGAGCTTGCTGCTCTCGGGGGCCTGAAACAATGCACATCCTGGGACGAGGTCCCAAGCCTCCTCCCCCCAGGATGGGCAGGGTTCATGAAGGAGAAGCTTCAAAGGCATGCCGCCTCTGTGAGCTTCTCCAGACCATTTGCTGCTTTCAGCAGCTGGTCCCCACTGGTTCTATGCCCCACTTTGGGCGGGAGAACCGGCGGGAAAAACAAGTGAGGGAGAGGTGTGCCCACCTCTGCCAATGTCACCCCTAAGGTGGGGAGGAGAGGTGAAGCACAACCTAGAGTCCCCGCCATCTTGAGGATGGGGGAGGGACAGACTCCTGCCCCCCTCCCACTGGAGAGTGGCAGGGAAGGGACCCATTGGTCCCTGCCCTTTACCTACCTGTACATCCCCTAAATGTAGTTTTTAGGGGCACCCTGAACCTTCCTTCCTCAGATTCAGCAACAACAAGATAAGAAGAACGACGAAGAGCCGTGCAGAGCGAACAAGAGGACATTGCTCACTGATTTGGCCCCAGCCCTATAGGCTTGTCTCCCCTCGAACCTGCTCCTGCGAAATCCCGGCGTGTCCAGCAGCCAGAAACCTCACAAACCCCGGAGGACCTGCCTGCCTTCACTTTCCAGACTGCTTCTCCCGTGAACACCGGACGTGTTTAAACTGCAGCTTCAGGTGCCAGTCAGGAACCCGCTGATCCCAGCCCGAGTGGAAAAACACCCCGAGGAGGTCCCCCCGGCGATCTGACCCGAGATCCGGCGACCCCCGGACCTGCCTCAAGCCTCCTGACTACGCCTGCAGCCTCAATCCAGAGGATCCCCTCCCTTCCTACCGCGCCCAGAGCGGGTAAGAAAATCCGACATCCCAAGACACCCCTGCACCCAACGCCCCACGGCCTTGTGTGCCCAAACCAACGATGCCTAACCAACCCTCAACATCCCAACTTACCCCTCAAAGTGGTGGTCGCTCCTGGAAGATCCTCGTCCCGAGCCTGCAGTGTTTCTTTGTACCGGAGAATCTCCATTGACATCAACAGGGCACCCGACCTCAAAAAACCACCCTGCACCCGGCCGTCCTAGTGCCGGTGAGGGTGTACCTTTGGTGCTACTTTGGTCCCCAACTTGCCCCGAGCTAAACCCTAGGAGCTTTGCTCCTACAACCCCGTGGCCTGCTTGCCAGCAGCCACCAACCGGAGTCCCCCCTATTCTCCATAGGATAACATTGGGTCTCAACTCTCTGCACCCGGCCACCCTAGTGCCGCTGAGGGTTCAACAGTGCATCACTGGCACTGGGAGACCCCTGAGTCTAACCCCAGAACCCCAACTCCAAAGACAGAGTACTTACCTCGAAACCGATAACCTATTATTCCTCATAGGATAACATTGACACTTTTCCTCCCAAAAAGTTTGTCTACTTTTGAAAACTAAGAATATTTTTTTTAAATCGCCCAAATAACAAACTCATTTTCTCAACTGTTTTCAGGAAATGTCCCAGTGCTGAATCTAGGTATCCAGCACTGAGTAGAAAAAGTTACGTAAAAGTAACTTATCTGTGAATTGAACTTCCTTGCATAGGATAACATTGTTGGTTTTCTGTGAAAAAGTTTCTAAGTGTCAACTTTTTAAATACAAGAATATTCTTTAAAAATCGGACATCTAACTAAAACGCATTTTCTCAACTGTTTTCAGGAAATGTCCCAGTGCTGAATCTAGGATCCAGCACTGTTAGAAAAAGTAATCCAAAAAAGTAACTTACCTGCAAATTATTGAAAAAGCCTATTCGTTCCATTGTACTGTATTTACTAAGTGTTACATACTACTGCTCCCTGTAAATCAAAGTACCACACTATTGCATTTTCAAACGGTTCTATATCCAGTAACTTATTACTGAAAAGTATTTAATGCTCTGTGTTCCAGGCTTGCTTTTTTCTAAAAATAAACAGTATATTTTCTATACAAAAACAATTGGCCTAGAGTTCAGTTCTTGAGTGTGTGAATTCATTTGCTGACTGAGTGGGTACATCAAATGCTTAACACTGTCCTCTAATACTGCCTTACTGCTCGACCAAGCTACCAATTTGGAGAATAAGGTTCTATCTAACTTTAACCTCTGCATACCTCTGGAGACCCTTGACTCTATAGACTATGCCTCACTTTGGTGCAATGTATATATATAGAGCCAGTTTCTTACACCTCAGCATAATCCTTAGCAAACTCTTGGTCACCATTTGAGCCTGTACACTCATGGCCTCTACAATTCCTTTCTTGGAAGGTAGCCTTTCTGGTGACTTTCACCTTGCTTAGGCTCATTAGCGAGCTGAAAGCCCTTACCACTCAGGAACCATTCCTAAGGCTCCACAGAGATAGGGTGGTTCTTAGAGCCAGCCCTAAGTTGCTCCCTAAGATAGTGTTGCCCTTCCATCTTTACCAAACCATAACATTTCAGGTGGTCTTCCTGTAGCCAGATGCTGTAGAAAGTGCATTACACGCCTTGGATGTTAAGTTCTTCATGTACTGCATAGATTGGAGCAAATTATTCTGTAAATCAGACCAGCACTTTTTCTCCTTTGCTATACTTCACAAGGGGCTGCCTATTTCCAAGGCTTGTAAAGTCTGGCGATCGCCAAATGCATTCATACTTGTTACCTCAAGGCAAAGAGTCCTCCACTTCCCCTCCTAGGGTACACTGTGTTTGAGGCATGTGTGGCTGTACATACAGATGCATAAGATAAGTACGACATCTAGTGTTGAGCGAGGATGTCTGCAGTTTGTTTTTCTTTGAAGAAGTCTTTCGATTCACAAGGTAGAGGGACTCCTCCTCTTGCTGATAATGCGCACGGTCATCAACTCCATTATTAGATTTTCTTCCGCTGTATGGTACGGACGTGTACTCTTCTGCTCCGGTTCAACAACATTGTGCTGTAACATTATTGGCCTATTTCTACTCCGCGTTGGTACTGTTTTAGATCGCGGTGTCTTTAACTTTCTACGGTTCAAGTCCACGACGAACATCTTTGAGGCGACTCGCTGCAGCCCCTTGAAGGCCCTTCCCCCTTTAGGGTGCTGATTTTCCTCCTTTGGCATTCCAGCTGCAACAAGTACATTTGGTGATAGAGCAGACACTTGTTCTATTTTGGCCACGATGTCGCACAAAGTTTCCGCGCACCGACCTCCATCATGTCTGTAATTGCTGCCTTTCTCCTGAGCACAACAAGGCTACCTGCGAGGCCTGCCGCTCTTTAAGATCCAAAAAGAAACTTCAGGATCATCGGGCTTGACGTCTCGTATCAAGGAGCTTGCATGACACACCAGACCTTAGGGTCCGAGGACCTCAAGGAAGCGATCCAGGCACAAGCGATGGCGGCTGGTGAAGGGACCTTCTCCCACGACAAAAGCTCGGACTTGGACATCAAATTGAAAGACCTACCTCCAGCTCAACTAGCCGTGAGTACTGTGCCCCCACCACTTCGGCATCGACTCCCCAGCAAACCACCAGAAAGTGTCCCTGAAAAAACACAAACTATATCCGTAGCATGTGTTGGCTGCAGATACACATGCTATGCATACTCCTGCCAGTCTAGTGTTGGGCTCGGACTCTGCAAGTTGTTTTTCCTCGAACATTTATGATTGGCGTTGTGTCGTTTCTCCTCCCCCTGGAGGTATTGCACATGTACAACGACTCCTTTGTTAGAAAGTTTTTTCCGCCATCGGGCTTGAATGGACTGTGTTGGAGCACTGCAGGATTTGACATCCACGCATCCTACAGGCAAGAAAGAACGCACCCTGAGATCCAGTAGACACTCACTGATTCTAGGAGCCGGGGACTGATACCCAGCGCTGAGTACACACGTACACACCCATCGAGAATGACCATCTCTGGGTGATGGAGACGAAATAGGACCTTGTGAGAAAGTGGCTCTGTATATACTGTTCCCAAATAGGTACAGGGTGTACAGAGTCCACAGTCCCCAGAGGTTTGGCAGAGGTTAAAGTTAGATATAACCTTACTCTGTAAAGTGGTAGCTTGGTCGAGCAATAAGGCAGTATCAGAGGACAGTGTAAAGCATTTGTTGCCCACACTCAGTCAGCAAATGGTCTCACACACTCAATAACTCTAGGCCAATGGTTTATATATAAAAAATATCCTTGTTTTATTTTAGGACCAACAATAGGTATTCAAATATACTTTCTCAGAATCAGATGCTTTAAATCAATACTTTTGCAGTATGCAATTGGCTTTTGTAGAAAGTTACAAGTGGTTGCAATAGGCAACACAATTTTAAACACAATAATGCATTGGGTTCAATGGAAGTTTCAAGTTATTTGCAATAGATTACTTTTGGGATTCCAGGACTGGATTCTAGATTCAGTCCTGGGTCAGTACTTAAAAACAAGTGATAAAAGTCGACTTAGTTACTGTTGTTATTTTTGGACAAAATTTTGCTGTTTTAAAAGTTGACACTTTGAAAATATTTCATAGAAAACAGTCAATGATTCCCTATGGAAGAAAATTCAAGTTGCAGGTATAGTATGTTCTTGTTACTTTTGTAATCCAGTACTGGGTGCCTAGACTCAGTACTGGGACCTTTATTCAAAACAGGTAAGTAATTAAGTTTTCACAATTTATATGATTTTTAAAGAATTTTTAAAGTTTGCAAAAGACGACACAGAAGAAATTTCACAGAAAAACAGTCAATAGTTTCCAATGGAAGAAAATTGGGTTACTGGTAAGTACGGTTGTGAATATTTTTCAGGGTCAGTGCTGGGCACCAAGATCCAGCACTGGAAGCTCACCTAATAGCAAGTGAGTATTTTCGTTTTCGTTACTTGGCTGATCTTTGGTAAATATTTTAAGTTTTGAAAAGTCCACACTTAGAAAAATTTTCAGGAAAAACCAGTCAATATTACCCTATGGAGAAAATTGAGTTATCGGCTTTCAGGTAAGTATTCGACTGGCAAAGTTAAGGTTCTGGGCACAGACTCAGGGGTCACCCAGGGTCAGGTAGGTACAGTTGTTACACCCTCAGCGGCACAGGGGCAGCCGGGTGCAGAGTGAGTTAGGCCCAATGTTATCCTATGGGAGGCAGGCCGGCCTTGGTTGGTGGCTGCTGACTAGCAGGCCACGAGGCTGTGGGAGCTGGGCTCCTGGTCACTTGCTCAGGGCAAATGGGGAAGTAGATAAGTGCAAAGGTTACACTGCCAGGGCCACTCGGGCGGCTGGGTGCAGGGCGCTTTTGAGCCTTCGGGCGCTCAATTGATTTCAATGGGAAAGCTCCGGTTTAGAAAAAGACTGCAAGCTCGGGATGAAGATTCTTCAGGTGCCACCACCACTTCGAGAGCTAAGTTGGGTAGTTGGAGGATAGGTAGGTACCCAGGAGTTGGGCACAGGGGGCCGCGGGGCGCCGGGTGCAGGGGTGCCTTTTGGTGTCGGGAAATCTTTCCCTCTGTTTATCGCGGTTGGGGGGGTACCTGGTTCTGAGGCTGCAGGCGTTGTCAGGAGTGTCGAGGGAAGTCCTTGGGTGCCGGACTCTGGGTCACAGTCGCCGTGGGGTTGTCTTCGTGGTCTTTGTTCACTCCGGCACAGGCCAGGCTTGGCGGGTGCAGAGTGTGAAGGGTTTGCGGTTCCAGGCTGATGCCAGGGATTAGAAGCAAATTTTGAGTAGAGCCTCTACTCATGGGAGTCCCAGGTGCTTAGAGCCAAAAGGTAGCCAGGTCCTCCGGGGTTTGTGAGGTTGCTGGCCACAAGAGATGCTGGGTTGGAGCAGGTTTGAGGGTCGACAGGCCGGTAGGGCTGGGGTTAAAGCAGTTGGTGTCTTCCTCTTCTTAGCAGCTGCAGGGCAAATCTTCTTTCTTCTTGCTCTTCTTTGTATTTCGGAATCTGGAATCTGGGGAAGGAAGGTTCAGGGTGCCCCTAAATACTAGATTTAGGGGCGTTACAGGTAGGTAAAGGGCAGGGACCAATGGGTCCCTGTCCTGGAGTGGGTGCACCCCCTATTCTACCACTCTCCTGTGGGAGGGGGGCAGTAGCCTAGTCCTGATTGGGCAGGGCCTCCCATCTTCAAGATGGCGAGCGCCTGGAGATGTGCTTCACCCCGCCTCCCCCACCTGAGGGGTGGGGTTGGCAGGCTGGCACATCCCCTGTCCTTATTTGGGGTTTCTGGCCAGGCTTCCCACCAGAGTGGGGGGCTGCCAGTGGCCTGGGGAAGCTCACAGAGGCGGCGTGCCTTTGAAGCTTCCCCCTGCCCATCCTGGGGGAGGAGATCTAGCAGCTCGCCCAGGATGTGCATTGTTGCAGGCCCAGGAGAGCAGGGGCTCTCCTACCCAGGGGTCCAGCAGCATGTCTCCTGTGTGGCAGCCTCTCAGACCAGACGTGGATTGTAGGTTAGGTTTCAGGGGGCATCTCTAAGATGCCCTCTGTGGTGCTTGGTACATTAAATCCCACACTGGCATCAGTGTGGGTTAAATGTGCTTAGCAGCTTGATTCCAAACTTCCCAGTCTTCAGTGTTGCCATTATGGTGCTGTGGAGTTCGTATTTGACAAGCTCCCAGCGCCATGTACTCTTAAATGACTGCACTTACAGGGCCCAGGAATGGACCTGGGTACCTTAGGGGCACAGGGCTCATGCTCCTGTGCCCACACCACTGGCATAGGGCACCCAGCGAGAGGGGTGGCTGATGTATGCCAGGGTAGTGTAGGTTGTGGGCATGGCACACAGGGATGTGTGCCAAGTCGACTCTGTTTTGTCCTGTATCCAGACACTCAGCCTGCAAGGGCAGTGTGTGTGTGTGTGAGGGTACAGGGCCTCTAAGGGTGGCACAATGAGTGCTGCAGCCCTTAGAGGCCTTCCCTGGTCACAAGGCCCTGGGTACCTAGGGTACCATTTACCAGGGGCTGACATGTCGCCAGGGTTTGCCAATTTGGGTTTTCGGTTTTTAGGGAAGGAACATAGGCCCTGGGAACCTGATTGGCAGAAGTCCAGGGCACACTCAGTTGGAGTACATTCAGCAATTCAGCAAAAAGTGGGGGCATACTTTAAGAAAGATGGCACTTTCTCACAGACCTCTTCTGACGGTGTCTTCGGTGCAGAGCCAAATATGCACACACTGATGCACACAAGGTGTGTAATTCATGCCTTTTCTCCAGAGCATAAAGAAGACGACTGCGCTGCTTGCGCATCATTCAAAAACAAGAAGTCTCTTCGGACCCACTGGGATTGACAGCTGGCACACACCGTGGAACTCACGGCCGAGACGGAGTTCTCGCACAACTGTGACGTGGAGAACAAAGCAGGTGCTCTGGTAGGAGCTAGGGTGGTCATTGCCAGCCCCCACTAGGCCGCTTCCGATTAATCTTTTTAGGAAGAACAAGCTCCGGTGCATGAAGAGGTGCCCACATCGCCGAGGCACATCTCTGATTCTAGGCCAAGAACCTAGATTGCACCACTTACTGTGAGTACAATTGACCCCATGTAAAGAAAATATTACACTAACCTCCATCACCCCGCCATGGTGCACCACAGCCTGCGGTCTCAGGCCGACACCGTGAGATTGTCTCTGAGCCGAGAACGGACGAAGATGTACTCTATCCCATTCGGGCTAATGGGCCACAGCACAGGTATTATTCCAGACCTTTACCGTAGAATAGGTTGATGTCTTCTGAGCCACAGGCACCTAAGCATAACTCAGCACCAACTGACACACCAGTACCGAAGCATAAATCGGCACTGGCAAACACATCTGCGCCAAAGAATGCCAAGCAGGCTGTGACCCCAAGAACATATTCTGATCCGAAGAAACTCTCTGGCTCCTCGAGCGCATCGGAATCAAAGCAGACCTTGGTTCAGAGGACTGAAATAGCACTGACACTCTTCTGACCAGAAGGAAAGTCTCAGCCATGGGGTTTCCAAGCCAACCAAAGAGCTCCAAAGAAACAAGTCATACCCAGAGAGTAAGTGACGAACAAGGCATTGTCTTTGAGGGTCTACAACAATTTATGCAGGAAAACCTTAAAGAAAATGCCAAGAGACCGGCTCAGGATCAATCCTTGCCACAGCCTCCACCCAAAAAGTATCACAGCAACACAGGGCTACATGTCGAATGTCTTTCAGCCCCCCCCAGGGTTGCCACAAGCACAAGTACCCTCTCCACAAGAGGAGGAAGTGGTGGTGATGCAGGACACAGACATCCATTCCATACAACTATCACAACTAATGCAGACTGTATGGAAATGAGCAAACAAATACAAAATATTCCTTCTTGCTCAATACATACCAGGGCAAGAGAACTCCTCTTCGTTCCTGTTCAGCAGGACACAGCAGCAAGTTCACGTGTGGTAAACGTACACTCCATTACTGTAACAATACTTCCACCAATGAGGGACCCCTGTAATAGACCTGTTCGCCACTGCCAAACTCAAAATACCAAAGCTTTGCATCCAGATACCCACACCCACTTTTCAAAGGGGAGCCTCTATGGATGAACTGGTCAGGGATATTTGCTTACACTTTTCCTCCTCTCCCACACATTCCATATGTGGTCAGGAAACTCAGACAAACCGATAACCCTAATACTAATTGCTCCCACATGGGCTTGGCAGCCATGGTACACAACACTACTTGAGTTATCCGTATTACCTCACGAGAAACTACCCAAACCTCGCACACAGCACCTCCAATATCTGCGTGGAACCTAAACATAGTTCGAATACGTCTTATGGGGGCCATCGTTTGAACCACTTCATAATTGTCGAATACAATTTTTAACATGGATGGTGACTTTCATTGTAGCATTAACATCTCTACGAAGTGTTAGTGAAATACATGAGCTCACTGTGGAAGAACCATAATTTCATGTGTTCCCAGACAAATTGTGGTTGCGCACGAACCCAAAGTTCTTACCTAAGGTTATATCTCCTTTCCATTTAAATCAAACTCTAGGGTTACTGGTTTTCTTTTCAAAACCAGAGACTGTTGCAGAGCGTGCCTTACATACAATTGATGTTAAAGTGGCACTTCTGTACTACTTGGAACATACAAAACACTTCTGGAAAACAGCACACCTATTTTTCGTTTTCAAATCCACATAAAGGAAAGGCTATTCTAAAAGCCGGAATCGCAAGATGGATTTTCAAATGTATCCATATTTTTTTATGATAAAGTAAAACTAACATTTACAACCATGACAAGGGCACATTCAACAAGGAAAAAAGGAGCAACCATCGTTTTCTTGGGAAATATACCTCTTAGTGACATTTGCAAAGCAGCAGCATGGACGAACCCGCATAAACGTTATTGAGTGGATGTTTTCATTCCTACCTTAAGGCTTTTTTTATGATAAATGTGATATCGTTATGCAAATAAGATTGTTTTGAAAACGTCTACTGTTGGATTTTTATTGGTAGTGTAATAGTTTTAATTAACTGTACTTTATAAATAAACTTGAACTAGATGGAGTTGTTACTGGTTCCTGGTTGAGCTTCCTTCCCTTTGCTACTTGTGACCATCTGTATTTCCACTGTGCCTTGGTATTGTCTTGTCTACCATTTCCTCGTCCTCTTCCTAAAAAAACAAGCATTGGCATAGCCAGCAGGTCCCGCCTTTGGGGCTTTAGAAGTGTTTAGCTAGAGCTATTGGTTTTGCCAATGTTTGTTAGCTAAGTTGGCGTGTTCAAACCTCACAGAATATAGCATGCCTCGCAGAGCAGCACATGCTCTCTGACTCTAGACGACCCAGTTTTTCATCCCACTTAAAGTCTGTCAGTTTATTTACAAACAGAGAGGCCATGTATCAACTTAAAACTAAACGCACAGTCCTGCCACTTCAGAAAATTCCAATACTGTAAAGATCAGGGAGAGGCGCTTTCATAGCTTATTTGACATGCGGGAGGGTCGCTTTTTGAAAGAAGGACAAAGCGAAGGTCCAGGGACAGCATAGAACACCAATCACAGTCCCCGTTTTCTGCTAACAGGAAACAAATGTTGCGGTAGATAGAACTATCCGCACAGGATCACACTGCTGAGTAGGAAAGCCGGGATTCTGAAAACGGAGGCCCCTCGGTTCAGATAGCGCAGGTTGGCCAATAAACTACACAACCTCTGAGTATACACCAACCCTGTCTGTGGGACGGCAGGAGCAAGGGCAGGTATGCCTGTCCCCTTTTGTGCCAGGCAGCTACGGACTGAGCGCAACCCTCCCTCCCCCATCCACCTCCCAGTTCCAGCATGCCGGTTCCCGGAACTAGGCCAGATACCAGCTCAAACTGGTTTCAAATGGATTTGTAAGTTATCCGAGATGGAGTGCCCGTGTTGTGTTTGTATAGCGTGGGTTCCAGGCAAGGAAACTGGGTTGGTGTTAAAAGTACACGTAGCACTAGAAACGTAAAAAACCCGGTCTTGTTTAGTTTACATAAGGATTAGGGAGATTTAATTGAGAAAGGGTTTCGGACTCCCAACTCACACGTTTGCTTTGGCACAAACAGACTCGTTGTCATATATGAAACTATTACACTGTTGTCGAATTGGTGCCTTTGTGTTCTTTCCACTGGAATAAATGTAAGTAAAGCATTCGTCCGTTGCTACAATCAAAATATCCTTGAAACACACAACTTGAAATGCACTTTGCTTTGCTTGTGTTGTCTGCAAAAATTATGTAGAAATACACACCAGCGCACTGCGCGGTTTACAGTATCAAGAACAGCCAGCTCGAGGAAAAGTGTGCGTGTTCGAGGAAAGCGCGCGCACAAGTAGACATCGGTGTGCATGTCCCCGGGCAATGCTTGAAATGGAAAAATAGAACTGCTCTACCAGAGTACCTGCTTGTTTTGAGAAGTGCCGGTACTCTCCAATTAAAACTATTGCGTTTTTCTTGAGTGATGCAGGTACTCTCCCTCGCAAAATAAAAAAACAAAAATGCCAGTACCGGTCCATTTAAAGCACCCTTAACTTGCATATATTATTTTGTTTGTTAAAAGTGTTGCGTGTATAAAAAAAGAGTGGAGGGAACAGGAAAGTGAAAGCGACCGCGAGACATTCAAGAAAGTGAAAGCGACCGGCGGGAACAGAAAAGTGAAAGCGACCGCGAGACAGGCAAAGTGAAAGTAACCGCGAGGCATGCAAATGTAAACAAGCGCGTGTGGCCACGCTAAATAGAAACAGATGGCCCCTGCTCTCCGCTGCTCGCTCCCGCAAGGTGGATGCCGCCACACACACACGAGTGTTACAAAAGTGCAGACCGATTCCAAAAGGTCATCTCCAAGAGGAGCTCATGCGCGCTGCGCTAGGCTCTACCTAAAAAGGAGGTTTACCACTTAGAAATGGGATTCATTGTGGGAATGGATGAGACTCATTAGGCCTTTACCTATGGGGTAAAGACGATAATGGTGGGGAGCCGTACATATATCCTCTCGGTGTTTTCATCATCACCACCACTACTACTACCACCACTTTTGTCATCAGAACTGAACAACTAATTCTGCAAATGGCTCTTCTTCATGGACACCTCCTGTTTTGTATAGGCTATTTGAGTGTCTTGTTGATTTGAATGAATATTACATGCTTTCTAACAACTTGCCATACATCATGGCCTTAAGAGTTGTGTTCTTGCGGTCTTTCAGATATTTTGAGTGCTTTCCGGCATGCAAGTCTGTTGTGGAAAACATTTAGAGTTGCCGAAGAATTTCTTCCCTTCTGTTTTTAGGGATGTATAGCTGAAACGTGAATGCCACTTTGGCTGTAGCTTTTTATAAATGTGAACTTCATACATTTGCTAATCTTGAGTCCTGATGTAAACAGCTCACAGAGAAACACCACAAGTCTGGTACCTATCCACCAACCTCTCCAAACAGCAATTCCTTTGAGTAACCCTCTTTCCAATTCCAAGATGTCTTGGCCTGATGTATTTATTAAACCCTAGTTCATGTCTTAGGCTAGGCCATTTATATTTTTTAAGTGTTTTAATATTGTGGTGAATACAAACCAGCAATCTTATTTGGTTCCAGATCTCATTGAATTAGCGATGTCAGTTGCTTGGGCAACCACCAAGGTGGCAAGACTTCACCTTTAAAGAAGTTCAAATCATCAGAGCATGATGCACTCTTTTGAGAACGCAGTAGTAACCAATCCCATTGTTGCTTTTCCTTTCCTTTGTAGCCAGAGACTTGTATCTTGCAGGGAAGCTGGCTACTGTAGCTTTAGGAAAAGGCCTCCTTTCTTACATGTGTAGCACAGTCACTGAGATTTACATTCATACATGCACAATATTGTCTTAATTTAGGTACCCACATGTGTCCGGCTTTCCTACATAAGCTATTTAACTACTGTATTCCCGCATGCATATTTTTTAGCATTCCATTGGCTACATTCATCACTTCGGAGTATTGACCATCATTTGTATTTAGTGACTACTGATAGAGAACCCCCGAGAGAGAGAAGGAAATGTTACTTGTAGTCCTAGTTCTCCAATAAGGAAGTGATCATTGAAATCAAACGCTCATCCCTGATGGAAGCAATTGCATGGTAAATTATTGAGAATCAGGATCCTGCTACCCTGTGAAAATCAATTGATGTTTCTATTGCCACTACTGAACATTGTGGGACAATAGGCCTGTTGACTACCTTAAGTACATTTTCATCTTTCTCCATTTCTTTAATATGTTTATATTTTGAAAAGGATTCGTAAAGGACAAATTGGCCAACTATTTTCATTGTACCTTGATTAGCATTGTCATCTTTTTGAATACTAACACAAACTTAATGTTGCTTGTGTAGTAACGCAAAGGTCAAAAGAGCATTCTTGCAAAAAAAGAGCATTTTTGCAAGAATGCAGGTTCTTTGCCTGCGGAGAAGCATACAGGGGGTGACACTCAGAATAATGAGCTAGATTTAAATGGAAGACACATTATTTTACTTTGTATAATCCTATTCATGATTGTATTGTGAGCTTACACTGAATTTTTTACATTGCAGCATCTGGCCCTGGCTGATTTCTCTCTTGAACAGTTTCAATGTGCAAGAGGAAGATCTCTCCAACACGATCTGTAAGTTTGGAGGTCAAGTTAACAAATAGGGTATATTGGAAATTTTGCAGTACTACAGTTTTAATGGCCACTTTATTGAAGGAAGCTATAAATGGATAGTTTGTGTGGTTGTTCGATCGGCACACATTGTTTTACTGGTGCCTTTGTTGCATATTACATACAGTATGCAGTTTGGTATTTCAGATATTTTGTTCTTTCATGTTGTATCTAATTACTCGAAATTGTGTTGGTTAGATTTATGTGAGCCCTGTCCATAAAGTAATTGATGTATTAATTGCCAACTGACCTGGAGTTCTGTAATAGGACTGGTACGGGTTGACATTTTTTTTTATCTGAATTGATCCACAGTAACACCACTCCCGGAGGAGTTTGAGCTTCAAGGGTTCCTGGCTCTCAGACCTGCATTCAGGTGAGTGGTTGTTAAGAAATGTCTGTTTGCGATTATTTTTATGCTATTTCTAATTGTTTAGCATGTATTTTTATGGCCTTGCTACCAGACCTTCCCTCTTGACCATATAGTACTTAAAAGTGTGTATTAGGATGCAGCTTGGGTATTTTGGAACCATCTAAGATCCCCCTGTAGCTGTGCACAGCTACTCTGGAAGAATTCGTAATTTCCGTGGGAGCAACACACAGGTATGTTCACTTTGATTTAAAAATATTAAGAACTGGGTCGGGACCTCCCCGATAAAGAGTGGGAGGACATATTTTACAAGGCTCATCACACTACATTCAATATAGGCCACACTGAAACAGCCTACAAACTCAGCACCTATTGGTATTATACCCCAATGCGCATGCAAAAGTGGATTGGACTCTGCGTCAGCCAGTGCTGGAGAGGCTGTGGAAACCCTGGGTCACTTACATTTGCTGTGGAACTGACCCAAGCTCACGCGGTTCTGGGAACAGGTGCTGAATGACATAGATGAGGCTTTTCAAACAGAGATCCAGCGCCTTCCTGCGCACATACTTCTGGGTCTCCCCAATGCTCTCACCTACCCTCTACGGTCCATCAGGGGCAGACAGATGGCAATGGCCCTTAACGCAGCCCATAGGCTCCTCTTGGCACACTGGGGATCGGACAAAATCCCAGACCACAGGCAATGGCTCCACCACTTATGGGCGATGTTGGGTATGGAGCGATTGTCCTTGCCTGCTAGTGTTGACCCCAAATTCTATGCAGCAATATAGTCCCCGTTCATCTCTATCCTGTCTAAGCAATTTAGAGAACTTTCGTGCCTGGCATACTGCACATCCTCAAGCTAATGCCACCGGCTTAGGGTTTCAATAGGTCATCTTGGGGTCAGCTCTCTGTAATATTAGGATTTCCCCGCTGCCACTCACTTTTGCCTGGACTACTTCAGAAGGAGAGAGGGTGGGAGGCGGGGTTAGGGTGGGGTTTTTGTCTGTTTGATCATTTGTATTCTTTAGTATGCACATCTGAGAGCAAGGCTACGGTTTTTTGCATGTGCAGCATGATGTAGATGGTAGTGCTGTCTTTCCTCTAATGCAAAAACAACAGTTGATGGACAGAATGCAGAACAATGTCATACATTCACCCCAGTACAGAGATCTGGGCCTAAATCCATCGTTTTTTTGCTCACCATGCCATTCCAGTTTGAACCCAGCCATATGCAAATCAGTCTTGACCCTGTGCCTCATGGGAACAGTTCAGCCCGAACTGCCAAGCCAGGTCCTACCTGGACTGGAAACAAGCATCCTAGGACCAGTTTTGGGATTTCACCCCTCTTCAGCCAGGATAGCTTGATTCCAGTGGCATGGAGAGCACGGGACCCACGTCTGGGCATACCCGTCCCACTCGAGGTGACAAATGCAAAAACAGTTGATGGACAGAATGCAGAACAATGTCATACATTCACCCCAGTACAGAGATCTGGGCCTAAATCCATCGTTTTTTTGCTCACCATGCCATTCCTGTTTGAAACCAGCCATATGCAAATCAGTCTTGACCCTGTGCCTCATAGGAACAGTCCAGCCCGAACTGCCAAGCCTGGTCCTCCCTGGACTGGAAACAAACATCCTAGGGCCCGTTCCTCTAATGGCATTTTTTTATCTCTGTACATGGTCTAGCCCCATGGAGTGCTTCCTTGCATGTAGACAAACCGCTGTGCATCTTCCCTTCTCCCACAGTGCTCCTAGTTTTCACTCCAAGGCCTAGTTGTTTATATGCTTTTGTAATTGCATCTTGTTCAGATGAGGTTGTAAGCAAATTGCTGTTTGAAAATGCTTGCTCCACTTTTTCTTGATATTATTAAAAAGATTTAATCCAAAAAAATATTCAAAGGCCCATTCAGTCTGTTCTCTACATGTTACTTTATATTGTACCATCATGAGCTTTCAGGGTAATTTCTGTTCTTGCTGTACCTGATGGGCCACACATAATCCCTGACAAATTTTCAAAAATCTGAAAGGAGAAGCAGCACAACCTTTTTGTTTAGAAACATATGAAACTGTCTTTTTTTTTTTGTACATGTTTTTTAAAGTTCCCCAATTCAGTAACCTATTTTGGACAGCATTTGTTTTTCAGTGTATAAGTGTCATCTAGTTTTACTCTTCAAGCTTTTAAGGCGTTTATTTATAGTACTTGCACTGTAATCCTAATGACCTATCCTTAGTGTTGAACATGAAGAAATGCCATTTTACCCATATAACTCATTATTGATGCCTTTATTTTAACATGTGGTATGAAAATACTTCTTAAAATACATTGAGTATGCCTCTGTGATATTTTCATAGGCTAAATCGCATGGCTTTTTTAAAGAGGCGCTCTTGTTGTGTCTCGCATCATATGCACATTTGGTAATGGGTTGTGGGTGGAGGAATTCATGCTTAAGAAATCAGTGATGTCCACAGTCCAATACTCAAAAGCCTTACCAGAATGGAGTATTTTGTCCCAATCCCCTTTCTTTTTTGACCCAGGCAGATCCTGTTATGGAGCAAATCCCCTTCCAATTCTGCCCTAGTGTAACTCAAATTTCCCCTGGTTTAACCAGCTTCTTGTTTGCAACCTCTCCTTGTCTCCTGAGCATGAGGATGTGACTTGTTTAGCATGCAAGGAGTTCAGGTGAAAAAGGCTATCCAGAACCGACGCAAACAATGCTGGGCATGCTGCAAAATGCACCGTAAGGGATCACCAAAAACACTGGACATAATCGTCCTGAAGGACGTAGCCTAAAGAACATCATTAATGCCAAGGATGAAGAGCCAGGGTCTTCAGGTATCTAGCTGTTGCAGGCAAAGCAAAGCCCTGAAAGTTATATCCTCTGGCATGTACTAGGTGAAGCTGCAAGAGTAACTCCATTGTGCCACAGTAAAGACCCAGGAACAAAAACAACCCCTCGAGCCTACATTCTCTCACACTCACCCGAGGATTAGTCTTCCAGGAGCTGACCATGGAAATGTCCTCATGTCAATCCGAGCATCACTCCCATGGTATGCCTGCATTGAACCTGGAGACTATCCACAAAAGGGACCACCTTTTGGTCTCGCTCCAGGCTCTAAAACCTCTTGACTCAGAAAGGCCCCTCTCTGCTCCAGGAAGGCCTCTTAAGGGCGGTCTTGGCACCCACCTATGCTGTTATGACCCGAGCCTTCGAAAAACCTCCTTTAAGCCCAGATCAGCTTTGAAGCAGACTCTGAAACCTACATCTTACTCCAGTATTGGAGCTTTCATAGATTCACATGCCTGAATCATTCCCCGTCGTCGAGACGGGAGTCTCCGGTACATAAAAGAGCATTGCCTAGTAGTATAACAAACTGAAAAAAGGCCTAGGCCCATTTTTCTTTGCAACCCATAACCTTCGTTATGTAAAAAAGGACTAAACTTGTCTCTGAACCAATCAGAGCCTCTCACCCTCTAGAACTCTCCTGACAGAACCTTCTGCCCCTCAGATTTTCTACCGCACGTTGTGCTAGGGAGTCTCCTTTGAGCTCTGCTCAAATTCTACAGTTTGGTTCTAGTTTGAAGAATTTATTCAACTGGTTTTTCATCACCAACTTCTGGAGAATGACTGACTAGGAGAAGAAGGATTTGTTTAGAGCCTGCGCCACCAGTTCAAAGAAAAGGTTATATACAGACGACCTTCATAAGGATTGCATATACTGCCTTTACCCACATCATCAGGCAAACGAATGTAAGGTATGTCGTACCTTTTCTAATAAAACACAGGGATCGTGAAGGAAGGCTGTTAATATGGCTCCAAAAACTTAAGACCAGAAAGGACGTCGTGTCTAGTGACAGTGATGAGGCGTCAACAACTTCAAGGAGATCTCAGAAAAGAGAAAGATCTCCTCAGGCTCATACCTCAGGGGAAAGACCTGAGAAGGCTCTTAAAAAGATCACTACTGGGGTCTTCAGAGCGCAGTCCCTCAATCTCCTCAAAGTATAGAAAAGGAGAGCAAGGGTCATGCTTCAGGGGTATAACATTCTAAGAGGACGACTTCAGAGCCCTCAAAATCACCACTTAAAATTAAGCATTCAATTAAGAAGCCAGCCGCTACATCTCCTAAAGATAAATTAGGAAAATCTACGTCGTCGACGGGATCGTCGACGAAGAAAGTAGCGTCGTCGACAAAGAAAAGTGAGGTAGAAATCACTATTAAACCTTTATCCTCGTCGACGATGGCGTCGTCGACGGCAGTGTAGAAGACGAGAGCGTCGACGACTACATCGACGACCACGACTACATCGTCGACAGGATCGTCTATGTCTGCAACAACGACGGTAACGGCAGCGTCGACGGAAGCATCGGCGACGACTGTTACGTCGGCGATTTCGACGGCAATCTCGTCGACGGGCTAGTCGTTGAGAGAATAAACCCCAGAAAAACTGGATTTGACCAGGAAGAGGAAGATTACTCCAGATATTACATCTCGAAGCAAGGTAACACCTCTAGTTCCATCCCACTTGCTAGAGGAAGAAGACTCACAGGAAGAGGATAATGATGGTCCTTTTGGCTACGCCAGTAGCCCATCACAATTACATGGTAAATTTCAGGAAGATGACTGGGAAGATGAATATGGGAGGTTTCAAGATCGTCCCTAGCAACATTATCAGGAAGAAATGGTGAGCGTTCCATCTTCACTGCTGACGGATTTGCAGTTTATGTTGCATGACTATAAAAGGAGGCATCCTTTACCTCATTCTTCCCAAAGGATACCAGTAACTACATCACACTCTGTTCCATGTACGCCTGTGCGAAGGCAAGTGGTACCTGAGTCCTTGCCTATATCACCATTACCACAACCGGCTCCAGAAACCTCTGATGATGATGATGAACAGGAAGAGGGGGAGATAACAGACCCTAGTAATGAATGGGATGATTATCTGATTCCGTCCCTTTCATCTCCTTCACCGAGACCTGTCTACTCTCCTCCGGAGGACATCGGGGGGGGGGGGGGTTCCATAATCTAATTGGAGAGAGCTGCACAGAGATTTGTGCTCACCATGTCATCGGACAAAACAGAGTGCTTCTTGTATGATTTCAAGACAGTTCGATCTCTCCCGATTGTTAGTCATTTATGGGAAGAAGGTCTCAAGGTCATGGAGACACCGGCAACGGTTACTCCAGTACTAGCCAGACTGGACAAGAAATATAAAGCGCCCTCGGATGCTCCAGCTTGTCTACTAGTCCACCCCAAGCCGGTCAGTTATAACCCAGGCGGGTCAGCAAAAATCAAGGAATCCGTCAGCTCCAATCTCAACACCTCCCGACAGAGTGGTAGGCGTCTAGACAATGCAGGAAAGAGGTTTTCTTCCATGTCTGCCCATCTAGTTAAGGCGGCGAATGCCCTGGCCATCCTGGGCAGGTATGATAGGCAAATGTGGTGCGACCTATCTCCTTACATAGACAGTGATCCTGAGGCTGACAGACAGGATGCCAGAAAAATCCTCCAAGAAGGTGAAAGGACTTCGGCTGAAGTCCTAGATTGCGCAGTGGACATTGCGACCACGTCCTTCAGATCTTTGGGGGGAGCGGCAGTCTTACGCCGACAAGGATGGCTGAGAGCAACAGCTTTTAGGCCCGAAGTCCAGAATAAGATATTGGACCTTCCCTTCAATGGAGAAGATTTGTTCTGGAAGCACATTGACGAGGCCTTGCAGAGTATCACAAAGGATGCAGAATCACTGGGAACATTGCAGTATAGGAAAGTTCCTTTTCGAGGCTCAAGAGGTAGGGGCCAATCCTCCTATAGAGGGGGTTGCCAACAAGGCCGGTATACTAATTACTCCACCTCATCTCAGCCATACCGTCAACAGTATTCGCAGCGACAAACGGGAGGTTTTACAAAATCTACTCCTAGAGGTCGAGGAGGTCGTCAGGGGAAAGACAATACCCATCGACAATGACGATGTTCTGAATCCGACTACGCCTATTCCTCTGTCATATGTTCCCCTGGGTGGAAGAATTTCCTATCATCTTCAAGATTGGCAGCAAATAACTACGGACCAATGGGTCCTCAACATAATACAATTCGGACACATTCTAGAACTTCTACAACCCCCCCCCCCCCCCCCCCCCCCTTGTACACCACCAAGACACCAAGAGGTCAAATATTTGCATCAGATGCGTCGAAATTCGGACAATGCTCCGAAAGGGAGCAATAGAACCGGTACCGAATTCCCAGAGAGGAAGGGGATTTTATTCCCGGTTTTTCCTAGTCAAGAAAAACGCTCTCCAATGGCGCCCTATTTTGGACCTCAGATCCCCAAATACTTACCTCAAGGAACAATCCTTCAGAATGATTTCCCTCCAAGATATTCTGCTGCTATTAAACCCAGGAGAACATATGACCAAATTGGACCTACGGGATGTGTACGTTCATATCCCCATCTATCCTTCCCACAGGCAGTACCTTCGTTTCATGGTGGCCGGAGAACACTACCAATTCAAGGTACTGCCTTTTGGCCTGAAGTCAGCCCCGAGAATTTTTACGAAATGCCTGGCTCCAGTGGCAGCAGTTCTAAGGAAGCAGAAACACCAAGTATTTCCTTACCTCGATGACTGGTTAGTCAAAGCACCATCAGCAGTGTCGGCCCGGTCATCAACAAGGGCTTGCGTGGAACTGTTTGCCAGATTGGGTCTGACTTTAAACGAAGAAAAGTCATCTCTTCAGCCGACAAGAAATATCACCTTCTTGGGAGCAATTCTAGATACGGAGGTAAACAAAGCGTTCCCCCTCCAAGGAAAGACAGCTGGGAATAATATCTCTATCCCAGGCTTTTATAAAAGAAAGTCTCTTTCAGTAAACAAGTACAAATCATTGCTAGGAACGATGTCATCTTGCATTCCCCTCGTACCTTTCTGCAGGCTAAGGACGTGTCCGTTGCAAGACCAGCTGGATCTTCAATGGCATCAGACAAAAGGATCCTTCGATATACTCAGGGTAACGCCGATCATGATCCACGCGGCAACATGGTGGACGCGAAAGCGGAACATCTCGCAGGGTCTTTCTTTCCTTACTCAACCGGCCCCACTAGTGGTTACAACAGATGCGTCCTTGGAAGGCTGGGGAGCGTTCCTTCAGGACCTACAAGTCAGCGGTCGCTGGAAGTTGAACAAACAACAAATGCATATCAACCTTTTGGAACTCAGGGCCGTCCTCTTAGCATTGTTAGCGTTCCTACCAAGGATTCAAGGATCAGCTGTGTTAATAAGAACAGACAACACAACAGCAATGCACTATTTGAACAAACTGGGAGGAACAAGATCACTCTCCCTGTCTCGAGAAGCCCAGTTGATATGGGAATGGGCTCTACAACACAAAATATCCATTACAGCCGAATATCTTCCAGGTGATCAGAACACCAGGGCGGATACTCTCAGCAGTCTCAAATCTGCCTGCCATGAATGGGAGATCAACCAAGGGAGTTTATACAACATCTTCCAAAGATGGGGAAAACCGACAGTAGACCTCTTCGCAACAATGGAAAGCAAAAAATGCCAGTTCTTCGCAAGCTGGCTTCCCCAACGTGGATCTTGGGGGAATGCATTTTTGATGGCATGGTCAGGCATCTTTGCCTACGCCTTTCCTCCAATTCCCCTCCTGCCGCGGGTTCTTATGAAGATCAAAAAAGAACCATGCAGGATAATCCTGATAGCACCATGGTGGCCCAGGCAGCATTGGTTCGCGGAGCTTCTACTACTGTCGCAGGAACGCCCGATTTGCCTCCAGCCGTCACTTCTGACGATGTTCCAGGGGGGAAGTACTTCATCTGGATCCGAAATCACTGCACTTAGCAGCCGGGCTCCTGAATACTGTGAATTACAACATCTGAACATCCCGACGGAGTGCAGGGACATACTATCTAGAGCCAGGGCGGATAGTACAAACAGAACATACCGGATGAAGTGGAAGAGGTTCTGTTTGTGGTGCAAAAAGTCTAACATTCATCCTCTGGACTCGGCAGCTCACAAAATTATTCATACATCTTGCTTTTGGCAAAGTCCGGTTTGGCTCATGCATCGATAAAGGTACACCTAGCCGCGATATCATGCTACAGAAGGACTGCCTCTGGCCCATCTTTGTGTTCCGCTAGAGTCATCAAACAATTAATGAAGGGATTGTTCCGGGTTTTCCTCCGATAAAACCTCCACCACCTCTCTGGCAATTGAACATTGTTCTTTCCAAGTTAATGAAACAGCCCTTCGAGCCAATGCACATGGCAGATCTGAAATTCCTGTTGTGGAAAGTTGCACTTCTCATTGCGCTCACTTCAGCCAGGAGAGTGGGGGAAATTCAGGGTCTCACGGTCCAGGAGCCTTTCTTACAATTGAAGGAGGATAGAATGATACTCCGGACCAATCCAAAAGTCATTCCAAAAGTACCAACTGATTTTCATTTAAATGAGCCACTAATTCTTAAACGATTTTTTCCTCAACCAACAGCGGCGGAAAGAGCTCTCCACTCGCTGGATGTCCAACGCTGTCTAAAGTTCTATTTGCAAAAGACTAAGCCTTTCCGCAGGTCTTCACAACTTTTTGTTGCCTTCAGCGCACCCAGGAAGGGTTTCCCTTTGTCAAAAAGGGGAATTGCCAGATGGATTTCCAGTGAGATAGAGTATTGTCATCAGGCAGCTGGATGACCTTTGAATGCACGAGTCCGTGCCCATTCGACAAGAGCAGTGTCCACTGCTACTGCTTTATTTGCTGGAGTGGCGATCCAGGATATCTGCAGGGCGGCGACCTGGACGAGTACGCACACCTTCACCAGGCATTACTGCTTGGATGCAGCCACAGGAAGAGATGTGGCGGTGGGAGAAGCGGTGCTGAGGAACCTTATCCAGTAACGGTGAGCCTTCTTTACCATCCCTCCTTCCTTTATTATCTACATTTGCACATGTTATTGTTGTTTATTGTATTGGATGCCATTTGCAAAGTATTTTTGATGTGTGTTCTGGTTTAGAGATACCGTTTTTATCACACTATATATGTTCCCTTGTTTCAGGTTCTGGGTAAAAAAAAAATGTGCATTTACTTACTGCTCGCTATTCTGATTCAGGCATGTAAATCTATGAAAGCTCCAATACTGGAGTAAGAAAACAAGTTACTTACCTGTAACTCTCCAGTATTGGAGCTTTCATAGATTCACATGCAACCCACCCTCCTCCCCTGAGAGGCTCACCTCGGATTTGGCACACAGAGCGTTATGGCACAAGTGCACGAAAATCTGAGGGGCAGAAGGTTCTCTCAGGAGGGTTCTAGAGGGTGAGAGGCTCTGATTGGTTCAGAGACAAGTTTAGTCCTTTTTTACATAACGAAGGTTATGGGTTGCAAAGGAAAATGGGCCTAGGCCTTTTTTCAGTTTGTTATACTACTAGGCAATGCTCTTTTATGTACCGGAGACTGGGAATGATTCAGGCATGTGAATCTATGAAAGCTCCAATACTGGAGAACTACAGTTACAGGTAAGTAACTTGTTTTCTTATGTTCTGGAATAGGCCTGGACACTAATCTGACTTGAGTCAAGACCTTCTCACATTTGAGCTTCTTGTGGAGGGTGTGGAAGATTTTTGTCCACACATCCACAGGAACAGCTACTTTGGCCTGCCCCATTGGGCTAAACCCACACACTTTAGTTACTTAAGAAGAGAAGGCTCACCTTGAGTAACCAATTGGAGTAGTGTAGTAAGCTGCTCTGTAAATGGTATTACCACTAGGTGGTTATACCGTGCTCAGTCCAGGGGTTCCACCAAAGTGTACAGGGCTCAATGTAAAACCCAAAACCCAAAGTGCTCTATTAGTGTGGGCGAGCAGCCTTAGACCAAACACAAAGGAGTGAAAGACAATTGATGCACAACATTGGCCAATAATGGACATATGACTCAAGTAGGAGATCCAGACCAATGTTAGAAAATTATACTTTGTATTTTATTTTAAAACTAAGCTCGTCGCACTAGGGTAAGTACGTTTTAAAATAAAAATACTTTTCACATTGAAAAATCGGCTCCGCTCTCCTGGGCCTGCAACAATGCACATCCTGGGCGAGGTGCTAGGTCTCCTCCCCCAGGATGGGCAGGGGGAAGCTTCAAAGGCATGCCGCCTTAGTGAGCTTCTCCAGGCCACTTGCTGTACCCAGCAACTGGCCCCCACCGGTTCTGACCCCCACTCTGGCGGGAAGACTGGCCGGAACCCCTAAGTAAGGACAGGGGATGTGCCAGCCTCTCCCCACCCCTCAGGTGGGGGAGGCGAGGTGAAGCACATCTCTGGGCTCTCGCCATCTTGAAGATGGGAAGCCCTGCCCAATCAGGACTAGGCTACTGCCCCCCTCCCACAGGAGAGTGGCAGGATAGGGGGTGTACCCACCCCAGGGCAGGGTCCTATTGGTCACTGCCCTTTACCTACCTGTAACGCCCCTAAATCTAGTATTTAGGGGCACCCTGAAACTTCCTTCCTCAGATTCCGAAAAAGCAAAGAAGAACAAGAAGAAAAGACCTGCCGTGCAGCTGCTCAGAAGAGGAAGACACCAACTGCTTTGACCCCAGGCCTACCGGCTTGTCGACCCTCGAACCTGCTCCTGCTAAATCCCGGCACCTCCTGTGGCCAGCAACCTCACAAACCCCGGAGATCCTGGTTACCTTGTGACTCTAAGCATCTGGGACTCCCATCAGCAGTGGCTCTGATCAAAGCAAGTTTCCAACCCCTGGCATCAGCCCGGCACCGCGAACCCTGCACATTCTGCACCCGCCAAGCCTGGCCTGTGCCGGAGTGGACAAAGATCCCGAGGACGTCCCCCCGGCGACTGTGACCACAAATGCGGCACCAAAGGACTTACCTCGACGCTCCTGACGAAGCCTGCAACCTCAGAACCAGGGACCTCCCCCAACCGCGATCAACAGAGGGTAAGATTTCCCGACATCAAAAGGCACCCCTGCACCAGGCGCCCTGCGGCCCCCTGTGCCCGACTCCTGGTTACCTACCTACCTACCTATCCTCCAACTTCCCAACTTAACTCTCGAAGTGGTGGTCGCACCCGAAGAATCTTCGTCCCCGAGCTTGCAGCCTTTGTTCGTCCTTGAGCTTTCCCATTGAAATCCATTGAGCGCCCGAAGGCTCAAAAGCACCCTGTACCCAGCCGCCCGAGTGGCCCTGGCAGTGCAACTTCTACTCCTACCTACTTCCCCATTTGCCCTGAGCAAGTGACCAGGAGCCCAGCTCCCACAGCCGCGTGGCCTGCTAGTCAGCAGCCACCAACCAAGGCCCCCCTGCCTCCCATAGGATAACATTGGGCCTAACTCACTCTGCACCCGGCCGCCCCAGTGCCGCTGAGGGTGTAACAACTGTACCAACCTGACCCTGGGAGAACCTGTGACTGTGCCCAGAACCTTAACTCTGCCAGTCGAGTACTTACCCAAAAGCCGATAACTCACTTTTCTTCCATAGGGTAACGTTGACTGGTTTCTTCTGAAATTTCTTCTAAGTGTGAAGTTTCTAAAATTTAAAATATTCACCTAAAATCAACCGAGTAACGAAAACAGAAATACTCACCTGATATTAGGAGAGATCGCAGTGCTGGATCTTGGTGCCCAGCACGGACCCTGAATAGTACTCCCAACCGTACTTACCAATAACCCAATTTTCTTCCATAGGAAATCATTGACTATTTTTCTGTGAAATTCCATCGAAGTGTCGATTTTTGCAAACTACAAATATTCTTTAAAAATCGTACCAACTGTGACAACGTAATTACTTACCTGTTTAAGATAGATGTCCAAGTACTGAGCCTAGGAGCCCAGCGCTGGATTACAAAAGTAACGAGAACATACTTTACCCGTAACTTGAATTTTCTTCCATAGGGAACCATTGAATGTTTTTCTATGAAATTCTTCTGTTGATTTTGCAAACTTATAAATATTCCTTAAAAATCGCCTGTACAACTTAAAACGCAGTTTCTCAACTGCTTACAGGTGGTACCCTAGTGCTGAATCTAGGATCCAACACTGAGCTCGAAAGAGTACCCATAACCCCACTTACCTGCGAAGTGAATTTCCTTCCATAGGATAACATTGGTAATTTGATCAGAAAAAGTTTCTAAGTGTCAACTTTTAAAATAGCAAAATATTGCTTAAAAATCACAACTGTAACTTAACCGAATTTACTCGCTTGTTTCCAAGAACTGTCCCAGGACTGAATCTAGGATCCAGTCCTGAAGTTAGAAAAGTAATCCTGAAAGTAATTAATTGCATATGACTTAAAGTTCCCTTTGAGCGCAATGTATTATTGTGTATGAAATTGTGTTGCCTATTGCAACAACCTGTAACTATTATCTACAAAAGTCAATTGCATATTGCAAAAGTATTTAACTAAAGCATCTCATTCTGAGAAAGTATATTTTGATACCTATTGTTGGTTGTAAAATAAAACAACCATATATTTTTTTTATATAAACCATTGGCCTAGAGTTCAGTTATTGAGTGTGTGAGACCATTTGCTGACTGTGTGTACAACAAATGCTTTACACTGTCCTCTGATACTGCCTTACTGCTCGACCAAGCTACCACTTTAGAGAGTAAGGTTATATCTAACTTTAACCTCTGCCAAACCTATGGAGTCTCTGGGACTCTATACACACTGTACCTATTTGGGAACAGTATATACAGAGCCACTTTCTCACAGTTGTCTTCAGTCTTCTCTGCAGGGTTGTCTTCTTGCTTCTTAGGTCGCCACAGATCTAGTTCTAGGTTTGGGGAGCCACCTAAAAACTTTATTCATGGGTGTTTTGGGGGAGTAGCAGGGATGGCCAATAGGCACCTTACTAAGGGTGACTACACCCTCTGTTATGTCACCCTCCTGTGGGAGGGGGCGAAGACCTACGCCTGATTGGAGCCCCCCCCCCTTCAAGATTGCTGTGATTGAAAGAGGTACTTCACTTCGCCTCCCCCACCTTAGGGCTGGAGTTGGCAGAGCTTGAGATTTTAAGAGCCCTCACCTACTACATTGCTTGTATGATGTCATTCCTGTTCCAGAAGTGAACGGAGCACCATATAGGCGCCACCTGTATGTGCTATCTTCAGTTCCTTTCTTTGCATGCTTTCAGATGCATCCAGGGAGCTCTGTGAAGTGATTTTTCCTTCAGACATTTTTTCAGTGTGCAAGGGATTTTGTTAACTCCCAAGACTACAGGTTTTAAGCCTTGTAGGGAATGTCGGTTACTTGTGACTAATCCACACAAGGTGTTACTCTGGTGGGTGGGGCCTGCGCATGCTCAAAGTCCTGTGACGAGTGCGCCCATATGAACTCAGACTATTTGTGAACATAAAGCTTTGTCGTGAAGTACCGCGAGACTCCACCTAGGTCCGTCTTCAAAGTTGAAGTCAAGATTGCTCTTCCAATGTCGATCCCGCTACTGATCAGCTTTGCAATTGATGGGCAGGCAAGATTCTGCCCCTTTCCGCAATTCTCCAGAGAAGATGCAGGGGTGTCCCCGTGCCTCCAGGTCTCGCTCCTGTTCTATTCAGCCTTTGGTCCCCACTTTTCCGGGTCTATAGTCCTTGCTGCTAGTTAAAGCCTTTCAAGGGACCATGCTGAGATTCCACCACTTGGATCCCCAAAGGGCACTGAGCTTTTATATACATTGTACCTAGAAGCATTGGGTGGACGATCAGCAGCTTGTGGGGTGCAAAGAAGGGCAAGGAAGTGCAGAATTGGACAATCTCCTGATGGATAGTTCTGTGCCTTAAGATCTGCTGTTCATTGGCTAAGAAACATATTCTAGAAGGCCTGAGGGATAATTCCGCCACAGCTAAGGCTGCTGTCAGTGTTGGCATGCAGAGTGCCTGCTCTTAATATCTTTCAGGCTACTGTGTGGGCATCCATGTTCATGTTCACCAAGTAATACTACCTTGACAGCCACCCCTGACTAGAAGGGCATTTCCCCTGTTCGGTCCTGTAGGACTTTTTGATCTGAGCCACTCAATTGATGCGCCACCTTGGGAGGTTCTGTTTTTGTTTAGTCTCAACTCACTTTCAAGTTGTGGAATCTGCAGTTAGAGTATCCACCAGAAAGTGTTACTGAAGGTAAGTAACATGTTCTTAAAATCTGGTCTTGCAAGACTGATAGTCAAGTGCATCCAAGGGTGTTATGCTGAACACTTCATACAGCATAGGGCACAATCCACGATGAGAAAGGAAGCCAATATGACTTTACAATATCCCACTTGCAGACATGGGTGCAGTATGGCCAACAACTCACACTTACAAAACAATGCTACTTGGATTCAAGTGCCTGGCAACTGTTACAAGGTGGGCAAACTGTCCTTAGTTACAAACTGCTTCCACTACTGCTCACAGACCACTGCTTTTGGGAGAAGGCACTGCTTTTCAGTGTATGCAGAGCATGTTATCTATAGCAACACATGCTGCAAACTGACAACTTTTTACCTGTAAAAATCGTTTTGCAGCTTGTAGTGCTATTGGCTCACATGCTCCCTCCCACCTTGCTTGATGCAAGCTTCTAGTGCAGTGTTTTTAACTAGTACATATCTGTGTCAAGTTCACAATACTTCTTCAATACATAAAGACTATCCTGCTTAACAATACAACGTATATCTGATAGAGCCTTCTAGCAGCAGTTTCCTTACCTTAGAATTATCCACAGGCGCCAGACTGGATCCGGAAATTTTTCTTTCTTTAGCAGTACCCCTGCGCACCTGCTCTGCATGGGGTCATTGGTACCTGAAGTGACGTGCCCTGTGCCTATATAGGCATCACCCCAGCGTGCCGATTACAGTTCTTCTTTTCTTTCTGCATCAGTTAGCCCAGATCCAGGAAGAGCTAGTCACTTTTACACTACTTTTATTGATTTTTTTTTTTTTCTTTTTTAAAGTGTTTTGAGGTTTTTCCTCTTGGTGTGGCAGGTTATGTCATCCAAGAAGGCCAGCTTCAAGCCCTGCGGCACCTGTCGCTGCTCGATGTTGGTGACTGACCTGCACCTTGTATGCCTCTGGTGCCTTGAGCGCGACCACGACCCAAAGGCCTGCTTAGATTGCAGTGCCACGCATCAGAAGGCTTTGAGGGAGTGATCCCTCAAGCTCCTGGTGGCTTGAAGTGCGACAATGCGACTATCAAGATCCCGGTTGAGAGGAAGGTCCCAGGAGCGGTCGTTGAGTTCTAGGAGTTTGTCACACTCAATCATCGGGTCATTAGGATAAGTCCCACCACAAGAAAAAGGTAGTCGAAACGTGCTTAGTCTTCTCCTCTTCCTTGGGCTGACGAGATGAGGGAGCCTCTCTTGTAAACCTAGCTCCACGCCTCTTTGAGATTTCGGGAGCCAGAGCGACCACCACCCAGTTAAGAGTTTTATTAGGCTATGCACCTTATCTTTGGGTGGCCCCCCCCCACACTCCCCATGTACGTTCAGGCTCTGCGGGTTCGGGAGCCCCCACAGATTGATCTAGATCATGTTGGTCGGGCCATGTCAACCTGATTCCAACATGAAGGGGTGTTGCCCAATGCAGACTCCAGCGCCGACTGGAGCCAGCACTAAGCCTGAGCCCTATTCCTATGGGATAGGACTCGGGGAAGAATGGGTGTAAGGTTGCAGGACCATGAAGAATACAAGCCTTATGAATCCTTGGACTAGTGAGAGGATCTGGATGAAGCCAGTTAACTGGACTTTTGCCAGATACTGGCATGCTTTCTCCTCGTACCGTGGCTATGGAGTAGAGAGGTTCATTCACTATGGTGGTGCGGGTGACAGCTGAAGTCCTGGACCATAGTTTTCCCTCGGCAGTCAAGACTATCATCTTGACTGAAGTGCTTCTACTGGGAGTGATCCCCTTCCACTCCGCTTCTCCCATTCAACGTAGCACTTACTGATGTCCTGCTTGGGAACTAGTTCAAGCCCAACACAGGAGCTCCTGTGAATAGCAGAATTACCTGCTGCAATTTCCCTTCTCCAGGGGACCCCAAATTCCTCACGGAGCTTGGTGGTCCAAGTCTCCACTTCACATTTAAATCCCGGTGATTTCCCAACTGGTCAGCCTGATCAGGAATCCAAGAGGCTGGACAATTTAGACAAAATGTTTTCTTTCACCATCCTGGCATTGCGGTCTGTGAACACTGCATGCCTTTCCGGCTGCTGTTCCCACGCCCTAAGGAATACGGTCACACAGGTGCTGCCAACAGTTCTGGAGGAGGCCCGGGCTGTGCTCTCCCAGGCTGTTGTTGATGCGAGGGATGCAGCTAAGTTCACAATTGGATGGGGACTAGACACCACCGACTCACTAGGCAGAGTGTTTTTTTCGACAGTGGCCCTGTGATGCCACGCCTGTTTGAGCCCTGCTGGCTTTTTTCGGATATCCAGACATCGTGGACAGGCCCTGTGATGGCTTCCATCTCTTCGGAGATGAGGCGGATTTGGCTCTGGAGCGTTTAAAGGACAGCAGGGCTATGGCCAGGTCCTTGGGACTTCTCATGGTCCCTCGCCACCCTCAAACGGTCCCCCCCCCCGTAGTCGCAGCCTCCAAACTCTACAAGTCTGCCCATTTACCATCATCGGCACCCAGTGGGAAGCATGATTCGCCATCACCTGCCCTGCTGGCAGTCCATAACATTGGACAGCTGGATTTTGCAGATTATCCGAAGAGGCTACTCCCTCCCCTTTTGCGATTACCCCTCCCTCCATTCCACCTACTTACGACAGGCTGACCCATCTCTCCTCTGCCAGGAAGTGACAGCTCTCTTGGCCTAGGGAGCCATAGAGAGTGCTGATGGCAGTAGTGGGTTGTGGTGGTTGTTCTTGCTACTTTCTCTTGTAGCAGTGGGGAGAGCCTTGGTTGGACGTGTTTGTCACCGACGAGAACGTGCAATGTCAGCAGTTCTGCGTGCTGGAGCTTTCAAGGCTACTCTCGCTTGGAGAAGGTTTTCAGCTCGAGTGGAGCGCAGGCCTTCTGTATGCCATTTCACCCATAACAATCCTGCCCAGAGTTCTCAATATGATCAGGAAAGACTGGGCCCAAGTCATCCTTGTGGCTCCGGAGTGGGCACGGAGAGTCTGGTATCCCAAGTTGTTGATCATGGCCATTGGTCCTCAGATAAGTTTACCCCTTCGGGAAGATTTTCTGTCACAGCAGCATGGGAGGGTTCATCATCTGCACCCGTCAATGCTCCGCCTTCTTGCGTGTAGATTGAACTGCAACAGTTGACCGCTTTCGACCTTCCTCTAGAAGTCTGTAAGTTATCTTGGCAGTCACAGGTCCCTCCACTAAGATGGTTTACACCTACCGTTGGGGATAATTTGTGGCATGGTGTACAGAAAGACCAATGGATCCCCTTTCTGCTCCCCTTTCTCAGGTTCTCCTGTTAATCCTCTCCCAGCAGGGCTCTGCTCGGGCACTCTGAAGGGCTATCTCTCCGCCATTTAATCTTTTCTGCTGTGGCCTGATCAGCCATTCCTCTTCAAATCCCCTATTGTAAATAGGTTTCTCAAAGATTTACAGTTGTGTCCACGTTCTCCCTTTATTATCCCCCAGTGAGTCGAATGTTATAGGAATTTGTTTGCGCTGAATACATTCCTTTAACATAACACGTTTGACAAACACTATTCCCTGGACAGTCAGGTCCTTTGAGATGTTTACTCTGCCCGTTAGGTCCTGCAGGACTTCCTCGTGTGAAAGTGGTCTGCAGACCCACCTCTGGGAAGGTATTGTTTGAGTATTTATTCTAAGGTAAGGACTCTGCGTCTGGAAGTCTCTATCAGATGAAGTTACTTCTCTTCAATAACGCATTATCTGGTAGAGACTCTGTCTGGCTGCAGTTTCCTTACAGACCCACCCATCCTCCTCGCTCTGTGAACTGATTTCCAGGGACCTGGATTTCCCCTATCAATGACTTAGTGTTCCATATTGATTGTCCGTATGCTTCAAGGCTCTGTACATCTGGTGTGGAAAGTTGCAAAAAAAAACTGACGTCTGCGCCCTGATGTGTCACCTATAGGCACCGATTCCGACAATGCCATGTGGAGCTGAATGACTTAACTTACCGTTGCTTAGGGGCACTACTCAAGAAAAATTTCCGGTTCCTGGAGTGGCGCCTGGGGAAATTTCTAAGGTAAGGAATCTGCAGCTAGATAGTCTCTATGAGATAAGGTGTTACCGAAGGTAAGTAACTTGTTAATTTTCTCTCTCCACTAAGCGAAAAACGTGATCTAATAATGATTTGTTGTCCTGGTGCATTGTTCATTTCTGGGGGGGGGGGGGGGGGGGGGGGGATCACAGGTCACTTTGCAAACCTTTACTTTGAAGAACCTGCATCTTTTGCACCCTACACTAGATGGCAGGAATCTGCAGAGCTTGAGACTCTACAGCACTGTAGGGTGAAAACCGATTGTTACAGGCAAGTAACTCCCTCCCTCCTTCTGAGCAATTCCACTTCCATGTTGCTCGTTCTGGCCAGTTTTTCTTCTACTTACTTCTCTTCATTGGTGCAAACTTTGTGATAAGTCATGATCAATATTATTCAGCTTCCCAGTAAGAGCCTGCTGCTGCTTTTTAGCTCTTGCCTGCGTTGCAGCGCATGCGCTACTTCGCCTTGGTGAGATCTATAGTTGTTGCTTTTCTGACCGCCTTGTTTGGAAGCGGGGTTGGTGTCCGCCCTGTCTCCCTTAGGGCCCGCCCACCCGTCATCTGTTGCTCGCGAGTCAAGACAGGCGATGTGCACGCACCTGGACGGGAAACAGCTTTCTGGTAGCGGGCCGGCCCTCCTGTCGTCTGTTGCTCGTGCGTTGTCCTTTCCTCACTCTCTAGCCCACCCCTCCCTTCTCTGTACTTCCTCTAGTTTCACCTCGACCCCCACCGGCGCACCTGACCGAGTGAGGACGCCCCCCCTGACACCACGTGTGCTCTGGGTGCTCGGACCTGGCCCAGCCCGTTCAGCAGCATCAGTGACAGCCAGATCCAGGTGAAAGGTAAGTAGGGGAGGGAGCTTAATTTGTGTTTCTCTCTCTGCACCACAAGGTCCCCTTTAAGAGGAGCTGCTCTAATCTTCCTTCAGCGGGTCTTGCACGTGGAGTGGGCGCTATGAGTAGCACCAGTAGTTAAACGCAGCACTCTGTGCTTGTGCGATGTCCCTGCTACTGCTCATGCTATATGTACACAAAACATGCTCTCTGTACCCAGAGCGCTTCATTTAGCCCTTTAAGTAATTGCCCATTTCATAAAGAGCTTTGTTTGCCCGCAGCGTTGGGAGCTGATTAGCTCTTCACAGTCCACCGCTATGGGTCATCCTGGATATTTGGGCAACTATTGGAATCGGGAGTGTTTGCTCAGGGGTGAATTTTTGTCCTTTCCCTTTGCCACTGTTGTATATACTTCACACAGGGCTTTAAACAACACATTACATTCATAAATCCAATCATTCATACAATATACATACAGTTGTACATGTAACACACATACACTAATTCATTCATGTAAACCCCTGCACATAGGCACTGTCCTATCAGTGCTTGCCTTATGTCACACATAATGAATAGAACGGTCATTATGTATTTATAGGAAGTATTAAAAAAAATATATAAGAATGCTCACGGCGTTTGTTGAGGCAAAGACTCTTGAAGGCTAATTGTGTACTCCTGTTGTTTGTATGTGGGCCTGCTTACGTTATACCTGTTAATAAAGATCAACTATTTGTCTTCTTTTGATTACCACAGCCACCTAACCAGTACCCTGGAGCCTCTTAGCTTTCAGTTATTACGTGCAGATATTACGGGGGTGGGAGGGGCACTGAACATTCATGCTTGAAGCCTGGCTCGGCTCGAGGTCCTGTTGGAAGCTTAAGCCCGTAAGAACCTTCTTTCTGCCTTCACCCTCCCTCTACCCAAGGTGTGGTGTTACAGCCAGTGTATGCCAACTTTTGTATCTGGAGAATCGGGCTCGAGTCTCAGCGTTGGCTCACCATCCTGTGATTCTGGGCAAAATCACTTAATTTCCTTGTAAAAATTAATGTGACCTCGTGTGATGTAACAGGTGCTCATGTAAAGTACTTCAATACCTTCGGGTCGAGTACGCACTATACAAAAATGGCAAAAAATGCACAGAGGCAAAACAGGGCCATAACTTAACAAGCATTGGCATAGCCAGTAGATCTCGCCTTCTGGTCAATAGAAGTGTGTAGCCATGCAGCACATTATACTGAGTGCTGTGGCGCTTGGGATTGAAAAGCTAAACTTCATTGCCTAAATTACATTCTTAAAGTACATTTTTTGTGCAGATTTGGGTGGGAAATAGGCAGCTGTGGGTTTCTACAAGAGCACTGAAAAATAGCTGTTTTGCATTTATTGTGGATATAAAAGGAGACATGGAAGTTTAAAAATATTTCAGAAGTGGAGTTATTTCAGAGAGATGTGTGGGTGTGACCTTGGCTAGACAGCTGAGTGAGCTGAGCACTTGCTCTTGATATCTACCGTGACTTTTGACTAGGTCATGAGTTCCTTTGCAGGTAATGCAACATCAGCATTTCATCTTTTCGGGTTGGTAATTGAAAGAGCGTATAGCAACCCTGCTATTGTTTGCAGCGCACTACCGGCCAGTAAACCAATGGACCTATTCTGAAATAAAGAACATACCTGCTACCCGAGTGGCTCCTAAACAAAAGTATAAAAGGCCTCAACCTAACATTTAATTCATTAGCTAATCGTTAGGTGAGAAATCAGAAAAATATATTACATGGCACACTGCACTACGAGTGCAATGGTACTGTTGATTAAAAGGTTGCATGCAACAGTTACATGAAAAACACAAATCATAACTGTTTTCTGCTTTGTGCCCAATAAAACACGGTTGACAAACGTTCTGTCTCACACTCACTCCACGCACTTACCATCAAAACAATGAAAACTAGAATGTAGTAGTAATGAAGGCTGGAACTAGTAATAACCATGTAGGTTAGTGTTATAAAAAATTACCACGCAAGAGCAAAGCTGGGGCTTTGTAATTAGCAAGATATTTAATAAAATTAAAAAATCACTGAAAAGCAGCTAGGGACATTTTTAGGTGGAGTCTAGCAGCAGTGTGCATGTGCTGCTCCCTCTACTAAACTGAAGTAGTAGAGTGTGGGAGAGAAGCTGCACCCACTCTCCGCCCATATTTTTCATTGGCTTGTGTCATAGTCTTTCCTCAATGCTGCCTTCGGATTCGTTAATAGCCTTGTTAGTCCCTCCTTGGTACAGCCTTGTCTTCATTTGTACCCTCCCATGGCGACTGGCCCTTCAGTTGTTACACGGGACCTGTTATTTAGTCTGTAAGCACTATTTACTTTGAGTTTCTCTTACTGCAGGCCGGACAAGCACTGCTTCAGCTGAAACTTCTTGCCATTTCTTTCTTCAAGCAGCTCGGCCAGCCCCGTAACACAGGCGCCTGCTTTCAATCACTTTAACCCAGAAATTATCTTGTGTGTGTTTCAACCCACCCCCCCCCCCCTCCCCTCAGTAAAACGGATTTAGAATTGATTAACAAATGAAGTCATGTGCATTCCAGATAGCACATACTCCTGTGCTAATGGGCTGAGGCTGACAACAGCACATTTTTGTTATGTCATTTATCCTAAAGCCACCTGACGGATTGTTTTCAAAAGCTTGTTTTATTAACAACAACACTACCACTACTGCCACTAATACCACTGCCAATACTACCACCAATAGCGATACCACCATTACCACCACCTATACCACCGCCACCAATACCCCCACCAGCACCACCAATACCAACACCTCTCGCTCACTAATAATAGCGGAGGCACTGTACTAGGCCAGAGCTGCAGCCAAGACCGACCCTCCCTCTATACCTGCCGTAAAGCACAGCCCACTCTGCACCAGGAGGTGAAAACAGGGCCCTACTACAGCTGGAGTGTTTTATATTCAGCCAAAGATAACAATGACATTTTGCAATGCCACACTGCACACTCAAATCACGGAGAGTTCAGGAAATAGCCCCCCTCCCCGCTCTTCCTCCTGAGCCACAACAGTGTAATCAGTGTTTAGAGCTCAGATCATATGTAACTCTCACTTCACACTTTGTGCCTGTGTAATATATAACACTTCTTCACTGCACTATTTATCACTACTTTGAAGACGTCGCAGGCCTGGTCTCTTCCTTTGATATTTACAATCTAACAAGCAGTCGAGAAGGCCCTTTATTTCAATGCAATAGGTTTCACATTGCCGAGAGTTTAAGCTATTAGTATTGAAATGATAATGCCTTTTAATTATGTTTTAAAACCCAAAACTTAAATAAAAGGCATTATTTACAATGCCAATAGCTCAAACTAGCGTGAATGTGAGACCTATTGCATTGCAAATGCTTGGTACAGTTGTCTATGCTCCTAAAAATGTAGGAGATCTGAGCCAGTCCTCCCTTGGCATCCTCCACTCCTTGGCCATAGTGATCACTTTAGGTGTACACTTGATGGCCAATAACTTTCACTCTTTACTTGACCATCAAAATCTCCCATTTCAGATGAAGACTGCAATTTTTTTGAACCATATTTCAATCAAATTTGGAAGGTTTGTTAATAATTCTTCTTGTACTTTCCGTTACTACCTTATGGTAAAAGTGAGAACTTAGCCTAAATGTACATTGCTCCCCTAGCAGCCTGTCTTCTAGGTTAGCTCCAACTCTTGTTAAGCTTGGGACACAACCTTCTGCCTTTATTTTTCTTATCCCCTTGTAATTAATTTTTTTCAAAGCCATTAGGAATGCATTTTTTGAAGGTAAGAAACAGAACTATATACATAGGGCCATATGTATCAAGCCTTTTTCCCGTTTGCAAACGGGCCGATTCTCAGAATCGGCCCGTTTGCGAATTCGAAAAAGCCTTTTGGGATGTATCATCCCAAAAGGCCATCGTAGAATAGAGAATTACAAAATTTGCGATTCTCTATTTTGTGAATGAAATTAAGGCATTGCAAATTACGATTCCTTATATGCAATTTTGGAAGCACCAGAAATTTACTATTTGGCCTTAAGGAATTGCAAATTACCACCAACTTCAAGTTGGTGGTAATTTGTGATTTTCTTTAAAAAAGCACTTTTTTGATTTTTTAAAAGTGCCATTTGTCGAACATACATGCCCTTAGGGCATGTATGTGCGCAAAATGTGCACACATGCATATTTCAGGGGTGCAACAGGGTGTCCTTTTGGCACCCTTGCAACCCTGAAAGTGCATTCTCAATTTGCGATTCTCTAATTGGTAATCGCAAATTGAGAATGCCTTCCCATTCATTCCAATGGGCCTCCTAGCCCATAGGAATGAATGGGAAGGTATTCCTTATTTGCGGATCTCAATTTGCGATTCGCAAATAAGGAATATGTAGGATGCGCAAAATTTTTAGCAAATCCTACATACATTGCATTTTGCTATTCTCTAATTGCGATTCACTAAAAATCTCAATTTGAGAATCGCAAAACTCTTTTTTGATACATATGGCCCATAGTCTGTTTGTCTTATAGAATGTTATAGTTGTGTAAAATCTTTTTCGGAATCAGTGATTTTTATGTCTTTTATATGTTGCTAAACCTAAGAGTTGACATGGCACACCTTTCTGTTTGCCATGCTATACACCAGCCTGTGGCATAGGTAAGTCACCCCTAAGGCAGGGTGCACTATATCATAGGTGAGTGCGTAGCTGCAAGAGCAATATGCCCCTACAGTGTCTACGTCCATTATCGGGCACTGTAAGTGCAATGAAGCCATTTTGAGTACATGGTCTGAGAGTTTGTCAACACAAACTCCAAAGCTCCATGATGGCTTTACTGAAGACTGGGAAGTTTGGTATCCACCCTCTCAGCATAATAAACCCACACTGATGCCAGTGATGGATTAATTACAAAATGCACCATGATGGCTTCACTGATCGCAGGAGTGTTTGGTACCAAACAGCTCCTTGTATTAAATCCACACTGATGCCAGTGTGGGATTTTCTAAAAACATGTATTCAGAGGTCACCTCAGAGGTGCCCCCTGAGAACCCCTCAACCCTGCTGTGGTCTCTGACCAGCTGTAGGCAGCCAGCCACCGCCAGACTTGTTTCTGGATCCCTGGGTAGAGGGCCCCTGCTCTCTGGGAACCGAAACAATGCACATCCTGGGCAGAGGTGTAACCTCTCCTCCCACAGGATGGGCCAGTACTTGAAGAGGGAAGCTTCAAAACCCTGCCACCTTTGTAATGCGACCCCCAGCCTCTGCTGCTAGCAGCAGATGGCAGCCCCTGGTTTACACCCCCACTTTGGCCGATAAAACCGTCAGGAAAACTTACAATAGTAGGTGGGCCCACCTCTGCCAACTTCACCCCTAAGGTAGGGAAGCTGAGTTGAAGCACAGCTTTCAGTCCCCACCATCTTGAAGATGGGAAGACCCCTCCAATTAGGGCAAGGTCTATGACCCCCTCTCACAGGAGGGTGGCATAATAGAGGGTGTAGTCACCCCAGGTAAGATGCCCATTGGCCCTACCTGCTACTCCCCTAAAATGACTCCTAAATTTAGTGTTTGGTAGCTCCCCCAGACCTGGAAACTAGATCTGTGACGACCCTGCAGAGAAAACTGAAGATGACTGCCTTGGCCCCAGCCCTACCGACCTGTCTCCAGCTCCTCGGAACTGTCTTGCGACCTCTGAAACCCCTGAGAGGACTGCTGCCTTCGAAAAAGACTCCAATCTCCCATGGACCACAGACCTTTTCAAGAAGAAACCAGCTCCAAGGACACCTGGATCCAGCCGGATCTGCGTCTCCTGCCCACTCTGCTCCTGACGCCCATGGCCCGAGTGAGTGGCTCACCTGTGCAGCAAAGTCTCCCCAGCGATCTTGACCTCATGCCCAGCGTTGGCTGACCTCTCCTGCCCTGCACGACTGCGCCTGCAGTGTGAATCCAGAGGCTCACCACGACCAGCTCCGGTACGAAGACTCCGACATCCAAAGGCACCCCTGCACCTGAAGCCCCTGGGCCTTTGTGAGCTGAACTAATGGTGCCCCTACGACCCCCTACATCTCTGCTACTGCTGTCGTTGGTCTTCCTTATGCAACCTCGGGTGCCATGCCTGAAGCAGCTTTGCTGAAAGAGGAATCCCATTAAAAAGCATTGGGCGCCTAATGTCGAAATTTCACCCTGCACCGGTCGCCCCTGTGCCGATGGTGGTGTATGTTTGGTGCTGCTTTGTGGCACCCCCACCCACTGTGCTTAACCAAACCACCAAAGCTTGGCCCCTCAAGCGATCTACTTACCAGCAAGCAGTGTAGCTTCAGGCACCCCCAGTCTCCATGGGAAAGCATTGGATCGAAGTCCGATTTTGACCTCTACATCCAGCCGCCCCTGTGCCGCTGGTGGTGCAGTCTTGGTACTCATCTGATCCCTAGCCCTTGCTGACTTTTGGCTCCGAAGACTGGCTTTGTAAGTACAATATTTATCTGTTTAACCGCAATATTGTTTTCCCGATAGGATAACATTGAACTGTTTGTTCTGTGTCGATTTTTCAAAGTGAAAAGTATTTTTAATTAAAAACGTACTTACCTTATTAGAAGACCTTGGTCTTAAAATAAAAACAAAGTATGTTTTCTTCTAAAATTGGTCTTGCTCTCCTCCTTGAGTCATGGGTCCATTATTGATAATTGTTGAACAATAAATGTCTTGCACTTCCCTGTTAGGCCTAAGGCTGCTCACCCACACTACCACTAATAGAGCACTTTGGGTTGTGCATTGAGCCCTGTACACTTTTCGGGAACCCCTGGACTCTGTGCACAGTATTGCCACCTAGTGGTAATATCATAATCTGATAGACATCTAGCCGCAGATTCCTTAACTTAAAATATCCCTAGGCGCCAGACTGGATCCGTAAAACTCTTTTACAGCAGCACCTCTGCGCGCTGGGGGACGGCGCCACATGACTCCGCCCTGACGTCGTCCACGTACGTGACGTCAGCGAGGTCATATAAATCTCTCCTGGCGAGCTGACGTCAGTTTCCTTCTTTTCCGCGTGCAATGCGGATCCGGAGTGTGCGGTTCCTCTGGCCTGTTTTCAGGCCTGCGGTTCCTCTGGCCTGTTTTCAGGCCCCTTTTTCGATTGAGAACAGTGTGCAATGCCCTCGGGCTTTAAATCCTGTGCTTCCTGTTCGCGGCAAATGTCTGCACAGACCCGCATCTTATTTGTATGTGATGTCTGGGCGAGCAACACGACTCCACGGATTGTGAAGCCTGCCAACACCTTAAGCCGATGTCCCGGCGGGAGCGCCGGATGAAGCTTCTTTCGGCACGACTGTCCCGGTCGGAGTCATCTCGTCCCACGACCTCTTCAACGCACTTTCGCTGTTGATCGCCCTCTGGGGCCCGAGGCCATCGTTCACTTCTTGGTAAGTTGCGCGTAGGTCGCCCAGGTCCTACCCCCAAACCCCCCCCCCCCCCCCCCCCCCCCAGCTCCGGCACCTTCTTCTTCGGAAGGTGAACTTGTCGCCTTCTCGGCTCTGCCTCCGCTTCTTCCCTCTGAGTCGGAGTCAGTCCGGGTTGAGGCTGAGTCGGTGCCGTTGTTGTGCTGGAGGCTTGCATCCCCGGCTCCGGCTCTGCCTTCTTCGGAAGGAGAGCTTATCGTGGATTCGGAGTCGACTCTACGCCGGATGGAGTCAAGTCGGCGCCGGACAAAGCTCGGTCGGTGCATACTAAAGTGGTTTTGGTGCTGCATCGACGCCGAGTTGTTGACTCTTCTCCAGAGGCGTCCAGAGAGAGTTTAGCGTCGCCCTCACGCCCGGTGATGCCGGAGAGCTACCGAGGCTGGTTCAGCTTTTCTCAGTGGTCTCTTTGGCCACTCGGATTTTGAACATGCAGCCCCCTTCAGCGCCCTTGTTTGTGGACCCTTTACTTGATGTCCTTCACCGTGGATAAGGGAATGTAGAGCCGCTTCTGCCCTTTGAAGCTTCTCTTTATGATGCCCTTTTGGGCACCTGGGTTCAGCCAGCTTCTGGTGACCCGGTGGCTCGTTCGGTTTTGCACCGCCACCGTCCTGCTCCACATGATCCTGTCTGCTTATTTGTGCATCCAGATGCGCAGGGGTTTGTTTTGCAAACTGCCTCCCTTCCTTGCCTCGGCAATTGCTTCCTCCCTTCCGGGAGTCCAGTTTGCTTGAGTCATGGGGTCGGAACATCTTTGCCTCCACTAGTGCTGCGCTACAGTCAATAAATAGTGTGTGTCCTGGCTCGGTCTACCTCTGCCTTGTGGGACTCTGCAGAGTCTTTGCTCTCCACCAGCACAGAAGGCGCTCGTGTTGACCTGCTTCATATTCTCCACGATGGCCGTGACCTTGCTGAGTTTATGATCCGCTCCGCCTTGGATACTGCTGATTCCTTAGGCCGGGCTATGGCTGGTTCAGTCGCCCTGCGGCGCCATGCTTGGTTACGGGATAGCGTCTTCACGGAAAATATACAGGAGAGTCTTGTTGATTTACCCTCTGGGGTTTTATTGTTTGATGCGCAATCCGACTCGGCTGTTCAGCGCCTCCTTGCGGGTTTTTGCCATCCCCCCCCACCTTTAGGCCTGTGTTTGTCATACATTTGTTCTGGGGTGGTACCTTTTCATTCAGCATCCTTTTGATGCGTTGTGTGTTAGGCTGATAGTAAGCCTCAGGTCTTCCTTTTGCATGGCCAGAGGTGATTGCCCTTTAATTTCTCATCCTTTGAATGCATTATGCGTTTTCAACTGGCGGTTAACCTGCTGTGGCAGTGTTCCACAGATTGTTCCTCTGACTGTGGCTTGCCCTTATGAACGTGTTCCCCGTTGTTAGGGGGGGTACATACTCTGTGTGGGGTACTTGTTTGCTATTGTATAGCTCTGTTATGTCAACTGGGCCTACGAGTTAGTTTGGCCTCTAGGCGTCCTCTGGTGCTCTTCTCTGCCGTTGTACGGTGCTCAGTGTGTTCCCTTGATGTCCTCTTTACGTCATTGGTCATCTTTCTTCATTCTCCTCCCTCTGAGGTTTTTGGGGTGTTCATCACTCTTTAACGGCAGCTTCTGTATGCCATTACGGTACCAGATGTGTTCCCCTACAACGATGTTGTATAGTCGTGGCTAGTTTACCGGTTTTTGCTATATATATCTGTAATAAGATGTATATATACCAGCTCCATGTGTACTCTTCTACCTAACTCTTCACCTCTCTTCGAGGCTGCAAGGTCGAAGTCTCCATGTTTCAGGGACCTTTCCAGTGATGCATGCGGCATTACGAATAAGGCCCCTTTTTTGCGTTCCGCTTGCTGGGGTGGTCCCCTGGGTTTTCGCTGCTCCCTTCTTCGTGTTCAGTTACTGAACGATTCTCTCTTCAGGACAAGGGTTACTTTACTTCCAGTCGGAGGGTGTGGTCTATCATTCTGCAATTATGTCTCCGTTTCTACGCCTTGGTACTTTGGTGCCTCCGCTGCACCTTCCTTCGGCTGTGCTATATTGTATCAGCGGGGCATGCGGGTCGGCTCTTCTAATGTCAGTCGTCCTAGATCTACACTCTACATTCTGTATTTCGTGTGTTGGTCCTCACCTTGGTCTTACCGCGGCCTGGTCGAGCAGCCTTATGCTCATTTTGGCTACGCCACCTTATGGTCTCCGTAGCTGTTTGATCTGCGCATGTTTCTGTGGTGTCCTGCATCAGCGGGCTTAAGATTGTTACTGTTTCGCCCCTGTTCCCCCTTTTGGGACTGGGTGTGCGCTTGGAGTGTTTCTTGTCTCCGCCTACAATTCCAAGAATATTGCTAATTCTATCTCTTGACCTTTGGTTCTTGGCTGTAGCCTCTCCAGCCTTCCTTCCGTGGGCTAGCCTGGTAGGCTCTGGTTGCATCTCTTTGTTTCTTCTTAACCTTTGGTCGGTGTTCACATAGTGCGCCATTACGCTGAGTGGTCCTTCTTCCTCTCTTTTGTTCTGGTAAATGGCTGGTGCCGTTTCTACCTCTCAAGCTTATATAGGTATGGTGTAGCACCATTATGGCGTTTTTGGGATGGCTTGTATCCAGTTATCTCTTGCTCTTTCGAGCTATTTGGGTTGCTGTCTGGCTGTTCCGACACAGCCTTCCCCATTGTCAGTCACTCTGTTGCCAGCTCAAATGTTTGGCGCTTTCTGTTGTCCTGTCGCAGACCCACCTCCCCTTTGGGGTATGGCTGTGGTATCTATTCTAAGTTAAGGAATCTGCGGCTAGCTGTCTCTTATCAGATGTACGAGTTACTTACCTTTGGTAACGATGTATCTGGTAGAGACATTGTTTAGCCGTAGATTCCTTAATGCCCACCCAGCCTCCCCGTTCTGTGAGGACCTTGCCAAGTGGGGTTCTCCGTTGGCCCCCCCTTTTACAGTTGGCATTGGTTTTTTCTCTCATGGATGCTCATATTGTTGCGTCTCTGTGATTTGCCATAATACAGCTCACTCCCTCTCAGGGGTCTCTGTTACCATAATACAGTTGTCTCCCTCTCAGGGGTTTATTACCTGTAAAATGATGTCTTTTTGATTGACCTTCACCAGGAGATTCCTCTTCATTTCTTATTCTCTCCTGCTGCCTTCCCGCCTTCTCGATTGGCTCAGGGTTCTGGTCTCCTCTACAGTAGTCTTCTTGGGGATCTGTTTACCTCAGTTTCAGACCTCCATTACTATAGGGGCAGTGCCAGACTTTTCATACTTTACTGTGGTGGACTGTTCTCTCTGTGCTCCGTTCTTGCTGGACGGCACAGTTCTACATGGTACTGACAGTTTAATTTTGTCTGTTGTTCTGCATGGTAATAAGTCTATTTCTGTCTGTTGAGATATTCGTCCTTGTTGCACTTGGGAAGGTCTTCGCTTAGCTTGCGAGGTTCTTTCTCACACCTTTTTCACTTGTATGTAGGCAGTGTCTAATTCTGTCTTTTACGATGGTCTTGCACCATCCTCCTTATTTATTTATGGATTTTCATCCATCGCACACTGTTCCCATACTTTCACTTTTTTTTTTTATTGGTGGCTGCGCGTTGTCGCTGAAAAGCTTCTCCGAAGAAAACTGACGTCAGTGCGCCGAGAGGGACTTATATGACCTCGCTGACCTCACGTACGTGGACGACATCAGGGCGGGGTTGTGTGGCGCCATGCCCCGGCGCGCAGAGGTGCTGCTGCAAAAGAGTTTTCCGGATCCAGTCTGATGCCTGGGAATATTCTAAATTAAAGAATCTTCGGCTAGACAACGTCTCTACCAGATACATCGTTACCGAAGGTAAGTAACTCGTACTACAGAGCCAAGTTCCTACATCTGGTGCATGGACATCTTTATGCATTCTCATGCTCTATCTCCATCCTAGAGTATGAACAAAGGTATGCAGTTCCTAGTGAAAACTAAAGACTAAGGACTGTTATTATTATTATTATTATTATTATTATTATGAAGCTTATAAAGCGCAATGGTTACTCCAACCGGAGTGTCCCCGCGCTAGAGGATGTTGAGGATGGGTTTTAAGGTAAGAATATGCTCTAATGGGAGCAAGGGCCCTCACACACTTGAATGAGTGCCATGCTTAATAATTGGGCTAGCTCCTCGTCGTGTCAGCGTTGCATTGCCCAGCGGGCACCCACATGGGGATTACCAATCTAAACGACATAATTAGCCCACACACCCTCTTTTCATCAAACTGTTCTAAAAAGATCCCCAGCAAAGTGTCCCCTTGTGGGTGCCCATCTGGCAGTGCAGAGCCAGCCCAATGAGGACCTCGCCCAATGATGAAGCATGACACCCATTCCGGTGTGTGAGAGCCTTTGCTCCTTTTGGAACATATTCCGCACTTAAACCATCCTGCACAGTCCTTTGTCTTTTGTTTTCACTAGCAACTGCATACCTTCGTTCATACTCTAGATCTGATAAGGGGCTCACAAGCTGGGCCTATAACACTCCTGGTTCCCCCTCTTTTGAAATAACTATCTCCATCCTCACCTGCCTGCTTTAAAACAGTCTAACCTTTGAGTCGATGCACATTGCCCATTAAGGGAGAAGTCACTACACCTTGTGACTCAAAAAATTATTCGGTCAAAAACAACTTGTACACGTCTGAGCCCAACACTAGATGGCAGGAGTAAGCAGAGCACATTACTACATGCCACAAACTGATGCTTGCAAGGTGAGTAACACACACAACGTTGGGAGGCATTTTGGACCTATGGTAGATCATATTCATGCTCTACCTGAGTAGACACCCATCAGAGTGGGAAAGTGTTGGCAATTCAGCACTTCTAAATCCATCCACTAGATGGTGGGATTATGTACAGCATGTGAATCTAGAAGCGCATCAAGCTCAAACCATTAAGGTAAGTAAATGATTTCTTCTAGGTTCCTGTGCAGCAATTTGCTTTAAGCATGTTTTTTGCCGGGTATTTGCCTTCCCTTTCTCAGTTTGGTAATCTGTTTCCACTTATTTGGGAATTGGACTAAAAAACCTGATGTACAACTAAGGAAAATTACCCTTGTGATGATTCCATAATTCATAGCTTGTGATTCTAATTACCATCAAATTCCAGTAATCCATGGCTCTGAAAATTACGAGGATTTGTTACTACCTACTCTAGAAAACTAGGTTAGATGCACTGGTGATGAATTGGAAAGGGGAGGGCAGAGGTCTGTAAATAAGATTTGTGAAAGGTGATGGGGATGAACATGCAGTACGGACTCCATTTATTGGTAAAAATTTGCATCTTGGGTGCCACTTTCCTTTTCCTTGGTGAGGTAGTAAAAATGCCCACCTGTATTTAACATGAAAGAACCTGGAGAAATGAGTACTGGAGTCACTGCCATTAACACTTCCTTTGTTTAATTAATTTCAGAAACCTGGATTTCTCCAAAGGCCACCAGGCAATCACTGGAGAGAAGGAAGTGCAGCACAAATTGATTCGACCTCAGCGTCTAGTTTCCATGGGCAAATGGATGTGTGAGAACCTACCAAGGTATTTTTTCTTGGTCCTGTACACCAGCTCCTCACCATCTCTAATGTACTGAATCTTTCAGTTCTTACACCAAATCAATGCATTATCCACTATCGCCCCCCCCCCCCCTCCATTGATTTGCAGAATACTATGGGTTTTACCTAATAGTGATGTGATCATTGCCTTCTTATTTCTTTATTGTAAAAAGATTGAAATGCAAGGTTTGACGTAGTGCTACACATGTAAAAGGTGTAATTTGTTTAATTTATAAAGGCAAGTAGACATAGGTTAAGGGCTATCTTGCTAGATGATAGTATGACCATCTATGTGCTATTTACACATCTCCATCTACTTGAAAGCTCACTCGTTAGCTTGGTAAAGCTGTGCCACCCTGCTCTAAAATGTTTTTCTCAAGAGCCCTGTACTTAGCCTCCATTGAGTGTGACGGATCTGTAAGCCCACTGGAGGTGCACCACCCACTGGGGTTTTGTTTTCCACTTTAGAGGTTCAGGAACACCTAAAGTATAGCGCATTTCTGAGATGCTATCTTCTCAACCATGGTTATGTTGTGCTCAGTGGTAGTGTTTATAAAGTTGTAGCGCAGACCTTTTTACCTGTATCCCTCACTCTAGACTGCGTACTGGTGTTTCCAAGTTAAAAGGTTTGGCAAGCCCTCATAAATGGCAGTATCAGCTTTTCATGTGTCTGAGGAAGTGTGTGAGTGATTCAGGTGGTGTGATCAAGCTGGTGTCCCTCTTTGCTTGTCAGTCAAGATAATGGCTCCTTTGTGAAGGGTGTCCATTCCCTGTGTGTGTTATGTAGCTCAAGGATATGTCATCTCTCTATTCCTTTGCTCACCATGTGGTTTCCCTGGCCTTACTAAAACCTAACCATCTCGGATTTCCTGTATTGATACAGTATCCCTCTGCAGTAGGGACAGATCCGGCTATGCGGCTGTGAGAGGCTGGTACATATCTGACCCAAAACCAGTCCAATCTAGTCTGAGAGCTCTTTGTTCAGAAGCCTGTTAAATGGGACCAGGATCAGGGAAAGGTGCTGGATTGTAGTAGTATGGGGACTTATGAATGTTGCAGACCCTCTGCTTGGCTCCAGTTTTGCAGCGTGAATCTTTCTGGATTCACTATGCTGTGCATTATTCCGCGATCTGGTGGTTGGGTCCGGATTCGTAGTCTTTCTTTTTTTTTTTTTTTGGTGTAGTCCAGGTGGGTGTCGGCGTCCCACCATTTGGTGTACCTCTCGTGACGTCGGCGTGCTTCCTGCGGAAGTCCCACCTTTGGGGCGCCATCTTCAGATTCTTTTTTCCGCTGTTGGGTCTGGATCGTCAACGAGAAGCTCCACAGTTTGAACGAAGAAAGAAGAAGAGCACGAGTTTCATAGAAGGGAAGTTAAGCGAAGACTACAGAGAGGAAGAACATAGAGCCGGGACGACGAAGAAGGAAGAGAACATCGAAATCTTCGACGTCCAACGGAGAATGCGCACTCAGGGACTCTGAGCGCAGGAATGAACAAAACACGCCGTAACTCCCACCACAAATACGCGCAGAAGGACCAACATCCGGTCTGCAACCTTTGCCTGCCTATCGACCACGAAAGCAAGGACTGCAACGCCTGCTCCGCCTTCACGCCGAAGATCCTTCGGGTGGGAGAGAGGCAGAGAAGAGCCAACTTCAACATGGAAGGCAAGGGTAAGGCCCCGTCTCTGTACGACCTGGGCCTCTCCACCGACGATGAAGACAACATCGCCGAGGGACCTGATGACTTCACGATCGCAGAGACCGATAAGAAAACGTCTGACAAGGTAGGAGAGACGTCGAACACAAAGACCCCGAAAGGGCCCCGAAAACCAGACACTGACTCGAAAAAACCAGAGTCCTCGAAAGGAACACCGGCGCCGAAAATTTCGACGACCGCGAGTGGATCCAAGGACGAAAGGCCCAGCGGATCCTTCGAGAAGGACTCCCAGGTGCCGAAGGCCGCCGAAAAACCAGGTTCGTCGAAACAGGCCCACGAGGTGGGGCGTTCGACTTCGAAAGTCAAGGCCGCGTAGACGTAAGCTCCGTCAAAAAGACCAGCGCTCGACGCCGATCATGCCTCCGAAATGGAGAAGAAAAAGAGAAGGCTCGAGGCGGAGATGGAGAGCATCCTTTAGAGGAAGAAGGAGTTCGATGAAAAGATGAAGAGATTCACAATCCCGGCGACGGTTCTCGTCGAAGTTGACGCCGAAGAGCAGTCGAAAGCTCCCGAGGAAGGGGGAAGGAGATCTCTATTATGAGGGAGAAGAAGAAGAGGAGGAGGAGCAGTCGATCTACGGCTCGGCACCGTCGACGACGCAAGAGCTGGAATGGCAGGACCTAGACGCCGAAAACCCAGAAGAGCCCGTAGAGACATATCCTTCGAGGCCTTCGCCGCCAGATGATATTGGGGCGTACAACATGGTCATCAAAAGCACTGCTGCAGCTTTTGGCGTGAAACTAGAGGAAGAGAAACCGAAGGCAGATTTTCTACTCGAAACACTGCTACCCATCCAAACTAGGAGCCAGTTCCTGCCTATGCTCCAAAGTGTGATGCACCAAGGGAAAGAGGCGTTCAAGGACCCAGCAACATGCCGATCCATCACGCCCAGAACAGAAAAGAAATATAAACACTCCTCACAGGACCCGCCATATATCAAGGGATCGGTCACTGCTGACTCCATTATTGCATCAACGGCCAGAAAAAGGGCCAATGTCCCGGTGACCTCGGGGCCACCTCCTGACAAGGAGAGCAGAAGGATAGACCTCACTGGAAGGAATATAGAGAGGAACGCCTCAATGCACTGGCGCATGGCGAACTCAAATGTGCTACTGAACAGGCACCAGTACCAACATTGGGACGAGATGGGGGACCTAATCAAACATCTACCCGAACAATACCAACAGAGGGCTTCCCATCTAGTGGAAGAGGGGAAGAATATAGCTAACTCATGCCTTAAGACGGCATTAGATGGGGCAGAGACTTCAAGCAGACTGATGGCAATAGGAATCACTGAAAGGAGGCAGGCCTGGCTCAGGATTCAAACAAGAGGTCCAGAATAATATACTGAATACCCCTTTCAACGGAGAGACGCTGTTCGGGGCACCTGTGGACGAGAAGCTCACCCAACTCAAGAAAGAGAATGAGACGGCAACGTCCATGGGGGCCCTGCAATTCAGGGGGATGCGAAGAGGTACCCCGACTCGGAGACCTTTCGGAAGGGGAGGTAACCAGCCGGGAACGTCTCACCAAAGTTTCCAGCAAGGCCAGCAAGGCGAGAGCCACGGCCAACAGGGGCAGCAGAAACAAAACTGGCAGTACCAGCCTAGAGGCCAGTCCTTTCGCGGTAGGGGGAACGGACGAGGACAAAGAAGAGGGGGGAGACCAACCCACCTCAAAGTGACTTTGCACAAAGAAGATGGCTCACCCACAATATACCTCCGAGGGTGGAGCAGAAAAGGAACAAAATGGAGGGGGTACACAAACCAAACGCCCACGAGCATGCAACACCAGTAGGCGGAAGACTGAGGCTTTTCCTCCGGGAATGGCAAAAAATTACTACAGACAAATGGATACTCAACATCATTCAGTACGGATACTGCATAGAGTTGGAAAGGAGCCCTCCAAACAGAAAACCAAAAAGAAGGGAACACTCGAGACAGGCACTAGCACAACTCGCATAGGAGGCACTACAGTTGCTCCAAAAGGAGGCCGTAGAACCAGTACCTTTCAAGGAGAGGAACAAGGGAGTGTACTCAAACTACTTCCTGGTACCAAAGGTGGACGAAACACTAAGACCCATCCTGGATCTATGGTTCCTAAACAAGTACGTAAGGACGAAAAAATTCAAAATTACGTCCCTACAAGAACTACTCGCACAGATGGGAGACGGGGACTTAATGTCCACAGTGGATCTCAAGGACGCCTACCTGCACATCCCAATGAACAGGCAGCACAAAAAACTGTTAAGGTTCACAATCAACATGGATCACTACCAATTCACAACCCTGGCATTCGGGCTGAAGTCCGCACCAGGGTCTTCCCAAAATACCTTACAGCGGTAGCAGCGTACCTGCGGAGGGAAGGGATTCATGTGTACCCTTACCTCGACGACTGGCTAATAAAAGCAAGTTTGCGCGAGAAATGCGAGGAACACGCACAGCGGGTCACAAGGACACTAATGAACCTGGGGTTCTCAATACACTGGGGGAAATCATCAATGAACCCAGAGCAGGTGAAGATATTCCTGGGGGCACAGATCAACACCAGAGACAGATCGGTGATGCCCAGTGAGAAGAGAACAATAGCCCTACTGAAGGAGACGCGCCTCTACCAGAAGGGGCAAGCTCTGACATTGAGAACAGCGAGCAAGATCATGGGGATGATGGCGTCATGCATCCACCTAGTCCCCAATGTACGGCTTCACATGAGACCGTTCCAGGAATGGCTGCAACAACAATGGTCACAAGCAAACGGAAGTTGGGAGGATCTAGTGGTTGTTACGCACGCAGTGCAAGAGGAGATAGCATGGTGGAACAGGGAGAACATAACTATAGGAAAGCCCTTGACACCACCATGCCCAACTGTGACCATTACCACAGACGCATCCCAGATAGGATGGGGAGCGCACATGAACAAGGTCAGAGTGAGGGGTCTGTGGACTCCAGCAGATGCGGTCAGACACATCAACTACCTGGAATTGATGACCGTACTGCTAGCCCTGAAGGCCTTCCAGAGGCAGCTATACAACCAAAGTGTTGATACAGACGGACAATACTACCACAATGTTCTACATCAACAAGCAGGGAGGAACACAATCGTTTCCCCTTTCCACTCTGGCACAAGAGATTTGGAGATGGGCCATCCCACTCAAAATAGACCTGCTGGCGATACACCTACCAGGGAAGGACAATGTGGGAGCCGATTGGCTCAGCAGGCAGACCTCGGCATCCCACGAGTGGGAGCTCAATGGACAGGAAACGCAAAGGCTATTCAAAAGGTGGGGTACACCGACAATAGACCTGTTTGCAACACACCTGAATGCAAAATGCCGAAACTTCGCATCCAGACAACCAGAAAAACAATCCCAGGGGAATGCCCTATGGATAAGTTGATCAAGGACATTTGCATACGCCTTTCCACCATACCACTGATGCACAGGGTACTCAACAAGTGCAAGACCAGCAACATGACAATGATCCTGGTGGCACCACAGCGGGCAAGACAGACATGGTACTCACAAATAGTGGAGATGGCACAGGGACCTCCACACAAATTTGCAAAAAGAAAGGACTTGCTCTCCATGCAGAACGGAGAGGTTCTGCACCCAGAGCCAGAGAGCCTCGGACTGGCAGCTTGGCTCCTGAGGACATAGAGTTCGCACACCTGTAATCTACCTCCAAGCACTATGCGAGTGCTGCGGGAGGCAAGGAGACCAACAACACGAAAATGTTATGGGGACAAGTGGAAAAGGTTCACAATGTGGTGCAGCAAAAATAAACTGCAAAATAAATTGACAAAGGAATCAACGGTGCTTAGATACCTCACACACCTTCTAAAGGCGAAACTATGCTCATCCTCGCTGAGGGTCCACCTAGCGGCGATCGTAGCTTACACAATAGGTGAGACAGGAGGAAGCTTCTTTACGTCACGGGTAGTAAAGAGATTCCTGGAAGGGGCAAAAAGAATAGCCCCACCAAAGAGGATGCCGCCTCCGGCATGGAACCTCAACATAGTCCTGACGGAACTTATGAAGGCGCCCTTTGAGCCCATTCACAAGGCCTCCCTTCAAATGCTAACAATGAAGACAGCCTTTCTGGTGGCAATAACCTCACTGCGCAGAGTAAGCGAGCTGCAAGTGCTAACGCTGCAAGAGCCCTACATCCAGAATCACAAGGACAAAGTCGTAATGAGAACGGACCTACACTTCATGCCAAAGGTGGTGTCAGCATTCCATATAAATCAAACAATTCAAATACCAAGTTTCTTTCAGAACCCAGCAACAAGCGCTGAGAGGGCACTGCACACTCTAGACGCTAGAAGGGCGGTGATGCACTACATCGAGAGGACCAAAGAACACAGGAAAACCAAGCAGTTTTTTGTGTCCTTCGCAACGAGCTTCCTGGGTAGACCAGTGACAAAAAGCACCATCGCACGATGGATTGCACTAACAATACAATTCTGCCACAAACAGGCGGGGCAAGAACTATCCGAGGGGCCACGGGCCCACTCCACAAGGAAGAAGGGAGCAACAATTGCCTTTCTGGCAAATACACCCATTCAAGACATATGCCTGGCGGCAACATGGGCTTCGGTGCACACGTTCACCAAGCACTACTGCGTGGATATACAGATGAACAAGGAAGCACAAGTAGGACAGAAGGTGCTCCAACATATATTCAACGACCAACGCTCATCTTCCACCCAGCCGCCACAGAGATAACAAACCGCTACAAAATCTATGCACAGCATAGTGAATCCAGAAAGATTCACGCTGCAAAACGAATAGTTTACCTGTCGGTGTAGTTTTGCAGCTTGAAGATCTTTCTGGATTCACTAGCGCACCCACCCACCTCCGCCAGGAAGATGAGGCAGGAGAAAAAGGGTGGAAGGACAAAGACTGAAATAACAAGATAATACTGAAAGGATATATTTAAGAAAATTACTTAACGCCTAGGGTTAAAAAAAAAAAAGAGAGAGGAAGGGAAAAAAAAACGAAGATGGCGCCCCAAAGGTGGGACTTCCGTAGGAAGCACGCCGACGTCACGAGAAGTACACCAAATGGTGAGACGTCAACGCCCACCTGGGCTACAAAAAACAAAAGAAAGACTATGAATCCGGACCCAACAACCAGATCGCGGAATAATGCATAGCATAGTGAATCCAGAAAGAACTTCAAGCTGCAAAACTACACCGACAGGTAAGAAACTATTCGTTTCCTGCCTTCACCACCACAGGTGTATTACTATTGAGCCTCTTTTCGGGCAGTTATTAGTCATCATTTAGACTTGGATGAGACGTGCACAGCAGTGTAGGGCAGAAGACATGGGACCAGAAGGTGAAACTCTGCTTAGTTACCAATCTGTCAAGACTGATCACAAGTGTAAGAAGCCTGCAAAGTTGCCTTGCTTTTGTGATCTATGGAGCCATCCAGAACTTACCTACCTGTCCATTGAACTGTGCTGCAGCTAATAGGAGCAGCAAGCTTCACCCCAGAAAATAGCACAAGGCCCAGCTGACTGGAACATCTGTAGGGATCACATCTGTGTGGCCTCATGTTTCCCAGAGGTCTTCATAGTATACCTGGAAAAGAGGAAGAACTTCACGTGGGGCATGTGGCTGTATTGCTGCTCTTATTTTGCGAGGGAGACCCTCTACGATCCTTATTACAACATTTAGATATTGTGTATCCTTTTCCTTACCCCTATGCTATGGTCCAGCAGGATCATCAGGCATTCAATACTCATGCTCCCATAAGAGAGCTGGTTGTGCTCTGTTGAAGATCTTGCCTCTATTCCTTACCTATTTGAACCATCCTTCTTGACTCTGCGGTTACCAAGATATTGACTGTCAAGTCTGTCAAATCTTACCCTAGGTACAGCAGTTTCAATTGGGAAGTGGTGTTACCAGTACCTACGCTGAGTTCCCCAGAGCACAGCGACTGAATTTCAAGATACATGTTCCAAAACCTAAAAGGAACACAATTTGGATCCGTAGAAGGAGCTGGTCTTCTATTTTCATCTGTCCCATTAAAAAATATGAACACTTTGGAGTACATTTTTCCCAGCCACCGGAACCAAGCTGCACCCAACTGATGAGCCCCAATAAGATTAAAACCAGTCTTAGATTGTTTGTGTTCCAGTTGAGGGAGGTTCTGGCCTGGCAGTTCAAGCTGGACTGTTCCTTTTGGAGCAGGGACAAGAACCTATTTGCTTATGACTGGGTCCAAACTGAGTTGGCATGGTGAGCAAAAGAATTATGGGTTGGAATGCAACCCGAGCGATTGCCAGTAGTTAGACTTTTTGCAAGCATTCCTTTCATCACCGTTTGTGTGTTTGATGTACATTTGACAGAGCCTGTCCCTTTACCTGACACCAGTCACTATAGCCAGGGTAACTTTGATTCAAACAGATTTTCAAGAAAACCTTCATTGGTTGGTAGCGGTCCTTGTTTGGGTGTTGGGCTTTTGGATACCTTTTTTGGCAGTGATGCTTTTTTTTGGGCCTAAAGTGTAGGGAACTCAGATGTTCAGGCTGTTGAATTGTCCACTCTTACCCATGGTTGACTCAGGACCACAGTTGGGCCTATTTCCCACATCAGAATCCCTTGCCCAATTTTAGGGCACCTGGCAAGATGAAAAACTGCAAAAAAGTACGGATCTGACTGTCAATGTCAATCAAGCCCTTTTTGATACCGTTGGATATAGGACCATTGAGCGAAATCTAGCACTTGCAAGCAATAGAAATGTTAGCAGGTTGTCTCTCAGCCACCGATTTGCATTTGTTTACTGTAGGAAGCTTGTTCTGTATATACTATACCAAAATTAGGTATAGTGTGCAGAGTCCAGTGGAACCCCAAAGGTAGGCAGAGGTAAAAGTAGGTAGCACCTTACTCTATTTGTGGAAGTGTAGGCGAGCCGGAAGACTTTATCACAGGGTAGAGTTAAGCATTTGTTGTACACTCAATCAGCAAATGAGGTAACACACTCGAAGACTGAACTCAGACCAATTTTGTTTGTATAAAAATAGTTATTTTATTTCTAGAGCCAAGCCTGGCACAGGTAAGTGAAATAAATGCTTTGCAAAATATACCAAATATTATGCAGTGTTTACAAGTGAATGCAAGTTCAAATGCAGTTGTTTAAAATACAGGTAAGTCAAGGTATTGAAATACTGTACAGATTACTTTATAGATTACTTTTTAAGTTATGTTTTCTACTTAGTGTGATATACCTAGATACACACTGGGACATTTCCTAGAGAAAACCTAAGTAAAATCAGTTTTGCTCAATTGTAATTTTTCAAGTTTCCATACAAATCAACTCCACACTTAGAAAATTTTCCAGAGAAAAACAGGCAATGTATTCCTATGGAGAGAAATAAACTTATCAGATAACAGGTAAGTAATTGGTCTTTTGGGTTGAGTTTCTGAGGTTAGAATAAGGGTTCCCCGCAGGGTCAAGGATGCACTCCATAAACACCGTCAGCGGCACTAGGGCTGCCGGGTGCAGAGTGCTGAGGCCCAATGGGGGATCGGGGGCCTCCGGTTGGTGGCTGCTCACGAGCACGCCACAAGGTTGTGTAGGTTGTGGGAACAAAGCTCCTAGGGTTTAGCTCATGGCAAAGGGGATCCAGTTTAGCACAAAAGGCGCACCCATAGCAGCACAGGAGCGGCCGGGTGTAGGGTGCTGTTTTGGCGTCGGGTGCCCTGTTATCTATGGGGAATCTCAGTTTTGGTTTTTAGCTGCAGGCTCGGTCCAGGAAGACTTCTGGGAGGAACCAACAGCTGGGCAGGTAAGTTGGGGGGCTCAGGATGCACCTCAGGTTCTTTCCATCTAGGACGCAGGGTGGCTGGATACAGGGGTGTCTTTTGAGGTTGGATTTCACCTTACTGGGCCACTTGCGGTTGGAATGGAGGGATCTCCGTGCAGAGGCTGCAGGTGACGTCGGGGAGTCCTGGAGGGGTCAACCCACGGTGGGCTTGGACTCTGGAGTGCTGGGGGAACTCGCTGGGACCGGTGGGCCACTTTAACTCGGGCCGTAGGCGACACGGGCAGTGGTGGTTCCAGGCGTCTGGTTTCTTTGTCCTCAGCAGGCTCAGTCTGTCTTGGGAGTTTCTTTTGAATAGAGCTGCTGTTCACAGGAGATCCGGTCTTTGTGGAAGGCAGTCAGTCCTCCCAGGGTTATGGAGGTTGCTGGCTGCTGGACAAGGTTACTTTTGGTGTGGGATCTCTGGAAACTGCAGACTGGCTGGTAGGGCTGGGGCCAAGTCGGTTCTCTGCAGTCTCCTCTGCTGGGCGTCTTCTTTCATCCTTCTTTGTAGGTTGCGGGTATCTGCCTTTTTGGTTTCAGGGCTGCCCCCTAAATACTGCATTTAGGGGGCGTTTTAGGGGTCTCTAGGTTAGTAGCCGATGGGCTTCTGACCTTTGGGTGACTACACCCTTTGTGTTCTCACCCCGCGTGGGTGATTGGGGACAATCCCTAACCCTGATTGGAGAGTGCCTGCCATCTGCAAGACGGTGGGCACTGAAGAGTGGGCTTCCCCTCGCCTCCCCCACCTGAGGGGTGGCAGAGGTGGGCACACCATCAGGACTGTGCTAATTTTTCCTGCCTGTCTTCCTGCCGAAAAGGAGGGTAGACAGGAAGGGGGCCTGCTCCTGATAGCAGGAGAGGCTGGGAGTAGCATTACAAAGGCGGCAGGGCCTTTGAAGCTCCCCTGACATAGATGGCTCTTCCTGGGCCGGGGGAGGTGTGACCACCTCCGCCCAGGGGAGGCATTTTCTGGGCTCGGTGAGCGAGGGCTCCCATCCTAGGGGTACAGAAACCGGTCTTGTGGTGGCTGGCTGGTGTGTACCAGTCGGGGAACCCACTAGACGCTACCCGTTTTTCAGGGGGGAATCTCTAAAATGCCCTCTATGTACATTTTTCATTAAATCCTACTCTGGCATGTGCTGAGAATTTTGATACCAAACTTCCCAGTGTTCAGCAAAGCCATTGTGGTGCTGTGGAGTTCGTAATGACAAACTCCCAGCACCATATACTCTTAATGGCATTACTGCACTTACACAGTCCAAGAATTGGTCTAGACACTGTAGGGATACAGGACTCAAGCACCTGTACCCTCACCACTGGTATAGTGCACCCAGCTAGAGGGGTGGCTGACCTATGCCAGGGCAGTAGGTTGTAGGCATGGCACACAAGGATGTGTGCCATGTCGACTCTTCATTTTGTTCTGCACCAAAACACACAGCCTGCAGAGACCGTTTGTATGTAGAGGTACAGGGCCTCTAAGGGTGGCACAATAAGTGCTGCAGCCCTTAGATGCCTTCCCATGCCACAGTGCCCTTGGTACCTGTGGTGTCCCTTACAAGGGGCTGACCTGTGGCCAGAGAGTGGCAATTGGGTTTTGTTTTCAATGCAGTTTTAGGGAAAGAACATAAGCCCTGGGTACACTCAAAGTACATCAGCAGTTTAGCAAAAAGTAGGGGCAGCCATGCAAATAGAGGGCGCTTTCTTACAATGAAGTAGCTAGAAGCATACTGAACAAGTTCTTGGAAGTACGATCTTTCCCACCCGAGCTGAAAATCTACTGTTGGACCACAACTCTCGAAAAACTTTGACCCATTCCCTGGTAACATTTTCAGAAGAGCAGTTTTTGCTCAACTCCCCTAATTGTACTGAGGAGGGATTTTTCCTCTGTAAACGAACAGCACATCTTCTCTTTAGCAAAATTAGGCACTAAGGTGCACAGAGCTATAGCTAGTACATGGAACATTGTGATGCCAGAGCTTTGGAATCCCGGCATTCATGGCAGATCGACCCTTAGCAGTCCATTGTTGGTCTACAGCTAATAGTGTTCTTCTGACATGGGTGCTTTTTATTGAGGGTAAATAATTGTTATTGAGATGTTCAGGAACTATTTTGTGTGTTTTAATTCCAAATGACTATGATATAAACTGTGTAGGTAAATTTAGCATTGTAGTTTGGCAAAATGATTTGTTTTGATGAAGCGCCAATTGTGTGCTTATAGGCAGTTAGTTCCCATGCACTTTTCTGACGCTTCCACTAACCTTTTGTATATGTTCCTTTCTTTAGGTTAATTCAGTGTCAGAACAACGGAGGAAAGCTATTTTTTGTTACGGATATCCCAGAATTAAACATGGATGAGCCAAATGACTTGAAAGACACCATTGTCCTTCGTGAAGCTTCCCCCCTTGAGTCTTTTTCCACTGATGGCAGCGCAGGACTTAAATCTGTGCTATCCGCAGGTCGACCCCAGGGTACCAGCTGTGAAATGTCAGAGAAGCCCATGGTCACCTTTAAGGAGAACATTAAACCTAGGGAGGTGAATCGTGAGCCAGCGCGTAATTTCCCCTCACGGGAGTTGTGCAAAAATGGCAGGGACTTTGGAAAAGGACTGAATGGACCCATCAACAAGAATGATGTCAAAAAAGACAACAAGCGGAAGAACGATATGAAAAGGAATGGCCTTGATAAAGTCCCGGATGCAGGAAAGCAAAGTATTGCTGTGCAGGTAAACCATAGTACATTATATCTTCTACAAATTTTCTTGTTATAGTTTTTGTGCATCATCTCTCCTTGCTCAGGTTCTCCCAAAACCTCTACCAGAAGCTGATATTTGCACTACTTTAGTTTGAAGCACAGGATAATGACAGTAGCTCACTGTTGCTTTTTGGCAAGGCACAGATGTGCTGATGAACACTTCTAACATTCCCCAACATTTGTATTCTGCCCAAGTTCAAGAGTGGATCCTGAACATTTCAACAGTTGCTCCCACGCATCAACATTTGGCCAAGGTCATAACTTGTGATAGCCTTGCACAGACTCCAGAAGTGATGGCAGGGATCCATATATAGGCGCCACCCCTGCGCACGAATGTTAGTTCCTTTTTTTCTTGCTTCCTTCAATTTGGATTTACAGTGCCACTCGTGCACTTTTGTGTGTTTTTTTTTTTTTTTTTTTTTTCTTTTCATTTTTTTTTTTTTCACAAAATTAATTTTTGTATGACCATGTACCAGACTATAAATTACTATACTACAGTCTTCAAACTGTGCCCCAACTGCATGAAACAGATTTCAGTCGTGGACCTACTTGACATCTGTCTGTGGTGTTTAAGGTCCCAGTATGATACTGTCCTTGATGCACCCGAAGGCTATTACAGAGCACAAGGCAAATCTGTACGTCACTGAGCACAAGCAACAAGGTAGATCACACCCCTGTTTTGGGCCCAGGCGTGCTCCAGGTCTCTGTCCTGAGGTAAAATGAAAGACCGGTTGTACCATAGACATAAGTCCAAACGTTATTGCTGCTGCCGTCACTCCCACTCCATCAAGAAGTTGCGCAGTCTGTACTTGAAGGATCTAAACCCCTACTCCATGTGCGATTTAGAGCCTGTTCCTATTCTGGTTCCAGTTTGCCCGACTTGTCCATGTTGTAGCTGTTTGGAATGATTCCGGGTCTCTCTGGAGCTCCTTTGGGGCCCCATGGATCTGCCATGGTCCCCAGTCAGGCCTCTCCTAGTGGGACCTACTCTGGTCCCTGCTCGACCACCAGTGCCAGATAAAACCTCAACACCTGTGTTGCATGGCACACTGGTTCCAACTTTGAATGCCTGGCTCCGCTCCTGATGTGTCGATTTTGGATCAGACCCCAATGCCAAATTTGGATCTGGAAACGTTTTCAGCTCAAACGCAGTCAACACTATGTTTAAAGATAACAAACGTTCAACTACTGGTGTGGGAGAAATCCCAGACAGTGGCACGACATTAAAACCAGTTTTACCGAAGACCAATTGCAGGCCTCAAAAAATGTTCTGCATGATGTGGAGTAGGCAGACCATTTGCTTTCCCTCTATTATAATGATGACCTGTATTTAAATGTATAAGATACTAGAAGCGCATTACTCAGTGGCTCACAGGAGCAATGCCCAAACAGATTACTAGCTCCTGGATAAGAGACTGTTTCAAGAAGTTCAGAATATAACTCGAGACATCTAGCACATAATGACTAGGAGGAGACTACCACAGTGACTGGATGGACCTTGGGTAATATTGAGCGTGTAATATTGAGCTGTAGATTCTTATTGGAGGCAGCACAGTTAAAGAAAATAAGGAAAGCTTTCCTGAGTTAAGGAGCTATTGGGAGGGAGGGTTTTAGGTGTGTCACAGAAAATGGACACAAGTGTAGACCGTCCAAAAAATTATGGGAAGCAGTAATCTGCATAAAGGGGCAGATAAGAGCAATGAATATGGACATGTGAATCACCTTATGGCTAAATTGAATTAGCCTTATTTTCAAGCAGGGAAATAAGCCAGGTAGACTCTTAAAACCATTAGTAGTCTGCGTCCGCCAAGAGCACTGGCACCTGATGACTATATGGCAGCCCTTTAGAAGCCCTTTAGTACCCAGCTCATGCTGTTGAGTCTTTCAAGAGGTAATGCATGAAGAAAAGGTCAGCCCCACGATATCAGAATACATTGCCCCACCTGTACTAAAACCTGAAAAGCTACCCACCTATTGTACCAATTCTCAGCTGTTCTTGTAGCTCAATGCAGATGCCAAAATAGCCACCAAAATGCAGTAATGTCATACCCAAGCAATGAAGAGGGACTTAGCACTATGAGCAGTCTGGCACTATGAGGAGTCTGCAGGGTCTTTCTGATTTTGTATACACACATACATTTGCATGAGCAGCTACAAAATGACCCAGCACAAATTATTTTTTATTTACTGGTCATGGATTCATTGGTAAATTGAAAAAGAAAAGAAATTACAAGTAGTATGAAAGCGTTTTTGGGGTTTTTATGGTGGGGACTGTCAATTTGCTACTTGACCCTTCCCCCACCCCCCAATCTAAAAAAAAAAACAATGGAAAATGGGCTCGGGAGGGAAAAGTTGTTATAACGATGACACCCTGTAACTTGTAATCCAAGTAGGTTTATTCACAGGTAGTATCAGTAAGTCCTTAACAACTGGTAGGTCATCATTAACAGGTATATATAGTCCTGTAGGGCAGCCTGTACGTGATAAATAACAGCCTCACCAGGGGCAGCCTGCTAGCTGCTCAGCCCCTCTCACCAACTGTCACTCCTCATCCAGTCACCCAGGAATTCTACTCAAGGTTCACTCACCAACATTCCATACAGAAGACACACACACACAGGCTGAGCAGCTAGAGCAGAGAAACATGGGGAATAAAACATCATGTAACAATACTACATATCTCTTCCCTTTTGAACAGAAGAATGAACGAAACCAAGACATAAACTATAAACATAAAAATACAGCAATAATAAATAGTGCACAACCCAAAGATGAAGGAAACCACGTCCACATCATAAAGTGGAAACTAATTATATAAAACAGTCAAAAGCCCAGACCCAGGGATGACGGGAACACCGCACCACGAGAGGAAAAGGAACCAAAGACAAGAAGGAAAGATGGATACAGAATACAATACCCACCCCCTCCTCAAATGTGGCGGGGATTCTGCTCATGCACAGAACTATGCACAGGAAACCAGGACCTCAGTGAATTGTGGTGTACCAAAAACTCACCTCAGTACCCAGAACCCCTATCCCAGTGGTACCCAAACTATTTTGACCTGTGGCTACCTTGAACTAATTGGCAGTTGGCCGTGGCTCCCCACCATTTTTTTACTGGCGCACCGGGGTGCCGCGACGCACACTTTGGGAACCACTGGTCTACATGAAGAATCAAGCCTAGACATGATGAAGGATTCAGAGAGTAGCCATCACCATCATAAAACTTTATTTGCAATCCCAAAGATCTTATAAAGTACATCTCAATGCTAGAGAAAGGCTCAAGGAACTCTGTGGCGTTACAAGAGGTTTACGTGGGGTGGGCTCTGATGAACCCAAGATGGCTCACCAGATCCCATCTAACCAGTGTTTTAAGTGGGCTGGGTCCTGCCTGTGCAGGTCTAAAAAGCAGGTGTCAAGATGGGTCCCTGTCGGGCTCTCCATTTTTGCCTTCAGCCTCAGGATGAAAAAAAAAAATCTTAACTCTGTAGCAGTCACTTCACTGCCTTTGAGGTAACTCCAAAGAGACTCATCATAAAGTTTCTAATAAAAATAATAATAATAGTTTTAAAGTTTTTAAGTAAATCGTCTTAGAAGAATAAACGATACGCCCATCTCTGAAAGAGTTATTGGTCTTCAAGGAAAAAGGTCACTTGCTGATTCCCGTTTCACCACAAATGAAGGACGCGTCTCTCAGTAAATGAATTTCTGTCCGAGAATAAAAGGCTGGTTACTCGGTGATTATTCTTATCAGAAAACAAAGTTCTTTCAATCACAGAATAACATACGGCTTTCTTGAAGTTATTCGTGTGAGGGACGAGTATACTGATTTCTCGGTGCTGTTGCAGTCAGACAATAAAATGCTCACCTCTGCATTTCCGAAGGATGCCTCGTTTAACTCTATGCTGCTCTGAAGCCAGAGATGTTTCTATCTAGCCAAGCCCCCCAAGGGGGTCCGATTAAAGAGGCGCCCTTGATCTGGGGAGTGAACACTCATCTGGGCCCATTAGCTGTAATCAGAGACCCCCTGCACGGGAGGCCTCGCCCTAGCCGGCCTTATTTGCAAGGACAATGGGAGTCCAGTAATGAGCAGCTTGCCACTGGGGTAGCAGGAGCAGGTAAGGCGCTGGGGCTGATGAGCGCGCAGCCCTTAATGGAGCCATTTAGATGCAGAGGGCGAGGGCTGGGATCACATGACCTGGCAGCACAAAGGAGGGGGAGAAATTGCGGCTGCAATTTCCACAACCCACATCCTGAGCGGCGGCGCCCCTGGCTTCTCATCACGGCGCACTGGAGTGCCGCGGCGCACACTTTGGGAACCACTGCCCTATCCGACTAGCATCCGTGTCTCATTCGTTCTCCGTAACATCTCGAAGCTACCAATGATTAGACAACCTAGAATATGCGACTTAGAGTACTCTCCGGAATGGTGGGAATCAGAAACACCTTTTCGTTATTATTCTCATATCAGTCCACAACAAGAGTAATCAGTGAGACGGAAAAGTTTAAAATGTTTATTTTTAACTACGTGCTCTAAGGTGCAGTACTTTGGCTAATATAAGCAGGCAAATGATTAAAAACAAAACCATCAGCATTGTTACAATACCATAGAAAATGAAGGGAGAAATCATAATAAAAATGATGTGGAAACAAGTCCTATAATACGTTGTGAACCACCCTCCCTTGGCTAGTATGCTTGTTTTATAAACTAATAGAAGGTCTCTAGGTTTGAATGGGGAACCCCATACCTCAAAGATCAGCGCAGGTGAATCACAGCTCTGCTCTGTGTCTGGAAAGGTTTTCTCCAAGTGTCTGAATCGTGCATGCAAAATGCAATATTGACCTTGACGGCTTCTGCACACAGTGTTCAGACTAAGGTCACGGTGCACGTCTAGGGATGTGAACAGACCGTTCTCATGTGAAGAACAAGCAAGCAGCTTTACTTGTAATAACAGCTACCTGTAGTGTCGTGTGCAAAAGCTACAAAGTGGCAAGATGGCGTTTAGCTTCTAAAACGCTTATGCTAACTTAGCAATGTGTGTACATAAAACCCCATCCTCACTACACCCTCCTTTGATCTGACCACGAACAGAATAGGGAAGCAATGTAGGAACGCAGAGTTCAAGTTCGGTTGAGACAGAATCAAGTTCATGTATTGCCAAGCCATATAATTGGTAGTGAAAGTTTGAAAAATGTGTTGGGAGAAAGAAAAAAGAAAACATCACCTCAGGGGCAGTATACAGCCCAATGTGGAGTAAAAAAGAAAAGTTAAACATCTTGATTAGGACGTGTGGAAGATGGACAACTGCCAATTTAATCCATCAGCGTGTAGGCACAATAAGTTGCAACTGCCTCCAAGAGGAAGTCATTATAATGTTCAGTAAAAGAGTCAGCCATCCAGTCAAGTAAAGTAAATGAACATACATGTTCTTAGATAACCGGAGCCTCTAGAACTATCAGAGGACAACTTGCGTGTTCTTCAAGGTAACTTCTCGCCAAGAAGTTAAATGCTGCCGCATATATATCCCTATTCCCTAGGACTCCATGCGCCGCTCCACAGGCCATAATCCCGATACCAGAACAGTCCAACTCATGAGCCACTAAGGGACTCATTAGTCGATCATAATCCGGGGCAGGAGACTCCGTGTTCGACAGGCACAAATCCAGAGCCCATTCGAATGGACAATCTAGTCAATGGAAATGTTATGCCGACTGGTCCTCCGGAGCAGGTTGATGATTGAGGGGTCCACCTCTTGATCTAACCGAGCCTGATTGCCGTAACGGCACAGGTCAGCGGAAGGATCAAGTGAGGGCAGGAAAGGAAGGGAACGCCAGGGAGGGAGATCTGTAAGGAGAAAGAACAGAACACACACCGGTAAGGAACACCTCAAACATGTAAGAATCAACACTTGTTTTCTGAACCTGCTAGATCCCCAGCCCCTATACCTGTAAAGGAAAATAAAGATCCATTCTAAGATGGCGACAGTAAAGTAAAGTTGAGTGTTGGTTGAGAGGTGGGCGAACCTTGCTTGCGGTGGGGGTTTTTCTGTAGCAACGAGAAACAAACTATGATCAACCCCACAACATGATCCTACTCTGGGTAATTAGGCCCTACAGCACGAATCAGCACCTACCCTCCACTTGACTCCACCGTGCATCACAGGGGTAGAGCGTAGCCCTCTACCACTCGGAAAAACCCCTGTTAAGATAGTCAGAGAAGACACCCTTTAGACAACATGACAAGGTGTTGCATCCAAACTACTGCAGGCCCACATAAAGCATTCACCACACTCTTTCATTTGTGTGCTACAGTCACTGGTAGCTTAATTCAGTGTATTTCATGCAACGCTGGCAGTGTATGGCACTGCTCTACAAGTTTCTTTGGTCTGCGATCTCTGGTCGCACTTGACCGTTTAATAGGGCTATGGTCAGATTCAGGCAATACGCCCCCACCCTTCCGGCCGACAAAGCAGGCCGAACAAATCCACAGTGAGAGCCTCGCTCTCTCCGCCTGCCGACAATTGCAGGCCGATTAAATCCACAAAGTTCCTTCGCCCTTTAGAACCCTGAAGGTTCTTCAGCCAGCCTCCGTGTGAGCGTCAGCTCCCACACGGTAAATCCAAAAGACTGTTGGTGCAAGCACCCTTACCGTACCCTCGGTACCGGACCTGGGACAAGGATCGGTCGATGAAGACTCCACGAACGAATTTCCGACATCGGGACGCTGCGGACTTCCTGCTTTATGCGTCTTGATCGCGTAGTCTCGCGAGACGCGCTAGGCATCATGGGAGGTGTAGTTCTGGCGGCGCGGCGAGCGAACGGCTCAGTTTCTCTGCCAGCGCTCGCCAGCTGGTTCTTGACAGGAAAACAGGTTGCATGCAAGTAAAGTATGAGAAACGGAAGGATAATCCATAGGCTACGCTCAAAGTGGCCAGTGGTAATCAAGCATCCGGTTGCGTAGTTGAAGCAGCCGGGGCAGGCTGCCGTGTAATACATATCGTGCAGCCATTGCGGAGCAAGCAAACCAACAGCAGCACACCAGCAGTCAAGGCGAGAATCAACGGAATCCTGCCGAAGACGCTGGAAAAAATAGAATGAAAAAATGCCGGTATCACACCAAATATTGTTTGGAAGGAACCCACAACTTTGAAAAAATGCACCAAGCCAGTTGACGAGGCATTGAATATAGTATGAATCAGAGCACCGAAATGAAGGGGGAGATCAGTATTCAAAAGCGCATGCACCTTGGTGCGTGTGTTTGCTACGTGAAGGACAAATGTTTCATGCGAGGAAGTCAGGGCGACTTTTTTTTGAGACAATGGAGCCCTTATTCTGCTCATCTTGTTGAACTCTGCTTTCAAGGTTGGGATGGAAGGCCAGATGGATACATCTAGTCTCCCATGCGGGGGTGGGAAAAGGACATTTTTACAACAGACTACGCGTTGTGAGACAGTTACAGTATACGGAATCCCCACTAGCAGCCCGCAGCATGCCTTATTATTTAAGAGCAAATAACTACCGTTAGCTAATAACGTAAAAGTGGGTGTAATTGCTGGCACGGGCTTTCCCGTCAGAATGCAAGCTAAATTCGGTGCCTGAACGTTGCATGTGCCATGCAATTGGATGTTCCTACAGACTACTGAGTGATCGGGTGTGGAAGTGCATTCCTCTCCTTTTAAATAAACTTCTTTACTCTCTCTCATGCATCTTTATGTAAATGGGAGTGACCAAACTTCATGCAGGAAAGCGATACCCAATGGTTCGTACCTGCCTAAGGCATAGTGTTTCATGCATGAACTGAACTTACACAATGGAAATGGTAAAGGGATAAGTCCATGGATAAGCCACACAGCTGAGTTTGATTCGGCCACAGAGAAAGGTAAAGGCTCCAACTTTTCAATATGCAATAATGAGTATGTTGCATCCTTCATGGACTTGAACTGTTTATCAGTCAGATTAAATGGCAGGAATAACGATTATTTGTTCATCAGGGAACTTTCCCAGCCTTCAGTGTTTGTAAAGTCCATTCAAACTGCATTATAGAACGCAATTGATTTTGACCACGGTATAAAACAGACATATCATCCTGTACAATATCCACAACAGATGAAACAATATTATCTATCGTGTAAATTCTGGAAGAAAGGGTGTTAATGCTATTATCGATGACAGCTAGCACTTTTTCTAAATTTTTTCTAAATTGACTTGATCAATAGCCTTTAATCTAGAAGCAGCTTCAATTTGAGATAATTTCCAAACTTTGTTGTAAACAGCATACACCCATCTTTTGGACCTGCCACCCACAGGCCCTCTAACAAAATCATTCAAATCTACCTTGTCATTCAATTTGGATAAATGAAGTTTATCCAAATGAAGATGCCAAGGTGGAATGTTGCAGCCAGGTTTGACATAACTTTCCTACAGAATAGGTAGTAACCGAATGGGAAGATTCAAATCGGGGGTCCACCCTAACCTGTGTATAGCTGGGGTATAGACCCAGAAAACAATGTGTGACAGGAATCTGAACTTTTCTGCCATATTAACCATCCTTCAGGATCTAAGTTGGAAATGTTGAAGGATGTATTAGTAATGAATGACTGTAATTCATCAAGGGACAACTCTGTGTGATTATCCCATTTCGGATAAGCGCCCAGATCAGGAATAGTAAGGGAATTCATTTTTTTAGAAGTAGCCAATCCAAAGCAGGTGGTTTGAAAAATGGTAGAATTCAAAAACATGTGGTTTGGGATAAGGCATGCATGATGCAGAGCTTCTGTACCTTGTACCTGCCATGCTTTAGAACCCTAAACAGATTTAAGATCAATAGTATTTTTCCACAGCTCATAGCCCCCTATAGCCAATTCATCCATAAAGGACTTGGAATACAATAATTTAGTTTGGGTCAGTCTAACTTTGGAAGCTGACTCAGCGGACATTTTGAAATAAAAGGCTTCAGGGTCAGATACACTGAAATCAGTAAAATATGTAATTTTTTTCTCTAGATTTCTGGAGCTGCCTTCAATTGGTGCTGGACAATGTTCCCATTGTGTATAATTGACGATATTTCTAAATGTATTAGCTTTATGCAGGAAATGATTGCCATAGTGTTGGTAGCAAAACAACTCTCCATAATTTGCGGAGTCTAAATATAAATCTTCAGCATCAAAAGCAGCATAATATTTCAAATCAGAAAAAAGAGCCTCTACGGCTTGGACATCCCAATCATCAGAGCGTATGTTTTGTTTCACAACATCCCCCATAGAAACACGAAGTACATTGGGGACATTGATGACCTCTGTGGGACTATGAATTTGAAATTTGACAGCATCCCATACAATCCCATCCAACACAGGCCAGGCAGTAATATTTACAAAAGTCTGGTCCCTCTTCATGAGGAGTGGGGAGCCAAAGTTCCATCAATTAATCGAATTGTAGATCTTTCGGTGAGATAGTGTCCATTTACTAGACGAAAAAATACAACCACAAATCCAATTGACATAAACAAAAAAATAGTTATGAGCACCAGCCAAATATAAGTCCACGGGGGAATTAAAAAATGTCTTTTAAACCAAACCGCAAAAATATAAATTTTCGATGGGGCGTTGGAAGTTAGAGTTAGTGTCAAATGAAAAACTGGACTGGTCAACTGCACTTCATTGTAAACCAGGCAACGACACATCAGTGGGATAAGTATACTCAGTATCTTCAACTGGAACGGTGGAGTCCATAAAGGATTAGTAACTGTATGCATCTCGCTGGCAACGTCCGGCCTGTTGGTATTTGCCGGAGCCAAAACTGAATTTCTCAGCATTGCTGTACAAGAGAACGCTGGAGTCCTACTAAGAAGAATCGTCCACTCGTTGTAGTTTGACATTGTCAATGGAGATTTACCTGTTATCCTTGCGACCAGGAAGTGGAGGTAAAAGGACTGTTCTTGTTCCCTGTTCCCTGTATGCCAAGCTCTGGAACTGGAGCACAATAAGAGCGGCCGAACTCCTCCTTGTTCTCCACCTTCTCACGAACCAGGTCACCAACTCGAGGTAGCCAGCTGACTACCGGAATCTGAAGTGCAGCATCAGTTGTGGAGGGCAAGTGTTCCTTTGCAAGTCTGTCTCGAATCTCTTGTAGATTCTGTAATACAGCAGAATTATCATGTATGTCAAAGGGTGCGGCCGCCGCCGCCATGTCTAGCCCATCAAGGTCCGGGACAAACATCTTTATGCCAAAGAACATTTCGTATGGGGTCTGCCCACCCAGAGACCTTCTAGGGAGATTATTTAGTACACGTTGAACGCTATACAACTGGGCCAACCAGTTCCTGCCAGTACCTAAAACCCTAGCTGTCAGAGATTGCTTTAAGTCACGGTTCATTCGTTCCACAACGCTATTGCCCCCAGGCCGGTATGGAGATGAAAATTTGACTTGGACCCCCAAAGATCTCATGGCATCCTTGTACGCCTTGGAGGCAAACGCTGGACCCTGGTCAGAATGAAGGGTACCACATGCAAAAATTCCCACAAAGACACGCAAATCCCTGATGACAGTTCAAGCATCAGCACTCCGTTGTGGCAGACCCATTGAAAATGTGTGCACGAATCCACTGCAACTAATATGTACTTATACGCAGTATCAGAGGAGAAAGGACCGCATTGATCTAAATAAACACACCCAAGTGGTTTATTGGATATGTACAACTGTGTTTGAGGTGGACGCGCAGCAGTCGAAGGTGTAATCTGCCGGCGTATGTCACAATTAACGACATAAGCACAAGTCTGTTTATACAATCCGCGCCACCAGTAACGTTGTAAGATAGTAACAGTCGCAGAAACGCCGGCATGGGCAGAAGCCATACCTTTGTGAGTGGCTGTTATCAAGGAAAGCCCGCAGTCCGCTTTGGGAATCAATCTGTCACCAACGTCGTTAATTTTCACATAAGGAACTTTATCAAGACTTAAAAGATAAGAGTATTTCGTAGGGAAACCCAGAGGGTAATTATCACCCTTCTCTGTTGCAGCAATTGCTGCCAAGATGTCATCATCAATCTTACTTTTGGATCTTGTAACTGCTGCTTCTAGATATGTTGCCACTGCTGTTTTCGCTGCCTCGTCAGCTAAACTGTTGCCAACAGCGTGGACATCTACGCGTTGGTGCCAAAGAGTGTGAATTACATTCACAAGCGGCAGACGTTGTTTAAGTTCTGCGACTCGAACCCAAAGCATTTTATGCTTGATTGTGCTACCTTTGGAATCACGATACTTATTTTAAGACCAAAAGAATAAATTGTCATTGAAAGACTGAACAAAGTAAAAAGAGTCACTCACTATAAGAGTAGTCACTCCAGGGTCCGCAAACTCCAGTGCAAGCACCAGAGCACGAAGCTCTGCCAACTGGGCGGTACAATCACCCAATGTCTGCGTGTGCACGACATCAGACTTGAATTCACCATTCACAAAAGTACCTGCCACTATTGCGCAGGCCGCCGAATAAGCATGCTTGGAACTAGTCGCCAGTTGCGCCGAACTGTCCGTGTAAATGACACAATGGTAATCCTCATTCGGGCACAAAGACAGAGGAGCTGAATGAACAAATTCACACTGCAAATACACCGGAGTCTGCAATGAGGCATCAAAGATGTAAGTGACATCCGGAGACGTCAAAGAAGTGGCCCATTGTATCCAACGCGGATGCAAAGCTTTAGAATTTGGTACACTGGCTTTCGTTAATGCATCTAGGGCAGGATACGGTGTGACAACCAACATGCGTTTCCCTTGCGACAGCGCTCTCTCTTTCAGAATCGCCATCTGCACTGCAGTCAAAACCTTTTCGACAGTGGAAAAGCTCATTTCAGCCGAAGTGTACAGGTGTGATTTGTAAGCAATGGGGACTGTATCGCCCTCATTGAACGTTAAGTACATGAAACCCACTGCACTGGGCACAATTCTTATTACCAGGTTTGTGTGGTTATCACGCGTCAGTAGGTATTTAGAAGCAAGAAGATCAGCCTGCAAAGATTGCAGGTTACCTGAATGTTCTGGCAGCCAGTTCGATTTGGAAAAAGTTGGTTGTACCAAGGCATATAGCAGCTTGATACGCTGGGCATATTCGGGAATGTAAGTACGCCCGAAAATCAGAAAACCCAGCAAAGATTGTAGTTTTTTCAGAGTTGTTGGAGCGCGCAAACATGCACACTTCTCCAGGAAGTGAGGTGCTAAACCTCGACCTTCGTTGTTGAGTTCATAGCCCAAAAACAACACTGTATACTCTGCAATGTGTGATTATGTGCAAACCTAACAATGATGCGGTCAACGGGACACAGATGTGGCCATAATTCGTCTGTGAGATAGATATCATCAACATAGGACTACGCATCGGGGTCAATGCTCTCTAACGTAGACTACATGTGCGGCAAAGACACCCGGACTGTTTTTGTAGCCCAAGGCTAATCTTTTAAACTGTTTCTGTTTGCCGCCGGAAGTAAAGGCTGTCCATTGACTAATAATAGAAGACAGGTTATGGCTATAAAAGTCATTGGAGATGTGAAGTGTGGTTTTAAACCTTTTTCTCACAAGACTATCAACGAGGGCAGAACTGTGGGTATTCTGTACCTCACAGGTCCGACAATGAGATTTCAAATGCCGGTAATCCAAAACTAGGCAGTACGACCCATCAGGTTTGGTTACAGTGAAAAGAGGATTATTCATGGGTGACACACGTGTTTCAATTACACCTTGATGTTCCAATTGTTCAAGGATTTCTGTGACGTGACATCTAGCTTAGCGGCGCATGGGATATTGGGGTTGTGGCTGCGGCTGCGGCATAGATCGTAATGGAATCTCATGGCTAGGCGACAATTTATCCCACCCAACCTGAGTATGGTATAACGCCGGAGCAAGCACCTGTGCCCACTCTTCTGCAAAGTTCTGAGCTTGCTCCTTCGGCACAGTGTGCGCGAAAGATGGGAGGATTACCTCCTCCCCTCTGGGAGCAGCCAAAACGAAAGCTGGGGGCCAGTCCGTGTGAGAAAGTGGCTCTGTATATACTATTTCCAAATAGGTACAGGGTGTACAGAGTCCACAGTCCTCAGAGGTTTGGCAGAGGCTAAAGTTAGATATAACCTTACTCTCTAGTGGTAGCTTGGTCGAGCAGTAAGGCAGTATCAGAGGACAGTGTAAAGCATTTGTTGCACACACTCAGTCAGCAAATGGTCTCACACACTCAATAACTGAACTCTAGGCCAATGGTTTATATATAAAAAATATATGCTTGTTTTATTTTAGAACCAACAATAGGTATTAAAATATACTTTCTCAGAATGAGCTGCTTTATGTAAATACGTTTGCAATATGCAATTGACTTTTGTAGAAAGTTACAAGTGGTTGCAATAGGCAACACAATTTTTAAACACAATAATGCATTGGGTTCAATGGAAGTTTCAAGTTATTTGCAATATATTACTTTTAGGATTACTTTTGGGATTCCAGGACTGGATCCTAGATTCAGTCCTGGGTCAGTACTTAGAAAAAAGTGATAAAAGTAGACTTAGTCACTGTTATGATTTTTAGACAATAGTTTGCTATTTTAAAAGTTGATACTAAGAAAATATTTCTTAGAAAACAGTCAATGATTCCCTATGGAAGAAAATTCATGTTGTAGGTGTAGTATGTTCTCGTTACTTTTGTAATCCAGTACTGGGTGACTAGACTCAGTACTGGAACCTTTATCCAAAACAGGTAAGTAATTAAGTTTTCACAATTTATACGATTTTTAAAGAATATTTAAAGTTTGCAGAAATCGACACTGGAAGAAATTTCACAGAAAAAGTCAATTGTTTCCTATGGAAGAAAATTGGGTTACTGGTAAGAACGGTTGTGAATATTTTTCAGGGTCAGTGCTGGGCACCAAGATCCAGCACTGGGAGCTCACTTAAGAGCAGGTGATTGTTTTTGTTACTCGGCTGATTTTTGGTGAATATTTTAAGTTTTGAAAAGTCCACACTTAGAAGAAATTTCAGGAAAAACCAGTCAATGTTACCCTATGGAGAAAATTGAGTTATCGGCTTTCAGGTAAGTACTCGACTGGCAAAGTTAAGGTTCTGGGCACAGACTCAGGGGTCTCCCAGGGTCAGGTAGGTTTAGTTGTTACACCCTCAGCGGCACAGGGGCAGCCGGGTGCAGAGTGAGTTAGGCCCAATGTTATCCTTTGGGAGGCAGGGGGGGGGGCCTTGGTTGGTGGCTGCTGACTAGCAGCCCATGCGGCTGTGGGAGCTGGGCATCTGGTCACTTGCTCAGGGCAAATGGGGAAGTAGATAGGTGCAAAGGTTACACTGCCAGGGCCACTCGGGCTGCTGGGTGCAGGGTGCTTTTGAGCCTTCGGGCGCTCAATTGATTTCAATGGGAAAGCTCCGGTTTAGAAAACTACTGCAAGCTCGGGGACGAAGATTCTTCAGGTGCCACCACCACTTCGCGAGGTAAGTTGGGTAGTTGGAGGATAGGTAGGTACCCAGGAGTTGGGCACAGGGGGCCGCGGGGCTTCCGGGTGCAGGGGTGCCTTTTGTTGTCTGGAAATCTTACCCTCTGTTCATCGCGGTTGGGGGGGGCACCTGGTTCTGAGGCTGCAGGCGTCAGGAGCGTCGAGGGAAGTCCTTGGGTGCCGGTCTCGGGGTCACAGTCGCCGTGGGGTCGTCCTCGTGGTCTTTGTTCACTCCGGCACAGGCCAGGCTTGGCGGGTGCAGAGTGTGTAGGGTTCGCGGTTCCGGGCTGATGCCAAGGATTAGAAGCTGATTTTGAGTAGAGCCTCTACTCAGGGGAGGTCCAGGTGCTTAGAGCCAAAAGTTAGCCAGGTCCTCCGGGGTTTGGGAGGTTGCTGGCCACAAGAGATGCCGGGTTGGAGCAGGTTCGAGGGCAGACAGGCCGGTAGGGCTGGGGCCAAAGCAGTTGGTGTCATCCTCTTCTTAGCAGCTGCAGGGCAGGTCTTCTTTCTTCTTGCTCTTCTTTGTATTTCAGAATCTGGAATCTGGGGAAGCAAGGTTCAGGGTGCCCCTAAATAATAGATTTAGGGGCGTTACAGGTAGGTAAAGGGCAGGGACCAATGGGTCCCTGTCCTGGGGTGGGTACACCCCCTATCCTGCCTCTCTTCTGTGGGAGGGGGTCAGTAGCCTAGTCCTGATTGGATAGGGCCTCCCATCTTCAAGATGGCGAGCGCCCGGAGATGTGCTTCACCTTGCCTCCCCCACCTGAGGGGTGGGGTTGGCAGGCTGGCACATCCCCTGTCCTTATTTGGGTTTTCCGGCCAGGCTTCCCACCAGAGTGGGGGGCTGCCAGTGGCCTGGGGAAGCTCACAGAGGCGGCGTGCCTTTGAAGCTTCCCCCTGCCCATCCTGGGGGAGGAGATCTAGCAGCTCGCCCAGGATGTGCATTGTTGCAGGCCCAGGAGAGCAGGGGCTCTCCTACCCAGGGGTCCAGCAACATGTCTGCTGTGTGGCAGCCTCCCAGGCCAGACGTGGATTGTAGGTTAGGTTTCAGGGGGGCATCTCCAAGATGCCCTCTGGGGTGCTTGGTACATTAAATCCCACACTGGCATCCGTGCGGGTTTAATGTGCTGAGAAGTTTGATACCAAACTTCTCAGTCTTCAATGTTGCCATTATAGTGCTGGGGAGTTCGTGTTTGACGAGCTCTCAGCACCATGTACTCTTAAATGGCAGTACTGCACTTACAGCGCCCAGGAATGGACCCGGGTACTGTAGGGGCACAGGGCTCATTCTCCTGTGCCCACACCACTGGCATAGGGGGGTGGCTGATGTATGCCAGGGCAGTGTAGGTGGTGGGCATGGCACACAGGGATGTGTGCCATGTCAACTCTTTGTCTTGTATCCAGACACTCTGCCTGCAAGGGCAGTGTGTGTGTGTGTCAGGGTACAGGGCCTCTAAGGGTGGCACAATGAGTGCTGCAGCCCTTAGAGGCCTTCCCTGGTCACAAGGCCCTGGGTATCAAGGGTACCATTTACCAGGGGCTGACATGTGGCCAGGGTTTGCCAATTTGGGTTTTAGGTTTTTAGGGAAGGAACATAGGCCCTGGGCACCTGATTGGCAGGAGTCCAGGGCACACTCAGTTAGAGTACATTCAGCAATTCAGCAAAACGTGGGGGCATACCATGCAAGAAAGATCGCACTTTCTCACAGTCCGTCTCTGCTAACAGAATGTCATAAGTAGAGGTCAGATTTTCCCAAAACATTCCTTTTATAGAACGTTGTATGTCACCTTCAATTAAAAGAACTATGTTCTGTAGTCTGTCAGGGGGAGCCACTCTAGTGTCAGCAGTTTCTACAGTAATGAACGTATCAGTTGCTGTCGCCTTCAAATATGGACGCAGTGCTTGCCGCACTAATGTAACTTCCGCCACACTGTCAAACAGCGTTAGTGCCCATGTCAGGTTCCGAAGCTGCTTTGATAGAAACAGATGAGACAGGACGCATGCCTGCGCCCTCCTGCTTGGAATAATTGGTTTTTCTGGGTCTAATTCTAAGAACCTCACGATCAGAGGAGACAGGACAATCGCCTGCGCTCCACCCCCACCCTATTTATACTGAGAATCTCAAGAATTATTGGAAGAGGGGATTCGGTTCCCATTACTTGGAACCCCCGGTGGGGAAGACTTAACGCTGCACAGGAGACCTTTGCTCCTGTTCGAGTATTTACTACACCAAACGAAGAGACTTTATACGTCCTTTGAGCCACACTGGGCTCTTTTAGGCTGTCCCCTTTGCCCCTGTCCTGATGAAGACCCGCATTGACTAAGACAGTAATGCCCCCCCTGGGTTGAAACGTCGACATATATCCCCTGGACCAGTTGAAAGACTCTGCACGAAGACCTACTTATTCAGTCTGCAGACAGATTCAAATATCTGTGTTTTTCTGGCCTTTTGAAAACAAGAATACTGCCAAAAGTCACCTTGTATATATTACGCACCCTCACTACAGCACTGAGCACCACGTCACCTTGTCACAAATTACAATTCACCTTTATGTTTTGACAGCCATGCAAATTATTGTGGGTATTTATAAATGACGTAATTTATAAAACTTTTGAATACCCTTTATGGTCTCGGTGTGTTACTTATGATAAATTGTCTTTCCTGTGAATACACCAATGACTGGTTTAATGGTTTAAGAGATAACTTATACCCGACAGAACCAATTGTTATTTATGTATATTCTCACGATCTGTGGCATACCTCGCTGATAGTGCAGCAACCTCCTTTTTCTGAAACGGGGGTCGCTGATGTGCACACTCTTCCTGCTTGCCTTTACCGTCAGCCGGGCGGGGCTGCTCACATCCTTGTTGGGCTCCCCGACCTTTGCCACGCTCTCCTCCACCGGACTGTGAGACCGATGTTTCCTGTGAAGAACGAGAACGTTGTTCAAGAACCTGAAATCTATCAGGAGACCTAATTCTAGTGCGATCGCGCAATTCATATGTGCGTTCAATTGTCACTTGTACTGGTGACGCGGGCCGATACCACTGTTTCTGTTGCTGCTTCCCCTGTTTCTTAGTTTTCCAATTTTGTTTAGGAAAAGCTGGAAGGTCGTCTTTAGGAGGCGTAACCGTCTGTGTTTGCGGTTGCGCTATTGTTTTAGCAAAAGGCTTAAGCTCTAAACTATTGCAGCCAATGGTCTTATAAGCCTCTGCAATAATTTTTGGTAACTATCGGGGTTTATCGACGTCGGCGACGAGGCGCAGTTCATTCGACACTTGAAAGTTAACCGCATCTCCCTTGACATTAGCAAGGATGAGATCCGCAACTACGTCGAACACACCGACAAGCCTCATTCCTAACTCGACCTCCGCCTCTGGACCATGTTGATCTTGAACACGCTTGATCACAGAGGGCAGTACTTCGAGTAGACTGCTGCAAACACTTTACCCCATGTCTGACAATCATTAACCTCTGGGACTAAGTCTTTCTGCAAACTAATGGTAAGGATCCTGTGTTTTTCCACCGGAGTAGAATTGGAAAATACTGCTTCCAGCTGGTCAAACTTCTCAGCAAGCCAATAAGGCATTTTGTCCTTATTCTGGGGGCGCTTGCCCATTACCGAATTAACCATGACTGGACTAATAGTGATCCCGGCTGGCCCAGCTGGTTGCGCCGCATCGCAAGGTGCCCCCACCTGGACATTGCGAGAAATGTATTGCACTAAAGCCCTATGTAACGTTATCAAGGCGGTATGGAGTTGACTTAAGTCATCTAGTGGGGCTTGCAAATAACGTGGATGTGGTGTAAACCCGGCCAATACTGGCCAAGTGGCCCCTGGAATGGACAAGAGACCCAAACGAACCGGTTTAACGGTGTGGGGGAGGGCGCCATTGAACCAAATACGATACTGCCAAGCAGAAATGGGAGTTTCCTGTATCCTATACGGCGTGTAATTAGCTGGGACCGCCGTAGGAGTGTATGTATGAAATGTCTTATCATCCGCATTCACCTTTGGCAAAGTAACCCAAGAGTAAAACAACTCGTAGGGAAACAATGCATCGGCACTCACTACAAAGATAATAGCCATCCCATCGTCAGGCACCCCGAGCTGCGTCAAATGACGCTGGAGAGGCGCGCGACTATGCTCTGCAATAGCGACTTTAGCCATAAGGATACAGAGAAGAAAAACAATCTATATTAAACCGTAGCACAAAAAGGCTTATAATTTAAAATGAAACCTTTTTAATTGTCAAGCTTGAGAGAACCTATATATTATTTAGGTAGGTTTAAACCGTCACTCTCGTCAACCGGAAACAAGAGTGAGGGTGTTGTGGGCAAATATAAGCACTACTAAGGCGTGTCAATCATAAGACCAAAACGTTAGGTGCGCCATGTTGCGGGGATTCTGCTCATGCACAGAACTATGCACAGGAAACCAGGACCTCAATGAATAGTGGTGTGCCATAAAACTCACCTCAGTACCCAGAACCCCTATCCGAATAGCATCGGTGTCTCATTCGTTCTCCGTATCATCTTGAAGCTACCAATGATTAGACAACCCAGAGCAAGCGACTTAGAGTACTCGGGAATGGTGGGAGTCAGAAACACCTTTTCGTTATTATTCTCATATCAGTCCACAACAAGAGTAATCAGAGACACGGAAAAGTTTAAAATGTTTATTTTTAACTACGTGCTCTAAGGTGCAGTACTTTGGCTAGTATAGCAGGCAAATGGTTAAAAACAAAACCATCAGCATTGTTACAATACCATAGAAAATGAAGGGAGAAATAATAAAAATGATGTGGAAACTAGTCCTATAATACGTTGTGAAGCACCCTCCCTTGGCTAGTATGCTAGTTTTATAAACTAATAGACGGTCTCTAGGTCAAAGATCAGCTTAGGGGAAATCACATTACAGGATCAGCTCTGCTCTGTGTCTGGAAAGGTTTTCTCCAAGTGTCTGAATCATGCATGCAAAATGCAATATTAACCCCTTCGACGCTTATGACGGAACGGTTCCGTCATGCACGTCGGTTGGGCTGTGCTTATGACGGAACCGTTCCGTCATGGCCACGCCCGCGCACGGAACCTTCAGCGTGGCGCGGAAATCCGCGCCGCGCTGAAGGGGTTAAAGGCACCCAAGTTTCAGATATTTGCAGCTGTGTGCGTGTTGTGTCTAGAGCGTGGGCCAATCAACCTGTATTCAACAGCATACATTGTTGTTTGACCTAGACGGCTTCTGCACACAGTGTTCAGACCAAGGTCGCGGTGCACGTCTAGGGATGTGAACAGACCGTTCTCATGTGAAGAAAAAGCAAGCAAGCAATTTTACTTGTAATAACAGATACCTGTAGTGTCGTGTGCAAAAGCAGCAAAGTGGCAAGATGGCGTTTAGCTTCTAAAACGCTTATGCTAACATAGAAATGTGTGTACAACCAGCCTCACTACACAAATAAAGAAAATAAACATAAGATGTGATTTCTCCATGAAGGAGATTAGTCATGTGGACAAAAGGGACTGAAACCCAATGTCCTGCCCCCCCCAACTTAACCAAGGGACAACAATGTAAAGTACGCGCTCTCCATGTAGAGAGAAAAGTCATGTGAACTAAAGGGACTAAAACCCAATGTCCTGCCCCCACAATTAACAAGGGACAACTGTATGTGCTCTCCGTGAGGAGAATCAAGTCATGTGGACTAGAGGGACTAAAAACCCAATGTCCTGCCCACACCTTCTACAAGGGACAACCTGTAAAAATGTATGTGCTCTCCATGTAAGAAGGCATGCAAGGTCTAAACCTTGCACAAACAAAACGTGCGACAAAAGTAGTATTACGCACCCAGGGGAAATAACATGCAGCGGAAGGTGTCTTACGCACACAGGGAACCCACCCCTGCAACAAACAAACGTGCGGCACAAGGTGTCTTACGCACGCAAGGAAAAATGTCTCCTTGCAACCTTGGAGCCCACCCTCATGTAAGGGCATAAAAGCTCCCAATGTAGATATGGTAACAGTACCTATAAACTTCTAAACCTGCAAATACTCTCTACATAAATAGGGTAAACTGTGGCATCACTGTAAGAAATGAACTGTAAAAATTCTATAAGACTTCAAATTCTATGGTTGCCTGAATGGCAACACACTGGGCACACTCTTAACATGTGCACCCCACTTGTAACCTGTAATGTGAAAACAAAATAAACTGTCCACCACAACTAAGGTCACACCTGTGAGCGATGTCGAACACCGATTTCCTTGGCATGTTAGAGGTGAAAACCGTATAGACAACCAAAAAGTACATCAGACGCCTAATGAAGAATGTTACCTAAAAAAAAACATGTCCCATGGCTCTTCAAAACTGCACTGACACAATTGTTGACAATTAGTGGTGGTCACTAAGAAACATGCCCTGAACCATGTAAGCACTTCAGAACTGTAGAATAATAGACTAGGAAACTATCCAGCTTCTGACTCCTCTTGCAGGGTGAGTTTTACAGAACACAGCCGAAATGGGAAAATGGAAGAAAACTGTAGACCGAAGACAGTCAATAAACAAAAGTGTACCTTTATTAGAAAATTCCCGTTTTGAAGACCGTACTTGAGCTGGAAAACGATGTATGCTCACTCCGACAGTGAGTTCCTGTGAGAAAGTGCCATCTTTCTTGCATGGTATGCCCCCACTTTCTGCTGAATTGCTGATGTACTTTGACTGAGTGTGCCCTGGGCTCCTGCCAATCGGGTACCCAGGGCCTGTGTTCCTTCCCTAAAACTGCATTGAAGCCTAAACCCAATTGGCATCTCTGGCCACATGTCGGCCCCTGGTAAATTGTACCCAGGGCCCTGTGACCAGAGAAGGCCCCCAAGGGCTGCAACACTTATTGTGCCACCCTTAGAGGCCCTGTACCCTGACACACACACTGCCTTTGCAGTCTGAGTGTCTTGGTGCAGAACAAAACAGTGGACATGGCACACATCCCTGTGTGCCTTGCCCACAAACACACTGCCCTGGCATACCTCAGTCACCCCTCTAGCTGGGTCCCCTAAGCCAGTGGTGTGGGTACAGGTGCATGAGCCCTGTACCCCTACAGCACCCAGGTCTATTCCTGGGCACTGTAAGTGCAGTGCTGCCATTAAGAGTCATCACAAACTCCACAGCACCATGATGGCTACACTGAAGACTGAAGTTTGATATCAAACTTCTCAGCACATTAAACCCACACTGATGCCAGTGTGGGATTTAATGTAAAATGCTTGACAGAGGACATCTTAGAGATGCCCCCTGAAACTAACCAACAACCAGCGTCCTGACTAAGAGGCTGCCACCCAGCAGACATGTTGCTGGACCCCTGGGTAGAGAGCCATCCGCTCTCAGGGGCCTGCAACAATGCACATCCTGGGCGAGGTGCTAGGTCTCCTCCCCCAGGATGGGCAGGTCTTAACTTAGGCTAAAAATCACAGACCAATAATGTCTCACCTCCCTTTGCCTGCAGGGGCTCGAAATACCGCTGCAGTCCGTCCCCCAAACACGTCCTCACATCTGGTTCCATACCGTTTGCCCGTACCAGTCAAAAGCCCAGCTTGCAGCTCACAGTTCCGATCCAAAAGTACATGTGGATCTGTTATCAAATCCATGCGTGTCTCTGTACACAAAGTCTGCGCGAGGCACTCCGTGGCAGTAACCAGACCATGGAAAAACTTGTTACAGTGAGCAGCCATCCAAGCATAGAGCATCAACCATTGAAAATAGATGATTGTGCATCCAGAGAGGAAGAATCTGACTTTTTTCTTTTTTTTTTTATAAAGTAGTATATGGGAAAGCTGCATTGGTGGACCAGTACAAAGCACACGAGAGAGCTTGTAACACAAGGGAGACAACAACATTGAGTGTAGGGGTGCACGAATTTGGCACTGAAATGCACACACAGAGCTCAAACATATGCGCACTCAGTTATGTTATGCTAATGAATACTTAGTATAGCACAATGATTCTCCTCCAAAGGGGCATCTTGGCACTGAGACACTACACAAATAGAGAAGCAGCCATTAAAACAGTCAGGTCTTGAGATGGTTTTTAAAACCTGGGAAATCGGTACATGCCCGAATGACCGAGGAATGTGGGTGTGAGTGGGGGATTGGGGGGGTGTGGGGGGTGGTTGGGGGGGTGGGGGTGGGTCGGGGGGGAAGGGGGGGGTTGGGGGTGGGGGGGGTGGGTTGGGTGTGGGGGTGGGGGGGGTGGGTGTGGTCCAGGTGCCTCAGACAATGCTCCACAGGATGCTCGTTGGGCCTTGCTCCCCTCCTTCCAATCTCTCTCCTCCTACTCACAGCAAACACTAGTCTTGGCAAGTGGTGTTAGCTTCCTGGGTGAGGACCCCTCATCCAGCTGGCGGACCTTGGCTTCCAGTCCTGGTTGCAGTAGCTCGCAGTGTTCGCAACCTTCTTTCTCCTGATGAACAGTGCTGTTGAACGAAGTGTGAGACTCCCTGCCCCCCTCTTTATAGTCCAAATCCAGTCACATTTGTGATTTTGTGTCTGAGCCATCGAAATTCGGGTTGTTGACCTCAGCTCCTTTAAAATGCTTTCTCCTCTGCTCTGTCCATTGTCGAAGGGAAAGTCTACCACAACAGGAGTGGCTCCAATCGGAACACAGTCCAAAAGAGTAACCGGGGATCACACCAGGCTGTCTGCCTCCATGAAATATGCCTAATAACCTCTTCCATGCGTCGTACGGCCCCCGGCCGTCTGACGTCAAGGTGGGCGAGTGCTTCGGACGGCTGTGGTCCGTCCGATTTGCGCACACTTCGAATTCGCCCGCACATCAGGGAAATGTGCGCCGCATCGAAGCGGTTACAGGTTTAAAGTCCTAAGCCATCCTCTCTATCAAGATTCCCTGATCCACAATGCCAACCTAATCAGTCTAGCCATCTCTCACAGGGAGCCCTGGCCCACCGACCGATTACTCATCCTGGAGTCGGAGAACTTTGATAACAGATGGTGCTCTTCTCCCTTTTGTTCAGTGTGTATTTCCACCCCAGCCCTCAGACATATCGACAATCCACATCTCCTGTCGGGGGGTTCCCCTCCACTAGCATCTCCAGGCCCTTGTCTTTCAAAATGGAACCCACTGGCCTCCATGTTATGTATCATGCACAGACGCACAAATCTCTCTGCACACATGCAAGTATCATACACGGTCTAGAGCTGCACACAACCCTTCAGGCCAAGGGGATCTTAAGTACACAGCCACAGAACTTTACCCAAGTGGGTTGGTAGGCACACAGATAAATAAAAAGGACTGTTCACACTGCTGGTTTCTATGAAACACAAAACTGGTATGCTACCGCCACTGTGCGGTAAGGGGATTAGCCCCCTTCCACTATGAGGGTAGCTCTAGGTGTGCACCCGTCCTGGTCTGACAAGAATGCATTACCATGAGACAGGCCGAGGTCATGGCACACACACCTAATCCATTTTTGCCCATGACCAAAACTCATGGTGCTTTCTGATATGTGCAACAAATCAAGTTTCAAATTACAAAATTAAAAAGTGAAAAAACTAAACATTTCATAAATGTGAAAAAAACTGTATTTGACAATTAATTTAAAAGCCAAACGTTCAAAATTTTATCCATTTTTTTCTCTTTTGTTTATTACCCAATGCTTGCTGTGAGGTACTTTAACCCTAATTTCCACAACTGAACCTAATGCTAACCCCATCATTGAACCCTTACTATTATGTACCCCAACCCACCACTTCTAACACTAATCAAATCATTTACCCACCCCAGTATAATTCCTAACCTAATCCACTGCTGATCTTAACAGTATACATTATTCTCACCGTAGCTCAATTTGCTACTCCTGCCTAATTTTATTATTGAACTTTTGTCGTATTAAGCTATGCCATTCAGACACCTTGCCCGAACAATATGCATACTCTCAACTCTAGCTCGAACCCATACTCTTGTTGAGGTTAGATAATGGGTATGGCTGTTCCTTAGGATTGGGTTAATCCTACTTTAACCCAATCCTAAGGAACAGCCATACCTATTATCTAACCTCAACCCAATTTACATTTTTTGTAAATTTAAAAAAAATATTCAGACTGCGGCTTTTTTTTCAAATTTTTGGTTTTCAGATTGTTGGTTTTTCTAACTTCTTTGCCAAATGTTCATTTTTTTCACTTTTTGTTTCAAAATGTAGGCCTAGCTTCAAGAAAGGGAAAAAGTTTACCACCTTCTCCTCCCTGAGTATAATGAATGGAAAAAAACTGAGAAAATGCGCTTCTAACCATGAGGCAACCAAATTCTTCCAAAGTCACTTCCTGCTGAACTCTACTAACTCAATGCATCAAAAAATTGTGAGATTCTTTCTCAGAGTAACAGAAGAAACTCCCTTCTGGTCTACAAAAGCTAGAGTTTGTCTCCATTATCAGGTAAAAGAAATGACAGACAGTACAGCCAGTATGGTCTGTGCATGCACATGCAGACATGCTAGTTCAGAGTGTTATGAAAGTAAGCGCTGTCTAAGATTAGAACAGCGTCCCCACTAGGCACACTATAAGTTTTTCAAAAACTTCAATGATCTGTATGCAATTGTATAAAGTTTTTTTTATTCAATCATTCTGTTGATATCTTCATTATTCGTGTTCAGTAATCACACTTTATGAACATAACTCGTGGTTTTCCATAAATGGACTCAATCCCTATGCATTTTGGGACACAGCCCTTCACCGGGTAACATATTCAACGATCCCAAGCAGAAAGTTAGGAAGAAATAATAAAATAAAGAACAGAAAAAGCCGTTCACCACAGTGTCGTCAATACGCATTCAAAATATTGTGAGAGGAAAGATGTTCTAATTTGAAGGAATATTACAATTAAAGGAAACTGGTACAAAACGGTGTTTGTGACTTGCAAGAAGTTCAAGATAAAAAGATCCTGTGAATACATCAAAAAGGTGAGGTGCAAACACAGAGTGAACGAAGTAAGCGTTTAGCATGCTTGATAGAAAAAAGAGATCCAAAGTGAGATTTCCGTGAGAATGTCAGCGCGCCGATATTCAGAAACTGCTTGCAGCAATGACGCTTAGTAGGGACGCTGTTCTAATGTTAGACAGCGCTTCCTTTCATGCTGTTCCACTAATGCCCTGGATCAGAGGGCTATACCCACTGGCACCCTAAACCAGATCAACTAAAATACTCTTTGACTTAAGTCTTATGTTCGAGGCATATGAGCTGCAGATTACACACTTGTGCATAGATCGCCATCTGGTGTTGGGCCCGGATGTTTGCAGTTTGTTTTTCCTCTTGGAAAGTCTTTGGAAGTCACAAGGTCGGTGACTCCTCCCTTGGATCGTATTGCGCATGGGCTTCGGCTCCATCCTCAGATTGGTTTTTTTTCCGCCATCGGGCTCGGATGTAATCTTCGCGCTCCGGTTCCGACCAGCTTCCAGTTCGACGCGCAATCCTCACCCCAATTCGCGGCATTGTTTTCGATCGCGATCTCCCCACTCGACGCGCATCAACGGCAAGACCTTCGGTTCCAGTCGTCGACGACTGCCTTCGGGCCTACCCAAGCTCCGGTCCTGGCTAATGGAAAGGACTCCATTTAAAAAGTGTCCTCGATGTGGGTCCAAATTCCCCAACACCAATCTCCACGAGGTGTGCAACCTCTGCCTCTCCCCTGAACACGAGGCTCGAGACTGTCCGGCGTGTAAATCCTTCTGGTCCAAGAAAACGATTCGGGACCAAAGAGCCAGAAGAACCATGGCACACTCTTCGACGGCGATCCCGGACGACATCTTCTGGGAAGGCGTTGACGCTCTAGAACAACACACGGACGAGGGACTCATCAGCGCATCCGAAGCCGACGATTCAGATGTGGAGGACATCACTCCGGCACAGAGGGTCGTGAGTACTACTCTAACCCCCCTCACCCCGGCACCGACAAAGGCTTCGGTCATGTCTTCTCCTTCGGGCCTAAGCAAGACCAAAGACACTGCTTCCCACACCGCACCTTCGGGACCGGTAAAGAAGCCAATTAAGCCTTCAGGCGGCTCGGGCTCGAGCCAGCCCACAGTCGGAGCCGATAAACACTCTTCGGCCCCGAAAAAGAAACCGGCCTCCAGCTCGACACCGAGTCCCACACCGAAACACTCTGGGTCGAGACCCAGCTCCTCGGCACCGACCCCATCTTCGGTACCGACAAAAGCCCACAAGACCACCGGCACCGACACTTCGAAGCCGAAAGCCATCTCGGCGCCTACTAAACAATCTGAGCTTTCCAAGCATGGTTCCAAACAACAAACCAGCACCGACAAGCCTAAGAAACCAACGGCCCCGGCTCCTTCGGTGCCGACGGACCTACCAACCTCTCCAGAACTATTCACACCGGATCCCTTACAAAAAACATTAACTAAGGATCCCAAAACTGGACATTTGATGCTCTCTATCAAAAAGAGACAGTTAGACAAACCTGCTCGCCTCCACCTCCAAAATGGAAGGACTCTGCTACCTCCCCTTTCAGACTACCTTCCCAACCGCCACCTTCCCCTCCACCTTCCCCTCCACCTTCCCCTCCACCTTCCCCTCCACCTTCCCCTCCACCTTCCCCTCCACCTTCCCCTCCACCTTCCCCTCCACCTTCCCCTCCACCTTCCCCTCCTCCACCTCCTCCACCTTCCCCTCCTCCACCCCCACCTCATCATTCCCCCACCCCATCCCCGGATGATGATGATCAAGGGGATCCATACGACGACATAGGGGATGTACCCCAAGACATACCTACAGGGGACCCCACTCCCACAGGATCCCCAGACCCATGGGACGATTATAATATCCCTGATGTCCCTAACGTCCCGCAAGACGATCTTTACCCTTCCAGACTTTCTCCACCAGAAGATTCCTTGGGGTTCAACCATTTATTGCAAAAGGCGGCACACTACCACGGGGTAGATTTACATACCGACCCAGTGGAGGAGGATTTCCTCCTAGATACATTTGACACCACACATAGGACCACCTCCATTTTGCCTATGCTAAAGGGTGTTGTAAAACATGTGCCGGAGGTCTTTAAGGACCCAGTCAGGGCCAGGGTCATTAACCCGCGCATTGAGAAGAAATATAAAGCCGCCCCAACAGATCCCTCCTACATCAGAGGGCCAGCGCCACTAGATTCCTTGGTAGTATCCACAGCACGGAAAAGGGCCAACTCCCAGGCGTCAGGTGGCGCACCACCACCTGACAAAGAGCCTAAACTCTTGGATGCATCAGGCAAGCGTACTGCATCTCAAGCGGCCAATATATAGCGTATCGCCAATACACAAGCATTACTAGCGAGGTATGACGGGGCCCATTATGACGAGCTTGAAGCCATAATGCACCAACTCCCTGATAAATACAAAGCTAGGGCCAATGAGCTAATTCAGGAGGACAAAACAATTACCAATACCTCCATACTTTGTGCCTTAGATGCAGCAGACACAGCCTCTAGGGCTATCAATACTAGTGTCCTCATCTGTCGCCATGCCTGGCAAAGGATATCAGGGTTTTAAACCGGAGGTACAAGCTTCCATCCTCAACCATCCCTTTGACCAGGAACATCTGTTTTGCCCCAAAGTGGATGACGCCCTAGAGAAAATGAAAAAGGACACTGACACGGCAAAATCCATGAGAGCCTTACAATCTCACCCTCCCAGACGCTCCTTTTGCCGCTCTTCCTTTCGGAGCACATCCAGAGGCTACTCCTCAGACACCGCTTCCACTTCATACAAATCCCCTACTCAGTCCACCTTTACAAGGGGTTACCAAAGAGGCGGCTACAGGGGCAACAATAACAAAGGCAGAGGCAAAACAAACACCGCCCGCTCTGCCACCGCGCCTACCCAATGACTTCCCTCCACTTCCCCCAGACCATCACACTCCGGTCGGGGGCAGACTCCAACATTTCCTTCCGGTCTGGACTACCATCACCTCAGACAAATGGGTAACCCAAATAATTCGGTCAGGCTACTGCCTAGAACTAACATCTACCCCCCCCCCCCCCATCCAATATTCCACCCAGGCAACGCCCGATGTCACCAGAACATCTGCTGCTACTCAAGCAGGAGGTAATCTCCCTCCTAGACAAAGAGGCAATAGAACACGTTCCTACCAACCAACAAAATATGGGGGTCTACTCCCTATATTTTCTCATACCAAAAAGGGACGAGACACTATGGCCCATCCTAGACCTTCGGCCCCTAAACATATTCATACACTCAGACCACTTTCATATGGTGACGCTTCATCAAGTAGTTCCGCTACTTTCCCATAACGACTTCCTCACCACTTTGGAACTAAAAGACGCTTACTTCCACATTCCAGTGCACAATGCTCACAGGAAGTACTTCAGATTTGTAGTGGACGGCCAACACTACCAATTCAAAGTGCTCCCGTTCGGAGTCACAACTGAACCACGAGTATTCAAGTGCCTAGCAGTGGTGCCAGCACATCTGCGAAGACCACACATTCATGTCTTCCCATACCTAGACGACTGGTTGATAAAAGCCAGTTCATATAATCAGTGTGTACAACACACACACCACGATCCAGCTACTTCACCAGCTGGGCTTCACGGTAAACCACAAAGTCCCATCTCCAACCATCCCACATAAAACAATACCTAGGTGCCACTATAGACACCTCAAAAGCGCTCGCCTACCCCAATCCTGCCAGGATTGCATGCATTCAGGCTCTACGCGCAAAATTCATGTCTCACAACACTCCCTTCCAGCTCGGGTGTTCATGCAACTAATAGGGATGATGGCCTCTTGCATCTTCATTGTACCTCACGCAAGACTCCATATGCGTCCTCTTCAAGAGTGCTTAGCGCACCAATGGAACCAGGCCCAGGGTCAATTAACAGATCTGGTGTTGGTAGACGGTCGTACCCGTCGCTCTCTGCAGTGGTGGACCACCACAAACCTTTCCAAAGGTCGACCGTTCCTGGACCCGGTTCCCCAAATAGTACTAACAGACGCATCGCTCTCCGGCTGGGGAGCTCATCTATTACATCTCACCATGCAAGGCAAATGGACACCTCAACAGAAGCTACTCCATATCAACCATCTGGAGTTACTAGCAATCTTCCTAGCCCTAAAATCCTTTCACACACACATTTCGGGCAAGGCAGTCCTAATCTGCACAGACAACATGACAGCCATGTATTCTATTCAAAAACAAGGCGGCACACACTCCATAGCTCTCTCAACTAGCACAGAGCATATGGAGATGGGCCATACTCCAGAAAATCTTTCTCCTAGCCCAACATGTCCCAGGAGTACAAAACACTATAGCAGATCTACTCGGCAGACAAACACAACAACTCCACGAGTGGGAACTTCACCCTCAAGTTCTTCACCTATACTTTCAAATGTGGGGGCATCCACAGATGGACCTCTTCGCCACCCACAAACAAAAAATGCCCAAGCTTCGCCGCCAGATACCCACACCCATTGTCCAAAGGCAATGCGATATGGATGAACTGGTCAGGCAGCTTTGAGTACGCTTTTCCGCCACTCCCACTCATTCCACTAGTGGTGCGCAAACTACAACAGCACTCCCTCATACTAATATTAGTAGCGCCAACTTGGGCCAGACAACCGTGGTACACCACACTGCTGGAACTATCGGTAGTACTGCATCAAAAATTACGCCTCTCTCCACACCTCTTCACCCAGAACCATGGAGAGATCAGACACCCGGACCCAGCTCAGCTCAACCTTGCGATCTGGCTCCTGAAATCCTAGAATTCGGGTACCTAAATATTCCCCCTGACTGTATGAACGTCATCAAAGAAGCTAGGCGTCCTACCACTAGAGCGTGACCACCATCGATCCCCTAGATGTGTCCATTCAACACATAATAGGCTACTTACTCCACCTACAAAGGTGCAATCTAGCCTATACGTCCATTCGACTACAGCTTGCAGCCATAGCAGCTTACCTACAAAACAGGCAACATCTCTCACTCTTTAGAGTACCTGCCATTAAAGCCTTCATGGAAGGCCTTAAAAGAATAATTCCCCCCAGAGTGCCACCCTCACCTGTTTGGAGCCTAAATATCGTTCTCACCAGACTAATGGGACCGCCTTTTGAACCCCTACACAAATGTGAACTTCAATTCTTAACATGGAAAACCGCTTTTCTTGTAGCCATCACTTCCCTCAGAAGGGTCAGTGAGATACAAGCATTTACTATTCAAGAACCTTTTCTACAAATGCACCATAATAAGGTGGTTCTCCGTACCAACCCAAAATTCCTCCCCAAAGTCATTTCTCCTTTTCACCTAAACCAATCTGTAGAACTACCAGTATTCTTCTCGCAACCACAAACTGTTGCAGAAAGAGCTCTTCACACACTAGATGTCAAACAAGCCTTACTCTACTACATCGAGAGAACACAACCTTTCCGTAAGACCAAACAACTGTTTGTCTCTTTCTCTCCACCCCACAAGGGCAACCCCATCTCCAAGTCGGAGATAGCTAGGTGGATTGTCAAATGCATTCAGATTTGCTACCATAAAGCAAAACAAACGCTATCCGTTCCCCCCTAAAGCCCATTCTACACGTAAAATAGGGGCTTCAATGGCTTTTCTAGGAAACATCCCATTAGATGATATCTGCAAAGCAGCTACATGGTCAACACCGCACACGTTCACCAAACACTATTGTGTAGATGTGCAAACTAAGCAACAAGCTAGTGTTGGCCAGGCTGTACTCAAAACATTATTTCAAACCACTGCAGCAGATACGGGTGGTCGCTGCTAACGGTGGGTACTGCTATATAATCTATGCACAAGTGTGTAATCTGCAGCTCATATGCCTCGAACGGAATATGCTACTTACCAGTATGCATCTGTTCTTGGCATGTAGAGCTGCAGATCTACACAGGCCCACCCGCCTCCCCGGCTACCTGTATCTGTTCCAGTTTATCTTATTTAGATAACACACACATGGGCATCTTCGCTGTTACTACGCTCCATCTTTCCCTGCTGGTGAAAAACAATCTGAGGATGGAGCCGAAGCCCATGCGCAATACAATCCAAGGGAGGAGTCACCGACCTCGTGACTTCCAAAGACTTTCCAAGAGGAAAAACAAACTGCAAACATCCGGGCCCAACACCAGATGGCGATCTATGCACAAGTGTGTAGATCTGCAGCTCTACTTGCCAAGAATAGATGCATACTGGTAAGTAGCATATTCCTTACCAGCAAGTGCCACAATCTACAAATTTATCTTACAGTTCAGAATGTTACCCTTGTACACAGATATGTTAACTGTGAGAAAGTGCCATCTTTCGTGCATGGTATGCCCCCACTTTTTGTTGAATTGCTGATGTACTTTGACTGAGTGTGCCCTGGGCTCCTGCCAATCAGGTGCCCAGGGCCTGTGTTCCTTTCCTAAAACTGCATTGAAGCCTAAACCCAATTAGCATCTCTGGCCACATGTCAGCCCCTGGTAAATGGTGCCCTAGGTACCCAGGGCCCTGTGACCAGATAAGGCGCCTAAGGGCTGCAGCACTTATTGTGCCACCCTTAGAGACCCTGTACTCACTCTCACTCACTCACCCCCCCCCCCCCTCCCTTTTGCAGGCTGAGCGTCCTGGTGCAGAACAAAGCCGAGTCGACATGGCACACATCCCTGTGTGCCATGCCCACAAACACACTGCCCTGGCATACCTCAGTCTCCCCTTTAGCTGGGTGCCCTATGCCAGTGGTGTGGGTACAGGTGCGTGAGCCCTGTACCCCTTCAGTACCCAGGGCCATTCCTGGGCACTAAGTGCAGTGCTGCCATTAAGAGTATATGGTGCTGGGAGATCGTCATCACAAACTCCACAGCACTTCTCAGCACATTAAACCCACACTGATGCCAGTGTGGGATTTAATGTAAAATGCACGACAGAGTGCATCTTAGAGAAGCCCCCTGAAACTAACACACACACAGCGTCCTGACTGAGAGGCTGCCTAGGCTGCCACCCAGCAGACATGTTGCTGGACCCCTGGGTAGAGAGCCATCCGCTCTCGTGGGCCTGCAACAATGCACATCCTGGGCGAGGTGCTAGGTGGTCTCCCCCAGGATGGGCAGGGGAAGCTTCAAAGGCATGCCGCCTTTGTGAGCTTCTCCAGGCCACTTGCTGTACTCTGCAACTGGCCCCCACCGGTTCTGACCCTCACTCTGGCGGGAAGATCGACGGGAAAACCCAAGTGAGGAAAGGGGGAGTGCCAGCCTCTGCCAACCCCACCCCTCAGCGGGGGGAGGCGAGGTGAAGAACAACTCCAGGCTCTCGCCATCTTGAGGATGGGGAGCCCTACCCGATCTCGACTAGGCTCCTGCCCCCCTCCCACTGGAAAGTGGCAGGATAGGGGTGTACCCACCCCAGGGAGGGGACCCATTGGTCCCTGACCTTTCCCTACCTGTAACGCCCCGAAATTTAGTATTTAGGGGCACCCTGAACCTTCCTGCCTCAGATCCCGATTCCGAAACAGCAAAGAAGATCAAGAAGACCTGCAGTGCAGCTGCTAACCAGAGGAAGACACCAACTGCTTTGAGACAAGCCCTACCAGCCGGTCGACCCTCTGACCTTCTCCTGCTAAATCCCAGCATCTCCTGTGGCCAGCAACCTTACAAATCCCGGAGGACCTGGCTACCTTGTGACTCTAAGCATCTGGCACTCCCACGAGCAGTGTACTGCTCAAAGCAAGTAACTGACCCCTGGCCAGGAACCACGAACCCTGCACACTCTGCACCCGCCAAGCCTGGCCTGTGCTGGAGTGGACAAAGACCACGAGGACATCTCCCCGGCGACTGTGAAGAACAACAAGAAGAAAGACCTGCCGTGCAGCTGCTAACAAGAGGACGACACCAACTGACTTGGCCCCAGCCTGTAGGAAAGTGGCTCTGTATATACTGTTCCCAAATAGTTAGTGTGTGCAGAGTCCACAGTCCCCAGAGGTTTGGCAGAGGCTAAAGTTAGAAATAACCTTACTCTCTACAGTAGCTTGGTCGAGCAGTAAGGCAGTATCAGAGGACAGTGTAAAGCATTTGTTGTACACACTCAGTCAGCAAATGGTCTCACACACTCAAGAACGGAACTCTTGGCCAATGGTTTGTATATACAAATATATGGTTTTATTTTAGAACCAACAATAGGTATCAACATAAACTTTCTCAGAATGTGATGCTTTAGTTAAATACTTTTCAATAGGCAATAGTCTTTTGAATGCAATAGTTAGTTTGTTGCAATTGGCAACACAATTCAAACACAATTATACATTGAGCTCAATGGGAAATTCTAAGAAAATGCAATTGATTACTTTTAGTATTACTTTTCTAACTCCACGACTGGATCCTAGATTCAGTCCTGGGACAGTTCCTCGAAACAGGTGAGTAAATACGTTTTAGTTACTGTTGTGATTTTTAAGCAATATTTTGATATTTTAAAAGTTGACACTTAAACTTTTTCTAATAAAATCACCAATGTTTTTCTATGGGAGGCAATTCACTTAGCAGGTAAGTGGGGTTATTGTTACTTTTTCTAGCTCAGTGTTGGATCCTGGATCCAGCACTAGTGTACCACCTGTAAGCAGTTGAGAGAATGCGTTTAGGTTATACAGGCGATTTTTTTTTTTTAACTAATATTTGTAAGTTTGCAAAATCGTACTTAGAAACTTTTTCAGCAAAAACCAGGCAATGTTAGCCTATGGATGGAAATTCAAGTTGCAGGTAAAGTATGGTCTCATTACTTTTGTAATCCAGTGCTGGGCTCCTAGGCTCAGTACTGGGACATCTATCTAAAACAGGTAAGTAAGTTTTCACAGTTGGTACAATTTTTAAAACAATATTTGTAGTTTGCAAAAATCGACACTTAGAAGAAATTTCACAGAAAAACAGTCAATGGTTTCCTATGTGAGAAAATTGAGTTAGCGGTAAGTATGGTTGTAATTACTTTTCAGGGTAAGTGCTGGGCACCAAGATCCAGCACTGGGATCTCTCCTTTCATTACTCAGTTGATTTTAGGTGAATATTTTAAAGTTTAGAAACTCCACACCTTTCAAGCGAAACCAGTCAATGTTACCCTATGGAAGAAAAGTGAGTGATCGGCTTTTCGGTAAGTACTCGACTGGCAGAGTTAAGGTTCTGGGCATAGACTCTGGGGTCTCCCAGGGTCAGGTAAGTACAGTTGTTAAACCCTCAGCGGCACAGGGGCAGCTGGGTGCAGAGTGAGGTAGGCCTAATGTTATCCGATGGGAGGCAGGGGGCCCGTGGTTGGTGGTTGCTGGCTAGCAGGCCACGCAGCTGTGGGAGCTGGGCTCCTGGTCACTTGCTCAGGGCAAATGGGGGAGTAGGTTAGAGTAGAAGTTGCACTGCTAGGGCTACTCGGGCGGCTGAGTGCAGGGTGCTTTGGAGCTGTCGGGCGCTCAATGGATTGCAATGGAGAAGCTCAAGAACGAACAAAGATTCTTCAGGTGCGACCACCACTCGAGAGGTAAGTTGGGTAGTTGGAGGATAGGTAGGTACCCAGGAGTTGGGCACAGGGGGCCGCCGGGTGCAGGGGTGCCTTTTGGTGTCAGGAAATCTTACCCTCTGTTGATCACTGTTGGGGGGGGGGGGGGGGGGGGTGTTCCCTGGTTCGGAGGCTGCAGGCGTCGTCGGGGGCATCGTGGTGGGTCCTTGGGTGCTGGATTCGGGATCACAGTCGCCGGGGGGACGTCCGCGTGGTCTTTGTTCACTCCAGCACTGGCCAGGCTTGGCGGGTGCAGAGTGTGCAGGGTTCGCGGTTCCTGGCCAGGGGTCAGTTGCATGCTTTGAGCAGTACCACTGCTCGTGGGAGTCCCAGGTGCTTAGAGTCACAAGGTAGCCAGATCCTCCAGGGTTTGGGAGGTTGCTGGCCACGGGAGATGCCAGGATTTAGCATGAACAGGTCCGAGGGTCGACAGGCCGGTAGGGCTGGGGCCAAAGCAGTTGATGTCGTCCTCTTGTTAGCAGCTGCACGGCAGGTCTTCTTGATCTTCTTTGCTGTTTTGGAATCTGAATCTAAGGAAGAAAGGTTCAGGGTGCCCCTAAATACTAAATTTAGGGGCATTACAGGTAGGTAAAGGGCAGGGACCACTGGGTCCCTACCCTGGGGTGGGTACTCCCCCTATCCTGCCACTCTCTTTTGGGAGGGGGGCAGTGGCCTAGTCCTGATTAGGCAGGGCTCCCCATCTTCAAGATGGCGATAGCCCGGAGATGTGCTTCACCTCACCTCCCCCACCTGAGGGCTGGTGTTGGCAGAGGCTGGCACACCCCCTATCCTTCCTTGGGGTTTCCGACCAGTCTTCCCGCCAGAGTGGGGGTTTAGAACCGGTAGGGGCCAGTTGCTGAGTACAGCAAGTGGCCTGGAGAAGCTCACAAAGGCGGCATCCCTTTGAAGCTTCCCCTGCCCATCCTGGGGGGAGGAGATCTAGCACCTCGCCTAGAATGTGCATTGTTGCAGGCCCAGGAGAGCCAAGCTCTCCACCCGTGGGTCCAGCAACATGTCTGCTTTGTGGCTGCCTAGGCAGCCTCTCAGGAAAAGACGTGGATTGTAGGTTCGGTTCAGGGGGCATCTCTACGATGCCCTCTGTCGTGCATTGTACATTAAATCCTGCACTGGCAGCAGTGCGGGTTTAATGTGCTGAGAAGTTTGATACCAAACTTCTCAGTCTTCAGTGGAGCCATCATGGTGCTGTGGATTTCGTGTTGACTAACTCCCAGCACCATATACTCTTAAATGGCAGCACTTCACTTACAGTGCCCGGGAATGGACCTCGGTACTGTAGGGGCACAGGGCACCCAGCTAAGAGGGGTGGCTGATGTATGCCAGGGCAGTGTGTTGTGGGCATGGCACACAGGGATGTGTGCCAAGTTGACTGTTTTGTTCTATACCCAAACAGGCCTGTTGACCCTCGAATTTGCTCCTGCTAAACCCCGGCGTCTCAAGTGGTCAGCAACCTCAAAAACCCCGGAGGACCGGACTGCCTTGCTCCTCTAAAAGACTGGGACTCCCACGAGCAGTGGTTCTGCTCAAACAAGCAACAACCTCTGGTGCCAAGCCAGGATCTGCGAATCCAGCACACTCTGCACCCGCCGAGCCCTGCCTGTGCCTGAGTGAACAAAGACCACGAGGACGTCCCCCCGGCGACCCTGACCCTCCTAGACGCTCCTGATGACGCCTGCAGCCTCACAACCAGGGAACCCTTCCCCCCCACCAACCGCGACCAGCTGAGGGTAAGATTTCCCAATGCCAAAAGACACCCCGGCGCCCTGCGGCCCCCTGTGCCCAACTCCTGGGTGCCTACCTAACCTACAGTCCCCAACTTACTTCTCGAAGTGGTGGTCGCACCTAAAGAAGCTTCGTCCCCGAGCTTGCAACCTTTTTTCGTCTTGCAGCTTTCCCATTGAAATACATTGAGAGCCCGACTGCTCAAAAGCACCCTACACCCAGCCGCCCGAGTGCCCCTGGAAGTGCAGCATCTGTCCTATCCTACTTCCCCACTTGCCCTGTGTAAGTGACCAGGAGCTCAGCTCCCACAGCCGCGTGGTCTGCCTGCAAGCAGCCACCAACCAAAGGCCCCCTGCCCGCCATAGGCTAACATTGGGCTTAATCTCTCTGCACCCAGCTACCCCTATGCCGCTGAGGGTGTAACAACTGTACCTACCTGACCCTGGGAGACCCCGCCGAGTCTATCCCCAGAACCCTAACTCCGCCAGTCGAGTACTTACCTGAAAGCCGATAACTTGCATTTTCTCCATAGGGTAACAATGACTGGTTTTCACTTGGAAATTCTTCTAAGTGTTGAGTTTTGAAACTTTAAAATATTCACTAAAAATCACCCGATCAACGAAAACGAAATTACTCACCTGTTATCAGGAGAGATCCCAGTGCTGGATTTTTGTGCCCAGCACTGACCCTGCAAAGCAATTACAACTGTGATTTACCGATAACCAAACATTCCTCCCTAGGATAACATTGCCTGGTTTTTGCCAGAAATTCTTCTGTGTCGATTTTTGAAACCTACAAATATTCCCTAAAAATTGCCTGTTTAACAAAAACGATTTCTTTCAACTGTTTACAGGAGATGCACCGGGGCTGAATCTAGGATCCAGCCCTGAGTAAGAAAAGCCTATGCAAAGTAATTGATATTGTGTTTACTTTAAAATTCCCATTGAGCTCAATGTTCTAATTGTGTTTAACTTGTGTTGCCTATTGCAACAACTGTATCTATTGCATTTAAAAGTATATTGCTTATTGAAAGTATTTAACTAAAGCATCTCATTCTGAGAAAGTATTTTGATACCTACTTGTGGTTCTAAAATAAAACTACTATACATTTTTATATACAAAACAATTGGCCTAGAGTTCAGTTCTTGAGTGTGTGAGACCATTTGCTGACTGAGTGTGTACAACAAAGGCTTTACACTGTCCTCCAATACTGCCCGACTAAGCAACCACTTTAGAGAGTAAGGTTATATCTAACTTTAACCTCTGCCAAACCTCTGGGGACTGTGGACTCTGTGCACCCTGTACCTTACCTTGGTACATTATATACAGAGTCACTTTCTTACAATAACTAATAAGGTAAAGCTTTTCTTTCTAGTGACTGAAGTCTGAAATGCAAATGGCCAAGGTCTCAAGTTTCTTTACTTTCTTGATCAGGTCCTGTCGAGTCTTCTGTTCCAGATAGTTCCGGATAATCCTTATTTGCGTCGCTTTCTGTGCCTCCCTCATGGACCTTCCTTCATATCTGTGTCTTTGGGTTTGCCATCCTGTTGCTCGGGGCCTCATCCCTCTCGGGCCTATTCTGTCTGGTCCTGTCCTCGACCATGCGAGCACAGTGATTGGTGGGGGACGACTGTTAGCCACTGTCCAGTGCTGTTTGAAGTACTCGTGGTCTGATTAACAAAGTTTGCAATCTGTTTGTTGCCTGAGCATAAAGAGGCTGCCTGCTCCATCTGCTTAGCCTTCTGCTCAGAAAAGAGTATTGGGACTGTCTGGATTATCTACTTGCTCAACACGCCATGGAACAACATCGTGATGAGGATACCCCCAACAGCATCAGGGAAGACTAAGAAGGAGAGTCCGAGGTCGAACAAGTTGTGGCCTTCAGCCCGGAACTCCATTCGCCCTCGGACGCAGAGGTCCCAGACCCGCAGCCCACACCAGGCCAACATCCAAGGACTGCAACTGTGAGTACCAGTTCTCATCGTCAATTCACCCGCCATCCCTCCGAGGGTCTGGCGTCGCGCCCACAATCTGGGTCACAGCCTTCTGAGTCGCTACTGCATCCCAGTCATGGCCTGCACTGACTTAAGGCTTCGGAGCTGACTCATACTCCACTCCCTGCACCAAGCCAGCCACTCAAAACTCTACCTGCCTTGACGACGACCGCTCCCTCGACAACATCTGGGCTTTCGGCGCCGGAAACCGCCTTCGGTGACCTGTCGATCATCCATGGCACACTTCGAGGATCGTGAGTTGCTGATTCTACAATGCCTTCAGGATTAGTTGGATTTAACAACAGACTTTTCATTCACCCCCAGATGGAGAAATCCGCCAAGCCACCACCTCTACCCTACGAATCCTTCCACTCCTGACGAGACTACCTCTTGCCACTAGGTCAATCACAGGGGGGCCACCTTCCATAAGATGACCTACACACCATTGTGGAGGAGGATGACTTCCTGGTAGAAATGCTAACTCATCGTTCCACACAGTTTTTGCCTATGCTTCAGATCACGCTTTCAAAGTGCCAGTCAAGGCTAGGATAGTCACCCCGAGGGGCGACGAAAAATACAAACCCTCCCCTACGTCAGAGGTCCACTCTCGCCATTCACATTGGTAGTGCACACTGCGCATAAACAGACAAATGCTCAGGGTACTGGGGAAACCCTGTCGCCAGACCAAGCAAGCAAAATGATGCAGCGAGCAAAAGGATGCCTTAGAATCTGCAACTCGACTTGCCAAATCCATGGGGTTGTTGTCCAGATACGACTGTCCCCAGTGGGGCGAAATGGGAGACATGATCTACCATCTTCCTTATCAATACAAACAATGAGCACATGACATTCCTATAAGGTCCTTTGGAGTTGGAGGGTACCCCATCTGGTTCCATGCCAGCGCCTCAGTCCCCACTCCAATGAGCTGTCATGGATCCGGACCACCGCCAGTCGTGCCATTTCCAGCTTCACCGGCACCAGCCCCAATGCTGATGCGCCCAACGGTGCCAGCCCCATTGTGATCCCTGATTCCAACACAGAGCGGGATTGGCTTTGACTGACGCAGATTCCAGTGCAGGCAGGGCTCCTGAGTCAGAGCCTGAGCCATATTCCAAAGGGCTTGGCCTTGTGGGGCCACTAGACCCTTTAGAATACCAGCCTTATGATCAGGATATGGAATGGTGTGAGGAACTGGGTAATGTCAGCGAATTAGATACATTTCCAGATATGGCATGCTTTCTCCCCTACTGTCCCTACGGAGAAGGGAGCTACATACTCCATGGTGGTGCGGAGAGCCACTGAGGTCCTCGACCTGCAGTTAGCCTCGGTGGCAGTCAAGACCAACATCTTGATGGTGGTGCTGCAACTGTGAATCTCCTCCTCTGAACCCTGACTCCTGTTCAACGTTGCCCTCACGGATGTCCTTCTGGGGACCTGGTCCAAACCCAGCTCCAGGGTACCCAAAATACCTCACCTGACACCCTACCCCAGAGCGCTTGGTGGTCCAAGTCTCCACTTCCCATGGCTTGTTCCTTTCCTCTCCCCGTGTTGAAAGAGACCTCAGCTAGGCCTACCAGTGCAAGGGGTTCGCCCTTCTCTGCACAGAGTCCTCAGACTATTGGGAAGAAGTTGGCACAGAAACTGGAATAGAAAATACAAAGTTTAATAAACCTTCATGAAGTGGAACCACATTCACCCAGCACCCTGTGGTGCTGAATGAAGGTAGCACACAGAGTAGAAGAACCATGGGTCTTTTATACCCACACAGGGGCTCAGAAAGAGGGCGGTACAAGCATACATGAGAAGAGTTACATACATAGATTGTCATACAGAAATGCACAGTCAACAGTAAAGGAGGAGCTAGCAGTTGCTGACTCTGGTAGAAACAACCTGATAGTTACAGACTAAAAACAGATGTATGGACAGTTAGATATTCCTGCGCATGTGCAGGGTAGCAGAGTCGAAGTATAGCCAGTCCTTTAAACAGAGCACAAGGGTAAACAAAATGGCTGCCAGAAATACAAAATGGATTCCATAAAATGTACAGGATAGCCTCTAAATACCAGATGGATTCCGCTAACGCTAATTTAATCGCAGCCAATTTATGACAGACGACCCTTTTAGCGTTAGCTGAAGACATCTCCCATAATCCAGTAGGAAAACGAAAAATATACATATTAATTTTTAATTAAATTTCTCATTCTAAATATTGTTAAGCGGGTATGTATAAGGTATAAGCAGGAGTACAAAGGGAACAGAGAATTGGGTCATACAGATAGCAGGAGAGAGTAATTACTATTATCAGACACAGAACTATTAGCTTTCTAGTCCTAAGCAAATCCTAGAACTATCCAGTAAAAACATTTTCAAGGCTCCTATGCATTTCAGCTACCATCAATTTCAAAAAATGTCCAATAGTACATATGTAATAAAAACATTTTCGCTAGACTTTTCCAGTGTTTCCTTTATGAGGGCTAGAGTATCTATTATTATTAAGGAAATACACCATCTCTCTACTGCTCAGATGAACTTTTCTCTCATAGAATAAACATTATTCCCAATACAATTATGAAAGCAGTCAGACATATTATTACAAAAATGATCCTGGATCCAGAGGACCAGGAGGACTACACAGGACCATGAGAATTAGGACGAAGAGCTGCAAAGGGCTGCTCCTCCTCAAAAATGGGACGACCAATGGGGTACATTTTCAACAAAAAAGAAAAAGAAGTCCTTGGGAAATTAAAGCCGCTGTACAACCAACCAGAGGGGAGTCTTCTCCCTGTGTCCGTTTGAGCCTCACAGGCAGGCTCTTGTTGTTCCCACGGTGGAGCTGCACAACTCGCAACTCAGGAATCATGGCCTAGTTTCAAGGGAAAAGTTTCTTCTTTCAGGATAGGGCAATCACCCACCAGGGCAAACGCGCTCAGCGATCCTGTCCAGTGTCTCAGGCAGTGCACCAGTTTTCTTCATTTCAATGTAACAGGCACCAGAGACACAGCACCTGTACCCTGAACTCAAGTCCTTCCCTAACAGCCACTTTAGGACCAGGATTCAGAGGCCTGATGCTAGGATCTCTGAAGCAACCCTTGTTTCAAAGGGGGTTACCTCAAGCAAAAACTTTCTCGCCTTCCTGGTCGGTCTGTGACTCTCGGCTGGGCATCAAAAGCTTGATCCACGATTTCTCCTTTCTGATTTGTGACCCAGTCTTTCGCCCAAGATAGTGGCAGGGGTACACTCATCCCAGTGCTTCCGGCCTTCTACTTTCACTGAGGTCCTGGTTGTCAGCAATGCCTGTGCTGGTTACCTTCACTTTGACTTCAAGCTGGACTGGTGCTGACTCCTCAAGCTGGATCTGATGTCCGCGCCCCTCTGGCAATGGTTGTAAAGCAGCAAATATCTATTGGTGGACAGAACAAAAGGTCTTTAGACAAGGCACAGAAATAATCAACAGAGAGGATAGTCTCAGAGTACTTCCTAGTCTAGGGACGCCCCATATATTAACAAGGCACCCTGGAACCACTTTCATCTTTGTGAGAGTAAATAAAACAACAGCTTGGACCTATTGACAAGTATAAAAGGAACTCTTTGGTGAACTGACAAGAATAATACGTCACCCAAACCCAAGCAGTCAAGGAAGTCTGTGTTCATTTACCAAATTCTGAGGTAAAGAGAAAAACAATACAGACATACTCCAAATCCTTACATCTGTATATTCCTATCTTAATCATCTAAAGACCCTCAAGAAAAACGAAATGTTATACACTTTTACTCAGACTTTGCATTACTTGTACAGGACTGCAGACACTTCCAAAATTATTTCTCTTAATAAAAGCACCTACATTGTATACTTAGGACCATGCTCTCATGTTATAGGAACAGCAGGAAAATCTAACACTGCTAATTTAACAAGTATTTCTATTACATAAAGAACTAAAAACTTCAACATAATGGGTACATGTTCTCCAGCGGAACATCTTGTGACTAACAGACTCCTATAAAACAATATTTTCCTCAAAAATGTTTGCTAAGGATCACATGGGCATCTTCCCTGCATTCTACTTTTCACAATCCAAACTATGCAACATCAGCTCTAGTAAGGACTGTCAGTTTATTTACACAGAATAGCTAATACAAACTAGCAATGCCCTTGCAAAAACTGTATGTAGCATGAGAATAACAAACAATAGTGGTGTTATCACCGGAGAATTTTATGTAAATCATTTTTATTGATTTTCACAGCATCATTATCAGTGCACTAGTAACTGCAGGGTGTCCCCGGCCGTAAGTGTCCATATGATGCTCCATAGGTGGTACAGATGCTCCATGTCCAGCCACTGGGAATCACCCCCAACCCCTCCGAGATCCCACCCTACCCCCCAAGCCCCCAGCCACCCCCCCCATACCCCCACCCCGGTGGCATCTGCAAAGCGTCCGAATAGGTAAATGCCAGCCTGGGGTAGCGCTGGAACCCCCCGAAACACAATCATGTACGCTGCGGGGCCCTACCCCTCCCCATGCCCGTCCCCTGTCAGGTCTGGAAGAGACGCAAAGCTCTCAAAGTGGGCGGATATACTGCCGCAGGTAGGCCCTTTGACAGGTAAGACAGCAGGGCACCCCAAGACTCTTCAAAGGCTGAGGGATCATCCCGGAACACCTGAGAATTTTAGAATAAAAACTACCCACAGCTAGTTCCTCTTAAAGATCAAATAAGGAAACAGCAATCTAGCTACTCATCCTCTCATAATTCCATCAGAGAGGATGGGTAGTAACATAGCAAAATATATTTATTCATTTTATTAATGCGAATAATGTTTGAAACAGTATTACTGAATAGCCAATTAAATGTCTCATGGCTATTTCACAGACAGTTTTGATAAAAAGAGAGAGAACACATACATTTGCCTACCCTTAATTTGTAGAGGAACTAGCCTCCTCTCCCCAGTTTTGACAGTAGGAAACCTGTAACAGGTTTCATTCTGTCAACACTATCAACCCCAATTTGTAGCAACTGGGCATAAACAAACTCTGAGGCACATTGCAGCTCGCTAAAGAACATATTCCTTTAGCAAATGTACAAGTGTAACACGAGGGCCCATGAATTCAAACCAAATCCCATTGCTGCCTTAATCCAGCCCTAAAAGCATTAATGCTATATATATGGCAGAGCCATTGTCTTTTAAAGAGAGGTCACATTTACCATTATACTATGTTCATTGAGTGCACAAAAACTTGCTTTTGCCCCCCCCCCCCCCAAAAAAAGGGTAGGTTAAAACCTATTTCTTTCCCTGCCCTTTCGTCTTTCAAATGTCAAAACACATATTGCGCTGAGCCCTACCAGGCTTCTAAATGTAGGAGTTCGGCCTTTAACCTATGCAGCTGTTTCATCTTGTATGCAAGATTGTCATGCGGTGCTCCCAAGTCAAAGTGACCCTAGAGACCGAAGGCAACCCACTCCAATCGTGTCTACCAGCAATTCAGAGGTAAGCTTAATAACTTCTGCCAGTTTTTGTATATAGTTATATGTGTAAGCAGTGTGCCGAGTGCTTGTCTTAGCAGTGGAGATGTCCGCTATTAAGTCTATGCTTACATATGTGCATTTACTAGAGCCTAAGGCAGTTTATAAGGTGTTCTGACTGAAAAAACCTCATTTAAATAGTGAATTTTACTCAATTTCGACTTTGATGTGTAGGGCACTTAAAAATTAATATCCTACAATGTTTTTGCATAATAGTCATCCCCAGAATGTCCTCTACATATACCAGAGATGTGGCATCAGAAATGTATAATGTATACCCTTATAAAAATAAGTTTTGTACGCCTAGGTAAAATGACATTTCACATGTAAGCGACCCCCTATTGCTGTATAGTACGGCTTAAATTCAATTTGGATGCTAGGAGGTCACAGCATCATAATTAGGCATTATGAATAGTAAAAAACTAATTTAATGCACCTGTGGTAAATAACATTTTTAATATAATCATCTTAAGTCTGCGCCACATTTATTATTTAACATCAAAACCCACTCTTATCCTTATTTAAAAGGCATTAACAAAAGAAATCCCTACTGTCAATCTGTCCTCTGTTTATCGAAAATAATGAAACTACATTTCTAACCTTTAAAACAGTAGTCTGAAATGCAAGATGTTTACTCCGTGTTTTTAAGGGGTAGTAATTTCAGCTGTTTTCTGTGGCCGGAGTCAGAAATAGAAAAAGTCTTGCTAACACAGCTGCTTGACACGTAAAGGCGTCGAATTCACACGCCTTTCAAGTCAACCTTTCAAGCCAACACAAATCTGTCGTTCTGTATAATGTGAATGCCTTTTAATACCTAATACAGAAGGATAAATGCTGTGACATTTTGTATCTGAATTTAATCTATTGTAAAACCCACAATTTCATTTTTTTTTTGTTTGAGGCCTTTTATCCCCATACAAAGAATATGAAAAAGGAAACCTGATTTCCTTTAAGGAATCAAAGGCATACTTATATACTTCCAAGGAAACAAAACAGGATTTAGCTAGTGCGATATTTAGAAAAATTCAGGTCACCTTTTTGCAGGGGCTACAAATCATAATGGTTCCATAATATCCAATCTGGAAACATATGACCGACGGCTGCCTGCCTATAAGAGAAGGGCAGTCATGGCTAAACCACAGGTGACACATATTTTAGTCTTGCATAACTTATTTTTTTTTTATTCATCTCCAATACCAATTAGACATACACTGATAACGTGTTGTCTGCCATTTTGACAGCATGATAATGATAATATCATATCTGTGGAATTTAGTAATTTTTAACAAGTTCCAGCCAACTGCTGCGCAAAGATAGACGTCGTCACGACCATCTCCTTACCGCACAGGAGAACTTGTACTAGTATTAAAATAGAATTGTCAATACGACACAAAAACAAAACATATATAAAATAAAAATACATATGCCAAGCCATCAGTATACCAAGCACAGAAAGCATAGACAAATTACAATAACATATATAAATGAGCAGTGTTGCGCAATTACTGAACCTACAGCTCAGAGTCGAATATTCTGGCCTGCTTAATTTGTCAGGCTTAAAATCAATAACTGATTTCCTTGCTTTACTCACCCCCATCTGACAGTAGGTCATCTTTATGATGACCAGCTGTCAGCTGAACTGACTGTGTCGCTTCTGACACACAGGTAATCTTAATTTTAACTTTCTAAAAGTAAAATTACTTAACTGATATTCCATGTTAGCTTTGGGCCACAATTTCCACTGTGAAAATTAGTTCTTAATTGGAAAATCGTTTTTATATAGGCATATAGCCCTTAAAATTTCAAGCAAGAGCATCATTTTACTTTTTGTCTAGGATTAATGCAACAGTTTAAAAAAATAAAACAGTCTTCTATGGACATGGGACTGCACGGCTCCCCGAGTTCCGTTTCTCAGCTGCCTTGTCTTAAAAATAGCCCCTCAGCGCAGAACCAGCCACCAAGAGCACTCCTGGCCCCCACCTCTTTCCAAGGCTCTCCTGCTGCAAGCATTACACATTTTCATGTCAGAGAAGCTTTCTAAGCAGTGATTTCACCTCCTGGTTCACTCGCTCCTATTTCTAGCCCCCACCTTACAGGCTGCAAGGTCAAAATCTGCCTCACACAGCCCTGAAACTGCAATAATTTGCCCTATGGAAAAATTTATTTTGATATACAATTTCTTTTCAGGGGGTCATAATTTTATTTTCAATTCTCAGATTAGCAGGTTCAGCTTGAATCAGAACCTACAACCATCTGGACCCAGCACATTGGCTCACTGAACCACCAAGAATACCAAGCTGCATAGGAACAATTTGCAAATTCGAAATACCCACAATTTTTCTCAAGCTAAACTTTTAACCGGTCCCTAATTACTCTTCATTAATACTTTTGTACATTAAGGGTGTCATCAAATCACAGAGGTTGCTCTTTCTCTAGCTACACCCCTCTCAATTTCCTTTTGCGACTCATTGATGGTGAGGAGACCAAATTAAACTTACTCCTTAACAATTTCACTTCTCAGAATTTTTTCACATATTCACAGTCATTCAATCACACGCTTTTTCCAGTGCTAGCAACATCCAAAACACAATTTACCACACCACAACATTTAACCCACAGATCAACACTTAAGACAGAAACAAAAGACAGCCCACAGACTGTACTTAAACCAAACCATTTGTAAATACTAGTTGCAAGTCATATTCACTAGATTTGGCTGGCAGAACACCAGAAAAAACGCTCTGCATCTCACCACTTATGAATGTTATTAAGTGCACAGACCAGGATCCTTTCTATGTACATATTTAGTTCCTCGGGGTACTAATCACCAAAGAATAAATACTTTTTTATACCTAAACCTAGTTAAGTATCCCCTCTAGGGGCTAATTATATACAAAAGAAATGGTACATCCAAGAAAGCAACACATTCATTCATTCACGCACCTTTTCTCTCACATTCGTACACAATCCAACATCTCTTTGCCTAGTCTTTTGCTGAAACATACATTGTTCCACATACTCAATCTTTCGTAAATCAAATGACCCATACATAGGCCAACGCAACTCAGGATCCTTACGAGTGTATTTATTCCATAATACGCTGTACATTATAGAAGAAAAAATCATACTTAATATACATATCCCTATTAGGCGTCCCCTCCGGGGGCCTGGTTGTGCTTCATCTAGTTTCAAATTCAAATTGGTACCACTACCAGAGCTACACATCCAATGAAGTGTGCTAAAAACAGGCATGCCAAAAATAGTGCAGAATATGCAGTATTATAATCAAAGTAGCACTTAAGGTACCTTTAGTACGATGTTCCGTTCAAATCAATTCAGATAGAGAAAATTCTCCTCATTACCTGCCTATATAGATTGCAACCCATATATCAATATATCATAACAAACCAAGTTGGCCAACAATAATCTCCAAATCCAAAAGCCACAGTAAGCGTTACTAAACTACCTTACCAATCCCAGGCATCAAAACCAACAGCAAGCGCCACAGAAGGACACTTACCAATCACTTGGTGTCCAGGTTCCAACTGCCAAGTTCTAAAATTGACCAAATGGTCACTGCACGGCGAATCAACAGAAGAGATCTCAGTCGAGGACCGGCACCACCTGGATGGTGAGATCAAAAGGAAAGGAAAAACGCCGTGGTTGCCAAGACTCTGGTCTCATCGGGCAGCGATCGCGTCCAGAGCGAGATTCCAATTCTTGGTCGCGACCAATCCTTTGGGCATCCGAATCACCGATGAGCCGCACGTTGAGGCGCCAATTTGTTGAAAGAGACCTCAGCTAGGCCTACCAGTGCAAGGGGTTCGCCCTTCTCTGCACAGAGTCCTCAGACTATTGGGAAGAAGTTGGCACAGAAACTGGAATAGAAAATACAAAGTTTAATAAACCTTCATGAAGTGGAACCACATTCACCCAGCACCCTGTGGTGCTGAATGAAGGTAGCACACAGAGTAGAAGAACCATGGGTCTTTTATACCCACACAGGGGCTCGGAAAGAGGGCGGTACAAGCATACATGAGAAGAGTTACATTCATAGATAGTCATACAGAAATGCACAGTCAACAGTAAAGGAGGAGCTAGCAGTTGCTGACTCTGGTAGAAACAACCTGATAGTTACAGACTAAACACAGATGTATGGACAGTTGGATATTCCTGCGCATGTGCAGGGTAGCAGAGTCTAAGTATAGCCAGTCCTTTAAACAGAGCACAAGGGTACACAAAATGGCTGCCAGAAATACAAAATGGATTCCATAAAATGTACAAGATAGCCTCTAAATACCAGATGGATTCCGCTAACGCTAATTTAATCGCAGCCAATTTACGACACCCGGACTGGGCATTCAAGAGGCTGGACACCTTGGGAAAGAAAATGCTTTCTTCTGCCTGCCTTGCATAGCGACCAGTGAATACCACATGCTTATTTAACTGCTATTCCCACCTCTTGTGGGAAACCGTTGAGCAAGTGCTGCCACAAGTCCCGGAGGATTTCCGGGACATTCTCTCCCAAGCAGTTGGACTGGAGAGACGCAGCGAAGTTCACTATACGCTGTGACTTGGACACTACTGACTCGCTGGGCAGAGCAGTTTCGTCGACCCTGGCCATCAGACGCCACACCTGGCTGAGAACGTCTCGCTTTTCGCAGGATGTCCAGGCTTCCCTCATGGACATGCTGGCACCCGTCTCTTCTGGGACAAGGCAGACTCTGTGCTGGAACTCTTTAAGGACTCACAGGCAATGTCCAAGTCCTTTGGCCTCTTGGCTGACCCACATCATCCGCAGTCTACCTTTCACTCCTTTTGTGGCCTTGGAAAGGGCTTTCAACAGAACCAACCCTATCCCAGCCACCAAGCCAGCGCAAGCTTCTCAGCATGTGTGAGGGCGCGGGTCCTACCGACCACTTGGGTCGGCTAGCCAGCAGTCTGGTCCAGCCACCACCCCCCTGGCAGCTGGGGCCTGCAAACCTTTCTAATCTTGCCCTTTTAGATCATGGGCATCCAGTTAGTGGCAAGATCTGCCATCACCTCCACCACTGGCAGTCCATAAGATCAGACAGGTGCTTCTGAAGTGGCTTCTCCCTCCGCTTCGAGACCACCCCTCCCTTCATGCTTCCATCTTACAACCGGCTGACGGAGGATCATTTGTCACTGCTCTGCAAGGAAATCATGGCTCTCTTGGCAATGGGAGTCATAGAGAGGGTTCCAGTGCCAGAAGTAGGCTCTGGTTGCTATTCCTGCTTCGTTCTGGTCCCCAAGAAGGACAAGGGTCTTCTTCCTATCCTAGATCTCTGAACCCGCAAATATTTCTTTAGAAAGGAGAAGTTCAAGATGCTCACGTTAGCTCAGTTCTTTCCCGCTCTGAACCCAGGAGACTGTATGGTAACGTTTGACTTGCAGGATGCTTATTTTCACATCCCCGTCCGGCCTGCTCATTGGCGCTACTCCCGGTGTTCGGTAGGCCATGAGCAATTTTAGTTCACTGTGCTCCTTTTTGGCTTTACCAACGTCCCTCTGGTGTTACCCGAGGTGATACCGATGGTTCAAGCTCATCTGTGCAGGTCATGGTTGCCAGTCTTCCCCTATCTCGACGACTGACTGCTGAAGGCTGGCTAGCCCCAGGCTGTTGTCGCCTTTCTCCAGACTATGGCGCACTATCAACATATTGAAGTCACACCTGACTCCCTCTCGGAGGCTCCCTTTCATCCAAACGGTTCTAGAAACAGTGCAGTTTTAGTCTAATCCTCCAGAGCAGCGAGTCCAGGATATTCAGGTTATGATACTGATGTTTCATCTTCTATCCTGGGTTTCGGTGAGACTGACTCTGAGACTGCTTGACCTCATGGCCTCCTGCATCCTGTTGGGACGCATGCCAGATGAATATGGGGCTCTGCAGTGGGACCTTAAGTTCCAGTGGGCGCAACATCATGGGAATCTCTCCTACATGGTCCAGATCGTGGAGGGAACTGCAAAGGACCTGCAGTGGTGGCTAGCGAACTGCATTTGGATCAGAGGCAGATGTCTTTTCCTTCACCAACCAGATCTCACAGTAGTGACAGATGTCCCTCCTTTGATTGGGTGGCCACCTAGGAGAGGAGGAGATCAGAGGACTCTGGTCTCCGACAGAATCCATACTCCACATCAACATGCCCGAGCTCTGTGCGATCCGACTGACATTGAAAGCCTTACTACCCTCCAACAAGGGAAGTCCAGTGCAGGTGTTCAGACTACACCACCACCATGTGGTACTGCAACAAATAGGGCAGGGTGGGATCGTGGACCCTCTGTCAAGAGGCCCTGCGTCTCTGGACCTGGCTGGAACAGCAGGGCATATCCCTGTTCAGACCTCGAAAAATCTACTCGCCCACTCTCAATTGCAGGTAAAATGTTATAAGGTCAGGCTATTTTTAGCACCTACTAGTCCCATCTGGTGAGTGAACTTTGGCTGGAAAGCAACAGGTGTTCTGCTCATTCTGAAAGTGAAGGAGCAATAAAGATGCCTTTAATTTTGTTTTTATCTTGACATGTTTGCTATCTGTTCAAGGAAAGTAGTCCAATGTCAGTTTCTTTATACTAATTGCTGCTTGGAAAATGGAATCTGAAAGAAACACGTTAGTTAGATTCCTCACCTTAGAATATCCACAGGCGTCAGGCTGGATCCGGAAAGATTTTTTGTCAGCAATACCCCTTGCGTGTCGCTAGGCGTCGTCTTCGGCTCCGCATCTGTCGTCGGCGTTGTGCGCCGGAATGACGTCGTCGGAGTACTTAGACGCCGGCCTCGCGCGCTGACGTCAGTTCTTTTTTCCGCGCCAGACAGCGCCGACCTGGGAAGAGCTTACCCCTTAGTCAATTTTTGACTAAACTTTTTGACTCTCTTTGGTCTTTTGTCGACTCGTCTCTGGTGCCGGTAGGATGCCTGGATTTAAGGCCTGTGACGTCTGTCATCGCCTGATGTCGGTGACGGATCACCATCGCCGGTGCCTTTACTGCCTGGGGGCCGACCACGACGCGGAGTCGTGCCCCGATTGTCAGGCCTTGACCTCGAAGGCTAGGCGGGAGTGGTCCCGTAAGCTTCTCGAGCTTCGGCACTCGACTCCGCGCCGCTCACGGTCCCGGTCCAGGAGGAGGTCCAAGGACCGGTCGCGGAGCCGCAGTCACCATCATCGCTCGTCGGGCTCGAAGTCTTCGGGTAAGTCGAAGCGATCAAAGAAGTCCAAGAGGCGACACCGCTCTTCGGACTCCCCTCGCCGGTCGCGCGACTCGGCCAAGGGTCAGGGTGGTCCCACCCCCACAGCTCCGCAGGAGCCGCGTCCTTCTCCATACCCGCCGGTCCCTGGGACTGACGCGACTCCGGCGGAGGTGAGCGCCTTCCTCTCGGCCATGAGGGGCCTGGCTCCACCGTGGACGCCTGCCGGTGCGCCTTCGGGCCCCGCGGGCTCGACTGAGCGATCTCGCGTGCAGGCGGCTCCGGCGCAGTCGACGACTTCGGTCCCGACGCCGCAGGTCCCCGAAAGATCCAGGCCAAGATCTGTCAGCGCCGGTCGACCTCACGATGCTGCCGGCGCCGACACCGGTTCCACCTCCGCCGCCGTCTCCGGACGACGCCGTTCCCCGGTTTAGCCCCTGTCCGGACCCGACGCCAGCCCGGCGCCGCACCCGACACCAATGGATGACCGTTTCATCTACCGTCCGGCTCCGATCGTTCCTCCTGTTTATCAGGAATCTGATGACAGGGGTGACTGGGAAGGGGTCTGAGGACCCTATGGCCCTCCAGGGTCAACTTTTACAGGACTGGGCAGACAAACTGGGGGATGCCAGTGGTCTGGACACTTCGACGGACGCTGGCTTCATCTCTCATCCGACTGTGGCTTGGGAGGAAGGTGCAGCTTTTTCAGTGGTGCTGCACAAGGCGGCCAAAGCCCTGGGGCTCGAGTTGCCTGCTGTGGCCGTGAGGACTAATATCCTCACAGAGGTGCTTCAACTGTCAGCAAGCTCCACAGAGCCTCTGCTGCAGTTCAATGAGGCCCTCGTCGACGTTCTGCAGGGCACTTGGTCCAAGCCCTCCACAGTTCCTCCTGTGGATCGGAACGTGGCCCGGCGCCACCGCCCTGCTCCGGGCGACCCCAGTTTCCTGTCCCAACACCCCAACCCCGAGAGCCTGGTTATCCAGCCCTCCACTTCCCAATCCTCCTTCCCGTCCGTTCCTCCGAATCGGGAATCCAAGAGGCTGGAACAGTTCGGAAAGAAACAGTTCTCTTCCCTGAGTTTGGGCCTGCGGTCTTTGAACACCGCTTGCCTCTTGGACCGTTTCTCCCACTCTCTGTGGGATGCGGTGGAGTACGTGCTGCCACTGTGTCCGGAGGAGGCCCGGACACGTCTCTCCCAGGCACTTGCTGACGGGCGAGATGCAGCGCGACGTGCCATACGGTGTGGACTTGACACCACGGACTCGCTGGGTAGGGAGCGGTTTCCACCACGGTGGCGCTCCGGAGCCACGCCTGGCGGAGGTCCACGTCTTTTCGGGGGATGTCCAGAGTACCCTCATGGATATGCCTTTTTGGTGAGAAGGCGGATAGTGCGCTGGCTCGTTTTAAGGACTACCGGGCTACGGCCACGTCCTTGGGTCTCTCGGCCCCACGGCCGCACACTTCCGCCTTTCGCCCCTTTCGTGGCCAAGGAAGGGGCGCCTCCTCATGTCCGCCTAGCCACCGGCCGCAGAACCAACCTGCACGCGGACGTGGGTTCCGCCGTGGCGGTTCTAGAGGACAACGCGGTCAGTCCACATCCACCCCGGCAGCATCCGCCTCAAAGCCCTCCTAGTCCGAGCTTTCAGGCCCATTCCACGCCAGTGGGCGGCAGAGTTCGCCATCACCTGCTCCACTGGCGCTCCATCACTTCGCACAGGTGGGTGCTGCAAATCGTCCGAAGGGGCTACTCCCTCCCCTTCAACACGACCCCTCCAGCCATGCCACCGCAGTGCCACCGTAGCATCACTTGAATCTTCTGCGGGAGGAAGTTACGGCCCTCTTGGCCAAAGAGGCCGTAGAGCGCGCTCCTCGTCCAGAAGTAGGCTGTGGTTGCTATTCCCGCTACTTTCTGGTTCCCAAGAAGGGCAAAGAGGGCCTACGCCCTATCTTGGACCTCAGGAGCGTCAACACCTTCCTCCGGAAGCAACGGTTCAAGATGCTAACTTTAGCTCAGATTCTGGCTGCCCTCGACCCTGGAGACTGGATGGTAGCGTTGGACTTGCAGGACGCCTATTTTCACATCCCCGTCCTGCCGGCCCACCGGCGTTACCTGCGGTTCACGGTGGGTCAGGAGCCTTTTCAGTTCACCGTGCTCCCCTTCGGCCTCACCAGTGCCCCTACGGCCAAGTTCGCCATACGATGTGGACTGGACACAGCTGACTCGCTAGGCAGGATGATTTTAACATTGATAGCCCTGCGATGCTATGCCTAGCTGAGGTCCACTGGCTTCTCAGGTGATGTCCAATCAACACTTTAGGACATGCCCTTTGAAGGCTGTCGCTTGTTTGGCGACAAAGCGGACAACACGCCCGAGCGCTTTAAGGATTCCAGGGCTACGGCCAGATCCTTGGGCCTCGCTACCACCGCATGCCCCGGGCAGTCTGCATTTTGCCCATTTCGTGGGTACGGAAGGGGTGCCCCACCATGTACCATCCAGAGCCACAGGCCTGCGCAAGCTGTCGAGGCTGTGCGCGGCCTGGGGACGTGGGACCCATCGTTGTGGGTCGGGGGGGGGGGGGGCAGCGGATGGGCCAGTCCACCAGCGCCCACTCTGCAGCAGCCTCCAGGCCCTCCTAGTCCAACTTTTCAGGGCCACCTGTTGCCAGTAGGTGGCAGGATACGCCATCACCTCCCCCACTGGCAAACCATCACGTCAGACAGGTGGGCTTTGCAGATAGTCCGAAGGAGCTACTCCCTCCCTTTCGAGACTACTCCTCCATCCATGCCACCGCAATCCCATCGCATGTCGGACGATCACTTGGCCATTCTCCGTCATGAAGTTACGGCTCTCTTGGCCAAGGGTGCCATCAAGCTCGTTCCTGTGCCAGAAGTAGGTTGTGGTTGTTATTCTCACTACTTCCTGGTACCCAAGAAGAACAAAGGCCTCCAAAAGGAGAAATACAAAATGTTGACACTGGCTCAGGTCTTGTCTGCCCTCAACCCTAAAGACTGGATGATAGCGTTGGACTTGCAGGAAGCCTATTTTCACATCCCCGTCCTGCCTGCCCACGGGCGTTACCTACGGTTCACAGTAGGCCATGAGCATTTTCAGTTCACCGTGCTCCTCTCTGGCCTTACAAGTGCCCCTCTGGTGTTCACGAAAGTGATGGTGGTGGTCGCAGCTCATCTGCGCAGATCGGGGGTTCCAGTCTCCCCCTATCTCGACGACTGGCTGTTGAAGGCGGGCTTGCCCCAGCAAGTCGTCTCCCACCTCCAGACTACGGCTGACCTCCTGCATTTGCTGGGATTCTCCATCAACGTGCCAAAGTCACACCTGAGCCCTTCCCAGAAGCTCCTCTTCATCGGAGCGGTTCTCGATTCGGCGCAGTTCCGGGCTTATCCTCCGGAACAGCGGGTCCGGGATATTCAGGCTCTGATTCCCATCTTTCGGCCTCTATCCTGGGTTTCGGTCAGGTTGGTGCTGCGGCTTCTGGGGCTGATGGCCTCCTGCATCCTGTTGGTGCATTACGCCAGGTGGCGAATGCGGGCTCTGCGGTGGGACCTGAAGTTTCAGTGGGCCCAGCATCGAGGCAACCTGTCCGACCAAGTCTTGATCTCGGAGGGCACTGCAAAACAGTTGCAGTGGTGGCTCACGGACTGCGATTGGGTCAGCGGCAGATGCCTCTCCCTACCCCAACCGGAGCACATAGTAGTGACGGACGCGTCCCTCCTGGGATGGGGGGGGGCACATGGGAGAGGCGGAGATCAGAGGACTCTGGTCTCTGGCGGAGACTCAACTCCACACCAACCTTTTGGAGCTGAGAGCGCTCCGGCTTGCACTGAAAGCCTTCCTTCCCTCTGTCCGGGGAAGTGTCATGCAGGTGTTCACGGACAACACCACCGCCATGTGGTATTGCAACAAACCGGGCCGGGTGGGGTCGTGGACCCTTTGTCAGGAGGCTCTGCGCCTCTGGACATGGCTGAAACACAAGGGCATCACCCTGGTGGTTCAACATCTGGCGGGCTCTCTGAACGCCAGAGCAGACCAACTCAGCCGCCGGTGCATGATGGATCACGAATGGCGTCTGAACTCGGACGTGGCGCAAGGTCTCTTTCTGCAGTGGGGAGAGCCTTGGTTAGATCTATTAGCCACCGAAGAGAACGCGCAATGTGTAGCAGTTCTGCACGTTGGAATTTCCAAGGCAGCACTCGCTCGGAGACGCTTTTCGTCGCGAGTGGAGTTGCGGTCTGTTGTACGCCTTTCCGCCTATACCACTTCTGCCCAGAGTGGTGAAGATCAGGCGCGACCAGGCCCAAGTCATTCTTGTGGCTCCGGATTGGGCACGAAGGTTCTGGTATCCCGAGCTACTCAGTATGTCAATCGATCCCCCGATACGACTGCCTCTTCAGGAGGACCTTCTGTCGCAGCAGCAGGGAACGGTCCTCCACCCGAACCTGTCCAGCCTCCACCTCCATGCGTGGAGATTGAGCAGCGGCAGTTGATGCCATTTGATTTGCCTCCTGAAGTCTGTGATGTCATTCTGGCAGCCAGGCGTCCCTCCACAAAGACGGTATACGCCTGCCGGTGGAACTAATTTGTGGCATGGTGCACAGCAAAGGCTGTGGATCCCCTTTCCGCCCCTCTTTCTGAGGTTCTACTCTTTATTCTTTCTTTGGCCCAGCAGGGCTCTGCTTTGGGCACCTTGAAAGGTTATCTTGCTGCAATCTCTGCCTTCTTACGGCTTCCTGATCAGCCTTCTCTTTTCAAGTCTCCTGTTTCACGTTTTCTCAAAGGCATTACTCACATGTTCCCTCCTGTCCCTTTTGTAATGCCTTAGTGGGACTTGAATCTTGTTCTGACCTTTCTGATGTGCGCTCCTTTTGAGCCTCTTCACAATTGTCCCATTCGTCTTCTGACCCTGAAAACTGCTTTCCTGGTAGCTATCACCTCGGCTAGACGGGTGAGTGAGCTCCAGGCTCTGTCATCTAAGCCTCTCTTTCTTTCTGTTCATCCGGACAAGGTTGTCCTCCGGCCTCGTCCTTTTCTACCGAAAGTGGTGACCCCCTTTCACCTCGGGCAATCTGTCACGTTGCCCACCTTTCCACCTCCGCATCCTTCAAAAGAGGAAGAGAGGCTCCACCGTCTGGACCCAAAACGGGCGCTGTCCTTTTATTTGGACAGCACCAAACAGTTCCGGGTGGACGACCAACTTTTTGTTGGATACGTAGGAGCTAAGAAGGGGAAAGCGGTACACAAACGGACCATCTCACGGTGGGTCGTGTTGTGTATTAAACTTTGTTATTCCTTGGCAAAAAAGGACCCTCCTGTTGGGTTGAGGACCCATTCCACCCGGGCCACAGCGGTTACTACTGCCCTGGGCCGGGGGAGTTCCCTTGCGGGACATCTGTCAGGCGGCGACGTGGACTTCACTGCACACGTTTGCCAAGCACTATGGCCTGGACAGCCAAGTCCGGAGAGACTGCTTCTTTAGCCGTTCTGTTCTCCAGGACTTTCTGGTGTGATCTTGGTTCGCAGACCCACCACCGGGGTTGGTATTGCTGGGGTATCTATTCTAAGGTGAGGAATCTAACGTGTTTCTTTCAGATGAACAAGTTACTTACCTTCGGTAACGATGTATCTGTAAGAAACATTAGTTAGTTGGATTCCTCACCGACCCACCCATCCTGCCCGTTCTGCGAACTGACATCTAGGGTTAAGGTTATCCTTTTCAGGGCCCTAGATTTTTTGGCACCAGTGTCGGTCTCTTGCATGGCTCTGCGTTCCTGGCGCGGAAAGCTATGTACAAGAACTGACGTCAGCGCACGAGGGTGGCGTCTAAGTACTCCGTCATTCCGGCGCATGACGCCGAAGACGACGCCTAGCGACGCGCAAGGGGTATTGCTGACACAAAATCTTTCCGGATCCAGCCTGACGCCTGGGGATATTCTAAGGTGAGGAATCTAACTAACTAATGTTTCTTACAGATACATCGTTACCGAAGGTAAGTAACTTGTTAGTTAATTTTTCTCTCTTACTAGTTAGAGGTTTTTGTAAAGTGAGCTGTCTGAAGATGTCAGTTATTTTTCTCTAACACAAAATTTAAGTAAGTTTCCTGCAAATTATTATTACAAATATTTCAAAATAGATCAGAAATTACAAAAGCACCTTTTTTTGTAATTAAGTAGTGTGATGCAAGCAAACAGTCAAATGGGAGCAAACCGAACCAGAACACTTTACTTGATGTACAAATGACACCTATTTGCAGAAACTCTATTTCCAAACATTTTTTGTACACTATATAGTTTTATCAGTAACACCGCATTTCAGTGGGAACGTTTGTGGCCATTTCAATGCAAAATCTGTTGATTACAAATGACAGTGTGCTACCACGTCATGCTTTAGTTATGTATTTTCAAAAGTGATAGGCTTTAAACATGATTTGAGAAACATTCCTGCCCCCACCCTAATGACAGTGCTGCTAATGAACTAAGAGGCATGTCAGGGGTCATGTGTATCCTATATGTAGCTACATTTCTATTATATATGGAGAAAAAGTTGTCTATTAAATAAAACAAGAGTTTTTTGTACAGCAGACCTGCTGAACTCGCACATTTGAAGGTGCTCTCATATGATAATGAAGAAAATGGCAGCTCAATGAATTAAAATATTTGCCAGTGATCACCTCATTTGAAACCAGTTTATGCTTCACGACCATTTCAGATAGGTCGAGTAGATTATTTAAGTCAAGAATAACTTTATTCAGCACCAAGACCACAAAAGTTTGGCAGACAGTACATTTTAAAATATTAGAAATCCTTATTAAGATAAAATCACATGTAAAATAGATACATCATCGGCCATAAAATTTCATATTGGTTAAAATTAAACCATAAGAAGTATTTCTCCTTCCCATCCGATCACTGTAGTTCATAACATTTTCAAATAGCCATTGCAGTTTTAATAAAGTTTGACACCGCACTAGAAATAGCAGCACTGGTCAGCGATTGCAGATATCTGAACCTCTCAACATATGTACATGGACGAATGTTCTTTGGTAGTGGTGCCAAAAATCTTTTCCTTGATTCCTTGTAAAGTGAGCAAAAAAGAATAAAGTGCTGCGTGCTCTGTGTTGTCATGTTGTCAGAAGGACAGGGAATGAGATTGTCCGTCCACCCAGATTGTCTAGGAAATGCCACTAGAGAGTGCCTAAGCGGAATCTTGTTAAAAAGAAACGTGTCTGAACATTCATAGTGAAGAATAATTAAAATTGCTGTTGAAGCAACTGGGACCGGTCGCCTCCAATTGAGTATGAAGCCAAGTTGCCCAGGTGCGATGCGCCTCTTTATATAAACCTTAGCGTTTGTGGGAATACTCGTTGGAGTGTCTAAGTACTCGCCCAAACCAACTCAAATAACCTCTCCCTCACACAATGGAGCCAGGGGATCTTCAAAGACTTATCCACATTAATACAGTCTTCAATAACCTCCCTGGAAAACAGTAACTCTTCAGACACCCATACTTTGGTCCATAAGAGAAGGGGGGCTATGCCAATGCGATCTTCTACATATTCCATCCCCAGTTCTTGATGGGAGAAAGAAGTGGCAGAGCTATTTGGAATCATCCTTAATCTTTTTATAAACTTATTTTCCACCACTTGTAACAGGCGATTTTGATGGTAGCCCCACACTCCCTGCCCGTAAGACGCAACCAATAAACATTTTGTTTTATATAAAATAACAAGCTCAGGCACCGGCTTATGACCTAACTTACAGGCAATCCTAAACAGCCCCTCCACAACTCTACTTGTCTGCTGGGCTCTTGCCGTGACCAGGGGTTCCTGCTTCATCTCCTTATTGAACATATTCCCCAAATATGTAAAGGTTTCCACCTTTTCAATAACCTTGCCCCTTACAGTAAAGCTTCGGGTTTGTCTATTTTGGACCACATACCATTATATAAGAATTTGAAAAGTTGTCCTTCAGGTCAAGGGCCGACATAAAATCTGTAAAGGCATCCAGTGATGTTTGTAAGCTATTGGCCGTCAAGGCCATGAGCACGGTATCATCCGCATACGAAGTTAAACTAATCTCCTGGAATATTGCAGGCATTTGTTCCAAATTATTGGACGAGGTTTGGTTGGAATATATCAAGGGTTTTTACATCATTTGTTTGCAGGAAACATGGTCTTAACGTGCCTGCCACCCCTTCACCAGCTGGGTGGGCAAAAAAAGGGCTAGTAACCTTAGTTAAATTTGGTTCTATAAAAGCTCACTGTGTAGGATTGTCACAATGTTTCCAACTGATTATTTGAGTCCCGAGCCTGCAGGTCTAGTAACATCTTTGATTTTTCAATGTCTGCCTGTTGGTTCAACCATCTCGGCATTTCTGCGCTTGGCAGATCAGCCATACCTGTTCAAATCCACTATTGTACGTAGTTTTTTAAAGTCTCTAAAACATGTTTTCCTTAACCTTTTATCATGCCTCGTTGGGACCTCAATGTAGTACTCCCCTTTCTCATGTGTGCTCCCTTTGAGCTGCTAGACAACTGTTCTGTCGGGTACATACCACCAAAATTGCCTTTCTGGTTGCCATAACATAGTGAGCTCCAGGCTTTGTCATCTATGCCTCCATACCTCAACATCTTCCTGGACAAGCTGCTCCTTCGCACTAGGGCTTAATTCCTTCTGAAGGTGGTCACTCCTTTCATGTAAGCTAATCCATCACCCTGCCTACCTTTTTCACTCCGTCGCATCCCTCTATTGAAAAGGAGCGACTCCTCCGACTGGACCCAAAAAGAGCATGGTCATTCTACCTTGACTGCACAAAACCGTTCCAGGTGGACAACCAACTTTTCGTGGGGTTTGTCGGAGCCAAGAAAGAGAAGACTGTTCAGAAATGGACCATCTCTCCATGGATTGTGCTCTGCATTAAAATCTGCTATGCATTGGCCAAGAAGCAACCACCAGAGGGTTTGCGTGCTTATTGCACCAGAGCAAAGGCTGCGACCACTGCGTTAGCCCGTGGAGTCCCAGTCCTGGACATCTGACAGGCAGCAACGTGGGTTTCTCTTCACACGTTCACAAAACACTACTGCCTGGACAGTCGGTTCTGTCGGTAGGGGCACTTTGCTCATTCGGTCCTGCAGGATTTTTGGGTGTGCAATTGTTTCACACACCCACCTCCGGGAAGTATTGCTTGGGTATCTATTTTAAGGTAACGAATCTACAGCTAGAAGTCTCTAGTCAGAAGATTAAGTTACTTACCTTCGGTAAAGCCTTATCTGGTAGAGACTTTAGCTGCATATTCCATACTGATCCACCCACCCTACCGCTCTGCGGACAGAGTTCGACAGACAGGATTTTTCACCTTTCAGGGCCCTAGTTGTACACACCAGTGGTCAATGTTCTTCGTGGCGCTACGCTTCTGGTGTGGAAAGTTGCGAAAAGAAACTGACAGCGTGCTGGGGTGGTGCCTTTATAGGCACGTGTATGTCACTTCCAGAGAGGCCGACAATGCTACGTGGAGCCGAATGATGCAGTCTACTTGTGCAGAGGGGTACTGCTCATGGAAACTTTGTGGATCTAGTCTGATGCCTGGGGTTAATCCTAAGGTAAGGAATCTGCAGCTAGATGTCTCCACTAGATAAAGCGTTACCAAAAATTAGTAACTTGATTGTTTCACCATTAACATGTGCAAGTCCCACCCCCAACACGTACAAATGCAGCCCTCCCTAGGAGCAAATCTGAACTCAGTCACCAGGAAAGCATATCTCAGTTCTGCACGAGTCCAAGCCTTCCAGCTCCTGATGACAGCCGAATAGGCCGCTAACAGTGAGAACAGTATTGCTCCTTCTCGGCATAATGCAAAAAAAACCAAATGATGGATAGAATATTGAACAAGTCAAACTTCTTCACCCCCAGTCCTGGGTTAAATCGTTTTTGCTTGCCATGCCTTATTAGTTTGGACCCAGCCATATGCAAATCAGTCTTGACCCTGCTCCCCATAGGAACAATCCAGCCCAAGCTGTTAAGCTTGGTCCTCGCAGACAAGAAACAAGCATCCTGGGACCAGTTTCGGGGTATCACCCCTTTTCAGCCAGGCTAGCTTGAATGTGGTCGCTTAGCGAGCACGAAACCCACGTCTGGGCATACCGTTCCCACTTAGGGCGACACATGCAAAAAGAGCAGATGATGGATGGAATGCTGTGCAAATCAAACATTCACCCCCAGTCACAGATCTGTGTTAGATCCAGCAATTGCCATATGCAAATCAGTCTTGACAGTGCTCCCCATTGGAACAGTCCAGCCTGAACTGCTAAGCCAGGTCCTCCCTGGACCAGAAACAAGCAGAAGTGGGTCCCGTGCTAACTGTGCCACTGGATTCAAGCTAGCTTGACTTATGAGGGATGATACCTCAAAACTGGTCCCAGGATACTTGTTTCCATCATTTGTTCTTTTTGCCCTCCTCGACGACATATTGCATCACCTTTGTTCCCCACACCCGCTCACACATACATCTGCTCTAAGAGTACCGGGTGGCGCAATGGTCACAGAGTGTCTGTGGAAGGATCTAGTGTTGATTTGGGACGGAACGCATCGCTCTCTTCAGTGGTGGAACAGCAGCAATCTGTTGAGGTGTAGGCATTTTTAGCTCTAGTCCCATTACTACGGCTGGCTTCTCACATGCTTTGGGGGGGGGGGGGGGGGGAGGGCACATCTACTGTTCGAAGTCTGTAATCACCCTTTCAGCAGACCTTCCACATAAGCTAACAGGAGTTATTGCAGCTCAATTGGCTCTGAAGGCTTTCTTCTGCCATGTACATAGCAAAACGTCCTGGTCAAAACAGACAACATCACTGCCATGTATTACATGCAAAAACAGGCAGGCATACTTCCTCCCCAGCTCTCACAATACATCTGCTAGTGGGGTACCTTCTGAGAGTGGACACTGACTTCTCAGACCTGCTTATGAGGATGCAGCAATTAGTCCACGAGTGGGAACTCCATTGCAAAGTCTTGCTCCCGTACTAGCAATGTTGGGGTTTTCCCGACACACATCTGTTTGCAACCACCAAAGACTCCAAATGCCCACGCTTCACCTCCTGGTTTCCACAGCCCATGGGCAATGCACAATGGATGACCTGTTCAGTGATATAAGCCTATTCTTTTCTGCCTCACCCACTCCTTCCATAAGTGATTCCGAAGCTCAGGCAGACCTCATCCTAGTTGCTCCTAAGTGGGCCAGGCAGCTGTGGTTTACAACTCATCAAGTTGTATGTAGTCCATCACAAGAATCTCCCCCAACAGGCCAGATCTTCTCACTCAACTCCTGGGCAAAGTCAGGCATCCAAATCCCAGTCAATTCAACCTGGCATTCTGGCTCCTGAGATCCTAGAGGTTGTTTACCTCAGTTTGCCTCCTGATTGTATGTCCATCCTCAAGAAGGCTCTGTCCCACAACCCAAGCCTCCTATGCACGCAAAGTGGAAGAGGTTTGTCCACTACTGTCCACCCAAACACATTGATCAACTAAAGCCCACAGTACAAGACATTGTCTTTTACCTTTTTCACTTGCAGCTTACAGGCCTGCCTTACTCATCCATTAATTCGCTTTTAGCTGCAGTGGCAGCATACCTACAGAACAGGGAACACTCTGTTCGAGGCATATGAGCTGCAGATTACACACTGTGCATAGATCGCCATCTGGTGTTGGGCCTGGATGTTTGAAGTTGTTTTTCTTCTTGGAAAGTCTTTGGAAGTCACGAGGTATGTGACTCCTCCTTTGGATCATACTGCGCATGGGCTTCGGCTCCATCCTCAGATTTTTTTTTCCACCATCGGGCTCGGATGTGTTCTTCGTGCTCCGGTTCCGAACCGTTTCCAGTTCTCCTAATCGACGCGCAATCCTTCCCTTCCGCGGTATTGTTCGTGATCTCCCCACTCGACGCGACTCATCATTAGACGTCTTCGATTCCGGTCATCGACGCAGGGCTTCGGGCCTACCTCCGCTCCGGTCCTGGCTCATGGAAAGGACTCCATTTAAGAAGTGGGTCCAAATTTCCCCACACCGATCTCCATGAGGTGTGCAACCTCTGCCTCTCCCATGAACACGAGGCTCGAGACTGTCCGGCATGCAAATCCTTCCGGTCCAAGAAGACCATTCGAGACCGAAGGGCGAGGAGAACCATGGCACACTCGTCGACTGCAATCCCCGACGACCTCTTCGGAGAAGGCGTTGATGTTCCTGAGGACCAGCACACCGAAGAGGGCCTATTCAGCACCTCCGAAGCCGACGACTCTGATGTCGAGGACATCACTCCGGCAAAGAGGAGCGTGAGTACTAACATCAATCCCCACCCTCGACTGCATCGATAAAGGCTTCGTTCACGCCTTCACCCTCGGGCCTAGGCACGACCAAAGACTCTGCTTCACATACCTCGCTTTCGGGCCCGGTTAAAAAGCCCATCAAGCTTTCTGGCAGCTCGAGCCAGCCTGCCGTCGGTGCCGAGAAACACTTCTCCACACCGAAAAAGATGGCTTCCTCTTCCGCCTCCGCGCCGAGCTCCACACCGAAGCACTCGGTGCCGAAGACAACCACTAGCTCCTCGGTACCGGCACCATCCCTGGAACCGAGCAAAAAATCCAAAGCCATCGACACCCACACCTCGAAGCTGAAAGTAATCTCGGAACCGAGGAAACAACCGGACATTTCTAAACCACACAGTTCAAAACAACGAACTGATGACTCCAAGACTAAAAAACCTACGGCTCCGACACCTTCGGTGCCGACGGATCGGCCCCTCACAGAGGAACTATTTCGGCCCGATCCACTCCAAAAAACACTCATCAAAGACCCTAAAACTGGACATTTGATGCTCAGCATCAAAAAGAGACTGCTGGACAAGCCTGCTCCACCTCCAAAGAGAAAAGACTTTGCTACCTCCCCTTTGAGACTACACTCACCCCCTTCTCCACCTCCCCCACCTCATCATTCCCCCACCTCATCATTCCCCCACACCCTCTCCGGATGAGGATGATGACGATGTCTACGACGACACAGGGGACGGACCCCATGACCAACCCACAGGGGACCCCACTCCTACAGGCTCCCCAGACCCATGGGGCGATTTCAACATCTCAGACGTCCCTAACGTCCCGCAGGACAACCTTTACCCTTCAAGTTTTTAAACCCGAGGTGCAGGCTTCCATCCTCAACCATTCTTTTGACCAAGAACATCTCTTTGGCCCAAACGTTGACGTTGCATTTGAGAAAATGAAGGACACCGATACGGCAAAGTCTATGGGAGCCTTACAGTCACACCCTCCTAGTCGCTCCTTTCGCCGTTCTTCCTTTTGAAGCACCTCCAGAGGCTACTCCTCCGACAGCGCCTCTACTTCCTATAAAACCCCTACACAATCCACCTTCACTAGGGGTTACCAGAGAGGTGGCTACAGGGGTGACAACAATAAAGGCAGAGGCAAAACGGATACCTCCCGCTCTGCCTCCACCTCTACCCAATACCTACCCTCCACTCCCCCCAGACAATCCCACTCCAGTCGGGGGCAGACTCCACAATTTCCTTCATGTCTGGGCTACTATCACCTCAGACAAATGGGTAACACAAATAATTTGGTCAGGCTACTGCCTCAAACTAAAATCTATCTCCCCAAACAACGCCCAATGTCACAGGAACATTTGTCAGTTCTAAAGCAGGAGGTAATCTCCCTCCTACAAAAGAGTGCGATAGAGCCAGTTCCTGCCCACCAACAAAATATCGGAGTTTACTCCCTATATTTTCTCATACCAATAAAGGACGACACTCGAAGGCCCACCCTGGACCTCAGACCCCTAAATCACTATATACACTCGGACCATTTCCACATGGTCACACTCCAGCAGGTACTTCCCCTGCTCTCCCAAAACAACTTCTTTGCCACCCTAGACCTCAAGGACGCCTATTTCCACAATCCCGTTCACAAAGCTCACAAAGTTTCTCAGGTTTGTAGTGGACGGTCAACACTATCAATTCAAAGTGCTCCCATTCGGAGTCACCACAGCATTGCGAGTGTTTACCAAGTGCTTAGCGGTCGTGACAGCACACCTGCGAAGACAACACATCCACGTCTTCCATACTTAGACGACTGGCTAATAAAAGCGAGCTCATACAACCAGTGTCTACAACACACTCACGCCACTATCCAGCTACTTCACGAACTGGGCTTCACAGTAAACCACACGAAGTCCCATCTGCAACCGTCCCACGTAAAACAATACCTAGGTGCCACTATAGACACCTCAAAAGCGCAAGCCTACCCCAGTTCTGCCAGGATAGCAAGCATTCAGGCTGTACGTGCCAAATTTCAGTCGGAACACACTCTTCCAGCTCGAGTGTTCATGCAACTCATAGGAATGATGGCCTCTTGCATATTCATAGTACCTCACGCAAGACTCCCGATTCGTCCTCTCCCAAGAGTGCTTAGCGCGCCAATGGAACCAGGCCCAGGGTCAATTGACAGATCTGGTGTTGGTAGACGGTCGTGCCCATCGCTCTCTGCAGTGGTGGACCACCAAAAACATTTCCAAAAGGTGAACGTTCCTGGAGCCTGTTCCTCAGATAGTACTGACAGCGGACGCATCGCTCTCCGGCTGGGGAGCTCACCTACTACATCACACCATGCAGGGGCAGGTGGACATCTCAACAAAAGTTACTTCACATCAACTATCTGGAGTTACTAGCCATATTCTTAGCACTAAAGGCATTTCAAACACAGATATCAGGCAAGGCCGTCCTAGTCCGCACAGACAACATGACAGCCATGTACTATATACAGAAACAAGGAGGCACACACACTCCGCAACTCTCTCAGCTAGCACAGAGCATATGGAGATGGGCCAGACCCCAAAAAATCTTTCTCCTAGCCCAACATGTCCCAGGAGTCCAAAACACTATGGCCGATCTGCTGAGCAGACAAACACAACAGATCCACGAGTGGGAACTCCATCCACAAGTTCTTCATCCATACTTCCAAACGTGGGGGCATCCACAAATAGACCTCTTCGCCACCCACATACACCAAATGCCCAAGCTTCGCCGCCAGGTATCCACACCCATTGTCCAAAGGCAATGCGATATGGATGAACTAGCCAGGCAAATTTGCATACGCTTTTCCGCCTCTCCCACTCATTCCATTAGTGGTGCGCAAACTACAACAACACTCCCGTACTCTCATCCTAGTAGCTCGAACTTGGGCCAGACAACCGTGGTACACCACGCTGCTGGAACTATCTGTAGTACCGCACCAAAAGTTACAATTCTCTCCACGCCTCTTAACCCAGAACCATGGAGAGATCAGGCACCCGGACCCAGCTCAGCTCAACCTTGCGATCTGTCTCCTGAAATCATAGAATTCGGTTATCTGAATCTTCGACCAGACTGTATGAACATAATTCGAGAAGCTAGACAACCTACCACTAGAGCTTGCTACGCAGCCAAGTGGAAACGTTTTGTGGTTTATTGTCACAGCAATAACTTCAATCCCCTGGATGTGTCCATTCAACACATCATAGGCTATTTATTGCACCTACAAAGATGCAATCTAGCCTACACGTCTATTAGACTGCACCTTGCAGGCGTAGCAGCTTAACTACAAAACAGGCAACATCTGTCACTCTTTAGAGTACCTGCCATAAAAGCCATCATGGAAGGCCTCAAACGAATAATTCCCCCCCAGAGTGCCACCCTCACCTGTGTGGAACCTAAACATCGTTCTCACAAGACTAATGGGGCCTCCCTTTGAACCTCTGCATAAATGTGAACTTCAATTCCTAACATGGAAAACTGCTTTTCTTGTAGCCATCACTTCCCTCAGAAGAGTCAGTGAGATACAAGCACTCACCATTCAAGAACCCTTTCTGCAAATGCACCATAATAAAGTGGTTCTCCGCACTAATCCAAAATTCCTCCCTAAAGTCATTTCTCCCTTTCACCTAAACCAATCTGTGGCACCGCCCGTATTCTTCTCGCAGCCACAGGCCATTGCAGAAAGAGCTCTCCACACATTAGATGTCAAACGAGCCTTACTCTACTACATCGAAATAACTCCACCCTTTCGTAAGACCAAACAACTGTTCGTGTCTTTCTCACCACCACACAAAGGCAACCCCATCTCCAAGGCTGGGATAGCTAGGTGGATTGTTAGATGCATACAGATTTGCTACCACAAAGCAAAACGAACACTAACTGTTCCCCCCCCAAAGCCCACTCTACGCGTAAGATAGGGGCTTCCATGGCATTTTTAGGGAACATTCCCTTAATGATATCTGCAAAGCAGCTACATGGTCTACACCGCACACTTTCACTAAACACTATTGTGTAGATGTGCAAACTAAGCAACAAGCTAGTGTGGGCTAGGCTGTACTCAAAACATTGTTTCAAACCACTGCAACAGATACTGGTGGTCGCCGCTAGGAGCGAGTACTGCTATATAATCTATGTACAGTGTGTAATCTGCAGCTCATATGCCTCGAACGGCAAATGCTACTCACCAGTATGCATCTGTTCTTGGCATGTAGAGCTGCAGATCTACACACGCCCACCCGCCTCCCCGGCTACCTTTATCTGTTCCAGTTTATCTTATTTAGATACAACACAAATGGGCATCTTCACTACTTACTACTACGCTCCATCATTTCCCTGCTGGCGAAAAACAATCTGAGGATGGAGCCGAAGCCTATGCGCAGTATGATCCAAAGGAGGAGTCACATACCTTGTGACTTCCAAAGACTTTCCAAGAAGAAAAACAACTGCAAATATCCGGGTCCAACACCAGATGGCGATCTATGCACAGTGTGTAGATCTGCAGCTCTACATGCCAAGAACAGATGCATACTGGTAAGTAGCATTTGCCTTACTATTCAGAATCCCTTTCTTCAAGGCCTTTATGGAAGGACTAAAGTTATCCCTGCCAGGTTACCCCATGTCCCGTCATGGAATCTCAATGAAGTCCTCACTAGGCTCAGGGGACCCCCTTTTAAACCACTTCATTTTCACCATCTTCAATTTTTGCAGTCGAAAGTAGCAGTTTGAGGCATGTGTGCTGTAGATACACATGCTTTGCATACTCCTGCCATCTAGTGTTGGGTTCGGATGTTTGCAAGTTGTTTTTCTTCGAAGAAGTCTTTCAAGGTCACAAGGTAAAGTGACTCCTCCTTTCGGTAATAGTGCACATGGGCATCGACTCAATTGTTAGATTGTTTTCCCGCGAGAGGGTCAGAATGGAGTTAGTGTAGAACAGAGCTGTCTATGCGTATGTAATGTAAATAATGAGAATCATTTAGTAAAAGTTTGTCTCCTACACTAAACCACACAAAGGCACTGCCATTTCAAATGCTGGGGTAGCTGGCTGGCTTGTCAAGTGCATTCAAATCTGCTATGCCGAGGCCAAAAGGTAGCTCCCTGCTCCTCCAAGGTCTAATTCTATCTGTAAAAATAAAATTAAAATAAATGGAAAAATAGCTGCCTGTGGGGCCTTTCTGGGTATTAATCTCAATTACTGAGATCTGTAAGGCAGCTACCTGCTCAACACCATACACGTTCATCAAACATCTACTGTCTCGATGTCCTAGCACAAGAAACTCAAGTGGGCAAGCCTGTGCTATGTACAATTTTTAAACCTTCTGCAACATCCTCTGGCTAGCCACCGCTTTGGGGATAACTGCTTTACATTCTATGCGGAGCATGTATCTGCAGCTACACATGCCACAAACGGAAAATTTTACTATGTAAGCATATGTTAGTGGCGTGTAGTGCTGTAGATCCACATGTGCCTACCCTCCTCCCCGGAAGCCTTTTGGTTGTTGCAGATGCCTTTTTTTTTCTACTTTCCTTCTTTTCTATCTTTTTTCTTGCATGATCATCCTTGTGCATTTTCATGCTCCTCCCCATCCTCACCTGCCATGCGTGATAACAATGGAGCCCATGCACATTACCAGTCATAGGAGGAGTCGCTACTTCGTGACACATAAGACTTAATTGAAGAAAAGCAAGTTGTACATGTCCAAGCCCAACACTTCATGGCATGAGTATGCAGAGCATGTCCATCTACAGGACTACATGCCACAAACAGATGCTTACAGGGCAAGTAACAGTTTCCTTATTTAATGCATACAACTTTATATATAGTTGTCTATAAAACATTACAATATACAGCAAAAACATGCATTGTATACAGTGCAGAATATAGATTTTCTACTTTTCAAACCAAAATTACACAATTACTTGGCTGAAGCTATGAAGGAGGAAGAGCAAAGACTAAGGTCCTCATTATGTCTGGTCCATTAAAATCTAAGTTATTTCCCCTTTTCCCAGAATTACAATTAATGGGGGGTCCCGGTAATTAGGGGAGGCCAGTGGGGAAAAAAACTGGGTTTGCCTGTTTGTGGAATAACATGCAAAAATTGTTGTTTCCGTGAAAACGCTGCAAGCTTTCTCCTGAAGTTTCACATAGATTTTGACTGTATTTAGCAGCTGAACTTAGTGTATGAAATACCAACACTCACAATTGCTGTTGGCCCTGTAACTCTCATTCTCCAGTATTGGGGTGTCTTTCAGGCATGCTTGAATATTCCCCGTCGTCGGAGTGGGAGTCCCACGGTAAATAATATAGCAATATATACAGTCATAATTATATATATATATATATATATTTTATTTCAAGGTTCCTGCATTCGAAGACGCACTCCAGAGCAGTAATTAAAAGCAACCGGCATTTCGTTTTCCTCCTTTTATTAGTTAGACCCAACGCGTTTCGAAGACATTTCTTCTTGCTCACGGGTAAAAAACGTCTAGCAGCTTGTCCATTAGAGAGCACTCCCTTTTTGATGCACATGATGTTACCGCCCTCAGGTGGGGCTCTTTGTAGTTGTTCATTATTATACTGCATGCTGGGGTGTGTAGTACGTAGTGCCTCCATAGTGAATTTCGCGCTGCTGCAGAATCCTCGTCGTTTTTATATTTTCATTTCATCTGTCACTTGGCCCACAGTGGGCTGCAGGAAAGGTCATCCGGTTAATTAAAAGAGCCACTCTGCTCCCCCTAAACCAGACTGTGAATAGTTTAGTGTCTGTATGGCCTCTAATTAACGAGTGGTGCAGTCTTCACGACCAGACAGACACTGAACTATTCACAGTCTGGTTTAGGGGGAGCAGAGTGGCTCTTTTAATTAACCGGATGACCTTTCCTGCAGCCCACTGTGGGCCAAGTGACAGATGAAATGAAAATATAAAAACGACGAGGATTCTGCAGCAGCGCGAAATTCACTATGGAGGCACTACGTACTACACACCCCAGCATGCAGTATAATAATGAACAACTACAAAGAGCCCCACCTGAGGGCGGTAACATCATGTGCATCAAAAAGGGAGTGCTCTCTAATGGACAAGCTGCTACAGACGTTTTTTACCCGTGAGCAAGAAGAAATGTCTTCGAAACGCGTTGGGTCTAACTAATAAAAGGAGGAAAACGAAATGCCGGTTGCCTTTAATTACTGCTCTGGAGTGCGTCTTCGAATGCAGGAACCTTGAAATAAAACATAACTCTACGGCGATTCCAGTCGTGAAGACTGCACCACTCGTTAATTAGAGGCCATACAGACACTGAACTATTCACAGTCTGGTTTAGGGGGAGCAGAGTGGCTCTTTTAATTAACCGGATGACCTTTCCTGCAGCCCACTGTGGGCCAAGTGACAGATGAAATGAAAATATAAAAACGACGAGGATTCTGCAGCAGCGCGAAATTCACTATGGAGGCACTATGTACTACACACCCCAGCATGCAGTATAATAATGAACAACTACAAAGAGCCCCACCTGAGGGCGGTAACATCATGTGCATCAAAAAGGGAGTGCTCTCTAATGGACAAGCTGCTACAGGCGTTTTTTACCCGTGAGCAAGAAGAAATGTCTTCGAAACGCGTTGGGTCTAACTAATAAAAGGAGGAAAACGAAATGCCGGTTGCCTTTAATTACTGCTCTGGAGTGCGTCTTCGAATGCAGGAACCTTGAAATAAAATATATATATATATATATATATATATATATGTATATGTATATGTATATGTATATGTATATGTATATGTATATGTATATGTATATATATGTATATGTATATGTATATGTATATGTATATATATATACATATATATACATAACCATAACCACCGGAATGGGAACTCAACACAGTCTTAATGCAATTAATGAAGCATCCATTCGAGCCCATCCACAAGGCTGACCTAAAATTCCTTACCTGGAAGGTTGCTTTACTTCTGGCTTTAACATCAGCTCGACGAGTGAGTGAAATTCAGGCGTTTACTGTAAAGGAACCTTTTCTACACTTCACTCAAGACTATGTGCACCTCCGAACTAATCCAACGTTTATCCCTAAGGTGCCTTCACAGTTTCATCTTAATGAACCAGTGACGTTAAAAACTTTCTTTCCTAATCCATCTACTCCAGTGGAACGAGCCTTACATTCTCTCGATATAAAGAGATGTCTTAAATTCTATCTTCTGAAAACAAAGAACCTTAGAAAGTCCGATCAATTATTTGTGGCTTATGGCCAAACTACTCTGGGAAAGGCGGTTACAAAATCCACCATTGCCAGATGGATAGCATCTACAATACTTTTCTGCCATGACAAGGCTCACAGGCCTTTGTTGAGGAATCCCAAGGCCCATTCCACGAGGACAGTAGCAGCGTCTACAGCATTGTTTGCTGGTGTGACTCTAGAAAATATCTGCCGTGCTGCGACATGGAAAAATGTCCACACTTTTACAAGACATTACTGCCTCCAATCTACGCATCGTGATGATGCAGCAGTTGGGCAAGCTGTACTACGACATCTTTTTCTTTGAGATACCTTCAAGTACCCTTTTCATATTTTAATATGTAAGATGTTGATATCTTTAATATAACAATGCAATGTGTTACAATAATGATTTGCTTTCATTTTCAATGTTATTGCATTACATGCTATTTTCCTCTTTATGGCTTGCATGTTTTGAAATTGTAGAGTTTTTCTTATACCTCTTATTAATAAGCTGTGGATGCAACTTGGGAGTATCAGCACTAGTCTCCCACCATCCGCACCGACTGTATACTTGGTATACTGCTCGCTATTCTGATTCAGGCATGTGAATCTATGAAAGATACCCCAATACTGGATAAGAAAACAAGTTACTTACCTGTAACTACAGTTCTCCAGTATTGGGGTGTCTTTCATAGATTCACATGCTTGAATATTCCCCGTCGTCGGAGTGGGAGTCCCACGGTAAATAATATAGCAATATATACAGTCATAATATAATATATATATATATATATATATATATATATATATATATATATACATATATACATACATAAGTAATCATATAAAAACAGAGAGATAAGTAAGTGATAAACATCAAGAATGTCCCTATATGAAATCTCCATAGAGATACATGGAAAGAGAAAAAAGACATTCGCAGTCTATCTCGGTCATTATGTTAGTCCAAACTACGGCCAATCAGGCGTCAGCTCCTCTCTAGAACCTTCTCCTCAGAGCTCCTCACCTCAGATTTTCTACCGCACGTCGTGTGAAAGGGAGTCTCCCTGAGCTCTGCTCAGTTTTGTTCTATTCAATATGTCTTCAAGTAAGAAGTCTTTGTTTAGACCTTGTTCTTCTTGTGGAAAGCTACGTTTATTCTCAGAAGATCCACACAGTAAGTGTATTTACTGTCTTTACCCAGACCATGAAGTGGCTAAATGTAAGTTCTGTAGAACTTTTTCAACAAAAACTTTGAAGGACAGGGAAGGCCGTCTCTTGTTGTGGCTACAGAGACTTAAGGATAAAGATGAAGTGGTTTCTGAGGTAGAAAGCCTTACTTCTGGCCGTTCCCACACAGCCTCTAAGCGCAGTAGCATACAAGAATTACCTTCTCCTTTTCTGAAAAAGAAGAAAATGTCTGACTGACATCTGCTACTTCTTCTGCCTTGTCTACTGCTTTGTCGCCCACGAGACATAGTTCTCAGGCTGCTGAGGCTTCCACTTCCCAGTTTTCAGGGGAAAAACTGGCTTCGTCGCCGACGAAGCTTCCGACGACGAAATCTGCAATTTCCTGCTCGTCGACGGTGACACTCACGACGACGACAGCATCTACATCGTCGTCGACGATGTTAATCAGTATCATCAAGACATTGACTTCGTCGTCGTCGAAGGTTGAGAAATCGTCCTCGTCGACGAGTACGTCGTCGAGTGACCCGTCGACGAAGAAGAAGACCTCGTCGTCGTTTCTGTCGACGGCATCGACAAAGGTCCCCGTCAAAGGTCCCGTCGACGAAGGTCCCGTCGACGAAGGTCCCGTCGACGAAGGTCCCGTCGACGATGGTTCCTTTGACAAGTCCATCTACAAGGATGTCCTCAGTACCTTCTATATCTCCGGTACCGTTGACGGCAATCTCTTCAGTGCAAATAAAGATTAAAAGGAACCTACTTCGTCGTTTGCCGCTGCTCCTTTGGTTCCATTGCCACCAAGTTCTCGACCTGATATGTCTGGTGAAGTTATATTGTTGGAAGATTCCCATCTTCCTTCTCCATTGTTTGCCACGGATTCTGATCAGGATTCAGAGGAAGGTTTACCTGAATCGTTTGGGACGGCCCGCAGTCCCTCAGATTTAAGAATAAAGTGCCAAGAGGATAGTAGTGAAGATGAGGAACAATTTTATCAGCAAGAAGTTCCTACAGAAAGGCAAACTGTGACGCTACCACTATCCCTCATAACAAATCTTCAACTCATGTTGGACGATTATAATAGACGTTTTCCGTTATCACCACAAGAAGCTGTGGTCGTGCCTCTTCCAGTGGTGCCAAAAACTATATCGGAACGGGTACCAGCCCCAATTCCATCTGTGGTAACACCTTCACTACCGCTGCAACATTCCTCCACTCGGGCAGTACCTTCTCAGGTTACTGAACAAGAGGAAGAAATTCCTCAAGACAGGGAGGATGGTGAAATTCTCGATTATGGTGGTGGTGATGATGATGATGATGATGATGATGACGATGATGGTATGACGGAGTGGGATGATTATCATGCTAAACATAAGGAGGAGGATTGTTTCCTTTACGATTTCAAAAACCAGCCTTTTAAACAAACACATACAATCCCTATAATCGAATTTATTTGGGAGGAAGGCAAAAAGATTATGAAGACCCCAAATAGTCTTCCGGCACAGGTGCCCAGGTTGGAAAAGTACAAATCGCCTTCAGGAGCGCCTGCGTGTCTTACTGGTCAAGCAAAGGCAGATTCTGTGGTGACACAGGCCGCGCAACGTCTGGCTAGAAACCCTGCGTCAACGATCACGGCACCACCTGATCGTGATGGACGTCGTTTGGACGCCATAGGGCAGAAATTTTCTTCAATGGCTTCCACCACTGTAAGAGCGGCTAATGCTCTGGCCATTTTAGGCCGCTACGACCGTCCGGTATGGGCGGATATTTCAGCGTTAGTTGACCAACTGCCGGAACCATCGAAGAGTGAGGCCCTAAAGCTACTCCAGGAGGGTGAGAGTACATCTGCGGAGATGATAGACTGTGCAGTTGATATCGCCTGTATGGGATTCCGTCAGCTGGCTGGGGCAGCGGTATTGCGCAGGCAAGGTTGGTTGCGCTCAAAATCCTTTCGTCAGGAAGTACAGGCAAAAATATTGGACATGGCATATGATGGAGAGGCTTTGTTCGGAGATCATGTGGATGAAGCTCTCCAATCGATAAAGAAGGATACGGAAACTGCCCGCTCTCTGGGCACGTTACAATTTCGGAAACAGTCCTTTCGGGGTGCACGCGGACGTGGCACCTCTTCTAATTTTCGACGAGGAAACAACCAGTTCTACCCCTAAGAGACTGACTTGTATCAGTCCCAAAAAATTGGAGGTCGAATCTCTCTGTACTCTTCTCAATGGTCCTCCATAACAAGGGACCGTTGGGTTTTGGACATTGTAGAAAGAGGTCACACTTTAGTGTTCACCGAATTCCCTCCACCCACACCGCCTACCGGACCACCACCAGCTCATATCAAGGAACTGTTACATCAAGTTCAACTTCTAATAGACAAGGGAGCTATAGAGGTAGTTCCAAGATCTCAAAAAGGAAAAGGATTTTATTCCCGATTTTTTTTTTTTTTTTTTTTTTTTTTTTTTTTTTTTTTTCTTATCACCAAAAAGAACGGGGAATGGAGGCCCATTCTAGATCTGAGGGCTCTCAACAGATTTCTCAAGAAACAATCCTTTCGCATGTTGACGCTTGTAGAAATCTTGCGCTTACTCTCACAAGGAGATTTCATGGCAACAATCGATCTCCAAGATGCTTATTTTCATATCCCATACTACGACAACATCGGAAATTCCTTCGTTTTCGAGTGGGTCTGAAGGATTTCCAGTTCAAAGTACTACCATTCGGCTTACGCTCGGCCCCGCGAGTGTTTACAAAGGTGCTAGCCCCTGTCGTAGCGTTCCTACGTCTCCAGGGTGTGGAGATCTTCCCATATCTGGACGACTGTCTCCTAAAATCACAATCGGAGGTTCAACTTCGACAGCACACAAGGAGGTGTTTGCAAGGAGGTGTTTCACGCCTTAGAGCTCTCCATAAATACCGCGAAGTCTCATCTACAGCCTTCTCATTTCAGGGATTTTCTAGGAGCAACTTTGGAGACAGTGTCAGCCAGGGCACTTCCCTCACAAGACCGTCTTCAAAGGATTCTCCGTCTGGTAACCCTTATCAGATCAAAAAGATCCGTTTCTGTACGACTGTTAAAGTAATTTCTGGGGATGGCGTCGTCATGCATTGCATTGATCCCTCATTGCAGGTTACGGACACGCCCCATCCAAGAAGAACTGGATGTTCAATGGCGTCAGGTTACGGGTTCTTTCAACGATCTCGTAACCGTCACAGATCGGATGAAGTCGGCACTGAAATGGTGGACACAACCGTTAAATCTAATGAAAGGCATTTCATTTCTGTCAATAATACCAGACATGACAATAACAGACGCCTCTCTAGAAGGATGGGGTGCTCATTTGGAGGATCTATCAATCAAGGGAAAATGGACAATATGCCAAAAAGCCTGGCACATCAACAGGTTAGAGCTCATGGCTATATTTCTGGCTCTCAAATCCTTTCTTCCTTTAATCCAAGGACAATCAGTCCTCATACAGACAGATAACACAACCTGCATGCACTACGTCAACAAGCAGGGCGGAACAAAATCCCCGAAACTGTCTCGTCTAGCCCAGTCGATCTGGGATTGGTCTCTCAACCATCACATCATGATTGCAGCAGTTCATCTACCGGGGGTATCCAATATCCTAGCGAATTCCCTGAGCAGGTCCTCCTCGTCGACCCACGAATGGGAGTTACATCAGCCGACGCTGGAGATGATATTTCGACGATGGGGACGTCCACAGCTGGATCTCTTTGCCACACCAGAGAACCGCAAATGCCGACACTATGCAAGCTGGCATTCCCACCAAGGATCACGGGGCAATGCCCTTTTGATGAACTGGTGCAATCTGTTTGCCTACGCTTTTCCTCCAATCCCACTCATACCTCGGGTCCTGTGGAAAATGCGGAGGCAACCTTGCCATCTACTTCTAGTAGCCCCCCGTTGGCCTCGGCAAGCATGGTTCTCAGAGTTACTCCTAATGTCTCAATGCAAACCAATCCTTCTACATCCTCGTACAGATCTTCTGACAATGAGCAAGGGGAAAATTTGTCATCCGAACCCCTCCTCACTGAGCTTATCAGCTTGGAACCTGAGCACTGTGAATTTGCCCATTTAGACATCTCACAGGACTGTAGAGACATCTTGGCTCAGGCGAGGGCTCCTTCTACGGTAAAGACGTACAAATTAAAGTGGAAAAGATTCTGCCACTGGTGTGCAGCTAATGGAGTTCATCCATTTCACTCCACGCCACAACAATTGCTACCTTTCTTCTTGCATTTAGCTAACTCCGGATTGTCTCATGCAATCTTGAGGGGTTTTTCTGGCGGCAATCTCCCGTTTCAGTCAAGATGGTTCAACGTCCCTTTGTTCTTCAAGGATTATCCAACAATTCTTCAAGGGATTATTTCGTAAATTTCCTCCTGTTAGACGCCCACCTCCATTGTGGCATCTGAACATCGTATTGGCACAACTGATGAGGCCACCGTTTGAACCTATTCACAAGGTCGAGTTGAAGTTTCTAACTTGGAAGGTAGCTCTTCTTCTGGCACTAACGTCTTCACGTCGCGTCAGTGACATTCATGCATTTACCATAAATCCGCCTTTCCTACAGTTCAAGCCAGATTCTGTAGTGTTGCGTACAAATCCAACCTTTTTGCCGAAAGTACCTTCAGACTTTCATATTAACGAACCAGTGATTTTGAAAACCTTCTTTGCTAATCCTCAAACTCCTGCGGAGCAGAGATTACATTCCCTGGATGTGAAACGATGTTTAAAGTTCTACATCAGCAGAACAGCTTCTTTACGAAAAACTGATCAACTCTTCATAGCTTATGGACGCTATCACAAGGGACGTCCAGTGACAAAACCAACTATTGCACGTTGGGTTTCAGCAGCCATCGTCTTCTGCCATCAAAAGGCAAACCAGCCATTGCAGTCACCAGTGAGGGCTCACTCCACTAGAGCGATGTCTTCTTCAACCGCATTATTTGCTGGAGTGCCTTTACATCAGATCTGCAGAGCAGCTACGTGGTCAAGTAGACATACGTTTACAAGACATTACTGCTTGGCAACTTTAAACGAGGAGGATGCTGCAGTTGGGCAGGCAGTGCTTCGCAATCTTTTTAAATAAGGTGAGCCTCTTCCTTCCCTCCTCCATATTGTTTCCATTTACTGTTGAGATAATGGTTCATTTACACTTATATAGATATTCAGTGATATCATATATATAAGGATATTGATTGGCAGTACAACTGTTTAGTGCTATTATGACTATGGAATCAATGATAATTGTTACTGCTGGCTATTCTATATTCAAGCATGTGAATCTATGAAAGACACCCCAATACTGGAGAAGAACAATTGTTACTTACCTGTAAACAGGTGGTTCTCCAGTATTGTCTTTCATAGATTCACATGCGACCCTCCCTCCTCCCTTCAGAGGCTCTCTTCTCCTCATACACTCTAAAGTCACTTTGGTGCTACGAAAATCTGAGGTGAGGAGCTCTGAGGAGAAGGTTCTAGAGAGGAGCTGACGCCTGATTGGCCGTAGTTTGGACTAACATAATGACCGAGATAGACTGCGAATGTCTTTTTTCTCTTTCCATGTATCTCTATGGAGATTTCATATAGGGACATTCTTGATGTTTATCACTTACTTATATCTCTGTTTTATATGATTACTTATGTATATATATATATATATATATTATGACTGTATATATTGCTATATTATTTACCGTGGGACTCCCACTCCGACGACGGGGAATATTCAAGCATGTGAATCTATGAAAGACACCAATACTGGAGAACCACCTGTTTACAGGTAAGTAACAATTGTTCTTTCTGGGCGCATCGGAAAGTATAATCTTGAAGGTCATTTTTTTTTTCTTCTTCACGCAGGTTAAGTCTCAGAATGAACTGAGGAAGACACCAGTCTCGGAGGTCAGAAAAACTACTCTAACACCGACTCCAGTTAGCACTTCGCAGTTCATCCCCATTCATCATCCAGGAGCCTTCCCTCCTCTTCCCAGCCGACCAGGTAGATACACCATGTAATTTATGTGACTTGTATGTGTATGTAGTCCATGCTACTGCAATCTGCTTAGCCTTCAATCATGGCAGATTTTGAAATTCGTAGTAGGATTCTACTTTTGCTTGTTTGTGTCATGTAAGGGAGAAAAGGCACCTGTTCTGATGAATGTTTGGCGGCCACATGTTTGAATTCAGAATTTGCATAAAAAACAGCACCATTTTGTGAGTGCCTAGAGTCTTTTTTCCAAACTACTGATTGAGCGACTAGGACCAAATGCAGTAGGTACGTTTATTAGGTCCAAGGCTGTTTCCCAGGAATGACAATGGATTGGCTCATGCATGCCCTAAGTGAACAATGAAGATGGAGATGTGTAGCATTCTATTTGGTCAAGTCTTCATTTTTTAACCTTACCTCTTTGTTTGTTAGAATGCAACCATCCTCCATCAGTTATCACTCCTAGTCTGAATGCTCTCATAGTCTGTGGGGTCACGGTTAAACATGAAAATAAAAATAGACTCAAATACTGTGATTTTGCTGTGCTTCAAGTTCATGTCAAGTCTAGCTATCCCACTCTATACTGTTGAGGGCTGGTGATTTATTGCAGTTAACATCAGTTGGGTTTCTTTGTTTATTAAATTCATTTTGTGCCATTTTTACTCCTTCCCATTTTTTCTGGATCGACGGCTCAGCCATTTGGATTGTCTGTTCGTGTTGATGCTGAAGGCCGGGGCAATGTTGGAAATTTGTATAGAACAGTGGTGCAAACAAGCATCCTGCATTTCCAGACAAAATCCTATTTAAATTGTTAGACAGAAAATAATTATTTAGCAGTAGAAGCTTTTGAGTGAATCTCTTCTGCTAGACTGGCCTGTCGTAGAAGGGAAATGTTCTAATGAATCCTCACTTGATATCCATGCTCTGCAGGTAGTTGCAATTGGGATAATCTTTTCGTTGCTCACTCTAGTCCCCCTGTGACAATTGTTTTCCATGGGTGGTTACCAGGTAGGCCCTAGAACTGGTTCTCTTGAGCCTCTACCAATCTCTCAAATGGGGGTCCGCTCCCTCCATTCAAGTTCTACGGACTGACATCCTTTGGGGTACAAAAAGTAAGGAGTCATTTTTCACGGTTTCAGGAATGTGAGAAATACTGATCACAAGGATAATTTGAAGGGTAAGACAAATATTTATAGAGACCTTGAGGTTTTGAGGACATTTGGTCAAAGTGGAATGCAAAAGTGTTCGTTAGGCTTGAGGGCAGTGAAAGCTAAAGTGCACATTCAGTCTGTGCAGGTCTGTCCTTGCATGAACCTCTGATCAGGACCTCGTTTACAGCATAGGCCCTACTCCGCCATGCTTGCTCTTGAAGGCATCTGACTGGGGTTTGTGAGCCAGACTATTGCTTTTATCGGTGCATATGGACCTTATTTTTGGGATTCTCCTAAACACTGGAAATGACCGTACCACATCTCTTGAATTCTGAGTCCACACTCATGATAGTTATTTTTGTTGTGCCTTAGAGGAAAATTGGCCTTGTTCTTTGAGGTATTGACAGAAGAGAGAAGGTTTAAGGTTATTGCTGTGAAAGTTTTTTGGTCTGATTAGGATCTAGAAAAATACTTAAGAATAATCTTTCTTTCTCATTGAAGATATTGACCGCCATTATATTACTTCTGCAGTGATGAAATGTCATGTACAGTGCAATTTGAACATTGTTGATTTTAAAGAGTCTTTCTCGCAGACTGACCTTTCAGTACTGTCTCTTCTGTTTTTGCTAACTTTGTTCTTATCCAGACACAGCATAGAAGGAAAGGGTGGAAACTTGACATTTAATATCATAGTGCCATCAGTTTATTGATTAACCAAGATTGTTTTCTTGTTTGAAACCTATGGGACTGCGGAGCAACTTTAAATTTGGATACAACAAAGCACCCCTGCTATTCAGTCTGTTATTTGTTGCAGATATGTCACTGTGAATCTTCTTAGTTGCTGATTATCCCCAGTTGCTTTTTAGTGTTGCGTGCAAACCCATTAAATAGCTAGGGCAGTTAAAACTTCAGACATGCTTTTATACGAACTCTGGTCCCATCCCATTTTCCCAGCATATATGCTTTTAAAACTGCTCTAACCATCATAATGCACTATTGCAGCTACTATTCTAATTTTATTTTTCCTATAACCACCCTTGTTTGGAGCGTATTGGCACTCATTAATTGCTTTGTTTTGTCTTGTAGATATTCTTGTTTAGAAGCTCCTTTCATCTTAGCTTTGGCTTAATTAACCCATAATCATACTTGTTGACAATTGGCATAACATAGTAAGACTGGGTGAGACATAAGGCAAATGTAGATAGTGTATTACACTTGGTCTTTTTTCATGCAATTTATGTCTACCATTTTTAATGCCAACCACATGGTGGGCCTGTGCATAGTCTCTATGAATGGATAGTGTTTTTTTTTTGCACTGCGTGATGTTGCATCACCTGATAGCTTCACTCCGAAAATCACATGCTTTAATAGTAGTTGGAACATTTGTTTTCATATTTATTTGGCTACTTCAGAATTCCAAGAAAGTTAAGAAAAGCAAATGAGGAGTTGAAAGAGAAAGGGGAGTTGGAGGTGCTCTGAAAAAGCAATGAAGTTCTGATGTCCAAGGTTGATGCATGGAGCACCACTCATAAGTCAACAGCATTATTCTGAACGTCATCGAGTCCAGTTTTAAGTTAAGATGAAAGTTTCAGAGAGATGCTGAAAGTGCAAGGATCTACCCTCCAGTGAATATACTTCTGACTTAGCCGGACAGTTTTAGAGACAGAGGTTTCTCATTTGATCTGTTAGAGCTGGATTGGTTCAATAGGTTTACAGAATACATAGCCATGGAAAACTTGGTGGGGGTCAGGCGTTTGATCTTTAAGTCGTTGTTTGGTTAGCAGCCACATTGTTTCTATGACTTGTGTGATGTCCTAAGATGTTACAAAAATGAGGCAGGTAGCCTAGTTGTAGGCCTGCTGCTTTTTGTTTAGAGTTTAGGCAGAGAAATGTGCTCAGTTATATCACAAATTCAGCCTGAACATGGCTACTACGATTACCAGTGTGAACCTTTGGGTTGGGGGGGGCCCAGATGGCAAAAGGCTGACTGTGTGGCTGCAGTTAGTCATTACATGTAGGATAGATTGGCATAAAGGGTTTACTGACATGTTCCGGAAATGTATTTTTGGGGTCTGAGGTATGCCCATGGGGTTAACTATGTTGACAGGAAGGCACCTTAATGCACTTGCTCGCCTTCCATCTATGAAGAGATCAGGCAAAGGTAATTTGCTAATTGAATATGATGAAGGCCCGGTGAAGCTGTTTAATGGAGATAACTGAAGTGCATAATGTATTGTCATTCTTTTGCTCATTATCGCCACTATTTTCCCTTTTTGCACTTCTGTTTAGAGGTTCATCACTGGTTAGGATCTATTGTGCTATATGTCCTAGTCACCCATGTTATGTAGCTGGGGATATCTAAAAGGGAGACTGGAGCACATTCTGTGACATGTTTGCTCCCTGATGGGCCATGGCATGGATTCAACATGGTGACCGGCATAAGCATTAGAACTCTGGATATATCTACAGGCCATTCAAATATTACAGGTGGCAGTAATGGAAGGATGACCATCTGGACAAAACCATCTCTAGTTTGTGTGATAACTTTGCAGAAAGTCTCATATCACCAATGTTCCATTTTCTCCTGAGGCTGCGTGACCTCCCATCATGGTAGATTTTGCCTTCTAGAATTTCTCTGTCAGGCATTTTACAAGGGGTGAAAATAGACATATTCCCCTGGATTCAAATGCCTTGTACAATCACTTTTCCATTGGTTGTCTTTTTTTCCTTGTTAAATTAACACAAGAAAATTAATTGTCACATTTTTCTCTATCAGGTTTTCCACCCCCTGCATATGTCATTCCTCCACCTGTTGCATTCTCCATGAATTCCAGCTATAACTTCCCTGCAGGAGTCTCCGTCCCTGGCTCCTACATGCAGCCTTCACCTCACTCTCCGGTTGGGAGTCAAGGGCAAGGTGGGAAACCATCCCACATTCCCTACAGCCAGCAGAGGCCCTCTGGGCCTGGGGTGATGAATCAAGGACCCCAGCCTTCACAACAGCCCCCTTCAGTCTCACCAGCTCAGCAGACTGCACAGGTTTCAAACCAGCTGAAGCTCCAAGCTTTGGCGCAGCAGCAACAGCAACAGCAGCAGCAGCAGTCCCCCACCAAACAGGGGCAGTGTCTGGGGAAGAGCCCACCACACCACACCGCTCTTCAGCAGGTATGTTGGCTCAGCTAGAACTTAAATTTATTATATTGAAATTTCAACAGTTTCTTTTATGACAATCCCTTCTGCTTTTATGGTAAGATAGACTAGCAGCATGGGGAAAATAGCCTCTCACCCATTTCTCTAACAATGTCAAACAGGCCATCTGTATATGCCAATGCTGCCCTTCAAGAAGGCCTAGTGTTATACCACATACTTTTTTTTAATCTAGATTCAATGTTGGTGTTTGTCAAATTGCACACAATTGTCAATACAGTAAGTGTACTTATCGCATTCTAGATGAGTTATTTTGGTCAACATAAAAGGAAAATGTTAATAAGAAGACACACCAGAAGTATGTAAACCTGCAAAAAAATTACGAAGGAACATTAATACCTTTGGATGACAAACTTTAATTTGAGGCGGTTGCAAGGGTCTACTGATACTGACACTATAAGGAGTAGTATCCAAGGGGCGCATTGTCTGTATTCTTCTTCTGGGAGTTGAATGTTCTAATTTATGGGTAAATTAAGCAGTTTAAGTACAAACTGCATCAACCTTTTCTGGTTAATTTCAATGACAACCATTTTCAGCGTAATCCGAGTGAGCAAACTGATTGCAATCTACATAACGCAAAAGCAATACTTTCTTTTTTAACTTTTATTGAAACCATTCTCTTCAATCAGTGTATACAGGCACATACATGGCAATTAAGAATTGACAGCAGCAAAAGCAGAACATGGATAATAGTGCTGCTTATGTCTTCCTGTGAGAAAGTGCCATCTTTCTTGCATGGTATGCCCCCAATTTTTGCTGAATGTACTTTGACTGAGTGTGCCCTGGACTCCTGCCAATCAGGGGCCTAGGGCCTATGTTCCTTCCCTAAAAACCTCAAACCCAAAATTGGCAAACCCTGGCCACATGTCAGCCCCTGGTAAATGGTACCTAGGTACACAGGGCCTTGTGACCAGGGAAGGCCTCTAAGGGCTGCAGCACTCATTGTGCCACCCGTAGAGGCCCTGTACCCTAACACACACACTCTGCCCTTGCAGGCTGAGTGTCTGGGTACAAGACAAAACAAAGAGTCGACATGGCACACTTTCCTGTGTGCCATGCCCGCCACCTATACTGCCCTGGCATACATCAGCCACCCATCTAGCTGGGTGTCCTATGCCAGTGGTGTGGGCACAGGAGCATGAGCCCTGTGCCCCTACAGTACCCAGGTCCATTCCTGGGCACTGTAAGTGCAGTGCTGCCATTTAAGAGTACATGGTGCTGAGAGCTCGTCAAACACGAACTCCCAGCACCATAATGGCAACACTGAAGACTGAAGTTTGGTATCAAACTTCTCAGAATATTAAACCCGCACTGATGCCAGTGTGGGATTTAATGTACCAAGCACCACAGAGGCCATCTTACAGATGCCCCCTGAAACCTAACCTACAATCCACGTCTGGTGTGGGAGGCTGCCTAGGCTGCCACACTGCAGACATGTTGCTGGACCCCTGGGTAGGAGAGCTCCCGCTCTCCTGGGCCTGCACAATGCACATCCTGGGCGAGGTGCTAGGTCTCCTCCCCCAGGATGGACAGGGGGAAGCTTCAAAGGCATGCCGCCTCTGTGAGCTTCCCCAGGCCACTTGCTGTACCCAGCAAACTGGCAGCCACCAGTTCTAACCCCGACTCTGGCGGGAAGACTGTCCGGAAACCCCAAATAAGGATAGGCGATGTGTCAGCCTGCCAACCCCACCCCTCAGGTGGGGGGGGCGAGGTGAAGCACATCTCCGGGCACTCTCCGTATGGAGGATGGGAGGCCCTGCCCAATCAGGACTAGGCTACTGCCCCCTCCCACAGGATAGGGGTGTACCCACCCCAGGGCAGGGACCCATTGGTGCCTGCCCTTTACCTACCTGTAACACCCCTAAATTTAGTATTTAGGGGCAGCCTGAACCTTCCTTCCTTAGATTCCAGATTCTGAAAAACAAAGAAGAGCAAGATGAAATATGACCTGCCGTGCAGCTGCTAAGAGGAGAAAGACACCAACTTCTTTGGCCCCAGCCCTACCGGCCTGTCGAACCTGCTCCTGCTACATCCCGGCACCTCTTGTGGCCAGCAACCTCACAAACCCCGGATGACCTGGCTACCTTTTGACACTGAGCACCTGGGACTCCCATGAGCTGTGGCTCTGCTCAAAACCAGCTTCTAACCCCTGGCATCAGCCCGGAACCGCAAACCCTGCACACTCTGCACCCACCAAGCCTGGCCTGTGCCGGAGTGATCAAAGACCCCGAGGACGTCCCCCCGGCGACTGTGACTCCGAATCCGGCACCCAAGGACTCACCTCGACGCTCCTGACGATGTCTGCAGCCTCAGAACCAGGTACCCCCCCAACCACGATCAACAATGGGTAAGATTTCCTGAAACCAAAAGGCACCCCTGCACCCGGCGGCCCTCTGTGCCCAACTCCTAGGTACCTACCTATCCTCCAACTACCCAACTTACCTCTCAAAGTGGTGGTGGCGCCTGAAGAAACTTCGTCCCCGAGCTTGCAACCTTTGTTCATCCAGGAGCTTTCCCATTGAAATCCATTGAGCGCCCAAAGGCTCAAAAGCACCTGCACCCAGCCGCCCAAGTGGCCCTGGCAGTGTAACCTCTACTCCTATCTACTTCCCCATTTGCCCTGAGCAACTGACCAGGAGCCCAGCTCCCACAGCCGCGTGGCCTGCTAGTCAGCAGCCACCAACCAAGGCCCCCTGCCTCCCATAGGATAACATTGGGCCTAACTCACTCGGCTGCCCCTGTGCCGCTGAGGGTGTAACAACTGTACTGACCTGACCCTGGGAGACCCCTGACTCTGTGCCCAGAACCTTAACTCTGCCAGTCGAGTACTTACCCAAAAGCCGATAACCCAATTTTCCTCCATTGACTGGTTTCTTCTGAAATTTCTTACAAGTGTGGAGTTTCTAAAACTTAAGATATTCACCTAAAATCAACCCAGTAACGAAAACGAAAATACTCACCTGCTATTAGGAGAGATCCCAGTGTTGGATCTTGGTGCCGAGCACTGACCCTGAAAAGTACTCACAACCGTACTTACCATTAACCCAAATTTCCTCCATAGGAAATCATTGACTGCTTTTCTGTGAAATTTCTTCGAAGTGTCGATTTTTGCAAACTACAAATATTCTTTAAAAATCGTACCAACTCTGAAAACGTAATTGCTTACCTGTTTTAGATTGAGGTCCCAGTACTGAGCCTAAGAGCCCAGTACTGGATTACAAAAGTAACGAGAAAATACCATACCTGTAACTTGAATTTTCTCCCATAGGGAATCATTGACTGTTTTTCTATGAAACTTCTTCTATCAACTTTTAAAATAGCAAAATATTGCCTAAAAATCACAACAGTAATTAAGTCGATTTTACCCACTTGTTTCTAAGAACTGTCCCAGGACTGAATCTAGGATCCAGTCCTGGAGTTAGAAAAGTAATCTATTGTAAGTAACTTAAAACTTCCATTGAGCTCAATGTACAATTGTGTTGCCTATTGCAACAACCTGTAACTACTAGCTGCAAAAGTCAATTGCATATTGCAAAAGTATTTAACTAAAGCATCTCATTCTGAGAAAGTATATTTTAACTTATTGTTGGTTCTAAAATAAAACTTATTTTTTTTCATATAAACCATTTGCTGAATGAGTGTGCAACAAATGCTTTTCACTGTCCTCTGATGCTGCCTTACTGCTCGACCAAGCTACCACTTTAGAGAGTAAGGTTATATCTAACTTTAGCCTCTGCCAAACCTCTGGGGACTGTGGACTCTGTACACACTGTACCTATTTGGGAACAGTATATACAGAGCCACTTTCTCACACTTCCATACAGCATAACGTGCAGTCTGTCCCCTAGAAGACCCTCCCCATCCGTAGGCACCCCCTATAGGCTTGCCAGGCTCCCCACAACGTCTCCCACTTCTTAAATGCAATACTTAGAAATATTCAAGGACCTTAGTTGTTGATAGTAAATGATTCTCTTGTTGTGCTGTAATAATTCCTTAAATATACTAGAGCGTTCTGTTTTTGCCAATTTGATCAGTACACTTGGACTATTGAAGGAGTGGGATAGTATCCAGATCTTGCATGCTTGTCAATTCCCATCTGACTGCAGTGCAATGTTGTAGATAGGTTTGTCTTTTCCAGTAATGGAAGTCTTGTGTTTCATTGCCAGAATGCCGTTTGCTTCAAATTGGTTAGCCATATAACAGCCTTCAGGCACTTTGAGAATAGCAAGGACGAGCAGTCAAGACTTAATCCCAGAGGTGGGTGTTTAGAAAGCTAGATTCAGTGTGATACAATAAATTAAACTTATTTACATCAATGTCCAATTAGTACTTCACTTTAGAAAATGAAAATCTATTTTATTTAACAGGCAAGTGAATAGTTCATTCATAATGAAGATGCATACATAGAATAGGGTGGTGCAGGCCTGAGATGTGACCCCATACATTATTATTGTCTCTTGTAGCTATTTGTGAGACTTGTTGATATTGGCTCAGAGACTGTTATCCTGTGGTGTTTGGTTAAGACTGAGTCTATATGTATGGTCTCTGCTTCTATGATTTGAGAGATGGGTATGAGATAAAGATGTGGGGACTGCAGACCCAAAATTGGTCTTTGTTACCACTGCAATAGCAAATGGTTGATTAAATGGTGTTATTTCTAAAAATAAATAATAATGAAGACTCTAAAATAAAATAACTCACTTCCCAAAACAGATAGGATCCCATGCAGTAGAGTTTCTGGTGGTGATGTCCTGTAGTCCAGTCACTAGCGCCTGGTTAGAAACATGGCCAACGATTAATTGGAGCTCACAGGCCACTCATTGACCTGTGTTTTGCAAAGAGATTGTTGGTGATCATAGCATCCTCTCTGTTGGAATGTCTGCGAATCTACCATTCATGTTAAAACATTTTCAGTGGTGTGTGAAGCCACTGGTGGTATGGCACCATTCCCAATTGATATATTGTCTTAAAGGATCAGCTTGTGGCTTCCAATTTGATTTTGTGTCAAGCAAACTCAGTAGCTAAAATGATGAGTCAAACAGTTCTGAAAAGAGGACAATCTCTGTAACCAGTGAAGTTAGACTGCATGCTTTAAGGTACAAGGGCCGACTGACTCAATTTCCTCAGGCGTTGTGACATTATAGGATATCTACAAGCATGGATCGTGAACCAGGCTCACCTTTGTGTCGATGACAAGTGATTCAGCCACTCCATACGCTGATGCTCATCTTGCTTTTTCCTGGACAGCTGGACTATGGCAGTCTGTCAAGCTGTCCTGGCATGTTTTCTTGTCCATTGGGCATTTTGGAGGTCTTACCACAATCTTGGTAACGTCGGCAGCAGTTGCAGTCCAGCGCATCAGCAGACATGCAGGTAAGTAGTCTTTCCCTGTGCAGCCCATAACAGCAAGACCACTCAAGGCTTATCACATTTAACCTCTGTCTGTATGGAGGACAGCAATGCTGCAGACCTTTTAACTGTTGTCTTTTCCCATAAAATGGTGTGCAGGCCTCGTTGGTACCAAGAGGAACTAGCTTGAGGGTCCGGTACTTATACCACCAGATGGTGAGGGTGGGATGTCACAAGCAACCCAAAGATTTACAACATTAAACTGTTTAACATTTTCCGAGGCACACAGAATTTAGTCTATATTGTAATAATAGGCAGTAACCAGTGCAGTAATCACAAAGAGTTCGTTAAGATATTCCTTTTCCTTTATTCTCTTTTTCTTTTCTTCCAAGATCCATATAAAAAAACACACCAGCAGCGGGCACGTGTTTCGTCCAACTGACTTTTTCAAGACCAAGGGGTAAAGGCAAAGAAACCCGGCCCCCAAAGCACAGCGTGCCGGTAGTAAATGCATAAGCGTAGGATTCTGAATGTCTGAAGCAGACTTAGAATTTTGAAAAAGTAGGCATATGTTTCCAACAATATATGCTGGATCACACGTATGCTTATAGAAAGGTCTCCAACTGTAAAAATAGTTCAGACTAATCACAAAGCCCTGATACGCCTGAAGAATACGTCCACTGGCAAATGTCCAGTCTTCTGTGAGCCTCACAGAAGACTGGACATATGCCGGTGTGCGTATTCTTCAGGCGTATCAGGGTTTTGTGATTAGTTGTCACCGTGACATTTCACGGGTGGCAACGACAGCACATTTGGTTGACTATACCCAGACGTGTATTGCTTTCTATGATACTAAAACATAACGGGTGAACGCAGGTTTTGGGATATACATTTCCAACCAGTGGCTTACAGGACAGTGCTTGCCAAGCTCTATTGTGTTGGGGATCTCTACATTATTTTGGGATTTCCTGCAGGTACAGTCATCCTTTGTTGGAGCTACGAGCCAGAGATTGACTCCACGTTTGATCTCTATGCTACATTGTATTTATCTGCAGGTTCAGGTTTTCATTTGTTGGAACGGCAGGCCACAGACCTATTTTTATGGTTGGAGACTTTACCATACGCATACGTGTGATCCGGCATATATTGTTAGGAACATATGCCTACTTTTTCAAAATTCTACTTCTGCTTCGGACATTCAGAATCCTTTGCTTGCGCATTTACTACTGGTGTGCTGTGCTTTGGGGGTCTGGTTTCTTCGCCTATACTCCCTAGCCTTGAAAAAGTCAGTTGTACGAAACACGTGTCTGCTGCCAGTGTGTGTTTTTTAATTATGAATCTTGGAAGAAAAAAGTATGAGAATAAAGAAAAAGGAATATCTTAACGGACTCTGTGATTACTGCATTGGTTACTGCCTATTAAAATGTGGCCTAAATTCGGTGTGCCTCTGCAAATATGCATATCATTTGGGAACTCTACGAAACGCTTTTCCCTTGGGTTTTATGCCTGAGGGTGGAAGGTGACTTATTGCTTTGGGACCACCACATTGTACTGTATAGATGCACATACAACTTTCCGGCTGATTTGTTCATATAGATGTGCATTCGCAAATGGGCATCGCCACCTCTGTGCTTTTGTGGAATAACATTAAACGGTTTGTAGGCTTCTTCAGTTCTGGAGATTCCTTCTGTCCCTAATGCTGGCCAGATTTTACATCACTGTGATCCCGGAGATACCATGCAGACCATTTCAAGATGTTGTGCATTCGCCTCCTACTGAAATACTTTTTTGCTACTGTTGCTCTGGGCAATGAGCATAACTTTGGAAATGGAGGGTAGTTGAGCTTTACTGAGGACAACGAAAACCTACACCAGCCAAAGAGAATAGACTGGGCCCCAATACCATGTACACAGATTTTCGAGCAGGGGGGAACAATAAGTTCGTATGCCGGATGAGGTGTCAACGATGGTCATCACTAGCTCGACACAAATAAGACCGCCATGATATGAAGGGTAAAAGCATGGTTTCCAAATATACCCCACCATTTACCTGCCAATTTGTGTTAAGCACACAATACACACCAAACAAACGCGTAACGTTAAGCACACATTCACAGCAAAACATTCATATTACACATATTTCAAACATGCCCCAGACCTGAGAAGGAAGATTTGTCTGTTATGGGGACTGGATAGTCCTATACTGTAGCGAACCCATAGGCAGTCTTCATACAGGGGTGAGCCTGGACTATAATCATGCTGCCTGCCCCTTGCCTCAATTACCTGTCACTGCACTGAGAGGGTAGTTTGCACTCTTAGAAATGGTGATCACTTCATGTGTGAAGGATTCTGTCTGAGCCACACTTTTATCGTCAGCTAAGTGATTGTTTTCATCTTTATCTACAAATATTTACTTTTTCCTACCCTGAAGGCATTCTTCTGAATATGGGGTTGTCTGTTGTGATTCAAGGTTTTGGTTATGTGAGCTTCTTCTAAGAAAAGCCACTCGAAGCCTTGTAGTTTGTGGGAAGCTGAAGCTCTATGTGCAGGACCTTTGTAAGGCCTGCATATATTGCTTCTGAGAAGTCAAAAGGCTGCTATGTTTGCAGGAAGTTGTCTTCAAAAGGTTTAAGAGGCAGAGTATGTTGTATTTTATTCCGTCTTCGGAGATGCTTCTTGCTCAGACTAGTGCAGTCAAAGTGCTTTTCAAATGCCTAAAAAGCACTTGGAGCATTCTGAGCACAAGGCGTCAACCAGGGCTGCTACTTCAGAAGATATTCTCTCAGCTTCCAATTTGCTGCCTCAAAAAATGAAGAGGGAAGTGAAGAAGAAAACTGATAACTTCCCAGTCCATCTACTAATATGCTATATGTCACCTTGAGATTTCAGCCAAAATAGACTTCCCTAACCCGTTGACACCTAAGGCACCCCCCAAGCTTTAATATGAAGACGAATCAAGGACCTAGTTGACCAGCATGCATCCGACCTCGGCTGCAAGCAAAATGTCAAGATTCTAATGAGGAGGAGACAATAAGAACCATTGTGGCAGAGAAGAATATTGTCCTTCGCAAGCCATACCAGGGTCACCAAAAGGAAAGATTCAAAATGCTCATGCCGCGTAAGTCTTGTCGAAGTGTACTCTCGACCCTGGAGACTGGATGATGGCATTATATTTGCAGGACGCCTATTTCCATATACCCATCTTGCAGACCCATCAGCGCTATGTACGGATTGGTTGAAACAGGAGCATTTTCAATTTTCTCTGCTCCACTTTGATCCCACTATGCCCCTTAGGTTTCAGAGAAAGTGATGCCAGTGTTTGCAGTAAATCTTCAGAGGTCTGGGATGCCAGTCTTCCCTTACCTGGATGACTGGCCGTTGGAGGCAGGCTTGCCACATGCAGTGGTCAACCACGTCCAGACTATGGCAAACTACCTGTCATATTTGAGGTGCACTAGCAAAGTGTTGAAATCACACTGGACTCTTTCTCTGACAACCCCCCCCACCCCCACCCCCCACCCCCCAGTTCAAACTAATCCGAACATGGTTCTGTTTCAGCCTTTCCCCCGGGAAAGAGCCCAGGACATTAAAGCTATGATCCTGGTCTTTCAGCCTTGTTCCTGGATTTCAACTGTGGGGACTGATGGGCTCCTGCATTCTGCTAGCCAAGCACACCATGTGGTATATGCGGGCTGTGCAGTGGGATCGACATCTGTGGACCCAACATCAAGGGGATCTCCCTGACCACATGCAGATTTGAGGCGTCTCTCTGTACCACACTCGGCTCACAGTGATGACTGATTGTGACAAAGTGCCCTGTTTATGCATGGTTGCCCCCACTTTTTTCTGAATTACTGATGTGCTTTGACTGAGTGTGCCCTGGGCTCCTGCTAATCAGGTACCCAGGGCCTATGTTCCTTTCCTAAAACTGCATTGAAGCCTAAACCCAATTGGCCTATCTGGCCACAGGTCAGCCCCTGGTTAATGGTACCACAGGTACCCAGGGTAATGTGACCAGAGAAGGCCTCTAAGGGCTGCAGCACTTATTGTGTCACCCTTAGAGGTCATGTACCATTGCACTCACACACTGGCTTTGCAGGCTGTGTGTTTTGGTGCAGAACAAAGTGAAGAGTCGACATGGCACACATCCCTGTGTGCCATGCCTACAACCCTCTGCCCTGGCAGAGATCAGTCACCCCTCTAGCTGGGTGCACTATACCAGTGGTGAGGGTACAGGTGCATGATCCCTGTACCTCTACAGTGTCCTTTCTTAGACATTGTTAGTGCAGTGCTGCCATTAAGAGTATATTGTGCAGGGAGCTTGACTTAATGTAGGAAAGTGGCTCTGTATATACTGTTCCCAAATAGGTACAGTGTGTACAGAGTCCACAGTCCCCAGAGGTTTGGCAGAGGCTAAAGTTGGATATAACCTTACTCTCTAAAGTGGTAGCTTGGTCGAGCAGTAAGGTAGTATCCGAGGACAGTGTAAAGCATTTGTTGTACACACTCAGTCAGCAAATGGTCTCACACACTCAAGAACTGAACTCTAGGCCAATGGTTTGTATATAAAAATATATGGTTTTATTTTAGAACCAACAATAGGTATCAAAATATACTTTCTCAGAATGAGATGCTTTAGTTAAATACTTTGCAATAGGCAATTGACTTTTGAATGCAATAGGTACAGTTTATTGCAATAGGCAACACAATTTCATACACAATGATACATTGAGCTCAATTGGAATTTTAAGTTAAATTCAGTTGATTACTTTCAGGATTACTTTTCTAACTCCAGGACTGGATCCTAGATTCAGTCCTGGGACAGTTCTTGGAAACAAGTGAGTAAATACGTTTTAGTTACTGTTGTGATTTTTAAGCAATATTTTGGTATTTTAAAAGTTGACACTTAGAAACTTTTACTAATCAAATTACCAATGTTATCCTATGGGAGGAAATTCACTTAACAGGTAAGTGGGATTAGAGTTACTTTTTCGGGTTCAGTGTTGGATCCTGGATCCAGCACTAGTACACCACCTGTAAGCAGTTAATAGAATGTGTTTAGGTTATACAGGCGATTTTTAACGAATATTTGCAAGTTTGCAAAATCGACACTTAGAAGAAATTTCACAGAAAAACAGTCAATGGTTTCCTATGGGAGAAAGTTCAAGTTACCGGTAAAGTATGTTCTCGTTACTTTTGTAATCCAGTGCTGGACTCCTAGGCTCAGTACTGGGACATCTATCTAAAACAGGTAAGTAATTACGTTTTCACAGTTGGTACGATTTTTAAAGAATATTTGTAGTTTGCAAAAATCGACACTTAGATGAAATTTCACAGAAAAACAGTTAATGGTTTCCTATGGAAGAAAATTGAGTTAGCGGTAAGTAAGGTTGTAATTACTTTTCAGGGTCAGTGCTGGCCACCAAGATCCAGCACTGGGATCTCTCCTAATAGCAGGTGAGTATTTTCGATTTCGTTACTCGGCTGATTTTAGGTGAATATTTTAAAGTTTAGAAACTCCACACTTTTCAAGTGAAACCAGTCCATGTTAGCCTATGGAAGAAAAGTGAGTTATCAGCTTTTGGGTAAGTACTCGACTGGCAGGGTTAAAGTTCTGGGCATAAACTCAGGGGTCTCCCAGGGTAAGTACAGTTGTTACACCCTCAGCGGCACAGGGACAGGCGGGTGCAGAATGAGTTAGGCCCAATGTTATCCTATGGAAGGCCGGGGTTCCCATGGTTGGTGGCTGCTGACTAGCAGGCCACGCGGCTGCGGTAGCTGGGCTCCTGGTCACTTGCTCAGGGCAAATGGGGAAGTAGGTAGGAGTAAGGGTTGCACAGCCTGGGGCACTTGAGCGGCTGGGTGCAGGGTGCTTTTGAGCCTTTGGGCGCTCAATGGATTGCAATGGAGAAGGTCAAGAACAAACAAAGGCTGCAAGCTCGGGGACGAAGATTCTTCAGGTGTGACCACCACTTCGAGAGGTAAGTTGGGTAGTTGGAGGATAGGTAGGTACCCAGGAGTTGGGCACAGGGGGCCGCAGGGCGCCGGGTGTAGGGGTGCCTTTTGGTGTCGGTAAAATCTTACCCTCTGTTGATCGCGGTGGGGGGGGGGGGGGGGTCCCTGGTTCTGAGGCTGCAGGCATTGTCTGGAGCATCGAGGTGGGTCCTTGGGAGCCGGATACAGGGTCACAGTCCTCGGGGTCTTTGACCACTCCAGCACAGGCCAGGCTTGGCGGGTGCAGTGTGTGCAGGGTTCACGGTTCCTCGCGCCTGGCTAATGCCAGGGGTCAGTTACTTGCTTTGAGCAGTGCCACTGCTCGTGGGAGTCCCAGATGCTCAGTCACAAGGTAGCCAAGTCAAGTCCTCCGGGGTTTGTGAGGTTGCTGGCCACTGGAGATGCCAGGATTTAGCAGAAGCTGGTTCGATGGTCGACAGGCCGGTAGGGCTGGGGCCAAAGCAGTTGGTGTCTTCCTCTTTTTAACAGCTGCACGGCAGGTCTTCTTTCTTCTTGATCTTCTTTGCTGTTTCGGAATCTGGATCTAAATACTAAATTTAGGGGCGTTACAGGTAGGTAAAGCGCAGGGACCACTGGGTCCCTGCCCTGGAGTGGGTACACCCCCTTTACTCCAGTATTGGAATTTTCATAGATTCCCATAGCTTGTATCATTCCCCGTCATCTGAATGGGAGTCTCGGTACCCAAAATAACATAGCAGTAGGTACAAAAGAGGAAAAAAAAAGGCCTAAGCCTCATTCCCTTTTGTAGCATATCTACCTCTTTTTGTAAAAGAAACCAAAATAAAGCAACAGCCAATCAGATTCGCCTCACCCCCACAGAACCCTCCTGAGAGAACCTCAGAGCCTCAGATTTTCTATCGCACATTGTGCTTAGGGAGTCTCCTTTGAGCTCTGCGCACTTCAACTCTGCTTTTTTCTACATTTCTTCTTCAAAATTGTTGGGAGTTCATTCAAGAATGTCTGACAAGGAGAAGAAAGCCCTTTTCAAGCCTTGTTCCACCTGTGGCAAAAAGCGGCTGTATGTGGAGGACCGGCATAACGACTGCATTTATTGCCTGTACCCGGACCATAAGGCAGCGGAATGCAAGATCTGCCGCACCTTCTCTACGAAGACCCTCCGGGACCGTGAGGGTCGCCTTCTCACTTGGTTCCAGAAGGTGAAGTCAAGGAAGGGTGCTCTGTCCAGTGACAGTGAGGACTCATCATCTGGCACCTCCTCTCGCAGGTCAGTGAAAAGGGGTAGGGCTTCCCCTTCGCCATCCTCTGAGCCTCAAAAAAGACCCCCCGTGAGTCTGAGAGCCGGAGTCCGTGTGAATCTCCTCACCACGGTGCAAAGGAGAGGGAAGGACTACTTGCCGCTCCGGCAGTGGTGGAGTCTACTAAGGCGTTTAAGAAGCCCTCTTCTCTATATTCTGAGAAGTCAGAAAAAGACTCTAGATCGTCGACGACGCTACAGAAGACTCAGTCGACGAAAACTACAAAAACTCAAGTGAAGAAAGTTTCACTGTCGACGGGCTCGTGGACGGTGCCTTCTATTCGCACATCGACGGGAGCTTGGACGACGGTTACGGCGACGACGAGAGTGTCGACTAGGGTGGTGGCGACGACGGTGTCATCCACGAGAGCTATGACGACGTAGACTACGACGGCAGAAGTGTCGATGGTCTTGTCGAATGCAGTGTCGACGCCGCCCATTTCTTCGTCGACGATTCAACCGTCGACGGTGCATCTTCCGTCGACGACCTCGTCGAAGATGGTTCCTCTTTCAACGCCGACGGTACCGTCAACGACATCTTCGTCGACGGAGAGGATTACAGTATCCTTAAAACGAATAACGCCTGATATGACGTCACCAAGGAGGGTTGCCCCCTTGCCTCCCGCACTGTTGCTCGAGGAAGAAGAGGACTCTGATGGGGATGATCAGGATTCTTGTGGCTATGCCCATAGTCCCTCACAATTGTTGGTCAAATGTCAGGACACTGATTCGGAGGGCGACTACACTCCTCGGTACTCCTACCAACCATCCTATGGTCGTCAGGACCGCGCAGGGTATGGTTGTGGTCCCTTCTTCGCTCCTGGCAGATCTCCAGGGCATGTTGCAGGATTATCGGAAGAGGTTTTCTCAAGCTCCTCCTCCTCCTCCATCTTCGACTTTCTCTGCAGTGCATACTGTGCGTACACCTTCGGCTCCTGCAGTGTTTTCACCGGGAAAACCATCCCAGATGGTTTCACATCCGCAGGTTTCCAGCCCAGGTTTACCTCCAGTAGTCCCGGATGTTCATGATGATTCCTCGGACGAGGAATAGGATGATGGCAACAAGTCTAACCAGTGTGTTGAGTGGGAGGACTATGTGATCCTGGATCCTGCTTCACCTACTCCGGATCCGGTGGATTCTCCCCCGGCAGATAGTGGGGGGTTTCACAAGCTGATGGAAAGAGCCTCCAGTAGATTCCAGCTTCCTATGCCGTCAGTTCAAACGGAATGCTTCCTGTATGATTTTTAAGCAGCCCTACAGGAAAGTGGTTCGTTCCATTCCCATTGTTGGCCATGTCTGGGATGAGGGATTGAAGGTGATGAAGAACCTGGCTACGGTTATTCCGGTTTTGCCGCGCCTCAAGAAGTACAAGGCGCCTGAGGATAGTCCTACGTCCTTGATAGGTCAGCCGGATTCGGTCATATCCCAGGCGGCGCAACAAAAGTCTCGTAATCCTTCTGCACCACTGACTACTCCTCCCGATAAAGAAGGCAGGCGCCTTGATAATGTGGGGAAACGGTTTTCCTCTATGGCGAGTCTTTTAGTACGGGCAGCGAATGCGTTGGCGATCCTTGGCAGGTACGATCGCCAAATGTGGTGCGACCTTTCGCCGTATTTGGACCAGCTCCCACCGGAGTCCAAGGCGGAGGCCAAGATAATTCTACAGGAGGGAGAGGCTACATCGGCGGAGGTAATCGACTACGCCCTGGATATCGCCGCAACCGCTTTGCGTGCACTGGCAGGTGCAGCTGTTCTTCGTCGCCAGGGCTGCCTCCGGGCGACTTGGTTCCAACCGGAGGTTCAGAACAAGATCCTGGACCTCCCGTTTGATGGTGAGGCATTGTTTGGGAAACATGTCGAGGATGCCCTCCAGGACATTAAAAAAGATACGGAGACGGCAAGGTCTCTAGGCATTCCTCAATATCGTAAGGTTCCTTTCCGTGGGGCCAGAGGGAAGAGTACCACATCCTACAGAGGCTCGTACCAACAATAACGGTACTCTTCTTATGGTTCGACATCTGTTGTATCGTCCACAGTACCAACAACGGCAAGGCCAGACCTCGTCTTTCTCTCGCTCCAACACTAGAGGAAAACAATCGCCAGGGACGTGACACCTCCAAGAGACAATAGCGGCGTTCTGCCTCTGCCTACTGTACCCACCTCCCTGTTGACACCTGTGGGAGGCAGGGTGTCTCAATACCTCCACAACTGGAACCGGATAACATCGGACTGTTGGGTGCACAACATCATTCGTGATGGCCATACGCTGGAGTTTCTTCATATACCACCTTCCAAGCCCCCTGTCGCTATGCCTTCAAAACATCTGCGTCTCTTAAGGCTCAAAGTTCATCAGATGCTCCTCAAGGGAGCAGTGGATCCGGTTCCCCTGTCTCAGAGGGAGGACTGTTTCTACTCCAGGTTTTTCCTGGTCAAGAAGACGCTGGAGAAATGGCGCCCTATTTTAGATCTCCGGGAGATCAACACCTATCTCACCAGTCAATCCTTTCGGATGGTCTCTCTCCAGGATATCTTGCGTCTCCTCAACCCGGGAGATTTCATGGCCACTCTCTATCTCGAAGATGCGTATTTTCACATACCCATTCATCCAGCCCACAGGAGGTTTCTACGATTCATAGTAGCCAAGAGCCACGTCCAATTCAAAGTTTTACCCTTTGGACTTCGCTCTGTCCCGAGGATCTTTACCAAGGTGCTGGCACCAGTAGCAGCTTTCCTCAGGAAACAAAATTTTCAAATCTTCTCCTACCTGGACGATTGGTTGCTGAAGGCTCCGTCCAGGCGAACAGCAGAGGAGACAGTCGGGGCATGTACGACTCTGTTCAGCAATCCGGGTCTGACTCTCAACAGGGAGAAGTAGTCTCTCTGTCTGTCCAAGAGAGCACGGTTCCTAGGGGCTATCTTGGACACGTCTCAACTGGGCTTTTCCGACCTTCGAAAGGCAAGAAAAACTAAGGTCCTTGGCTCATTTGTTGAGAAAAAGAAACTGTCTTTCAGTACGCCGTTACAAATCCCTTCTAGGAGTGATTTCTTCATGCATCCCTCTGATACCCCACTGCAGATTGCAGATGCGATCTCTTCAAGAGCAACTAGACATGCAGTGGCAACAAGTTCACGGTTCTTTCAACGACAAGGTGGTGATTACTGCGGCAATGAAAGAAGCCGCCTTGTAGTGGACACAGGAGGAGAATTTATCCCAAGGTCTATCCTTCGTAAGCAATCCGGCTCCTCAAGTTGTCACAACAGATGCCTCGCTGGACGGGTGGGGTGCGGTGCTTCATGACTTGCATGTAAGCGGGCATTGGTTGCCCAGGCACCGCCTCATTCATATCAACCTCCTGGAGCTCAGAGCGATTCGTCTGGCTCTTCAAGCGTTTCTTCCGCGGTTGCAGGGTTCGGCGGTTCTCGTCCGCACGGACAACACCACGGCCATGCATCTACAAGGAAGGGGGTACCAAATCTCTTCCGTTGTCGCAGAAGGCCCAAAGGATTTGGGAATGGGCGATCCTACACGGAATATCGCTCACAGCGGAACACCTACCAGGAGTGCTAAACGAAAAGGCGGACAGACTCAGCAGGCTTTCATCAGTCAGCCACGAGTGGGAACTAAACCAGATGGTCTTGGAGGACATTTTTCACCAGTGGGGCAAACCCTCAATAGATCTCTTTGCAACCCCGGAAAACAGAAAAAGGCCAGTTTTACTCGAGCAAAGTTCACCATTGCAGATCGCTGGGGAATGCGCTTTTGATAGCTTGGTCAAGCTTCCCCCCCCCCCCCCCCTTTCCGTTAATACAGAGGATCCTCAGGAAGATCAAGACGGAGCCATGCAAGATGATCCTAATAGCCCCAGCTTGGCCGAGGCAGTTTTGGTTCACGGAGCTTCACCTTCTTTCTCTGGTCCCTCCACGTCCTCTACGGGCTATCCCGGATCTTCTCACGATGTCCCAGGGCCAGATCTGGCATCCAGATCCTCATGCCTTACACCTCTCAGCATGCTTCCTGAGCAGCGAGAATTCCTAGATCTTCATCTCTCGGACGAAATAAGGGATGTTCTCTCTCAGGCTAGAGCTCCTTCCACTAACAAGACTTACTGTCTTAAATGGAAACGCTTTTGCATCTGGTGCCCACAGCAAGGTGTGGATCCTTTCTGGTCTCACTCGTCCAGTTCTTCCTTATTTCCCGTCCTTGGCTAAGGCAGGTCTGGCTCATTCGTCCATAAAAGTTCACTTGGCGGCAGTTTCTTGCAACAGACGCACTGCCTCTGGGCCTTCTCTTTGGTCCTCTAGAATTGTCAAGCAATTTCTCAAAGGCCTATTTCGAGTTTTTCCTCCCGTGAGGCCTCCACCTCCCACATGGCATTTGAATTTGGTTCTCTCTCAGCTGATGAAGCCTCCTTTTGAACCGGTTCGAGTGGATTTGAAATTCCTCTCATGGAAATTAGCACTCCTTCTTGCTCTCACTTCGGCAAGACGTATTGGAGAATTACAAGCTCTCGCAATCCAGAAACCTTTCCTCCAATTCAAAAGGAATACAGTAATTCTACGGACTAATCCAAAATTCATACCAAAGGTGCCCTCGGATTTTCATTTAAATGAGCCGGTAATTCTCAAGGCTTTCTTTCCTCAGCCGTCTACACTGGCGGAAAGGGCACTTCATTCGCTGGACGTGCAGCGGTGCTTGAAATTTTTTCTGGACCGTACTAAAGACTTTCGTAAATCTTCTTAATTGTTCATTGCATTCAGTGCTCTCCGCAAAGACTTACCCCTGTCCAAGCAGGGTATTGCTCGATGGATCTCCAGTGCTATACAGTGCTGTCATTCTGCAACGGACAAGCCTCTAGAAGGCAGAATTAGAGCACATTCGACAAGGTCCATGGCTTCCTCTACGGCTATTTGCGGGGGTCCAGATTAAAGACATCTGCAGGGCTGCAACTTGGAGCAGCGTGCACACCTTTACCAGACATTACTGCCTGGAGACCTTGGCACAGGAAGACACGGCTGTGGGCCAGGCAGTCCTGAGGAACCTTTTCCATTGAGTGGTGAGCTTTCCTTTCTTCCCTCCTTCCTTTCTTATGGTTCTTTGCACATTTTGCTATGTGTTTGTGATTGCATTGTAGTTTAGTTTTCTTTAAAAAAAAAAAAATTAAAAAAAAATTGATTACGGTGAATGGAGAATGAGATGTCTCTAGGGAAGCAAAATGTTTTCTGACTGCTAGCTACTCTGATACAAGCTATGGGAATCTATGAAAGTTCCAATACTGGAGTAAGAAACAAGTTACTTACCTGTAACTTTGGTTCTCCAGTATTGGTAACTTTCATAGATTCCTATGCGCCCACCCTCCTCCCCTGAGAAAGCTCAGCCCTCGGCAGGTTTGGTTGTACTGTTACACAACAACTGCTAAGAAGCTCTGAGGTTCTCTCAGGAGGGTTCTGTGGGGTGAGGCTAATCTGATTGGTTGTTTTATTTTGGTCTCTTTTACAAAGAGGTAGATATGCTACAAAAGGGAATGAGGCTTAGGCCTTCTTTCTTGCTCTTTTGTACCTACTGCGGTGTTATTTTGGGTACCGAAACTCCCATTCCGACGACGGGGAATGATACAAGCTTTGGGAATCTATGAAAGTTACCAATACTGGAGAACCAAAGTTACAGGTAAGTAACTTGTTTCATCCTGTCACTCTCCTGTGGGAGGGGGGCAGTGGCCTAGTCCTGATTGGGCAGTGCTCCCCATCTTCAAGATGGCGAGAGCCCGGGGATGTGCTTCACCTCGCCTCCCCCACCTGAGGGGTGGGTTTGGCAGAGGCAGGCACACCCCTGTCCTTCCTTGGTGGTTTCCAGCCAGTCTTCCCGCCAGAAGGGGCGGGGGGGGGGTTTAGAACCAGTAGGGGCCAGTTGCTGGGTACAGCACGTGGTCTTGAGAAGCTCAGAAAGGCGGCAAGCCTTTGAAGCTTCCCCTGCCCATCCTGGGGGAGGACACCTAGCACTTCGCCCAGGATGTGCATTGTTGCAGGCCCAGGAGAGCGGATGGCTCTCTACCCAGGGGTCCAGCCCCTCAGACCAGACGTGGATTGTAGGTTAGGTTTAGGGGACATCTCTAAGATGCCCTCTGTCGTGCATTGTACATTAAATCCTGCACTGACAGTGCGGGTTTAATGTGCTGAGGAGTTTGATACCAAACTTCTCAGTCTTTAGTGAAGCCATCATGGTTCTGTGGAGTTCGTGTTGACGATCTCCCAGCACCATATACTCTTAAATGGCAGCACTGCACTTACAGTGCCCAGGAATGGATCTGGGTACTGTAGGGGCACAGGGCTCATGCTCCTGTACCCACACCACTGGCATAGAGCACCCAGCTAAAGGGGTGGCTGATGTATGCCTGGGCAGTGTATGTTGTGGGCATGGCACACAGGGATGTGTGCCATGTCGTCTCTCTTTTGTTCTATACTCAGACACTCAGCCTGCAAGTGCAGTGTGTTTGTGTCAGGGTACAGGACCTCTAAGGGTGGCAAAATATGTGCTGCAACCCTTAGGGGCCTTCCCTGGTCACAAGGCCCTGGGTACCTAGTGTACCATTTACCAGTGGCTGACATGTGGCCAGGGTTTGCCAAATTGGGTTTTAGGTTTCAGCATAGTTTTTAGGGAAGGAACATAGGCCCTGGGCACCTGATTGGCAGGAGCCCAGGGCACACTCAAAGTACATTCAGCAATTCAGCAAAAAGTGGGGTCAGATCATGCAAGAAAGATGGCACTTTCTCACAGTCATTACGAACTCCACAGCACCATAATGACTACACTGAAAACTGATAAGTTTGGTGTCGAACTTCTCAGCACATTAAACCCACACTGATGTCCGTGTGGGATTTAATAAATGCACACAGAGGGCATCTTGGAGTTGCCACCTGAAAACGATCCCACCACTAGTGTCAAGGCTGAGTGGTTGCTTTCAGCTGCCACCACCAGAAATGTTTCTGGACCCCTGGATCGAGAGCCTGCTGCTCTCTGGGGCCTGAAACAATGCACATCCTGGGGCGAGGTGCCAAGCCCCCTCCCCCAGGATGGGCAGGGTTCATTAAGGGGAAGCTTCAAAGACTTGCCGCCTTTGTGAGCTTCCCCAGTCCACTTGCTGCTTTCAGCAACTGGTCCCCACTGGTTCTGACCCCCACTTTGGGCGGTAGAACCGGTAGGGAAAACAAGTGAGGAAGAGAGGTGTACCCACCTCTGCCAACTCCGCCCCTCAGGTGGTGGAGACGAGGTGAAGCACAACTCTGTCCCCGCATCTTGCAGATGGCGGGGGACTCAGCCAACGAGGGACAGGCTCTTGCCCCCCTCCCATTGAAGGGTGGCATAATAGGGGGTGTACCCACCCCATTGGTCCCTTCCTTTTACCTACCTGTAACTCCCCTAAATCTAGTATTTAGGGGCACCCCTGAACCTTGCTTCCTCAGACAAAAAACTAGGACCGAACAGCTGTGCAGCAGCTAACCAGAGGAAGACGCCCACTGACTTGGCCCCAGCCCTACCGGCCTGTCTCCACCTCAAACCTGCTCCTGCAAAACCCCAGTGTGTCCTGCAGCCAGCAACCTCGAAAACCTGCCTGCAACCCCAAAGACTGTCTCTCATGAACACCGGATTTGTTCATCTGCAACCTCTGATTCCAGCTGGACACCGCGGATCCGCCCTACTCTGCGCCCGCTGTAAATGGCCCGAGCTCGAGTGGGCAAACACCAATCCGGCAATCTTGACCCGAGATCCGGTGACCCCAGACCTGTCTCAAGCCTCCAGCTGATGCCTGCAGCCTAAATCCGGAAGGTCCCCCCAACCGCGACCAGGAGCTGGTAAGAAGATCCAACCCCAAAAGGCACCCCTGCACCTAACACCCCACAGCCTTGAGTGGCCCAAACCAACGGTGCCTAACCAACCTCCCCAACTAACCTCTCGAAGTAGTGGTCGCACCCAGAAGACCTTCGTCCCCAAGCCTGCAGTGCCTTTGCAAACCGGAGGTTCCCCATTGCAAACGGGGCGCCCAACGTCAAAACAGCACCCTGCCCCAGGCCGCCCTAGTGCCACTGATTGTGTACCATTTGTGCTACTTGGTTTCCACATTTCATCTGAGCTAAAGTCCAGGTACTTAGCTCCCACAACCAAGTGACCTGCTCGTCAGCAGCCACCAGCCAGATAACATTTGGCCTCAGCACTCTGCACCCGGCCGCCCTAGTGCCACTGAGGGTGTAACTAGAGTGCATCCTTGACCCTGGGGGACCCCTGAGTCTACCCACAGAACCTCAACTCCCACTATCAAATACTTACCTCAAAACCGAACACGGGGCGTGGTCTCGCTGCTGATGGAGACGCGCGCCGTTTCTGCTCCGGGCCGCCGCCACTTTCAGCCTTAACAGCAGTGTAGCTGCTTCTGCCGATCCCGGACTGGACACGCATGGAGGGCGGAATGCCTGGGGCCATTGCATGAGGGCTCAGAGATCGCCCGGAGCGGCCAGAGACGGCATCCCACGCCACGGAGCTCGGAGGGCCTGGAGTCTGCTGCGCTGCCTGCCATTTTGACTGCCCCGATCCCAACTGGCGGCGTCCGGGACGGGGGAGAGCCCGCGCTGACTGCCGAAGGTGGGACTTCGCCTGGGGGGCCCCTGCCGCCGCCGACTTCGTGCTGCCTGAGCTGTGGGACCCCGGAGCACCAGGAAAGGAGCGACGGCTGCCATTTCCTTCGCCCAGACTGGGTAAGCCAGGGGCCCCTGGGAGTGCTGGGACGCCATCGCAGGCCGGAGAGGCGGCGCTGGGTGGAGGAGGCTGTCAACGGCGCTGGGTGGAAGAGGCTGTCAAGCGGAGAGTGACCTGGGCCGTGGCTCACTAGCAGTGTCGCCTGGCTGGTGCGATCGGTGCGGACGGAAGGGGGCCCGCAGCCATTTTGTGAACTTGGAGCGCTTGGAGCGAGTGGGGCCCTGCAGAGAGGACGGACACTGAGGCGGCTTTGTGGGCGAGGCGACTAGAGGAGAGCGCAACTCCAAGAGTGACTTTTTTGCTTGCCTGGGCCCCAGCGAACTGTCATCTACTCGCCACACATTCCACACTCTGCAAGGGCGGAGAGACCTAGCCTATACCCCCCTGCCACGGGGAGACGCACCGACTCTGGGCCTGACACTACTGCCCTGGGCTGGCTGGGGGCCCCTGCGCGCCTGAACATATCCGGAGGCGGCGACTGGGGAGCGCAGGCGCTGGAGGTTTAAGGCGGCCCTGGGGGTCTGGGCCCCAGCCGGCTGCCAATGCTTCTTACTAACCAGGACCCCGGCAATACCAGTGAAGGCTCCCCACACCCCTGCTGCATGCTGTCGTGGTGGCCTTCCTAGAGAGCTACCGGGGCCTTACACTCGCCTGTGGGCGACCACGATCTGTGGCTGAGGAGCGAGCTGCCGGCGTGGGGCAGAGCGGGCCCCGCGAGCCTGTGCTGCTGCTGGCAGGTGGAGGCCCATCTTGCAGGTGGAGGCCCATCTTGCAGGTGGAGGCCCATCTTGCAGGTGGAGGCCCATCTTGCAGGTGGAGGCCCATCTTGCAGGTGGAGGCCCATCTTGCAGGTGGAGGCCCATCTTGCAGGTGGAGGCCCATCTTGCAGGTGGAGGCCCATCTTGCAGGTGGAGGCCCATCTTGCAGGTGGAGGCCCATCTTGCAGGTGGAGGCCCATCTTGCAGGTGGAGGCCCATCTTGCAGGTGGAGGCCCATCTTGCAGGTGGAGGCCCATTTTAAGTACAGTGGAGCACCCCGGGGGTTTGTTTTGAGGGCCCTTGGGTCAGCAGCCGCGAGGCCTGGTTCGCTATTTGCTTTGCGGTTCAGTGGGAGAAAGCGGGAGGGCGCCTGGACCTGTGGAGATGTTGGCACGCTCTGTTGGTGGTAAGAGGGGACAGCGCTGGCTTTGGGGAGATGGAAGGTGACCGGCACTACGCTGCGTGAGTGTCCTGCCAGTTGGAGAGAATAGATCAGATGCTGGCAGCGAGCCCCACGGGGGAGTGGACTTAGAGGGACTGTGCCTGTGGACCCCCACTTGGGTTTTGAGCGATCTATAGTGGCTGTGAGGTGGCGGGGCTGCCCCGAAACATAGCTAGGCTTGCAGGTGGGGAGAGGCATCGAGAACACCACCTTACACCGTCTGAGCTGTCAGCTGCCTCTAGCTCCCCCAGGGTGTGGAGCTCCCCCCGGTGATGAGGTCCTCCTGTCCTACTATGCTGTCCTGCAGGGGCGGTGGTGCGACCCGGATCCTTGCACTGCTGGACACCCCGACGCTGCTCCCCTGGTAGAGTGTGAACGGAGTGGCGACCTATTGCGCGCGGCTGTGCCTTCCCTGCACCTTCCCCGACAGACAAAGCTGGAAAGGTCGGAGGTGTGGGGCTAACTACGTTGGAGACACTCCTAGAGGACATGTGGAGTGCCTGGAGGCTCTGAGCTGCGCGGGGGGCTGGAGGCTTGCCACACTTTCTCTGGCTGTGGGGAGCCTGAATACCTTAGCTTTGTCTCTGTGGTGCTGTCCTTCGAGGGCCCTCTGGAGCACGGCGCCCTGGTCTTCTGGTTAGTCTGCTGCGACCTTACCGACATTCTTGGGGCCTGCGGCCGGGAAGTCCGAGCGTTGCTCTGGGCGAGTGACCGAGGGTGGCCAGGTCATCTCTTTAGCACATTGCGAGACTGATTAGCGGCGCTTTTGAAACATGACTCGCACAAAGTCAGGGAAGGAGCCGCCGGCGACCCCCAAGGACGCCTCAGTTATAGATTTATGGAGCAAGCCGGGCACAGCGCCGACAGGTGCTACGTCGTCGGGAGCTGGAAACTCTGCCGAGACGGTCACGCAATCCTTCATGGCGCTGTTCATGCAAGAGCTCAAAACAGAAATTGGATCACTTCGTACGGAAGTTCAAGCGTGTGTTAAAGAGCTCCGGAGGGATGTGGGGGAGCTCGGGGGCCGAGTGGATGATCTGGAGAAGACCCTGGATGCTTGCACGGAGGACCAGGAACACTTTTGGCAGCGGCTTGCAAATTTAGAAGAACATGTTGAGCTTCAGATTAAACGGGAGGATTTGGAAAATAGGGGGTGCCGGAACAACATACGCATAAGGGGTGTTCCAATTGGGGCGGAAGGCGCGGATATAATGACGTTTGTGGCAGACCTGCTCCACGACATCCGAGGGGACGACGACGACGCTTCGCCGCCAACCCTGGACCGTGCGTATAGGGTCTCGGGACCGTCTGGAAGACCTGGACTTATCCCTGATATTCTGACACGGGTCCATTTCTTCATCGAAAAAGAAGCTATCCTCAAAGCGGCTAGAGATAAACCCGAAATACTGTGCAGAGGCAAGCCCGTCCAGCTGTTTCAGGACCTGGCCCCCACGACTCTCCGGCGCCGGAGGGATTTCTGACCCATCACTGACAAACTGCGGGAACTCGACATCCGTTACCAATGGGGCCACCCCTTTGCCCTCATGTTCCAATGGGAATCCAAGCACCGGGTGCTGAGATCTTACAGAGCGGCGGCTCAGTTGCTCCAAATCCCGGACACCCCACCGGCCAGCCCCTCGCGTCGCCCCGCCAGCCTCAGGGTCCTGCTGAAACCGCAGTGGTCCACGGTGCGCCGTCCTAGGCACCCCTCCTCCCCCGATGGAAGCAGATCATCACGGGACAAGCAAGACATCATACAGCATATAAAATCCCTGGAGGGTGGCCCGTCGCCGTCTGGATCACAGGCGTCTGCCCCCAAATGAATTCTCTTGTTGCGGAGCGACTTGCCTGATGGCTGCCTCATGGATACGGTGGCTGTTGGCTTGGTTAGCCTGCAGTCATCTTGGCCCCTTCTCCAGCGCCCTTGACGCCTCACTTAGGGGCGTACCTTCTGCCCATTCTCAGGCGCAACACCTGCTCTTCTGGGGCGGTGGCCCGGAGCGGACTCTTGGTGACCTGGATTCATAGATTAGCGAAGACCGACCCCCACTCCTATTTCTGGGAGAGTGACATCTCCGGGACAGCTTGAGCCGTTGTGCCTGGCTACTCCCTAGACTGGAATAGGCTTTGTTGGCCCTGTTGGCCGTTTCACCGCTTCAGTTGTCTTCCCCGTTCCTACCCTCCCCCTCTTCTTCCCCATCCCTCTGTACCCTCTTGGCGGGGGGGACATGCTGGCACGTGGAGGAGCCGCAAGGTGGCAGCCCCACCAGTTGATCCGTGACAATGACTACTGCACCTTTTTGGAAGATTGTTTCCCTTAATGTGAAAGGGCTCAACTCGCCTAACAAACGACGCCAAATATGGCGGTATTTGCTACTACAGAGCCCCTATATAATCTTCCTTCAAGAGACCCATCTCCTTAAGTCTGATGTGGCTCGAATGGCTCACCCACGTTTCCCTCATCAATTCTGGTCCTCGGCAGCCACTAAGACAGCGGGGGTAGCTATCTTTTGCAGGGCGGGCTTCCCTCAGGGTGATACTAAAGTACTTGGGGACACTGAGGGTCGGCTCTTGCGGGTGGAGGTCAGGAGAGGGCACCGCACATTCACTCTCTGTAATATATATGCCCCCAATCAGGGTCAGGATGCCTTCCTGCGCAGGATAATTTAGGGAACACCTTGAGCCGGTGAACTCAGACCTCATAGTCGGAGGCGACTTCAATTTGGTGTGGGATGCTGAGCTGGATCGTTGTGGGGGTGCCTTTCATGGGTTAGGGGCCATGTCCGCAGCAGTGAAGAAATCCATTGCTGCTCTAAACCTGGTGGATATCTGGCGCTACCACTCCCCTGGGCTGCGAGATTACACCTACTACTCCCATGCGCATCGCTCCTACTCTCGTATCGACCTTCTTGTATCTCACTCTTTGCTCAAAGATACCATATCGGCGTCCCATTCTAGCATTTCGATCTCCGACCATGCTCATGTGGAGTTGCTTCTAAACGAGAGATTCACCCGCTCGACACGGTCGAGCCGATGGCGATTTCCGGACCATATCCTTCGAGATCCGGTAGATAGGGAGGAACTTCAGGCGGCTATATTGGCGCATTTTGAAACTGATTTACCGGGGACTCCCCTTCCTCTCCTGTGGGACGCCTTCAAAGCTACGATACGAGGCACTCTCACAGCTATAGCTGTCGCTAGGGCGCGTGAGGCCCAGCTATATGAAAACAAGCTTACGCGCGAAATTAAGACGCTTGAGAAGATGGATCAGGAGCGCCTCTTGGCGACACACAAAAGACGCCTAGCCGTACTTAGAGGCCAGCTCCGTGTGCACAGAACAAACCAGGCCGAACATGCTCTGCTTGCGCTCCGGCAGCGTTATTATGAAGGTGGAGACAAGGTAGGCACTGTCCTAGCGCGGCGCTTGCGAAAACGGGCGGCCAAGGCCCACATTGCAAAGCTGCAGAAAGCAGATGGGTCATGGGCTATCAAGGAACCGGCGAAGCTTCAAACATTTCGTGATTATTACGCGTCTCTACACTGGTGATCCGCCCGCGGTGGATCTGATCTCAGCTGCCATGGACGCATGCGACTGGGAGCCACTGAGTGAGCACCACTCTGGGCTCCTGGAAGAGTCTATTACTCTGGAAGAAATAGCTGGCGCGCTGCAAGACCTCCCATTAGGTAAAACGCCTGGCCCTGACGGGCTCCCGGTATCGTTCTATCGCGCCTGCCTGCCGCAATTACAGCCATATCTCCTGCGTCTCTTCAACTCGTTCGCAGAGTCAGTTGGGCCCTCCTCGGACATGGCGATGGCTGAAATATCCCTCATCCCGAAACCTGGGAAGGACCATACCCTCTGCTCCTCTTATCGGCCCATTGCCCTGTTAAATACGGATCTTAAGCTGTACACCAAAATTCTTGCTAAACGGCTCAGCGTTCATTTGCCTAACCTCATTGACCCAGATCAGGTGGGGTTTATCCATCAACGCCAGGGCGCGGACAATGTGCGCCGAATAGCTCATTTTGTTGGGAAGGCGAAGCATTGGGGAATACCAGCCTGCCTGCTATCGCTCGATGCCGAAAAAGCGTTCGATCGGGTGGACTAGGCATTCCTCCGTGCAGTCCTACAGAAAGTGGGTTTGAGCCCTAAGATGGTGGCGCGTATTATGGCTCCCTATATCTCACCGGTGGCCAGGCTGCGAGTAAATGGCCAGCTCACGCAGCCTCTCTCCATTTGCAGGGGCACTCGGCAGGGTTGCCCCCTGTCGCCCTTGCTGTTCGCCCTTGTGGTGGAACCTCTCGCCATTATGATACGCCGGTCCCCCGATATCTGTTGTATCTCTCTTAGAGCCGCGGAGCATAAGATAGCCCTCTTTGCAGACGATCTCCTTCTCACTCTATCCGATCCTATGAACGCGCCTCAGGGCTTAAAATCAACCACGCGAAGTCCTGGGCTCTTAATATTACGATCCCAGACGAGGAAATTACGGCACTGCAGGCTTGCATTCCTTATCAGTGGGCGAGCAGGTCGGTGAGATACCTTGGCCTCAACTTGACCCCGGACCTAGCCACCTGGGCGCAGGCCAACTGGCAGGAATATAAACTCTCAGTCCTGGCCGATTTACGCGCATGGAAAGCCCTGCCACTATCTTGGCTCGGCCGTCTCAACACGGTGAAAATGTCTATACTACCGAAGATCCTCTACCTATTTCAAACCCTGCCGACGCCTATTCCGGAGCACCAAATCCAGGGGCTGCAACGCGAACCGGTCGCATTCATATGGGGTGGAAAGAAACCACGCTTCTCTAGTAAAATCTCTTGAAGCTCTCCCGGGATAGGTGTGGACTCGCCTGCCCCAACCTACTTGACTACTATTGGGCGTCACATCTCCGCTTTATACTGGAATGGGGAGCATGGGAGAGTGAAAAAGTGTGGTTTCACATGGATAGGGCAGTCACTTGTCGCCCGCTTTGGGACCATGCCTGGTTGCCTCGGGAGGTACGCCATTGCAGCGCCTACATGGCTGTCCCCACCAAAACGGTCCTCGAGATATGGGACAAGGTGGCAGTCTGTAGGGGCCTTACTAACTTCCCGTCCCCTCACACTCCAATTGCTCGCAACCCACAGTTCCCCCCCGGCGTGTCTCCCACTCTGCTTTGCGAACTGGACAGAAACCGGTTGTAGGACGATACGGCACCTATTTCTAGGAGAGGACCTTAAAACCTTTGCTCAATGCAAACAAGAATTTGGGTTAACCGAGAAGGACAAATTCCAGTATATACAGCTTCGGCACTGGATACAGGGCTTCTCCCTGACACAGGCAGCCACGCGGCCCTTCACCCCGTTCGAGCGGTTGGCACGCACCTTCGGCACTTATAAGGGGCTGATATCCCGCATATATAAAGTACTCCAGCATGCACAGCGTCTAGATCCTCACCCATACCAACTGCGGTGGCAAACCATCTCCGGCTCAGGTGTTACCCCTTCTCAGTGGGCGAGACTCTGGGGAGACATCCCCAAAACCTTTCGTAGCATTCCCCAACAGGAGTCTGCCTACAAAGTAATGACCCAATGGTACTATAACCCCGCCCGACTTCAAAAAAAATTTCCAAAGGCGTCCCCCCCCCCCCTCCTATATTGGCGCTGTACTCAAGCGCTGGGAGACTTCATACACATTTGGTGGACATGCCCTCTCCTGGCTACCTACTGGAAAGAGGTCCTCAGCCATATTAAAAAGGTGATAGGATACCCCCTGCCCGAGACCCGCTTATAGTTATTTTGGGCCTTAGACCAGCGACTATGCGAGCCATGACGGGCCGCGATCGACACCTTAGCCTCCACATGCTGGGTGCTGCAAAACAAACTGTTGCCCTTTACTGGAAGAAAGCAGAAACGCCTTCCATAAACGTGTGGTTTACCCGCTTGTGGCATGTTGTGGCGATGGAGTTGCTCACGGCACGTCTTCAATTCCGAGATACTAAGTTCCAAAAGCTCTGGAAACCTTTGGTGGACCATCTGGGGCGACTAGAGCATGTTTGATTACAGCCACCACGACTCCGAGCCTTGAAGTTGTTTGACGATGTAGTATACCCTACGGATCCAGGGGGCTTTTGGAGGCCTATAGACGGTTTGCAGTGCACGCCACTCGCAGCCACCCTCCCTGACGTGGGAACTCCGACTCCGGAAGATTAAATCGCGGCCATTATTAGATAGCGATAGTGGGACCCACAATTCTTCCCTCCCGTCATGTCTGTTTCCCCTACCCCAGTACTCCCCCCTTTTCCTCTCGCCCTGACCCCCTCCCTCTTGGTTGGTTACCTTTTTGTCAACCCTCGATTCAGGATATGTAGCGGATGGATACGATAACGTCACAGTGACCTAGAGCGGAAATGCCCAATTGCCCGTCACTATATTAATATGACTTGCCTGCTGGTTGTTGGGTCACACAATGCACTCTGCATCACTTACAAACGCTAATGTGCCTACATGGAACAAAACTCTCGCCAATATAAAGCATTTAAAGATGTATCCTCTGAAGAACATGACAGGGGCACAGTAGAAGGGTCATTTGAGCACTGTCTGCTTGGGCAGATGGCGAGAGTTGGGACGCAATGCCTGATATGTCTTTACTATATTTCATTTAGGACTGTATAAACTGAGGTGCAGCTAAGTCACAGTGAGGAATGCATAGAAATAAGGATAACATTCTGGAGCTATGTAAGATAAACAGACCTTTTGTTCCTTGAGGGTACGATTGGTGATTTAAAATAGGCTACAGTTAATTTGGCAATGTTACAACTGTTTAAACTTGTCTGCAAGGCATATGGATTATACAGGGCATAGTGTCTATAGGGCGGGAAAATCTGCTAATCGGCAATTGTACTTGGGCCTGTTTTATAGGTTATAGAAGGTCTTCATTGTTTTAAAGTATCTGCCTTTGGAAGTCTGAGATTTTTGCTGCCGGCCTCTATGGTTGTAGGCAAACAGCTGTGTAGTGATACTGGATTGCCCTTTAAAATCAATAAAAGGTTGGTTATAAAAAAAAAAAAAACGAGAACACTATTTTCCTCCATAGGATAACATTGATTGTTTTTCTGTGAAAAGTTTCAAAGTGTGGTGTTTGAGAGCCCACAGAAATTCTTTAAATCTGTACTGTTTAACAAAAACGATTTTACTTACCTGTTTACAGGAAATGTCGGAGTAGTATTCAGGTATACTACTCTGAGTAAGAAAAGTAATCCAAAAGTAACTTACCTGTAAACATACTGAAAATCCCATTCAAAGTTTATGTACTGTATTCTGAAAAGCATTGCATTATCCGTAACACTACTGTAATCAAATCAAAGTACATTTACAATTGCAATCCAAACTGTGTTACAATCTGTATATTTACTGCAAAGTACTTATCACTTACCTGTGCCAGGCTTGCTTGGTTCTAGGAAATAAAATCACTTAAAGAATATTTTTGATACAAAAACAAATGGTCTGAAGTTCAGTCTGAGTGTGTGAATTCATTTGCTGACTGAGTGTACAACAAATGCTTAACACTGTCCTCTGATACTGCCTTACTGCTCGACCACACTACCACAAATAAAGTGTGAAGTGCTATCTAACTTTACCTCTGCCTACCTTTGGGGTTCCACTAGACTCTGTGCACGCCATCCCTCACTTTTGTATAGTATATACAGAGCCAGCTTCCTACACTGATGTATCGTTTCTGGGTTGGGGTGGCCATCTGGAAGAGCTGGAGATCAGAGGCCTCTGGTCTTCGGCAGAGTCTCGGTTCCATATCAGACTCCTGGAGCGGAGTGCTATCTGCTTGCCATTAAAAGCCTTCTTTCCATCCATAGAGGCTGGTGCAGGAGCTCACGTACAAAACCACCACCATGTGGTACGCCACCAAACAGGCTGGGATGAGGTCACAGACAATGTTCCAGGAGGCCTTTGGAATGGCTGGATCACCAAGGGATCATGTTAGTGGTGAACAAACTGGCAGGATCATTTGATGCCAGGGTGGACAAGCTCCGTTTTCAGTGCCTAGCAGATCACAAGTGACCGTTACACCCAAAAGTGGTGCAATGTCGCTAGAGAATGGAGAGAACCTTGGCTCAAGAACACGCAATGCCAGCACTTTTGCACATAGGAGTGTCCAAGGGGCCTGTTTCTGAGACCCATTCCGCCATGAGGGGAACTCTGGACGACTTTATGCCTTTCCACCGATACCACTCCTACCCCAAGTTCTCAAGAAAATCAGGATTGACAGAGTCCAAGACATCCTAGTGGCCTTGAACTGGTCAAAGAGAGTATTGTATCTGTACTCCGATCAGGCTGCCCTTCTGGGAGGCCTGCTGTCACAACGGCAGGTCAGGGTTCTGCCTCCACGATTTCCACATTCAGGGAAACCGCATGTTTGAGACGTGTGCTGTAGATACACATGCTTTGCATACTCCTGCCATCTATTGTTGGGTCCGGATGTTTGGAAGTTGTTTTTCTTCAAAGAGGTCTTTCCTAGTCACAAGGTAAGGTGACTCCTCATTTCGGTGATAGTGCACATGGGCATCAACTCCATTGTTAGATTGTTTTTTTCCGCCATCTGGTTCGGACGTGTATTTCTGCGCTCCGATTCGCAACCATTTTTCAGGTTCCCCTCAGTGCGCAATCCACAGTACCGTCGACGGTATTATCGTATGCGTTTCTCTCTGTTTATCCATTGAATCTGGGAAGTCTCATTGTCGATTGAAAACATTGTGGATGGCCTTCGGGCCTAGCCACGTCGGTCCATTATTCTGCCGCTGGAACGGACCCCGTTTCAATTCTTTACTTGGTGCCACGCCAAATATCCTTGCACCGATCTACACCAAGTCTGCAACTTGTGCCTCTCCTTCCGGAGCACAAGCAAGAAGATTGCAAGGCCTGTCGGTCGTTCCGATCAAAAAAGACTCTTCGAGATTGTCATACTAGACGATGAGAAATGCAGCACCAAAGCACTCAACATACCCCAGATATCTTGAGAGAAGAATCGGAACATTAAACGACCGCTGCGGAAGAGGAGGCGGCCTTCTCGGTCGCATAATCAGATTCCGACCTGGAGATCGAATTAGAGTCTGCAGACATTCCAGCCAGACAGGTGGTCGTGAGTACTAAAACCCTGTACCCCATAATCGTTCTTCCACTAAGTATCAAGCTTCGGTACCACCTCTGCCTTCGGGCCTTGGTCGGCACAGAGACTACGTTGTACACAATCTTTGGGAACATGTATACACGATTGGTTAAGGTGATGGTCTACAGTGGTGTGTTTAAAAGTTACATTAATGCATATGTTGGATATGTGCATTTTTGTTATCTCTGTTTTTTAGGGCCACTTGACCCACTCATCAATTTGTTACCACTGTGCACTGTTGGTCAAGATATAGGCTTGAGTGTAATTTTGATATTTATAATTTCCACAAGTTTATGTAGCAGAATGACACTACATTATGGTCCTGAAGAATGCCTGGAACATCTAAGTCACATATGGCAGAAACATGTTGACCGTATACACTGTGTATATCCATAACCCTGTCTCACTTTGCTTTTAACCTCTATCCATTAGGACAAAGGAATAAAGTTGTTTTGTCCTCATTGAGATAGTTTTAAAAGGGACCCAGGGCACAAAGTCAAAGTTCAACAGTAGTCTGGCAAAAAGTGGGGGAGTTACTGCAACAGAAACCCAGCTTCCTCACAGAGGTACTGCAAAAATGTTTCCGGATCCAGTCTGACACCTTGGGAATTTTCATAAGGTGAGGATTCTGCGGCTAGATAGTCTCTACCAGAAAGAGCATTACCGAATGAAAGTAGCTAGTTCAACATTACAATTCAATATCTCTGCACTAATCAGAATGACTCCTAAACACAATGCATTGTGTATTTATTCATGCTAGAGGATTGCTGAGATACTGTCTCAATCCAAGTCATTATCTTTTACAGCCAAGTTGATAAGAATGTGCGTGGTGTTTTGGTCATGGACTTCGGTTGCTGCATTTGGCCTAGTCTAGACTGAAGCGCACATCAATGAAAGTGGACCTTTCATCTATTTTAGGCTTTAAATGTGCCTCTGGCAGACCATTTCTATGGACTAGCAGAGTTATTAGAGTATTTTCTCAGAGGCCTCTTTGGGGCTTTTTCTCCACTCATTTACCCACCAAGCATAAGGCAGCTGAAAACCTTACTATTGCAACTTAGGAGAATTCCTTTTGAGCCAAAGCATGGGGCAGAAATCAAATTCCTCCTATGGAAGCCTGTACTTCTGCTAGGCGTTACTTCTAGTAGTTGTCTGTGAGGCCTTCACCATGAAAGAACACCATGAACGAACATGTCAGTAGAATCTGTGACTTTAAATACTCCTAAATGCTCTACACACTGTTAGGCTTGTACATTTATAAGTAGTTTTTCATTGAAGTCTTATGAGTCGTGAGATGTGCTATGACTCCTCCCTTGTTTCTCAGTGTGCATGGGTATTGACTACATCCGTGATTTTTCTCCTTTTTTTTTTTTTTTTTTTAACCACCAAACCTGCAGCCCAATGTTTGTGATCAGAGCTACACTGTGAGGGCCCTTAATTTATCATGTTTTTCACATGCTTTTGGGGCCCACAGGGTTCTATTTCAACATTGTTTTGAGATAATAGTCCATGCTTTGACTCCACATCGCTCTAGTTCACCAGACATCAAATGCGGACTGCCTTCTGATGCCCTGGAAGCCAGTGCCTCCCCACACCCTCCACTATAGACTTCAGAGAGAATGCAAACCGGAAGGGGTGAAGGGATGTACACTCTTCCAACATTGCTGCCGGAGCAACTTTAAGTATACTTGGTTGCATCAACAATGTATGCAATCTGTGCCGCTCCCTCCTGACCAGGACAACTCCTCCTGCAAGTTTTGCCAGGTCTTCCGCTTGAAGATCTTAAGATGCTCGGGCTGGACTTGAAGCAAAATGCACCAGCAAACATCCTCAAACTCTGGACTTTGTTAGAGACGATTCCTTCAGCGCCGAAGTAGGTGATGACGCATTATCATCCAGAATCCCGGCAGCCCAGCGACCGTATCCATGAGTGAGTCTTACCGCAAAAAAGTGGTGGAAGTTGAACTGACAATGAAGACCCTCAAACCAAGCAAATTCCCAGTGTGATCAGTACAACACGTGTCTCAGAGAGCCACACAAATAAGCCAAGGTGGCATAAGAAGACCCACTCAAAAAGAGAACACTGCTTCCGTGGGTGTCTGACATCAAGCACCGAGAAAGAGACTGCCACCTCCAGGCCCTCCGCTGCCTTTGTGCTTTGTTTGGCACAGAGACAAAACTTTGGAGTCGACCTAGCCTCTGCCCGCCGAGGGTACGTCCTTACCGGTCCTTGAGCTCTCCTAAAGCCAAGGGCATCAAGCACCCTCACTTGCACCAGAAGTCGATGCTGAAGAGGCTGCAGAACAAATTTGGCGTCCGGCATAAGTATCTCTCTATCCATTCCATTATGGAGATGATCTTGGCAGAACCATCTCTGCTTAAGCCCTCGGACACCCTCCCAAGAGGAGGGTTTCTGTCAAACAAGAACCCTCCTTGGATGCCCCTGATGAGCTTGCTCCAAAGAAGCACAAAGACAGTGGCACAAGCCCTCTTGTGTATATTCCACCACTGCTACCTTCTCCACCTTCCCCACCTCCACCACTCACACCACCTCCTCTGCCTCCACCAAAGTCACCTGAAGGTCCTGCACATCCCTATGTGATAGACATCTAGCCGCGGATTCCTTACCTTTGAACTTCCAGGCGTTAGGCTAGATCGGGAAGTTTTTTCCCAGCAGTACCTCTGCGTGCCAGTAGATGGCGTCAGTCGACTCCACGTGACGTGTTCGTTGTTGCTGTGACATCGGTGTTGCCAATATAACCGCCACTCCGGCGTGCTGACGTCAGTACTTTTCTTTCCGTGCCATCAGCGCCGATCCATTGTAGAGAGCTACCCCCTGTCATTTTTTGAGACTTTTTTGACTTTTTGTCGACTATGGTGTGTAGGTGTGTCATGTCGAGTAAGAAGACTTAGGTGTTCAAGCTGTGCAGCGCCTGTCACCGTGCCATGTCGGTCATGGACCCCCATCTGCTCTGTCTTTGGTGCCTGGGCGCTACTGCAACTCCAAGTCGTGCTCTGATTGCCGGGCCATGGCGCTGAAGACTTTGAGGGAGTGGTCCCTTAATCTTCTCGTGGCCCGACATCCTGCACCTCGGCGGGCGTCACATCACCCTTGATCCCGGTCGAGAGGAAGGTCCGGTGAGTCGAAGTCCTCTTCGTCTAAATCAGGTAAGAGGCACCACAAAAAACACAAGAAGTGGAAGCATGCTTCGACTTCGCCCTGCCCTTCTCACGACGCGGCAAAATAACCTTTGCGTTCGAGGCTTCGCTCTAAGGAGCAGGTGCCTGGGTCGGCTCTGCTTTTCCCTCCCATTCCTTGGCAGGGAGCAACCCCCTCCCAACTTAATGAATTTTATGACGCCATGTGTGGCATATTTGGACAGCCCAACCCTGCCGGCGTGTCTCTGGGCCCCGCAGGCTCTGGATATGGAGGGGCCCCTGTGGTTCCCATGCCAGCAGCTCCGGCCACGGCCTCAGAGTGGACCCATTCCCAGGTCTGGACCAAGGCTGATCACACCCCAAAGCGACTTTCCCAGGTGTCTTGTCCGGCGCAGAGGTCATCGGCGTTCCTGGTTCCCACCGGCGGCGCCTCCCCTATCCTCATTCCCAACGACATGTCTTGACAGAGGTCCTGCAGCCTGGGATCTCGAGTTCAAAACCCCTACTGCCTTTCAATGAGGCCTTGACAGACGTCCTTCTGGGGACATTCTCCAAACACAGCACGGGGGCGCCTGTTAATAGGACGATCGCCTGTCGCCATTGCCCGCACCGGGTGACCCAACTTTCCCGCATTAAAGCTTGGTGGTCCAGGCTTCCACCTCTCGTGACGCATTCCCCGCCGGACAGGGTATCCAAGAGGCTGGAAAACTTTGTAAAGAAACTTTTTTTCTTCCACCAGCCTCACATTGCAGTTGGTGAACACCGCATGCCTCTTGGGCCCATTACTCCCATTCCATATGAGACACAGTAGTGCAGGTGCTGCCCAGAGTTTCGGAGGAGGACTGGACTCTACTCTCCCAGGCTATATCAGACGGGAGGGACGCAGCTAGGTTTACAATCGGATGCGAATTGGACATGACTGACTCGCTAGGTAGATCAATTTCCAAGATGGTGGTGGTGCAACGCCACGCCTGGCTGAGAACACCTGGCTTTTCAGGGGATTCCAGGCCAACCTCATGGACATGCCCTTCGATGGCTCCCATATCTTCGAAGACTAGGCGGATGCTGGCATTGAGCGCTTTAAAGTCTTGCGGCCCACGGCCAAGTCTTTGAGCCTCATTACCACCCACAGGGCTTCATACAATTTTCACTCCTTTGGTGGCTACAGAAGATCATATCAGCTGCCCCAACCCTACTCTGGCCAGAGGGCCCCGCAAGTTCAGCAACCTCTGCGGGACCCTGGACTCTGTTCACCCTGGCCTCGTGGGTCGGGTAGCCAGAAGTCGAGCCAAGCCACCATCCCCTCCTCCACTGCCAAACCTTCCCATTCCGATCCCCCAGTATAATTCTCAACCATTCGGTAGCAGAGTACGCCATCATATCCACCACTGGCAAAACACTACATCGGACAGGTGGGTGTTGCAAATAGTCCTAAAGGGCTACTCCCTCCCCTTCAAGACTACCCCTCCTTCTATGCCTCCAGTGTACGATTGGCCAACGGAGGTTCACCTTGCCCTGCTCTGCGAGGAAGTCTCAACTCGCTTGGCCAAGGGAGCTATAGAGAGGGGTCTTGGACTCTGTCAGTAGGCCCTGCGTCTCTTGACGTGGCTGGAACAACAAGGCATTTCCCTGGTGGTTCAACACCTGGCTGGTTCTCTGAAAGCTAGGGCGGACGAGCTCAGCCGAAGGTGCCTTGCGGATCCTGAACGGCATCTCCATCCGGAGGTGGCACAAGGTCTTTCAGCAGTGGGGAGAGCCTTGATTAGATCTCTTCGCCTCCAAAGAGAGCACACAATGTTAGCTGTTTTGTGCGTAGGAGTTTCCAAGGCAGCACTCACTCGGCGACACTTTTCGTTGCGAGTGGAGCTCGGGTCTCCTATACGACTTTCTGCCTATACCACTCCTGCCCAGAGTGCTCAAGAAGATCAGGAGCGACCGGGCACAAATTATTCTTATGGCTCCAAACTGGGTACAGAGTTTGGTATTTTGAGCTTTTGGACACTAGCATCGATCCTCCGGTCAGGCTGCCTCTTCGGGAGGATCTTCTGTTCCAGCAACAGGGGAGGGATTCCCACCCCAACTTGTCCACTCTCCGCCTCCTTGCGTGGAGATTGAGCGGCGACAGTGGACAGCTTTTGACCTTCCTCCTGAAGTCTGTGAGGTTATCTTGGCAGCCAGGCGTCCCTCCACTAAATCGTAAATGCCTGCCGATGGAACAAATTTGGTAAATATTGTACAGACTGCTCTACTTCTATTCATACGTTTGTTGGCCCAGCAGGGCTCTGCTCTGGGCACTTTGAAAGGCTATCTTTTGGCCCTTTCTTCATTTTTTTCGGCTGCCTGATCAGCCTTCTCTAGTAAAATCTCCTATTCAGAGGTTTTTGAAGGGGTTAACCCACTTGTTTCCACCTTCACCCTTCATCATGCCGCAGTGAGACCTTAATGTGGAGCTCACTTCCTTGATGTGTGCACCGTTTGAGCAGTTGCATAATTGTTCTTTGCGCTTGCTCACCATCAAGACTGCTTTTTTTTGGTGGCTATAACCTCTGCTAGGAGAGCGAGTCAACCTCAGGTACTGTCCTCTCAACCTCCTTACCTGATAATCTTTCTGGACAAGCTAGCACTCTGGACTAGGTCATCCTTTTTGCCTAAGGTGGTAACACCCTTCCATCTGGGACAGTCGGTTACCCTTCCCACCTTCTGTGCACCTCGCATCCTTCCAAGGAAGAGGTGCGTCTCCATCGTCTGGACCTAAAAAGAGCATTCTCATTCCACCCTGACCGAACCAAAGAGTTTCGGGTGGATGACCAGCTTTTTATTGGATATGTGGGTGCAAAGAAAGGGCGTGCTGTTCAGTAAAGGACCATTTCGCAAATGGTCTTCCTCTGTATTAAAATATTACACCTTTTGCGAAGAAGGATCTCCCTGAAGAGCTTGGAGTCCATTCATCCAGGGCAAGAAGTCCACCACGGCCCTCCTGCGTGGTGTTCCTGCCTCGTACATATGCCAAACTGCCACGTGGGCATCTCTGCACATGTTTGCCATACACTACTGCCTGGATTCCCAGGTTCGCAGAGAAGGCCTGTTTGGTCGCTCTGTTTTACAGGATTTTCTGGTATAAGCCGTTCCGCAATCCCCCCCGCCTGGTGGCTTTCAAGGTCTGAACTCACAATCCAGTTTCTGCCCATGCTCAAAGACAATCTTAAATCTGCCCCTAGTCGTTTTAAGGAGCCAGTAAAGGCTAAAGTGGTAACACTCCCCCTCCGATTGATAGAGTAAAAATTTGATGCGAACAAAAGAATGATGTTAGGGGCAGTCACTCATTGGTCTTAGTGGGAGGAGTTCCTGGAACTCATCAAACACCTTCCAGACGAGTACAGAAAGAGTGGAGGAAATGGTGTCCCCGAGCAAGACATTCTCAACTCCAACATTCATTGTGTGTTGAACTCTGTTGACACAGCCTCCATGGCTGCTAACACTAGCATCCTACTTAGGCATGCCTTCTGGCTTCGCATCTTCTGGTTCAAACCTGAAGTCTACCAACTTCTCTTCAATGTTTTGTTCGACCAAGAGCATCTCTTTCGCCTCCCAGGCCAGTGAGATGCCAGAAAAAATAAAAAAAGGACACATTGTCAAGTCAGTTGGTGCCCTGCAAACTCAAATTGCAAGAGGCAGTTTTCAGAAACAGCCCAGTGGAGGAGCCAAGGCTACTTGCTAAGAAACTGCAGTCTTACCAAAGAGCAGCACATCCTTCCACTAGCAGGGGGTTACACAAGAGGTGCGTACAGAGGAAATAGACGAAAGAGCAGAGGTGGCTCTGGTAAAAAAACTTTTTTTTTTTAAAAAAGCACCCATTTCTAATCATCGACTCCCTCACATGACACCTGTCGGAGGGAGAATACAAGATTTCCTCCCTTGCTTGGAGGAAATTGCATCAGACTAGTGGGTTTTAGAAGTGGTGCACTACGGCTAATGCTTAGGATGTTTCGCAAACCCTCCCAGCATTCTACTGCGCTGACATATCCTTAGCCAAGACCATAGCTGCCTTCCAGAGAATGAGGTACAAGTACTCCACCAGACAAGTTTGATAGTGTCTCCACACCAACCAAGTTCTCATTACCAAAAAAGATTGCCCCCTCTGGCCCATCCTGAACCTCAGGACTCTAAACAAATGCATCCTTTGAGAACATTTCCATATGGCAACCCTGAAGGATGTAATTCTCCTGCACCGACAAGGCAAGTACTTGACAGCGCTCAACCTCAGGGAAGCCTACTTTCACATACCCATCCACCCTACCAATCAGTGGTACCTTCACTTTGTATTCAGTGGACATCACTACCAATTCAAAGTACCTCCTTTTGAGGCCACCGTTGTCTAAGGGTATTCACGAATTGGCAAGCCGTATTAGCCGCCTGTCTGTGACTGACGGCTATTCATGTCTTCCTCCCCCTCTTCGATGATTGTATGATCATGGGTGGGGGCAGAGATCAATGCCTAGCGCACACTCAAGCGGCATATTCTCTGCTCCACAGCTTGGGATTCACCATAAATGCTACCTAGTCCCACCTCAACTGATCCAACCCTTGTAGGAAAGCGCCCCTTTTCGATATGGTCACCCCCACTTTTTGCCTGGTAAATAATGCGATTTTGACTGAAAGTGCACTGGGTTCCTGCTAACCATGTCGCCAGTGGCAGAGCCTTTTCCTCAATTTGCAAAACCTTTTGCAACCTCTAAGTCCCTAGTAAATGGTACCTATACCTGAGGTACTAAAGAGGGTCCCTAAGGGCTGCAGCACGAATTGTGCCACCCTAAGGGACTCATCACCTAGCACATGCAAGACTGCCATTGAAAGCTGCGTGTCTTGGTGCAGACAAAAGTGAAAATAGGACATGTCACTCATACCGGAGTGCCATGCCCTAGCACTATGTGTAATATTTGTAAGTCACCCCTACAGCAGGCCTGACAACCCTAAAGCAGGGTGCTGAATATTATCAGTCTGATTACTGCCAGTACAAGTGACCAGGAAAGCCATTTTAAAACATGTGCTGGACACTGGTAAAAACGAGTTCCCCAGCTACATGATGGCTTTACTGAACAAAGGGATGGTATGGTATCAAACATCTCGTATTGGTAAACCCACACTGATTCCAAGAATGGGTTTACCAAAACATACACCCAGTGGGCACCTTAGTGGTGCCCCTTGAACACCTACCAGCCTCTGGTGTACTTGCTGACTGGTTTCTGCCAGCCTGCCACCTGAGACACTGTTCTGACCTAGTCTGAGAGCCTTTTGCTCTCAGGAGACCCAGAACAGGGAAGAGGGTGTAACACCCCTTCCCACAGGATGACCTACTGATTAGCCTCTTTGGGCCAGCAATGCAAATCTGGCTCCCCTCACAAGAGAGGAAGACGACCCCTTTTGTCCAGGACCCTACTTACACCTTCAGAGGTGGGAAAATTAGCTAGTCAGTTAGGCGTGCCACCACCAGGTTAGTACCACCCCTAGGATTGGCTACAGTGAAGTGGACACGATATTTCAGAAGTAGCCATCTTTGTGATGGCATACTTGGGTATTCTGGGATAGGGTTATGCCCACTTCCCACAAGAAGTGTTCATATAGGGAGCTTAGTGACCAGAGAGTGTCTGTATCCCATTGGCTACTACACTACACTCCTCTAAATTCAGTATCTGAAAGAGACCAGTTGGTTATAGATTCCTTACCTTAGAATATCCCCAGGCATCAGACTAGATCTGGAAAGTTTTCGTCAGCAGTACCCCTGCGTGTCGGAAGGTGGAGTTGTGCGGCTCCGCGTCAGTCGCTGGCGTCGCATGCGCCGAGATGACGTCACGGAGACTACTTGGGCGCAACCCATGCACGCTGACAGTTCTCTTCCAGGGGATCCTCATCAAGTCATAAGCACATGAATATTCCCGCCCATGTGCGGGCCCCCGGAAACACATCACATATATGTGAAAACCATATATGTAGCTATATATATATATATATATATATATATATATATATATATATATATATATATATATATATATATATATATATATATATAAAATACATATAAAATACATATATAAAATACAGCCTCCCATAGACATGCTGAGCAATGTTGCAATGAATTCTCATGTGCATAAACCTATTCCAATAGAGCAGGGAAAAAGAAAGTCTGAAAAACATTGCCAGCACAAGGCTGCATTGTAGAAACATTAGTGTAGAAAGCTGAAAAGCTAACCCACATAAACGATAAACTTGCACCGTGCCTTTAAGGCAGCCATGACCCCCATCTTCCCATCATGCCTCAGGGGTGACAGGTCAGTTGTTCTTTCCGGCTCCTTCAGACAGGACCCTGGTAACTTCAGCTCTATTTTTTTTTCTTCTGATTTCTGTCAGAAAATACTTCAAGTTTTGGGTTAAACTCTTTTTACTGCAACGTCTTTTTGGTGTTGGAGTATTTCTCTAAGTTTTTTTTTTTTTTTTTAGAGTTGAGCATTGTTTTTTAGTCAGAAATGCCCTCTCTTTTTGACCCTTGCCCTTCCTGCGGCAAGAAGGTTAAAACAGATTCTCATCCTATCTGTATTTTATGCCTGCCTTCTGATCATGATCCTAAAACTTGCCAGCTGCTGTCCAAGAGAACGCTGAAGGACAGGGAAGAGGATTCGCCTCTGTGGGCTGGCTGAGAAGAGAAGATCACCTTCTAGAAGCAGGTCACCGATGAAGAGGAAGGAGAGAGCATCCACTCCATCAAGAATTCCAGTATGCTCTCCATCGGCGTCGGCGCCTCAAATCCCCTCATCGGCAATGAAAATGTCGACGAGAAGACCATCGACGGCGGGCTCGCCGTCGAACACCGGTCGTCGAAGAAAGGTACGTCGAATCCTCCGCTGTCGTCAACCCGGCGACGATCGGCGTCGAGGAGTCGCTCTCCGCTGGTGCGGGCTCGCCCAGCGTCGAGAGGCAGATCGCCGCAGAGGCGGCGTACAACGTCGAGATGGGCTCTGCCGTCGCAGGGTCACCAGCGATCGGCGTCGAAGCACACATCTCCATCCACGTCAACCAAGCAACTGTCGACGTCGAGACAGGCTCCGCCGTCGCAAGGTCAACGCCGATCGGCGTCGAAGCATACATCAACGTCAACCAGGCGACGATCGACGTCGAGACACGCCTCATCACCTGAGGCTAGACACTCATCACCCCTGTGGGCGTCCAGGCAACGTTCGACGTCGAAGGCTAGATCCTCGCCGACAAGGCATTCGATGTCGAGACCAAGGGTGAAATATACCAAACGTCGTTGGACGGCGATCTCTGTCGACGACAGGAAGTGTCCCGAGGTCTATGGGCTCCAGGCATTCGACGTCATGCCATACAACGTCGAAGCACACAGAGATCGACGTTGAGGAGACGATCAGGTTCTGGGGACTCACCAGTAATGGTGACACTGAGCAGGTCAACGTCAAGACACTCCGACGTCACATCGCTCATCGCGCTCCAGAAGCCGCAGAGAGTCCTCCCACTTTTATTCGGAGATCACCCCAGACGATTGTGTCATCACGCAGTGCTTCTGCTCATTCACAGGAGCCTACAAGATCACCGCCAAGAGGTTCTCCAAGGAGACAGCGATCTCCTTCCATCCATCTTTCTCCCAGATGGCTGCAACCTCTTCATCATTGGCAGACAGTACCCACAGGTCACACTCAGCGGCCTGCGGAATACTCCAGCCCACTGCACAGATCTCCCTTACAGCGTCTTGTGCAGGAAGTGGACAGATCACCCACCACTAGGACCAGAGAATACCGAGGCAGATCCCATGAACTCGGGTAGACTCGGGGGCATCACAAAAGACGGCGTACACCGTCTTGGTCATCCTCTTTGACACACGCATCCAAGAGGGATTACTCCCCTACCCCGACGGATAGTCCCCCTTCCAGAGTGTCGCCCATTGATGATGATAACACTTTTCATGATGTTCTTACCAGAGGAGCTCAGAAGCTGGGCATCACCATGTCAACTACTCAGAAGACAACGTCCATTATTTTCGAGACTCCATCAAAAGTCTGCGGCTAGACCATTGCTCTCTTTGGTCCCTGGGATCATTGAGCCGGTAATGGATGTCTCCTAACCCAATCATCGGCGAAAGCAGCTCCAGCACGGATCCTAAAAAAATACAAGCCAGCTGCATCGGATCCTCTTTTCCTTAGATTGGATCCACCTCCGGATTCTGTCATTATTGCAGCAGTGAAAAAGAATCATGCAGTTGCATCTTCCTCCTCCGGATAAAGAAAGTAGAGCATAAGATTCTTGGGGACGGAAAGCTTGTGGCTCTGCAGCGTCTTCTCTACAAGTGTCCCAACGCTGCGTCCCTGCTGGGTCGTTACGACAGGTCTCTATGGGATTCACTAGAACGCTTTAGAGACAAACTTCCAAAGGAGGATCAGCAGGACTTCTCTGAAATCATTTAGGAAGGTGCTCTGGTGGCCAACCAGGTAATCAGCACTACAGCAGATGGTGTATCTTTGGCAGCTCACTCTTATGCACATGGCATATGTGCACGACGATCTTCATGGTTGCGCCTGACGGCATTAAAACCAGATGCACAGCAGCGTATACTGAATCTCCCTTTTTCTGCCACTTCACTGTTTGGGGCCCACACAGATGAAGAAATGCTGAGAATTAAGGCCGAATTGGACACCTTAAAGGCAGTGGGCCTGGAGAAGAAAAAGGAGTTTAGGAAGCGGTATTGGCCCTACAGTCGGAAAGGTAACCAACCGAGGGTTCAAACCTCTCAATGGTCGCAAAACGAACAGGGTAAATCCCAATCCTCAAGGGGAAGAGGAGGACATCAGCAGCAGTCCTCCTCCGCAACAAAACCTCCAGGGAAGCAATGAGTCTCTGCTTCCTCTAGCACCGTTGCACCCTCCAGTGGGAGGAAGTATAGCAAGTTGCATTCAAGAGTGGCTCAACATAACCAGAGATCAGTGGGTGCTAAATATACTAATAAATGGGTACGCACTCCGCTTTTGTGCGTCTCCAAGAGACATTCCTCCGGTAAATTCTCGTCCGCTACATCTAGATCTCCTGCGCCAGGAAGTGTCTACCCTTCTCGAGAAACCAGCAATAGAAGAGGTCCCTTCTGCACAGAGAGGAAAGGGAGTTTACTCAAGGTACTTCCTTGTTCAGAAAAAAGACCAACCGAACAAGTTCAGACCTATATTAGATCTACGTGCTCTGAACAAATACATCAAAAAGGAAACGTTTCGGATGTTTGCTCTCCATCGAATATTCCCACATCTACAAAAAGGCGATTGGATGTGTTCGGTGGACCTCCAAGATGCGTACTTTCACATTCCAATCACAACGCGACATCGCAAGTTCTTGCAATTCATGGTGGGAACAAGACATTACCAGTTCAAAGTCTTACCCTTTGGCCTAAAATCCGCTCCAAGGGTATTCACGAAATGCATGGCAGTTGTAACAGCAGCAGCATTATATCACCAAGGCCTGTTTGTGTATCCATACCTAGACGACTGGCTGTTGAAGGGATCATCTCCTCACATGGCGCAGGAACACCTTCACATTTGCATGAATCTCCTTCAACGCTTAGGCCTGCATGTCAATCTGGACAAATCGATCCTTCAACCAACTTGATCACTCCACTCTCTGGGCGTCAATATCAACTCTGACTTCGGAAAAGTGTTTCCTTCGGTGGAGAGACTGTCATCAATGAGACAAAGGCGTCAACATCCTTTAAACTCATCAGCCATCAGTGAGACAGGTGGCTTCTCTACTGGGCTCGATGGCCCCCTGCATTTTTCTCCTACCCAACGCCAGATTGAGGATGAGACCGTTGCAGCAAGATCTAGAGGACAAATGGGATCAATCCTCGGGTCAGTGGAACGACAGGATTCTCCTTTCTCCAGCAGCAAAGAAGTCCATTCTTTGGTGGCTGCAGCCACAGAATCTTCTTGTGGGAGTCCCTTTTCACCAACCTTTGCCAGAGCAATCCCTGATCACGGATGCATCACTTCAGGGCTGGGGAGCACACCTGGGTCATCTGCAAACTCAAGGCAGATGGACCAACAGAGAACAGAGGTATCACATCTATATGCTGGAACTGTGGGCGGTTCATTTAGCCCTCAAGGTTTTCAGCCATCAATTCAATCCGGATCGATCCTAGTACAAAAAGACAATACAACCACCATGTATTTTCTGAACAAACAAGGTGGAACACGCTCTCGCCCTCTGTCTCTCGAATCCCAGGCGATCTGCCACTGGCTGTTAGCCAGGAACCTATCGATCACGGCAGTCCATCTGCCGGGAGAGCAGAACGTACGAGCAGACGCCCTCAGTCGTCACTTCCAAGAGCAAGAAGACTGGGTGCTCAACGACTAAGTGGTGGAGGACATTTTCCATCAATGGGGTCATCCCTTCATCAACCTCTTTGCAGACGATCAAAACAGAAAATGCCACGCCTTCGCATTCAGGTTTTACCGACCTGGAATGAGGGTGAATGCGCTTTTGTTAGATTGGTCAGGGACGTTTGCGTACGCCTTTCCACCCCTCCCTCTCATTCCGAAGGTGGTGGCCAAACTCCTGCGATCCAGGATGAAGATTATACTCATAGCACCGGACTGGCCTCGCCAGTGCTGGTATCCGGACCTGTTGCAACTCTCGTTTCGCCCGCATCAGAGACTTCCATGCAGGCTGGACCTTCTCACCAAAATGGGAGGGAAGATTCTGCATCCCAGCCTTCCTTTGCTCAGCTTAACAACATGGCTCCTGAACTCCTGCAGTACGGACATTTGAACCTTCCTCAAAACTGCATGGACATTTTAAGGGAGTCAGAGACCTTCCACAAGAACTTCATACTCTCAAGTGGAAAAGGTTTTACTTGTGGTGTATCCGTAATGGTTGGAGTCCAGTTAACGGGCAAGACTAGGTAATCTTGCCGTATCTACTCTACCTGGCCAAATGTGGTTTGAAGTAATCATCCATAAAAGTACATTTGGCAGCCATTACAGCATATCGTAAATCACCTATCCAACCTTCTTTCTTTCAACTTCAGGTGGTCAAGGACTTCCTACAGGGGTTGAAGAAGGTTTATCCTCCTGTTAGACCTCCTTCTCCTCCTTGGGAGTTGAATATAGTCTTGTCTAAATTGATGGGCCCTCCATTTGAACCCATTCATAAGGCTACATTGCAACACCTTACTTGGAAAGCATCTTTTCTAGTAGCAATTACATCAGCACGCAGAGTGAGTGAAATACAAGCGCTCTGTTCTAAAGAACCCTATACGGTTGTCCACCATAATAGGGTGGTTATGCGAACTCACCGTTCCTTCCTGCCCAAGGTTGTGTCTGAGTTCCATGTTAATCAGACTATTTTTTTACCCTCTTTCTTTCCCAATCCTACCACTCCAGCGGAAAGGTCTCTTCATTCGCTAGACCTCAAGAGGGTTCTTAAGTTTTATTTGGATGCAATGAAATCCATTAGAAAAGCTGATCAATTGTTTGTAAACTATGGCTCTGTTAGAACAGGCTTCCCAGCTTCTAAAAGATCCATTTCGAGATGGATAGTATCTTGCATAAAGTTGGCCTACCAAATAGCAAACAAGCCTCTGTTTGCCTCCCCTAAAGCTCACTCTACTAGGGACAAGGCTGCTACGGTTGCATTTCTGCACAATGTACCGATGGCCGAGATTTGCATGGCTGCAACTTGGAAATCGGTACATACGTTTACCAGGCATTACTGTCTGGATTCGGACTCCAGGGCAGATACCCAAGTGGGCCAGGCCTCCTTGAGGAATCTGTTTCAATGCTAACCTATTGGAGTCTGTGTAGGCCTTATGGCTGTTAGGTATCTTGATGGTACTTCTGTTTACTTGCCCGCAGGATGAGGGGATGGACTTGCTATTCTATTCATGTGCTTATGACTATTGATGAGGATCCCCTGGAAGAGAAGGACAAGTTACTTACCTGTAATCCTAGTTCTCTTCCAGGGGTATCCTCATCAAAGTCATAAGCAACCCACCCGCCTCCCCGGGCAAGTGAACATGATGCATGTAATTCTTTGTAAAATCGTCTGCGTATATCCGCAAAGAACTGACCTAACTGTCACCGCTGAGGCATGATGGGAAGCTGGGGGTCATGGCTGCCTTAAAGGCACGGTGCCAGTTTATCTGAGTGTTTGTGGGTTAGCTCTTCAGCTTTCTACACTAATGTTTCTACAATGCAGCCCTTGTGCTGGCAATGTTTCTTTCATTATTACTTGCAGGATTGTGCTTTTCTGCTGTATATTAAAGCAGTTTTCAAAGACTTTCTTTCTCCCTGCTTTATTGGAATGTTTATGTACATGAGAATTCATTGCAACATTGCTCAGCATGTCTATGGGAGGCTGCATTGTGTGTTTTATATATATTATTTATATATATATATTATTTATATATATATATATATATATCACAATGCAGCCTCCCATAGACATGCTGATCAATGTTGCAATGAATTCTCATGTACATAAACATATATATATATATATATATATATATATATATATATATATATATATATATATATATATATATATATATATATATATATATATATATATATATATATATATATATATTGCTACATATATGGTTTTCACATATGTGATGTGCTTCCGAGGTCCCGCACATGGGCGGGAATATTCATGTGCTTATTGCGAGAAAGTGGCTCTGTATATACTGTTCCCAAATAGGTACAGGGTGTACAGAGTCCACAGTCCCCAGAGGTTTGGTAGAGGCTAAAGTTAGATATAATCTTACTCTCTAAAGTGGTAGCTTGGTCGAGCAGTAAGGCAGTATCAGAGGACAGTGTAAAGCATTTGTTGTACACACTCAGTCAGTAAATGGTCTCACACACTCAATAACTGAACTCTAGGCCAATGGTTAATATATAAAAAATATATGCTTGTTTTATTTTAGAACCAACAATAGGTATTAAAATATACTTTCTCAGAATGAGATGCTTTATATAAATACTTTTGTAATATGCAATTGACTTTTGTATAAAGTTACAAGTGGTTGCAATAGGCAACACAATTTTAAACACAATAATGCATTGAGTTCAATGGAAGTTTCAAGTTATTTGCAACAGATTACTTTTAGGATTACTTTTGGAATTCCAGGACTGGATCCTAGATTCAGTCCTGGGTCAGTACTTGGAATCAAGTGATAAAAGTCGACTTAATTACCGTGATGATTTTTAGACCATATTTTGCTATTTTAAAAGTTGACACTTAGAAAATATTTCATAGAAAACAGTCAATGATTCCCTATGGAAGAAAATTCAAGTTGCATGTATAGTATGTTCTCGTTACTTTTGTAATCCAGTACTGGGTGCCTAGACTCAGTACTGGGAACTTTATCCAAAACAGGTAAGTAATTACATTTTCACAATTTATACGATTTTTAAAGAATATTTAAAGTTTGCAGAAATCGACACTTAGAAGAAATTTCACAGAAAAGCAGTCAATGGTTTCCTATGGAAGAAAATTGGGTTACTGATAAGTACGGTTGTGAGTATTTTTCAGTGCTGGGCACCAAGATCCGGAAAAACAATGGTCCTAGACCTTCATTAACAGAAGGGGCTATAGGCCCTTACTCAGTGATATCATTCACTTAATTGTGAGCTAAAATGAATAGGTTTGGTAGCTCTCGGTATTAAATACAGTATTCAACATAAACTAGGAGTGTAACAAAACAAAGTCTAAATCACCATACATTTATTTTCTTATAATCTTTACTTTTGACAATTATTGTCGTCAGGGTTTCTCCAGAGGGAACGGGCATGTAGCAAGGGTGCTTAAGGGTGAATGAGTGAAGGAAGAGAGAAATCAGAGGGTAGTGACATAGGGAAATTTGGCATAATTCAATACTGGGCTGGTTATCAATCACCGTCCTACTGGGCCTGGTCACGTTTCAAAGTATGCAAACTGAGTTACACATTTACAAATTAAACTAGAAAACAAGTCTAGTATAGCACGTGGGCAGTGACGTGTCCCAGGCTAATAAACTGGGGGCGTCGACGTTTCGACCCGTCTTTGTGGCCTTAAGGGTGGTTTAAACCTTGGCCGTGTGGATCTTCATCAGGACAGATGGGGCAACCTGGATAGGTGCTGGACCTTTTCGTGTGCCTGCTGTCGCTCGTGGGGCGGGACTCATCAATATAGGACATAAGGGATTAGGATCATAGTTCCTTTGTCCAAGCGTGCTAATCCGCTTATGAATACATATTGGATCAGTGGCTGAAAAACTTAAGGTAGAAGAATACAGGATCCACTTAAGGACGTGTAGGTGTCTCTATCAGCTGGATGTCAAGCCAAGCTGGGACCGCTCTATTTCGGCATCTGTGTTGTATCTCGATTCACTGGTAGCACTTACACTTCCTTAAGTGGATCCTGTATTCTTCTACCTTAAGTTTTCGTGGTGGGTCCCGAGGACAACGGACGGGTCAGCCCACCACCTCCGCTGCCGCCTCTAAACCTTCCTAGTCCTGTGTTTCAGGCCCACCTGACGCCAGTGGGTGGCAGGATTCGCCATCCCCTTCCCCCACTGGCGCTCCATAACCTCGGACAGGTGGGTTCTGCAAATAGTCCACAGGGGCTATTCCCTTCCCTTCGAATCTACCCCTCCGGCCATACCACCGCATGTCGGGGGAACACTTGGCACTCCTCCAGCAGGAAGTTACGGCCCTCTTAGCCAAGGGGGCCATCGAGCACGTTCCGATGCCGGAAGTAGGCTGTGGTTGTTACTCTCACTACTTCCTGGTTCCGAAGAAGGACAAAGGTCTACGCGTTATCTAAGACCTTCGGAACGTCAATCGTTTCCTCCGGAAGTAGAAGTTCAAGAAGCTCACGCTAGCTCAGGTCTTGTCTGCTCTAGACCCGCAAGATTGGCTGGTAGCGTTGGACTTGCAGGATGCTTATATTCATATTCCCATCCTGCCAGCCCACCGGCGTAACCTACGGTTCACGGTGGGCCACGAGCACTTTCAGTTCACCGTGCTCCCTTTCGGCCTTACCAGCGCCCCTCGGGTGTTCACGATAGTGATGGTGGTGGTCGCAGCACATCTGCGCAGATCAGGGGTTTCAGTCTTCCCCCTATCTCGACGACTGGCTGTTGAAAGCGGGCTCGCCCCAAGCAGTCGTCTCCCACCTCCAGACTATGGCCGACCACCTGCACTTGCTGGGGTTCTCCTTAAACGTGCCGAAGTCGCACCTGATTCCCTCTCAGAAGCTCCTCTTCATCGGAGCAGTTCGGATACAGTGCAGTTTCGGGTTTATCCTCCCGAACAGCGAGTCCAGGACATTTGGGCTGTGATTCCAATCTTTCGGCCCTGGTCCTGGGTTTCGGTCAGGAAGACACTGAGGCTGCTGGGCCTCATGGCCTCCTGCATCATGCTGATCGATCATGCCAGATGCCATATGTGGGCTCTGCAGTGGGACCTGAAGTTCCAGTGGACGCAGCATCAGGGAAACCTGTCCGACTACGTCCAGATCTCAGAGGGCACTGCACAGGACTTGCAGTGGTGGCTCACAAACCAGCGTCGGGTCAGCTTCAGATCCCTCTCCCTTCCCCAACCGGAGCACACAGTAGTGACGGACGAGTCCCTCCTGGGATGGTGCGGCCATATGGGAGAGGCGGAGATCAGAGGCCTCTGGTCTCCGGCGGAGTCCAAGCTCCCAATCAACATTTTGGAGCTCAGGGCGATCCTACTTGCACTCATAGCATTCCTTCCCTCTGTCAAGGGGAGAGTAGTGCAGGTGTTCACAGACAAAACCACCGCTATGTGGTACTGCAACAAACCGGGCGGGGTGGGGTCGTGGACCTTATGTCAGGAGGCTCTACGTCTCTGGACGTGGCTGGAACGTCAAGGCATTTCCTTGGTGGTTCAACACCTGGCGGGTTCACTGAACGCCAGGGCAGACAAACTCAGCCAGAGGTGCATGTTGGATCACGAATGGCGTCTTCACTCTGAGGTGGTGCAAGGTCTTTCAGCAGTGGGGAGAACCTTGGTTAGATCTATTCGCCACTGAAGAGAACGCCCAATGTCGGCAGTTCTGTGCGTTGGAGTTTCCAAGGCGACACTCGCTAGGCGACACTTTTCGTCGTGAGTGGAGTTGCGGTCTGTTGTACGCCTTTCCGCCTATACCACTTCTGCCCAGAGTGCTGAAGATCAGGCGTGACCGGGCCCAAGTCATTCTTGTGGCACCGGACTGGGCTCGAAGAGTTTGGTATCCCAAGCTACTCCAGTATGAGCGTGGATCCCTGATCCGACAGCCTCTTCTGGAGGATCTCCTGTCGCAGCAACAGGGGATGGTCCTCCACCCGAACCTGTCCAGCCTCCACCTCCTTGCGTGTAGATTGAGCGGCAACAGCTGATTCCATTTGACTTGCCTCCCAAAGTCTGTAATGTGATTCTGGCAGTCAGGCGTCCCTCCACTAAAACAGTATACGCCTGTTGGTGGAAAAAATTTGTGGCATGGTGCACAGCAAAATCTGTTGATCCTCTTGCTGCCCCTCTTTTGGAGGTCCTATTGTTCCTCCTTTCTTTGGGCCAGCAGGGCTCTGCTTTGGGCACTATCAAGGGCTAGCTCTCTGCTCTTTCAGCCTTTCTTAGGTTGCCTGATCAGCCCTCTCTTTTCAAGTCCCCGGTTGTCAATAGATTTCTCAAAGGCATTACTCACCTTTCCCCTCCTATTCCTTTTGCGAAGCCTCAATGGGACTTGAACCTGGTTCTCACATATCTGATGTGTGCTCCATTTGAGCCTCTTCATAACTGTCCTTTGCGGTTGTTGACTTTGAAAACTGTCTTCCTGGTGGCCATCACCTCAGCTCGGCGAGTGAGTGAGCTCCAGGCTCTTTCCTGCAAACCTCCTTTCCTGGTGATTCATCCGGACAAGGTTGTGCTTCGACCGCATCCTTCCTTTCCACCAAAATTAGCACCTGCCTTTCATCTCGGCCAAACTCTGACTCTGCCCACTTTCTTTCTGCCTCCGCACCCTTGAAGAGGAGAGGCTCCACCGTCTGGACCCAAAACGTGCGCTCTCGTTCTATCTTAACCACACACAACAGTTCCGGATGGATGACCAGCTCTTTGTTGGCTACGTGGGCGCCAAGAAAGTCCGGGCTGTGCACAAGCGAACTATCTCCCAATGGGTTGTTTTGTGCATTAAGGCTTGTTACTCTCTGGCTAAAAAGGAACCTCCGGTTGGGCTGCGCGCCCATTCTACCAGGGCGACAGCAGCTACCACAGCATTGGGACATGGGGTCCCCCTGCAAGACATCTGTCAGGCGGCTACTTGGGTCTCGTTGCATACTTTCACTAAGCACTATTGTCTTGACAGTCGGTTCTCTGTGACTTTCTGGTGTAATCACACTTCGCAGACCCACCACCGGGGTTGGTATTGCTTGGGTATGTATTCTAAGGTAAGGAATCTATCACTAACGTGTCTCTTTCAGATGCACAAGTTACTTACTTGTGTAACGATATATCTGTAAGAGACATTAGTTAGTGATAGATTCCTTACCACCCGCCCATCCTTCCCGTCCTGCGAACTGTTCTCTAGGATTCAGGTCATCCCTTTCAGGGCCCTAGTTCTATTGCACCAGTAGTCGATCTCTGGCATAGCTCTGTGCTCCTGGCGCGGAAAAGTTATGTACAGAACTGATGTCAGCGCGCATGGGTGGCGCCTAAGTAGTCTCCGTGATGTCATCTCGGCGCATACGATGCCAGCGACGGACGCGGAGCCGCACGACGCGCAGGGTTACTGCTGATAAACTTTCCGGATCCAGTCTGACGCCTGGGGGATATTCTAAGGTAAGGAATCTATCACTAATGTCTCTTACAGATATATCGTTACACAAGTAAGTAACTTGCGCGTTTAGGGGAGCCCCTGGCACCAGAGTAGCAGTTCCTGATGATCTAAGAGAGAGGACACTGAAAAGCTGCAAGAGCAGAGAGAAGCAGCAGCTGACCTGGTACCAACCCTGCCAGCCTGTCTGCATCCCTCATCGAAAACTGCACCAAAGACAACTGGTCCTGCAGCTGTTGACCCCAGATAAATAAAGAGCCAAGACCTGTGAACAGCGGACCTATTCTCCTGCATGAACTCCAAAGCAACGACTCTGAGGCCTCCGGAACTGCCAAAACCAGACACCTGAAGCCACCACTGCACCGGTCGCCTCCTGTCTGGGTTGAAGAGGCCAACTGGTGTCATCAAGGTCCTCCAGAGCTTGTGTCCATTGGGGATTCAACCCTTGTAGACTCCCACTGTTTCCTGCAGCCTATGCAGGCCCGCTCGACCTCAACTGCTCCTGGTAATAAACCTGATGTCTTGAGTCACCTTTGCATAATTCTTCCCCGTGCTGCGGAGAAGAGGACCCCAGGTGTCCCTACTCCCGGAGTATTGCAAGATTTGAACCCCCCATTTGGCTCACTCCGACTGGCCTAGCCAGAGCCTGCAGCTTCTTTTCTAAGTGACCGATCTCCATAGGAAACCATTAAGCTCCCGACGCGGTTACACCCGACTGCACTCCTGCCACTGGTGGTGGTTTGCTGATGCTGCCTTTGACCTTGCCTACCACTGACCTTAACTCCTTGAGATTGGTCTTGTAAGTCTCTGTACTATACCCCTTTGCAGATCTTGTTCTTCCTTCCATAGAATAACATTGCAGAACTCACAAATCGCATTGGGTCCACTCTTTAAAGTGAAATGAATTTATATTCAAAAACGTACTTACCTGAAAGATTTTTCTCTGATGCTTAAACATTTATAAAGGTACTGGCTATTTTTATAAATTAGTGTGGATATCCTTATGTAATGTCATTTATTGATCATTGTGTGTATTTGCAAATGTCTTACACTCCTCTATTAAGCCTAAGGCTGCTAGACCACACTACCCCTTAACAGAGCACTTTGGGATTGCCACAGCAAGCCCTTGTCTGCTCATAAGGAAACCCCTGGGCTCTTTACATGGTATATCAGATTTTTGATATACCACATAAAGAGCCGGCTTCCTCCAGAAAGCCTTCCCCAACCACTAGAGTTTTGGCATTCCAGCAGCCGCTGCCTCTTTTTTCACCCAATCGACAGCTGATGTCCAAACATGATGAGCCCTAATAATGGTGAAACTGGTCCTAGGTTGCTTGTCTTCCATTTCAGGGAGGACCTGGCCTGGCAGTTTGTGCTGGACTGTTCCCATTGGAGCAGGTTTGAGACAGATTTGCATATGGCTGGGGCCAAACTGAGATGGCATGGTGTGCAAAATAGTGATTGACTGGAATGCAGCCCCATGTAATTACAGTGGCTGAGATTAATTAAAGCATTCCATCCATTACTTTTCATATGCCTTACTGTTGGTGAAGTTCAGCACTCACCTCCTTCACAAGCTTGAGAGTGCATCTTAATGTCATAACTGTGCCAGGGGTGTGGGCCTCTGAACCAGGGGCATCTACATCATTTACTTAGACCCTCTGACCATACACTTAGACTTCAAAGATTTCTTCAGTGTCCTTCGGTGAGTGAAGGTAGTCCTCTTCAAGATGTCTACATGACAACCATGTATTACTTGCGGAAACCGGGTGACATGCTCTCTTCCCAGCTGTCTGTACTAGCGCAGTAGATTTGGCAATATGCCACTATACTCCACTCCTAGCCGAACATCTTTCGAGTGTGGACAACAACTTTGTGGACTTACTCTTCAGATCGCAACAACAAGTACATGAGTGGTGATCTCGATTCTCAAGTTATACACAGCTACTTCCAGCATTGGGGAAGTCTGCAAATACACCTGCTCGCCACCACTGAAAATGCAAAATAAACAACCTTTGACTTCGGGTACTCCTAGCCCATGGAAAATGCACTATGGATTAACTGTTCGGGAATGTTTGCCTACACTTTTACTCCTCTACCTCTCGTCCTGTATTTGGTGAGGAATATGAGGTGGGTGTCCCCGATGCTCATCCTGGTGGCCTCCACTTGGCCCTGAAAACCCTGGTACTCAATGCTTACGGAATGTCCACCAGCCCCCACAAAAGGCTTCTGCCAAGACCAGAACTTCTCTCTCAGAAACTAGGCCAGATCAGAGTCTCAGACCTCCGGCAGCTCAGCCTAGTGATCAGGCAACTGAGATCTTAGAGTTTGGTTATCTAAACCTCCCCCAGGAATGCATGACCCTTCTGTGGGATAGGTGTAGGCACAAAACAGGGACCCGTTACGTGGCAAAGTAGAAAAGGTTTGAACCTTACTGCAGAGAGTCAGATCCCAGCCTAAAGATTTCTACGACTTCTAGGCACGATGGCATCTTGTATTTCAATAGTCCCACATGCCAGACTACAAAAAAGACTTCTCTAGGAAGGTCTCATCAATGGACACAGTCACTGGGTCAACTTCACAAACTAGTGTTGATGGACAGCTGCACACATCACACTTCAATGGTGAAATCCATAGAATTTATCCAAGGGGCAGCTGTTTTAAGACCCAGTTCCACAAATAATTCTCACAACAGATGCTTCCCTAAATGGTTGGGGTGATCATCTCCAAAACCTCACATTTCAGGGGATATGGGACTCCAAACACGGGGTGTAGGAAAGTGGCTCTGTATATACTGTTTCCCAAATAGGTACAGTGTGAAAAGAGCCCACAGTCCCCAGAGGTTTGGCCAAGGCTAAAGTTGGATATAACCTTACTCTCTAAAGTGTTAACTTGGTCGAGCAGTAAGGCAGTATCAGAGGACCGTGTAAAGCATTTGTTGTACACACTCAGTCAGCAAATGGTCTCACACACTAAAGAACTGAATTCTAGGCCAATAGTTTGTATGTAAAAATATATGGTTGTTTTATTTTAGAACCAACAATAGGTATCAAATTATACTTTCTCAGAATGAGCTGCTTTAGTTAAAGACTTTTCAATAGGCAATAGTCTTTTGAATGCAATAGTTAGTTTGTTTCAATTGGCAACACAATTCAAACACAATTATACATTGAGCTCAATGGGAAATTCTAAGTAAATGCAATTGATTACTTTTCTAACTCCAGGACTGGATCCTAGATTCAGTCCTAGGACAGTTCCTCGAAACAGGTGAGTAAATAAGTTTTAGTTACTGTTGTGATTTGTAAGCAATATTTTGGTATTTTAAAAGTTGACACTTCGAAACTTTTTCTAATGCAATCACCAATGTTATCCTATGGGAGGCAATTCACTTAGCAGGTAAGTGGGTTATTGTTACTTTTTCTAGCTCAGTGTTGGATCCTGCACTAGTGTACCACCTGTAAGCAGTTGAGAGAATGCGTTTAGGTTATACAGGCGATTTTTAACGAATATTTGTAAGTTTGCAAAATCGACACACACTTTTTCAGCAAAAACCAGGCAATGTTATCCTATGGAAGGAATTCAAGTTGCAGGTAAAGTATGTTCTTGTTACTTTTGTAATCCAGTGCTGGGCTCCTAGGCTCAGTACTGGGACAACTATCTAAAACAGGTAAGTAATAACGTTTTCACAGTTGGTACGATTTTTAAAGAATATTTGTAGTTTGCAAAAATCGACAGAAGAAATTTCACAGAAAAAGTCAATGGTTTCCTATGGAAGAAAATTGAGTTAGCGGTAAGTATGGTTGTAATTACTTTTCAGGGTCAGTGCTGTACACCAAGATCCAGCACTGGGATCTCTCCTAATAGCAGGTGAGTATTTTCGAGTTCGTTACTCGGTTGATTTTAGGTGAATATTTTAAACTTTAGAAACTCCACACTTTTCAAGTGAAACCAGTCAATGTTCCCCTATGGAAGAAAAGTGAGTTATCGGCTTTTGGGTAAGTACTCGACTGGCAGAGTTAAGGTTCTGGGCATAGACGGGGGGGGGGGGGTCTCCCAGGGTAAGTACAGTTGTTACACCCTCAGCGGCACATGGGCAGCCGTGTGCAGAGTGAGGTAGGCCCAATGTTATCCTATGGGAGTCAGGGGGCCCGTGGTTGGTGGCTGCTGGCCAGCAGGCCACGCAGCTGTGGGAGCTAGGCTCCTGGTCACTTGCTCAGGGCAAATGGGGAAGTAGGTTAGAGTAGAAGTTGCACTGCCAGGGCCACTAGGGCGGCTGGGTGCAGGGTGCATTTGAGCCTTCGGGCGCTCAAGTGATTGCAATGGGGAAGATCAAGAATGAACAAAGGCTGCAAGCTCGGGGACGAAGATTCTTCAGGTGCGACCACCACTTCGAGAGGTAAGTTGGGTAGTTGGAGGATAGGTAGGTACACAGGAGTTGGGCACAGAGGGCCGCAGGGCGCCGGGTGCAGGGGTGCCTTTTGGTGTCGGGAAATCTTACCCTCTGTTGATCGCGGTTGGGGGGGGTCCCTGGTTCTGAGGCTGCAGGCATGGTCAGTAGCATCGAGGTGGGTCCTTGGGTGCTGGATTCGGGGTCACAGTCGCCGGGGGGACGTCCTCGTGGTCTTTGTCCACTCCGGCACAGTCCAGGCTTGGCGGGTGCAGGGTTCGCGGTTCCTGGCTGATGCCAGTGGTCAGTTACTTGCTTTGAGCAGTACACTGCTCGTGGGAGTCCCAGATGCTTAGAGTCACAAGGTAGCCACGTACTCCGGGGTTTGTGAGGTTGCTGGCCACGGGAGATGCCGGGATTTAGCATGAGCAGGTTCGAGGATCGACAGGCCGGTAGGGCTGGGCCCAAAGCAGTTGGTGTCTTCCTCTTGTTAGCAGCTGCACGGCCGGTCTTCTTGCTTTTTGATCTTTACGGTTTCAGAATCTGGATTCAAGGAAGGAAGCTTCAGAGTGCCGCTAAATACTAAATTTAGGGGCGTTACAGGTAGGTAAAGGGCAGGGACCGCTGGGTCCCTGCCCTGGGGTGGGTACACCCCCTATCCTGCTACTCTCCTGTGGCAGGGGGGCAGTGGCCTAGTCCTGATGGGGCAGGGCTCCCCATCTTCAAGATGGCGAGAGCCCGGAGATGTGCTTCACCTCACCTCCCCCACCTGAGGGGTGGGGTTGGCAGAGGCTGGCACACCCCCCTGTCCTTCCTTGGGGTTTCCGGCTAGTCTTCCCGCCAGAGTGGGGGTTTAGAACCTGTAGGGGCCAGTTGCTGAGTACAGCAAGTGGCCTGGAGAAGCTCACAAAGGCGGCATGCCTTTGAAGCTTCACCTGCCCATCCTGGGGGAGGAGACCTAGCACCTCGCCCAGGGTGTGCATTCTTGCAGGCCCAGGAGAGCGGGTGGCTCTACTCAGGGGTCCAGCAACATGTCTGCTGTGTGGCAGCCTAGGCAGTCCCGCAGACAAGACGTGGATTGTAGGTTAGGTTCAGGGGGCATCTCTAAGATGCCCTCTGTCGTGCATTGTACATTAAACCCGCACTGATACCAGTGTAGGATTTAATGTGCTGAGAAGTTTGATACCAAACTTCTCAGTCTTCAGTGGACCCATCATGGGGCTGTGGAGTTCGTGTTAATGATCTCCCAGCACCATATACTCTTAAATGGCAGCACTGCACTTACAGTGCCCAGGAATGGACCTGGGTACTGTAGGTGCACAGGGCTCATACTCATGTACCCACACCACTGGCATAGGGCTCCCAGCTAGAGGGGTGGCTGATGTATGCCAGGGAAGTGTGTTTTGTGGGCATGGCACACTGTACCATGTCAACTCTGTTTTGTTCTATACCCAGACACTCAGCCTGCAAGGGCAGTGTGTTTTTGTCAGGGTACAGGGCCTCTAAGGGTGGCACAATAAGTGCTGCAACCCTTAGGGGCCTTCTCTGGTCACAAGGCCCTGGGTAACTAGTGTACCATTTACCAGGGGCTGACATGTGGCCAGGGTTGGCCAATTTGGGTTTAGGTTTCAGCACAGCTTTTAGGGAAGGAACATAGGCCCTGGGCACCTGATTGGCAGGAGCCCAGGGCACACTCAGTCAAAGTACATTCAGCAATTCAGCAAAAAGTGGGGGCATACCATGCAAGAAAGATGGCACTTTATCACACGGGGATCTCCATATAATTCACCGATAGCTGCAAGCTGTTCTCCTAGGAGTGAAAGCCTTCCTACCTCACCTACAACACAAATTTATCCTAATTCGAACAGACAATATCACAACTATGTATTATGTACAAAAACAGGGGGGAATGCACCCTCTCCAATTATTTCGTTTATCACAGAAAATATGTAGCATAGCAATACATCAAAATATTCACCTCCTAGCAGAACATGTCTAGGGGACAAGCAATCAAGTTTCAGACTTTCTAAGGACGCAACAATAAGTCTACGAATGGGAACTCCACCCCACAGTCCTCTTACCATACTTTCAAAAATGGAGGTTCCCAGAAATAGATTAGTTTGCTACAGAAGAAAATACAAAATGCCCGAATTTTGCAAGCAGGTACCCATACCTGCATCTGAAGTTCAGTGCTCTACGGATGTACAGGTCAGAGATATTTGCGTATGCTTTTCCTCCTCTCCCACTACTTCCATTAGTGGTCAGGAAACTCAGGCAACAATCTCTTACAATGATACTTATAGCACCATCATGGGTCCTCTAACCATGGTTTTCAACAACGTTGGAGCCATCCCTAGTTCCTCATGAGAAGCTTCACCTCAACCCGAATCTTCTCACAGAACAAAGGAACATTGAGGAATCCCAAGGAAATAAATCTTGTAATTTGTCTCCTGAGGTCTTAGAATTTGGGTACTTAAACTTACCACAAGAATCCATGGACATTCTTAAAGAAGCTTGCGAACCTACCACAAGACAATGGTATGCGGTAAATAGAAAAGATTAGTTATATACTGTCAAAAACAAAACCTCAACCTCTTAATGAAAACGTACAGACAATTACTTCTTGCATTTGCAGGCCACATGATTGGCCTACACTTCAATACGCTTACACATAGTGGCTGTTGCAGCCTACATGCAAAATAGACAGCACTTGTCCTTATTTAGAATACCTGTTATTAAAGCTTTTGTAGACGGACTTAAAAGCATCATTCTTCCCATGCTTCCACTTGTACCAGCTTGCAACTTAAATGTTGTAGTAACAAGACTATCTGAAAGAAACACGTTAGTTAGATTCCTCACCTTAGAATATCCCCAGGCGTCAGACTGGATCCGGAAGATTTTTCGTCAGCAATACCCCTTGCGCGTCGCGAGGCGTCGTCTGCGGCTCCGCGTCCGTCGTCGGCGTCGTGCGCCGGAATGACGTCGTCGGAGTACTTAGACGCCGCCCTCGCGCGCTGACGTCAGTGTTCTTCTTTTTTCCGCGCCAGTAAGCGCAGATCCGGGAGAGCTACCCCTTTAGTCAATTTTTGACTAACTTTTTGATCCTTTTTGATCGAGTCTCGACACCGGTGCCGGTAGGATGCCTGGGTTTAAAGCCTGTACGGACTGTAGCCGACTGATGTCGGTTACGGACCATCACCGCCGGTGTCTTTACTGCTTGGGCCCCGATCACGACGCGGAGTCGTGTTCGGACTGCAAGGCCCTGACCTCGAAGGCTAGACGGGAGCGGTCCCGTAAGCTTCTCGAGATTCGCCACTCTGCTCCGCGCCTCTCGATCCCGGTCCAGGAGGAGGTCCAAGGATCGGTCGCGGAGCCGCAGCCGACGTCACCATCGGTCGTCGGGATCCAAGTCTTCGGGTAAGTCGAAGCATTCCAAGAAGTCCAAGAGGCGACGTCGCTCTTCGGACTCCCCTCGCCGGTCGCGCGACTCGGTCGAGGGTCAGGGTGGTTCCACCCCCGCGGCTCCGGCGGAGCCGCAGGCGCCGCGTCCGTCCCCCTACCCTCCGGTCCCTGGGACTAACGCGACGCCGGCGGAAGTGAGTGCCTTCCTCTCGGCCATGAGGAACCTGGCTCCGCCGTCGGCGCCCGCTGGCGCGCCTTCGGGCCCCGCGGACCCGACTGGGCTGCCTTGCCTGCCGGCGGCTCCGGCCCCGGTGCCGTTGACGGCTCCGGCCTCGACGCCGCAAGCGCCCGTGGGACCCGTTCTCGAGTCCCCGTCGACGCCGGTCAACCTTGTCACGCCTCCTCCACCGGCGTCGACTCCGGTTCCACCGCCGACTCCACTCGACGTCGTGCCCCAGTTCAGTCCCGCTCCGGGCCCGGCGCCGGTCCGGCGTCGATGGACGCCGAGATCGACGCCGCTAGAGACACATTTTGTCTACCGCCCGGCTCCGTTACTTTCTCCTCTACACCAGGAGTCGGATGATGGGGACTACTGGGAGGGATCCGAGGATCCTATGGACGCTCAGGCCCAACTGTCCCAGGACTGGGCAGATGAACTGGGGGAGGCCAGTGGTCTGGATACCTCGCCAGACACTGGATTCATCTCTCCTCCGACTGTGGCTTCGGAGGAGGGTGCTGCTATCTCCGTGGTGCTGCGCAAGGCGGCTGCAGCCCTTGGGCTCGAGCTGCCTGCCGTGGCTGTGAGGACGAACGTCCTCACTGAGGTGCTTCAGTCTGCAGCAAGCTCCACTGAGCCTCTGCTGCCATTCAATGAGGCCCTCACTGACGTTCTACAGGGCACCTGGTCCAAGCCCTCCACAGTTCCTCCTGTGGACAGGAACGTTGCCAGGCGCCACCGCCCTGCTCCGGGCGACCCCAGTTTTCTGTCCCAACACCCTACCCCTGAGAGCCTGGTTATCCAGGCCTCCACCTCCCAATCCTCTTTCCCGACCGCCCCGCCGGACCGGGATTCCAAGAGACTGGAGCAGTTTGGCAAGAAACTGTTCTCTTCCCTTAGTTTGGGCCTGCGGTCTTTGAACACCGCTTGTCTCTTGGACCGTTATTCCCACTCTCTGTGGGATGCGGTGGAGGACGCGCTGCCCCTGTGTCCGGAGGAGGTCCAGACACGACTTACCCAGGCTCTGGCCGATGGGAGGGATGCCGTGCGACATGCTATACGTTGTGGGCTTGACACCACGGACTCGCTGGGTAGGGCCATTTCCACCACAGTGGCGCTTCGACGTCACGCCTGGCTGCGGTCCACGTCGTTTTCCGGCGATGTCCAGAGCACTCTCATGGACATGCCGTTTGATGGCACTCGCCTGTTTGGCGAGAAGGCGGACAGTGCGCTGAACCGCTTTAAGGACTCCCGGGCTACGGCCAAGTCCTTGGGCCTCTCGGCCCCGCGGTCGCAATCTTCCGCTTTTCGCCCCTTTCGTGGCCAAGGAAGGGGTGCCTCCTCACGTGCGCCTAGCCACCAGCCGCAGAACCAACCTGCGCGCGGTCGCGGTTTCCGCCGAGGCGGATCTGGAGGACGACGAGGTCAGCCCACATCCACCCCGGCAGCATCCGCCTCAAAGCCTTCCTAGTCCGAGCTTTCAGGCCCATTCCACGCCAGTGGGCGGCAGAGTTCGCCATCACCTGCTCCACTGGCGGTCCATCACATCGGACAGGTGGGTGCTGCAAATCGTCCGAAAGGGCTACTCCCTCCCCTTCGAGACGACCCCTCCAGCCATGCCACCGCAGCACCACCGTATCTCGGGGGATCATTTGAATCTTCTCCACGAGGAAGTTTCCGCCCTCTTGGCCAAGGGGGCCGTCGAGCGCGTTCCGAGCCCAGAAGTAGGTCGTGGTTGTTATTCCCACTACTTTCTGGTTCCCAAGAAGGGCAAAGGGGGCCTACGCCCTATCTTGGACCTTCGGAACGTCAATGCCTTCCTCCGGAAGGAAAGGTTCAAGATGTTGACTTTGGCTCAGGTTCTAGCTGCCCTAGACCCCGGAGACTGGATGGTAGCGTTGGACTTGCAGGACGCATATTTTCACATCCCCGTCCTGCCGGCCCACCGGCGTTACCTGCGGTTCACGGTGGGCCAAGAGCACTTTCAGTTTACCGTGCTCCCCTTCGGCCTCACCAGTGCCCCTCGGGTGTTCACGAAAGTGATGGCGGTGGTCGCAGCTCATCTGCGCAGATCAGGGGTTCCAGTCTTCCCCTATCTTGACGACTGGTTGTTGAAGGCGGGCTCGCCCCAGGCAGTCGTCTCCCACCTCCAGACTTCGGCGGATCTCCTGCATTTGCTGGGATTTTCCATCAACGTGCCGAAGTCACACCTGAGTCCCTCTCAGAAGCTCCTCTTCATCGGAGCGGTTATCGATTCGGCGCAGTTCCGGGTCTATCCACCGGAACAGCGGGTCCGGGATATACAGGCCCTGATTCCCATCTTTCGGCCTCTATCCTGGGTTTCGGTCAGGCTAGTGTTGCGGCTTCTGGGGCTGATGGCTTCCTGCATCCTACTAGTGCATCACGCCAGGCGGCGCATGCGGGCTCTGCAGTGGGACCTGAAGTTTCAGTGGGCCCAGCATCACGGCAACCTGTCCGACCATGTCTTGATCTCGGAGGGCACTGCACAGCAGTTGCAGTGGTGGCTCACGGACCGCGATTGGGTCATGGGCAGGAGTCTCTCCCTTCCCCAACCGGAGCATGTCGTAGTGACGGATGCGTCCCTCCTGGGATGGGGTGGCCATATGGGAGAGGCGGAGATCAGAGGCCTCTGGTCTCCGGCGGAGTCTCGTCTCCACAATAACCTGTTGGAGTTGAGAGCGATCCGGCTTGCACTGAAAGCCTTCCTTCCCTCTGTCAGTGGCAGTGTCGTGCAGGTGTTCACGGACAACACCACCGCCATGTCGTATTGCAACAAACAGGGCGGGGTGGGGTCGTGGACCCTTTGTCAGGAGGCTCTGCGCCTCTGGACGTGGCTGGAACACCAGGGCGTCACCCTAGTGGTTCAACATCTGGCGGGCTCTCTGAACGCCAGAGCGGACGAACTCAGCCGCCGGTGCATGATGGATCACGAATGGCGTCTGAACTCCGAAGTGGCGCAAGGTCTCTTTCAGCAGTGGGGAGAGCCTTGGTTAGATCTATTCGCCACCGAAGAGAACGCGCAATGTCAGCAGTTCTGCGCGTTGGAATTTCCAAGGCGGCACTCGCTCGGCGACGCTTTTCGTCACGAGTGGAGTTGCGGTCTGTTGTACGCCTTTCCCCCTATACCACTTCTGCCCAGAGTGCTGAAGAAGATCAGGCACGACCGGGCCCAAGTCATCTTGGTGGCTCCGGATTGGGCACGAAGATACTGGTATCCCGAGCTACTCAGTATGTTGACCGATCCCCCGATACGTCTGCCCCTTCGGGAGGATCTTCTGTCGCAGCAGCAGGGGACGGTCCTCCACCCGAACCTGTCCAGCCTCCACCTCCATGCGTGGAGATTGAGCAGCGGCAGTTGATGCCATTTGACTTGCCTCCTGAAGTCTGTGATATCATTCTGGCAGCCAGGCGTCCCTCCACAAAGACGGTATACGCCTGCCGGTGGAACAAATTTGTGGCATGGTGCACAGCAAAGGCTGTGGATCCCCTTTCCGCCCCTCTTTCTGAGGTTCTACTGTTTCTTCTTTCTCTGGCCCGGCAGGGCTCTGCCCTGGGCACCCTGAAAGGTTATCTTGCTGCCATCTCTGCCTTCTTGCGGCTTCCTGATCAGCCTTCTCTTTTCAAGTCCCCTGTGGTTACACGCTTTCTAAAAGGCATTACTCACACGTTCCCTCCTGTCCCTTTTGTAATGCCTCAGTGGGACTTGAATCTGGTCTTGACATTCCTGATGTGCGCTCCCTTCGAGCCTCTTCACAATTGTCCTCTTAGTCTTCTGACTCTTAAGACTGCTTTTCTGGTAGCCATCACCTCGGCTAGACGGGTGAGTGAGCTCCAGGCTTTATCTTCAAAGCCTCCTTTTCTGTCTGTTCATCCGGACAAGGTTGTCCTTCGGCCTCGTCCCTCCTTTCTTCCGAAAGTGGTGACTCCATTTCATCTTGGGCAGTCTGTCACCTTGCCCACCTTCTTTCCGCCTCCGCATCCTTCCAAAGAGGAAGAGAGGCTCCACCGTCTGGACCCAAAACGTGCGCTCTCCTTTTATTTGGACCGCACAAAGCAGTTCCGGGTGGACGACCAACTTTTCGTTGGATACGTGGGTGCTAAGAAGGGGAAAGCTGTGCACAAACGGACCATCTCTCGGTGGGTCGTTTTGTGCATCAAAATTTGTTACTCCTTGGCAAAAAAGGACCCTCCTGTTGGGCTGCGCGCCCATTCTATTCGGGCCACAGCGGCTACTACTGCTTTGGGACGGGGAGTCCCTTTGCAGGACATCTGTCAGGCGGCGACGTGGGCTTCGCTACACACGTTTGCCAGGCATTATTGCCTTGACAGCCAAGTCCGGAGGGATGGCTTCTTTGGCCGTTCTGTCCTCCAGGACTTTCTGGTGTGATCTTGGTTCGCAGACCCACCACCGGGGATGGTATTGCTTGGGTATCTATTCTAAGGTGAGGAATCTAACTAACGTGTTTCTTTCAGATGAACAAGTTACTTACCTTCGGTAACGATGTATCTGTAAAACATTAGTTAGATTCCTCACCGACCCACCCATCCTCCCCGTTCTGCGAACTGACATCTAGGGTTAAGGTTATCCTTTTCAGGCCCCTAGATTTTATTTTTGGCACCAGTGTCGGTCTTTGCATGGCTCTGCGTTCCTGGCGCGGAAGGCTATGTACAAGAACTGACGTCAGCGCGCGAGGGCGGCGTCTAAGTACTCCGACGTCATTCCGGCGCACGACGCCGACGACGGACGCGGAGCCGCAGACGACGCCTAGCGACGCGCAAGGGGTATTGCTGACGAAAAATCTTCCGGATCCAGTCTGACGCCTGGGGATATTCTAAGGTGAGGAATCTAACTAACTAATGTTTCTTACAGATACATCGTTACCGAAGGTAAGTAACTTGTTCGATGGGTCCTCCTTTTGAGCTACTCCACTATTGTCAATTGCAGTACTTATCATGGAAACTCTCCTTTTTAATCGCCATCGCTTAACTTAGAAGGGTCAGTGAATTTCAGGCATTAACCCTTGAGGAACCTTTATTCCAACCACATAGGGATAAGGTAGAACTTAGAACAAATCCTAAATTCGTTCCAAAAGTGGTTTCCAATTTTCATATTAATCAATCCATTGGTTTACCTGTTTTCTTTCAGCACCCAGATTCCGTTGCTAAAAGAGCTTTACATACTTTAGTGTTAAAAGAGCTCTAGTGTATTATATTGACAGAACTAAAACATTCACAAAAACAAAAAATTGTTTGCCTTCACACCTCATCGTATTTCAGAATCTGGCATTTCAAGATAGATAGTTGAATGCACCCAAACTTGCTATGCTAAAGCTAAAATAATTTTACCTGATCCTCCTAAAGCTCACTCTACTAGGAAAATTGAAGCTTCTATTGCCTTTTTACGGAACATTCCTATTGCTGATATTTGAAGTACAGCAACATGGTCCACTCCACACACATTCACAAAACATTGTGTGGATGTATTTGCATGTCAACAAGCCAATGTTGGCCAAGCAGTTCTAAGAACTGTTTTTCAAACCACTGTCTACGGAGAGGGACAGCTTTACAGACTATGCAAAGCATGTGTCTCTACAGCACACCTGTCTTGGATTGTTACTTACCCTGTAAGCATCTGTTCTTGGCATGTAGTGCTGTAGATTTACATGTGCCAGCCCTTCTCACCCAAAACCCCTTGTAGGTTACAGCTCATTAACTTTATGTACTTGCATCATAGTACCACATAAACATCAACTTACTAATAATCCATTCTCTCCTATCTATGGCAGAACAATCTGGAAATGGAGTTGATTATGCGCAGTATTGCCAAGAAGAGGAGTCACTTAGCCTTGTGACTCGAAGAAAACTTCTTGGAACGAAAATAACTTGTAGTCTTCAGAGCCCTACACTAGATGGCAGACTTATGCAAGGCATGTGAACCTACAGCACTACATGCCAAGAACAGATGCTTACAGGGTAAGTAACATAATCCTTACTGCTCACGAGGCTCATGGGACCACCCTTCAAACCTTTACTCTCATGTCCCTTGCAATTCCATTTCTGTGAGGTAGCCTTCTTAGTAGCTATAAACTTCCTTAGGCATATTGGTGAGATGCAAACACCTTACAGGAGCCCTTCATTCAGATTTTAAAAGATAGGTTTGTTCTCAGGTCTAATCCCAAGTCCCTTTCACATCAATAAGACTATAGAGCTCCAGTATTTCCACAACCAAATTCAGTAGCAGAATGAGTTTTTCCCATGAACGCTGTTGTAAGAGCTTTTGTGTACTATATTGATAGGACCAAGCCTCTTTGATATTTTGATCAGCTCTTTGTAGCCTTTGTGAAACCTTACAAGGGTTATTCCATCTCTAAAGCAGGGATAGCAAGATGAATAGTAATGTGCATCCCAGACTTATCACCATAAAGCTATGAGTCGTACTGAAACTCCAGGCCACACTCCATCCCTAAGAAAGAGGCAACCATGACATTGTTAGGGAATATTCCACTAAATGGTGGCCACCTGGGCAATACCATACACCTTTACCAAGCACACATGTGTGGATATTGTAGCCTGCCAGCAGCTTGTGGTTGGTCAGACAATTTTAAGGACTTTGTTCTGGACATCTGCGTTATCGGCTCGCTAGCCACCACTTGCTGGAGGCACTGCTCTAACGTCTATGCAGAGCTTGTGTAGCTATAGCCTCACGCTAAGAATTATAAATGCTTCTTATCCTGTAAGCATCTTATCTTTGTGTGTAGTGCTGTAGATTTATATGCAACCACTCTCCGCCCAGGAAGCTTTTCATGACCGCAGATCTTTTTGTTTCCCAGTTGGTACTGCACAATGAGCATGATGCACCACTCTAGCCTCGCAAGACCCTCCATACACATTCTCACCCCCTGTGCTGTACCCATGTGCATTGTGGACCAAGAGAAGTCATAGTACATCTTGTGACTTGAAAGAATATTTGAAGAAAAAACATCCAACCCAACACTAAACACTAAGAGTATGGAGAGCATTTGAATCTACATCACTAAATGCTGCAAACAGACGCTTACAGGGTGATTAATATTTTCACTTCTAGGATTCCTTAGAATACCTCCTGGAAACTAATCTCTCATACTTCGACCATTTATTGGGAGGTCGAAGACGACCAAAATTTATTTTGGGAACCTTATCCCTTTGTGTGTGGGCACATGAACTCTCTCTAATCACAGGTGATAAAAAGCAGGCAGCTGCTTCAAGTCATGTGACTTGACTCTTCTAGCTGAGGAAAACAAACAAGTTATGGGTGGATTACTTGAATTAATCTCAGCACCTGGTAATCACTCTTGACTGGTGTTGAAATCGTATTCCACTCTAAGAGAATCAGCCTTGCTAGCCCCACCTTACCACCAGAAGATCAAACAGTCGTTTTTGGCCCTGAGATTTGGAGAAATACCCACGCTAGACCTCATGTCAAAATGGAGGATGTCCGGTCAAAGTGAAGACCAGTCCTGCCGTCTATGCCACCAGGGGCCTGAATCTCTGCTTCACATTGTCTGTGTTTGTCCTGCTTTGATGGTTCAACGAAGAGCTCTATTAAGGCGGGAGTTCCTTGAACGGGGAATTAGGTCCTGCAGGCATGCAGTGGTGGAGTCCATGGACCCAATCAACACCATGCTGATCATTAGACTGACTCAGTTATTGACCCGTTTTAAGAAATTGATCAGCTAATAGGATATGCGATGTGTAATCTGGAGGGGGTCCCTGAATGTAATTCTAAATTGTAATAACTCGGAATCTTTTAATGTTAACAGAGCACGCACAGTAAATGTGAAGGACGGGCTGCTAGGGACTGAGACTAGTAGTTCCCTATCCCGTTAGACTCATATAACTACTTTATCTATTTCTGTATTCTTAATGATGTGAATATTTGTATAATTGTTTTTAATAGTGGGGTTTCACAGTCCATCTGACACCATATTCATATTTTTCTTAGTCCTGCTTATAGGCACTTTAATTATATATATATTAATTTATTTAAGGGACATTTTAGTTATCTGTGCAGAAAGCTTGCTTTTTTAGACATCAGGGTAACAAATGATTCATGTTTTAGTCATTTTTTATCTAACATAGATTAGTGTTGGTATCCCAACTAAAATTTCTAGGAAGAAGAGTTGAAGAAAGCAAAGGGTATGTAGCGTGAAGAGTCGAGTTTGTTTTAGCTGTATGACATACCCGTTTTTCATCCATTTTACTTTTTATTCGTTATGTACTTTTTAACAGTGTGATTTTGTTTATGGTTTTAATTTACTAATAAACTAAAAAAAAGCTAAAGCACTCTTGACTGCAATCCAGCCAATTTTCTTTTTTGCCCACCATGCCACCTTGGGAACTAGCCAGCCATAAGCAAATCAACCTTGATCCTGCTCCAATAGGAACAGCCCAACGCAAACTGCTAGGCATGGTCCCCTTCGAACAGGCAACCTGAAAACAATCTGGGGTTGCTTGTGTTCCCAGTTTGGGCTGGAATGTTACTACTGGAGTAGGTAAAGTGATTTTCATATAGTAGCTGTCTACAGTGGCATAGCGGACAAAAATGATCTGGAATGCAGCTATGAGTGATTGTTAGTGACTGAGATTAATTGAAGCATTCCTTTCTTCACTTTATTTTTTGCCCTAGATGCCATAAGTCCAGCGGATATGCCCACTCATGGGTCCCATGCTCACTGAGCCACAGGACTGAAACTGTACCTCACTGATGAGACCGAATTAGTTTGAAACTGGTTACTTTTGTATCCTTCTAGAGAGGACCTTGACTGACGGTTTAGACTGGGCTGTTCCTATTGGACTAAGGCAGATGAGGCATGTTATGGGGAGGCTGTATGGCATGGATCGGCAGCACAGCCTGGACTTCTAAAGATGTTGTGACATGATAGAACCGTGAGGGGGGAGAGAGTACTGCTGCTAGCAGTGACGGTGCCCACCCAATGTTGTGCTCCCAAGTTGCTGCATTCAGAATGAGACCCATTTCAGAGAGGAAAAGCCATGGTCAGGAGAAAGAACGTGCCCTATAAATCAAGAAATGTGGAAAGGGGATCCGAGTGGCCAATGCTAAGTTTCAGAAATGGGATTTGTTTTGATTCACTAAGGGAACCAAAATAAATAAATTGGTTAAATAAAAGGAAGTGCCTCCCATTTAGCATGCCTCTGATGTATATATTTATGACGAATAAAAAGGGAACTAACAAAATGATTTTTGTGAGGCTGCCAAGCAGCTTAGAAAGAGGCAGAAGAACAAGTCAAGTTATTATTGGGACTTTTTTGCTAGGATTGCTTGTCCTTTGTAATATGTTTCAAATGTTGAACCCTATGACCTATAGGTATTGTAGTTGGTGTTTTGTAGGAGGCTGAATTTAATAAAGCAAGATAGATTTTTTTTTTTAGCCTACAGCACTATTAGACATTGTTTGCTGGTCATTATCCCTGGCCGTATTGGCACTTAAAGTACATATTGGATTTTTTGGCCGTATAACAGTTACAATAGGAAATAGAAAAAGATCACTGAAACTAACTGACCTTTAGATGCACTTTCAGGACACTATAAAAAGTGTAAAGATAATTTAAATATTGCCAAATAGAATTTCTGTGGTGTGGGTTTCTAGAACAAAAGATTGTGGTTTTGCCACTAAACTCGGCTACCTAAATGCCCTAGCACACATTCTCTTCATTAAATTGTTTAGTGAGTACAGAAATGTAGCCAATGTATTCTTTTTTACCTGAATGTTGCTTGCAACATGTTTATTCTTGTCTCTAGTACCAGCAAATGGATACATCCAAACAGCTATGGAATCCTACCCAGATGTCTGGCCCCATCGGAAAACTTCTGCCCATGAAGCAGTCATACTACATGGCCTCACAGGAACCCATGAAGCTCTTCGAGCAGTCTTTGCAGCACCCAAGCATGCAGCAGCCCCTGGAGAAGAAGATGAAGCCCTTCCCCATGGAGCCTTATAACCAGGTGCCGTCTGAGGTTAAGGTAGCGGACATGTTCTGGGGCGAAGCTCCTGCTAACACCTACAGCATGGCTGAAACCCGGGCACTTATGGAGCAACAAGCCAGCATGGACCGCAGGAGCAAGCGGCCTCCAGGAGTCTTCCGTCCAGACCAGGATCCTGTAAATAGGATGGCTTTTGAGGTAATGCAACTGTTCTACTGTAGCTTGTTGATTGTTTGGGGTGTTCTCTTCATAGAAAGTGAATATTCTAGTCCAAATTAGTTTTTATTGAGTTGATATAGTTCCTTTTGAAAAGGTTGCCTGTGCTTTAAAATATAATGTCTGGGTTTGGTGCTGATGGCCTCCTCTTCTGTATATAGGTGCTCTGAGATACTGTTTTGTTACACTTGTTTGCAGATCTGGGCTATTGTTCATCAGATATTATGAATGATGCGGATTCATTGGGGCAGCAACTTGTGTAGTCTATTTGTTTGTAATGTGTGTACTTGCTGTACGGCTATTGCCGTGGCTGGCTTGCTCTGCGAGTCAGGCTTTGTTCTTCCCCCCTCATTTGATGTAATGGAGCATCTAGTTTCTGTTTATCCCTTTGCAGTTATTGTAGTGTAGTGTTAGTCGTTATTTATTTGTCTCTGATTCTATGTAGTGTTAGCATGTGCATCAGGCTTTAGTCATTGCACTTTTACTTCTTACTGTGTGGGGTTTGCGCATCCTCATTCAGACTGATATGCAATGTTACTGGTGTCATTCTATGTGGTCGATTTGGTAGCTTTCAGGCTGATTTCTTTGGGGTAGTTTTACTGTTCTCTGCCAGTTTGAGTTAACACTTGGTGCCTTATTCAGTCTTCGCTATCATTTTGTTGTGTTAGAGTACCATTTGCTCAGCCACCCTGTGCATTGTCAATTGGGGGATTGAAGTATTGAATTGGTAATTTCATAGGGTTAAATGGTATGCATCGTGCATAGGTTTGTCTCCTGTTAAAAATGGGAAAAAGATTGTTGTGAAGTGTGTTGTATAATCCTGCATCACCTGTGGGATGGATTGACTGAGCAGTCTCTTCAGTCACTTCATGAATTGGCAGTGGGATTCGGACTATATTTATGTAGTTCTCGTTACCACCCATGGCCTTTGAGGAATATCTAAATACACAGCGTTTATAAAAAGAGTAATCTTTAACAACTTCTTCAGTGCTGCTGGAGAAGAGGAATATCTGACCTCTAGTGGGTGAGAGTTAAAAACATTGGGGACCAGTGCTGAAAGGAGTGTCCACTTCTGGTACTGAGATTAAAAGGGGTTCGTTAAGTAAGGCCTAGTGCATACTACGGTGTTTGAAAAGGTATAGATGGCAAAATTCTCAGAGCTAAATCTGGTGCTAGGTAGTGTAAATGTAGGCCAGGAATGATATTTGGAAACTAATACATTCTGTCACGAGTAGTTAGTAAAGCAATATCTGGGCAAATAAAACCTACTCTTGTTTCTTAAGATGTTTTGTAGCCTCGATGGCTGCATTATGGGCCCCAAAACGTAAATGTGATTTAGGCAGCCTGCTGTGTGGGGCGCATTAAAGATGTTATTCTCAGGTCCCTGCTGTCACAGTACAGTTCTATCTGGAGAGAAAGATGAGAATGGATTTCATTTTATATAGTTGACCACTAAAACTTTATAATATTGTTTTGGTCTTAGTAGTCGGAGTCCTCAAAGTTAAATGCTACTCTATGATTTTTTTTTTCTTTTTTAGGTCTCGCTGAGCTAGCGCATATGCTGCTCAGCGAGATATTTAGTATTGTGTTGCCACGGGCTTTTGGAGGCCTAGCGCTTGAGTTCACGCGAGCGTGCACAGCTGCCATCTGCCTCCTTTCCAGTGCAATCACTTTCACTTTGTCGTGCTGCTTACATTACTACAAGCTTCCCGCGACCAATGCTTGTTTATTTCGCTTCGGACAATACCCCGGCGGCGGTACCCCGCAGTGCCAGTCCGGCCAGCGGCCGCAACTGCAGCCTGGTTTACAGCAGCGGTTGAGCCCCGGGCGCGGTGTGTGCTCTGAGGCAGGGTGGGGCGCTTCTTCTCCCTCCCACTGTGGCGAAGGGGACCGTGTCCCCCTCGGAGCGCTTTTCCTTCTTGGCTCTAACGTGTTCTGCCTGGGTTTACTGCATCCTTACATGTCTCAGGGTTTAATGGTGGTGGCTGAAAGCTACAACTGGTTAAAGTCGGGGTGTCCAACACACGTCTAGCAGGGCCGCATCTGTGCCAGGCTTTCGGGATAACCAGGAAGTACATTATTTCCTTTCACGTTATTTGTATTTAAGTGTGCACATTCTGAAATCCGGCATGGACTTGGCCCACTTGAGCCTAAGTTGGGCATCCCTGAGCTAAGGGCATCAAATGTGTATAGGACCACTTGGCAGCGATGGTTGTTCAGCCTGCTTCTAATTGGTTCAAATGGAAATCTGTGCCCAAGCAGTTGAAGAGATTTTCCCAAGAACACAAAATGTGTACAAGTGGGGAAGTCACGTCTGAAGCCGTGATGTAAACCTATTAGATACGTGTTCAGCACAAGCACAGTGCTTGAAAATGAGCCGCACTCCCGGGCTTGCTCTCACGCGCTCTCTCCTTTCGCTTTCTCTCTCTTTCTCTCCGTCTCTTCCGCTCTTTCTCTCTCTCGGGCTCCCCCCCCCCAACTCTCTCCCCATTTAATAATTCTAATGTTTTTACAAGATGGTCACCTCATCCGGGGTCACCCGCTTGGTCTAAGGCATCACGGTGCGTCAGAGAAAATGGCAACAAGTGAACCTTGGTCCTCATCTGCTTTCAATAAATGCTTAGCTTTGCATCGCAATATCTGCCACTGCTCTTTGATAACTTTGCAGTAAAAAGGCTCCAGAGTACTGTTTACAAACTATAAACACCTCGAGCTGCAGCTGCTGTCTGCATCCTTTATTACCTTCCGTTTCCGTGCCTGCGCAGTGCACTTTTTTGTGACTTATCCGACAGAAAACACAAATTGAATGTTCCATTCACCCAGGAAAATACAGGTGTGTAGCTGCGGTTTTAGATGTCTTACATTAGCAAAAGGTCTACGTTATCTGTGAACTGAATATATTTGACGACATATCTAAAATCATTGCTTGAGATTTCTACAACGCTCTTATTGTATGTATGCATGCATGCATGCATGCACGCATCTTCTTATTGTATGTATAATAAAATTGTGCTAGGATTGCGGTTCATTGTATTGTCTTTTTTTTAGGTCCGCGCCCGTCGCTGCTAACAATTTACTAAATCTCCCCATGCAGTGCCACCCCCCCCACCCAGCCCTTCGTTGCTTGTTTCAACAATGGTGACTATTTGGTTTGCGAAAGGGGGCATATGCTGTCTGCTCCCCTTCTGTTTTCTCCACTCTATGCTGGTAACGCTAGCCTAGTTCGTAATTGGACTATAGGAAATAATCACTAGATAAAAGGTACTATACTCAGTTTTACCATTTATTGGCACGGCCGGCGAGTTTTCGTCTGGTATATGCGGGGCTGGAGATAATTACTTCATGGTTTGCTGACTGCCTGTTCTGTCACTCTCCTTCCAACTATTGGCTTCCTATATAGCCCCATGCCCCATGACAGCAGATTTATATTCTTCAAGTGGGGGTGTTTGGCGCAGAATTGTGTGGCTGGAGCAATTCCCTGGCAATGCTGTCTGGCACTAGGCAGCTGGATATGAAGAGGCGGCTACCTGGAAATGAATCCTTTGATTTCGGTGACAAGCTCAGCTGTTTCCGTTAGCCTGCCCTTGCTGCACTACTGCCGATTGTTTGAGTTTTTTCGCACCAGGCAGGCAGCAGATGTAGAAGTTGCCACCTCTTTTGAAACGTGACACTGGCAGGCACAGCTTGTGGTATTCTGCCTGTCTTCTGATAGGTCCCCGTTTCGCTTCCTTGTCGGGACGTGACAGGGAAGTTATTTTGACAAGTTTCCTGTCAATAAGCTAGAATGTGCAAGCCTCGCTTGTTTCGGTGATGCACACATGTTTTGGGATTTCTACAGATTTCCACTTTAATTGTGAGATGGATACAGCCATCTGTTCACGGTGAAGATCAATTGCACGTCAGAAGGAACATTCCTCTTTCCCCATGGGTTATTTTAATTGTTTAGGTAAAAGCATTTTCTGTCTGAAGTCCAGCCTGTCTGATGCAATCGCAGCTACTGCTATCCAGAGACTAGCATGAAAGGAGCTTCGGCGAGCGAAGGCCCCACGCCTGTCCCCAAAGTACTGCTGTCTCCACACCGCACCCGTATATTTCCTGTCTCCAAACCCAGCATCACCCCGTGCGCCCCAGACCCCCACTGACTATACTACAAAATCGTCTCCCTCTCTCCAGCCCTGGGCTTTTCTGACACGAATCATAAGCAGGGCCGGACTGGGAACCAAAACCGGCCCTGGCAAAGTGCTCGGCCGGCCCCCCGGGGCTTGGGGGTGCCGCCGAGCTCTATGCCAGGGCCGGTTTTCGGACGATTTTGTTTCAGGGCCGATTTTGCAGCTATGCTGCAAAAACGGTCCTGTAACAAAAACGGCCCCACAGGGGCCCAAAACCGGCCCCCACCCGTGCGGCGCACCGGGGGATTGCCCGGTGCCCGCTACGGCCAGTCCGGGCCTGATCATAAGATCGCTCAAACTGGTACTACGCAGTCAGCAATGGCAGCCGCTATGACTACAATTCCCAGAACACATTGGGTTGGCTGATGACATCCTAAGGATGAAGCGCCTCACTCCACGTGACTCTGTGAGAATCTCCTTTCTCTACATCTCTCCCGTTGCCCCTCTTTCTGTGTGGCTGACTGTCACTCTTGCTCTCTCACTGTCCCGTACCTGCTTTTCTTTGTCCCCCTCACCGTCTCTTCTCTGACCTGCTCTCCTTTCTCCGTCGGTTGATCTTTTTTGCTCCTCTAGGAATGTGGCCATTCTTGTTTATTATACCTTTTCAACATTCTGCACAGCAGCCATACTGCTCTACTACATAGCTTAAAAACAAAGGCCAAGCCAAAACCTCTGGCTAAGCACTTATAAGGTCCCAAAGGCGAGACCTATTGGCTGTGCCGGCTTGCTTTATCTGCCACTTCCATCTTAAGCCCGAATAGGTTATAAGATTACAGAGTAGACCATGTTGACCTGGCATTTACCCCAGAATGATAATCTCCTTTGAGCCACTGACCTGTAAAGTTAGCAGTCATCCTTATTCTCTTGGGCACTCAGTCTCTTCAAGCAGAGTTGGACTTTATTTCTTCTCTTATCACGTACATAGTGAATTTCGCCTCTTAATGGTTTTCCTGTATTACATTTTGTGGCATTGTAAATTAGCTTCTCCTTGTACTCTGTTGAAGAGAAGGTAGTTTGAGTTGGATCTCAGTCTACATTTGATGCTTCTGGATTGTTACATAACATGGAGTAATGTCATATTGCCTCATTGTCTCGATGTTGATTGACTTACTTTCATCATGTTGTCTTTTGTAAGGCTGTTGATCACTTTTCTATGGATTCCCCATATGTTTCCATTCTCTTCCATGGTTCTTGTTCACCCTGCCTTTGAATGGCCCTAATCGTGCTCCCTCCCCTAAAGAGTTTCCTCCTTTATGCATCTGCGCATTCTTTTCCCCTTATCTAGATTTCTTTCTGATATTTTTGATCTCATGGACACTCTTTTGGAGGCTAGTTTCTTTACATCTGGTTTTAAATGAATTGCTGAATTTTTTTAGCCTGCTGGTTATATTAAATTGGAACTGAGGAGATGCTTTGGTTAGGTCTCCTTCTTATGTTTTGATCTGTGCTCTATTTAATGATAAAAAAAATAGAATAAAAATGAGTTTTCAGCTCGTGCAGCTGTTGAGCGCATTCCTTTGCATACTCCCATCTTGTGATAGGCACAGACTTTGCAAGTTGTTAGTTTTGAGGTGACTTGTGATCCCTACTCGCAACGCACAATCTACCAGGTCAAATACTCAAGTGAGTTAGGCCTGTCACTGGTAGCCTGCCATCCCAACCCTGCACTCTATCATCCAAAGAGCATGGTTCCTATCCCCAGCATTTGTCTTTTCATACATTGTAGGAGATAAGCACACCATCTCAAAATTATTTGCAGGAGTAAATCACATGTATCTAGTTTTTGACAGTCACTAAATGTGGGTCCCTATAGTTTCACAACAGATGGCAATTACTCCTTCTCATAGTTCTTAAGTAATTTATACTCCTGATGCATGGCAATTAGTGAATGCTCATCTTTAGATTTGTAGGAAGGTATGGAGCCACCTTCCTATATTTCTTAAGATTTTTCAAAAGGCCCTTCTAGTTCTTCGTAAGTGGCAACATCCCATCCCTGGAGTTATGCGAAAATTGTAAGTGTCCATTTATATTTTGTTGCAGGTGGTATACCCTCTTCTTCATTCTTCTTAGCTGGTGAACCTCTCTAGGTTCATGACCTGCTGTAAATCCCCTTTGCCCCATTTGTTGAGTAGTGCAATGGAAGGTTTGCCACCATAATGGGAGGGTCTAATTTGCATCTAAGGCACACAAACAAACCACCCCTAACCTCACACCATTGCGACCAGGCAACCCAGAAAGAGCTGTTAGTCATAGTTAGTGGTGGCCACTCTTAGACATTTTATATTTTTTCAAAGAAAAATTATAATTCCCAGGAAAAACCCATGATATGCTTTAAGGTTCTGGATAAGTGAAAAGTAAGCGCAATAAATGGGGCTCTGTAGGCTGTAGCGTCAAAAAAAGAGCAATTTTGTTTTTCAAATGTGTTAAATGTGAGGACATGCAGGAGTTGTTTAGCTATGTCATAGTTCACAGTGGCTTCGGTGTGTGGTACTGATTGTGGTTCACTGTTATTTTTACTGGCACATGGGTCGGCCACGGATTTACTTACCTGTAGATCATTGCTTGACATACTCAGATTTGTTTCTAAAACGTAATTTTTGTCCTGAATTTTGATCTTTTTTGTCCTGAATGTTTATAGACTGCACAAAAATTGCACCATGCCAGGCAAGTGGTCACCCTTATCGGTATGTTGTGAAAAAATTAGGTGGGCACCCATGAGACTCATTCTAATCGCTCCCACTTAAGTGAGGCAACCATGGCACTTTCTGCATTGGGCACATAAGTTCATTCATACCGAAAGTTATCCTAGCATGGAGTCCTGCTCACACAGCAGCAGGATCAGTTGTTGCATTCACATCTCGGGGCTCAGTCTTGCGAATTGACACCAGAGGCCTTGGAGTTGAGGTAGTTTCAGTTCTTTGAACAGTGCATGCTCATTCTGGAAGAGGCTTGCAGACTCCCTACACAGTGGTGTTACGCCACCAAATGGAAAAGGTTTGTCCAACTATTTTACTAGTAGCAAACAGCCCTTTCATGCCTCAGTACAGACAGCTTCTATTTGTGGCATCTTTAGAAGTCCGGCCTACCATATACCTCTATTAGAATTTTGCTCCCATTCCCCCAGCTCAGAGTAGGTAAATGTGCCCCGTCACTCCCTGCCTGTGAAGGAGTCTGTTGGTGGCCTTATCACTTCACAGAGCCATTAGGCTTGAATCGCATCTGCGAGAAATTTAAATTGGGCGTCCCCCATCGGAATTGGGCGTCCCCCATCGGAATTGGGCGTCCCCCCATCGGAATTGGGTGGCATTTGAGCTCTGGCACGGCCTCATCGGTGGTGCTGGGCTGATCCCTCCGAGCTTACCCTGAGTGCTCAGGAGCAGGGGAGTGACACTACTTTGCCCACTGCTGGAGTCTAACAAAATGCAAAGAGTGCTGGCTTGTTGACTGCTGACCTGCGGTGGCTTGACACGAGCAAGTGGCAGGCCCTCACCCACTACTACTGTAGGGCCCACATCTCATAGAGAACTGCTGAGCTGGTTGTAAGCCATTGTTGAGTTCCCCCAGAGTTCGAGGTAACGATAAGCCATAGTTGTGAGAAATTGAATTGGGGGTGACAAATGCATGTTGCAGGTGAGCATACACCCAGAGGAGAGGGTGCCCCTACTGCTGAGTGCCTCCTAACCAAACTGAGGTACGATTTTTTTGCAGAACAGGCAGACCACGTACTGAAAACACTTGCTTGCCCAACACAGAGTACGCCATCAGCACACCATGGGCAGGCACTCTAAAAAGAAAACATTAGACAACAATATGCAATCATCGACTTGCTCAAATAGCAACACTGAGGAAAGAGTTACTTGCCAGTGGTGTAACAATAGCTCCTCCGTGCGGGGGCCCCAAGCTCCATGGGGCCCTCTCCAGCACTGTGCACAGGCGGCACTGAGAGCTCCTGACTGGGTTCACAGCGTAGGGGTCCCCCGCCATGTACTTTGCAGGCATTCCTCCCCCCTCCCCCCCCCCCCCCCCCCCCAATATGTTTTGCCACTTTTACTCGCTCGTCACAAAACACAGATTACACCAATGCGGCCACACTGGACTCTATACTCTTGTCAATTAAAGACACTAGGGAGGCCCTGCAGCACTAAATGGACACTTTGTTCAGTGACATTGGTATCTTGTGCAATGAGAATTGCTAGATGGCAGAGAGATTCATGACAAATGAGTTGTGTCTGGCTGACCTAGCGTCAGTAGCGGGAGAGCTGAAAGCACAGAGCTTGGAAATAGAGGAAAGGATCCGTTCATTGGAGTACAGGGCCAAAGACGCTGAAGAATGAGGCCGTAGAAATAATATCCATGTAACTGGGCTACCCAGAGCTTGTTGAAGGTACTGACGCGATCACCTTTCTGGAAACTTGATTTATCAAAACTATAGCACCCGCTGGCCTCTCTTCCCTTCTTTACCCTCGAATGTGCATACAGGGTCCCGGCTATACCCCCTCCTCCTGGAGCATCGCCTCAATAAATGGTGGCTTGATTTGCATCACTGTCGAGATCAAGACTATATTTTGTGGCAAGCATGTGGGAAAGGGGAGACAAAGCCCTCCTTCCTGGAGGTTAAACTACTATCTCGCTAGCTGGGGGACCAATATGCAATGTTCTTCACTACGAAACTGAAAGTTGTCACGGACACAGGAACTAAATTCTTCATCATACAACAGGGGGTGTGGGACTGGATCGAAATGCAGCCACAAGTCAACAGATCACCAACTGCCCAACAGCGGAGCCATGCATCTCAGCGAGCCTGCTCCCGAAACACTAACTAGGAGGAACTTTCATGCTAAAGCTCAGTCACAATGGAACAGATTGAATGTGGTGGCCATAGCGGCGAATCTAAACACCTCCACATCAGTATGACTCTGGGATCATGGTGGAGATGGGACAAATGGGTCAGACACGCGCCCTCAATCAGACTGTACACTGGACTCTGGCTCCTGACCTTGTCTACAATAAGTTACCAAGCGGTCAGTTGATGACATTATCTGAGACTTACTGCTAATGTTTGCAAAGTTGCTGGGGCTGTGAGTTTGCAACCGCTGATGGGGTGTTTTCATTATACGCTAATGACAATATATTGTGGGGGCGAGGGAACAGGATTCAATTCCTCACTGCACGGGCCAGATGGTAAGTTGTGGAACCGCCACCAGCGGCGAGTGACACCCCTTATGTTGATCGTGTGTTTTGATGTAGTGTATACAGAGCCAGCTTGCTACAATTGTATCCTGTAATATTTGGGGTTGAATAACATGATTAAACAATACAAGGTCCAGACTTATTTAGAAAGGAGGGGGGTTCAGATTGCTCTGCCCCAAGAAATCCACCTGGCTACACCTGAAGGGTTGGCCCTACATAAATGCTGGTGTGGCCAAACATATTGCACAGTATACTCTCCCTCTGTGGGAGGAGATCTTATCTGGGTGAGTCCCAGGGTCCCATTTCACATCCTGGGGGGGAAGACACTGTCGTGATCCACGCCAGACTGGATGGCAGAGACCTAACGATTATCAACATTTATGCTCCCAATGCTGAACAAGCTTGGTTCTGGATGAGATTTCACAAATAGCCCCATACATACTACTGTCATTATCGGGGGAAACTTTAACAGTGTTGTTGGTCTTGTGCTGGGCAGAGCACAACAACCCTTGCATGACTCTGCCCTAAAATGGTTGGTGAAGAGGACTGGTAAGAGCGGGGGGGTCGTCATAGACACATGGAGGGTAACCTACCCTGGAGACTGACACTACTCATTTTTCTCTGCATTACACTATTTACATGTTCACCTTGACACTTTCTTATGCACACTAGATGTTCATGCAGCAGTCACTGATCCTGAATACTTGGCTAGAACAGTACCAAATCATAATCCTATTTCATGTGTTTTTTTTTTTTTTTTTTTAAGGTTTTATATAGCGCTGGCTGGATCCGGGGGTATCAGAGCGCTTTTACCTGAGTGAAGATAGTACAGGCATAATACAGTTATACATAACGTAGAGGTCACATAGGTCAGATTATAAAGAACAAGTAGCATAATACAAATTAGCATATGTCAAACGAAAAGAGAAATGGAGCATAAAATGGATACATGTAGTCAAATTATATATAGTAGCCTGAGATGGAGGGAGTCTAGGTGGAAGGAGGGGAGGAATGAAGGGGGGTAGAGAAAAATTTGACAAAGGAGGGGTAGTAATTAAGGGGAGGGAGTATGGTAGGAAGAGGGTAAGATAAAGGGGAAGGCGAGGAGGAAAAAGGAGGGGAAAGGGAGAGAGAAGGGAAAAGTATGGAAAGGATTATGGACCCCAATATTTCTTGAGCAAGTGCACTTTGAGGGCTTTTTTAAAGCTGATCTAGGAGGTGTTACAGCGCAGGTTTTTAGGGAGGGCGTTCTTGATGCTGGGGGCATATCCGGAGAAAGAGCAAGATTGTGTGGATTTCTTTTTTGTCAGGGGTGGGACAAGGAGGAGGGCGTTGGTGCTTCTCAACGGTCGGGCGCAGCCTGCTTTGTTGAGTTTATCAGTGAGATACAGCGGGGCCTTTTGGTGAAACGCTTTGTGAGTAATGCGTGCCCTCTAGTAGGTGTATCTGCCTTCGATGGGCAGCCATTTATGGGCCTTAAGGGCTGGAGAGATGTGATCAAAGCGTTTGCAGTCAGTGATTAGCCTGGCCACCAGGTTTAGCACAGGTTTGAGTTGGGCTAGGTGAATTTTTGGAGTTCCGGAGAGGATCGTGTTACCCTAGTCAATTTTCGTGAGGACAAGAGATTGGACGACCGATTTAAAGTAGTCAGCCGGGATGAATTGTTTGAGTTTCTTGAGATGGCATAGTGAAGAGTTCTCCTTTGGCAGAGTTTTTTCTGTGGGCCTGGAAGGTTAGGCTATTGTCAATGGTGATGGCAAGTTATTTAACCCAGTTTGATAAGGTGAGTGTACAGTTGAGGGCATTAAGGTCAGTGATCCATGTTTGGATAGGAAGAGGGTTGTTTTTTGGAGAGATGAGAATGATTTCTGTTTTTTTAGGGTTGAGTTTGAGATGGTTGCAGTGGAACCAAGATTGGATTTTAGACAGGGTGTCGTTAAGGTGTAGAACATCTGAGTGGGATCTGATCCTATAGTAAAGTTGGGTGTCGTCAACGTAGAGGTGGTAGTTGATTCCAGCTTGTTTTAGAATGAGTGTAAGGGGTTCCATAAAGAGGTTAAAGAGAGAGGGGTAGAGAATAGAACCCTGCGGGACGCCGAGGGAGACTGGAGTGGGGTTAGAGAGGCAGTTGTGGATTTTTATTTGTTGTGTTCTGTGTTGGAGGAAGGAGGAGAACCATTTAAGTACGGGCCCATTCAGGCCAAATCGAACTTTGAGCGCATCAAGTAAGGCAGGGTGGTTAACGGTATCAAATGCAGCAGAGAGGTCGATGAGAATGAGTAGGCGTGTCTCGCCATTATCTAGAGAGTGATGGATGTAGTCTAAAATATTTAGTATGGCAATTTCTGTACTGCAGCCTTTTCTGAAGCTGGATTGTAAGGAGCTGAGTAGGTTAAAGGTGTCAGTGTTTGTCCAGTTCAAGAAGGGCACATTTTTCAAGTGCTTTGGAAAGGAGGGGAAGGTTGGAGATGGGGTGGAGATTATTAAGGTCATTAGGGTCAGCATTGGGTTTTTTAAGAATGGGAGTGATCTGTCCGAGTTGGAGGGAGAGAGGGACACAACCTGAGGTAAGGGAGGAGTTGATGGAGGTCCAATAAGGAGCAATGATGTGCTTAAGCTCCTGAACAAGGTTAGCAGGGTCTTTGGTGTGGGAGGACGGTTTAAGTTTGGAGATGATGTTATAGACTTCAAACTCCGTTACGGGGTGGAAATTGTGCCAGGAGGCGTTTTTTTTAGGCTGTAAGTTAGAAGGGCTGGTATCCGGAGGGGAAGTGGCAGGAAGGAGGGCTGGGGAGGGGGTGGGGGGGTTTAATGACGAGGGAGGTTGAGAGGTAGAGTCAGCGATAGGGGATAAGGAGGGATCTGAGAAGCTAGGAAGGATTGGTGTATTATGGCTATTTAGTTAGCAGTTTCTTCGAATCTGTCAGTTGTGGCCGTCTGGGTTGGAGGGGTAGAGGAAGTTTGGTTTTGAACTATGTTGTACAGCTCTGTGTCAGTTTTTCGCACGATCGTGTTGTGTACGGAAGGAAGCCTTTTCCGTAAAGATGTGTTTCTTGTACGTGGCTCTGGCAGATCTGAGGAGAGCAAGATGGGCGGGGGAAGGGTGTTGTCTCCATGTTCTTTTTGTAAGTCTAAGAGCACGTCTTTTGTCATTGAGGTTGGAGTTTAACCATGATTTAGATGATGGTGGGGGGAGTGGAGCCGAGGTTGTTAGAGAACAGAATGTGGTGATGGTCAGACCAGTCGATAGGGATGATGTTGGAGAGGGAAGCCAAGTCGTTGACGTTGAGTGGCCCCTTTGGAGTGGGTGGGAGAGTGGCAGAGTTTGTTCATTGATCTCAAGAATATTGGTGAGAAGGTTGACTGAGGGGTCATCAGTCACATTCCAGTGGAGATGATGAAAAATCTCTTCCTTGGAGATTTGAGTTAGAGAGAGACGATTGAGTAAGAAGTTCGGATAGTTCCACAACGAAGGGAAGTGGGTCACCAGGAGGGTGGTAAATATTATGCAGATGAATCTGGGGAGAACCTTGAGACTTAAGTTCAGCTTCGAGGTATTCAAAGGTGTTGTGGTCGGGGTTCTTGACAAGGGAAAGTTGAAGTTCACTTTTAAAGTTAATCGCTAATCCACCTGCTTTTCTCTCAGTTCGGTCTTTTCTGATGATAGAATAACCCGGGGGTGGACAGTAAGTCCAGGCTAGAAGTAGAGTGGGCATTGAGCCACGTTTCCGTGAGGAAGGCAAAGTCAATAGCTCCGCTGAGGATAGTTTCTGATATTTCGAATTGCATGTCGAACAGCAGTTAAGGAGCATGCAGGCGAGGGGTTTAGCGAAGTCTTTGGGGGGAGAGCGTGAATGGATGGTGGTACATTGGGGTGGGGGCCTGGGGGAGATTGGAGAGGAGGTGGATCTGTTGGCCCCCACAATAACGGGAATGTTGGAGCTAGGGAGAATGTAGGTGAGGGGTTTAGGGAAGTCTATGGGAGGGGACCGTGAATGGAGGCTGATACGTTGGGGTAGGGGTCTGGGGTGGGGGAGGCGGGAATCTGCAGGTCCCCACAATAACGGGAATGATGAAGTGAGGGGGAGAGGAACGTTAATCGAGGAATTAGGAAGGTAGGAGTTGCAGAGGTCATGGAGGTCAGAAGAGGTGAGATGACTCTGTACGGAGGGGCCTATGGCTACGGCAGCCAAGAGGTGTAGTGTGCCACGGTTTAGGATTAGAGAATCGTTGTGGGTCAAGGAAGACTGAGTTAGAGCGATTAAAGAGGGACTTGGAGTAGAGGAAGTTAAAATCTTCTCAGCCGTGTGATTTCAGTCAAGGTTGAGAGATTGAGTTCAATGTTGGACAGAGTCTGGATTAAAGGAGTGTGGGCGAGCGTGGTTGGGAAAGAGGTGGGGATGGATGGGTTCATTGTTGGGTGAGAAAATCTGGTGTGAGGGGATGGAGACAGTTCGGGGAGGGGGATAAGAGGAGTGCATGGGTTGAAGGATGCATGGAGGGCCGATGAGGCCGGGGCATTCCTAGAGTCAGGAGATGTGGTTTGAGATAAGAAGCCATGAGGGGCGTGGGTTTTGGCGACAGCGGGTGTAGGGGAGGGACTATAGTTCTGAGAGGGTGATGTAGGTATCAGAGCCGAGTGGGGATAATGTGCGGGTTCTGGGGGGGGGGTAAGGCGGCAGGAGTGTGGTCTGGGGTAGCATTGGGGGTTGGAGGTCATTGGAGAGCGTGTGATTTTGGGAGACGGATGGGTTTGTTTGGGAGCTGGGGGGGCGTCTCAGGAGGGTCTGAGCGGTCGGATGTCGAGAGTTGAGGAACCGCATTGGCAGTAGAGACGCCTAGGGGAGGGAGTATAAGAGTCGAGGGAGATGGAGAGAGCCAAAGGGCGTCTAGGGGTTAGGTAGAAGGGGGGTTAGGCGAAGGTTTGGATAGAAGGAAGGACAGAGTCTGGAAATGGTGTTCACAGATGGAGAGGTGGTGTTCAGAGGATTGTATGAGGATATTACCGGTTTTAAATATGGAGATGTCAATTTCTCCAAGAAGTTGGGGAAGGGGTAGTGGATAGTTTAAATCCATAAGGAATTTTGATAGATTTGGATCCTGGGAGGTGATAAAGGAAGATGCTTTTCCATTTGGAGGGGCGTTTGGAATAGAAGATGTAATTGTTTTTTATAGGGGAGGAAAGGCTGAGGTAGTTGTCAACAATTAATGTTTCCGAATGCCGAATACGTAATTTATGTTTAAAACATTTCGTGGCATTTTTTGCGAGATTAGGAGGGTGAGTAATGGTCCATGAGTTAGGGCCATGTCTGATGAGGGTTGAGTCTTGGGGGGGTTAGGGTGTGATTGAGGGGGTACATGATGGGTCACTGACTTGAGGTGGAGGGGGTAAAGAGGGGGAGGGATGTTGAAAGAGTAATAAAGCAGGTGGAGAATCCGGGGGAAAGACGGTGAGCGAGGGAGGTCGGAGTTAAGGGGGGGTGAAGTAGTGTACAAAAGCAAGGGGCGAGCAGCAATTTGGGGGGAAAAATTGAGCGGGGGAGGTCTGTAGGACACGAAAGAAAGTTTGCCAGATTAGGGTATACCCAGGAGGGTAGGTTATCCTGAGTGAAAAATTTCAAAAATAGCCGAACCAAGACAGGCTCAGACATAGGTAGTTGAGGAGTGATGAGCAGTTGGCGTACCAAGAGGATAGTTACCGTAGTAGAACCGGAGTAGAGCTTAGATCTGGTACGGCCAAAAGATTTGAAATTGAACATCAACGCTCAAATTTAAAAAACAGATTACACTTATTATAGTGATAGCACATCAACATACATATAAAACACAAGTTGAAATAATTCTGGTGATTGCATATCATCAATGAGATTTGTGACGGCATGGTCAGAGTACAATAGTTGGTATTGGGACCATATCAGGATTATGGGAAAGCTCAGGCAGAGTACAAAGGTTGGAAGTGGGACTATATCAGGATCAGCCGCAGGTTAGGGGGGGGCACTGCTGGTGTGGTTAGCCAACCCTGCTAAGAGGGGCTCGCTAATACTGAAACATGAGGATGAACAAGGTGGCAGAGTTTATAAGCAGGTGGACATAAACAAGGTGTTCGAGGCATATATAGCTGTACATACATATGCTTTACATGCTACTGCCATCTGTTGGATAAGGATGTGTACAAGTTGTTTTTCTTCGAAGAAGTCTTTCAAGTGACTCCTCCTCTTGGTGATAATGTGCATGGACAACGACTCGATTGTTAGATTGTTTTCTTTTTGCTGTCTGGTTTGGCCATGTGTGCTTGTGCTCCCGGTCTAAACAGTTGCAGTTCTCTCTTTGGTTCCTGATGCACACTAAACCTCGTCTGTATTTCAATCACTCTTTACCTTCTTGCATATCGAGGTCTTCATTGCTTGTCGAGTTGATGTGCTTCGACCGCAGCTCTACTGGGCCTCTCCCATTGGAGTCATCGTATTCACTCTCCACCAGGTTCTTCATATGCTGCTTTTTGTAAACCATGAACGGACAGATCCAGAGAAAGCTATCTGAATGTTAAACATGTTTGGGCACTGTGAAGGAACAGGTGTTTGCAGATTTCACCTCTACTCTACCCCCCTATTGTGGCTACTAGGCACTGGTTAATGCCCCTGAAATACCCTGAGCTCTGCTAATCAGGCCTAGGGCCTATAAGATGAAGTGTCAAGGTAAAGCACGGCTCCTAGTCTGTCACTGCAGACTGGAAGGGCAGTTTAAAACTGCTAACTCAACTTGGCCATTTAATGTAATGGCAAAGTTAAACCTTCCTTTTTAATATATATTTCACCCCTAACAAGCCCTAAGGCATGGTGCTGTATGTTAATAAGTGGGAAATGCACTTTTACCTGGTCTAACAGTAAAACACCTAAATTGTTGTTTTTAGTGTGCAAAAGGCAAGTAGCCCTATTGGCAAGTACAAAGTTACAGGCTGACATCTCAGCCCTGCTACCTTCTGTAAGGGACTACTAAAGTTGGCACAGTAAGGTGTCAAAAGAATCGGCACATTAAATCCAATTTCATTTTTAAATCGAATTTATTCTCACTGGTGAGCAAATGGCAATTTTAGACATTTCCACTTTAGTTGCCCAAGGTATCCAGTTCTGTGTGCGGTTGCACACAAGTACTGTCCTTACGAAGTGCCTTCTGCCCCCCTGTGGAGACGTGTGAACGGCTCCCAGAAAAGGACACAATAGAAGCCTGAGTGGAGAAGAATGTGTTGCTTCTCTCTGGGAGGAAGCCACAGGGGCGTATGCCCAAAAGGCGAACTTCAAAGGAGAAGCAGCCATTGAAGGACAAATGGGAAACACTTGGTAGAGAGGCTGCTCTATAGTTTAGGCAGACAGTCTGGTACTAGGGACAGAGAGGGGAAGCCAGTTGTCAAACAGGTTTTTTTTCAGGGGCATGTAGCCACCCCTCTGGGTTGGGCTAGGGAGCTCTGCACACCGAGAGTTCCTCCATCTTGAGAGTGGACAGAACAGGGACCTCTGGGATAGCTAGATGCCACATTTAAGTAGTCGTCCTCATAAGGGAGGTAACCTTATAGCTCATTGGCTAGTGAGTAGGGCCTCCCCAGAGGGCATTTTCTGTGCATAAAAAAGGCAGCCCTGGCACCCAGAACTCCGATCTTGTGGACTGGAGAAGAGGACCGAAGGACTGCTTTGCTGCACTGACGTAAACTGCACCTGCTAGCCCTGGTGGCTAGCAAAGGAGAAGGAACTGTGCATGCTGTGTCCTGCTCATGGTAAAGTCAACTTCTGAGCACAGCCGAAACAAGATGCCGCTCCTCACCACCATGCAGTCCAAGGCACCAAGACCCAATGCTCAAATGTTGCCCCCAAGTCTGCTTAACCCTGGAGATCAGTCGGAGTGCAGCTAGGTTGCCCAGAAGGCAAGTTACCACCAAAAGAAGGAAACCGCTGAAACTCCTGGGTACGAAGTGACTGGTAGCCCAGTCGCAAGTGGACTTCTGCCAAGCGTGAGTGGAATTCAAGGGACGTCGTCCCCTGTGGCCAGGGTCGCCTCAAAGCCCGTTGACCGAGGAGTAGCCCGAGGATGACCCCTGTCGTCCACACAGCATCTTCAGCATCCTGTATCCCTTGCATCAGGACCACTCCTAAGAAGTTAATGGAAAGGAGCTGCTGATGCTGGAACTGAACCAGAGAATGCTTTTCTGGACAAGGTTACTGTCTTTGTGGACCTTGCTGGTCCCTCTGAATGGCCCCCTGCTGGAGTTGGTTGCCTAAACTAACTTCAAAGTAACCACTTTGATACTTACGCAAGTTTATCTTGTAAAAGTTTATTGGTGTCAAATTCATTGAATTCATCGATGCTTGTTTGTGGTTAAGTAATACATTATGATTTACCGTATCATGTAAATTCGATATCTCAGAAACCCTCCTGTGGATCTTTTTTGTTTTGGTGTCTAAAATAACATAAAAATCGAATCTTTTTTTATGAATTGATGTCAGATTTCTTTAGTGGCTCGTGTATTTCTTCAATTATTTTGGTGCTGCCTAAATTCTTTACACTTGCTTGTTTGTGTAAGCCTGACTGCTCAGAGCCACAGTTGCCCGTGGTTGAGCTATGGGTTAACAACCGAAACCTACTGGTCCTAAAGGAGTTGGTAAGTGTATTACACAGTGAGGTTGCACAGCCACACAATACACCCCATTTCCTCACAGGGACATATCTGGATTACGCATAATCGGGCAACATACTAGCCTGTTCTCAGTTTAACATTCACAGAATGAAGCCCCATCCCCACCGGGGCTAATCTGGAAACATGCATCACTAAAATACCTAGGAATCTGTATATATAGAGCCTAAAGTGACACAATGGAGGGTAATGTGGGGAAGGCCGTCACTGCATTGAGTGCCGGGATACATTTTTTGAGAACTCCCCATATCAGTGGTAGGGTGAGCTGCGAATGCCAAGATGGTGGCATTACCTATACTACTGTATTTTGCTGCGTTACCAGTGATCATCCCAGAGGTAAATTCCACGAATGAGACCCTGTACTCGCTGATTTAATATGGGGGTAAGAATAGACTGATTAGCACTATCCAAGCTCCAACTCCCAGTGACAGATGGAGGCCTGGCACCCCCGGACTAAAAGACTAACTGTAGGAAGGTAGGATCTGACTGCATGGTTACCCCCTCTTTTTGCCTGGTGTTTTGCTGGTTTTTGACTAGTCTGACTGGGATCCTGCTAATTAGGACCCCAGTCTATCTGCTTTCTCCCATAACTTGACATACATGTACTTTGTTACACTCCAGATTGGGTACTGGGGTAACCTCGTCAGTCCCTAGTATATGGTACCCAGGGCATAGGTACCCCAGAGACCTCCCATGGGCTGAAGCATGTATTATGCCACCCATGAGAGGCCATGCAAAATAGAACTCTAGGTCTGCTACTGCAGCCTGTGTAAGATGGTGCTTACACCACTTACTTTAGATATAGGTTCACTATATCTAATGGTCACTACACTTAACTTTATAAGTTACCCCTGTAGCAGGCCTTAACAATGCTGAAGGCAAGGTGCTGGGTTTTATGTGAGAGGGTACCCCTGCATGAGTAGAGCCCCCTCTGCAGCCTTCAGAGACCATTCTCCCGGTTTGTCTGGAACTCAGCCGGACATATAGAGGTGCATTATATCCTCGCGGTAAATGGCATCTCAACTGGCTGCATAGAAACATATCAGAAGCAAGCTTTGTGGGGTCACTAGTCTATCCGGTGCCAGCCTTCTCGACCCGGACAGCACAAAATGGATGCTGCCAGCCAGAGACACATTTCTGCCCTCTTGCTGCGGAGCCAAGCTCGAGCAGAGGAAGACAGCACAATAGGCATCCTGTCACAAAGAGGTGTGACCACCTCCCAGATAGGGTTTAGTGTATTGGGGCTGGGTGGGTGCACTCTGAGAGTGCCTGAAACTCTGCACTGGGGTCACATTTGGTGTCCCTGTGCATAGTCCAGCTCAAACAGTTCTGGGAGCCATTGGCTCCTGCTCTGGTGCGAAACTGGACAAAGGACATGGGTGTAGCCACCCCTCTGTCATGCCCCTCCCCTAGGAGGGTCACCTGAATCTGTCCAACCCTCTCCCGTGGGTACAAATGGGCTTACCTGGCTGTAAGACTTTAGATTTAACGTGGACAAGATTCCACAAGAAGAAACCACTGACCTTCGACCGTCTGGACACGTTTGACTTCGCTGGACCTCGACGGGGCTCGACTTCGTCCCCCTTTCCGTCCGAAGCTTAGTTTGTGCCTTTGCTCCAAACAAGCTCTGTGCAGGATCTGTCGTGCACTAAAGACAACAGAAGAATCTCCCTTGGAGTGAAGGAGTCACTCCCCTACTTTGCAGGCACCTGAAGCGCAACTGACCGGTCTGCTGCTCCTGAGCTCCTGCAGACTATGAAGATTTCAACAACACAGGAGGTGGGTTTCTGAAGGTCCCGGAGGTCGATCTGCCCTCTCACCGTGTTTGTGGCCAGTATCCCTCGTGGGGGCTGTGTAACACGAACCCCTATGCACCGCGTCCATTTGCAAGTGCATATGCTTGTTGGCGATTCCCGAGCTTGTACTTTGGACTCAGTGTAGTCCTGACCCTGAGCAGTATTTGGGCTGGTGCTTTGCAATGTCGCTTGACGTCCCCACACAACTCCTGGTCATTCGGCCCCTGAACCTTGCTGGTCCACACCGTAACCTGTTTGACCTTCCTGCGTGGGTTGCTTTTGCCAAGGCTTGTTGGTGCTCCCACTGGACACCGACCCCTCAGCACTCGCCATCCTTCGTGGGACAGCTCGCATCTGGCTCCTGGTCGTCCTCGACACCTCCTGGTCCTCGTGGCTGTAGAGTCCAGCATACCTTCTTGGCACCTGAAGCACCCAACATCGGCGGGAATTAGTCTTCCGAGCCCCTGGTCACTCTGAAGTGACCCAGACTCTGTCCCTTCTGCTTTCAGGTTCCTTCCTTCTAGAATCCAGGCTTGGATTCCACTGGACCCTTTTCACCTTCTCGGCAGCAGTACTTCTTCCTTTCTTTCCAACACCACTTCAGACCTATGCACCCGGCTTCCCTGGGATAGGTAACTCTGGTACTACGGTATCCACGGGTGGGGTGGCTCTCTAACCTCTTAAGCTCCAGACGGTGTGCTCGAAGTCTTCCTAGAAGGGTCCTTAAACTTTAAAATTGCAACCGCGACTTCCCCATGGAATTGTACGGAGCCAGCGGTCGTGTTCCCCCACTGCACCCCTCCTCAGTGGGGTCCCTGTCTACTCACCTTAGGTGGTTCCTTGGGGTCCCAGCGATTCTACGTGCTCTAGACCTTGTCTTGATCTCAGTTGTGATTGTTATACCACTATTTGGTATATGGTTACGTCACCCCCTGGAGCCCACTGTGTATTGTGCTACGTACAACTGTTCTATTGATCTCGTATTGTGTGCTTTGTGTTCTATCCTCGTGCAGAGGATAGTAAAGTGTTATATTAACCTCATCGCTGCTTATGACGGAGTGGTTCCGTCATGCGTGTCGGTCACGCTGTGCGCATGACGGAACCACTCCGTCACGGGCCCGCCCGCGCAGCGAACCTTCAGCACGGCGCGGTAATCCGCGCCGCGCTGAAGGGGTTAATAAATACATATTTTTATATTACTACTGTGTGGTTCTCCTTCATTTAGTCATTCAGGAAGTGATATTCTGGTAAAACAAGCTGCTTTATATTCCTTCAAGATTAAGCCTGAAGGCTGCTATCCACAGCTACCACTAGGATAGCTTTCTAAAGGTTATCTTTGACCTCATACATCATAAGGGTCTTGTGGACTGGTACAGGGTGCACACTTTAATTAGTGGACAGCATATACCAGGCCACCTTCTCACACTTGCTACTTGGTAGGGCAGATGCAATGTTTACGATTTGGGTGAAAATTGGGAAGAACTGAGAGAATTTTTTGGAGGCCTCCACCCCGGCTCTCCGGTGGTTGATACATGCCTAAACAGACTAAGGTAGAACACTGCTGATTGCTGACAGTAGTCAAACATTGCTGGCTTCTCTTCCTACTAAAAAACTTGAATGGAGGCCCCATGTTTCCAGGACATCCCATTGTAATATTGATCTGTCCTCCCTCATGAGGGTAAGTGGGGAAGGTTGACTGGACAGATTTAGGCATTGAAATTCTGGGTGACTTATTCAGGGTTGGAGAACTGTTGACCTTTGAGGAGTCTCATTCATACTTTGACCTCCCAGCAGGGCAGTTAATTCTTTACGGAGTGGTTTTAGTAGCACTTAAATGGAAGTGGGGAGGGAGACTAGGAGAACCGAAACTGCACCAAGGATGCTATATTATAGGTATTACCACGGATAAATAAAAGTCTATTTCTGGCCTGTATCGAACTCTGAGAGCAGATATAAATACTCCTTACAAGCACTGAAAGACAGCTGGGCAGAGGACTTGAGAGCATCCCTTGAGGATGGAGACTGAGTTAAAGTGTTGGATAGAGTCCCTAGGGTCTCCAGGAATGCACGGTTTAGGTTAATCATTTTCTGTTTTATCCTCCAATCATATCTTGCACCCAGTTAGATCAACAAATTCTTCCCTCACGCTCAAACTACGTGTCCCAGATGCGATACTGTGGGGGTGGAGAAGCTTCACATTCTTTGATACTGCACACACCTTTCTGCATATTGGTCTGACATCATTGCCTTTATTAATTACACCAGGGACTGCACAACAGCATTGTCCCCCGTGACTTGTGGGATCTGTTTAGTCACCCAGCTAAACCTAAAATTACATCCAAATTCATTGATTTTGACAGATCCTCCAGGATTACCCGATTTGTCGATTAAAAAAAATAAATAAAAATCACAAAATTGGCTCGTTTGTAAGCCGCAGCCCAATACTGTTTGTAATGGTCTTCGATCGCTGCTTGAGACACGTAGTACAGCAAGCACCATCTGCATCTGCAGAAGCTCTATGATCAGAGTCTCAGGGTAGAAATACTAACTTTTTTTTTTTTTTTTTTTTTTTGAAACCGTTTATTGCAGTTCGTAAAAGTTACAGGTATGGGCCTACAACCATCCGGCCGGCCGCTAGAATGACAAAAACATATTGCACACATACAATAAAAGTCTCTAGGCAGTGCAGAGCAGTGAAACAGGAGTAATCAATGGTGCAGGCCACACAGCTCCAAGCCCACAGTACGGTTCCCTTTTCTTGAAACAAAACAACACCAAAAAACCACACCCGCAAGGCAACCCGCGATCCAAAATAACAGCACGTGCTCCATAAGTGGGGGATCCAAACCAGCAGCAAAACTCTGGAGAGGGGAATGGGAATAGATCAGGGACTGGGGGACCGCGCGCCCGCGGCTGAGGGAGGGGGGCCGTCTAGGGAGACGGAGCAGGCGAGGCAGCCGGTAGCAGTGGTGGCTCACAAATACCCCCGCGGTAGGCGTTCCAGGGGCCCCAGAGTTTCACCCACGCCCCAGGCTTACCTCTCGCCACATACACCACCTTTTCACGAAACATACACCAATCCATATGCTCTTTCCAGGCCGACACCGCAGGGGGCCTCTGGGATCCCCACAATTGAGCAATGTCGCGCTTGGCTATCATGTATCCCAGCGTCACCCACCGCGTCTGCGGGACCGAATAGTCATTCGGTTCCCATACATTCAGCAAGCATCTCCTCGCTTCAGGCAGCAGCGCAACACGCGTCACCACACGCAGGACCTCATGCACACCACGCCAGAATCGCTCCACCTTCGGGCACTCCCACAGTATATGCATGAAAGTCGCCAACGCACCACAGCCACGCTTACACATTCCATCACCAGCAAAACCCATACGCATAAGCCTTGGCCCCGTCACGTAAACCCGGTGAAGGATCTTGAGCTGGACGAAACGAAGGCGAGCCGGGATGGCCACCTCTTTCGGAGAGGCCACCGCGGAAATCCAATCCTCATCGTCCAGCTCCAGCCCGTCGGCAACCCAAGCCTCGCGGAGACTAGTCAGCAGGCACGATCTATCGTTGATCAGTTTTTTGTATATGAGGGAGATCGTGCTGTCCGGGACATGGCCATCTAGGACTCTGTCCTCCAGGGGGGAAGACTCCGGAATGGATGCGACATCCGAGAAGACGGAGCCCAGCGCATGGCGGACCTGTAGGTACCGAAAGTACTCACTGCCCTGCAGCTGGAACTCCGCCTGCAGCGTCTCAAAAGTTTTGAATCCCCCCCTCGTCCAGAGATCTCCCACCGTGCTGATTCCGATCGTGTCCCACTTCTCGAAGCCCTTCGACGTCCACAGGGAGCCCAACCTCTCAGACGCATACAGCGGTGACGCCCGGGTCAAACGGTCCTTCCACCCCATAGCTGCATTAGCCGCGTGCCAGACACGCACCATGACACGCGTCGGTCCCGTCAAACGGGAGTCGGGCGCGCCAGCGTAGAGCGCTCGATTGTAATCGCCACCGGGCAGGAGCATCTTATCCATCTCAAATGCCGGGTTCAGGGCGGGCCCGTAAAGGCCATGATTAATTGCAGCTAGTTGGGAGGCCCAGTAATACCGTTTAATGTCAGGGAGGGCGACCCCCCCCCATCGTACCACGGGAGCGTCAATTTAGCCAGAGCAATGCGTGGCCTCCCGTCCCAGAACAGGCGCCGCTGGAGGCCCTCCACCTCACGGAAATAGCGTGCCGGGACCAAGTCCATAGTATTCTGGAGGGCGTAGAGGAAGCGTGGCAGGGACATCATTTTAAACAAGGCCGCTCGGCCGAGCGGCGAGAGCGGCAGACGCCGCCAGCGCACCACGTCCTCCCTCAAACGCCGGAGGGGGGGTAACAAATTCCGCTCATAGCGAGCCTCCGGGTCAAGAGTGATATAGATACCCAGGTACCGAAAACCTTGGGAGGCAATCTGGATCGGACAGTCCCGTGGTAGGGCCGGAGCCTCCCCGGAAAGCACATATACACAGGATTTCGCCCAGTTGATGACCAGGCCTGAGTTGCGACCGAATGAACGCAAAACATCAACCAGGACGATCAGTGATTTACGCGGGGAGGCGAGATACAGAAGGATATCGTCAGCATAGAGGGACACACGGTCCTCATGCTCGGGGGTCCAGCGGAGACCACGGATAGAAGGGTGCCACCGCAGCCACTCCGCCAGGGGCTCCAGGGCCAGGGCAAACAGGAGAGGCGACAGGGGGCAGCCCTGTCGCGTACCCCTCCCCAGCGCGAATGGGGCCGAGACTCGCCCATTCACTACCACCTGCGCCAATGGGCCCGAATATAGCAATTTGACCCAGCTAATGAAACCCGGGCCAAACCCGAATTTTGCCAGCATCGCCCAGATGTATGGCCATTCAAGCGTATCAAACGCCATGGTGGCGTCCAAGGACGCCAAGATGGCCGGCTCCCGCACAAATGGGACACGCGCGAGCACCCCGTGCAAGCGCCGCAGATTGAGCGCCGTGTTGCGGTGCGGTATAAAACCAGATTGGTCTTGGTGGACCAAATCACCCACCACGCCAACCAACCTGTTGGCCAACACCTTGGCGAGGATTTTGGGCTCCGCGTTCAAAAGCGAAATCGGCCTATAGGATGTGACCCGTTCACGGGGCCTCCCCTCCTTGTGGATCACCACAATTGTGGCTAGACGCTGGTCCGGCGGGAGGGAACCCCGCGAGTGGGCCGCAAGGAACATCGCGCGCAGGTGGGGCGCCAACACATCCGGGCGTAGCTTGTAGAGCTCGATGGGAATACCATTGGGGCCCATGGCCTTGCCGGATGCAACCGAGCGGATAGCCAAGGCAATTTCGTCCGAGGTGGGAGGGGCGTCCAGCGAATCCCTGTCCTCCACCGTTAGGGAGGGCAGTGCGATGTCCCGAAGCAGGGCATGGGAGTCTGCCTCCGAGCAGGGGGAAACCGGGGAGTAGACTTCGCGGAAATAATCCGCGAAGCAGGAGACAATGGCTTCCGGCTCAGTGACACACGCACCATCAACACTCTCAATCAAAGGCACCACACGGCTCGCTCTCTCCCTCTTATCCAACCACGCAATCAATTTGCCAGCCTTATCACCCACATCATACAATCGCCCCTGCTGCTCTCTACTGAGGCCCCTGGCCGCCTCCGTGACGAGGGCCCGATAGGCCGCCTGCTTTAGGTGTAGAACATGCAACTTGTCGTCTGTTACCCCGCTTCCCAGGTCACCCTCCAGTTCTGCAATCTCGGCCTCTACCCGGGTCACCTCCTCCCGCTCGCGCCGCCGGGCATGGGAGATAAAGGAGAGGGCCTCCCCTCTAAGGACTACCTTGAAAGCCTCCCACAGGGAGATGGCCGAAGAGACCGACCCCACATTCTCAGCGAAATATCGCTGTAGGGATTTGATCAAATCAGCACGAATGGTGGGGTCGCGCAAATACCATGCATTGATTGGGGCCACCCTGCCATCCCCCCTCGGGAAGACATCGAGATGCAACAACAATGGGGAGTGGTCTGAGATACCCCGCGCCAGATGGCGCACCTCCCCCACCCTCCCTGCGTGGGCCGCCGGGACAAGGATGTAATCAAGCCGCGAGAGGCTACCATGGGCACCCGAGTGGAAGGTGTACTGTCGCAATGCAGGATGCTTTAATCGCCAGCAATCCACCAGGCCCAGCGTGTCCAGAAGGCCGGGCAGCCACGCCTGTGCCCGGGGGAGGTCCCTAGGGGGATGGCGATCCATAGACCCAGAGGCTACCGCATTAAAATCCCCTCCAACCACCAGCAGGCCACTCGGAAGGCCCAGAAGGAGGCGCCCCAGGTCCGCAAATGTGGTGGCTTGTAACCCAGGCGGGACGTACACTGATATAAAGATAAACACTCTACCCTCCATTCTTCCCACCAGAACCGTGTAGCGTCCCCTCTCATCATGGCGCACCTCATCAATCTCCAACGGGAGCGAGTTCTTGATCATAATACCCACCCCCCGCGAGCCCGAGGTGAAGCCAGAATGGGCCGCCAAACGATATCCCCGCCGGTTCATTGCATGAAAGGAGTTACCTATAAGGTGCGTCTCCTGCAGGAAGACAACATCTGGTGAAATACGTTTTAAGTACTGCAGGACCACACCACGCTTAATCCTATCCCCCAGGCCGTTAACATTCCATGACAACACAGCCAAATCCCTACCCCCCATCATACGTCGAAACAATCGGTCGTCCCCCATCGAGCATCCTGAAAACAACAACATAGTAGCGGGTTTGCCCTGCGGTGCTAACAAACAACACACCCCCCCCACCCCCCGGTCCCAACAAAACTCCCCCCTCCCTGCACCCCTGCATGAGCCCAGACAGCCCCCCCAAAGTGCAGTGTGCCTGTCGCCCCATAGCTAAAATACTAACTAGTCCCCCAGAGGAGGAGGGAAGCCCCCAACAGACCCCGCACGACCTCCATAGGAGGGGAAAATACGCAATCAATAAATGGTGAAGGAACAACGTCCAGAGCAAGGCCTATGCAGTCACCCCTCAATTCTGCTCCGGCGGGCCCTCCTCGCCAGCCGCGCCCCCCCCGCCCCCCCGGCCCCGATCTCCAGGCAGAGTGTCCAGCCAGTCCCCAGCCGCCTCGGGCCGGTCGAAGAAGTGAGTGCGACCATCCACCTCTACCCTCAGCTTAGCTGGAAAGAGCATTGAGTACTTGAGGTTCAGGTCCCTTAGGCGACGTTTAACACCAAGAAAGCTCTGCCGCTGCTTCTGGACCGCCGGGGTAAAGTCTGGGTAGAAATGTACCTCCATGTTGTCAAGCTTGACCGGTCCCTGTTGTCTGGAGGTCTGGAGGATAGCATCTCTGTCCCGGAAATTAAAAATCCGGGCAATGAGAGGCCGCGGCGGGGCACCAGTCTTAGGTCTGCCCCCGGGGACCCGGTGAGCACGCTCCACCGCAAAAAGCTTACTCAGCCCCCGGGGCTGGAGATGGGTCAGGATCAACTCTTCCACGAAAAGATCCGCCGCCTCCGCCTCTCGTCCCTCCGGCACCCCCACAATACGGACATTATTCCTCCGGGCCCGACCCTCGGAGTCCTCCAGTCGCCGGTCCATCAGGGCGCTCGCCTGGCCAAGCCGGCGCACCTCCTTCTGGAGGGCCACCACGTCTGTCGTGAGGCTCGTTGTGGTGTGGGCCAGGGAGTCGACTCGGTCGTTCGTTTTGGACAAGTCTGCCCTCACAAGGCTCACATCCACCAGGACCGAGTCTATTTTTTGCGCTAAGGTGTCGAAACGCTGGTCCACCGAGGCCTTCATCTCTGCGATGGCGCCCATGACGTCCCGGAGGGTCAGATCCACCGGATGAGCGGATGGCTCCGTCGGGCCCACCGGGGATGCACGCGATGTCTCCGGAGAACCCTTCTGGAGCGTGTAGCGGTCCATACTGTTGGCCTGGAGCGCCGTGCCACGGCGGGTCGTCTTCACCTTCGCCCGGTCGCCATCTTGTTTGGTGGACATGCTGGCTCTTCCACCGTCGTGCCAAGCACCCCAAACGGGCCGCTGTACCAAGTCACGGGTGCCAGGGGGGGGGCAGGGGCGACCACCGAACCGCGGGTCAACCCACCGCCGGCGGGTCAGCCGGGCTCCTGGACAAGGCCACACCACCACACCCCGCTCCGCAGTCCGACCCCGCCTGAGAGCTAGGAGGGCGCAAAAGCGAAAGTGAAAGTGCGGGGTACGCCAGTCGCCCAGCCCCGTTCGCCGCTGTTATTCACTTTGTCCCCGGATCGCCCCACTACTCCAATCCGGGGGGCCGGCGAGGAGAAGGCCACAACCTTCGATCGATGCTCCCACCGGCGTCCGGGGTCCGATTCGAGCCCAAAAAACGGGTGGCGCCTCAGCTCCGGTTCCCCAACACAGTCCCCTCAACAAGGACAGGATATCGCCAGGATTAATTCAGGAGGTCGCGGAGGTCCTCGGGAGCCTCGCACCTACGCGGCCATCTTGGTTGCGCGCTAGGCTCCTCTAGAAATACTAACTTGAGATAAAACAGCAAAAGGTTCCAGTCAATATATGTGGTTAAAAAAGTTGTATAACCATGTAATGGGCACATACTGTCACAACACTTTGTCACACCTGGTTGTAACCGCAGCCTGTGCAGTCAGCAAAGGCATGAGCAAGGCTCGCCTCCTTATTGAAACATTCCGGGGTGGTTGTGTGCTCTGGAGCCTGTAACCCGCTGGGGTCCACCAATGCTGAACCTGCAGCTCTGCCTCTTCTCTGCTATGGAGAGAAGCAAGGCCTGCCCCTTTACCAATCCACGCGCCCCCTGCCCAAAAAAGAGAAAAACTGTATACTACTGGTGTAAAAAAAAAAGCTTTAGAGGAGCAAGATTTAGGAGGGGCTTATAGGGCTTACCTGTTGGTTCAGCAAGAAATCATCCTGTCAGGGAAAGTATGCCCTCTGTTCTTTTTCAGACGATGCTTCCTGCAATGCGGAAGTGCGCTTGCCTGCTCCCCGGGGTAGGGCACTCTAATTTATGAGATAAGCACGAGTTGACATTCAAACCACGTTAAACTAGCTCTACTGCAAGCTGAACTGCTAACTCATGAATGAACAGTAACAACATCACGAATCCCATTGAAGTCGAACACTCAGAACAGCTCTCACCAACTGAGCTGTGCTTGTGTATGGCAGCCCCAGCGAGTGACAGATTTTGACAATTTTTTTCTTCCTTTTTAGGTCTCGGCTAGCGTGGCTGCGCACATGCGCAGCTCGCTCGGCGAGATTTAATGTCTTTGAGGAGTTTCAGTAAAGGGCTTTAAGCCCCGCCCCTCTTTTCCATTGACTGGTGTCACCATTTATGCTAAACGGTGGCCAGCCATTGGAAAAGAGCTTTCTGTGTTGCCTCCCTTTGGCTTTTTGGGACGGCCTTCTTGGACTCCCTTGCCTGCTTTCCTCCCGTCGCAAACGTTTTCTTATCTTTATGGGGCCATGTTTTTCAAACACATGGCCCCATAAAGACAAGCTACGGCGCAATCCTCTTTCGCGACCGCACTTGTTTTTTTTTTCACGCACCCGGTTGTGGCTTTAGGACTTGCATCGGCCTGACGCTGCTAGGTCATCCAATGTCATGTAAGCAGATGTTCCTACTCACACCTAGTGCTGTTTCTGCGTAGTGTTGTGAAACGGGTGTAAAGAGGTAGTCGGCGCTCTATAAGAAGATTCTGACGTTGCTACTAGTCAGGTATACACCTCAGTCCCTGTGCTGGCCTGAGGGCGGCGTGCGGTCGTGACTGCCCGACCTCCCACAGCGCCAAGAGGCTGCCCGACCTCTACAGCGCCAAGAGGCGGTAAAGAGAACCAAAGTTCATTTACATGTTTGCTGACATAATTTGTGGATTTGTATCGAAGACTTTTTTTACTGTCTTAAACGCGTTTCTGTGGTGACGGAAGCCAGCTGCTATCTATATATTTGATGTAGTGGCACAGTAACCTATACATTTTTTTGCTTCTCGCTCCTTTCCGATGTCCGTGAATCTGGCACTTCGGACGAACTGCCAGCGCGGAAATTCGGAAAATGACTGAGGCCAATACTAGCAAATGTTTCCGGTGTTGACGTGTTGTGATGTTTAACATATTGGCATAGCCAGCCTCTGTATGCACGGGGATAGCAATGACTGGTTGCTAAACACATATCACCCTCTAGTTAACAGAACCACGGCTTTGCACTGGGTACTTATGCAGATGCTGGCGCTGCACGAAACACCAGGATGAATGCACGTGTCAAGGCGGTGCACGAAACACCAGGATGAATGCCCGTGTCAAGGCGCTGCATGAAACGCCAGGATAAATGCCCGTGTCAAGGCGCTGCACGAAATGCCAGGATGAATGTACGCCTCAAGGCGCTGCACGAAACATCAGGATGAATGCACGTTTCAAACTGTCCACGTGCGAACAGCCCCGGGTTTCACACATTGCGTCCTGTCCAGTGGCGGTGGCTTTCTGACAAACAGCAAGGAAACCATTTAGGAGTGTGTTTATAAAATAAGGTTAGGTGGCGATTGCGAACAACCGTTTAAAAAAAAAAAAATTTTACAAGCAAATAATTAATTCCAACTTAACGTCTGGAGCAGGGATTGCCCAGAATTTCGAACCGTTTGGAAAGCGAGAATTTCGAATGTGGAATGTTTGAGAATGTGTCGCGTAATGCGTTGGCTGCAGTCAAGGATTGATTCTTATAGAAATACAACCTCAAACGAGATTTGCGAACTATTAAATGCAAGACTGTAAAGCGAGGAGCAAAATAACCGGGATGGGAAGGAGGAAGAGAAAGAGGGAAAAAACGAGAGAGAGATGGGGGAGGGGCAGAGGCGAGTGAAAAACAGGCAGCGAGGAGTAATGGTGAAGTGAGAACGATTCATAGACTGGGTTCGGAGACAAAGGGGAGGAAATGAGAAGAGAACTAGAAAAGTGGCGGAGGGAGGGGTATAGTGAGAAAGGTGTGTGTGAGACCTACAGAGGGGGAGAGAGAGGTAAGCTGATGGAAGGCAGAAAAATAAATGCCAGGTTAAAGAAACGTGAAGGAAGAAAATAGGGCTTTATATGAAGGAAAAGAAAGCGTAGCAGAGAAGAGGGACCTCTGGACAGACAGAGTGGAAGAAGACACGGAAATCGAGGCGAAAGGTGTGTGAGAGAAACTGAGGAGAGAGAACGAAATGCAGAGTTGATGCGGGTGAGACGACATACCGGGCAGTTTATAAATAAATGAATAAAACCATATTTCCCGATGGAAATATGGTAGGCGGGCGGGGGGGGGGGGGAGGGGAGGGTTATCAGGCAGGCTTTTATATGCAATTAATGGACCATAGACTAACGCCAATAATACTTAACCAGGGGAACATTATGACCTGTGCTGCTGATTGTCTGCTGTAACAATAATTGTTTCATCGGATAACTTCCTATGTCTTGCTTTTCGATAATTCGCAGGTACCACAGCAAGCCGCTGGGATCCTGAAATGAGCACTCCCTGTAATAAAGGGGCGCCTTGTGCCCCCCTCCCCGCAGACGTGATTAGCTCTGACAGCCGCGGATCAGCTTCGCAGCAGAGGATTTGGTGAGGGGATGACAGACATTAAAAATGCAATCGGTCTCGCGTTTAGTAAAGTTAAAGCCATTTGCTTTGCTATACAATACCATAAGCAAATGGCTTTAACTTAATAAAAGGCGAGACCTAATGCATTTTCAATGCTTGTTTTTATCAGTCCCGAGGCTGCACTTAGGAGGGGGAAATGTCCAAAAAACACATTTTAAAGCAATGTGTTTTCTTTGTCTTTTTTGGATCTATTTCACCGGGGAACGAATGAAGGTAAGAGGGTAAGCACCATTTCTTGAACTCACGGTTTTCAGCAGGTGAGCAGGAGCGAGATGGAGACTGAATGAGGGGAGAGGAAGAAAATGAGGGAAGAGAGGCAGAGAGGGGAGAGAAAAGGGGGGGGGGAGGCAGAGAGAGAGAGCTGCCAGCGGCCTCTGCGCCAAAGGCAAAGTGAGTACAATTTTATTAACGCCCCTCAAGCTCTGTTAGACTTTTGGGAACATTACATGGGGCGAGGGGCCTATTTCAGTCCATGTGAAGCAGCTGGGTGGATTCACAGAGCTGGATTACAAGTAAAATAAAGTGCCGAAATAATCCTGCAAACTTTTAATTTTTGTGACGCAAAATTTGAAAATGTATGCCACAATATCCTATGGGGTCGGTCTTGGCTCTGATTCTGGCAACCAATCTTAACTAGAAGGCTACAGGGAGACCACGGGTAGATGTTGAAAGAGGTTAGTTATTAGATGTGCTACATACATGTTACCCTTTTTAGGGAAAAACTCCCATGGCCATTATTGATACATCTATGAATGTAAATGTATCTAATGTAGGATTCCACCAATTGACTGGTGCACTTCTTCTACATTGCCAGGATTAATTGAGATACACCTCTTCTCATCCAAAAGTACAGACCTGCATTTTGTTTTTGCCCTTAGATGGGAAGTTTGTTTGGTTCCATATTAATGATGCACTTAAACATATAAAGGAGAACAAGGACTGCACCGTCTTTATGAATTCATTGACCGCAAATTCAAGGACGTGGATACGTTTTTTTGATCATTCTTCCAACCGTCTCACCACCAGCAGCAGCCGACCCTACAAAATTAATATAGACCTTATGTCCTGGCAATCCAGAAACTCAGGCCATGAGTCTTCTGCCTTACTCCACCAATCCTAAAAAGCGTGTAAATTGCCATTCCAAATCCCAAGGCTGTACAAGCTAATGAATCCACTGAAACCAGCAACTTCTACTCCCTCATTGCCTGATTGTGTTTGAGGTAGGATCACTGCTTACTTACAGGAATGATTATACATCACTTCTGAGAGGGGAATTTTAGACCTGATCCAGCGGGAGCATACACTTGAATTCTTTGTGAAACTACCATGCACCCACTTCAAGAGGAGCACCATCAGCGCCTTCTGCAACTACAGAGATTCTTTTAGTGATACCATAGGGCGACCCTTGGACTATTCCTGAAATGGCAGCAAAATGTTTTTTTTTTTTTAGTTGGTTTTTCCTGCCTAAAAAACAGAAATCGGGAGAATGGTGACTGATGCTGCACTTACAGTGCTTGAACAAATACATCAATAAGCAATTGTTACTGCAAGGCATTCTTTTGCTTCTGTAGATTGAGGTGCACATACCTTCATTGGATTTACAGGATGTATGTTTTTACATTCCCACATATCAAAAGTATCTCTGTTTGAGGTAACTGCCCAAAGTTACCAATCAGCCTCATGTCAAACCCCTCACCCCCCATATCTTTACGAATTGCATGGCTCCAGTTGGGTCCCTCCAGGGTCATCAAGTATTTTCTTACCTGGATGATTGGTTAAAAGAAAGCTTGCGATCTGAGGCTGCATCATCCAGCACAGCAGTGTCAAAGCCTCGACCTTGCATTGAATCATACAAAATCTCCACTGACTCAGAAAAGCTGGATTTCTTTTCTAGAGTCCATCCTCGATACTCTAGGCCGAAAGCCAGTTCCATTAAAAAAGCGCTTACAGTTTGCTAAGCATTACCACTTTATTCTGTGCCACAAAAGTGAAGCAACCATCCATATGTGCAGCTCCCTTTAAATGTTGATGTTCTTGTGCGTAGCATTGATACCAAACTGCTGTCTTCATATGAGACCTCTAAGAAAAATGAGATGCTCAATGGATGCAATGTCATGGCTCCTTCAAAGACAAAATACCTATAATAGATAGTCAAATCATCACTAAAATGGCAGACTAACAGGAGTAATACCAATGTAGGTCCCTCCTTCATACCCCAGCATTCCATTACGTAATAACTACAGATGGAGTTCTAAAATGCTTTGCTGTGCTTCTTCAGGAGCTTTCATGGAGGGAATTGTGGCCATAGACAACATTTCATATCCATATGCTAGAATCGCAGCCATCTGCACCTTGCTTCCGTCCTTCTGAAAATACATTGCTCAACTGTGCTAATAAAAATGGAAAACCACATTCATGTTTAATGTAAATGAGCAAGGAGGGGGCCCGCACCTTTGGGCTTCGGCAGTACAGCGTGGGATATCCTCAAAAGCATAACACTTCCCAGGCACCAGCAATAAGTCAGTGCCACACTCACCAGTTCGACAGGAGAATGCCATGAACGCGTGCTAAACTAACACACTACAGAAAATATTCCATCTATGGGGAAAACTCAATCCATCTCTTTTCCGGCAGGCACTTTCAACCCCGAAAGAGGTTTGCCTTGACCTGGAGCAGAACTTTACTTTTATTTTCCTACTGTTTCCACTTGTTCATCTCGATTTTGGCTTTTATTCTCCGGAGACCTGTTTATATCATCCTAATTGTCCCACATGGCGCAAACAGCACCGGTATTCAGATCTCCTATAGCTCCCTTTCACCGCTCCCATTCTTCTTGGCAAGAGTTCACATCTTATGTCGTACCACACCAGTCAAATTTTGCACCAAAATCCATTCTGCCCCCAGTTTCACTGCCTGGCTCCTGAGCACAATAATTCTGCCAGCCTGAATATCCTGGATGATTGCAGAAAAATGCTTGCTCAAGTGAGTGCAGTCATCCAACAGAATTGATGAAGCCAAGTGAAAGTGTGTGTTCCTTCTGTGAATCAAAAGGCCTACATCTGCTTCATCTGTAGCTTTTAGTAGCACTAACAATAATTACTATGACAAAATGAACCCCCTCATTTAGTTAATGTGTAATTGAAGTGCTGTAAGTTTTACAGCTTTGATTCCATCTAGATGGCATTCAGGTGATCCACACTTTAGTCACTAGTGTAGAATGTTAGCATTTTAGTTGTTCATAAGAAAACAGTGGGAAGCCCTTTGGGGCTGCCCATATGCCTCTAGTGCATGGTTGTGTTCGCACCCCCCTCTGCCCCCTCCATTTCTATGTTTTAACTCATTTTCAGGGTGCTGGGACCATGTCCTTGAGTTCAGTAATGACTGCCACAAAATATTGTTCTTGTTGTGACCAGCCAATCTGAATTGACTAGTCCCCTTTAAATTGAGTATGTCTGGACATCTTAAGTACAGATATCCTTACCTTTTTTACCCCTTCATTCCTGACTAGATTCATTCTTTAAACTCATATTTCTCAAACGTCTGAACAGATTTACATCAAATCACAAATGGCACACTTTCGGAGTAAAGTTCGAACTTTGTCAAATTTGGTGTATTTCTTTTCAGCCTTTTTTTCTGTATCAAAGAGCAAAACTTTCCTAAGGTAATTAATCTTGGAAATCTTGCTTTTGGGACCCCCCTTTTCCTTGGCGCCTGCTCAACATATCAGTACAAAGCTTTCCTTGAAGGAACCGAGGTGGTTAAACATTTTTTTCAGAACGCTTCGTACAGTTGGGACAAAGAGTGACAGTTATTTGCGAAGTAAAAAGCACTCTGTCTATGGAAACTCGGACGCGCTTCTACTGTGTAATATATCTAGACAGAGACATTTGCTAAGAGCGAGCTAGTGTAGTGAAGATTATCTATATACGTACAATGCTAAGTTAGCACAACCGCGTTAGATGTTAGCCATCGTGCCGCTTTTGCTGCTTTTGCACACGACACTGTAGTTACATGTTATTAATTGAGAAATGCTTACTCGACTTTGCTTCACATGAGAACTGTCTGTTGTACACATCCCAAACAGTGAGCAGCGACCTTGGTCTGAACATCGTGTAAAGAAACAGTCTGGGTCGCTAGACGGTGCATGTTGTTGGGTTCATGTTGATCGGCCCACTATTTAGCCATAACACGCATGCAGCTGCAAATACCTGAAAGTCGGGTGCTTTTAATATTGCAGTGTTGCATGTTTTTCATTACATTCGGAAGAAGAGCTTTCCCAGGAGCAGAGTCTAGCTGATCCTGTGATGTGATCTCACTGAGCTGATCTTTACGGTATGGGGTTCCCCATTCAAGCCTAGAGACCTTTTATTAGTCTAATAATAAGAATATTAGTTTATTAGCGAAAGGAAGGTGGCTGATATCCACTGTCATTTTAGTATGATTACTCCTTTCATTTTCTATGGTATTGTAACTATGCTGATGGTTTTGATCTTAATCATTTGTCTGCTTATGTTAACCAAAGTACTGCATCTTAGGACACGAGGTTTATAAAATAAACTCTTTAAACTTAACGGTGTCTCTGTTTATTCTGTTGTGGACTGATATGAGAATAATTACGAACAGGTATTTCTGATTCCTGAGAATACCCTAAGTCGCTTGTTCTGGGTTGTCTATACATTGGGACCGCCGAGATAAACTCGGATAACGAATGGGACACTGATGCTGGTCGGATAAGGGGTTCTGGGTTGTGAGGTGAGTTTTTGGTACACCAAAATTCACTGAGGTCCTGGTTTCCTGTGCATAGTTCTGTGCATAAGCAGAATCCCTGCAACACTAGAGAGGAGGAGATGGAGAGCTATGGATATGGTTAGATGGATATGGGTAGATCAAGAGTTCAACCTATATTCCACAACTGCCACTTTCAGAAATGGTTGGACTGATTCCCAAGCATCTGTATAAAACCTATTGGGGGGTAGAAGGCATTTATGGTCTGGGTGATTATGTTAACTCCATTCTTGTTAATGTTCTTCCTGCTAAAATGTGGGTGCCTTTGCAATTCTATTCAAGCTTCCACTAATATCCGTGAATGTCCTATGATGGAGAAGCAAAGGTTATTTACTTGTCCTAGTTCTCCACCATTGGATGCTCCATTGAATTGAACCCGCACTCCGTTAGAGTAATATTTACTGAATTTATTATTAACTTTTCTTCCACAAGATGCGGAAAGTGCTTTAAACGCTCCAGCATGATCTGCCAGTCAACTGCTCAGATGTTCTCTTGTAGAACAGATGAGCCTGAGGGCTTAAAGGCACACACAGACTTTTCTCCCACTAAAGCTACTTTGCCTGTCTTATCACTTCATTTTACTTTATTTTGTAAAAAGGTTTAAGGACTACTGACTTAAATTGTAACCTTCTATAGTTAAGTGTGCCAGTAGCTCAGCAAAATAATAGTTTTCTGGCTTATGAAAGTGTTTAAGGATTGGGCAAAATATGCACTGTTCATGAATACAGTGAAGGATTTCCAAGATTAAGAACTTGGAGTAACTTTTCTTTCTTTTTTTTCTTTGCTCTCGTCCCAGCTCTCATTGCTGCAGCTCTTTCTCACTGACATCGATCCCTTATATACATTTCCCCAGCAGCTTCCATTGTTACTTATCTTGATCCTCTTTTGGGTTTTTTTTTGTCACTTTTTTTCTTCACTTCCTCTTTTTTGCTACATTGTATAGTCTTTGCATTTGTCATCCTCATTTTTTTCAATTTGCCAATTTTCACGGATGCCATATCCCAATCCTTCATTGCTCTTTCTTCCTGCTTTTCTTTGTTTTTCTACACTTGAATAGTTTTTTTTCTAGTTTTCTCCCTTTACACTTTAGTGCTGCTCTTCCTTTCCTTGCTTTTATTTCATTCCTGCTCCCATCCCTGCTCTTGCTCTGAGTGTGTGTTTTGTAGTTTCTATTCCTATCCTGGCTTCCCTTCCTTCCTCTGTTTCAGTACATGCCCAAATTGCTCTCTTATTTCTTTCCTGTTCCACTTTCTCACTTTGCTCCTTTCTGTCATTAGGACCCCAAGAGCTCCCCTCTGCTTCCTCCGGACCTGCTAAAGAGTCTGGCTGCCTTGGAGGAAGAGGAAGAGCGGGCTTTCTCCCATCCTTCTGATCTTTATCCAGCTTTGCTGGGGCCTCTCGCCTCTCTTCCTGGACGAAGCCTTTTTGTATGTATTCTATATATTACTGCTTCTCCTTGCTTTGACCCTGCCCTGTTTTTGTCTTTCTGGGTGACTGGGATGTGTCTAAGATGTGACTGTTTTGTTCTGTTTTTGATTTTCCCTTTCTCTTGACTGTCTAATAATCCCAGTCTGTTACATTTGTTGGAACTGTATGAATTAATGGACAGGGACACACTAATCCTTTTCAAGCCATCTATTTGTGCATTTGAAAGAATAGTTTGAGACTTCCTGGTTACTGATTCGGTCTTATATTGTAGAGAGCATATAGAGGCCTGCCTGATAATAAAGATGGTGTTCAATATTCTTACAGTAGTAGTAGAATTCATATAACTGTCAGTCTAGAAAAAATAACTGTTTTTTAAAAATGTTCTTGGGAATTGCAAAGGTTACTTAATCACTAAGATGATTCCTGCTGTTGATGTAACTCTGCGCTATCTTAGATGCGGTTGATCATCTCACTCGCATCCACGCTCTGAATTTTCAAATTAAATTCAATTTGTGTCTTTAATGGATTATTCCTTTAACTATCCAAATGAAACTAGTTAATTTACAGCGGTACCTTGAGATCCCAGAAGAACCCTTTCACCTTCTGAGTCCTTCAGGGTTCCATCCTCCTCTCCATCAAGATTCACCAATTCACCAATCTCACAACTCTACTTTGAAATCTCTCCTTTGCAGACATTCTCCTCAACTCCTCAAACACTGCCTTCACCCCATCCAGACCATGATGCCGTGCACGTATCTGAACCTTAACCGCACCAAAACGAAGTTTGTATTATGTGCTGCTGGAGATGCACATGCATTGCTTTCTCCTGTAATTTGTATTGGGCACAAACTTCTGCAAGTTGTTTTTCTTCAAGAATAACAAGAGGAATGACGTGGCAGAGAAGTAAACATTTGTTGGGGCAGTCACCCAGTGGGGCATTGCCAACTCAGTGAGAGTCAAGCATTTACCCCGAGGCATTTCACAAAAGAGGGCTAGAATTTGAGGCAGAGTTGGTAGTAATGTCTTGAGGGCGATACACTTCTAGCATACTTCGCCATCATACACAGCTTAGTGTCTGAGCTCAAGCCAAAATTGCAGCAGCACCTCATTAACGTAACTTTCAGTGGGGAGCAACAAACCCTCCAGTGGGTAGTATGCTTGAGAAAATCAAAAAGGATACAGATACTGCTAAGGCCAAGGGTGCTTTGTACATACCTGTTGTGTCTTTCAAAAGCATCAGATGAGACTGTGCCAATGATGCGACCTTTCTCCAAAGACCGGAATACTGCCAACACTAGTCTTTTCAGGAAGGCCTTACCACCAGACCCTTTGGCAGAGGTGGCTTTTGTGTAAATTGCAGATGCAAGATCCTGAAGGGACACCCCTACTCCAAACAAACTCGATCCCCATTCCCCACCGATCATTCTACACCTATTAGCGGGCGAAAAAGGTTATTCCTCCTACAATGGGAAAAGTAAACCTTAGCCAAATGGGTCCTCTTATTGGTACATCAGGGGTACTTCCTAACACTCCACACCACCAAACAAACATTCTACCTCATTGCCACACAGTGAGTGAAGAATACAGACTATTGGAGATGCTGGTACCCCTCACCAGTGGTGTCATCAAGCCATTGTTCCCTCACCAGTGGGGCCAAGAAGTATAATTCTGTACTTTCCCATTCCCAAAAAGGGTGAAACTCTGGCCTATCCTAGATCTCCAACTTTTGAACCGATAAATCCTGTCCGCACTCTTCAAAATGACCCCTTGCTGGATGTCAGTCGCTGCTCTGCACATGAGATCACAAGGTGACCCTAGACTTCAAGGACACCTGCTACCACATCCCCATCCATCTGGTGCCTCTACCCTGCCTTCACTTTGTGGTAAATGGATAATACCCCCGGTTTAAGTTTCTCCCATTCAACGTCACAACAGCGGCGACATATGCATCCACTGCAGGAGTGCCTAGCGAGGCAGTGGTCACAAGCGGAGGGTCAATGAGAGTTGTAGTGTTGGTAAAGCCTGGGACTCAACACACACTCCTGTGGTGGAATAATAACTTTGTATTGCTGGACTGTCCTTTTTTGACCCACTACTGCATGTGACCTTTACCACTGCCACTTCACTCGTGGGGTGAACATCTCAACCACAAGATTGTACAGGGTACCTGGACGCTACACCAACAGTGTTTTCACATCAATTACCCCAGACGTATAGCAGTGAGGTTGGTTCTCAACACATTTTATAGGGTCATCCAACGCAACAAAGTCCTCATAAAAACTGACATGACTGCAATGTACTATGTCCAAAAGCAGTGGTGGACTTGCCCCAGCTGTCAGCTCTATCCCCAAATATCTGGCATTTGGCTATTCGGAATCTCGTTTAGCTCCTAGCAGAGCATCTGCCATGGTTGGACGACTTTGCGTACCCGTTAAGCAGTATGTATCACACTAGTCCATGAATGAGGGATGACTTCTCAAGTGTTTAAGTGGTACTTTTGACTATGGGGTTCCCCCCACAAATAATCTGTTTAACACCTCTCAAAATGCCACAACTTTGCCTCCATGTACCCACATTGACAGTCCGGGTGCAATATACTATGAATGAACTAGTCAGGGATCTTTGTTTACGCTTTTTCTCAACTCCCCCTCAATCCATAGTGTGGAAAATTAATTGTCTGACCCTTATTCTAGTCACTTTCAACTTGGGGAAGACAGCCATGTCATTCAATGTTTCTAGGGATGTTGGACCATCCACACAAAAAGCTGCCACTTAGACCAGACCTCCTTTTACAGCATTTGGGGCAGCTCAGACATCCAAACCTCAGGGAAATTAATCTAGTCATCTGGCACCTGAGGTTGTAGATGAGTGTATGAAAATCCTTCATGAGCCGCTAATCTCACCATGCACACCTGTTATGCAGCCAATTGGAAAAGGGTTGTTCATTACTGCTTAGAAACACACTAAGACCCACTTGAAGCTTAATTTCAGGATATCCTCTGCTATTTGCTGCATCTTCAGAAATCAGTATTAGTATACAGTTAAATGTCTTACTTTACTTGCAGTAGGAATTTACAAGCAAAACAGTGAGAACATGTGACCCTGATTAGACTTCCGGTTAAGCCTCCATGGAGGGCCTCAAAAGTAATTCCTCCAAAAACTTCCTCATGGCTAGCCCGAAACCTCAGTGTAGTATTAGGAAGACTTGTAATGCCCCTATTTAAACCGCTACACTCTTGTGAGGTACAATTCTGGTCTTGGAACATGGCCTTCGTTGTTTCTGTTTCCTCAATAAGAAGAGGTAATGAGTTGCAGGCATTAACACAGGAGGAACCCTTAATCCATATCCGAAAGGATAGGGTGGTTTTACGAGCAAACAAACTTGACGGCAACAGGGCCTTAATGTGTTTCATAAATACGACTAAATCCATCCACAAAACTAAGCATCTATTAGTTGCTTTTGCAAGCCTCACATTTCTAACAACCGTGACGTAGCCAGATGTATAGTCTGGTGCATTCAGACATGGTATCGTAAAACTAAGGACGCACTACATGCAGTGTCAAGGACACATTGCACTTGTAAGAAGGGGGCTACTATGGCCATCTTGGGTACCATCTCAGTAGCAAACATTTGCAAAGCTGCTACATGGTTAACACAACTTATCTTGTGGATGTTCAAGCTCATCAACAGGCTCTGGTTGACCAAATTGTTTTAAGACCCTTGTTTCAGACATCATCTGCTCGCTACGCACTGCTTTATAGTCTATGCAAATCATGTACATCTACAACAGTACATGCTGCAATCGGAAAAAAGCTACACTGGAACCATCGGTCTGTGGCTTGCAGTGTAGTAGCATCATATGCCGCCTCCTGCCTTCCCAAAAGCGTGCAGTGATTTTAGGCTTTTATCACATTTATTGTAAATACTCACAATGCCAGTGCATATACCTGTACTTCACTGCAATAACGAAACTCACCTGCTGGGGGGAAAATAATCTGAGGTGGAGTTGTTATCCTGATGCATTTTGGGTTATGGGAGGAGTCAAATGATACCTTGAGACCGACGACTTAGTTGTAGAAAAAAACAACTTGCGAACATCTGCACTCAAAGCTAGAGTGCGGGAGTATGCATAGCATGTGAATCTTCAGCTACTAGGGACTACAAACGGATGGTTACGGGTTAAGTAATATTTACCTTCTCCTATTCACCAAAACAAGAAACAACTAACATTTCAAGAACATGAAGCAGAGCATAGTTAATCCATAACTTTCACCTAGTTCCAAGTCACTTGTCACAACCTTATCCGCAGGGAACATATTGCCATGAAAGCCAGATGGCCTGGTACCACCTCTCTCTACTGAATGAAGTGAATACATTTTTCCAAGAAAGCAACTGCAGAACTGCTGTTTATGCTACTTAACTCTCATGTGGGTGGTAGTAATGCCCTGCTGCAAGGCCTCCCAGACACCAAGCGGGCTAATTTTAATGGCATCCTACACACAGCATCTGAATATCGAGCACACCCTTATTGAGTTAATAAAGTATTATAACAAACAATTGGATGGTAGAAGTGCTTAAATTATTTATCCCAGTCCATCAGTTTTTGCCCATTATGCCAGTCTAGACGCTCTAACACCCCTTCCTCTTAAGTCAGGTAGTCGAAGAAGCACAAGAAAAAAAAGTTAAAGCTGTCAGCAAGTTCTCTGTTCAAACGTTGTACTTTTAGGCCCTGTTCCCACACTTCTGTGGAGCCAGCATCAGGGCCCGCTCATCAATACCCTGAGTTCCCTGGAGCAATACCCACTCAATTAAGAATTTTGACACCATGCATGCCAGCTTTAGACCACTGACTCTCTCTGACGCGCCTTCGTTCCCCCACAGACCAATGAGGTGCTTCGGCTGAATTAACATTGGTGGGTCTGCCCCAGCACCAGCTGGGCTCTCTGGTTCCAACCCCAGATGCAGAACCATGCCGCCACAGATGCCTTTTTCCACCCTGGCCCCCTTCCTCGCAGCACCACTTGTGCTGCTCAACAACGAGCCTATCATCATCACCGACTCTGATCTGGCGCCCTTCAACATCCTTGTTGGGGAGTGCCCAGGTCCTCCCACCGCTTGATAGTACTTTCCTCCTTGATGGGGGAGATGCGTAGGAAGGGTTTGGTGCTGTGGAGGAAGGGTTTGGTGCTGTGGAGGAGTTCCCTGATCCTGCTGAAAACTGGTACGAGGAGTTGGGTGATGCTAGTGGTTTGGACACTTCCCAGACTCTGGCTTGCTTTCCCCTCTGTGCTCAGTCTTGGAGGAAGGCGCATCCTTCGCCACCGCAATGCGCAGGGCAATGTAGGTCCTGGGCCTGCAGCTGCTAGCAGTCGAGTTCAAGACCAACATCTTGACTGAGGTGCTTTACCCAGGAGTGGTTTCAACTGAGCCCTTGCTCCCCTTCAGTGAAGCCCTTACCGACGTCCTCCGACGTTCACAAATTAAATGAGCATTGTCAAAGTCAAAAGGTCAGCAGGCAAAGCCAAAACTATTATCTGTGCAAGTGCTTGTTCACATTTTGAGGATCGCAGTGTTGAAATGTTCAGAGCGTTTGCCATACAGCTCCCATTACACACTTTGCCCTGACAGCTCTCCGGATCCTATCTCTTCACATCGGGCTTCTTCAACTTACTTTTGTACATCTCAATCCTGCCTGTGTACAGGACGTTATCGACATGTAGTTTTACTAGTTTGGGAATCACCTCGCTCTACTGCCTCAGATATAAGATGTAATCGGAGTGGCAACACTTTCTAGATTTTTGTGTGGTGAAGAAGGGTTTTCCTCTGGTGCTGTTACTTCATCTGCAGATATTTGTGTAATTGCTTTGTTCGCCTAGAGGGTATCTGGGCGACTGAATCCTATCTTGCTTTGCACTTCATTGTGTGCAAATTGCTTTCTTGTCCTTGATTCGTATTGTTCTTTTGCTTTAGTTGTAGTCTTTTTGCTTTACTTCCACACTGCTACCCTTTCTTAGAAAATCACTCCAGCTGTGTCCACTTCAGGGCTGCCTGTGTTTGCTTCCTGAAACACAACCTTTCTTAGGTTCCTTTTGTGCAGATATCCTCTTAGTTTATTGGGGTTTTCCCAAGGACTTATTCTGCCCTTTAACTTCAAATTTCCTCCCAAATGTTAATAGCATTTTTTTCTCCATTGGGGATTTTAATATTTTAAACATATGTGACCCTCCCAGTCGGTGCTCAAATGTGCCACTGTTGCATATCTGATGAAAGGACGTTTCGGCTTCCGTAGCGCTCGTAACTAGCACTGCGATGTTAGGCGATGGTAGTAACAGTCCCTTGATGATTGACTTGCAGACTATTGCTGATTGTAATGTATCAGGCCTTCAGATATTGTAATGCCCACTTTCAGTATGTATGTGAGATTTATTGAAAACGTTTGGCACGTGTATGCTCATCATTGTGAAGCTTCCCTGTTTTTTTCCCTGAAAAACTTACTATTGTGAAGCTCTGCAATTAAACATGTTTTCACTGTATTAAGGTTCCTTTAACAAGAAAACTTCGACATTCATAATCCAAACTATGCCTTTTATGATCTACTCAGGTTATTTTTGTGACCAGCTTTAATTCAGCATCTTTGTGTTATTAGATTTCTTATTTTCATTCATTTGTACAGTTTGCGTTAATGTATGATGGACCATTGCCAAGTGTTATGGTGCAAACCAAACAGTCATTAATACGTGATCTATAGCTTCATTTTCAATTACTTGTCAAACATTTATACTACTCCCGGACATGTGTTCAAAATCAGTTTTGCTATGCTAATAAGCACAGCCTACATAACAGCCCTTGTTAAATCAGTGTCTCCGTAATGTACAAAAGCAGTTTTTGGGAGAAAACAGACCAGGTCTACTTTTAAGTGCATTCTTTCCTACAAGTGGGTAAAGAATGCATGAGACCTGTAACTTGAACTGTCACTTTATAAGACTTAGTTAGGGTTTTACGAATGCAAAAAGTCTCTTTTGCTTAATAGCACAATGCAAGTCATTTGAACTCTTGGGATCTCCGAATAACAATGTCAGCCTTACCGAGTCGGCCATGTGGTATGCCTTCATCATTTATAGGTTATATGGGTGTTGTATTGAAGGGCAGTTCTAGGAGGAAGAGGCAGAGTAAACCACGTCTTGGTGAGTGCAGAGGGCAGTTTAGACAGCCAAGCAATTTGGCTATCCCTTTAGCAGAGTGGCTTATGCACCTTGCTGTTGTCCTACATTTGTTATGCTGCATTGTCACACATATATTCAGTTTGCTACAAGGCTATTCGGCAGGCAATGCTACAGCATGTTATTCGAAGTAGGTTTATCACTTAGATTGCTGTTTTGACTGTTAATTACAAAGTGAACATTTATTTGGATATCTCACATTGTATTGGTATGTGCTTTTTAATCAGTTTAATAGTGGAGTGTGGCAAAATAGGTTGTTTTGTGTGCTGCAAAAGCCTTCCTTGACCGGATTCCCAAAGTTTTGCTCTGGGCTTGGAAATACTGTTCTATAAGTGGCAAAAAAAAAATCATTGAGGAATTGTATCAGACTTGAGTCAATCGTACGCTTACATTGGTTGTCCTCCCACCCCACTGCAAAATTGCATCTTTAAAAGACCATTTACTTTAACACCTAGTTCCCTTTTGTTGCTATACTGGTTTCATTAATTTGACTGCCAAATTGCATAACCTTTTCTTTCCTTCAATGGTCTATTGCCATTATTTGTTAGGTGTTTTTTCATATAGTTCTAACATGTCACTTTGGCCTGTGACGCTACATTGTTATTTTCACATGGTGGACTACTTGTGCTAGATTTCTGTTTTGTAAAGTGTTTCTGAGACAACAGAGTTTCACTTGGCTCCCACCTGTGGCTTAGTCTTTAAGACTGACTAAAATGCACAGGCGTCTAATCACCATAGACTTATAAGCACCCCTAGTAACTGTGTCCCCTTTCCTTTCTGCTCCATGGAAAAGTCGCTGCTGGAGAAACCTTCGGAACTGATCCAACCTTCTTTCCTGTCTCTCACAGGCTTCTCGCTTAACCAGGTACAAACATTCATACACAGCTCTTGGGATCTGTGGCACATCTAACTTTACCCTTAAATATGGTTTGTTCTTTGGGAAGGGGGTTAGTGTGTGCTTTCAAAGAATGTGTTCTTTACTCTTACTTTGAATGGTTTTGGGAAGGTGGCATTGTAATTATGGCCTTCGACCAGCAGCTCCCTTGTATGACTAAGGACTCGCAGGCACACAAGATCATGCAGTATGCTGTCTTCAGCAAGTCACATTTCTTGGGTGTCATCTACGTAAGTGTCAAAACAGACAGTTCATCTATATGTTTAGAGAAATTCCACTTTGCAGGAATGCTGAAATATGACCAAAGAGATTATTTAGATAAACACATTTTGTATGCGACCTATTCTTTTCTTCTACTTACAAAAAAAAGTAAATGAAACACCTAAAAAAAAAAACATGAATGCACATATTCTGGGGTTGAATTTGTTGCCTTTCAAATGCACATAGTTAAGAGTCCGCAGCAAAGGGATTTAAAGCCATAGAACTATAGCATTGTGGATGGATGAAACTATTTTGCAGAATTTGAATTTGGCGAAATCTGCTTTTTTTAAAATATGTGGAGTGATTGATATTGGGCTAAATCTACCCAGATTTGCTCAACAGTTGAACCTGAGAAAGGGGCAGATTTTGCGGAATTGGACTATTCCATGAACCACCCTCAATTCGGGACAGTTCTCAAGAATTGTGTGGTGCTCACTGGCCCTAATTTTTTTTGGGGGGGGAGGGGAGGCAGTGAGCACCACAGGAACTACCTGAAATTGCCCAAGCGGGTTAGTTCTCAGGCCTTTTTTCTACAACAGTAGGCAGAATTACATAGAATAGGATTTAACTGGAATTTGCTTCCCCATGCCATGGATTTAAGTATTTTGCCCACAAACTAAATATTGATGTAAGCCAGCTAAGGTTTTCAGGCCATCAGATCTCCTAGGCTTGCAACTTTTATATTCTTGTAATTTAATATCCTATTTTGTCACTACAATTGTCTGCATATAGTTATCTTTAAATCTGTGCATTGTCTAAGGTCTCTTTTAATTACACGCAACCATTACATGTCCAAAAATTCACCAAATGCGTTAAAAAAAAATATCATTTTATTGAAAATACCAACGGCATTGCAGTAGAGAAACACAATACACTAAACCTCTACAATACACATATAGCAAACTTCAATTTCACATTGCAAGACATTATCATAACTTGGACTTAAGAAGATAGGTCCAACTCATCTGTTTGTATCGTGGGTGCTTCACATATGTCTTCTCGACAGGCTTTCCAGGCGCCCCAAATTGAGGACCATATTTTGGGACATCCCCGGGCAGTGTATACAGTCTTTTCCCTGAACATGCACCAGTCAATATTTTGTTTCCATTTTGACAATGTAGGTGGTTTGGCAGACCCCCAGTTTTGTGCAATGTCCCTTTTTGCCGCTGAAAGACCCAAGGTCACCCAGGTTTTTTCGGAGGTGGTAAGGTCTGTGGGCTCCCATATGTTGAGGAGGCAACGTTTAGCCTCGGGGCGTACATTTTTGTTGAGGACCGCTCTAAAGGTCCGATGTATCTTTTGCCAAAACCTTTGGACATGATTGCATTCCCAAAGGATGTGCATATACGTGCCTGTCAGTCCGCACCCTCTACCACACCGGGGGGGACCCTACCGCCTCCAGCCACTCATCTATTTCTAGGCCATCTGCCTCCCAGTGTTCCCTAAGTTTCTCTAGGGGGTCAGAGGTGTTGTGCAGTAGTTTCTTATAGGTAAGGGAGACTGCTTTCTCAGGCAAGTATCCATCCAGTAGCCTATCCTCTAGTGGGGAGGAGTCGGGGAGTGAGGTGCCCTTTGGTATGGCTGCGTAAAGAGCATGGCGGATCTGCGTGTATCGGAAGAATTCAGTGTCTGCCATTTCATATTGTCGCTGAAACGCTGAAAACGGTACTACCTCTCCCTTGGACCAGAGATCACCTACGCGTGATATGTCAATTAGGTCCCATTTATCAAAACCTTTGGAAGACCTCAGCCGACCCAGTTGTTACGAGTCCCATAGAGGGGTGGCAAGAGTTAGCCTATCCCTCCCACCCAAACGTTTCTGGACGTCATGCCACATCCTTACCTCATGATTGGTTGGGCCAGTGAGCGGTAATTTGGTCTTGGGGGAGTACAATGCTACATTGAAGTTCCCACCCGGCAGGAGCCATCTATCCATGGCGTATCCCGGATCTTTGGGGTTGCAGTATGTGGCCTGATTAATGGCTGCAAGTTGGGCAGCCCAGTAGTATTTCTTAATATATGGAAGGCTTATGCCACAGTCATACCAGTTGAGTACTAATTTCTTATGCGCTATGCAAGGTCTCCTGTTCCAGATCAGCTCCCGTTGCAAACCCTCTATTTCCCTAAAATAACTGGCTGGCACGAGATCAGGAGCATTTTGCAATGTGTACAGAAAACGGGGTAGAGACATCATTTTACATAAAGCTGCCCATCCAAGGAGAGAGGGGCAGCGCCCCCCAAGCGGCAACGTCCCGCTGCAGTCTCTGTAGAGGTGGGCGCAGGTTTCTAGCATAGTGCAGTTTAGGGTCAGCAGTAACAAAGATACCCAGATAACAAATTCACTGTCTGCGGTCTGTATGGGGCAATCGTCAAATGATCGGGAGGGGGCTCCTTTAAGCACATACATTATTGATTTATCCCAATTAATCGAGAAACCGGAGTGTCGCCTGGATACTGTGAAAATATATAGGACACTCCTGAGCGACCTACGGGGGCAGGCCAAAAAAAAGTATATCATCTGCATGTAGCGAGATGCGATCCTCCCAATCCATTGACCATTTCAGTCCTCGGATAACTGGGTCTTGCCGGATCCAGGCCGCCAGAGGTTCGAGGGAGAGAACAAATAATGGTGACAGCGGACACCCTTGTCGGGTACTGCGGCTCAGTTCGAAGGCCCCAGAGCGTTTATTGTTATTACTACTTGTGCCTGTGGTGTCACATACAGCAGCCTAATCCAGGACACAAAAGCAGGCCCGAAGCCCAGTTTCTCAAGCACCGCCATAAGATAGGGCCATTCTACGGTATCAAAGGATATCGAAGCATCTAGGGACCGTATGATGGCGTCTTTTTGGATCGTGGCAGCCCTACCCAAGACCCCTTATACTCGCTGCAAATTGAGGGCTGTATTTCGCTGAGGCATGAAGCCTGATTGATCAGCATGCACCAAGCTATTTATGACCTTAACAAGTCTAGTTGCCAGTAACTTGACGAGGATTTTGGGTTCCGCGTTTAGAAGAGAGATTGGTCTGTACGCGGAGCACAGATCCCTAGGTTTGCCTTCTTTATGGATAACTACCAGAGAGGCCAGATGTTGATCTGGCAGGAGTGTGCCCACCTCTCTACATTGCCTTCTAGTGCGGGGAGAGCAGGTCCGGGCATAGCTTATATAATTCGATGGGGAGCCCATTGGGACCCATGGCCTTCCCTGGTTTAAGACTCCGAATGGCTTGCACTATCTCTTCAGTCGTTCTATTACTGTCTAGGTACAACTTGTCGTCAGGGGATAGCGCAGGTAGTCTGATATCTCGCAGGAGGGCTCTAGAGTCCTCCTCCTCCAGGGGCGATATGGATTTGTATATTGTACTGAAGTGTTCTGCAAACGCTTCTGTTATTGCCATGGGGTCACTAATCGTGTTACCGCCCTCGATAGTCAATTCGGGGACTAGTCTATTGGCTCTCTTTCTTGTCAAGCCAGGCAATCAATTTGCCTGCCTTATCCGCCCAGTCGTAGATTCTACCATCTCTTTCTGCGCCCCATTCCCTGGCTTTATCTGTTGCTATGTGCTTGTATTCTTCCCTCTTGAGGTGCAGCGTGTCTGGAGATGGATCCTCCGCTGCAAGCCTCTCAAGGTCCAAAATGTCAGACTCCATTTTCTCCAGCTCTTTGTGTTTCTCTTTCTTGGTTCCAGCTATGAGGGATATGGCACTACCCCAAACAACCGATTTAACAGTCTCCCACAGTATCTGTGGGGACTCGACTGAGTCCTGGTTCTCCTGGAAGTACAGCCGGATAGATTTTAGGAGTGCTTTTTTTGCCCACGGATTATGCAGATACCACGGGTTAATTGGCGTGATTCTATCTGTCTGTATTTCTCTCACCTACACCCACAAGGGGGAGTGGTCCGAGATGCCCCTAGCTAGGTGTTTGGCCTCTCGGATGCAAGACGTTTGTGTAGCATGGGTAAGTACATAGTAAATGCGGGAGAAACTCTTGTGTGCTCCCGAAAAAAATGTGTATTGTGTGCTGGTAGGGTGGAATTCCCTCCACGCGTCTGTAAGCCCCAGGGAGTCGAGAAAGTCAGGCAATCAGCGGTTCGACATATTTAGATCTCTTGGAGGGTACTGATCCATGGATCCAGAAACCACAGCGTTTAAGTCCCCACCCACCAGGAGGAGACCTTCAGGGAGTACCAAGAGAAGCGTGCCTAGGTCAGTGAATGTCGAGTGTTGGAGACCGGGGGGAACGTATGCTGAAATTAGATTAAGGGTGTGTCCCTCCCATCTCCCCGTGATAGCCACATATATGCCCCCGTCATCAGTACGTGTGTTGTGGAGTAAAGGGACATGTGTTTTTCAGGAGGATACCCACCCCTCGTTAGCTTGTGTTAAAGCCAGCATGGGCGACCATCTTATAGCCCCATCGATTGAGGGCTCTACTGGTGGTCCCCTTTAAGTGGGTCTCTTGGAGAAACACTACGTCAGAGGAGTGACGCTTGAGATATTGTAGGGCCAGTGTTCGCTTTAGCCTATCTCCGAGTCCATTTACATTCCAGCTAAGGAGCTTTAACTGCGCAGGCGTGTGTGATTATTAGTTGTGTATCATGTGCAAAATATCCAGCCGTCTCACCTCAAATATCAACCAATTAAACTGAATTAGAAAAAACTTTCAAACTCCTCCCACCCCACCCCCCAATCCCAAGTCCCCCCTCCCTACTACCCTACATTTTCAGCTCCAAACTGCTCAAATTTAGTAACTGTGCAGAGTGCCTGTCACCCAACCTACAAACCATAAAAGAAGGAAATTATGGGGAGCAATCGCCCCCGCAGCTCGCACAAAAGAAAGGTCCAAGTTGTGTCCTCAACTAGGTCACCCCAGTGCCCAATGTTACTCAGTGGAAGCACCTCCCAATCAGAGTGTAAGGGAAGATTTCAGTCCTCGGTGTCCCACCAATGTCTCTCACCTCCAGCCGGAGTAAATATCCGCGAAGCGTCTTACCAGGTCTAGAAGTGCTGCCTCTCACCAATCAGTACATTGAGGCTTCGCAATCAGCATTATGGTCTCTCGCATCCCGCCAGCCGTCCAGCCAGTCCCTTGCTTCCTCCGGGCATTCAAAGAACCAGGCCTTCCCGTTGGATTCCACCCGTAGGCGAGCACGAAAGGTCGAGTACTTTATGCCCTAGTCTCGGAGCTGCCTCTTGACTGCGAGGAAGGAACGTCTGAGATTCTGCACATTTTGGGTGAAGTCCGGAAAAAAGGAAATCGTGGAGTTATCATATTTGAGTGGCGGGGCAACTGTGGTGCTCTGCAAGATTACATCGTGGTCCCTGAAGTTCAGCAGACGAGCCAGGATTAGTCGTGGAGGTGCCCCCAGTTTTGGTCTTCCACCTGGTACTCTGTTGGCCCTCTCGACCACAAATAAACGCGACAGGCCTTTGGGACAGAGGTGTTTCGTGATGAAGTCCTCAACAAATAGATCCGCCGCTTGTCCTTCTGAATTTTCAGGCACCCCAATAATTCTCACGGTGTTTCGTCTGGAGCGCCCTTCGAAATCGTCTAGCTTGTCTTCTGCTTGCTTCTTGAAGGCTCGTAGGTCTCGGAGTTCGGTTTGGAGCTGTGAGACATCGTCCGCAAGACTAGACGAGGTGACCTCAAGCTGCTTTACCTTGTCGCTCATCTTGGAGAGGTCTGCCCTGATGAGGGTTATTTCCACCGTTATGACGTCTGCGCGTTGTTCCATTGAAGTTCGCACTCCCGCAATGGTGTCCATTACGTCTTTCAGAGTGTGTTCAGGAGGTGCACTCCCTGCCTCGATGTTCGGTTTCTCCTTCACTGTCGGATCTGGGGAGTTTGCTTTGTGGTAGGTGAAGCGGTCCAGTCTGTTCTGTGGCCCTTTAGTGTTGGACATCGTGCTGGGTTTCCGGTAATGCCCACTGTGCTGGGTGCCCCCCGCTGACCACACTATACTGCCCAGGTCACCAGTGGCGTCCAGCATAGACCGCCACAAGGAGGTAGAATGGTTATTTAGAGATCGCCCAAGATGTGGAGGCGGCCCAGCTGTGTTAGGTGGGCCCCCCAGCTGTGTTAGGTGGGGCCCCCCAGCTAGAACCTGCTCCGGAGCCAAGCGCCTTGTAAATCAGCAAATCACCGTTATTGCAGGCGTTTCAGACGTTGTGAGAAGCCCCAAGTCGCTGCCGTCAATGTTTGGTTGTCCCTGAGATGTGGAGCTTGCTAAGGGGGCAATCCGATATTGAGCAATGTGCTGAGCACGCGCCCCTGCGAAGGGCGTCTCCGGCTATAATGGCGGCCGCTCTCTGCAAAATTGCGAAGAGGGCCGAGGTGGATTAGTACCAGAGCTAGGCGAGGGGAGGCGGCAGGGGAGGGGGGGATGATCCCGCACCACTCACCGCGTGCCGCCGGATCGAGAAGTCTCTCGCCGGCCTCTTGGTTAGTCGCGTGCGTTCTACGGTCTATCTCACCGGTGCGGCCCCAGCTCCCGTCACCACAGTCTCCGGCTCTCCGTGCAGCGCAGGCCTCTGCTTCGGCGATCCGCTTCGGAGCTCTCCTTGCACTCCAGCTTCGGGGGCTTCTGTTCATGGGTGTCCCAGCCCCGAGGAGCGGATATCGGTGTCAGGATTTTAAAGAATGTGGCCGAAGCTGCGTGAGCTAAACCTCTACGTGGCCATCACGGACAAGCGCGTAGCCATGTACCCCACCCCCCCCCCCCCTGCCCCCCAATGCGTATTTCTTGACAGTTGTCTACCCCTACCTCCCACCACCACCACCACCACCAGTGGTGGTTTTAGAAATGACCTCCTTGCTCTTCAGGTGATTACAAGCATGCCACACTAAATTGTGAGGACGGTAATGGCACATGTTCCATTTTGGCCCAGTTATTTCCCTTTATTAGTTGTTGGTAATCATGCCTCCTTGATTACTGGGCTAATAAGGCCACATATGCACTTATGAATGAGCCCACACATAAGGTGCAAGTACATATTTCCCTTTCAGATATGGCTCACTTTCATTTATATCTTTGATTACTATCCATTGTGTTTTGGTGCCGGAGGGGTTACTTAAGATGTCACCTTCGGGGGGGGGCGTGGCCGAGCTGCAAGATGACCGCTCGTTAGTGTGGCTCTGCCGACCGGGTTCCATATCCAACATAAATCCGTAACATTTCCATGCATCCGTAGCCCAAAAACAGCCTGATTTAAGCAACGGCGATCCGGAGAAAACGGCGGCGAGGATGGAGAACGAGGCCCCAGCTGATATAGACAAAATGGCGCAGACTGTGTGAAGGCGAGAAGTAGGCGCACTCACTGAGACTGTGGGGTGGGCGTTCATCGATGCTACAGGAGTGTCCCCTGCACGCCTGCGGGGGCTGGCATGGCAGCCCAGCAGACCGGATGAGGACCGCGGCTGCCGGCAAACTCAGCAAACTACACCCAGGTGCGTGACTGCTGCGGGGCCTGCCTGACGTTCCTGGCGTTCCCTTAGACGACAGCGCTGACGCGCGGTGGGGCGGGAGTGAGGGCTCCGGAGGACACAGCACGAATGACCCCCTCTCCTTCCCCCCCTCTACACCGGGAGTTTGTCTGTAGACTGCGGGGCGGATACGGTGCCGGGTGGCTGTCGGCGGCCCCCGTAAGGTGAATGTACTGGAGGAGCAGGCTCGCTCCGTCAACACGCCTGCATCTGAGCAACACGCTAGGGGAGACCGAAGGCTGGATCGTGTGCAGCGGAGGCCCGGGCAGACACGAGCAGAGCAGTTCACCGGCCCCGCAGATGACGTGAAGGAAGGTAGGGGCCCAGGACAGACCCACTAGAAAGTGAACACAGCTATGGGCCAGGCGAATAAGAGGCACCCACAAGACTGCACAATCGCCACCAATGTATGCCCCCCCCCCCCCACGGTGTGAGTAACACTGCTGCCATACACTGAAGGACTAGTGGGGGGGCAGCCAGACGTGATCGTGCGTGAATCTAGTGGCAAGGAGGGCCGCGATTGCGAACCTGACAAGTGTGCACATCAGTCACTAAATAAAACAAGAGGGGTGTTAATGTGCTGAGAAATTTCCTGGCCATCAAAGCGGACACCCCAGACAGCGCAAAGTAAACGCTGCATGAGAAGTGCGCCACCCCACTCGCACGCCTCCGCCACTAAGGAACTGAAGATTGCACCAGCAACACCGCTGTTCATTCAACATTGCAGCCCACGATGTGAGCCTGCAACCCCACGCTCATAGCACAAGCCAAGGACACAGACACCATAGCAGCTCTAGAATTTCTACGCCCACCGCAACTGCGCAGGACGACGGCTAGCGCATGATTACCCCCCCCCCCCGTGCATCGCGGTGCCCCCATGATACACGCAAAGTCGTTGCTCTATAAACATCCGCTAATAGGTAGAAGCCAAAACTGCACTCTGGCGTAGAGGCCCATCTTTGAACGACTCGAGTGCGAGGTGCCCTCGCCGTGTATTTACACACTGTAGACAAGCGCTACAGGAGGAGGGCAACGACGGGGAAAACAGACAACAAACAGGCTAAAATCACTTTTGAGAAACAAGCATCCAGAATGCAAGACATCGACCTGACGCAGATCACTGTGGTGCCTGAAACAGCTGGAACCGGAGCAAGAGGATGACATCAAAACCATGCTTCGCAAAGTGAAGGGCAGACTCAGGGCGATAGACGCCAAACTGGACTCCCTGGTAATACGGATGAACCAGGTCTCGCAGAGAGTAGACCAGCATGAGGATAAGCTAGACTCTTTAGAAACTAGAGTCTCAGACTCGGATGACAGACAAGTGGAGATGCAGGAGCACCTTCTCAGAATGGATAAAGTGTTGGATGTCATCAAGGCACGCAACAAAGACCTTGAAGCCAGATCGAGGAGAAACAATGTCCGAATTACAGGAATACCGAAGTCCACCAATATACCCAACATGGAATAATTCGTGGAGCGTCTCCTGCTGGATCTATTCGACCCTGATCTGTCACCGATGTTCCTTGTGGAGCGCGCACACCGGACACTGGGATCACGATCTTCTCCCGGCACTCCACCCAGGACAATACTGGCTCGCCTGGTCAATTACAGAGACAGACACCATTCTGAGAGTAGCTAGAGAAAAAGGAGTATTGAGACACCAAGGAAATAGCATTGTGCTCTACCCTCTACCCTGATTTCACCCAAGCGGTGCAAGCAGCAAGGAGTGAATTTAAACCAGCGAAAAAGTTATTCCAAAAAACTGGAACCAAATGCTCTACCCGGTAAGCTGAGAGTGCAGACTGGGGGCAAGCCCATGCTATTCACTGAAGCCAGTGTGGCACTGAAGTTCGCCAAACAGACGGCTAGAAAACACCAACACAAAGACGCCGAGACTGCAGGATCCCCAGGCGGCCAACTAAGTGATAATGACTGAGGGCAAGGTTAGAGAAAGGGTGGCCTCGGGCTACTTGGTGTACAACTCGAAGTGGCACGTTAAGAGGTGCAGTAAGAGAATTGTATTTTAATTGGAAACTCAGGTTTGCTTTGCAATTTTCGTATAGTTGTTATAAAGCTCGGCCACCCCTTAGCCGAGGCAATGGGGCGGTATGCCGGCTAACCCATGCCGCCACGGGATGATTCCCATTGACTCGATGTTTCACGGGTCACAGTTTGCAATGGGTGGGTTATTGAGGGATACACGACTTGTTTGGGGGGTTGGTGTGGGAGGGGTGCAGCACAGGGTGGTTTTTGTTCAAACTATGGCAACTGCTATATGTTTTAGATCTGTCTTAACGGATTGACAAGACCGGCAACACAATACACATACAAATCACACACGGGAAAGCTCGGAAAAACACACTGACCGATATTAGGGAAGCGGGCATTGGCGTTAGGACACTCGGAGGGTGGGATTTCTCTATGCATGTGAAACTGCGACACCATGCTTCTGAATGTCCAAATTAACATGTATCACCTGGAATATCCGCTGTCTCAATGATCACCGGAAGGCGAAACTGGTACAGGCATATTTAATCAGACATGCAACAGACATATGTCTCCTACAAGAGACACACCTGAAGGACATTGCTCGGGCGAGGCTGACCCTTAGCAGATGGGGAGAGGTGCACACCTCAAGCTACTCAAGTTATTTGCGTGGGGTGACTATACTGATCAGAAAAGGTGTACCATGGCAGACGACCAAAACGTTAACGGACCCTGAAGGCCGATAACTTACATTACGAGGACTATTCTACAATCAACACTAAGCTAACACTTATGGGCCTAACACAGATGACCCCACTTTTTCCCAAAATGTGTGGCACTAAATACAATCACTGGGTAATGCAGCACTACTCTGGGGGGGGTATTTCAACATTGTTCTGTCGCTCTTGGACGACAGAGAGGGGGCATCTCGTACGCACCACCCACGGGCCGCTGCGACTGTACAGGGAATAATACAAGACCACCACTTAGTTGACATGGTGCGCGCTACACCCCATGGGTTGTGAATGCACTTGCATAACGCAGCAGTATCACGCGTGGTCCAGATTAGACTTTTAGTTGTTGACTAAAGATCTACATACATGGGTCACTGATGCTACACATCAAGCTTGCACACTCAGATCATGCACCAGTGACACTGACCCTTTCGGTACTGCTGCCATATAGGCAGCCATTCGCGTGGAGGCCTGAGAACACACATTGAGGAATATTGCGACGCAACACTGGTTCAGTGGACACAATGGGAACACTGTGGGAGGCGTTCAAAGTAGTGGTGAAAGGCCTTTGCATAGCCGGATAGTCTGAAGTGCTCCGCGACATTCGGGGGCACCTGAGCAGAGTGGAAGCAGAGATAGACACTAGAGACTCAATACTTTGCCCACTTCCACGACCCTTGCTGATGTCCGCGCCAAACTGACGGTGTATTAGGAAACAGCCGACCGTGAAACCAAATTTCTACAAAAGCATGTGCAGGTGCTTCGCTACGGGGAGGGGGACAGGTCAGGGAAAACCCTCGCAAACATGCTCTGGAACCACAGAGGGTCCACATTTGTCACTGAACTGATCACACCGGGAAGGCTCCACGGTGCACTCCCCGTCTGATCGCCTTGCCACAATGAAAGATTTTTATGGAATACTATATACCTCCCATTCAAGCCCACCGAGCGAGGTCCTGAAGGACTACTTTGACTCGGTGGAACTACTCTGGTTTGGCAGGATACATCGAGAGTATATGGACATCCCCTTCACTGTAGAAGATGTGCGTCGAGTGATAGGTAGTATGCCAGCTGACAAGGCACCTGGGGCAGATGGCCTAACGGCTAAATTTTACAAAGAATACTCCGATATCCTGGCACCACGGCTCTTGGACGTCTACCGGGAAGCCATGGAAACAGGTATTTTACCCAACTCCATGCGCACAGCTATAATTATCACCATATTTAAACTGCGCACAGTGCGATTCCTATCGGCCACTCTCGCTGATAAACCTGGGCGCAAAGATCTTTGCTAAACTGCTGGCTGGCCGCCTCCAGCCGCTGCTGCCCCTGATAGTCAGACCGGATCAATCCGGTTTCATACCGGGGAGATCCACCTCTCACAATTTACAAACCCTGTTCGCTCTTCTCCACTACCTCGCCCCCCACGTGTCTGCGCACTCTTGGACGCCACCAAGGCGTTCGATTCTCTGGAATGGGAGTTCCTCTTCCCACTTTTACACAGACTGGGCATGAGTCTGTTTATTAAGCGGATACAGCTGCTCTATACCATGCCAACAGAGCGATTGCGAGTCAACGGCCTGGTCTCAGACCCGATATCTATTACAAGGGGAACCAGACAGGGGTGCCCCCTGTCACCATTATTATTTGCAATAGCCACTGAACCATTGGCGGCCAGGATACGCTAGCTCCACACTAACAGGGTTCACTACACGGGCACTCACTGTGTCAGTGTACGCAGATGATATCACCTTATACATGGTAAATCCCCAGGGCAACTTCTCGCCCCTGACGCGCTACGGTGGGCTGTCGGGAGTCTAAGTGAACTGGAGCAAATCCGTTTGACAGCTGTGACAAACCCCTTCACCACAGAGTACCCCATAGACTGGGCGACTGGGCTGACACGATATCTGGGCATTTGGATAAGCAATGACCTGCAAGAACTTTGGACGACAAACTATGGTAGGGTGGTAGACTGGATTGAGGACAGAGTGTGGAGATGGAAGACTTTCCCTCTCTAATAGGTTGCATAGCATTGGCCAAAATGATTATCCTGCCAAAGTTGCTATATTTGTTCGTAAATGTCCCTATCCCTTTTACAGCGCACTTCTTTAAAACACTCCGTTCTTTAATGATTGAGCTGTTTTGGGTGGGGAAACAGCCCAGAATCTCATGGGAGACGCTAACACTACCACAGTCGCAGGGCGGACTGGCAGCCCTAGACTTTGCCCTTTATGCACACTGCACGCAGGCTCAGTTCTCACACTATTGGGTGCACCCCACCCCATTTCAACCTCACGTAGCGGTCGAGCTGGACAAAGCTGCACCCCTCCCCCTTAACACGGCCATTTATAAAACATTCAAGCGCCCTCGCAACGAAGTGGACCCTGTCGAGGCAATGCGGTGGGCCTGGGGAGGCCTCTGCAGGCGTGCCAATATAGACATACTTTATGCTTCCTCGATGCCTTTGGCAGAAAACCCACTAATTCCACTACTGATGGACAGTAAAGCACGGTAGCGAGCTCAGGTACACCACATACTGACTGGACAAGACCTATATCCTGGGGATCATTTTCTCACACTGCAGTTCTCGGCCCTGGAAAATGTACTCCCTGTAGAATCTGGACGCAAACTGATCACACGACTCTACACGATCACACAGAGGGAACACCTGATCATCCTGCCTGCGGCTCGCGTGGCGTGGGAGGCCGATCTAGACTAGACCATAACCGACGAGCAATGGGACTTTAGCTGTAAACAATTACAACATATGACTCCAAATTACCGGCTCAGACTAATAAATTTTAAATACATACATCGACTCTATAGAACTCCCCTGCAACTGAAGCGGATGGGTTTGCGCACGGACGACAGTTGCTGGAGATGTGGGGCGTCCCCAGCGTCAGTCCTACATGTAGCATGGCGTTGCAGGCCTATAGCCAACTTCTGGTCCAAAGTACTCCAACAGGAAGAATACTGGGAGCTAATGCAGGCGCGATTGCGCCCCAGGGACATGGGACCCATTTGTACACTGGTTGACCTCTGAAGACATTGATGGACTCTAGCACCAACGCACGACAGCTCTGAACGAGACTGAGCTATGTGGGGCAACTTTTAATTACGATACCCACGAACTAGCCATGATTGTAACCTATTATTCCTCAATTTGTTAAGACTAGCTGTATACTTGCGCAGTTAATGCACAATACTTTAGAACTGTACCATGTCCTGAAACGCTGAAAGAGATGTCCCATTGATATATATGTTGCACCGTGCCAAATGCTATCTGACAGATTTGTATGTAAAGCACTTTTGATTTCGAAATGCCACTTTGTCATTCTCTCTAAAATACCAATAAAAATAAGTAAAAAAAAAAAATTCACCTTCAATTATGATATCTGTATTTTGATGCTTAATTGTGGCTCCTGTGATACTTTGCACATAAGGCAACAGTAATGGTGTAGTGGCTGTGTTGGCTCCTTTTGATTATTCATCAGTCATGGTACCAGTAGTTACATAGTCCGTTCCTTACCCGACGAGCTTCCCGAGAACCAGCTAATATCTTCTAGTGAATACAGTAGAACAGTGGTTCATTAACCTCTGGTCAGGGGAGCTCCGAGGATCGGAAAGCCTACCCAGGGTCTAAGACTGCTCAGAAAATTAAAGAATAGATTGATAACGTGTATATAAATGTTAATGTGAAGGAATTTGAAATTGGAGGCTAAAAGTTAGTATCCTCAGAGTTGAGAGCAGGTCAAGTGCATCATATAGAATATAATATGGACAATGAGTGGCCTAAATGGAATTTAGGAAAGCTCTAATCATCCCATTACATTAGATTTTTTTATATATATTAATTTGTTAATTAAATAATATATTTCATCATATATGTATTTGTACAATGAATGCTTGCATCTGAATTTTTGTGCGCATTGTGTTTGTCTTCAAAAATGCATATGCCAGTATCCCTGGCTTCCAGCAATGACTCAGTAGACCTCCTGATTCCAATAATGATTCAATGGGGGTCCCTAGGTTCCAGTAATGATTAGGAGGGTACACAAGTCAAAAGGTTTAGAACCCCTGCAATAGAAACATGGGCCTTCACATATTGGACTACCTATGACCAGCCAAACCCATTAAATCCTGTCAAACAGAGTTCTAGTCTAGTTGAAAACAGCAATTAAGCAAGAAAACAAGTCTGTCCAAAGTAATGGAAGGATAAGGAGGTGAAGGAATAGAGGTGCTCGTTTAAATACAGATAAGCTCAATTTGTTGGTAGCAACGGTAGTAGGGGAGGGTAAGCCCCTCCATAAAGGATCTGTTTTCTATAAAACCTGAGATGTCCAAATAACTGGTCTCTGTTTAACTTCACTGCAGGTGAATAGCTGATTGTGAGCTCAAAGTGAATCTGTCAAAGTACATTCATGACTCACCTCTTCCTCCAGTGAACCTCATCTGCCACGTTATTTGAGATACTTTTTATTATAATTCTTACATGGCAATAACCCTGGTTTGTCCTTCATCTGTAGCTGCAGAGAGCCAATCTGGCCCTGTTTCTGTGACCAGATGGAAAGCCCATCTCTGACAAGCGTTTGAGAGGGCGCTCTTTCTTGTCATCAGATGGGACACATTTGCATTAGTTTGTCAGGCTGGGTATAGTATCCGTAAATTAAGCTCCATCGTTTTTGGTTCATTAATTGAGTTGGATTTCAGGTGAGGAAATGGCTCAAGTAGGAATGTCAGAAGCTTGGGACCCCAGTTTGTCTTGCTGACAAATCATTATTTCTTGCCACATATCTCGTTATGCATGTGTAAAGGCTCATTTCAAAACTCGTAGCTCTACTTAAACAGTTGAAGTTCAAATGAATGAAGGATTGCCTTTAAGAATATAAGTGGAGTGCAGCCCCTTTTTCAGGCAGGTTTCACCTATCACTAATTGGTGCCTAATTGTCTTACAGGAAAGGTATCCGAATAACATGTTCAACGAGGTGTATGGAAAAGCCCTTGGCACCAGCTCAAAGATGGATGCTTCGACAGCTGTAGGTCACCAAGAGACTTCCCTTTACTCGCTCTTCGAGGGAACACCTTGGTCTCCATCACTGCCTGCCAGCTCTGGTGAGGAAATCATCTGTTTAAAGTCTGACTTACACTTCACTGAAAGCTACCTCTACCATCTGCATTTCTTATCAGCTTCGTTTGACACAATCCCTTCTAGACTCCACAGCTACATCGTAGAACACTGTTGTATGTTCTTGACAATTCTGTTACAAGTGTACCTTCTGTTAAGTCTAGCATCCCTTGCTGCTCTAATCCATTCATCTTTCCACCAACCCTCCTTTACCCATCCAGTGCCTACTAGACTTTACCCTTACATCTTGGCATCTGCTGCATTTTCCAGACACCCTTCTATATCGTACTAGCACCTGCTTTAATTCAGGCTTGTGCTGTGTTATACACATCTCTAGTCCAGCATTCCCTATCTCACTGTGCCTTCCCATCCCAGCACTTGTTTTATAACGACCAGAAGCCCACCCTGATCATTCCACTGCCCACAGAATTGTGCTCTGATATGCTCCCGTTTCTGTGCCCAGGATTGTTCTCTTTAGGCAGGCATTCTGTCAAGATCATGGGATATCCCATTTGGCTGTTGTATCCTGTGCACCCACACATCCATCTATTAAAATGGTTACAGAGATTAAAGTATGATGGTTGGGAAATTAAGATCACTGCGTTCTTTTTACCTGATAGGAATGTCCTGCATTTGAGGATTAATTACACAAATCGCTTGCTTCTTGTGTTTCTGCCTCTAAAACACTTTTTAGGTTTTGCCTGCACGTCGCTTGCGCTGTGCTTTTGAAATCACTTTTATTTAATATATCTTAAAAGGAGGCTCTTATCAGTTACCATTGCCGAATTACTGTAGTTATTCACTTTTGTGTGAAACCTTTTTTGTATTAACTTCTCCTGGCTGCAAGCATTTATAATACTTATACTAAACACTGTTTAAGCCCCATTCACTGTCAAGATAAGATCTCTTCCCACGGAAAAGGCAGACCGCTTGTAACAGTAGGCTGGTATGGTTGCTTCTTATTCCTTAGTTGTGTAAATGCAGATGCTTTAGCCTTACAACGTTTGTGGCATTTCTTATTCATGCTTCAGTACCTTTCTTTGCACTTTGTAGGCATTATCGGATTGATTTTTTCAACTTAATCTATTTGGTCATTATGATCAAATTCTAAATGATGTAATCAACATTGCACGTTAAAAATACAGTTAATATACAAGAGCTATGCTATATCTTTCTACTAAACAGGCAGCCACAAGTGCAGTTACCTTGCAGACAACAGGGTCAGGATTTGAATGGTGCAGCAGGTGCAGTAGCACAGCGCACAAAAGTTGTCAGAACTCCTCTAAACACATAATATTGCTATATTTGACTACTAAACAATCCAGCCACAACTGCATTTACCTTGCAGTTAAAAAAGGTGAGGTTTAAATGATGCAGCAGGTGGTGGCACTGGGGCCAAAAGTTGTCATAACTCCACTAAACACCAAATATTGCTATAATTTACTACTAAACAGGCAGTCAGGAGTGGTTATCTAGCAAGCACTAGGGTCATACTTTCAGTAGTACAGCGGGTGCAGTGGCACCGGGACCAAATGCTCCAGGCACCCCAATAAACACAGATTATTGCTATATTTCACAGCTAAAAAGCCCGCTACAAGTGCAGTTATTTTTCAGGCACTAGGGGGTCATGATTTGAATGGTGCGGTAGGTGCAGAGGCCCCAGTCCAAAAATGTGTCTGAACTCCTCTAAACACCTAATATTGCTATACAGGCAGACACAATTGCAGATCTCTTTCAGTTAAGTGGCGTTTAATTTGAATAGTGCAGCAGGTGGAATGGTGCCGGGTACAAAAGCTCTAGGGACTACACTCAATGCAGGATATTGCTAAATGTTACTACTAAACAGGCAGTCACAAGTGCAGTTATCGAACAGGGCCATGATTTCAATGGTGGTGCAGTGGCACCGGGGCCAAAGTTGTCATAACACCTCTTAACACCAAATATCGCTATATTTAACTGCTAAATAAGCAGTCACAAGTGCAGTTACCTTGCAGGCACTAGGGTCATGATTTGAATGGTGCAGCAGGTGCAGTGGCACCGGGCCCAAAAGTTGTCAAAACTTCGCTAAACACACAATATTGTTGTTACATCAATTAATTCTATTTACCTCTTTTGTTTAATTTTTAAAAATGTTGCTATTTACTCGCACTATACCACTAGTAACAGCACAATATATTGCTTTTTTGTGCATGAACAAGTCATAACACTTTAACAGCAGGTTACAACTTACAACAAAAGACAGCTTATTATTAATCGCATAGGTGAAAATTAATGCATTTACCAATGCTTGTTGGTTAAATGATCTTGTATATTTTTATAGCGGATTTATTTTGTTTTTGACACGAGTGTTAAGGTTGTAAACTCTTATTGGTTGAGTTGGCATTGAGCAAACTCAAACCTTTGGAGCATTGGGCCTTTAATAAAGCCTTCAGAGAGAATATTCTTTACCGTCTTGCTCTTGCAGATACCCATACACTGTTAATTTAGTTTGCATCATGGGGTGCACTAAACCAAGTTGGCAGGCTTTTTTCATGTTCCATTGTGTCGGCATTGCCTATAGGCTCCAGCACCTCCAGGTCGTGGTCTGTTCAGTCCACCTTAGCAGCGGTGCTTTTGCTTTATAGGGTGTCTGGTACAGATGTACTCTCATTTGCACAGATTTCAAAATAGCGCACACCGGCCTCATCATTCTAGGTCGGCGACTCTATTTTTCAGAGAAATTCCAGCATGTGGAAAACAATTTCCGTGAATGCTGGCTATTTTTGTGGAAGAAATAATCTGCACTATATGCTCTTGTGCCCACCGACTACACATAGACATAAAAAGTATTAGGATTTTAAAACTGAAAAACAGGAAAGGAGATCAAACTGAAGCCATTAAATAGGGAAACACTGGTCACACAATGTTTGTGTGTATCTGATAGAGACTCAGGGGTGTGGAATTTAATAAAATAACTATTTGTCCATTGGACAGGTTGCTTCATACATCTACTTGTCCTGTAAAACAGATCCACTTGTCCCTTTGTTGCCATAATTTGTCGCTGCACTACGTGGCACCAATCACATTATGGTAAAAGCTCTGATCTTAGCCTTTTTAGGTCTCGCTGAGCTAGCGCATGCGCTTCTCTGCGAGGCATTTAGTGTGTGGGTTTTCAAAGTGCTGCCACAGGCTTTTGGTGGCCTCAAGCTTGCGTGCACGCGCAGCCGCCATCTGTCTTTTCTCCGTTACACAACTCCCGCTTCTCCCCCTCCCCCACCACAGATCGCTTCGCTCACCATGCTTGATCGCGATCACTTTCACTTTCGCACGCCGCGCGGCCGTGTCACTTTCACGACCGCGTGGCCAATGCTTGTGTTTAGGCTCAGCTCACAGAAGTCTAAAATGGGTGCGACGTTGAGTGTCGTACATTTTGCAAGCCTGGACTACCCTCAGATTCTAAGTTTTATCTTTACCAATGCCATTTCCTACCCTGCTATAATTGTACCCTTCAATCCTCTCGCCACCATTCTTGCACCTCCCGCCACCTTTACGCTGTACCACTAGCCTCTCATCCTCCTTTACCGCTCTTTCTTCCTCCGCTATGCTTTGCTTTTCCCCTCCATTTGTGCCCAGTTTTTCTTTCCATCTTCCCTTGCTCTTGTTTTTTTTTTTCTCTCTTCCCCTTTGGTAATTTTTGCCCCCGTCCTCATGACCTCTCCCGTACCAACATCTGACCCTCTTGTGCTACTCGCCTTACCTACTCATACCCCTTTTTAGTGCTGCTGCTTCTCCTGATCCCACCATACCATTCCTGGACTATTCGGTTTCCATCACGCCCTTAAGCCTTTTTTCGGGATCTCATGATTGAAACCATACAGTCTCTGCAAGATTTCCTAGAGTCTCCGTAGTGGTTGAGGATAATGGATACTATTGCCTTAACATGAGCAGACTATTGAATACAATTTAGGCGTAGCACTTTTAAAAGCAACCTGACCTTTTTATTCAATTAGTTACAACAAAATGGTCGCACACTGCTGACCTACCTGCGTGTTACCCCAAAGAACTGTGGTCCCTGTAGTTAGCGTCGGTGGATACACCTATGCTCGTGTCGTGAGTGCAAGTGTGAATAGCGTTAGCCATCCCTGGACACGTGTTTCGAGGTAGTTGCCTCTCGTCAGCAGGGAGTAGGATAGAGTGTAGGGTTGCAATGTAAGTTGCTAAAATCATTATCAGGTCTAGTACCTCTCGTAGCAACGCAGGTGCGTAACCGGAGTCCGTCGACTCCACGGCTCAGAGAGCCACTAAATAGTTACAACAAAATGGTCGCACACTGCTGACCTACCTGCGTGTTACCCCAAAGAACTGTGGTCCCTGTAGTTAGCGTCGGCGGATACACCTATGCTCGTGTCGTGAGTGCAAGTGTGAATAGCGTTAGCCATCCCTGGACACGTGTTTCGAGGTAGTTGCCTCTCGTCAGCAGGGAGTAGGAAAGAGTGTAGGGTTGCAATGTAAGCTGCTAAAATCATTATCAGGTCTAGTACCTCTCGTAGCAACGCAGGTGCGCCGTGAGAGGTACTATACCTTATATATTTTGGCAGTCTACTTGGCACCCCGCATACATACCTGCTCCCTGCTGACGAGAGGCAATTACCTCGAAACACGTGTCCAGGGATGGCATTATAACTATTTAGTCGTGGCATAGGTGTACTCTCCGCTGTCACTACATTCTCCAGAATCCTATGGGGCTATTTGCTAGTATGACGAGCGGTGTGCGACCCACTTCGCATTTCTTTTTATTCAATTAGACAGGTAGAACCCAATAAATTGGTTTCCATAAATATGACTCCAAATGCACTTTCCCTAGAAAAGCCTAGACTACTGGAACTACATGACGGTGGATGACTCGTGGTCCACTAAATTAAGCACCGAGGAAAAGGCTAATTATGTGGCAAGAAAGGCAAAATTTGCAGCATATTCTGTTAAGGGGAAATTATGTACCCCGTTCTTTGTCATTATCATCTAGTGGTCGTTGCATTTTAACACAGTGATTCAAAATATGAACCCTAAAAATATATATTTTTAAAGTTTTCTTACGAACAAAATGAAAACATATTAACTACAGTTAAAAATATTTGCAATTAGTGTTAGTCTTGCATGAAAGCCAGGAACGCAAGTTTATGAACCCAGTTCTTTCCACCTTCTAGAGAGTAAGAGACTGAGAGTAGCATTTTGAGTGTAACATATGCAGTGTTAGATTCAGCAGGAAAACAAGCCTACATATACTTTGGTCTTGCATTTGAATGTGTCTGTCTTATTCTTTGTTTTCCCTCTTTCAAGTCTGGGTTGGAGAGGACTAAAATTTTCTCAACCCAGGTATTTAAAAAAAAAATCATAACCTACGTACATGCAAACAAATACACAGGGGCTGTGGGTCAGCGCTCTTCATCCCAAGTCTGTTAAATTGTCATTGATCTTTTTCTTCCACCCACCACCGCATAAAGCATGTGGTACTGGTTATAGCCCACTTTTATACATTTGGTCTCTTGCACTGTGAGTGATGTCATTTTTAGGTCTCACCTGCCTGACAGTGTAAGCTGTCGGTTTGCGAAAGACCTATTGTGAAGGTAGTTTGGGGTTAGAGTCCACCCATTGCTTGCCATTAGTCAGCTTTATTGTTACTGTCATTTGCTTACTTATTTGTAAGCTTGTGTGGGTTTTTCTTCCTCTTCATGCCTTTGTTCCACCCCTGGAGTATGGCCTCATTACTTGCGTCCTGCTTCTTACATTTCAGGCACTACTTTTTTTTCTTTTTGTTTAAGCAATCCATGAGGGTACCTATGTTTTCCACGTCTCCCTTGTGTACTACTCTCCATCCCCTCTGCTGTACACGTGTTGCTTTCTCTCTTCCATGTGCTTCTCCTCACCCCTTCCATGTTGCTTTCTCCCTTGTGTGCTTCTCCACTGGTGTTTTCTTGTACGTATATTTATTCCCACTCTAGCTCCATGTTGCTCTCGCCCATGTGCTTGTCTTTGTTTTCCTCTGCACTCTGTGTTGTTTCTGGCCCCCCATATTTCTCTCATCCGTGTCCTCCATGTTGCTTTAGAAAAAAAATTGCTATTTTTTTTGTTTACTGATCCAACTCAGATAGGTAAATAAAATGATAAAAGGATGTTTGTCATTTTGTAGGCATACGCTGTGTGCCTACAAAGTGCCTACAAAAGGACACAGGCAGCCGAGTTGTAGGCTTTTCTTTTTTCCTGCTCTTTGGCGATACTGCACAGCATTGGGAATGCTGTACAGCATCGCTAAAAACCATTGCCAAAGTCAGTTGGTTTAGATGAAAAGCCCTTGTGGCTTTACCAGTGCTCGTTCCTGTAGTGCACTTCAGTACAAGGGCTGTTGTCACACTTTTTGTTCGAGGCATATGAGCTGCAGATCACACACTTTTGCATAGATCGCCATCTGGTGTTGGGTCCGGATGTTTGCACTTGTTTTTGTCCTGGAAAAGTCTTTGAAAGTCACGAGGTATGTGACTCCTCCTTAGGATCATAGTGCGCATGGGCATCGGATCCATCCTCAGATTGTTTTTCGCCAGTAGGGAAATGATGGAGCTTTGTAAGAAACTGGAGGATGCCCTTGTATAGTGTAGATAATAGTGGAGCAGATAAAGGAGGCGGGTGGGCGTGTGTAGATCTGCAGCTCTACATGCCAAGAACAGATGCATACTGGTAAGTAGCATATTCCGTTCGAGGCATACGAGCTGCAGATTACACACTTTTGCATAGATTGTATAGCAGTCCCACGTCTAGCGGCGGCCCCCATTATCTGTTGCAGAAGTCTGAAATAAGGTTTTGAGTACAGCTTGGCCCACACTGGCTTGTTGTTTCGTTTGCACATCTACATAGCAGTGTTTAGTGAACGTATGTGGTGTAGACCATGTAACTGCTTTGCAGATATCATCTAATGGAATGTTGTCTAAGAATGCCATAGAAGCCCCTATTTTTCTTGTAGAGTGGGCTCTAGGAGGAACAGTTAAAGTGCGTTTTGCTTTGTGGTAGCAAATTTATAAGCATTTAACAATCCATCTGGCTATCCCGGACTTAGATATGGGATTGCCTTTGTGTGGTGATGAGAACGAAACGAAAAGTTGTTTGGTTTTCCGAAAAGGGTGCGTTCTTTCAATGTAATAAAGTAATGCTCTTTTAACATCTAAAGTATGGAGAGCTCTTTCTGCGACTGTGTGCGGTTGCGAGAAGAAAACTGGTAACTCCACAGATTGATTAAGGTGGACGGGGGAAATGACTTTAGGGAAGAATTTAGGATTAGTGCGGAGAACCACCGTATTATGATGCATTTGTAAGAATGGATCTTGAATAGTTAGGGCTTGTAGTTCACTAACTCTTCTTAGAGAAGTTATGGCTACTAGGAAAGCAACTTCCCATGTTAAGAATTGTAGCTCACATTTATGTAGAGGTTCAAACGGAGGCCCCATTAGTCGTGTGAGCATGATATTTAAATTCCACACAGGTGAGGGTGGAACTCTGAGAGGAATTATCCTTTTGAGGCCTTCCATAAAGGCTTTGATGGCGGGCACTCAATAGCGATAAATGTTGTCTATTTTGTAGGTATGCTGCTATTGCAGCAAGGTGCAGCCGAATAGACGTGTAGGCTAAGTTGCACCTTTGTAGGTGTAGAAGGTAGGTTATGATGTGTTGGATAGACACATCTAGAGGATTGATGGTATTGTTATGGCAATATATCACAAATCGTTTCCACTTGGCTGCATAGAAGGCTAGTGGTAGGGAGTCGCATCCCTCGTGACTTCCAAAGACTTTCCAGGACAAAAACAAGTACAAACATCCGGACCCAACACCAGATGGCGATCTATGCAAAAGTGTGTAGATCTGCAGCTCTACATGCCAAGAACAGATGCATACTGGTAAGTAGCATATTCCATTTTCTACTTGAAAAAATGTTAATTTCCATTGCATATGCATTAAAAAGAAAAAGATTCACACTTACTAAGGTCAGATCTTATAATTTTGCTAGTGTCTTTTTCAAATAGTCCAGTTTTTTCTTTACCCTCTGTTCACGCTACTGGACCTCTCGAAGTATTTCATTCTACGAAGAAGCAGCTCTGCAGAACTGTATTGTACACTCCATTAATATTATGTGACCTAATAAGAGAATTTTTAAATACAGGATGACAAGTCGTAGTAACATGCAAAATATTGGGAACTAGGAGTGACCTATAGAAATATCTCTGGCTTTGAGGAAAGTGCGATGTAAACATAAATTTGCATCACTAAAGAAACTAAATGCATTTATTGCAAAGAAAACAAGCATTGGCATAGCCAATAGGTCTCGCTTTTGGGACCTTATACGTTTTTAGTTATGCAGCACAATATCCTTGGTGCAACAACGTCATTTGTTGCATGGCTAAAGACTTATAAGGTCCCAAGGCGAGACCTATTGGCTATGCCAATGCTTTTTGATTATGCCATGGCTCATACAATAGTAGGGTTTGTATTCCAGCAATTTACTTATTTTGTCACCTTTCTACAGATCTACATACTGTGGCTGGTGGTTGCATTAAGTCATAGTTCAAGGGTTTGAATGTCCTTTTGAGTCTGAGCAAATCTACTAGACTGCATGTTTTAGGAGTTTTCGCCAGCTCTTCTCTAATCTTTTCCCATCCTGAAAAAGGATGTAAATTTACTCCTGACAATGGCAGAAGTAAAACTTCATCCAGAGTTGGTAAAAAAAGTTGTCGAAGGGAAAGTGAACTTGCAAACGCTCAACAAATCATCGCATGAGCAAATCTACACTTGCATATTTGCTTGTGCTAAAAAGCAGTTCACAAATGTTTTCTAGGAGTACGATTTCCTGGCCTACTTTTGTAAATTCTTGTGAATTCATGAACGCCATAAATCTGCACTAATGCAAGGACATATAGCATGGGTGCTAATTTGTGACTTTCTTTCAGAATAGGGCCCCTAATTAGGTCTTGAGTTAACCAAGACCTTTTGTTTATATTAAGTCTATCCATCCATCGACCCGCTTCCGCTCTTTCACAAGGAGCATATCTGCACACAAAGTAGTTTAGATAAGTGTCAGGAACTATGTTATTGTGTGCTTTTTTAAGATCAAAAATTATTGTTTTTGTCAATGTTTATAATGGTGAAGGCCTGGTAGTTCCCACACAGTTTTACAAAAATATCAAAACCAGACATGCATTGACAAAACCAAAAGGCTGGCCACTCAAATCGGACATAATGGCTTTACCTGTGCTTGTTTATTTTCATGTTTCCCATTATCTTGTTAAAACTGGTTGCTCTGATCTTCCATTATGAATATTTTTGGGAGAAACTAGCATACATCAACACATTTTACTAAATGATGCTTCAAAGAAATGTTACCTAATATTTCACTTTAGTTAAGCAAAACGTTTTTTTCCTTGTTGCTTTTTTTTGTGAACATTTTATTTTGAAAGCAAAGGCTCATCAATCTTGCTTTCACACTTTTGCAGATATTTGGATCTAATTAGAGAGCATTCTGGGAGCAATGTATGTAGCATCATATTAAACTTTACAAACGTGTGTACACGATTTTACACTGGAACCACTGTCAGTAGTGTAGTCAGACGTTACAACATTTCCTAAGAGAGCTCACCCCAATAAGAAAGGCTTTGTATTAATGAACGATAAATGCAGGTTCGAACAAGAACAATATTAAAATATGCACACAAATATTATCTTAACTGCAGACAATGCCCTTCCCTGATAGATAATGTGGTACTTTAAGCTGGCAGCCAAAGGGTTTGTGCTGCAGGAGTTGGACCTACTTGTCCAGAGGACAAAATATAAATGAAAACTTGTCCTTGACCCCAAACAGTACGTCCTGGGAGTCGGGCTATAGTAATTCCACACCCCTAGCTGCAGATTCCTTGCCTTTGGATTTTCCCAGGGTGAGACTGGATCTGACAGATTTTTCGTGAGCAGTACCCCTGCGCGCTGGTAGGTGGCTTAGATAGGTCAATGCGGCGGTGGCGTCCAACATAGAAGTGACGTCTGTGCCACCTTGCCTCTCTGACATCAGTTTTTTCTTTCCGCACCAGTGAACGCTGATCCGAGAGAAGAACTGCCGCTCTGTCAGTTTTAGACAGGATTTTTGCGACATTTTGTTGACCTTTTTTGAGGGTTTTTCCCTCCTGGTGTGTCGAGCTGTCATCGAGGAAGACCGGGTTTAACCTCTGCGGCTCCTGTCACCACGCTATGTCGGTGACGGACCCACACCTCGTCTGTTTGTGGTGTCTGGAGCGTGACCCCGACTCCAAGTCGTGCTCCAGCTGCCGGTCATGGCACCAAAGGCTTTGAGGGAGCGGTCCCTTGAGCTACTGGCAGCCCAGCATGCGACTCCGTGGAAGTAGGAGTCCGCAGTCCTTTTCATCCTACTCAAAATCGTCAAGGCACTCTGGTAAGAGGCACAAAAAACACAAGAAGTCGAAGTGCGCTTTGACTTCTCCCCGTCCGTTGGCTGGCGCAACAAAGGAACATCCGCTTTCAAGGCCTGGTTCCTCAGAACCTGCTCCTGGGCCGACTCTGCGCCTCCCCAGTTTTCCGGGAGCTGAAGCGACCCCGCTCAAATGAGTTTTATGAGCCCATGTGCCTAATATTTGAGTGTCCCTACCCCTCCAGCGCTGCTTCGGGCCCTGCGGGGTTGGAGGGGTCCCAATCTGGTTCTGCGCCAACAGCTCTGGCACGGACTGCCACTGCGAACACCACCTCTTATTGTGATCCCTGAATCCGCCACGAACCGCGTTGACCGAAGCCGATTCCGACATAGACAGGACCCTAGTGTCCTAAATCTGATCCTGTACCCTATTCCGTAGGGATTGGCCTTAAGGAGAAATGGGAGTGGTTGCTGGGCCCTTTAGAATACCATCCTTATGAGCAGGACATGGACTGGTTTGAGGAACTGGATGATGCCAGTGATCTGGATACATCTCCATATACCAGCTTTCTCCCCCTACTGTGGTTACAGAGGAGAGAACTACATATGCAGTGGGTAGTGCGGAGGGCGGCTAAGGTCCGAGACCATCAGTTGTCCTCAGTAGAAGTTAAGACCAACATATTAACCGAGGTACTGCAACCAGGAGTCTCCTCCTCTGAACCCCTACACCTGTTCAACGAAGCTCTCAACGGCGACCTTCTGGGGACCTGGTCCAAACCCAGCACAGAAGCCCCTGTGAATAGGACGATTGCCCACAGCCCTGCTCCAGGTGACCCAAATTTCCTCGCCAAACACCCTGCCCTGGAGGGCTTGAAGGTCCAGGTTTCCACTTACCATGGCGCTTTCCCTGCTGCTCCCCCGGACTGGTAGTCCAAGAGGCTGGACAGCTTGCAAAAGAAAATCTTTCCCTCCGCCAGCCTTGCATTGTGGTCGGTGAACATCGCATGCTTATTGGGCCGCTATTCCCACGCTGTGGGAAATGGTTGCACAAATGCCACAGTTCCGGGAGGAGGCCCAGGACATTCTCTCCCAAGCAGTAAGACATGAGAGACAGTGAAGTTTACTATATGCTGTGGCTTGTACATGACCGACTCACTTGGCAGACCGATTTAGTAGATGGTGGCTCTCCGCCATGCCTGGCTGAGAACATCTGGATTTTTGGTGGATATCTAGTCTTCCCTCAAGGACATGCCCTTCTATGGCACCCATCTCTTCAGAGACGAGGAACACTGTGCTGGAGCGCTTTAAGGACTTGTGGGCTTCGGCCAAGTCATTGGGCCTCTCAGCTGCCCCACTTCCCCAGTCTGCCTTTCGCTCCTTTTGTCGCCATGAGAGGGTTTCAACTGTGCCAAACCTATCCCAGCCACCGAGCCGTGCAAGCCTCCCAGCCTCTACGTGGACAAGGGCGCGGTTCCTACTAGCCTTGTGGGTTGGGTAGCCAGCGGTCTGGTTCAGCAACACCCCCTCCAACAACCCCCCCCCCCCCCCCCCCCCCCCCCTCTACCACCACCACCCGGCAGCCTCCAAACCTTCCTAATCTTGTCTTGCCCTGTTAGATCATGGGCATCCAGTTGGTGGCACGATTGGCCATCACCTCCACCACTGGCAGTCCATAACATCAGACAGGTGGATTCTGCAGATTGTCCGAAGGGGCTACTCCCTCTCCTTAAAGACTACCTCTTCCCCCATGCCTACATTTTACGACCGGCTGACTGAGGATCATTTGTTCCTGCTCAACGAGGAAGTCATGGCCCTCTTGGCCAAGGGAGCCATAGAGAGGGTTCTGGTGCTAGAAGTAGGCTGTGGTTGCTATTCCCACTACTTTCTGGTTCCTAAAAAGGACAAGTCTGCATTCTATTCTAGACCTCCGTACCCTCAACTACTTCCTCAAGAAGGAGTAGTTCATGATACTCACATTGGTTCAGGTCTGGTCTGTTCTGGACCCAGGAAACTTAATGGCCGGGTTGAACTTGCAGGACACATATTTTCACAACCCCGTCCTGCCTGCCCATCGGCACTAGGTGTGGTTTACGGTTGGCCATGAGCATTATCAGTTCACTGTGCTCCCTTTTTGGGTTTACCAGAACCAGTCTTGTGTTCACCAAGGTGATGACCGTGGTTGCAGCTCATCTGCACAGGTTAGCGGTGGCACTCTTCCCTCTGTCTCAACGACTGGCTGCTGAAGGCGGGCTTCCCCAGGCTTTTATCTCCCACCTCTAGGCTACGGCGAACATCCTGCATTTACAGGGGTTCACTATCAACATGCTGAGGTCACACCGGACTACCTCTCAGACGCTCACTTTCATGGGAGCTGTACTGGACATAGAGCAGTTTTGGGCTTATCCGCCCGTGTGACAAGTCCAGGCTATGATACTGAAGTTTGAACCTCTATTCTGGGTTTCTGCGAGACTGACTCTGAGGCTGCTGGGCCTCGTGGTATCCTGCTGATAATGCATGCCCGTTGGCATTTGCAGTCTCTGCAGTGGGACCAGAAGTTTCAGAATCTCTCCCACATGGTCCAGATCTCAGAGGGAACTGCAATACAGTGGTAGCTAACAAACCGCAATTGGGCCAGAAGCGGACCCCTCTCCCTTCCCCAACCATATCTCACAGTAGGGGCAAATGCGTCACTACTGGCATGGGGTGGCTACCTGGGAGAGGTGGAGATCAGAGGACTCCACATAAACATGCTGGAGCTCTGTGCTGTCTTAAAGCCTTTCTACCGTCCATCAAGGGAAGGCTAGTTCAGGTGTTCACGGACAACACCACGCCATGTGGTACTGTAACAAACAGGGGCATGGTGGGGTTGTGGACCCTCTGTCAAGAGGCCCTGCATCTCTGGACATCCCTGGAACATCAGGGCATATCCCTGGTGGCTCAACACCTGGCTCATTAGTGGATCAGAAATGGCATCTCCACCCAGACGTGACGCAAGTTCTCTTTCAGCAGTGGGGGGGGAGAGCCTTGGTTAGATCTTTTCGGCTCTGCCGAGAACGTGCAATGTCAGCAGTTTTGCTCGCTGGAGTTTCCAAGGCGGCTTTCGCTCGGAGAAGCTTTTATTCTATAGTGGAGCTCAGGCCTCCTGTACCCCTTTCCGCCCAAACCACTCCTGCGCAGAGTTCTCAAGAAGATCAGGAACGATTGGGCCACAAGTTATCCTTGTGGCTCCAGACTGAGCACAGAAAGTCTGGTATCCTGAGCTTCTGAACATGAGTGTTGATCCTCCTATCTAGCTGCCCCTTCGGGAGGATCTTGTGTCACAGCAGATGGGGATGGGTCTCCATCCGAACCTGTCAACTCTGCCTTCTTGCATGGAGATTGAGCGGCCCCAGTTGATAGCTTTCAACTTTCCTCCCGAAGTCTGCAATGTTATACTGGCAGCCAGAGGTCCGTCCGCCAAGACTGTTTTAGCCTGCTGTTGGGACAGATTTGTATCGTATTGAACAGAAAAGTCCATTGACCCGTTTACTGCCTCCCTATCTGATATTTTCCTATTCTTACCCTTGCCCAGCAGGGCTCTGCGTTGGGCGCTCTGAAGGGTTATCTTTCTCCTCTGTCTGCCTTCTTGCTGCTGCCTGAGCAACCCTGTTTAAGTCCCACATTGTAAATAGATTTTTCAAGGGCCTTCTTTGTACATACGTTCCCCCCTTCTCCTTTTATTATGCCTCAGTGGGACCTTAATTTGGTCCTCACATTCTTGATGTGTGCTTCTTTCGAGCCTTGTCACAATTGTTCCCTCAGGCTGCTCACCATCAAGACAATCTTTCTTGTGGCGATTACATCGGTCTGAAAGGGTGAGTGAGCTGTAGGCTTTATCTTCCAAGCCTCCATTCTTATCAGTTTACCTGGACAAACTGATGGTTCGCATTAGGGCCTCTTTCCTCCCAAAAGTGGTGACACTCTTTCATGTGGCCAATCTGTCACCTTGCCCACACCTTGCCCACTTTCTGCGCTCCTCCACAGCCCTCTAAGGAAGAGGAGATACTCCACCGCCTGGACCCAAAAAGAGCGTTGTCGTTCTACCTTGACTGCACACAAGAGTTCTTGGTGGACGACCACCTCTTAGTTTATGATGTTCAGAGGAGATCAAACTAACAATGATGGCCAGGGGAGTATACTATAGCACAGACTCGTGTAGTTTAAAGCTTAAAAAACGCACAAAAACTGGTTCCCAGTTGCCCACCTCAGAATATGGTTTGCCACCAATATTAAACATCAAACAAAAGTTCTAAGAGGCAACGTAAACAAGCAGTCAAGATATAAACGGCACTAATGCCAAACACAAAGCACTTAAGACGAGAGGAGATCCATTGAGTTTTCTGATCCTTTCTTTCAAATGTTTGAGAAAAGCTAATACAGCCAACGCGTTTCACCCGTGGCGGGCTTCTTCAGGGCATCCAGAAAGGAGAAATGCTCCTCTGGAGATGAAGTTCAATTTTCTTGCAGGTAGCGGGGAAAGACTAACAACTGACTGTATATGCCAGGTTAAGTCCTAAATGTGAACCAATCCAGGCAAGACAGTCTTATGAAAGATGTATTTCCAATGAGGGGCCTCGCAATAGTGGAACAGTAATATAGATTTTCAAGCGGAGATCCTGTTTCGGCCGAAGAGTAGCCCAAATCAGCATAAAAGATGTGGAACCGTCTTCCACATCTTTAAGCGCACCCGTCAAGTTTTCGGTCATCGAAGGGCGGCAGAGTCAGATGCAGTTCAAAGGTGTCAGCAACACCTTTGAACTGCATCTGGCTTTTCTCTTAAACATTTGAAATAAAGGATCAGAAAACTCAATGGATCTCCTCTCGTCTTAAGTGCTTTGTGTTTGGCATTAGTGCTGTTTATATCTTGATTGCTTGTTTATGTTGCCTCTTAGAACTTTTGTTTGATGTTCAGAAGAGATGTAGGGTGGTGCAGAAATGGACCATCTCTCAATGGGGAATTTATGACGCTATTACGCATGCGTTTATCACGCGTGCCTAACGCCGTCATTAGAACAAATGCGTCTTTATCACGCATTCATTCTGCACGCAAGTCGTTATAACGAATTGTCTTAGGGGGGTGCTGGACTTTCGAATAGTTTAATTACTATTCCAACTCCAGTCTGCGCAACAGCAAAAAAGGCGTTGGACTTTAAATCCAACACCATTCCTCTAATGTGCCCACCTAATGCAAGTCGTTGTAATGATTGGCGTTCAGAACGAATGCGTGCTTAAGACGCATTCATTCTGCTGCTGGCTCTGTGAAGGCACAGCATGATTGGGACTTTGTCCTAAAAGACGTTTCCCCTCGATTGGTCATTCTCTGCATCAAGATCTGCTATGCACTGGCAAAGAAGCAGCTTCCTGATGGCTTACAAGATCATTCCACCAGAGCTAAAGCTGCGACCACTTCATTAGCACGTGGAGTCCCATTCCTGGACATCTGCCAGGCAGCAACATGAGCTTCCCTGAACACGTTTACCAAGCATTACTGCCTGGGCAGTCAGGTTTGCAGGGACGTGCATATCGCCGTTCGGTCCTGCAGGACTTCCTAGATTAAATTTGTCCTCCGGCTCACCACCACGGATGGTATTGCTGGAGTATCTATTCAGCGGTAAGGAATCTGCGGCTAGAATTCTATCAGATGAACAAGTTACTTACCCTTCAGTAACACCTTATCTGATGGAGACAATATTTAGTCGCAGATTCATTACAAACCCACCCATCCACCCCATTCTGCGGACAGATTTCTAGGGTCAGGGATGATCCCTTTCAGGGCCCTCATTTGAACACACCAGTGTCAGTGCACTTAATGGCTCAACGCTTCTGGCGTGTAAAGTCGTGAAAAGTAACTGACATTAGCACCTATATAGGTGCCACAAACGTCCCTTCCGCCATGGCCGACGGCACGCGGAGCCAATTGAGAAGCCTGCCGGTGAGTACTGCTCACAAAAAATCTTTTGAAACCAGTCTGATGCCTGGGGAAATTAAAACGTAAGGCATCTGCGGCTAGAAATTGTCAATACCAGATAAGGCGTTACCGAAGGTAAGCAACTTGTTCATCAAATGCAATCGAGTTGCAGCACTGTTTGTTTGGTTCTATACTAATAACTACCCTGTCATAAAAAGAAAAAGGTAATCTTCGGGCCACGCAAGATCTTTTGAATGCCACTACTTTGAGAAGTGGAAATTTTACTTTAGGTCTGAAGCTAGCCAAGCGTGAAACTCTTGAATAGCAAGATAGTTTGAAAAAGGCATGTTACATAAAGGGTTCACTACTAGAGCCTCTTTTTTTGCGTTTTCTAGGCACATTTGATACTGTACTAATGAGTTGTTTGAATCTGTTGCTGTTTGTTTGATCTCAATGTGGTGGATTTATTAGTGCCATGCAGCCCATGTGAAAGGGAGACCATGTGTGTTCCATATTCCTGCTAAAATGTAGGCCAATTGGATGCATTTTGTAGCCAGAAAAAAATATTCTTTGTTGTCTTATACTGAAGATGGTGAATATAACTTGTTCATTATTAATATTGGTTAAGACAGCAGGCTAAAATTAAAGCCTTTTAAAATCTGCTTGCTGCTCAACCCGCGTGTGAAACGCAAGTGAATCGAGGATTATTTTTTAAACTGATTATTCAGTGAAGACTAAGTGGCTTTTAGCACCATGCATGAAGGTATTGACCATGTGTTTAGAACGGAGAAGCTTGTATGTTATTGACAGAATCAAAACTAGAAAAAGTAAAATTTCTAAACTTTGTTTTCTTATGAAAACCCAAAGCTATTTAAAAATATAGGCCCGTGCCTCCAATTGTACAGCATGATCACTAGTCTGGAGGTCCATCAAAATCATTTAAGATGTAAAGTTGCTTTAACTTCGTTGGTGGATCACTGAAAACTGCCAATTATATTTTAACAAATTGTAAAAAAATATGTTTTAAATGGCCTAGAAATCAAGTACGATTGATTTACTTAACAATGAAGCTTCCAAACAATACTACTCCTTTCAGTCTGTCTACAGCCCAGCAACATTTCATTTCCTTTTATAGTCAAAGGCTCTCCAGAATCTCCTTCAATCTAAATAAATATGTAGTGACCAAAGAAACCTAGTTTTCAAAAAAGGATTCGCAGTAAAAGGCCAAAGTAAGACTGCATGAGCAAGGGCTAACAATGTGCTCCACTTGAAAATTAAAATTGGTCTAGTGGTTATCAGCGGTTGTAAATTCCATAGTCCCCTACTGTAGTGAAAAACTTAAGTCAAATAGTTTTCTTATTTCATTGGTCTAACGGAGCGTGCAAGCCAAATATACAAAAAGAGGGTAAGTATGAATAAGCCTTATGCCAATTACCTTCCTAAACACCCATTACCCTTAGGTGTTCCCTTATATTTAGAACCCAAAGAACAAGCGGAAGTGATCAGACATTAAGATCAAAGACTTTAGTGTAAGTACACCTCTTTATTAATCGTGAAGTTCATAAGTATAACTGGTCATAGTTTTCATCGATATAATCCCCATATCAATATTGCAATACTGTGCTCCAAGTTCAATCTTTACAATAATTGAGTTCATAGGCAACACGTTTTTTGCAGACCACCTGCTTTCTCAAGGCACAGGTTGTGTTTTAATAATATCTAAACCTCACTCTGGATGAATCATTGTGTGACCATACTATGTGATCGAAGACCTCATCTGATGCCTGCATTTTACTGGGGGATTTTGTATTTTCCGGATCAATTTTCCTGTCTGAATATGATCATTAGCGTGTGCCCCTGTGTTCGTGGATAAAGGTGTAAAATCGTACGTATGTATATATAAGGATGCAGCTGCATTTATGAATTGAAAGCCAAAATGTCAGCCTAGCATTAGAATCAATGTTTAAAAAGAAGAGCAGGGTTCAACCCTATTTTGCCACTCTTTACTCCATATAGAAAGCGCAAAGGTGTTGAAATGTAAGTTGCGCTCCATGGATGTCACCAGCAATGGAGCCGGTCCCTCAGTTGATTACGACACACCCTGATTTTCCTGAGCTAAAATTGAGACTGCTGCAGAATGAGGTCTTCAAAGGAACCATGCTGTAAATGTTCAGTGTGCTTTAGTCTCCATCTAGCACGGCATTAGACCCCATTGATCCGCACTGGCCTCCAGTTAGGTTACCACCAGCAGGTCCCTCCCCGTTGCAGTTTTTCCCTGTGGAACCAGTTACTGCCCCTTTACCAATTCCAGTATGACTACTACGGCCCTAAGATCCTAGTTTGTTCCTGCCACCCATAGTTGGTACCAATGCCGCAGTGCCAGAGGAGGATCAGGTGTCAACACCCGCATCGGATATCAAACTGACTTTGGCCCAAGCGTGACCGATATCACCCTATGATAATAAACTAATCCTGTACCTTGGCTGTTTGACAATATCAACAGAGGCTCCATTATCTTTTGAGCTCTGATTTTGACCCTGTGCAAGAGCAGGAGTCAACCCAAGATATTGATGAGGATGATGGTGGGGAAGGCGGGCCTGCTTCCTACTCATTACACTGATTATGCCTTATATCTTGACTCACAGAATACTAGTGGGTTTGATGCTTTCCAAGAAACCGAGCTCTACTCAGCACATGGGCCAGCTATGAAAGTAAGGGCCTCATTTGCGGTGATGGTCTGGAGCCCAGCCAATGTGCTGGAATTACAGCTGCCCTCCATTGAAACTAAAACAGATGTTTTATTGGAAATTCAGCAACTTGGGGCCAGTGTAAGCAGCCACAAAGGGCAACTGTGTTTGGGCTCAAAGGCTGAACTCGTGAAAAAAGGTGAGACCCATGTCAAGGTCCTACAAAGCTTTTCTTTGTTTACCAGATTAGCCATTACAGTTTTTCCTACAGGTTTGTTTCTTCCCTTCGTTGTACATTAGTGGGACCTTGAAATGGGTCTCACTTTTTTCATGAGTTCGGACTTTGATCTTAAGCATAGTTGCCCTTTGTGGCTGCTTACATTAAACACTGTATTTTTTAGCCTTATTAACTCGGCTCAGCATGTTAGCACGCTGCAAAGTTTGTCTGTCTGCCCTTCTTTTGCCACATTTTTTTTACAGACAAACTGTTTCTAGGGACCAATGCTGGTGTCCTGCCCAAGGTTGCCACGCCATTACAAGTGAAACAGTGTATCACTTTACCAACATTTACTGACCTCCTCATCCCACTAAAGAGGAGCAGAGACTGCACTGTCTGGATCCTCTCATGGCCATCAGTTTTTATATTGGGAGGACCTTGATTGCTGGTTGATGTTCTGCTTTGCATTGGCTATATTGGCTCCAAGACCAGCAAGGTGATTCTGCAGCATACTGTCCAGCTGACTTCAACTACACATGGAAATTTGGTACGCTGTTATCAAGAAGGAGCCTCTTAAGAGCAGCTGGGCCAGTTCCACCAAGGCGAAGGCTGTTTTTCAGCATTGTCCAGGGATTATCCTGTCCTGGATATTTACCGGTCTGCAGGAGGGTTTCAGCTCTTTACCGTGTAATATTGTCTCAACTCTGAAATGTGCAGGGATGCCCATTTTGCCTAATATGTGTTCTAGGATTCTTGGTTTAACCACCTCATTTGAGCCATCTCCATAGATGTTCTGTTTGCATACTGACTCGAGGTAAGGAATCTGCAGATAGAAGTATTCATCAGAACAACACATTATTTTCCGTTAGTAACAATATTTCTATAGGCCTGCAGATTCCTTATTGATCCTGCCCCACTCCCTGTTCTGAGGAGTGATTATGTAATTTTTAATAAGATTTCAAGTTTAGTTTCATACATGGCCTTTTCTATCAGTCTCGTCTGCCTCATCTCCACCTCTGAGGGTGAGTAACTAATGGTCATGCCCTGGGGTAGAGTCTTATGACTTTGTGACATCATGTCTGACATGGTTCCCAGAATCTAGTCAAAGCTGTGGCACCACTTGCCCCCAAAGGAGTGTTGCAGATTTTTCTAACCCAGTCTCGTGCCTGGAGGGCTTTAAGATGTAAGAAAGTTGCAGGTAGATGTAGTATCCTCCAGAAAGGTTGCTACTGAAGCTAGATAACATATTCATCTAAGAACTGTTTCAGTATTGTTTGTCAAACCATACTTTAAGTGCTAATATCAAATAACCCTGACATTGCCCATTGCTTCCCTTTTTATTTATTTATGTTTTAACCTCTTGTATCGTGTACATTTCTATTAATTGATTACTGGGTTTGTAAAGTGTAGAGTAATGAGGAATATGTGCTCATAGCACAATACTGATTCTGTTATGTTTGTTTAAAATAGATCACTCAACACCGGCTAGCCAGTCTCCTCACTCCTCAAACCCGAGCAGCCTTCCCAGCTCTCCTCCAACTCACAATCACAACTCTGTTTCATTCTCCAACTTTGGACCCATTGGGACACCAGACAGCAGAGACCGAAGAGTGGCTGATCGATGGAAGACTGATAAGCCTGGTAAGTTTAGCATCTTTGAGCCATAGTCTTATTGGCTTACCATGCTATCCCCGTCCTATTAATCCCTCTCTTGCTTGTTACCTTTCCAGCCATGGGAGGATTTGGCCTAGATTATCTAACTGCAACATCTGCCTCCAATTCTGTGAGTGGCTGGCATCAGCCTGGGCCTCAGACTGGCAGTAATGCCTGGGCATCCCATGTTGGCTCCCGGGATGATTCATCTGCGATACTAATGGAGAGCTTAAAGGTGAGCTTTACTGTCAATAGCTGTTTAATAAATTGAACAAACTGCATTTGTTCCTTCAGAGCACACCATATGTTAATGGAGGAATTTTTCATGTGCTTTATTTGGTGAAGTGATGGTCCTGCTTTTTTATGGTGTGTATTAGGACTTTTGATGCAAATCACTTGTGTAATGCGGGGGGATTGTACTTTGCTAAGCCTTTCCTTGTATGTGAAATGGTAAAGTCCATATTTTACTTCGTTTGCCACTCTTTGTAATACTGCTGTCCTTTTGATTGTGGTTGGGCTAACTACTACAGCTGCTTAAAATGTGCCAGAAAATATTGGTTCTACAGCAAGTAACTCAAAAACATCTGAATGTCACAACTCACCCATTGGTTATTTTGTTTTTCTTTAGTTTTCTTTTTTTTTTTTTTTAAATGACAGTGCTGCCTCGGACATTGTATCTGCTAGTTTGACTTGGCCAAAATCAGAAAGGCTCCCTCTGAAGGTCTGCATTCATTAATTGAAGTGTTCATTTTCAATGAGGTCCTGAAAATATTCCTAAAGAATTGTTTCAAGTGCTATTCTATTGTCCTACATACCCTCCTTCTCAATATAAGGACTAAAAAGCGTCTCAAAATAAGCATTATATCCCTTAGTATTTTTTAGGCATCTGTAGTACACATCAGGTAGTAGGCACATTTGAGACTGCCAGTAGTTCTGTTGCTTTCACTCATTTTAAGAAAATATTTTTATTGACATTTTACAATATAAGTACTGTATAGAGCTAACAGACTAGTGTTGCTGTTCATGTACTGCACAATAGACATTTTTCAACATACAACTCTAAGTAAATCTACGTTATAGCAGGGCAGTAATACATTTAGAGCCTTATGTATGAACAAATTTTCCCATTGACAAAATGGGTAAAACCCTTTGATACGTCTGTCCCCAAGTCTTGCAATACAGTTTGTTCAACAACATCTCATCCAGAGGTATTTGAACTAAACAGATCACAAATCTTTGGGAGCAGTTAACCACTACACATTTTTCTGCATATTATCCAGATTAATAATAAACTTTGTCAGGTTGCTATAGAGGCCTGTTATCATACTTTCTCTCTAATTGCAACAGGTATCTCTCCTATTCAGTGCACCTTTGACGTACACTTCAATTTCATAATCAAGCTATTGATGGCCATTCTCTCCGCCGTTACCCATGTGTTCATTGCCGCCTGCCATCCAAACAACAATGGCACAGCTACACTCTTCCATCCCTCTTTGTCTTTTTGCCAACAGCAGGACCAAATCCGCATACTCGTACACTGTTGCATGGTGTTAGGCCTCAGGAAAACCTCCCTGCTGTAGGAAAGTGCCTTTTTTTTTTAAATGGTCACCCCCACTGTTTGCCTGGTATTTGATGTGATTTTGACTGGAAGTTCACTTTGTTCCTTCGAGCCAGGTCCCTGGTGCCAGATCATACTCAAAACTGTGCAATTGTACCCCCATTGGCAATACCTTTAGCACCCTCGAAGCCCCTGGTAAATGGTACCCTTGGTACCTAGGGCCTGAGGTACTGAGGAGGATTCCTAAGGGACTCCTCACCTAAGTCATGCAGACTGCCATTGCAGGCTGCGTGTCTGGGTGCGGACCAAAGGAAAAGCTCGACATGGCACACAGCCTGTGTGCCATGCCTGCAGACACTGCATGCAGTATAGGTAAGTCAACCCTACAGCAGGCCTTACAGCCCTAAGGCATGGTGCGCTATACTACATGTGTGGGCATAACTGCATGAGCATATATGCCCCAGTGCTGGTCAGTTCCATTACTGCCAGTATAAGTGGTCATTGAAGTCATTTGAGAACGTGCTGGACATATGTAAAAACAAGTACCCCAGCTACATGATGCCTTCATTGATACCAAAGATATTTGGTATCAAACATCTTGTATTAATAATCCTACACTGATTGCAGTGATGGATTTACGAATGCATGCACCCAGAGGGCTCCTTCGAGGTGCCCCCTGAAAATCTACCATCAACTGGTGTGCTGACTGACAGCCTGCAACCACTGATAAGTTTCTGACCCACCAAGGGTGAGGGCCTTTGCTCTCAGGAGTTGAGGAACAAAGCCTGTGCGGGCAGAGGGTGTTTACACCCCCTCCCACAGGATGACCTGCGAATTAGCTTTCTGAGGCAGGGAGCTTCAAAGAACTCACCGCCTTTGGAATGCTAATCTGGCTTCCCTCACAGGAGAGGATGCCCACCCTCTGTCCAAGGCCCATTTGGTGCATTAATTGGCAGGAAAATAAGTTGTCAGAGGCTTGTTCACCTTCAGGCTAGTTCCATCCCTAAGGTGGTCTGCCTGAAGTGAAAACTACATTTCAGTCTACCATCATATATGACCTCGCTGTGGTTCAGACGGACTGGCCTCCCAGTCCAAGCCTGCAGCCTCTTTGAGACCGGACCGATCCCTATTGACTAACATTGGGCACCTGATTCTGTATTGCACCACTGCACCCTAGCGCCGCTGGAGGTGACCTGCTGGTGCTGCTTTGGACCCTGCCCTTAACTTAAGTACTGAGGATGGATCTCGTAAGTCGCTGCAAAGAACTTGTATGCCCTATTTTTTTTCCTCCCATAGGATAACATTGCAGCCTCTGAAAAAAATGTAGACTTTTTAAAGCTAAAAGTATTTCTATCTCGAAACATACTTACCTGATCATATTGATCTGGTGCCTAAATATACATAAAAATAATTAATTTTTTTATAAATTTGTGTGGCACTCCTTATTGAGTCATGTGCATCATTTATGGACTAATTATGTATTTGCAGATGTCTAACACTCCACTCTTTGTAAGCCTAAGGCTGCTCGAACACGCTATCCCCTAAAAGAGCACCTTGAGATTGCTAAAGCATACCCCCGTTCGCTCATAAGGGAATACCTGGACTCTTTGCACAGTGTACCTCTTTTTGGAGTACTATATAAAGATCAGGCTTCCTACACACTCTGTGATATGTGCAGTATGAGGCCATCAACCTCTTGTATGTGTTCAAGTATTTTAGTCCCAAAAAATATGTATTAAGTGTTCAAGGCATATGAGCTGCAGATCACACACTGAGGATAAGATCGCCATCTGGTGTTGGGCTCGGATGATTGCAGGTTGTTGTTGTCTGTTGTCATCTGTTCTTGGCATGTAGAGCTGCAGAGTCACACACACACGCCCGCCCGCCTCCCCGGGACCTGTATCTGTTCCAGCATCCATCTTACTTAGACATTACACATGGCCATCCTTTCTTTCATTTCTATACACTCCATCTTTTCCCATCATGGCGAAAAAACAATCTGACGATGGAGTGGATGCCCATGCGCACTGTTGTCCAGGGGAGGAGTCACCAACCTTGTGACCAAAGGCTTCTTCCGAAGACGACAACAACCTGCAATCATCCGAGCCCAACACCAGATGGCGATCTTATCCTCAGTGTGTGACTCTGCAGCTCTACATGCCAAGAACAGATGCATACTGGTAAGTAGCATATTCCTTGCATCTTATGTCATGCATCACGGACATCGGTCATGAGGCCAGGGGTACATTCTGTGCAGCCTCTGCTGGGTCAGGTACGTACGGTGCAACATATTAAATTGCAACCACTCGCATTATGTGCTACCCTTCTATGGTTCTTAACTATCTTTAGCCAGTCAATGACCGAAATGCTATCCATAAAGATCCTCCGCCTACACTGCTTTCAATTCAGAGAGTTTGGTTTTGGACAACAGAATCTCATATAGTCTCACTGCTTTAAGTGCATTCCCCATTTTCAGCATCATATCCATCGCGGCGTGCACATCCGCGGGTTCCGTTTCCAGAAACCAACTGATCTCTGCAATGGCCCCTTGTATATTGTCTGTCTTTCTCCTGGCAATGAATTTGCACACCTAGGTTTCTCAACACTGCACTTTCTATTTCTATTTTCTATTTAGGGAGTTTTGTAAAGCGCTTGGTGACGCACAGCGGCGTGTCCCCGCGCTAAGGAGCGGCTGCTAACTGGAACCTACAGATGTGCATACTTACTGTTCAAATAGTGCAGTTTTGAGCTTAGCTCTAAAGATTAGTTCAGAAGGTTCAAGACGCAGTATTAAGGGTAATGTATTCCATCTGACGGCTGCAAGGTACCTGAAGGATCTTCCGCCCATCCGTGCTCTTGATACCTTGGGGACAACAAGGCGTCCTGAGCCAGAAGATCTGAGGGAGCTGGGCGGTTCATAAGGCGTCAGCAGTCCTTTCAAAGGGAGAGGAGACCTCCCGTTGATGATCCGATGGCACATGCAGAGTGCTTTGAAATCAACCCTACTTCTGATTGGGAGCCAGTGCAAGGACCGAAGGGCCATCGAAGATGCGGCTCTTCTGGGTAGTCTAAGTACTAGCCTAGCAGCGGCATTCTGTAGGACCTGTAGACGGCTCAAATTCTTTTTCAGAGTCCCTTTCCCATCTAATACCCTACTCCCTCACATCTACCTGGGAAGTATCCTTGTAGGAAGCTGGGTTTCTGTTGCAGTAACCCCCCCCCCCCCCCCCACACACACACACACACACTTTTTGCCAGTCTAGTGGTGCACTTTGACTTTATGTTCCCTGGGTCCCTGCCAATCAGGTTCCCAGGGCCTGTGCTCTTTGCTCAAAACTTTACCTTGTACCCCCAACTGGCACCTCTCTGGCCACATGTCAGTCCTTGTAAAATGTACCATGGGTACTAAGGGTACTGTGGCCAGGGAAGGCCTCTAAGGGCTGCAGCACTTATTGTGCCACCCTTAGAGGCCCTATACCTTTACACATGCACACTGCCCTTGCAGGCTGCGTGTTTTGGTGCAGAACAAAATGAAGAATCGACCTCCCTGTGTGCCATGCCTCCAACCCACTGAACTGGCATAGATAAGTCACCCCTATAGCTGGGTGCACTATATCAGTGGTGAGGGTACAGGTGCATGAGCCCTGTAACCCTACAGTGTTTAAGTCAATGCTTAGACATTGTAAGTGCAGTGCTGCCATTAAGAGTATATGGTGCTGGGAGCTTGTCATTACGAACTCCATAATGGCTACACTTAAAACTGAGAAGTTTGATATCAAACTTCTCAGCACATTAAACCCACACTGATGCCAGTTGGGGATTTAATGAAAAATGCACGCAGAAGGCATCTTGGAGATGCCCCCTGAATAACGACCAGTCTCTGGTGGGTTCCCTGACTGGTACACACCAGCCTGCCACCACGAGACCGGTTTCTGGACCCCTAGGGCGGGAGCCTTCACTCCCTGAGCCCAGAAACATAGCCTTTCCTGGGCGAGGTGTTCACACCTCCCCTGGTCAGGAAGAGCCATCAGTGGTAGGGGAGCTTCAAAGGGCTTGCAGCCTTTGTAATGCGACCCGCAGCCTCTCCTGCTCTCAGTAGCAGGTCCCCTTCATGTCTCCCCTCCTTTTCTGCAGGGAAGACGGGTGGCACAAATCTTGCAGATGGCAGGCACTCTCAAATCAGGGTTAGGGATTGTGCTCACTCCCCCACGTTGGGTGAGCACACCAAGGGTGTAGTCAACTTAAGGTCAGAAGCCCATTGGCTACTGACCTCGAGACCCCCTAAAACACCCCCTAAATACAGTATTTAGGGGGCAGCCCTGAACCAAGAAGGCAGACAAGAAACCAAAAGAAGAAAAGCAGGACCGAACAGCTGTGCTGATGCTAACAAGAGGAGGACGCCCACTGACTTGGCCCCAGCCCTACTGGCCTGTCCCCACCTCGAACCTGCAGAAGTGAAACTCTGGTGTGTCCTGCAGCCTGAAGAACCCCAAGGACCTTTCCTGCCTTCAAAAGAAACGACACGGTCTCCCATGAACACCGGATTTGTTCACCAACAGACTCCAGGTCTGGCAAAGTCCGTGAGTCTGCACCACTCGGCAGCCGACACCCACGGCCCGAGTTCAAGTGGCCCACCACAAAGAGAAGGTCTCCCCGGCGATCCTGACCCGAGATCCGGTGACCCCTGACCTGCCTCAATCCGACACCTGCAGCCTCAAACCGGAAGGTCGTGTCACTCCCCCCCCCCCCCCCCCCCCCCTCACCAACCGCGACCAGGAGCTGGTAAGAAGATCTGACCCTAAAAGGCACCCTTGCACTCGACGCCCCACGGCCTCGGGTGGCCCAACCGTCGGTGCCTAACCAACCCCCAGCATCCCAACTTACCTCTCAAAGTGGTGGTCGCACCCAAAATACCTTCGTCCCTGAGCCTGCAGTGTTTGCAAACCGGAGACTCCCCATTGAAAGCTACTGAGCGCCTGACACCAAAACAGCACTGCCCCAGTGCTGCTGAGGGTGCACCTTTTGTGCTGGCTTGAACCCCCATTTGCCCGGAGCTTAAGTCTAGGAGCTTTGCTCCCACAACCGGAGGCCCCCTAACCCCCATTTGATAACATTGGGCCTCAGCGCCCTGCACCTGGCTGCCCTAGTGTCGCTGAGGGTGTAACAAGAGTGCATCCTTGACCCTGGGGGACCCCTGAGTCTACTCCCAGAATACCAACTCCCACAACCAAATACTTACCTTTGAACAGATATCCCTATTTTCCTACATAGGATAACATTGACAGTTTTTCTGTGAAAAGTTTCTAAGTGTGGAGTTGGAAAATATATGAAACCCTTTAAAACTGTAACTAAGTAACAAAAACGCTTTTACTTTCCTGTTAACAGAAAATGTCCCAGTGCAGTAGCCAGGTATACTGCACTGTGTAAGAAAAGAAATCTGTAAAGTAATCAACTTTCTACTAAAAAGCCAATACTAAGTATATGTACGGTATATCAAAAGCATTGCATTTCTAGTAGTTCTTCTGTAATCAAATCAAAGTGCATATCCAGTTGCAATTCAAACTGTTTGCAAACTGCATTACTACTGTAAAGTATTTATTGCTTACCTGTGCCAGGCTTGCTTGGTTCTAGAAAATAAAATAACTAAAAGAATATTTTTATACAAAACCAATCGGTCTGAAGTTCAGTCTTTGAGTGTGTAATATCATTTGCTGATTGAGTGTGTACAGCAAATGATTAACACTACCCTCTGATACAGCCTTACTGCTCGACCACACTACCACAAATGGAGAGTAAGGTGCGATCTACTTTTACCTCTGCCTACCTTTGGGGTTCCACTGGACTCTGTGCGCACTATACCTCACTTTGGTATAGTATATACAGAGCCAGCTTCCTACATTGGTGGATCAGCGGTGGGATATACAACTTTGCATTTGTTGGACTAAATTGGTTACCACCTGATCACACGACAGAACTCCTAAATTGGCTTTAGAATTCTGATTTTTTTAATTGGCAATCTTTTTCCAAATTGCTAAAAGTCGTGTTAGGGCCTTGGTTAAATCCCTTTAGAATTTTAGAAAAATAAAGTCATTTTAGCCAAGGATAAGAGGGGAAAGAAATGTTTAAACTGTCTCTTAACTAGAACCCAGCTGTTAGTGAAGATAACCACAATGACATAGAGGACCAGGTTGAGGAGCTTGACCTCACCCCTTACCTCTACTTAACATTTAAGGAAGTAAGGTCCCTATGCAAAATTAAAAACATAACCATGGGGTCCCATCCCACCAAACAAAAGCTCCAGGAGCTGTTAGCTGGGTATGCTAAGGACCATCCCTCTAAGAATGGTGAAGACGTCTCAGATGTGGAAGAAGATGGAGGGATGAGGATGCCTTCCAACATACCCTCCCCCCACTTAATAGGGAGAGAAGGGCCCCAGGGACCCTGACTCCAAGAGTCAACCTCTTAGTACCTAGAGCCCACACAGGTGGATCAGGTACTACTGAGGACATTGAGGGCAGCCTCAATGAGGATTACAGCCTGCTAGCCAGGTTGACCAAAAGATTGGATCTGGAGAGCAGACCCCTGGCTCTAGAGAAAGAGAGCAGAGATGGGCCTAGCACCCATCAATGGTGGCAGCAATTAAAAAAATGTAGAAAAAGAATGATCCTTTGATCCCAAAATCCCCGAAGGGATTGTTCATAAATTTGAGGATGGTGATATCACCAAGTGGTTCACACCTTTGAGAGGGCTTGTTAAGCCAGAAAAGTGAAGACAATTCACTGGGGGAACTCATTTGGGAACTGTTCTCTGGAAGGTGCAGAGACACTTCGACCCTCAGTGGGGCAGATGCTGGATCTTATGACCTCATGAAAATAACTCTGAGGGATTTGGACTCACAACTGTGAGAAGGTGGCCTGGTTTATGCTGTCCACTAATTTAAGTGGGCACCCTGTACCAGTCCACACGACCCTTATGATGTATGAGGTCAAAGATAACCTTTAGAAAGCTATCCTAGTGGTAGATGTGGAGAGCTGCCTTCAGGCTTAATCTTGAAGTAATCTAAAGCAGCTTGTTTTACCAGAATATCACCTGAATGACTAAATGAAAGGAGAACCACATAGTAGTTATATAAAAATATGTATTTATTAATATAACATTCTCTACTAATCTCTACACGAGATTAGAACATAAAGCACACAATACTGAATCAATAGAACATTCGTAAGTAGCACAGTACACAGCGGGCTCCGGGGGGAGACCGAACCATATACAAAAAAAATGGTATAACAATCATGACTAGACTAGACACAGTGCCTAGAGCACGTAGAATCGCTGGGACCCCAAGGAACCACCCAAGGCAGTGATACAGGGAGCCCACGGAGGACGAGTGCAGTGAGGAAACACAACCGCGTGCTCCGTACAACTCTATGGAAAAGTCGCGGTTGCAAAGTTAGTTTAAGGACACTTCTACGAGGACTTCAAGCAAACCCTTTGGAACATAGGAGGTTCTAGAGCCAATTCACCAGTGAGTACTGAAGTACCCGTGTTACCTATCCCAGAGGAGCCAGGTGCATAGGGGTCAAGTGGTGTCGGAAACCTTCGTCGTTTTCAATGGAGAGCTATAAAGTACTGCTGCCAGAAAGGTGGAAAGTGTCCGGTGGAATCCAAGTCTGGATTCTAAGTGAGAGGAACCTGAAAGGAGAGGGGACAGAGTCTGGGCTCACTTCAGGTGACCAGGCGCTCGATAGTCTAATGCCCACCGATGTCGGGTGCTTCAGGTGCGAAGAAGGAATGGTTGACTCTGCAGCCACAGGGACCAGGAGACGTCTAGGATGACCAAGATCCGGAGGTGAGCTGTCCCATGAAGGATGTAGAGTGCTGAGGGGTCGGTGTCCGGCTGGAGCACCAACAAGCCTTGGCAAATGCAACCCACGCAGGAAGGACAAACAGGTTACGGTGTGGACCAGCAAGGTCCAGGAGACTCTCCAACCAATGGACAGTCAGGGCACGTCTGGAGCAACTAGGGAAGCCCAAGAACAAACAAGGTGACCCTCGCCAGGACCCACAGGCCACCAGACCAGGAGTCGCGAGGAGACGTCAAGCAAGTTTGCAAAGCACCAGCCCACGGAGCACTCCGTGCGAGGAGGCCGGATTTCTTCGGTGAAATTACTGCTTGGGGTCAGGACTACACGGAGTCCAATGCACAAGCTCGGGAATCGCCACCAAGCATATGCACTTGCAAATGTACGCGGCGCACAGGGGTTCGGGTCACACGGTCCCCACGAGGGATACTGGTTTCAGAATCGCTAAGAGGTCAGATCAACCTCAACGACCTTTGAAACCCACCTCCGGTGTTTCTGAAATTTTAGGCGTCCTCAGGAGCTCTGGAGAAGCAAGCCAGTCATATGCGCTTAGGTGCCTGCTACTACACGTGAGTAACCCCTTTACTCCAAGGGAGATTCTTCAGTCGTGCAACGTCTAATTACTTGGTTTCTTCTTAGTAGAATCCTGTCCAGGTAAAATTTAAAGTCCTGTAGCCTGGTAACCCACTTCATACCCACGGGAAAGTGTTGGACAGATCCTGTGGACCCTCTTAGGGGAGGGGCAGGACAGAGGGGTGGCTACACCCATGTCCTTTGCCCAGTTTTGCGCCAGAGCAGGAGCCAATGGCTCCCAGAACTGGTTTGAACTGGACTATGCACAGGGACACCAAATGTGCCCCCAGTGCAGACTTTCTGGCACTCTTACAGTGCACCCACCCAGCCCCAATGCACTAAACCCTGTCTGGGAGGTGGTTACACCTCCCTGTGACAGGATGCCCATTGTCATGCCTTCCTCTGCTCGAGCTTGGCTCAGCAGCAGGAGAGTAGAATTGTGTCTGTGGCTGGCAGCGTCCATTTTGTGCTGCTTGAGTCGAGAAAGCTGGTACCGGGTAGACCGGTGACCCACAGTAGTTCATTCAGAAGGGTGGAATCATACCTCCACACCAGTTACTGGTGTGGAGATATGATTCCAAGGTGTTTGACACCAAACATGACATGTTTCTAAGCAGCCGTTTTAAAGTTGGCATTTACCGCGAGGTTATAATGCAACGTCACCTGTATGTCTGCCTGCATCACAGACCACCCCGGAGAATGGTCTCCGAAGGCTGCAGAGGGGCCCTATTCAGAGGGGCACCCTCTCACGTAAAACCCAGCACCCTGCATTCAGGATTGATAAGACCTGCCATAGGGTTGCTGATAAGTTTTTAAGTGTAGTGATTTAGATAGATATAGTGAACCTATATCTAAGTGGTGCAAGCACCAACTTACACAGGCTGCTGTAGCAGACCTTTTGTCATTTTGAATGGCCTCTCCTGGGGGGCATAACACATGCTTCAGCCCAAGGGAGGCCTCTGGGGTACTTATGCCCTGGGTACATGGTGTACCATATACTAGGGACTGATAAGGGTACCCCAGTATCCAATCTGGAGTGAACCTAAAGTACATACATAGCAATTTAAGGGAGAAAGCAGATAGACTGGGGTCTTGGATAGCAGATTCCCAGTCAGACCAGTCAAAAAACAGTGAGACATCAGCAAAAAGTGGGGGTAACCATAAGAAGCAGATCCTACTTTCCTACAACAACTGAGGAGTATAGAATTAGATTTGGGGGCCTCAGAAAACCCAGAGTCATCCCTGGGTGGAATTTGTAGACTACTCAATGAAAACACTAGGTGGCTGGTTGACTTGAAGTAAAGTGCAAGATTATGATGGTCTTTATAATTTGTTCATGAAAGAACACATATTAAGTAATTGCATTAATGAAAAGTTGCATCAGTACCTGGTAGACCTAGGTCCAATTTCTCCCCAAGAATTGGGAAAGAAGGCAGACCACTTGGTCAAGACAAGTGTAACTAGGACGTCCACTGGGGGTGACCAAAAGAAAGGGGTTACAAACCCTCCCCAGGGGAAAGACAGTCTCTGAAGGATTAAAGTAAGGAGTCCCAGATAGCCCCCACAAAAAACATGTGCAGGAGGGTGGGCCCAAAAACCTCACAAGCTAAAACTTGGTCCAAGGTAAGAGTTGGGATCCCAACAAGGTATGGTGTCACAACTGTCAAAAGACAGGACACCACACCAAAGACCCTAGCTGTCCTTAAAAATACAGCCCCTAGTTTAGCTTTGGAGGGTGATTCCTCAGATGAGGAAGTCCTCCTAGCCTTCAACTGGAAACTGGGTCCAAAAGGTGGGTTGCAGATTCCAGAGGGGTGTAGATACTTCCACCACCTACTGGTGAATGGAATCCCAGCCACTGCCCTGAGAGATACCTGTGCCAGTCACACCGTGGTGCATGACAGGTTGGTTCTCTCAAACCAGTATGTCCCAAGGGAAACTAAGAGTAAGGGTTGTCCCATGGGGTGTCACTGTTAGACCTATGGCTGTAGTGCCCCTAGAAATAGCGGAGTCCCTTAGATGGAGAAAGGTGGTAGTCAGTTAAGACCTCCCCCTTGATTGTCTCCTTGGGAATGACCATACAGAGGTTGGTCTGAGCCAAAGAGAGGTACTGGTCCAGTGCCAGACCTCACCCCAGGAACCTTGGGGGTGGGGGGGCTGAACCTGAAGTTGGTGCAACTAAGCCCCAAAAGAAAAAGAGACCGTGTAGGAAAGGTAGACAACTGTTGGCCACAGTGGGAGATTCTATCCCAGTAAGGGAGATTATCACTGGTGAAGTTGTTCCCCTCCCCCCAGCGAACAAAAAAACCTGACTGGTCAGGCAACTGTCCAGCCTGAGTTGGTGGCTCCTCAGCTGGCAGAAGGGTGTTCACTACCACGTGTAGTGACCCCTGCCCTAAGACAGCAGACAGGCCACCAGAACCCAAAGACGCCTGTAAGTTAGCCACTTCACCTACCAGTGAAGGGCTAAAGGAGTGGTTCTGGACACCGACAGCTGTCAGTAGCCTCTGCTAGGTGTTAGCCTTCATGGCAGCACTGTCCTTGACATGGTGGCCTAGCCCCCTGCCAAATACCAAGTTAGTCCTCCTGACCCTATTGATCATGGTGGGGTTGCTCAAGCTGTGGGTAAGCTGGGCTTTGCCCTAGCTGAGTTAGAATTTGCAGGGGTAGGCACATCTGAAACCTAACTAAAAAGATGGGGTGAAGACACTAAAGAGCTAGGAAAGGAGCATTTGGAATTAGGTCCTGAAACTGTTGAGGTAGGCCAGCTCCCCAAAGGGACTGAGCTGGACAGAAGGATGTAAGGCAGAGTAGGCCCTGCAATTCTCAAACCACTTCCTCTACTCTTCCTCGCCTGAAAGACTAGAAAGACTCTCCCAGGTTTGGCTGAGTCTCCTGGCCCACCCACCCCCCTCCCCCCCACACACACTTTTTGCCAGACTACTGATGCACTTTGACTTGATGTGCCCTGGGTCCCTGACAATCAGGTTCCCAGGGCCTGTGTTCTTTACCCAAAACTGTACCTTGTACACCCAATTGGTACCTCTCTGGCCACATGTCAGTGCCTTGTAAAAGAGGGCACTGCGGCCAGGGAAGGCCTCTAAGGGCTGCAGCACTTATTGCGCCACTCTTAGAGGCCCTGTACCTTTACACCCACACACTTCCCTTGCAGGCTGCGTGTTTTGGTGCAGAACAAAGTGGAGTCGACCTGGCACACATCCCTGTGTGCCATGCCTACAACCCACTGCCCTGGCATAGATCAGCCACCCCTCTAGCTGGGTGCACGATACCTGTGGTGAGGGTACAGGTGCATGAGCCCTGTACCCCTACAGTGTCCAAGTCCATTCTTACAAATTTTAAGTGCAGTAATGCCATTAAGAGTATATGCTGCTGGGAGTTTGTCATTACGAACTTCACTTCACCATAACGGCTTTACTGAAAACTGAGAAGTTTGGCATCAAACTTCTCAGCGCATTAAACCCACACTGATGCCAGTGTGGGATTTAATGAAAAATGCGTACAGAGGGCATCTTCGAGATGCCCCCTGAAAAATGACTTGACACTAGTGTCCAGGCTGAGGGGCTACTCCCCAGCTGGCACCACCAGACATGTTTCTGGACCCTTGGGTAGAGAGCCTGCTGCTCTCAGGGGTCTGAAACAATGCACATCCTGGGACGAGGTGCCAAGCCTGGTAAGAGAAACCAGACGCCTAAAGACACCCCTAACCCCGAAGCCCTCGGCCTTGGGTGGCCCAACCGACAGTGTCCCAGCATCTCCAGGCATCCCAACTTACTTCTCCAACCGGTGGTCACCTCCAGAAGATCTTCGTCCCCGAGCCTGCAGTCTTTGTTGAAACCGGAGAATCCCCACTGCAATCAACAGGGCACCAGACGCCAAAACAGCACCCTGCACCCAGCTGCCGCTGCGGGTGTACTTTGAGTGCTAACTCTGATCCCCCTTTGGCATCCTTGCTGGTGCCCTTCAACCATTGTACCCCTGAGTACGGTTGGCCGGTTGACTACCTGGTGATGCGCCTGTCATTTTCTGCCTAAGCATACGTGCTGTGGATGCTACATTTCATTGGGCTTTTGCATGTATGGTGTAGTTCTCACGGTCCATACTGCCTGCTAATGTGTGTTCCTGTCATCCACATAAATGTTTCTCCTGGTACTGTATATCTCTGCATGGTGACGTCTGTCCCTCCACGTGTCAATTTTTGACATCCACTGTTGTGCATGCTCAGTTTGGATGCTCTGACTCGGTCATGCTGTATTGTTCCTTCTCTGGGTCTTTGTCTCTTGCAGATCTATGGGACCCTGTGCTCAGTTAAACTTCTTGTGGAGGTTTGTGGAATTTCTTCCATTAGGCACTGGCCGTTCTGGTTCTGTGACTCCCTTTCGTCCCTGTCTGCACGGGAGACGTCTCGTCCCATCCTCCGATGGATTGTGGTGCCTTTGCATCCCCTTGTTAATGCTCCCTTACAGAGGTTAATGGGTCTGGTGTCAGCGACGCTGACATTGCTGTCCCCATCGTGTTTAGTCCATGTTATTGACGGATAACTTCTCTTTGGAACTTGGTGGTTTTCAGTCGAAGACCCTCCTCCAATGGGGTATGGCTTTGGTATCCATTCTAAGTTAAGGAATCTGTGGCTTGATATCTCCATACAGATGAACGAGTTACTTGCCTTCGGTAACGATGTATCTGGTAGAGAGACAGTCTAGCTGCAGATTCCTTAACGCCCACCCATCCTCCCCGTTGTGCGAGACACTTCTCAGGCTGGGTTCTACCCACTTGCCTCCTTCCAGAAGGCCTTTGTCTTCCTGCAGGGTTGTCTGCTTCGCCTGCCTCCGGGGTAGGATGTTGCATGATGTTTTATCTGTTGCTTCTTCACCCATTCTCATAATTGGGTGATTGGGTTCAAATGAACTTCCACGCTCCTCCACTCTTGTTTTTTCCAGTGTTGGGATTGATCATGTTATCCAGTATTAGGGTATCTTTCATAGATTCACATGCCTGAATCATTCCCCGTCGTCGGGATGGAAGTCACCGGTAAATAACAAAGCAATGTGTTAGTAGACATATATAGTAACAGGCCCTAGAGGCCTCAGCTTAGTAAGCTATCCATGTCCTTATGTAAAAAGGACCACATTTTGGCCAGTAGCCAATCAGCTAGCACCACCCTCTAGAACCTTCCTGGAAGGAGCTCTAGTCCCTCAGATTTTCTACCGCACGTCGTGCTAAGGGAGTCTCCACTGAGCTCTGCTCATTTCTTTTGGATTTCCACTATTTCTTGCTATAAATCTCTTGGATTTCACCATGGCTGATACACCAAAGAAGGGAATGTTTAGATCCTGTGCTTCATGTGGGAAGAAGAGGCTTCACGTCGATGACCAGCATAAGGACTGTCTGTATTGCCTCTATCCGAGCCACAATTCGAAAGACTGCAAGGTATGTCGTACCTTCTCATCTAAAACCTTGAAAGACCGAGAAGGGCGCCTTTTAATTTGGCTGCAAAGGCTAAAGGACAAGGAAACTGTTGTGTCCGCAGAAGAACCCTCACTTTCCTCAATCTCGTCTCACTCCTCACGTAAAAGACCAAGGGTGTCATCTCCGGGCCCTTCGTCGCAGCCACCTCAAAAGAAGACGCAGAAAAAGTCTTCAGAGGTCCTGGCCTTGCCTCCGCCAGGGATTGCTTCTCCTAAGGCTGTGCCACATACCTTCAAAAAACCAGTCTCCACCCCATCGACGACGACCTCGTCGACGGTGGCTTCGACGAGAAGATCTCCGTCGACAGCAACTTATGTTACCTCGTCGACGACGACACTGTCGACGGTTCCTTCCCAATCTATGTCTTCGACAACTACTTCATCGTCGACGGCAGGTAAAGCTATCCCGTCGACGCTAGACATTAAAAAATCATCGTCGCCGATTAAACTCCTGACGGGAGCGTCGACGTCCACGACGAAAGCTTCCTCGTCGACGCCAACATCGTCGTCGACGAGGACTCCGTCGATGAAGCACTGACGACGAGAACACAGTCGACGACAAGAGCACCGTCGACGAGACCATCGCCGTCGACGCCATCGCCGACGAAGAAACCATCCTCTTCATTATCCTCGTCGCTGACTACGACAACCTCGTCGACGACGTCTCGCATGCAATTGATACCTGTAACACCGTCTACAGCTCTACCGTCGACGGGCCCGTCGACTGATATAGATTCAAATATACAAAGTACATATGTGCACCTAAAGATAACCAAACGTGCACTGACTCCGGCCCTCACTTCACCCAGTAAGGTCCCAACCTTGCCTCCGACTCACCTTTTTGAAGAGGAGGATTCGGATGACGCCAGTCTCTTTCCTGCTGCGACAAGTCCATCGCAACTTCATGTAAAGTATCAAGATGTTTCTGACTATGAGGACATGGCCCAGGAATATCAGGAGGTTTCACCGCAGGAATACTTGCAGCCCCCACCTTCCATGGTTTGTCTGCCTGCGGCTCTGGTCACGGACCTCCAATTCCTAATATCGGATTACAAACAACGGTTTCCAACGCCGGCACCTTCCCCGATGCCAGCTGGGCCTCCACCATCACGGCCACGACCGCCTCCATTGATTTTGCAGCCAGAGCCTGTCGCATCTCCACCTCGTCCCACCTCGGACAACGAGGATGAGGAGGATCCTGAAGGAGAACTTCAGGACATCCAGTCTCACCAGGATGAATGGGATGATTACATCCTTCCCTGCCCGGTTTCACCTGCCCCTACCGCAGCCGACTCACCGCCAGAAGACATCGGCGGTTTTCATAATATCATAGAAAGGGCGGCCCAGCGCTTCCAGATTCCCATGCCTTCGCACCAACAAGACTGTTTCCTTTATGATTTTAAAGAACCTTTCAAAAAATCTGTCCGGGCAATTCCTATAATTGATTACATTTAGGAACAAGGCATAAAGATTATGCAGAACCCTTCATCGGTCCCTCCAGTACTTCCACGCCTAGACAAAAAATATAAAGCTCCAGACACCGCTCACAGGCCATCCAAAGCCGGACTCTGTTATTACTCAGGCTGCACAGAGGAGGTCAAACAACCCAGCTGCTCTGTTGACAGCTCCACCAGATAAGGAGGGTAGAAGACTGGAAAACATAGGCAAACGTTTTTCCTCAATGTCAGCCTTGACAGTACGTGCCTCCAACGCCCTTGCACTGTTGGGACGTTACAACCGTCAGATGTGGGCGGACATTGCACCATACTTGGCGGACTTGCCAGAGGAATCGAAAGAGGACGCAAAAAAGATTTTGCTAGAGGGGGAAAGATCTGCCTCTGAACTTAGACTGTGCAATGGATATTGCTTCGACCGGTTTTAGACAGCTGGCTGGCGCAGCAGTCCTTCGCCGCCAGGGTTGGCTCTAGGCAACCTCTTTCAGGCCGGAGGTTCAAACCAAAGTGCTGGATATGCCATATGATGGCCAACTTCTTTTCGGACCTCATTTGATGAGGCATTGCAAGTTATCAAAAAAGATACTGATACCGCCAGGGCTTTGGGTTCTTTACAATTTCGGAACCCTTCCTTTCGTGGTTCAAGAGGGAGAGGTCACACTTCCACTAGGGGAGATTTCCAACAACGTTCTTCCTTTTCTTCCTCCCAACAATACCGTCCGCAATACCAGCAGCGACAGCAATCCTCATACCACAAATCTTCCTTTTGTGGCAAGGGAGGAAGACAAAAGGGCGCCGCTCGGCGGCAATGACTTTCAACTGCAGCCGGCTTCGAACTTCTCTCCACCCTCCAAGATTGGCGGAAAAATCTCCCACTTTCACCCCAAATTGGCAAAAGATTACTACGGACAGGTGGGTCCTACAATTAGTACAATTCGGCCATTCTCTGGAATTCATACGGATCCCTCCCCAAACTCCTCCCCGCCAAACAACTCACAAAAACCTACGTCCTTTACTTCTAGAGGTAAAGATTATGCTCCAGAAGGGAGCTATAGAGAGTTCCCCCAAGCCAACTGGGAAAAGGGTTTTACTCCCGCTTCTTCCTCATCCGGAAAAAAGAGAAAAAATGGAGACCTATATTGGACTTGAGGGATCTCAACAAGTTTCTGAAAAACAGTTTTCGTATGATCACCATTCAGGAGGTTTTACATCTACTCAATGCGAGCGACTACATGGTGTCGTTAGACCTACAAGACGCCTATTTTCATATACCAATACACCGCAACCACAAAAAATTCCTGCGATTCATGGTGGCGGGCAGGCATTACCAGTTTCGAGTTCTGCCATTCGGACTCAAATCGGCGCCACGTATTTTCACCAAATGTCTAGCTCGAGTGGCTGCACACCTACGCCATTACCATCACCAAGTCTTCCCGTATCTAGACGACTGGTTTATCAAGTCTCCATCTCTAGAAGGCGCGACAAGGTCTTCCAACGCTTGTCTGACGCTTTTCGATTCACTGGGACTAACTCTCAACCACGGCAAGTCTGTCCTGCAGCCGGATCGGCGCATGCAATTTCTGGGAGCTACACTAGACACTATACGGAGCAAAGCATTCCCATCGCAGGAACGCAAGGACAAGCTTCGGTCTTTGGCGCTCCAGGTAATGTCCAGAAAGACGCTGTCCGTGCGTCTCTTCAAATCCCTACTCGGGATGATGTCTTCTTCATCCTACTAGTCCTGCATTGCCGTCTTCGGATGCGACCCCTTCAGGAAGCACTGTCGGATCAGTGGATCCAGTGTACAGGGTCCTTCGACGACATCATCCAGGTGACCCCAGTGATCAAACAAGCTCTACGATGGTGGGTTTGCCCCCAGAACCTTTCTCAAGGCTTGCCTTTCTTGCTTCCTGCTGCTCCTCATATAATCACCACGGACGCCTCCTTAGAAGGCTGGGGGGCTTTCCTTCAAGAACTGCAGATAAGCGAAAAGTGGTCCCCTTCAGAGAAGATGCTTCATATCAATCTTCTAGAACTACGCGCAGTCTATCTGGCTCTGGTAGCCTTCCTTCCAAGAATCAAAAACTCCATAGTGCTTGTTCGGACAGACAACACCACGACAATGCGCTATCTGAACAAACAAGGAGGAACTCGCTCGCTGACACTTTCGCGCGAGTCGCAAAAGATTTGGAACTGGCTGCTCCGCCACAACATCTCCCTCCGAGCAGATTATGTTCCAGGCGCCCACAACGTGTTGGCAGATTATCTCCGCAGGAGACGGGCAGTCTGCCACGAGTGGGAGCTGGATCAACTAGTTCTCAGCAACATATTTGCTCAATGGGGCACCCCTCTGCTGGACCTCTTCGCCACCCAGCAGAACGCCAGATGCCAACAGTTTGCAAGCTGGCATCCCCAACCAGGGTCTCTGGGGAATGCCTTTTCAATCGCATGGTGCAACGTCTTTGCGTACGCCTTTCCGCCGTTTCCCCTGATTCCCAGGGTACTAAGGAAGATGAAAGCGGAGCCCTGCACTCTGATATTAATAGCTCCAGCTTGGCCACGCCAACACTGGTTCACGGAACTTCACCTCCTTTCCCTGGAACCTCCAATCAAATTGAAGCCGTTTCCATCTCTTCTAACGCTCAACAATCGGCAGGTTCAACATCCGGATCCGGCATCTCTCAGGTTATCAGCATGTCTCCTGAGTTCAGAGAGTTTCAGGGCTTAGACATCCCTCCAGACTGCAGACAAATTCTTGCTCGAGCAGATAGTACCAACAAAACGTATTCACTCAAATGGAAGAGATTCTGTATCTGGTGTAAAACAAACAGGTTGCACCCTTTTTCTTCCACCCCGGAGCAAATCTTGCCGTACCTCCTGCATCTGGCAAAATCTGGTTGCGCTCCTGCTGGCCCTCACCTCGGCGAGGCGAGTGGGGGAGCTCCAAGCGTTCTCCATCCAAAGCCCATTCCTTCAGTTCAAACAGGATAGGGTCCTTCTCCGCACAAATCCAGCGTTTATTCCTAAAGTTCCATCTCAGTTCCACCTTAATGAACCTGTTGTTCTGCGCACATTCTTCTCGAATCCTCAAACGGTGGCAGAGAAAACTCTACATACCTTGGATATTAAGCGCTGCCTCAAGTTTTACATGGAGAGAACAAAATCATTTCGTAAGTCTAATCAACTCTTCGTAGCATACAGTAGGCCTCGAAAAGGGCTACCGCTCACAAAACAGAGCATTTCCCGCTGGATTTCTTCAGCCATCACCTTCTGTCATCAACAGGCAGGACGTCCGCTCCGATCAACAGTTCGTGCCCATTCCACAAGGGCCATGTCTACCTCCATGGCACTGTTTTCAGGGGTGCCCATTGGAGACATTTGTAGAGCGGCCACATGGAAGACGCCGCATACATTCACCAAGCATTACTGCCTGGACACGGAGATCATGAAGGATGCTGCAGTGGGTCAAGCGGTACTCCGTCATCTATTTCAATAGAGGTGAGCCCTTTTTCTTTCATCCCACCATCCTTGCCTTGCTGCGCACATTTCGCACTAATGTATACATTGTCTGTGTCATTGCTTTCTAGTGCTGTTTCTTTTTCACATGGATATGTTATTACCTAGTGACTGTATATTTACTGTACATTTCAAAATGTGCTTATCATTGCTTACTACTCTGATTCAGGCATGTGAATCTATGAAAGATACCCTAATACTGGATAAGGAACGCGTTACTTACCTGTAACTGCGGTTATCCAGTATTGGTATCTTTCATAGATTCACATGCAACCCACCCGCCTCCCCTGGAAGGGCTCTTTTGGATCTCTCAGTGATACAACTACTTAGCACTGTGCTTACGAAAATCTGAGGGACTAGAGCTCCTTCCAGGAGGGTTCTAGAGGGTGGTGCTAGCTGATTGGCTACTGGCCAAAATTTTGTCCTTTTTACATAAGGACATGGATAGCTTACTAAGCTGAGGCCTCTAGGACCTGTTACTAAATATGTCTACTAAGACATTACTTTGTTATTTACCAGTGACTCCCATCCCGACGACGGGGAATGATTCAGGCATGTGAATCTATGAAAGATACCAATACTGGATAACCGCAGTTACAGGTAAGTAACGCGTTCCTTCTTCTGCCCTCCCTTCCACCCTCTTCTATTTTTTTTTACCCTTACTTTGGGGTCTCCTTGACTCTGCTGCAGTCCATCGGTTTGGGGTCTATTTGACTGTGCTACAGTTAATAGGTCATTTAAAGGGTGTATGGTTGCACATTCTCTGTTGCAAAAATTTGGTCAATTACCGCGAGTCATGTTGTACCAGTTCTGTTGTCCTTTACAGTTACATTCTGTGATTGCAGACTGCCTATCATTTGCCATCACATTAATTTCCGATGCCGTTTTGCCTCATAGGAAGGCATGGCTCTACGCTTCTGCGAAACAGTTTCTAGCGGCGGGTACTCTGCTCTCCCCCTTCAGTCCTTTACAGTATAAAGTATTCTTTCACTGACCTACATGGTGATGTTTCTCATCATTCTATGATTTCTTGTCGTAGTTTTAAAGAATTTTGATCTTTTTTAGCACACTGTTCCTACACTCAGTTTTAGTAGTGGCATTGCGGCGTGGAAAAGTTTCAAAATAGAAAACGGACGTCAGCGCGCCGGGAGGTACTTCTATGGCTCCATTGATCTCATATTCGTGAACGACGTAGGACGGAGCCATGCGACGCAGTCACCCTGCGTGCAGAGGTACTGCTGAAGATTTTCCGGATCCGGTCTGACACCTTGGGGATATTCTAAGTTAAGGAATCTGCAGCTAGACTGTGTCTCTATCAGATACATCGTTACGAAGGCAAGTAATTCGTTCTTTTGTGCTCCACGTCGGAAGGCGTGGAGTTTCAGTCAAACTGATGTCAGTGCACAGGGATGGTGCCTAGATCCTGACCTGCTCCATCACTTCTGGGTGGAATGAGGTGATGCAGAGCTGCACGAAACCACCAAGCTTCGTGCGGAGCACTGCTGTGTAAACAGCCTGATCCAGTCTGGCACAAAGGGAATATTCTGAAGGTGAGGAATCTGCAGTTAAATTACCACGAGAAAGAGCGTTACCAAAGGTAAGTAACTTGTTCCTAATATGTATCACTTTTTGTTTTTATTTCCATTCGACCAGAAGATGCCAGTCTTGTTTGCATTACCAATATTTGTTTACAGGAGCAATGATAGACTTAAGTGTGGCTCTTGTTTCCACTTCCCGGGGAGACTTTTCTCCCAGAAATAATGCCATGGTTCGTTTTTTAATAGTCCAGCGAAATTGATATTGTGATTTCCAGGACTCTAAAGTCTGATTGCCTCCTTCGTCACTGTTGTACTCCTGGTTAGTTACTGGGTTATGTTTCTGCAGCATCACGTAGCTCCCTTTTCAACCTCCAGCTACTTATAATACATCAACCAAGTACGTCGGGGAACTCGTTACAAAATGTTCACTTTCAAGAGGGTTTTTCCTAATGGACAGGACCTCTTTCAGTTTTAGATTGGCTTTATTTTTCTGCTGTGAAAAACAGCGTTTCTGGTACCTTTGCATTTCTGCGCAAAAGCGTATGGCCCAGCATTGCCTGGTCAGTTCTGGGGAAAACAACGCATCAAAACCATATTTTGACGTTTTCAATCTAATAACTTTCAAGAATTGAGTTAAGAATATCAAGGATTCTGCCTCTGAGAATGTAGGCATATGGAGTGGACTTTCATTTCTGCCCAAATTGTAATTCGGAGTATCGCTGGTCGGAACAGCACTAGGTCAGAAACTTCTGACTTTCTCCAAATCACCAGGAGTCGGAGTGCACCTTTTCACAAGCTATCTGAAAGAAACACAGTGATAGATTCCTTACCTTAGAATTAACCCCCAAGCATCAGACAGGATCCGGAAAGTTTTCATCAGCAGTACCCCTGTGCGTCGGTAGGTGGCGTCGTGCGGCTCCGCGTCTGTCGTTGGCGTCGTGGTCGCCGAGATGACGACGCGGGCGCTACTTAGACGCCGCCCGCGCTGACGTCCGATCTTTATTTTTCCGCGCCAGCAAGCGCGGATTCGGGAAGAGCTGGAACCCCCAGTCAGTTTTTGACAGATTTTTTTTTTTTTAGGCCTTTTTGTCTCTATTTTTCATTAAGTCTTCGACTCCTGGTGCAGTTAGAATGCCCGGTTTTAAGCCATGCGAGGACTGTCACCGTATGATATTGGTGACGGACCCGCGCTGCGTCTCTTTTCTGCCTGGGGCGCGACCACGACCCCAAGTCGTGCCTCGACTGCCGGCCCATGGCGCCGAAGTCTTTGCGGGAACAGTCCTGAAAGCTGCTGGAGGCCCGACAGTCGGCTCCGCGTCATGTCATGCGGCTGAGGGTGCGGGTGGTGTCTACCCCTGCAGACTCCGGCCCAAATACAGGACTTCCTGTCGGCCATGGCTCGCCTTTTTGGGCCGTCTGGTCCCGCTGGTGCGCCTTCGGGACCCCGCAGTCTCGACTGGGGGTCCTCGCCTTTCATCGCCGGTGGCTCCGGCCTCAACGCCGCAGGACCCACCTGGATCCAGGCCTGGATCCCGGTCGACGCTGGTTGCCCTTATAACACCTCCACCGACGACCCAACCGGCGCCACTTCTGACGTCGCCCGCTCCACGGGACGACGTCGGCCTCGGTTTCAGCCCCGAAGTGGACACGGCGTCGATCGATGCAGTTCTCGGCGCTGCTCGGGGGTTTCTATCCCCATGTCCCTGCTCCCTATTTTAGGCCTGTAAACCAGCCTGAGGAAGGGGAGGACTGGAAGGGGTCTGAGGACCCTCGCGCAGCTGATTGCGAGTATGAACAGGACAGGGCAGAGAAGTTGGAGGATGCCAATGGTCTGGATACCTCACCAGACCTTGGCATGCTGTCTTCTCCTACTGTGGCTACAGATAAGGGTGATAGTTATGCTGTGGTGTTGCGTAGGGCAGCCGAGGCCCTACACCTCGTGCTCCCTACTGTGGCCTTCAGGACTAACCTCCTGACAGAAGTGCTTCAGCCAGTAGCTACTTCTGCGAAGCTGCTGCTTCCCTTCAATGAAGCACTTTCTGACGTTCTTTTGGGCACCTGGTCAAGGCCCACCACAGGGGTCCCCTGTGGATAGAAACGTGGCCTGACGCCATCGCCTGGCTCCAGGTGACCCCATTTTCCTCTCCCCACACCACACCCCTGAGAGCTTGGTTGTCCAAGCCTCTGCTTCCCCGACCGCCTTCCCTTCCGCATCACCGGATAGGGAATCCAAGAAACTGGATCAGTTCGGGAAGATTTTTTTCTTCCGCCAATTCTGCGCTGCGGACTGTGAACACCGCATGCCTCTTGGGCCGTTACTCCCAATCTCTGTGGGATACGGTGGTGCAAGTGCTACCTCAGTGTCCAGAGGGGGCCCGGACAGTTCTCTCCCAGGCTGTTGCAGAAGAGAGAGACACTGCATCTCGGGGAATCACTTGGTGCTTCTTCAGCAGGAAGTTGCGGCCCTCTTGGCCAAGGGGGCCATTGAGCGCATTCCGAAACCAGAAGTAGGTCATGGTTGCCATTACCACTACTTTCTGGTACCCAAGAAGGACAAGGGCCTGCATTCTATCTCAGACCTCCGGAACGTCAATCACTTCCTCCGCAAAGAGAAGTTCAAGATGCTCACTTTGGCTCAGGTCTTGTCTGCTCTTGATCCACAAGACTGGATGGTAGCGATTGACTTATTTGCTTATTTTCACATCCCATTCCTGCAGGCCCACCAGCGTTACCTGCGGTTCACGGTAGGCCACGAGCACTTTCAGTTCACTTTCAGTTCACCATGCTCCCTTTTGGCCTTACCAGCGCCCCTCAGGTGTTCACGAAAGGGATGGCGGTGGTCGCAGCTCATCTGCGCAGATCAGGGGTTTCAGTCTACCCCTATCTCGACGACTGGTTGTTGAAGGTGGGCTCGCCCCAGACAGTTGTCTCCCACCTCCAGACTACAGCCGACCTCCTGCGTTTGGTGGGGTTCTCCAACGTGCTGAAGTCGCACCGGATTCCCTCTCAAAAGCTCCTCTTCATCGGAGCATTCTGGACATGGCGCACTTTTGAATCTATCCTCCCGAACAGCGAGTCCGGGATATTCAGGCTCTGATTCCGATTTTTCAGCCTTGTCCCAGGTTTCGGTCAGTGACCCTGAGTCTGCTGGGCCTCATGGCCTCCTGCATCCTGCTGATCGATAATGCCAGATGGCATATACGGGCTCTGCAGTAAGACCTGAAGTTCCAGTGGGTGCAGCATCGGGGGAAATCTGTCCGATCACGTCCAGATCTCGGAGGGCACTGCACGACAGTTGCAGTGGTGGCTCACGGACCGGCATTGGGTCGATGGCAGATCCCTCTCCCTTCCCCAACCGGAGTTTACAGTGGTGACGGATGCATCCCTCCTGGGATGGGGTGGCCACATGGGAGAGGCGGAGATCAGAGGCATCTGGTCTCCGGCGGAGTCTAAGCTCCATATCATCCTTCTGGAGCTTTGGGCGTTCCAACTTGCACTGAAGGCATTCTTTCCCTCTGTCAAGGGGAAGAGTAGTGCAGGTGTTCACAGACAACACCACAACCATGTGGTACTGCAACAAGCAATGCGGGGGTGGGGTCGTGGACCCTCTGTCAGGAGGCTCTGCGCCTCTGGAAATGGCTGGAACATCAGGGCGTTTTCCTGGTGGTTCAACGCCTGGCAGGTTCTCTGAACGCCAGGGCGGACGAACTCAGCCGCAGGTGCATGATGGATCACGAATGGCGTCTTCACTCAGAGGTGGTGCAAGGTCTCTTTCAGCAGTGGGGAGAGCCTTGGTTAGATCTATTCGCCACCGAAGAGAACGCGCAATGTCATCAGTTCTGCGCGTTGGAATTTCCATGGCGGCACTCGCTCTGTGACTCTTTTCGTCGCAAGTGGAGTTGCGGTCTGTTGTACGCCTTTCCGCCTCTACCACTTCTGCCCAGAGTGCTGAAGATCAGGCGCGACCGGGCACAAGTCATCCTTGTTGCTCCTGACTGGGCTCGAAGAGTATGGTATCCGGAGCTACTCAGTATGAGCATCGATCCTCCGATCAGACTGCCTCTTCGGGAAGATCTTCGGTCGCAGCAGCAGGGGATGGTCCTCCACCCGAACCTGTCCAGACTCTACCTCTTTGCGTGGAGATTGAGTAGCGACAGTTGATTCCTTTCGACTTGCCTCCTGAAGTTTGTGATGTCATTCTGGCAGCCAGGCGTCCCTCCACTAAAGTGGTATACGCCTGCAGGTGGAACACGTTTGTGGCATGGTGCACAGCAAAGGCTGTGGATCCCCTTTCTGCCCCTCTTTCCAAGAACCTTTTGTTCTTTCTTTAGCCCAGCAGGGCTCTGCTCTGGGCACTATCAAAGGTTATCTTTCTGCCATTTTGGCCTTTCTCAGCCCTCTATTTTCAGGTGCCCTGTTGTGAATAGATTTCTCAAAGGCATTACACACCTTTTCCCTCCTATTCTGTTTGTGATGCCACAGTGGGACTTGAATCGGGTTCTTACTTTTCTCATGTGTGCTCCTTTCGAGCCCCTTCACAACTGTCCTGTTCGTCTCTTGTCCTTGAAGACTGCCTTCCTGATTGCCATCACCTCCGCTAGGCGAGTGAGTGAGCTCCAGGCTCTTTCTTGTAAGCCTCCTTTTCTATCGGTCCATCCGGACAAGGTTGTGCTCAGGCCCGTCCTTCCTTTTTGCCAAAAGTCGTTACGGCCTTTCACATTGGGCAGACTATTATCTTGCCCACCTTCTTTCCGCCTCCGCATCCTTCCAGAGAGGGAGAGGCTCCACCGTCTGGACCCAAAACGTGTGCTCTCATTTTATCACAACAGCACCCAATAGTTCAGGGTGGATGACCAACTCTTTGTTGGCTAAGTTGGCACCAAGAAAGGTCAGGCGATACACAAGAGGACTATCTCCCGCTGTGTTGTCTTGTGTATCAAAGCCAGTTACTCTTTGGCTAAAATAGAGCCTCCAGTGGGGCTGCACGCTCATTCCACTAGAGCAACTGCAGCCACTACTGCATTGGGATGTGGTGTCCCCCTGCAAGACATCTGTCAGGTAGCCACGTGGGCCTCGCTGCACACGTTTACTAAGCATTACTGCCTGGACAGCCAAGTTCGTAGAGATGGCGTTTTGTTCTCCAGGACTTCCTGGTGTGATCTTGGTTTGCAGACCCACCACGGGGTTGGTATTGCTGGGGTATTTATTCTAAGGTAAGGAATCTATCACTGTGTTTCTTTCAGATGAACAAGTTACTTGCCTTCGGTAATGAGATATCTGTAAGAAACATTAGTAGTGAAAGATTCCTTACTGCCCCACCCATCCTCCCCGTTCTGCGAACTGATTTCTAGGGTTAAGGTCATCCCTTTCATGGCCCTAGTTTCAATGCACCAGTGGTCAGTATCTCGCATGGCTCTGCGTTCCTGGCACGGAAAGTCGTGTACAGAACTGACGTCAGCGCGCATGGGCGGCGTCTAAGCGCCCGCGATATCATCTCGGCGACCACGATGCCAACGACTGACGCGGAGCCGCACGACGCCACCTACCGACGTGCAGGGATACTGCTGACAAACTTTCCTGATCCAGTCTGACACCTGGGGGTAATTCTAAGGCAAGGAATCTATCACTACTAATGTTTCTTACAGATATATCGTTACCGAAGGTAAGTAACTTCTTCTTAAGGTGTAAAAAAAGACTTGTATAGAAGAGAAAGCTGCTGGGCACATTCCAGGTTGCAACGCCAGGAAAGGACAAACATTTTCGAGGAACCAAATTCTCTCGACGTTGAGGAAGAACTACTGGGTCCTTCTGAGCCACAAGACGTCAAGAACTCTCCCAAGTCCAAAGATTCATCAGAGCCCTCTGATGAAGAACACAACATTTTTTATCTGAAGAGGTCCACGCCACGTAGAAGACGTTGAGGTCAGTGAGTACTGATCTGGGGCTTGTGGATAAAATGCATCGAAAGCAAAACTGTCAGTGAGGAGCACCACTCAAGAAGTCAGGCATCCTGGCCAAATAAAGCCAAGAGAAGTCTTGTAAACCCACTGCCACCGTTAGTCCCCAGTCAGAGCAGAGACAAAACGTCAGAGCAGAGTGCAAACTAAAGCGCCTTTGGTGCCGAAAAATCCTGTGGGACTTAAAGCTCCAGCATCACCTTTGAAAGCATCGAAATCGAAACAGCCTTGCTCATAGCCAAAATCGAAGGAGAGTCGCACTCCAGTTTCGTAGACTTTGGAGGCATCAATTTTAGAAAGACTGCCTGAAAAGCTCAGTGTGCCAAAAATAGCTTTTTATTCACCCTGATATGGGCAAGATTCTAACAAATCAGACCACCTGTGATCACGCATCTTCCCATTCCTAAGAAAATAGAACTAACATTTAAGGAAGAACTGAAGTATGTTGCACCTCCATTTTCTAGAGACAAAAGACAGAGCATCCTACGCTTACTCAGCATGCTCAAACACTTACCATGCCAAAGCCTGCATCATCAATGGAACCCTTGCCTACTCCTTCACTGCCACATCAAACACTACCATCACTGAGAGCAACCTCCCTTACCCCATCACAATCACCAACAGATCAGTTCACTTACTTTAGGAACCAGGTAATCCATGTGAGTACGTATACCCCTACAGCCATCCACTGGGCGAAGAAGACGACCCTTGGGAGAACTGCCATGTATAGGTTCTAGAGGATCAAGATATTTAGCCCTAGTGAAACCATCTCCTCCAGACAATACAAAAGCATACCAGTATGTATTTCAGAGAGCTGCTAGGCACCAAGGCACATTGTGGAAGAGGAAAACGTTCATTGTAGATACCCTCTCAAAACCTGAGCCAAGTGCTCAGTTTCTACGCAGCGCGGGGACACACTGTTCCTAGTGTAACCAGGCGCTTTACAAGACCCGTTAACATAACTACCAATGCTAAAGAGGATGATGAAATCAGATATCACTAATTTTGACCTGAGGATCCTATTTACATAACGTGTCCGGTTCTACTAGATTCATTGGTAGTTCATACAGCCATGAAGGTGTCTGCGCAAACGGGGGATGCCTCACCCCTGAATAAAGAAAGGTGTATAGTTGCAACTGGAAAAAGTTGCCGTGGGTGAGTCACTGGAGTATCGCCAAATAAGTTGCTTTATTATCGAACTATGACAGATTCCATTGGGAACAGATGGAAACACTCATACAACATTTACCAGAAACATAATAGGAAGTCGGGGGAAGAACTAGTAGTGGATAGGAAACAACTAGTAGTTGATAGGAAACAATCTTGAATGTAAACATTTGTTGTGTACTTGATGCAGGTGATACCACTTCTAGGGGTATAAACACCAGCATACTACTTCATAGACATGCATGGCTAAGGGTATCCAGATTTAAATAGGAGGTGCAACAAAACCTTCTAAACAATCCGTTCGACAGGGAACACCTTATCGGGCCCCTGGGTGAACAAAATGTTAGAAAAAATTAAAAAGGACACAAATAGCAAAGTCAGTGAGGGCACTACAGACATCCACCCCAGGGGGATTTTTTCCTAGGCCCTACCCAAGAGATTCACCTAAATTAGGACATCCCTCACAAACACACAATTCAAAGGGAACAACAAGTCTTTCAGGATCCCCAAAATAAAATAGGCTATTTAAGGGAAAGTTACAGCGGTAACAATTACAGATATGAGGATCTGCTGTAATAGGCTAAAGTAAGGAACTGAATTGCAGAACAACCTGCTTGAGTTAGTTATTCAGCCCAGAAATCCTCCACATAATGAACATGTGCCAGCTTCTCTTTAAACTTGTGGCCTTTATCACCATGAGATTTAAGTCAAGGTGCCAGCAGTCTGTTTCCCTTTTGGATTATTTTTGTACTGGAATTATTAGGAAAGTTCAGCCCTGCTTTTTATACCCCCTCCAAATTGTTTTACAGTCTTATGCAGCAAAGATTGCGCTCATGACCTTTTCAGCCTTGATGCATCAAACCATGCTTTATGGGGCTGGAGCAAAGTAGGGATTTCTGCCTCAACTCTGCCTACTCGCCAAAAAAATAATGGCAGGTTCTGTCCGCTCTTACCCATTTTCAGTCATGTAAGTCTGTGTTTTGTAAACAGTTGTTAGCTATCTGAACCTGGCCTTCCCCCAAATTCTCAAATTGTGTTTATCCTGGAGAACCTCTGCTTAATCACAGTGCTGAACTGATTCAAGTTTGTTATTGGGCTCAATAAAGCATGAATCTTTTCATAATTGTATTTTACCTTCTACCATTCTTTGATAGGTATCCATGCTAACTGTACACCACAATTTATCAGTTTTTCGGGCAGAATAGTCGTTTCTAGGCCCTTTCCTTTCCAGCGGACTAGAGAGACTTTGACCGATACTTCACATTGTAAATTTCTGCTGCATCCCTATTATCACCTTACCATTGTTCATGTTTTGTTGTAGAATCTGTCGAATAAACACCCGACGTCTGATTGTTAGTATTTCATGATTAGGAATTTAGCCTTTCTGGTAATGACTGCGCCAGGCTGCTTATTTTGTCATCTTTTCAATAGCTATACTTCCGAATCAAGCACTGTTTAACAGAATATTATCTGTACAAAGAGTTAGATCATTTTGCAGCGTGAATCTCTCTGGATTCACTATGCTGTGCATTATTCCGCGATCTTGTGGTTGGGTCCGGATTCGTGGTCTTTTCTTTTTTTTTTTGGTTTTTTTTTTTTTTTTTTTTTTTTTTTTTTTTTTTTTTTTTTTTGTAGCCCAGGTGGGCGGCGACGACCCACCATTTGGTGCACCTCCCGTGACGTCGTCGTGCTTCCTGCGGAAGTCCCACCTTTGGGGCGCCATCTTCAGATTCTTTTTCCCGCCGTTGGGTCTGGATCGTCATCGGGAAGCTCCAGAATTACAATCGAAGGAAGAAGAAAGAAAAGCGAGTTTCGGCGATAAATACTACGAAGATATCACAGGAAAGGAATAGATTTCATCAGGAGCGCGAAGAAAGGAGGTTCTGCGCCTTTTTCTTCGACGACCTTGGAGAGTGCGCACTCAGAGGCCCTGAGCGCAATGGACAAGACGCCATTCAAGTTCTGCCCAAACTGCCACCACAAGTTCGCGCAGAAGGACCAGCATCCGGTCTGCAACCTCTGCCTACCGGTCGAAAACCAGAGTAAGGACTGCAACGCCTGCTCAGCCTTCGCGCCGAAGACGCTCCGGGTGAGAGATCGGCAGAGAAGAGCCAACGCCAGCATGGATGGCAAGGGTAAGGCCCCGTCGCTCTACGATCTGGGCCTCTCCACGGACGATGAGGACAACATCGCCGAGGCAGCCGAAAATGCATTTTGCATTTTGGCGTGTTGCAAAGCTTCGCGTCCAGGCAACCAGATCAGCAATCCCAGGGAAATGCCCTATGGATAAGCTGGTCGAGGACATTTGCCTACGCCTTTCCACCGATACCCCTGTTGCACAGAGTGCTCGACAAGTGCAGAACCAGCAACATGACTCTGATCCTAGTGGCTCCGCAGTGGGCAAGGCAGACATGGTTCTCACAAATTCAAGAAATGGCACAAGGCAATCCATACAGGTTCGAGAGGAGGAAGGACCTGCTCTCAATGCAAAACGGAGAGGTCCGGCATCCAGAGCCAGAGACCCTCAACCTGGCGGCATGGCTCCTGAAGACCTAGAGTTCGCACACCTAAGATTGCCTCCTAGCACTATGAGAGTGCTACGAGAGGCAAGGAAACCAACTACACGAAAATGCTACAGCGCAAAATGGAAGAGATTCACTGTGTGGTGCAGGAAAAAGGGCCTGCAAAACAGAATGACAAGAGACTCAACAGTGCTGAGGTACCTCACACACCTTCTAAAGAGTAACCTCTGCTCGAGCTCCCTAAGGGTACACCTAGCGGCGATCGTTGCCTACACCAGAGGGGAAAAGGGTGGAAGTTTCTTCACCTCGCAGGTGGTGAAGAGATTCATGGAAGGAGCCAAAAGAATGGCCCCCCCGAAAAGGTTGCCGCCGCCGGCATGGAATCTAAACGTGGTTCTGACGGAGCTCATGAAGGCACCGTTTGAACCCATTCACAAGGCCACACTGCAAATGTTGACGATGAAAACGCCTTTTCTAGTGGCCATAACCTCACTACGCAGGGTGAGCGAGCTTCAAGCACTAACGCTACAGGAACCCTACATTCAGATTCACAAGGACAGAGTAGTCCTGAGGACGGACTCACACTTCATGCCCAAGGGGGTGTCTGCGTTCCACATGAATCAGAGTATTCAGATACCAAGTTTCTTCCAAAACCCGACTTCAAACACAGAAAAGGCCCTGCACACCCTCGACGCAAGAAGAGCGGTGATGCACTACATTGAGAGAACCAAGGAACTCAGGAAGTCGAAGCAGCTGTTTGTGTCCTTCGCTACTAGCTTCATGGGTAGGCCAGTGACTAAGGGCACCATCGCTAGGTGGATTGCCCTCACTATTCAATTCTGCCACAAACAGGCTGGACAGGAGCTAGCGGAGGGGCCACAGGCTCACTCCACAAGGAAGAAGGGGGCCACCGTTGCCTTCCTGGCGAACACGCCCATCCAGGACATATGTCTCGCGGCAACTTGGGCATCTGTGCACACGTTCACGAAACACTACTGCGTGGACATTCAGATGAACAAGGAAGCACAGGTTGGACAGAAGTGCTTCAACACATTTTCAACGACCAACGCTCATCTACCACCCAGCCGCCACAAAATTAGGAAAACCGCTACAAAGTCTATGCACAGCATAGTGAATCCAGAAAGATTCACGCTGCAAAACGAATAGTTTCTTACCTGTCGGTGTAGTTTTGCAGCTTGAAGATCTTTCTGGATTCACTAGCGAACCCACCCACCTCCGCCAGGAAGATGAGGCTGGAGGAAGAGGGGGTAAAATGGAAAAGATCAAAAGAAATGAAAACGTACAGAAAAATGGACAAGAAGGATTAATCAATCGCCTAGGGTAAAAAAAAAGAAAGGAAAAAAGAACCCGAAGATGGCGCCCCAAAGGTGGGACTTCCGCAGGAAGCACGACGACGTCACGGGAGGTGCACCAAATGGTGGGTCGTCGCCGCCCACCTGGGCTACAAAAAAAAACAAAGAAAAGACTACGAATCCGGACCCAACCACAAGATCGCGGAATAATGCACAGCATAGTGAATCCAGAAAGATCTTCAAGCTGCAAAACTACACCGACAGGTAAAACTATTCGATTTCTCCATTAATCATTTTGACCCATTAACAAGCACTGTGGGAAATCAGCAATTGTTTGAAAGACTATTAGTTATAGATTCCTTTCCTTAGAATTACCCCCAGGCGTCAGACGATCTGGAGAATGCTTTCTCAGCAGTACGCCTGCGCGTCGGTAGGTGGCGTCGGTCGACTCCATGTTCGGCGTCATGATCGCTGGGATGACGTCGCGGTATCTACTTAGACGCCGCCACTGCGCGCTGACATCAGTACTTTTTTTCCACGCCAGCCAAGGTCCAGAGCGGTATCCTTCGGAATTTTTTGACTAACCTTTTTCGACTGTTGACATCTTTTTTGAAGTCTTTACGACTCCTGGTGCGCGTGGGATATCCAGTTGTCGACCCGGTTGCAAGCCTTGTGACTCCTGTCACAAGCTGATGTGTCACCGATCCGCACCTCGTGTGCCTGGAGCGCCACCACAACCGAAAGCTTTTGGTGGCCCTGCAGTCTGCTCCGTGCCGTTCGAGGTCCCGCTCGAGGGGGAAGATTGCGGGACCGTTTGCGGAGCTACCACCACCATTCGTCATCGGGTAAGTCGAAGCACAAGAAGGCGAAGAAGCATCCGCACTCCCTGCCTTCCCCCTGTCCATCTGACGACTTGGGACTTGGAGGATCATCGATCTCTGGCTACGACCTCAGTGCCTCCTGGGCTGGCTCCACTCTTCCCTCCCTTTCTGGATGCCGGAGCGTCCCCTGCCAAGCTTCGTGCATTTTACGAAGCCCTCCATTCCATCTCTGGGCAGCCTGACTCCACAGGCGCACCTTTGGGCCCCTCAGATTCGGCAGCGGGCTCTAGGCCTTCGATGCCAGCGGCTCCGGCCTCTGCGCCGTAGGGCCCCCTAGGATCCAGGCCTGGATCCGGATCAGTGCTGGTCGACTTCACAGTACCTTCCCCGACACTGATTCCTCTGAAACCTCTGACGCTGGTTGCGCCCCTGGCCGTGTCGAATCCAGCCTCCCTCTCGACTTGAACACGGAGACCGACGCTGGTACCAGCGCCGGGGGGGTGGGGGTGGTTAGTTTTGTAACTGTGTTCTTCCCTGGCGTTCCTTATTGCCCTGAGTGGCAGCCAGAGGAGGGTGAGGAGGACTGTTGACCCTCTGGCAGAACAGCTTGAAGAGCCGGACTGGAGAGGAGTTGGGTAATGCCAGTGATCTGGATTCCTCTCCAGACCTTGGTGTGCTTTCTCCCCCTACTGTGGCTACAGAGAAGGGAGCTTCCTACGTTGTAGTGTTGCGTAGGGTGGCTGAGGCCTTGGGCCTTGAGCTTCCTACGGTGGCGGTTAGGACTAACCACCTGACTGAGGTGCTTCAGCCGGCAGCAGACTCTTAGGAGCCCTTGTTACCTTTCAATGAGGGCCTCACTGACGTCCTTCTGGGCTCCTGGTCCAAGCCCAGCACAGGAGCTCCGGTGTATAGGATGATTGCCCGATGCCACCGCCCAGCCCCGGGCGACCCACTTTCCCTCTCCCAACACCCTATCCCCGAGAGCTTGGTGGTTCAAGCCTCATCCTCGAAAGGAAGCGCTTTCCCTACAGCTCCTCAAAATAGGGAATCCAAGAAGCTGGACCATCTTGGGAAGATGTTTTCTTCAGCGAGCTTAGGAATGCGGTCGGTGAACACTGCATGTCTCTTGGGCTGTTATAAACATTAGATGTGGGACACGGTTGCGCAAGTGCTGCCACAGTGCCCGGAGGAGGCCCGGGCCTTGCTCGCCCGTGCTGTTGCTGAGGTTCGAGAAGCAGCAAAGTTTACCAGCCGGTGTGGGCTGGATACCACTGACTCGCTGGGTAGGACAATTTCCACGTCCGTAGCCCTGAGACGCTACGCCTGGCTGAGAACCTCTGGCTTCTCTGGGGATGTCCTTTTGGACATGCCCTTTGATGGGCGTTGCCTGTTTTGCGACAAGGCTGACAACACGCTTGAGCGCTTTAAGAACTCTAGGGCTACGGCCAGCTCCTTGGGCCTTGCAGCAACTTTTCGCCCCATGTAGTCAGCCTTTTGCCCCTACGGCCGTCAACATGGGACCCAGCATCGTGGGTCCGGGGGCCAGAGGGCGGGTCAGTCCACCAATGCCCCCCCCTGCAGCTGCTTCCAAACATTCCTTGTCCAACTTTTCCGGGCCACCAGTTGCCAGTGAGCGGCAGGATCCGCCATCACCTCCCCGACTGCCACATCATGTCGGACAGGTGGGTTTTGCAGATAGTCCAAAGGGGCTACTCCCTCCCCTTAAAGACTACCTCTCCTTCTTTCTGTCAAAGGAAGAGTAGTGCAGGTCTTCACGGACAACACCACCGCCATGTGGTACTGCAACAAACAGGGAAGGGTGGGGTCGTGGACCCTATGTCAGGAGGCACTTTGTCACTGGAAGTGGCTGGAACATCAGGGCATGTCCCTGGTGGTTCAACACCTGGCAGGTTCTCTGACCGCCAGGGTGGACAAACTCAGCCACCGGTGCATGATGGATCACAAATGGCGTCTTCACTCTGAGGTGGTGCAAGGTGTCTTTCAGCAATGGGAAGATCCTTGGTTAGATCTATTCACCACCGAAGAGAACGTGCAATGTCAGCAGTTGCGCGTTGGAATTTCCAAGGCGGCACTTGCTCGGCGACGCTTTTCGTCGTGAGTGGGATTGCAGTCTTCTATCCGTCTTTCTTCCTATACCACTTCTGCCCAGAGTGCTGCAGATCAAGCACGACTGGGCCCAAGTCAATCTTGTGGCCCCGGACTGGCCACGAAGAGTCTGGTATCCCGAGCTCTTGCACATGGCCATCGATCCTCTGATCAGACTGCCCCTTCGGGAGGATCTTCTGTCGCAACAGCAGGGGACGGTGCTCTACCTGAACCTGTCCAGCCTCCACCTCCTTAAGTGGAGATTGAGCGGCGACAGTTGACCGCTTTCTACCTTCCTCCCGAAGTCTAACATTATCATGGCAGCCAGGCGTCCCTCCACCAAAACGGTATGTGGATGGAACAAGTTTGTGGCACGGTGTGCAGCAAAGGCTGTGGATCCCCTTTCTGCTCCTCTTTCATAGGTTCTCTTCATTCTTTCTTTGGCCCAGCAGGGCTCTGCTCTGGGCACTCAGTCTATTTTTCGGCTATTTCGGCCTTTCTTCGGCTTCCTGACCAGCCTTCTCTTTTCAAGTCCCCTATTGTAAATAGTTTACTCAAGGGCATAACTGACTTGTTTCCTCCAATTCCTTTCATAATGCCCCAGTGGGACTTGAACCTGGTCCTGACCTATCTTATGTGCGCTCCTTTCGAGCCGCTACATAACTGTCCTCGCAGATTTCTGCGCTTAATATTGCCTTTTTGGTTGCCATCACCGTTGCTCGCAGTGTGAGGTAGCTTCAGGCTTTTTCTTCCAAACCTCCTTTCCTGGCTGTTCATCCGGACAAAGTTGTCCTTCGCACTAGGCCTTCTTTCCTTCCCAAAGTGGTTACCTCTTTCTACTTCGGACAGACCATCACTTTGCCCACCTTCTTCCCGCCTCCCCCTAAGGAGGAAGAGAGGCTCCACCGTCTGGGTCCAAAACGTGCGCTTTCATTCTATCTGGATCGCACAAAGCAATTCCGGGCGGATGACCAGCTCTTTGTTGGCTATGTGGGCACCAAGAAAAGTCGGGCCGTGCAAAAACGGATCATCTCTCAATGGGTAATTTTTTGCATCAAAATCTGATATTCCTTAGCGAAAAAGGAACCTCCAGTGGGGTTGCGCGCCCATTCCACCAGGGCGACAACAGCCACTACTGCTTTGGGACATGGAGTCCCCCTTCAAGACATTTGCCAGGCAGCTACATGGGCTTCATTGCATACTTTTACTAAACACTACTGCCGTAGGGACGGCTTTTTGGGCCGTTCAGTTCTCCAGGACTTTCTGGTGTGAACTTGGTTCGCAGACCCACCTCCGGGTTTGGTATTGCTGGGGTATCTATTCTAAGTTGAGAAATCCATAACTAATAGTCTCTTTCAGATGAACAAGTTAATTACCTTCGGTAACGATATATCTGTAAGAGACATATATTAGTTATGGAATCCTCACCGCCCCACCCATCTTCCCCGTTCTGTGAACTGACTTCTAGGGTAAGGGACTCTCTTTCAGGGCCCTAGTTTTGTGCACCAGTGGTCAGTGTTTGGCATGGCTCTTCCCTTCTGGCGTGGAATGTCATGTAAAGAACTGACGTTAGCGCGCAGGGGCAGCGTCTAAGTAGATACCGCGACGTCATTCCGGCGATCACAACGCCAACAACTAACGCAGAGTCGACCGACGCCACCTACAGACGCGCAGGGGTATTGCTGAAGATCCAGTCTGATGCTTGGGATTTATTCTAATGTGAGGAATCCATAACTAATGTATGTCTCTTACAGATATATTGTTACCGAAGGTAAGTAACTTGTTCGTTCAGAATATGCACTGTACAAAACCTTCTCTTGTGTTTAATTTAAACTAGAAGGTTGCCCGTGTATAATAACAACCCAAGCCACTCAGAGGGAATGGCACAACAATGGACTTTCCTCTTAGCTCACTATTGGCATTGTAAGAGTGGGAGGAGGCATGAATGTGTCTAATTTCATTAGGTCGACCCTGGGAAGCGCATGCGCTGCTCTGCGAGGCATGCTGTATTAGAGTATGGACTTGAAGCCCTGTCTGCCCTCCGCCCATATTTTTCATTAGCTTGTCATTGTCCTTTCTAAACGCTGGCTTCTGATTCCTTATTAGGCTTGTTAGTCCATCCTTGGTACAGCCTTGTCTTCATTTGTAACCTCCCATGAGGACACCCCCTTATTAGGTCTCGTGCCTAGCGTTGCAGTGCGCTGCCCAGCTCGTGCAGCGCGAGACCTTGTGTAGGGGCTTCTGAAAGCTGAGCACACGCTTGTGCGTGTGGTTTTGTTTTCATCAGCTGCTATTGGCTTTTGGTCGCGTTTAAAAATTTTTTTAAAAAAAGACATGCCATTGGTGAAAGGCGTGTGCATGTCCCAGCTTCTTTAGGAATGTAACCGCCCACGTCCCTTTGGTGTCTGTTACGCGCAGCAGTGGAATCTGGTTGTAATTATAAACGTGTTTATAATTAGTGCCCGTTTTGCTCCCTCGCCCCCGCTCCTCTGTGGTGCACGCACACCACTGGTTTCGATTCCGTTTATTTGTTTACATTCTGCCGCTCCTCACCCCTCGTGGGTACACGGGGCTGGCTCCAGACACTCCCTTAATCTCCCCTTCGGGCATGGCTGCTCGTCGATTTTTTTTACTGAGCGTATGCGGTTACTATTTGCTTTAAACTATGTATTTGGCTGGTGTTTTCTGGAATTTATGAATGCGGCAGCTTGGTGGTGAACGGAAACATATCACTGGATTACCAGCGCGCCCCCACTGCCCTGCTCTTCATTTAATTAGGGTCATTTGTACCCATCTGCCCACCGAGCGCGCAACTGTCTTCACCTCTGCATCAACGGACAAGGGCTGTTTTACGAAGGTGGGCGCCGCTCACAGGATGTTAACAGATGTGTTTCATCACTGTAGTACAGCAGTGATTGTTGCAGGGAATAGTTGCAGTGCTGCTGAAGTGGGTAGGACGGTTTATGCGAGGTCATGCTGGCTGTGGTTGGTATTTTCAGCAGTCGCCATAACTCATTTAGACGGACCACTCAGAGTCCCTCGGAGCTCTGCCCACCACGCAGTATTTCATGCTCACAGGAAATCTGGCGTTCAGCTGAAGAAATGCCTTACTGGGCCTGACGAGACACCTCCTTCATAGACGCATTTTTCATCACCTGCATTTGCATGACAATGATGAAGGTTAGCCGTCCAGCTCCCTGACTGCCTTTAACTGTGAACATCCCTGTTGGAGAAAGTGGCGGACGCAAAATGATGTGTCCCTCTGCTTAAGACCAAAACATTGGCCTTGGGCTAGTGACTGTACTCCTATAGTGGTAGGATCCCTCTGCGCTACACCTCTATTTGGAAGCGTAACGTTCCTTGTGGCAGCACTACGCCTCGTCAGGGGCAGTAAGCTCTATAAATTACAAGAAGAGACACCCCCCTCCTTGCAGCAATGCAACATGATGGTGGGGATCTGGAGGACGATAAGTGACCTACTATCAACATTATTATGCGTTGTCTATTTTCGAGACATTTCCCCTTTGTAGAAATAGCCAACTGTTAATTTACAGGACTGTTTCCTGGTATCTCAGACTGCACCGTGGGGCTCTTGTGCCACCCTGTATTATATTAAGATCAATCTGTGGTCACCTTTTACCCCCAGTACTACCCACCCCTCTCTTTCTACTGGTTTGATTTTTCTTGGGTATGTTTTTGTTCGAGGCATATGAGCTGCAGATTGTACACTTAGCATAGATCGCCATCTGGTGTTGGGCCCGGATGTTTGCAGTTTGTTTTTCTTCTTGGACAGTCTTTGGAAGTCACGAGTTTGGTGACTCCTCCTTCGGTCCGTACTGCGCATGGGCTTCGGCTCCATCCTCAGATTGTTTTTTTCCGCCATCGGGCTCGGATGTGATACTTCGTGCTCCGGCTTCGAACTTCTACGGTTCCAGCCTCGACGGAAAATCCTCGATTCTTCGAGTTCCTTCATCATCTTCATCTCTCGAAGCGGCACTTTCTCCATCCTGTTCATCGACACCGGCCTTCGGGCCCTCCGCGACTCCGGTCCCGGCCGATGGAAAGGACTCCGTTCAAAAAGTGCCCAAAATGTGGGTCTAAATTTCCCCACACCGACCTCCATCAGGTGTGTAACCTTTGCCTCTCTCCGGAACACGAGGCTAGAGACTGCCCCGCCTGCAAGTCTTTTCGATCGAAGAAGACCATCCGAGATCGAAGAGCTCGACGCACCATGGCGCACTCATCCTCCGCAGCTCCACCGGACATCTTCGGAGACGACGCCGAAGCTTCGGGGCAAACACACACCGAACAGGAGGAAGACGTCGTCAGCGCTTCCGAGGCCGACGACTCCGATGTGGAGGACATTACACCAGCGCAGCGGGCCGTGAGTAATATGCCCCCTCCTACCCCCACGCCGAAAACCAAAGAGACTCAGGTTACTCCCTCGCCTGCCGGCCTGGGCAAATCCAAAACCAAAACTTCGATCACCCCACCTTCGGGCCCGGTGTCGAAGCTCCCAAAGTCTCATGGCAGCTCGGGATCGAGCCAGCCGACACCCGGTGCCGAAAAACAGCATCCGGCACCGAAGACTGCAAAATCCAGCTCGACTCCGAAACCACCGGTGCCGAAGCCTGGACACTCGGTGCCGACCAAACACAAACACAAATCTGTCGGCACCGATGCTCCGGCGCCGAAACATCATTCGACGCCGAAACACCCGGAGACCTCAAAAAAGCATGGCGCACACAGACCATCGAAACCCCCGGTTCCGAAATCACCGGTGCCGACAGACGACTCGACACCATTGGCTCTGTTTACACCAGACCCTTTACAAAAGACTTTGTCCAAAGATCCTAAGACTGGGCTTTTGACTTTAACTACCAAGAAAAGACGCCTTGATGCTCCGGCTCCTCCTCCTCCACCCAAAAGGAAGGACTCTGCTACTTCTCCCCTCAGAGTGCCCTCCCCACTACCGCCTCCCCTACCCCCTCCACCTCCTCCACCACCTCCACCTCACAGGTCTCCGCCACCTGTACCTCACTACGATCCGACCCCATCCCCAGATCCGGATGATGGGGATCCGGACAATTACCCGGCGGACGCCCCAATGGATCCCACTCCACCAGGGACCCCAGATCCATGGGAGGATTACAATAACCCTGATATACCCAATGTACCTCAGGACGACTTATACCCATCAAGACCGTCTCCTCCAGAGGACTCCTTAGGGTTTCACCATTTAGTGCAGAGAGCAGCACACTACCATGGGGTGGACATGCACAGTGAACCAGTAGAAGAAGACTTCCTACTGGATACATTTGATATACAAGACAAATCCACTTCCATTTTACCCATGCTTAAGGGTGTCACCAAGCACGCTACAGAGGTGTTCAAAGACCCTGTCAGAGCCAGAGTACTGAACCCTAGAATAGAGAAGAAGTATAAGGCGGCACCCACAGACCCTGCTTACATCAAGGGCCCTGCTCCCCTAGATTCCCTAGTTGTCTCCACAGCTAGAAAGCGGGCTAACTCCCAATCCTCAGGAGATGCCCCACCGCCAGACAAAGAATCTAAACTTCTGGACGCGTCTGGTAAACGCACCGCCTCCCAAGCTGCGAACATGTGGCGCATTGCAAACACACAAGCACTGCTTGCGCGATATGATAGAGCACACTATGACGAACTAGAGGCTCTTATGCAGCACCTTCCAGAAAAATACAAGCACAAGGCTCATGACCTGATACAGGAGGGTAAACTAATTACAAACACCTCCATTAAGTGTGCCCTCGATGCAGCCGACACTGCTTCTAGGGCCATAAATACCAGTGTCCTGCTTCGTCGCCACGCCTGGCTCAGGATCTCAGGTTTCAAGCCTGAAGTCCAGGCATCCATACTCAATCACCCCTTTGACCAGGAAACACTCTTTGGGCCAAAGGTAGACGAAGCGCTCGAAAAGATGAAGAAAGACACAGACACAGCAAAGTCTATGGGGGCACTCCAAACACAAGCCTCCAAACGTTCCTTTCGACGCTCGTCCTTTCGTGGCACAGGCAGAGGCTCCTCCACCGATAACGCCTCTACCTCCTACAAGTCCCCTCCTCAAAATACCTTTTCAAAGGGCAATCAGAGAGGTGGTTACAGGGGTAACAACAATAAGGGCAGGGGCAAAACCAACAACACCCGTTCTGCCACCCCCCCCCGCACAATGACTCCCCTCCGCTCCCCCCAGACCATTCCACTCCGGTCGGGGGCAGACTACAAAACTTTATCCACGTATGGGAGTCCATAACATCGGACAAATGGGTAACCCAAATCATTCGGTCAGGGTACTGTCTCGAACTAACATCTACCCCACCCAATATCCCACCAAGGCACCGTCCAATGTCTCAAGAACATTCCACACTGCTCAAACAAGAGGTACTCTCACTCCTACAAAAACACGCTATAGAGCAGGTCCCCGTCAATCAACAAAATCTAGGGGTCTACTCCCTATATTTCTTAATACCAAAGAAAGACGGGACCCTCAGACCCATTCTCGACCTCCGGCCTCTAAATGCCTACATACACTCAGACCATTTTCACATGGTCACCCTACAGCAAGTCCTCCCACTCCTCTGCCAGGGAGACTTTCTCACAACCTTGGATCTGAAAGACGCATACTTTCACATTCCAATACACCCCTCTCACAGGAAATACCTCAGGTTCGTGGTGGACGGGCAACATTACCAATTCACGGTTCTCCCCTTCGGGGTCACCACCGCACCGCGGGTGTTTACCAAATGCCTAGCAGTAGTAGCAGCACACCTCAGACGTCAACACATTCACGTCTTCCCTTACCTGGACGACTGGCTGATAAAAGCCGCGTCCTACGACCAATGTGTGCAGCATACAAACAGCACCATCCAACTGCTCCACCAGCTAGGCTTCACGGTGAACTACCAAAAGTCCCACCTCATACCATCTCACACAAAGCAATATCTCGGGGCCACTATAGACACCTCCAAGGGTATTGCCTATCCAAACTCAGCCAGAATCACAAGCATTCAAGCCTTACGCAAAACATTCCTTCCTCAACACTCTCTTCCAGCAAGAGTGTTTATGAAGCTCATAGGAATGATGGCGTCTTGCATCTTCATAGTGCCCCATGCAAGACTCCACATGCGTCCACTTCAAGAGTGCCTAGCACAACAGTGGAACCAGGCCCAGGGTCAGCTGACGGATCTGGTGTTGGTGGACGGCCGCACACATCACTCTCTGCAGTGGTGGAACACCACAAACCTTTCCAAAGGGCGGCCGTTCCTGGACCCGGTTCCTCAGGTGATTCTAACAGCGGACGCATCGCTCTCCGGCTGGGGAGCGCACCTCCTACACCTCACCATGCAAGGTCTATGGACGCCACAGCAAAAATCGCTCCACATCAACCACCTGGAGCTCTTGGCGATCTTTCTAGCCCTAAAATCTTTCCAAAAACAGATTTCGGGCAAAGCAGTCCTCATTCGCACAGACAATATGACTGCGATGTATTATATACAAAAACAGGGGGGGACACACTCTCCCCAGCTCTCCCGCTTAGCCCAGAGCATATGGAGATGGGCAATTCCCCAAAACATCTTTCTCCTGGCACAGCACGTTCCAGGCGTACAAAACACCATGGCAGATCTGCTCAGCAGACAAACACAACAACTACACGAATAGGAACTGCATCCACAAGTTCTTTACCCATTCTTCCAACAGTGGGGGCATCCTCAGATAGACCTCTTCGCCACCCACGAAAACAAAAAATGCCCAAGCTTCGCCGCCAGATACCCACACCCATTGTCCAAGGGCAATGCGATATGGATGAACTGGTCAGGCAGATTTGCATACGCCTTTCCACCTCTCCCACTAATTCCATTAGTGGTCAGGAAGCTACAACAGCACTCCCTCACACTCATTCTGGTAGCTCCGACGTGGGCCAGGCAGCCGTGGTACACCACGCTACTACAACTGTCAGTGGTACCACATCAAAAATTGCATCTATCCCCATGCCTCCTAACCCAGAACCATGGAGAAATCAGGCACCCGGACCCAGCTCAGCTCAACCTGTTTTATTTATTTATTTTGAGAATTTGTAAAGCGCAAACTGACACCTTGCAGGCTTCCTGGCGCTGGAAATTACTCTGTTAACGGTAAACCGGAAGAACAGTCAGACGGGCAGTTTATTTGGGGAAGAGCCATGTCTTAATGCGTCTCCTGAAGGGAAGAAGCTGTGGTGTTTGACGTATGTCAGTGGGCAGGCTGTTCCACAGCTTGGCCGCAGCTACACTGAAAGATCTGCCCCCTGTTCTAGTTCTGTTGAATCTGGGTACCTTTACCAGACAAGCAGAAGATGAACGTAGGTCTCTGGCAGGAGTGTACCACCGGAACAGGGCTTGCAGAGGTTTAGGTCCAAGTCCGTGCAGAGCCTTAAAGACAATGCAGAGGGACTTGAATGCCACTCTTTGTTTTAGGGGTAGCCAGTGTAGCTCAGCCAGAGCTGCTGTGGCTGAGGCCCTTCTCGTCCAGCCAAGGGCCAGCTTGGCGGCGGCAGATTGAATTCGCTGTAGTCGGTTCAGTGTCGTGACTGGAGACTCCAGGAGCAGGGCGTTGCAATAGTCAAGGCGACTGAGTATCGTGCACCTGACTATCGACGCCCTGGCTTGTGCCGGGAGAAGAGGCAAGATTTTCCGCAGTGATCGAAGCAGGGCCGTGCAGATCCCCACGGTTTTTGTCGCATGGGTCTCCATACTTAATGTGTTGTTCAGCATGGCTCCCAGGTTGCGCACCGAAGGAACTGGCAGAGGTTTGTCTCTGAACTCCGGGGGCCAGAATTCGTTCGGAAACTGACGGGGTATCTTGGTGCCTGAACAGAACAGGACCTCCGTTTTCGCGGAGTTGAACTGGAGGGAATTACTATGTAGCCATCCAGCCGTCTCTCTTAAACAGTCGTGGAAGGTTGAAAAAGGAATGGCATCTTCACCTTCCCATGAGAGAATAAGCTGTGTATCATCCGCGTAATTTATTGTTTTGACCCCAAAGGATTGGATCAATTTAATTAGCGGGATGAGATACACATTAAAGAGGATGGGACTGACAGAGGAGCCCTGAGGGACTCCCTGGGGTACTGTTGCAAAGGCGGATTGAAAAGGGGGAAGAGAGACAGCCTGTCTTCTGTCCCGAAGATAGGAATGAAACCAAAGCAATGCAGTGCCTTCCACTCCCACTTCCCTAAGTCTCTGCAGCAGCCTAGCATGGTTGACCGTGTCGAATGCGGCAGACAGGTCCAGCAGTATCAATGCCACTGGCTGGCCCCTGTCTGCACGCATTCGAAGATCCTCCATGGCAGTTAAAACTGCTGTTTCTGTGCCGTGGGCAGGACGGAACCCGAACTGGTGATCGTCAAGAAGGTTATTTTGTTCCAGGTGGGTGGACAGGCATGAACTGACCCAACGCTCGGCGACCTTCACTGGGAACGGCAGCAGAGAGATGGGTCGGTAATTGGAAAGACAGTCTGGGCTCAGGGAGGGTTTCTTTAAAAGAGGAGTGATTAGTGCCTGTTTCCAAGGGGTTGGAACAAAGCCACTCTGCAAGGACTGATTGCATATTAGGCGCATGGTGTCAAAAAGTTCCATACCAAAATTTTTCCATATTTTTGGAGGTAGGGGGTCAAGTGGGGAACCCGAGGTGATACCATGCGCAAGTCTTTCAAACTCGACGGCCGGGATCGGAGGGAATTCCCCCAGTCTAGCCAGAAGGACAGAGCCAGGGAGCGACAAGATCCGCGGGCTGGTGTCTGGTCTCAGCAGGTTAGAAGTTTCTGAGGAGGGTGGTGTTTTCAGGTTGTGAATAATGGTGTTTATTTTATTGATAAAAAACACTGCAAGATTGTCGCAGAGGGCTTGGGTGGGAGGCTGTGTAGAGGTAACACAGTCCGGGTTGGTCAGATTTTTGAGTATTTGAAAAATACTCTTTGAACTGTTCGTGGCATTAGTTATGATGGAGCAATAATGTTTGGATTTGTTTAGGGCGATGGCAGTTTTATACTCCCGGAGGTGTGTTTTCCAGAGGGTTTTATGAGTGTCAGAGTAACCCTGCCTCCATTTTCTCTCAGCCTGTCTGCATGCTAGTTTGAGAGCTCTTAGGGAGTCATCAAACCATGGGGCCGGTGCTCGTCTCTGGGGTTTACCCTTTTTCAGAGGGACGAGGCGTTCCGAGGTGCTGGAAATCCTTGAGCAAAGGGATAGATAGTTGGCCTCCACTGATTGCGTAATGGAGAAACTGTCTTCTACTTCAAACACTGGGCCATTCAGTCTGAGTTTGTCCAGGGCCTTCCAGTCTCTGTACGGAGGTATGTGGCCGTGGAATGCCGGTCTGCCAGACCTGCTACCTACTATATGAAATTTGATCAAAGCATGGTCAGTCCAGCACATTGGTAGAATGTCGCTCAGAAGAGCTAGCTGGGGGGAGGAAAAGATTAAGTCTAGCTGGTGCCCTGCTGCGTGTGTGGGTTTGTTCACTAGCTGGGAGAGTTTCATTCCTTCACAAGAGACTAGGAGATTGTTGAGGGCGGAGTCGAGACTGCCATTGGGCCAAAGGTTAAAGTCGCCCAAGACAATCAGGTTGTTGTGAGAGGTAGCCATATTGGTGAGGGTGGTGAGAAGCGACTGCTGCTGAGTCGCGTTAAACGCTCCCGGCGGACGGTAGCAAATCATCGCTGTGAAGGTAGTACCAAGATGACAGTCGATAGCAAGGCCGAGTATTTCGGTCCCGACCACTGGGTCCATGGCAATAGTTTTTACTGACCATGATGCTCTATAGATTGCACCAACACCACCGCCCCGCCCCTTAGGACGTGGGAGATGCAAGATTTTGAAGTCCTGTGGGCAGGCCCAGTCCAGTTCTATGTTGCAGTCGGAGTGGGTCCATGTTTCCGTTAGGAATAAGACATCAAGATGGTGATTATCTATGAGCTGGGCGATTTCGTGAGCGTGTTTGGGCAGGGACCTCACGTTCAGCAAGCCACCTGAGAATAAGCCTTTGCGCGCGAAATCGTGCAGAGGATAGGCGGTGTCCTGGAATGACAGATGTCCTTCATGAGCGAAGTCTCTAAGGAGGAATAGAGCCTCGCGCGTAAAGTGTGGTGTGCTGCTGGTGGACGGGGGGATCGAGGCCGCAGGTGGCGCATCAGGCGCTGCCGAGGCGTGGACGAGCGCAGACGAGCTTGCCTTAAGCGCGCCTTCGGCGCGCAAACGGCGCTCCCGCTGCGCTCGTCCGCTGCGCTTGTGTGGCCGACACATTTATAGCGATGTTGTGGGCGTGGCCTCGCAGGGGGCGTGGCTCGCCTTCGAACCGCGATGGCGGGGAGTTTGTGATTCCTGTATCAGCGCTGATTGCCGCTGTCTCAGGAGTGCCTCAGAGGTTCTGCTAGGCGCGTGAGGGCAGCGCTTTTCGTGCAGGTGAGGATTAAAAGGCCAGAACACAAAATACAAGTGAGTTTTTTTTAAAAATGAGCAAAAAGTACCGTCCTCCGGCTTTCCGCCTCAGAGGAGTTTCCAATGTTGTTAGTCGCGCTGCGAACAGCGTTTATATGGGATCCTTGGTGGGCGTGGCCTCGCAGGGGGCGTGGCTCGCCTTCGAACCGCGATGGCGGGGAGTTTGTGATTCCTGTATCAGCGCTGTTTGCCGCTGTCTCAGGAGTGCCTCAGAGGTTCTGCTAGGCGCGTGAGGGCAGCGCTTTTCGTGCAGGTGAGGATTAAAAGGCCAGAACACAAAATACAAGTGTTTTTTTTTAAAAATGAGCAAAAAGTACCGTCCTCCGGCTTTCCGCCTCAGAGGAGTTTCCAATGATCTGGCGATCTGGCTCCTGAAATCATAGAATTCGGATACCTTAACCTTCCCCCTGATTGCATGAACATCATCATGGAAGCCAGACGCCCTACCACTAGAGCATGCTATGCCGCAAAGTGGAAAAGATTCGTAATTTACTGCCGTAACAATACAATCAACCCTCTAGATGCATCCATACAGCACATAATATGCCATCTGCTCCATCTTCACAGGTGTAACCTGGCATATTCATCCATACGCCTACACCTAGCAGCGATCGCTGCCTATCTACAAAACAGGCAGCATTTATCACTCTTCAGAGTGCCCGCTATTAAAGCCTTCATGGAAGGCCTTAAACGAGTAATTCCTCCCAGGGCACCACCTTCCCCTGTATGGAATCTAAATTTGGTTCTTACACGTCTAATGGGTCCGCCCTTCGAACCAATGCACAAATGTGAGCTACAGTTTCTCACCTGGAAAACAGCTTTCCTTGTAGCTATCACTTCCCTTAGAAGGGTTGGTGAAATACAGGCGTTCACCATACAGGAACCCTACATACAAATGCATCACAGCAAGGTCATACTTCGCACAAATCCGAAGTTTCTGCCCAAAGTCATTTCCCCCTTCCACCTCAATCAATCAGTGGAATTACCTGTCTTCTTTTCGCAACCCCAATCTGTTGCAGAAAGGGCCTTACACACACTCGATGTAAAAAGGGCGTTACTATACTACATACAAAGAACGCAACCCTTCAGGAAGACTAAACAATTGTTTGTTTCCTTCTCTCCACCACATAAAGGCAACCCCATTTCAAAATCAGGGATAGCTAGGTGGATTGTAAAATGCATACAAATTTGCTATCAAAAGGCAAAGAGAACATTATCTGTTCCCCCTAAAGCCCACTCTACAAGAAAGTTAGGGGCTTCTATGGCTTTTCTAGGGAATATACCCTTAGATGACATCTGCAAGGCAGCCACATGGTCTACACCGCACACCTTCACAAAACACTACTGTGTAGATGTGCATTCCAAGCAGCAAGCTAGGGTGGGCCAGGCTGTACTAAAGACACTTTTTCAAACAGCTGCAACGGATACCGGTGGTCGCCGCTAGGGTCGGGTACTGCTATATAATCTATGCTAAGTGTACAATCTGCAGCTCATATGCCTCGAACGGAATATGCTACTTACCAGTATGCATCTGTTCTTGGCATGTAGAGCTGCAGAGTTGTACACGCCCACCCGCCTCCCCGGCTACCTGTATCCGTTCCAGTACATCTTATTTAGATACAACACATGGGTTTCTCACTGTTATTACTACGCTCCATCATTTCCCTGTTGGCGAAAAACAATCTGAGGATGGAGCCGAAGCCCATGCGCAGTACGGACCGAAGGAGGAGTCACCAAACTCGTGACTTCCAAAGACTGTCCAAGATGAAAAACAAACTGCAAACATCCGGGCCCAACACCAGATGGCGATCTATGCTAAGTGTACAACTCTGCAGCTCTACATGCCAAGAACAGATGCATACTGGTAAGTAGCATATTCCTTTTTAATTCAGCCACAAACAGTTCACATTCACTGGAGAACAGTAGGTGCATGACGGTAAACTGCACACTTCGCTCCAAAATGGATATCTTGAAAGCACCCAGACCTTACTATGTGTATATCGACGTTGCCATCAATTGGTTCACACTGATTTAGTTGCCCAATCCTGTAATCCGAATTTGCCCGTATCCCTCCTTCCATGCCCTAAAAAGAAGGTAGCCATTATGGGTATGTTACAGACAGATGAGTGCAAGTGCTTTGAGATTTAGGGGCAGTTAGTTGTATCTGAGCCCAGTGCACCTCTCTCCTTAGCAGCCTCTGTCCGGCGCAGCAGCAGTAGGTGGATGAACACCTCCGGCTACGTGAACCAGAACAAACACCCAGTGCATATTTAACTTGCTTGCCCAAAAGCCCTGTGTGACTTAATCTCACAAGTCCACGTGTTGCAGTCGTGAGCTTGTTTACCACCCACTGCCATCCCGGTCAGCGTTCCTTGTCTCTTCCCCTTCTTGCACCTAAGAAAGGTGGGGATTTCTAGCAGGTGACGCTCTAGCCGACTGTCAACACCTGACTAGATGTGGATGCTGTATGCCACCAGTAAATTGTGGTAAGAATAATGATAGATTACTCTGTGCGATAAATAGCCCATCTCTTTCACCTAGTGTCAAAGCAATCTAGTTGCCACACAAACCTGCAATCAAGTGAAACAAGCATTTGCAATGCAATAGGTCTCAAATTTACGAGAGTTTGAGCTATTGACATTGTAAATGACAATGCCTTTTATTTTTGTTTTGGTTGTTAAATCCCAAATAAAAAGCATTGTCATTTACAATGCCCATAGCTTAGTCTCACAAATGCGAGACCTGTTGCATTGCAAATGCTTGTTACATGTGTTGTTGCTCGGTAGGCTTTAATTACAGCCTCCGAGCACAATTTAATTTCATGGTTTTCACATGCCTGCTTTTGCAGGCAGGACAAACTCTCGTAAGGTTTTATTATTTTTTCTTTTTTTACTTATCACGTCACTCCACGCTGACCGTGCCTTTTCTTTACTTGCTGCGCCAAAGACGGCTGCATGGTTTTTTTTTTTTTTTTTTTTTTTACTTTTTATTTAATTCTTTTTTTTTTTTTTAATTGCCCCATGCCTCACTTACACTTTGTCTGCCGCACCCCTTCCCTAAAATGAGCCGAGTCTAAGGAAAGGGGCGCGGCTGCCATTAACGTGAAAGAACAGCATGGGCGTTTAAAAAAAAAAATTAAAGCATTTGTTTGTCAACTTGACAGACAAATACTTTTTTTGTTAAAGCACCCCATACTGCTCTTTCACTTTAATGGCGCCACGCCCCTTTCTTTAGACACGGCTCGTCTAAAGAAAGGGGCGTGTCCTACGTTAAAGTTAAAGCGCGCACATGCGTTTGTACAAACTAGCATTTGTAATGCAATAGGTGTCGCATATACGAAACTCATAAATGCAAGACCTGTTGCATTGCAAATGCTTGTTACATGTGTTGTTGCTCGGTAGGCTTTAATTACAGCCTCCGAGCACAATTTAATTTCATGGTTTTCACATGCCTGCTTTGGCAGGCAGGACAAACTCTCTCGTAAGGTTTTATTATTTTTTTCTTTTTTTACTTATCACGGCACTCCACGCTGACCGTGCCGGCCGTGCCTTTTCTTTACTTGCTGCGCCAAACACGGCTGCATGTTTTTTGTTTTTGTTTTACTTTTTATTTAATTCTTTATTTTTTTTTAATTGCCCCATGCCTCACTTACACTTTAATGTCAGCCGCACTCCTTCCCTAAAATGAGCCGATTTTAAGGAAAGGGGCGCGGCTGCCATTAACGTGAAAGAACAGCATGGGCGTTTAAAAAAAATAAAAATTAAAGCATTTGTTTGTCAACTTGACAGACAAATACTTTTTTTGTTAAAGCACCCCATACTGCTCTTTCACTTTAATGGCGCCACGCCCCTTTCTTTAGACACGGCTCGTCTAAAGAAAGGGGCGTGTCCTACGTTAAAGTTAAAGCGCGCACATGCGTTTGTACAAACTAGCATTTGTAATGTAATAGGTGTCGCATATACGAAACACATAAATGCAAGACCTATTGCATTGCAAATGCTTGTTTTTTTTAAAGCTATCACTTTAAAAAAAAAATACTTCTCAATGCACTGAAATAATTTAATGTACTAAAGTGAAATGCTTGTGCATGTCAATGAAATAAACCTTTTTGAATTTTGAAGCGACATTGTCATTTTTATACACATTTGTTGCAAGAGGTCTTAAAAAATGAATGTTCCTAAAGTTAGGCGGTGCTGGATACCTTATTTGCATCTTTTCATTCGGTTATCTTGTAAACAAACACTTGCTCCTAAATTTAACATCTTTCTGAAAATTAGTGCACTTTTTTTGTATTACAATTCTTTATTCAATTTATCAAAATGAAGCGATCCTGAATCAAATACCTGCACAGAAACAAAGTGCCAATGATACAATATAAAATATAAACAGGCAAAATAATAAAGGAAGATAAAGACCGCATAGAAAAAAGCATTACAAGTATCACAGTAATGCATAAAAATGAAAAGTTGATAAATCAAAATATAAATGTATCATTACAAGAATGAGAAAATATAAAATAATTTTATGTAATCAATATATAATAAGCATGTGTAAACCCTTTTTAACAGATGTTATTGATTTTCTTAACATGGTACACATCACAGCATAGATAAATAGCATCACCTCTCTAACGTTGTTTCTCCCGCGCCGCTCAAAGCCGCAATGGTGTCGGTCAGCTTGGCCCTCACGTTCCTATATTGTGGATGAGAGTCATCACCCCCTTCCCCCTCCCTTTCCTGTGAGTCGTGGATGCAGGTGTGTCTGAATCCGTTCTGGTGTATTCCATGTGGTGGTTCAGTAGGGTGGGACACCTTCCCCTAGTGGTGTGTCTCTTCATTAATTGATTCTTCTCTTGTACCCATGCTTACATACTTCCTGCCTATGTCCTGTTCAGCCCAGCCTCCCCTTGCAGAGTAGAAGCCTCATGTATCTGTCCTATTACTTGCTTTAGTGGTCTCTAGGATAAACAAGGGGTGCCCGGTGCGGACGATACCTCAGGTGCATCTGTCCCTGTAGCATCTGCTGGGTGTTTTCAGGGTATCTTCTAATGCTTTTCAGGCCCTGGCTCTTTCCAATAGTCTTATCCCTCGTTTGGCCTCACTGAGCAGTACTCTTCCTACACAGTCTGCCAACTTCTCTAGTTCTTATTGCCATGCCGACAAGCGGGGGGGCCCTCGAGGCTTTCCAGTTTCTCGTTTTTTCCCTTTTCGCTAGTATGAAGGCAAAGTCCTGGACTTTACTGGTCACCTTTGTTTTGGGTGTATGAGGGAACCTCCCCAACAGGCAGTGAGCGGTTTTTCCTGTAACTTTAGCTCCTGTTTTGGTCACCCCTTCCCAGTAGTCACATAAGACTGGGCAGGCCCATATGTGTAGGACCTCTATTCCTACCTCTCCGGATCTGGGGCAGGCAGCATCCGCTCTATGGAATATTTTATTAATGCGGTCAGTTGTAACGTATGCTCTGTGTGAAATATAGATGTTAATCAATTTAAAGCGTACATTCCTGGACACCTTGGTGGCACGTTCTAGGATACCTTCCCAGTCTCTGTCCTTCAGGGGAGTGGTTAGATCCTCCTCCCATCTAGCTCTTAGTCCATCTAGTGGCACAAGCATGTCCCCTCTTATTGCTTTGTGGAGGCATTTGACCGCCCTAAATGTACCTCCCGATAGGCCTATATACCGGCAGGCTTTATGGGGGGTGCGGTTCCACTGTGCCCATTTCCCAGTGCTGTCGTATAGCCTCAGCCACTGCTGTATACAGAAGGAAGTGGCCCTGTGGTAAATCAAACTGCAGTTGGAAGTCCTCGAAGGGGAGTAACTCACCTTCCCTAACAGGACTCCTATTGTTCTAGCACCCGCTGCCACCCATTCAGCTATCGCATTCAATTGTCCCCTGTGTGGTAGAACTTCGAGCATGGACAAGGAGAAGGTATGCTGAGTACGGTACCGACCTGTGGGTCTTCTGGGTGCATCTAGTCCAGCAGTGATTCCCCACACGCAATTCCCTAGATGCGATCAGGGCTAAGTGGCCGATCTTCAGTAACATTCTGGTCAGCACCTCTCTGCTGTGAGCAAAGGGTCCCACAGCGTAGCCATCCTCTCAACTGCTTTCGAGCCATTGTGTGAACCATTGTAGCTGCCCTGCTAGATAGTATGATTCGTAGTCATGGACTGCAAGGCACCTGTCCGGAGTCTGCCGTTTCAAGGTAGACGAGGCAATCCTCTTCCAGCCTGCTCCCCAGATACATTTATTTATTTTGTGTTTTGATGTGTGAACGTGACCATTAGGGTATAAGAGCACTTTACAGGGATAACAAGTTGTTTACAAAGTTCGGAGTAGGTGATCTAGCAAGCTATTACAAAAGTAGGGATTGGTGATCATGCATACACTTGGGGGTATAACAGGTATTTACAATGTTCAGAACAGGCGGTCATGTGATCTTTGCAGAGATAACAAGCTATTTACAAAGAGTAGGAATAGGCTATCATGGGTACCCTAGAGGGAGATTAGGCAAGTGACAGTGAAATACGAATGATGAGCAAACAACCATGATACAAGAACGCAAGGTTAATGCAAAGCTATCCAGACCGGCTTATACAGGTAGTGTTCAAGTAAGGAGCAAAAGCATTTCGCTAGGTCGCTGAGCTGTGTGTGTTTATGGGGGGAATTTGCCCATTAGGAAAGTCTTAGCTTCCTTTTTGAATCTTGACAAAGAGGGTATCTTCTGATGTTAGGTGGCAACGAGTTCCAGATTCTATGAGCGGCCCCAGAGAAAACTATGTTGCATGTTTTCTTCTTTTGGAAGAGGGGTGGTTTCAACAGTCTCTGGCAGACTGGGAGTTCCTGATTTTCTGGGCAAGATACGCAGGAGAATTAGAGTGTAACGCTTTGTGTGTGATACAGGCCAATTTGAGTTGGATTCTGGCTTCATATGGAAACCAGTTCAGCACCTTCAGGTGCGGTGAGATGTGGGCGAATTTTTTTCAGCCTGTTGAGAGTCTAGCAGCTGCGTTGAGACCAGCTTTTATGGAGGCGGCTGAGATCTTGGGCAGGCCAGAGAGAGTTGAGCATCCGTATTCGATCCTAGAGATAACTAATGCCTGTACTGCCATTTTTAGGTCCGATGTGTCTAGGAGTGGTTTGTTTTCTCAGGTAGCTCAGGTGAAACCTGGCATTTATGGCCAGTGAGTTGATGTGAGCTTGCATGTTCAGGTTGGTGTCCAGTATGATCCTAAGTGATTTGGTCGGGGTGCAGTTCAGTGCGGTGATCGACTTGGTCCATTCCAGTATGTCAGTGGTGCTTTTAGCAGGGTAAATTAGTAAGAACTTGTTGTGCATTTAGTTTAAGCTGGTTGCTGGCGAGCCATTGTATAGTCAGCTTTCTTGCCTCAGTCATTGATTTGATCTCCTCTAGGGCTAAGATTTTGATGTAGATTTGTGTCATCAACATACATGTGGAAAGATGTTGCCGATACGCAGTAAATGGTTCCAGGTAGAGGTTAAAAAGAGTTGGGGAGAGAATTGAACCTTGGGGGACTCTGATAGTTATCGGTGAAGGAGAGGATGAATTTCGATTAACTAAATCTATGGGAGCGGTTCCGTAGGGAGGATCCAAACCGTTCCAGAGTGGTTCCCCCCACTCCCATCCTATTTTCAAGCCGTTCTACTAACTTCTCGTGGTTAACTATGTTGAACGCCGATGTTAGGTCCAACAGAATTGAGAGAGAAGTTTTGCCTTGGTCTAGAGCTTGAAAGGCGTCATCTACAATATGGAGAATTGTAGTTTAGTACTGTGATCTAGCCTGAAACCAGATTGGCATTCATCTAGCAGGTTGAATTTGGTGATGTGTTGGTTCAGCTGTTGTTGCACACATTTCCCAAGTACTTTGCTGGTAAAGGAATATTGGATATTGGTCTGAAACTGTCAGGTTCAGTGGCATTCAGTGTTTTTTTTAAGATGGGGATGACTTGACCACCTTTTAGAGAGTCTGGTATGGACCCTTGCGTTAGAGAAGTGCTTATTATTCTAGTCCAAATGGGTATGATGAAATGGTTGGTTGCGGTCAAGCAATTGGAGGGGAGCAGGTCATTGAAGCGGTTGTTCAGTTTTATGGTGGATAGAATTTTTGAGATGGTATGGTTGTCGTATAACTTGAAAGTAGTCCAGTGCGCTTGGTTTTTGGGTACTGCCTGGTGAGAATGTGTAGAGAGATGATTCACCGAAAGAGTAGAACGGACGCTAGCGGCGGAATTCAGCTTGTTTCCCTATGAGTTGATTTTGGCTGTAAAGGAGAACTCATCACAGGTTATTAGGGATTTTGTTGCTTCTTTAGAGGTTTTTACCAGTTTGTTTGATTGCTGTTTTACCATTTCAAAGAGCTTACGAGGTCTGTTTTTAGCGTTCTCCAGTTCCAATCTTAAGAATTCTTTTTTTGATTTGAGGATGCTCTTGTTGTAGACCTTTCTGGTCTTTTTGAGGAGTTTTAGTTGGGAGGCGGAGAAGTGTTGTCTCCAATTCCTTTCTGTTAATGAAAGAAGAAATCTTTGGCTATTTAGGGACCCATTGAACCAGGGATTTTTGTCTTTAACCTGAATTCTTTTTAGTTTTAACGGGGCTAGACAGTCAATTATATCAGAAGTTGTTGAGTTGTAGTGCTCAGTAAGTTCGCTAACATTTGAAAGCTTAGGGGGGGTGCGGAGATCCTTCTCGTATCGTGCTGCCAGCGTCTGAAACTCTAGGCTTTTTGTGTCCCTGAGACAGAGTTTGGGTTTCACTAGTTGCGCTTACCCTTTCTTATGTACGCCCGGTATTAGGAAGGTAATAGTGTGGTGGTCTGATTAGTCGCAAGGAGCAGTTGAGGTTAGCCTGACTGCCATTGCCTTTAAGATGATCCAATCCAGCGTGGAGCCTTTCATGTGAGTTGGTAGAGTGCAGGCTTGAGGAAGTGGTGATTGGTAGGCCAGGAAATCTTTAAGGATGTTGACCTGAAGGTCATTAAGCTCGTTCCAGTGAAGATTCCCCAAGGAATATATCATTCGAATTGGGGGGAGGTATTTTCTGTAATGATTTCCAAGAGGTGGTCGATGAATGGGTCATTCTTACCCAGGGGAGTGGTAGAAGGTGCACAGTTTGCACAATTGGTTAGTTATTGGTTAAGTAAATGTTATTAAGGAGTCCAGCTCAGCAAACCATGTTCTGGAGATCTGGATAGGTAATGTGACAAATATATATGACAGCCTAGGGAGCACTACCATCATAAAGAGTGCGATCGCACTTGCCACCGACAAGAATAGGGTTTTTGAGAACTCTCAGATGGAACGCAGCAATGTCATGGCCGGATCCAGGTTCCCCTCCAGGAGTTCTGTCTGGTGGCGAGAAATCCTAACCCAGAGTAATGACAGGCACCGGGGCTCCCACTGCAAGGCCCCCAGGCCTGCCGGACGCTTACAACCCTTGTTTAGGGGGAACAAGCTAGCCTTCTGCCAGTTGACTCTGAGCCACGAGAGAATCCTAAATTCCTCCATCATTCCCAGTGCTCCTTCCAAGTCTTCCTCTACATCATGGAGGAAGAGTAATAGATCGTCGGCATGCCATGCTATATGATAATGTATTCCCATCTGTATACCTCTAAACGCCTTCCCGATCGGACCATGAGGGCCAAGGGTTCCATTGCCAGAGCAAAGAGCAACAGAGATGGGGGGCAGGCCTGCCTGGTCCCCCTCTCCATTCCATAGCGGTCAGAGATCATTCTCCCCGTCCGGACCCTAGCTTGAGGCTGCGCGTATAATAATTTGACCCTGGCCAAGGCCTTTTCTATGTAAATGGCGAAGACAGCCGCGTCCTACCCGTCTCCCTCACATGTCTCCATAATTGAGAGCAACTGCCGTATATTTTGCGCCGTGTTGCAGCCTGGGATGAATCCAGTTAAGTCGGGTGTGTCAGGATTCACGTGTAGAAGAAGCCTTGTCGCTAAGATTCGACTCAGAATTTTGAAGTCCAGGGTAAGCATTAATGGCTGTCAGTACGCTCTACAGTCATGGGGGGTTTGCCAGGTTTCAGGAGAGGCACCACCGGGGCCTCCTGCGTAGTAGTAGGGACCATGCCTGTCATAGCCACCGTATAAAATTCCACAAGCTTGGGAGCCAATTCCACAGCATAAGCCGTGTAGAACTCTACTGGGATCCCATCGGTAACAAGGTTCTTCCGCCTGGCCAGACCCTTGATAGGCACCCTTACACACTGTATGGAAATTGCCTCCTCGTCCGCGAGAGTCGTGAGGGGGAGCTGCAACAGAAATTGCCATATCCATCCTTCCCCACCACACTCTTGTAAATGGTGGTGTAATCATGAAAATAAGCATGTGTAAACCCTTCAACAATTAAAAAACGTACATTGGGAGAGCAAAGTCACTACAAGCCCAATGTAGGCCCGCCTATAGGATCAAAATGATGCAAATAGTCATTTAGTTTAAAAATAATTTTCTCAGTTAGCCACATGAAACTAATCTTCAAGCCAGGAGGGGAACGTTGGTATAAGATTCGTTCTCCAAAAAGGACATTTTTTAACTGTGGCTAACTAAATAGCAGACCAGTGCGGTCGTTTAGCAGAGGGCCGCATTTGAAGGTCAGGAGGGCCACAAGTGGCCCCTGAGTGGTACTTTAGGTGAGACCGATTTCTGCTGTTTCCTAGCACAGGCCAATTTACTCCTGAAATATACTCCAAACAGGAGGAGCCCCCTTTCTGCCTGGGTGATCCAATGCTACAGGACAAAGGCGGAGAGGGGACTGAGATGAACAGTGTAGAAATAGGGAGCACGAAGAACCCTGTTCTTCATAGTACCAAGCCAGTGTGCCCATGCTGGACATTACTTCAAGGCACTTACAACAGCAAGAAAAAGTCCCAAATTACAGTATCAGAAACGACAGTAGAAGGGTACATTTTACACTGGCTGTTCGATTTGCCGCACAAGTTAGACACCTAAAGCATTATGGCTCACGAGTGTTAAATTGGCCATGATTGGCAGCTGAAAACACGCTATACATGAAGGCTCCTCTTTATTGATGTCATAACTACACTTTAACAATTGCATTAACCTTTTTTCTCAAATTTGCTTGAAAATTGCCCATTGTTTTAAAAATAATTCCTGAACATTTGGGCTTGTCTAAAGAAAACCTAGCTCATGTGTATTGCTAGAAAGAACACAGTGCAAAAGCTGGGATTTTTTACTGGGACTTGCAGAGGAATTTGAATCCACTCGAGGCTGCTTTTGTTGGTGCTTTACTATTCACATGCCTTTTAGCCTCTACCAGGATCAGAATAGATTGCCATTTCAGCATGATTGGAAAACGAGGTGTCTTTTATGATCCTTGAAACAGTCCATAAGTGGATATTGTCTTGTATTACCGCTACTTTTTAAAATGTCTTTACAGTAGACCCAAGGCAAAGGACACCCCAGGCAAAGCTGTCTGCTGCCTGTTTAAGAAATGTTGCAATATCTGGGATTTGCTGAGAGAACACCTGGAGATCGGTCCACAACCTTACCTTTGTTTTGATCCTGTCCCCACATCACAATCGAGAATAAAAGACTTTCCAGTCAAATGTATTGGCTTCATTCAAAGCAGTTAGATGTTGCATCCTGCTTGTATGTTTACTTTGTGATTTTTATTTATTGCAGTGTGTTCCAGGGCCCTGCTCAAGGGCAAATAATTCTAATGTGTATAAATTCAAATGTTCATGGCCAATATCTAGGATTAGAAGTATACTTTTCTTATTTTTGTGTTCATCAGAAGCATTTGTGCAATGAGTACATATTGGAATATAGAAGTTTTTTTAAATCTGAGGTCATGGGGGCTGATATCTAAGCTGAAGTAATATGTTGTTGGCAGATGTAAGAATGTAAAACACTAATCACTGGCATCCTCCAATTTACCTTTCAGTCCATCTGGTCCAGCTCCATGATGCACCCTGGCCCTTCGGCTCTGGAGCAGCTACTAATGCAGCAGAAGGAGAAACAACAGCGAGGGCATGGTGCCCTGAACCCACCACATTGAAAGACCCGACCGAGGTTGCAACCCTCGCTGACGAAGGCTCCATATACCATGGCATGCTGGGTTTGCAGGACTAGCTCAAGCAGTCCTCATTCTCCGGGGTGGCAGCCCTGAGTTCTCTCTCCGTTTCGCACAGAGGGCACAAGCGCTCCACCGACCTGCCGGGCGCACGAAAACAAAATCCATCTCCGCAGTGCGGCGGTGAACGATGGCAACGGCAAAGAAACCGAACGGACATCGGGACTCTCCCGACACCCTTCCTTAACCTCAAATGCCCGTCAGGGTCCATTCAGAGGGAGAGAAAAACTGGTGTACACATCACTCAGTTATCCCATCCGTCACCTCCTCTCAAATCTGCTGTGCATGCCTACTACCCCTAACCACATGGAAAAAACCAAGATGGAAAGGGCAGCTAGAAGCAACGGTTGGGAACTCTCAGTCCATGAGGCTAAGGAGAACAGTAGGGAAGCGGGTGGGGTAATTCATGAAAGCTTTGCTGATTGAAAAATGTCTTCAATATCTTTATTACCTGCTGGGGTCGGTAGTGTCCCCTTCAGCATAAAGATTGCCTCAACATCCTGCGTTTGCAGACCTTCCTGTAGCTCTAATAATTCCATCCGTGCAAGAAGTCTGAACACAAGGCGCAGTTCTCCTCTGACATGGCATAGAGAAGACCAGAAGAGGAATGCCAGGCACAGAGCACACCTGCCTGCATGTCCTTAGTAATAAACTTTCCTAGGAGAACCACAGAATGTGGACTTCCTATACATGGGGGGCAGCATTTAAGCTGGGTCAATGGCTCTGTATAAGCCAGTGTCTCCTGCAGGGAACTACAAAGGGGAAGGAGGCTTGGGGTGGGTTTTAAACTCATGTACATTTTACTGTAGTGTAGGAAGCAACCTAGTCGTCAACTCACTGGGTCAATGGCTGGTTTTAATAGGTAGATTGCAGCTCAGAATTTGTGGGGAGGGTATTGGGAAGGCTTTTTTTTTTTTTTTACACCCCTTCCTTAATTCAAGACCCTTGTGGTGTTACCCATATTTCTCCAAGGGTGGTAAGTGGTTATGCTGTCAGACAATGTAGAAAGTGCTTTACCCTTAAGTGAAATTGTAGGATTGATGGGGAATGTGGGCACTCAGTAGGGCCGGGGGAGGGGGAGGGGTGGTTACTAGAGGTGGCATAGAGCAGTGTGGCTCAGTATGGCAACATCCCTTAAACACACCCCTCCTAAAAGTTGGTTTTCCAGTCGGCAGGCCAACTTTGATATTCCTTGCTACAATGCTGTTTAGCCCAGAGGGTTCTTGTTCGCACTGTGTGTATGTGTGAGATACAGCCCATCCAGCCTCAATTGAAGGTGTAGCACTATGCTTCCGCAATCTGAGTTTAAAAAGGGAGGCAATGAAGAAGGGAGAACTGTTTTAAGGGTTTATTTGCTCTTACAGTGAGAATGATCACCGTGGGATACAATGAAAAGCATCCGTCGCGGATTATAAAAAAAAAAAAAGGAGAGATACATATTTAAATGTCTGACTGATAGTGATGTGAGGAGCGAAGATGACTTTAATTTGGGGGGCAGGGGCTTATTAAAGACTGCCGCCATGAAAATGGTTGAAGAAAAGTGAAACTGAAATAAATCTCAACATGAACACCTGTATAAGCTATCAAAGTGGCCATAATGTAACTGCTTTCTTTGGATATTCACATCCAATACTGCCATTAATTGTATGTCAGCAGACTTTACAGAATAGCAGAGTAAGTAAAGTTCTTGCAGGAATGAAAGTAGTTTGCCTTACAGTGGTAAGACCTGCTGTAAGAGACTTTCTACATGTGTAAAAGTCTTCTAATGGCCACAATGTTCAGGTAATTCCAGTCTGTTGTCAAGTAGCTCTTTGCCTACACAAGCTGTCAACTTATCTACAGAGAACCACTCTGCGCCTTCCTGAACCCCGAACGTGTGAGTATGGGCATGCAGACCTCTCCAGGTCTCATTTGCATGCCTCTTGCCTGTGCTGACTGTTACAGCTCCTCCTGGCACTCCAGAGGTCTGTTTCTTTTTACATATCTGAAGTGTGGTGCTCCTTTCATGCCTCTCTTGAACACACTTGTAGTGGTGGGGTTTGAAATTGAACAATCTTTTTGAGCTACTAAGGCAGGAGGGATTGGAAGCTGCTCTGAACATCCAGTGCAGCAGCACCAGTAAAACATTCCTTCGTTCTTGTTTTGTAATTGCCCACCAGGCCCAGAGTCACTAGCTCAGCAGGGCAGAGAACCCAGCTGCACCAAACTTTCCACCAAACTACTGCTGCATAAGGGTCTATGGTGGGCAATGGGGCCCCTCCATCCTATCCACCAGTGCTCAAGTGTTGGACAGGGGGCAGAGGTCGAACCTCAGCTGTAACTGGTTTGTGTTGTAAGCTTATTTGTGTTTGTCTGTGCAAAGACCTGCAGCTGCTGAAACCAGCTTTGCCTTTAATTAAACCGTGTTCTCTCCAACTGCACATGTGTTATTTTCTGATTGGGTTGGAGGGTGGGGAAGAAAATTTGATAAATGCTTATGAAGTGTCATGACCAAGAACATGAGCGTTAACTTACAGGTTTGGGGTAACATGGTAGTTCTCTTGTCAATAGTCTTAAATAGAAGCCTACTTTGTCTTTTTGTGTAAGAAAAACATAGGAACATTTGTAAAGTTGTTTCTTCAGAGAATCAGTTAAGTTGTAACACTTTTACTGTGAATGAATTATTAAGTTGCCCAGTTCCTAGTCTAAAATTGCCTGAAATCTACAGAGGCAAATCATTGTGCTGAAGTTAACAAATTATCACTCCCAATATTTCTTAACATTCCAAGCTAGGTCCATTCTTTCTTTGAATTAGTTTTGCATGCAAATATTGGCAAAAAGCAAGTGACTAGAATCCAGTAGGATACGTGCACTCTGATCTGTCACCCCAAATAGGTGCTTCAATATTCTCTATCATAGCAACATAGGCTCCAAAATAGCTTCCCCATGCTTCGATTGGGCAGAACTCTTATGTCCTGTTCCTGGATTGTAGTGGTCTCCCATTCTCCACCTTTTTTTTTTTTTTTTAGAGGCTCTACTTAGTGGCTAGGGCAAGAAATTACTAGTTGTAGCTAGGAACAAAGTGAGTGGTCACAGTGTACACAGATATTTGCACCTGGGACGTGTGTGGTCCCAAGTGCACACAGGTGTGCGCACTAGGCACCTTGCCCTTGCTTGTATATGCTCTCCCATGACCTTGCTACTATTTTTTGTTAGAATTCTAACCGCAGATTTCTCACCTTGTAAATTTTCTCAGGTGTCAGACTGGATCTAGAGATTTTTTTTCATAATCGTTCCTTCATGCTTCGATAGGTGGCATCGTGCTGGCTCTGCGTCAGATCCATTCTGCCTAGGATGTGATGTCTGGGCCCCTATACCTACACCACCTCCGCAGTCTGATGATAGTTCCTTTCTCTCTGTGCCTTCTAACAAGGATCTGGCACTCCATACAATCCTGTCAGGTTGAAAGGTTTTTCTTTTTCCGTCACAAAAAATTCCATTGTGGAAAGGATATGTCCATTTCAAAATGACACAGTAAGCCTTGCAAAAAACTGTCCCCGCTCCAGGCATGACTTGGAGTAATGTGAATGTTGCACAAAGATGAACAAGAAGGCAGTCTGCAACTGTGAAGCCAAACTTGGCATCGCAGAACTTCAGAGGAAGTTGAAAGCCGTTCTTGTTACCGTTTTGCCTTCAAAGTCAAGGAGTTCAGGTAAGTTAACGAAATAAAAGAAGCATAATAAGAAGCACAGGTCTCCGTTGTCCTACCACTCCCAGCATACAGAGTCACACAACACCGAGTACCTCTAGGCCATGGAGTCGCCCCCCAACCTGCAGTCTCAGACCATACCCCACCACCCCCACATAGCTAGGATTTTGAATATCTTCACGAATTTCAGTAAATACGCCAGCTATTCGATAAATTGGTCTAAGTCCACAATCTTTATACTACATGGTCTGCCCCCACATTTGCTGGCGGAATGTGAAGCTGCGGTGGTGACCGAGAGTTTCCGATAACTCTGAGTATTAATCACAGTAGACCCAGGCCTGTTTTTCGCACGCAACCTGCAGGCCACTCCTGACACTCCTCCGGAGCGATGTTCATCACTGGAGATCACTGCGGCTGTCCCTACTAGGGCGAGCAGCACTTTTCAAAATGATGGCACTTCCCCGCTTCCTCTACGCTCTGTAAATGACACCGTATGCGATCCGGCAATCCTGCTTCCAGGCTGATTCTGAGGTGTACTATCTTCTGGGATGGGAAACCCCCACGAATAGCAATGCAGAAGTTAGTGGTGGGGTACGATCCTTACCTTGGAATTACCCCCAGGCGTCAGACTGGATCTGGAAAGTTTTTGTCCGCAATACCCCTGCGTGTTGGAAGGTGGCGTCGTAGTCGCCGAAATGACGTCGCGGCAGCTACTTAGACGCCGCCCTCGCGCGCTGACTTCAGTTCATTCCTTTTTCGCTGACTTCAGTTCATTCCTTTTTCGTGCCAGCAAGCGCAGATCCAGGAAGAGCAAGTACCCCAGTCACTTTTTGACTGAGTTTTTTTGAGGCCTTTTACTTCATTTCTTCTGAGTCGATCGACTCCTGGTGTCGTAGGGATGCCCGGCTTTAAGAACTGCGGGGACTGTCACCGCATGTCGGTGACGGACCCGCACAGCATGTGTCTTTACTGTCTGGGGCGTGACCACGACTCCCAAGTCGTGCCCCGACTGCCAGGCCATGGCACCGAAGACTTTGCGGGAGCGGTCCCAAAAGTTGCTGGAAGTCCGGCAGTCGGCTCCACGCCGCTCAAGGTTCCGGGCCCGTTGGAGGTCTAGGGACTGGTCGCAGAGCCGTCACCATCATTCGTCTGGATCTATGTCTTCGCACTCTGGGTCAGGCAAGTCGAAGCATTCCAAAAAGAAGTCGAAGAAGCGGCGTTGCTCTTTAACTTCTCCTCGTGCAACGCGGGTGGTGCCACCCCCGCGGCTCCAGTGGAGCCTGCGACATCGCCGCCGGCCTACCCACCTTTTCCAGGTCCGTCTGCGACGCCTGCTTAGGTGCAAGAGTTTCTTGCTGCCATGGCCTGACTCTTTGGGCTGCCTGGCCCCGTTGGTGCGCCTTCGGGCCCCGCGGGCCCGACTGGGGGTCCTGCCCTTCCATTGCCTTTGGCACCGGCTTCGGACTCTGTGCCTTAGGACCTCACTGGATCTGGGCTCTGATCCCGGGTGACGCCATTTGACCTCATAATACCGGTGCCACTGCCGATGTCAAACCCGGTTTCAGCCCTGAACCGGACGTGGCGCCGGATCGGTGTCGCTCAACGCCGATGGGGCTTGTCTACCCCTACGTCCATCCTCCTCATTTTCAGCCTGTTTCACAGACTTCGGAGGAAGGGGAGGACTGGGAGGGGTCTGAGGACCCTCTCACACAAGTGTGTGTCTATGATCCGGACTGGGCAGAGGATTTGGGGGATGCCAGTGGTCTCGACACCTCACCTGACCTTGGCATGCTGTCTCCTCCTTCCGTTGCTATGGAGGAGGGAGCAAGTTATGCAGTGGTGTTGCGTTGGGCGCCCGAGGCCCTCCTCCTCGAACTCCCTACAGTGGCTGTCTGGACTAACCTCCTGACAGAAGTGCTTCAGCCGGCGGCAACTTCTTCGGAGCCCTTGCTGCCTTTTAATGACGTGCTTTTGGACGTTCTTTTGGGCACTTGGTCCAGGCCCAACACGGGGGCTGGAGCGTGGCCCGACACCATCATCCAGCTCCGGGCGACCCCCCTCTTCCTCTCCCAACACCCCACTCCTGAGAGCTTTGTTGTCCAAACCTCTGCTTCCCAGAGCGCGTTCCCTTCTGCACCTCCGGATAGGGAATCCAAGAAGCTGGAGCAGCTTGGCAAGAAGCTGTTTTCACCTGCCAGCTTAGGGCTGCGGTCGGTGAACACCGCATGCCTCTTGGGCTGTTTTTCCCACTCTGTGTGGGATACGGGTACGCAGGTACTGCCCCACTGTCAGGAGGAGGCCCGGACTGTTCTTTCCCAAGCTATAGCCGCTGGGAGATACGCAGCTAAGTTCACCATTTGTTGTGGGCTTGCCACCGTGACTCGCTGGGCAGGGCGATTTCCAAGTCTGTGGCGCTTCGGCGCCACGCCTGGCTGAGGAGAACTGGCTTCTCGGGGGATGTCCAGAACACTCTGATGGACATGCCCTTTGATGGCATTCGCCTTTTTGACCATAAGGCAGATAGTGCGTTGGAGCGCTTTAAGGACTCACGGGCTATGGCCAAGTCTTTGGGCCTGTCTGCCACTCGGCCTCCTCCGCCTTCTGCTTTTCGCTCCTTTCGCAGCCGCAGAAGGGGTGCCCCAACACGTTCCTTTCAGAGCCACAGGCCCCACAACAACAACCTCAGTGCGTCCGAGGACATGGGAACTGCCAAGGCGGTTCTGGGGGCCAGGGGGCTGGTCAGTCCACCTCCACCCCCGTAGCATCCACTTCCAAGGCTTCCTAGTCTGTCCTTTCAAGCTCATCAGATGCCAGTGGGCGGCAGGATTCGCCATCATCTCCCCCACTGGCACAATATCTCCTCGTGCAAGTGGGTGCTGCAAATAGTCCGGAGGGGCTACTCCCTCCCCTACGAGACTACCCCTCCAGCCATGCCACCTCAATACCACCGCATGTTGGATCATCTTGCACTTCAGCAGAAAATCACGGCCCTCTTGGCCAAGAGGGCCATTGAGCGCGTTCCTGGGCCAGAAGTAGGTTGTGGTTGTTATTCCCACTACTTTCTGATCCCCAAGAAGACAAGGGCCTGCGTCCTATCTTGGACCTCAGGAACGTCAACTGCTTCCTCCGGAAGGAGTAGTTCAAGATGTTGACACTAGCTCAGGTCTTGTCTGCCCTCGACCCTGGAGACTGGATGGTAGCGTTGGACTTGCAGTACACATATTTCCACATCCCCGTCCTGCCGGCCCACTGGCGTTACCTGCGGTTCACGGTAGGCCACGACTGGTTGTTGAAAGCGGGCTCGCCCCAGGCAGTCGTCTCCCACCTCCAGACTACGGCAGACCTCCTGCATTTGCTGGGGTTCTCAATCAACGTGCTGAAGTCGCACCTGATTCCCTCTCAGAAGCTCCTCTTCATCGGAGTGGTTCTGGACTCGGCACAGTTTCGAGTTTATCCTCCCGAGCAGCGAGTCCGGGATATTCAGGCTATCATTCCGATCTTTCAGCCTCTATCCCGGGTTTCGGTCAGGATGACCCTCCGGCTCCTGGGCCTGTTTGCCTCCTGCATCCTGCTAGTGGATCATGCCAGATGGCATATGCGGGCTCTGCAGTGAGACCTGAAGTTCCAGTGGGCAGATTCCTAAAAGGCATTACTCATCTTTTCTCTCCTGTTCCTTTCATAATGCCTCAGTGGGAGTTAAACCTGGTTTTGACATATCTGCTGTGTGCTCCTTTTGAGCCACTTCACAACGGTCCTCTTCGTCTTCTCACTTTAAAGACAGCTTTCCTGGTGGCCATCACCTCTGCCAGAAGAGTGAGTGAGCTCCAGGCTCTTTCTAAACCTCCTTTTCTCTCTGTCCATCCGGACAAAGTGGTTCTAAGGACTCGTCCATCTTTTCTGCCAAAGGTTGTCACTGCCTTTCATATCGAGCAGACCATCACTTTGCCCAACTCCTTTCCGGCTCCGCTTACCTCAAAAGAGGAAGAGGGGCTCCACCGTCTGGACTCAATACGTGTGCTCTCATTCTACCTGAACCGCACACAACAGTTCTGGGTGGATGACAAGCTCTTTGTTGGCTATGTGGGCTTCAAGAAAGGTCGGGCTGTGCACAAGCGGACCTTCTCTCGGTGGGTCGTTCTGTGCATAAAGGCTTGTTATTCTTTGGCTAAATAGGAGCCTCCGGTGGGGCTGTGTGTCCATTCCACCAGGGCGACGGCAGCCACTACTGCTTTGGGACGTGGAGTTCACTTGCATGACATCTGTCAGGCAGCTACATGGGGCTCTCTGCACACATTTACCAAGCATTACTGCCTGGGCAGCCAAGTCCGAAGAGACGGCGTCTTTGGCCGTTCTGGTCTCCACAGGGCCGGACTGGCCGTAGCGGGCACCGGGCAATCCCCCGGTGGACCAGCATGGGTGGGGGCTGGTTTTGGGCCCCTGGGGGCCGTTTTTGTTACAGGTCTGTTTTTGCAGCATAGCTGCAAAATCGGCCCTGTATCTAAATTGGCTGAAAACCGGCCCTGGCAAAGAGCTCTGCGGCACCCCAACCCCCCCCGGGGGTGGGGGCCGGCCGAGCACTTTGCAAGGGCTAGTTTTGGTTCCCAGTCCGGCCCTGGTTCTCCAGGACTTTCTGGTGTGATCTTGGTTTGCAGACCCACCACCGGGGATGGTATTGCTGGGGCATCTATTCTAAGGTAAGGAATCTATCAATAAGTGTTTCTTTCAGATGCACAAGTTACTTACCTTCGGTAACGATATGTTTGAGGCATATGAGCTGCAGATTACACACTTTTGCATAGATTGCCATCTGGTGTTGGGCCCGGATGTTTGCAGTTTGTTTTTCCTCTTGGAAAGACTTTGGATGTCACGAGGTCGGTGACTCCTCCCTTGGTTCGTATTGCGCATGGGCTTCGGCTCCATCCTCAGATTGTTTTTTTCCGCCATCGGGCTCGGATGTAATACTTCGCGCTCCGGTTTCGAACATTTCCAGTTCGACGATCGAAGCGGAATCCTCCTCATCGCGGTATTGTTCAGATCCAGATCTCCTCAATCACCTTCTCTTCGACACATCTTCGATTCCAGTCGTCGACGGCAGCCTTCGGGCCTATCCAAGTTCCGGTCCCGGCTGATGGAAAGAACTCCATTCCAGTAGTGCCCTCGATGTGGGTCCAAATTCCCCCACACCGATCTTCATGAGGTGTGCAACCTCTGCCTCTCCCCTGAACACGAGGCTCGAGACTGTCCCGCCTGCAAGTCTTTCAGATCGAAAAAGACTATTCGAGATCGAAGGGCCAGACGAAACATGGCGCACTCCTTGACCTCCGTTCCAGTCGACATCTTCGGGGACGACGTCGAAGCTCTGGGACAGCAGCACACCGAAGAGGACCTCGTCAGTGCTTCCGAAGCTGGCGACTCGGATGTGGAGGACATCACCCCGGCGCAGAGGGTCGTGAGTACTATACCCACACCCGCGCCGATACCCAAAAAGGCTTCGGTCACGCCTTCGCCTCCGGGCCTAGGCAAGACCAAAGACACCGCTTCAACCACCCCACCTTCGGGCCCGGTGAAGAAGCCTAATAAGCCTTCCGGCGGCTCGGGCTCAAGCCAGCCTGCCAGCGGTGCCGAGAAACACACTTCGGCACCGGAAAAGAGACCGGCCTCTACCTCGACACCGAGCTCCGCACCAAAGTCCTCGGTGTCGAAACCTAGCCTTTCGGTACCGACCAAACACCATAAGGCCCACTGCACCGACACTTCCGCGCCGAAGCCTATCTCGGCGCCGACCAAGAAATCGGAGGTTCCAAAAAAGCACGGCACGGACAAGCCTAAAAAGTCATCGGCCCCGAAACCTTCGGCGCCCACGGAACAGACATTGTCTCAGGAACTGTTTACACCGGATCCCTTGCAAAACATACTTACCAAGGATCCAAAAACTGGACATTTGGCGCACTCTTCTAAAAAGAGACATTTTTGACAAACCGGCTCCGCCTCCACCACCAAAGAGGAAAGACTCTGCTACCTCCCCTTTCAGAGTGCCTTCCCCACCTCCTCCACCCTCTCCACCTCCACCCCCTCCGCCTTCTCCACCCCTGCCTCATCGCTCCCCGACCCAGTCTCCAGACCATGATGATCAGGGGGACCCATATTACGATCCAGGGGATGTGCCACAAGACCCCACCCCTACAGGATCCCCAGACCCATGGGACAACTATAATAATCCAGACATTCCAGATGTCCCACAAGATGACCTTTACCCGTCCAGGCCATCTCCACCAGAAGACTCGTTAGGTTTTCACCACCTACTTCAGAGGGCGGCACATTATCACGGGGTAGAGCTACACACTGACCCGGTAGAGGAGGATTTCCTCCTTCACACCTTTGATACCGCACATAGGTCTACCTCCATACTACCTATGCTCAAGGGGGTAATAAATCATGCGCCAGAGGTTTCTAAAGACCCAGTCAGGGCTAGGGTCATTAACCCACGCATAGAGAAAGTATAAAGCTGCCCCCACAGATCCAGCATATATCGAAGGGCCAGCACCACTAGATTCCCTAGTGGTTTCCACTGCACGGAAGAGGTCAAACTCCCAGGCGTCAGGCGAAGCACCACCACCTGACAAAGGGTCAAAGTTACTGGACGCGTCAGGAAAGCGCACTGCGTCACAGGCAGCCAATATATGGCGTATCGCCAACACTCAAGCGCTATTGGCCAGATACGATAGAGCGCATTATGATGAATTAGAAAACATCATGCACCATCTCCCAGAAAAATACAAAAATAGGGCCAATAAATTAATTCAAGAGGGTAAGACTATAACTAACACCTCTATACGCTGTGCCTTAGACGCAGCAGACACAGCCTCCAGGACCATTAACACTAGCGTCCTCCTCCGTCGCCATGCTTGGCTGAGAGTTTCAGGCTTTAAACCTGAGGTACAGGCTTCCATATTAAATCATCCCTTTGACCAAGAACATCTATTCGGCCCAAAGTCAGATGAGGCCCTAGAGAAGATGAAGAAGGACACAGATACAGCGAAATCTATGGGAGCCCTGCAGTCACACCCTCCTAGGCGCTCCTTTCGCCGCTCTTCCTTTCGGGGTACGGCCAGAGGCTACTCCTCAGATAGCGCGTCCACTTCCTACAAATCCCCTGCTCAATCTACCTTCACAAGGGGTTATCAAAGAGGCGGCTATAGGGGCGATAACAATAAAGGCAGAGGCAAAACAAATACCACCCGCTCTGCCACACCGCCTACCCAATGACTTCCCCCTGCTCCCTCCAGACCATCCCACTCCGGTCGGGGGCAGGCTACAAAATTTCCTTCACGTCTGGGAGACCATCACCTCAGACAGATGGGTGACCCAAATTATTCGTTCAGGGTACTGCCTAGAATTGACATCTACCCCCCAAACATTCCACCCAGGCAACGCCCAATGTCACAAGAACATTCCACGTTACTAAAACAGGAGGTAATCTCCCTCCTACAAAAACATGCGATAGAACAAGTCCCTGCCAATCAGCAAAATTTAGGGGTCTACTCCCTATATTTTCTGATACCAAAAAGAGACGAGACTACGACCTATTTTAGATCTCCGGCCTCTAAACACATACATAAATTCGGACCATTTTCACATGGTAACACTTCAGCAGGTACTTCCGCTCCTCTCCCAAAACGACTTTCTCACCACACTGGACTTGAAAGACGCATACTTTCACATTCCAGTACACCATGCTCACAAAGTACCTCAGATTTGTAGTGGACAGGCAACACTACCAGTTCAAGGTGCTCCCATTCGGGGTCACAACAGCACCAAGGGTATTCACCAAGTGCCTAGCGGTAGTGGCGGCACACCTCAGAAGACAGTACATTCACGTCTTCCCATATTTGGACAACTGGCTAATAAAGCCACGTCCTACAACCAATGTGTACATCACACCACCACTACAATCCAACTACTTCACCAGCTAGGTTTCACGGTGAACCACCAAAAGTCCCAACTAATACCATCCCACACAAAGCAATACCTCGGTGCCACCATAGACACCTCAAAAGCCATAGCCTACCCCAATCCTGCCAGGATTGCAAGCATTCAGGCTTTGCGTCAAAGATTCATACTTCAACACTCTCTCCCAGCAAGAGTGTTTATGCAACTAATAGGGATGATGGCCTCTTGCATTTTCATAGTGCCTCATGCAAGACTCCAGATGCGACCACTCCAAGAGTGCTTAGCGCGCCAATGGAACCAGGCCCAGGGGCCACTGACAGATCTGGTGTTGGTAGACGGTCGCACCCATCGCTCTCTGCAGTGGTGGAACACCACAAATCTTTCCAGAGGTCAACCGTTCCTGGACCCGGTTCCACAAATAATCCTAACAGACGCATCGCTCTCCGGCTGGGGAGCTCATCTATTACACCTCACAGTGCAGGGCACATGGACGCCGCAACAAAAGTTACTCCACATCAACCATCTGGAGTTACTGGCAATCTTTCTAGCCCTAAAATCCTTTCAGACACAGATTTTAGGCAATGCAGTCCTTATTCGCACAGACAACATGACGGCCATGTACTACATTCAAAAACAAGGCGGCACACACTCTCCACAGCTCTCTCAACTAGCACAGAGCATATGGAGATGGGCAATTCCACACAAAATCTTTCTCCTAGCCCAACATGTCCCAGGAGTCCAAAACACCATGGCAGATCTGCTCAGCAGACAAACGCAGCAGATCCACGAGTGGGAACTTCACCCGCAGGTTCTTCACCTGTTCTTTCAGATGTGGGGGCATCCACAGATAGACCTCTTCGCCACCCACGAAAACAAAAAATGCCCAAGCTTCGCCGCCAGATACCCACACCCATTGTCCAAAGGCAATGCAATATGGATGAACTGGTCAGGCAAATTTGCGTACGCCTTTTCACCTCTCCCACTAATTCCATTAGTGGTGCGAAAGCTACAACAGCACTCCCTCACACTGATTCTAGTAGCTCCAACATGGGCCAGACAACCGTGGTACACCACGCTGCTGGAACTCTCGGTAGTGCCACACCAAAAGTTACACCTCTCACCATGCCTCCTAACCCAGAACCATCGAGAGATCAGACACCCGGACCCAGCTCAGCTCAACCTTGCGATCTGGCTCCTGAGATCCTAGAATTCGGATACCTTAACCTTCCCCCTGACTATATGAACGTCATCAGAGAAGCTAGACGCCCTACCACTAGAGCCTGCTACGCTGCAAAGTGGAAAAGATTTGTTTTTTATTGCCATAACACAACCAACCCTCTAGACGGATCTACACAGCACATCATATGCTACTTGCTCCATCTACAAAGGTGTAACCTAGCATATTGCCGCTTACCTACAAAACAGGCAGCACCTATCACTTTTCAGAGTGCCTGCCATTAAAGCCTTCATGGAAGGCCTCAAACGAATAATTCCCCCCCAGAGTACCACCCTCACCTGTGTGGAACTTAAATATAGTTCTCTCAAGGCTAATGGGACCGCCTTTCGAACCTTTGCATAAATGTGAACTGCAATTTCTCACATGGAAAACAGCTTTTCTTGTTGTCATCACTTCCCTTAGAAGGGTCAGTGAGATACAAGCACGTACTATACAAGACCCTTTTCTCCGGTATACAACCTTTACAACGCAACTTTTACAACGCACTACACTTACAACGCATTTTTTACAACGCAACATCCACTACAACGCATTCCATTACAACGCAGGACACTAAAACGCATTTTTAAAAACTACCTTTACAACGCATTCCATTACAACGCATACTACCTTTACAACGCATACCATTACAACGCATAATATTACATTAAAACCCCTACACTATCCAACACTTACCCTACTGTTGCACCCCCTGGAGTTAGAATAGTAATTTTTACCCCTATACTATCCAACACTTGCCCTACTGTTGCACCCCCTGGAGTTAGAATAGTAATTTTTACCCCTATACTATCCAACACTTACCCTACTGTTGCACCCCCTGGAGTAAGAATAGTAATTTTTACCCCTATACTATCCAACACTTGCCCTACTGTTGCACCCCCTGGAGTTAGAATAGTAATTTTTACCCCTATACTATCCAACACTTACCCTACTGTTGCACCCCCTGGAGTTAGAATAGTAATTTTTACCCCTATACTATCCAACACTTGCCCTACTGTTGCACCCCCTGGAGTTAGAATAGTAATTTTTACCCCTATACTATCCAATACTTACCTTAAATGCAATGTAATATTATGCGTTGTAATGGTATGCGTTGTAAAGGTAGTATGCGTTGTAATGGAATGCGTTGTAAAGGTAGTTTTTAAAAATGCGTTGTAGTGTCCTGCTTTGTAATGGAATGCGTTGTAGTGGATGTTGCGTTGTAAAAAATGCGTTGTAAAGGTATGCGTTGTAATAGCATGCGTTGTAACGTCATACATCCCTTTTCTCCAAATGCACCAGAAAAAGGTTGTTCTCCGTACCAACCCAAAATTCCTACCCAAAGTCATTTCCCCCTTCCATCTAAACCAATCGGTAGGATTACTGTTTTTTTTCTCGCAACCTCAAACTGTTGCAAAAAGGGCTCTACACACGCTAGATGTTAAAAGGGCCTTACTTTACTATATCCAGAGAACACAACTTTTCAGAAAGACCAAACAACTGTTTGTCTCTTTCTCTCCACCACACAAAGGCAACCCCATCTCTAAATCAGGGATAGCTAGGTGGATTGTAAAATGCATACAGATTTGCTACCACAAGGCAAAACGAACGCTATCTGTTCCCCCCCTAAAGCCCACTCTACACGAAAGATAGGGGCTTCTATGGCTTTTCTAGGGAACATCCCATTAGATATCTGCAAAGCAGCTACATGGTCAACACCGCACACTTTCACTAAACATTACTGTGTAGATGTGCAAACCAAGCAACAAGCTAGTGTGGGCCAGGCTATACTAAAAGCACTATTTCAAACTACTGCAACAGATACCGGTGGTCGCCGCTAGGGTTGGGAACTGCTATATAGTCTATGCAAAAGTGTGTAATCTGCAGCTCATATGCCTCGAATGGAATATGCTACTTACCAGTATGCATCTGTTCTTGGCATGTAGAGCTGCAGATCTACACACGACGGACGCAGAGCCGCTCAATGCCACCGTCCGACGCGCAGGGGTACTGTTGACGAAATATTTCCGGACCCAGCTGACGCCTGGGGGTAATTCTGAGGTAAGAAATCTATCACTACTAATGTTTCTTACAGATATATCGTTACCGAAGGTAAGTAACTTGTGCAACAGTCAGACATCCTACTGGGCAGCCAAATAGCAGTTATTAATCAGTTGGTGCACCAGGCACAGGATGAGCCGGCCAATAGAATGGACAGACTCCTCCTGGGCACAGGGGGCCACGTACTGGTATTATACGCATACATCGGAGGCAGTAAGCTCACAGGTCCCACGGCACAAACGATCAGACTCTGGAATCTAGCACACACAAGGCTGGGATGGTATAATAAAAAAACACAAGCCACACCACTCTTGGAAACTTGAGAGATTGGGCCGGTTATCTAAATGTCCTGGATTTGATAAGTGGGACCTCATAGGAATCTAAAACGTGGGAGATCTATGGATTAAGGGAGGGGTAATCCCATTTGCAGATATGCAACAGGAATATAATCTCGCCACAGGAATATAATCTCACCACAACCAAAACTTTGATATCTACAGGTTAGACATGCCCTAACGGCAGTCATACCACAGGGGAGTGCCCTCCCTGAAGCCACCCCGCTGGAGGACAGACTCCTTACGGTTTTCATGGATCTCCGGGCGATCTCCCTGACATATAAAAAATAGTGCATAACTCTTCGGATCCCCTCCGACTGCTCCATGAGCACTGGCAAAGGCATATGGGTGAGCTGGAGGATGAGGACTGGCAGGAACTCTACACAGGGGAGCACAAGTCGCACCAACCCTTGGGGAATGGGATAGAGATATGGACTGGTCTATGATAGCCAAGAGGGCTGTATATAAAAGCAGGGGGTTGCCCGAGGAAATGGGTCTGTGGCAAGTGGAATGCCTACAGGGGTGGTATCTGCTCTGACCCCTCCGTGTACACTAGCAGAGCAGTCACAGAGAGGACTCATGGAAAACATTGATGATGTGACACTGGAGACGAGGAGTGTAATGTTGAACAAAGCAAATTATACGGTCTCTGGATCTGTGGGAATGTGTAGTGGTTATGTGATAATGACTGCAACCAACATGTTTGTTTACTTACTAAAATAAAAAGAATTCTTAAAAATAAAAGACTGCACCCAAGTCATCCTAGTGGCCCTGGACTGGGTGAAGAAAGTTTTGTACCCAGAAATTCTGGACAAGAGCATTTGTCCTCTGCTCAGGATTCCCCTTCGGGAGGATCTCCCATCTCAGCTGCAGTGTCTGGTCTGCTATGGGCTAACCAAAAAACAGCCCCAAAAGGCTTGCATGCTCATTCTACCAGAGAGAAGGCTTCTACCACTGCGCTGATGCACAGTGTGCCAGTCTTGGACATCTGCCAGGCTTCTACATGGTTATTCCTTCACATGTAAACAAAGCACTATTGCCTGGACACTTTGCCTGATCTGTCCTTCAGGATTTTCTTGCCCGAGTCATTCCACAGACCCACTACTGGGGGAGGTACTGCTTTGCTATCTCTCCACAAGGTGAGGAATCTGTTATAAGTCTCTATCAGAAGAACAAGTTAGTTACATTTGGCTCCACTTTTAAGTGCAAATTCCTCAAACCCGTCGTCGTCCTCCTCCTCAAAGAAAATAAAAAAGGGCAGAGACCCAAATACCCCGATATGCCCTCCAAACAGGAGGCAAAAAGAGGTTCTAAATCATCCATCCCTTCAATGAAGCAGAGATATCACCAATACCAGCCCTTTCTGGACATTCAGGGACCCGAGTCCTTCATCAGAGGTGGCTACAGTACCATTGGCAGAGGTTAGTGTAGAAGTGGTGCCAACAAGGGTGCATCTTGGAGATGATGTGGCCTAACGACTAGAGTGGTCGACCTCGAAGCTGGAGAACCCGGTTCGAGTCTCGGCAGGGAAGCTCAACATCCCATGATTCTGGGCAAATCACTTAATATCCCCATGCCTAACAAAATGAATGTCCGTCTATAACTCAACTGGTGCTTATGTTAAGCACTCTTGATACCTTATGGCCAGGTTTGCGCTATGTAAAACTCTTTTGGGAGGGGGGGGGGGGGGAGGCGCTTGCACGTCATTGATCCTCCATCCCTTCACTCACACAACACCTGTCTGGCAAGATTGAGGTCACTCCTAGCTGCAGGAAATAACTTTCCAACAAATGTGTGCTTTTTGTGATACAGTGGGGCACTACCTGGAGTTCCACACCATGCCATCAAACATTCCACCTCGTGCCATGTAACAAGTCGAGACCATCTACAAGTGTTAAAGGAAAAAGTTCAGGCGCTCCTTGACAAAGGTGCCATTCAATTGATGCCCCTTCGCCAGATGGCCATGGAAAGTACTCCCTGTACTTCTGTATTTCCAATAAATAGAGAACTCTGCGACATACTGTAGATCTCAGGCATCTGAACTGCTTCCACATCCCAATAGATTGAGTAAATCACTGCTCCCTGTGTTTTCTGGTAAGTGGCCAACAAGACCAATTCTAAGTTCTACAGTTTAGGGTAAAAAAAGACCAATGAGTGTTTACCAGTACTGTGTAGCCCTCTGAAAGGGGTTCTGACGCCACCATTTTGGGTAGGTACTGCTTTGCAGTCTATGCAAAGCATGTGTATATACAACACATCCTACAAAGGGAAAATGTTACTTCCCTTCTAGCCATCTGTTGGTAGCTTGTACTGATGTTGGTTCATATGTGCCCTGCTTCCTCCCTCGCAGGGAATGATCCAATTTGTTTTCAATTTTGCCTTTTGGCAATGCACAGCACATATATTCTGTCTTATCCACTCCACTCCACTGACCGAACCCACCTGCTGGGGGGGAAAACAATCCGCGATGGGGTCTTTTTTTTTATGGTGCACTGTGGGCTTGAGGAGGTGTCATGTGGGGTCATACCGGCTCATCTGTGCACAAGTGACTTCAATTTCTTTAAATTCCTTTTCTCACGTAAACAACTGGAAGAAAGAGTAGGAGCAGAGATCAGTGCCTAGTGCACACACAGGCATCATTGTCACTGTTACCTAAGTTGGTTTCACTATCTGAAAGAGACACGTTAGTGATAGATTCCTTACCTTAGAATATTCCCCAGGCGTCAGTCTGGATCCGGAAAGTTTTCTGCTTTGCAGTACCCCTGCGTGCCAGTAGGTGGCGCCGTGCGGCTCCGTGCCAGTCACTGGCGTCGTGCGCGCCGGGATGACGTCACGGAGGCTACTTAGGCACCACCCATGCACACTGGCGTCAGTTCTTTCTTCCGCGCCGAAAGCGCAGATCCGGATTGAGCACGTACCCCGGTCAATTTTTGACCACTTTTTTTAGACTTTTGGCTCCTTCTCTTGTCTCCTGGTGCACGTAGGGATGCCCGGCTTTAAGTCTTGTGGGTCGTGCCGCCGTAATATGACGGTGGCGGACCCCCATGATGTCTGCCTCTACTGCCTGGAGACCGACCTTGACTCCCGGGATTGTTGGGACTGCCGTGTCATGGCCCGGAAGGCCTTGCGAGAGCGGCACCGGAAGTTGCTGGAGGTCCGGCACTCCTCTCACCGCCGCTCTGGGTCTAGGGGCCGTTCGCGGGACCGGAGCCGTCGCTCCTCGGACTCCAAGTCTTCACCTTCAGATTCCGGTAAGTGACGCCATAAAAAGTCGAAGAAGCGTGTTCGCTCTCCGACGTCCCCCCGTCGCTACCCGGAGGTGGACGAGGGGGACAGGGGCTCCGCCCCTGCGGTTCCTCCGGAGCCTGGGAGTCCCGCGGCCTACCCGCTATACCCGGGTCTGTCGGCGACTCCCGAACAGAGGCAAGAGTTTCTTGCTGCCATGGACTGCCTGTTTAGGCCTCGGACTCCCGCCGGTGGACCCCGCGGTCCCGTGTCCCGGCCCCAGAGCCACTGGATCCAGCACCCGCGGCTCCGGCCCCAGCGCCACAAGGTGCAGCACCGCTGGCTCCGGCGCTGCCCTTGGCTCTGGCCCCAGCGCCGCACTGGGTGCCGTTTATCCCGCCCCTGCTCCGGTTCTCGGACCATTTCGTTCCGACATGGGATCTTCATTGGGATGTGGTTCCGGTTCAGCCCCGGCCGGCGCCGCTCCCGCCGCCGCTGGCCCCCTCTCCGGCTCCGGTCCTGCTGCCACGGCCGGCTCCTTATACCCCGGAGTTGGATAAGGACTGGGACGGCTCAGGGGACCCCCTTGCGTGGCAGTGTGACTCTGAGCAGGATTGGTTAGATGACCTTCAAGATGCGGGTGAACTTGATGTGTCTTCTGACCCGGGGTTTGCATCTCCTCCGCCTACTATGGAGGAGGGTGCTTCCTACACTATGGTGCTGCATCGAGCTGCGGAGGCTCTCCATCTCGACCTCCCTACGGTGGCCCTTAAGACCAACCTCCTTACGGAGGTGCTCCAGACGGCGTCTACGTCGTCTGTACCGCTGCTCCCTTTTAATGAGGCCCTTACCAAAGTCCTCTTGGGCACTTGGTTGCGGCCGGCCTCGGGGGCATCAGTGGATAAGAATGTCGCTAGGTGTCATCGCCCGGTGCCTGGTGACCCTGCCTTCTTGACCACTCACCCCACATCTGAGAGCCTGGTCATTCAGGCCTCGACGTCGCAGAGTGCCTTTCCCACGGCGCAGCCGGATAAGGACTCTAAGAAGCTGGACCAATATGGCAAGAGGTTGTTCTCCTCGGCCAGCTTGGGGTTGCGGTGGGTTACTACCGCCTGCTTGTTGGGCCGTTACTCCCACGCCGTGTGGGATACGGTAGCAGAGGTCCTGCCTCAGTGTTCTGAGGAGGTCCAGGCCGTCCTTTCCCAAGCGACTGCGGAGGGCAAGGATGCGGCGAAGTTTGCCATCAGGTGTGGTCTGGACGCGGCTGATTCCTTGGGCAAGGTGATTTCCACGACTGGCGTTGCGGCGCCATGCCTGGTTGTGGTCTACCGGGTTCTCGCTTGATGTCCAGAGCTCGCTCATGGATATGCCCTTTGATGGCTCTCGCCTCTTTGGCGACAAGGCAGACAGTGCCCTGGAGCGCTTTAAGGACTCACGGGCCAAGGCTAAGGCTTTGGGTCTTTCCACTAAGAGCCCTGCCACGCCTGGGTTTCGCTCCTGTCGTGGCCAGGGTAAAGGCGCCCAGACGCGCTCCTCCGCAAAGCCTGTGCAGCCTCAGCGTTACCGTGGAGGTGGCTTCCGCAGGGGTGGGTCTGGTAACCAGCGGGCGGGGCAGTCTACCTCCGCACCCGCTGCTTCCACCTCCAAGCCTTCCTAATCCGAGCTTCAGGGGGCACCCCACGCCGGTAGGAGGAAGGGTCCATCACCACCTCCGCCACTGGCGCGGTATCACTTCGGACAAGTGGGTGCTGCAGATAATCTGCCAAGGTTACTCGCTCCCCTTTCTGTCCTCCCCTCCAGCCATGCCACCTCGGTACCACCGCTTGTCGGGTGATCATTTGGCTCTTCTCCGTCAAGAAGTCACGGCCCTCCTGGCCAAGGGGGCCATCGAGTATGTTCCCGATCAGGAAATAGGGAGTGGTTGCTTTTCCCACTACTTTCTGGTCCCCAAGAAGGTCATGGGGGGGGGGCTGCGCCCCATCTTGGACCTCCGGGACGTCAATCGCTTCCTCCGGATGGAGAAATTCAAGATGCTGACTCTGGCTCAGGTCCTGTCTGCCCTGGACCCTGGAGACTGGATGGTAGCGTTGGACTTGCAGGATGCTTATTTTCACATTCCCATCCTGCCGGTGTTACCTGCGGTTCACGGTAGGCCATGAGCATTTTCAGTTTGCCGTGCTTCCCTTCGGCCTTACCAGCGCCCCTCTGGTGTTCACGAAAGAGATGGCGGTGGTCGCAGCTCATCTGCGCAGGTCAGGGGCGTCAGTCTTCCCCTACCTCGACGACTGGCTGTTGAAGGCGGGCTCGCCCCAGGCCGTCGTCTCCCACCTCCAGACTGCAGCCGACCTCCTGCATCTGCTGGGGTTCTCCATCAATGTGCCGAAGTCGCACCAGAGTCCCTCTCAGAAGCTCCCTCTCTTCAGAGTGGTTCTGGCTTCGACGCTGTTTCGGGTTTATCCTCCCGAACAGCGAGTCCGGGATATTCGGGCTATGGTTCTGCTCCTTCAGCCTCTATCCCGGGTTTCAGTCAGGATGACCCTCCGGCTTTGAGGCCTGCTGGCCTCCTGCATCCTGCTAGTGCCGCATGCCAAATGGCATATGCGGGCTCTGCAGTGGGACTTGAAGTTACAGTGGGCATAGCATCAGGGCAACCTGTCCGATCTCGGAGGACGCTCCCCGACAGTTGCAGTGGTGGCTCACGGATCGCGAGTGGGTCAATGGCAGATCCCTCTCCCTTCCCCAACCGGAGCACACAGTAGTGACTGATGTGTCCCGCCTGGGTTGGGGAGGCCACATGGGAGAGGCGGAGATCAGATGCCTCTGGTCTCTGGCGGAGTCCCGGCTCCATATCAACCTTCTGGAGCTGCGGGCGATCCGGCTTGCACTGAAGGCATTCCTTCCCTCTGTCCGGGGAAGTGTTGTGCAGGTGTTCACGGAGAACACCACCACCATGTGGTATTGCAACAAACAGGGTGGGGTGGGGTCGTGGACCCTCTGTCAAGAGGCTCAGCGCCTCTGGACATGGCTGGGACAGCAAGGTATTACTTGGACGTGGTGCAAGGTCTCTTTCTGCGATGGGGAGAGCCTTGGTTAGATCTATTCGCCACCGAAGAGAACGCGCAATGTCATCATTTCTGCGCGTTGGAATTTCCACGGCGGCACTCGCTCAGACGCTTTTCGTCTCGAGTGGAGCTGCGGGATGTGGTATGCCTTTCCGCCAAACCACTTCTGCCCAGAGTGCTGAAGATCAGGCGCAACCGGGCCCAAGTTATTCTTGTGGCTCCGGACTGGGCTCGAAGAGTATGGTATCCCGAGCTACTCAGTATGAGCATCGATCCCCTGATCCGTCTGCCTCTTCGGGAGGATCTTCTGTCGCTCCACCCGAACCAGTCTAGCCTCCACCTCCATGCTTGGAGATTGAGCGGCGACACTTGACACTTTTCGATCTTCCTCCCGAAGTCTGTGATGTCATCCTGGCAGCCAGGCGTCCCTCTACTAAAACGGTGTACACCTGTAGGTGGAACAGATTTGTGGCATGGTGCACAGCTAAGACTGTGGATCCCCTTTCTGCCCCTCTTTCTGAGGTTCTTCTGTTCCTTCTCTCTTTGGCCCAGCAGGGCTCTGCTCTGGGCAATGTTAAAGGTTATCTTTCGGCCATCTCTGCCTTTCTACGGCTTCCAGATCAGCCTTCTCTTTTGAAGTCCCTGGTTGTTAACCGTTTTCTTGAGGGCATTACGCATACGTTCCCACCTGTGCCCTTCATAATGCCTCAGTGGGACTTGAATCTTGTGTCGACTTTTCGGATGTGCGCCCCCTTTGAGCCCCTTCATAACTGTCCCTTACGTCGTCTTACTCTCAAGACTGCTTTCCTGGTAGCTATCACCTCTGCCAGAAGAGAGAGTGAGTGAGCTCCAGGCTCTTTCTTCCAAACCTCCTTTCCTTTCTGTTCATCCAGACAAGGTGGTTCTGAGGACACGTCCTTCTTTCTTGCCAAAGGTTGTCAGGCCTTCCACATCGGGCAGACCATCACTTTGCCCACTTTTTCTCCGCATCCTTCAAGGGAAGAGGAGCGGCTCCACTGCCTGGACCCAAAACGTGCGCTCGCATTCTATCTGCAGCGTACACAGCAGTTCTTGGTGGATGATCAATTCTTTGTTGGCTACGTGGACGCCAAAAGAGGTCGGTCGGTGCACAAACAGACTATCTCCTGGTGGGTCGTTCTGTGCATCAAAGCCTGTTACTCCTTGGCCAAGCAGGAGCCTCCTGTGGGACTGCGTGCCCACTCGACCAGGGCAACTGCAGCCACTACTGCCTTGGGACGCGGTATCCTGAAGAACCAGAACCTTTTGGGCCTGGCGGCGCAGGGTACGCCCAAGTCTCCGGAGTTCTCCCGCTCAGCTACACAGAGACACGGGACACTCTGTCGGCGTTAGAAGATCAGGTTTATTAGCTGCAGCTAGTACAGTTGTCCTAGAAGTACACAAAGTAGGTTCTCAGGAGACTGCCACTTCACTCTGTGGTGCACAGGGTTTTATACTATATAGGGTTCATATACATTAACCAAATGCACTCCCAGAACACACAAAGAGCCAATAAGGAAAGTTGGAAAACAAGATAGAACCAATAGGAGAAATTGGAAAACAAAAGTGTCAGATGACTCGAAGAAACCTCTCCTCCAACTATGTTTGTCACCCCTCCCTCAAGCTAATTCATTAACAGAATTGTAACTAACTTGCAGGTGGCGAGATACGTTTGTGTGTGTTGGAGGACAGTTGTGAAACGAGAGAATGCTAGCAGAAGACAGTGAAGGCCAGACGATAAGATAAGGTCAGGAAAGAATAGTGTGAACCAACAGATAGTTGAGACGGGGATTAGGAAAGCCAGACAGGGATTAGTGTACTCGGCTAGTCCTAACACCAGCTTTGTAAAAGGAGGCAGAAAGCGTATTTCGACACCAGGCTGCAGAAAAAGCAGAATAGACTTTGTTCGCCGTGCTGCCTGAGCGATGGCAACCTAAAATGGCGGCGGAGCACAAAATGGCGGGTCGATTCGATCGCGATCAGAAGTCGAAGTTCCTCAGACCCTCCTTTTGCCAGAACTCAGGCAAGATAGACTCATGCTAATCTGAGTCAATGTCGATAGTCATGAGGTCATCGAGCTGTTGCTGCAACATCATTCTTATGTTTTCTGTTACTTGTGGTTTGGATTTTGGGATGCACATAGTAGCACAAAGGTCACAGATAGCGGGACCACCGTGCATACAAAGGCAACAGGAGAAAATAATGGTCCGAATTATACCAAGAAATGTCAATGCTTTCCAACCCCATTTGGACAGTAGTCCCCTCCCCAAAACCACTCCGTAAAAGACCAATCTCCTTCATCCTGGTGAATCGACTCAGAGATTATGTGCAACTTGGAGATAGCTTGGTATACTGTCGGAGCGTCATTAGGTATGAAAATACAGCAACTTGACCCGATCAATTTGCACACTCCACCACGATCTGCAAGAACAAAATCTAAGGCAACTCGATTTTGTAATGTCATAAGACGGTCCGCCTGTAATTCTGCCGTGATGTAACTCAAGGCTCCTACAGTGATGTCTATTGTAGTCTCTACGACACGGACTAGTTGCCTTATATTTCTGCTGTTAGCCATTGGACCCCAGAAGGGAAGAAATCCTTTAAGGAAATCTCCTCCCTCTTGTCCTGCTGTGTCCTTCGAATCAATAATCCCTCTGCCGTATCTGTTTCGATGATGATTTGCGGAAGCGGTGTAAGTAGGGGGAAGAAGAAAGGCTATATAACAAGTACCGGAGAAACCCATTGGTAACAAACGTATAAGCTCTATTATAGCAAATGAAATAGGTGCCTTGGGACGGCACTAGAGGAGGCGAGTTCTGAGAGGAATAAACGTACGTGTAGGAGCAGTTATTCCTTTGTATGGTGTCAGAGGAGCGATCGTTTATCTGTAAGCAGAAGTTGCCCTGATGTGGTATAGTCCAAATCGGTGAGGACTTTCCTTTCTTAACTTTATCACTAAGACTAGACATATATTGGGTAACGTTCCAGTTAGTGTATGCTTTTCTTTCGTCAATGGAGATTTTACTGTTTTCCATGATTTTAGCCGTAGCTACCATTCCCTTAATCAAAGAACTATGACTAAAATCCGGATCACTAACATGTGAACTAACGGATCGTCTGAATTTGCTTTGATAAGCATTGGAGAAAATGACGAAATAAGCCCAAGCAGAACCCTCATAAGAAAACGGGAGAACTAAATATGGCATTCCTTTCTCTGTGGTATGTGGCATAAGTCCACTCACCCAACAGTCAGTTGTATTGACCACTAACTGGTGCTGATGTAATAGCTGGAAAAAGGAATTGTTATAATCAGTTCTTCCAATGAGTTCATGTGGAGGAAGAGTATGAAAGAGATGTGGAGAGACAGTAGAAGAGAACGAAGAGAAAGAAGGAGAGTCAACTTTTTGCTGCAGAGCATAAATAATCCAACCGATAAACGCCAAAGCAATACACAATGATATAATGATACAAAGTTATGCTGAAACGACTATACATTATTTTACAGAATTCTTTCTTCATTTCATCTTTTCTCTCTCTTTTGTCTAGTGTAGTTTCCATCTTTCTAATGGATGCTCACGGCAATCGCCTCGATCGCTCAATCACGATTGTCTGCCGTCCTATGACACTGCAAGTCCTGCAGGCCTATTGCCACTACTCAGGTCGCGATTCAGACTCATACCGTGACCCTGCAACCGGGACAGAATACTACACAAGAGAGATCTTAAGTGTTCTTTGGTCTAGGTCTTAAACTGTATCGTTTCTTTCCAGGAATGTTCTGGTCTTGAAACAATGTTCGAGGATTAGTCGTATCTAAGCGACGATGTGATGGTATTGCTTCCTGCAGAATGTCGTCGTCCTCTTTTTCAGACAGTGTCCCATTCAGGTGTGCATCACTAAAGGGTACAAATTGTGGAATCTTTTCACTTTCACAGTCACCAATACCCCTGCGTACCCATTGATCGTAGGGCAAAGGCACTTTCTTACAATGCACACCGTGAATCCAATTTTTCTTTCCTTCGACTTTAACTGCTGTTCTCGTTGTGAGCAAAACCATCCGGGGCTTTCTCCACCTGGGTTCCAAATTCCTTGTCCTCTGGAAGTTTTTAATACAGACCCAGTCTCCTGGTCGTATGGAATGACCTGGGTCTGTGGAGGCCTTCGGCAGAGCACTCTGAACCTGTTGATGGAGAATACGCAATTTAGTCGTAAGATCATGCAGGTAGTCAATCAGCATTGGATATGGCAAGTCTGAGTATTTCTTAGGGCGAGGGACTCCCCATACATTAGCCGGACGTCCAAAAACCACTTTGTAAGGGCTAAGTCCCAAACGAGAGTGTACTGCAGTTCTGGTGGACAGCAGTGCTAATGGCAAAGCATCAGGCCAATTGAGTCCTGTACTCGCTTGAACCTTTGCTAGTTTTAACTTCAAGGTTCCGTTGTAACATTCTACTAAACCCGCTGACTGTGGATGATTTGCCGCATGGAACTTTTGCTTGATACCAAGACCTGCACAAACTTTTTGCAAGACTTGGCCAACAAATTCGCTCCCATTGTCACTCCAGACAATGCGCGGCAAACCAAACCTGGGGAAGAATTCTTTTAGTAGAACCTTCGCTGTGGATAAGGCTGTGTTATCCTTTAGGGGGTATGCTTCTATCCATCTTGAAAAGGAGCATACTACCACCAGAACATATTTGAGGTTGTTGCATCGCTCCATATGAATATAATCGATTTGCAATACCTCAAATGGATATGTCGGAGGAGCAAAATTACCTGCTGGAGTTGGGGTTCCCTTTCCCGGATTGTACATTAAACAAACAATACAGTGCTTCACTACATTGTCTGCACATTTTGGGATTTGTTAGTTTCTCCACACTGGAGCCAGAAGTTTGCATATACCTCTTGCACTTAAGTGGGCTGGACCATGTGCCATAGTAACCACTGGGAGAACATAGGCATCTGGTAACAGCCAACGTTGATGTTCAGATAATTCCACCCAACAACCCATCTCATCTAACATTCCTGTACTTTCTTTCCACTTGCTCAACTCCCTCTCTGAAACCTCTTTCTGAATCGCTTTTATACTTTCCACTGTATTCTCATACATTCCTCTCTCTGACCCAATTCGCAGGACCTGCCACATACATTCGACTTGTTGAATCTCTCGCTGTCTTTTTCGCTATTTTATCTGCAAATGCATTTCCTCGACCAACATCATCTGTAATCTTTTTGTGTGCACTACACTTCACGATTGCTATTTGGGTGGGTAAGGCAAGTGATTCGAGGAGATCAGTCACTAACTGACCATGTTGTATTTTGGTGCCATGTAAAGTGAGAAAACCCCTTTCGTTCCAGAGGCGCCCGAAGTTGAACGCTACACCAAAAGCGTATTGGCTGTCGGTATACAAGTTCACTCTTTTCCCTTTCGACAATACACAAGCTCTTGTTAATGCTATCAATTCTGCTGCTTGCGCTGAATTGTCTAATGCGTGCAGTTTCCACAACTATATGTAAAGTAGTTACAGCATAGGCTGAGACTGTATCTCCGTTAGGCATTTTAAAACAAGAACCGTCTACCCATAGAGTTCCATCCGGATTCTCTAGCGGTGTGTCTTTCAGGTCAATTCTTCCTTTTGTCTCTTCCTCAGTACGGAAGAAACAATCATGCTGTTCCTCAACACTTTCCTCATCTGGAAGGGGCAACAGAGTAGCTGGATTCAGGGTATTACATCGTTTGATGTGTACGTGACTAGACAAAAGCGTCAGCTCGTATCCAGTTAGACGAGCACACGTAAGGTGCTGCGTTTTCGTTCTGTTTAGTAAAGTATCCACTGCATGTGGCACAATGACAATGAGAGTGTTATCCAACACCACTCCAGCAGACTGGCAAATAGAAATTGCTGCGGCTGCTGTCGCTTTGAGACAACTGGGCAATGCTTTAGCTACAGGATCTAACGTAGCCGAAAAATAGGCACATGGCCGCTGTTTGTCTCCAAATTGCTGTGTTAAAACTGACAATGCACAACCTTCTCTCTCATGAACATAGAGCGTAAAAGGCTTAGTGTAATCAGGGGTGCCTAGTACAGGAGCAGAACACAGAGCAGTACGTAAATCAGTGAAACTCTTTTGGCACTCATCAGTCCAAGGAAGGGCTGAGGCGTATCTTTTAAAGTGAGTGCCAACAAAGGTTTGGCTATTAGAGAGAAGTTAGGGATCCACTGTCTACAATAAGAAGTAATACCCAGAAAGGCACGTACTTCCCTTTGTGTGGATGGTACGGACATTTGCGTAATCGCCTGAATTCGTTCTGGTGTCAATCGTCGTCCCTCCTTTGATAGGAGATGACCCAAGTAGGCTACCTCTCGACAAACCTATTGTAATTTGGAAGGTGAAACCTTATGATTCAGATTAAACAAATGGCGTAATAATGCGACAGTGACATCTTTGCAGATATCTTCTGAATCAGCGGCGACTAACAAGTCATCCATATACTGTATAAGAGCAGCACCAAACGGCAAATGAAAAGTATCGAGATGACATTTTAAAGCTTGGCTGTAAATAGAGGGACTTTCACAATAGCCTTGAGGTGCGCGCTTAAACCGGAAGCTTCGGCCTCCAAGGGAGAAACCAAAAATGTCCCTACTCTCTTCTGCAATAGAAATACTAAAGAAGGCATTTTTTAGATCGATAACAGAGAACCAAGTCGCTGTGGAAGGTATCATTGTCAACAAAGCAGTGATATCTGGAACAGGAAATTGTGGGACAACAATTTTGTTTACCTCCCGCAGATCAATTACGAAACGATACACAGGAGGCTGAGAAGGATCAGTGCGTTTGAGAACAGGAAGAATAGGACTATTGCATGTGTTACCTCTTGTTTCTTCAACCACACCCTTCTGAATCAAGTCATGTATGATTTCCAAAAGCGCTTTTTCACCTTCAGCAGAAATTCTATACTGCGGGATGCGCGGTAATTCAACATTGGGCTTGAGGGTGACAACATAAGGTGGAATCTCAAGATAACCCACATCGTTCGGACCCGTGGCCCAAAGCGCTGCTGGAAGAGAAAGTAATTCAGGTGGAAACTGATCTTTGGACAAATACATTGGGGAGATCAATTTCTGTCCTAAAGTAAGATGTACACCAGAAGGAGAACAATATATTGTAGCATGCATTCTTTTCAATAGGTCTAGACCCAACAGATTCTCGCCGCAACCATTCGTCAACAGAAGTGGAGCTTCCAAATCATAAGGACCAACTGAAATAGGCAAAGGGCAAGAAACTGGATTGCGAACAGGGGCGCCAGAAAATCCTACAGAAACATTCGTTAAGCCAGACAAAGGTGCCCCAGGGAGTTTAGAATGAATGATAGAACTTCTCATTGCCCCAGTATCCAGAAGAAATGGCTCTGAAACACCCATTGTAGTGACGTTAACATAAGGTCCATTCTGATCTACTGGAATCGACACAACTCCCTTACTTTGCCCATGGCTGTCCTAGTTAGCATGAAGACTTTCATTCTCACCTTCAATATAATGGTCTTCATTGTAATACTGAGTAGACCTCACATTTTGCCGATCAAAGTAATTCATGGAATTGGGAGAAGGAAGGGCACGCTGTTCTCGAGTCAACACACCCGACCTCTACCTCTGTTTGCTGACTGGAGGCCAGCACGACCTCGTGGAGCAGATAATGCTCCATTGCGCTGTAATAAAACCGGACAATTATTCTTAAAATGACCTTCCTCTCTACAATAGGCACATTGATTAGGTCCTAACAATGGTCGCGGAATGTATGGCTCAGGTTTTTGATACAACCTCTGAAACTGCGGAGGCTGTTGAAATTGAGGCTGAACATAACGTGGAGGATAGGCTTGTTGCAAGAGAACCTTCGTTTTTAATTCTTTCGTCTTTTTCTCTTGCTTTTCTTTTTCCTCCTTATCTCTGTTTTCATAATATTGCGCAGTAGCCAATATCTGGGCAGAAGAAGAAACATCCCATGAACTTTCAGAATCTTTTAATTTGTGTGACAGCTCGGGAAGCAAATTGAATACGAATTTGTCCACAAATAATCGCTGCCCACCCTCTGTAGCCATGTCTTGACCACTGTGGTCGATAAATGTCTCCTCGAAACGAGTAAAGAAATCAGAGACACTTTCATCTTTCTTTTGTTTGCATGCTGCTAGTTTATCCCAATTAACTCTCAATGCAGGCATCATAGTTTTCATTAAGGTGATAATCCTACCAGGAAGTTCCGAAATCAAAGCGTCAGGCTTTGCGCCACCCACTTGGTCTCTATCTGTAGTAGTTATAACATCCCAAGTAGCATCTAGTTCCTGCGCGTGATCCTCTCTACGAATCTTAGCCCATATTATCTGTGGGACTACATTTCCCATCAACATGTCGCTATCTGCTAGGTTCATGATGCAAGCATCAACTGTCTGATAATTCTTTATAATAACCTGCAGGGTTTTTACGAGGATCCGGTAAAGTCTGCTTAAGGGCCAAAACTTCAGATCTCTTCCAAGGGACATGTACCCATATACGTTGGAAATGAGCAGGAATAAGTGGTATGTTGCCTGCTGCTGGAACCTCTTCCTTCCATACTGGAGGAACGTCTCTCATAGGATAATTTTTCAGTGTCAGTTTAACCGACGGATCGGAATCAAGGAAAGCCTGAGAGGACAATAAGGATCTATAAGAAATAAGTGTCCTTACAGCTTTCTCAACCTTAGAACCCACAATAAGTCCTTTATCAAAATCAGTCTGAACATTTAACAGATCTTGTGGGATCGGACTCGAACTCACATCTTCCCATTCTTTAATAAATGTATCGCACATTGCATTAAAAACATATCTTTGCGTAGGTGCGTTGCATTGCGAAAAGGTAGGCATAATATCAAGCACACTGTATTGTGGACCCTTTTTGATCCATTTACGTGCAAGAGAGTCCAACTTCTCTCGTTCTTCAAAATCTGGGAACTGACTACGAGACTGTCTTCGAGCAAAAGCCGGAGACACATTTAAAGCTTCAAAGAAAGGAGATCGAATACCAGTAACAGTGTGTGAGACGCTTACGCACAGACGGAGAACTAGACATAAGAATTGGAGACAAAGTATTAGGAGAACTGACAGGTGGAGAACCGATAATTGCAGGAGGAGCAGAAGGCAAAGGAGATCTAAGATCAGGAGATGAGGGCAAAGAAGTCGAAGTTAACGGTAAAATCGGCAAGGGCGGTAATACTGGAGGAGGCAAATGCGGAAGAGCCGGAACAGGCGGAGGTACCGCTGGCAGCTGGACAGGCTGTAACGGCTGAGGTGCATTGGCACTTTGTGCATAGGGCGGAGGCAACCTTAATAAGTGAGACATTAGGGGATCTTCTTCTATATCTTTCTTATTATCAGAAGGGGAAACAGGCAACACCGGATAGCATTTATCTATCGGCAAATTGTCTAGCACATCAGGATCAAAGCTACCATTTTCTGGCCATTTTAGAACACCATCTTTCTTCGTGTATCGGGTCCATGTCTCGTTAAAGGCAATGGGGCCAATACCATGTTTTGAATAGAGCTCATATGTGGGAGTTCCAACCGAAGGAATCGGACAAGAGTCCTCAAGTCGGGAATCCCTATTACAACCAAGACAACAAATTCTTCCAAACTTAGTCAGACCAGGCATCTCGAGATGTCACCGGACTGTTCACAAACTTCAAGGGAGTAAAACTCCGATCTGAAAGAAACACGTTAGTTAGATTCCTCACCTTAGAATATCCCCAGGCGTCAGACTGGATCCGGAAGATTTTTGTAGCAATACCCCTTGCGCGTCGCTAGGCGTCGTCTGCGGCTCCGCGTCCGTCGTTGGCGTCGTGCACCGGAATGACGTCGTCGGAGTACTTAGACGCCGCCCTTGCGCGCTGTCGTCAGTTCTTCTTTTTTCCGCACCAGTAAGCGCCGATCCGGGAGAGCTACCCCGTTAGTCAATTTTTGACTAACTTTTTCGACTCTTTTTGGTCACTTCTCGACTCTGGTGCCGGTAGGATGCCTGGTTTCAAGGCCTGCGACGACTGTCACCGACTGATGTCTGTGACCGATCATCACCGCCGGTGCCTGTACTGCTTGGGCCTCGACCACGAAGCGGAGTCGTGCTCCGACTGTATGGCCCTGACCTCGAAAGCTAGGCGGGAGCGGTCCCGCAAGCTTCTCGAGCTTCGCCACTCGGCTCCGCGCCCCTCTCGATCTCGGTCCAGGAGGAGGTCCAAGGATCGGTCGCGGAGCCGCACTCGACATCGTCGCTCGTCTGGCTCGAAGTCTTCGGGTAAGTCGAAGCACTCCAAGAAGTCCAAGAGGCTCTTCGGACTCCCCTCGCCGGTCGCGCGACTCGGCCGAGGGTCCGGGAGGTTCCACCCCTGCGGCTCCGCAGGAGCTGCGCAAGTCCCCATACCCGCCGGTCCCTGGGACTGACGCGACACCGGCGGAGGTCAGTGCCTTCCTCTCGGCCATGAGGAGCCTGGCCCCGCCGTCGACGCCCGCTGGCGCGCCTTCTGGCCCCGCGGACTCGACTGGGCGACCTCGCGTGCCGGCGGCTCCGGCCCCGTTGGAGGCTCCGGCCCCGACGCCGCAGGTCCCCGAGGGACCCGAGCCTGGGCCCCTGTCAACGCCGGTAGACCTCCTCACGCCTCCTCCGCCGGCACCGACACCGGTACCACCCCCGACTCCGGTCGACGTCGATCCCCTGTTCAGCCCCTGTCCGGTCCCGACGCCGATGCGGCGGCGCCCGACGCCGCATCCGACGCCGCTAGAGACACATATTGTCTATCGACCGGCTCCGATCATTCCTCCTGTGTACCAGGAATTGGATGACGGGGGCGACTGGGAGGGGTCTGAGGACCCTATGGCCCTTCAGGGGCAACTTTCTCAGGACTGGGCAGATGAACTGGGGGAGGCCAGTGGATTGGATACCTCACCGGACCCTGGATTCATCTCTCCTCCGACTGTGGCTTCGGAGGAGGGTGCAGCTTTTTCTGTGGTGCTGCGCAAGGCGGCCGCGGCCCTTGGGATTGTGCTGTCTGCCGTGGCTGTGAGGACTAACATCCTCACTGAGGTGCTTCAGTCTGCCGCATGCTCCACTGAGCCTCTGCTGCAATTCAATGAGGCCCTCACTGACGTTCTGCAGGGCACCTGGTCCAAGCCCTCCACAGTCCCTCCTGTGGATAGGAACGTTGCCAGGCGCCACCGCCCTGCTCCGGGCGACCCCAGTTTTCTGTCCCAACACCCCACCCCCGAGAGTCTGGTTATCAAGGCCTCTACCTCCCAATCCTCCTTCCCGTCCACTCCTCCGGACCGGGATTCCAAGAGACTGGAACAGTTCGGTAAGAAGCTGTTCTCCTCGCTCAGTTTGGGCCTGCGGTCTTTGAACACCGCCTGTCTCTTGGACCGTTATTCCCACTCTCTGTGGGATACGGTGGAGGACGTGCTGCCACTGTGCCCGGAGGAGGCCCGGGCGCGGCTTTCCTCGGCTCTGGCCGATGGGAGAGATGCAGCGCGCCATGCAATCCGATGTGGACTCGACACTACGGACTCGCTGGGTAGGGCGATTTCTACCACGGTGGCGCTTCGACGTCACGCCTGGCTGCGGTCCACGTCCTTTTCAGGGGATGTCCAGAGCACACTCATGGACATGCCTTTTGATGGCGCTCGCCTTTTTGGTGAGAAAGCGGACAGTGCATTGGCTCGCTTCAAGGACTCCCGGGCTACGGCCACGTCCTTGGGCCTCTCGGCCCCGTGGCCACAAACTTCCGCTTTTCGCTCCTTTCGTGGCCACGGAAGGGGTACCTCCTCACGTCCGCCTAGCCACCGGCCGCAGAACCAGCCTGCACGCAGACGTGGTTTCCGCCGAGGCGGTACTGGAGTACGACGCGGTCAGTCCACATCCACCCCGGCAGCATCCGCCTCAAAGCCTTCCTAGTCCGAGCTTTCAGGCCCATTCCTCGCCAGTGGGAGGCCGGGTTCGCCATCACCTGCTCCACTGGCGTACCATTACTTCGGACAGGTGGGTGCTGCAATCGACCGAAGGGGCTACTCCCTCCCTTTCGAGACGACCCCTCTAGCCATGCCACCGCAGCACCACCGTATCTCGGAGGATCATTTGAATCTTCTGCAAGAGGAAGTTTAGGCCCTCTTGGCCAAAGAGGCCGTCGAGCGCGTTCCGAGCCCAGAAGTAGGTCGTGGTTGTTATTCCCACTACACTCTGGTTCCCAAGAAGGGCAAAGGAGGCCTACACCCTATCTTGGACCTCAGGAACGTCAATGCCTTCCTCCGGAAGGAACGGTTCAAAATGTTGACTTTGGCTCAGGTTCTCGCTGCCCTAGACCCTGGAGACTGGATGGTAGCGTTGGACTTGCAGGATGCATATTTCCATATCCCCGTCCTGCCGGCCCACCGGCGTTACCTGCGGTTCACGGTGGGTCAGGAGCACTTTCAGTTCACCTTGCTCCCCTTCGGCCTTACCAGTGCCCCTCGGGTGTTCACGAAAGTGATGGCGGTGGTCGCAGCTCATCTGCGCAGATCAGGGGTTCCAGTCTTCCCCTATCTCGACGACTGGTTGTTGAAGGCGGGCTCGCCCCAGACAGTCGTCTCCCACCTCCAGACTACGGCGGATCTCCTGCATTTGCTGGGGTTTTCCTTCAAAAAATGCAGGTGTGCCTCAGAAATCCGCGGTCGCGAAAAATGAAATACGTCAAAATATAACATTGGCAGGGACACGGGCACAGGGACGGGAGCACACAGACACACACACGCACGCACGCACGCACACACTTCTAGTAATACTAAAGAACGCTCCCTATTGATCCATTTTTAAAGAAATCTGTACGGAACACATGAAAGTACAACATGAAAATAAACAGTGATCGGCAGTCAATTAAATTAACATAAACAAGTACTACTGAGTACTTACCTGCTGTCAGCAAGTAAGTACTCGAATAGATCAAAATACAAGGGTTGACTGGCGGATCATAGGGGTGATAACCTTGAACATTTACTAAAACGTTGACATAGACTAGATCTGTGAGTGAATCTGCGAACCTTTCCCTTCTCCCAATGAAGGGCCAGTGAGGACAATAGTTATAGTGTGCCACATGGTGAACTGCGAATAGCTTCTAGGTGCTATGCAGCTCTTATAACAGCATGGCTCATCTGTTATATATTGACTGACAATTAATTTCTCCGTGGATGGAACACCAGCTTCTCCACACACTGTGAAGGCTTCACAGCCCTCTGCACTGGTTCACTCACACCAGTGTCAGGGATGCCAGTCCCACTGAGATCTGTTGAAGCCTGGCGTCACTCAGCCCACGGTACCCTGGCCTCAATGACGTGCATTAGGGGCAAGGACTCCTAACTCGGCTTGAATTTAGGTCTTATGGTTCAAAAAGGCAGCAGCATGGTCAGAACAAGCATTTACAATGCAATGGTCTCGGCATTGGTAAAGTTAGAGCTATTGGCATTGCTCATGACATTATTTTTGTTTATGTTTTTGTTTTTAAAACATTTAAAGAAACTGCATTGTCATGAGCAATGCCAATAGCTCTAACTTTACCAATGCCGAGACCATTGCATTGTAAATGCTTGTTTGGTATACTTCAGTGCTACATTAAGCTGCGCCTTCTGTACCACCTCCAGCAATCAATCAATCAGGGTTGATAAAGCACAGCTACTCAACCGTGAGGGTCTCAAGACGCTGGGGGGGGATGGGGGCGGCTCCGTTGAGTGCTGGGGTCATCCGAAACAGCAGTGTTATTCAGTTGGTTGGTGTAGGAAAGGACGGGGTAAATTACTTTAGCGGTAACAATTGCCAGCTAGAACCAAAAGGGAGCAAGGCATTGGAAAAGCATTTTAGGGGGAAAACACGACATCCCTTATAAAATTCTTAATCTAGTATTCTGAAATGGAACTGTATACCTTCCTAAGCTCCCATCTTTCTTTCTGACCCTTTTCAGAAATTAAACTTCATACCTTCAAAATATGAAAATTGGCCAGCTGGGTCCAGAAGCTACAACATACTTGTGGAACATCATTTCTTTATTTTAAAACACCACTTTGTTTTCGGCTCCTCGGAAAATACCAAAATCAGAAACGTGATTCCTTTGTAACAATTGCATGAACACAATTTTATGCCACAAATTGTTTATTGAAAAAAACACAAAAGTTTGCATGATGCTATCACGGAAAGCATTACAAGACCTTCACTTTTATTTCCATAGTTCCGGAGAATCCTTGTGTGGAGTGAGAAAATAGACAATATAGTAGGACTGGTGATAACATTTAGGTGAAATAAGATAAATATTTTTATATGGGCAAAGAAGCTGTTACAGATGGTTAAATCTTGACCTCAAAACAGGGAAGCATTCGGTACCTGTGATCCTGGATCCTGGTACCTGGATGTGAGAAGAATGGTGTTATTGAATTAATGCCTGCTATTTGAGTATTATTAAACTGGATACTGGTAACGGCAGTTTCTTTTTTAGACCACAAACCTCTGGTAAAAAGTGCCAAATTTGAATATATACAGATTATTCAAAATTGCAACCTTAATGCAGCACACTGTATACCAATGGGGCAAATCTGCAGTCATTTGATGCTTCATATAGTCATAACCTGAAATAGCACCTGGTGCTCAAAAGAAAGTGCCTCCACGTAGGTGAACTTCTAGGTGAAGAATCCCCCCCTCCCCAAATAATCCTGCTTCTATTCCTTCCATAAATTGTGTTAACAAGAAAATGAATTATTTCTGCCTGGAGTGTAGTCCTTCTCAGAGCATGATCTGCAGTAGAACAGCCGTCTGTGTTTGAGGATCATGGCAGGTCTCAGAGTCCAGGCTCACGGGTAACGTGTTCTTCCACGAATGATGATGGGAAGATTCCCACCTTCCCTTGACATTCTCCTTCCCACCATTCCTCGTTCACTGTAAAGTAACAGAGGTGGATTACTTTTTTTTTTTACCCCTTTTTTTGTTTGTTTATTGTACATGTGTATTGTGAGTGAATGATCCAAATTACTTTTAAGATCTTTAAAATCAATTACATCTTGGGCCATCATGGCTGGGGATCAAATAGGAACAGCAAAAACACTGGAAACCAAAACTTTGAAACCAATTATTAGTGTTAGTTTTAGGATGTCAATTAGTGCTAGGTATAGCTTGATTAAGAACATGGGGATATTTTAGGGCTTGCGTTAATAGACGATTAGACTTGGTTATAGGGAGGAGAAAACATTTAGATTTGTGTAAGGTTTGGGTTTGATTAATAGTAAGGATGGGGATGAGTTTATTAATAGGGTAGTTTTAATACGAAGGATATGGTTTAAAACCTTGTTTGGCTGAGGCATAGAGTACGGATTAGAGGGTTTAAATAGGGGAAAAAGGACAAAATACAGAATTATTTTCTTCTCTATCAAAAAATTGTCATAGATGACTGTAAGAAAATAAATATTAGGCACATTTCCCCTAGACTAATTAAGCTGAAATGAATCGGGTGAAATTATTCCCTAATGGATTAACAGACCGGGAAACTCACCTTTAAGTTTACTGTGTGAATTATGGATTTGACATTTAGTTATCGCGCAAACTGGCTTGAGTCAAAGTATTATTTAGCACATTTCTTAAGTAGCCCTGGGTTCAAGAGGTACTGCATTTTAGAAGAGGTGCCTAGATGTCGGTGATTTACGCCTAACTTTCTCTTCTAACAGACACCAGAGGAACTGTCTCTTTTTGTGAACATCGAGAGAAAATGCTCAGACTCGCGATTTGTTTAGAAAATTCACGTTTTTTGTCACTCACTAAGTTGTCCCAAACTCAGAAAACACTTTTAAACCAAGCATGAGCTTTTCATGATCTGTAGCAAGCGATCTTTCTGCAACCTCTCAGAGAATTGCATATGAATTCATATTTCCTGTGACGAGTCTGGAAGCCTTTTTAGGTCTCGCCTGAGACAGCGCTTTAGCGCTGCTCTCGCGAGAGCTTTTGTTAAAGGGGGATCTGGAAGTGCAAACGAGTGCTTTTCAGGCCTCCAAATACAGTGCATGTGCGCCGGGCGCGCGCACCATTTGGCAGCCTGAAAAGCACTGCCTGATCACTTTCACGGCCGCTTTGATGTCCTCAGTGAGCCGCGCGGCCACTGAGGACTTCAAAGCGGCCGTTACCAGACCCCCTACAAATACATGCCCACAATTCTATTCACAGCTTGGGCGAACCTCTGGGGGTGGCACTGTTACGCTAAAGATGTTCCTTTGACACCCTCAGATGGCTGCAGGGTGGTCGGAAAGAGCTGTTGTTAGAGCTACGGTCCAGAAGCTCTGATTGGTTTTATGACGCATGGCTGTGACATCACAAAAGACGAGAAGGCGTGAAGCCACGGCGCTGCACGGACCTGCGACCCTGCCACACCGCAGAGAGGCACAAACAGAGGGGACGTGGAATGAGAAATTGCGTTTAAGCGATTCGAACTTTTTATTTAGAATTGAATTTAAACTCGCCTCATCCCAATGAACGGCAGCTTCAATGTAACATGCATGTACACGCTATTTGCCCTGTCCCCGTATTTTCAGCGGTGAACGTTGATTTGAGTAGTGTGCAGATTGAGAACCATCGCTGAAAATATCATGTTTCCCTTTGCGACAGAAGAGGTCTTAAATGATTGAGGGCCTGTGATTTCCAGGCTCTCTAGAGACTGCGTTACAGTTTCCTGTATACAATTCCCTCGGCCGCTAGGAGGAACACGGTGTGAACGTCAGGTGTGCATGCGTACACGCATCACGACACAACCCTGGCGGCTGAACATGATTCACAATGCGCGAGGAGCCTCTGCTTATCACACGAGCGGGCCACGGGCAGACTGGAGGAGTAGCCGTGTTTGCTTAGTGCAGGGAGAGGGAAACACTGCTCTCTCATGGCATTGTATGCAGCACCATAGCAACCCGGAGGCCTGCCTGGAAGCCCAGTGCGCAAGCAGGGGCAGGCAGGACGCGTCCAGATTGCTGCAAGTTACCCCAGTCTAACTCCCCGCTCTTGCACAAATGAAGGGTTGACCCCAGCGCCCCACGACCGCGAGACCACGCTCCCGCATAAATGAGATGGCTGGGAGTCCACCTCGGACGGGCTGTCGCAGGGGGCTTCCTTCAGGATGTGCGAAGTGGCGACTCAGGCGCGCAACACCCATTGGACTCACAGGGCTTCAGCCCCCCCCGTCGTGTGTGGCAGCCCGGGCTGAGACAGCTTCCGGGCACACACACAGCCGCACCCGAGCACTTCACAGGTCTTTAAAAGACCATTTGCATGTTAATGAGGCCTCGCTGTTGTTTCACCCCTTCTAAGAGCCCCTGCAGCTCCACTCTACCGATTGCTTAAACTTTCAGCCACCCCAAAAAATTTTCGTAGCCCCCCCCAGAGGGAGTCAAAAACACACGCTTCTCGGCGCTATTCGGGGGTATGTAGCGCTATATCATTTAAATCTCGCAGCGCTTCGAACAAGCATTTGCAATGCAATAGGTCTCGCAGTTATACGAGTTTGAGCTATTGACATTATAAATGACAGTGCCTTTTACTTATGTTTTAAAAATACCAAACTTAAATAAAAAGCATTGTCATTTACAATGCCAATAGCTCAAACTCATATAAATGCGAGACCTATTGCATTGCAAATGCTTGTTTGGTATGGGTACATTTTGGGGAAGCTAGGGTAAAGTGAGTTAGCAGTATTCAACTTTAAAGCGATGAAGGCAGTGAAGAGTGCCCCATGCTTGAAATGATCTGGGGGCCGTGAAGGGTGCCCCTTGCTTGAAGTGATCTGGGCATTAAAGGTTGCCCCTTGCTTGAAATTATCTGGGGGCATTGAAGGGTGCCCATTGCTTGAAATGATCAGGGCGTTTAAGAGCACTCCTCTATTCCTGAGAACTCTGAAGCACGTCCCTCAGTCCCTCAGTATTCCTCATCATAAATTGCCCGCTGCGGTCACATATTAGTTCCCAGGTTGGAAAGTGCAAGGCAGAGGGGTGCTGCAGGGTTCCATGTGGGGGAGGCGGGAAGAGACCATAGGGCTGAGGGGCTCTTCCCTTGCACTCCGGGTGAGTGTCAGTTCCTGCTGCACTCCATATCTTGAGGGTGGCAGGGGAGGATTCTAAGATCCTTGTGCTAAGAGGCAATATATGAAATATTGGTGTTCTTCATTCATAATACCTTTTGGTTCAAAAGTATCCAGTGGCATCCCTGAACAATGCTGTAACAGATACTCCCCATTCGTGATGATTGTATTGCAGATATTTTATGTTTTTTCTCTTCCAGTATGGGATTTCAGTGGCATCCTCCTATTGGCTGCCCTTAGATTAATTTCAGACCTATCTTTGTTTCTCTTTGCCAGGATGAGAAATCGGCTGACATGACTAATTGACTTAAAAGAGGAGGATGGCAAAATTGAATCTTGCCAAAGATAGATGGGATAGTTGATGGCGCGATACATTTAGTGACATCTTCATAGTTAGCTTTGCCATGAAAAGATGTTACCCGTCATGCTTGTGCAAGTCTCAAAGAAAACGGGTAGCGGTGCTGGAAGCCTTGTTGGCTGGTAGAACCATGTAGAGCTATCCCGAGGTTCTGCTTTATCATTGCCAGGTGTCAGCAGCCATGTATTTAGTTGTGTTCTAGGTGCATAGGCTTTGGGAAGGGAAAGGAGCAGGAGGGTTTGGGTTGTGGCGCAACTTGGGGAAAGAGTTGATAAAATACAGTTGTACACGACATACACATTGCAGCAGGACAAGGTATGGGATGAGGATTTTGTGACTTAATCTTGTGGAAAGTGAGTCTCAGCCCTGCAGTTGTTTCTCAGAGGGTTGTGCACGAGGAGAGGTGGGCATGTGTTTGTGGGGTATTGGCTAGATTATTTTGCAACACAAGGAGAATAAGTGAGTATAAGTGGGGATCTTGTCCTGGACATGGGAAGAGCGTGTGGGGGAAGGCTCAAGCATGTGAAGGAGGAATTGGTCAAAGGGAGTAGCGTGCGAGAGACAAGGGAGTATTAGGAAGGGTGATATTAGAGGGACAATGTGGAGAGACCCAGAATAAAAAGGTAATAGAGGGTCTAGGGAGCCAGTTAGAGTGGGTAGGAGATTCGGTGATTGGAGTGGTTTAGATGCACTGAGCAACAGCAAGGATTAAAGCATGAGGAGTGGTAAAAGTAGGAGTCTGAGTTTTGGTGCTGTTTTTGGTTCCAGGAAGGTGGGCATTCAATTGGGGAGCGTGTGAAGCATCACAAGGAAGAGGCGTTGAGGAAATGTATGGTTCTATGAAAGGGTAAGGCGAAGATACGCAAAGAGGGAAACGTTTGACTTATGGCAGTGCTGTCTGTCAACAGAGGTGGTGGGTGTGCGTTTCAGACCCTGCTGGGAGTAGTTGTTTTGTGATAGTTTCACGCTGTAATTTATGCAGGTCATCTTCTTTCTCCACTGCGACAGTCATTAAGTGACATGGTGATTCAGAGCATTGGCGAAAAATATACACTACTGTAGTGGGTCTATAAGGCATAACATTAATTAGCAGGAGGTAACGACTTCATAGAAGCAGTAAATATTACTACTCTGGGGATGTGGAGACTATCCAAAAGTGGTGATGGTGCCCCCCCAAACAAACAAAATATATGTACCATAGTAATGGTTCTATTGATTATAGCTAGAGGCGGCAATGGCACAACTCAAGGAAACCGATACCACAGTATTGAGTCTCAATGGGACAAACTAAGAAAATAATAATACATACCACAGTAGGGGGTAAAACCCAAAATCTGTGATATGTGGGTACCTTAGCATTTCAATGTCACAGCAATGGAGCTATCATCCCTGATGATCAATGTGAAATAAGAGATTAGGTTGTATCCTTTGCAAGATTTCACAGACCTAGACAAGGAGTGAGGCAAGACAACTGAGGGAATGATTAAAAAGGAGTAAATGTACTCACGGTTGTAAATATGGTACTCCTAGTCTTTTAGTCTGATCCGTCCTAGACACAGCCCGTTATAAAAGCTAAGTATCATTTACTGGTACTGAAGTCGGTGCACATTAGGAAAAAAGCCCTGAGCATGGGGAGGTGGCAGCCTCCCCACCTCTGTCACATTGGTTCCATTTGTTTGTTTACAGAAAATGTCAACATAACTAAGCGATGCAGAAAATGGTGTTTGGAATAACAGTGATGTAGTAAGTACAGTGAGTAATTTGTGCCCCCTCATATGTCCTAGCCCTTCCAGTCTTAGGCATATCCACATCGTTATCAATATGAGGAGAGGGGCAGGTTGGAAGTCCAGCCATTGTGTTGCATAGGCCTGTAAGAACTGGGCATCATCCCTGCAAATGACATCCAGTGCATAGTGTTTCATTGAGTGTGATATGTAGTTAGGGGTAACTTTGCAGATGTGGCATCAATGATACGTCTTTAAAATGCCACACACAAGGGCTTGGCCCTAACAGAGTAGAATGGTTCAGGGTGACAGATGAAACTCCTGGATTGACTAGATCTCAGATATTCACAATTGAATCCAGCAAGGTGCAGAGGACTTGGTTGGTTATGGCCAGTAAAGGAAACAAACAATGGCTTATTTTTGGCCCAAGTAATATGAGGGCCCTCGTAACCCCTACACTGTGGATGGTCTGTTCATCATTTCAGAAATAACGTTGGAAAGCAGCTTCCTAATTTACAATAAAAATCGTGTTTTTTCTGGACACAGTGTCCCTATAGAAGACTGCATAAGGTTCTTCATCTGTCAGATATTGGAAGTCATTGATCCAAGGGATGAGCTTACTGGCATCAGGAAGACAAACATCCACACAAAAATTGGATGATCCATGGAAACTGCGGAACTGCCCTGATTCATCAACAGGCCAAATTCGTTTCTGCTAAAGAAAAAAAGATGAAGATTTCTAAACTATAAATATTTAGAATATTCCAATGATCTGACCTAGCACAACCAATGCGCCTGGGGTACAGGTATTTTACCCCGTCCACCTGCTTATCACAGAACACAGTGTGGTCGACACATGGATGTTCTTGATAGGTTTCCAAAAGGCCCTTGAAACGTAATCATGGGTTTCTGCAGCTCCTAGTGTCATCAAAGATACTTCCTTACAATAAAAGAAGTGGAGCCAAAGTAAACACTTCTCAATTGCTCTGTTACTGCCCCCATCTTTCTTTCTGATCGTATTGCACTGGTAAAGCACTGAAGTGCAGCCTTTCGAGGTCCCCGGCTACAGATTCCCCAATTGATCCTGATGCATTCATAGTTTCATGGGGCATCGGTGATGCCACAGCAGATCAAGGCCTTACAGCAGATGTTTGCCACACTTTTCAGCTCCCTATGGCATGTCTTCGGGTCCCAAGGAACCGTAAGGGTCTCCAGTCAGGTTCCTCCGAGCGGGTTCTTCCATGGCACCATCTGACCCCTTAGGATTTATTCAACCTGTACGAACTCGAACATGCATCTAATCCAACTACATGCCCTGAGCCGGGCTGTTCTTCCTCGATGCATGACCCGGTGTCAGAAGAGGATCTGGAACTGATTCCTATTTCTGACCCCTGAACCAACTTAAGCCCGATTTTGACCAATGTTGCAGTACAAAATTACTAAAGCAGAACCGGTTTTCATACCACCTGAGTCTGTACCAATGCATCTACCAGGGCAGGCCCACAAGCACAGGCTCCATTATCTTTTTGCTTCTGACTCTGAACAAGGTCCACCACCAAAGGGAGAGACGATGAGGATTATGGTGGAGAGAGGGATGGTGATCTCCCACCTCATTGTGACAATGAGAATTTTTATTTGGACTTACAAAAGGCCAATGAGCTTGATAACTCCCCTGACATAGGGTTGGAATCAGCACTTGGACCACCCACAGAAGAGTGCATCATTTGCAGTAGTGGTCAGAGGGGACATTGTGTCTTGGAATTGCAGCTGCCGTCAGTAGAGACCAAGACTAATGCTCTTTTGAAACTTTTGCAGCCTGGGCAAGTCATTTCTTACCCCTTGCTAACCCTTTAATGTTTGCCCACTGGAAAACAGGCAGTTGGTCTGGTGTCACTATCCAGTGTCTGCCATCCCTGATTTTACTCAGTAAACATGTTACCCCAGACTGCCTGGAGGTTCAAGCTTCAACGAGCAAGGAGAACCCCGATTCATTCCCCATGACTCCATCAGATAGGGACAGTTTAAGGTAAAAGGAATCCTTAACAAGTTGGGTCCAGGTGGGCATCTCGAAACTCCATTTAACCGCGACGGATGGGGCGTCTGGATCCTGGATTCCTTTTACCTTAAACTGTTTCAAGTACCTGAAGGGAATGACAGCTCGCCCTCTGAGTTCACACTAGCAATACCAAGGTATATGCAGGACCCAAACATATAAGACCTATATTGTCATCAGGCTCCGCTCGGTGTCTTACTCCAGCATCACGTTTACCACTTACACCGTGGGATTTAATGCATTAATTAGGACATGTCAATATCAAGGCCACGAACTCCGCCAGTAAGAACATTGTCTTACACACTGTGATATTTATCGCCTGAAAAATAACTATTTGAGGTGGTTCTCCTGAGGAAGGCAGCTTTCTGCCGAAACTCGTGTTGAGACATCTTGGACACCACCCTACATTTATATTAATCCATGAGATTAAATTACTTGAATTACCATTATGTACTGTAATGTTTTTTGTCAGACACCCAATCAATTTACTATGCTGACAATGTGTATAAAATAGTAGGTATGTGTGAATGGATGAATGATAATAGTTAGTATGTTGTGTATATAATTTTTTTATGTAACAAAATGCACATGAAGTCTAAAAAAAAGATTTTTATGAATTTATCTCAAACAATTTTGTATTTTTCTACTCCTCCTAGTGTCACTACCATTATTAATATAATTATGTTCTAGCCTTGTTGTTGAAGTAGCCCTAGGAATTTCACAGTATGCATTTCCCTACCTAGGTGTACTTCACATTCGTATCAGGGGGCCCTTTGTCTTTTCAGTAAGGTGAATGATGGCTCTACCTCCCACTGGGTGTCTGATAGCAGACCCCCTCATTCTGAAAGGGCAGGATGTCACCTCGTAATCCAAGTGCTCCCCGACCCCACTGAACTGGTTCTGACCGGTGTCAGTGATTTGCAACCTTAGAGAACAAAGACTTTTTAGGTATGAAATGCTGCGCTGGAACTTTGCCAAGTGTGTTCCTTCTGGATATCAAGACAAATCTGTCTGGGTGAACAGAGAAAAGGACTTTGCAACTTTATTCAAACTTGCCGGAGAAACTACCCAAGGGCCCAATTCGAGAGCGCCTCCTGCAGAAGTCTCAGGGACATTAGACTTCACCCCGTCCGCCGTCGGAATTCCTGTGCAAGGAGTTCTGCTTGCAGGTGAGGCCTCCGAGTAATTCGGAGCCTCTAGTTCTACTGTGAGGACCGCGGACTGGGCGCTTCTAAACTTTCGCTGAACCTGTGCAGGCCGCTGCAGCTAATGGAGAGCTGCCGCCGCTGAGTGCCCGCCTGACTCTGAACATTTGAAACTTCTTGCTAAACCTGTGTGGGCCGCTAAGAGAGAGCTGCCGCCGCGGAGAGCCTGCCTAAATCTGTATCTTCAAACCTTTCGCTGGATCTGTGTGGGCTGCTGCAGCTAATGGAGCTGCCGCCACTGAAAGGTGGCCTGAATCGGCACCTTCGGACCTTCTGCTGAATCTGCGTGGTCCGCTGCAGTCGAGAGAGCGCTGTGGCCACTGAGCGACCACTGTGGTGCCCGCCTGGTCGAGACCCTAAATCGTCCCGTGGGCCGCCACAGCCAAGAGAGGTGCTGCCGCCGAGTACCCGCACCCTTTGCTACTGTGCACCATCGTGATTCGTCCCGTGGGCCGCCACAGCCAAGAGAGCTGCTGCTGCTGAGTGCCCACACCCTTTGCTAGTGTGCACCATCGTGATTCGTCCCGTGGGCCGCTGCAGCCAAGAGAGCTGCTGCCACTGAGTGCCCGCACCCTTTGCTACTGTGCACCATCGTGATTCGTCCCGTGGGCCGCCGCAGCCAAGAGAGCTGCTGCCGCGGAGTGCTCACACCTTTTTGCTGCTGTGCATCATTGTGATTTGTCCAGTGGGCTGCCGCAGCCAAGAGAGCTGTAGCCGCTGAGTGCCCGCACCATTGACAACTTTGCATCCTTGGAATTTGATCTGTGGGACGCCGCAGCTAAGAGAGCTGCTGCGAGCCCACCACGGAGCTGCATGACGAGAGTCATCGCCACCACCAGCCCGGGCCGCCACAGCTGCGCGCTGCTGCCACTCAGCGCCCGCCTGCCCCAGAGTCCCCGAACAACTGTGGCTGCAGGCCTCAGCCTCCAAGACCTGTGGTCGCTGGGAGTCCGCCTGTCACCATCTCAGCTTCTTCCAGAAGCTGCGTGCTGTAGTCACTTTCAATGACCGGTACCTGGTGCGCAACGTGTCACGTAGGCCCTGCCCCTGAACTCGGCCCGTGTCCTGCTTTGGGTGAATACGTTGTCCCCTTTTAGTCCCTACGGGTTGACGTGAATTGTAGTTGTTGAAACTCTGAGAGTCTTTGAGTTAAAGTGTTGGATAAAGATATTATTTTTCTATATCTACCGGAGTTGTCCTTTTGTGGTGTCGTTACTGCCTTATTGTACGTGGCCATAAACGCTTCACACACTGCCTCTGAGATAGGCCTAACTGCTCGTGCGACATTACCACAGGGTTGAGCATGGGTTATCAAAGGGGGTAGCCCACTTGCCCTGACTTAGGAAGAAGGGTCCCTATTTGGACATTGGCACCAGCCATGGCCAACTAGAGACCCCCATTTCTAACAGCAGCGCACTCTCATCCTGTGGGGGGGCAGAATTCAGTTTTTCCTCTCAAGGTGGTGATCCATCCCATGCGACAGATGGGTCATCCAACTTGTGAATGGCTGTGCCCAACCCACTCTTTTTAATCTCCCAGAGTTAACCCCCACATCTGACAGGCATTCAGAGGAGGACCACTCCATTCTGTTACAGGAGGGTACAACTGTTGCTTTCCAAAGCTGCTATTATTAATTTGCCATACTCTGAAAGAGGAGAGGGTTGTTACAGTCACTAGTTTATTGTGCAGAAAAAGTACAGAGGCCTCTGGCCTGTGCTGGGCCAGTGAACCATAAATGCCTTCTTGCTGAAGGACAAATTCAAAATGATTACACTCCATTCTTCCAGATCTTAGTTGCTCTTGGAGGACTGGATGATGTCATTGCATTTGTTGGATGTGCGTTTTCAAATATAACTGTACTGCAGTCCCACAGTTGTTACCTATGGTTCATGATCGTCCAGGGGCATTTCCAGTTTGCAGTGCTCCTCTCTGGCCTTGCCACATGCTTTGGGGTTCATGAACGTAATGGTTGTGGTCAGGGCACACCTTTGGAGGTTGGGATACCAGTTTTCACCTGCCTTGATGACTGGCAGTTGAAGACCGCCTCCTGATGATGGCAAACCTCTTGACATTATTAGGGTTCACGATCAACAAGCTGAAGCAATCCAGACTCCTTCACAGAGGTTGCCATCCATTGGAGCTATACTGGATGCAGTGCAGTTCAAGGCCTTCTCTCTGCTGCATCGCGCCAGGGCATTGACTACGATCCCAATGTTTCAGCCTCAGTCCTGGATCTCAGTGAGAGGAGCTCTGAGGCTTCTAGGACTCTTAGCCTTCTGCACCTTTCTGGTCGACTACAACAGTTAGCACATGCAGGCCATGGAAAATAATCTGAAGTTCCAGTAGACTCTGCACCGGGGAAATCTACGAGACTCCATCAAAAATACAGCAGATGCATATTGCCTAATGATCACGATTGCTGTAACTGCTGCAGATTTTAATGTTAATAAACAGTTATTTTAAAAAAAAAAATACAGCAGAGATGGCTCAAGATATGCAGTTGTGGCAGCTCAAATGCATTTGGTTCAGCAGCAGACCCCTATACCCTCTCCCCCCAGAGCTGATGGCAGTGGCAGAGTCTCACTACTTGGTTGGGGAGGTCATCTGAGGGATTTGGTTATCAGTTGCGGCCAGTACGGTATGGGGGTGGTGGGGCAGGGGAGATGTGTGGGGGCACGGAGAGGGAAAAAAATGTACTTACCTGATCATCTCATCTTTCCTCTGTCTCCCCCACGTCATGTCTCCCCCATGTGTCTCCCAGGAGGCAGCCAGGCTCCCCTGAGCCAATCAGGACTCTGGTCTACAACAGAGTCCCGGCTCCACCTCAATCTGTAGGAGTTGCAGGCCATTCATTTGGTTCTAAAGGCCTTCCTGCCATCCATCAAACTGAGGCTTGTGCAGGTTCTCATGGACAAAACCACTGGCATGTGGTATTGCAACAGGCAGGGAGGAATGGTATCCTCTACGAGGAGGTCCTACATCTTTGGAGTTGGTTAATGTGTCAGGGCATTTCCCTAATTGTGAACTATGAAGCCAGATGCTTGAATATCAGAGCAAACAAGCAGGTGGCATCTGGCAGATCATGAATGGCATCTACATCCTGAAGTGGTACAGGGCATCTAATAACTGGGGTGAATCCTGGCTAGCCCTTTTCGCCACGGTCAAGAATGCACAGTATCAAAGGTTTTGTGCGTAGGAGTTTCCTTAAAAACGCTCACTAGGAGATGCAGTCCAGCTGGAATGGAACATGGACTTCCTCAATTTCTTCCAACTACAGCCTCCCCTTCCTGAGTTATGAAAAAGATCATAAATTATCAGGTTCAAGTCAACCTAGTTGCTCTAGAATGGGTCAAGCAGGTGTGGTACCTGGAATGTATGGACATGAATATTTGTCTTCTGATCAGGCTTCCAGTTTGAAAGGATCTTCCATTGCAGCAGCAGGATAGGGTCTTGTGTTTGAACTGCCATCTGAAGTGGTGGATGTCATCCTCTCAGCTGGATGCCCTTTGGGTGCTTTGACAGATTTGTAGCCTGGTGTGGTAGCTGCAAGATTTAACCCTTACAAGTCAAGCTGTCAGATGTTCTTTTTGTATATGGCTCACCAAGACCTTGCAGTAGGCAATTTTAAAGGTTACTTGTCTGCCCTTTAAGCCTTTTTTTCCATTTGCCTGACCACTTGTTCTAGTTCAAATCACCTGTTTTATGAGGTTTATAAACGTTTCCTTCCAACCCTTTTGCGATGCCAAAGTAGGACCTTAATTTGGTCTTAACGTTTCTCATTTGCACACGTTTCGAGCTAATGCATTACATCTCACTTAATCTCTTGACTTTGAAGACTATTTTCCTTATTGCTATTACTTCAGCTCAGTGCATGAGTAAGCTTCAGGCAATGTTGGTATAACTGCCCTACACCCCCTTTATCCCAGTCAATGTTATGACTTCTTTCCACACTGGGCAGTTTATCGTTCTGTCACATCTCATCCTTTGAAAGAGGAGACGCTTCATCATCTAGACCTCAAAAAGAGTTCATCTTTGATATTGATCACATCAAAGAACACATTGTGAATGATCATCTTTTTGAGCAGTTCTCTGTGGCAAAGAAAAGGAAGGCTGTGCTGACAAGAAATCTCTTGAGATGCATAATCCTCTAATATGTGCAATGCACTGGCGGAGAAGCAGCCACTGGAAGGTCCGAGAGCCCATTGCACCAGGGATAAGATTGAGATCACTGTGTTACGCATGGAGTGCCTGCCATTCACATCTGTCGGGGTGCAACGTGCAGTAGCATTGCTGCAAAAAAGTTTCTGCAGCCAGTCTGGCTCCTGGGGAGTATTCTGAGGTACGGATCTGCAGTTAGAGTACTCACCATACGGAGTGTTAGCAAAGATGAGTAGCTTGTTTTTCAGGGCTTCGCAAATGCCTATTCTGTATGAGACATGGAGGCCTAACATGTCCACTTACGGGCTAAGTGGGTTTCAGAAGTGCTGATCTGTTATTTATTCTTTTTGCTTTAATGTGTTACTCTCTTGCATTCCAATCCACTGTAATCTAGAGATTACTTATTGTTTATGAGACGCAGGAACTGACTCAAACATATTTGAAAAATTAGTCGGTTCAAGTGCAGCAAAAAGTATCTCTAGGCTCTGAAGCAGAATTTTAATGGCGTAGGGGGAGAGAAACGTGGAAGAGAAGAAAGGCCACTGTCCTCTTTACTCTTTAACTCGGATTCACTGTAATGGTTTGTTGCCCGCTCTCCATTTACTTATTTTCTCTTGTTGTTTTAACTTCTGAATGAGGTTATGACTGCACGAACTAGCAAACTTTTTTAAAAACTTTTTATTGGTACTTATATGATGATGAAATAAACATGGAGAAAGCATATCTGTGCAACATTCTGTTATACAATTCTGCAATCTATTCACTTTACATATAATTTTACTCATGAAAGACAAAATATGTTGAGTCAAAGTTTACGAACTAGCAAACTTAACCATGGCATTCATTTGAAAACTGATATTTACTAATTTCTTCTCTACATCAGGTATGGTCTAAAGCTACACTATCTCATCTCCTACCTCATTTTTGTGTCTCGCCTGCAACAGCGCATGCAATGTGTGCGATCTCGCTTGTGAAAGATATTGTATGCAACACAGGTCTTGCAGCCTGCCCTTTGCTTAACATTTGCTAGCTTTGTTGTCTCTCTTATTTGCTGTCTTCTAATTTGCCATCGTGTGCTGGCTTCACTTCCTCTGTTCGACTGGCGCAAGTACTGATTGCTTCAGCTTGATTGGTGTGTTCCCACTGATCCCGCTGTGATTACGGTACTAATCTTATTTTTTCTCCTTCCTTGTCCTTGTTGAACCTCTTGCCATTTGTAAGTGTTTTACTGTGCAATGCACACTTCAAAAAAGCCTTATTCTCCTTTGAAAATCATGTTTATTGTGACAGCAGATGTTATCTGCTGTTATTTTGGCAAAAGATGTTATCTGTTTCCAAATGTATTTTCACCAAGTGTGTAGTTGCCTTCATTATGTGATAGGATTTTTTGCCAAATGTAATATTTCTTTTTCATGCATGGGGAGATTGACTGATGTGCTCAAAATAACAGAGATGTTGTATTAAGACCTAGCAAGCATAGGCAAAGCCAATAGGTCTGGCTTTGAGACATTTGCTTTGCCATTGCCTTTTCTTTTATGCTGCACAGCATGGACATTACTGACTTTGGCAAACTTTTGCAGGCATGCTGTATAGCAGCATGACTGCTGTGCAGCACAACAACAAAAAAAAAAGAAAGAATATGATGCATCCACTGCTAATTCACTATAAAAAGGCCTTTGCCAATGCTTGTTTACTTTACTTTCCACCTTTATGCAGATGGTTCTCCGTGCTTTCTCCTTCTCTTGATCCACCCAGTCTTATATTGTTGCCTTTCTAAATCTGTACTACAACTATAATGGAGTAGACTTTAAATACTTGTTTTTTGCTACTGTTCCAGATCTCTCTATCATTTATTTTGACCCTTTCCTTAACTTTTCTACAACACCACGCTTTTCCACTCATGCCACTTTTAACTCTTCCTAAGACCTGCCTTCGCAGTCACTAAACTCTTGAGACCTGTACCATCGCTTGCCTCTGTGAGTTCTCTCATTTACAATATTTTCCAAAATGATGAGATCCGGTAGACCATATGCAAGCCAATTTGGTTTAGGATCATAAGCCACGAAAACGCACTATTCCGTTAGAAACCACAATGAAGCGCGAGTACAGTTTAGTCCACCTGGGGAAGACGGTTCGTAGGTGAGTAGCTCTTTATTTTAGGGGACAATGTATTGGAACATTGGCTCATGTGCTGCATGCACCAATCCCCATTCTCAGAAGGTGTGAATATGTTCCCGACTGATCCCATTGGTCCTCCCAAGCAGTGCACAAGATTGTAGAACGCGGAAGAGGCGCAGACATTTCCACACACTTCTGGAGGGGATTGTCTACATTGGTAATTGTGTATTTCTGCCTTGATAGATGGGGCACTAGGTTTCTGGTGTGTTTCTAAGAACATGGAATTCCTTGCTGTGATCTGACCAGAGGACTAATCCCAACACCATTACAAATCCAGTGAAAATGTGTAAATGCGTTTTATCTTATGCCTTTGGTTGTTGACCCGACCGTCAAAGATCTCATCCTAAGTGCAATCTATTTAAGCAGCGCGCCTTTGAAGGTATGCTCATTAACTCCTTCATGTCTTATTTTCCTCTTTCCTATATGATAAAGTGTATATACTAGCAGGATTTGCACAGGTTATGGTACTAAGCCACAATTGATAGAAATAACAGACGATTGGGCTCATAATTTTGGTGAAATACTCCATCCTAACCTATAGAAGGGGTTCGACCTGGATCTGTGGGAGTTCACTGCTTAGCTCTCAAAGGACACTTCCGGTGGCTTCGGCTTATCACAGGGTATCGTTTTTCTCTAACAGTCTCTCCTCTGCTTTGCTGTAGTGTAGCAGGACACAGCATCTCTCTCAGGTTACAATCAAAGGGACTTCCCTTGACAGTGATCTGCATTTTACTCTATGGAGGAGCCTATTTGGCCTCAGAAGGCCACTACAAGGTCAGGAAGCAATGGGATTCAGGTTGACTGAAATGAAAGAGCCACACACGAGCACATGCGTGCAAACACTCTCTCGCGCTCTCTCTCATATGAAGAGAACGTACTGCATTTCCAATTCACTCTCTCCGATCATTTAATGTGTCAAAGTCCAGCTCTTACCTTTGGTCAATACATGTACGACATCCCCCTCTTGAAGCTCGAGGTCCTCTGGCTCCGTCGCTTCGTATCTGAACAGGGCCACCACCTCATCTGAATGCTTTTCTTCTGGGGTGCTTTGGGACACCATAGCGACCTTCTGTTTACCCAGACCTCTGGGCGCAGGGCTTGGGACCTACCACAGACAACATACTTTTGAAGAGGCAGATTTGCAGTGTGATTGGGGACAACTGGTCATTTGTTGTCACAAAACAAAACGTACATCTGCCACACTAGTTGCATCACATAAACTATCACCGGTAGCACTGGCCAACCTCTTATTGGTAATATTCACACCACTAGAAAAGGGTGTCTCTAAACAGCAAGGAACAAATATAGAAAGCAGACATTTATTTAAAGGTTTTGTATAACGCTTAGATCATTGCTTTTAAGTTAATCCAAAATACATCTGTTTCAATCAAATCAAATAGGTGCCATGTGACTTCATCAATGGACTAACATTATGGTCCACTCTGTAAACTCTGTTCAGTATGCTCCAGTTTGAATCCATCATCCTTTGTTTTGTTGAATGAAGTATGCTGATCCTCTGCATGGTACGATTTGCAGTTTGGCCTAATGGGATAAACGTGTTCGACTAGCTGCTTTGCTGGTATGCGACTGCAGGTTTGACTCTTCTACTCCCCTGTAGAAGTTCCCCATGGCAGATTGAAGCCTTACAAATCTGCCCTTGTCTGCAAGGTGCCTTACATAGTGTCTCTGTGCACCAAGCTACCTCACATTGTAAGGTCTTATCCCTCAAGCCTAATCAAGAGGGCAAACAAAAGTAGTCCTGGAAGTATGGCTCTTTCAGACAAAACAGGCATGAAATACTCCTTCCCCCCTCAGGCCTGTCCTACTCAGCACCTGGATACCCTCAAGGGGGAGAAGCTACACTCTACAAATTCACATAACCAGTCTAGAAAGCCATGGTCAACCAGATCTACACAAATTATATCAAGCAGGAGAAATCAGTGGAGCCAACCATCTTTTTCTTCCTCAGTCGGGCAGTGGAAGCACCCTTGTATCTCCAGCCCAGGGGAGGGAAATGGAGCTCTTCCTACTCTTCCTGGACAAAATGAGTGTGATCAAGCCATCTTTTTTTTTTTTCCAGGTCCAGAAAGGTGCAGTGGAAGCCTCCCTGCTCCTCGTTGACGAAGAGTGAGAAGAGAAAATTGTTGGGACAAAAGTCCTCTGCATGGCCTGGCCATGGCAGAGTGAACTAACAATCTGCGGGTATCCTGGAGGTGTTCCACAGTTTTACTCTTCTGATCTGAAAGAGACCATTAGTTATGGATTCCTTACCTTAGAATTACCCCCAGGCATCAGACTGGATCCAGAGAATTTTTCTTCAGTAGTATCCCTGCGCATCGGTAGGTGGCGTCGGTCAACTGCGTTAATCGTTGGCGTCATGATGGCTGGAATGACGTTGCGGTTTCCACTTAGTCGCCGCCCCTGAACGCTGACGTCAGTTCTTTCTTTTCCGCACCAGCCAAAGCAGGTCCAGAGAGAGCGGTACCTCGAGTCACTTTTTGACTGTCTTTTTGACTTTTTGCCGACATCTTTTCGAATCGTTCGACTCCTGGTGCACAGGTATGTCACATCGGCGGACTGGCTTCAAGCCTTGTGGCTCCTGCCACAAGCTGATAGCCGTGGTCTTGTCTGCCCTCGACCCTAAAGACTGGATGATAGCGTTGGACTTGCAGGAAGCCTATTTTCACATCCCCGTCCTGCCTGCCCACCGGCGTTACCTACGGGTCTCAGTAGGCCATGAGCATTTTCAGTTCACCGTGCTCCCCTCTGGCCTTACAAGCGCCCCTCTGGTGTTCACGAAAGTGATAGTGGTGGTCGCAGCTCATCTGCGCACATCAGGGGTTCCAGTCTTTCCCTATCTCAACGACTGGCTGTTGAAGCCGAGCTCACCCCAGGCTGTCGTCTCCCACCTCCAGACTACGGCAGACCTCCTGCATTCGCTGGGGTTCACTATCAATGTGCCAAAGTCACACCTGATTCCCTGTCAGAAGCACCTTTTCATCGGTCCAGTTCTGGACACAGAGCAGTTTCGGGCCACAGCGCAGTTTCGGGCCTATCCTCCCGAGCAGCGAGTCTGGGATATTCAGGCTATGATTTCGATCTTTCAGCCTCTATCCCGGGTTTCGGTCAGAATGACTCTGAGGCTGCTGAGACTCATGGCCTCCTGCATCCTGCTGGTGGACTATACCAGATGGCATATGCGGGCTCTGCAGTGGGACCTGAAGTTCCAGTGGGCGCAGCATCAGGGGAATCTTTCCGATTGCGTCCAGATCCCGGAGGGCACTGCGCACCAATTGCAGTGGTGGCTCACGAACCAGGATTGGTTCAACAGCAGATTCCTCTCCCTTCCCCAGCCGAAGTTCACAATGGTGACGGATGCATCACTTCTGGGGTGGGGCAGCCACATAGGGGAGGCGGAGATCAGAGGTCTCTGGGCTCCACATCAACCTTCTGGAGCTTTGGGCGATCTGTCTTGCACTAAAGGCATTCCTTCCTTCTGTGAAAGGAAAAGTAGTGCAGGTGTTCAAGGACAACACCACCGCTTGTGTCATGTGTGCATCCAGCATGAATCCCACTACTACACACACTGCACATACGCATGCTTGATATGCGTGTGGGATGTCAGCACAAGGGTCTGGCTCTCATACAACAGCAGAACTTTACTTGAAAGGAGCCAGTAGGCTTGTCTCTCCCTGACTCAGAGAAATCCGTCTGGTCACGCTATTGATCCACAAAACACGGTATAATAAAAATACATTTATAAAGCACGCAGCTACTTCACATGAGGTGTCCTGGTGCTAACGTGGATAACATTGCAGCCATGCTAGCAGAGAACTGCTATCTACAGCCGAACAGCCAAGTCTTCAAGGCCTTTCAAAACGCCTGCTCAGAGTGCATCATACGGAGATGGAGGGGCAGGTCATTCCAGCATTTAGAGGTTCTTACCTCGAAAGTTCTGCCCCCCCATTCTCGCTTTAACAAAACGGGGGATGCATAGGTAGCGTTTAAAATTGGACCTCAGCGATCTGCCCTGCTGGTAGGGACAAAGTCTCATCCTCAGATACTTAGGGCCTCTTTCCTGGTAGGCCCGGAAGGCAAATGTGACAGCCTTAAATTCAACTCTCTTGGCCACAGGGAGCCAATGGAGTTGCCTGAGGTGGGGGGGGGAAATATGATGGCAAAAGGGACCTTGTGGACCAGCCTAGCTGCCGCATTTTGCCCCATCTGCAGCCTATGGATCCAGACGCAGGGCAGACCCCAATAGAGACCATTGGCGTAGTCTAGATGGGAAGTGATTTATGCAGGCACCAGTTTTACGCTCTGTCTCTGGCAAAAAGTTGATGAATTTCCTAATAATTTTCATCTTACCAAAGCAGACTGCTGAGACATGCTGGATATGCGAGGAAAGGGATAAGTTGTTGTCCCAACGGACACCAAGATTCTTGACCGAGTCCTTAGGAGTGGGAGCTGTTCCCAATTCCACTGGCCACCACAAGGCCGCTGGGGGAGGGACTGCTTGGTTAAAAACAGAACCTCTGTCTTGTCGGCATTGAGCTTTAAAAAATTGCTGCTCATCCAGACGGAGATATTTTTAAGACGATCTCTAAAAGAGTCAATGGCAGATGCCGACACTTCATTAAAGTAGAACATTAGTTGGGTGTCAGCCGCGTAGGATATCACCTTGATCCCAGTACTAGCAATGAGTTCAGCCAATGGTGCCAGATAGATATGAAATAGAAGTGGACTCCGGGCCGAGCCCTGAGGCATCCCCCATCTTAGGGGCTTGGACTCGGAGGAAAAAGGGTGGAGAAATACCTGTTGGTCTCGGCCATGAAGGTAAGACGTGATCCAGTCCAGCGCCGTCCCACGGATGCCAATTTGCTTAAGGCGATCAAGCAAGATGGAATGGGACACCATGTCAAACGCTGCTGACAGGTCAAGAAGTACCAACATGGACGCCGCACCCCCATCCACTGCCCATCGAATGGCATCCGCCATCTCAATCAGAACGGATTCGGTGCTGTAACCGGAGCGAAAGCCAGACTGAGAATCATGCAGAAGCCCATTAGATTCAACAAAGGCAGCCAACTGCTGATGCGCAAATTTCTGTACGATTTTCGCTGGGGCCTGGAGAAGAGAGATGGGCCTGAAGTTACTCCCGATATCCAGGTCAACATTAGGTTTCTTCAATAAGGGGAGGAGAAACGCCTGTTTCCAGGCAGATGGAAAGACCCCTAGCCTGAATGAGGAATTCCAGATGGCAGTAAGGGGGGGATTAAGCCAATCTGACAGCGCGCTGTAGCGTCTATCTGGTCAAGGATCACTAGGTGACCCAGATTTGCATTTTTGCAATTCAACTAGGGAGGCCTCAACCGAAATCGTGGTGAACTTGGAAAATACTAGCCTGTTCTGGCTAAGGTCACAGATTGCGTCCTCCCTCGTAGGGTGATGATCTACAGGCATAGATCTGTGCTATCTTCTCCTCAAAGAAATTCGAAAGATTGTTGCACATCTCCACAGACAGGTATGTTGCGACTACTGCTTTATGTGATACTCCCAGAGAACCGACGGTAGTCCAATGCCCACATACTTCCTACACATACAAGTATTAGTACCATTGTGTGGGGTAATAGCACTTTGTTAGAAAGGGGATTTTTGGTTGGCTAAGGCATGTGCCAAAGTTGGACAGAAACCACTACTCTAGTCAGGATAAGAGAGTTACACTCCTAAAATAACCCCTGCTCCCCCCTTGGTAGCATGGCATGAGCAATCAGGCTTATCTTAGAGGAAGTGTGTAAAGCATTTGCACATAACCAACAACAATACAGTGTAAGCACTACAAAAGGACGCCACACCAGTTTAGAAAAATATACAATATTTTTATATACTTAAGACAAGACCAAAAACGATAAAAATCCACAACACAGTACTTCAAAATCTTCAGTTATCAAAATATGCTTGAAAAACTGTTCCTTGATGTCGATAGCTCCGTCCGGGGCTATCGCGGCGTCATGAACAAACAAATCCAAACAGTTCTGGCTGACCGCAGCGTTGCAGGTCAGCTGAGGTGTCGGGAAGACCCGCAAACAGTACATTTTAGAAATGCAGGGCGTTGGCGACCTCTCGTTGGGCTTCCGAACGCACGGCGTCCGCAGGCGTCCGTTCCGGAGGTCTGTGTAGGTGTCTTCGGGGCCCTTGAAGTCGCATGCATTGCATATCGAACTCCTCTGATTAAGTAAGGAGTGCTGGTGTCGATAGGCGTCGAGTTCTGCAGTGCGAAGTGCAGCGGTGAGGTGTGTGGAGACCTCAGGTCGCGGTGCGAGCAGCGGCTCGGTGGCGGCATCCGATGACGTAGTCGGTGAGACCAGGGTCATGGTGCGAAGTGAATGCGTGCTCGTCGCTGTGCTGGCAGGTCATGGTGCTAGCAGGGCGTGGTGCAAGCAGCGGCGTCGTTGCTGAAGCACTGTCGTCGGCTGACGTATTGGAGTCAATGGCGCCGGCGTTGGTAGGCCAAGGCTGCGGTGCGGGATGAGGGCGGTGCATCATGTAACTTTACGAGCGGTGCCCTCAAACCACGGTGAAGCAGCGGCGTAGATTTCGGTATGGAGCGTCGTCATTGGGAATACCAAGGCGGCGGCGTGAAGTGAGGGGCTGCAGAGTGCGGTGCCCACAGGTCCCGGTGCAAGCAGCGGCTCAGTGGCGGCGTCAGCAGGCGTCATCAGTGAGACTAGGGTCGCGTTGCGGTGGTGCCCTCTGCGGTGCCTTCTGGACACGGAGTCAGCAGCGGCGTCGTAGACGGCGTCTGGTTGCTTTTTTCTCTGTTGCAGCATAAAACACACAGTCCCCAGTACTGAGGGCAGAAGAGCTTGCAGTCTTTGCTGTTCCTGAGACTTCTTGAACAGGGGGCAAGCTCTACCTCAAGCCCTTGGAGAAACTCACAAAAGTAGATTACAGAGAGTTCAGTCCAGTCTTTTCACTGCCCAAGACAGAAGCAGCCACTGCAAGCCAACACTGCAAAGCACACAGCAAAGTGGTAGTCCCTCGTCACAGCTTCTCCAGTTCTTCTTCTTGGCAGTCTTCTTGATCCAAAAGAGTTCTAAAGTTCAGGGGTCTGGCCCCCAATATTTATATCCCAAAATCCTTTGATCTCTTAGGCAGAGAGTGTCTGTGCCCAGCCAGAAACAGTTCTGCCTTCTCTGGTGTGACTTCCTGGCAGGAGGTGGAGACGGCATTGTCAGAGGCAGACCAGGCCCCTTACCCAATTGCAGCCCAGGTCTATATAGCCCTTCCCTGACCCACCTAGACTATCTGGAGCCACTCCTTCTCCCCAGCCTTCTGTCATCCATAACCCAGACAGGCAATTCACATTCCAGCAGAGGCACACGGGAAGACTGAGCAAGGAAATACCTACTTTCTAAAAGTGGTATTTTCAAACACAGCATGTAAAAATCACCTTCACTAGAAGATGCATCTTTAGATTCTGAGTTCAGGCATACTAAACTTTATTTTCCTACTTAGTTCCCAGGGCCAGTTATGTTTATAAGATGTTATAAACAAACTTCCCATTCTTTCCTATGAGGAACAGGTAGCCTTTCAATAGTGAAAAACTAAATTGGCAGTAATTCACTGTCAGGACATGCCACACACACCAGGGCATATCCTACCTTTCACATACACTGCACCGTGCCCACAGGGTTACGTACCTTGGGCCTACCTTAGGGGTGGCTGACAGGTAAGAAAAGGGAAGGTTAGGGCCTGGCAAGGGGGTGCACTTGCCAAGTCGACATGGCAGTACCAGACTGCACACAGGCTCTGCAATGGCAGGCCAGAGTAACATTTACGGGCTGTTTTGGGTGGGTGGCGCAATCCAGCGCTGCAGCCCCACCTACAGCGTTTGATCTAGAGGCCCTGGAACACGCAGTGCACTTTACTAGGGACTGACACACAAATCAAATATCCAATCATGGAAACACCAATCCATAACACAATTTACTACAGGAGCACTAGCACTTTACCACTGACCAGCAGTGCGAAATGTGCGCAGAAACTCTACGCCAGCAAAAACAGAGTAAAAAAACGGGAGGTTAGAAAGCAAAAACTCAAGGGAAACACGCCAAAAGATGCCAAGTCTAACACACCTGTTCCAGAGTAAAATGTTTTTGCTATTGCTGCAACTTGATCCTTTAATAGTTTTACTAAATTGTTGTCTCCCCTGGCTCATTACTGTGGAAAGTGCTCGGAACATGGCTTCTTATGTGAGGCCTTGTGTAGAGACCTTCATGTACCCTGCAGATCAGGGGCTTTAATGCGGATATTGAAAAAGTGAACAATCAAAATTGAACCGCTGGTTTTTGGTATAACAACAAACATTTAAGGACAAATGGCCAATTTAGTTCGGCAAGTTCAATACGGTAATGGTCTACGTTATTGTCAATGAATTGTGAATTAAGTATGCATACACGAACAATCCTGTTACCGTTAAAGTTAGCATGCTGTCCTACCTCTTTAAGGTCACACCACAGCCTCAGGCAGCGGTTGGAAGCCTGACCCCAAGCACTCTGCACATTGTCCTTGCTGAGCGGCACGCGTTCCTCTGTTTCCATAGACTTGTAACTACAGTGAGAAGTAAAATACAGTCAAGGCCTGCTACCACACAACTGTACCGCCTAATAATAGGTCAGCGGGATGGGGGAGTTGGGAATAACGGCATAAGACAATCTGTCCCTATGGGGCATGTTAAAAACATGTTTGGGCCAGGGTCAGATCTGGTAGAACTATTTCTAAATTAAATACATTATTTATAGTGCCGAGGCTTTTCACCCACGGTGCTAAGGACTTTTTTTCTTTCATTCAAACCTTGGTAACTATTTTTCATAACATTGTTTTGTACATACATAAATAATTAAACCGTAACATTATTTTTTTGGAAGCTGGTTCCAAACATACTAGATTTAACTGTTCATAACAGTTTGATCAAAGTTAAAGCAATAATTTGTAGTTTGCTTTCAAAGCATTACATCTTTAAAGTCAAGTTATTTAAATATTTCGGTTTTTTCCAGTACAAAACCGTACGATTTGTTTAATCAGAGGTGACCTGATATACATGTTACATTGACATAAATGGTATATTTTGAGCTCTCCAAAACAGGCAGACACTATTGTACCAGGTTGCCTTTCTCCCATTTTTTGGAACTTGTTGAGTAAAGAAGTATGGGACTGCAGAGACCGATGCTTCATTAAAAACCAGGCAGAATTCTGAATTCAGGAAAAGTGTCACATCAATTTCCCCCACTATGCCATTTATTCTATATCCCCACATTTCTCCATATAAGACCAGAGTGTGCGTCAGAACAAGGTGGATGGAAGGCTGTATTCATTGATTGATTGATTCATTCATTCATTATTTGTACAGAGCAGTGTGCACCATAAAGGGCAATCTGGTGCGAGACAGATCAAGGGAGGTGCTTGATGAAGAGAGAGCTAAATATCCATAGTAGTTGAGACTAACCGGGTCCATTGTAGGTATTGAGTATAGTCATTGCAATGATTATTTGCACTGTGACTTTTGTTTAACTGTTTTTGTAAAATTATTGAACTTTTTTTTTCTTCAAATGGAGATCTACCCATAAATCTGCAGATTTGCAGACCCAAATTTGGAACGGTGAATTTTATGAGAAAAATAGGGGCATTTATTTTACTTTTGTAGACAGTATCTCACACTCTCGGACCTTCACCTGCTCTGCACGTCTTCCCTGGGGCAAGGGGATGCGCCCCTAAACTGCTTATGCCTGACATCCTGTAATGGATCCTGCAATAAAAATGTTCAGCTGCTACCAGCCTATCACATTGCTCAGATCTTTAAATCCTCTGAGAATTTACAAATCCTGCACTGAGCAGAGGAAAACAATTATCCCTCTTCCAGCTGGATTTGTTTATTTTTCAAATGTTTTATCTTCAAGAGATCTGTGAACTAATATTCCAAACAGCTCTAAAATTCACAGTTCAAAACCCACTCATTGCTTTTTTGTAACTTAGATATCTCAAAAGTTACTCAACTGACTTACACCAAACCACATAAGAGCACACATTTGAGTAAAGTTCTAGTTCCGGCCCAAATTAAGTGTCATTCTGTTAATTGTTTTTGCTGTGGAAGTGAGCAAGTTTTCTTAGGGGAGTTAAATAGCATTAAATAAAGCTCATTAAAAGACGCATCCTCTTTTGTCCTTTGGCACATGCCTCTCAAAAGTTACACCCCATTAACAGATGCTCTACATGCAGCAACCAACTTCCTACCTAACAAAAAGCAAGCATATAATCACTCCTATCGTCTCAAGCCATAACTGGATAACTTTAGATGTCAGGTATTTATGTAAATTAGCTAGCCTGACTACAAAGCTGTCCACCTCCACATCCTAAATTATTTAAACAACAAACTTGGTCTCAGGAGGAGACCAGTTGTTTAGAAGCAGAAAGAAACTGTTACCCAACAATCCATGCGTCAGAAAATTAATTACACTTTCGAGATTTTTCTCAGGATATGTCCTCAGAATTTGAAATGCCATCCCAGCTCACATCAGGAATGGACCCTTCTTCATCTTCAAGAAAACTACTGACATACTAATTTAAACGCAAGTGTTGGAAAACACCCGATACAGGTAAGATCTCTTTTTTTTGCAAAGTTTATGAATTCATTGAACTTCAATATCTCCAATACAAAGAAGGTGTTACAGTAACACAAAGTGGATAATACTTGAAACATTGCAAAAAGGCTATAACAATAGTGTCTGCATTGGAAAGATGTACAGGTTATGCACACATCTGTACAATATAAAAAACCTTTCAAAAGATCCAGGGGTGGTGAGGAGAGGTAGGGGGCAGTAGGGCATAGTGGGATACAGAAGGGCGGGGTACTCATTGTGGGGTCAGTGTCAAAGTATAGGTGCAGGACCATGAAGAAGAGAACTCTCTCTGCTGGCCCACAAGTTAGCCCATCGTGTGGATGGTTTAGCCATGAAGCATTTCTAAATACCCATAAACAAAAACATGAACAAGAATAGGTGGTTTTATGGGAGGGGTGGGGGCATTGTCTCCCACCATGAAGGACTCCCATACTGCATCAAAGGTATGTAGGCAGTTTGCTCTTGATGACAAGATACTCTACGAAGTTCAATCAGCCACTCGACCTGTAAGAGTGATGGGTTGTCACCTGTGCTGGAGTAAGCCCAGCTTGGACACTGGGAGTGAGGTTGCCATCCAATGATGCACAGGTGTCATCAGGCCATGGAGAGTGGCTAGCTGGGGAGAGGGGGATATTGAGAAGGAGCTATGCCAGGAGTGGAGTATTAAAATGTTCACCCACTGGTTACCGGGTAAGATCTCCTATTCCCGACGAGGACCTCCTATCTTTTAAGACATTAATACCGCAGTCCTTATTTCTAATGCTACTGCACTTTAAATACAATTTAGAGGTATTCGTATGAATGCCCTTTGAGTGGAATTACCTCCTAGATGCCACAATAGTTGTAAAGTAAATTTCCCCATAAACTGTAACCTGAGGTGTATGAAAGGTGTTCTAAAATGTACAAAATTGCAATCTGAAATTGTAAATGTCATGCTTTATAAGGATTCTTTCCTTATGCACTTATTGTAAGCATGACTGTGAAGAGTCCACTCTATATAAAACCACAAAAAATAAATAAGCGATGCTGACTTTTGATACTGGAGTTGTTAAAATATTAAATAAATTGGCTGCCCCAAGTAGAAGTAGTAGTAGTAGAAGTAGTAATATCTCTATTCGGTTCTAAAAGTAAAACCATAAACGAACACAGCAATCGTGGATAAAATACATAATCTGAGCAACATCCTTACAGACTCACTAGAACACTAACGTTAAATGAACGGTTTCATCAAATGTAGGAACGACGTCTTAGAGCAAGTGCGTCAAGGGAATAAAGTACATAACGAAGACGGAGCGATGTCCAGAATGTTAAAATGTTCTCTTTACAAATTCATTAAAAAGTGCGGTTAAAGTTCTAAAATATTAATAAGACCTGTGAGGCACAAATTAAATTTATACACTTGTCATACTGGGCCGAGACAATAAGATGAGGTGTGGCAGAGATTGAGGGCTATTCAGTTCAAATAAACAGGAAACAAGAGGATACAAAACAAACGTGATTACCTCTGAGTTTCAAACAACAAAACCTCTATCTAGAGTCTGCTATGTTATTTTAGAAAAAAGCAATAATACAAAAATGTGTAAATGTACCAACGAATAATCTCTTATGATGCAAACAGTTAGAAATCATCTACTAACTGCCCCTCTAGGATGTTAGTAATTTTTCCATCAACTTATTTATTTTTTGGTCAGTCAAAGAGGATCAAGTTATGTAAGTGAACACTAAGATAAAGCACAACAAATAGCTGTGGCTTAAATTACTTAACTCAAACCAAGTGGAAACCAAGGATTTGTTGTTTCTATGTGGCTCATGCAGTTCAATGATGGGCATTTAGAAGGTATTTTGTGCGGAAAGGAAACTTTTTGAAGAGGAGAGTCTTCAGATTTGAAGTCTCACATCCTCAAAAAATGGCGATCCGCCTAAATCACCCAGATCATGTTCGATTCTTAAATTGGTTGCTCACTGGAGGATAACACAGTTCTGACCATGCCTTCTTGAAAATGCAAAGATGAGCATTGGCTCAACAAGAAATCTTGTTCTTGCAAGCTTGTTTGAAATATTATTCACTTTTGTTTACATTACTTTCTCCACAATATTGAAAGGCATACATTAAAGTGATGAAATCAGTGTTCTTGTTCATATTGAAGAATGTTTCTTTGTAATGGTACGGTTTCTTCGTATAGTATGGTTATCTGGAATATCATAGCACTGGGATTCGAGTCAGCCGAAGAGCCAGGTCTTGAGCCTCTTCCTGAAGGTGTGCAGCGTGGGGGAGCGTCTGATGTTGAGCGGGAGCTCATTCCAGACCTTTGCCACGACATAGGAGAAGGCTCTTCCACCCGCTCTGGTTCTGCGGATGCGGGGGGTTTCTGCTAGGGCTAGGTGAGCAGAGATTTCTCTTTGCTATGTGGAAGGAGACTCTTCCGTTGAGGTATTTGGGTCTGGTTTGTGGAGGGATTGTAGGTGTGGGTGAGTAGCTTGGAGGTTACTCTCTTCTGGATGGGGAGCCAGTGGAGGTCTTGCAGGTGTTGGGTGATTTGATCATATCATGGGAAGCCGAGGACGAGTCTGGCTGTGGTGTTCTGAATGGTATGGAGTTTGCCCAGCAGGGTTTTGTTGATTCCAGCGTAGAGGGCGTTTCCGTAGTCCAGTCGGCTTGTTATGAGTGTGTGGGTGACGGGCTTTCTGGATTCAGGGGGGGATCCATTTAAAGGTCTTTGCGAAGGGTGCGGAGGGTGTTGAAGCAGGTGGAGGTGTTGATCTGGCGAGTCATGGTGAGGGATGAGTCAAGTCTGATGCTGAGGTTCCAGGCATGGTCCGTTGGGGTAGGGGGTGGCCGAGGGCAGTGGGCCACCAGACATCACTTGGAATGGCTCTGGAATGCCTCTCTTAAATACACTGACCCCTCCAGCACTATTCTCAACTATGTCTGCTGCAAGTGTTTTGATGGGTCTGCTGCCCGTGAACCTGTGTTTGCCTTCTTTCTAATTGAATTTAAACAAACCTGGCTGATTATGGGTGATACCTCGAAACCAGTTCCAGGATGCTAGTTTCCGGTCTAGCGAGGACCCGGCTTGGCAGTTCCGCCTGGACTCTTCCCATGAGGAACACTGATGTGCATATGGCTGGGTCCAAACTGGGGTGGCATAGTGAGCAAAAAAACAATGGATTCAACCTAGATCTCTTAACTGGGGGAGGGGGGGGGGAGAGTGTTTGATTTATTCAGCATTCTGTCCATCATTTGTTGCCGCAGCACTTTCCTTCTAATTGAGGCATAGGAACCAAGAGGAGAGACGATGGAACTTTTGCCAAAAGCTGGAGGATGACACATTACCACCCTTCTCTCAACAAGGCCTTTTATATATTAGCTAGAAGAGCATGCTCCCAAGTTACAGAGATCATAATAAAGGAACAGGCCGGATAGTTTTCCCACTGATGGTACGTTCTTTAACTCACTTAATAGAGCGCGCTTGATCCTGTTCGAGGCACCCATTTAGCCACCACTGGAGCAATATCTATCTTCCTTGACATGGAATCGGTTTAGATGTTATAAGTAAACATTTGTGCTACTGAAAAAGGATTTTATGGGCGGATTTGAGTGTTTCTTTCTGGAAAACACATTTTTTGACTGCTAAATGGTCTGGATATTCATTGGGCGACACATCTTAATTTCTGGGATACTCTTGGTCTGGGTTATGTGGCCATGACTTTCAACCTACCAAAGCCTGGTACGATCTCTTGGAATTTCCAGCTTCTTGCACACCGCTTCTAGGATCTCATCATATGAGAGCTCCATCTGCACCTGCAGGTTCACAGTGAATTTGTAGTGCACTTTGATAATGTATTTATCTGGAGCCTCTCGGTTCTTCCCCTACAGTGGATGGAAAAAAGTGTTAACATTGTTAACATTTTGTAAAACATTATGACACAAATTGGGTCTTGTTCATGCTAATAAAATTGATAAACTCAGCAGTCGGAGATGTGTGAGGAATTTATATGGTGCTATATTAGAATTGGTAAAGAGACAGCTGGAATACATACCTCTAGAGCTGGCCTCCCTGAAGAGAGGCCAAAAAGTTCAGAGTCATGGACACTGAACCAGCATGTGACACTCGAGCATCCCTCAAAAGAAAGGCCATGAAGTGAATGAGCAGGAACATGCATGCATTCCTTAACCAAATATGCATGTTCCAATGCTTAGTCCGCCTGACTCAGCCATTTATCCATCACATGTGGATAACATGAATACCATGCTGTTGATTTACAATATCCCATAGTGTTGTAGGGACAAGAGACAATTTATGGCCCATATATTTAGTCAATACTATTATTATAGATGTAGTCCCCTTGGAGGGGGACAATCAGTAGCTGAAGCTAAGAAATGTCACCCTTTCACATTCCTACACTTGAGCAAAACATAGGCCAAGAAGAACGCCTTGGCTGATCTCTTTGAGTTGTATGCACCACCTCCTACCCTATGCTTGGGGACTATAAAAAGCATGACTTTACCTCCATCTTGCCTTCTTTCTGGTTTTCCGATGACAGGGAACTTTTATCTGCAAGAGAAACGACAGCACGCCAGTGTTTGCAAGAAGTTCAACATTTATGGCACATACTACAAATAGTAGTAATTCTAGGTGTTTTTATGTCAGTCGTTAAATGCACTTGTTGCAAAAAGTGAGACCTTACTAGAGCTGGATCCACAGAAGATTTACCATGCTACCTGCAATCATGCAGTGATCTTGATTGGTTTGCTTGGAGGCTAGGTCGAAAGCCAATGGATGTGCAAGTCAGACTTGGCCTTCAGATGGTGAAAGGAAAATGTGTACTCAGCTGGAAAGCTCAACAGAATTCAGACTTAAATTAAGGACATGAAGATAGTTTAAGCTTGGATGACCAATGTGAGGATAGGTCAGAAAGCATAAAAAATATGAATGTGGTTAAGACTTGGAAGGAGAGTGAATGTTTAATTCAGACATGGTGGGGAACATGATGATAGTCCAACTTGGTTAGGGAATATGAGGATTGTTCAGACTTTGGTAGAGGACATAAAAGTAGTCCAGACTTACATAGAGGAGATGAGGATAGTTTAGACATGGTTGGAGGACATGAAGATAGTTTGGAGGGCATTAGGATAGTTCAGGCTTACATAAAGCATATGACAATAGGTTCAACTTGGTTGGATGACACAAGTATATTCCAGACTTGGTAAGAGGACATGAGGATGGTTTAGACGGGGTGGATGACATGAGGTTATTTCGGATTTGGGCCAAGGAAATGAGGATAATTCAGGAAAATATACAGCACATTCCAATCGTTTAAACTTGGCTGAAGGACATGAGGATAGTTCAAAATAGATTGGACAACATGAGGATGATGTGTTCAGAGGACATTAGAATAGTTCAGACTTGGTTGAAGGACATGAGGATAGTTCAGGCTTAGAAGGAGGACATAAAGATATTTCAGACTTGATTAGACAATATAATAGTCCAGACGTAGTTGATGAATGCACAGATAATGTAAGGATATAAGGATAGTTCAAACTTGGTCGGACCAGTTGATACTTAAGAAGTGGTCGGAGGATATGAGGATAAGTCAAAAATACAAAAAGAGAGGAAGGGTTGAATGCAGCACAATTTCATAGGATGGTGTCCAGGCTTGATAACCACTCTTTTCCCATTCATCAGTCAAATATGGTCTTTTTTGTAGCTGCATACTGTTCATGTCATCTACTTGTCTTCTGACTTCAGTGTTTCTCTGAAGTTTAAGATCATCATAGGATACTCCTCATACCTTCTTTACCATGTAACTGCAACCCTGAAAATGTGCTGCACTTATCATAATTTTCAAGTGTTAGATTTAGGGGTTGCCTGAACCTCATGCTGGTTTCATGTGCTTGAAAAGGGTGTTATACCAAGGCACTGAGTGGAATGAGGGGTGTATTCAACACATTAAATTCGATTCTACTGCTCTGAAGTCAAGTTGAATTTTTTTTGTCAGATATCATCTTATTGCAATTACTATGTTACTGCACTGTGTTTGTCATGAGATGATAAAAGACCCAACGTGTCATAATGGTGGGTGAGAGTAAGGCTTGAAAGTAATTAAGCCATCATGTGCAATTGCTCCGCACCACCCCTATATTCAAGTAACTCAAACTTGGTCTGAGGATACTCCAGACTTGGTTGGAGGCCATCAGGGTAGTCTAGACTTGTTTAGAGAACATAAGGATAATTCACAGTTTGGTTGGAGGACATGATTATGGTTCCTACTTGGTAGAGTGAGAGAGCATAGTTCAGGCAGTGAACATGGGGATGGTCCATGCTTGTTCAGAGGACTCAAAATGTGTTGACAGCTGAAAGAATAGTCCAAGGTGAGATAGACAAAATGGGAACAACTTTTACCCCTGCAGCTATGTCCTGTGGCCACTGTGCAAGGGGCTATCTCTGATACAAACCATGAAAGTTAAGTCTTTCAGGGTATTGTTGGATCACAAGTTCTATCTGAAGGCCCATCTCAACACTGACAAGTCCTCCCACTTCTTCTAATGGATCATTATTCTACCGTAGACAATTTCTGCATTCTCTCCACACTTGAATATGTTGATATCCTGTAAAGTTATCAGCCCAAACATCTTTTCTCTGTCTTAAAGCAAGTACATTATAGAACCCCTGCAAATGTGTTAATTTTTTTGCAGCACACAGTTGGCACTGGACTAAGGGTTGTGTCAGACAGAGATTCTATGATAGCGAGCACAGGGATATAGCTAATCACCTACACCACTATACTCAGACCCGCTCCCTGTGCACTGAAAATTCGTTTTTGCGCTTCGCCCCTGATATCAAGAGGAACAATTTGTATAGGTGTTCTTGAGGTACCTAGCCAAAGGCTCATTTGCCATTGGTACTTTGGAAAATTAAGATCGCCTTCATATATAAAATATGTACTAAAATGTTTTTTTAACGGTTATGCTAAATTTGCCAGCCTCTGCCTTCACCTGCCCACTTTGCTGTGTTTCATTCAGTTTTGAGCCTTTAGCATCATAAAGCCTTTTTTGTGTCCATATGGTTTACAAATAATACAATTATGGTAATTCAATCTTCATTAGAATGTTGGGAGCTCCATTGAAAACAATGGAGTGTTCCGGGCTTCTAATGGTCGGTAGAAGCCCGAATCATCAACATTCCATCGTTTAACAAAGGCCTCAGGGAGACCGAGGGGATTTCAACCCCTTACACACCATGCGGCCTTCTTATTACAAATTAGAACAGTCTGCCCTCTAGGGGCGAAATGTTCTAAAAGCCTTGGAGCCCTCCGTAGCGGGCTCTAACGGCCAATAAAGGCCTGTCCCTTGTTATAGCTTTAACGCTGAAGAAGGCCTTTAATGGCCGGTAGAGTCTGCTACAGTGGGTTTTAAGACTATAGTAGATCTAGAAGGTATACCATAAAAGTGTTAGTATCAGCTGCTTACTAGGGTTTAGAATGGCAGGACTGAAAAGAGGGCAGACCAAGGAAGTTGGAAGAATTGGACAGAAGGAAGAAAGAGCAGACTATGTAGGATAATTTCTGATTGATATGGATAGAATGATGTTTTAGTCTTCGAATGGGCTGTAGTTCAGCATAGCCTGATTAAACCGTTATCATTATTGTCTGCTATGTCTTTCTATGCCCAAGGATATCTTTACATGTACACTGCTCTAATATAAGTTACTAATACATTTCAATTTTCTTTTTCTGCCCTTCTACAGCGCTGCCTTAGACCCAGAATAGGCTTTTAAAGCTTTTAAGATATGCTCACAAGAGTTATCTTTCTACACACTTGTAGGTTCCTTGCTTGTTCACGATGATTGTCTACACCAAGAAAACCGTTATAGATCGTCACTTACCGATGACAATACTTGGTGGTGCTGAATTTGGGGCTGCTGGAATTGGAGTCTCTGGAGATTTCTTGTCCTGAAATAAAGCAGTTATGTCTTTTGTAAGGAAAGACTAGGTAAGTGGGAAATCTCTCCCTTCATCAGCAGGGGATTTAACGGTGTTCTATTTTGTACAAGAAAAATAACATTATGTTGCATGGTTTTATTTTTCTGTATAGTGCATACTCCATCCTAGAGGAGATCAGAGAGGTTTATAAGTAATGGGTAAGTTCAATGAAAGTGTAGATGTGGCCGTCGAACATACAATGTAATTCAAGACATAGTGAGAATACCAATCTACATCAGTTTCTCTGACATGATATAGGCAGATTATTTAAGTCGTCGTGCATCCAGAATAAGTAGGTCATATTACTTAGGTGAGTGGGGGAGATAAATAAAAAGAGGTTTCCTCAGACATCATATATACAGGTAGCTCAGGTCATAAAGGTTTAAAAAACAATTGGAAATGTGGAGATAAGATGTTCAGTTACAAGGAAAATAGTCTGCAGCTGGATACATCGCGAACAAACTCTGGTTATATTTGCTAGAGCCCAGCATTTTGTGAATGAAAATTGGGAAGGACTGATCTGGGCCAGTATGTTGGCCAGATCTAGGGGATAATGGCAGAGAACATACAAGAAAATGTGGAAATGTTATTGAAACGTGGTGTTTCTAGTCAAAGTCCAGATTTGCTACATAGATTTTGGTAGCCTCCTGATGCTTTTAATTTGTTTAATATCGCTTGTGTGCTTAAATTTAGAGACTTGAAGGCGATGCAGGAGGTTTTTATACTTGCATCTGACCACTAGAGGCAGCCATAGTGGCAATTTTAATACTGTTTTTTCACTCACATTTGAGATCAATCAGAAGGCTGTTGTAAATACTGCTTTTAAGGTAGAGACACATCTTGCTGGAGACCACGAAGTAGTCAGTGCCCATAGTCAAGACACAGTATGACCAGTGCCTGCACAGCTTGTTTGAAATCATCCTTTGTAATGAAGGGTTTGGCAAATCTGAGTAAATAAATCTGACAGACTGCACCTTTTGGTGACCTCTCTATGATGGAGACTTGGGCCGCATTATATATGCGGTGCATTTTCCATCATGGCACTGGGCTCACCTTTAAAAAGGTGCACCCAGGGCGATGAAGGAAAATGTGCCGTATTATCACAAATGCGCTGCCCTCAGGGCAGCTGTGAACTTGTACATCCCTGGGGGCAGTGCATTCATGTGAAAAATGGAGCGGCTGCTTTTAAGTTGCTCCTTGTTTTCACAGTGCAGGCGGCAATCCGCCTGCACTTTGAAGGGAGATTGGAGATCCCCTGCAGGCAGATGCAATCAGTGACTGCACCCTCCTGCAAGGGGAGGTCTGGGGAGTCAATAGGACCCTCTTTCCCCCCTCCAGAGGGCTGCTCTCGGGGAGCACACTGACAGTGCGCCACCTTTTAGATCAGTGCACCTCCTGAGAGCTTCTTTGCCTCTGCACCTGTGCCGTATTACAGACGTGGGCGCAAAGGCAATGGGATTCCCTCATTTGCATAGCAACGCCCCCATGAAAATGAGGAACGCCCCCTGAAGATAGTGCTGGCGCTTTATGTGCACCAGCTCTATCGGTATTCCAGAAGGGGCCGCACAAGCATATGCGACCCCTTCTATAATACCAGAGTATCCCGTGGGCATGCAAAGTGGTCACAAGCGCACATTGAACCCCGGGGCACTTTGTGCAATACGGCCCTTGGTTTCTCAATGGAGAAACCCCATATAGACCTGTGTATTTACACTATGCAAACCTGTGTGTTTACAGAGAGCGACAGCAGCCTGGCGGGATAAGACACTTTGGCATGCAGCCCCTAGAGGAATAACCTGGTTTAGCAGATTGGACACACAGATTGTAATTAGGAAGGATACTCCTAATTAGGAAGGATACTCGGAAGAATGTTTGGAGTGTAATCTGTGGCATGCAGGATGTAGGTTTCCACCTTCCCCAATCTCTCTTACACCAGCTCAATATATTCCATTTCTTCCTGCCCGTTGGCTATCGGTGGCACATTACCTGTGTCTCTGGTGTCTGCATCTGTGGCTGAAACTGGAGTTCCAAGGGCTCAAGGTAGTTACATGGCACAATCCCTCTCTGAGGAAAGAGAGGGAAGATAATCAAGATAAAATTCTTAAAATATTTGACCGCAACTGCATCTCCTCCTCTTCACTTGATACTCAACGGATCTGACCGTTCATCATGTAACACATGGACCCCCCTCCTCCCATAGTGCCTTCGTATGGCCTGCTCCCCCTTGCTCAAGATGGGCTTGAATCTCTTCGCTTTTCGTCCCTTAGGCCATTGCTTCCCCCTCACTCTGCATTCCTTAGACCTAACCCTGCTTGACTCGAGACATGTTTCATCAGCCCTCAAGCTTAGTCTCTTGGGTCATACTTTTTTTAATCTGCCCACCTTCAGCTTGACTCCGGCATCACTCTTTCCCTCTCTGGAATAAATCGCCTTCAGACTAAACCCCTTGGGTCTGACTTTCCATCACTCTGCAAGGCTTATGCTTGACTCCCCTATGTTCTGCATAGTTTGTGTCCTACTCTCGTGCTCTGTAGGGGAGAGTCCAATAGGATAGGAAAATGTATGCATTCGGAAGAGTCCTCAGATTCAAGCGTGATTGGAGAATAGAAATTCCCAGGGAGGTGTTGTCTCAAAGAGTTTGTCAAAATATGAGATCCTGGATAGAATATCACAACTACAGATACATTGAGAGAGAGTGTAAGATCTATAAACTCCCCACCTCGAATCACAAGCGAAAAGCATTTCGACACAACGGTTTTCAATGATAATGTCTTAATAAAATGTATGCCTATGATGAATCTATGAACTATAATTTACTGTTGGTTTTGACAACAAATTAGAAAGCCATTAAAATAAAGTTTAAAAAGATGTGCATAGTGAGAGGCTTGGGAACAAGGGATATAAAGAGAGGGGAAGTTCAGCCACTATGATTGGAACATCTCTTCACTTTTTAACCCTTACGGAAGTATCTTCAGTCTGTATTTCTTGTGTCTGATTACTTTTCTTAGCTTCTAATAGATTCTCCCTTATTCGGCATCTTTTGGCATTGACTCTCCCTCACCATGCAATCCCCTGGTATGTCACTCTTGAACCCCGAGTCTGACTCTCCTACATTCTTTGTGCTTGACCCTCACTCACTCTGCATCCCTGGGATCAACCTTCCATCCATATAATGCAAGTCTGAAGTTTCATTCACACTTGCGCCGGTGCTTGTAGGGTTTGATACCCACCTACAAATGACACCCTTGGGTCTAAATATTCTTTGCACATGCCGTCACCCCCTCACTCTACTCATGTTGGTTTTGCACCTCACTTTCTAAACATGTAATTGGATTTTCCTGCTCTTCTTGAATCTCACTCTGCTCACCTTTGGTCTGGCAATCGTCTCCTACTACAATACAATTTTGGTCTGTTTCCCCCATGTTCTTTACTCCTTGAAACAGACTTTCTCTTCCTACCTCTTAGGTCAAACTACTTTTTTTTTTCCGGAAGAATTTAGAGATGGCCTTTCCCTTACATTCCACTCCTAAAGCCTACCTTCTATCTTAATGATCTGCTAGGTCAATTCTCTCTAACAGTGCACCCTACATGTCTGCCCTCTGCTCATTCTGTACCTTTAAGGTCTTCCTCCACCTCGCTCTATGTATTCCAGACCAGGCTGCTTCACAGAGTTGACTCTGTTGCTATCATAGTTCAACCCTCTAGGTACACTGTCACCTTCCACTTGTACATGTCGTTTTGGGTCTGTGTCCCCTGTCTGACTGCCTCTCCATGGCCTGTTCCTACTCTTGTAAGTCTTCACATTGACCATGCCTATGCCACACACACCTACTAGGCGTATCTCTATTATGTATTGTACCATTTTGTCTGGTGTCCCCAGCAAAGCACACAGCTATCAATCATTCACTTTCTCTTTAAAACAAATTCCAGGTCTCTGGGTGGGGTTTTATCTAATTTAGGACGGGCTGGGTTAAAAAAAGAACGTTTTTCTTGTTACCTTTCCGTTGAACATGATGGTGGCCCAGTTATCTTCACATTCCTTGAGCAAGAAAACAATGTTCCCTGGGACAACCTGGAGCTCCTCTGGCGTCTCCGGAGTAAAGTCATAGAGAACACGATGAGGCCTCCCTTCAAAGGCCCTAAACACAAGAAAAGAATGTTATAATGGGAGGCGTGCAGAGCATTGGCATAGTTAAGACAGGCTTAGCCTAGAATCATCAGTGGAAGGTGGAAATGTAAGGGTAGCGGCAGTGACAGTCCGCAATGGAAGAGGCGCAAGATGCAGTACGCCACCTAAAGTCATCAGCAACAGAGATGTTAAGTGCAAGTTGTTGTTCATAATGAGTACTGAGTGTGAGTAGACCAAGCTGCAGGTTATGGCCTGTAATCAGCAGTGAGATGGGAGGAAGATTTAGAATGTTGCCAATAAGAAGCATCGAGAGGCACTGGTTGTAGTCAAGCATGCAAACACAAGGAGATGTTGGACGGAGCGCAGGGGGTTGTGGTAGTTATGAGGCCTTAGGGTGGACTAGGGCTCCGGGAGTCTAGGGCTCAGCACCCATTTTAGTTTTGTGAATATTGGAGTTGGCAAGATTTGCCTGGGATCTAGGGTTGCTGTGGGCTAGGGTTTCCAGAGTCTAGGGCTCAGGGCCTATTTTAGTTTCGTGAATATTGGAGATGGCAAGATTTGGCTGGGATTTGGTGTGTTTTTGACATATTTTGGCTGACTTTTGCTGTTTTTTCAATGGGTGGGGGGTATTTGGGTCAAAAGACGTACCCCTTACTGTGATTCTATTGGAATGTGGCATGGTGAGGTACTTTGGAATAAGTGAGAATAGTGTCCATCCAAGTTTTAAAAGGATCGATGCAGTGGAAGAGGTCAAAACACAATTGTTTGCAAAGGTCCTGTTTTCAATGTTATCCAAAGGGTCTTTTGTAGGGGTTGTCGAGAAATGTTTTTGGTGGGGTTCCAGTTGCTCCAGGTAAAACTGGCTTCTGTCACTCATGGCTAGGGATGTCTAGCATGCCTGAGATATTTTTGGAGGAAATCGATCATTGGAAGGGATGGTTTAGAGCCTAGTTTTTAAATAGGAAATTGCCTGCATTGGGAAAAGCATGTTTTCTGGGTGTGAATAGAGGGTGTTTAAGGTGGTTCCGAACAGATCTGCTTAGATGGCCGGGTAGCCGGGAACCTCTAGTTTTCATTCTACCACATATTCCTTTAGAAAGCAAGCCTTTACAATGAATATTGTCGTAAAGCCATGCGTGGAAAAGGCATGAGTGGTAAACTAATGTGTGATTAAGACGCATTTGTGGTTGAGGCCGTGTTGTAGAGACACGTGTGGTTCAGCCACGTGTGCCTCTGTCATTCAACCCTTTCCTTTGTCTCACTGTCTGGGAGCGATACACAAGGACCATCTGCCAGCTACACCTAGTCATGTAACCCAGAGACTGGATGCAGGCACCAAATGGTTAGGACATGAAAATGGCAAATTTCTAAAAGTGGCATTTTCAGAACTGTGACTTAAAATCCTTCTTTACCATTAAAGTGGGCATTAATTTACAATTCTTTTGACACCAATATTGACCCATCCATCTGATCCCAATTGAAAGTTATCACTTATTAAATGTAATAAGGAAACTCAGTGTTGTTTTATGGGAAAGGAAGGCCTGACGGGAGTGAACAACGACTTTGAGTTTTTCACTACCAGGACAAGAAAACTTAAGTACATGTCTAACTTTTTAAATACACTGCCCCATGCTCTTTGGGCTGTTTAGGGCCTACTTTTGGGTTGACTCATATGTATTAAAAAGGAATGTTTGGGTCTGGCAAAAAGTTTATTTTGCCTGGTTGAAATGTCAGTTTAAAACTGCACACACAGACTGCAATGGCAGGCCTGATGCATCTTTTAACAAGGCTACTTAATTAGGTGTCACAATCAGTGCTGTAGATCCACTAGTAGCTTTTAAATGTATTTATAGGCCCTGGCTATATGGGGTACCACTTTACTAGGGACTTACAAATTAAATATGCCTGTCAAGTATAAGTCAACTTTACTATGTTTTAGGGAATGAGCACAAGCACTTTAGCACTGGTTAGCAGTTGTAAAGTGCACAGAGTCTTAAGGCCAACAAAAACAAATTCAGCAAAAATAGGAGGGTTGAAGGCAATATTTTGGGGGTGATTCTGCAGAGAGGTCCCGGTCCAACACTCATGCTAATCAGCAGTGAGAAAGAATAAGTGTTCTAGTGGTTGCCTAGATTCAGCAGGAGTGGCCAATGAGTTATCAAGAAAACCTAGAAACAGCATTGGAAGGGATGAAGATGAGATAACCATAATTCTCAATCTTTCAAAGTTATTACTAATAGTTCCTTCTGACATTAAACTGACAAAATTATGTCATTCCCTTCAAATAAGGATTAGTTGGGAGTTATATTGTTTGACATAGCACCCAACATCAGGTGAAGGCCTCACGTCATGTAGTCAGAATGAAGGACTCCAGCTTGGTATCATGAGTAGGTGGACAGAATCTCTTTTCTTTCATGTGTGCGCAGTCTTAGAATCAAGATGGCATTTAACTCAAACTACCACAATCAAAACAATGAGGAGACATGCACAGAGCAGGAAAGACTGATATTCACCTAAGGATTTCAGGGGTCTTTGGCCTGGGGGGTGGTTGAAAAGCCTGCAAAAAATAGAACAGAAATATGGTCCATGCATACTGATTTTAGCATAATGAGGAGCAATAGAAAACACAAAGTAAACACACCATCACTCCTGTTCCATTTGCTTAATATAGCATGTACCGATTGTTATATGCATTTGTCACTATTTTATATCATCTTAAATCTGTTATGTTGATAATCCAAATGTTAGTCTTTTTTTTTTAATGGACGTAACTCATGCTTTGTTGGCTATAATAAATCAATGAAAAACCTTTTAACATGTAAACAAAAACAGGCAACACAGACACAAAAGACCATTAAATCATTGCATATGATAGTCTTCTAGCCATCAGGGAGCGCTCTCTCAAGGTTCTAGCGGCTCGATGTGCAATGCTGCAACGATTGAAATCCCAGTCGAGAGAAGGTCCTCAGGGCGGTCATGGAGTCTGAGGTCATCATTGCATTCCAAGTCATCTAGTCACTCGGGTAAGTCCCAATCCAACAAAAACAAGTCGAAGCATGCTTCGACTTCACCTCGTCCATCAGTCGATGAGAGGAGGGAGCGTCGCCTCTCGAGGTCTGGCTCCACAGTTGAGCCAGCACCTGGGCTGACTTTTCAGGGAGCGACCCCTGCCCAATTATAAGAATTGTATGAGCCCATGCACCTCATATTTGGGTGGGCCATTCACTATGGCATGCCTTTGGGCCCTGTAGGTTCAGGAGAGGACCCTACTGGGCCCCTGCCGGTGGCTTTGGTGCCAGTCAGGCCCCAGGGCTCCGGAACAGCACCTGTCGTGCAACCTCGCCATTCCCTTGTGCTTATCTTGAGGCTGATGCTCCAGGCGCAGCTGAAACCCTCCGACAGCACCATCCTCATGGTCATCATCCTCCAACGCGGAGCAGGTGGTGCGTTGTCTGGAGCCCTGACATCCAGGCCAGAACCCTGAGTCCTATTCTTATGGGCTAGGACTCGGGAGATATGGGAAGGGTTGCTGGACCCTGAAGAATACCAGCCTTATGAAGAACAAATGGACAGGTGTGAGGATCTGGGTAAAGCCGGTGGACTGGACCCTTCTCCAGATACTGGCATGCGTTTTCCCCTTACCATGGCTTCAGACATAGCAGGGTCATTTGCAATGGTAGGGCAGAGGGCAGCTTAGATCCTTAGTTTGCCCTCAGTGGCAGTCAAGACTAATGTCTTGACAGAAGTGCTTCCGTCAGCAGAGTGTCCATCAGAAACACTTCTCCCTTTCAAAGAGACACTTACTGACGTCCTGCTTGGGACTTGGTCCAAGCCCAATTCAGCAGCTCCTGTGAACAGGACAATTGCCCACTGGTGCCATCACGCTCCAGGGGACGCAAACTTCTCACCCAACACCCACTCTGGAGAGCTTGGTGGTCAAGGACTCCATATCACACGTAAATCCTGGCGCATTCCAACCACCCCGCCGGATCAGAAATCTAAGAGGCTGGAAACTTTAGGGCAAGACAATGTTTCTTCCACCAGCCTGGTATTGCAGTCAATGAACACCACATGTCTTTTGGACCACTAGTCTCACGCTCTGTGGAGAATGGTTTTGAAGGTGCTGCCAATGGTCCTTGAGGAGGCCCGGGCCGTGCTCTCCCAGGCTGTTGCAGATGGGAGGGATGCAGCTGAGTTCACCATTCAATGTGGACTAGACACCACCAACTCACTAGGCAGAGCGGTTTCATCGACAGTAGCCCTGCGACGCCACGCCTGGTTGAGGACTACTGGCTTTGCTGGGGGTGTCAATCAATCATTCAGGCGTTTGTAAAGCACAACTACTCACCCGTAAGGGTCTTAAGGTGCTAGGGGTGTGCAGGTTCCAGTCAATCAAGGAGGGGGGGGGGGGGTCTGTCGAAGAGCCAGGTTTTGAGGTTTCTTGCGAAGATGGGGAGCGATGTCTGTCTGAGGTGGAGCGGAAGGGCGTTCCAGGCTCTGGCCGCGAGGAAGGAGAAGGAGCGGCCTCCCAATATGGTCTTTCTGGTGCGGGGGACCACATCGTAGGAGAGCTGGGCTAATCGTAGTGTCCTTTGGGGTGTGTGGAATTGGAGTCGGCTGTTCAGGTATGCTGGTCCGGTGTCGTGGAGGGCCTTGTGTGCGTGGGTGAGCATTTTGAAGGTGACTAGCTTCGATGGGGAGCCAGTGGAGTGTGCGCAGGTGCTGGGAGATGTGGCAGTGTTTTGGCAGGTTGAGGACCAGTCTTGCGGCGGGGTTCTGGATCTTTCTGTAGCTTGCGGGTGAGGTTTTTGTTTTTTCCGGAGTAGAGTGCGTTGCCGTAGTCGAGTCTGCTGGTGACCAGGGCATGAGTGACAGTTTTTTTCTGTTTGAGGGGGATCCATTTGGAGGTCTTACGTAGGAGGCGGAGGGTGTGGAAGCAGGACGAGATGGAGTTGATCTGGCGGTCCATTTTGAGCTCGGAGTCCAGGATGATTCCCAGGTTGCGTGCGTGATCTGTGGGGGTGGGCGAGTTTCCGAGGGCGGGGTGGCCACCAGGTGTCGTTCCAGGCATCAGGGTAAGGGCCCATGATGAGTACTTCTGTTTTATTGGTGATTAGTTGTAGGCAGGTGGTTTTCATCCATTTGGCGATGGCTTCCATGCCTTCTAGAAGTTGTCTGGCGGTGTTGGGTTTGTTGGATAGGGAGAGGATGAGTTGGGTGTCGTCTGCGTATGACACAATGTTGAGTCCGTAGGTTCTGACGATGGGAGCGAGCGGAGCCATGTAGAGGTTGAAGCGCATTGGGCTGAGGGAGGAACCCTGGGGGACTCGGTAGGTGTAGGGCCTGAGAGGAAAAAGGGGAGTCTGACCCGCTGCGTTCTGTCGGAGAGGAAGGAGCAGATCCAGTCGAGGGCCTTGTTCTGGATCCCTGCGTCGTGGAGTCTGCGTATTGGGGTGCGGTGAGAGACTGTGTCGAACGCAGATGAGAGGTCGAGAAGGATGAGGGCTACTGTTTCTACTTTGCCCAGTAGGGTGCAGATGTCTGTTGTGGCGAGGAGGGCGGTTTCCATACTGTGTTTTTTTCTGAAGCAGGATTGGGAGGAGTCAATGATGTTGTGCTGTTCGATGAATGTGGCAAGTTGGCTTTTGATGGCATCCTCGATGACTTTCGCTGGAAACGGGAGCAGGGTCTCTAGTTTTTGAGGTCGGTGGGGTCTGCCGAGGATTTCTTCAGGAGGGGGTTGACCTCGGCGTGTTTTCAGTTATTGGGGAACAAGGCAGTCACCAAGGAGCGGTTGATAGTGTGGCGGAGCATGGGTGCGATGGTGTCGGTGGCTCTGTTGAAGATGTGGTGGGGGCAGGGGTCCATGGGGGCCCCGGAGTGGATTGACTTCATTGTCTTCAGTGTGTCTTCGGTGGTGAGGGCTGTCTAGTTGTCAATCGCTGGCTTCCGGGTGTTGGGGGTGGTTGGTGAGGGTTCAGTGTGTTGGGTGTCTTTGTCGAAGTTGTCGTAGATGCTCTTGCTTTTGTGGTGGAAAAAGGTGCTGAGTTTGTCTCAGAGGTCTTGTGAGGGAGGGATGTCAGTAGACTCGCTGGTGGGTTGGATGAACTCCTTGATGATGTTGAAGAGTTCTTTGCTGTTGTGCGCGTGTGGAGATTCTGTCTTCAATCGCTTTTTTCCTTGTTTCTCTGATGAGTTGGTGGTGGGTGTTGGTGGCGGCTCTGAAGTTGTTGTGGGCTTCTGTGGATCTGGTGTTCCTACAGGCCTTTTCGAGGCGGCGGCAAGTGCGTCTGAACTCTCGAAGTTCGGTGGTAAACCGTCTGGCTTTCTTGGCGCAGGTGTTGTTTTTCTTGAGGGGGGCTATGGTGTTCGCGCTGTCCGAGATCCATTTATGCAGGGTTCGGGCTACAGTGTTCGGGTCGTCGTTTTCCGCGATGGTTGGGGTGGAATTGCTGAGTGAGGAGGTGAGCTGGTCATCTGTGATTTTGGTCCAGTTTCTTCGTGGGAGCAGGGGCTGGTGTCTGTGGATGTTGGGTGCTCTGAAGGTGAAGTGGATGCATCAATGATCAGTCCATGGGAGTTCGGTGATGTGGCTGAAGGTGATGGAGTTTCCTGTAGTGAAGAGGGGATCGAGGGTGTGTCCTGCTGAGTGCATGGGCTCGGTCACGATCTGGCGGAGTCCAATGTTGTGGAGGTTGTCCAGGAGGGATGTGGTGTTGGGGTCCAGTTGGTTGTCGAGGTGGAAGTTGAGGTCTCCCAGCAGGTTGTAGATGGTGGATGCGATGGCCTGTGGGGAGATGATGTCCGTGATGGAGTTGCTGAAAGGTCCACGGGGTTCAGGGGGTCGGTAGATGAGGGTACCTCGGAGGGTGGTGGTAGGGCTGGTCAGCATCTCGAAGTGAAGGTGTTCCATCAGGTCTGTGGGCTCATCAGAGAGTATGCTCAGGCGGAGGGTGGATTTGTGGACAATGGCGGTTCCTCTTCCTGAGCGGGTGGGCGGTCCTTCCTGGAGATCTTGTATCCTTGGGGAATGGTGATGGCGATGTCTGGTCCCGAGGTGGTGTTGGCCCAGGTTTCGGTGAAGAATGCTATGTCCGGGGTGGTGCTGTCGAGGAGGTCCCAGATTTTGGTGGCATGTTTGTGGAGGGATCGAACGTTGAGAAGGATGCATTGCAGGGTCTTCGGTTCGGTTGTGGTCTTGCGGGTGGGTTGTGCTGGCTCCCTGTTCTTGGCGGTGCTGCAGGTGTGCCGGCAGCGGTGACAGCTGAAAGGTCCGTGGGTGTCGGCTGGTGCAGCTAGCTTGCAGATGTTGTTACGCCTGGGTTGAGTGCGTGGAGTGCTTCTGGGTCGTAGCGTTGGCAGTGCGGAGGTCTAGGGTGCCTGGCGCTAGTTGCGGGCGTGTCGCAGACGGGCTTGTCTTTGGCACGCCCGCTGCGCGCAGCGGACGCCGTTAAGTAGGGGTAGTGGAGGGCTGGACAGCTGGGAGGCGGGAGAGGTGCTGGAATGAGCCGGTCGTGCTGGGGGGAGGGGCAGCAGCGGCGGGCGAAAACGGGAGGGAAAGGAGGAATAAAGGAGAAAAACAAACCAGAAACGCAGGAAAGTTTGGAAATCAGAAAAGTGCAGAAAAATAGATTTAAGAAAAGAGGATGAAAACGAGTGGAAAAAAAATGGAGCGAAAAGCGGAGCGAGAAAAGGGAGAATGAGGTCCACTGGACCACCAGGGATGAGGCGCAGGTGAACCTGCAGGTGGAGGAGGGCTTCGAACACCAACACTAGAGTGCAGGGGCGGCCTCACTCAATGGTGGAGCTGCAAGGGTGGGAGAGCAATTTCACTGACAAAGAGTCAGTGGTCTTGCTCGCCTGACCCCGCAGCATCCGCCATTAAGTAGGGGTCGGGTAGGGCTGGACAGCTGGGAGGCGGGAACGGGGAGGGGAGCTGAATTGGGCCGGTCGCACTGGTCGTGCTGGGTGGGCGGGCCCGTGGGGGCAGCAGTGGCGGGGGAAAAGGGTCCGGAAAGCAGGAAAAGGAGGAATAAAGGGGGAAAAAGAAAAAAAAAAGCAGAAACGCAGGAGAGTGTAGAAAGCAGAAAAGTGCAGAAAAATAGATTTAAGAAAAGAGGGTGTAAACGAGTGAAAATTAACGGAGTGGAAAGTGGAGCGAGAAAAGGGAGAGAGGTGTCCACTGGCCCACCAGGGATGAGGCACAGGTGAACCTGCGGGTGGAGGAGGGCCTCAAACACCAACAGAGGGGCTAGGGGGAGGGGCTCGGGGGAGGCCTCACTCAATGGTGGAGCTGCGAGGGTGGGAGAGCAATTTCACTGATAAAGAGTCAGTGGTCTTGCTCGCCTGTCCCCGCAGCGGCCACCATTAAGTAGGGGTCGGGGAGGGCTGGACAGCTGGGAGGCATTCAGACATCACCCATGGCCATGCCCTTCGATGGCTCCCGTCTCTTCAGAGACTGGCGGATTTGGCTCTGGAGCTCTTTAAGGATAGCAGGGCTATAGCCAGGTCCTTAGACCTTTCCATGAGCCCTCATCCCCCTCAATCCTAGTTTCGTGGCTAAGGAAAAGGTGTACACTGCTTCCTTAGCCAGCCACTGCAGTGTACAATCTTACCAGCCTCTGAGTGGCCATGGATGCGGCTCCTACCATGGGTCGGGTGGCCAGCAGTCTGGTCAGTCCACCACCCTCCCAGCAGCTGCATCCTCCACACCTTCCGAGGCTGCCCATTTACCATCATGGACGCCCGGTGGGTGGCAGGATTTGCCATCACCTGCTCCGCAGGAAGTTCATAACATCAGACAGGAGGGTTTTGCAGATTGTCTGATGAGGCTACTCCCTCCCCATTGAGACTACTCCTTCCTCCATGCCACCTATATACAACAGGCTGACGGAGGACAACCTATCTCTTCTTCTACATGAAGTGGCAGCTCTTTTGGCCAAAGGAGCCATAGAGAGAGTACAGATGCCAAAAGTGGGTTGTGGTTGTTAGTCCCACTACTTTATAGTGCCCAAGATGGACGGATGCCGTTGTCCTATCCTAGAGCTGCACTCCCTCAACTTCTTCCTCAAGAAGGAGAAGCTAAAAATGCTCACTCTAGCTCAGGTCCTATCTGCCCTGGACCCAGGAAACCGGATGGTAGCATTAGACTTGCAGGAGGCATATTTCCATATTCCCGTCCTGCCTGCCCACAGGCATTACCTGTAACACCTGCGGTTCATGGTGGGCCATGAGCACTTTGTTTGCTGTGCTCCCCATTGGCCTCACCAGCGCCCCTCGGGTGTTAACCAAGGTGATGGCAGTGGTGGCACCTCATCTGCGGAGATCAGGGGTGCCAGTCTTCCCCCTATATCAATGGCTGACTGTTGAAGGCAGGCTCGCCAAAGACTGTCATCTCCCACCTCCAGCCTACAGCAGATCTCTTAAACTCACTGGGGTTCAGGTTCACTGTCAATGTGCCGAAGTCACACCTGACTGCCTTTCAGACTCCCCCTTTCATCAGAGCTGTTCTGGACATGGTGCAGTTTTGGGCCTATCCTCCCGAACTGTGAGTGCAGGACATTCGGGCTATGATACCGCTGTTTCAGCCTCTATCCTGGATTTCAGTGAACCTGACTGTGAGGCTGCTGGGACTCAAGGCCTCCTGCTGGTGACCCATGCCCGCTGGCATTTCCAGGCCCTGCAGTGGGACCTGAATTTCCAGTGGGTGAAGCTTCAGAGAAATCTCTCTGACAAGATCTAGATCTTGAAGGAAACTGCGAAATATCTGCAATTGTAGTTAAGGAATTGTGACTGAGTCAGCGTCAGACCCTTCTCCTTCCCCAACAAGATCTGACAGTAGTGACAGGTGCCTCACTCCTGGGATTGGGCGGCCATCTGCCATAGGTGGAGATCAGAGGACTCTGGTCCATGGCTGATCCAGACTCCACATCAACATGTTGGAGCTCCAAGCAATCTGATTGTCATTAAAAAAAAAAAGCCTTTCTACCCTCCATCCAGGGAAGGCTGGTGCAGGTGTGCACTACAACACTACGGCCAGGTGATACTGCAACAAACAGGGTGGTGTGGGGTTGTGGACCCATTGCCAAGAAGCCCCGTCTCTCTGGACATGGCAGGAACAGCAAGGCCTATCCCTGGTGGTTCAGCAACTGGCAGGTTCTCTAAATGCCAGGGTGAACAAACTCAGCTGAAGATGCCTACCAGATCACAAATGGTGTCTTCATCTGAAGCTGGTGCAAGGTCTCTTTCAGCAGTGGGGAGAGCATCAGTTAGATCTAATCATCACCGACGAGTATGTGCAATGTCAGCATTCCTACGTGCTGGAGTTTCCAAGGCAGTTCTCTCTCAGAGACACTTTTTGTCTCGAGTGGAGCTCAGGCCTCCTGTATGCCTTTCTGTCCATAGCACTCCTGCCTTGAGTTCTCAAGAAGATCAGGAACGGACGGTCCCAAGTCTGGTTCCGGACTGGGCATGGAGAGTTTGGCATTACAAGCTGTTGAGCAAGGCCATTAGTCCTCTGATGAGGCTGCCCCTTTAGGTGGATCTTCTGTTGCAGCAGCAGGGTAGGGTTCTCCACCCACACCTGTCAACGCTCTGCTTTCTTGCGAGGAAATTGAGCGGCAACAGTTGACAGCTTTCAACCTTCCAGCCGAAGTCTGTGACATTAGCTAAACAGCCAGGAGGCCCTCCATCAAGACGGTTTATGCCTGCCATTGGGCAAAATTTGTGGCATGGTGCACAGAAGGACAAGTTGATCCTCTTTCTGCCTCCCTTTCTCTGGTTCTCCTATTCATCCTTTTCCTACAGGGTTCTGCTCTGGGTACTCTGAAGTGCTATCTCTCTGCCATTTCTGCTTTTGTTTCCACCTTCTCAATTTGTTATGCCTCAGTGGGACCTCAATCTCGTTCTCACTTTCCTTATGTGCGCTCCCTTTGGAACTCTTCACAATTGTCCTCTTCAACTTCTTACCATTAAGAAAGCCTTCCTGATTGCGATAAAATCTACCAGGGGGGCCAGTGAGCTTCAAGCCTTGTCATCCAAGTCTTCTTACCTCCACATTTATCATACAAACTGCTACTTTGCACAGGAGCCTCCTTTCTTACAAAAGTGGTCCCTCCATTTTATGCAGGCCAATCCATCACCTTGCCTACTTTGTATTCTCCTCCACATCCTTCCAAAGAAGAGAAGCGACTCCACCGTCTGGACCCAAAAAGAGCATTGTCGTTCCTCCTTGACCGCCTGCGAGAGTTCCAGGTAGACGACCAACTCTTCATAGGGTATGCCGGAGCAAAGACGGGACAGGCAGTACAGCAAAGAACCATCTTACGATATATCATACTCTGTATCCAAATCCGCTACGCATTAGCTGAAAGGCAACCCCATAAGGGTTTGCATGCTCATTCCATCAGAGCTAAAGCTGGAACAACTGCATAAGCTCGAAGAGTTCCAGTCCTGGACATCTACCAGGCAGCAACATGGGAATTTCTGCACACATTTACCAAACATTACTGTCTGGACATTCAGGTTCATAGGGATGGGCACTTTGCCTGTTCGGTCCTGTAGGACTTCCATGTGTGAAATTGGTCTGCAGACCCACCTCGGGGGAGGTATTGTTTGGGTATATATTCAAAGGTAAGGAATCTGCGGCTTGAAGTCTCTATCAGATGAGCAAGTTACTTACCTAGGGTAACGCCTTATCTGGTAGAGACTATCTAGCGGCACATTCCTTACTGACCCACCCATCCTCCCCGCTCTGTGAATGGATTTCTGGGGACACGGTTTTTCCCCTTTCAGGGCACTAGGTTTCCACACCAGTGGTCAATGTACTCTGGGGCTCCGCACTGCTGGCGTGGAGGTTGAGAAAAGTAACTGAGATCAGCGTGCCTGGGTGGCACCTATATAGGCACTGCAAACTCCACTTCCATCGCGGATGATGCCAACGATGCCACTCGGAGCTGAACAACCCCACCTACCGGCGTGCAGGGGTACTGCTCACAAAACAATTTCCGGATCCAGTCTGATGCCTGGGGGTAATTCCGGATCCAGTCTGACGCTTGGGGGTAGGTAAGGATTCTGCTGCTATATAGAGTCTCTACCAGATAAAGCCTTTACAAAGGTAAGTCTCTTTTCCATTAACATGAAGTAATAAAATATACAGTGGCAAATAATGCTTTGTGGGTTCGGTGTAAACGATGAAGAGAAAGATTTTGAGAGAGGGAAAAAATAAATCTAAATAGTTTCAGTTAGCGGCAAAAAATGAATAGCAACAAATTTCAACAGTTTTGCGATTCTATTTCTTTCTGCTTGGGAAAGCAGAGTGAGTTTCCCAAACGTTCAACCCTTTCTCCTTCCATAGCATTGCATGCTTTCGTTGGACATACAATGGCATGGCTTAAGGGCTAAGTGGGCCTCCTCCAAAACAAAGAACCCTATGGGCCCACCTGCCTCTGTTACACCCGATTTGGCACAGTAAATACATAGTGAGTCATTTTTGGGTCCCAGCATCTCTCATAGGGTTGCTTTGGATGTATTCATTGGCAAAACAGCCAGAGGCATCGTTTGGAGGTCCGTCGTAATACTGTTTTTCTGATCACTATCCAGCCATGTTCAGGGTGATTTCTCTGCCCAACTTTTCAGTGGTGTCTCTGAATATGGGGTGCTGTATGACACTTGATTGTGAGGGTCTAACAGTGGGATGCCCTCATCTACCTAAATAACGTGACTTATAAGTGCCACCAAGAAAATTTACCACATCTGAAAGTTTCATTGGGCAACTAATTCATTCATGTGAAAAGCTGCCTTGCTAAGATCAACAACTACTTTTCCAAGGCCTACCTCTAACTGTAATCCACCAGGGCAAACTTTGTATTCATTGCTTGGTTACTGTAAATAACAACTAGTACAAAGATGTTTCTCTTAGATGAATATTGATACCGTTGCTTCTCATTATAACAACTTTGTCAAGTAAATGGGATGCAACATTGGGAACAACGTCATCTTCACTGCTGATTACTGGTACAAGAAGAAAGGAAAACATCCTACATCAATTGTTCTTATTAGGCAGAGTGCAGAAACAGGTTTCAGATCTTCCAGCAATTCTTGTCATATCCCATCTTAATTAGAGCCAAGGGCAACCTCTGAAGAGAGCTAAAAGAGGCATGCCATGGGATGTAATTAAAGCCTTCCTTCTCTCATGGGGCGGTCTAGAGGTCTAGATCCTTAGGTGCCTAAGTTTCTAAACGGTGTTTTAGATCCACCAGACAGGGCACTAGCCTCCCTAAGATTTGCATCATGTTTTATGAACTTCATAGGGTGCTCCGTTTAAGCAACTGGGCAAGAGTTCTCGGAATCTCCTTTCACACAAAGTGGCTTTCACACCCCTGCGGCGTCTTGATGGAATTTGGAATGTCTGGTATTCGGAACCCTATCCAGATATATTTTGTCCCAAGTCCTTTCAATGTTTTACTTGGACTGGCACTTGTGCAGGAGTATTTTTGGAAGAGAGCCATGGGATTTGATGTGAAATCTTCTGCATTGACTTATTTGGCTTATGCTGCTGGGTTTCATGCCTGTGAAGCCCTATATTTGAATTTGCATGTGGATACCTATTTGCCCTGCTTATGGGTTGACTGTTGGCCTTTCCTATTGGTGTAGGGGCTGATCACAAAGCTGGAGCAGTCTCTTTCCGTGGCTTCTTTTCCAGGCTTCCACTACTGGATGTGTGCAGACCCCGACTACTGTTAATCACTATCGTTTGCAGGTTGCTCATGGCTCTACTGTGGCTGTATGATAGGCTTTATTGCCTACTTCTGGTGTTCAAACTTCATGATGCTGTTCTCTGTATAATAGATTTCACCGGGTGTTGCATCTGAGTTGGTGTTGGGGCTGTGTCCATTTGGCTAATACTTCACCGGGCTCCGGTCTTGTCTATGGTCTATGCTCAACTCTCAGGGAGAGAATGAGCAAGGTGGGGTAGCAAGGTTAATGTATGGTGTTTTTGGGGTAATGGGCACCACCCAGGTGGCTGAAGTTAGCATTTTTCCAGATTTAAGATGTAAACGCCATGTGCCCCCTCAAAAGTGCTGTTGAGTATCAAGTGACCACAATATCATGCCAAAAATATTGAGGTTTGGCATATAGCTATGACTATATATATATATATATATATATATATATATATATATATATATATATATTCACTGAAAAAACCATAAGTTTCACACACGTTATAGTTACGAATTATAGTTAGCTGGACATTTCACTCCTAAAAAACCAATGAAATTCCCCTGTTATAGTTACTGCAGGCAACTATAACTCACGCGACTGCAATCCTCTGCTGATGACGTCAGATATTACATCACTGTATTTAGACACTTATTTACCCATGTCTTCTTCCATTAATCTTTAGCTATACATATATTACAAATATTTATTTTTCATAAAGACACATATGTCATCAGTGATGTAATATCTGACGTCATCAGCAGAGGATTGCGGTCGCGTGAGTTATAGTTGCCTGCAATAACTATAACGGGGGAATTTCATTGGTTTTTTACGAGTGAAATGTCCAGCTAACTATAACATGTGTGAAACCTATGGTTTTTTAAGTGAATTTGCAAGGTTTTTTAAATGCTAATTCGTAACTATAACGTGTGTGAAACCTATGGTTTTTTCAGTGAATTTGTACAGTTTTTTAAATGCTAAGTTATGTATTTATTATTATTTTTTTTCCAGCTTTTTCACCGTGCGCGCATCGTGATTTTTTTTTTTTTTAAATCGCACCGTGCGCGCGCTGTGGGCGCTCGGTGCACTTCGCGCACCAAGCACCCACGGTTCGCAGTGCGTGCCGTCAGCGCAGGGTTCACGCACCTCACGATTTTTAAAAAAAATAAAAATTGTTTTTTTCACCCTTGGGGGTCCTTCTGTGACCCCCCTGACCAAGGCTAGGGGGTCAGGAACTGTCCACTCTGCCCCCTTTTCACGTTCTCCACCGTTTTTTTAACCCCCTCAGACTGCGAGAGACAAAATGGCGGCCGACACTTCCTGGTTTCGACCGATTCGAATGTTTACCGACATCTAACAACCAATCAGAATTGCGCTCGTGCATGGCAGGGTGCGCGCACTGTGCGCGCACGGTGCGCGCTTATAGATATTGATATGCTTTTAAAAGCTATTTTCTCAGGAAATACCGAACAGATTTACACCAGACCTGCAAAAGGCACTTCCTTGATCTTATGGCTACCTCTCTGCCAAATTTCACGTAATTCTGTTCAGCCGTTCGGGCTGTAGCTGGGACTAAAGGTCCTATGGAAAAATGCATGGGGAAAACGTGTTTTGGGACCTCCCCTTTTTCTCGGCCCCTGCTTGACGAATCCCCCCCGAGACTTTCAGGGTAGGAGCTGAGCGGAGCGCCCCATTAGTTTTGAAAATTTCGCGAGGATTCGTCAACCGGCGCCAAAGTTATTCAAAATAGAATTTTGAGATTTCCTATGGAAACTAGTAGATAATATATATATATATATATATATATATATATATATATATATATATATATATATATATATATATATATATAGAGAGAGAGAGAGAGATATTTATATAACTGAAAGCTATGTTAAAGCGGAGGACACACTGTTGTTTATGATTAAAAATGAACACTGCTAAGCCTACTAAGGTGAGGAAATATGAATTTTGTGATCAGTTATGTCCCCTATCGTAGAACCCAACGGCTCCATGTACATGCTATAAGTACATGTATGTTCCCTCCTGCTCCAGTTTTGAAGACGCAAAAATATGTGCGTCCACCGTCAACATGTCCTCTTTCAGATCCGCCATGAATGGGTCAGATATTCCATTCCTAAGTATGAAAGGCCACCGACTTTATGTGGTTCACTTTCCACATTTTACAGATTCAGACGAGTAGGCCCTGAATTCTGTCATCAAGCCTTTTCCTGCCTTCTGCCTCTGAAAGCTCCAGTCTGAGCCTGCATCTGTATCCATGAACTTTGTCCTACTCCCTGCGCGGCTAACGGTGCCTGATCCAGCCTATCGCCTGCCAAAAACTGTATTTCACCTTCAAGATTATCTCCTCCGCTCCTCATCCGATGCATTCCTGTCTAGCAGTTTAGGTAAACATTCCTCCAGCTATCGTGCAAAGGGCCAGGCCTCGCTGTCCTCATGCAAGTAATTCATAATCCCGTTACCATGGAATATTCCTACCCCCTCGCATCTCATGTAGACACTTAGACGCTCGTACACGCACTAACAGTCAGTATAGAATAGATTCTATCCTAGAGACCTTTCCTTTTGGATAACACAGTTCTTTAAACATAGGATATTAGATATGATTTGGGATTAGGTTGACATGAACCCCAGACTTCTGTCTCCACATGTAGAGCTAAATGTCAAGTCCCCTTCACCCTCTAGTCGCACGTCAATCACACGTCATGCGGCTGCGCGCGCATCTCTGCCAAATATTTCTGCTGACATTGCAGGATTCTTCTGTGGATCCACCCACTTGTGACATCATGTTTAATGACGTATTTTAGTTACACCCATGTATACGCCTCTATTAGTTACGTATGCACAGTTTATCTGTATTATCAGCTGTTACGCCTCTTGCATCTGTTTCACTGTAATGCATTTTCTATAAAACTGCTTATCTATCAATAATATATGCCCCTTCCTTCCTGAACTTTCGTGGTGATGGAATAGAAGGCCCACAATTCGAATTGTATTCCTTTGTATAGGAATAAAGCCTTTTAAAACCTCTAATACCACGGATTCTGCCTCTTATTTTTACTGAGTTATTCTCACTAAGACTTTACCGCATAAAAAATAGTACCGGTAACGAAATATTTACCACATAAATTGGCGCCCGAATAGGGACACTTTCTCATCTCACGCGCCGGCGGTGCGTTGCAGGCCCGGTCTCCTGCCACAGCTGAACGGACAAAAACGCGTACCCGCAGGATTTCCTGTATCTCCCTCCGGCCAAGCGGGAGCGACTGAGGCTGCAATCAACACCCAGACAAGGCGGTGAGACGTGCGAAGTATCCCGACCAGAGCCTAGCTGAGAGAGCAAGATCCGAGGTATACAGAGGCCCACCAGGTTCCGAAGTTCCGAGTCCAGTCGAGTCGAGTCCGGTCCAGTTTCAGTTCCGTTCCGAGGCCTTCCGTTCCGAGCTACCCGGTGAGTACCATTACCGGGGAGGCATTTAACGTGCACATAGTCTGTGCCGGTCAAGACGGGTTTGGGTACACAAGTCCGGTCTGCACTGTTTCAGCAGTGTATCTGTACTGTTTAGCAGTATATATAGTATGTCTTGCATATAAATAAATATTATCTAGTGTCAGTATTATGTCAGTAACTAGTTTTCTATTAGTTATTATTGTTCGTTAAAACTGTTAAATGTTAAATGTTTTAATACGTTCTATACATTGTGGTGTGAATGACTGTTCATTATTGTGTTCATCGTATAAAGTGTGTTCTAGAAACAAGATCTAAAAATGCCGCTCTTTTCGAAACTAAGACAGATCAAAACTAGAAAAGGTGTACTCGAAGAAGCTGTTCCCATTCCACCTAGGGATACTCCAGGATACTTTATGTATCATAAGCATGGTCTGGATGCCGTATTATTTCTTGATTTATGGGTGGACTACACCAAAGAATTACCAGAGAGTCAGAGATGGCCCGCAACGGGGACCTGGGATGCAGATTGCATCATGAGAGTAGAAGAAGAATTATGGAAAAAGAAAGCCAGACAGTCACAGAAAGATGCCATTGAATTATGGCGTAAAGAATCATACAGACGTACAGAAAAAGCACACAGACAGGAAGAGAAAGGTAGAGAGAATTCAAATAAAACTCGAGAAAATCTATTACTTGAGGAAGGTACCCGAGTAAAATTAGAACAAGTAGATAGACAAAGAAACACTTTTATGAATGGTATGTATCCTCTTCTGGCCGAAGGGTTACCTAAGGCTACCCCGGAAATACCAAAAGATTTAACTCCTCCATTACTCCCGATAAAAGCACATCCCAAAGCACATCCCAAAACAGCAAAGGACGTTTTTCTTTCTTCCTATTTAGATGACGTAGCTCCCGAGTATGCTAATGCCATACCACACATACCGCTTGCCGATGGTGTTCAACACCAAGAGCATCCGTCTGTATCCCCGCAACTACAAACTCCTACACAAGTTCCCACAGGTCCGTCCGTTTCTGCAGTTTTTCCCGCATCCACAATCTCTATCCTACGCCCAACGAATCCTTTCGTGCCTAGCACCTCAGATGGTGCTACAGGAGGTACGACAGACATGTTTGCCACCCCGCCGCGAAATAAACAGACCCTTAGAGATTTAGCACTCCAACGTACACCCCAATTAGCGACATCCGACATGTTTAAAGAACAGCTTGTGGATTGTAGATACGACCCAGTACCAGGTAGACAGGACAAATTACTCATATCATCACTACGTATAAGACGAGCTACATTATATTTAATGACAATACCAGGAATGAGTGAACACCTAGACGAAATATATCGCTTTGTCCAAACAGGGCGAGGTCCAGAAAGTATTAACGAAGCTATGGAATACCAGAAAGTGGATGTCCAAAGACAACTACTACGTTTTTTCATAAATTGTGTAATTAGGAATCAAGACAGGCCCGGGGCAGATCACGATACCATGCAAAGACTTGTCAAATGGGGTCAGAACATATCAGAAGAGAAACACGATAGACAGGCGTGTATAATCGCCATGAGTCGAAAGATCCGCAAGGAAGTACAACGAATACATAAAGAAAGACGAGAAACAGACAGAGTAGAATCAGAAGAGGAGGAGGAGCAAGAATCAGAACAAGTCGAAACAATAGCTTATGTAGGTAGAGGAAGACCCCATAATAATACTAGAGACTTTAACGACCCGATACGTCCAATACGTCCAGAATATAATAGACATTTTCCAAATCCTATGTTAAATACAAAATCCCCCGAACACCTATTCCAAGCCGTTGATAAATTACTCCGAGATCGAAGAGGGTACCATGTGCTCGATTCCATGGACGAACAAGAATTAGCTAGGTCAGCAGTACAATGGGCTGACAGTCCCAGTGACTACAATGATGATGTACTTGCACGTTTCTGAATCTTGACCCATACGAACAGCGCTTAGCTAGCATATACATGATTCAACACCTCCTTATATTATATAAAAGCCAACACTCCGATCCAGGACCCTTACCTGACATATTGACAGAACTACTAACGAACATATGGAGAGGGTCAAGTACTGATTTGATTAAAGAAATTCTAGAATCCCGAAATCAATATTTAAATTTCGTATGCCCAGAACACGTTCCAGTTCCCATTATGGGAAGAAAAATGTGTCATATAGATAGACAGAACCCGTTACGCGAAGTGCACCCAATCAGAGGTGACGGTAATAACTTTACACGCGTGTTTGTGTACACGCCTATAACTAAACTAGAATTATTGGAAATGAAGAAAGTAGTACCCAGCCATGACAAGGACCCAGCAGGTTTCCACCGCGAGATAAAAGACATGTTACTCATGGGAGAGTATACCTACCCCGATATTATGAAAATATTAAAAGTCCTATTACCCGCCGGTGTTTATGAGAAACTCAAAGAAAAGGAATGGGAGGTGGGAGACCAAAAGATAGATTGGACAGCATTAGAGAACGAGGAGAAGGCCCGAGCTGCAGGATCAGGACTTGGGGAAAAGACTACAGCACTAGCAGGACTACTAGTGCAGGTACTGCCACGTTTATTAACCACGAAAAAGGAAGACTGGGGTGCAATCTCAGCCTGTAAACAAAAGCCAGATGAAGACACTAGTGATTTCTATTCCCGATTTGAAAAATGTTTTGGTATAAATAGTGGTATAAAAGCCAGTAGTGAATCATATCCACATCTGTTTGTGACAAAATTAGTTGAAAATTCTCTGCTACAAGTCAAGAATAGAGTATTGAAATTCGAAAGTACCTGGCAAGGTAATACCCCATCACAGATGTTACAGATGTTACAATATCATCACAATAGAATTAGAGAGGAACAAGAACACGAACAAAGACGTATGAAAGATACAAAAATGAAAATGCTTGTTGCTCAGTCAGTTCCAGCCGATGGTCATCATAAGGGTGATTCCGCAGGTCCTACAAAGGGGACATGCAACTATTGTAAACAGCCAGGTCATTATATACACGATTGTCCAGTCCTGAAACATAATATTGCTACAGGTAGAACCCAGGAGAGACCACATCCACCTAGACAGGATCAGAATCAACAACAAATCCCTCAGCATGCACAACCTAGGTTAGCTCCGCAACAACTAGCTCCGCAACAGGGAGCTCCACAACAGACCATAGCACCACCACAAGCGCAGCCTATGGCTGCAACACAAGCAACAACACAACAGATGTATCAGTATGCACAAGCAGATTATCCCGATTATCAGCGATATACATGACATAGTCTAGAGAGGGAAGTTGGCTTACCCCTTATTGAGGTTCCTGTAGACCAAGAGGGACCTTATGTACATAGTGAACTATTAGGGGAAGACAGAAAGTTTTTACTTGATACAGGGGCAAGCAGAACAACTATAAGACGTAGTGAAGTTCCAGGGGCACCCCTCTCCGGCTCACAAAATATTTCCCTTGGATTCTCAGGAAAACCCATAATTAATGACGTAACACAACCTCTTCCACTTACAATCGGTCCATTGACACGTACTACAGATTTATTGCTTACTAAATCATGTCCAGAAAACTTGTTAGGTATAAAAACATTGAAAGCTCTAGGAGCCATAATATGTTGTTCTCCGGAAGGAGTACGACTATTTCTACGTGACTTCAAAGGTCACTACGTGTCCAGAGATATGGATCACCGACTGCAGAATTTACCTACACATTTATGGGCACAAGGCCCCACTGATGTTGGTTGCATGAATATTACACCATATCGTGTCACACTAAAAACAGGAGTAATACTACCACGAATGCGACAATACAAGTTACCACCCGATGCTGTTGTGGCTTTACTGCAAATTATTGACGAGTTCATTGCACAAGGAGTGGTTGTCGAAACCGACTCCAATGTGTGTAATTCCCCGATAATTCCGCTTCTTAAAAGAACGGATCCAAAGGCACCACCAGTATATCGATTAGTTATTGATCTGCGCGAATTAAATAAATGTATTGTACCACAATACCCCGTGGTCCCAGATATCTCTTCATTACTAACAGCTATTGACTCAGAAGCAACGTTCTTCACTGTAATTGATCTCAAGAATGCTTTCTTTAGTGTCCCAATCGATCCGAAAAGTCAATATTTGTTCGGATTCAGTTTAAATGGACGAAGTTTTAAATTCACACGCGCACCTCAAGGATTTACAGAAAGCCCCAGCATCTATAGCCAAGCACTGAAACGAGAACTTGACAGTATCCACATGCCAGTTAACACTGCCTTGCTTCAATATGTCGATGATCTGCTGATCACCGCCCGAAGCGAACGTGAATGTGAAAAAGCGTCACTGACGGTTTTGAAATTTCTGGCCGACAAGGGGCACAAGGTGTCCCCTTCTAAGCTGCAATTCTGTGTCCAGCGAGTTGTTTACCTTGGGCACTCGCTGTCCAAGGAGGGAAGGCAGCTTACACCCGACCGCATCCAGTTAATCGCTAACATGCCACCACCCAAGACACAAAAGGAGGTACGGGCTTTTATAGGCCTCACTTCATACTGTAGGCAGTGGATCCCTCAATATGCATTTCTAGCAAAACCACTCATCCAGTTGACAACACAGGAGGCAGCCACATCGACTGTCCTCCCTTGGACTCAAGAACATACACACGCCTTTGAAAGTTTAAAGAAAGCTTTATGCCAAGCACCTGTTTTAGCAACACCATGTTACAGCAAACAGTTTACACTCTTTGTTACAGAACGCGAAGGTACTGCTTTGTCAGTACTCACTCAGGAACAAGCAGGATCACACAAACCATGTGCTTATTTCTCTAGTACATTAGATCCAGTAGCTCAGGCTCTTCCTGCGTGCCTGAAATCGGTGGCAGCAACAGCTTTAGCAATCAGACAAAGCGATGCCATAGTGTTAGGACACCAATTGACAGTACAAGTACCACATGCAGTGGAGGTTCTCTTGAACCGCACACAAACACAACACTTGACTATAGCGAGACTCACCGGTTACGAACTGACATTATTTCAGCCACACACAGAAATCAGACGTTGTAATACGTTAAACCCTGCCACACTGTTACCAGTGGGCGGAACAGATCCATTGGCACATGATTGTGTCGAAATCATTACTATCACGACGAAACCCAGACAAGACTTGACAGATATCCCTTTGTCAGATCCAGACTTGACATTGTATGTAGATGGGTCATGTATGAGAACAAGTACAGGAGAGTTAGTGGGTGCTTACGCAGTCACAACAGACACTGAAGTCATTGAAACAAATCGTATTAACACTTTGTCAGCTCAAGCAGCAGAGCTCATCGCTCTGACACAAGCCTGTATTCAAGCCAAAAATAAGAAAGTCAACATATACACAGATTCACGTTATGCATTCGGAGTCGTCCATGACTTCGGCGTACTGTGGCGAGAGAGAGGTTATTTAACTTCTCACGGTGCCCACATCCAACACGGACCCCTCATTCAAGCCCTATTAGACGCAATTCATCTACCTACTGCAATATCGATTATGAAATGCAAAGCCCATACAAAAGTTACCGATATCATTTCTCAGGGTAATGACCTAGCTGACAGAACAGCTAAACAGACTGCTCAGAATCAGACTCTCACAACTGACATGCCAAAGACAATAGTTCCGACACTAACACATTGCATGACCGTTAAGGATCCCGCCCTTGATGTAATTGACATACAGACACATGCTACACCAGAAGAAATAAAGAAATGGACTGAATTAGGAGGGATCCAAACGGATCAAGGATGGATGACGAAGGAAAAATCTATATGGTTTCTTCCCGACTCTATGGTTCAAGTCATCATTAACACAATACATAGTCCAGCGCACCTAGGAGAAAAAGCTATGCTAGACAGCATTCAACACATTTGGTTCAACAAACACTTGCGAGCAGCAGCTAAACAAAAAGTTCGTACCTGTATGATATGTTGTCAGTTTAATCCAGGTAAAAGCATCCCCGTAGAGCAGGGTGGATTTCAACCTCCTAATCATGCTTTTGAAGTCCTCCAGATGGATTATATCCAGATGGAACGATGTCGAGGATTCAAATATGTTCTCGTAGTTGTCTGTGCTCTTTCCCGTTGGACAGAAGCATACCCGGTTTCAGATTACACTGCTCCGACTACTGCCAAACAGTTAGTTCGAGAATTCTTCCCACGGTACGGTTTACCACGTGTTGTCTACTCAGATAACGGCCAGCCGTTCTCATCCGAACTAATGAAACACGTTTCCCTTTTGTTAGGCTACCAATGGAAATTCCACTGTGTCCGGCATCCCGAGGCCGCAGGTCTCGTGGAACGCCATAATCAAACTCTGAAAATTAGATTGTCCAAAATATGTAGGGAAAAAGGTGTCGACTGGATAGTAGCCTTACCAGTTGCGCTCTTTTACATGAGAATGGTAGCACATTCTCGAACTGGGCTATCCCCGTACGAGGTGATCTTCGGTAGACCACCAAATATGTGGGGGACGCCTATACCTCCCAAAATCACTGATGTTGACTGTAATATGCTGACAGATTACCTGGCTTCCTTGATGTCTGCACTACAATCTTGTCGTTCACAGGTAACCGCAGCTTTTCCCGATAATACTGAGGTGAAGCCCCATGACGTGGTTCCTGGTGACCTGGTTTTGGTCAGGAATTTCGACCGGAAGACCCAACTGGATCCTAGGTGGAAGTCGCCTAAGTTGGTTCTATTGACTACAAGGACTGCCGTGAAGATTGAGGGTCGCAAAGGGTGGTTGCACTCAAGTCATATCAAGAAATTTTATGGACTACCATCCAGTGTGAATACTGAACCCTGTATTCCCTCACAGACAGACTCAAAGCTCCCCTTGGTTGAGAAATCAAAACCAGAACGTTACAAACTAAAATTGAGGTCTAGTAAGTCAGACAATTTGATTGTTTAAGTCCTCTCCAAGGTGAATCGGTTGAATTTGTCTCTGACATGTATCCTCTAGACCGGAATAGAGAAAGAAATCAGCAGACGCAGCTTAAAAAGCATGCGTATTGTAAATCACTTCGTAGTCACTGCACAGTAACATTATTAATTTTGTTTTTTCTAAGTCTTCTGATCATTATTTTCAGCATACTATTGCATATGTATTACCCTATTCTTAAGCGTGCTTACAATATAACTGCAGAACATTCTTTTAGCGAATTACCTCAGCATGAGTTGTCCTATAGATTTGCGCTGCGCAACAACACATTCATTAGTATGTTACATCATTCCCATCAGACCAGCAATGCCACAAATTGTTGGATATGTGGCCGACTCCCTCCCTATCAGAATTATAAGGGAGTTTTGTCCCTCTTTCCCTATCCGTTCACACACAATGGCTCCTGTGGAGCATGGTTTAGTTTGATTAATTCCCTAGATTCAAATTCCGCAGTTTATCAAGACAACTGGGTATGGGGAAACCTGAACCTAGTTTTGCTTAAAGTCTGCTACCCTAACAAGGAGGGACTCCCCAAAAGAACAGGAACTGATCTAGAAAATGAAGTATATGGATTAGGTAATTTTACACTTAACCTCATGATCCTGAACGTTGAATCTGAAGCTACACCAATCTTGCCCGCCATGTCAGTATTCCCAGTAAAAGGGGAATTATGTATAAGAAAGAATGGTTCCATACACATGGGCCATAGTAAATGCACCACTGTAATAAAATTCAGTGATCAAGGCAAGTCTACATTTAGAGCTTCCCATCATTCCTACTTCATATGTGGCCAGACCGCGTATATATGTCTACCTCTAGATTGGGATGGTACCTGTTACATAGCATTTCTTCTGCCACCTGTTTTCCTAGCTCCTCCTGATTATCATAGAAATACCCATTTAGTACACAATAGACAACAGAGAGATCTCCCAATTGTCGATTACACTGAAACAGCATGGGAAAAATACACAGTTTCAATAAAGGATTCTTTCCCTATATAGGTACAGTCACTAATAGTAAGCTGATACGTAGATTAACCAGAACCCTTGAAGCAGTAGTGAACGAAACTATTTCCGCCTTAGGCAATTTAACAGAAGAGCAGTCTGCTATGCGGATTGTTGTGCTTCAAAATCGTCTTGTCCTTGACGTCATCCTGGCCGATAGGGGCGGAGCTTGTAGGGTCATCGGATCAAGTTGTTGCATTTTCATACCAGAAAATTCGCCGTCAGTATATAAAGCCATAACCCGCCTTCATAAGATTATAAGCCAGATACACCAGAGTCCAGGCACCTGGACTTGGTCCGGTTGGTTCTGGGGCGTGTTGTCAGCCTGGGGATGGAGAATCCTATCCTTCCTAGGTATTGGCTTTCTCATACTATTCAGTTGCTGCTTATGTCTACAATGCGGGCCAGCGATTTGTGGTCTGTGTGCCACATCATGTATCCCACATCCACGTTTTCATTCAAGATCCCGGAAGAAGAAAGAAGAACAAATGATGCTATATGAACAGATCGATGGATTGATGAAGATCGATATCTCCTGAGGGTCCGTAGGGGACAAGGAGGGAATGAGGAAATATGAATTTTGTGATCAGTTATGTCCCCTATCGTAGACCCCAACGGCTCCATGTACATGCTATAAGTACATGTATGTTCACTCCTGCTCCAGTTTTGAAGACGCAAAAATATGTGCGTCCACCGTCAACATGTCCTCTTTCAGATCCGCCATGAATGGGTCAGATATTCCATTCCTAAGTATGAAAGGCCACCGACTTTATGTGGTTCACTTTCCACATTTTACAGATTCAGGCGAGTAGGCCCTGAATTCTGTCATCAAGCCTTTTCCTGCCTTCTGCCTCTGAAAGCTCCAGTCTGAGCCTGCATCTGTATCCATGAACTTTGTCCTACTCCCTGCGCGGCTAACGGTGCCTGATCCAGCCTATCGCCTGCCAAAAACTGTATTTCACCTTCAAGATTATCTCCTCCGCTCCTCATCCGATGCATTCCTGTCTAGCAGTTTAGGTAAACATTCCTCCAGCTATCGTGCAAAGGGCCAGGCCTCGCTGTCCTCATGCAAGTAATTCATAATCCCGTTACCATGGAATATTCCTACCCCCTCGCATCTCATGTAGACACTTAGACGCTTGTACACGCACTAACAGTCAGTATAGAATAGATTCTATCCTAGAGACCTTTCCTTTTGGATAACACAGTTCTTTAAACATAGGATATTAGATATGATTTGGGATTAGGTTGACATGAACCCCAGACTTCTGTCTCCACATGTAGAGCTAAATGTCAAGTCCCCTTCACCCTCTAGTCGCACGTCAATCACACGTCATGCGGCTGCGCGCGCATCTCTGCCAAATATTTCTGCTGACATTGCAGGATTCTTCTGTGGATCCACCCACTTGTGACATCATGTTTAATGACGTATTTTAGTTACACCCATGTATACGCCTCTATTAGTTACGTATGCACAGTTTATCTGTATTATCAGCTGTTACGCCTCTTGCATCTGTTTCACTGTAATGCATTTTCTATAAAACTGCTTATCTGTCAATAATATATGCCCCTTCCTTCCTGAACTTTCGTGGTGATGGAATAGAAGGCCCACAATTCGAATTGTATTCCTTTGTATAGGAATAAAGCCTTTTAAAACCTCTAATACCACGGATTCTGCCTCTTATTTTTACTGAGTTATTCTCACTAAGACTTTACCGCATAAAAAATAGTACCGGTAACGAAATATTTACCACAAAGGAAAAAAAGTACAGACTACAAATACCAGGATGCCGCATTTGTGATACTCACCTGTTATCCATTGAAAGACAGAATAAATTGCATGCTGGTCGAAGTGCTCCTTTCATTTACCTGCGCCATGACATGGAATGCCTGTGAACAAGGAGCATAACAAAGCTCCGAAACGCGTAAGGCTTTTTATTTTTACTCCAAAGTGAAGTGAATCCTGTTGCCATTACGAGGATCCTTTTCAGTGTGCCTCTTCCAACCGAGGTTCCATTGTTTTGCATATATATATATATATCTTCAACGTGCATAGATATTGAGGTAATAGTAATAATAAATCTTAACCTACCTATACACTTACAGAATATTTTCAAATGAATGGAAGGGGTTTAGGGAGGAGTAAGGAGGGGTTACGCAGGGTTAGAGGGGATTGGGGCGGGGCATGCACCTACCCACAATAGAGTAAGCACTTTGCTAATCACAAACTGCACTTCTATAGTTTTTACAGCTAAAAAAGAATCGGAAACCATCCAAGTCCAGCACAACACATGGACAACCATTGGTACTGCAACACCCTCCCATATGAAAAAATGGACGCAGGGAATTAAAATAAACAAGCATAGGAACTAATGTTAAAAGAAAGTAACTTATTTTAACTTTTTTTTCTAATCTAAACAAATTTCATTTAATGTTAAGTTATATATAAATAACAATTTTAAATATTAGTTTATTATAAAAAATGTGAGTTCTTTAAACTTCAATAAAAAATAATTACATTAGTTTAAATTAATTCTATATATACATTACATTTTTTTAAAATGTTTTAATACATAATATAAAATCTATATTGTAGGTAGGATTTTGTTTTATTTAAATCTTTCTAACAATTAAATATTTAAATGTAATTATTAAGTTAACAATGCTGTAAGACTTTTTTGTTCTACATTAAAATACATATTTTAAATTATTTACATACTTTTTTATCTTCAAAATATTTTAATTTAAAAAAAAAAAAAAAAATGTTACCCTTTATTAAACGTATAAAGTTTTCTCTATACTGTACACTATGGAGATGTCCGCCTGTATGTGAAAAGTAACAAGTAGGAACTTTACACTTGTTTATTATGCTCCACGCCCTGAATTTAAAGGGTGGGGACACGCAAGTCTACAGTTTTGTATAAATGTACTACTTTTGTCTATTCATCATTTAGGCTTGTACAGTTCCTAAAGAATATAAGAGTGAACTTATATGGGTAGAGTTTTTCATATGTAGAGTCCCTTGGTGTTGAAGAACTGGAAGATTAAAACAAACTTTGTCCATGGAACTGCTTTAGCAGGAGGCGGGGCTTTTAGAAGGCCTCAAAAGAATCTCATTTTGAAATGGGGTAAGTTTCTTTCTTGATGACATTTGAGGGACATTTGTGGAATTTTATGAGGCTGAATAAATGTGTTTACAGGTATGCCAATCAGTATGTGCTTTAAAGATGCTCAGTAAGATATGTTATAGTTTCTATGTATGTCTTCATGGCACATTTAATCAAACCGTAAATTTCTATGAAAATTTATGAAATTACAGTTTTAAGCTGAATTGCGTTATTGGATGTGCCTGTAACTGTATCTGGAAACTAATAAATGATTAGAATGAAAAGAATTGAACACAGTTGAATAATTTAAAATGTGAGCTGTAGTGAACTACTCGATTATAAAAGTCATCATGGGTGCTATATTTCTGGATTCTATCTCTAAACATTGGTAAATAAAAATATGTACCCATCTTGCCTGTAGACCAGTTAACAACCTGTGTCAAAGGAAACTAAAGATTTTACCTGTGGCTGAAGAGGAGCGAATCCAGAATAGGTGTCCTTGTCGACAACAGACGCCACAACAACCACCTAAAAAACAGAAAAAATTGTTTAGTATTATTTGTGTTTTCTCTCAATTTTCCACTCATAACACTGCCCTTGGCTTCAGACTGCAGAATGTCCACTCTGTTGGATTATACATCGATGAAACTTATGGTAGGGTGAGTTGGACACAAACCTCAGTTGGCCACTGTGTAGTGCTTCAAAATGACTCTTCTCAAATTAGCCCAAACTTAAAACAACCCATTTTAATGTTTCAAATGGACTTAAGTGAGACGAACTTGCCTTCAATGCACTCATACTCAAAATTACTCATTTAGTAACTGTGATGTGCATCAGAGAAAGAAAGAAGGGGAAATGCATACAAACGGTAATAATGTGTGTGTGTGGCACATTCATTGCTTACTTTTAAAGTGACTAATTTAATAACTTCTGGGCCGTGGTAGTGGAAAATTGAAGGAGGGATTGTGGGAGAAAACCAAAGGGGATGATGGACGGAGTGTTGAACATTGCAAGCACTCACCCCCAGTCAACTGATCCGGGTTTAATCCATCATCATTCTTTAGCTCACACCACCACCCCAGTTCAGACATGGCCATATGCAAATCAGTCTGAGCCTGTGCCTCATGGGAACAGTCCAGCCTGAACTGCCAAGCCATGTCTTCCCTGGACCAGAAACAAGCATCCTGGGACCGGTTTCGGGTTCATAACCCTCATCAGCCAGGCTATCTTGAATCCAGTGGCAAAGTGAGCAAGAGACCCACGTCTGGGCATACCCTGCCAATTTAGGGCGAACAAAGCAAAACCAAAGGGGAGGAACCACCAGTGTATAGATAGAAAACTTTCATCTTTTATTCCTGAGTCTATATAAAAACACATTGTTGCTCAGTTGTCAATAATTTAGCAAAAAAATCCTTTCACTTAAAAATGGTTCCTTCCCCTCCAAATATGCTACTGTGATGTGCGTTCTATGAATTTTGTAATAATAATTATGTAATTGAGTAATAACAAATGACAAAAACCAACATTTCTGTTGGATATGTGTGCAAGAGACCTTTTGCAATAGGCTATTTTGATGTGTGTCATTTTAAGTTGAGCTGGTTCTTTTCTCCTGTTCTCTTGCAAATTTTAATTAAGAATTAATTAAAAATTTCTCTAAGTACCAGTGTGCAGTAGAAAGTAAAAAATATTGGACATCTTTTTTTTCCCTGACCACTAGAAGGAGAACATTGCATGGACTATAAAAAAGTAGGTAAAGTAAGACGTAGGAGCCTGATTTAGGGGGAAACTGTAATGGGAATTCAAATAGAAATCAACAAAATTCCATTCCCAGTGTCCCGCTGCACCACCACTGCATCTAAAGGATGGCAGAGGAAGGATGCCTCTGCCATCTCAGCTGTTGACGCTGAATGAAACATTCTAAATGCATTTCGAAATGGTGACCGCAGCCCAGTCAACAGTGACCTGTCCGTCACCAGGGTTGGAGTTGTTTACTACATGAAACACCACGAGAGTGGCCTTTCATCAAGAAGTATGTCCTGTCTCATACCACAATAGAAAACAACACCAAGTGTGTTGAAGGCATGACCTGCGGGTTATGTCTATTTGTCCAACTTTGTGGGTATATTCCAAAACAATCTATGCTATGAGGAATCCCACCCTCTGCCAAAGGCATGTTGAAGGTTTCACCCTGGATTTACCTCACGTAGTGTAGACAGTCACTTTAGGAGAGATGGGACTCACGAGTTACATCAGTGGTTCACACCACATGGACTACCTGTCCATGTACAACAAAATCCTCTACCCTGAAACACTGACTTGTAGCTCAGCAATCATGGGAATTTTTCTAAAATGATGCACATGCTTTTCCTAAGTTGTCCTGGCAGGTGTAGACTGATACATGAAGGGGATTAAGGAGGAAACTGATATTATGACTATGTTGATTAAGGGAAGTACAACTGTTGGTTGCGTGTTTTCAGATGTTGTGTGGACGCAAGAGTGAAATTGTGAGTGGAAGTGTTCTGGAATGATGGTTAAAGGACAAGGTGAGTTGGTGCCTATAAAAGAAGTAATAACTTTATTGGGTTTTGTGGGGTATGTGTCATTGTAACTAAACAAAGTCAGGCACCAATGCACATACAACTATTCATTACAATGATCATGAAGATGAACTAATAATATTAATCTTGTCCTCATTGCCACTGTTACAACACACAGGCTGTCCACAAGATAACTGCACCACAAAGTGGTAGCGTTTACTGAAATCAAGCAGGTAAGCAAGCATGTGTTACTTGGGAATACTTGACTCTCTTTTACTTCATCTGATCATCCTTCGAAAAACACAGCTTTTCATAGCCTCAGAGCCTGAAACAGTTATGTTGCAGAAAGCGTCCAGGACATTTAAAATGGGAAACAACCTTTATGCCTTTACAACGCGGTCGTTGTTACAACGCAATGCAATTACTACGCAAGTCAGTACATCAACTTGCAGTAGATGGCGCTCTAACATAAGGAATAGTATAATTTACTATTCCAACACCTTCCCAACTGTTGCATAGGCTGGAGTTGGAATAGAAAATGATACATTCCTAATGTTACAGCACCATCAACTGCAAGTCGATGTAATGACTTGTGTAGTAATGTCCTTTGTAACAACGTGGTCGCTGTAACGTAACGCGATGTATTTGCATGCGTTGCAGCATGCTATATTCATTTAAAATGAGGCTTGGAATTAATCCCAAATTTCAGAGACTTAAATGAGCACATCAGTGAGGGTAGACCAGGAGTCTCCAACCTTCAATGTAATAGGAGCTACTTATGTGAAATGCTAATCATCCCGAACTACTAATATTAGTAGTGTTGTAGTAGTGACCACATAAAACAAGATCACACTAGTGACAATAATATGCAAGATTACTAGCAGTGGCCACTTCAGTTCATCAGTCATGGCTGCCAGTAGTAATGTAAAAAGGCATTTTATCAATGTGAAATCGCTCTATGTAGATAATACATTACAGTCATAGCTGCAATGCCCTTGGCACTAAGGTAATAGAATGAGTAATAAGTCATCCAAAAACCACATGTTTTATCACTCGTATATCAACTTTAAATATACTTTGGAAATGCAACAGTTTTTCTCCAAACATCAGTTTGTGGGTTAAGTTTTGCTATACATACATCAATTCAACTAAGAAAAAGCTTCTAATATAGTAGGCTGGTCTGCACAAAGAGAGCTACTTTTAGGTAACTGAGGAGCTACTGAGTAGCTCACGAGATACTCATTGGAGAAGTCTGGGGTAGGCACTCAGGTCAACACCTGCAGAAAGCCAACTGTCCCCTACTCTGGAACACAACTGGGTCTAACCTGTTTACTGGAGGATCATGCATATCTTTTCAGACACAAGATGCCCAAAGATTCTGCAAAGATGCAACAGAGTGGAGACTGACTTAAGGCTTTGGGCACTCTGGAAGCCATGGGTGTGTGCCTTTACCTGAAGAAATCTATTTGGCCTAGCCAAACATGTTCATTGGGAATTCTTACCCAGTGACCGCATGTCTGCTTCTTCTGACCTAAATATGAAAGATGGGGAAGGGGGGCGTGGCTAACTGCCGAACATGGCAGCCACACTTTGACAGAGCTCCTGTGCAGGACCCGCTAAAACCTGCAAAATTCTATGAAATCTGGGGGCAATTTCTAATAAGCGCTCCCCCTTTCTGCAATGGTCTGTTGGTGGCACCACTTGATCCCGGTGGGAATCCTGGGGACCCTGGTTTAACTGGGGGAGCCTCGAGTGGACTTCCCGATGAGCCGCATTGCTCGGTGGGTGAAAGGGCATGGCTTTCCCTTGCTGATCCGATGGCCACCCTGCACCGCCTGTCTCGGTGGTGCAACCTGTGACGATCGTGAAGAGACCTATCTGAGTCCTGAACTGCCCTTCTTGCCGCAGGAGAGTCGAGGTGCAGACGGCGGTGTACATTGGTCTGGGCCCGCACACAACCTGGGCCTGTGTCCTGCATACACCGTGGCTGTGGTGGTGAATGGGTGGCCCTCCTGATGCGACGCTGGTGGCCGGAGCACTGGAGCTGCCTGAGGCCTGACTGGAGGTGTCCTCTGGTCTTGCGGACTCCTCCAGGTCATATTGATTGATGTCAGACTTCCCCCCCCCCCCTCCCCTGCTGCGCGTCAGGGCATTAGTGGAGGCCTAACTGCGCCATCATTGGAGTCGAGCTGAGGACGGCGGCAAACATCGACCGGGCCTGCACGCAAACTGAGCCTGCGCCCTGCAGGCCCCATGGATGTGGAGGTGAGCAGGGGACTGGCATGATCCTGGCGACCGGAGCACTGGCGCTGCCTGAGGCCTGAGTGGAGGCACCCTCTGGTCTTGCGGACCCCCTCAGGTCCTTTTGACTGCCGCCGGGAATGCCCCCCTCCGCGGGTGCACATCGTAGCATAGGTGGAGGCCTACCTGTGCCATAATTACTACGGGGTGAGTCCTGCCTTCCTGCTCCCTGGCTGTGTCATTGATCGCTTTTGCGAGTGACTGGTGCGCTCCTCCCGACATTGCCGGGTGTTCCATGTGTTGCCGGTGGTTCCCCTTTCGATTATCGAGTGCATGGGATTGGATTAGGGGCTCGAGTGGTGCCGGGCTACTTTGGGCCATTCCTAGGGCATTTACACACAGGCTACAATTGAGATGAGGAGAGCGACTACTTGTGTAACTCGGCTGGGCATCTCATGAGTGACTGTCTCATTCTCCTTTGGGCCATATCAATACAGTGCGCAAATGGTGATCTATACTTCATTATATGAGGCCACCACTATTCATGCCACAGTGATTGTGCCATTTGTCCTCGGTCACCACTATGGTTCCGTCCCATGAACTGAAGCGGGGCTGTTACATTGGGCATGGTGCCGGTCCGACCCTTTTGTCCCAATGTACCACGGACGGAGGTTGGCTGTCATGGGCCGCTTAATAATTGGGTCACTGAACTGAGTCGCCGGACTGCGCAGGAGTTGGCCAGTAGGCACACTTGCTCCTAATGTGAACTGCCTCATACAAGCACAGGACTACGCTGGTTTCTATTCCTGGCACAGGCAGAAGGACAGACATTACACCCTGTGGCCATACCCCTGGAAGATCTCCCAATCATAAAAACTTCACCACACGCCCTGGAATGGGGCGCACAAAAGGAAAACAGTCCGTGATACCATCAGCGGACGTAACAGCCCAGGAGGACTCTGACTTGGCCTGTCAATCATCCTCTATAAGCTGTGTCCCATCGACGAACTTAACACCTGCTCCTGATAAACTGGATCAAATACTACAGGAAATAAGAGACTCACGCCAATCCATTTAGCATCAACTTGGTACTCTTACCACTGGCTTCACCCTCCTATGTGCGGATCATAATAAATTGTCTGATACGGTCAAAAGCTATACATAAACGCTGCTAGAAATAGTACCACAACATAAGGAACATGCTGAACACTTATTGCAAATGCGAACACAACTGGCTACCCTTCTTGACAGAGCCAAAGATGCTGAAGGTAGAGCCAGGCGTAATAACGTCTGAATCATAGGAATGCCGGAACGTTCGGAGGCCCCAAACGTGACCCAATTTGTGGAACGATGGTTGAAAGAGCACATAGCCCAAGAAGGCTTATCTACCTTTTTCTGTGTGGAAATTGCGCACCGGATCCCCACGGGCAGATCCGCAGCAGGAATGCCACCTAGACCACTAATAGCCCGTATCCTGAATTTCAGGGACCATGATTTTTTGCTTTAAAAGGCTAGAGAAAATGCTCCAATACAATATGAGAACACTCAAATCTCCCTCTACCCAGACTATACTGTTCAAGTGCAGCGCCAAAGAGCATCCTACCAGCCACTTAAACGGAAACTTCCGGCACTTAATTTGAAATATGCCCTCTTGTTTCCAGCGAGAGTAAAAATGTGATACAACCAGAAATCTCACTTTTTTTAATATCCCGAGGTGGCAAATGACTGGCTAGAGTTCACCCTTTCACCTCAGATATTGGACAATATTGATCAACAGTTACGATGTGCCCGACACGGACGAATAAACCTGGATCCTGCTGCAACAGATCAACACGAAAACCTCCCACAAAGAAACAATCACCGGAACAGGCACTACTAGAACAGGAGTCTGCATTGGCGGCGGTCGCTTCCATACGTGACCCTGCCCAGATAACGTCACCGGAACATTAAGATGATAACTTGATGCACACTGACTATGAAAGTAATGATGTTCTATTCCCCTCAATTACCCCACAGATAGTAAAAGATTTATTTGGTTAGAAGACAATGGAACGGAACACAAAGGTCTGCTACCAGTAACGACCTAACCCCGAATACCAGAGGGAAGTAGGATGTTATCAATGTGCAAATATTTTGTGTTTTTCTCCCGAGATTTACGCTAATACTTTCAGGTTAGAGTCCCGTCACAAGCGCAACTCTGTCTGATAATGTAACGTCATGTGCTGTATAGGACCCACCCCCCTGCAGTTCTTGCATTGAGTAACCGTTTGGACTTAGTATGTTATGCAAAATGTTTGGACCAACCTAGTTTATTCATTGGCCTAAGTATTGGGTTTTGTAGTACGGTGAGGGTTCTTGGGTTCCTGGCTCACCCTGCTTCATACTGTGTAAATTATTCCTCGTGCCTCCCTAGGATATTTTCTTGTACCTATATGACTGCCTAATGGCTATGTTGGGAAAATATAAAATAATGACATGTAATGTACGAGGGATGGGGTCAATCCACAAGCGTCACAGAATTTGCGCTCAACTAAATAGACAAAGTGCAAATAGCCCTTCTTCAAGATACCCATCAAACCAATTCCGAAGTGACCAAAATGCGTAACAAATGGAAAGGCCAACTATTTAATACATCCTATTATGCCTTTGCAAGAGGAACACTCATTTGGATCAGGCATGGGGTACCATTTGTTCTTGTGGAACAGCGTATAGACACAGTAAGGCGTTATGTACTACTACAGGGCATATTAGATGGTATTCCGATGTTATTGGCAGCGTATATGCCCCAAACTATGAACAAAATGCCTATCTCACCAACCTGAACGCAGTCTTATCAGACTGGGTTGTGTATCTTCGGGTCCTTGGAGGGGATGGTAACTCTATTCTAGATGTCCAATTGGATCGCTCTCACCCCCCAGTTTGGGGAGCTGCACCCATTAAACAAGCAGAGTTTCTACAGGCTTGGGGCTGCAGGATGGACACTACAGGATGTGTGGCCCCTACAGAATCCTACTAGTCGGGAGTATTCATACTATTCCCCTCCACACCAATTACACACCAGATTGGACAAGATATTCTGCTCCACAACTCTGATATCCCAGATTTCAGAGTCTACGTATCTTGGGAAAACACTTTCCGACCACAATCTGTTTGAAATAATTCTTGATTGGGGGCGGGTACCCACCCCGGTCCCAACTTGGAGGCTGTGGCCACAAACTCTAGAAGACAGTCTTTTGGGATGAATTAGGCACTGCCATTATTAATTATTTCACGGAAAATTATAATTCCGCATCATCTCGACTGGTTGAATGGGATGCCTTTAAGTCAGTGATCAGGGGCACAGCAATAGGGGCAACTGTAGGGGCCCAGCAGGAAACGTATAAGAACCTTATTTTAGTGAAGGACACCCTTAATGCTTTGGAAAGAGATGCTATTACTGACCCGGCTAAACAAACACAATGACAAGAAGCCAGGATTAACACGCCAAACTTTTTGAGCAACTTCGCCTGATAGATTATAGTGTATACACACAGCACAGTCATAAGGAGGCAGATAAATCAGGCACCCTTTTAGCAACCCTCATACGAAACACCCCCTCCCCCCCCACCCCCCCATCCCGATACCAGAAATTACTCTCCCAGACGGTACTGTTGTGCTTATTCAAGCAGAGATCAATCTTGCATTCTGTGCCTACTACGAAACACTGTATAGCACCCAAACTGCTACATCACAGGAACACATAGCAGCCTTTTTGAGCACCCTCACATAGCCTAAACTGACAACTGATGCTCAAGCAGATTTAGAATCTCCTATAACTAGAACTGAATTAAGAGGTCATCATGGACAACCCATATAATAAGACTCTGGGACTGGATGGACTACCATCTGAGTTTTACTCAGCCTATGCTGATAAGCTGGTTCCATGTTAAGAAAAATTATATAAGACGGCTTACGAGGCGAGCACTCTTCCACTAACTACTATGCAAGCACTAGTCACTTCTCTTCCCAAGCCAGATAGGGACCCCCGTGACATCGGGTTATCGCCCACTCTCATTATTACCCACCGAGTATAAAATACTCAGCAAATTATTAAATACACGCCTCCTTCCCTATCTCCCAAAACGAATTCACATTGACCAATGTGGATTTGTGCCTGGCCGCAACACCTCTCTAAATATTAGACACCTACATTATATAATGGAAGATGCATCGGACCTTTCCTGTGAAACTGGGTGTATTTCCCTTGACCTGCAGCAAGCGTTCGATACACTTAATTGGAAATATATGCTAGCAGCTATGGAAATATATGGCATTCCACAAGGCTATCTACGATAGGTCGAATTATTATATACCGCCCCCACGGCATGGGCTAGGACTGGCTCTCATATATCCCATCCTTACTCAGTAGCAAGGGGAACTAGGCAGGGATGCCCCCTATCGCCACTGTTATTTGTCTTGGCTGCGGAATCCCTACTCATTAAACTCCGCAGAGAGGCCACAGACCTAGGGATTCTACTAGGAAAATCAGTACACATAGTGTCCGCCTATGCCGACGACCTTATACTTTTACTAACCACAGATATTGAACCTACTCCATATATATTCAAACAATTTGAACTGGTGTCAGGGTTAGCCATCAACGCTTATAAATCACATGCTTTTTTCATGCGGCATAAAGAAAACCCAGACCCTATTAAATTTGGCGATTTTACTCTATCGATTGCCCCTCAAACTTTTAAGTATTTGGGCATACAAATTTATAGAGCTTCACAAGATCTAATAGATGGTAATCTGATGAAAATGATTAGATCTTTACGGACGCAGGTCTCTTTTTGGACCTCATTACCATTGTCAGTGATGGGCAGAGTGGCCATCTCCAAAATGGTGATGCTCCCCAGACTTTTATATTTTTTCACTAATTTAACGATCATTATTCCAGCCAAAACTTTTCGTATCCTTGATAGACTCCTGTCAGAACGTATTTGGGGTAGGGGACGTAGGAAGGTGAGTTTGGCTAAACTACAATTGAGATCTGAAGAGGGAGGTCTGGTCGCCCCGGACTTTTGGGCGTGCTGTATGGCCAGTCAACTACAATGGCTATCGTACTGGCTAGCAGAGCGACATATACATGAGATTGGCTATACCCCACAGCTTCTTAATCAGGGTACTCTTCATACCTTATTTTTGCCAAACGCGGAGATACCGCCCACTGTTCCCCCCCCTCTGCTTAAAACAGCTCTATTATACTGGAGGCAGACAATACAATACACTAAAAGAGTTTCCCCATATTCTCCCAATATCCCCTTGCTTGGAATACCCACCGCGACTGGGCTGATTTCTACACGTGCTGTGTCCCAATGGACGCAGGAAGGGGTGACGACAATTGGAACATTGTTTATAGATGGAACGCTGCTAGACCATGATAATTTCACTCGCACCCAAGGGGTCCCTCAGACACTGTTTATACTCCATGCTACCATATTCCATTATATTAAACGCCACTGGTCCCCCGAAGGGATGGAACCTCCTACCCATGAGCTTGTCCATGTGGTGCATTTAATGGGTGAGGGACGTCACCTTGCCCGTTGGTTATACAGGGGCATCAGGGCACACTCCGGAACACCACTCACTTTACTCCGGACAAAGTGGACCGAGGATTTGGGCAGGGATTTAACGGATAAAGAGTGGGCTTCCATACTAAAATTCCCTAAAAAGGTGTCTAGAAACGCTAAATTTAAATATATGCAGTACATGATTCTGCATAGGGCATATCTCACACCGCACCGCCTTAATAGTATGTACCCGAATGCACACATCCCTTGCCCTAGGTGTCAGGAGGACGATGCTGACCTACTCCATATGTTATGAGACTGCCCGCGATTACGAGGATTCTGGCACGCGATAAGATACAGGGTGCAAGAACTTACTGACACTGATGTCTAGGCGACAGCAGAAAGTTGCCTATTGGGACTGCACCTGTGTCCGAAAGGGCAGAAAGTCCATTACAGATTTGCGGACATGGCTATACTAATAGCGAAATGAGCCATTACTATGAGATGGACATCTGCCTCTCCCCCTACATCACTTACATGGCATGCAGAAATGACTCATTGGGGCAATGCAGAGTGTGTGATTATTAGACGAGAAGAATTTTGTGGTTTACATAAAATACCCATCTCTATGGAATAGGATCAGATGCTGGAATCATTGAACGCTATAGACCCACTGGCCACTCTAACATCTCAGGGTGCAACCACATCTACCCCATCCATACTACTTTACAAGACCGAACCCGTATAATACCATATATCCCAAATTGTCTTAATACCTAGGAGCCTACAAATGTATGTTATCAGTAAAACTCTATAGCTTTCAAACAAAAGAACACAATCTTCTGTTGAGGTCACAATTATATTGGGAGCCAGAGAACCGGGGGGAGGGGGGTATTTTTAGTTTAAGGTATAGTAGTTTATAGTTAACTGAGTAGATACATGTTTTCGACTGTGTGGCTGATTATGTACAGCTGTATTTTTAATCATCATACTTGATACACCGCTGTAACGCAAAATGCTATTATGTTTGGCTAAATTACTGTACCACAGGAGCACCTGCACAGAACTATGTGTTATTGATCAACTGTAGATTTCATATGTCTTACAAATTGTAAAAACTCAATAAAATTGTGTTTAAAAAAATATATATATATGAAAGATGGGGAAGGACTATCACCTAAAGCACAAATAATCATTAATGCATCTAAAAAGGACAAAAACACCTGCCCACTCAATATATTTCTAGAGGGTTCTTTATATGCCACAGGAAATTAACAACTGCCAGGGAACCCTAATTCTTGAAGAAAGGTGTGACCACCTCACAGTGAAGTCCCCCACTCATGTAGGTAGACAGCCACCTTCTTGAAGAGAGGGGTAACCATCGCCCAATGAAGTCTCCACTCATGTGGGCAGTGAGTCACACTGCTCAGGACGTCTGACTTAGCATTGTTGATGCCTTCTTGTTGGGTGGCTGAAAGGGTGAAACTCATTGAAAAGACAGAGTTCTAGGACAGCACCACCAATTTGTATCAATGAGGAAGACGTGTCTGCTGCTGCTTGTTGAGATAATACATGGCATTTGCAGTGTTGGTGTTTCACCTGGAAAAGGACAAGACAACCTTCAGAAGTGCCACGAATAGTACCTTCATTCCATGATTTTGATATGAGATGTCCAATACTAAAGAGACCATAGATCATCAAATTTCAGACAGCCAAGAATATTTTGTTGTGATGAAAATCTGATCATCATGTTGCACTATTTAAATTCATGACAACCCACTCAGCCTTCTAGTGTGATGAACGTGCAAACTGCCAGATGGTCTTTCACCACAAAGGTCGGTGCCAGCCAATACTAAGGGCGGTCCTCTGCCAGTGGAGCTGATGCCAGGGCCTCTGCTAACGCGGTGGGCGGAAAGCCATCCTGTCAGCAATTAATGGCTTGCTTGCACCCACCAGATTTCGTGGTGGATATTGGCCGATGAGAGCACACATACCCAGTCAGGATGCCAGGAAGTGCTGTAGGCAGTGTGCCTTGTCTCAGTCTAATGGATGACTGACTGTATGGGTGTCTGATGGGCCAAGCCTCTGTATGGGTTTTTCAGTGTGCCTGAAGTAAGACACTTAAGTAAATTATATCAGTTTAAAGTTAGTACAAGTGCTTCATGTCAGTGTTTAGAATACTGATAGTAAGGAGGCTACATAAGCTGCCATCTAGTCCAGTTGCCTTCAGTGGGGTTGCAGGGTTTAGAGTGACCCTTTCGGATTGTCTAAGATTGGGATAGGTACTAGCAGAAAAATTCAACAGGACCCTTGAAAACCATATATCTTAAAAGATCAGCCCAAGGCCTTCCCAAAGACACTGGTGGGAAGATTCTTCAGAATACTCCCTTGACCATGACTGTCTCTGCAGCAATGAGTGGGGTATGAGAGTGATGAAACAAGAGCTGTCAGGGTTCCTGTAATTAGTAAGTGGGTAATGCTGCTCAGGTAACCACCATGGCTAATAATCTATGGGTGATGGGGCTTAGACCAGACGTCTGATCTACCACTATGAAAGGGGCCCCATATCCATAACATGGAGTAGTCTCACATTGGGGTGTGCTGTCTAAACAAAATATGGCCAGTCCAACATAGCAACTCTGGCCAGATCTTTGTTCTCAAGTGAGAGGTAAATTGAGAACCTTGATGAGGTTACGTGTTGTAGGAAAGAGTCAATGCTTATGTGGGAGCTGACATCTTGGTAATATAGTACCTCACATAAGAAATGAGTGTGGGCTGTTAGAGGCAGGTGAATATGTTAGGACGAGAACAAGTCCCCTGAGTGTTTGATGTAATTTGTTGTTGCCTTACTACCAAATGGCCTTGGCATTTGTGGATCGCTGGATTATTTTATCACAATATATCTCTGTAGCAAGAGAGATGGCCTCTTCAGAGCACATCTATATTGGGATGGTGATTGGATTATTGATCACACTGCAGTTGGTGTGAATGTCTTTATTTTGGAAGTAATGTTGGCTCCCAGCTCATGCTATTCAGTGGAGGCACTAGTTTCATGATCAATTATGATTTTGGAGGCTGGAACCAGTTCTGGAACTCCAGTGTCTGCCTGCCTACATCTCTACTCCCTTGACTAAGGGGAGGCTGAGGTGAAGATGCCCTCACCTGATAGTCATCCAGTTAACAATGAATGAAACTCCCCACAACGAACGGGTATCTCCTTAAGTGATAAGATCAATAGGTCACATTTAGAAGATAATTAGAAAATACTAGGTATAACACCAGAATGGATGGTTTTGAGTCCATGACAAGTTCAGTAGTTGACCTTGCAGGGTATAAAAAACAATGAAGTCACAAACTAACTCATAAGAACAGAGAAACCCACAAACATTCTTCAAGTACTCACACCTATACCCCTTAAGGGCTACACAGAATACCCAGAGGCATAGCCTAGTCAGTGAGATTCGGGGGGTGTGACTCTCAAATGTCCTAAATAAAAAAGCAGTGAGCTGCAAAGTGGAGAGGTGAGATGCCCAAGGTTCAGAATGCCAGGATTAGTACTGATTTGCATTAGATGGACCTCTGTTCAAAGTGGCACAATGGGTGAAAAACAACGGGTTGGAATGCTACCCTGATTGATTGCCACTGGTTCGACTATTTGCAAGCATTCATCTCATCACCTTTTGGGTGTTTGATTGCCAGTATTACACCTGGAAATCTGATAATAGCACTGCTTTCCAGACCTACTACAGCCAATGTCTGTGAATTCTAAAACTTAGTACATTTGCACCCATTCAAGGAGTACTCCTTTGGGTGCAGATATTTTATTTTTTGGGTAAACTGGTCACTTTCTGGGCCTGATTCACAAAGGTAAGTTACACTTTAGAGTAATTTACATTTTTGAGTAAGTTTACTACTTTTTAGGTACTCACACAATTTGAGTGTAAATTTCCTCCAAAAAGTGTAGTCAACATGTCTCCACCAAATTGAAGGGCCTCAGAACTAGTCACAAAGTGCATTTTGTAGTACGTCTTGTAGTACTACAATTGTACTACAAACATACTATAAAATGCTATTCACAAACGGCAGTTCAAAAGTACTACTCCCAAAAACACAGTTCCACTTTTGGAGTAAACTGACGCTCAGAGTAGCCAAAAGGTAGTAAACTTACTAAAAAGTGTAAGCTATACAAAAGTGTATGTTACATTTGTGAATCAGGCTGTATATTTAAGTTTCCACTTCAAAAAATGAACAATTTAAAAGCTCCCCGTTAAATGAGAACTACGAAAGAAACTGCACTCCTCTTCATCTCGGCTATGAGAACTCTTGATGGTAGAGTTGTCAAATCAGTGCATATAGGCAGAACTCCATGTTTCAAGTCCTCTCCTTTTACAAATCATTTTATCAAATGACTGACAGTTCCATGTATAAAGCCCGAGTTGCACATAAAGGTGAGCTCATCAGCAAAGTAACAGGTGAGCCGAGTCAGAACAGAGGCAAGGGTCTGACTTGGGTCTGTGCACAAGCTCAGCAATGAAAACGTTTGGCATCTTGCAACAAACATAATGTACAAATATGATAGTCTGTTCAAAGTTTAACTTTAAGATGCGAACACAATTCACCTTAGAACATCAGATTATATCACTGCATGGACAGACATTTGATAAAATTAAACATGAACTTAAATATAAATGGCTTGCGGCCAACGACAATGCCATTAGTAAACTAAGAGGCAAGTCACTAGTCATGTAAACCCTAAAAGTGACCTGGATACTTATTGTAGCTAGAGTAACATTCTAACCTATTAAATCAATCATAAGAGGTACTTGTACAGCGCACATTGTAAACTCAAGTATTTAAAAGTGCTCTCATACGAGAGGAAAAATTAAAAGGGGGCTCTGTGAAAAAAAAAATGTTTGTCTAGGATCACACAGTTTTTACAAGTAGAAAATGCCGGTATTGATCCCAGGTTATCTGGTTTCACATTTTGAAATACAACCACCAGATGTATATGGCTCTCTCTAATGTTTAACATCAGAGGTCAATGATTTGTCCTTAAGTCTTGGCAAACAACGAGAAAAACACGAAACCGTCTTAACTAACTTGACTCAGGGCATCCTGACCCCACTGCCAGGCCCAGAATGCATTTAGTTGGGGGGGTCTTCACACCCCAAACACCCCCCTGAAGATACCACAGACCTTCCTCATCAGGCTAAGGACCAGCAGGAGAATACAGTAAATAATAGAAAGCAAGGCCACCATAAAGGGCACCAATATTATCATGTAAAACATAGGGAATAAACACACTGTTCACTCCATAACTCCTACCACACTCCTCATAAGACGAACATCAACAATATCACACAAACTACTAGCATCCTTCAACCAGTGCTTAATTTGTAAAACTATAAGTGCCAGGTCCATCGTCATGAGTACACTGCAGCTTGCACCACATGTTGGCATGCCAGCACTGCCAATGACAATATCAACACAACTGCTAACCATTACACTCCTACAAGTGTGTCAGTTATGACTATCCCAGGCACCCAATACTGCAAGAATGGCTTATGCAGCAGGCGTTAGTACCTTTTAATGTATATTGAATTAATAAGTTACTGTTGTGCTCATTTCTAAATTAGATAGACAGTGCCACCATGGGGTATAATGTCATAAGTGTCGGCGTTGACAATTAAGTGCTGATGCCAAGCTCTGCAACCACCGGCTCAAATTATGCACTGTCTCCAACCTGTTCTTCTCTGTACCTCCTTCAAGTAACTCCATCTACACAATGTAGTTGCCTTGTATTCATCCCGTCCCAGAGGAAACTGGTGTCTATAATTTAAATTGCACCTGATCATTAGTCTCAATACCTTCAATACATTGAGTATCTGGTGAACCCTCTGGTATAAAGGCACCTTGTATCCCTGGTCATCTGCACAGTATGGGTATGCTACCCCTGTATCAGGGCTTTTTGTAAATATTCACACAATGGAAAAAAAAGAGCTCAGCTGTAGCATTGAAAGAAAACTCAAAAAGAACCTTCCCATTAAATCATTGGAAGCTGAAGTTAAAAGTAAGTCCAGAGGCACAAGCCCCAACCAAGTAAGCATCCTCTTGACTGCTCACTGGGATAAAGAAAGAAGCAAGGGATAATAAACTCAATGTAAACACAAATGTGCTGGAAATAAATCACTTAGTCATTTGCAGCAATTACTATTGTATGCAACACACTACCCTGTAGAATGAATAAGTGCATTTTTCAAAATAAACCTTTCAAAATGCCTAGTTGAAGAATTCCTTACTAGGTATATTCACCATCATCAGAATTATGTGACCAAACTTTCTACCAGAGGCCAACTAGTTTCTTTAAATGGCCTAACTTCTCATCTACTTACTTTAGTCCTTGTACACTGTACCCTTTAGGAAAACCTCACTTACCTGTAAGTACCTACGGGCAACTGATACTATTTTGTCCTTGCACTTCACAATCAGGAAATCCACTGACCAAAGTCTGAGATGCCATTCTGTTCTATGCCCTTGCAGGGGCAGCCATGGTTCCAAATAGCTCACTCAATGGCAAAGCTCACATATCTCCTTAGCCAAATACAGCAGATCCCTTTGCAAGAGTGTGGTGAAGATCTGAACATTTATAGGGAGCATTACAGGGACCAGATTGTTTTTAACCACTGACACGTCACTCACTTAATTCCAAGGGAAAAGAGAGAATTACTGAAAGTGGTGTGGAAAAGAACAATAACTAGGAATAGAGCAAAAAAGTTGTATTGATGGAATGAGGGGATGAGGAGATGGTGAGTTAGAAGAGTAGCAGATTGACAGAAAAGCTCTTATAAAGGGAACTAGGAGAAAGTGAAAAATATTCCGCAAACTCATTTGATTCCCAGCTCTTACACTGCTACTTAGGCTGAAAAAAATGTCAACTTAAAAATATTTTGCAAATGAATCATGGTGTTTTGAATCAAGTTTGGAAAAGGAAGTCAGGAGTATGCAGGGTAAACTTTTTTACACAAAGGTGGTTTGAATCCTCGAGTCTCCCAAATGAAAAAGGTTTATGTATTGGTGTGGTTGTTATAAGATACTGGACATATAGAGCAGGGGACCTGGACCTGGGCTAACTGGCTGGTGGGGCGCCAGGCACAAATAAGAGAGTGGCCAAAACCAGAGGAATGGAGCAACTGTGCTGGGTGGAGGGGCTATTGTACCACCTCCCTTTTTCTCCACCAGTCCCTCCTTGATGGTGGCTGGCCCTCTGGCGGTCCCTGACAACCAAGCAACAGTAAAAAAAAAAAAGTACTAATTGTGTACCGACTTTCCGTCCATATAGGTTGATTTCTGGTTCATGTCCACTGGTATTGATAAGTAACTAGGATGTGCCTTGATGCATACACAGAAACGCATGCGCAAAATGACCTGTGATCCAATGCATCTTTGTAAAACAACAAAAATAGGAAAATTCTGGACCTTAATCATAGATAGCAAATTTTGCACATTAATCATGCAAATGCAGTGGTGGAACAAAGTCATGACAGGATTTCATGTCAAGGAATTACCACAGCAGGCAAACAATAATCTCGAATGCAGCACTATTTTTTTAATTAATGGTTTTCACAACAAACCCCCTACAGGGATGATCTTCTCAAAGCATGTAGTGTTTCTCTTTTTTCCCCCAGCCCTCATTCTTTTCACATCACTTAACTCAACTGCTACTCTTATCCCTAAACCTGATCCCTAACCTCATCTTTAAGCCCTAACCTTACCCCGAAACCATTTCCATAACCCTCATAGTAAACCTTAACTCTAATTCTTACCCCTTCACCTTCCCTTTCCCTTAACCAGACATCACAGTGCTTACAAAAATATTTTGGCTTGAATTTAATGATAATAAAATATTTGCCGTACTGGCTTTCTTTATGTTATCCATTCATATTGGGAGATTCTCTGTGAAGGCTTTTTGTCCTGGTTTAAAGTTCCTTGCTATGACATCAACTAGACCTATTTTCTGGGGTGTTCGATGACAATGTTGGGTGCTTGAGGGGTTTTGTTCACACGGTTAAGTTGGAAATGGAAGCCATAATGGGAGTACATTAAGTTTTAAATATGCAAGTAAAGTTTGAGTGAGGTATTCTCAGGAACTAAGATGTCTGTGAAGTGGAATAATTGAGCCTGTATAAGCTACAAAGAGAGTAACACCAGCTGTGGTGCCATGCAGACCTCAGGAAGTACAGATCACAGTACGTTGAACAAAGATGTAGTTGTTGATCGATACACGCTTCAAAACAGTGGCAAGATGTTAACCTTACTGGATGTATGTTTACCATATTTCACTGTTATCCACATATCACTGGGTAAGGCAGCATCTAGCACTGAAAGGGTTTTATACCATCAGGGAAGATGCATCAGTGGTTTGCAAATATATTTGCTAAACCCTAGGGGTGTAAGGATTCTCAAGATGACATACTTGTTTTTGGAATGCACCAGAGAGGACATGCCCTTATATTATAAATTGTAGAAATTGTACTAAAAATTTGAATTAAATATTCCTAGACATTAAATAAAAGAGAAGTGTGGAAACATGTCATCTATTGATAGGTATGGCTGTGAAAGGAGTGTTTTTTATTCTTCAAATCTATGATTTGAAAATTTAAAACATCGCTGCAGAGGTACAGTTTATGAACATACGTTTTACAATGTCCATTTAATAGGTTCTGCAAATCCTTATCCTTTCAAAGCTTATCATCCAAACATTTCAGTGTGAAGGTGTCTCTCTGAAAGATATTATCCAGCAACAATGGAATCCACTCCTTTATGGGAGGTGTAGAGGTATCGGGTTGAGAGGGAGCTCGAGGAGGAAGTATGGCAGACGTATCAATAGCCTGAAAAGGCACTCCTAGTTCCCTCAATTCTCACCATTCACTCAACTTCTTGTTTACTGCGTTGGTTTTTTAGCACATGTAGTTCTTCCTATTCTGGGTTGGAATGGGCAGGTATTTTCAACACCCAGAAAATACCTATACCTCTGGATGCAGTATTTATAGGGTAAGATAAATGACTCCTATTTCGAGTTGAGACTCGGAAAATGAAGATTTGTCTTTGAAAAGAGGTCCTTGCAGGACTTATGTCTGCATGTATTGGAGTTATTCCCTAAGCTTCCCCAGGTAAATTAAAGCAGCCTACACATACTGAAATTTACCAGAGGAAAATTGCGAGGGATGTGGCAATCACGCATAATTCCGATCCCAACAACAACAACTCCTGTTTCTGCAGTGATCTGAATTTAGCCCTGAGCTCCTAATGAGATATCGTACATCATGCTGTCGAATCTGATTGCCCACAGCTTTTACCTTTGTGGTTGGTTCTCCCAGCTAAGGTTCCTAGTAAGCACCTTTTACCCCAGAAAATGGCCACCCATCTTCCTGGCGGCTCCCCTTAATATCATTTCACAATAAGTTCAGTTGTTTTTCCCAGCAGTCCTGATACCCTCCAACAGGCTATCTCCATTGGCCCCTATTGAAGGAAGTGAAAATAGCACACTCACTTCTGTTCTAGGTGATGAAACTGGCAGACCTTCTAAATGTACAAACTGCTTGACTGAGTCTGTTAAGATATTTTTGGATCTTTGAAAAGATCACATGAGTACAAAAGCTCGTTGATACTACCTTTGTCCCAATGTTGTATGCATCCTTTGGATTTTTTTATGGTGGCCATTAACATGGACTTTCAAATGAACAGTTCAACACTTTGTGATAGGTTCACCCTTATCCTTTCATCGTTTGTATCCCTTAGTCTGCAAGTTGGTTAGTCCTCCCTCCTACAGCAAGAGATTGCTTTGCTGCATGAATCCGACATAACCAGTAAATTGTGCTGCAGTAGTTTTTTCATTACCTGAAAAATCCACACACTTTTGCTTGAGGCTTTTTATTGCAAAGTATAGTCACACTAAAAGCGACTGCCAGCTGACCGATGCAAGGTGACATAGTCCTCTACTCTGACAGCTCTGTAATTTGCTCTAACATCACCAATCCAACATACTGACTACATTGTTGCTAGTATCAGTTATCAGTCTGCTGCGGTTCTCCAGTGGTGACATCTCCATACCACTGCTCACTCTACTTGTAACATCACCAGTACCATTGACAATCATGTCAATCATGTCAAGCTCTGTCACGGCACTCCAGCACAATTGCAGGGTAGATCTCTGCTAACTAGGGGGTGACTGGCTAACCACCACTATGAACTCAATATCTAGAGGAGTGATGCAAGTTCCTCTATACAAGCCCTGCTGGACACCATACCTATCATGAGTAGTGGAACCTACCCGAAAAGGGAGCCTTTCCCTGATCCTGAAGCAGACATGGCCACCACAGTGGTGTGTGGATTTCCATCATTGCATTGTGAAAGATTAGGACTGGTAGTAATGGATCCATTTAATGTTTTAAGTTTAAATATCGATATGTGGGGGTTCCGATAGACTGTTATTCTAAACAACTGTCACCTGTTTTGCTTATTTTTTTCCTTTCCCTAAGGGAGGGTTTTCAAGTATAAAATTCACTAAATTGTTCAGTTGACATTTTAGGAAATGAAGTGTTTTCCTAAAGAAACAGTATTTAACACAGAATTTCATTACTTTGCCATCCTGATATCAGTTGCCACTCCGAAAAATTAAATAAAATCCTGAAGAAATGCATGGAAATGGTGATGATGACTAGATCTGATCGGACATTTATTGTCAAGGAAAAAGTATTAGGATTTGGATTACACCAGCACTCCATTACATGATTTGCAGTATCTAACCTTAGCAGTACTCAAAGGAAAATAACCTAACAAATGTGTGATCTGACTAGTTAGTGCAAACACAGGTAGTGAGAATGGCTAAGATCACTACGAAATGTGGTGGAGAAGATTATGAAAATGTTTTAATGGCACGGTCCTTTATGCATGTGTAGTTTGAGAAGGGCTTATTGTCTGGATCTATTAAAGTGTTTCTAGTATTGAGCTATGTATAAAAACAAAAAAGTTACCAACTGTAACCAGGAGAAAGATTCATAATGTGCATAGGTCCCAATCTATTCTGAATATCAGATTCAATTGGAAAAATCTGACAATAAAAGGACTTACTGATGTGCTAGAAAAGGAGATTTGGCAATGACAGCAGTTTGACCCCATCATAGAATTATAGGCTCCATTCTAAATTAGGAATTTCAAGCATCAGTGGATTATGCAACAACTGATTGACTCTTTTTGCCTATTTTATACATAAATGCAAGAAGCTGACTCTCGTCAGTGGTGGTCATATTAGTGCTTAGTATTTCATGTTTTCTGCATTTCGCAACCCCACAGAAAGAGGTTTCTAAAGCAATGAGCTTAAAGCTGTTTCAAAGTTACTAAACTGATTTCTGCTTGGTCTCATTCTCTCTCTCTCTCTCTCTCTCTCTCTTTTTTTTTCTCTTTCTCTCTCTCTCTCTCCCTTTCTCTCTCTCTCTCTCCCTCCCTTTCTCTCCTTTTCTCTCTTCTTTACCACTTGAATTGTGAATAATAAACACAGATTAAAACAATACTGGACCTCTGATTTTCCCAGGTAATCCTTCTTTTGCAGTTGTGCCACCTGCTTCTCATTAGGCCGAAAAAGCCTCCCCAGTGGCATCTCCAGTAGTGTGTACACCTTCTGCTTCTGTAACAATGAAACGCCCACAATTGTCACTCAGAGAAACAGATACTGAAATGTTGGCATGAATCAGAAAGTTATATGCAAGTATTTACTATGCCTTTCAAGGACATGATTCTTGAGAAGGAGAGTATGTCTCAGTTGATTCTGAGTTGGGAAGGGCCATGCTTTCAACAGTGTGGTGGATCAGAGTGCAGGGCTATGATTGGTCTATAGGTGCTCTAGTGGATGCTGCAGTGACTCTAGCTGTCCTTTGATAGTTGGTCTACAGTAAGATACAGTCATAACCTACAGGAACTCATTCACTGGGGCTGATGAACTTTAGAAAATAAATGTGTATTATAGACATAATAAAGAAACGTTATTCTAAAAAACGACCATATTGAATGGGTGGAGTAAAGGGGCAGACCTGATCCTCTACAAGACCTATTATTATTTAATCAAATATTAATGTGATTCTGGACAGGGGGCTATTGCAGAGAAAAGGGGGAGAAACCTGGCTACAGTGGTCTAACATGAATACAAAAGGACTGTCAAACTCTCAGAATGTTTATCCTGCTCAAACATCCCTTTGTGTATCTGTATGTAACTCTCTTGTGCACACACACACACATGGTAGCCTGGATGTTAGAGCAACATTGATAACATTCTTCAGGAGGCCCAGGGGAGCTCAAGCTGTCTCTTCTAAAAAATATTATTGAGTGTAAAGTAATATATTTAATAACTGATTGGAGTGAATTGTGAAAAGGAAAATGTCTGATTTGCAGCTGCATTACGAGCATGTAATGTAAAATACAACTACATAGTACGACTTCTATCACTCCAGGGCAAGCTAAGCTCCCCCAAAACTTTTGGCTTTTTAGGTAGTTGATTTAGGACAGATTATTACACCGTGGGGTGCTCTACAGAAAGGTGTTTGTGTAGCAGCAGGTGTATTTGAAACATGAGTTACTATGCTTGGAGCAGCATGGTATTTGGGATCCGATCTAGACCATATAACTGTCACCAGGATGCTGTCAGTTAGAACAGCGTTAGATGGTACACATATTTAAATTATACATATTTACAATTTAATGCACAAAGAGATACATTGATTGGCAAAAAATCACGATTGCTTTAATGAGGAGAAGAAGCTAAGACTACATCTTAGATCCTCAAACTCCAGGGTTAGCAACCTAGATACCAGTCGCGTGGAGGCAGCTTCTCCTAAGTAGGGGAGATATAGTAAAACATTAAGATAATGGTGGCTGCTGTAAGGGTACGTGAATTAACTTAAATTACAACAATGGAATGTTGAGCGAACCATTGAAAACAATGGAGTACTCCGGCCTTCTAATGGCCGGTAAAAGCCCGGAGCATCAACATTCAAATGTTTAACAAACGCCTCATAGAGCCCGAGGGGATTTCAACCCCCTAAGCTCTGAGGAGTTTGTTTTACAAATTAGAACATTCTGCCTTCTAGGGGCAGAATGTTCTAATAGCCTTCTCTACTGGCCAATAAAGGCCCCCTCCCTTGTTAAAGGCCCTCGCAGCTATAATAATATCTGGTGAACTCTTTCTATAAAATGTAGACATCAACAATAAAAACAATTGCGAGTGGGCAGGGCGGATTTTTCAAAGTTTAAACTTGCAAAATACTCACCAAAATTAGTTGACATTTTATATTTCTACTATGTGGAAAACTGTCTTTCAGTAAAGAGCTGTTTAATTGTAGATGCTCTTGAATGTCTGTTATTTATAAATATGACCAATATTACTAAAATATGTGTGAAAATTGAAAAAATGTTGACCAGTCTAAATTCCCGATCGTGTTATCTAAAGAATACAATTTTACAGGCTCCAAAATTGCATCTGAAATCTATGCACGACTTTCATTGCTGTGGGTGACTTTTGCTATTTTAAGTGCGTCATCACAAAGGAATCCTTTAAACTTCACAAAAAACACAAATGTATACTTGATTTGCAAAACAAACAGTATCATTCTATCCCCATTATTAAAAATGTTACCCCAATAAAGCATAATCCCCACCCATAGGGAGACAACCTCGGTCAAGCAAACACTGCCATTTCTATTGGTGAACGCTATCGGTTTCACTTCCTAATAAAAACAAAATGTGTTCCCCCAAATATTTTAAATGCTAATTTAATCCACAAGGCAAATATGCAGTTGCACATGACATGCATCTTTACAGATCTCGTAGATGTGTGCTGAAGAGTTCATTGGGGAATCCTAGCTCTACCTTTGTAATGCCTCTTTTTCAAATGGGTGGTATTGTTCAATTCAGGTGACTCTTAACCTGAATTATCACTGGGTTCTGTTTAAATTCAGGACCAAGATACCAAAAGTAGCGGCTTACGTAGCTTACCAAGGGTCCACTATATGGACCTTAGAGAAAAAGGGACCAAACCACATTTATTCACATACAGCCTTGCAAAACCCCAAGCCAATCAGTGCAAAGAGGCAAAACATATGTTGGCTAACCGCGCTATGAGAAAAGCTTTTATATAAGAATGAACAAATTGTTGCACAAGCTACTACTTAGAAAACTCTCAGGAAAAGGCACAGCAGTCCAACCTTCCATTAGTACTGGGAACTCTGAGATGCATATTTGCAGATCTGTCCTCTGAAACAAAGAGAGCTGAATAAGTAAGTGAGGGCTTTTGAGCTGAAAAGGAGCCAAGGCGCTCATGCTTCGGCCAGCAAAGTTCAGAGTTATGCATGAGGAAATCAAGAGCCCCATTAGGATGGCGGGCGGGCTTTAGTCCGCCCGCCAACCTAGCGGTGCTGGGACCGGCCGCCAGGGGTGCAGCGGTCCCGCACCACCAATTAGGATGCAACCGCCACCCTGGCAGTCGCATCCCGCATCTTTGACATTGCGGCGGGCGGTGCTGTAAGCAGCACCGGCCCCAATGCCAAAGAGGCATGTTGTACATTGCCATGCACAATGTGACAGGCTCCGCACGGTGCCTGCCACCTTGTGCATGACAATGAAGGGGGGTACCATAGGTACCCCCCAAGTGCAGCCCACCACTCGGGGGTCCCCGACGGGCCCCCATAGTCATTTCCCGCATGCCTTTCCATGGCGGCGTCTCCTCCATGTAAAGGCATACCCACCGCAACCATCATAATATGGATGGCAGTGCCTGCAGGCACCGCCACCAAATTTTGGGCTTTTTCTGCCCGGCCGGCAATCGTGACGATTGCAGACCGGCGGAAAAGTGGGGGACGGACTTTCCGTCCACCGCGGTACCCCCCGCCATGGTAATATGGCAAGGGATAAATGTAGTTGTGATGTCGGGCGGATCGCCACCGCTGGCCGGGCTGTGACGATCCACCTGCCATCATAATAGGCCCCAAAGTATTCATTATGAAAAACATAAACACATTGCCCTGGACTTGTGTACAACCTGCTGCAGCCATGTTTTCTTGCTCATGCTAACTAAGCCTCGTGGATTTGCTCGTCTGTGAGCCATAGACTTGTTGCGTCCCAACACATGAGATGCAAACATTTGCAAACTAGCATGTTCAGCTAAAATTATTAATTACACTGAATGGTATCCGTTCCTAAAAGAAGAATGAAAGCGAAGACTCTGCAACCTGCTATGGTTGTGAGTGAGAGTGTTAATAGTCTCCAGAAAGAGATTGAGTGTATGTGAGTGGGGAAAATCCTCCTGTTCGTTCTTGTGCCCTCACACACCCTTGCGAGTGTAAATCATCATCATCATCGGGCTGTGCTCCTCGTGGGGGTGGTACTGCAGTCCCTTAGGAGGATTTTCCCCACTCACATACACTCAATCTCTTTCTGGAGACTATTATCACTCTCACTCACAACCGTAGCAGGTTGCAGAGTGTTCGCTTTCATTCTTCTTTTAGCAACTGATACCATTCAGTGTAATTGACGATGTCCTGGGGAGCATTGGTACAGGACCTTTAATTTTTCTAAACCGCTCCTGGTCGCCCCTCTCTTTAGATTGTGTTTTTACAGCTAAAATTATTGACATTTTTGTTCCTCCTAAAGCCATATACTAATTCTTTATGAGCTCAGCTAGGCGCCTGCCTGTCCTCTTGGTGTGAACTTTGTCATGTGATCAATAGCAAAATTGTGTGCAGTAGGGTATATATTTGGACTCTACTTTGTGTCAGGGTGATTGCCTTACCAGTAATCTCTGTGATTCACAGACTATTCATTTTTGCAATAAACATCCTGGGCAACTTTCAACAAGGTATCAGCAAAGGACAATAGAAAAGGACATAGAAAAATTATTTACCAAGATAGATTCCAATGCCTTCTCGATTTTGCTGTGCCTTGGCTCTGTCTTCAAACTCACGGCTAGGGTCAGGGTCTCCTCCGCTTTCCGCCAGTCCTGAAGCATGGCATGCACCAAAGCCAAGTTGTGAAGGACCTGGGGCCAAATTTAAAACAATGTAATAAGGGCGGGAGGTAAGGAGTGAAAACGCTCAATGAGGCAAAAAGGCATTGTACATTATTACCAGAAACCAGATGTGATCAGTATTTAATTGGTAAAATACAAAATTAGTGTTAGGGCAGTAAGATTTCCTAAGTTATGTCATACCAAGAATGCTTGATCTTGTATGCACCATGTGTCTTTCTTCTGCTACCATACACATACTCTCTCTCTCTTTTTCACTCTTGCTAGTCCTTTTTGTTTTTTACAACATATTTTATTACATTTCCATGGCACGTGGAGGGCAGTGCCCTAAGCATACATTGTAGATACAGCTCGATGTAGAAAGTACCACAATTTTGAGAAACACATCATCAAACTAGCCTGCAAAACAGCTGGCCCAACAACTGAAACTTAACACAGATTATCACACAGTTCAGTTCAACACAATATGTCTAGATGTATATGTATTGACAACAGAGTTGCTCATCTTAGATATTTTAGCAATTAGATAGATGTACAGGACGAATTTATGGAGGGTCGGTTTGTGGCAGGGGGTAAATCTATGCCGATTTGTCATCCAATGGGACCAAATCTTCCTGTGCTTCTGCGGGCAGCCCCGTGCCTGATATATTGCAACCTCAGCCCCCATGAATCTGTCCATGGCCGTCTTCTACCCACTCACTGTTGGCGGGGAAGTCGCCTTCCACGCTTGGGCAATGTCCCGTTTGGTGAGTGTGAGGCCAAGAAACAGTAAGTGTTGTTTGTAGCGGTACACGCCAATCCCCTCCATGCTATGAAGCAAGAACATCCTAGGGTCAAACAGGAGTCTCCAGGTCAAGACATGGCCCAGGCAGGACGAGATTTTACACCACAACGACTGGAGTGGCTCCCAACTCGAGACCGTGTGAAAGAAGGTACCCTCCGTGTCCCCACATCTGAGACATGGCGCACTGACAAAATATCGATGCCAAAAATATAGATGTAAAAAATATCGACTCCCTATACTTAAACAGGTAAGTACAAAAATATATAGAAAAAAATATGGATGTTAAAATAGTTGTGCAAAATATCTATTTTTAAATAAATATAAAATAAAATAATAAATATAACATATATTAAATAATAAAATATTATTTTTAAAATAAAGTAGATTTAATACATTTTAACAAATATAACTAATAAACTTAATAAAAAAAGTTAAACATACATAATAAATATATATATTTACTTTAAAACAATTAACCTATTAATTTTTATTTATCTTATAATTTTAAAATTATTTACAAAAATATATATGTGTATATATATATATCTCCACAAGACGACCCAGATTACCATGCATACTCATCAAGTATGCATGGGAGAACAGCGAAAACATTTTATCTGAAATCAGTACCCTGGAAGCTGAAATAAGTAAGAGCAGCGAACAAGATCTGATCAATAAATTCTTGTCAGAGCTGAAACCCAAACTACAACAACATAAGGAAGATATAAAAAACCGTAAACAAAGGAAACTCCACAGGGATTGTGTGGACTATGAGTCTGGTTGCATGCTTACATATAGTCATAAATATGATTATTTATATGATGATCTACCACAACCAAAAGATGTAGCAGAAACCACGACACCAGAGGTGGACAACCCTGCAACAGAGGCCGGTGGATCGGATACCTACATCTCAATTTCCACAGGCAGCTCAATATCCGAAAGGGAAGCCTCAGTAAGAACGGCGACTTTTTTAGACGAGTTCCGGGTCTTGAGGAAAGGCCGACAAATACCAAGAGCAACACCGCAGTCACCTCCAGGAAGTGGGAGAGGGATGGGAGGGGTAAACAGAGACTCAAACGAAGAAAACAAAGGGAATCAAAAAAACAGCTTAAAGGAGTCCATGGTAAACAAGTCACGAGGCTCAAGAGGCAAGAAATATTGGATCTGGACACGGTAAATAAAACAATTGTTCATCTTAGCAATAGGCAATTGACATTCTTAGAGAAAAGTACTTCGTGTCTTGGCCTCACTTTTTGTCCAACGGAGATCTTCAGTTATGCTGACACACGCATTGACCTGTACAAATTTGTCAGGAAAGCTAAATTAAAGAAATGGCACTTTTTGTATAAACGTGATAAAGGTAGTCAAATCCCCAGAGACGAGCATGTCAATCAACCCTTTCCTAACCTGAACATTGAAGATGCAGAAACATTACGTGATATGCATGATCTGGCCATGGTGTATGAACCTATGATGACTACACCAAATGAAGGATGGGAGCCCGACATTCCCACGGACTGCACAGCTTCCACCAAATTTAAACCCCGATCTGTATTCTACCCTAACCTCCCCCATGACAACATAGACACCTTCCAAGATGTTGTTACACAAGCCTTGCTTAAACTTAAACATCAAACTGATAATGTCCAGTTCAACTTCTCTTTCAAACAAAAAGAATTACTGAAAACATTAGCAGCTGACACAAGCATCATCTGCCCAGCGGACAAAGGGGGGGGACATCGTCCTTTGGGACAGAGACATGTATATCACTGAAGTATTGAGACAATTGAGTTATCATGAATTCTATATGAAGGTCAACATGGATATCTACAACGCTAGCATTTTTGATACCTGGGAAAAACTAATAGAGTGGGAACAGAAATGCTATATCACTAAAACAAATTTATCCCAAATTGTCGATATTGTACCTTTTGCCCAAGATTCATAAGAACCCTATTACACCCCCAAGTAGACCTATAGTGTCGTCCATAGGTAGCGCTTTAGAAAATGTTTCCAAGTACGTTGACCATTTCCTTCGGGAATATGTTACAGCACTCCCACCTCATGTTAAAGACACCAAGGATTTCCTATCTAAACTTGAGGGCATTAGATGGGAATCTACAGACCTGATGATAACCCTAGATGTAAACTCCCTTTACACGATCATAGATCACACGCAGGGCATTGCAGCATGTCATTACTACTTGAAAAAGAGACCCATAGAGTACTTAGAACACACCAAAATGCTTTTGGAGATGTTTTTATGCCTCACTAATAACATCTTCATGTTTAACGGCACCATCTTTAAACAGACACTTGGTACTGCAATGGGCACGTGATTTGCCCCCAGTTTTGCCAACATTTTCCTGGGCAAATGGGAGGAGGATATAAGAAATGATAGGTCACTCTCTTCAAATTTTGGCAAAGTCAAGATTTGGCTTCGCTATATAGATCTTTTTATAATTTGGACTGACACTGAGGAAATGGCCACCAAGTTTATTGAGAAACTCAATATTAATAACTGTAACGTCACCCTGACAAGTAACATGAGCAGATACTCCATTGAATTCCTTGACCTACTCATTATACCACAAGGTAATACCCTTCAAACCAGCCTGTTTAGAAAAACTACAGCAGGAAATACCCTCCTTCACGCTCTTAGCAGCCACCCAGATACCCTTAAATGAAGTAACCCCTATGGGGAACTGTTGAGAGCGAGAAGGAATTGCAGCACCACTTCAGCAAGAGATTTCTAGACAGGGGCTATCCTAAGTGGGTCCTCCGTAAGGCCATAAATAGAATCAACCAAACTGATCGTGCCCAGACTCTAAACACCGAAACTGAAGAAAACAATGAGGATACTACCACTCAAGAGGAAGAAAACAGTTATTCTCACTTACAGTGGAAATTCTTCACAGATACAAAAAATACTTGCTGACAAATGGAACATAATTACCAGTGACCCTATTATTGACCAAACTTTCCAGCGTAGACCTAGAATAACTTACAGAAAAGGCCGTAGCCTTAGGGATATTCTTATCCACAATGACATAACTTCAGTGTCTTCTATGAGCGAACACAACCTCAAAGGTTTCTATCCTTGCGGCCATTGCAAAGCCTGACGCAACAGCTATATGACCAAGTCTGTTGCCATTCCGGGCCACAGACTGCCCAAAACCATTAATCAATTTTGAACTTGTAGCACAACTTATTGCATATACGTGCTGGTATGTCCGTGTAAAATGTGGTATGTGGGCAGCACCACATTTATGGCAAAGAAGAGATTGCAAGAACACATGCGTGCCATAAATAAAGACAATCACTACCCCATTGCCAGACATTTTGACCTATTCCATCTGTCAACAGTTCACTTTTGAGTTATTTTGTGCTAGAGCAAGTTCACACTGGCCCAAGAGGTGGCAACAGAATCTTACTACTTCGGAAACGTGAATCCAAGTGGATAATCGAACTCGAAACTAAGTACCCCAAAGGCCATAACCTGGACGAGGAATTGAGCTCACACTTATGAAATGATTGACATTTGTCCTTACCTGTTTCATATTGTTCTGAATTTCTTCTGTAATATGTACCATGCAGACAAAGTACAATTTTTTAATTTATTAGTATCTACTATGACCACGAATAGTATGTCTAATTGAGATTTTAACATCTCCTTTCTCTTTGCACAGGAGGAAAGGAAGGGTCGTTCTGTTTGTGGACTGTCTCATCCGTTCCGGCCTCCCTACCCTTTTCTTCCCCGTCCTGTGGGTCCATCTCAGATAAGATTAATTTTATTCTATCTTCACGATTTCGTTCACTTTTGGCACTTTCTTCTTTTTCTTCTACAGGAGGTCTGATTATGTTGACGTTTTTAAGGCGGCCAGTATGAGCCACATCAGGTTCTGATTTTCACCATATTATGCTCATGTCTTAATGTTATGCTGCATTGAATATATATGATCAACCACTATGGTTCTTACAGTACACATTCTGGTCATTTGTGGTATTTTGGCTGCCAGTATGTTGTCAGTAGATTGTGTATACAGGAAATATAAACCGATGAGGTGCACACATCACCCTATGGTCTTCAGACGTAAACATTGTAAGATATAACACACTACGGGATCAAATATATCGTTAGTGACACTAGTAGTACCGGCTCCCCTTGACACTATGCCGCTTATACGCTTAAACACTGTATCTGCCAGTAAACACGTGACTATACGGGTGCATCAACAACACAGCAACACATACGCCATATAACAGATAACCATAATGTAATGACATTTGGGACCGCAATTATATATGTGTTATGCCAGTTAGACTAACATAAGGTTTCATTGGTTTAACTATGCGCTCAATCATAATCTGTATATGTAAAGGTGTATTAACACTTATGAACATCATGTTTTTGCATACTAAGAAATGGCCGTCGTGGTAACTTCAACCACTTGTCCAATTTGAGTCCGTCATTTGTGTCAGTATCTATGTAATGCCTCCTCACTTAGTGGAACACTGGGTGATCAAGATAGCTTGTCTGTCGAAACGCGTAACCTACTTGAATATTACCTTCTGAGAGTGAGTCCTTCTTTGAAGAAGAAGCTAGTGTGGAGATATATATACACCAATAACATAAAATCTATTAAAAAACAATTCTATTATAAATTAAAACATTAAACTAATCTTTAAACTTAAATTTACCACTACAGTCCGTGCAGCAGTCAGGAAAGTGTTAGAGCGGAGGGGTAAAAACTACTATGTGCAACATAAGGGAAAGTGTTGGATAGCGGAAGGGTACAAATTACTATTCCCACTCCAATAAGTGCAACAGTAGGGAAAGTGTTGGGTAGTGGAGGTTTAAACCGTACTATTCCCACTCCAGTGAGTGCAACAGTAGGGAAAGAGTTGGATAGCGGAGGGATAAAATGTATTATTCCCACTCCAGTCAGTGCAACAGTAGGGTAAGTGTTAGATAAGAGGAGGGGTCAAAATTACCATTCCCACTCTAGTGAGTGCAACAATAGGGAAGGTGTTGGATAGCGAAGGGGTAAAACTTACTATTCCCACTCCAGTGAGTGCAACAGTGGGGAAAGTGTTGGATAGCGGAGGAATAAAATTTACTTTTCTCTCTCCAGTCAGTGCAACAGTAGGGGAAAGTGTTAGATAGCAGAGGGTAAAAACTACTATTACCACTCTAGTGTGCAACAATAGGGAAAGTGTTGGTATAGCAGACGGGTAAAAGTTCCAATTCCCACTCCAGTGAGTGTAACAGTAGGGAATGTGTTGGATAGCGGCCGGGTAAAAATTACTATTCCCACTCCAAAGAGTGGAACACTAGGGAAAGTTTTGGATAGCGGGGAATAAAATTTACTATTCCCACTCCAGTGAGTGCAACAGTAGGGACAGTGTTAGATAGAGACGGGGAAAAAATAACTATTCCCACACCAGTGAGTGCAACTATAGGGAAAGTGTTCGATAGTGGAGGGGTCAAAATTACTATTCCCACTCCAGTGAGTGCAACAATAGGGAAAGTGTTGGATAGTGGAGGGGTACAAATTTGTATTCCCACTCCAATAACTGTAACAGTAGGGAAAGTGTTGGCTAGCAGAGGGGTAAAAATTACTATTCCTGCTCCAATGAGTGCAACAGTAGGGAAAGTGTTGGATAGCGGAGGGATACAATTTACTATTACCACTCCAGTCAGTGCAACAGTAGGGAAAGTGTTAGATAGCGGAGGGGTACAAATTACTATATTACTATTCCCACTCCAGTGAGTGCAACAATAGGGAAAGTGTTGGATAGCGGAGGGATAACATTTACTGTTCCCACTCCAGTCAGGGCAACAGTAGAGAAAGTGTTAGCTAGTGGAGGGGTCAACATTACTATTTCCACTCCAGTGAGTGCAACAATATGGAAAGTGTTGGATAGCGGAGGGGTAAAAATTTGTATTCCCACTCCAATGAGTGCAACAGTAGGGAAAGTGTTGGATAGCGGAGGGATAAAATGTACTATTCCCACTTCAATCAGTGCAACAGTTCGGAAAGTGTTGGATAGCAGAAGGGTAAAAAATCCTATTCCAACTCCAGTGAGTGCAACAGTAGGGAAAGTGTTGGATAGTGGCGGGGTAAAATTTACTATTCCCCCTCAGTTCAAAATTAAAAACAAACAAATAAATAAAAATGTATATAAATGTTAAAAATTAAAATAGAACTATATTTAATAACACAAATTTTAAAAAACATATGTTAAATGCATATGACACATACCTACAAATATTATATTAAATAAAAATAAAAATGTATTTTCAAATAAATATTTTTAATTAGTAATTATTTAGAAACCAAATCATGAATTATTACATAAATTTACTTTTTTATTTCCTATCCTATAACACCACACAATTCACAACTCACTTCTAAATAAAAAAGTACTTTCATAATTAACATTAATTACCATTTAAATAAATATTAATTAAAAAACAAATTAAAACTCATAAAAATTATTAAACTTCCCACACTTTACCCCTTTAACCCTCACAAACCACAACTAAAATTAAAGTTTATACATATATTTACACAATTAAAACTTATTTTCAATTAAAAAACTAACAGTATTTAGGAACTAATTAAAAAGTAAGTAAAATTAATTTACTCCCCACCCTTTTCCCCTATAAAAGTAAAACCCACACACAAAAAAGTATGAACAATTACCCTAATTGAATATCAATTAATAATGATCAACTAATTATTAATTAAACATAAATGACTTACCACCCTTTACCCCTAGAAACCCCACAACCCTCACCTAAAATTAATTACACAATTTCCATAATTAATTTACAATTAATTATTTATTAACTAAGTATTCATTAAACGTAAATTACTTCCCACCCTTTACCCCTATAAACCCCACAACCCACACCTAAAATTAATTACACAATTTTCATAATTAATTTTCAATAAATTAGCAATTAACGTATTATTAATTAATTTAAAAACATGACTTCCCATCCTTTACCCCTATAAACCCCACAATCTGCACCTAAAAGAATTACACAATTACCATAATTAATTAGCAATTCATTAATATTAACAACCAATTAATTAATAATAAATTACTTCCCACAATCCACATAATAAAATCTCAATTAAATAAATATTAATAAATAAAAAATAATCATTAATTTATTATAATTAAATTACTTCCCACCCTATTCGTCTATAAATCCACAACCCGCTACGGAACTAAAAAACGACATAAAATGTAACACGTATATTAAAAACAAACCATTCTTATACAAAAAAAATACATCACATACATTTAAAATATATACAAAAATGCATAACTAATTAAAAAATCGATATTTTAAACAACTATATTTTTGCAAACAATATTAATGACTTCTGAATTTTTAAAAACGATATTTCTTTACCTTAAAATCAATTTTCTTGACCACAATATTCTTGCTGTCGATATTTCTGACTCACGATATTTAAGACTCGATATTTCTGTCGTTCGACATTTCCAACTCGATATTTTGTCTGCACACCCTGAGACATGTAGGGGACTGGATGACACCCATCCTCCAAAGACCGGAACGAGTGAAGTATGCTCGGTGGAGATCTTTAAATTGAATGAGGCGGTATCGCGTAGAGACGGCAGCGCCACAGGGACTGGCAAGGGCCTCGGTCCGGTCATTGTCCGTCATGTCTGGCAGGTCCGGCTCCCATGCCCCCCTGGTTTTGTATAGTGTGGTTCAAGTGTGGGTGGTCAAAGGCTGGTAAATTTGTAGTTTTTGTGCGCCCCCAGTTCACCCATCAATAGGCAGCCCTCCAATGAATGAAATTCTGGTAGGTCGTCCAACGGACTGACCAGGGGGGTCAGGACGTGTCTCAGCTGCAGGTACTTATAGAACTGCGACTTATGCAGCTGAAATTCTTTTTGCAGTTGCTGTAATTAATTGAGGGTGACACCCTGCATAATATGCCCTAGGGTAGAAATGCCAAGAAGGCCCCATTTATGAAAGCCAGAGAGTTCAGTAACGAGGCGCAAATACATGCCCTGCCACAGCGGGTCGTCTGTGTCAGCCCATGTTTTTAACAGTGTATCGCCAGAGGTGAACTACCATTTTGCCGAAGGGGGAAAGAAAGTCTAGGTTCATTTGGCTGTAGAAGAGTCTCTGGAGGGGAATGCCCTCCATCACCAGGCATTCTATCGCATAGGCCGGGCCAGTATGCGAACTATACCACCACTCATTAATGACTAAAAGATGGGAGGCTTCATAATAAGCATATACATTAGCCACTGCAGTGCCCCCGCAGTATGTTGACTGTGTGCAGGTACGTAGCACTACTATCCGAGGCAGGGAGACTATCTTAAAAATTGCTGATCGCCCATACAGGGACAGTGGAAGATGGGACCAAATAGTGGTCTCTTCACATGCGATTGAGAGTAGTGGAGTAATATTATGTGTCCACGATCTCGTGAGGCACCGTGAAATAAAAACTCCTAGATATTTGAATCCTTCCACTGCATTGGGACAACTGCGTAGCCCAGGTTCCGTGTCCCTGGTCACCACATACAGGAAAGAGCACCGATTTCGAAGGATTAGCACCCCCGCCGGAGGTCTCCCCGAACACCCAGAGATTCGGAAGAATTCGAGGCCCAGAGTACCAAGGATCAGTCAGAAAAAACAGAACATCGTCTGCATATAGCACGATTCTTTCAGATCGTTCCCACAACCACTCAAGCCCCTGGATCAATGGGTCTTGCCGCACCCAGGCGGCCATGGGCTCTATGGCCAAGGCAAATAACGGGGACAGGGGACAACCCTGCCTTGTGTCGCGGCATATAGGAAAGGATGCTGACCTGTGCCCAGTCACCCGCACGAAGGCCGAAAGATCTGTATATAGTAACTGGACATATACCAGAAAACGCGGGCCTAAGGTTATGGATCGGAGGAGTTGAATAGATAGGTCCAGCTTAAGGAGTCAAACGCCTTATCTATGTCGGCCAGAAGAGTGGCCCCAGGACGGCCTAGCTCTGGGGCCTTCGTGAGGGCATTGTGGACCCACCGGATGTTGTGCCTAGTGGACATTTGTGGCATAAAGCCGGACTGGTCGGGGTGAATAAGGTCTTGGATGCACGAGCGGAGGCGGTTTGCAAGAACCCTTCCCATGAGTTTGGGTTTGAAATTAAGGAGAGAGATGGGGTGATACAAAGAGGAATCTTCCGGGGGACGGCCGGGTTTGAGAAATACTACGATTTCAGCATGGCGCCAATCAGGCAGGGGGTTAGATGTGCTGTTCGAGATCCCCATGAAGTGTCTCCAGCAGAAATGGACCCAGAGCTGTCATATGTGGCTGTAGGAAATCACTGGGGAAACCATTAGGGCCGGCCAGGATGAATACTAACCAGTGCAGGACTGAGTTCGTCTACAGTTATTGGGGCGTCTAGTTGATCTCGTACATGGTCTGGGAGCTTTTGGTGGAGTATATCTGTTAGAAACTCCCCTATAAGAGCGCTCGATATGAGTTCTTTCTGTTTATATAGGGAAGCAGAATAGGCTACGAACACTTGGACCACCGCTTCTGGAGAGGTGCACAAAACTCCTTCTGAGTCCTGAAGCGCTGGAACAGGAGTAGGGGATATCGCGGCCTGGCACAACCAGTGAAGTATTTTACTAGATTTGTCGCCCCATTGATAAATCCAGTGCTGTGGCGCTAGCCAAATCTCGTGTGCCTTATTGATGAGATGTTAATGTATTTGTTGCTGTATTTGGAGGAGATTGCGCTGCAATGTTGGACTGGCAACCGTAAGAAATTGTGCTTCGAGGGACCTCTGGCGGCCTTCTAATTCCACAATTTGGGCAAGACATTTATGTTTTTTGCTTGCATGGAAGCTAATATCGACACCACCAATTGTGGGTTTAGGAACCTACCACAGAATAACACTGGACGGGGCCGAGGCGGCGTTGGCTGAGAGATAGTCGGAAATGGCCTGATGAAGAACATCCTTGTATTTGGGGTCTTGGAGGTACCAGGGCGACATATGCTACAGAAAGTGAGGTTTCTGAGATCCTAAAAGCAGCTTGAGTAAGAGAATGGTCTGATAATCCCCATGGCACAATAGAGACGTTGGACACCCTATGTATGTAACTGTAAGGTAGGAGGACATAATCTAGCTGCGATAGGGTGCCATGCATGGCAGATAGGGATGTAAAACCCCTCTCAGAGGGGTGATAGGTTCGCCACGCATCCGACCACCCCGGTGTAGTAGCCAGGAGATAGTTTGGATCTACCTGTCTGGGGCTCGTGCCGATGATCTAGGGTGACATAACGTCATTCCAATCCCCACCAAGCAGAGTCAGGCCCCCCGTTAGCTCCCCACAATTTGGGAGATTCTATCAGTGAAGGTATGCCCCAGAGGGGGAAGAGCGTAAACACTGCCTATGGTTATGCATTCGCCATGCAATGTACCTGATATAATGGTGTATCAACCCCTGGGATCTAGCCACTGTTTGGATAAGAAAAAACGGGAACCGGTGGTTCACCAGAGTAGCCATGCCCCGGAAGCCCTGTGTGAACCCAGAATGATTTACTGTGGTGTACCCGAATCTGGTGAGGCACGGGGTTTTATTGCCCAGGAGATGAGTCTCCTGTATGAGAAGAATGTCTGTCTTGCTACGTTTGGCCAGCCAGCAAACGGCACCCCATTTAATTTTGTTTAGCGACCCTCTAACATTCCATGATACTATGGTCAATTCCCCAAGCTGGGGAATATGTACGTGTGAAGTCATCTATCTATGGGGATTGCTATCTCAATTTCCTTTGCGAAGGTGTAAGTGTGTGTGTGTGTGTGTGTGTGTACTACAACAATACTAACTTGGTAGGACTGAACTTCCCCTCCCCCAAAGCCCCCTCCAATACTTCCACCAACAAGGAGTATCTGTCACGTGGAGGGAAGCCTGGGGCCCCAACAGGGGGTCCCAGGGAACCTCCACCAAGCATACCCAAACTTACCAAAAAGGTTCAACATAAAAGTTCAGGGGCGTAGCAGTTCTTTGAATGGCCCCTAAGCCATATTGGTTCTCCTAGCGGTTCCACATACATGAGGAGAGTGCCGACGCTGGTCAAGGCCACAGGCAAGAGAGGTAAAGGCGGTCTGTATACATTGATGCCTCGTCTTGGGTCTGGGAGCGCTAGTTGGATCTGGACCTTTGCCTCCTCTTGGAGTTACCCCTCTTATGCCTATTTATCTGCGATCTTTGTGAGGAGTCGGATTCCAGCGGTGGCGGGGTGTGTGATTTTAGATGCATTGTCTCATCTGCCCAGGCAAAGATCGCTTCTGGAGTGTCAAAAAAATGTGATTTTGAGTTGTATGTGACCCTCATTCGGGCAGGATATAGCAGAATATATTGTATGTTGTGTTCCCGGAACCTGCGTTCTAAAGCTGTAAATGACTGGTGCTGTTGCTGCCCCAGTCTAGTGTAGTCCGGGAATATCATTATGGGCTGTGATTCAAAAAGTAGCTGGTCCCTGTGAGTTCTTGCAAATTGTAGGATGGTATCCTGGTCTGCGTAGTTTACCAGTTTGGAAATCACCGGTCTCAGGCGCTCCCCAGGAGGTGGCTTCCTAGTCAGCGCCCTGCGGGCTCTCTCAATTACGAAACAGGAGGACAAGGAGTCTTTTGGCAGAAGGGCCCCCAGCCATTTTGTAAGGAAACAGTCCACGAAGGGGCCCTCGCACCCCTCCGGGAAGCCAATGAAGCTAAGATTGTTGCACCGAGATCGGCCCTTGGCATCTTTGACATGGGATGCCAGCTCCTGTGCGACAACCGTGAGCTTATTCACCTTTTTTTGCAGGGAGGCCACAGTATCTTCCACAATGGAGACATGAGTCTCTGCCTCCGTGATACGGTCCACAGCCTTAGGAGGTCTTGAAGTAGAAACAAAACCTCGGACAGCGCGGCTCTGATCTTCGCATCAAGGGCATTTCGTGCCTTGGAGATTGCAACCAGCAATGCTACTTTGTTGGTGACCAGACCGCCAGCATCGCCTCCCCGAGCCACCCGGGGCGGTAGCAAACTGGTCCAGATTACTTTGCTTGAGTCCGGGGCCTGCCGGTTTATCTTTGCCCATACTGAATGGAAGGAAACGGAGGGGGAGGGGGAGGGGGAAAACACCATGGGAAGCCTCCCCTCCCAGGCAGCGGTGTCCTCATGCCTACGTGGGTTTCTATGTTTGGTTGGTAAATCCAGTGGCGCCAGTCGGGGATCTCCTCCGGGACGCTCCACCGGGCAGCCCCGGGGACAGTGCCGCAGGCTGGGCATCACGGAATCCGACCTCCTCTGGCCACAAGCTGCACCAAGCCTAGCTTGGCTGCTTCTGCAGCCCTAGGCGGCCGTCCAAGTAGACCCCTTAATGGAATCAGTTTCTCACAGGACCCCCAGACAGCAAGCCGCCCCAGTTCAGCCTTTTCCTCCCGGCCTGGAGGCCTCCGCTCTTCCAGGATGTAGCCGTGTGATAGGGGTGCAGCTGCTCACTCCAGGTAAGCATTGGGCGCCCCAGTCACCCAATCGGCAGTCTTCAGTGGTACTCCCAAGCCAAAGTAGCCCTCGTGCAACGGTGGGATCTCAATATGCCAGGCGCTAGGCGAGGGGGCCTGATGTTCTCTGTGGTCCCCTTCGCCGCCCCAGTTGCTCTTATTATCGGGACGTAAGTCGGCTGGGGCCCTTTGTCTTCGGGCGCCGCGTCCGCAGCTCCGGGCAGGCTCTATTTGGTCCCTGGACCTCACCTACAACATGATGGTGTGGCCCGGCAAGGCCCAGTCCGCCCTCGATAATAGGCCGCGGCCAGGCCCTCCCCACCCCGCTGCGGGACCTTTTCTCTGGCATCGCCCACCGCTCTACCACCCAGGTCCACTGAGGCGGGTGGAGAGCCCCGCCGAACACTGCAGTGCGGCCTCGGGTGCCGCTGCCCAATGCATCCTGCAGGTAACGCGACCCCTGCCGGTCTGCAGACTGCCGCAGCACGGCCTGCACCGCGACCACCTCAGCAATGGCCCAAAATGGCATCTCCTCACCTCCGGCCATGGTCCGTGGGTCGGCTCACGATCCCTTTCTGAAGCTGCGTCCTTCGCTGGACGTCGGCCCCGCGGTGAAACGTCTGGGGGCAGCGCGGGCCTAGGCCACAACCACAGGTCCGTCTCCCGTGGTCTGATCCGGTCTTTGGACTGCCGCTGCTTCACAAACTGGAACTCCGCCCGACCCCTGTGACCAGCGCTGCTGGTAGTGACCAATGGAGACAGGATTTTGAAAGGATTCCAGTGGGTTATAGGTTTGGGAGGCCGGAGCCTCGCTAGGCTGCATCCGCCATGTTGGCCATCCAAGCCACGCCTCCCTTGCTAAGTCTTTTTAACCTCTCCTTTCACACGTTGTGATAGTTTCCTATTTTCTCATCCTCTTTCTTTCTTTTTTGCCTTTTTCTTTCTTGCTCTTGGACAAAGTCTGACAATGCACAATAGAACGCAGTCCTCAAAAATGTGTGATTTATTCCACCATCTGCAAACACTGGCCCGAGTTAAGCACTGGGTAATGACCTAATATAGTAACACTTGTTCCTCTGCATTTGCATGCAGGTTTTTTTTGTTTTTGTTATTTACTTTTTAAAGAGGTTTTTCAGTTAGTCGATCAGAAGCAGTCTAACTTTCAAACAATGTATTAATTTACTCCTTGATCACATCTCATAAAATTGATTTTGAATCGGCAAAGTTCCACACAGCCTTGACCCCTGTCACGCCATAAGCCTCTCAGCAGCTTTCCTGGTGAGGAGCTATTAAAAAAGTTAGGAAGGTGAAAAGACTGAAAGTAAACGGAGCCCGCAGCTTGCTTACTTTCTGTTCCTCTGTTAATGACCCGAAGACCAGTTGTAGCAAGGGTGGTGCCCAGTTTGCCAAATGGAGGTCAGCGGTAGAAAACTGCCATCGTGGCTAGGCCCTATTGATATCCACTGTTTCAACTGTTTCAAAGAGTACTGCCACATATCTTCAATAGCCACATGGAGAAAACAGTTCCTACAAAACGTTTCACAAAATACTAGCTGTGATTCCACAGCCCGTTCTTTTTACTGAGACCCAAACACCCTTGACCTGGTATCTTCAGTCCTAACTCCAGGAATGTAAGATCCTTTTGAAGCCTTGCAATGAGCAGAAAGGTGATTTCTGATCCACTCAGAACAAAGTGAATCATTGTGATATATACCACCTATATCTTTAATTATTTAATGTCCTTCACTGCAACATACTTCCTCCTTGCAAATTATTCCCTCAAACCGACCTTTGATCAAGGATGCATGCACTCCCATTTCATTCTGATCTAGAGTACAGCTATCTCTACTCCTGAAAGCTCATGTGCAAATTTATAATAACGTCCAATACTCTGTGTTGATCCAATAAAGGGTGCTGTCACCTCAACAGAATCTGAATTACTACCTGAAACATAATTTAGTCATGATAACACAGAGATAGTTAATACTGCATTGAAACAAATCCGTAATCATTATTGCGGTTAGATAGTTTACACATAGCGCAATGTATGTCGCTTCCCTACATGCTTCGCCCTAGTTGGAGCTCAGAGGGCCTTTAAGGATTAAAGAAAGGCAGTTAAATTTTATGGCAAGACCGGAGGCTCATAATATGCTTTCTTATCTTGCTTTATATGAATAGCAGCCAAGATAAACACAAAACTACAGTTCCCAACAGGCCAAGCGAAATATTGGCCAATGGGAGACAAAACTATCAACAGTATCAACCAATGAACAGGCAGCCTTGGATATAACGGAGGGTCAGACTGCGAACAGCCCTCTTTTCTTGCTGCTCGCAGTCAAGATAAGTACCCTTTCATTATCTCCTGTGTAATATTCATGACGTTTCTTTATTTTACTTAAAAGTGGTTTTATTGCTGGATTTGTGAGTGTGCTGCCTATTTACTTCCCCGCTATTTCATTTTCGAGCATCTCCCTCCTCACGCTCTTACCGCTCCCGGTTTCCTCGCACGTCGCCAGTTCCTCGCGACGCGCGGCAGCCATTTCCAGCGCTTTCATTTCAGTGCGCTGTTCCTGCTTGCTGCTTCGCCCACACTCCTGTCACAGCTCTCAGCGTCTTCATTTAGTTCCCGCCTCTGGGAGGGGTTGTCTACTGCCGGTCAGGTTTTTCTTTTTTGTATCTCCACGCCCACAGGCAAGGGCTTATTTCTGCAAAGAATTAACTCCTTGGTGTCTGGTTTTTCCAATTGCTTGACATGGAGCTGGAAAGCTCTGAGTTCCAAATTTAATAATGAGGAAGGGGAGGCATTTAAGACCGATTTGAATGCATTCATTAATAATTCTGTAGAACATGCGGTTGAGGCTTCTGTGAAGCGTTTTTCTAAGGATATGGAACATTCCTTGTTGTCATGAATGTCCAAGCCTTTGGCCCTGTCTGCGGAGGATAGCAGAAAAAGAAAATTGGTACCTTCCAGCAATAAAAGTGTTTCTGTTAATGTGTCACTTGGATTGGATGAGGTTGCCTCTCACAAGGTTGAGGACTTGGTGCCTCCCAGGCCTCCTGTCATGGAGGGGTTATCTGTGTCTTTTACCAATCGTAAAGCTAAATCAAAACAAGCTGAGGTACCTGAGAAATTAGTAATTTCTCATATTTTGGACACTGACGACGATTTATGTGACGCTGATGATATTTTTGACGATCTTGATGCCAATGATCCTAGTCCTCTGCCTAAGAAAGCAAAAACTGACCCTTTTTCCTTTGAACCTATCCTGGATGCAGAAGGTACTCCAATGTTTGATCCATCCACTATCCACCATCCTAATTCCACCATGTTGGCGAGTATATTTACGTCAGGCTGCGTTTGCCTTTGGATAAGGCTGTTAGGTCCAAGCTAAAATCTGAATGTCCCAAACCTTCTCTTCCTTCTAACGTCTCTAGTACTCCCACCATTGACCAGCCTCTACTGACCTTCTTTTCCAAGTTTGGTAAAGATGCACGCTAGGGTGTGGATAAAGCTTGGTCCACCTGCCAGGACAAATTGTGGATGTGGTTGGTCATCTAACCCGTATTTTTGACCTGGCTGAATCCGCCCCTTTGGACGGTACAGACCTGGATTCTCAGGACGTTTCTTTATGGGTGCAACGGGCCTTTTGACTTCTGGACAATGCCAACGCTGCCATTACGCATGAGCGACGCAAGGGCCTCCTGATGAAACTGGACCCCAAATTAGCCAATTTGGCCTCCTTGGATCCTGATATCAAAGCCGATGGTCTCCTGTTCGGAGATTCTCTTGTCATGGATCTTAGTAAATTTGTTTCAACTTTTGCGTCCATTGACAAGGCCCAGCAGTCTATCAAGAAGGTGTTTTCCCCACGTGTTTTTGGAGGGGCCACAGAGGCAGAGGTCGCTTTGCCAGCCGTTCCTCCCACAATCAAGGCTCCAGAGGGTCCTTCAATTCCGGCAACAATTACCAGGAATTCAAACCCCAGTTCTATCCCCAAAGGGGCTGAGGTTTCCGTGGCCAGAAAAACTTCAGAAACAATTTCTAACAAGGTAATTTGTCCCGTTCCTCCCCCGGCAGGGGGTCGTCTAAAGTTTTTCCTACCAAAGTGGTGGTCTCTGACTGCAGACCCTTGGGTCCTCAATTCCATACATGGCTATCTTATAGAGTGCTACGCTTCTCCTTTCCAGACAGCTTTCCCTCCTCCTCTCGTTTTCTCAAACGAAATGGCAAGTCTCATCTCTTTAGAGGTTCAATCTCTTCTTCAAAAATGCGCCATCCCGGTGGCTCCTCTGGACCCTTCAGGTTTCCTAAGTTCTATAGTTCTAGTTCAAAAGAAAAACAAAAAGATGCGTCCGGTTATAAACCTCAAATGGTTCAACCAGTTTGTGGTCTATCGCCACTTCAAAATGGAGACCGTCATTCATTTCAGAGATTCTCTTCGCTTAAACGAGTGGATGGTCAGAATAGATCTCCAGGACGCCTACCTCATGGTTCCAATTCACCATTCCCACAGGAAATTCCTTCAATTTCAATGGTTGGGAGTGTCTTACCATTTTTGTTCTTTCCCCTTCGGGCTGTCTTCAGCCCCATGGTATTTCACCAAGATCAGGAAACCTGTAGTGACTTACCTGAGGTCCCTCGGGATACGATTGATTATTCATCTCGACAACATCCTGTTGATGAATCTGGACAGAACAACTCTGTTATCGCACTTACACATTACTCAGTCTCTTCTTTCCGATTTGGGTTTCCTCCTAAACCCCGTAAAGTCTATGCTCGTTCCTTCCCAACAAATTGACTTTCTAGGTTTTCTGGTGGACTCATCCACCACTTCCCTTCATCTCCCTCAATCAAAGGTTTCCACTATAAAGTCAGTTTTCCCAAGTGCTTCGAAGCAACTTTATTTCTCTCAGATCTCTTGCAAGGGTCGTGGGCCTGCTGTCTGCTTCCATCCAAGCTATCTTCCCTGGTCCGCTCCACTATCGGGCTCTTCAGCGTTTAAAAATCCAACATCTATGTAGAGGTCTGGCGTATTCCGATCTCATTTCTCTAGATCAAGAGTACCGTTTGGAACTTCAGTGGTGGATAGACCATCTGGATGCCTGGAATGACAGAACCATTTTCGCCCCGGTCCCAGATCTTGTGTTAGAATCCGATGCAAGCTTGACAGGTTGGGACACCCGGTGTGGCACGATATAGACTTGAGGTACTTGGTCTCTAGAGGAGTCGAGATTGCACATAAAATGTTTAGAGATGCTTGCAGGCTCCTTTGCGATCAGAAGCCTCGCCAAAAACAGAGTGTTTTTCTATTCTCCTTGGCATGGACAATGTTTCTGCGGTTCGCTACATCAACCATCTAGGTGGCTCCAAGTCCAGACCCCTGGCGGAGTTAGCAAAGTGCCTGTGGGAGTTTTGCTTCCTCAACAAGATCTCTGTCAAAGCAGAATACCTTCCAGGCAATCTCAACTCCATAGCTGATTGGCACTCTCGCTTCCTACGAGATTCCAGCGACTGGAGGCTTCTTCCATCTGTCTTTCTCTCTCTTTCAAAAGTGGAGCCCTTTGCATATTGGCCTCTCGTCTCAATTCACAACTTCCACGGTTCTTCAGTTGGCGTCCGGATCCTTCCGCCCTTGCGACGGACGCCTTTCTCCAGGATTGGTTTACTCATCTCCATTATGCTTTTCCTCCTTTTCTCATGATCAGGAGGGTGTTAGCTCAAACTTCTCGGCAACAAGCCTCTCTGGTTCTGGTAGTTCCCTTCTGACAATCCTAGGTCTGGTTCCCATCTCTTCTGGAGATGGCGATGGATTTCCCGGCCCTTCTTCCCTCCTTCAACAACCTTCTCTTGAACCCTTTGGGTCATCCTCACCCTCTGGTTCTAGACAATTCTCTGACCCTGTCCGCATGGAAGATATCGGGTCAATCCAATCTGACAATGTCATTTCGCAAGAGGCTTCTATCTTCATCAGCAGGACTTGGGCCCCAGGAACTACTAAGGCTTACAAATCAGCGTGGTCTTTATGGGCAAGCTGGTGTCTGGGGAAAAAGTGTTGATCCTTTTCAGCCCATTTAACTTAAATTGTCAATTTTTGGGCTTCTGGGGCCAGCTCAGGTAAGGCTTATAGAACGGTGAACCTGTACAGGTCTGCTATTTCTCTCAATCATTCTCCTATTGATGGTAAACCAGTTGGCGAGCACCCCCTTATTTGTCGCCTCCTTTACCAAAATACTCAAGATTATGGGATGTGAACTTGGTTCTTAAACTCTTTGTAGATTGGCCGGATAATGCAGATCGTAACTTAAAAATGCTCATAAATATTTTGTTTTTATTAGTGTTCAATTTGAGTAACATTAAAAGCCAGTCCACACAAATGAAGGGGTGAGGGTACGGACTCACCTACCCCGAACCCCCTGTCACTACTTAGTACACCAGAAGGAGTAGAGAGTAATAAAAAAAAGTTTATCATGATGGCACGTGCTGTGTGTGCTAATACTGCCCTCACTCACACAAATGTGTGACATGCTTCATCAAAGGCGCTAGTGAGAGTGCAGTGTTGTGTAAGTTAAAACTAGCTCGGAAGTGTCGCTGTGCTTAAGACTTTATTCCTTGACCCTCCGGCCAGGGTTAAAAGCGTGAAGGATGGTGATTATTGGGAGATGCAATGTGCTCCTAACACCCCTCCTTTACTGCCAGGTGGTCGACATGTTTCGGCTGTGTGTGTGCACCCCACGTGTAGGGTCAAGCCGGCCTTCCTCAGGACTCTACCTGTCCCAGTGTTTTGATACTCTCACCTCCAGTTGAGATAGGAGGATGTCTAGAAACCTGTTGTTCTGTATCGAGGAATTTCCTCTACGATAGTAGTGGAATTACAAGTTTCACCCTATTTCGAGTTTGAACTGGCGGCGGGCAAGAAGAGACCCCCTCTAGTCACACTTACTCCAAGGGTGGTGCTCCTCCAAAGCTGCTCGCCTTCGTGCAGGACAACACTGCTCTTTCACTACCGCCGTTCCCAGCCACTGTGATATAAACCGTCTCTCTCTGTGTTGTATTGTCTTTCCCCACCCTATTGCTCCACCCCGTATGTGGCTACGCCGAGGTGTATTGTAAGCAGCCGTATGATGAAGCATGTCACACATTTGTGTGAGTGAGGACAGTATTAGCACACACAGCACGTTCCATCACGAGATATAAACGTTTTTTATTACTCCTTACGGTGTACTTAACATTAAAAGCCACCTTTGGCTGTACTGTTTCCAGGCAGTTGAGAAATGTGACATGGATAGAGGGGGTCTCATGATCTAGGCATATAATAAACTATGGGGCATATTTACAAGCCCCTAATACCACAGGAGCAGCACATTTTTCTACATTCTGGTGGCGTTGCGCCATTCCCCATATTAGCAACGTGGCGCTAAGCCACTTAACGTGGCTTAATGCCAACTTGGAAATATGCCTCTTACTGTCAGTCTGCTGCAGCAAAGAGGCGTGCAATGGGTATTGCTGTGGGTGTTCCACCACAACACCCATTGCTTTTTGACACTGCCCTAGATTTAAAAGGGTGGGGCAGTGCCAAAAACTAAGGCTAGGTAAAACCTGGTCCTAGGATGGCGATATGAGGAGAAATTATTACTTTCTCCTCGTTTTTTGCTCTTTCTATGTGTGCTGCATTTTGCAGTACACAATGAAAGAGCAAATCGCCATTAAAGATTGTTTGTGCAGGAAGGTGTCCCCTTCTGCGCATAAACAATTCCCATTGCAGCGCAGGCACCCCTGCAACATGGAGCAAGGGTGCCTGCACTGGCGTTAAGTAGCTTTTTTCAGCACCAGGGCTAGGGGGAACGCAGGGGTGTGCTATAAATACGGCGCATCTCTGCGTTTTGAAAATGTCAGGGCGCGGTGCTGCCAAATTTGGCGTAACACTGCACTCTGACATTTTCTTGTAAATAATCTCATGTGTCACATGCAGATGAAATAGCAGCACAACCAAAAGATTGAATAAGGTAGGAGGGAGGGTAAGCATTCCGTCTGGAAAGCATTGGGGACAATAATGAACCCCATGAAACTCCTGAAGAAGACTCCATATTAGCTCATATGAAATCAGCGAGTTCAACAGATAACACCAATCATTCACAAAATGAGAGAAAACAATAGAGGATGGTGCATGCTATTCCTACCTCCTTCAAACAATTGGGTACTATGGTATGGTCAACCACAGCAAAGAGGTCCAGGAGACCACTCCCTCTGTGTCACCCTCATCTACAATGTGACAGATCTCTTCCATGGCAGCAAAAACCACTGCCCTATCTCTGCGTCTTCTGGGATTAAAACCAAAAAGACACTCTCTATGAATATTGAGTTCTTATAGAAAAGCAAACATTTGCTTTGCCACAACTATCTGCATAAGTTAATTACTGCACACAACCTATCAGATGGATGCCTGTCACTGCATTGATTAGGCTTTCTCTGGGATGACACGTCTCTGGATACCCTTTCACAGAGGAGCCTAGCACTTCACTGGTCAGGCAATCACAGGGATGGCTGTCACTACTGCACTAATCGCGCTTTCTCCGGAGAAGCTGTTGTTGCACTGTCCAGGCATTCAGAGGGTGTCTGTGGATCAAGAGACGACATAGATGTTTATCACTGCATTGATCATGCTTTCATAAAGCCATCGATTACAGCGCATGGATGTTCATGACTGCAATGATCAGGCTACCATGAGATATCTATCAGTGCATGGATGATGCTATCAAAGATATCCATCACTGCACAGAGGTGTCCATGCACTTATTCGGTTATCACAGAATGGCTACCACTGCACTGATCTGGCTACCATAGGGATGTTTATTGCTGTATTTGTCAAGATATCACAGATTGAGATAAAGGGCAAAGAATGGTTCTGACGAAAGTAGGAACAACTCCAATCGGCCCCAAACACAAGTGACTCATTATTTGGAGATCTCTGTGCAAAGCAGAGGTTGCCGACTGATCATGATTACACGTAATCCATGCGCCTGGAATTTTCTCCCGTACATTTTGGTCGGTCAATCTGGCAAGCTTAACAAGTGAAAAGGACCCTGCAAACATAGGGGTGTGTGCATTTTGATGCAGAAAACACCAACATCCACATGTTATTCCCCACTGTTAAAAGCCATCTTGCAATAGGTCCTAGGTTTTTGGATTTGATATGGTGCAATAGGTAGAACACTGGTAAATGGTGCCTAATGGTATGGTGAAACATATGTTGAGCTACTGAAATACCATAAACTACCACAGTAGAAACTTCAAATTAGGGAACTTGTGGATGGGAAACAAAGACATTTCCAATTCATGTTGAAATATTGAATATAAAAGATGTTAGAGAGTAACAAGGAAGAAAAATACAACAAAAGTTCTAAATCTAGTTCTCAAATGTCTAAAATCTAAAAGACTTATTGTTAATCTCTTCACAGAGAAACATGAAGAAAATGCTCCTAATAGTTCTATTTTTTAATTTGGAGAAATCACCAGGTAGCGTAAATGGCTGCATGTATACATGAACAAGCTCTTTACCTCACACCCATATAGCTTGTACGGCAAACCCAGGATTTTGTAGTCAATGAGCAGATTTCCCCTCAGCTGCGTGAATGCTTCTGTGAAATCTTTCATGGCCTGCTCATAGCTGCAGAGAGAAAAAGGGGAGGAGAGATACTTTATACTGTAACAATTAAGTAGTGCCACATTAATTTTCTGAGGATGCAGAATAATCCACATAATGATGACATACTTGATGGATTTGCCACATAATTGATCATTTTCAGCATAACAAGCGCATTTATTATCAAATGAACACATTTTTTATTTATGTATTTAAATTCACCTCTCCTCACCCAAAGGTGAATGTCTGGTAAATCTTGGAAGGGAAGAGAGAGAGATCCAGAGATCCAGAGATCCAGAGATCCAGATCCAGTAAAATCGTTGCTTGTTTTGGTGTTCGGGTCTTGTGATGGAACGTATAGAGTTATCAGAATGTTTCTCTCCTAGTTTTTCCCCAAAGACTCCAGTAAGCTCCCATTGGCTTTAATGATTATAGTTTCCTACGACTTCCATGCTAACTGGTAGGATCAATTTGTAATGGTTTATCCTGTGAAGATAGTGATACCACTTTGCACATCACAAGCAGAGACTCATCTGTAGAATTATGCTTAATTCTGGGGTCACACCTCCAGAAGGACTAAGCAATGAGTAGGAACAAGCCGGAGACAGCAAACCAAACTGATGCCTGGTATCAACCACTGATCATATGTTGAACTACTAAGTGGACTCCTCATCATTCTGCAGGTGCAGGCGGCAGCATGGGCAATATACTGTCTGATGACTAACCTGGTCGAATGGAACACGGCTCATTAAGGACTGAGCTGTACAGCATAGCCCAAATAGGCAGTTAGAGTCCTGTAGGAAAAACATAGGTGTCGTTTGGATTGTGGCTTTATTGGTCAAATTTACACACATGCATGGACCCTTATTCCCCAAACTATCCACAGTGGCGGAAGTGAAGTCATGCTCACTTTTTGCCCCTCGCGAGTCCTTTGTTTACTCCTAAGGGCTCAGAGAAGGGAAAGAGGTGGAAACTATGATGGTCAACCTCCTTTGAAGAACTCTCCTGTGACCAATTAGGATCGCACCCCAATGCTAGAGCCCCTATGGGTTACCTTGCTGAGGTGTCAAGGGAACAGGTGGAGAAGATGATGTTAGAAGTAAACGCAGGCTCCCAGCTCGACCCCTCTTCTCCTGCATAACCCCAGTTCTAAGTCATCATCTAACCCAAATTTGTAACTCCTCTCTAACGAATGCTGAGAATCCAAACACAAAGAAGCAAGCACTAATTATTCCCCTGGCTAATAAGGAAGGATTAGACTCCTCCAGCCTAACTAATTGCCGCCCCATCTCTTTGCTTCTGTACAGGTCCAAAGTCCTGGAAAGACTCGTCAACCGTCAGTTGACCGTTTTTCTGAAATACAAGAAGCTACTGGACCCTTCTCAGATGGGATTCAGAACCAAGAACAGTACAGAATCGACTCCTGGCTGTTCTGTGCACCATAAGATGAGAAGTAGATCAGGGCAAAGCTGCTGCCCTGATTCTACTTGATCTCTCTGGGGCATTCAATCCTGTCTCACACAGTCGAATGATAAATAAACTTCATGAGGTAGGGCTCCACTCTACAGCCCTACGTTGGTTTGTATCGTTTCTGAGCAAAGGTCCCAGTTTGTCCAGCTGAATACTGTTATATCTTCCCTTACAGCTTCAAATGATGGGTACCCAAGGTTCTTCTTTGAGCCTGACACTTCTTAATGTGTATGTCATATCTGTTGCTAAGCTGGTCCATAAAGGGGGATTCGAGGTATGCTCACATGCAAATGATACGCAATTGGTCATCTCAATGGGAGAGAAACATGAAGAAATTAGAACTAACCTTTCTAGCTGCCTCGCTGAAGTAGCTGCCTGGATGAGGGCACACTACCTAAAACTAGAGGCAGAAAAAACAGAAATTTGACTATTTGGAGGTGCCCACCAGATTTGAGACTCATCGTGGTGGCATGTGGCCCTGGGACCCACCCCTAAAAAAAGTTGCAAAAAATGTAGGAATCTACATTGATGAGTCTGTATCTATACAGGAGCAAGTCATGCCCACTTGTGGCAAATACTATGGCTCGTTCAAAATCCTTAAACTCTTCTACTGGATTCCAGTAGATTGGAGCATAACCATAGTCCAAGCCCTAGTGGTTAGTAGTTTGGACTACGGAAATGCCCTATACATGGGGATAGCTTACTATCTCTTTAACCGCTTGCAGGTGAGACAAAGCATGGCTGCTAAACTCCTCTACAATAAAGACAGATACTGCTCCGTCTGCCTAAAAACCCTCCATTGGCTGCACATTCAAAGAAGGGCAAAATTCAAACTTCTTTGCCACTCTCACAAGGCTCTTCATAACTCAGGTGCCGTGATCCTTCGATCTGAAAGGGAGTTCTACATACGCACAAGAAGTCTGAGATCCGCTATTCTTGGCTTAGCCATAACCAAACGTGTCTAAAAAGTCAGATCCGGATGCCACTCCTTCACCCATCCTGCAGCAGCCCATTGGAATGTTCTACCCCTGGACTCCGCCTCACGAATGGCCACCTCAGATTCAGAAAGAAGCTTAAAACGTGGCTCTTTCCAGAGTAACTGATTTTATCTCTTAAATGTCCTTCCCCTCCCTCACGCAGCAAACCGGGCGTGTGGCAGCTACAGTGCTGTGATATTCCCTTGTAGATGAGTGTTCGTGCCAGACAAATACTGCAAAGTAAAATTAAACAAGCATTTACAATGCAATAGGTCTCGCTCTGACATTATTTTTAGCTATTGACATTGTAAATGACATTGTTTTTTGGTTTTGGTTTTGGTTTTCTTTTGTAAAACATAAATAAAATGCATTGTAATTTAATATGGCCATTGCTAAAAAAAAGTTTAAATGTGAAATATATTGCATTTACGCTAGTGTAGTTATGTTTTTGCAGAGTTCTTTATTGGTTCTTCCAACAAAAGTGTGTTACTGTCTCACTGCCCCAGACTGGGCTTTAAAATTAACAGACTGCGATTAACTCAGCCGCTATTTTGTCATCTGTGCATCTTGTAAATGATTCATCTACCTAATAAATGGGTTACATTTGACATTGGGCCCTACAGTGGGCTTCTGTCTCCATGATTGTAATTCTCTATTTTAGGTATTAATAAAACATTGCTGGCAAAGTATGATATGCAAAACACAGCTACCCTGTGTGATCTTAAGTACATATTCATTCTAAGAGATGTCAACTCTGAGGTCTTATCCCGATTAGCTTTCCATAGTAGGCTTATGTGCAGCTCATTTTCTCAAGATTAGGCACGTTATGTGGGCGCTACTAAATTGACCCTCTCAAACGCCCCACACTGAATAAAGGGCTGATGATTAGAAGACGTTTTCTCTCTATCCTTGCTTCATTATTGATCAAGCATGTTTTATTCAAGAGCAACCTTTCATGTAGAAAAGTTAGCTCGTTACCCTGTTGGCTTTTATGCGGTCCTTTTTTCCTTAAAGCCAGTGTTCTCTAAAAATGCCCAAAAATCACATTAAACCAATCAAAAACAATGCATGAATGTGAAGTGAGAAGTGGAAAGCTACCAGAGTTTTTGTGGAATTAAAATGTCAATATATGCAATCGTGTGGGGGTATGGCATATGTGGTGGCAGCAGCAGGAATGTTTTTGTCTATTTACTAATAAATATGGCACGAAATGTTGAAAATAATTTTACGAAATTAACTGAAAAACATTTCAAATAAGCCTGAATCCTAATACCTAAGCTCCCCGCACCATAGAATACCCGAGGATCCTCACCTGCGTAATGCCTTGGAGTAAACGCTTTAGTCACGCAAAGTAATGGTAGTTTGCTGCCACTGCATCGTAAAACTAAAAAGCAACATTACACGATTCGAAAATATCATCACTAGGCTACGGATTTTTTGGGTGTTGCACTAACTAACTTGATTTTGGGACTCAAAGCGGCTATGATTTAAGGTTAATTCATACAGGTCTGAAAAAAAAATTGGTGTGTGCGTTCCCGATTACTGCGTGTTTAATACACGCCTGTACTTTTTTCTCTTTCTCAATCTGTGTCGTTGCGCTCGGCCACGCTTGCCTTGGGTTTGGGACTTAATGTACTTTTTATTTTTAAAAGGCACATCGTTGTTTTTTTTGTTTTTTTACAACTTCAGTCTAGTCAACACTCCATGGGGTGTGTTTGAATGATGTGAATTGATGAAGTAGTTTAAAACAAGAGGGGATGGGAAATATAGAAGTTAGTAAATGGGGACGACCGGGAAGATTTGAAGCAGCTGGTGAAGAAAGACAATAAGGAGCTGAACGAACTTGAATAGGGGAAATTAAGGTTCTTAAGGGGAGCTGGTGCATGGAAAGGAAAATGATTTACATGAGCCGGAATTTAAAACAAGCGCGCCCCGCAGATGGACTGGAGCAAGAAGCACAAGCTCTTCAGCAACTTCTGGGGCCCGCACGCGCCATCTCGGAAGGAACTCTCATGTGGAAGAAGCATAAGCGGAGTCTGCGAGGCCAGGCGGAGGCGGACAAAGCCTGGCCTTCCAGACCCTGTGTGCTTACCACGTATCCACACTGACCAGCGACGAGAGGCAGGGACCAAAGCTGGGGAACCTTCAAGTAATTTCACATCCTCTCGTCAAGGCACCCGGAACTGCAACCAGCGGGAAAGGGCTGGGCTGGGCTGCTGACTGTGAGGGTTCTTACTTCATCTCCATGGTTCTCACGCAGTTTATGTAGTTGAATCCCACTCGAGAGGGCTGAACTAGATTTACATTCCTCGTATGAACACATCTGCAGCTGGCAAAGCGACAACAGCAGTAACTGGGAAAAGAGAGCGCATGCGAGAGCTGTGAACAGCGCTCATGTGCTCGAGGTCTGGTTTCTGCATCGCTGAACACAGCCCCTCCTTCTCAAATGCCTCTAGCGGCCCTCACCACGCGCTCTCCCTGAAACAGACCAGACCAATTTAACAAGCCCGGGAGTGGTGTGTGCAGAGTGAGGGGCAAGGGAGGTAGGGTAGAGAGAGGGGAAAAGGGGGGCTGGTGAATGAGAGAGGGGGGAGGGCTCAGGGTCTGCGATCATTTTCTTCTGAAACCCTGGGGAAGCATTAAACAGCTGCATGCACGACGATGAGAGCTTTTCTTCAACTAAAGGACCAACCGTATTTAATCCAGCTTTAAAAAACTATCCGAGTGTGGAGTGTCTGCCCTCGCAGCTGCCCAGGTCACCAGGTAAACTCATACTAATCAAAACATGACTTCGGCAACATGAGCCGCCACTACACGCCCCCTATAGATAAGAAATTCATTCACGATAGTCATGAAGCTAACAACCCCGTCCGGATGGGCCGTCCAAAAGGGAGACAGGGCTGTAACCAAGAAGCATCCTTTACAATGGGAGCCAGCATTTAGCATAAACGCTGACCCGACCCAATGAAAATGATGGGTAGGGCTTCAAGTCCCCTTCTGAAATCTCCTCAATCACAATAGCCCTCGCGAAGCGAGCAGCTCATGCGTGCTGCAACGCTAGGCAAGACCTAAAAAATCAAATAAAGTAATAGCTCTCTTGCAGACTGTTTATCTTCTGTCTTTTTTACCTCTTTACCTAGGGGTAGCAAAACCAGTGCTAGGGGTAAAAAGGTGCAGACCAGAGGTAGCAGTTCATACAGTATTATGCAAGCCACACCCACTTTTGAATTTGGGGAAGGTATCTCTTTACATTGCTTGCTACCTCTAATTGACGTCCATAGGCACAGGCTGAAGATGTCTTCAGAAGCAAGCTTTTCACTGTGACGTGTGCCTTCACTGACAGTACTGCTGTTGGGAGAGCAGTGTATTCATGTGATGTCCTTGAAGGATAGCAGAAAAGGCTGAGTGCTGCGTACTCATAAAGTCCTGTTCTGACACGTGCCTATGTAACATGTGAAGAAGATGTTTTGGCACACCAAGATGGCAGACAAACTGGCATGAGATCAAGCCCAGAGGTAACAGACGGTTGTGTGTGTTTTACCAAATCTAACTCGGCGCCTTGAGAACCTCATTGGTGAGTAGCCGTACTTTACAAACCCCTGATCGATTGATTGAATGAGGCAAACCGAACCGCATAATTGATTGTTTTTTGTATTTACGAGTTCTGTATAGAGTGTTAAAAAGGCCCATTGGGTGACAGAGTGCCTTAATGAAGGCAAAAAAGTATGCAATCTGCAAAATTGGAGAAAAACAATTTATAGGTCAGTCTAGAAAATCTGATAAGATTCACAAAAAATGGGTGTTCGTTTTTCAACTACATTTTGGTAATCAAATCTTAGTACATCTGTCACTCAGTAACTTATCTTCCTTATGTTTAAGCCTCAGACATTCGGACATGTTAGGTATAGCATTGTGCCACCGAAGAAAGTACCTTCTTTTGATTTGAGCTGACCTGTGGTAGGAACAAGCTCTTGGGCCTCACCTCTGCAAGTTTATTTATATAATAAAACAAGTCCACCTTCATGGATCAATTTAACAAATTCTCAATATTGAATGTCTAAACCACGAGTCTCAGCAAAATTAATTTTAGTGAATTAAATACACGGCCAACCCGCTTATTTATGGAATTTAATTTTGCAACAGGGAATAAAAAACTTAGGTTGCTCTCCTGATGACATCAGGGTGGCACGACAGACCTCATTTCACCATCCTCTGACAATTTCCTGCTTTAACAAGGTATATTTCCCTTTCTTGGGGAAGTCTTGCTCAATGCTTAAATTGGAAGAACATGAAGAGGAGGAAGAGACCAGAACTGAAGTTGTGAAGAAAGACCGAATTCCTTCCAACATGGATTATAAGAAGGCTGGCACTTCAGAATTACACAAGAGGGGACAAAAACGTGTAATTCAAACGTGCAATTGTTGCTCTCATCAGGAAGAATATTTCCATTTGTGGGTCAAGGAACATGTAATATGAGGGGTGGGACTCCAGGAAACTGGGCATAATGAAAAATAATTTAAAGAGCTATGGGAGAGCTGGTAACGCAATGCAATGATGTGCACACACTTGAGGTACATATGTAACGTGTTTAGCTCAGAGAAATATCATTGCAGTGTTTGTCACTGTTGATCTGTTGAAGCTCAAGGGGAACAGGTACCTATAGTGTGCCACATAGCACCTATCATACATGTGATCATGCATCCGTACTTCCTGATGCCGGAATGGATCACTAGGAGCCAGCTCTGAATTTGCTCAATACGTAAGAAAACCATTCAAAGCTGTGCTTGGTGCATGAATACCCATGCAGTAGCGGCCATCTTGGAATGGGTAGAACAAACATTTTAAGATTAATGCGTGCCAATACAGCAGAGGGCAGTGCTCAAAGCACGAGGCGGCTGGGAGAAGTGGGTATGGTTTTAGGTCGCAGCCTACCAGAGAGCACAGCTGTCTGGTTTGCTGAAGACATCTTGGGGACATTCAGAAAGCTGACCTAGGAATGCATTCTTTCTGTTGCTTGCCATTGGCTTTGTTACACACATTTTCTTGCTTTCTATTTGCTGGCTTAATTTGTTTTTAGGCTGTCAAGCTTGAGTTTGTGTCTTCCTTTGCCCAAACCGTATTTACAGTATCCTTCCAAGTGCTCCCGTTCTGTTTTAATCTCCTCAGATTTGATTTGCATTCAAAGACTGAGTTCAAAGGTCAGGCACTGACTTCTGAGGGTGCTTGTTTACTTTTCTTTCTCTTACTACAAAGTGAGAGGATTTATGTGACAATCTTGCTAGATACTTGTGGTAGAAAAGAGTTTTTTTCTACCACACGACCGCATTTAAATGAACTTTGTAAGTATTTTAGAATATATCAGAATTAGGAACACTAATTAAAGCACATTTTTTGTTATGTTGGAAACAAATACTTTAATATGATCAAAACAAAGTATTACATTAAGTGATGCAATTTCCACACATTATTGTCTGTGCACTGTATCGTTTTATTGGTAAAACTGTATGTCTGTGCAAATGTAATGGTCATTTCAATTGAAAATGGTACTCTGCACCACTCCACTTTATGCCACTCCACTATGCACCGCTCCACTCTACGCCACTGCACTCTATGCCACTTTACGCTATGCCTCTCTACCTTGTACCAACCTACTCTATGCCAGTGCACTCTTTGCCACTCTTCTCTACACCATTGCACTCGTTATTATTATTATTATTATTATTAATATATTTATAAAGCGCAACCGCTACTTCCAACGGAAGTGTCCCGGCGCTAACGTCCTACAGGCACAAGAGATACGGCGGAGAGAGGATTGCGGCAGTCTCTAGGGTAGCCTGAATAACCAGGTCTTCAGGGCCCTTCTAAACAGGAGTTCTTTATCAATCTGTCTGAGAGCATTGGGTAGAGTGTTCCATAGCATTGCCGTTTTCACGGAGAACGCACGTCCACCTGTCCTAGCCTTTCTAAACCGTGGAGTAATCAGAAGATTTTGATTGTAGGATCTAAGAGTTCTTGGCGGAGGATATTTCTGCAGTCTCTGTTTCAGATAGCGAGGGCCTACCCCTCTAGTTGCTTTATGAGCCAACACGAGAGCTTTAAACTGAACTCTTTTCCTTACAGGCAGCCAGTGTAGGCTTTGTAGATGAGGCGAAATGTGATATCGTAAAGGCACATTCCTCAATAGCCTGGCTGCAGAGTTTTGGATACGCTGCAGTCTTCTCATCAAGTAATCCGGGAGGCCAATATACAGGCTGTTAGCATAGTCAAGTTGGGATGTGATCAGGGCGTACACCACTACCTTCCTACAGTTCATTGGAAGGAAATGTAAAAATCTTCGTAATGTCTTAAGTCTCCAGAAACATTGGGAGGAGATGTGCATGATTTGAGCCTTGCCAGATAGTTGCGAGTCAAACCTGACACCTAGGTTCCTTGCCACCGTTACCGGTATCGGAGGTGGATTCAACTCTACTGGCCACCACAGCTCCGTCCGTGGAGGAGTAGGTTGATTAAAGAATAGGACCTCAGTCTTATCAGTATTTAATTTTAGGCAATTCTCAGTCATCCAGGAGGAGATATTTAATAGGCAGTGCTTAAAATTGATAAAAGCTGTGTCACAATGTTCCTTAAAAGAAAAGATCAGTCGTGTGTCGTCTGCATACGAGACAACTCGCACACCCCATTTCTCAATGATTGCAGCGAGGGGCGCAATATAGACATTGAAAAGTGTCGGACTCCGTGCCGAACCCTGAGGCAAAGATCTAGAGCTAGAAACATGGGGGTGTAGAATGACCTGTTGTGACCTGCCTTCCAAGAATGACTGAAACCAATTCAACACGGTCCCCGTCACTCCTAACCGAAGTAATCTATTTAGGAGGATCTTGTGGGAGACCATGTCAAACGCTGCAGATAGATCCAATAGTACCAGCATTACGCAGCTACCTAGATCAAGGGTTTCACGGATTGACTCAGCGACTTCCAGGAGGGCAGTCTCCGTGCTATATCCAGCCCTAAATCCAGATTGCGAATCGTGTAGATTATTGGATTCAAGGAAGTCTGAGAGTTGTCTCTGGACTTCCTTTTCAAGGATTTTTGCTGGGGCTGGCAATAGTGATATTGGCCTAAAATGTTTTAGTTCTGAAGGGTCAGCGTCCTCTTTTTTAAGAATGGGTCGGACCAGTGCCTTTTTCCAATCAGATGGAAAGATACCTGTTTCCAAAGAAGTATTCCAAAGAGAGTTCAAGGTATCATTAAGAAGAGGAGCTAGAAGTTTAAAGATTCTGGCCGGGCATGGATCTAGAGGAGACCCAGACTTGATTTTCATGAGTTCCTTCAGAGAGGCTGCTTTCTCAAATCGGCTGAAGGTTGTCCAGCTGTCCACTGTACTGATCAGTGGCATATCCTGATTTTCAGTTGGTGGAAAGGTGGAGTAGATGGTCAAAATGTTATCCTGAAAAAAGGCGGCCAGTTCTTCACAGAGATTCAGAGAGGGTGAAATAGTACTCTTTAGGGCCTGAGGTTTCAGAAAACCCTCTACTATCCTGAAAATCTCTCTGGATGAATTGTCAGCATTCAGAATTTGTTTAGCCATGTAGTCTCTCATCACCTTACGTTTTAGTGCATGGAATTTTTTTAGGGCTTGCTTATATGTCTCTTTAGCAATGGGTTCATATTCCTTTCTCCAGACTCGCTCGAGTCTCTTACATCGGCTCTTTTCGCTACGGAGCTCCGTATTGAACCAAGGTGCTGATGCTTTGTTCCTAACTCGGAGCCGATTTGTCTAAGGCTGCAATGATCCATGTATTAACGCGGGAGGTATCCAAATTAGGATTCCCAGACAATGTGGGGGAGGTATTATGTAGTTCATCTTTCATGGATTGAAGCCTAACTTTCTTCCAATTTCTCCTGTTCTCTGTCACAGGTCTGCTGTGGTTACTCTCACGCTTCCGACTCAACCTAAACAAGACCATCATATGGTCAGACCATATTACGGGTAACAACTCTTCCACCTTAAGAAGGGGGTCATTAGTGAAAAGAAGGTCTAAGATGTGGCCGGCTGCGTGGGTGGGGGATAGTATTTTTTGCGCCAAATTCAAACTCTTTAGGGAGTTTTCTAATTGGTTAGCTAGAGGGCAGCTTGCATTGTCCATATGGACGTTAAAATCACCAAGAACGGTGAAATTAGAGTAACGTATGGACAGGTTAGCAATGCCATCGAATAGAGCTGGCCAGTGGGTGGCCAATGTGCTGGGGGGTCTGTAAACCAGTAGTCCCGCCATCGAGGATCTGTTGGAGAATTTGATGTGTAAGGCCATGTCCTCAATAGGTCCCAGGCCTTCAATTTTCATATGAGTCTTTTCCCAGTCTTCCCTTAGAATTATTGCAAGTCCTCCTCCTAACCTAATGGCCGCCCTGTTTACTTTGATCAATCTATAGCCCGTAGGGACCACTAAGCAGATATCAGGATTAGAACATTATCTCAGCCACGTTTCTGTCCAGAACAGCAAGTCCCAGTCATGAGTCTCTAATAGTAGCCAAATGTCTGCAGCGTGTTTAGGGAGGGATCTGCAATTAATCAAACCGGCCCTAATCTGTTGATCGTGACAAGGGTTGTGGGGAGAACCATCACGAGGCCGTTCCGCATCCATTTCATTAATCATATCCTCCTTCCTGACGCATCTATTTAACTCAAAATTACAGGACCCACAATGAAACTTAGCATGTCCTCTGCCTCTGAATGATATAGTGTCCGGTGCGAAACACATAGGCGTGACACAATGTGGCTGTGATAAGGCAAGCAATTGGTCTCTAGTCCAGGACCTGATCAGTTGGGAGGGGGGGGGGGGGGGGGGTTCGGGCAGCATGGCTGGCACTGAGCACGGTCCGAGCGCGGACGGGCGCAGACGGGCTTGCCTGAGGGGCACCTTCGGCGCACCAGTGCTGCTAAAATAGGCTTCTAGCGCAAACTAGTCCACCCACCCAACTTCCCACCAAGATGGCTGCCGCGACCCAGAGGAGCCCGATCCACAGGACAAAAGCCTGTTCGGGACTGGGACGGCTTCGGGTGAGTGACAGAAATATCAGTTAGTTACTAATGGCCTAATACATAAAATACAGACAGTCTTAAGACTAATGTGCAAATAGGCAAAGTGTGCGTTTTAAAGATAAAAACATAGGCAGTGAATGCAGTCACCTCGTACCAAGCGTAGCCACTGCACTCTACACAACTCCAGTCTAGGCCACACCAATCTACTCTGCACAACTCCACTCTCCGCCACTGTACTCTACACCACTCTGCAGCACTGCACTCTATGCCACTGCACCCTCTGCCCTCTGCCACCGCACTCTATGCCAATACACTCTATGCCAATGCACATTACTCTGTAACACTCTACGCCCCTGTATTCTATGCCAATATACTGTTCGCTACTCTACTCTACTGCACTCTAAGCCACTTTACTCTATGCCATTAGACTGTCCACCTCTAAGCAACAGCACTCTATCCTGAACCACTCCACTCTGCGCAACTTCACTCTACTCTGAAACAATCTACTCTACACCACTGCATTCTGTGCCACTCCACTCTGCGCCACTCTATGCCACTCCACTATAGACTACTGCACTCTATTCCATTCCACTCTTAACCACTGCTCTCTACACCGATGCACTCTACATGACTGCACTCTATTCTGCATCACTGTACTCTATGCCACTCTACTCCATTCTACACTACAACACTCTACTTTGCAATACTGCACTCTCTGCCACTGAATTCTGTGCCACTCTAATCTGCACTACTCCACTCTACCCTATGCTACTGCACTCTACGACACTATACTCTACACCCCTCTATGCTACTCTACTCTGCACCAGTCTATGCCACTGCACTCTATGCTGCTTGACTCAACTCTGCGCCACTGCCCTCTGCATCACTCACCTCAATCTTACTCTGCACCGCTCTACGCCACTGCACTCGGCGCCACTCCAGTCTACTGTGCACCACTTTAATCTGCTATGCACCACTCTAATCTACAGCATTACATTCTACGATGCTACATTGTACTCCGCTGAATTCAATGCCACTGCGCTCTATACCACTATATTCTGCAACACTCTAAGCCGATGCACTATACACCAGTCCACTCTACTCTATGCCACTCGATGTGACTCCACACTATGCTACTCCAATACATGCCACTCTCTGCCCCTCCACTCTACAACACTCTAATCCACTCTTCGCCATTCCACTCCATGCCACTCTCCTCCATGCCACTAACTTCCAGCCATGTTGAGCAGCAGCCACGCTGGTGTACAACATGGCTAAAATACATTGGCAAAGCGAATAGCTCTTGCATAGGCGCGACCTATTGGGTTTGCCAATGTTTGCTAATAATGGGTTGTATGATGGAACAATGCAGGGAAATACTTTGCATTTCCTTACAACGCATTTTTTACCTCACACTTTTTTAGAACACATATGCTTTTACAACGCATGCCATTACCACGCATTGTTATATATATATATATATATATATATATATATATATATATATATATATATATATATATATATATATATATATATATATATATATATTATTACACACAATTGTCCTGCACGGAAGGAGCACCTTACCAGCTGGTGCACACGTCGGGATCAGGACAGCGATCTCGGTTAGATATCAAACACAAGTAAATGATAACGCGGCACTCCTCTCAACGATTAGGATGTTATTTTAATCTCAGATAGTAACCCTCCTACGCGTTTCGAACCGTAGTTCCTGGTCACGGTAGATTGTTACAATGGTCCTTTTTCCATTTCTTAGCTTTATACACTTGCTGTGAGGTGCCACTATTATTGCATTCTGGGTATTGTAGTTCAAAAAGTGTAAAATGTAAGGAATTAACATCATTCCTTTCAAAATAACAATACTTTTGACAGAAAAGACATTATTAATTAAATACCTTTGTGAATATATACATCATTGATTACTGAATGCAATGCACCTAAAGCAATTTAACACAAAGTTACGTGTTTATATGTCAGAAGGTATAAACTATAATTTGGTATTAAGCAAAAAATCATGGAGTTACTAACGAATAGTGATAAACCAAATGTGACAAAAGGAACAACTGAAGACAACCAAACACGTCTGATACTTACCTACAGTAAGGAAACTTGCAAGATCAGAAAAATATTGAATAAATACTGGAGCATACTACAAAAAGATCCTGACATTGGTATGACCATAGGAGAACATCCACGGATATCATACAAAAGAGCACCCAATCTCTCGGATCATTTGGTACGGAGTCACTTTGTAGCCACAAAACCTGAGACCTGGCTACAATCAAGATCCAAGGGATTTACCAAATGTATGTCCTGCAAAGCTTGCAAGATTAGTAAAAATCTCAAAAATATTAAAGATCCGGCTGGTAAAAGTTTCCAGATAAGAGAGACCATCACATGTGAATCAACCTTTGTGGTTTACCTACTCCAATGCTTTTGTGGAAAACAGTACATTGGCAGCACAACGTGCCCTCTCAAAAAACGCATATTAGAACATGTGCGTGCCATTCAAAATCTGGACACGACATATGCAATCGCCAGACATATGTCACTGCATGTTGGGAAATCATGGCTGGATATAAAATACTCAGGACTGATGACAGTGCCTCCAAGTGAACGAGGCGGAAACCGTACCCAGAAACTACGCAGACTTGAGTCGCGTCTAATAATGAGGTTAAAAACTAAACATCCGTTGGGCCTCAATGGGAATGAGGAACTTTATGTGCACTTATAGATATTCTCAACATTCCTGACATGCAACAAAACAGTATATGGTCCCAACAACTGTAACATTTGGCAATAACTGTATCAGATAACAACTTGTGCAAACTTTCCCGCATTTCAACATATTTGTAACCCAGTACTCTTATGGAATTCCACACAATTATATAAGATTTTGCTTTGAATCCATGCAGACATACATAAGTGCAGATACAACTGCACTGTCATAGGCACTCAGCCATGATTTTTTGCTTAATACCAAATTATAGTTTATACCTTCTGACATATAAACACGTAACTTTGTGTTAAATTGCTTTAGGTGCATTGCATTCAGTAATCAATGATGTATATATTCACAAAGGTATTTAATTAATAATGTCTTTTCTGTCAAAAGTATTGTTATTTTGAAAGGAATGATGTTAATTCCTTACATTTTACACTTTTTGAACTACAATACCCAGAATGCAATAATAGTGGCACTTCACAGCAAGTGTATAAAGCTAAGAAATGGAAAAAGGACCATTGTAACAATCTACCGTGACCAGGAACTACGGTTCGAAACGCGTAGGAGGGTTACTATCTGAGATTAAAATAACATCCTAATCGTTGAGAGGAGTGCCGCGTTATCATTTACTTGTGTTTGATATATATATATATATATATATATATATATATATATATATATTCACTGAAAAAACCATAGGTTTCACACATGTTATAGTTAGCTGGACATTTTACTGATAAAAAACCAATGAAATTCCCCCGTTATAGTTACTGTAGGCAACTATAACTCACGCGACCGTAATCCTCTGCTGATGCTAATACTGTATTTAGACACTTATTTGCCCATGTCTTCTTCCATTAAATTTTAGCTATACATATATTACAAATATTTTTTTTTCATAAAGACACATATGTCATCAGCAGAGGATTACGGTCGCGTGAGTTATAGTTGCCTACAGTAACTATAACGGGGGAATTTCATTGGTTTTTTATCAGTAAAATGTCCAGCTAACTATAACATGTGTGAAACCTATGGTTTTTTCAGTGAATTTGCAAGGTTTTTTAAATGCTAATTCCTAACTATAACGTGTGTGAAACCTATGGTTTTTTCAGTGAATTTGTACGGTTTTTTAAATGCTAAGTTACTTTACGCCATTTGTGGCGTGCGCGCCCACTTAACGCAGTTCGTTCCGTGCGCGCACGGTGCGCTTCGCGCACCGTGCGCGCACAGTGAGCACGCGGTGCACTTCGCGCACCGCGTGCCCACGTTACGCTAGATGGGCCATGAACGCACGATGCGCTTCGCGCACCGTGCGCACATGGAGGACATATGATGAGCATCGTTGTGACAGGTAAATTATATGTTTTGTTTACCTCTCATAAGCCATGCACAAAAGGTGCACTTCGGGCACCTTTTGCACACGGGGTGGGGAGAATGTGGATATTTTTTTTTTATTTTTTATTATTTCTTACCGTACGCGTAATCGGCGAAATTTTCGAAAAAATTAAAAGTGCCTTTTTTCACTTGGGGGATCGTTGGGGACTCCCTCGACATGGCTAGGTGCTTGGGAGCTGTGTAAACAGCCCCTTTTCATGTTTTTGCACTTTGTTTTTCACCCCCCTGTCAGAGTGCGAGAGAGAAAATGGCGGCCGCCGCTTCCTGGTTTCGACCGATTCGAATGTTTACTAAGATCTAAGGGCCAATCAGAATCGCGCTCGCGCACGCCACCGTACGCGTACGGTAAGCGCACCGTAAGCGCACCGTAAGCTGCCACAGATATATATATTGATTTAAATGCTATTTTCTCAGGATCTACTGAACAGATTTACACCAAACCTACAAAAGGCACTTCCTTGACCTGAGGACTACCTCTCTGCCAAATTTCAAGTAATTCTGTTCAGCCGTTCGGGCTGTAGCTGTGTCTAAAGGTCCTATGGAAAAATGCATGGGAAAAACGCGTTTTGGGACCCCCCTTTTATCTCAGCCCCCGCTTGACGAATCCCCCCGAGACTTTCAGGGTAGGAGCGGAGCGTAGCGCCCCACCTATTTTGAAAAATTCGCGAGGATTCGTCAACCGGCGCCAAAGTTATTCAAAATAGAATGTTGCGGATTTCCTATGGAAACGTGGTCCTAACTATAACTACCTACTGGCGACCGCCAGTAGGTAATATATATATATATATATATATATATATATATATATATATATATATATATATATAAATAAAAAAACAATGTATTTGTAGGGGAGACCCACCAACTTATCTTAAATGCGTAGTAAAAGCATATATGTGGTAAAAACATGTACGGTAACAAATGCTTGGTAAAGGCACAATGTGTTATAAACCTCCTTATAAAGGCTCTTTTCACCAAATAATGAGAGGGGAATGGGGAAGAGGAGGAAGTAGCAAGGGGAGAGAGAAAAGTGGACACTGTTATTATGTTACTGAATAAGGCACCAAAAGAACTCAATTGGCAAAATGAGTGGGTATGCCGAACACCGTTTAGCTGCTTTGACATTGATCACACTCAATTCGACATTACAATAATAATGTGCACACAAATATAGTAAAAGAAATGGCTTGTGAAAGAGAAAGCCAGGAGGAAATGTAGACCATGAAGTGAGAACTGAACAATGAAAGATTCTCTATGCATCTCAGGTCTGGAGGAAGTGTGGTGCACACTGTAGGCTTGCGCTCAACGAAGCATGACCTTTTAGAGTCCTGGGTCACAGCCTCGTTCTGATCACATGCCAAACCTCTGTAGATGCAAGGTGATGACTATGGGCACTGAAGTGCTGCAAGGGAAACCTCGAAGACTGAGGCCATGTGTTATGAGGACTTTAGAAAGACTATCATGGCTAGATTGAATGTGTCATGAAAGTAAACAGATTGAGTTTCTACGTACTCTCCCAGTCTGAAGAACACTGTTCCCCTCGTGAAATATGCCACGGCCAAGTGTTTGTCCCGTGCAATGCTCTTGGAGTAGGCCTGTGGAAGACACAAAGGCACATGTTACTGACAGGCAATCTTTTCGCATTAAACAACTCACTTCATAAACACTGGAATTGAATGGCCTGCGTGGCCTAGAGCTGCAAGTCACTCCGTCCAGATTGTCCACATTCCTCAGAAAGCGAGATTTCTAGGGACAGACCTTCCAGTCCCAAGTACCACAGATCTCCAGCTCACCAGGATCAGGCCTGTCCAGACCCAGGAGCCACAGAGCACCTGGCGCTCCTGTCCTGTGTCACACTGCTCCAGGTCAGTGGGGTAGATTCTTCTGCTCATGTGTGCCTCAGACCTCAGGGTAAAGAATGACAGATTGTTCCAATCTAACGCACCCCAAAACCCCATGGATAGACTGGCCTAAGCCCGGGTGGCAGTGTCCCCCCGGGTCATGAGGTAGAGATTGGTACAGTCCTGAGCTGATATCACGAAGTGTAGGAGGTTAAAAGTACATACAACACACTGCTTTGTCTGCAGACCTCTGCCCATTGGTCTTGTCCACCAGCACCAGCAGGTGATACCCATTAGGGCACTGGGTTCAATATGTCTGAGCAACCTGACTGTTAGACTGCAGTCACCATTCAATTGAAAGGTACTGGATGGAGTCATATGCCAAACTTTAAACTTAGATAAACATATTATATTTAGATACCCCCATAAATGAGGGACGGTTTGCTCTAAAATCCCTGCAGTTAGATGCACACATTTGAGGTGCGTATCTAACGTGTCTGGCATTGAGACACCTCCTTGTGGTTTCCGTAACTATGTTGATCTGTCAAAGGGGCCACCAGGCACCTACCACACCAGCTGTGACACATACACATATCCTGAAGCCAGGATGTATCTGCATCATCCATCTTTGAGTAGATGTTATTAAAACATAAGAAATGGCATTGTTGCAAGTGTGCACATGCACTTACATGAGAGGTCATCTTGGAATGTTAAAAAAAAATTAAGATTGGTGCCTGCCCATAAAGTGGTAGGTAGCGCTAAGAGCATAAGTGGGTGCAGGGGGTGATTGTTAATAAAAAGAGGGGAGTGGAGAATGGGGGACAGCAGGGAGAGCTAGAGAGAGGAAGAAAATAGTTCTTTATATGTACTGCATTGCAAGGTCTAATGTCTGCAATGGATGGATACATTTCAATACAAACGACGAAATGCTCCTTGTGCGGGACAAACACAAGAATGGGCAGGAAAGCCATTTGAATCAGGGGCAAAGAAGTGAGATCGACAAGAAATTATGAGCAACTGGCTCACCTATGTATTGTTTTTCTACCCAAAAGGACTTCGAAACAGACCTCTAGAGCTGTCTGTAGGTTAGACCAGAGAAGGCAAGCCTCCAGTCGTGACTGGCTGGGTGGAAATGCTGTAGAAGGTTCTAGTCTCTCTTCCACTTCTGTCCTGCAAAGGCCTTCCTCGCTATTATTTCAAGATTCTCATGCCTTATTCTAGGTCTGCAAGAGTCATAAAGAAACCTATACAAACTGGACACAGCTAGTTTGCTTCTCCAGGGTGTCTGATGACAGGAAGCCCCTCAGACTTACTCCTATCACTGGTATGTGGCCTCAACATAAGACACTCACGGGGTACCCTCTGCAGTAGCAGCACTCCAGTCTGCTGCCCCTCCATGAACACTCGCCCGCTGGTGGTCCAGCGTTCCGCAGGGGTCTAACCACCCTCTCGCGCTCTCGCCTCTGCCTGCTGCTGGAAGCACTGAAAGTCAGTCTGCAAACGAGTAGCATGACCGCAAACAGCACCAGCCCCACAAGGCATTCATAAAAGTTGGCACGATATATTGTGGGCTCCTTATTTATGGTGGCAGTAAGGCCTGAGGTGCACTGCAGCAGCCTCTATCTCTGCATGGCTGTCCCTCTCTCGCTCTGTATCTACCGTTTGTTCTAGGTAAACCCACTTGCTTTTTATGTCTCCCTCACTCCCTGCGGTCTGTACCTGTGATGCCCGTCTGCCCTGGCCTTTTAGGTCTCGCGAGCCAAAGGCTCGAAGAGACATTTTATATGTGGGATTTTCAAAGTGCTACCCACAGTCTTTTGGCTGGCCTAAACCTTGAGTGCACAATCACATGCACGTGCACAGCTGCTCCTCTGCTCATTGCATTCCCCCCTCCCTTCTCACCCAGCCCTTTGATGCTCTGCTCGATTACTTTCACTTTCGCCGCTTTGACCCTTGCATTCCCCCCTCCCTTCTCACCCAGCCCTTTGATGCTCTGCTCGCATCTCCCCTCCTCCCTGGGCGTGAAGGGAGACAGAGCCATCCTGCTTGATTAATGGCTTTGCATTCCCATGTGTTCCCGTAGTAAACATGCCTGAGGCGCCAGCCGAGCACAAGGCTCACGGAGACATTCTCTTTACCCTCGTTTTGCTTCCTAGTTAACCCACAGCATTTGTATCCTGCTCATCATCAGAGGTGTCTGGAGGGAGCCTGTTGTGTTCCTTGCACTTCGCTCCAACCCCCCATCTTGCATGTTTTAATAATTTTGAACATACTTTATCAGCGCTGCGCCCATTTCAAGAGCGCTGCACTGGTTTCACTTTTTGTTTGTGTAGTTCCCAGCTCCTCAGTCCCACTTTCTGTGCTCTCCCAATCAGTCAGCATGCTCCAGCCTGGTCTGCCTCACAGCAGAGCCAGGCAGATGGAGAGGGAGGATTGTGCTGCAGGTTTCCTCAGAGCAGGGGGCACTGCTGTCTGCCTGCTCCTCGCAGCTGTGGACTGGCTCTGGTCTCCGGGGAGAACTGCAGGTCTGAGCTCTTTCTATGAGCTTATTTGCTATCATCCTAGCACTCTTTTGCGAACACCGCGCTGGTTCACTATGCTGAGTGTCAATTTGCTTGTCCTGATTTTGCCCTAATTCGCTCCTAGCAAATTCATTTTGTTTCAAATTTGGATTCGAAAATTGTGGATGTTCCTTGTAACACAACTGAACATTCCTAGAGCGGCTAAAATCTCATTCCTTTCGAGCACAGTTTTCTATCTTTAAACCTCTTCGTTCACAGTCGTTAAACACGTGGCAGTACTAACAGCTGATAGTCAAAATGTGTCAATCACAAACAGCATCTATTCTTTCCATTTATTCTTGCAGAACAGCTAAGGGCTACATTAGGAAACACAAAATGACGCTTCAGTTTCAATATATATATTGAAATAAGCGCATAGGTCGCAGATGGTCAAAGATTCAGGCAAATGTGTTGCGTCACTGTGGAAACTGCTTAGCTTGAAACATTTTTTTTCCATAAAACCTATGCTTGCTTGTAGCTTTCGTGCTCGTCTTATTTAATGAAATCCCCCAGAGCATAAAAACGTTGCCAAGTCTTCCATTTCAAGTGATATCAAGTTCTGAAATTGACATGTTGTGTTCTATAGACAGACAGAGAACCTGACATGGAATCCTACACAAAATATGTTGGATTTTCCGGCTCATTAGCTATACTATGGTAATGATACTATTTAAGTCAAAAATGTGGGTCTCGAAGGCAACCAATTACAAAAACGTTGGCAAGTTTGAAATTTAAATACGCTTGTGGATTTTGCACAATTCGTGAAATTCCAATATTTTGCTTCAATATTTGCTCATGGGAAACTCGAATATTTTGTGCTTGAACCTGACTCCTGACAATATTTTGCCTCACTTTTTTCATGCAGCTTATGCTCTTGTGTGAAAACATTTCAACTCGGATACCAGAAAACTACAACTCGAGCCATTAATGCAATTGTGTGCATTTGCTGCTATTAAACACAAAATATTGTGAAAAAGTATGCAGTTTTGCACACCCCTAAACAAACTGTGATTTTAGCAACAGACCTTTGGAATACGTTTAAACTAATGGTTCCGCACACTACCTGACGGTATACTTGTTTCTTTTGCTCCCTTCTGGCCAATTTTGCGTCTGCCCCTTCTGTGTCCCTGTCCTTGGTCTCCAATGTGTCAATTTCATCTGCTTCTTGTGTAATTCCCCTTCTGTGCTCCTTTCCTTCCCTTTTACTCTTCTGTGTCCCTTTCCTTCTCTTTGTCCCCTTCTGCATCCTCATCTTCTGCCCCATGTGTCCCTTTCTTCAGCTCTCCCATCTCCTTTTCTTCTGCACTTGGACATGCCAGGCCCCCAAAACGGAAGTCACTGGAAGTCACTGGTTCACAAATTGCAGCAGCTGACAAGACAGTTTGTGGAAGAGCCAACCTACTACCCCCTTCATCAATGTAGTTGTACGCTGCACCTTAGACAATAGGTCACAGGCTGCTGCTTGAAACAGCAATGACATGAGCATGGTGGCTTGAGCTGCTCACTTTGGACTATACCTTTGGGCCAGGCTCACACTGTTGAACAAAACAAGCATTTTTTTAAAATGTAGATAAAACCTCTTGAGGAAAAAATACCGGTAATGGTTTAAAGTGCCTTGTTGTTGCCTGGCAACTAGTTCCACCCACTAATCATGGGCCTCCGCAGTGCCCAGTCAGGTGTGGTGATGGATTTGTACGGGCGGGTCAAACCTCCAGTAGTGAGTCCCGAAATAAGACTGCACAGTCTGTACAGCTGCCAGTGGGAGCCGTGGGAGTTTTGTGGGGAGACTCGCAATAGACCACATACCTCGTTTATATATGTAATGTGACTGGTGCATTCCTGATGTAATCTGTGTCCAGCGGCCATCCCTTGCCACTATCTGGAGCAAGCTTCAGGTGCCTTTAGCAGGCTTCCTGCCCCTCGCTGAGAACTGACCTTCCTTCCGGTCTGAGAGAAAGCTCACCTATGGAAAACACCAACCACTGTGCTCAAGCCTAAGACATTGAACTAGGGGCTGCAAGCATACCTGCAACAGTGGCCATGTGAAGAGCAGAACGAACTACAGGCACTGCTGCCATCCTAACATTTCACAATTTAAACTGAGAAAGCCACTTAAATAGTACTTGTGTAGATCACTCCACTTTGATGCAGAGGGGCAGCAGTTTCATAGCTACTCAGAAACATAATCCATCCTCCCTCTCTCCATTCCTCAGCATACCCATACCCCCCTCCCCTATGGTGCCACCAGCACTTTAATACCAATACTCAGTGGCGGTGTGCATGGCACTGGTGTTTGTCCTGCAGTGCCGTAAATCAGCTATACTCAGAGCCACTGGAATTATATGTTTGTGCTGTCGCAGAGTTTTTCGCATAATTACAAATTTGCCGTATTTGCCACATAATCTATCATCTACTGTATAATCTGCAGATTTTAGCAGAAAATAGTTTAGCTTAAACGGTCCAAAAGTTACTAAAAGGCAGTCACATATGTTGCTGCACAGTGGAAGGCCTGTTGCATAGGCTCACTGGTTACCTTTCTGTTGCTTATTACTATATTTGGGAGATAAACCGAAACAAATGATGTGTAACCTATGCCCAGACACTGTTAACAGGTGTAAAAATGTGAAAATAATAAATACTTTCACAGAATGTACTACATGCTGCATAATTTGCTTCATCTTGCAGCTTAGTTTAGTCAACCCTGCTGCATAAAGTGTCCCTTTGCTGCCGCATAATTCCAGTGACTCTGGCTATACTTCACTTGCCCTCAGTCAGTGGTTCGCAATTATTACCTGCTGGCAAGTAACTACTTTAAGCAGAATTATACCAATATATAGCCAATATACGCAACTTGTATGTTTTGACATATATCATTTAACTCTCTTTTGCAGTTTCCCACAAGAATGGTATTGATTTTCTCTACCTAGTATTAATGTTACTGATTGAAGAGCAACTCAATAAATATTAAATAATGCTTTATATTGCGGTACCTACTGTAGCTTGCCCTTAACTTTACATATGTATTTATTTTGAATTGTGTGATGCCACATGCTTGCAGTGATAAACAAGCATTTGCAATGCAATAGGTTTAGCATTACTGGAAGTTTGACTTATTGGAGTTGCAAATAATAATGCAATGCCAATAGCTCAAACTTTCAGTAATGCGAGACCTATTGCATTGCAAATACTTGTTTTTCTTGCTTCCCTCGATCTACAGTATACTGTACCTGTGATGGGCCAGCGAATGTCTCATTGGATCTTCACTATCTCTCTCTATGCCTCTCCCAGCCTCTCTCTCTCTCGAGTGCAGTTTGTACCTACTAGCATCTTTCAATGTCTCGGCGTCTGTGCTATTTCTCCTGGCTTCCCGCAGCCCAGTCCAGTGTCTACATGTATTGTGCCACCCTGTGTCTCTGTCTTCTCTCTGTCGCCCTCATTCTTGTTCAGCCTGTGACAATGATGGTCCTGCCGTTGTCTCTTGTCCCAGGTCAAGTCTCTCTCTTAGGTACGTCTTTGCTTTCGTTTATTTTCTTGTATCTCTCTCTCTCTCTGTTGTCTGTGTTCCTAATTCCCCTTTTACTTGTTCTTACTTGCCCCCTTCTTTCCCATGTCCTCTAACTTTACTCCTTCTCTATGTCTTGCACCTGATCTCTTGTTCTCTCCCTCTCCAGATCACACACCTGCGTACACCTATACACACTAGTATCTCCCATTCTCCTTGCCTGTTTCTCACTCTCTCCCTGTTTCTTCCTTTCTCTGTCTTTTTCTCGCAGTCCGACTCCCTTTCCCTCTGTGTGCATCTTTCTTTTTATTTCGCTCTCTACCTTTCTCTCCCATACTTCGCTCTTTCATTCTTTTAACTCTCAACACTCTTTTTTTACTCTTCTATCTTTTCTCTCTCTTTCTTTCTCTCTCTCGGTCTTCCTCTCTCCCCCACTCCTCTTATCTATCTCACCTCTCTCACTCTAGCTCTTGTTCTAATTTTCTCTCGCTGTCTGTCTTACTTTGTCTCTCTTCTTTCGCCTTCTGGCACTTTCCCTCTTACTGTATATATTCCTCTTGCATTTGTCTCCTTTTGTTTTTCTCTAGCTCTCTCTTGCCTGTTCTTTTTCTCTGTCTCTTTTGCTTGCCCTGTCTGGCTATGTTTCTTTTTCTCTGTTTTGTCTATCCCATTCTCTTGCTCTCTTCTGCTTATGCCCCTTCTCGCTCTCTTTTTCACTCTATGAATCATACGTTTTGTCTCTTCCTTTCCTCATGCCCCTCTCTCTTTTGCACTCTCTAACCCCTTCGCTCTCCCTCTCTCTGTTGCCCATCTCTTATCCTGGGACCTCCCTGCAGGGTGCGATGGGACAGTATCCAGAGGCGGCACTCACCTCTTCAGCCAAGTTAAGGTCCTCGAGAATCCGGTGGAGGCAACCGATATTGAAGCATATTTTCGAGTGGGGGTCCTGCACCGATTCAAAGGCGTCCAGCGCGTTAGCCCAGTCCTTCCTGTCTGCTGCGGACACCCCATCGGCCCAGAGCCGAATTGTATCCGCCAAAGACATGGTTAACTGAAGGCCTGGGTGGCTGCTGTGTGTGTCCCCCTCGGAGAATGGTCCACGGCCCGGGGACCACGGGCGTATGAAGGTCTCCCTTTCGAAAGTTCGTGACCGTGGATACTGTGAGTCTTGCTCACTTATGGCCTCCTTCTTAGAATTCGGTGGTAGGGGATGCTCTGGGTCTCTCTCTTGAAGGCAGCTCTTGGTTGACGCTCTGGCTCGCTCTCTCTGACGCAGGCCTTAATGAATAATTAGCGTCTCCCTCCCAGAGACAGACCGTGTTGAATGTTCAGGGTCTCCCTCTCTGAGGCAGGTCTTGGTGAACGTTCAGGGTCTCGCTCTGGAGTGTAGGGTTTGGTCCTGGTATGTATGTTCTCGGGTCTCCCTCTCTGCAGCAGGCGATGGCGGATGGTCAGTGTCTCCCCTCAGACTGGCGGCTCTCGCTGGTTGCGCGGCTCTCCCTATCCGAGGCGGGTCTTGGTCGGTGCTGCTCCGCTGTGTCCGTCGAGGACGGGTCTTGTTGGGGTCTCCAGTGTCGCGTGGAAGACAGCTCTTGGTGGTTGCTTTGGTCTCAGGCGGCAGCACAAGCTTTGCTCCCGAGCTCACCGGGAGGTGTGAGTTTTAGGGAGATGGCGGACTAGCAGCAGCCCTCTGAGGTACAGGGGCTCTCTGCCCTCTTAACAGAGGATTTTAAGAATCACTGCTACGGCCGTGCCTGACTGAGCCTGCAGAGGAAGTGAAGCTGAAAGCAGCCGACGGAGACCACTTCCCCAAACCGACGCACTTGTGTCATTCTCTCGTCCTCGCTGGTTTACACAGCGCAATGTGACAACCCGCCGCGCTTCTGCTTCCTCTTGACTCACTCCGCACTTTACCGAAACCCAGAGGTCAGTCACGACCTCGCGCTCATCCCGCGAGCTCGTTTGAGTGCGCCAGTCGTGGTTCATAGTGACTAGCACCAAGGCGCCCGCACCTCACACCTCCAGCGCGCGCTCCAAGGACGCCAATTGAAGGGTAGTCAGTGACAGCAGACATGACCCTTGCTTGCCCTTTCTAGGGTTTCCTCCTGGCCTGTGGTTGTTGCCGACATGACCAGTATTTTGATGTCCTAGTGGGTACAAAAATTAGGGAAATGGCCTAAAGCTGGTATTCTTCCCCTTACTAATACAGGAATTGACCAAGAAAAAAACACTTTAACATGGCAGCTCGACTCATATCTGGAGTAAAAAGATTTGAACACATCACACCTACCCTCAACTGGCTTCCCATGGAAGGCAGATGTATTTACAAGCTGGCCTGCATCACACACAAAACCCTTCACTCTACGTCCCCCAACTACCTAAACAACAAACTGGTAAAAGCAGGAAAATCCAGAACTCTGAGAAGCTCAAACTCACTCATTCTTATCCCTCCGAAACTGAAAAAGAAAACCACTCAGTGCCGATCCTTTAATGGTAACGCTCCCAGGATGTGGAATGCTCTCCCTAGAGACCTCAGATGCAACCCTCCTTCTCCTGTTTCAAAAGGGACCTGAAACGCCATCTCCTCAACAAATACTTTCCCGGCCAACGTCAACAAACCTAGAGTTCAATATCCGAGTTGACGACTCCTTCACCTGACATTCAAGGATAGATGATGACCGGATTATGTTAGCCACCTTCGATTGCTTTTTACTCTCACTCTCCTGCACTGTTTACCTTATTTTTATGTTGTACTTATATCTCTGTTTGCTTCCTTACCGCCTGCCTACTATGTAATGCAATTTTTCTTCTGTCCCTACGGTGTATATGTAAAGTGCTCTGATACCCACGGGTCAAGCAAGCGCTATATAAAACTTTTTAAATAAATGTGTTGTAGTACTGCCTTAATGTCCCCTGACTGATAAAGTAAACAAAGACAGAAAGACCATGTTAACCCCTTCGCTGCCAGGCCTTTTCCCCTCCTGTGCCACGCCCTTTTTTGGCTATTTGGGGTAGTGCACGCTGAGGCCCCTGTAACTTTTTGACCACATAAGGTATCCACGCCAAATTTGCATCCTTTTCTTCCAACATCATGGGGATTCTAAAGGTACTCAGGGTTTGTGGATTCTCCCAGAGGGGTCACAGAAATTAGCCAAAATACAGCAAAATGTTGATTTTTTTTCCGGAAAAATTGGAAAAACAGGCTGCAAATGAAAGCATCTGGGTTTTTCCCTGCAAATGTTATCAAAAAAGGGTTTGTGGGGTTAAAATCACCATTTTCCCAGCTTTTCGGGGATACCAGACTTTTGTCAGAAACCCAACATTTGTTACACAGTTTTGGCATTTTTCTGGGACATAGCCTAATTTTGCTATTTTTTGTGCTTTTGACCTCCTTCCAGTTAATGGCAGAAATGGGTACAAAAGCAATAATGGATCCTGGAAAGCTATACATTTTCGAGAAGAAGACAAAATTCTGAATTCAGCAAGGGATCATTTGTGTAGATCCATCAAGGTCTTTTTATAGAAACTAACAGTTGAATATAGGATAAATTGAAAATTAGTTGAAAAAAAAACCCTTTTGTGTCAACGTTTTCACCTGTAACTTCTTCTAATTATGAGAGCTCTTTGAAAGCAATATACCATTACATCCGCTGGACATTACTGGTTGTGGGGGATATATAGGACTTGTAGGTTCACCAAGAACCCGACGAACCCAGAGCCAAAAACTGAGCAGCAACTTGCAATGGTTTTTTATTATGTACCGGGTATATAGTAATTATTCTGTAAAAATGTGTACATGGAAAAATCGGTATGAAAGACACCTATGTATTTCTGAAATGGGAACAAAATATAGAGTTTAGAAACAGTAGATATTTGCACATTTCTGAAATTGGGAAAACTCATACTAGCATGAGAATTATCAGTCATTTTTTAGAATGACTTCTTTCTTATACAATATCTTTCATTTGGAAGGCAGAAATGCATCGAAAGTCAATAGATAATAACAGTTTCTTTACAAAACTGAATTACCCTAAGTCTCCCGATAAAAATGGTACCTCACTTGTGTGGGTAGGCATAGTGCCTGCGACAGGAAACGGCGCAAAACGCAACGTGGTCACAACTCAATATCGCAGTGAAAATTTACCCTTTTTTGGCAAAGTGCCTAGCTCTAGTTTTTGAACCCTAGCTCTGCGGGCACCTTGGGAAACCTAGCAAACCTATACATTTTTAAAAAACAGACACCCAGGGGAATCCAGGATGGGGTGACTTGACTGCCTCCCACCAGGGTCTGTTACCCAGAATCCCTTGCAAACCTAAAAAATTATTTAAAAAAACACATTTTCCCCACATTTCTGTGGTGGAATGTTCCGGAATCTGCGTGGACCCACAAATTTCCACCCACCTTGTGTTCCCCAAAGTCTTACGAGAAAAACGGTACCTCACTTGTGTGGGTCGGCCTAGTGCCCGCGACAGGAAACGGCGCAAAACGCAACGTGGTCACAACTCAATATCGCAGTGAAAATTTACCCTTTTTTGGCAAAGTGCCTAGCTCTAGTTTTTGAACCCTAGCTCTACGGGCACCTTGGGAAACCTAGCAAACCTATACATTTTTGAAAACTAGACACCCAGGGGAATCCAGGATGGGGTGACTTGACTGCCTCCCACCAGGGTCTGTTACCCAGAATCCCTTGCAAACCTAAAAAATTGTCAAAAAAACCACATTTTCCCCACATTTCTGTGGTGGAAAGTTCCAGAATCTGCGTGGATCCACAAATTTCCACCCACCCCGCGTTCCCCAAAGGTTTACGAGAAAAACGGTACCTCACTTGTGTGGGTCGGCCTAGTGCCCGCGACAGGAAACGGCATAAAACGCAACATGGTCACACCTCAATTTCGCAGTGAAAAATGACCCTTTTTTGGCAAAATGTCTAGCTGTAGTTTTTGAACCCTAGCTGTGCGGGCACCTTGGGAAATGTTAGACCTGGCACCTTGGCGTGGGTCTCCCTCCCTCTTTTTGTCGCTGTGCCTCATGTGTTTTATGGGATTGGCCGCTCAGAGCGCTGTGCCACTGCCAACCAGTGTCGCGGTGCGAGTGCTCCCTTGTAAATTATATATGTTGGTTGGATTCCATGATTGGATTGTTTGGTTTACTGTCAGACCCCAGTAAAGTGCGCCAGGAGCGCCAGGGCATGTAACTGCAAACACCGCTGGTGGGCCTGCAGCACTGGTTGTGCCACCCACAGAAGCGGCCGGTAAAATATGTCTAAGGTCTGCCATCACAGAACCTGCGTGCAGTCTGGTACTGACATGCTGACTGGCAAGTGCCCACACTTGCCGGTCCCTAAAACCTTCCCTTAACTGCATGTTAGTCACCCCTCTGGTAGGCCGACGGGCAGGGTGCGTTGTAAGCATAAGGTAGGACAAGCCTAGATGCGTGGCATGTCCTAGTAGTGAATTACCGCCATCTTGTTGTTCACTACTGCAAGGCTACCCTGTTCTCATAGGCCAGTATGGGTGGCTAGGATTGTTACATCCTATGAGCCTAACCGACCCAGGGAACATGGTAGAAGATCGAGTTTAGTATGCCTGAACTCGGAACAATAAGGTACATCTTTTCCCAAGGTTTATTTTAATATTCCACGTTTGCAAATGCCGCTTTTAGAAAGCTGGCCTTTGCTTGCCTAAACATTTCAGCCCGCCTCTGCGTGATGTGTATCTGATGTCTGGCTGGTGTGAGTGACAGGGCTGGGGGAACCCAGATGGGCAGGGCTAGGTAGCCTGGTGGTGAATAGGACGATCGACAGGTAGATGGGGTGGAGGAGTACTCCTAAGCTCTGAATAGGACAGTGCTCTGCCACCTCAATGCCGGCTCCGCCCCCTGTGGAGCATCTGAGGACTCTGCCCTGCACTCTGAAAGAAGAAGCCTGCATCACGTAAACAAAGTGCTCAGAAACCGGACTGGACTAGGCAAGGGCCCCCCTGGCCTGGGAGAACAAAAGATTTGCTGTATAAATGTAGGAGCCATGCTCCTAAGAAACTAGATCCGCTTTTGACCAAGAAGAATCTTTGCCTGAGGAGGAGGCACCGGGAAAGCTGTAGGAGGAAGACTGTCCCTGTCCTGGGGGATTGACCTGCAGTGGTGACCTTGCTACCAAAGGGGAGAAGAGAAACTGTTGCTGAAGACTTTGCTTTATTTTTACTTTCAAGACTTGTGCTTTCCAAAACGATCTCCAAGGGCTTGGAACTGAGCTTGCCCCCTGAACTGAGCCCCAGGACCACTGGGCTCTACCTGATCTTCACTCGCCTGCCGCTGGACTGTGGTGTCCTTTCCCTCGCCGGAGCTGTGACCCTCGTGCCCCAGTCCCTCCCTGAGCCGTGACCAGGACTGCTTAGCCGCCCCCGCCTTGGGAAGAGCCTCGCTCGATCGGAGCCGCTCCCCCTACGCTGTGCTGGGCTGCCCCTGTCACCTCGCTCGCTGTGCACCTTCACCCTCCCGCCGGAATCGGCGTTGTGAGCATCTCCAAGCCTCGGACGGCCCGGACGTAACCTGCGTGCCCGGCTGCCCCGCTTTGTTCACTCGCCACCTGCAAACACCCCGCTCTTGCCGTGAGCCTGAAGATCAGACCCCCATCGTGAAGTGTGGGAGCCCCGGACGCCGCCTCGCCATTCTGTCGAAGAGCCGCTGAAATCCCGCACCCGCCTTCGCGTCAAGAAACAAGGTATTGTACTTACGAACTCGACCGCGAGCTCGCATCGGATCCAGGGTCCGCAACGTTCTGATTTCCCTGTCATCCGCCGTGTGCTTCCCGGGCGCCGCCTCAGCACGAAGTGCGCTGAGGCCCACAGTTACCTTGTGCACGCCTAAAGAACTTTCCGTAACAAAGAGACTTGACCGTATTTCCAAGAGTTGTGGCCCCCTCAGTTCAACGTTACTGGGCCTTGTATTTGAATCTGCTGAATCTACATAAAAGCTTATTTTTATATACTTCCTGATTGGTGTCCGTTTGTGGTGCATGCAAGGGGTTTACTGTATGTGTAATTGCATTTGCTTAACCGTGTACGCCTGAGACTTAGCCTAGACTGCTCGCGCCACGCACCTAGAGGGTGAGCAGGGGTTATTCTGGGGAGTCATCCTTCGCCCTGACAAGAAGTAAAGGGTCCCTGCTTGTTGTGGGTACACACCTGCGTCAACCAGAGCCCCCTCATTTCTAACAGGAAACCTAGCAAACCTATACATTTTTGAAAACTAGACACCCAGGGGAATCCAGGATGGGGTGACTTGACTGCCTCTCACCAGGGTCCGTTACCCAGAATCCCTTGCAAACCTAAAAAATTGACAAAAAAAACACATTTTCCACACATTTCTGTGGTGGAAAGTTCCGGAATCTGCGTGGATCCACAAATTTCCATGCACCCCGCGTTCCCCAAAGTCTTACGAGAAAAACGGTACCTCACTTGTGTGGGTCGGCCTAGTGCCCGCGACAGGAAACGGCGCAAAACGCAACGTGGTCACACCTCAAAAATGACCCTTTTTTGGCAAAATGTCTAGCTGTAGTTCTTGAACCCTAGCTCTGCGGGCACCTTGGGAAACCTAGCAAACCTATACATTTTTGAAAACTAGAAACCCGTGTGCTTCCAGGGAGGCATGGCTTGCGTGGATCCCCCAACGTTTCCTTACCCAGAATCCCCTGCAAACCTCAATTTTAGCTGAAAAAATCACATTTTTCAGACATTTTTGTGTGGGAAAGTTGAGGCATCACCGGGCTGACACAAATTTCCTACCACCCAGCGTTCCCCCGGGTCTCCCGATAAAAACGGTGCCTCACTCGTGTGGGAGGCCCAAGTACCCGCGACAGGCAAGGGCCCAAAACGTATTGAGGCGACATGAAAATTGCCTACCTCAAAACGACCTGGTTTTGCAAGGGGGGTCACCTGGGTTTTTGGCCCCGTGCTCGGCGGCCACCTAGGGGAACCTACTAAACCCACACATTTCTGAAAACTAGACACCCGGGGGATTCCAGGGAGGTATGGCTTGCGTGGATCCCCCAACGTTTCCTCACCCAGAATGCCCTGCAAACCTCAAATTTAGCTGAAAAAATCACCTTTTTCACACATTTTTGTGTGGGAAAGTTGAGGCATCACCGGGCTGACACAAATTTCCTACCACCCAGCGTTCCCCTGGGTCTCCCGATAAAAACGGTGCCTCACTCGTGTGGGAGGCCCAAGTACCCGCGACAGGCAAGGCCCCAAAACGTATTGAGGCGACATGAAAATTGCCTACCTCAAAACGACCTGGTTTTGCAAGGGGGGTCACCTGGGTTTTTGGCCCCGTGCTCGGCGGCCACCTAGGGGAACCTACCAAACCCACACATTTCTGAAAACTAGACACCCGGGGGATTCCAGGGAGGTATGGCTTGCGTGGATCCCCCAACGTTTCCTTACCCAGAATGCCCTGCAAACCTCAAATTTAGCTGAAAAAATCACCTTTTTCACACATTTTTGTGTGGGAAAGTTGAGGCATCACCGGGCTGACACAAATTTCCTACCACCCAGCGTTCCCCTGGGTCTCCCGATAAAAACGGTGCCTCACTCGTGTGGGAGGCCCAAGTACCCGCGACAGGCAAGGCCCCAAAACGTATTGAGGTGACATGAAAATTGCCTACCTCAAAACGACCTGGTTTTGCAAGGGGGGTCACCTGGGTTTTTGGCCCCGTGCTCGGCGGCCACCTAGGGGAACCTACCAAACCCACACATTTCTGAAAACGAGACACCCGGGGGATTCCAGGGAGGTATGGCTTGCGTGGATCCCCCAACGTTTCCTTACCCAGAATGCCCTGCAAACCTCAAATTTAGCTGAAAAATCACTTTTTTCACACTTTTTTTGTGGGAAAGTTGTGGCATCACCGGGCTGACACAAATTTCCTACCACCCAGCGTTCCCCCGGGTCTACCGATAAAAACAGTGCCTCACTCGTGTGGGAGGCCCAAGTACCCGCGACAGGCAAGGCCCCAAAACGTATTGAGGTGACATGAAAATTGCCTACCTCAAACGACGTGGTTTTGCAAGGGGGGTCACCTGGGTTTTTGGCCCCGTGCTCAGCGGCCACCTAGAGGAACCTACCAAACCCACAAATTTCTGAAAACTAGACACCCGGGGGATTCCAGGGAGGTATGGCTTGCGTGGATCCCCCAAAGTTTCCTTACCCAGAATGCCTTGCAAATCTCAAATTTAACTGAAAAAATCACCTTTTTCACACATTTTTGTGTGGGAAAGTTGAGGCATCACCGGGTTGACACAAATTTCCTACCACCCAGCGTTCCCCCGGGTCTCCCTATAAAAACGGTGCCTCACTCGTGTGGGAGGCCCAAGTACCCGCGACAGGCAAGGGCCCAAAATGTAGTGAGGCGCACTACGTTTAGGACCCTTGCCTGTTGAGGCGCACTACGGTTTGGACCCTTGCCTGTCGCGGGTACTTGGGCCTCCCACACGAGTGAGGCACCGTTTTTATCGGGAGACCCAGGGGAACGCTGGGTGGTAGGAAATTTGTGTCAGCCCGGTGATGCCACAACTTTGCCACACAAAAATGTGTGAAAAAGGTGATTTTTTCAGCTAAATTTGAGGTTTGCAGGGCATTCTGGGTAAGGAAACGTTGGGGGATCCACGCAAGCCATACCTCCCTGGAATCCCCCGGGTGTCTAGTTTTCAGAAATGTGTGGGTTTGGTAGGTTCCCCTAGGTGGCCGCCGAGCACCGGGCCAAAAACCCAGGTGACCCCCCTTGCAAAACCAGGTCGTTTTGAGGTAGGCAATTTTCATGTCGCCTCAATACGTTTTGGGCCCTTGCCTGTCGCGGGTACTTGGGCCTCCCACACGGCTGAGGCACGGTTTTTATCGGGAGACCCGGGGGAACGCTGGGTGGTAGGAAATTTGTGACAGCCCGGTGATGCCTCAACTTTCCCACACAATAATGTGTGAAAAAGGTGATGTTTTCAGCTACATTTGAGGTTTGCAGGGCATTCTGGGTAAGGAAACGTTGGGGGATCCACGCAAGCCATACCTCCCTGGAATCCCCCGGGTGTCTAGTTTTCACAAATGTGTGGGTTTGGTAGGTTCCCCTAGGTGGCCGCTGAGCACCGGGCAGTGGCGTAACGAAAGTTGAGGGGGCCCCCCTGTAAAGTACACGGAGGGGGCCCCCTCCCCGGGCCACCACCTACCACTTTTGCAGAGGAGGTCCCCTGGAGCTTGAGGGCCCACCCTGCACCGAGGGGGCTACGGGGGCTTATCTTACGCCACTGTGAAGATGCCAGACATGCCTCTTATTTCAGTTATTGACCTATCTCATTAGAAAAACAACAGACCTACAACTTCGGGCCATAAAACATCCACTTTAACACCAGGTAAAAAACAGAACAAATCATTTTGCACTGACATAGCAACAATAATTAGCCCATAGTAAGATTATTCTATTTTGGCCACAGCCCAAAAATAGAAAAACGTTCTCATATGCCCCGGCAGTGAGGTCTGTGGGACCAGCAGGTTTCTGTGCCCGGGGAGGTCTGTGGGGACTGGCAGGTTTCTTTGCCTGGGGAGGTCTTTGGGACTGGCAGGTTTCTGTGCCCAGAAAGGTCTGTGAGACTGGCATGTTTCTGTGCCCGGGGAGGTTTGTGGGACTGGCAGGTATCTGTGCCCAGAGAGGTCTGTGGGACTGGCAGGTTTCTGTGCACGGAGAGGTCTGTGGGACTGGCAGGTTTCTCTGCCTGGGGAGGTCTGTGGGTCTAGCAGGTTTCTCTGCATGGGGAGGTCTGTGGGGCTGGCAGGTTTCTCTGCCTGGGGAGGTCTGTGGGACTGGCAGGTTTCTGTGCTTGGGGAGGTCAGTGGGACGGGCTGGTTTCTGTGCCCGGGGAGGTCTGTTGGACTGGCAGGTTTCTGTGCCCAGAGAGGTCTGTGGGACTGGCAGGTTTCTCTTCCTGGGGAGGTCTGTGGGACTGGCAGGATTCTCTGCCTGGAGAGATCTGTGGGGCTGGCAGGTTTCTCTATCTGGGGAGGTCTGTGGGGATGGCAGGTTTCTGTGCCTGTTTAGGTCTGTGGGACTGGCTGGTTTCTGTGCCCGGGGAGGTCTGTTGGACTGGCAGGTTTCTGTGCCCAGAGAGGTCTGTGGGACTGGCAGGTTTCTCTTCCTGGGGAGGTCTGTGGGACTGGCAGGATTCTCTGCCTGGAGAGATCTGTGGGGCTGGCAGGTTTCTCTATCTGGGGAGGTCTGTGGGGATGGCAGGTTTCTGTGCCTGTTTAGGTATGTGGGACTGGCTGGTTTCTGTGCTTGGGCAGGTCTGTGGGGCTGGCAGGTTTCTATGCCCGGGGAGGTCTGCGAGACTGGCAGGTTTCTGTGCCCGGGGAGGTCTGTGGGGCTAGCAAGTTTCTGTGCCTGGGGAGATCTGTGGGACTGGCTGGATTCTTTTTCCGGGGAGGTCTGTGGTGCTGGCAGGATTCTCTGCCTGGAGTGGTCTGTGGGGATGGCAGATTCTGTGCCTGGAGAGGTCAGTGGGGCTGGCAGGTTTCTTTGCCCGGGGAGGTTTGTGGGTCTGGCAGGATTCTTGCCTGCATAGGTATGTGGGACTGGCATGTTTCTCTGCTTGAGTTCTGTGGGACTGGCAGGTTTCTGTGCTTGGGGAGGTCTGTGAAGCTGGCAGGTTTCTGTGCTTGGGGAGGTCTGTGGGGCTGGCAGGTTTCTGTGCCTGGAGTGGTCTGTGGGACTGGCAGGTCTCTGTGCCTGGGGAGGTCTGTGGGGCTGGCTGGTTGCTCTGCTTGGGGAGGTCTGTGAGTCTGGCAGGTTTCTGTGCCCGGAGACGTCTGTGGGGCTGGCAGGTTTCTGTGCCCGGAGAGGTCTGTGGGGCTGGCAGGTTTCTGTGGCCGGAGAGGTCTGTGGGGCTGGCAGGTTTCTCTGCCTGGAGAGGTCTGTGGGGCTGGCAGGTGTTTGGGGCAGGATGCTGGGTGATCTTGTCACACCCACAGAGTCAGGGATTTGGAGCCATTTATGGACCAGAAACATTGATCCTTTTACTGCTACTAAGTGGAGTACGACGGCTTCAGGGCGGGAAAGTGCATGGAGCGCCCCACAGTTCAAAGGTCGCAAGTGAGCTAGGTTGTGCTGGTGTTAAAAAAAAAAAAGTCCAGAAAGAGAAGAGAGTTACACACGCTGGTGCCTGTTTCCACGAAAGTCACGTGCAACCTCTGGTAGAACATGCTTCGTAACATAGAAAGGCTGTAAATGTTATTTTTTTCCTTTCATATTAATGGGGTAGGATTGGTGGCTCTTTGCGACAGCAGTAAACAGAGGGGAAGTACATGGTATGCAGTCCCATGAGAATTATGCTGCAGGTACTCAATTATGCAGCAGGAAAAGGCAAATTATGTGGTCTAATGCCGCACATTTTGTGATACTTATACTTAACTTTTTGTAATTTTTGCACCTTTTAAGACTGTTCTGGCAAATGTTTCACCTCATTCTCAGTTTAACAACCAAACAGCAAAGAGTAGCTGAAAGGTGGCCTGTCAATTTTAGCGAAGGGCATTCGACTGTGCAGCAAAATTTAGTAACTTTAACTGTTTCAGCTAGAAACCATTTTATCTGCAAGCTGCAATTTATGTAGCACCACAGCCACCACAGCTCCAATCCTAACCCTCTCTGCCCCACTCACACCCTGATGTCCAGTTCAGCTGGACCTGCCCCTTCAGAACCGACATCACTTGACAACTAGAGATCAGCGACAAGAAATCGGGTCAGTTTTGGGGGGAAGTGGGTATCACTTTGCCTTGACAAAGTCGGGCGAAACCGGGAAACTTCTCCCAAAGTCACAGACTAAGGTGTAAATTCATAGGTGAAGGGTATATTTTCTTGCGCCCACAAACTTCAATGACGATTTTTGTGTTTTCTGTAAAATCCGCAAATCAATATAAATCGCAGGTGAAACTGATGACACGAACTTTTAATCTTTAATGTGTAACATAACCCCCCCCCCCCCCATATTTTCCAAATAACCTTCATGTACCAAAGGCGCCTTTCTTTTACTAAATGCCTTCACACTAAACTGGAGACCTTACGCACACAAGTGGTTGTCGCAATTAATTTTGGGTGGGGTGCACTTGTCTGCGGGGGGGCGGCATAGACTGGGCGAACAGACAGACTCACCTGCGTGAGCCGCAGAAGACAGGGCAAACAAGGCTAGCCAGAGAAATGAATAAATTATGGCAGGTAGTCGCCGCCGCACGTTGCCTCTCAATTGTCTCCACTCTGGCCTCTGGGATGCCTCCTCGCTTCACCAGTCAGCAATGCGCATGACAAGTGATCACCAGCCCCACCCTAAGGGTGAAGAGTAAGACCGCGCAGACGCGGTGACGGAGACATCTGCACGCCGCGCAGTGTGCACCATTACCATTTTTTAAATGTTACCATTTAATTTATAAAGAAAAGTCTAGAGCAAGCGTAAGTTACATAACCTACCTATATTAATTAATTAATTACCTATCCCAGACAGTCACGGATTTGTGGTGCTTGCTGGCACCGCTGAGGGGGCCTCTGGAGCACTGGGGCCCCCCCGCAACACGGGAGCTGTGGGGGCCTGTGTTACGCCCCTGGGGCCTGTGTTATGCCCCTGCTTATAAATCCACACTGCACAATTCAACTATAAATAATTTAACCCTACAACATTCCATACCACATAATTACAATCCAAAAAATACACATATTTCCACTTCACTCCATACCACATAATTCCACATCACAGAATCACATTCCACACAACTTAACCTCTTCAGTGCCCATGACGAGATAGTCTCGTCATGGAGCACGGTCGCGCTGTGCCCATGACGAGACTATCTCGTCATGAACCCCACCCACTAATGTAACGCCCGGCACAGGAGGGGGAAAGGGCGTGGCACAGAAGGGGTTAATACCACTCCCAACCACATAATTACACTCCACACAACATATTTACACTCCACTCTAAAACACATAATTACCCTCCACAAAATACAACTCTGCAACATGTTGCATAATTCCACTGCGCATAATTATACACCACGCCATGCCACATAATTCCACACGTCACACAATTCCACAATTCATCCCCACACAATTTATCACACAGCATAATAACACTCCACATAATACCACTCAGCTCCACATAATTAACCTCCACATAATTATGCTGTACTCCATACTGCATACATACACTCCATAAAAATCCAGTCTATGCCACGTAGCAACACTCCACATAGCTACACTTCACACCATGCCTCATAATACCACTCAACATAATTTCACTCAACACCGCAACTTCCACGTCACACAATTCAACTCTACACATTTCCATTCCACACCACATAATTCACAACAAACTACATAATTCAGACTAACACCACAAATGCACAACACACCACATACATCCAATCTACACCACAAATTTCACATCATGCTATAATATTTAACAGCACACCACATAAGGAAACTCCACTACATACCACTCCACAACACAAAATACCATTCCAGATAATCCCACTCCAAGACACACAATCCCACTCCACTCAATACCACATAATTGCACTGCACACCATGCCACATTATTTCACTACACAGATCCAATCCACGCAACACAATTCCACAACCAACAATTCCAATCCAAACCATATATGTCCAATTGACACCACACACATTCCCTCCACTCCAAACAGAAAACGCATAGGTAAAATACATTGTCCATTACAACATCAATAGCTCTAACTCTCACCTTCTGATGTGTCCCAGCAGATCCTGTTTCTGGAGCTGCAAACTTGCTGGCTGAAGTCAGCCCTGTGCTGCCTCAGAGGAGCAGTGCCCTGTGGTGAATGCTGTCTCTGGGGCCCCCACCATTCCCCTGTCAGCTCTCCTCTGTGCTGCCTCCTGCCTGCTGTCTCTGGGGCCCCCACCCCCATCCTTGTCCTCTCCCTTCTCAGAGGCAGTGCCCTGTGGGGAATGCTGTTCTGCCTCCTGCTCTCTCTGGGGCCCTCACCCCCATCCCTGTTCCGGGACTGGCTGGTGGCTCTGACTGAAGAGAAACAATGTAACTTGTTACATTGTTTCTCTTCAGTCCTGGGTCAGGCAGGAGCTCCATGCAGTCTGCTTTAGTTAGAGAGAGAGGCTTGATTTAGAGCAAGCCTCTCTCTCACAGCTCTCTACTGAGAGGGGCTGCGGGGGTGTTTGTTACGCCCCTGGCACCGGGCCAAAAACCCAGGTGACCCCCCTTGCAAAACCAGGTCGTTTTGAGGTAGGCAATTTTCATGTCGCCTCAATACGTTTTGGGCCCTTGCCTGTCGCGGGTACTTGGGCCTCCCACACGAGTGAGGCACCGTTTTTATCGGGAGACCCGGGGGAACGCTGGGTGGTAGGAAATTTGTGTCAGCCTGGTGATGCATCAACTTTGCCACACAAAAATGTGTGAAAAAGGTGATGTTTTCAGCTAAATTTGAGGTTTGCAGGGCATTCTGGGTAAGGAAACGTTGGGGGATCCACGCAAGCCATACCTCCCTGGAATCCCCCGGGTGTCTAGTTTTCAGAAATGTGTGGGTTTGGTAGGTTTCCCTAGGTGGCCGCCAAGCCCGGGGCCAAAAACTCATAGGACCCCTTTTGCAAAACCAGGTTGTTTTGTGATAGGTAATTTTGATGTCTCCTCAATAGGTTTTGGACCCTTGCCTGACGCGGGCACTATGCCTACCCACGCAAGTGAGGTACCATTTTTCTCTGAAGACTTTGGGGAACACAGGGTGGGTGGAATTTTGTGGACCCACGCAGATTCCAGAACTTTCCGACAAAGAAATGAGAGGAAAATGTGTTATTTTGAACACCTGTTTAGGTTTGCAATGGATTCTGGGTAACAGAACCTGGTGAGAGCCAGTGAAGTGACCCCATCCAGGATTCCCCTCGGTGTCTAGTTTTAAAGAATGTACAGTTTTGCAAAGTTTGCCTACGTGCCAACTGCGCTAGGGCCCAAAATCCACAGGTATGCACATTGCTAAAAAAAATCGGAGCCCAGTGGGCTTTCTGCCGCCCTGGGGGGGAATCGGGGAAGGGGGTTTCATCCTGATATGCCCCTAAAGGGGCAGAAAGACTGTGGCTATTTTTTGTGGGGGTGGGGGTGGGGGCATTGGTATGACCATTTTCTCTGGGGGTGGGGTGGGGTATTGTCATGCCCATTTTGGGGAGCCCCTACCCCTACACTAATAAAACAAAAAAATCCATGGTTTCTAGTGGGCATTCTGCGCCCCCAGGGGGGGCCAGATTGGGGGCTACAGCTCCCATCTGCCTCATGGGGGGCAGAAAGACTGACATTTTTGTGGGGGGGAGAGTGGGGGCATTGGCGTGCCCGTTTCGGGCAGCCCACACCCTAAAAACAATAGCGCAAAAAAAATCCCTGGTGTTTAGTGGGCTTTCTGCCCCCCCGAAGGGGCAGATTAGGGGCTTAGGGGCCAATGCCCCATCTGCCCCCCGGGGGGGCAGAAAGACTGTAATAATTGGGGGGTGGGGTGGGTTGGGGGTATGGGCCTGCCCGTTTTGGGCAGCCCCCATCCCTATTTTTTTATTTTTTTTTACAATTCCCTGGTGTCTAGTGGGCTTTTTGCGCCCCCGGGGGGGCAGATCGGGGGCCGATGCCCCATCTGGCCCCCAGGGGGGGCAGAAAGGCTGTAATGGTGGCGGGTGGGTGGGTGCATTGGCGTGCCCGTTGCGGGCAGCCCCACCCTAAAAATGAAACTAAAAAGTAATCCCTGGTGTTTAGTGGGCTTTCTGCCCCCCCGGAGGGGCAGATTAGGGGCCAATGCCCTATCTGCCCCCTGGGGGGGCAAAAGACTGTAGTAATTGGGGGGGGGATGGGCCTGCCCGTTTTGGGCAGCCCCCACCCCTATTATTTTTTTTTACAAAACTCCCTGGTGTCTAGTGGGCTTTTTACCCCCCCCCCGGGGGGCAGATTGGGGGCTAATGCCCCCATCCGCCCCCCCCAGGGGGGGCAAAAAGACTACAATTGCCAAAAATAAACAGGGGGGAGCAAAGGCCCTTGCCCAAGGAGCCGCTCCCCCCTCCCTGGTGTCTAGTGGGTTGATCCCTGCTTGGGGATCGCCCTCCTGTGGCAATCCCTAAGCAGGGATCCACTGGGGAGGGGTACCATTGGAAAGGGGAGATTCTCCCCTTTCCAACGATACCTCTCCCGTCTTTCTACGTGCTCAGGGGGCTGAGATAGCACCCTGAGCACGTACAAAGTGAAACCTGAAATGAGCCTCTTGGCTCATTTCAGTTTCACTTTCACTGTAATGACGTCGGCGCGACGTGCGCGCCGATCGTCATTACAGTGAAAGGGGGGGGGGGGGCCTCGGGTGCTGGGGAAGCTCTTCCCCAGCTCCCGAGGCTATTTTTGCAGAAAGGGAATCCCTCTGGTGCCCGCACCAGAGGGATTCCCTAGGGTATGCCTCATGGCGAGCTGGACTCGTCATGGGCACAGCGCGACTGTGCTCCATGACGAGTCCAGCTCGTCATGGGCATACAAGGGGTTAAATATGTAAACAGACTACTTTACTTACAGTTCTATTTAAGTACAATGTCTGGACCAATGCAGAAGCTTGAAACGCGAACCAATGGCTGTTCTTTTTCTTTGGGAAACGTGGCAACCCTACTTAGTATGTAACCACACTATCCCGGGATGCACTTCTAAACTAAGTGGGGGCCCGTGAAGAGTGAGTGAGAATTAAAAAACATTATAGTTGCCAAATTAATTTTAATGTGGCAGGCAGCTATATGGTTTTAAAAAACAAGTGAACGGTGTAATGGGGAATTTATTGTCCCCTCACCGTTGTGAGTGCGGTTGACCTGTTTCTGCTGTGTGGCCCAGTTGGGTCCATGGCATTCATCAGGACCTAAGAGAAAGGAATGAAGGGCTCCGTTCTCACTCACTCTTCACGGGCCCCCACTTAGTTTAGAAGTGCATCCCTGTTGTCAGGTGTATGTCTGCCCTCCACCAAACCGAGTTTCTGGAGGGCGAGGAGTGACCAATGATGAAGCATGACACCAGGTGGTGTGTGAGACCAGTCCGTCACATTTCGTGAGATGCCTACACTCACAATTTAAGTCTTCTGCACCTAGGTCACTACTCTGGGAGCTGCCCCGTTTTGTGTTGAACAACCCTACTTAGTACCCATGCATTGCTCTTGTTACCCTTGGTCTGAGGGTCATGAAGACAGCCCCTTTTTAGAAAGCAACCAGGGCCAGTGGCATAATGAAACTTGAGGGGTTCCCGGCAAAGTACATGGAGTGCCCCGGCCCACCACATACCACTTTGGACCCCACAGCAGAACTGAGAACGCAAACCGGCCATGGCAATTAAGTTGGACCAGCCCCAGGGGCATGGGGATATGCTTGTGGAAAACACTGCAGCTACTTTTGTTACAGGGGACCGATATTGCAGCACTGCTGCAAAACTGGCCCTCAGTAGCAAAAATGGCCCATACCGCTCCAAAGCCGGCCCACACCCTTCCGGCCCACCAGGAAAAGGCCCAGTGCCTGCTACAGCCAGTCTGGCCCTGTTGGTCCCAGGCCCAGTCAGTGTACTGTGCCGGTGGGGCCTTCTGTGGCTTGTGCCCCCTTACTCACCGCGGGGGCTGAACTGGTTAATGTTACGCCACTGACCAGGGCTCTGAATGCCATGTTCATTTCAACAACATCTCAGCAGTGAGTACGAGCCTGTTGGGCCAGGCAAAGGAGACCATCATGTGATGTTCTGAGGGGTGAAAGTGTTTGTCAATCAATCAGGGATTTATAGAGCGTGGCAAATCACCCGTGAGGGTCTCAAGGCGCTGAAGTAGCTGACTAGTACGAGGTGGTTATTCATTCGAACAGCCAGGTCTTGCGTCCCTTTCTGAATTCCCAGAGCGAAGAAGCAGTCCTGAGGTGCAGGGGAAGGTCGTTCCAAGCTTTGGCTGCCAGTTGAGAGAAGAAACGTCCTCCGTTGTAGCTCTGGTGGATCTGGTGAGTGTCTGCGAAGAAGAGGCAGGCAGATCTTAGGTGTCTGGTCGGTTGGTGGAAGGCCATGAGATTGTTGATCTATGCTGGTCCTTCCTTGTGCAGGGCTTTGTATTAGTGGGTCAACATCTTGAACTGGCATCTCTCCTGGATCGGGAGCCAATGTAGCTTCTTGAGGTGCAGTGTGATGCGGGTGTGTCTGGAAAGGTTGAGGATGAGTCTTGCCGCTGAGTTTTGTATTTATTGTCTAGTCTCTTCAGGAGGTGTGTGATGATTCCTACGTAGAGTGTGTTCTTGTAGTCCAGCCTGCTGGTGACAAGGGCCTGTGTGACCGTCCTTCTGGTGTTGACTGGGAGCCACCTGAAGATCTTGCGGTGCATGCATAGGGTGTAAAAGCAGGCGAATGAGACTGTGTTTACCTGTTTATTCATAGATACGGTGCTGTCCAGGAAGAAGCCTAGAGTTGCGGGCGTTGTCCGTGGGCCACAATTTGTTTTTCTATAGCGAGGTTTTGTTCCCAAAGAAGAATATTTCAGTCTTGTCCATGTTGAGTTTTTGACAGTTGTAATTCATCCAGTCGGCGACGTTTTTCATGCACCTCTGGAAGTTGGCTCTGATGGTGAAGGGGGTCTTCTGACAGAGAGAGGATGAGCTGGGTGTCGTCGGTGTAGGAAATTATGTTGATTCCATGTGATCTTCCTGTGTTGGCCAGGGGTGTCATGTACATGTTGAAGAGGATGGGGCTAAGGGACGATCATCATCTTGCGTTCCGAGGTGAGTGGTGGGTGGCGGATTCTCTGGGTTCTACCGGTGAGGTCTGAGGCAATGCATTTGATTGTGTCTCCCTGGATTCCGATGTGGTGGAGTCTGTTGATCAGTATGTGACTGGAGACAGTGTTGAATGTGGCTTACAGGTCCAGGAGGATGAGGGCTACCATTTCACTCTGGTCCAGGAGGTCCCTGATGTCCTTGATGCCTACGATCAGTGCTGTTTTGGTGCTGGGGTTGACTCGAAATCTGGATTGAGAGGGGTCCAGGAGGTCGATTGTGTTCCAGGTTTCAGTGAGTTACTGGTTGATTGCCTTCTTGAGAACCTTTGCTAGAAAGGGGAGCAGGGAAATTTGCCGGTAATTCTTTGGTTCTGCTGGGTCTACGGATGGTTTCTTCAGGCGGGGCATTACTTCAGCATGTTTCTAGTCCTCAGGGAAGGAGGCCGAGATGATGGAGGTGTTTAGGACTTTCTTGAGCTCGCCGCCAATCGTGCTGCTTCCGAGGTTAAAGATATGGTGAGGGCAGGGGTCTGTGGGTGCTCCTGAGTTCATGATGGAGATCGTGGTTTGAGTTGTGAGAGGGACCCATTGGGTGAGCCAGTGTTCGGGGCTGGTGTTCGCGGGTGTCAGCAGTGTGATGCTGTCAGCGGTAGGGGTTTTAAGTTTCCCCAGATGACTGAAATATTATTGTGGAAGAAGTCCACCAGGGTGTGTCACAGTTTTTGAGAGGAGGTCATTCCGTTCTCTGTGGCTGCAGGTTTGGAGAACTCAATCACAACGGTGAAGAGCTCCTTGCTTTGGTTTGTGCTGGCTTCTATGCGGTCTGTTAGGATGTTCTTCTTTGTTTCTTTCAGGAGGCGGTAGTATTGGCTGAGTGCTGTCTTGAAGGTGGTATGGTCTCTTGTCTCTTTGCTGGTGAGCCATTCTCTTTCTAGTTGCCGTAGGTTGTGTTAGGTGGATTTGGTGGATTTCAGCTCCGCGGTGAACCAGCAGGTCCTTTGGATTTTGCTTTCTTGGCTGTGGTGATTGTGCATCTGTGATCCACTGGGTGAAGTTCTTTGCAGCCTGTTCTGAGTTGGATGTTGTGTCTGGGAGATGTGGGCTTAAGAGCATTGTTCCACTGGTGGTCTGATATCTTTTTCCAGTTTCTGTGCGTGCTGCAGGGGGGCACAGTGCTGGTGTTGGTAGATGCTGAGATGGTTAAGTGGATGCTGTGGTTGTCTGTCCAGATGAGCTGCAAGATGTGATTTTACTTGACTCTGATGCTGGATGTGAAAATGGGGTCGAGTGTGTGTCCTGTGATGTGGGTAGGGTCAGTGACAAGTTGCTTTAGGCCGATGTTGCTCATGTTTTCCAGGATGTCATATGTGTTGGTGTCGCTGGGGTCATCAAGGTGGAAGTTAAAATCCCCCTGGAAGATGTAGTAAATGGCGATTGGGGATATGAGGTCAGGGATGGCGTTGCAGAAGCTGGGGCATGGTCCTCTGATGGTGCTTTTCCCATCTCTGCGGAGTTAAAGTTGAGATACTTCATTATCAGGGTAGGATCATCTGAGGAGGTCATGCATCATATGGTTTCCTAGTAGATGATGGCAATTTCACCTCCGTGTTTGTTGGTTCGGTCCTGGTGTGTTATCTTGTAGCCTTTGGGTGTGGTGACGGCGATATCTGGCATTAAGGTGGGGTTCAGCCAGGTGTCTGTGAAGAAGATGACACCCGGGGTGAGGGATGAGATCGTGTCTCAGATCTCCATGCTTGTGTGCCGAGTGATCTTGCATTGAGTAGAATGCACTGGAGATCTGCCGTGGTAGTCTCAGTCGGCATGGTGGACAAAGCCATGTTTGTATTGTCTCTTGCGTGTTTGCAGGGGAAGTGGCAGCGCTGGCAGGAGAGCGGTCCTCCGGTGGTGTGTGGAGATGTGCAGCAGAAGTTGTTGTTGATGCACCCAAGATCCAAGGCTCAGAGGTCTTCAGCGGTGTAGCTGTGCAGAATGGAGAAACCAGGGTTCCTGGCTTTGGGCTCAGATGGGCTTGCCTTTGGTGCACCCACTGTGTGGCCGCACTGTGAGCTCCATTAAATAGGTGCTGGGGGGTGGGAGCGTTACTGGTAGGTGGTGGGCTGGGCCTGCGGGAGGGAAAAAATGGCAGGAATAGCCCTGGCTGCCAGAGGAGAAATCCTCAGTAAACTGGATCAGCAGCGCAATGAAAGCACAATGAAAGCCCACAAACTCAAACAGAATCAAACAAAAAAAAAAACACATGGTGCCCAAGAGATCATTGCGGGAACACAATAAGGGACAAAAACCAGGCAGCAGTAAGTCAGTGAGGGGGAGCAGACACGGGGACCTGCTTGTGATGCAACTTTCACTACCCTTAGTATTTTGCTGTATCAACATCGATACTCACTCTTAGATCCTTGAGCTCACTCCTGATTTATTTGCTCACTCACAACATCTGCCCCCCTCACGGTCTGTAAATGCATGGATATCTCGAGTACTCACTCCAGTGCTTATATGCAGTTCCTGGCATGGTGGGTGAAAAACAATGGATTGGGATGTGGCCAGAGCGATTGCCAGTGGCTGAGATTAATTCAAGCATTCCATCCATCAACTTGTTGTTTTTGCATTTGATGCACTAAGTGTGCCGGGTATGCCCAGAAGTGGGTCCTGGGCTCACTTTACCACTGGAACCAAGTTATACCTGGCTGAAGAGCCCTAATAGGGAAAAACCAGTCCAAGGTTGTTTGTGTTCCAGTTCAGGGAGGACCTGGCCTGTCCGTTTGGGCTGGACTGATCCTATGAGAAGCAGGGTCAAGACTGACTTGCATATGGCTGGTTCCAAACTGAGGTAGCATTGTGGCTGAAAAATGATGGATTGGGATGTGCCCCAAGTGATTGCCAGTGGCTGAGATTAATTGAAGCATTTATTCATCACATTGTTGTATTTGCATTATATGTGGCTCCATGAGTGCACCTCCAGCTAGTTCATGTACCCACTCATCGCTCCTGTGCTCACATATAGCATGTGCTTTTTGCTAGCTGGTGCACTCACTTCTGTGTTACCTACCGCAGTTTTGCTCATACCTAACTCATGTAATCGTTGTCCCTTCATTCATAGCTCCTTTGCTCATTTTTAGGCCGAGCCTTGTTGGTGCGCATGCTCTGTCTGCAAGACCTGCTGTAATCAATAAAAGGACTCTATTTCCACCTCCTGCTTACGATTGGTTCACTCCAGTGATGCTCTTCTTTGCTGCCTCCTGTCTCATTCCCACAGCAGATACCTCACTTCCTTTCAAAGCTGAGGAGCACCAGCACAGTGTACTTGCACTTGCCTCCTTTATCTCCTATTTGGGAGAACTACTTTTTCTTTATTGATGCATTTGGCCCATCGCTGCTTGTTTTAAATGTTGCTTTCTGCCCTTTTTGCTTACCCTTCAGCTTTGCGTTATGAGCCCTCCCCCCACCCTCCGAGCCAATGGAAGGCCGCCTCCATCTGCAACTATGGTATGTGAAACATCTCATAGCTCTGTAACCCATGCATTGATTTTAGTCCGAAACTGTAGGGTGTATGTGTTGCTTGCAGCTCTTCCCCGCCTGAGTCCAAAACCAAAGAGACGTCTGTGTGCCTCTGACACTTCTTGTTTGCTTTTGTCAGGTGTCATTCTGCCAAGAAGGGTAAATTGCCTTTGAGGTGGGTCAGCTTGACTCCTGACCGGCTGCCTGGTCACGAGGGAGCCCCTCTTTCCCGCATAAATTAAAGCCGACTCAGGAAGTTAGCCTCTGCTTGGTACACACAAGATGCGACATGGCTCGCTCTAACTCTAGTCCAATATCATCGCCACTCCATGCCTCTCGCAAACAGTGAAATCTGATCCCTCGCTTCTGCTATTAAGGAGAATTTCTTTTGTGTATACTGCTGGGTAGCTCAGGTTTTACGGTTTGATACAGCTGCATGATACACGTTGCCACCTCCACCATATTGGATACCATTTTTCTCTGTCTTGCATGGATAAAAGGCTGAGCTGCCCATGACCAACATTTTAACAGTGTTATTTTTCAGGTGCACAATATCTGCAGAAAGTGCATAAAGCATGCTGAACTCCCTTACCTGCCAAAAACATGCATGCAGGAAAATCACGCACTCGTTCTGAAACATGCTTGCAGGAAAATCACGCACTTGTTCTAATGTTCAAAGACACAGCATTTCAAATTGTACCCATCACATTCATGGTGTGGGTGTTTCAGGTGCAGTTATTTGCAAAGGTGAATGGATGTGAGGAGGTTTACATCAAGGAAGAAAGCCAGGAGCATAATGTAATTTCTAGGAAGAACAGCACGCTCTAGATTTGGTAAAGGGCTGTTTCTGTTCCGAGTTGCAACAGAAATCAAAGTTAATGATTCCGACCCTAGGCTGCATCTCGTGAGGAGGGCTTACATTCCTGACATTAACATCTCCCAGCGAGCCGGTGGGCATTTTTTTTTTTTAAACACTTTATTAACACACACAAAAACAAAAATGCACCTTTCATCATTACATAGTATATCTGTGCAGTACCTCTGGTAGCATATTGACACTTCCTGACATGCAATAGAACTATTATTCATACACACCCCTCCCTCTATATCCACCACCCGCCGCCCCCCGCACACACATCCACCCCACATCAAGTCTCTCCCCAGGTTGTGAGAATGGCTCAGATTCGGTTTCAGTCGCTCAGCTCGGACTCTGAGTCCGCCACCGGGGGTTCACAGATATTGCCTCTAAATGCGTTCCATTTTCCCCAAATTCGTTGCCATCGCCTGGGGCAGCCTCTGTTCGTACACACCACCCTCTCCGCCGTCATGGCACTATCCATGTCGCGGCCCCATCTCCCGTGTGAGGGGGTTGCCTGTGCCCCCCAGTATTGCGCAATGGACAACTTTGCTAGCGCTAGTCCGACAGTCACCCAGGTTTGATCAGCCTGGTTTAGGTCAGTAGCATCCCACACATTCGGGGTTCCAGTGGGACAGCGTGACCGGTAACCTGTGAGATCGTCACCATGACCTCCCCCCAGTATGTAGCTATGTTCGGGCATTCCCATATAGTATGGTAGAAGGTGCCCCGCAGTCCATACCCCCGTAGGCAGAGCGGGTTAGGTGCCCTCCCCATTTTGTGGAGTGTATTTCTGGTGTAGTATATCCGGTGCAGTATTTTTAGCTGCACCAGCTTTAGTTTGGACGGGATGGCCACCGCCCGGGGAGACGCCAGCGCTTCAAACCATTCTAGTTCGTCCATGGGCCCCACTGCCGTCTCCCATTTTCGTTTGAGGAGCTCCGTGGGGTCTTTTTGATGATTCACCAGTTTACGGTAGGTCAGTGAGATAGCTTTCTTGGTGAGGTGGTCTGCTAGCAGCCGGTCCTCTAGCGGGGAGGACTCTGGTGGTGTGGTCCCCTTGGGTATAGCTTTCTGTAATGCATGCTGAATTTGTAAGAATTTAAAGTGCTCGGTCCGTCTCATCTGGTAGTCTGCTTGCAGCGTCTCAAACGGTATCACCCCACCCTTCCTCCAGAGATCTCCGACCTTGGAGATGCCTATGCGATCCCACCCCTCAAATTCTTTACGCAGATGACCTACGCCTATCTTAGGGGAGATCCATAGCGGTGTTTGTCTCGTAATCCCCCCCTCCCATCCCAGCCTACGCTGTGCCGTGCGCCAGATCTGTTCTGTGTGCGCCGTGGGGCCCTGCAGCCTGTTCGTCCCTGACTTAACGTAGAGGGCTTGGAGGACTCCGTGGAGGCCCAGCTGCGCCCTGTCCATTCTCAAAGCAGGTTCATCTTGCGCTGTGTGCATCCATTGATTAACTATGATAAGTTGGGACGCCCAATAATATAAACGGATGTTGGGCAGCGCGATACCCCCATCATACCAACTCCACATAAGCTTGCAGAGTGCTATTCTATGAGGTTTACCCTCCCGCAGCAGATAACCCACCTCTGCGTTGATCGATCGAGTGTAGGAGTCTGGGACTAGAGCGGGCGCATTTTGTAGCGCGTAGAGGAAGCGAGGGAGAGCCATCATTTTGAATAGTGCCGCTCTCCCCAGCAAAGTCAGTGGCAGGGAGTGCCAATACTTGACATCACTTTTCAATCGTTTGAGGGGCGGAAGCAAGTTGCGTTCCAGGAAAAGCGCTGGGTCCGGCGCAATGTGTATACCCAGATATTTGAAACCATCCTCCGCCCTTGGTATTAATACTCCGTCAGGGAGTTGCGGCGGAGGCCCCTGTAGGACGTAGAGCACTGACTTCGTCCAGTTAATCGAATAGCCCGAGAAGCGACCATAGGAATCACAGATATCCAGCAATGCAGCTATGGACCGCTTTGGTTGCGTCAGATAGACCAAGATATCGTCCGCATAGAGGGAAATACGATCATCCCAGCTCTCTGTCCATCGAAGCCCGGTGATAACTGGATCTTGCCGGATCCAGGCCGCTTAGGGCTCCAGAACCAGAGCAAAGAGTAGGGGGGAGAGAGGACACCCTTGCCTAGTGCCTCGTCCCAGCGCGAAGTCTCTCGACAGACGGCCATTCACCGCCACCTGTGCCATAGTTTCTGCATAGAGTAGCCGTACCCATACGCAGAACTTGGGCCCAAAACCAAAATGCACGAGCACCGCAAACAGAAAGGGCCACTCCACTCGGTCGAAAGCCATAATCGCGTCCAGCGAGAGTATAGCTGCATCCTCCTGGATGTGCGGCCCACTGGCCATTATGCCGTGCAGCCGTCTAATGTTCATTGCAGTGTTACGCGCAGGCATAAAGCCGGACTGGTCTGGATGGATAAGCGTTTGCAAATGCGGCTGGATACGGGTCGCTAATAGCTTCGCCAGTATCTTGGCTTCCACATTCAGGAGTGAGATAGGCCTATAGGAGGTGCACTCTGTGGGGGGCTTACCAGGCTTCAGTATTGCGACCAACGTCGCTACGCTGACATCTTGTGGAAGCACCCCCTCCGCCAGACTGGCCTCATACATCTGCAGCAAGTGCGGCACTATCGTGTTTGCCTCACGTTTGAACAGTTCCACTAGTATCCCATTCGGTCCCAGCGCCTTTCCCGACTGAAGGTCGCGAATAGCGAGGGCAACCTCCTCCGCCGAGAGACTCTTTTCTAGTGCAAGCGCGTCATCCGGGGCCAGTTTCGGAAGTCGGATGTCTGCAAGGAATTTTAGATTATCCTCTATAGTAGTTGTCACCACAGAGGTATAGACCTGCTCATAGTGGGCCGCGAAGGCTGTCGCTATGTCGTCCGGGTTTGTCACCTCCTCCCCTGATGGTAGGCGCAGCAGCGCCACCCAACGGTTGGCCTTCTCTTTTTTGTCAAGCCACGCTAGTAGTCGACCTGCCTATCCCCCAGTTCGTATATTGTGTGTTGCGTTTTCGCCAGGCGCAACCGGGCCACCTCCCACTGATGGTCTCTATACGCTTGTTTTGCTAGGTTAAGTGTGTGAGCGTTCGCCTCAGTGGGGTCTTTGGTGTGCTCCTCTTCCGCCACTGACACTGACACCTCCAGGGTAGCCACCTGTCGTGACGCTTCCCGCTTATGAGCTGTAATTACTGCAATGGCCTGCCCACGCAGCACTGTTTTGTAGGCCTCCCAGAGGACAATAGGCGAGGCGAAAGTACTGTTTTGTAGTTTTATGCAACGTCTTCCGCACGCCCGGGACATTAATGTAGCCAGGATGTATCGGGAAGGTGCGCCTCCTACCCGAGAGGCTTGAGGAATATGTTAGCAGCACCGGTGAGTGATCGGAGATGCCCCTGGGGAGGTGCTTAACCTCCTGTATGCGGGTGATACACGTAGGAGAGGCGAGGAGGTAGTCAATACGCGAGAGACTGTTGTGCGCGCTAGCGTGATGCGTAAATTGACAGTCAGTGGGATGTCGCATGCGCCAACAATCAAGCAGCCCCATGGCGTCCAGGAAGCCCCGCAGGGGTGTAGGGGTCATGCCAGGCCCTCTCGGGGTATGCTTATCCCAGTCCGAATCCACTATGGCGTTAAAGTTGCCCCCCACTATTAGTTCTCCTTGGGGTAGGCCCAGTAGGAACTTTCCGAGGGCCGGAAAAGCTAGTGAGTGAAGCGCAGGGGGGAGGTATACCGTGACGAAATTAAAGTTGCAGCCCTCCCATTGGCCCGACATCGCAGCAAAGCGCCCCTGGTCATCTGCCCAGGTCCCAGTCACCACCAAGGGACAGCTTTTTCGGAGGAGGATCCCCACCCCTCTGGATCCGGAGGTGAACTCGGAGTGCGCTGCCATTTTGAACCCCCATCTATCCAGCGCCTTCACGGCCGTGCCGGCCAAATGAGTCTCCTGTAGGAGAGCCACCGATGGCATGTGCCTCTTAATATGTTGCAGGACCAGACCCCTCTTAATCTTATTGCCCAGGCCATTTACATTCCAGGACATCACTGTCAGTGGGGCGCCCGGGCCCTGACGATCACTCACTGATACATACGCCATTATTTCGCTTCAGTGTGCGCCGTGGGTGTGTGCAGATATGCGGCATGTGCAAACCCTGTGATGGACTCTGGATCACCAATACACTGGTGGTACTCAAACGTGCTGCGGGTGGGTGTACCCTCATTCCAAACCTCAGGTGCATAAGAAAAAATATCAAATCGGGGGAACAATACAATAGCCCCGCAAACCAGTAAAGCAGAACCACCCTCAATCACCACCCCCCTCCCTGCTTCCCTGCTAGACGGATCCCCAACTACCCGCCTCCCCAACATAGCAGAGTGCTTTGATCCCATAAACAGTACTTGCGTGCCGGGGGATAAGAGTCCGAGAGTCCGTACTGTAGTCCCCCAACCTCCAAGACAGCCGTCCATCCAGCCTGCGTCAGCGAGAGGCCCTGTTGATCCCGCTGGGCAGACCCTGCGTCTGCGGCACAGGTAAGGGCGGGCCAGGGCTAGCACTTTATCGTCCCCTATTTTCAGCACACCGGTCGTGAGAGGCTCCCCTCGGCACCACTCCGCCTGTTCATCTGCTACTCGGAGCCGTGACCGTCCCCATCGTCTGCATTCGCGGAGGGCGAATCCTGGTGCTCCGGCGCGGAGCCCGCGATGTCCCCTTGCGCTGCTGTAGCTTGTCGGCGATGCCGCCACGAGGCCTCATCACCCCCTGCCCGTTGCCATCCCTCAAGCCAATCGTGGGCCTCCTCTGGTGTTTCAAAGAAGCGCGTCTTACCATCCGCCACCACCCGTAGCTTCGCGGGTAAGAGCATTGCGTACGGCAGCTCCCGCTTAAGAAGTTCTTTCTTGACCTCCAATAAGCTTCTGTGGCGCTGCGCAACCGCTGCCGTGTAATCCGGAAAGAAGGAGATCTGGGAATTTTGGATTCGCACCGGCGGTGCCACTCTCGCCGCCTGGAGGATAACATCACGATCCCGAAAGTTAAAGATGCGGGCCAGGATAGGTCTTGGTGGCGCCCCGGGTTTGGGCTTACCGCCCGGCACTCGGTGCGCTCTCTCCACTGCAAAGAGGGCGGATAGTCCCCGAGGTTGAAGCTTGGACTGTATGAGGTTCTCTACGTATAGATCCATGGCATGGGTCCCTTCACCTTCCGGGACCCCGGTAATGCGAACATTGTTCCTCCGAGAGCGACCCTCCTGATCATCGAGCTTAGCCACCATGATTTTGTTGTCAGTCTCCAGCTGCCCAACTCGTTGAAGCAGGGAAGCAGTGTCTTTAGTGAGGGATTTCGCCACCTGCTCCACCTCCGTCACCCTGGCGTTAATTTTTTGGAAATCCGCTCGAAGGAAGGAAACATCAGCAGAGATCGAACCCACCGTGGATTGCACGCTAGCAAGAGCTGCCATAATATCTTCCAAAGTCACCTTGGCCACTCCCCCGGAGTCTGGGGCCCCCGCCGAGAGTTCTTTGTGCTCTGGTGGGCTTTTTGAGTCTTTGGCAAAGGCATATTTGTCGAGTTTGGCCTGTGCGGACCCGCGTTGGCCCTTTCCCCACCATCTCCACCTAGGTCGGCCAGCAGTGCCAGGTAATCCCCGCCGCCTGCCGCTAGTCTCGTCCACCAGCGCGGCCTGTCGGCTTTCCCCGGTCCAGGAGCGATGAGGGAGAGCGAGGCGTCTGGGTCCTAGTCTGTGCCCACACGGATATCCGTGAGCGCGTGAGGAATTGTCACCACCGTGCCCGGAGGCGCTCCGGGTATCACACCGTATCCACTGGTGCTGTGCGTCCCGCAATCCCGGAGCTGCCATGCACCCTCTGGGCCTGAGGGGACACCGGGCACCTTCCTGCCAACGTTAGTCAATCTGGCCCTGAGTCACCGGATGGAGCGCCCTCCGCGCTACTAGGCCGTATGGCTTGGCCCTCGTCCCGCGCCCACAGCGCTCTTTGCCTTGTTGTGGAGCCTGCCCGCTCCCACTACGATCTCCGCCGCCAGGGGGGACGCGCCGCACCCCAGCTCCCACTTCTGGCGCGTCTGTGCGATCTTTTCGGGCCCCACTGGCTGCTCGCCGGGTCCCGCTCTCGTCCGCTGGATCCGTCTTAAAATCTGGTCCCCGGCTGCCAGCGCAGGACAAGGCCGCAAGGTCCCTCTCGCCTCCCAACACCGCTTCGGCACCACCCGTACCTCAGGCATCCGTGCCGCTGGTCCGCTCAGGTCACCGCGCGCTCCGATGGCTCTGGGGGTCCGCCGCTCGCATCCGCCCACCGCACTGCCGGATCTGTGGCTGCTTCTGAGGGAGCTGGCTCCACTTCCTCTGCTGGCTCTACTTCCACTCACCACACGGGCATCACGCCTCTCCCCTCACGCCCGCACCGCCGTTTTGGACACTCTGGCCATGCCCCCTGTCGATGTGTCGTGCTGCTGTCACCTCCTTTCGCACGGTAGCGGGTGCAGCACGCCTCCCTGCCGGTCCCTCCTGCACGCCTCAGGGTCGTCGGCTGGGACCTGAAAATTTAGTCCGCGGCTGCCGGCTTCGAGCTAGGCCGTCGCTCATCTCCCAGCCTCCGCCGTCTCCCGGGTCTCCCTGCTGATCAGGGCCAGCTCGATCGGTGCTCCCCGCCTTCCGATTTCGTTTGCTGTCTTGGGGGCAGGATATGTGGTCGGATAGAGTGTCGGATTGTCCGGGGAAACTACGTCGCCCTCAGAGCCTCGCTAACGCGCGGCCATCGCTGTCAGGCATTTTTAACGGGATATCACCCACGCATGAATGCATATGCATGGGGTCTAAAAGACCACGTGCACTTCAAAAACCGTGAGAAATTCTGCCCCCACGCTCACCTCCAGGGCTGGACTGGTCGTAGCGGGCACCGGGCAATCCCCTGGTGCGCCGCATGGGCGGGGGCCAGTTTGGGGCCCCTGGGGGCCGCTTTTGGTACTGCAAAATCAGCCCTGTAACAAAATCAGCCAAAAACCGGCCCTGGTAAAGAGCACGGACGCACCCCCAACGGGGGGGGGGGGCGGCCGAGCACTTTGCCAGGGCTGGTTTTGGTCCCCAGTCCGGCCCTGCTCACCTCTAGTCTCCCCAGAAGGGCTGCAGTATGCAGTCTGAAAAGACTTGCTCTCTTCTCTGCATCCACATGTCATACATTAAGTGCAAATAAATCATGTTGCTCCCAGACATCAGGGCCTTCTCATTAATCAGCTGGATGGTGCAAGGTCGCCAGCCGCCAGAAACAAGGCATACATACAAACTGGTTTATAGCGTTAGATTGAGGGTGCAGTATCGATGGGCAAGCCAACGAACAGAGAGCGCTGAGCCAAGTGCCTGGCTTGGCTCGTAGAGCCCATGTACAGCTGAGCCCTGAACATGTTTGCTGTGTAAATCACACAACAAACCACATAAAATAGGATAGTCTTTTCAAAATTAAAAAAAAAAGTGTATTTCTTTAACATGTGGAAGCTTTGACATTAACATGTTACATTGTAGCTCTGCACTGAGAAGTGCTCATTTAAAAGCGACAATTTTTAAACATGATCTGAAAACCATTCATCGACCGTCACCAGACTGGAAACAGTGCCATTAGGAACCAACATGGCTAGGTAAAAAACATTGGCATTTATAATACCAATAACTCCAGCTTCAACAAATGCAAGACCTATTGCATTTCCAATGCTCCTTGCCCTACTTCTCATTCCTAGCCATTCTGCTCAACCTTTCCTTGAATAGCACCCGTGCTCACTGTATGTTCCTTTCTTGCTCACAGCCCCTGTGCTCGCTCTTGGCTCCTGCACGGCCTCACACTTCCTGTGTTCACACATAGCATTGCTCACTCCTAAAGGAAGTAATCTTATGATCCCTCGGAACTCCTGTGCTCACTTACAGCCTCAGCTTACGTCTGTCTTGAGTATTCATGTCTAATGTTCAAACACAGAACTGTGCACAAGCACTGCAAATGCTCACTCTTAGCTCCTTTGCTCACAGCAGCAGTGCTAGCTGTTACTTCTTGTACTCATTTAAACCTCAACATTCTAGGGCTCACTCATAGATTCTGTCCTCACTCTCAACCTCCGATCTCCTGTAGTCTCCCACAGCATCTGTGCTTACTTAGTCTGTATTCATTCCTAGCTCATGTATGTGTGGGCCGAGGTTAGAGTGTATCAAAACATTAGTGGATGTGACTGGCAGGATGGGCATATGATAGTGGAGGATTCTGAGAGGGCGAGGGTGTTGGCCAAAACGGCTGTTCTTAAACATTTGACTTTTGTGGACCTTAACTGAATTACTGTTGGAATCTGGGGGCCTGGCAATTTCTCCAATATGAACCCCAAAACAATACATAAAATAATTAAATAAGGAGAAATCAAATAAATACACAAATTATGAACTATTTCACTTAATTCTCAAGCACATTTTAATTGGAAGGTTGAAGCTTTTCAAAATTTAGTTTTATTTATAAAAGATATAGCAATATACTAGACTCTAGCAGATCACTTAGGCTTTTTGGCCATACTGCATGCTTTTTGTCAGCACATAGAGTGCTTCAATTGAGGCCATAAATCGCCCATTCTTGAGTCCATATGCTGTACCTGCGCTGCTCCCGCGCATCATGGTAGCAATACCAGCTCCGTCGTGTCCGAGTTCAGCTTCAGTCGGCTGTTTCTCATCCAGTCAGCTGTTTCTCATCCAGTCAGCGATGGCCTCTATTCCTTCGTGGAGGTTGGTTTTGACGGTGTGGGGGTCTTTGGTGAGGGAGAGGATCAGCTGGGTGTCGTCGGCGTAGGAGATGATGTTGAGGTCGTGCCACGTGGGCGAGCGGTGCCATGTAGATGTTGAACAACGTTGGGCTGAGGGATGAGCCTTGGGGTACGCCGCAGATGATCTCGGTGGCTTCGGAGCGGAAGGGGAGGAGGCGGACGCTCTGTGTTCTGCCGGAGAGGAAGGAGGTGGTCCAGTCCAGGGCCTTCTCTTGGATTCCGGCGTCGTAGAGACGTGTGCGGTGGCAGACCGTGTTGAAGGAGGCTGACAGTCCAGGAGGATGAGGGCTGCGATTTCTCCGTTGTCAAGCAGGGTCCTGATGTCATCAGTGGTGGCGATAAGTGCAGTTTCGGTGCTGTGGTTGCTGCGGAACCTGGACTGGGATGTGTCCAGGATGCTGTTTTCTTCGAGGAAGCTGGTCAGTTGTTTGTTTATGGCCTTTTCGATGACCTTCGCCGGGAACGGGAGCAAGGAGATGGGTCGGAAGTTCTTGAGGTCCTTGGGGTCTGCCTTGGGCTTCTTGAGTAAGGTGTTGATCTCTGCGTGCTTCCAGTTCTCCAGGAAGGTCGCTGTCTCAAAGGAGATGTTGATGGTTTTCCGGAGACGGGGTGCAATAGTGCTGCTGGCTTTGTTGAAGATGTGGTGTGGGCAAGGGTCTTCTGGGGATCCGGAGTGGATGGTGTTCATGATCTTGATGGTGTCATCGTCGTTGATGTTGGACCAGGCGAGCAGGTGGTTGGTGCGGGTGGTGGTCGTGGGAGCGGGGGTCTCAGTGGTTGCTGGGGTGGTGACGGCGTCAAAGCTGTCGTGGTTGTCTGCGATCTCACGATGGAAGAAGGTGGCCAGCGAGTCGCACAGGTCTTGTGACGGTGGGATGTCGTTGCTGTTGGAGCTGGGGCTGGAGAGTTCCTTCACGATGTTGAAGAGCTCTTTGCTTTTGTGTGCGTTGTTGTCTAGGCAGTCTTGGAAGGAGGTCCTTTTGGCAGATCTGATGAGGTGGTGGTGTCTGCGGATGGCGTTCTTGTGGGCTGTGTAGCTTTCCGTGTTCATTCACGGATCCACTTTTTTTAGAGTTTTCGGCAGGTTCGCTTGGAGGCCTGGAGGTCTTTGGTAAACCAGCCGGCGCTCTTGCTGATGTGGGTGTTGGAGGGCTTCTTGAGCGGGGCGAGGGTGTTGGTGCAGTTGTCGATCCACTGTCTAAGGCTACGGGCTGCCGCCTCGGGTCGGTCGGGTCTGCAGGTGGGCTCTGGGCGAGGGTGGTGGTTAGCTGGTCCTTGGTGACTTTGCTCCGGCGGCGGTGAGGCATCTGCTGGGTGCGGTGGTGTGTGGTGGGTTTCCGGAAGGTGAAGTGGATGCAGCAGTGGTCGGTCCAGTGGAGTTCGGTGGTGCGGTTGAAGGAGACGTGGGAACTTGCTGAGTAGATGGGGTCAAGCGTGTGGCCGGCAGAGTGGGTGGGTGTTGTGACGAGTTGTTTGAGTCCGAGGTTGGCGAGATTGTCGATCAGGGTCGAAGAGTTGGAGTCGTTGTTGTTCTCGAGGTGGAAGTTCAGGTCCCCGAGGAGGATGTAGTCCGTGGAGGCGACGGCGTGTGTGCTGATGAAGTCGGCGATGGAGTCGCTGAACTGCGGTCGGAGTCCGAGGGGTTTGTAGGCGAGGGTACCTCTGAGGGTGGTGTTGGGGTCGGTGTGTATCTGGAAGTGCAGGTGTTCGGCGGTGCTGAGGGCGTCATCAGAGTCTGTTGAGATTTTGAGGGTGTTCTTGTGGATGATGGCAATTCCTTCTCCTACTCCATTGGTGCGGTCCTTGGGGGTGATCTTGTAACCTTCCAGGATGGCTATGGCGATGTCGGGTGCTGAGGAGGGGTTCAGCCAGGTCTCTGTCAGGAAGGCGACGTCTGGGGCGTTGGTGTCGAGTAGGTCCCAGAGTTCGACGGCGTGTTTGTGGGCGGAGCGGGTGTTGAGCAGGATGCATCTGAGGAAGTTGGGTTCTTCGGTAGGTGGGTTGGCGGGCCGGATGCTCGTGAAGCTGCAGTTCCAGCAGGAGAAGGGTCCTTGGGTGCGCTTCGGGACAGCCAGGCAGCAGGTGCGTGATCGTCCAGTGTTGAGTGCGTGGAGGGTGCTGGCATCGTAGCGGAGTTGGGCATCGTGGCATTCGCGGGGGCCAGGGGTTCTGGCGCTGGGCGCGGTCCAGGCGCGGATGGGCGCAGACGGGCTTGCCTTCGGCGTGGCCGCACAGCGGCCGCCATAAGAAGGGAAGATGGGAGGGAGGAGGAGCTGGGAGGGGGAATGGGCGAGCGGAGGGGCGGGGCCGCAGCGGCGGGAAGTGGGACCGGCGAGGAACAGAGGGCGCAATAGCACAGAAGCAGATACAGAAGGCAAGAAGCACAAGTACAATTTACAGAAGGCAAGGGGCGGGGGGCGGGGGGAGGTGGGACCGGCGAGGAACAGAGGGCAAAATGGGCACAATAGCACAGAAGCAGATACAGAAGGCAAGAAGCACAAGTACAATTTACAGAAGGCAAGGAGCGGGGGGAGGGGACGCAGGGGACGCAGCGGCGGGAAGTGAGATCGGCGAGAAACAGAGGGCAAAACAGGCACAATAGCACAAAATGCAGTTATAGAAGGCAGGGATGCACAAAATCAAAACGGGCACAATAGCACAAAATACAGCTATAGGAAGGCAAGGAAGCACAAAATCCAGTTACCGAGGCAAGAAACACAGTAACCAGGCGAAACAAACCAAAGGCCTACCACTGGCCACCAGGGATGAGGCGCAGGTGGTAGCCTGCGGGTGGCGGTGGGCCTCGAATTACAGCAGCTGCTGAGACTCGGACACAGGCACAGTCAGAAGGAGCTGCGCGGCGTGGGGAGCGACCTGCCTGGCAACAGGGTCAAGGGTCGCTCCTTGGAAGGCACTGCAAGTTTTGTTTGCTGCTACAGTCTTATCCAAAGCAGGAGTTTGTTACTGAAAGAACAAAAATGAATGACGCACACACCCTGGAGATTTTCTGCCAGGATTTAGGGGCCATTATTCTTTTTTTGTCTGGCTGGTACCACCAGGTTTTTCCTGGCATATAGAAAAAAACACATCAGACGTCTGCTTTAAATGGGGCAGGTTGTCTTAAGTCAGAGTAAGCTTTGCGATGGCGGATCCAACAGAAGCATCACCATCAGAAAGATGACAGTTCTCCTAATTCTAAATAGGATGGGCACACCGTTGGTTTGGGGGACAGGGTACTCCACCATGTTTGTGACTGAATACTCTGTCCTCCACTCAAATCGTGCCCTTAATTATTAACCTCAAATTTCAAATTCTTACACATTTACAGAAATATTTTCAATGTTTAATTTAAAATTTTTCTTTTTCATGTATACGTTACACAGAGGTGGTCACCATTCTGTAGTTATCGTTAGATCGTAGTTTCCCAAGGAAGAGTCTTGTTTGTTTTACTAATAACTTTAGTGCTGTTTGACAAATCTGCACAAAGCATTCCAAAAACAAAGTTCATTCACCTTAGTTCCTACATGGAAAATTTTGCATAGATCTCTCAACCAGGAGCCAAGAAAAGTGGGTCACAAAAGAGGGATTTCCCATGTTAGTATACAAAGACAACTTTGCTCTCTGATACAGAAAAGATGACTGAGTGGAATTACTCCAACTTTGTCAAAAGTTAGAACTGTACTCCGAAGTTGTGTTTTTGTTGACTTGCAGTAAATCCGTTCAGCCTTTTTCAAGAAGTTAGTGTTTTAAGAGGTGCTCAGATTGGAAACGAAGGGATTAAAAAGTTATGTATATATGGGTGTTGATGTTCATTTGAGCTCTGATCGGTCAATTTAAAGAAGTCTGGCGAATCCTGATTGGCTAGCCACAACATGAATAATATGTTATTGGAGCAATTACAGCGCTTACTATCATGGACAATGCATCTTGAAAATGAATACAAAAGATTAAGGGAAGGGTGAGCGCCCTCCTAGATTGGCTGGCCATAATATCAACAATATGTGGTCGAAGTCATTCCGGGACTCCGGGCCATTGTTCCCATTGAAATGCATTGTAGTGAATGTCAGGTTTTGAGGATGACAGAAAGGAGCATATATAAAGGTTTAGAATTGATTTTAGTCACAATATAAATAATATGTTGGTGGTATTATATTCAGTTTAGAAATTCTGGTGAGTTCTCAGGTTATTTTTCGTTGTGGAAAATTCTGACCCTCTGCTGGAATTTAATGATCCATTTTTGAGAGAAAGCTGTTTTTCCTCATAGAGGTTATGGAAGGTCCTCCAGAAGCTAAGATGAGAGGCCATTTTCCATAAGTTCACACTATCTTCCTCGGCCAAGTAAAAAACAAATCTGATATTCTGAATAAAATATGTACTTCCGATAGCATCAGTACTATGTCAGTTGATTCCTCAGTGTTGTTCTGCAGCTTCACCACAGAGTTTTAATGAACAACTAGAGAGCTAACGTTCTGAATTCATGACAAAAGTGTGGCACACATGAATGACATTTTGGTGGAATCACAGGTGCAATATGTAAAGCATTTTCTAGAGAAGTGAATGAGGTGAGAGGGTTCATATTGTAATAACATTTGTGGTTAGTACTCTAGAAAGCTAACATGAGGACACTTTGTCATTGAGTTCTTAAATATCTATTTCATCCATATCAGTGAAACATTCTGGCGTGCAGACTGAAATGTACTTTCAAAACCAGCAGCAGTCTGTCGGTTAACTCCCAAGTGTTCAACTTTAGCTTCGCCATAATTTTCCAATGAGCAACTAGAGAGCTAACATTCTGTATTTAGGACAAACATCTGGGACATGTGAACCCCATCTTGATCGAATCAAAGCTGTAAAACTGTATGCAATACCCACAGAGGAGACTGTAGTAAAGGAACAAAATTAGGGCTTTTTTTGTCCTTACAGTTGGTGCTCTAGAAATATCATATGAGGCTACATTTTCTATGAGTTTTCAAATATCTCCCCCATCCAGTTCAGTAAAACATTCTGACATGCAGAGTGAAATGCAACTCCAACTCCGGCAGCAGTCTTTCAGTTAACTCCCTTGTAATCAACCACAGCACAGTGTCACCACCGAGTCCCAATTAACAACTAGGTCACTAACATTTTGTATTCAAGACAATAGAGAGGCACTCCAGAACACAATTTTGTTGTGTTAGGAGCTATTGTATTTAAAATCTTTCCTGAGGAGCAGACTGAATTAAATGAGCATTGAGAAGTTAATGCCGACATGAAACAAACGGGTTACAAATGTGAGGGCAGATGTGGGTTTTTAGTAACATGAGGTGTAGTGTATTTTTAAAGAGGGGGGTAAAATAGTTAAAAAGAGAGCGGTCTGCATAAGTAAAGCATCCCTTTTACACATTTGTTTACTCAGCCTACTCAGCAGTTGCCACTGGGTAGTGATAGTTAGGTCCACATTCCCATAAGCCAATGGATTTTTAGGTTTACTAATAACTTTGGCAATGCTTGACGAATCATCATGAAACTTTAAAAAAAAAAGAAATCTCATCCACCTGAGCTCCTTACAGGAAGGTTTTGTGGTGATTTGTCAAGCAGGGGTCAAGAAAAAGGGGGGGGGGGGTCCTAAAACAGGCTTTCCCCATGTATTAAACAACAAGACAGAAAAAATGGCTGAATGGAATTACACCAAATTTGGCAGAGAGCTAGATCTTTATTCAGAAAGAGTGATTTTGCATAAATCTGTTCAGTAGGTTTTGAGAAGTTAATGTTAAAAATGTATGTATATTTCAGGCAGCGGAGAATTAGCAGACCCAACAGATCAAAAGATTAGATCTGACTGGCTGCTGTCAACATCTACAAAGATGTTGCAGCAGCTAATTTAGGACTCAGGGACTATATTCCCTGTCCTGAAAAAACCCAAAACAATATAAAGGTGGCAGGGTCGGTATACCCTAACCCCCTAGCCCTGGTGGGTGGCAAAACTGCTTCTTTTTCAATTGTACTGAGGAAGAGAGGTAATGGGCCCCTACCCTTTTTTAATTTAAAGCACCCTAGGGTGGGCCAGGGCATAGAGAGGTCAGCTAATTTTTTTTTTTTTATATTTGGCTGGCACAGATAGCAAAGGGCTCCAGGACTCCAAAGGAAGGAAAAAGGGGTCTCTGCTGGCCCCCCACATTCAGGTGTGCTGTCCCACTTATCCGGGCCAGGTGTGTGGGACATACACCACAGCACCTTGCCCGCATGAAGCATGCAGGGAGAAGGAAGATGAAATCTAGGGCAAAATTTCACACTAACAAAATTAGTTGTTGCAATAATCCTGCTGAAGAAACGTTTAACTTGGTAAATAGCCTCTCGAAGCCAGTGCTTACAGTTGACCCTATCGAAAATTCTAGTGCTCATTGTAACAATTTAGCTTACTTCTTCTCAAAGAAGATTGAGGATATTTAATTGCATTTTGCCCCCCTGTCAATCCTGTTGTAAAGTTTGATGCTGTCTTGCCGGTGCTAACAATTACCCTCCTGCTCCGCTCGGTTCGCTGCCCTCTTTTGGTCTGCCTTTTTTTAAGACTCTCTGCAGCCAGGTGAAATCTGTCTCACCTGACAATCCGTTTGAAGCGGATCTTTTCATTAAACTTCAGGGTCAGCTCTTTCCTCACTGTTTAGAATTGGTCAATCTTTCACTGTCTATCACTTCTGTTCCTGGCCCATGGAAGCAAGCTCAACCTATTCCCGGCTCAAAAAACCATCTTTGGATGCCTCTATACATACCTCCACTAGTACCACTACCAGCAGTACCACCAGCGCCAGTACCAGTACCACCACCAGTACCTCCACCACCAGTACTACCACCACCAGTAGAACCACCACCAGCACCACCGCCACCAGTACCACCACCAACAGTACCACCAGTACCATTACCACCTGTACCACCATTACCACCAACAGTACCACCACCGGTACCACCACCACCACCAGTATGACCACCATCACTACCACTACTACCAGTACCACCACCAGTACCACCAGCACCATCACCACCAGTACCACCAGTACAACCTTCACCAGTATCAAGAGTAACACCACCACCACCTGTACCACCACCACCAGTACTACCACCAGTAGAACCACCACCAGTACCACAACCACCAGTACCACCACCACCATCACCAGTACCACCACCAGTACCACCACTACCAGTACCATTACCACCAGTACTACCAGTACCACCTGTACTACCAGTACCACCACCACCAGTACCATCGCCACCACCAAGACCACCACCAGTACCACCCCCACCACTAGTCCCACTACCACCCATACCACCACCAGTACCAGTAACACCACCACCACCAGTACCACTACCACCACCAGTACATCCAATACTAGTACCACCACCATCTGTACCACCAGTACCACTACCACCACCAGTACCACCACCACCAGTACTACTGCCACCAGTGCCACCACCACCAGTACCATCACCAGTACCACCACCACCAGTGCAACCACCAGTACCACCTCACCAGTATCACCAGTACAACCATCACCAGTACCACCATCACCAGTAACACCACCACCACCACCAGTACGACCACCATCACTACCACTACTACCAGTACCACCACCAGTACCACCAGTACCATCACCACCACCAGTCCCAGTACCACCACCACCAGTACAACCACCGGTACCACCTCACCAGTATCACCAGTACAACCACCACCAGTACCACCACCACCGGTACCACCACCAGTACGACCACCATCACTACCACTACTACCAGTACCACCACCAGAACCACCACCAAGACTACCAGTACCACCACCACCAGCACCAGTACCACCACCACCACCACCAGTACAACCTTCACCAGTACCACCACCCTTCCGAGTACCACCACCACCAGTACCACCACCAGTACCACCAACAACAGTACCACCACTACCACCAGTACTACCAGTACCACCTGTACTACCAGTACCACCACCACCAGTACCACCGCCACCACTAGGACCACCCCCACCACTAGTCCCATCACCACCCATACCACCACCACCAGTACCACCACCACCACCACCACCACCACCAGTACATCCAATACTAGTACCACCACCTGTACCACCAGTACCACCGCCAGTACCACCCCCACCAGTACCACCGCCACCAGTACTACCACCACCAGTACCACCAGTACCACCAGTACCACCACCACCAGTACAACCACCAGTACCACCTCACCAGAACAACCACCACCAGCACAACCACCATCACTAGTACCACTAGTACCACCGGCACCACCAGTACCACCACCACCACCAGTACCGCCACCAATACTCCCACCACCACTAGTACCACCACCAGTACCACCAGTATCACCAACACCCATACTACCACCACCAGTTCCAGTACCAACAGTACCGTACCACCAGTACCACCACCAGTACCACCACCACTACCACCACAACCAGTACCACCAGTACAACCACTAGGACCACCACTGGTACCGCCACCAGTACCACCACCACCACACCACCAGTCCCAGTACCACTAGTACCACCACCAGTACCACCACCACTACCACCAGTACCACCACCACCAGTACAACCACCAGCAGTAGCACCATCACCAGTACCACCACCACCAGTACCACCACCACTACTACCAGTACCACCAGTACCACTACCACCACCACAGGTATGACCACCAACAGTACCATCACCACCAGTACAATCACCACCCGTACCACCACCACCCGTACCAAAACCAGTACCACCACTAGTACCACCACCACCAGTACCACCACCAGAATTACCACCAGTACCACCACCACCAGTACCACCACCACCACCAGTACCACCACAAGTACCACCACCAATACCACTACTACCAGTACCATCTCCACCACCAGTACCACCACCACCAGTACCACCACCAGTTCCACTATGTACCACCACCAGTACCATCATTGCCAGTACCACCACTACCACCCCCAGAACGACCACCAGTGCTACCACCACCACCAGTACCACAACCAACCATACCACCAGTACCCCCACCACACCACTAATACCAGTACCACCAGTATCACCAGTACTAGTACCACCACCAATATCACCAGTACCAGTACCACCACCAGTACCAGTGCCACTAATACCACCAGTACCACCACCAATACCACCAATAGCAGTACCACCACCAGTACCACCACCAATACAACCAGTACCAGTGCCCCCACCAATACCACCAGTACCACTACCAATACCACCACTACCACAACCACCACCACCAGTACCACCATTGTCAGTACGACCAGTACCCCTTCTACCAGTAACTCCAGTACCAGTACCACCACTACCAGTACCAATACCAATTCCACCAACACCACCGATACCACCACCACCAATACCACCACCTCCGCCACCTCAGCACCTCTCGCTCACTAGTAATAGCAGGGGCACTCTTCGAGGCTAGAGCTGCAGCCAAGACCATCCCTCCCTCCATGCCTGCCATAAAGCACAGCGTGCCCTGCACCAGGAGGTGAAGCCAGGGCCCTATTACAGCCGGAGTGTTTATTAGGCCAAAGATAGCAATGACATTACGCAATGCCACACTGCACACTCAAATCACGGAGAGGGCAGGAAATAGCCCCTCCTCCCGCTCTTCCTCCTGAGCCGCGACAGTGTAATCACAGTGTGAAAGGTGGTGGAGCGCTTTGTTAGTGTTTATAGCTCAGATCATATGTAACTCTCACTTCACACTTTGTGTCTGTGTAATTTACAACACTTACACATCTTCTTCACTGCACTATTTATCACTACTTTGAAGATGTTGCAGGCCAGTCCCTTTCTGTGATATTTACAATCTAACAAGCGAACGAGAAGGCCCTTTATTGCAATGCAATAGGTCTCGCTTTTGAGAGAGTTTAAGCTGTTAGTATTGTAAATGACAATGCCTTTTACTTATGTTTTAAAACCCAAAACATGGTAACTGTAATGGGTGGAGGGATCTGGGTTTATGTGCTACAGTTGTCAGGGCCCAATCTTAGTGGTGGCACGTTCCTCACAAATGGCTACACCCAAAAGCCATAATAGGTTACCAAAACATAAATAAAAGGCTTTGGGCCATATTATCAAGAAACAGAGTTAAAATTATCGCCGCTTTAGCGGCAGGAAACTGCCGCTTAAGCAGCGATAAGGGGCTTGATAATGTGCCCTTGAGAATTCCAATAGAAGCTCATGTTTTGGTGACAACATGGGCTTCTATTGGAATTCTCAAGTGCATATTATCAAGCCCATTATCGCCGCTTTAGCGGCAGTTTCCTGCCACTAAAGCAGCGATCATTTTAACTCCATGCTTGATAATATGCCCCATTGTCATTTACAATGGAAATGGTTCAAACTCATGTGAATGTGAGACCTATTGCATTGCAAATGCTTTTTTTTTTTTTTAATTTTTATTTTATTAGAAACCGTTAGCACACAGTAAAAGACATACAAGGGCCTACAACCACCAGGGCCGGCCGCTATAGAGCCCGAGGGCCCGCAGTGTAATGCCATACATTCAAATGAACCAGCGGCAAAGCACCCGGCAGTCCGTAAGCACCTATAACAGGCCATGGCCATAGGCCAGGAGCAGTTTAAGACAACAGTTTCATTTTTTATTAAACATAAAACACACTCAAGGCAATGAGAGTCCGAGATAGCAGCGTGCTCTTCCCAGGACGGGGAATAACATACAGTGTCCAATGCGATTCCGGTCCAGAAGCGGTGAAGGGGGGCAATGGGAAAACAAAGCATGGAACACACATCACACACTCCCGCAGAATGCGCGGCTAGGGGGTCAAAGCAATATCGACCTCTAATGGCAAAGGCGGGGCGCAGATACGGCCTCGATATAAATTCCACGGACCCCATACCCTACTCCATTTCCCTGGCTTACCTCTCGCCACATACACCGTCTTTTCCCTAAACATACACCAGTCCATATTCTCCTTCCATACCTCAATCGTGGGCGGCCTTGGGGAGCCCCATAGCTGCGCAATGTTACGCTTAGCCACCATGTACCCCAAGGTCACCCACTGCGTCTGCGCCGCAGTACAATCATTCGGTTCCCAAACATTCAACAAACACCTCCTAGCCTCTGGCAACAGGGCCACGCGCGTGACCTCCTCCATAACAGTGTGGACATCGTTCCAAAATCGCACAACCCCCGAACATTCCCACAAGATATGAAGAAAGGTGCCCGGTAGGCCACATCCACGCTTACACCGTCCATCCATCGAATAACCCATACGCAGCAAACCGGGCCCCGTGACATATACTCTATGAAGGATCTTCAGCTGAACAAACCGTAAGCGGGCCGGGATCGCCACCTCCTTCGGGGAGGCCACCGCCGACACCCAGTCCTCATCCAGCTCTAAGCCATTGCCCGTCCATGCCTCCCTCAGACGGAGCAGCAAGTCCGCACGATCGTTGATGAGTTTCTTGTAAATCAGAGAAATAGTGCTATCGGGCACGTAGCCATCCAACACTCTATCCTCCAGTGGGGAATACTCGGGGATGGTAGCAGCGTCCGGAAAAACCGAACACAGCGCATGGTGGACTTGAGCGTATCGGAAGTACTCTCTATCGTTCAATTTATATTCCTTTTTAAGCATTTCAAACGTTTTGAAAGCTCCCTTCACCCAAAGATCACCCACCTTACATATACCAATCATGTCCCATTTCTCAAAGCCTTTCGATCTCCTGCAAATGCTTTTTTAAGCTTCTTATCAAATAACTACATAGTGTATTTTCACCCAATATAAACAGCTGCCCAAATGTTTGACAACTTGTTCTACCTTGACACTTAGAACTTCCAACGTCATCCTTCCAATCCAATGGAATAGCCTAATTATTAATTGAGCAATTCATTTTGACATTTTGATGCGTGAGTTAGCAAGTAGGATATAACTGACAGAATTCATTCTTAGCTGAAAGGCCATTGAACCTCTACCTTTGAGGCCTGCTAGGACAAGACTCATATAGAAAACTTTGTGGCCTCAAAAACAGTCTCCCTCAAGCCCCCAGAAATGTTGGGGTTGCTTGGGCGTTTTCACAACTAATCCGCTCTCTTATCACAGCTGTTTTGAGATAACGGACAGGTTGCCAAATGATGTGTGAATATCACTGGCAGAGCCTATGGCTGTGGCGAAAATAAAAAATTGGAGGGGTTTGCTACCTTCTCAATGACCATCTCAAAGTTTCTTCACTGGTAAAAACACATTCCAACCCTTCACCCTTTACCAGTTCTAGCACAGTGGGATTGGGACAGAGAAATCCAATGTGTACATAGGTTCCCCTTAACAATCTCTATGGGCCCCTCGAATGGCCAGTCATATCCGCATGTTATACTGATCTATTTTGGAAACTTCCTGCCACGCCAGGCTGTGTATGATCTGGCCACACCCAATACCAAAAGGAATTTTGATAATTTCTCTTGCTTCGCGAAACCAGATTTTACGGGTGCCACAGTGGAAAGGAGATGGCGGCTTAGTCAACTTATAACACCTTTCCAAAATGCAGGAGCTACAGTTTTTCTGCAAAACCCAGCCAAATTGAAAGTTGTTTTTCAAGGGCGGAACTATAATTTAATCTCAGAAATACAAGCACAGAAGGTATTGGAGGAGATCACAGCCAGGATTGGTGGGACTGCCAGGAGCAAGACCTAATAAGCCTGGACCTTAATATGGAAGGCAAGGATGATTGCTGAAACTGGGAATTTCGTTTGAATTGGGCGATCCAAATATTTTTTTCTATGTCCCATCTATTTTCCCCCTCTTGTGATATTATGTTTTCTTTCTTCTTCTTCTTCTCCTATGGAGTTCTTTTTGTGTTTTTTCCCTTTTTACATTAGTGTTGGTTACAAGGTTAAAATCATATTTGAGCACTGGCGAGGGGTGGGAGGTGGAGAGTGGGAGAAGAATGGTTCAGACAAAATCACGCAGGCTCAGGATTCAGCCTGATTGCTTAAGGTATGGTGGGGCGAAGGAAGGGGTGGTGGGGTGGGGGGGGGGTAAATCTCAAACAGGAGGTAGGAATAAGGGGTGCAATACAGATCAGCGATTTAGGGAACAATAAGTGTAGAAAGTGGCAGAGAGTGTTCAGGTGGACGATGGGTCAAGAGGAGAAATACACGAATCAAGGTATTGACAAGAACCAATCTGGCTAGGTTGAAAATTCTTACTGTTAATGTATGTGGTCTTAATGACATAAAGAAAAGGCAAAGAGTGGCCGTGGGACTGCAAATGTCAGGGGTTAATGTTATCTGTATTCAGGAGACACATATTGAGGGGGTCACAAATTCATCTGCTTAAAACACTAGGGTATAGATTGATCACTGCTGCAACACGGAACTAGGGTTAAGGGGATGGCCATTTTGGCTAAAGGGAGTGCGATACAGTTTTCACGATCATCATATGATAAATACGGGCGATGGGCAATCCCAGAATGTCAATATACCAATGATCAGAAAATGACATGATGTGCTATATATGGAAGCATAAGTGATGACCCCAGTGTACTGGATCGTATCTCCAATGAACTTGCTCACTGGTCCCTTCCACTGATAGTATGTGGGGATTATAGTATTAACTTACCCTTGGACTGGTCACTTGAACTCGGGTACAAATATCGAGGCAGGAAGCCAAAAGTATTTCAGGCCCTAAAAAAACTGTCGGCAAATGATGCAACCAAGCGATCCAGGCTACACATTTTTCTCTAATCCGCACTTAACACATGCAAGACTAGACTATGTGTTTGTTTCTAACAATATAAACTCAAAATGCTTAATTGAAAAGCTACCGCGGGTCTTATCTGACCATGATCCCCTAGTTTTAAATATAGAAATGGAAGCAGTGAACTCAAATGCTAAAATCTGGACATTTGAGAGGGGATTGTTGCTTAATAAGGAATACTGTAGACATATGCCTCAGTGGATACCAGGGTTTGTAGAGGATAATATGGGCAGTGCAGCAATTGAGGTTGTTTGGGATGCCTTGAAGGCAGGGATTAGAGGGGAGACACTACGATTTTCACTAAATTTCAACAAGGAGGCTAAACAAAAATTACGGCACTGCAGAGAAATTTGGGGGCAGCCGCGGAAGGTCTGATAAGGGCTGTACATGAGGGACAGGAAATTGAAATTGAACAAAGACGTGGCGATTGCTAAAACCGCTATTATAGTTATTTTAACGGAGAAAGCAATAGTAAAGGCAACAACACATAGAAAAACAGTTTATGAACTAAGCGAACAGATTGGTCATTACTTGGTAGTCCGTATTAGACAACAAAATACAGCTAATTTAATACGGGAAATTAACGATCCAGAATATGGGCATAAGACCGAACCTAAAGCAATAAGAGAGGCATTCCAGCGGTGTTATCAAAAAGTATATGAGGCTAATATGGGGGAAGAACAGAATTGGATGAGGAATATTTAGATCAAATTCCATCCGTCAGATTAGAGGAAGAAGATCAGGATGGCTTGGATTCCCCACCGCATTGGGAGGAAATTGTACTCTCCATGAATAGCTTAGCTAAATGGAAAGCAGCTGGTACAGACGGAATACAAGCAGAATTCTAAGCTAAATTCTCCCAGCAGCTAAAGGGAATAATCTGTGATTTATTTACACATATTTTTCACGGGGGGCGACCCCCGAGATCATGGTCTTTAGTGAAGATTGTGTTTAAAAAATAAAAATTAAAAAAATAAGACACCAACAGAACTTGGGTCCTATCATCCCATCACCTTGATCAATGGTGATTCGAAGAATTATTCAAAACTATTAGCCAGCCGACTTGCGTTGGTAATTCATAAAGTAGTATCTGATCATCAACATGGGTTTATCCCAGGGAGGTCTACCACTGATCATGTCTAAAGAGTGATTACTCTGTTTGATATTACCAATGTTTCAGGAGACCCTACGGCACTTATTTTATTGGATGCTGAAAAAGCTTTTGATATGGTCTCCTGGAAATATCTATGGACAGCCATGTCAAGAAGTGGCATTAGGGAGCATTTTATTAAGGCAGTTCAAATGCTCTACATCGATCCATCAGCCGTAGTGATGGTTAATGGGACATTATCAGAGAAAATTGTTATTACTAGAGGGACCAGACTGGGGTGCCCGTGTTCTCCCCTTTTATTTGCGGTGTTTATCCACCCTTTTATCCGCAGACTTGAGAGCAATGCATTAATACTGCCAATATGGTCACGGGATCGGCCCACAAAAAGCTTGGCATATGCGGATGATATTGCTCTGGTCACAGCCGATCCTAACTCCGGAATAAAGATAAAAGAAAAGGAGGCCAAAATCTTAGGAGAAGTTTCCGGCTATGTGTTGAATAAAGATAAAACACAGATAATACTTAACCAAAAAATCAGGATGGGAGATAATGGGATATAATTTGTATGGCAAATAAGCTAATAAAGATTATTTTAAAAAAAAAGTAAAAAACACATTCTAACCATTCACCCTAAATTTACAGCTGTGAGCAAATTACACTAATTCTGTCAATCATATTTCACCATTTCATTTCACTGAAAGCACCTTTAGAGGACCCAAGATTCATGCTAGTGTTCAAATATTTTGTAAATTGGAGTTCTTCAGACAATAGCTTATGCACACCTCTGCTAAGACATTGTTTACCATCTTTGTTTATCTACACACCCTTTAGAGCCAATCCTCTTGACCCAACCCCATTTTAAACCTGTTCATATCTAGTATGGAAATCCAGAATCAGATGTAGTCCCATCACTCATTTGCGGCCTGCGTATTTTATAGAAAAATATTGATTATAAAAAATAGAGACCCACCTTTGCATTATAATTTTGTTGAGCCAATTTCTTGATGCACAGTTTACTACTTCTTTCTCCAAATTGATGCCGCCTTCCATTCTAACGGCAACAAGAAGATTAATGTCTCACAGTTCAGTGACTCATCTGCAGCTTCTAATCTATCATGATCCTTTTTTAACTCATGAGTTCTGAAAAGATTACTGACAGATATGAGAACCAGTATTGGACCATTATTGTAGGTGCTCAGTTGGTTATAGGTATTTACTGTTGAATCTCAGTGGGTTCCTTCACCTAATATTTGAATGTACCTCAATCTGGGGCCATGACTAGTGCCTGAAATAGCTACAAACTACCTGAAAGTGCATAGTATCCCAGATGCTATCACCTTCTAAAGAGGCCAAAGATCATTAGTTTTGATTCACCGAAGTACATCTAAAGCTTCTATGAAATCAGTAAGAAACTAGCTACAATAAAGCTCCCTCACATTGGTAATCAGAAGCAGTGCGTCATCAGCAAAGAACATAGCAAGGATGAACTATTCTCCAAAGTTAGGTTGAATCACCCCAATCTTAATATTGTATCCAAACTTGAGGTTTAGCAAAGTAATTTGTACTTGTGTGATGTAATAATAATTGAATGAGGATAAGAGAAAACAGGCACACACCAACCATTGACTTGGTCCACAAGGAAGTTCAACCTGGCCTGTGGAAGGGAGTGGAAATATACAATATAGCAGCCATCCCTCGGCACACAGTTACCTTTGTCAATATAGCCAAAGCTGCTACGTTGTGCGTTGTGGATTCCAATTGTTAAAGCATGTCTACCTTCTGAGGAAATAGTTGGTGCTATTCGCTTGCTCCAAAACATGAGTTTTGACCCTACAAAGGAAATCCTCCCAAAATTGCTCAACATGGTTATCAGGTGACCATTTGTAGAATAACGTTTTGGATTTTTTGTGATAAAGTATTAAAATTTACCTCTCGCAGTGGATAGGGACTATTGCTTTATCAGATATCTCCCTGATATTGGAACAGGCATTGCAACCAACCATCTAGGCCTGGCTAAGATTTTTAGATAAACTGGACATACCAAATGCCCCAATAGCTTCAGCTGACTTTAGATTATTTATAATTCTGAATAATATGACTTTGTCTTATTCATAGGCTCATGTTAAACTATCATCTGCCTGGGAGCATTCCCTATGTATCTTGAAAGACTAGGGGCATCTATTGTATTACAAATTCCATCCTACAGCCATAGCAGGAATAGAATCTAGTGATGCACATTTTTATTGTAAATTACTTTTATTCTTAAAGGAAGTTAAGCCACTGGAATCATACACAAACATACAAAATACCTGCCAAACCTTCTGGGTGCCCACTGACAAGGTTCAAACAGGGTGAGAGCCAAAAGCCACAGATCAGCTATTTTCCCTGAGGCCAGGGCTTCTGTGTCTTGCAGGTTTGTGTCTTGTGACAGGTTTCGTTGAATTGAATACACCATGTTCTAATCAACAGAAGCTACTGATGAGATATTGACTAACCAGCGCCTAACCTATTAATTGTGATGGGATCTATTTATCAGTGACTATAAGCTTGCATTGCCCATACGGTCTTCCAACAAATGATATCCTTTGTCTGACAGATCCAGGTATCAGATCATCCATATACCCCAAAAATACTCAGACACTACACCTTTCAAGCATGTAACATTATGAGGTCATATTACATGCATGACTCCAATAGTGCATAAAGGGTAAATCCATGTAATAATATGGGATAAACACAGTCACCTCAAAAAGTACCTATATCAGTCTACACTAATACCTACTTCTACACCAACTTATGCCCATTACACTTAGCTACCATGCCTCCAACACTTGCCCTCCATAGTTCCTGATGGTCAAGAATCACCTGGCTTTAGCCTGCGGAAGGAGGCTCGGGGAGGAGAGTGGCAGGTACAGTGCCAGGAGCTGGTCCCGTCAGGCAGAAATGGCAAGGAAGCAGGGACAGACAGACGGAGATTTAAGTCCATCCCTTCTTATTGTTCCTAGATCGACCTTTTGGTCCTGTTTATTCTAATTCAAAAGGCGGATAGACCTGCTTTCTTCTGCATATATATCACACTGCATGTAGAAGGATGGTCAAAGCTCAACATTTTATGAAGACGCGTGCTTTGGGGATCAAAACAGCTAAATTGATGACCTCCGCTCAAATCCTCAGCTTAGTTCAGTTATTGTGGTAGCTAAAATAGGAAATGAAGCTACACCCACCAAGATCTAATGTTCCAGCAACTGTTGGACCTTAAGGTCCTTCACAGATCTGGTTCTTTTGGAGGAGAATAGACAACTTCAGACTGGAGTGCAGTATATTGAATGGCACATGATTAGATTTAGCTCCTCATATTCCTCTGGTCTCTCTACTCCCTTAGCTCTGACAATTTGTGCATGTTCCCGGCTCTATTGCCATTTACTGTTTCTTTTTCTTTGGACCTCATTGGTCTGTCTGTTTTCTTCCTCTTATCTTTTTATTTTCTATTCTGCTTGAATCTTCCTCCTGCCACCACGTTTCATATCTAATGCACATTACCTTGGCTGGATTTCTAGGCTGCTTAGAACACTTTTATATCTCCTGTCTTCACTCCCTTTAATGGCAATTAACTTATTGTGCTGGGCACAGTTGGACAAAAGGATGAAACAGCAAAACTTATGAACATGAGCCATTCCATGCTGGCCCAGGGACCACGTAGTGAAATCCCCACCTCCTTCAAGCCCTCAGCCATTCTGTGCTTTATTTAGTTGATGACTGTTGACGTATGAGACCTCACAGCAATGCAAAGACTCTCTCTGGCTTACATATGCATAATGAGAGCAGAGAAGGGTGTTCTTCTACAAATATGTTGCCATTTTCCGTTGCATGATTATCCGACTTCAGTGGTGGGTACCTCCACTCAACTAACTTACTTAAGAGTTCAGAATGTTACAACCTATCTCACCTTTTAACTGAGGTAACACCATGTTCAAGATATCTAGAATCTTCATCTGATATTCCTACTCACCAAATGAAAGTTACCATTTTTGGATTGCGCTTCTAAAATACTCTAGGATTTGTATAATGACATATATTTAAAAGTCACCCAGCCAGCTCTTTCTAAAAACAATTTCAGGTTTTATGAGCCGTTGGAATGTGGAGACAATATCTGGGAAGCAAAAATACCCACAAACAAAATAAACTCTTTGGAAAGGGCCAGCTGGATATCGCAAAACAATGGAGGATATGTACAAGGAAGAGGAGGTTTAACGCCTCTCTCCTCCTGTTCTGAAATGCAAGGCTGCACCATATTTTTAAGAATGTAGTGCAGCCTTGCATTTCCCCCTGCGATGGTGCTAAGTTTAGCAACCTAGCGTCCACGCAGGCACCCTTGCACCAGAGTGCAAGGGTGTACGTGCAGGGGAGGATTGTTTTTGTATAGGAAGGTGTCCCTTCCAGCACATAAACAATCCTAGAAATGCCATTCTGTCTCTTTCATGTGTGCTGCTTTATGCAGCACACATGAAAGTGAAAAAATTGAATAAAAAAAAAAAGTTTGTTCATGTAAAGAAAGGGACACCTTCCTGTACATAAACAAACAATGGCAATTTGCTTGGAAAAAGCAAACACGAGGAGAAATAATGCATTTCTCCTAGTTTCGTCATGTTAAGACCAGGTTTTGCCTGGTCTTAATTTTGGCGCTGCCTCCAATGTACGCCACCCCAGTACATAGGGGGCAGCGTCAAAAGGAATGGGTGTTGCGGTGGAACGCCCACCGCAACACCCACTGCCCACCCCTTTCACGCTAACCATAGCGTGAAAGGCGGCCTTATGTACAAGACAGCGTTAAGCCAGCACAGCCCCTATCACCACCACAACGTCACTATAGGTGACATTTTGGTGGCGATAGGGGCTTGTACATGTGCCCCAATGTGTTTCCTGTGGATAAAGGGGTAACCCTGCACCATTCATACAAAAAAAGAGACCACAGCCGCAAGTAAGGAGCCAACACGTTTGTAAAGTTTATTTTTGTAGGATTTTTTGGTGCAGTGTTTTCTTTAGGGTATATCAGCAGTTTACAACGTAACATTTTACTAGAATTTGTTTAACATTTACAACTTGTGATACTTCACAATAAAAAAACTATAATTGTTACAATATCCTATTGTTTTCGTCAGGGAGTAGAAATACAATGTCATAAAACAGAGAGTTGAGAAAACATTTTGTTCACAGGGGACAATAATTTGGATTTTTATAGAGTTGGTTAACACAAGAGGAAACCCCATTCAGTAGAAAAATGAAAATACACCTTTGTCTTACAGTGCCCTTCATGGTTCAGATATGGGGCCCAATACCCAATGTTGTAGAAATTGAATCAGAACAAAAAATTGGCTTGAGAGTAATTCATAGACATGTTGTCGTTTTAGATCAATTCTTTGTAAGAAAATAATTGGGAAGGTTCTCGACATTTTCAAACACCTTCATAAATCACCAACATGTGTGGGGAAAAGCAATATATGCCCATATACCGCTTGGGCCTTTGGTGACAGGTGTCCAAGCATTGAATGTTGATGAAGAGCAAGAACCTGACAATACTCACTGAGCATATGTCTATTGGAAGGAGAGGATTTGGAAGCTTGGACTAGAGGACTCCTATGTGGCAGTGAGTTGGCAACACACTGCAGATAAGTGCTACAGACTCAAGTGGTTGCGGTAGAGCAGTGAGTGGGCCCTACTCCATTGTCCAGGTATTGTCCCCTACCCCAGACACCAACCTCATCAACGTGCTGGCTACAGACTGCCTGGCCTGGAACTCTAGGCATGCTAATCCTTAGTGGACCCATCAGGGATGCAGGTGATGTGGACCCTTTTAGTGGCTCAAATGTCCCTGCTGCTGCTTGACTGCTTGTTACATGTGTACCCTCATGGTAGTTGAGAGAAAATTCTATGCCTAGATTGTTGCTAGGAGGGTCGAAGTGCCACAGTTCCCAAACAAAGAGCAGGCGCATCATGAATTATACCTCATTGTCTAGGAGTATCAGACAGCCACAAGCGCCAGAGTGAAGTCTGATATCTATTCCTTAAAGAGTGTGATGTATTTTATGCATGACTCGTCTAGCTAGATGGCTGCAATGGTATGAATACATTTGATCAGTTTTCCCGGTAGCCATTAAGACAGCTTATGATTGTCCTCTGTATCAGACATGCTTTCCTTTTTGGGAACAAATACTTGAGTGTGGAATTGAGAATTTGATGGTATGCATGATCTGTGATGCTGGACCTGAATAAGGTGAGATGGCGTTTACTGAATGAGTTGAGTTGAATGAGATGAGACATTTACAGAGAAGTCACAGATTGATAAGTGGCACTTCTGCATACAGTTACCCCTCTCTGTAGTCATAACGGGGAAAGTCCCAAATGCATCCACAACCAAAACCAGACAAATATGTCACCCTTTCCTCAGAACAACCCAGGCGGACCACTAAGACCTCCCTGACCCAGGATCATGTAAATCTACAGAGGTAGCGAGAATGCTCCAGGCAATTCAAAGTTTTTACAAAGCAACATCGCTTAGAGAAATCCAAATCCTTTGGGGCGTGGATGAACACGCTGGGTCTATGTGATGTCTGGAGAGCCTGGCATCCTGGGGCTAACACATATGCACATACCTCAGCATCTGTCAAACCCCTCTCACAGATAGACCTCCTGTTTCTTCAAACCTCCCACGGCAGAGGGCATCCTCCCCAGAGGGATATCAGACCACTCACTTGCTACTCTCAGCATGGGGACCCTGCACACTACAGGAGGCCAACATGGCATTTCAATGCCTGATACCTGATAAATGAAGTACCTAGCTACAGAGCTTAATTCCTACTTTGAGATAAACTAAGGCTCGGTGATTGAGACAAGCACTCTATGGGCAGCTAACAAAGCTGTAATTAAAGGCTTAGCCAAAGCATACCTTAAACGGGTAGAAAGAGACAAACATAGCCAACTTAATGACCACAATGTCTCAATCATAGAGCTAGAGAAACAAGGTCAACTCCTCTGAAACTCTGTCGACAACTCAAACTTGATAGAGCCTCACTGCGGCAGTGCTTGCTGGACGAGGCTCAACAATGGTGGAGGGAATCTATCTGGCTGGCATATGAACATGGGGACAAGAGTGGGAAACATCATTACTGGTTGGCCACTAGAGATATGGACTCCAAGGTAATCCCTCCATATCACTGATTGGGATGGGTACCATCTGCATAAAACCATGCATACTACCCTAGAACGGTCCGGCTGGACTCCTGATTAATGAGATTCTCCTTCCAGAACTAACAAGTGCTCAAAGGGATGACCTCAATTCTCCCCTTATGGTGGAGGAAATTGAGACAGTAATAGAAGACATGCAAACGGGCAAGACTCCTGGCCCTGATGGTTTCCCTATTGAGTACTATAGTAAGATTTGGGATACAATTATCCTACATCTACTTAAACTTTATACAGAAGCGGTGCCAAAAGGTCACTTCCCACCTGATTTAGATTGCCAATATAGTAGTGCTCCCCATGTCCGGACATCCTGGAGATGACAGTGCCTCTTGTCCCATTTCCTTAATTAATGCGGATATAAAAGCATTTGCTGAGATACTAGCAACCACTGGTTTCTGTCCACGCTGATCTGTCCGGCTTTATGTCAAACCGTAGCACCCATCACTACATTTGCCATGTCAATACAGCTCTAGCTGGACTACATGACATCCCAGGGCCATTGGCACTCCTACTTGTGGACTTTGAGAAAGCTTTTGATATGGTCAACTGGTTCCATTTATATCCGGTCCTAATGGGTATGGGCTTCGGTCCCAAATACCGAATGTATGTGACTATCTTATATCAGCAAGTTCTCATAAATGGGGTACAGTTGTAAAATGAAAGGAAAATGAGAGGTGAAAATGAAAGTAGGAAGTTGTTTTCAAATCACCAAATTTTAGCCTGGGGTAAAAACAGCAGCTATCTGGGGAGTCCTTCACTGTAAACCTGTCTGCCACAAATTATATATATCTTTAGGCATATCATATTCGACCTATTTAGCTCTGAAACTTTTAGCCAATGAAGTGAGTGTTTCAGGTAAAAAATATGCTGTTCTGTAGCACTCTGGATAGATGTGTGAGGGGACTCTATCTGCAATGACTTCACTCCTCAATAAAGGCCATCTCTGTGACATCTGATACTTTGAGGCAAGCTTAATTGCTCTTTAGAGTGTATATGCCCCTGAACTCTGTTGGTCCACTGGATGCATTTCTCTGTGGAAGTGAAGTATAGCTTTACAAAGGTGGCTACACTTTGAATGTTCTATGGCCTCCATAATGCCCAGCACGGGATAAAGGGAGCTCAGTGTGAAGGAGTTAGTGTTTGTCAGACAGTCTTGACATGGGGCTCAGATAAAGCTTCTCTGTGAAGTGCAGATGTGCTCTTAGCAGACAAAGGAGGGGAGCTCTGTGTAACAAGGTGAATTAGATGTGTAAGTAAAGGGACTATTACGTATCAATATTGTCCTATTGGTTATGGGTTAGTAATGTGCTAAACCTAAATGTGTATGAGCATTTCCTAAATAATTCTAGTGTTGGCTAAAAGTATGTGCTTGTTAGCTGATCAATTGCCTCTTGTGGTCTGCTCTTGTGGTCTTCTAGAATGACTCTCTACTAGAACGTTGCCTTTTTGGGGGTGGGCAATGACAAACATAATCTTGCTGCTTCCTCTTCCGGCTGCCACTGCAGCAGCTGCTGCTGTTGCTTTCGCTGCTGGTGCTGTTCACGTATCCCTGGACGCTCCTCCCACAGCAAGAACATACTGTACGTGGGAGAGAAATGAGACCTTCTCTCTTTCTCTTCAAACGGACGCGCCTCTCTATGGCAGCATCAAGTCTGTTGCTCACCAAGCGCAGCCTTCTTCTCATCAGTTTCCACCTCTGGAAGAACACAAGGCAGCTGAAGTCCCCCCTGACTCCGTGGATCACGTGAGAGAACAGCATGTCCGCTGACGCAAAGGCCTGCCAGCAAGCAGCACACCCGTATGGGAAAAGCATATTACGTTGCACCTGTGCAAGAAAACATTGCACAAATTCCTTGGTAATGGGGATACCAGGAGGGAAATCCGAGATCGGTGGATGAAGAGGAACAACTTCCACATCATCACTTGACTCACACTGAATGTCTGAGCTATATGTCATCCTGCGGCTGTTGTTCTCTTCTCTTTGGCATGTACACATGGGTGGCTTGACTAGTAAGATTGGTTCAGTAGTGACCTCATTTTGCTCCTCTGCTGTTTCTGTAGTGTCAGACCCTATTACAATAACGTGATCTTCATTTTCATACCAAACACAGTCACTGGCATCAGAAATGGTTTCAGGCTCAGCAACAACTGTTTCATTTCCTACATCCTTCTCAGATTCAGTGTTCTCTGGGGATGTTTCTTCTGCGTGGATTAGGTTTTCAAAGGCACCTGATGAGCTAAGTTGCAGAGCTGGCTTCTCCTTTAGTGTAGTGACTAGGGGAAGAAGCGGGCATGTTATGCATGTTTTTGAAATAGAGGCTAAGCACTTACTAAGTCTACTAAAACATACATTGAGTTATCAAATACATTCTGGCGAGTTGAAAAACAATTCAAATTGAACAAATGGCTGCAAACAAAAGGTCGCCCTTCACTGCAGTAACCCTGCATGAATATTCCCCTTAATCTGTTGGGTCATGGTAGGAAAACATTTAGGGTGAGTGATATCAAGGTGCATGCCTACTGCCTTCATAGGGGCCACAGTAGTGTTATAACTAACCAGAATCCATAACCTCAAGAGTGTCTCAAAAATGAAGGAATCAGAAATCACATAAAATAACATTCACATCGCGTTCACCGCAAAGGGTATCTTGGCGCTTAATAACAGATGTTTATTGTTACCCAACTTAATGGTACTCATTTTATTGATATCAGAAGGACAAAAGGCTAAGTGGATCTACTGGGATTTGAATCTGTGACCATAAGGTCAAACACAGCCCCTACTGTGGATGCATTAGCCCAATAAGACCCAGACCCAGCAAAGAAAGAGTGAATGAAGCCAAAAATGACAGGTAGAAACAACACAAACGCTCGCTAAATAGCAAGCAAGCGAAAAACGCATTGTTAATGGGGAGAGGCACTTCTTTCAGCCCCTTCAATAATTATCTACAAAATGCAAAGCTCTGCCGTCTGATTCCCTCAGCTCAGTACTTTAATGAGATAATAAGTTTGAATCTTGAGCCCAGATGACGCTGAGATGCTGAACACTCTGGGGAAGTTGCCGGAGTTATCCCCTCCTTATCTCTTGTCTCGCTATTGCTTCTTTGGGCTGTTCCGCCGAGCAGGACGCCGCTGTTGCCCCCACATCACCTCGCTGATTAGAAGCGGGGGAACTACAGCTCCCAGACGCCCTAGCGTTCCCTGACGTGACCTACGCGCCCGGAGGCGCTCAAAAGCCCGCCGCTCCCTCGGTGGAGCGGGAAGTTTGAATCTTGAGCCCAGATGACGCTGAGACGCTGAACACTTGGTCTGGGGAAGTTGCCGGAGTTATCCCCTCCTTACCTCTTGTCTCGCTATTGCTTCTTTGGGCTGTTCACCGAGCAGGACGCCGCTGTTGCCCCCACATCACCTCGCTGATCAGAAGCGGGGGAACTACAGCTCCCAGACGCCCTAGCGTTCCCTGACGTGACCTACGCGCCCGGAGGCGCTCAAAAGCCCGCCGCTCCCTCGGTGGAGCGGGAAGTTTGAATCTTGAGCCCAGATGACGCTGAGACGCTGAACACTTGGTCTGGGGAAGTTGCCGGAGTTATCCCCTCCTTACCTCTTGTCTCGCTATTGCTTCTTTGGGCTGTTCCGCCGAGCAGGACGCCGCTGTTGCCCCCACATCACCTCGCTGATCAGAAGCGGGGGAACTACAGCTCCCAGACGCCCTAGCGTTCCCTGACGTGACCTACGCGCCCGGAGGCGCTCAAAAGCCCGTCACTCCCTCCGCGTCGCGGGACGCGCGCGGACGTACGCCGGGCTAAGCCCGGGCAAAGGGCGGGCCCTCTTAGGCCCTCAGAGGCTGAGTGAGGCTGGGCTGGGCCCCGTCTCTTTGGTGCGTGACTTTGGGACACTACCTGATATTGGAGAACGGTTTGTTGTTGAAGCGGTAGTCTTAGGGGGGCTGGTCGTGTTTCCCACGGTACGCTAGCTAACTCTATCATAGCAGAAATGAATTCCAAAACAGGCAAAAGGACTATGGGTTTGGGGACTCTCGATAGCTATTTGAAACATGCTGAATCTGCCATTGTTAAAGAAATTGCTTCAGTGGAACGCAGACTCTCATTAGAACCACCTAGGCTAGATGTGTCTCGTACCCCTCCCACGACCATTGCTGTCGGTGTACCCCCAGACGTTGCACATCCTTGTATGTCCCAAAATGGGTTAGGCTTCATGGAGACACCTATAGTCACACCTGCCTTGTCATCTAAATCGAGTTCTGCACCCTCTCCTGTAGGTGTCAGAACAAGACAATCAAGAGGTAACTCAAACCAGACATCATACGGGGGCAAAATCATGACAGGTAAAAGAAAGGCTAACAACCCCATGGGAGCGCGGAAACAGGCTAAAATTCCAAGAAAGAGTAATTTTGCTCAGGGGTCGGCCCAGGTTAATCTTAGTGCTCCCCAATCAGCTGGAGAGACAATGTGTGGGGAAACAAATAATTGTACAACTCAGGGCCCCGATATTCTCAATAAAAATATAGGGCTTGAAATAGCGACAATTATCGATGCACGTCTTAAGCTATTGACTGTACCGCTAATGGCCACATTGAAACGATTAGAGGAGCGCATTATTAAAATTGAGTCACACCTTCAAGCTAAGGTTTTAATCGTAGAGCCAAGCTCTGCGGTAGCTGACCCTCTAATTGCGTGTACAGCCACAGTTGACATGTTGGATTCAATGATCACTACACATCAACAACCAACATTTCCCTGTACTACTCCGGCTGGAGGTCTCACTAGTTCATCCAGACCCTCAAATCTTGCAGATAAAGTTCAGGGTAGGGAACCACGTATGCAGAACCCAAGGGGGAGGATCTCTTCTCCGGATCGGCCCCTAGGGAGGGACTCGACACTACACTTACCACCAGAGGCCTGCCCTTACTCTATCATCTTAGCCAATGTCCCAAAGCTCGAGGATGGGATTAGGGAACACTGGTCCTCATTAAAAAACAAGGCCCTCCACTATTTATCGAACAAAACTGTTCTGGGGCAACATCTATATAGTAATTTTCTGATGATAAGACGAGTTTCTTGGGTGGGCAAGATCAATAAGTGTTTTGATGGTGACTGTATTGTCATAAGTTTTAGATCCCCTAGGTTGGTCGAGGACATTTTGAGGCAGGCAGGTTCTGCTAGAACTCACTATGACTATGTTAATGTCCTCCCTTTGGGTTTCTTCTATCCCCCAGCTTTTGACAAGAGGATGACCAATAACTTTCCAAAGAGTCGTGCCCCCCACGATTATGTTGTCCCTATCTCAAATAGATATTCTTGCCCTATCCACTTTGGATGAGAATGAGTGACTAGGGCTGCAAGATTTAACTAGAGCGCCAGACATTCAGCCTGCGGTTCCAGTTATAGCGCCATTGATAGTCAATGGCCCTAGTCAGGGTCCTATGGGTCCCTTAACTAAATTGGTTACCTGGAACATAGCTGGGCTGAGAAATAAATCAGATGACCCAGCCTGGAGAGACCTTATCTGTTCAGGTGAAGTAATCTGTCTTCAGGAGACATGGGATACGGATAACACCTTGTGTATTGATGGATATAAAAGCTTTTTTGTGTCTGCTGTACCGTCTAATATGGGGAGGGCTAAGGGGGGGTTGGTTACCATGATTTCAGCTAGCATCTCTGGCTCGTTGACTCAACTTGACACAGGCTCATGCAATTGTCTGGCAGTTCAAATTTCCCTTAACGGGGGCAGTAATAATTTTTTAATTGTTAATTTTTATAATTCTTATTATAGAGATACCACGGTTGATCATCTCACCGCTTTAAATCGTTTCTTGGTAAAATTCAAGGAGGAAAATGAAATAAATTGTTCAATTATTATTATGGGCGATTTCAATATTCATAGATGTCCAGAGAAATGTCTTCTGACTGATCCCCTTGGGCCAATAGAATCACGGGAGGCCCATTTTGAGCACTCAACTCAGGGTGCTCTTTTGGAAATGATCCTTGCTGACTATGGCCTGTTTCTCCCCGCCATGGTGGTTGAGAACATTCCAACATTTAAAGGGAACGGGAAAAACTCTGTGATTGATTAAATTATTATCAGCACAGAACTGGGGAACAGGACTATTGGATATTCAGCAGCCTGGACACATTTTAGTGACCATAATCCTGTGGTCCTCATTTTGTCTGATTTCTTTTCACAACCCACTATGATCCCGGATAGAACGGACAAATCTCACATTCGCCCCACAGATCAGGATCGCAGGATCAGATGGAACAAAGTCATTCCTGATGATTTTTTTGCTAATTTAAAAAGGAAGGATGGTCCAGAGTTGACCACATGCCTTGACCTAGAAGCAGGGAATGTGGAGGTATTAGGGGCGTACTCTGTAATCTGCTCCCAGATCTCTGCAGATCTTCGGTGCGCTGTTAAAATAAAGGACAAGGCTGAGTTGGGATGGTTTGACAAAAACTGTTCATTGGCCAACAGAAAGCTGAAGGCGGCCCTGAGCAGTAAACCTCTGAATCGGTCTAATATTGCCCAACTCAGGAAAGAATATACTAAAACTCTGGAAACCAGGAAAAAGGAAATCCGGGAGGACGCGTGGGAAGAACTCACTTCCGTTGATGTCCTTCGAAATAGTGCAAAGTTCTGGTCTGTTGTTAATAAACCTTTTTTTCGCGATCCCTGTAATAACCAATTAGATTGCGGTATTGGGGCACACCAGTGGTATTCTCACTTTAAGTCAGTCTACGAAGTGGGTACGAATGACGGATTGAATTCCCCCCTTCCCACTGTGAATCAATATACTTTATTCGTGACCAAAGGCGAGGTGGTTGAGGCCATCGGCAAGATGACGAGCAATAAGGCTCCAGGACCCGATGGCGTCCCATCGGACCTTTTTAAATCTGACATCGAGACTTGGTCTACAGTTTTAATGAATATTTTTAACAGGGTCTGTGTTGCAGGCATTCCGGCCTCTTGGTCCGAGTCTGTGATCATACCTATTTTTAAAAAGGGTAACAGAGGGGACCCTTGTTGTTACCGCCCTATCTCACTCATTGATTCCGCAGTAAAAGTCCTGGGGCGAGTAGTCTTGGGCAAAATAACAGAATGGTTGGAGGATACCAACACCCTTTCGTGCCTACAATATGGGTTTCGTAAGGGCCGGGGCACCATAGACCAAAGCCTGAATCTTTACCTCTTGATAGGTAAATATACCATAGCTAAGAAAGGGACGTTATATCTTGCCTTTATGGACTTATCCTCGGCTTTTGACCGAGTGAACCGGTCGAAACTGTGGGAACTCCTTCTCAATCAGGGAGTAGATGAAAATCTTGTTTATTTTTTAGCAGATCTTCACAGAGATCTTTCTGCTACTGTTAGATTCGACCGTTTGGGTAACTGCACTGGCAAGATCGGAATCTCAAATGGTGTTAGGCAGGGCTGTATTTTAGCTCCCCTGCTTTTTACACTTTATATTAACGACCTAGCCACTGCCTTAATTAAGATCTGTAAGGATATTCCTAGGGCAGGGAAGTACCATATTCCTGCATTATTATATGCAGACGATGCTGCATTGTTAGCGCGTACGGCAGTAGGGCTTCAAAGTCTTTTAGATTCATTTGCTGATTTTAGGAAAAGACTTGATTTAAGCGTGAATTTCGCTAAATCTCATGTTATGACTGTAGGTTGTAAACCCAAGAAAACCAAGACTATGCTTTGTGAGGGACATGTCTTAACTAGAATCACCAGTTTTCCATACTTGGGGGTTATTTTCGACGACAAGTCATCTTGGGTCCCTCAACTAGCTGCAAAACGAAACGCCTTTGCCAGATCAATCATAGGTGTGTTGGACTTTGCTCGCAAACTGGGGGTGAAACCCATGCAAGCTATATTGAATATTTACACAGCTAAATGTATCTCTATAGCTATGTATGGTGCGGACCTGTGGGGATTTAAAAATGTGAAGGATCTTCAGGTGGTAGAGGATAAGTTTTTTAAAACCATTCTATCACTTCCCCAGGCAACCTCCGGTTATATTGTACATCAAGAATGTGGGGTTGGTTATTTAACTGACCGGATAGCATTAGCCCCCCTATTAAAATGGTTATCAATCTGGCAAAACCCGGAACTTGAGCTAAACCGCGAAATTATAAAAGATTGCTTATCGCTAGAGTTCGGAAAGGCTATTCCTTGGTTGCGCTATGTTAAGAACCTAAGTGACGAAATAGGTCGCCCAGATATATTTGATAGCCCTAACAATTTATTGAAGGGAGACTTTAAATGGGTAAAAGACACACACAAGCATAGAACAACTTTAGTTAGAGAAGAAAAGGAGTTAATAAAACCCACAGTAAAGGCCCATCAGTTATTAATAACCACAGGCAGCATAGAACCTTACTTGACCATAGTGAATAACATGAATCATCGCTTTTTATTGACCAGGTTTAGACTGAACAAATACCATCTTTTGCTCACTGATTCCGTGGGATGGGTGAAGGACAGGGACTTGGAGATCTGTTCATGTGACAGATTCTCCCTTAAGGATACTGCTCACTTTCTCTTTTTTTGTAAACATTTGTCCCCTCTCCGTAAAAAGTTCATCATCCCGCTAATTAAGAACAAAGGATTTAGACAAGCCAAACCTGCTCTTTTGTACCTCCAGCTGCTAGGCACTACCTGGGAGATTTTTAACATAGCAAATTTTTTGGCTATTGCGATGAGATTAAGGAAAAAAATCAAGTGGACATAGTGTTTATAATTAATTGTGAATCCTGACTAAACTTGACCTAGTCTTATTTTAGTATTGTTTTAAAATTATCTGTAAACGTTTAAATGTTATTTATTGTATATATATGTGATGTTTTGTACTTTTATGGTTCTTGATTCAAGCCGAATAAAGTAATTTTGACTGACTGAGATAATAAGTGCTGACCAGAACTGAATAAAAGATGGCACCACTGCATGTATGTAGTGCCCATTGCCTTTCTGTTCTGCCTCCAGAAGTGTCACTTTTGCAGTTTTAGATTCAAACTACTCTAATGTCTTGGGAATACAATCCCAACCCAACAGACCCATACATTTGTACTAGTGAAATTATATAATATTTGGTCTCAAATGAAAGGCGACCATAATCAGAGACCAGCATTTGCTTTTAAGCTGTAATTGGATTTTGAAGGTAGAATATACCTTAGTACTAATGGGCTGCTACACCCTTAAGAGTCTCATCAGAATGTGTTGTTATAACTGAATTCCACAACAAAATGCAGAATCTTTGTAAATGTTTATCCAATAAATAGAAAATGTGCATCATTTGCACAAGGAGTATCTCTTGAAGGCGAGGAGGTTGAATCTCAGAGCTTAATTGGTTGGGGTGTAAATTTCAAGCAGTAAAGCTTCAAAAAGAAACCCGTCAATTAAGTATCACCCTCACCACCAGTTGTGATGTTTTTAATAAGAGGTTTCAGTTGTCCAATTGTGAGTGGAAAACAACTGTTTATAAATTCCTGGTTGCCAGCAGTTCAACTGACATAGCATATTACAGACATACATGACTTAAGCGGGTTCTGTGATTTCGAGCTTACTTTATTGCTAAGTGCAGCTCAGCAGATGTGTCATGTTTACGCATGCAATGCGAACCTATGTAATCACCTGTAATGTGGTCTTGTCCTTTGTAATGTAGTATTACGTCATGGCAAGGTAGCTCAGGAAGTACAGCTATGACTGTTGGTGTCTGTGTGTGACTAACAGGTCTCAATTTTGAAAATCAGTAAGTCCTAGACCAGCCTTTTTCTTTCACAGTTGATAAAGAAATAAGTTATTTACCTATAACTCCAGTTCTCCAGCATCGGTACCTTTCATAGATTCACACGCTTGAATCATTCCCAGTCGCCCCAGAGTATGATATTCTTGAATCATTCCCCATGGCAACAGAAAATGACTCACGCATGTGAATCTATGGAAGATCCAATGCGTGAGAAACTCAGAGGCATATTTACTAGTATAGTGGTGAAGCGTGTCGTTAGGCCAAGAAGGCGAACGACACACTCCGTCACTTTAGAAACATAGGGCTGCACTATGTTTACAACACTATGGTGCAGCCCTGTGTTTCCCCCTGCACTGGCACTAAATTTAGCTGCCTAGCACCAAAGAGGGCACAATTTCACCATATTCCAAGGGTGTCTGCGTTGCAGGGGGAGATTGTTTATGTGCAGTAAGGTATCCCTTCCTGCACATAAACAATCTTTGAATGGGGTTTTGCAACTTCTATGTGTGCTTCTTAATGCAGCACACATAGAAGCTTCAAAATGTAATTTAAAAAAAAACCAATTGTTTATGTGCAGGAAGGTACACCTTCCTGCACATATACAATCATTGGTTTTTTGCTGTTTCCATGTGTGCTGCAGCACACATGCAAACAGCAAAAACATGGAGCAATTAGAATTTCTCCTCGTTTCGCCAGGGTCAGACCAGGTTTTCCCTGGTCTTAATTTTGGTGCTGCCCTATGTTTACGCCACCCTTGTAAATATGGGGAAGTGTCAAAATCAATGAGTGTTGAGGTGAAATGCCCACCACAACACCCATTGCCCACCCCTTTCACGCAAAGTGTAGCATGAAAGGGGGCCTTATTCACAAGGCAGCGTTCAGACCTGCTAACTGGCTTAACGCTGCCTTGCAAATAAGGCAAAGCCCCCATCGCCACCACAGGTCCTGAAAAGTGACGTTGTGGTGGCGAAAGGTGCTTGTAAATATGCCCCTCAGTACCTTTATCTTGATCAGTAGTAACACCTGTATTTATAGTGCTTAGAAATAGCAAGAATTTTGGCATTAAGTGCTTTCGAGAAATATGTTATTGTTTGAATTAAAAAGACACATAGCATGCCGACCCCCAAGGTGGCTCAGAATGTTATGACAATATTATTACTGGTTATCAAATGCATTAAAGACAGTATATGAGAAACACGACTAACAACCACTGCTTTGTAAAAGCACATGATGTCTATGGGGTGTGGCATGCTCCATATCATCTCGTTTATGTAGCTGTATTCTAATACGAATAAAGATAAAGAGGAAAGCATGAGCATGGCATGGCATATTGATTAGCCCATCTTCAAATCATAGGAAGTGAATAAGGGCTCAGGGACGGCATTCTAACCATTATCTTTTGTTTTGGAATCTTCATTTATTTTTAGTCTTCTGGATACTGAAGAACACATCCAGTGTGAGCTAGTGGCACAATAGGGCCCTCTCAGTGGAAAAAGACTAGGTTCAATGATGAAAAATAAAAAATAAAATGCTTTTTTTCTTGCTCCACTCTGAAGTTAATGTATAAAATGTGCATAACATCTGGAACGAGCAGTGGCACAAACACCCCACCATAGAGTCACGGAAAGCAGGTACCCTTTGCTGATTCTGGGACTTAAAAATAATCAAGAATAAAACAAAATCTGTGCAGATACCGGATGCATTATAACAAGCCCTTCCGTGGTGATTCAGGTTCACTCATTCCTTAGTGATCCTGTGACAGTCTTAGTCAGGGACACTGCTTCTTGAGCAGGGTCACTAACCATGAGGTTCACAAGAGTCTATCTTATGAATTCACAGGAGGCTGCCAAAGCATAGGTTGCCAACCATCTCGGAAGCTGGAAGAGCATATAGTGATGTAGAACATTTAATATTTGCTCGGCAAATTGAAAAAGATCTCTCACCTTCTACAGCATCAGTCACATTCTCTGGGGAGAAAGTCTGGCATTCAGAAACATCAGGAGATGTAGGCCATTCTGTAAAACAAATTGTATCAAGAGAAGGTCATATGAAAGGTAAAGTGTGGAGACTCAGACTGCACTGATCATCAAACAACTCCATAGTCATAGGCTGAAACAAACAGAGAAGTCCTAACTCTCAGAGGAGTGCAATGTGACATACTTTATGAGAGAGATCTTGAAAGGGAAACGATTGAGAGACTCATCTCCGTTGCGTCAGAGTTGCTGAGAGTAGGTAGGACAGGAATGCTTGGTTAGTAAATAGCCTTTCTTCTGTTTCCTTTTGTCTACACCAATCTGGTGGTTTAATAATGATCACAACCTACAAACCCCTTCTACCAGGAGATTGAAGCAACAAGAGAGATGTCTGGGCTGTCTACATGTGCGCAGCCCGCAGCCGCTGCAGGTAAGAGCGGTGGGGCCGGGTGAAAGCGGATTTTGAGAGACGAACACGAGGCAAAATGAAATAAATAATTAGTTTCCCCTTGTGGTCGTCTCTCAAAATCCCCCCTCACCTGGCCCCACCGCTCTTACCTGCAGCGGCCGCGGCTGGGTGCGCGGCCTCCTAAATTAGAATCCACATCACAAAAAGAGAACAAAACATAAAGGATAAGTTCAACGCCTAGGAATAGCCAAATTCTGTAAGGCCCTTGAGACCTGTGTGACTACAAGGCTCCCCTCGTCATAGTCCCTCATGAGGTTTTCCCCGAGTTAATATTAGGGACCATATAATATGTGCTGAAGAAGCATTCTAGCATCCAGCATTAACAGAATATTGGGTGTTGTGTGTATGCCGGCTTGTGTTGATTGTGTATGTGCTAACAACATAGAATAATAAGGATCCCCAATCCTCACGAAAGCGGCGGACTTTGGATAGGGCCACTGGTTGAAACACGTTAAAATGCTGAATGCGAGAATAATAATTGTTCCTCTGCATCCTTCATTTTTAACCATCCCGCTGCCTTCTCAAGAAACTAAAGGAAGTCATTATGAGGAGGCAACCATGACTTTTATTCTGTCCTTTTCAGATCCAATTCCTATTGGATTTGTCTCTCTCCGCAGGGTCATCCTCAAACCTTTTGCCTTCACCCCTCCTGTTTTTGAATCCGCTTTTGTTGGCGTTTGTAAATAGTTAACAATCAGTTGTTTACGTCAAAACTAAATGACTGCACCACTGAAATCACAGAAGTGGATACCAACCATACCCATTGCAATTTTAAAAGGTAGTCTTCCATTTTTTAAGCCAACTTCCGAAATGTACTTTTTGTGTACAAAATTGCATTTATATCCATATTATTAAAAATTAATAGATAATCCTTAGTCTTGAGGATACATAAACAGTGCCCCCTTTTTCAAATCTTATGCTGCTTTGTGCACTTAAGCAAGGAAAGAAGCCAAACGCCCTCTATAAAGTTAATTACCTAGAGCACTGCCTCATCACTTGATTGTATACATCAGTAGTGGGTCAGTGAGTGAGGGTATCTGCATAGCGTAATATTCTCTGAAAGGTATATTGGAGATAAAACTGGTGGTCAAAGGGGACTACACTAAATCTAAGACTAACAGGCCAAGACCTTATCTATCAAAATAGACGGTGTTTTAGGGTGGAAAGGTCCATAATAGAATATGTGTTAAAGCGCTGGAGACCGATTGTTCCAAAACAATTACAGAAATACCCCTACTACCAAGGCAGGCTCACTAGGCAAAAAATCATCACTTGTATTGTGGTCGACTAATTCTTCATTAAATATTGAAAAATATTTATCATGATTATGATCAGCCAGGAAGGCAGTAAAAATTAAAAAACTACTCATATCCTTATTTCTGATATGTTTTGATGTAGCTACTTTGAAAATGTCGGATGCTGAGTAAGTTAAATATAGTCTGCCACACCAAAGCGAAGACTCTATGAATTACACCAATTTTATGACAGATCTTGGCCATCCACGGGTTATACAGCAGTGGCGTAGCAAGGGGGAGGATTCCGCCCCAGGTGGAATGAATTTAGGGGGTGGCGGCGGCCCACCCCACTCTTACCTGCGGCCTCCGCGGGTGACAAATGCAAGGGCCGCCTTGGGCGGCCTAATGCCTAGCTAAGCCACTGGTTTACAGTAGCAATGGGTAACTCATTTTGAGCAAGGAGAAAGGATTTTTGAATGCTTTTTTTACCACACACATACGCATATGCTTCAGTCTTACCTTTTTCATGATCCTCTGCATACTCACTGCAGTAGATCTTCTCACGTTCACAGAAGCCGACACATACCCATTCTTCTGTAAGGGAAACATTTACATTATCAGAAAATGATAAAATATTGAGAAAAATATGAGGTTTTCAGTGTGCTACAATCATACAGAGGGATCACTCCCACTTCCGCTCAAACTTCCTACACAGAGATGGGCAAATATTCAAGCACTTCTCGATGACTAGCAAAAACAGGAGGCCATCTATGGAGCTTAACAAGGCGGGGAAGAGTTTTAGGTCATTCAGTCTTCTATATTGCTTTTTGCGTCAACTGTTTGCATAAGTGAAACAATTATTAAGCCTATTGTTTTTGAAAAATGTACAATAAAAGGAAATGCATTTAGACTCAAAAAAGGAAGAACTGGATATTTATGGAGATCCAGCCTCATCAAGAAGCCCTTGCTATGTTTTCATGATTTTGGGCCACATGTACATCCGCTACATTTTGTGAGTTCCTAATTGCGACTTTTTGCCACTCGCAATTAGGAAGTCACAAAATGCGATGTACAACAGTGTTTAACACTGTGGTTCCGAGTGGGTAGTAAATGGACCTGCCTCTTCAATATTCATGAGGCATGTCGTAATTTGCGACCCGTTGCAAATCGCTAAATACACAGAGATGGTGGCCTGCTGGGGACAGCAAACCAACGTGTCTGTGTTTGCTTATAAATAAACTTATTTTGTGGAAATGCAGCCCATTTTCCTTAAAGGAAATTAGGATGTGTTTAAAAAAAATGAAAGGTTTCAGTTTCATTTTTTAAGAGCAGGCAGTGGTCCGTTTTCGCAACCATTCACGAAAGTGTCCCCTGGGGAGCCTTTTCCATTTTTGACGGCTTACCACCTACTTGAAGTAAGCAGTAAAAAGTAAATGTTTTGCATGGGACTGCCTGTTGTTCAATTGAGGACACTGCCAGTTCACCACCCCGGGGAGGCTGCACTATGGCACTGCCATCTACAAGACTGACACAAACTAGACACATGAACACTAAATCCAGGGGCCTAATGCCCAGAACCACATATCTATAAGCGGCAACATTACATTTATAATATAGTGTCACAGCCTTTAAAATTATAAATTGTATTATCATATTAATTATTGCATTTTGAGAAATTTCGAGGTGCCACGCTGGGCCAATGGGGATAGTTCCTTTGCTCTCACACCTTCTTTTTATCCATGTAATTCAGACAGTAACAGTTAGAGTTGTAAGGTGTAGCATAATGGCGCCTCTCTGTCTTTATATACTTATGAAAGGAGAGCAAATCAATAATTCCAGAAAATTAAAGGATGGCCGGGTTTCTAAGTGTTACTTGACGCCCGGTTAGCACATTCATTGTACTTTTGTGAATGTATGTAATGTTTATGTGTCATGTAGAGGTTGGCAATTTGCTTGACTCATTCCCAAAATTCTGAACCATGCATACAAGTTGGCAACAACCTATTGAACATTTTCACAGAAAATGCTTGACAGTCACACACACTACTTGAGTATATCTATGCTCTGTAGCACAATGCCTGTGGTGGGACCAGGGCCGGATTGGCTGTAGCGGGCACCGGGCATTTCCCCGGGGGGCCGGAGGGGTGGGGGCAGGTTTTGTGGCCGTGGGGGCCGGTTTTCTTACAGGGGGCAGGTTTTGCAGCACTGCTGCAATATCGGCCCCCTGTAAGAAAAGCGGGAGCGGTGCTTCTAGCTAGCCCCCACCCGCCAAAAGGGCCGGTCGAGCAGCAACCTGCCGGGGCTGGTTGCTGTTCCCAGTCCGGCCCTGGGTGGGACTGCAATGTAAATGTTTCTTAGTCAAAGAGCAGGTACGGAATAGACATCATCTGTGCAAGTGCCCTTTGGAAATAACCCTTTACCGCATGGATATAACCATTGCAAGCTTCTCTCACTCACAGAATATATGTAGCTTGGGCATCAGTAATGTGTACTGGCCTCTTCCACAGAACAGGCACAATTCAACATCAAGCATCAAATAAAGTACATGTCTAGCACAACAGGGTCTGAGCAAGCTTCCTTCCCTAATTGAACATGACAGAACAGGCACACTATGGGTATCGACAGAGCCAGCCTTTATCACACAAAGAATGAATCAGTGGGATAAGCATCTATGGATGACAGAACTGGTAACACAAAGAAAACAATAGTGCAAGCTTCCCTAATTATTATATTAGTCGCAGCGTGGATACCTACAGTGTAGTCCTCACTGCATCAAGGAGCAAGTCCAGCAAGGCCATCATCAGTGCAAACGTCTCCCTTTCAAAGAATGAGCACAGCATGGGCATGACACCTTCAAGCTTCCTTTGGGGAGGGAACATGCACAGCATTGACATCACCAATGCAAGCTTCATTCACTCACATAATATGCATAGAATTAGCACCAGGAGAGCAAGTTGCTCTCCTTCACAGAAGGGTGGAGCACAGGCTTCAGCACTGAGAGCTTTGCTTGCTATAACCACAAGGACACCATGGAGATAAGCGGTGCACATGTTCCTCCCTCTCTGACCATGTTTCACACGCTCCCACACAACGCACCTCATGGGCATCAACTGAGCAAGACTCCCTCACTATAACAAAAGGTATACATTGGGCTTCAACATTGCAGTGTTCACTTCATGATAGTGTAGGGCCAGCATGTCCATCAGAAATGTGTGTTTTCCTCTGTTAAAAAACAGGTGTGACAAAAGCATCACCATGGCAAACTTCCTCTGCTAACAGAACATATGCTGCCTGGACATCACCAGTGTAATCTTCCCTTGATAATTAAACCTATGCTGCATGGACATCACCAGTGCAAGCTTCCCTTGATAGTTGAACATATGCCGCATGGACCACTCCAGTGCAAGCTTCACTTGATAATTAAACATATGCTGCATGGACATCACAAGTGCAAGCTTCCCTTGATATTTGAACATATCCTGCATGGACATCACCAGTGCAAGCTCCCCTTGATAATTCAATATTGTAGGAAGCTGGCTCTGTATATACGATACCAAAGTGAGGTATAGTGTGCACAGAGTCCAGTAGAACCCCAAAGGTAGGCAGAGGCAAAGTTAGATAGAACCTTACTCTCGATTTGTGGTAGTGTGGTCGAGCAGCAAGGCAATATCAGAGGACAGTGTTAAGCATATAAAGTACCCACTCAATCAGCAAATGATTTCACACACTCAAAGACTGAACTTCAGACCAATTGGTTTTGTATAAAAATATTCATTTAGGTAATTTATGTTCTAGAACCAATCAAGCCTGGCACAGGTAAGTTGATAAATACTTTGCAGTAAATATACAGTTTGAAATGCAATGGTGAATGTACTTTGAAATGGTTACAGTTTGAATTACTTGTAATGCAATACTGTGAAATGCTGTACATATACTCTGTATCGACTTTGCAATAAAAATTACAGGTAAGTTACTTTTACATTACTTTTGAGATTACTTGTTAGATTACTTTTTCTACTGAGTAGATATCACACTGGGACATTTCCTAGGGAAAAGGTAAGTAAAATCAGTTTTGCACAATTGTTCTTTTTCTGGTTTCGATACAAATCAACTCCACACTTAGAACATTTTTCAGAGAAAAACAGTCAATGGATTCCTATAGAGAGAAATTAAGTTAACGGTTACCAGGTAAGTAATCAGTCTTTGGAGTTGAGCTTCTGGGGTTAGAACAAGGGTTCCCAGGGTCAAGGATGCACTCTTGTTACACCCTCAGCGGCACTATGGCGGCTGGGTGCAGAGTGCTGAGGCCCAATGTTATCCAATGGGGGATAGGGGGCCTCCGGTTGATGGCTGCTGGCAAGCAGGCCGCTGGGTTGTGGGAGCAAAGCTCTTGGACTTTAGCTCAGGGGAAATGGGGGAAAAAATTAGCACCTAAGGTGCACCCTCAGCGGCACTAAGCGGCCGGGTGCAGGTTGCTGTTTCGACGTCAGGCGCCCTGTTGGTTTCAATGGGGAACCTCCGGTTTGCAAAGGCACTGCAGGCTCGGGGACGAAGGTCTTCTGGATGCGACCACTACTTCGAGAGGTAAGTTGGGAAGTTAGGGGTTGGTTAGGAACTGTTGGGTTTGGCACACAAGCCATGGGGCGTCGGGTACAGGGGTGCCTTTTGGGGTCGGATCTTCTTACCAGTTCCTCGTCGCGTTTAGGGGGGCCTTCTAGATTTAGGCAGCAGGCGTCGGCTGGAGGCTTGAGGCAGGTCAGGGTTTGCCGGATCTCGGGTCAGGATCGCCGGGGTGACATCCCCGTGGTGTTTGCCCACTCGAGCTTGGGACGTGGATGGCGGGTGCAGAGTGGGGCGGATTTCCAGTGTCCGGCCGGAGCCAGAGGTTGCAGGTGAACAATTCTGGTGTTCACGGGAGACAAAGTCTTTGTGCTTGAAGGCAGGCAGGTCCACCGGGGTTATCAAGGTTGCTGGCACCAGGAGACACCAGGATTTCGCAGGAGCAGGTTCGAGGTGGAGACAGGCCGCTAGGGCTGGGGCCAAGTCAGTGGGCGTCTTCCTCTTGTTAGCTTTGGCCCGGCTTTACGGTCCTACTTCTTCTTCTCTTGTTGCAGGTTCTTGTCTGAGGAAGCAAGGTTGAGGGGTGCCCCTAAATACTAGATTCAGGGGTGTTACAAGTAGGTAAAAGGCAGGGACCAATGGGTCCCTCCTCTGGGTGGGTACACCCCCTATTATGCCACCCTCCAGTGAGAGGGGGGCATGAGCCTGTCCCTGGTTAGCTGAGTCCCCCCATCTTCAAGATGGCATGGACTGAGAGTTGTGCTTCACCTCGCCTCTCCCACCTGAGGGGTGGAGTTGGCAGAGGTAGGCACACCTCTCTTCCTCACTTGTTTATCCCGCCGGTTCTCCTGCCCAAAGTGGGGGTCAGAACCAGTGTAGACCAGTTGCTGAGAGCAGCAAGTGGCCTGGGGAAGCTCACAAAGGTGGCATGCTTCCCCCTTCCTGAACCCTGCCCATTCTGGGGGAGGAGACTTGGCACCTCGTCCCAGGATGTGCATTGTTTCAGGCCCCTGAGAACAGCAGGCTCTCGACCCTGGGGTCCAGAAACCTGTCTGGTGGTGGCAGCTGAAAGCAGCCTTTTAGCCTGGACACTAGAGGTGGGTTAGTTTTCAGGGGGGCATCTCTAAGATGCCCTCTGTGTGCATTTTTCATTAAATCCCACACTGGCATCAGTGTGAGTTTAATGTGCTGAGATGTTTGATACCAAACTTCTCAGTTTTCAGTGCAGCCATTATGGTACTGTGGAGTTCGTAATGACAAACTCCCAGCACCATATACTCTTAATGGCAGCACTGCACTTACAATGTCTAAGAATAGACTTAGACACTGTAGGGGTACAGGGCTCATGCACCCCTACCCTCACCACTGGTATAGTGCACCCAGCTAGAGGGGTGACTGATCTATGCCAGGGCAGTGGTTTGTAGGCATGGCACACAGAGATGTGTGCCATGTCGACTCTTCACTTTGTTCTGCACCAAAACACACAGCCTGCAAAGGCAGTGTGTGTGTGTGTGTAAGGGTACAGGACCTCTAAGGGTGGCACGATAAGTGCTGCAACCCTTAGAGGCCTTCTCTGGTCACAGTGCTCTGGATACCTGTGGTACCATTTACCAGGGGCTGACCTGTGGCCAGAGATGCCAATTGGGTTTAGGCTTCAATGCAGTTTTAGGGAAAGAACATAGGCCTTGGGTACCTGATTAGCAGGAGCCCAGGGCATACTCAGTCAAAGCACTTCAGCAATTCAGCAAAAAGTGGGGGCAACCATGCAGAAAGAGGGCACTTTCTCACAAACATATGCTGCATGGACCTCACCAGTGCAAGCTTCCCTTAATAATTGAACATATGCTGCATGGACCTCACCAGTGCAAGCTTCCCTTGATAATTAAACTGATGCTGCATGGACATCACCAGTGCAAGCTTCCCTCCCTCACAGACTATGTACAGCATGGTCTTCAAAAATGCGAGTTGTCCTCCCACAGAGAACAGGCACAATGAATGAGTAAAAGTACATGCTTTACCCGCCAAAGAGCAGATGCAATATGGGCATCAATAATGCAAGCTTCCCTAACACAAAGAACAGGTTCTTCTTGGACATCAGAAGTGCAAGCTTTACTCCCTGAATTAACAGGTAATGCATGGACACCAACAGTGCAAGCTTCCCACACAAACGCAAAAGGTATATCACAAACATTAACAGGGTAGGATTACCTCCCTCAGAGAACTAACATGGACATCTGCATTGCAAGCTTCCTTTTCTCACAGAACAGGATTCTACTAGACGTCAGAAGTGCACATTTTCTCCTGCTCAGAGATGTACAGTATGGCAGCAGGAGTGGCAGCAACATTCCCTCACAGAACAGGTGCTGCATTGACATTAGAAATGTAAAATTCCTCCATTACCAAAACAGGTACACCATGGGCATTAGCAGTAAGCACTTCCCTCTCTCTCTGGGCCACTTGGGCAACAGCAGTTTTGGCTTTTATCTTTCTTAGAAAAGGTACAGAATGGAAACCAGCAGTGCAAGCTTCCCTCACTAGCACAAGAGACACCGAATGGAAATCTGTAGTGCAATCATTCCTCCATCCAACAGACACAGCATAGGCACAGCAAAGAAAGCTTCACTCACCCGCAGAACTCATACCTTATGTGTATCAGCACTAGAAGCTTTCTTGGTTAACCACACATGTACAGCATGGACATCAGCAACGCAAGCTTCCTTCACTCTGTAAACATGCACAGTATCTGCACTATTTGAGGGTCCATGTGTGAAGGCAGGGCACCAGCAAAGAAAGCTTCACTCCCACCCAGAACCGATACCTCATGTTTATCAGCAGTGGAAGCTTTTTTGGTAACAAAACGTTTACAGAATGAATGTCAGTAGTGCAAGCTTCCCTCACTCTCTGAACATGCACAGTATCTGCATTGTTTCAGGGTCCATGTGGGATGCCAGGGGCACCAGCAAAGAAAACTTCACTCACCTGCAAAACCGATAGCTCATGGATTAGCACTAGAGACTCTCTTGGTTAACAAAACATTTACAGCATGAACTTCAGCAATACAAGCTTCCCTTACTCTCTGAACAGGTACAGTATCTGCACTGCTCCAGGGTCCATGTGTAATGCCAGGGATGATAACATATTACTTTCGGTCAAAGCCAACCATGTTTTTATGGCATTCTGATGGTTCGACTACCATTGCAAGAAGGTTAAAGCAGCAGTTTCCATAACGAGGTACTACAAATAATGGAAGATTTACCATCCAGGCAATGAAATGAAAGCAGTCTTTTGCAGTGTACTAATATGTGCCGGACTGTTATGAATTTGTAAAGAATTTACAGTCTAATTTCCAACATTTCTCAAAAAATATGCTCCGATGGATTCCGTCCAGCACCACTAGGCCGAAACCTAGATAAGTTTGCTGCCAATCCATCATGTTATTTTTGGAACATCATCAAAATAGTTTGCACAGTGGATTTAAGCATTTATTTTAATCTCTTCTTTCCATTATCATGTGTCTTATTTATAGAGATTGCTGTTCTTGTTTGTAACATAGCTAGTAGAATTTGGTGTGAAGAGTGGTAAGACATTTAAACATATAGAATATGAGCTGAAGCCCCCATAAGAGCAGAGCTTGCTGTTGTAATGCACACGTTTGGCATGGCTTAATGCAGGTTGCTCCTCATTCTGGATGTAACCCTGCAGTTTGTATATTAAAATTAAGTTAGAAAATACAAATATAATAAAAATAAAATAAATACATATATATATATATTTATGGATATAGATAGATAGATAGATAGATATATTCACTATTCACTATGTTACTGAAACCATGTTATACCTGGCTGATGATCCCTAACTATGGCAGCATATGTCCTGGGTTGCTTGTGTTCCGGTTCAGGGAGGACCTGGCCTGGTAGTTTGGTCTTGTCTGTTCCCATGGGAGCAGGGACAAGACTGATTTGCATATAGCTTGGTCCAAACTGAGGTAGCAGGGTGTGAAAAATAATGGAGTGGGATGCAGCCTGCGGAATTACCAGTTGATGCGCACCCCCACCTCCCTATAGCGCCTTGAGACCCCTTCGAGTAGCTGCGCTCTATAAACCCCTGATTGATTGTGATTAATTCAGGTATTCCATCCATCGCTTTTTGTAGACTTTTCTGTGGGGAGTAAAATACAGCCATAATTTGGGCGCATTGGACCCATAACCCCAAAAGGCTACACTCCCACTGCGCTTGCTGCACTATTGATATCAATGCCCTTCAGAGGGGCCTCTTGCAGCACTGTTCTATGGCTGCAAAACCCAGGGCAAGGCCCAAAGCTGCAGGCTTCCTCCCTTATGCCTCTCAGCACTGGACCATGGCTGGTAGGCCTAGGGGATGATGGACCTTGGATCATGGCTGTGCGGTGCATGGGAGAAGGGATCAGTGGCATAGTAATGGGCCCTGATGCAAGAAAATGATGCTGTCAGTAAAGCGCAGCCATAATCTGGGTGCATTGGTTCCAGAACATCCATGATCCCTGGTGCCACTGCGCCTGCTGCACTACTGATAGCTATACCGCTGATAGAGGGCCCCCAATGAGCCTTACAGCCATAGTCCTGCTTTGCTAAGCTCATGGACTGGTGCCTCCTCCCCTGTGTGTCCAACCACAGCTGACTCTAATGCCCATTAGAGGGAGGACCTCTCCCATGCCTCACAGATCTGGAACATGGCTGCACCAGCACCCAGAGCACCATTGTTGTGCTACTTGTCTCTCTTATATGGGCATTGCAAAGTAAAAGCACCCCCTCACTCTTGCCCACTGGCTGCAAAGTAAAATAAAGCCATAATTTGGGAACATTGGGTACTTAATATCCCTGGGCCCAGTACCACTGCACCCGCTACACTACAGATGGCGATGCCGCTAGCAGATGGCTATGCCAGGGCAGAAGGGGAATGTGCTAGCCCCTCTAATTGCATGCAAAGTGAAATCACAGGAAAGGGCATCACAGGATATGGACCTTGACATTGACCTATGTACAGAGCCATGGTACAGAGCTGTGAGACAGTTTCAATGGGGCCTAGGGGAAGGGCCCACACGAGGTACCCTTCCCCACCTCCTGGGCTTCTCAGACATGGTGTAGCACTGAGAGAATTAGGGGAGAGAGCCCACTAACCCATGAGATTTGCAACACCATAAGCATGACAGCAAGGGCCAGGGGAGAGGTGCCCTCTGCATGGCCTGCAATGCTACAACATGGCTACGAGGCATAGGGTAGGGACCTCCACTCTCCTAGGCCTTGCAACCATGGTCTAGTGCTGCGATGCCTAGAAAAAGGGACCCAGGATAGGGGAAACCTCTACCATTGGTCTCACAACAATTGTGTGGCACTGCAAGACCAGGGAGGGGTGTTCCCTTCCATAGACCACCTCACCATGACCCACAGCTGTGAGACTCACAAGAGTGTTTTCCCATTCTCTGTCCTCACAGCTATCATGTAGTGTTGCAAAGCCTCTGGTATGTGGCCCCACTGCCCTGGACTTCACATACATGGTCTGGTGCTGCAAGATCTAGGGAAGGAGAGACCTAGGGAAGGAGAATCCCCTTCCCTGGGCCTCACAGCCATGTTCCCCAGTCATCGCTGCAAGAGCCAAGTAGGGACTTCACAGGAGAATGTATGCCTTTGGAGAAACACTGCACGTGTGGAGACACATTTTGTGTGCAGAGACTCCGGAAGATGTTTATTGGGGAGCAGAGGTACTAAGAGTCACCTAGCAGATTTTAGGGGTTTCATTCTAAATACCCCCTCTAAAACAGGTCATGTTAAAAGTTAACTTAGCTGGAGATTGAGTTTTTAGAGTGTGATTACTCTTCATGCTATGTTTGAGTTCTAATCCCTTTACCACCTATTGGAGGGAGGCTTGACTGCTCACAATTTCAAATTTTGAGCAACAAGTTTAGAAAAGTAACAGTAGTAAATCAGTATCTACCATGCTTACTGTCCAGTAAGTACCCACTGTCACAGGACCTGGTCTAACTAGTACATTTTAACCACGGACCTAGGATATTTGGCATCTAATCATCATGTCCTAAAGCTGATCATGGCCGGAAGCAGAGTGGCAATTTCCTTGGCGAGGTATCCACTTAGCCTATCCATCAGACTTACTGAGATCCCAGTTGTAGTCTAGTGGACAAGTTGGAGAAATGCCACAAGGAGATGCGTTTTTTAGTCCTTGTCTCCCATTTGGCCAAATTGTGTGTTCTTGGGCAATAATGTTTCTGCATTTATTGCCAGGGTCACTGGGATTATGCGATTGAGTGGTTGCTGCATTTTTCTCATAATTATTGATTTATCACCTAATCTATCATCTGCTGCATAATCTGCAGGTTTTAACGAAAACAGTTTTTGTTTCTAGCTCAAATGGTTCAAAAGTTTCTATTGACACAACAATACGTGTTGCCTTGCAGCAGAAGATCCTTTAAAAAGCTGGACCGGTTACCTTTCTATTGCTTATTGCTAAAATTGAATGTTAAACTGGTACTAAGTGCAGCCAATGCCCAGGCAGTGTTAAGTGCAAAAAAGACCAAATATTGAAGTAATTTTATCATAAAATGTACTGAATTACGTCGCATAATAGGCCTTTTTGGTGCATAATTTACTCATCCCCGCCACATACCTTTTTGACCCTACTCTACTATATAGTTCCAGTGGCTCTCCTTATTATTCTGCTGCTCCCTTTTTGGGAAGATTGGGAGTATTTTTATTCAATGTGAAAACTGGAAGTCACTGAGATTTCTCAAAATGTACTGAATAATTCCTTAGAGAAGGGAGGTGCCCAGTGATATGTACTAGTCATCTAAATGCAGAACAGTGGTAAATATATAGTCTTTGCAACAAGTAGCAGTGTACTGCCGTCCTGGGTCAACTACTTTAACAAACTGTTTGATACTGGGCAAATAACTCTCTCCGTGTGCCTCATCCACTGACCTGACAATACGGCAGCACTTTGAAACAGGCTTAATGTGAGAAATAGCCACCAAAGGCGTACTCCCTGGCTCTGGCTCAGCTTGAGGTCCAGTTAGAATCACAAGTCCATAAAGAGCCAAGCTTTCATGTAGCATCTGCCTGCCACCCTCCGTCTAACCAGGGTGTGGCATCACAGCTAGAGGTGCCGACTTTATACCTGGGCAACCAGCTTCCAGTCTTGGCATCAGCTCAAGATCCTGTGATTCTGAGCAAATCACTTAATCTCCCTGTGCCTAAAAAAAGAAAAGTATGTGTCCTTGTATAATGTAACTGGTTCTCATGTTAAGCACTCCAACACCTTTGGGTCCCGAATGTGTTTACAAAATTGCAAAGCATGGGTTTAATCCCTCATTCAAGGCTGTAGGCACCTAGGGTTTCCACCTGGCTGGTTTTCTGTTCTGTTCTGTTCTATTTCATGTCCCGGCTAGTACAAAATCACCTAAAGCTGTTATTTTTAGGCCTTATCAGTACATAATCAAAACTTCAAATATATACTGAAAACACATTTAAACGTGTTCTAGAGCTGCACCCATTCCTGAGTAATAATTCAGGTAAGCAAAGACACAAACGACTTGTTACAAATAATACATCTGCTTTTGTTTAAAGTGGTAGTTAGTATTGTGTACCGGCATTTGCATGCTCCTAAAACAGCAATGAATGGCCTGGATTTTTCTCCTGGAAAGGTGACAACCCTATTTGCATCCCAATATTTGAAGGTGATCCTGAACCTGCATGGTGCAGGGCCCCTCCTGTGCAGCAACGTCCCCTCTCAGACACTGACAAGCATTTCTTTCACAGCTCCTCAAGGGCTGAAATAGTGAGAGCTGCTTGTCGTACCGAAGGGTCTTCCCCTGTTCCTGGCAGCGCGCCACATACCGGCGAGGCAGTGCCGGACTGGGATCGCAAATCAGCTGCGGCAATTAAGTTCGACCGGCCTACGGGGGAGGGGAGGGTGCTGGCGGGAACACCGCTGCTGCGTGTGCTTTTGTTACAAGGGGCTGATTTTGCAGCACTGCTGCAAAACCGGCCCCCACTAACAAAAATGACCCCCACCATTCCGGCCCAATGGGGAATTGCCCGGTGTCCACTACGGTCAATCCGGCCCTGGTGTGAGGCCTGGAGACAGGTGCCCCTCGCAGCACTGGAGCATAGGTGCGAGGCCACGTGAGGCCCTATATTGGTGGACTGAGCGCTGGGTCCTGGGCCGCTGCCCATGCCTGACGACATCCCTGAGCACATGATATTTGTCATAAAATGTTCAGTATTTTAGCTCTGTCTCACCTTTATTTTGTATTTATATGGTCGAGTATTAAGTTCTAGACAGCCCTAAGCATGGGCTTTGTTTTAACATTGGCAGGTTCCTTCTCGACTGTTCATGTCCACTTAGACATAATTTATTACTCAGTGAATATTCAGGGTCCAACTTCGACTTGAACAAACCGTGTAGTCATCACTCGCCCTCTACAAATACATTATCTCCTTAAATTCAGTAGTTTTTATGCCAAGTTTGTGTCACGGCGGTGCTTTGCGCCTGGGAGAAACCGGCCTTTCTTTATAGCTCAGGTCCGCTTCCTTTTATTCTGACCCCATTCCGGACTCTTACCTTCGTCCTCGTAATCAGGAAGGTCCTGGCTGGTTCCGGGTGCATCGGCAAAGTCCTCTGGGGTGAGGAGGCCACTGAGACCCTCCATTGTATTGCCTCTGAGATCCCTGATACTTCGCCTTTCCCGTCCGGATCTCTCTGCACACTGAAGGTTCTGATGTGATAGTAGTTGCTATGGCCAGGGTTCTGAGCTGTGACATCACACAGACGAGGCCTCAAGCCCTGGTCGCTGTGTAGATTAGAAGCCATGGCTTCTCAGGAACATTCTGAGCAAAGCCTTAGCTGGGACAGAATATGAAAACCACAGCATCAGAAGATATTGCGCTGTTTCATAAAACTTCCTTTTAGAGTTTATATGCAGCGATGTGCAAATCTTTTTTATTCATCTGAAAAAAACTATGCTGAATGTCATTTTTTTTAAATCCAAGTGGAGATGCATTTAAATTCAAGAGTTTGATTTTTTTTTTTTTTTTTTTTTTTTACATATAAAGAAAACTTGAATCATTTTTCCCCCAGAAAAGTAACTATTTAAAAATAACATTTAAGGCCGTATTTAGAGTTTGGGGGCTGGCATGCTCCGAAGCTGTTGTGACGGAGTTTCCTGCCCACCAACCTCTGAATAAGTTAATTGGGTTTCACATGTATTGCTTTATTAAAGTAAGATTTCCAGATTGTTTACAGTAAACTAAAAATCTAAAAAAAAAATACGTTTTTCAAACATCAGAAAACGCAAGATGTGCAATTTGTGAAAAAAGTATATTTTTACATGTTCTTTTAAGTATAATGACACATATATTTTAGACATGTCAGAGGCATGGTAGTTGGCTTTTTAAGGTAGTAATCACTGTAACCCCAAAAAGGATAGCTGAAGCTTGCAGGATTGCAGAAGCTGGAAATTGAATACACTGCCGTCAAACGTAATTGAGAAAAATTGACATAACATCACTTTTAGTTTAATAATGTTTTTAATAATTAGTTGTATATAGGAGGTTGGGATCATCTTATGATTGTTATATACATTCAGAATGGTTACTTGCATCTAATAAGTTCACTTTCCTTAATATATGGCATTAAAGAAAGAATATATATATGCACAGGACGTTGTTTTATATATATATATATATATATATATATATATATATATATATTTATTAATTTTAATTACTAGGTAACATTTTTATTGTTCTCAACATTTCCCAAACAATGTCGAATTCTATAAAAAATGCACTTTGGTGTTTCGCAATAAAACATTTCACATCAATAAACTGCAAAAACGTACACATAATAATCTGCACAGTAATATTAGTGAAAAAATAGAAGGAAATTACTCGGCAGTTAAAAAATTAGATTACCACATTTGTAGTCCTTATTTGCTCCAGGAGCCCGTCATTATCCAGGCAGATCTTATATATGATGCTACGTCGAAATAGATGACAGGCTTGTCAATACTGTAGCAAAGTGCAAGTGCTACAGCAGGGCATTTAGTTCCAGAGGTTCAGAAAATTGCCATTAGCCACTTTATGCAAATAGAATGGCCTTTGTGCAAATCATCATAAAGAGAGGGACTAACTCCCTGCCTCCCAGACTGCATTCACACATCCCATCATTACTTGTGTTTTCATTTCATTGAGACCTACGGCCTCTAGCAGGCAGCCTTCCTAGCCTAAGGGGAAATATAGAGTGTGTTGAGCCTAGACATTGCTTGAAACCAATTTTTTGCACACATAGTGACGTATTGTTCCCCCCTTTCCAGTAGGAACTGCACGTTTGTTGGGCAACATAAACGTAGGGTTGGTGCAAGACCGATTCTGTGCACCACGCAGGGTATGTCGTCATAGAGACCAGCCAGCCCACATTGCCACCATAATCAACCCTGAACCTAGAGAGGTAGCAAATGGTTTTAATAACCACAAAACATGACAACACTGAGCCCCCCCTCAGGGATCGTGGCAATGGATCTAGAATCCCTTTGCTCAGTCACTCGTGTTCTCCTTCTCTCAGAGAAATATCCAAGGAATACACAGAGGGGCCTTTTTCAATATTTAATGAACCACTGTGATTCTTGTATAGAGTAGATGTGCAGCAATGATCAATAGACAGAAGCAGATAAAAGTGATTTACAATATAAGGACAGTGTCAGTTCCACCATCTTTCTAAAACAATGTATTTATGCAGGCATATAAAAACAATATATATGCATATATAGCATACTCCTACTATGCGTTCTCTAACCTAGATGCCTAGGGTGTATATATGTGTTCTGTCTATTGGATGATCCAACCTCCATTACCTGACAGGAAAGAATGTAGGTCCCTGTCCTAGTCACAGGTTGGACAAACCTCCTCTCAGAGGGATCGACAAGCAGCTGGGCATGAGGTTTCAGTGCGTTGTGACCTCACAATAACAGCAAGTGTTCCAGTGCCCAAACCTGGAAATGCTTGTTTATTTATAACAAAAAGCATCCCTGCTATCGAGCCGATGGTTGTATGACGGAACAACGCATTCCGTTGCAATGCATGCCTTTACCACGCATGCATTACAACGCAAATGCCTTTACCTTGTATAAACTTTACCACACATGCTTTTAAATGTATTTTGTTTAAAGCATGTATGGTAAAGGCATGTGCATGATAAAAGTTTTCCCTAACCCCTGCACTCAGACCTCAAGCCGGTCCCTAGGCCTCCCCCACTAACCATTTTTTTAAACACCCAACCCCTGCCCTAATCCCTAAAAATAGAGCCCTGCGTGAACCACTCCGACTTTAAAAAAAAAAATACCCGACCCTGTCCTAAGCCCTCAATCTAGACCCCCAGCGCGACCCCCTCCTGGCTTCCAGCCCTTTTACAAAATACCTAGCCCCTGCCCTGAACACTAAATCTGTCCCCCGGTGCAACCACCCACTGGCCCCCAGTTCCTGACAACCCCAGTCTAAAGCTCCAAATCCATTACAAAAGCAATCCCCCTTACCTTAACAGGATGACAACGAGGCTACCCTTGTAAAGCACAGCACAGGTCATCAAGAGGAAGCGGAAAGATCTCTTTGCTCCTCTAACGACGCCAATAGCCTTGACCACGCAGGTGCCTTTACCACCGTAACCAGCATCTGTCCTCACCACGTATGTTGTAAAAAAATGCATGATGAAGGCTACCCGTGGTAACAGTGTATGCATGGCAATGCATGTGTGGTAAAGGCCCTGCTTAGAAACGGCCGTGTTGTAATGGCTGTTTCCCTGAGCCGATACCTTAGTCAGACTGACATTCTTATGATCTATTGATAGCTACCTCACCTCATGGATGAAAACAAAAACCTACATTTGCACAATGTGTTGTCGAGGCCTTGTACGTGATGTTCAAGGTGTTGTGATAATGTTATTACTAAGTGGAATTTGTAAGAAAAGTAGTTTCAGAGAAATTAATTGGGCATTGTCACGCATGCAATTGTGTGTCAGAAGTCATCGTGCGAAAGAGAAGGCAACTTAGGAAACGTTTACATGGTAAAAATGGCTGCATTTCTCCCCAGGCCAAATTAAGAGACGTGACACCCACTCCTTGGACATAAGTTGACTAATATGCTATCTAAAAGTGAGAAAGCTACGGTAAATAGTGTCACAGTATATGCACATAGAAGTGATTATAAAATCAATCTAAAAATCAGTTAAAAAAAGGCAATCATCCAGTTTGAAAGCCAAAGCACACAGAAAGCCATGATTAAATTTTTTTTAAACTAAGAAAAACCAAATGTAAATCAATTTAAGATATTAAAACCAGGCCATATTTCAAAGTTACCACCAAACGGAATAGCCAATTGTTATGAGTTCTGAGTGGTAGGCAAAACATCTCTGTTCCCAGCAACCACAGACGATGATCTCAGAGGCACAATTCGAAGCAGGTTTATGGAGAAAATCTGTTCCCATCCAGGCCCCACAGCAACTGCTGAGGGAGAAAACACGGCCAATGGAAGATCACTGAACCAGAGCCAACATCCAATTCACTAGGAGCAGAAGCATACCAGGAACCCTGTGACAGGAGCAGGAGAGCAGCAGCAGGAGAGCAGTGACCACAGTGTGAGGAGAGCAGCGTCAGCAGTGTGAGGAGAGCAGTGACAGCAGCAGGACAGTAGTGAAAGCAGAGTCAGCAGGAGAGCAGTGACAGCAGTGTCAGCAGAGTGAGAAGAGCAGTGACAGCAGCAAGAGGGCAGTGACAGCAGCAGGAAAGAAGTGACAGCAGCAGGAGATCAGTGACAGCAGCAGGAGAGCGGTGATAGCAGCAGCAGGAGAGCAGTGATAGCAGCAGCAGGACAGCAGTGATAGCAACAGCAGTAGGAGAGCAGCAGCAGGACAGAAGTGACATCAGAGTGAGCAGGAAAGCAGTGACATCAGTAGCAGGAGAGCTGTGGCAGCAGCAAGAGAGCAGTGACAGCAGCATGAGGAGAGCAGTGACAGCTCTGTCAGCAGTGTGAGGAGAGCAGTGATAGTGCTGGAGCAGAGTTTTCTGTTGAAAATCTATTGGGTTTTTAAGCTCTGGTTTGTCTATTGTCGAAAGAAATTAAAATTATTAATTTATAACTACTAATTATTTGTTTTGTGTAAATGTTCTGATTAATCAATACGTACTAATAAGAGAAAACTATACGTGGGGATGCATTAATGTTGCTTACTAATAATGTGCATGTTTAATTAAATAAATGTTGCTGAGTGCTGTTTATTTTAAAGCGCAAAAACGCTTTTAAAATGTCGTGTACTAATGCTTTTCTTGTGTTGCAAAGGCTAGATAATTACATACACATAAGGGTATTAGTGGGGTTAACACTGTTTAATCACTATGCTGTGGTAACGTTGTTTTTGTCTCTTTTAATTAAGATGAGACGTTTTGGCCTAGAGAAAGATGGCTGCCGTTTAAAGCCTGTATTTGAGTAGTCGATTTGTGATGAGAAGGCCTTGCTGAACATGGTCGAGAGTCATCTGACCACAGTCTTCGCCTGGTTAAAAAGTTTTCCGTGAGGACAGCAGCTCTGGGCGGACATCCAAGTGTCCTTGGAGGACAAAGGAGCCACAATGAACTTTGTGATCACAATGCTGGTTCCGAGGAAATATGAACATAAAAAGAAACATTTTCAAGTTTTAGTTCCGTCTTCCGTCTTTTTATTTTTGTGATTTTTTCTGAGCGGAGATTTTTCCAAATGTAGCGATGCTACATCCTTTCCTGCTCGCTCTGCTCAGCGGTTCAGCGGATATTCAAAACATTTTATGTTGCCTTCTTTTGTTAAATTTATTATAAATATTGTTAGCCTAGAGAGGGTCGGTGGTCATTGCATTTTGGATTTTGAGGCCACTTCTTTCCGAACTTGCGTTGGTGAGGATCGATGCTGTGAGGACGGTGACTTGGGAGATTTCTACTGAGAGACCTGTCCTGACCCGTTTATGACATTTAGGTAGAATAGGTAATTATGAGAATAATGATTTTGCTTTTGAATTGATTTTCTTTGAACTAATTTTAGATAAATTACCATTATTTGAAATACAGTGTTGGTGGTTATTTCTTGTCAATTATTGAGTACTCTATTTTGATTGTTGTTGATTATTATTGGTTAAATCATGACTCAAGACAATGTCAATTAGGTCTTATCGACCTTAGTGTAGATGCAGGGTGTTTAGAAGGTTTTCTCTCCACAGGTTCAGTGCTGATAGAGTAATCGAGTATATGTTAGTGAAATGGGCCCAAGCGTATGATGAGTGTATGTGCGTGTATCTGTGAATTTACTCTATCCGTGGAAGTAGGGAGAATTTGTACACCCCAATCTGCACCAATTTCCTGGTAGCAGAATTTGATGGTTATTGATGATTGTCTTGATCTGATTAGATTGCTTGTACATTGGCTTTTTGATTTATTGATTATTAATTGATGTTGGTATATGTACTAATACTATATGTTGAAGTTGTCATGTTGAGTTATATGTAGTGCTTCTGGAATTTGGGAGCTGGTAGCAGTTCCGTAGTAGGGCAGAGGGAAGTATATGCTGCTCTCGGGAAAGACGGGATTGTTGGTCCTGTACGTATGCAGGAAAAACGTGTGACAATTGAAGTTGCGCGTTACATTGTCTGGGTTCGGAATCAGTGATATCAGTGACATCGTTGTGTGTTACTATTAGAAATATTTCTGGTATAAAAAGGAGTGTGTATGGTAGCGAAGGTTATCTGTGAAACTCTGGTCTTAAGTCCCAGGGATCCGTAAGGTTCACCGTTAAAGCTTATCGCGGGAGAAGTAATAGGTATTCTCTGAGCTTGTTTGAAGGACTGGGCAGAGGTTAACACTGCTTGGTTAACGTATGTTATAATTCTGTAGTGGGGCAGATTGTTCGCTGTTCTCGGGAAGGCAGGATTCTGTGTGTATGTACTACATTTTCTTGAATGAATGTGCGTGAATGTATGAGCATTTAGTTGATTGTAAGACTCTTTGGAGCAGTCCTAGAGGAAACAGTTAATGAATGCATGTTAGAAGGGCAGAGTAGAGGGATGTGCTACTGTGTCAACGGGATTCTTGTGAAAAAGATTTTCTTTACAATGGAGATGTTTATATGTTGTAACTAATAGATTTTGTAGAATCTGACACGAAGTCTACTGAGAAGTTTTGTAAAGGAGGGGTAGACGACTGACAGGAGACAGGAGCAGGAGAGACTGCAGTGACTGCTGACGTCAAACAGACCGCGCTCTGATTGGATATTGGATCAGAACAGTGCTCGCGCTGAGATTGGTGCGTTGGTGTGAGCCGCGCAAGGATTGGAAGGGGTACAAGGTGACGTATACGCTCCAGGATTGGTGCGTTAGTGTGAGTCGCGCTGTTATTGGATAAAACATTGTACTATTCAGTTGTATTACGGAAGGGATTAGAAAGTTTGGTAAAAGCTAAAATGTATTACCAAGAAGAGAAAAAGAAAAAATCTTTGTTTGGAAAGATTAAAAGATGGTTCGACAAGGATAAAGATGTTAAAACGAGAGAAGGTGAATTGTTACCTCCATCGAAAACGCCTGCATCCTTTATGGCTGCGAGATATGGGTGTCATACCTGTATATGGTTGGAGAATTGGGTTAGGTATACTAAAGAAGATGGTGTCCTAGCATTCCCAGAACATGGTTCATTTAATCTGGCCGTGTTGAAAAATTTGCGGGAAAAGATGTTGTGTCTTGACCCAAGACCAAGGCCAACACAGTTTGAGGCTTTAGTGGAATGGGAAGAGGAAGTACATGAGCGAGAAAAACAGAGGTCTGGAGGAAACTATAGATATATGTTTGGGAGGAGACATGATCGTGAAACTCATCATGATCGAATGAAGAGATGGCGAGATGCTAGTATGTCAGAGGGATTATACCCTATGAGAACAGTTGAAGAGAAGGGTACAGAAAGGGTTCCTGAGGAAGAAGTGAGAAGATATGGAGTTAATGAGTATGAGGATGAGGTCTTGAATGACATGATTTACAAAAGACCACCTCCATATAGACCAGAACCAGAAGAGAGCACACCAGTGGGTTCTCCGATAAGAGATACATTGCGTATCATTGAGACAGAAAATGTGACCCCTGAGTTAAGAAGTGGTAATCCTTTTAGGGAAAAAGAGAAAGAGAATAGAAGTGGTGACGAGAATACGAGAGAATTAGCTAGAACTACATCGGAGTTGACTGAAAAGATTAGAGAGCTGACAAAGAATCTAGAAGCTGTTACGGTGCCTGTAACCATAGGTCCGGTTATGCCTGTTTTTGATAAGCAGAGGACGGGTGAAAATAGTTTGGTGATTCCATATGTTGGGAATAGATTGACAAGTTTGGCTGGTCCCTCAGGAGATTCAGGAAAAAGGACGGAAAATGATGATTTGAGACAATCCAGACATGAGACATGTAGTTAAGGATTAGAGATACAGTCTAATTCGAGATTGGATGCTTGTTCAGGGATGCCGATTTTAGAACCGCAGAAGAAAGTGGTTCCAGTGAGAAAAACTACTGAAATAACAGCTGAAGATTTGAATGATTGGATGAAAGTTCTTCAAAAGAGGGATAAAGATTCACAGGCAATTGATGTGGCTAGGTTACGTGTGGAATTAGAAGAGCTTGTTGCAGGGACAGTTCCTACGGAAATTCTGAAAAATCATCATGATGGTGAACTGTTGTTTATGTGCAAAAATATCACCTGGAGAGCTAAAAATACACATGACAGGTTGAGAGCAGTAGCGAATGAGCACGGAGTTGACATTGATAAGGTGAAAGCTTTGCAGAAGTCTTACAGGATGGATTTCACAGACAAAGATATTGAGAATCTGAATGGTGCTGGTAGAACAGGACAGATTAAAGAGATGATCGCTTTATTGCGAAAATGGGGTGATGTTGAGAAGTGGAAGGATAGGTGGTACAAGAAAAGAGAAGAATCAAGGGATAGGACTTATTCAGCATTTCCTGTGAGAGAAAAAGAGAAAACAGTGGATGCTTATCCTATGAGAGAAATACCTGGAGGAGGATATGTACATGTTCCATGGACCAGACAGGATATTTTATCATTTACGAATGATTTCCCTCGACTGGGAGAAAAGCCCGTCGAGTGGTATAGGCAGGTAGACAGGTTTGTGAAATTGTCAAAAGTGCTGTGGATTGACCTGAATAGTCTGTTTGATATAATTGTTCCAGCAGACTTGTGGGCTGAGTGTAAAATAGTTGTAAGTTGGCCTACTGAGGAATATCCAAGAGATCAGAGAACAGGAGCACCAGATCCAGAGGTAATGAGAAAGTATGAGCAGGTGATCGTATACCTGAAAAATAAAGTACCTCCAAAAGAGACAGACTGGGTTAAAATAGATCGAACACACCAGGAAGCAAAAGAATCGGTTCATGCTTTTTATGAGAGGCTGATACTGGCTTTTAAACAATTCAGTGGGGATGAGCACCTGGGTGACAAAGATTTGAGTCATTTTGTATACAGATTTGTATATGGCCTGAGACCTGAGATTAGTGAGAGAATTCGTGAGCATACAGTGGATTGGCAGAGTAAGGAAATAGATGAGATTTTGAGACATGCAAAATACTTCAGTGATGAAATTGAAGCAAAACAGAGAAAGCTGAAAGAAAAAGCAATGTGGGCACAAGTGAAAGTTGCGGAAAGACAGGAAGCACAGTTGGTGGAACAGGCGAATAATGCAGGAAATAATCCAGGGAATAGGCCCAGATATGCAGGGAAAGGAAAGGGGAATCTTGAGGAAGCCAAAAAGAAGTTCCCGTGTCACAACTGTGGCCAACTGGGACATTGGAGATCTGAATGTACCAATCCACCATTAGCGAATAATGAGAATAAAACCTTAAATCAACAGGTGCAGAACGAAGGGATTAATCGACAGCAGCAACAACCTTCTGTTGTGAAACAGCAGAGTCAAGAGCCAAAACCGCCCTTGCCGCAGAATAGAGGGTCACAAAAGTACAATCAGGATTCAGGATTCTACAATGATGAGCAGGTAAACAAACCAAGGCGTTCTAACCAGGTACAGCAGTACTTGTTAAAGAATGAAGGGAGTGAGTCTGAAGGTGATTATTGACGGTGCCGAAGAGAGGAGGAAGAGTGCATACTTGGTGCAACTCTAGAAATAGACCAGGCAGGACCATTTGTGGATGGGAAAATAAATGAAGAAGGTGTTACTTTTTTAGTAGACACAGGTGCGACAAGATCAACTGTCAGGTCAGTAGATATTAGAAATCTTCCTCTCTCGGATGAAGCAATCCAAGTAGTTGGTGTAGCCAATACACAAATCAAGACACGTCTTACTGAACCAGTAAGAGTACAAATAGGGAAATTTTCAGACATGCACAGATTTATTGTCCGTGACACTAGTCCAGTGAACTTGTTAGGCAGGGATCTGCTTTGTAAGATGAACTGTACAATTTTTTGTACACCGGATGGAATAGCTTTTGAAACACCAGATGAGGATGTTTTGTACCGAATGACTCTAGAAAATAGAGAGAGTGAGTTAATTGGTGCATATGCTGTGTTTGATCCGGAGGATTTGCCTCAAGAGCTGAGAGACACAGTGAAAAGGACAGTTTGGGATTTTACTGGAGAGGATGTGGGATTGATGAATAATGTAGATCCTGTGAAAATTGCAGTGAAAAAAGGAATTACTTATCCTAACATTCCTCAGTACAAAATGACACCAGAAATAATTGAGGGAATAACTCCTATAATTGAGAAAATGATTCAACAAGGAGTTTTGAGAGAACTACTGAGTAGCCCGTGTAACTCACCGATAATGGGGCTAAAGAAACCTAATGGGAAGTTCAGGATTGTACAGGATTTGAGAAAAGTTAACAAAATTGTGGTGGCATGTTGTCCCATTGTGCCAAATCCGTCAGTGATTTTGTATCAGATTCCACATGATGCTGAGTGGTACACAGTGATTGATTTGTGTCATGCTTTCTTTTCAATTCCATTGCATCATGACAGCCAGCCGATTTTTGCATTTAGGTTTGGCCAGCGTATTTTAGCATGGTGTCGTATCCCACAGGGGTATACGGAGAGTCCTTCGATATTCAATCAGTTATTGAAAAAATCATTGGAGAGCTTGATTATGCCTGAAAATTCAGTACTAGTGCAGTATATTGATGATTTGCTTGTGGCATCAAAGACACGTGAAGCTTGTGAAGTAGATACCATAGCTTTACTGAATCATCTGGCAGATGGAGGGTTAAAGGTATCTCCAGCTAAATTGCAATTTTGTAAGAAAGAGGTGCATTATCTGGGACACAATATTGAAAAAGGTCTAAGAAAAGTGACTGATGACAGGATCAGAATTATTAGAGAAATGAAAGCCCCAAAGACCCAGAGGGAAGTGAGAATGTTCCTGGGAATGGTGGGTTATTGTCGTCAGTGGATAGTTAATTTCTCCCTGATAGCAAAGCCACTGATTAAGCTGACAAAAAGTGAGATGACAGATCCATTGGAACTAGATGGAGAACAAATGGCAGCATTTGAGGAGTTGAAGAGCAGAATGTGTGAAGCCCCTGCTTTGGGTATGCCAGACTATGAGAAAGAGTTTGAATTGTACTGTAGTGAGAGAAATGGATGTGCACTTTCAGTGTTAATCCAGAAGCATGGATTACTGAGAAGGCCTATTGCGTACTTCTCATCGACACTTGACCCTGTAGCTGTGGGTTTACCAGGTTGTCTGAAATCTGTAGCTGCAACATGTAAAAGTTTGGAACAGAGTGAGAGTATAATAATGGGATATCCTGTAAGGGTATTTGTACCTCATAATGTGGCAATTCTTTTGACAAGAAGCAGAACTTAGTACATGTCACATAGTCGGCTGACTAAATATGAGAAAGTCATTCTGGGAGCATCAAATGTGACTCTGGAGAGATGTGTGAATGAGAATCCAGCGACATTATTGCCGGATATTGAAAATGTGGGTGTGAAGACAGAAGATGATCACAATTGTTTGGATGTGCTGGATTACTGTACAAAACCGAGACCAGACATAAGGGATCTTCCCTTGCTTGAGAGTGATCATGTGCTGTTTGTAGATGGATCATGTCTGAGGAATGATGAGGGTGTGCTGAGTGCAGCATATGCAGTGTGCAAGGTTTCAGAAGTGATGGAAGCCTCACCATTGAAAGGAGTGAAATCTGCACAAGTTGCAGAATTGGTGGCATTGACGAAAGCTTGTGAAATTGGGAAAGATTTGAGAGTGACTGTGATGACTGATAGTCCGTATGGATTTGGAGTTGTGCATGATTTTGGCCAACTTTGGCTACAGAGAGGTTTCTTGACGTCGAGTGGGACTCCAATAAAGAATGCTGAAGTGATTGGGAAATTGCTTGAGGCGATACAGCTGCCTAAAGAATTAGCAGTTGTGAAATGTGCTGCCCATGGACAAGAAGATGATTTTGTGACAGTTGGAAACAGATTTGCCAACGACATTGCACAATATTGCGCGAAAAACAATCACTCAATTAACAGGGAACGAGAAGGAGAAATGTCTTTTTGTTCTGTGATGTTTACTAATGTCCTAGAGACGTGGGATGAAGTGAAACAGTTGCAGGATGAGGCAGGAAAGGAAGAAAAGAAAGACTGGATCAAGGCAGGTTGTGCCCCAAGAGAAACAGACCATGTTTGGGTCTATAGAGATGGCAGACCAGTCATGCCTAACTCTATGCTGTCGACAATGGCAAGGATGTATCATGGCCAGGGACATTTGGGAAGGGATGCGATGATCAGGTCTTTTAAACAGACATGGTACAATGCAAAGTTCAGGACAATTGCAGAGAGCATCTGTCGGAGATGTTTGATTTGCCAGCAATTTAACACTGGGAAAAAGACAGTGGTGAGTCTGGGAACGATAGGCAGAGAAGGTGGTCCTTTCACGAGAATGCAGATAGATTTCATTGAAATGCCCCAAGTGAACAGACTGAGGTATGTTCTAGTGGTAGTCTGTTTGTTCTCAAGATGGGTGGAGGCCTATCCGACTAGGAGAAATGATGGAATACCAGTGGCAAAGTTACTGTTAAGAGAGTTGATTCCTAGGTACGGGTTTCCAGTAACGATTGAGTCTGATAGAGGTGGACACTTCTATAATGAGCTCATGAGTTTGATTTGTGAAGCATTGAGCATACAGCAGAAGCTACATTGTGCATACAGGCCAGAGGCTTCTGGCGTGGTTGAACAGATAAATGGCACAATCAAGAACAGGATTGGTAAGATGTGTTTAGCCACTGGAATGAAATGGCCTGATGTCTTGCCTCTAGTGCTAATGACTATTAGATCTACTCCAGATAGAGCTACTGGGTTGAGTCCGCACGAGATTTTGATGGGACGTGCAATGCGTCATGCATTTGTACCTGTCAATAAGTTGATGACAATAACTGATGACATGATTTTGGATTACTGTAAAGGCCTGGCTGACGCAGTTCATTCTGTGTTTCACCAGGTTGGAGAAGAAGCTACCACACTTGAGAAGAAGCAAGCTCATGATCTGAGTCCAGGGGACTGGGTGAGGATTAAAGTACACAGAAGAAGAAATTGCTTGGTTCCAAGGTGGGGAAGGCCAAGACAAGTTATTCTGACTACGACAACTGCAGTGAAGTGTGCTGGTGTGAAAAACTGGGTACATGCGAGTCATACTCTGAGAGTTCCAAACCCAAAGGATGGGACTGGCAAGGAGTATTTTGAAGAGTCCGATTCCAGTGATGATGAAGACACAGAACCAGTGAGAAAAAATCAAAGTTCAGAAAAAGAAGCAGAAAAGACTTCAAGAGAACCATTGAGAATCTCAGAAGGGAGATCAGATTCTGTAAGAGAGCCTGAAGTTCCAAAAAGCAGTGGAGGAAAAAGAAGAGAAAAGAGTAATTCCACAGAAACTACTCCTGAATCAGAAGAGGAGATTGAAGAACCACTTGAGATTATACCTGAAGAAGTAGGGTCAGAAGAAGATAGAGAGGGACAGATTGCGGAAGACCCCCGAGGAGGTGTAGGGAACATTCCTGATAAGCTAGGTGAAGGGACAAGTAGACAGCAAGAAGATTGCGTGTCGGAGACTCGAGGAGGGAAAGAAGTAGGGAAGTCTCAAACAGTGGTGAAAAAGACTGTGGAGCGAAAGAAAACTGCTGAAGAACAAGAGGCATTTGAAACGGAATCGGATGAAAGTGAGAATGAAAAATCAGAAGGTCGAGTTCTGAGAAAGAGAACTTGGATTGGAGAAAGAAATAATACCGAAACAAGACCGAAAAAGGTTGTAAGAGGAGATTTTTGGCCTAACAACAGAGTAAAGAGGCTGAGATACAGACTGATAAGAGCAAATACATCGAAAGCTGAACAAGTGAATGAGGTATCGAGTCAAAATGAAGTAAAAAGAAAGGAGCAAAAGGAGTCAAGAGAACCCGAGGAGATAAAAAGAATTAGAAGACCCAACCAAAAGTACAGATCACCGGAATGGTCTTATGTGGCACTGTCTGAAGGAGGAGAAGAAGAAGAAACAGTGAATCGAGACAATCCGGAGGGGATCTTGAGAAAAGTGGTTGAGGAAAAGGAAAAATCTGTTGGAATCTGAAAAGTTATCCTGACTGACATTGGAGAAGAGTCGGATGCACAGGATGTTGTTGATGATCTGATACAATTTGTTGCTGCTGAAGAAGAAGAAATAAAAAGTGATGAATATCCAGATTGAGTGAACTGAAGAAATCACTTGGAGAAAAGTGAAAAGGAGAAAGTCTAAAATTCAGCTGTCTGAAGTGATCCAGAAATAAAGAATTGCTGTAGTGGAGTAGTAGAGGCTAAGTCAAAAGACACGGTCAAAGTAGTAAAATGGCTAACATAGAGAATAATCAAAGTAGATGTGCCTTTTTGAAAAGATGGTGTAGAATGTGCTGTTGCTGTACTGGATTATTAATGCTACTATGGGGTGTTTTAGTTTTATTAGTTACTTTTAGGGTTACAATAGGTACATTTGAAATACATACTGAGAATGAGACTAATGTAGAGAAAAGTTCACAAAAAGTAGTTCCAACTAGAATTAGTAATACTTACATGCATAAAGATAGGTCAATTAATGATTTTTCTAGTAATGTTTTTTCGAAATTGTTGTACGAATATGTGAAGACAATGGAAGTTAGGGATTGCTACGTTTGTATGCAGTTACCTGCATCCGTTTCAGAGGGTGTTACTTATCACCATTTACCAGCTACGTATGGAATTTCTTGTAGTGTGTTAAGTAGTGTTTATTTGCTAGGGAAAATAGATTATGAGATGTCTTACAAAGATAGTATTTTTGGGCAATTGCCTATGAACAAAAAGCTGAATCCAGCTAAAGAAGCTAACATTTTTGGTGAGATTTTCATTGAAAAAGAAGAATTAACATTAGATTACATTTTTAAGAATAATTTAACTTGCAGTTTGAAAGAAGAGGAGAAAGCTTTCCTAAACATGGTGGAGGAAAGGAGATTGAGCATGCATGAAAAGGCAGGGAAATACAAAGTGAGTGAGACAATTTGGGACATTGAGATGGGAAAAGAATTGAGAAATGGAGCTAGTCCAACTTTAGCTTTAGATGCACCACAGAAGGGTAAGCTGTGCATTACAAGAAGGAAATCTCAATTTGATACATACTTTGTTGGGACTAGTGAGTGTCATGATACATACTTCATTGTAACAGGATGGGGTTTTAGAGGAGGAGAGGATCCAGTTTTCCCAGGAGTGTATTATGTTTGTGGGAACAAGGCTTATTACAAATTGCCTGACCATTGGTATGGCACGTGTTATGTGGGTCTGGTCTTTCCAAAGATTTTTCATATAGATAGAATAGAAGATGTAGAACATATTAATTTACTAACACGTTTTAAGAGAGAAACTTGGTCAGAAATAGTGGGTGACATTTTTGGAGCTTTAATTCCAGCAGTGGGAATTTCTTTGAATGCATATGGAATTCGGAAATTGTCAACAGTGGTGGATCGCTTATCGACAAATACCGCTGGAGGGTTTGTTTTGGTGAATACGGAATTGATTGCCGTACGTGCCATGTCTATGCAAAATAGACTTGCCCTTGATATTCTATTAGCCAAGGAGGGTGGGGTCTGTGGAATACTGAAAGTTCAACATTGTTGCACTTACATTCCAGATGAAAGCAAAGACTTGAAGGTCTATATCAAGAATATTACTGATTTGCATGAAGAATTAGTACCACTAGAAGCTGAGAGTATTTGGACTAAAATAGCTAATAAAATAGTTGCTGTTAAGAGTTTTATTGCAAAAATAGATAGTACTATTATAGGTAAGATATTGTTTCCTTTGACTTGTATAATTGTTGCTTTATTGATACTAAGATTGGTGTGTTTGTGTTGTAAAAACAGGGGAGGGAAAAATAAATTAATTAAAAGAAATATTGAAAGGAGAAATAAAAGAAAAAGAGATCCACAAGAAATAGAATTAGAAGAATTGAGGGAGAGTGTTTATTTGGAAACAAAGAGGGATGATGAAAGGGAGTCTGGTGTCTAGTGTTGTGAAAAAGAAAAAGACATTTCCAGTTTCTCCTAAAAATTGGGATTAAATTTTACTAATTTTTTTTTTTTTTTTTTGGGTAGTTTATTTGGTGATAATATCACCAAAGGGTGGATTGCTGGAGCAGAGTTTTCTGTTGAAAATCTATTGGGTTTTTAAGCTCTGGTTTGTCTATTGTCGAAAGAAATTAAAATTATTAATTCATAACTACTAATTATTTGTTTTGTGTAAATGTTCTGATTAATCAATACGTACTAATAAGAGAAAACTATACGTGGGGATGCATTAATGTTGCTTACTAATAATGTGCATGTTTAATTAAATAAATGTTGCTGAGTGCTGTTTATTTTAAAGCACAAAAACGCTTTTAAAATGTCGTGTACTAATGCTTTTCTTGTGTTGCAAAGGCTAGATAATTACATACACATAAGGGTATTAGTGGGGTTAACACTGTTTAATCACTATGCTGTGGTAACGTTGTTTTTGTCTCTTTTAATTAAGTTGATACGTTTTGGCCTAGTGTAAGATGGCTGCCGTTTAAAGCCTGTATTTGAGTAGTCGATTTGTGATGAGAAGGCCTTGCTGAACATGGTCGAGAGTCATCTGACCACAGTCTTCGCCTGGTTAAAAAGTTTTCCGTGAGGACAGCAGCTCTGGGCGGACATCCAAGTGTCCTTGGAGGACAAAGGAGCCACAATGAACTTTGTGATCACAATGCTGGTTCCGAGGAAATATGAACATAAAAAGAAACATTTTCAAGTTTTAGTTCCGTCTTCCGTCTTTTTATTTTTGTGATTTTTTCTGAGCGGAGATTTTTCCAAATGTAGCGATGCTACATCCTTTCCTGCTCGCTCTGCTCAGCGGTTCAGCGGATATTCAAAACATTTTATGTTGCCTTCTTTTGTTAAATTTATTATAAATATTGTTAGCCTAGAGAGGGTCGGTGGTCATTGCATTTTGGATTTTGAGGCCACTTCTTTCCGAACTTGCGTTGGTGAGGATCGATGCTGTGAGGACGGTGACTTGGGAGATTTCTACTGAGAGACCTGTCCTGACCCGTTTATGACATTTAGCTAGAATAGGTAATTATGAGAATAATGATTTTGCTTTTGAATTGATTTTCTTTGAACTAATTTTAGATAAATTACCATTATTTGAAATACAGTGTTGGTGGTTATTTCTTGTCAATTATTGAGTACTCTATTTTGATTGTTGTTGATTATTATTGGTTAAATCATGACTCAAGACAATGTCAATTAGGTCTTATCGACCTTAGTGTAGATGCAGGGTGTTTAGAAGGTTTTCTCTCCACAGGTTCAGTGCTGATAGAGTAATCGAGTATATGTTAGTGAAATGGGCCCAAGCGTATGATGAGTGTATGTGCGTGTATCTGTGAATTTACTCTATCCGTGGAAGTAGGGAGAATTTGTACACCCCAATCTGCACCAATAGCAGCAAGACAGTAGTGAAAGCAGAGTCGGAAGGAGAGCAGTGACAGCAGTGTCATCAGAGTGAGAAAAGCAGTGACAGCAGCAAGACGGCAGTGATAGCAGCAGGAAAGCAGTCACAGCAGCAGGAGAGCCTTGACAGCAGCAGGAGAGCAGTGACAGCATCAGGAGAGCAGTGACATCAGCAGCAGTAGGAGAGCAGTGATAGCAGCAGCAGGAGAGCAGTGACAGCAGCAGCAGGAGAGCAGTGACAGCAGCTGCAGGAGAACAGTGACAGCAGCAGCAGGAGAGCAGTGACAGCAGCAGCAGGAGAGCAGTGACCGTTCTGTCAGCAGTGTGAGGAGAGTGGTGACAGCAGCAGGACAGCACTGAAAGCAGAGTCAGCAGGAGAGAGGTGACAGCAGAGTCAGCAGAACAGCAGTGACAGCAGTGTCAGCAGAGTGAGAAGATCAGTGACAGAAGCAAGAGAGCAGTGGCAGCAGCAGGAAAGCAGTGACAGCAGCAGGAGAGCAGTGACAGCAGCAGCAGCAGCAGCAGCAGGAGAGCAGTGATAGCAGCAGCAGGACAGCAGTGGCAGCAGCAGTAGGAGAGCAGCAGCAGGACAGGAGTGACATCAGAATCAGCAGAAGAGCAGTGACAGCAGTGTCAGCAGAGTGAGAAGAGCAGTGACAGCAGCAAGAGGGCAGTGACAGCAGCAGGAAAGCAGTAACAGCAGCAGGAGATCAGTGACAGCAGCAGGAGAGCGGTGACAGCAGCAGGAGAGCAGTGATAGCAGCAGCAGTAGGAGAGCAGCAGGACAGGAATGACATCAGTCAGCAGGAGAGCAGTGACAGCAGGAGAGCAGTGACAGCAGTGTGAGAGGAGCTATGACAGCAGCAAGGGAGCAGTGGCAGCAGCAGTAGGAGAACAGCGACAGAAGCTGCAGTAGGAGAGCAGCAGCAGGACAGGAGTGACATCAGAGTCAGCAGGAGAGCAGTGGCAGCAGCAGGACAGCAATGACAGCAGTGTGAGGAGAACAGTGACAGCTCTGTCAGCAGTGTGAGGAGAGCAGTGAAAGCAGCAGCAGCAGGAGAGCTGTGACAGCAGGAGAGCAGTGACAGCAGGAGAGCAGTGACAGCAGTGTGAGAAGAGCAGTGACAGCTCTGTCAGCAGTGTGAGGATAGCAGTGACAGCTGCAGGACAGTAGTGAAAGCTGAGTCAGCAGGAGAGCAGTGACAGCAGAGTCAGCAGAAGAGCCGTGTCAGCAGAGTGAGGAGAGCAGTGACAGCAGCAGGAGATCAGTGACAGCAGCAGGACATCAGTGACAGCAGCAGGAGAGCAGTGACAGCAGCAGCAGGAGAGCAGTGATAGCAGCAGCAGCACAGCAGTGACAGCAACAGCAGTAGGAGAGCAACAGCAGGACAGGAGTGACATCAGCGTGAGCAGGAGAGCAGTGACAGCAGCAGCAGCAGGAGAGCTGTGACAGCAGCAGCAGGAGAGCAGTGACAGCAGTATGAGAAGAGCAGTGACAGCTCTGTAACAATGTGAGGAGGGCAGTGACAGCAGCAGGACAGTAGTGAAAGCAGAGTCAGCAGGAGAGCAGTGACAGCAGCAGGACAGTAGTGAAAGCAGAGTCAGCAGAACAGCAGTATCAGCAGAGTGAGAACAGCAGTGACAGCAGCAGGAGGGCAGCAGGAAAGCAGTGACAGCAGAATGAGATCAGTGACAGCAGCAGGAGAGCGGTGACAGCAGCAGCAGCAGAGCAGTGATAGTAGCAGCAGGACAGCAGTGACATCAGCAGCAGTAGGAGAGCAGTGACAGCAGCAGCAGGAGAGCAGTGGCAGCAGGAGAGTAGTGAATGCAGCATCAGGAGAGCAGTGAGAGCAGCATCAGCAGGAGAGCTGCTGCATCAGGAGAGCAGTGACTGCAGTGTGAGGAGAGCAGTAACAGCAGTGTGAGGAGAGCAGTGACAGCAGTAGCAGGAGAGAAGTGACAGCAGCAGCAGCAGGAGAGCAGCAGCAGGAGAGCAGTGACTGCAGTGTGAGGAGAGCAGTGACCGCACTGTAAGGAGAGCAGTAACAGCAGTGTGGGGAGATCAGTGACAGCAGCAGGAGAGCAGTGACAGAAGCAGCAGGAGAGCAGTGACAGCAGCAGGGGAGCAGCTGCAGCAGGAGACCACTGACAACAGCATCAGCAGGAGGGCAGTGACAGGAATAGAGTGCTGACTGCAGCAGCAGGAGAGCAGCAACAGGAGAGCACTGACAGCAGCAGCAGGAGAGCAGTGGCAGTAGGAGAGCAGTGACCACAATGTGAGGAGAGCAGTGACATAAGTGTCAGCAGCAGTAGAGCAGCAGCAGACGAGCAGTGACAGCAGTCTGAGGAGAGCAGTGACAGCAGCATCAGCAGGAGAGCAGTGACAGCAGCAGGGGAGCTGTGCAAGCAAGCAAGAATTACTTTATTTGATTTGGTTTAAATCATAAAAAGAGCGGCTTAACCGCTAAAACACATAAAATTCATGAGCAAAGTACAAATTATTTGATAAATTCTTGTTTAAAATTTTTGATAAAAACTTGTTGTTTTTTAAACACAGAGTACAGTTTTTTCCTTCGGTCTTGTAATAGTGAGTCTAGCTATGAGATATGTAGTTCTTATGCAGGCTTCGGGCTGATTATCTACACTTTATCACTTTACATGCTTTGCCAGTTCAAGTTCTCTATCTCTCTTTTCTTGTTCGTTTGCAGCTAAACTCAAAAACTTTAATGCTTTACATGCCAATTGTACTGTCAACCCTCCTAAACATTTTATTACGGCAGATCTGCAAGTCCTTATCTGTTCTTTTTTCATTAATGGCCGCAAAAGTTCTTTTTCCGTTTAGATAGTAATGCCGGACAAATACAAAGTAAGTGGAGCAGTGATTCGTCTTCTTGTCCGCAAAGGTGGCAGTCCGTTGAGGGCCAGGTCCATTTCCATTTTAGGATTAGATCTTTAGTTGAGTATTCTCCCAGTCTCCGTAAGATCAGTTGCTGCTTCATGCGAATTGCAAAATGTTCCAACAGGTATGATTGAGGCTTTAACATTTTGTATGTTGGCAACACAATCCATGCATTGATTTTCATCGTCAATGAGGCTATATCCTGTTCTTGAGATATTTGATTAGTTGTTTTGTTGACTATTTGTTTTAACTCCGGATAGAATGGTATTGTGTGCCAGGCTTCCTCTAACTTTAAGGCCTCAATTGATTGCTTTATGAATGGATAAACTGAAATGCTCAATCTGGATTGCCTTTCGACCTCCAGCCAACAATAATGTGCCAGAGACTCTTCCTTTGCCGCCCGCATTCTCCAATAATATTTTACCAGCGCTCCTTGTCTTGACATGATCTGGTTTTTTAACCCAAATTCTAGTCTAATCCGGGCTTGAGAAATATGACACGGAATTTTAAATAGAATTTTAAAGAGACTGGTTTGAGTGATGTTCAGAGTTATTGCATCCTTTGTGTTTAGGAGTTCCGACCTTTAGTAAGTGGGTCGTCGAACAGTCACTGAGTTTTTTTTTGCAAGGTTTTAAATGAAAATAATAGCTGTTTGGCTTTTGTTTTCCGCTGTTCTTGGTATTGCTTGTAATTAAGGTGGCGATCCAAAATGACTCCCAGATATTTATATGTTCCCTCCTGGTCCAGGCGGTTGCTGTTGATCGTCCAAGTACATTTTTTTTTTTTTCTCGCGTGGACTCGAAAAACACATAACCTTTGTTTTTCTAAAGTTTATGTGTAGTTGATTTGAAGCTGTGTATTCTACTAGTTTGTTTATAAAACGTTGGAGGCCACGAGGCGTTTGGGATAGCAGCACAATGTCATCGGCGTATTGCAGACTTGCTATTCTCACATTCCCCAGTTTTGGGGTATCCCCTAATGTCGAACGTAAGTTGTTGTCTAGGTCGGCTGTATATACATTAAATAAACAGGGGGCTAAAACGCACCCCTATTGTAAACCATTGGTGGTGGTAATTTTGTTTGTTAAGGTTCGACCGTCTCCCGTTTTTATTTGAACCCATGTTTTTGAGTAGAGATTGATTATTGCATTCAGTAAGTTTGTGGGGACTCTCCAGGATTCCATTCTTGCCCACAAGGCTCGTCTGGGGACCTTTTCAAAGGCTGCATTGAGATTCACAAAACATGCGTACAGAACTTTGGAGTTGGCAATGGATTGACTGGCCAAGAGCGTAACGGCAGATATGTTTGTTAAAGTGCCCATTCCGGCTTGGAAGCCTGTCTGTGTGTTGGGGATCAATTTAATGCTGTCTACCCAATCCTCTAGGTCTTTCAGCAAGTTTGCAGCCTAGATTTTTGCCTCAACATCAATGAGGGCTATTAGCCTATTATTTGAGGGATTTGCACGAGCCCCTGATTTAAATATTGGTTTTAATATGCTTCCTCGCCAAGAATCTGGGATAGTGTGAGATTACAAAATGTGAGCAAACAGTATTGCTAGGTGGTTAGACCAAAATGCTTTTAAATAGGGCGTTGGGCAAGCCGTTTGGTCCCGGCGCCCTGTCAGATCTCTGTTTTTTTATGACGTCAGTACTTGTTTTTGTGTGATCTCAATGTTGATGATTGATTGATCTGACCCTGGAGTTTCAGGAGGGCCTCGCTCAGGTTTACCTTCCGTTTGTTTGACTTGTGGATTACTGTGGTGTTTCATTTTTGGTTTGCAAGTCGTGAATTCTAGGGCCTGAGAGGTTGATTTTGGTGACTCAGCCGTCCTCTGCTCTCTAATTGGCGTATCACTAGAGGCACTGGCACCGGACCGTGTCGCCTTCCGTGTTTCGTTTTTGGAGGTAACTCTGGAGGCTTTCTGGGGATTATATGTAGCTTCTATATGAGCTCTCCATGCGTGCTCATTTATATCGGAGTTGTAATGCCGATTTTATCGTTTGATAAGACATTAATTTGGGCCCAAAACTCCTTGGAATTTTGTTGTCGGCTGACATGAAGCATTTTTATCCAAAACTGCTCATTATATGTACCTTTTTATGCCCAAATCTCCTTTTTTAGGTCGCTTTTCATTTGTTTAATTGTAAGCAGGGCCTCCCGAGAGGGTTGTTGTCCATAAGTTCGCATTTGTCTGAGAGCTTTATTTAGTTGTCTTTTTTTCTTTTTATCCTTAGAGCGTCAGTGTACCATTCTGACCTGCTAATCCTGACAGCTTTTTGATTTCTAGAACTGTGTGAAAACTTTCTGTTCAAGCTGTCGATGAAAGCCTCCCAGGCCTCTATCCCTAATGGTTTTGCATCTGTGGCGGCCAATAAAGCTGAGCAAAGCTCCATGATTGAGTCTACGGTATTGTCGTTCCATCTTAGTCGGTTTAATTTGTGCAATTGGGTGAATTGTGTCAGGGCACTGATTGGCTGGGACTTTTCTCTGAAGGTAGTTAATATAAAAGATTGGGTATAGTGGTCACTATCTACTCTTTCTATTATTTGAAAATTAGTAATGAAGTGGAATAGGTCTGGGTCTACTAGGGTGAAGTCGATAGTTGCTCCTGATTTTGCCGTCACTCTTGTTAAAGCTGCCGGGCTGTCTTGTGGGCCTCGACCATTTATAGTATACAAAGATTGTTTATCCAATAGTGCAGCGCATTTCTTACCCGAGGTATCACGTCTGGTTGTGTTGTCATTCCTGACACTTATACTAGTTGGTAAATTTTTTCCTTGGGTTTGCATCAAATTCATGTTAAAATCCCCAGACAGTATTATATTGGCGTGTGGGTATATTAGCTTTAGGGTTTTAATAGCAGCTACCAATTGTTGGATATCTCTCCCCTTATGCCTGTAAGCTGGGTGCATGTAGATGTTCAAAATTAACAATGTGCAGGTGATGGAGACTGTGAGTCTAATACATTGCATCCAACTCGTGTCTAAATCGATATTTTCTTCTTCCCATAAAATATCTGTAGAGGTGTATATTGATAGGCCGCCTTTGGCCCTTCCGTATGCTGACTCCTTTTTAGCTGGATTTAAGTGTTCTTTGTAACCTACAATTGGGGTATGTGTTATCTGCCAAGTTTCTTGTAATAACAGTATATCGTACTGTAGGATGAAGTCAGCAAAATCAATTACCTCTATTTTTGAGGCTAGGCCGTTCACGTTCCAGGAACAGATTTTACAGTCCTGCAATGCGTTTGGGTTTTTATGGGTTTTTGTTCATGCTGCTCCTTGTTGTGTGTTTAGGGGTCTCCAATACTGGTTGTCCTCTTTATTAGCTGTTTCTGGATGTGAGATTGTAATCGTGATTTGTCTTATGAAATGGGCGTCGTCCTTTGTTTGATCCAGAGTCTCTGGGCCTTTCGCTCCTTTTAGTACGCCCTCTGTACAATGGGGGTGTTGTAGGGGGCTCGGGTAACGAGGAGGTTCCACCTTTTTTAGTTCTATAGCCCAGGCTGCAAATAGCTCCTTGTGCCTCAAGATCTGTTCAATGACTGAGTAATTTATCCAAGTGGCTGTTGTTATTTCGGCCCCTATTTGGTTGGGGTTAGGTTTAAATTAAATTCTTTCCAGGTCACTGGATGTGATATGTCTCAGGGCAGGTAGAGATTTGAGTAGCCTTATTATTGCGCTTCGATTCAGTATGTGGTGGGCTCCCCTCGATTTATAATGTGGGACCAATTCTATCTGGCCTTGAGTAGTGAGCGATTGTGTTTTGTTGTGGTCAATCAGGGTCCCTTTTGATGCTTCTATTAGATCTTGGTGATGTATTTCAATGGGATGGATATGTTTGACTTGGTCTTGTTGTATGTTTTCAATGGACTCTCTGAAGCTCTGGGGGCTTTAATTTCATTATTGGGATTTCGCACCTGTGTGACTCCTTTGTCCCTTAGTGCTACATCCTGCATATCGATTTCGCTTGTCTTTATCTTTGAGTTCTGTGAAATTTGGATTGTATCTGATTTTACGGTTTCTTTATTTTTAGCGTTGTTTTGTTCCTTCTTAGCCGAGGATTTGAATATGTCATATATTTTACTTGTTGACGAATTTTCCTTTTTTTCCGTGTCATGGTTTCTTGAGGCAGCGGCCTCTTTTGTTGCCGGGTTGTTATAATCCGGCGTGCTGACTATATCACTATTACTTTCATCACTTTTATCTTGTCTTTTCTGGGTGGGTGTCAATAAGGGTTGTGGAGTGACTTTATTTAATTTACTTTTCCTTGCTTTCCTCAAGCGTTTTCATTTCCGTTTTGAGAGGGGTGTTTTCAAGCTTTTTTGTTCCTTACTTTCTGCAGCTTCCTTCGATAAGTTACTTTGATTAAGAATTGGTGATGAGCCTTCTAATTGCGGCTGTTCCTCTGGTCGTTCAGACTTTTTCTCGACGTCAGGTAAGTTTCTGCATTCACCTTCTTGAGAGTTAATTTCCTGTTTTAATAGTTTGGTATTAATGTTAGAGGTATCCCCATTAATTCTGTCTGCTTCCTTGGGGTCTCTTTCCGTAGCTGTTGTGGAATTGAATTGTGTTTCCCTAACTGCCCCCAACAGCTCTGACATTATGCTTGGGACATTTGCAAGCTTATCGATTATTTTGTAGCAATGACACGTGTGGTATGTGATGTCCTGCGCTTGTTGTACCTTTGTTATCATAGTAGTGCAATTTTTGGTCTATCCCCTGCACATATAAAGCTAATACATTTAATAGCTTGACTTGAGTATCCAGCTTGTCGGCATGGTAGGTCATAGCTGAGCCAATCGTTTTCATAGTGCCTAGTATCTGATTCCAAAATGGTCCTGTTGATGGGCCTTCTTATTGTTCCGTTAAGTATTGTCCCTCTTGTTTCTTAATGCTTCGTCGTTGTGCAGCTAAGTTTTGTACTTCTAAGTGGCTGACTAGGCTGAGTTGTTCAGCTTCATGGGAGGCTTTGGACGGTGGTCCATTTTTCTTTTGTTGAGATGGCACCTGCTCCAACTGATGTGCGATTTGAATTTGCTTAATTGGTGATTTCAGATTAATGGAGAGTTGTTCTTGTACGTAGTTTGTTTGACCCCAAACTGGTCAAGAGGTTGGTCAAGAAGTTGACGGTCTGCCGATGTGTTTAGTAATGCACAGGAGCTATCGATGCTATCCTGCCAGAGCACCAGGTTATCCTCTGGGCTCTGCACTTCACGGTACTGCTGGGCGGTCTGTTGGGCTGTTTGTTGTTGCTGGTGTTGTTGACTTAGTTGGTTTGATTGAGCCTGACAAGTCGATTGTTTGGACGTGGACTCCCAGTTTAATCCCGGGTCGTTGTGGACTACAGCTTGGATGGACTGTTGATGGGATCCGTGATGATCGATAAGGGGGCTCAGACAGCCCTGTATGGGACTGATACGGCTTGCGTCTTCTGATGCGGAAAGCTTAAAGTCCATTTGTTCTATACCTTCCTTATTTGCTGTTTTGCTAGCACTATCCTTATGTGTCTCGTTGCCCGCACTGCCCCCCTTGTACTTGTACTTCTTGGCTTCTATTGCCTCCTTTGCTTCCTCTGCTTCCTTGACTACTCTGTGAGCCTTTTGCTTCCCCAGGGATAAACTGCGACATACTTTTAAGAAGTCTGTAATGAGAGCCCGCTTGTTGGTTTTGGTGTTAATTTTGTTGGGGGAGCAAGAGGCAATAGTAAGGGTGTGGTTGTCTTCTTGGATGTTGTCTGTTTCTGTTTTGCTCTCCCTGTCTTTTTCTTGGTCATGGTCTAGTTCCGAATCCAGTTCCTGTTCCTTCTCCATATCCCATAGCTTGCTGAAGTTTCCCATTTCTGTTTGGTCCTCTCCCTCCTCTTTGGGTTTCTGTTGCTGGTCATCTGGTGCCCCCCTAACTTTCCCTGATCTCATGGTGAGTTATTGGCATGGATTTTATTCAGTTTTTGGTTCCCCTGGGCAGTGCGACTTGCTTAGGCGTAATTGCCTTGCTCTTATTGAGTTGCTTTGTAGGTTTGTAGGTTTGCTTGCTGCCTCCTAAGCACCTCTGTGTCCTGGGGCAAGGTGTTCTTGGGGTGTTGTTTTCAATATTACTTGTTACTGTTTACTTTAGATGCTTCCAAACACTCCCAGTTTTAATCTTTTTTGCACTCCCGGGTGCCCTAAAAGCGTTTTGCTTTGACTTTTGACTTGACTTTTTACTTGCTTACTTGCAGAGTAGATCAGCAAGAACCGCAGAGCTGCAGAGGAGTGGGACAAGAGTAGAGGAATAGCTGGAATAGCTGGAGTGAAAAAAGTGAAAGCAGGAGAGCTGTGACAGCAGCAGAAGAGCAGAGAGAGCAGCAGGAGCAGTGACAGCAGCAGGAGAGCTGTGATAGCAACAGTAAAGCAGAGACAGCAGCATCAGCAGGAGAGCAGTGACAGCAGCAGCAAAAAAGCAGTGATAGCAGCAGCAGGAGAGCAGTGGCAGCAGCAGGAGATTAGCAGGAGAGCAGTGACAGCATCAGCAGGAGAGCAGTGACAGCAGCAGGAGAGCAGTGACAGCAGCAGCAAAAGAGCAGTGACAGCAGCAGGAGAGCTGTGACAGCTGCAGCAGGAAAGCAGTGACAGCAGCAGCAGGAGAGCAGTGACCGCAGCAGCAGGAGAGCAGTGACAGCAGGGAAGAGCTGTAAGTAGAGCAAAACACTGTGTCAAGGTTCTGAAAACCTCTGCCCCATCTCCCTCCTACCATTTCTCACAAAGGTCATGGAGTGATACATCAGTGGTATTCTAACTACATTTCTAGAAGGCAATCACATCCTTGATTTATTTCAGAATCGCTTTTTGACTGCGCACCGCATGGAATCTGCTTTCCTTGCTGTCTTTGAGCACCTCATAGCACCTTGGGTGAAGGCAGATCCTCAACCCTGATCCTGCTCGATCAGAGCGCCTCATTTGATACGGTGTCCCACCAATTTTACTCGAACGCCTACAGGACATTGGCATGGGAGGTATCGCTCCCTCCTGGTTTGCTTACTTTCACTCTGAGCACTCTTTTCAGGTCATCTCTCCCCCGTATAGCTCACAACCCCATGTGCTACAGTATGGCTTTCCTCAGAGCTCATCTTTAAGTCCTCCTTTGTTTAACATATACATCCAGCCTCTTGCTCAGGTTGTAGAATCTTTATGGATTACGCTGGTATTGTAGGCTGACAATACTCCGCTTGTACTTTCACTCTCGGACAATCCATCTCAAGATATGTGAAGGGGTGGAAGCACACTGCTTCACCTCCCAGCACAGTTCGCCCCTTAGCATTCTGGTCAATGCAGTTCATGGTATATGCTTACTTCAAATTTCACTGAAGTATTCCACCAAAGTTGGTGCAGGTTAGTGCTGTAAATCTGTACACACGTGTTTCTGGATATCATCCGTCATCTGTACAGATAAAAAAAAAATTTGTTGGGGTTGCTGAGCAGGCTGCCACAATCTTTTCAGGTCTCAGTACCTCTCACAGGCGCGCAGGTGCATCTCCACAAGCTCCTCAGCTCAATGGCTCAAAGAAACCTTTTCAAACAGGAAGGGGTGGGAGCACACTGCTTCACCTCCCAGCACAGTTCGCCACTTAGCATTCTGGTCAATCCAGTTCATGGTACATGCTCACTTCAAATTTCACTGGAGTATTCCACCAAAGTCGGTGCAGGTTAGTGTTGTAAATCTGTAGACACGTGTTTCTGGATCTCATCCGTCATCAGTACAGATAAAAACTAATTTTATTTGGGGTTGCTGAGCAGGCTGTCACTATCCTTACAGGTCTCAGTACCTCTCACAGGCGCACAGGTGCATCTCCACAAGCTTGTCAGCTCAATGGCTAAAGGGAGCCTTTTCAAACAGGAAGGGGTGGGAGCACACTGCTTCACCTCCCAGCACAGTTCGCCCCTTAGCATTCTGGTCAATGCAGTTCATGCATGCTTACTTCAAATTTCACTGGAGTATTCCACCAAGTTGGTGCAGGTTAGTGCGGTAAATCTGTAGACACGTGTTTCTGGATATCATCTGTCATCAGTACAGATAAAAACAAATTTTATTTGGGGTTACTGAGCAGGCTGCCACAATCTTTTCAGGTCTCAGTACCTCTCACCGGCGCACAGGTGCATCTCCACAAGCTCGTCAGCTCAATGGCTCAAGGGAGCCTTTTCAAACAGGAAGGGGTGGGAGCACACTGCTTCACCTCCCAGCACAGTTCGCCCCTTAGCATTCTGGTCAATGCAGTTCATGGTACATGCTTACTTCATATTTCACTGGAGTATTCCACCAAAGTTGGTGCAGGTTAGTGCTCTAAATCTGTAGACACACGTTTCTGGATATCATCAATCATCAGTACAGATAAAAACAAATTTTATTTGGGGTTGCTGAGCAGGCTGCCACAATCTTGGTTGTGGAGTGACTTTATTTAATTTACTTTTCCTTGCTTTCCTCAAGCGTTTTCGTTTCCGTTTTGAGAGGGGTGTTTTCAAGCTTTTTTGTTCCTTACTTTCTGCAGCTTCCTTCGATAAGTTACTTTGATTAAGAATTGGTGATGAGCCTTCTAATTGCGGCTGTTCCTCTAGTCGTTCAGACTCTTTCTCGACGTCAGGTAAGTTTCTGCATTCACCTTCTTGAGAGTTAATTTCCTGTTTTAATAGTTTGGTATTAATGTTAGAGGTATCCCCATTAATTCTGTCTGCTTCCTTGGGGTCTCTTTCCGTAGGTGTTGTGGAATTGAATTGTGTTTCCCTAACTGCCCCCAACAGCTCTGACATTATGCTTGGGACAGTTGCAAGCTTATCGATTATTTTGTAGCAATGACACGTGTGGTATGGGATGTCCTGCGCTTGTTGTACCTTTGTTATCATAGTAGTGCAATTTTTGGTCTATCCCCTGCACATATAAAGCTAATACATTTAATAGCTTGACTTGAGTATCCAGCTTGTCGGCATGGTAGGTCATAGCTGAGCCAATCGTTTTCATAGTGCCTAGTATCTGATTCCAAAATAGTCCTGTTGATGGGCCTTCTTGTTGTTCCGTTAAGTATTGTCCTTCTTGTTTCTTAATGCTTCGTCGTTGTGCAGCTAAGTTTTGTACTTCTAAGTGGCTGACTAGGCTGAGTTGTTCAGCTTCATGGGAGGCTTTGGACGGTGGTCCATTTTTCTTTTGTTGAGATGGCACCTGTTCCAACTGATGTGCGATTTGAATTTGCTTAATTGGTGATTTCAGATTAATGGAGAGTTGTTCTTGTACGTAGTTTGTTTGACCCCAAACTGGTCAGGAGGTTGGTCAAGAAGTTGAGGGTCTGCCGATGTGTTTAGTAATGCACAGGAGCTATCGCTGCTATCCTGCCAGAGCACCAGGTTATCCTCTGGGCTCTGCACTTCACGGTACTGCTGGGCGGTTTGTTGGGCTGTTTGTTGTTTCTGGTGTTGTTGATTTAGTTGGTTTGATTTAGCCTGACAAGTCGATTGTTTGAACGTGGACTCCCAGTTTAATCCCGGGTCGTTGTGGACTACAGCTTGGATGGACTGTTGATGAGATCCGTGATGATCGATAAGGGGGCTCAGACAGCCCTGTATGGGACTGATACGGCTTGCGTCTTCTGATGCGGAAAGCTTAAAGTCCATTTGTTCTATACCTTCCTTATTTGCTGTTTTGCTAGCACTGTCCTTATGTATCTCGTTGCCCGCACTGCCCCCCTTGTACTTGTACTTCTTAGCTTCTATTGCCTCCTTTGCTTCCTCTGCTTCCTTGACTACTTTGTGAGCCTTTTGCTTCCCCAGGGATAAACTGCGACATACTTTTAAGAAGTCTGTAATGAGAGCCCGCTTGTTGGTTTTGGTGTTAATTTTGTTGGGGGAGCAAGAGGCAATAGTAAGGGTGTGGTTGTCTTCTTGGATGTTGTCTGTTTCTGTTTTGCTCTCCCTGTCTTTTTCTTGGTCATGGTCTAGTTCCGAATCCAGTTCCTGTTCCTGCTCCATATCCCATAGCTTGCTAAAGTTTCCCATTTCTGTTTGGTCCTCTCCCTCCTCTTTGGGTTTCTGTTGCTGGTCACCTGGTGCCCCCCTAACTTTCCCTGATCTCATGGTGAGTTATTAGCACGGATTTTATTCAGTTTTTGGTTCCCCTGGGCAGTGCGACTTGCTTAGGCGTAATTGCCTTGCTCTTATTGAGTTGCTTTGTACGTTTGTAGGTTTGCTTGCTGCCTTCTAAGCACCTCTGTGTCCTGGGGCGAGGTGTTCTTGGGGTGTTGTTTTCAATATTACTTGTTGCTGTTTACTTTAGATGCTTCCAAACACTCCCAGTTTTAATCTTTTTTGCACTCCGTGTGCCCTAAAACCGTTTTGCTTTGACTTTTGACTTGACTTTTTACTTGCTTACTTGCAGAGTAAATCAGCAAGAACCGCAGAGCTGCAGAGGAGTGGGACAAGAGTAGAGGAATAGCTGGAATAGCTGGAGTGAAAAAAGTGAAAGCAGGAGAGCTGTGACAGCAGCAGAGAGAGCAGCAGGAGCAGTGACAGCAGCAGGAGAGCTGTGATAGCAACAGTAAAGCAGAGACAGCAGCATCAGCAGGAGAGCAGTGACAGCAGCAGCAAAAGAGCAGTGATAGCAGCAGCAGGAGAGCAGTGGCAGCAGCAGGAGATTAGCAGGAGAGCAGTGACAGCATCAGCAGGAGAGCAGTGACAGCAGCAGGAGAGCAGTGACAGCAGCAGCAAAAGAGCAGTGACAGCAGCAGGAGAGCTGTGACAGCTACAGCAGGAAAGCAGTGACAGCAGCAGCAGGAGAGCAGTGACCGCAGCAGCAGGAGAGCAGTGACAGCAGGGAAGAGCTGTAAGTAGAGCAAAACACTGTGTCAAGGTTCTGAAAACCTCCGCCCCATCTCCCTCCTACCATTTCTCACAAAGGTCATGGAGTGATACATCAGTGGTATTCTAACTACATTTCTAGAAGGCAATCACATCCTTGATTTATTTCAGAATCGCTTTTTGACTGCGCACCGCATGGAATCTGCTTTCCTTGCTGTCTTTGAGCACCTCATAGCACCTTGGGTGAAGGCATATCCTCAACCCTGATCCTGCTCGATCAGTCATCAGTACAGATAAAAACAAATTTTATTTGGGGTTGCTGAGCAGGCTGCCACAATCCTTTCAGGTCTCAGTGCCTCTCACAGGTGCATCTCCACAAGCTCATCCGCTCAATGGCTCAAGGGAGCCTTTTCAAACAGGGAGGGGTGGGAGCACACTGCTTCACCTCCCAGCACAGTTCGCCCCTTAGCATTCTGGTCAATGCAGATCATGCATGCTTACTTCAAATTTCACTGGAGTATTCCACCAAGTTTGTGCAGGTTAGTGCTGTAAATCTGTAGACACACGTTTCTGGATATCATCCATCATCAGTACAGATAAAAACACATTTTATTTGGGGTTGCTGAGCAGGCTGCCACAATCTTTTCAGGTCTCAGTACCTCTCACAGGCGCACAGATGCATCTCCACAAGCTCATCCGCTCAATGGCTCAAGGGAGCCTTTTCAAACAGGTAGGGGTGGGAGCACACTGCTTCACCTCCCAGCACAGTTCGCCCCTTAGCATTCTGGTCAATGCAGATCATGCATGCTTACTTCAAATTTCACTGGAGTATTCCACCAAGTTTGTGCAGGTTAGTGCTGTAAATCTGTAGACACGTGTTTCTGGATATCATCCGTCATCAGTACAAATAAAAACAAATTTTAGTTGAGGTTGCTGAGCAGCCTGACACAATCTTTTCGGGTCTCAGTACCTCTCACAGGCACACAGGTGCATCTCCACAAGCTCGTCAGCGCAATGGCTCAAGGGAGTCTTTTCAAACAGGAAGGGGTGGGAGCACACTGCTTCACCTCCCAGCACGGTTCGCCCCTTAGCATTCTGGTCAATCCAGTTCATGGTACATGCTCATTTCAAATTTCACTGGAGTATTCCACCAAGGTTGGTGCAGGTTAGTGTTGTAAATCTGTAGACACGTGTTTCTGGATCAAAGCCGTCATCAGTACAGATAAAACCAAATTTTAGTTGGGGTTGCTGAGCAGGCTGCCACAATCTTTTCAGGTCTCAGTATCTCTCACAGGTGCACAGGTGCATCTCCACAAGCTCGTCAGCGCAATGGCTCAAAGGAGCCTTTTCAAACAGGAAGGGGTGGGAGCACACTGCTTCACCTCCCAGCACAGTTCGTCCCCTAGGATTCTGGTCAATGCAGTTCATGGTACATGCTTACTTCAAATTTCACTGGAGTATTCCACCAAAGTGGGTGCAGGTTAGCGCTGTAAATCTGTAAACACGTGTTTCTGGATATCATCCGTCATCAGTATAGATAAAAACAAATTTTATTTGGGGTTGCTGAGCAGACTGCCACAATCTTTTCAGGTCTCAGTACCTCTCACAGGCACACAGGTGCATCTCCACAAGCTCGTCAGCTCAATGGCTCAAGGGAGCCTTTTCAAACCGGAAGGGGTGGGAGCACATTGCTTCACCTCCCAGCACAGTTCACCCCTTAGCATTTTGGTCAATGCAGTTCATGGTACATGCTTACTTCAAATTTCACTCGAGTATTCCACGAAAGTTGGTGCAGGTTAGTGCTGTAAATCTGTAGACACGTGTTTCTGGATATCGTCTGTCATCAGTATAGATAAAAAGAAATTTTATTTGGGGTTGCTGAGCAGGCTGCCACAATCTTTTCAGGTCTCAGTTCCTCTCACAGGTGCATCTCCACAAGCTCGTCACCTCAGTGGCTCAAGGGAGCCTTTTCAAAAAGGAGGGGTGGGAGCACACTGCTTCACCTCCCAGCACAGTTCGCCCCTCAGCATTCTGGTTAATGCAGTTCATGATACATGCTTACTTCAAATTTCACTGGAGTATTCCACCAAAGTGGGTGCAGGTGAGTGCTGTAAATCTGTAGACACGTGTTTCTGGATATCATCCGTCATCAGTACAGATAAAAACAAATTTTAGTTGGGGTTGCTGAGCAGCCTGCCATAATCTTTTCAGGTCTCAGTACCTCTCAAAGGCACACAGGTGCATCTCCACAAGCTCGTCAGCGCAATGGCTCAAGGCAGCCTTTTCAAACAGGAAGGGGTGGGAGTGCTGGAGCAGAGTTTTCTGTTGAAAATTCATTGGGTTTTGAAGCTTCAGTTGTCTAAACGTGGTAAAAATAAAATTACTAATTTTTAATCATTAATTATTTGTTTTGTGTAGATGTTTTTTATTAATCAATATGTATGTATTAACAAGAGAAAAACCGACACGAGGGAACGCTTACGTGTTGCTATTGACAATGTGCATGTTTTATTAAATAAGCGTTGCTGAGTGCTGTTTATTTTAAGCACGAAACGCTTTTGAATTAATGCTTTTCTGTGTTGCTAAAGCTAGATAATTACTTACACATAAGGGTATTAGTGGGGTTAACACTGTTTAATCACTATGCTGTGGTAACGTTGTTTTTGTCTCTTTTAATTAAGATGGTCTATTGTGGCCTATTGTGGCCTACTAAAAGATGGCTGACTTTTGAAGCCTGGTTTCGAGTGAGAATTTGTGATGGTAAAGGCCTTGCTGAATATGGACGCGAGTCATCTGTTCACAGTCCTTGCCTGGTTAAAACTTTCCGTGAGGACAGCAGCAGATCTGGGCATGTTTCCAAATGCATTGGGACAGCAGCCTTGGCAGCCTTGGAAAACAAAGGAGCTTTAAAGAAAGACTCTAAACTCTGAGCTCACCAGAGGAAATGTGTGGAAGTTGAGAAGAAACATTTTAAGATTTAGTTCCTGTTCTGTCTTTTTATTTTTGTGACTTTTTCTGAGCGGAGATTTTTCAAAATGTAGCGATGCTACATCCTTTCCTTCTCGCTCTGCTCAGCGGTTCGGCGGATGAAGAAATGTTAAATGTTTCTTTCCTTTGTCTGAATTATTATAAATATACTAGACTAGAGAGGGTTTCATTCCATTGTGTTTTGCCACTTTGCCATTTTCTTCCCAAACCTGCGTTGGTGAGGATCGATGCTGTGAGGACGGTGACTTGGGAGATTTCTACTGAGAGACTTGTCCTGATGACCCATTCTGACATTTAGCTAGAATAGGTAATTATGAGAAAATGATTTATTCTGATTAATTTCTTTTGACTAATTTTAGATAAAGAATCATAATTTTAAATACGGTGGTGGTGATTATTTCTTGTCAATTATTGAGTACTCTATTTGATTATTGATGTATAGATTGTTTAGATTATGACAATTGCAATAGCTAGGTCTTATCGACCTCGGTGTAGATGTGGGGTTTAGGAGTTTAGGAGGTTTCTTTCCACAGGTTCAATGCTGGTAGAGTATTTGAGTGTATGTTAGTGAAATGGGCCCTAGTGTATGGTGAGTGTATGTGCGTGTAACTGTGAAATTACTCTATCCGTGGAAGTAGGGAGATTTTGTACACCCCAATCTGCATCAAGTTCCTGGTAGCAGAGTGATGATGGTTATTGATGATTGTCTTGATCTGATTAGATATGCTTGTACATTAGATTATTGATTGATTGATGTTGGTATATGTACTAATACTATATGTTGGAGTCGTCATGTTGAGTTATATGTAGTGCTTCTGGAATTTGGGAGCTAGTAGCAGTTCCGTAGTAGGGCAGAGGGAAGTATATGCTGCTCTCGGGAAAGACGGGATTGTTGGTCCTGTACGTATGCAGGAAAATTCACATTGTCTGGGTTCGGAATCAGTGACATTGTTATATGTTATTATTAGAGATATTTCTGGTATATAAGGAGTACGTATGGTAGTGAAGGTTATCTATGAAACTCTGGTTTTAAGTCCCAGGGATCCGTAAGGTTCGCCGTTAAAGCTTATCGCGGGAGAAGTAATAGGTATTCTGTGAGCTTGTTTGAGAAACTGGGTAGAAGTAAGCTGCTTGGTTGATGTGTGTTATAATTCTGTAGTGGAGCAGATTGTTCGCTGTTCTCGGGAAAAGCAGGATTCTGTGTGTATGTACTATATTTTCTTGTATGGATGTGCGTGAATGCTTATACATTTAGTTGATTGTAAGACTCTTTGGACAAGTCCTAAAGGAAACAGTTAATGAATGTATGTTAGAAGGGCAGAGTAGAGGGATGTACTACTGTGTCAACGAGAGGTTTCTTGTGAAATAGATTTTCTTTATTATTCTTTGGTTAGCGAAGCAGACAATGGAGATGTTTATATGTTGTAACTAATAGATTTTGTAGAAATTCGACACGAAGTCTACTGAGAAATTTTGTAAAGGAGGGGTAGACGACTGACAGGAGACAGGAGCGAGGAACTGCAGCGACTGCTGACGTCAAACAGATCGCGCTCTCATTGGATATTAGATCAGAATAGTGCTCGCGCTGAGATTGGTGCGTTGGTGTGAGCCGCGCAAGGATTGGTGGAGCTATTCTAGTGACGTAACGTTCCAGGATTGGTGCGTTAGTGTGAGTCGCGCTGTTATTGATTGAAAAATCATATTGTGTAGTTGTATTACGGAAGGGATTAGAAAGTTTTGGTAAGCGTTAAAATGTATTACCAAGAAGAGAAGAAGAAAAAATCTTTGTTCAGAAAGATTAAAAATTGGTTCGACAAGGATAAAGATGTTAAAACGAGAGAGGGTGAATTGTTACCTCCATCGAAAACGCCTGCATCCTTCATGGCTGCGAGATATGGGTATCATACCTGTATATGGTTGGAGAATTGGGTTAGGTATACCAAAGAAGATGGAGTCTTAGCATTTCCAGAACATGGTTCATTTAATCTGGCCGTGTTGAAAAATTTACGAGAAAAGATGTTATGTCTTGACCCAAGACCAAGACCGACACAATTCGAGGCTTTAGTGGAATGGGAAGAGGAAGTACATGAGCGAGAGAAACAGAGGTCTGGAGGCAACTATAGGTATATGTTCGGGAGGAGACATGGTCGTGAAACTCATCATGATCGAATGACAAGATGGCGAGATGCTAGTATGTCAGAGGGATTATATCCTGTGAGAACAGTTGAAGAGGGAGCAGAAAGGGTTCCTGAGGCAGAAGTGAGAAGATATGGAGTTAATGAATATGAGGATGAGGTTTTAAATGACATGATTTACAAAAGACCCCCTCCATATAGACCGGAACCAGAAGAGAGTACACCAATTGTTTCTCCGATAAGAGATACGCATTGTATCATTGAGACAGAAAATGTGACACCTGAGTTAAGAAGTGGTAATCCTTTCAGGGAGAGAGAGAATAGAAGCAGTGGCGAAAATACGAGAGAATTAGCAAGAACTACATCGGAGTTGACTGAAAGGATCAAGGAACTGACAAAAAATCTAGATGCTGTTACGGTACCCGTAACCATAGGTCCGGTTATGCCTGTTTTTGATAAGCAGAGGAAGGGTGAGAATGGTTTGGTTATTCCATATGTTGGGAATAGATTGACAAGTTTGGCTGGTCCTTCAGGAGATTCAGGAAAAAGGGCAGGAAAATTCAGACATGACACCTGTAATGAAGGATTAGAGGAGTCTAATTCAGGACTGGATGCTGGTGAAGCTAGTTGTTCAGGGATGCCGATTTTAGAACCGCAGAAGAAAGTGGTTCCAGTGAGAAAATCTACTGAAATAACAGCTGAGGATCTGAATGAATGGATGAAAGTTCTTCAAAAGAGGGATAAAGATTCACAAGCAATTGATGTTGCTAGGTTACGTCTAGAATTAGAAGAGCTGGTTGCAGGGACAGTTCCAACAGAAATTCTAAAAAAATCATCATGATGGTGAATTATTATTCATGTGCAAGAATATCACCTGGAGAGCGAGAAATACACATGACAGATTAAGAGCGATAGCAAATGATTATGGAATTGACATTGATAAAGTGAAAGTTTTGCAGAAGTCTTACAGGATGGATTTCACAGACAAGGATATTGAGAATTTGAATGGTACTGGTAGAACAGGACAGATTAAAGAGATGATCGCTTTATTGCGAAAATGGGGTGATGTTGAAAAGTGGAAGGATAGATGGTACAAAAAGAGAGAAGAATCAGGGGATAGGACTTATTCAGCATTTCCTGTGAGAGAAAAGGAAAAACCAGTGGATACTTATCCTATGAGAGAAATACCTGGAGGAGGATTTGTACATGTTCCATGGACCAGACAGGATATTTTATCATTTACGAATGATTTCCCTCGATTGAGAGAAAAGCCCGTCGAGTGGTACAGGCAGGTAGACAGGTTTGTGAAATTGTCAAAAGTGCTGTGGATTGACCTGAATAGTCTGTTTGATATAATTGTTCCAGCAGACTTGTGGGCTGAGTGTAAAATAGTTGTGAGTTGGCCTACTGAGGAATATCCAAGAGATCAGAGAACAGGAGCACCAGATCCAGAAGTAATGAGAAAGTATGAGCAGGTGATTGTATACCTGAAAAATAAAGTACCTCCAAAAGAAACAGACTGGGTTAAAATAGATCGAACACATCAGGAAGCAAAAGAATCAGTTCATGCTTTTTACGAGAGGCTGATACTGGCATTTAAACAATTCAGTGGAGATGAACACCTGGGTGATAAGGATTTGAGTCACTTTGTATGCAGATTTGTATATGGCCTGAGACCTGAGATTAGTGAAAGAATTCGTGATCATACTGTGGATTGGCAGAGTAAGAAAATAGATGAGATTCTGAGACATGCAAAATACTTCAGTGATGAAATTGAAGCAAAACAAAGAAAGCTGAAAGAGAAAGCAATGTGGGCACAAGTGAAAGTTGCGGAAAGACAGGAAGCACAGTTGGTGGAACAGGCGAATAATCCAGGAAATAATGCAGGGAATAGACCTAGGTATGCAGGGAAAGGAAAGGGGAATCTTGAGGAAGCAAAAAAGAAGTTCCCATGTCACAACTGTGGCCAACTGGGACATTGGAGATCAGAATGTACCAATCCACCATTAGTGAATAATGAGGGAAACTCCTTGAATCAACAGGTACAGAACGAGGGGAAAAATCAACAGCAGCAACAGCAGAAAGTTGTGAGACAGCAGAGTCAAGAGCCAAAACCGCCCTTGCCGCAGAATAGAGGAGCACAAAAGTATAATCCGGATTCGGGATTCTACAATGGTGAGCAGGTAAACAAACCAAGGCGTTCTAACCAGGTACAACAGTACTTGTTAAAGAATGAAGGGAGTGAGTCTGAGGGTGATTATTGACGGTGCCGAAGAGAGGAGGAAGAGTGCATACTTGGTGCAACTCTAGAAATAGACCAGGCAGGACCATTTGTGGATGGAAAAATAAATGAAGAAGGTGTTACTTTTTTAGTAGACACAGGTGCGACAAGATCAACTGTCAGGTCAACAGATATTAGAAATCTTCCTCTCTCGGATGAAGCAATCCAAGTAGTTGGTGTAGCCAATACACAAATCAGAACACGTCTTACTGAACCAGTATGAGTACAAATAGGGAAATTTTCAGACATGCACAGATTTATCGTCTGTGACACAAGTCCAGTGAACCTGTTAGGTAGGGATCTACTCTGTAAGATGAATTGTACAATTTTTTGTACACCAGATGGAATAGCTTTTGAAACACCAGATGAGGATGTTTTGTACCGAATGACTTTAGAAAATAGAGAAAGTGAGTTAATTGGTGCATATGCTGTGTTTGATCCAGAGGATTTGCCTCAAGAGCTGAGAGACACAGTGAAAAGGACAGTTTGGGATTTTACTGGAGAGGATGTGGGATTGATGAATAATGTAGATCCTGTAAAAATTTCAGTGAAAGAGGGAATTACTTATCCTAACATTCCTCAGTACAAAATGACACCAGAAATAATTGAGGGAATAACTCCTATAATTGAGAAAATGATTCAGCAGGGAGTTCTGAGAGAACTACTGAGTAGTCCATGTAATTCACCGATAATGGGGCTAAAGAAGCCTAATGGGAAATTCAGGATCGTACAGGATTTGAGAAAAGTTAATCAAATTGTGGTGGCATGTTGTCCTATTGTGCCAAATCCATCAGTGATTTTGTATCAGATTCCACATGATGCTGAGTGGTATACAGTGATTGATTTGTGTCATGCTTTCTTTTCAATTCCATTGCATCATGATAGCCAGCCGATTTTTGCATTTAGATTTGGCCAGCGTATTTTAGCATGGTGTCGTATCCCACAGGGGTATACAGAGAGTCCTTCAATATTCAATCAGTTATTGAAAAAGTCATTGGAGAGTTTGATCATGCCTGAAAACTCAGTATTAGTGCAGTATATCGATGACCTACTTGTGGCATCAAAGACACGTGAAGCTTGTGAAGTAGATACTATAGCTTTACTGAATCATCTGGCAGATGGAGGGTTAAAAGTATCTCCAGCTAAATTGCAGTTCTGCAAGAAAGAGGTGCATTATCTTGGACACAATATTGAGAAAGGTCTGAGAAAAGTAACTGATGACAGGATCAAAATTATCAGGGAAATGAAAGCCCCAAAGACCCAGAGGGAAGTGAGAATGTTCCTGGGAATGGTGGGTTATTGTCGTCAGTGGATAATCAATTTTTCGCTGATAGCAAAGCCACTGATTAAGCTGACTAAAAGTGAGATGACAGACCCATTGGAACTAGATGGGGAACAAATGGCAGCATTCGAAGAGCTGAAAAGCAGAATGTGTGAAGCCCCTGCTTTGGGTATGCCTGATTATGAAAAGGAGTTTGAATTGTACTGCAGTGAGAGAAATGGATGTGCACTTTCAGTGTTAATTCAGAAGCATGGATTACTGAGAAGGCCTATTGCGTACTTCTCATCGACACTTGACCCTGTAGATGTGGGTTTACCAGGTTGTCTGAAATCTGTGGCTGCAACATGCAGAAGCCTAGAACAGAGTGAGGGAATCATAATGGGATATCCTGTAAGGGTATTCGTACCTCATAATGTGGCAATTCTTTTGACAAGAAGCAGAACTCAGTACATGTCACATAGTCGGTTGACTAAATATGAAAAAGTCATTCTGGGAGCATCAAATGTGACTCTTGAGAGATGTGTGAATGTGAATCCAGCGACATTGTTGCCGGATATTGAAAATGTGGGTGTGAAAACAGAAGATGATCACAATTGTTTGGATGTGCTTGATTACTGTACAAAACTGAGACCAGACATAAGGGATCTTCCCTTGCATGAGAGTGATCATGTGTTGTTTGTGGATGGATCATGCCTGAGGAATGATGAGGGTGTGCTATGTGCAGCATATGCAGTGTGTAAGGTTTCAGAAGTAATGGAAGCATCATCATTGAAAGGAGTGAAATCTGCGCAAGTTGCTGAATTAATTGCATTGACAAAAGCTTGTGAAATTGGGAAAGATTTGAGAACGACTGTGATGACTGATAGTCAGTATGGATTTGGAGTTGTGCATGACTTTGGCCAACTTTGGCTACAAAGAGGTTTCTTGACGTCGAGTGGGACTCCAATAAAGAATGCTGAAGTGATTGGGAAATTGCTTGAGGCGATACAGCTGCCTAAAAAATTAGCAGTTGTGAAATGTGCTGCCCATGGACAAGGAGACGATTTTGTGACAGTTGGCAACAGATACGCAAACGACATTGCACAATACTGTGCAAAGAATAATCAATCTATTAATCGGGAACGAGAGAGTGAAATGTCTTTTTGTTCTGTGATGTTTACTAATGTCTTAGAGACATGGGATGAAGTGAAACAGTTGCAGGATGAGGCAGAGGAGGAAGAAAAGAAAGATTGGATTAAGGCAGGTTGTGCCCCGAGAGAGACAGACCATGTTTGGGTCTATAGAGATGGCAGACCAGTAATGCCGAACTCCATGCTGTCAGCAATGGCAAGGATGTATCATGGCCAGGGACATTTGGGGAGGGATGCGATGATCAGGTCTTTCAAACAAACCTGGTACAATGCAAAGTTCAGGACAATTGCAAAGAGTATCTGTCAAAGATGTTTGATTTGCCAGCAATTTAACACTGGGAAGAAGACAGTGGTGGGTCTGGGAACAATAGGCAGAGAAGGAGGTCCTTTTACAAGAATGCAGATTGATTTCATTGAAATGCCCCAAGTGAACAGACTGAGATATGTACTAGTGGTAGTCTGTTTGTTTTCAAGATGGGTTGAGGCCTATCCAACTAGGAGAAATGATGGAGTAACAGTGGCAAAGTTACTGTTAAGAGAGTTGATTCCTAGGTACGGATTTCCAGTAACGATTGAGTCTGATAGAGGTGGACACTTCTATAATGAACTCATGAGTTTGATTTGTGAAGCATTAAGCATACAGCAGAAGCTACATTGTGCATACAGACCAGAGGCTTCTGGTGTTGTTGAGCAGATAAACGGCACAATTAAGAACAGGATTGGTAAGATGTGCTTAGCCACTGGCATGAAATGGCCTGATGTTTTGCCTCTAGTGCTGATGACTATCAGATCTACTCCAGATAGAACTACTGGTTTAAGTCCGCACGAAATAATCATGGGATGTGCAATGCGACATGCATATGTACCTGTCAATAAGTTGATGACAATAACTGATGACATGATTTTGGATTACTGTAAAGGCCTGGCTGACGCAGTTCATTCTGTGTTTCACCAGATTGGAGAAGAAGCTACTACACTTGAGAAGAAGCAAGCTCATGATCTGAGTCCAGGGGACTGGGTGAGGATTAAAGTGCACAGAAGAAGAAATTGCTTGGTTCCAAGGTGGGGAAGACCAAGACAAGTCATTCTAACTACGACGACTGCAGTGAAGTGTGCTGGTGTGAAAAACTGGGTGCATGCAAGTCATACTCTGAGAGTTCCAAACCTAAAGGATGGGACTGGTAGAGAGTATTTTGAAGAGTCAGATTCCAGTGATGATGAAGACCCAGAACCAGTGAGAAAGAATCAAGGTTCAGGGAAAGAAGCCTTTTCTACAAGTTCAAGAGAACCATTGAGAATTTCAGAAAGGAGATCTGATTCTGAGAGAGAGCCTGAAGTTCCAAAAAGCAGTGGAGGAAAAAGAAAAGAAAAGAGCAGTTCCACAGAAATGACTCCTGAATCAGAAGAGGAGGAGATTGAAGAACCACTTGAGATTATTTCTGAAGAAGTAGGGTCAGAAGAAGATAGAGAGGGACAGATTGCGGAAGACCCCCGAGGAGGTGTAGGGAACACTTCTAATAAGCTAGGTGAAGGGACAAGTAGACAGCAAGAAGATTGCGTGTCGGAGACCCGAGGAGGGAAAGAAGTAGGGAAGTCTCAAATAGTGGTGAAAAAGACTGTGGAGCGAAAGAAAACTGCTGAAGAACAAGAGGCATTTGAAACAGAATCGGATGAAAGTGAAAGTGAAAAATCAAAGGGTCGAGTTCTGAGAAAGAGAACTTGGATTGGAGAAAGAAATAATACAGAAATAAGACCGAAAAAGGTTGTAAGAGGAGATTTTTGGCCTAATAACAGAGTAAAGAGGCTGAGATACAGACTGATAAGAGGAAATACATCGAAAGCTGAACAAGTGAATGAAGTATCGAGTCAAAACGAAGTAAAAAGGAAGGAGCAAAAGGAGTCAAGAGAACCTGAGGAAATAAAGAGAATTAGAAGACCCAGATCACCGGAATGGTCTTATGTGGCACTGTCTGAAGAAGGAGAAGAAGAAACAGTGACTCGAGATAATCCGGAGGGGATCTTGAGAAAAGTGGTTGAGGAAAAGGAAGAATCTGTTGGAATCTTAAAAGTTATCCTGACTGACATTGGAGAAGAGTCAGATGCACAGGATGTTGTTGATGATCTGATACAATTTGATGTTGCTGAAGAAGAAGGAGTGAAAAGTGATGAATATCCAAATTGAGTGAACTGAAGAAATCACTTGGAAAAAGTGAAAAGGAGAAAGTCTGAAATTCAGCTGTCTGAAGTAATCCAAAGTTTAAGAAATTACAGTAGTGGAGTAGTAGAGGCTAAGTCAAAAGACAAGGTCAAAGTAGTAAAATGGCTAACATAGAAAATAATCAAAGTAGATGTGCCTTCTTAAAAAGATGGTGTAGAATGTGCTGCTGCTGTACTGGATTATTAATGCTACTATGGGGTATTTTAGCTTTATTAGTTACATTTAGAGTTTCAATAGGTACATTTGAAATACATACTGAGAATGAGACGAATGTAGAAAAGAATTCGCAAAAAGTAGTTCCAACTAGAATTAGTAATACTTACATGCATAAAGATAGGTCAATTAATGATTTTTCTAGTAATGTTTTTTCAAAGTTGTTATACGAATATGTGAAAACAATGGAAGTAAGGGATTGCTACGTTTGTATGCAATTACCTGCATCCGTTTCAGAGGGTGTTACTTATCACCATTTACGAGCTACGTATGGAATTTCTTGTAGTGTATTAAGTAGTGTTTTTTATTTGTTAGGAAAAATAGATTATAAGATGTCTAATAAAGATAGTATTTTTGGGCACTTGCCAATGAACAAAGAGCTGAATCCAGCTAAAGAAGCTAACATTTTTGGTGAGATTTTTATTGAAAAAAGAAGAATTAACATTAGATTACATTTTTAAGAATAATTTAACTTGTAGTTTGGAAGAAGAGGAGAAAGCTTTCCTGAACATGGTGGAGGAGAGGAGATTGAGTATGCATGAAAAGGCAGGGAAATATAAAGTGAGTGAGACAATTTGGGACATTGAGATGGGAAAAGAATTGAGAAATGGAGCTAGTCCAACTTTAGCTTTAGATGCACCACAGAAGGGTAAGCTGTGCATTACAAGAGGGAAATCCCAATATGATACATATTTTGTTGGGACTAGTGAATGTCATGATACATACTTCATTGCAACAGGATGGGGTTTCAGAGGTGGAGAAGATACAACTTTTCCAGGAGTGTATTATGTTTGTGGGAACAAGGCTTATTACAAGTTGCCTGACCATTGGTATGGCACGTGTTATGTGGGCCTGGTTTTTCCAAAGATTTTTCATATAGATAGAATAGAAGATGTAGAACATATTAATTTACTAATGCGCTTCAAGAGGGAAACTTGGTTTGAAATTGTGGGTGACATTTTTGGAGCTTTAATTCCAGCAGTGGGAATTTCTTTAAATGCTAATGGGATTCGGAAACTGTCAACAGTGGTGGATCGCTTGTCGACAAATACCGCTGGAGGGTTTCTTTTGGCGAATACGGAATTAATTGCCGTGCGTGCTATGTCTATGCAAAATAGACTTGCTCTTGATATATTATTGACTAAGGAGGGTGGAGTTTGTGGAATGCTGAAAGTTCAACATTGTTGCACTTACATTCCAGATGAAAGCAAAGACCTGAAGGTCTATATCAAAAATATTACTGATTTGCATGAAGAATTAGTACCACTTGAAACTGAAAGTATCTGGACTAAAATAGCTAATAAGGTGATAGCTGTTAAGAGTTTTATTGCAAAAATAGGTAGTACTATTATAGGTAAGATATTGTTTCCTTTAACTTGTATAATTGTTGCTTTATTGATATTGAGATTGGTGTGTTTGTGTTGTAAAAACAGGGGAGGGAAAAGAAGTTAATTAAAAGAAACAATGAAAAGAGAAATAAAAGGTTGAAAAGAGAACCACAAGAAATTGAATTAGAAGAATTAAGGGAGAGTGTATACTTAGAAACAAAGAGGGATGATGAAAGAGTGTCTGGTGTGTAGTGTTGTGTAAGGAGGAAAAAGACATTTCAAATTTCTCCTAAAATGGGACTAAATTTCACTAATTTTTTTTTTTTTGTGGATTATTTGGTGATAAAAATCACCAAAGGGGGGATTGCTGGAGCAGAGTTTTCTGTTGAAAATTCATTGGGTTTTGAAGCTTCAGTTGTCTAAACGTGGTAAAAATAAAATTACTAATTTTTAATCATTAATTATTTGTTTTGTGTAGATGTTTTTTATTAATCAATATGTATGTATTAACAAGAGAAAAACCGACACGAGGGAACGCTTACGTGTTGCTATTGACAATGTGCATGTTTTATTAAATAAGCGTTGCTGAGTGCTGTTTATTTTAAGCACGAAACGCTTTTGAATTAATGCTTTTCTGTGTTGCTAAAGCTAGATAATTACTTACACACAAGGGTATTAGTGGGGTTAACACTGTTTAATCACTATGCTGTGGTAACGTTGTTTTTGTCTCTTTTAATTAAGATGGTCTATTGTGGCCTATTGTGGCCTACTAAAAGATGGCTGACTTTTGAAGCCTGGTTTCGAGTGAGAATTTGTGATGGAAAAGGCCTTGCTGAATATGGACGCGAGTCATCTGTTCACAGTCCTTGCCTGGTTAAAACTTTCCGTGAGGACAGCAGCAGATCTGGCCATGTTTCCAGATGCATTGGGACAGCAGCCTTGGCAGCCTTGGAAACCAAAGGAGCTTTAAAGAAAGACTCTAAACTCTGAGCTCACCAGAGGAAATGTGTGGAAGTTGAGAAGAAACATTTTAAGATTTAGTTCCTGTTCTGTCTTTTTATTTTTGTGACTTTTTCTGAGCGGAGATTTTTCAAAATGTAGCGATGCTACATCCTTTCCTTCTCGCTCTGCTCAGCGGTTCGGCGGATGAAGAAATGTTAAATGTTTCTTTCCTTTGTCTGAATTATTATAAATATACTAGACTAGAGAGGGTTTCATTCCATTGTGTTTTGCCACTTTGCCATTTTCTTCCCAAACCTGCGTTGGTGAGGATCGATGCTGTGAGGACGGTGACTTGGGAGATTTCTACTGAGAGACTTGTCCTGATGACCCATTCTGACATTTAGCTAGAATAGGTAATTATGAGAAAATGATTTATTCTGATTAATTTCTTTTGACTAATTTTAGATAAAGAATCATAATTTTAAATACGGTGTTGGTGATAATTTCTTGTCAATTATTGAGTACTCTATTTGATTATTGATGTATAGATTGTTTAGATTATGACAATTGCAATAGCTAGGTCTTATCGACCTCGGTGTAGATGTGGGGTTTAGGAGTTTAGGAGGTTTCTTTCCACAGGTTCAATGCTGGTAGAGTATTTGAGTGTATGTTAGTGAAATGGGCCCTAGTGTATGGTGAGTGTATGTGCGTGTAACTGTGAAATTACTCTATCCGTGGAAGTAGGGAGATTTTGTACACCCCAATCTGCATCAGGAGCACACTGCTTCACCTCCCAGCACAGTTCGCCCCTCAGCATTCTGGTCAATGCAGTTCATGGTACATGCTTACTTCAAATTTCACTGGAGTATTCCACCAGAGTTGGTGCAGGTTAGTGCTGTAAATCTGTAAACACTTGTTTCTGTATATCATCCGTCATCTCTACAGATGAAAGCAAATTTAATCTGGGGTTGTTGAGAAGGCTGCCACAATCTTTTCAGGTCTCAGTACCTCTCGCTGGCGCACAGGTGCATCTCGACAAGCTCGTCAGCTCAATGCCTGTGAGTGGTACTGAGACCTGAGAGGAAATAGGCAGCATTTCCAGCCACACCAGATGATTTTTCTTTGCTCTCCAATACTGCTACTCTCTAGTGATGACGGGCTCAACCCAGAAACACGTGTCTAGAGATATACAGCAATGTCTGCACCAACTTTGGTGAAAAACTCAAGCTAATTTTGAAGTAAGTTTGAACTTTGTACTGCATTTACCAGGATGCAAAGGGGCGAACTGTGCTGGGACTGTGAGGCAGTGTGCTCCCAACTCCCATTCTGTTTAAAAGGCTCCCTTGAGCCAGCAAGCTGACGAGCTTTGGAGATGCACCTGTGTGCCTGTGAGTGGTACTGTGACCTGAGAGGAACTTGGCAGCATTTCCAGCAACCCCAGATGATTTTTCTTTGCTCTCCAATACTGCTGCTCTCTAGTGATGATGGGCTCAACCCAGAAACACGTGTCTAGAGATATACAGCAATATCTGCACAAGCTTTGGTGAAAAACTCAAGCTAATTTTGAAGTAAGTTTGAACTGTGTACTGCATTTACCAAGATGCAAAGGGGCGAACTGTGCTGGGACTGTGAGGCAGTGTGCTCCCAACCCCCATTCTGTTTAAAAGGCTCCCTTGAGCCAGCAAGCTGACGATCTTTGGAGATGCACCTGTGTGCCTGTGAGTGGTACTGTGACCTGAGAGGAACTTGGCAGCATTTCCAGCAACCCCAGATGATTTTTCTTGGCTCTCCAATACTGCTGCTCTCTACTGATGACGGGCTCATCCCAGAAAGACGTGTTTAGAGATATACAGCAATGTCTGCACCAACTTTGGTGAAAACCTCAAGCTAATTTCCGAAGTAAGTTTGAACTTTGTACTGCATTTACCAGGAGGCAAAGGGGCGAACTGTGCTGGTACTGTGAGGTAGTGTGCTCCCAACCCCCATTCTGTTTAAAAGGCTCCCTAGAGCGAGCAAGCTGACGAGCTTTGGAGATGCCCCTGTGTGCCTGTGAGTGGTACTGTGACCTGAGAAGAACTTGGCAGCATTTCCAGCAACCCCAGATGATTTTTCTTTGCTCTCCAATACTGCTGCTCTCTACTGATGACGGGCTCAACCCAGAAACACGTGTCTAGAGATATACAGTAATGTCTGCACCAACTTTGGTGAAAATCCTCAAGCTAATTTTGAAGTAAGTTTGAACTGTGTACTGCATTTACCAGGATGCAAAGGGACCAATTGTGCTGGGTCTGTGAGGCAGTGTGCTCCCAACCCCCATTCCATCTCAAGACATGGCCAACTTCCTCAAAGGTATGCGTGTGGCGACAGAATGATTGACAAACAATTGCTTACGTCTGAATGCTAACAAGACTGAGATCCTCCTCCTTGGCAAACAAAATCCATTTTGGAGCAACCATGGTGGGCTTTCTCGGGCCTCCCCCCAAACCCAAGTCTTCTGTTAAAAACCTGGGAGCGTTGATGGATAATACCTTGGCATTTGAGGCCCAATCTGTTGTTGGCACCTGTTTTGGTCTCTTGAGAAGTCTTAAACCTATTCTGGGCCTTTTTGATCCACATACCCGCCAAATCATCATGCAGGCGGTCATTCTCTCTCAGATGGTCTACTGTAACATTCTATACCTAGGAGCTAATAAACCTGTTCTAAAAACGACTCCAACTAGACCAGAACACAGCTGCTAGGCTGCTTTTCTCCCTTCCTAAGATTAGTTCTGCTTCTGGCCTTCTACGCAGGTTACACTGGCTCCCTGTGGAGAAGCATATTCATTTTAAGACTCTTTGTATTGCCCACAAGATTCTCTATGCCAAGGGACCCTCGATTCTGAGCCAGCTTATTTCATCCCACTAGCCCACATTTGTGGTCTGCTAGCCACAACCTGGCCATAGTCCCTCGAGTCAGGAGTGTCAGAGCGGGGGGTCGTTCCTTTAATGCACCGACCCCCCTCTCTCTGGAACGTTCTTCCGGTCTTCATCGGAAACATTCATAACCACCTTTTGTACAGAAAATCCCTCAAGACTTGGCTTTTCGTAATCTAGCTTTCCCCCCTCCCATTCTTGGATGCTGACAGCTGCAGTTGTGGCCATATATATATGCACCTCTGCTCACAGCTTTGGATCCACCAGTTTTAATACAGCTGTGTTTGTTCTGGAGAAAGAGATAGAACTCCAAGTTTAAAGCATTGTAAAATACTCCTGCATTTTTTAGGTACGTCTTACTTCATCATCCTTTCCTCCACCAGTCCCTGTGATTTGTGAGGTCTTCTCAACCCTATAGACTGCAGAAAGTCAAAGAACATAAGCTAACCCAAAAGCTCAGTAGATGAGTGATTCTGCTTGATCCTAATTGGTTTCACCCCAAATATGAATTTTTGGAGGAATATCTAATTTTGTTAAGGTGGATAGGGCGAAGGTGGGAATTTAATTTTTACTTTGTTTCAATTTTCTAAGCTGATATAAATGTAGTTAATTTCCTATTTTTTAAACATGGTCTGGAAAAAGTCTCTTGGTTCTGGGAGAATCTCCCTAATCAACATCTTGCAATCAACATTTTTTTAATACAATAAAGCTTTAAAGCAAGAGTGTTCTCTGTTTGGTGCACCTATTTAACCATCCAGGCATCTTGCATCACTGCCTCATTTGGAAATTTGTGGTCGAAATCAACCACTAGTTGCTACATTTGTTTCTAGATATAACGAACAGATAGTTTTATCTGTAGATGCCCGTGTTTGAACTTTTTGGAAAAGCCCATTTCTTGTTTTAAACCAAGGCCCAGATTTGCTGTCCACCATTACACACAAAATATTTTTTGTGCTGAAACGGTGCTGCGACTAGTGTATAGTGATGTTGCTTTGAATGAAATCCTAGCACCAAATAAATGCAGGCACAATATTTTTTTTTTTTTTTTTTTTAAGTGTAGGTTTTATATAGCGCTATCTAGACCCAAAGGTATCAGATCGCTTAACATATAATGCAGGATTGTTCAATTGAAGTACATACATATATACAGACCAAGAAAAGTGTTGTGCAGTCAAGGTAGTTACAATATGAGGACATTAGAACAGCACACATTAATTGTGTGAATGACATAGAAGAAGCTTAAACAATCAAATGCCCTCCTTAAAGGGTCTAGAAGGACTGGGTGTGATCTTTGGAAACCTAACTACGTTTTTTGAGTATTAAAGTATTTGTTAAGCAGTAGGTATTTAAGGTCCAGTTTGAAGCATGAAAAGGATGCATTACAGCTGTGATCTCTGGGGAGTGAGTTCCAGATCCTAGGAGCACTTCCAGAGAACGTGCTTGTCTGTGAGAATTTCTTTTTCAGTTTGGGAGGTACGAGAAGAAGTGAGTTGGAGCTTCTCAGAGCCCTGGCTCTTCCTGCTTTAGAAAGATTGGAACCCATGTAGTTTTGGCTGTGAGTGTGAAGGGCTTTGTGGGTGATGCATGCAGTCTTGTAGATACATCTTCCTTCGATGGGAAGCCAAATGAGGTTTTTGAGGGCCGGTGAGATGTGCTCAAATCATTTGAAACCTGTTAGTAGCTGTGATGAGAACTGTTGTAAGGGGGGGCAAGGTGAGTTTTAGGAGTTTCTGTGAGGATGGCGTTGCCATAATCCTGTTTTGAGAAGACTATAGACTGCACTACTGTCTTAAAATCATCAGTTCAGTGAGGGATAGTTACATAAACCCAGGAGAGACTTTTCTTTAGAAGCTACTCTTTTTCCTGCAAACTCATTTTGTATCATATTACTTCAAATATTCTTACTAGTTGGAAAGTCACCACTGGATTCTTCGGCAACAGGTAAGAAAAGCATAGCAGAACAAATGAAGATGCACTATACACATAGTTACAAAATCAACTAGCTGTTTCGAGTGGTATTCTGCTACAAAAGTTAATGTTAAAGTATATTATTACCATTACTAACAATTGTTGCAGTGTGGTAAATATTTAATTACCGGTACTATTTTTTATGCGGTAAAGTCTATTAAGAATAACTCAGTAAATATAAGAGGCAGAATCCGTGGTATTAGAGGTTTTAAAAGGCTTTATTCCTATACAAAGGAATACAATTCGAATTGTAGGCTTTCTATTCCATCACCACGAAAGTTCAGGAAGGAAGGGCATACATTATTGACAGATAAGCAGTTTTATAGAAAATACATTACAGTGAGACAGATGCAAGGGGCGTAACAGCTGATAGTACAGATAAAAGGTGCATACGTAACTAACAAAGGCGTATACATGGGTGTAACTAAAATACGTCATTAAACATGATGTCACAAGTGGGTGGATCCATAAAAGAATCCTGCAATGTCAGCAGAAATATTTGGCAGAGATGCGCGCGCAGCCGCATGACGTGTGATTGACGTGCAACTAGAGGGGGAAGGGGACTTGACATTTAGCTCTACATGTGGAGACAGAAGTCTGGGGTTATGTCAACCTAATCCCAAATCATATCTAATATCCTATGTTTAAAGAACTGTGTTATCCAAAAGGAAAGGTCTCTAGGATAGAATCTATTCTATACTGACTGTTAGTGCGTGTACAAGCGTCTAAGTGTCTACATGAGATGCGAGGGGGTAGGAATATTCCATGGTAACGGAGCTATGAATTACTTGCATGAGGACAGCGAGGCCTCGCCCCTTTGCACGGTAGCTGGAGGAATGTTTACCTAAACTGCTAGACAGGAATGCATCGGATGAGGAGCGGAGTAGATAATCTTGAAGGTGAAATACAGTTTTTGGCAGGCAATATGCTAGATCAGGCACCGTTAGCCGCGCAGGGAGTAGGACAAAGTTCATGGATACAGATGCAGGCTCAGACTGGAGCTTTCAGAGGCAGAAGGCAGGAAAAGGCTTGATGACAGAATTCAGGGCCTACTCGCCTGAATCTGTAAAATGTGGAAAGTGAACCACATAAAGTCGGTGGCCTTTCATATTTAGGAATGGAATATCTGACCCATTCATGGCGGATCTGAAAGAGGACATGTTGACGGTGGACGCACATATATTTGCGTCTTCAAAACTGGAGTAGGAGGGAACATACATGTACTTATAGCATGCACATGGAGCCGTTGGGGTCTACGATAGGGGACATAACTGATCACAAAATTCATATTTCCTCATTCCCTCCTTGTCCCCTACGGACCCTCAGGAGATATCAATCTTCATCAATCCATCGATCTGTTCATATAGCATCATTTGTTCTTCTTTCTTCTTCCGGGATCTTGAACGAAAACTTGGATGTGGGATACACGATGTGGCACACAGACCACAAATCGCTGGCCCGCATTGTAGACATAAACAGCAACTGAATAGTATGAGAAAGCCAACACCTAGGAAGGATAGGATTCTCCATCCCCAGGCTGACAACACGCCCCAGAACCAACCGGACCAAGTCCAGGTGCCTGGACTCTGGTGTATCTGGCTTATAATCTTATGAAGGCGGGTTATGGCTTTATATACTGACGGCGAATTTTCTGGTATGAAAATGCAGCAACTTGATCCGATGACCCTACAAGCTCCGCCCCTATCTGCCAGGATGACGTCAAGGACAAGACGATTTTGAAGCACAACAATCCGCATAGCAGACTGTTCTTCTGTTAAATTGCCTAAGGCGGAAATAGTTTCATTCACTACTGCTTCAAGGGTTCTGGTTAATCTACGTATCAGCTTACTATTAGTGACTGTACCTATATAGGGGAAGAACCCTTTATTGAAATCTGTGTATTTTTCCCATGCTGTTTCAGTGTAATCGACAATTGGGAGATCTCTCTGTTGTCTATTGTGTACTAAATGGGTATTTCTATGATAATCAGGAGGAGCTAGGAAAACAGGTGGCAGAAGGAATGCTATGTAACAGGTACCATCCCAATCTAGAGGTAGACATATATATGCGGTCTGGCCACATATGAAGTAGGAATGATGGGAAGCTCTAAATGTAGACTTGCCTTGATCACTGAATTTTATTACAGTGGTGCATTTACTATGGCCCATGTGTATGGAACCATTCTTTCTTATACATAATTCCCCTTTTACTGGGAATACTGACATGGCGGGCAAGATTGGTGTAGCTTCAGATTCAACGTTCAGGATCATGAGGTTAAGTGTAAAATTACCTAATCCATATACTTCATTTTCTAGATCAGTTCCTGTTCTTTTGGGAAGTCCCTCCTTGTTAGGGTAGCAGACTTTAAGCAAAACTAGGTTCAGGTTTCCCCATACCCAGTTGTCTTGATAAACTGCGGAATTTGAATCTAGGGAATTAATCAGACTAAACCATGCTCCACAGGAGCCATTGTGTGTGAACGGATAGGGAAAGAGGGGCAAAACTCCCTTATAGTTCTGATAGGGAGGGAGTCGGCCACATATCCAACAATTTGTGGCATTGCTGGTCTGATGGGAATGATGTAACATACTGATAAATGTGTTGTTGCGCAGCGCAAATCTATAGGACAACTCATGCGGAGGTAATTCGCTAAAAGAATGTTCTGCAGTTATGTTGTAAGCATGCTTAAGAATAGGGTAATACATGTGCAATAGTATGCTGGAAAAAATAATCAGAAGACTTAGAAAAAACAAAATTAATAATGTTACTGTGCAGTGACTACGAAGTGATTTACAATACGCATATTTTTTCAGCTGCATCTGTTGATTTCTTTCTCTATTCCGGTCTAGAGGATACATGTCAGAGACTAATTCAACCGATTCACCTTGGAGAGGACTTAAACAATCAAATTGTCTGACTTTCTAGACCTCAATTTTAGTTTATAAAGTTCTGGTTTTGATTGCTCAACCAAGGGGAGCTTTGAGTCTGTCTGTGAGGGAATACAGGGTTGAGTATTCACACTGGATGGTAGTCCATAAAATTTCTTGATATGACTCGAGTGCAACCACCCTTTCCGTCCCTCGATCTTCACGGCTGTCCTTGTAGTGAGTAGAACCAACTTAGGCGACTTCCACCTAGGATCCAGTTGGGTCTTCCGGTCGAAATTCCTGACCAAAACCAGGTCACCAGGAACCACGTCATGGGGCTTCACCTCAGTATTATCGGGAAAAGCTGCGGCTACCTGTGAACGACAAGATTGTAGTGCAGACATCAAGGAAGCCAGGTAATCTGTCAGCATATTACAGTCAACATCAGTGATTTTGCGAGGTATAGGCGTCCCCCCACATATTTGGTGGTCTACCGAAGATCACCTCGTACGGGGATAGCCCTGTTCGAGAATGTGCTACCATTCTCATGTAAAAGAGTGCAACTGGTAAGGCTACTATCCAATCGACACCTTTTTCCCTACATATTTTGGACAATCTAATTTTCAGAGTTTGATTATGGCGTTCCACGAGACCTGCTGCCTCGGGATGCCGGACACAGTGAAATTTCCATTGGTAGCCTAACAAAAGGGAAACGTGTTTCATTAGTTCGGATGAGAACGGCTGGCCGTTATCTGAGTAGACAACACGTGGTAAACCGTACCGTGGGAAGAATTCTCGAACTAACTGTTTGGCAGTAGTCGGAGCAGTGTAATCTGAAACCGGGTATGCTTCTGTCCAACGGGAAAGAGCACAGACAACTACGAGAACATATTTGAATCCTCGACATCGTTCCATCTGGATATAATCCATCTGGAGGACTTCAAAAGCATGATCGGGAGGTTGAAATCCACCCTGCTCTACGGGGATGCTTTTACCTGGATTAAACTGACAACATATCATACAGGTACGAACTTTTTGTTTAGCTGCTGCTCGCAAGTGTTTGTTGAACCAAATGTGTTGAATGCTGTCTAGCATAGCTTTTTCTCCTAGGTGCGCTGGACTATGTATTGTGTTAATGATGACTTGAACCATAGAGTCGGGAAGAAACCATATAGATTTTTCCTTCGTCATCCATCCTTGATCCGTTTGGATCCCTCCTAATTCAGTCCATTTCTTTATTTCTTCTGGTGTAGCATGTGTCTGTATGTCAATTACATCAAGGGCGGGATCCTTAACTGTCATGCAATGTGTTAGTGTCTGAACTATTGTCTTTGTCATGTCAGTTGTGAGAGTCTGATTCTGAGCAGTCTGTTTAGCTGTTCTGTCAGCTAGGTCATTACCCTGAGAAATGATATTGGTAACTTTTGTATGGGCTTTGCATTTCATAATCGATATTGCAGTGGGTAGATGAATCGCGTCCAATAGTGTTTGAATGAGGGGTCCGTGCTGGATGTGGGCACCGTGAGAAGTTAAATAACCTCTCTCTCGCCACAGTACGCCGAAGTCATGGACGACTCTGAATGCATAACGTGAATCTGTGTATATGTTGACTTTCTTATTTTTGGCTTGAATACAGGCTTGTGTCAGAGCGATGAGCTCTGCTGCTTGAGCTGACAAAGTGTTAATACAATTTGTTTCAATGACTTCAGTGTCTGTTGTGACTGCGTAAGCGGCCACTAGCTCTCCTGTACTTGTTCTCATACATGACCCATCTACATACAATGTCAAGTCTGGATCTGACAAAGGGATATCTGTCAAGTCTTGTCTGGGTTTCGTCGTGATAGTAATGACTTCGACACAATCATGTGCCAATGGATCTGTTCCGCCCACTGGTAACAGTGTGGCAGGGTTTAACGTATTGCAACGTCTGATTTCTATGTGTGGCTGAAATAATGTTAATTCGTAACCGGTGAGTCTCGCTATAGTCAAGTGTTGTGTTTGTGTGCGGTTCAAAAGAACCTTCTCTGCATGTGGTACTTGTACTGTCAATTGGTGTCCTAACACTATGGCATCGCTTTGTCTGATTGCTAAAGCTGTTGCTGCCACCGATTTCAGGCACGCAGGAAGAGCCTGAGCTACTGGATCTAATGTACTAGAGAAATAAGCACATGGTTTGTGTGATCCTGCTTGTTCCTGAGTGAGTACTGACAAGGCAGTACCTTCGCGTTCTGTAACAAAGAGTGTAAACTGTTTGCTGTAACATGGTGTTGCTAAAACAGGTGCTTGGCATAAAGCTTTCTTTAAGCTTTCAAAGGCGTGTGTATGTTCGTGAGTCCAAGGGAGGACAGTCAATGTGGCTGCCTCCTGTGTGGTCAACTGGATGAGTGGTTTTGCTAGAAATGCATATTGAGGGATCCACTGCCTACAGTACGAAGTGAGGCCTATGAATGCCCGTACCTCCTTTTGTGTCTTGGGTGGTGGCATGTTAGCGATTAACTGGATGCGGTCGGGTGTAAGCTGCCTTCCCTCCTTGGACAGCGAGTGCCCAAGGTAAACAACTCGCTGGACACAGAATTGCAGCTTAGAAGGGGACACCTTGTGTCCCTTGTTAGCCAAAAATTTTAAAACCGTCAGTGACGCTGTTTCACATTCAGGTTCGCTTCGGGCGGTGATCAGCAGATCATCGACATATTGAAGCAAGGCAGTGTTAACTGGCATGTGGATACTGTCAAGTTCTCGTTTCAGTGCTTTGCTATAGATGCTGGGGCTTTCTGTAAATCCTTGAGGTGCGCGTGTGAATTTAAAACTTCGTCCATTTAAACTGAACCCGAACAAGTATTGACTTTCCGGATCGATTGGGACGCTAAAGAAGGCATTTTTGAGGTCAATTACAGTGAAGAACGTTGCTTCTGAGTCAATAGCTGTTAGTAATGAAGAGATATCTGGGACCACAGGGTATTGTGGTACAATACATTTATTTAATTCGCGCAGATCAATAACTAATCGATATACTGGTGGTGCTTTTGGATCCGTTCTTTTAAGAATCGGAATTATCGGGGAATTACATACATTGGAGTCGGTTTCGACAACCACTCCTTGTGCAATGAGCTAGTCAATGATTTGCAGTAAAGCCACAACAGCATCTGGTGGTAACTTGTATTGTCGTATTCGTGGTAGTATTACTCCTGTTTTTAGTGTGACACGATATGGTGTAATATTCATGCAACCAACATCAGTGGGGCCTTGTGCCCATAAATGTGTGGGTAAATTCTGCAGTCGGTGATCCATGTCTCTGGACACGTAGTGACCTTTGAAGTCACGTAGAAATAGTCGTACTCCTTCCGGAGAACAACATATTATAGCTCCTAGAGCTTTCAATGTTTTTATTCCTAACAAGTTTTCTGGACATGATTTAGTAAGCAATAAATCTGTAGTACGTGTCAATGGACCAATCGTGAGTGGAAGAGGTTGTGTTACGTCATTTATTATAGGTTTTCCTGAGAATCCAAGGGAAATATTTTGTGAGCCTGAGAGGGGTGCCCCTGGAACTTCACTGCGTCGTATAGTCGTTCTGCTTGCCCCTGTATCAAGTAAAAACTTTCTGTCTTCCCCTAATAGTTCACTATGTACATAAGGTCCCTCTTGGTCTACAGGAACCTCAATAAGGGGTAAGCCAACTTCCCTCTCTAGACTATGTCATGTATATCGCTGATAATCGGGATAATCTGCTTGTGCATACTGATACATCTGTTGTGTTGTTGCTTGTGTTGCAGCAATAGGCTGCGCTGGTGGTGGTGCTACGGTCTGTTGTGGAGCTGCCTGTTGCGGAGCTAACCTAGGTTGTGCATGCTGAGGGATTTGTTGTTGATTCTGATCCTGTCTAGGTGGACGTGGTCTCTCCTGGGTTCTACCTGTAGCAATATTATGTTTCAGGACTGAACAATCGTGTATATAATGACCTGGTTGTTTACAATAGTTGCATGTCCCTTTCGTAGGACCTGCGGAATTACCCTTTTGATGACCATCAGCTGGGACTGACTGAGCAACAAGCATTTTCATTTTTGTATCTTTCATACGTCTTTGTTCGTGTTCTTGTTCTTCTCTAATTCTATTGTGATGATATTGTAACATCTGTAACATCTGTGATGGGGTATTACCTTGCCAGGTACTTTCGAATTTCAATACTCTATTCTTGACTTGTAGCAGAGAATTTTCAACTAATTTTGTCACGAACAGATGTGGATATGACTCACTACTGGCTTTTATGCCACTATTTATACCAAAACATTTTTCAAATCGGGAATAGAAATCACTAGTGTCTTCATCTGGCTTTTGTTTACAGGCTGATATTGCACCCCAGTCTTCCTTTTTCGTAGTTAATAAACGTGGCAGTACCTGCACTAGTAATCCTGGTAGTGCTGTAGTCTTTTCCCCAAGCCCTGCTCCTGCAGCTCGGGCCTTCTCTTCGTTTTCTAATGCTGTCCAATCTATCTTTTGGTCTCCCACCTCCCATTCCTTTTCTTTGAGTTTCTCATAAACACCGGCGGGTAATAGGACTTTTAATATTTTCATAATGTCGGGGTAGGTATACTCTCCCATGAGTAACATGTCCTTTATTTCACGGTGGAAACCTGCTGGGTCCTTGTCATGGCTGGGTACTACTTTCTTCATTTCTAATAATTCCAGTTTAGTTATAGGCGTGTACACAAACACGCGTGTAAAGTTATTACCGTCACCTCTGATTGGGTGTACTTCGCGTAACGGGTTCTGTCTATCTATGTGATACATTTTTCTTCCTATGATGGGAACTGGAACGTGTTCTGGGCATACGAAATTTAAATATTGGTTGCGGAATTCTAGAATTTCTTTGATCAAATCAGTACCTGACCCTCTCCATATGTTCGTTAGTAGTTCTGTCAATATGTCAGGTAAGGGTCCTGGATCGGAGTGTTGGCTTTTATATAATATAAGGAGGTGTTGAATCATGTATATACTAGCTAAACGCTGTTCGTATGGGTCAAGATTCAGAAACGTGTGTGCAAGTACATCATCATTGTATTCGCTGGGACTGTCAGCCCATTGTACTGCTGACCTGGCTAATTCTTGTTCGTCCATGGAATCGAGCACATGGTACCCCCTTCGATCTCGGAGTAATTTATCAGCGGCTTGGAATAGGTGTTCGGGGGATTTTGTATTTAACATAGGGTTTGGAAAATGTCTATTATATTCTGGACGTATTGGACGTATCGGGTCGTTAAAGTCTCTAGTATTATTATGGGGTCTTCCTCTACCTACATAAGCTATTGTTTCTAATTGTTCTGATTCTTGCTCCTCCTCCTCTTCTGATTCTACTCTGTCTGTTTCTCGTCTTTCTTTATGTATTCGTTCTACTTCCTTGCGGATCTTTCGACTCATGGCGATTATACACGCCTGTCTATCGTGTTTCTCTTCTGATATGTTCTGACCCCATTTGACAAGTCTTTGCATGGTATCGTGATCTGCCCCGGGCCTGTCTTGATTCCTAATTACACAATTTATGAAAAAACGTAGTAGTTGTCTTTGGACATCCACTTTCTGGTATTCCATAGCTTCGTTAATACTTTCTGGACCTCGCCCTGTTTGGACAAAGCGATATATTTCGTCTAGGTGTTCACCCATTCCTGGTATTGTCATTAAATATAATGTAGCTCGTCTTATACGTAGTGATGATATGAGCAATTTATCCTGTCTACCTGGTACTGGGTCGTATCTACAATCCACAAGCTGTTCTTTAAACATGTCGGATGTCGCTAGTTGGGGTGTACGTTGGAGTGCTAAATCTCTAAGGGTCTGTTTATTTCGCGGCGGGGTGGCAAACATGTCTGTCGTACCTCCTGTAGCACCCTCTGAGGTGCTAGGCACGAAAGGATTCGTTGGACGTAGGATAGAGATTGTAGATGCGGGAAAAACTGTAGAAACGGACGGACCTGTGGGAACTTGTGTAGGAGTTTGTAGTTGCGGGGGTACAGACGGATGCTCTTGGTGTTGAACACCATCGGCAAGCGGTATGTGTGGTATGGCATTAGCATACTCGGGAGCTACGTCATCTAAATAGGAGGAAAGGAAAACGTCCTTTGCTGTTTTGGGATGTGTTTTGGGATGTGCTTTTATCGGGAGTAATGGAGGAGTTAAGTCTTTTGGTATTTCCGGGATAGCCTTAGGTAACCCTTCGGCCAAAAGAGGATACATACCATTCATAAGAGTGTTTCTTTGTCTATCTACTTGTTCTGAGTTTACTCGGGTACCTTCCTCAAGTAATAGATTTTCTCGAGTTTTATTTGAATTCTCTCTACCTTTCTCTTCCTGTCTGAGTGCTTTTTCTGTACGTCTGTATGATTCTTTACGCCATAATTCAATGGCATCTTTCTGTGACTGTCTGGCTTTCTTTTTCCATAATTCTTCTTCTACTCTCATGATGCAATCTGCATCCCAGGTCCCCGCTGCGGGCCATCTCTGATTCTCTGGTAATTCTTTGGTGTAGTCCACCCATAAATCAAGAAATAATACGGCATCTAGGCCATGCTTATGATACATAAAGTATCCTGGAGTATCCCTAGGTGGGATGGGAACAGCTTCTTCGAGTACCCCTTTTCTGGTTTTGATCTGTCTTAATTTCGAAAAGAGCGGCATTTTTAGATCTGGTTACTTAATCTTAAACACACTTAATACAAATAAACACAATAATGAACAGTCATTCACACCACAATGTATAGAACGTATTAAAACATTTAACATTTAACAGTTTTAACGAACAATGATAACTAATAGAAAACTAGTTACTGACATAATACTGACACTAGATAGTACTTATTTATATGCAAGACATACTATATATACTGCTAAACAGTACAGATACACTGCTAAAACAGTGCAGACCGGACTTGTGTACCCAAACCCGTCTTGACCGGCACAGACTATGTGCACGTTAAATGCCTCCCCGGTAATGGTACTCACCGGGTAGCTCGGAACGGAAGGCCTCGGAACGGAACTGAAACTGGACCGGACTGGACTGGACTCGACTGGACTCGGAACTTCGGAACCTGGTGGGCCTCTGTATACCTCGGATCTTGCTCTCTCAGCTAGGCTCTGGTCGGGATACTTCGCACTTCTCACCGCCTCGTCTGGGTACGCGTAGTTGTCCGTTCAGCTGTGGCAGGAGACCGGGCCTGCAACGCACCGCCGGCGCGTGAGATGAGAAAGTGTCCCTATTCGGGCGCCAATTTATGTGGTAAATATTTAATTACCGGTACTATTTTTTATGCGGTAAAGTCTATTAAGAATAACTCAGTAAATATAAGAGGCAGAATCCGTGGTATTAGAGGTTTTAAAAGGCTTTATTCCTATACAAAGGAATACAATTCGAATTGTAGGCTTTCTATTCCATCACCACGAAAGTTCAGGAAGGAAGGCCATACATTATTGACAGATAAGCAGTTTTATAGAAAATACATTACAGTGAGACAGATGCAAGGGGCGTAACAGCTGATAGTACAGATAAAAGGTGCATACGTAACTAACAAAGGCGTATACATGGGTGTAACTAAAATACGTCATTAAACATGATGTCACAAGTGGGTGGATCCATAAAAGAATCCTGCAATGTCAGCAGAAATATTTGGCAGAGATGCGCGCGCAGCCGCATGACGTGTGATTGACGTGCAACTAGAGGGTGAAGGGGACTTGACATTTAGCTCTACATGTGGAGACAGAAGTCTGGGGTTATGTCAACCTAATCCCAAATCATATCTAATATCCTATGTTTAAAGAACTGTGTTATCCAAAAGGAAAGGTCTCTAGGATAGAATCTATTCTATACTGACTGTTAGTGCGTGTACAAGCGTCTAAGTGTCTACATGAGATGCGAGGGGGTTGGAATATTCCATGGTTCCGGAGCTATGAATTACTTGCATGAGGACAGCGAGGCCTGGCCCCTTTGCACGGTAGCTGGAGGAATGTTTACCTAAACTGCTAGACAGGAATGCATCGGATGAGGAGCGGAGTAGATAATCTTGAAGGTGAAATACAGTTTTTGGCAGGCAATATGCTAGATCAGGCACCGTTAGCCGCGCAGGGAGTAGGACAAAGTTCATGGATACAGATGCAGGCTCAGACTGGAGCTTTCAGAGGCAGAAGGCAGGAAAAGGCTTGATGACAGAATTCAGGGCCTACTCGCCTGAATCTGTAAAATGTGGAAAGTGAACCACATAAAGTCGGTGGCCTTTCATATTTAGGAATGGAATATCTGACCCATTCATGGCGGATCTGAAAGAGGACATGTTGACGGTGGACGCACATATATTTGCGTCTTCAAAACTGGAGTAGGAGGGAACATACATGTACTTATAGCATGCACATGGAGCCGTTGGGGTCTACGATAGGGGACATAACTGATCACAAAATTCATATTTCCTCAGCAGTATAGCATGAAGGACTCCCATTACACATGCTCGATGTAATGTCAAGATACAGCCTTGAATAAGGAAAGCAGAATGCACGTACAATACCAATGGAGTGATTCGACACTCCCTCTAGCAGTTCACTCTCCTCCAAAACAGACGGGTTACTCAATGACCACAATTTCTCACCAATGTCACCGTTGCTATTGGTCTGCACAATGCAATGCAGTTTCGAGATAACCATGCCCTTCCCGGGAGTGGGTTACTTTCAAGGGCACATAGATTTGAATTCAGTTACCATAACACCGTCCCTCTCATAAGCATAGTAGTCACTAACATTCAGCATTGTGATACCTGTGTCTGTTGATATTGTGTATTGGGTTTTTGAAGTGATATGACTTTGCAGCCTCTACCCAACCTTCTGCTACGCAGCTGATTAAAGAGTCCTGCGCTTATTCACATGTACGGACATAGTGACGAGGTAAGGTAATAAATATGCTTAAATAAATCAACATGGCTTTCCCTACGGTGGGGTACTCGTGAAGCTAAAATGCACCGCTATGTCTCCATTGTTGCCATCATGGTGTGTCGAGAGCGTCATTAACCAAGAAGACACTTCCCGGTGCGTGCGTTCCCTTAACGAAGGGACATGAAGAATAAACAGAGCTTGGGAAGAAAATGGTAGTACAGATTTGGACGTGTGAACTATTGTTCCTGCTAGGAAACGCTCCATCTGGTTTTTAATGAATTAACCTGCATTTAGAATCGATGATTTGCTATGCCTTGACGTGCAGCCGAAATACGTTTCTATGTTTGAAGCAGCTACCGGCTAAGGACACTGGAATGTGGAATGGGTCCCCTCAGAAGCTCTAGCTGGTTTATAATACGCTTTACTTTATATCTGAGGAGTTGCCATCTATCACTATCCACCCAGACTCCATTACAATCACCGAGACATCCAAATATCCATTCACACATGTATCCCCCCCCTACTTACTCCTAATGCCCATCCACAGCTATCCTTGCATCCACTCCAGACACACAATTGTACATGTATCCAGCTATGTTTGCATTTCTATGCTGCGTCCTGGTGCATCGATGGCATTAGGAGAATTAAAACTCTAGCAGAACATTTTGCTAAAGCAACAAAAAGACACGCAAAAAAGGACCGAAGTGGTACCTAGAACTGCCCGCCCCTCCCTCACTGAAGGCAAGCAAGAACCGAACGCTCATAATCTATGAGCAAAAGGAAATTCGTGTGATGTTCCTATGCGTCATACATGACACAAAATGACACATATTCTATGATTTCCCCTTGGCGGGTGTGTGCACATTGACATTTGTACTGGATATGCTCAAGGAGCAAAGGTGTACAAATGAGCAGGAACTTTCCTCATAGAGATGTGCCCAATACCCTTAATACGTTTTCAGTAACTCAGAAAACCACAGCGAAAATGAGAGTGAAAAATGTAATAGTACCTATTCCTAAAGTTTTCCAATACAAGACTTATAAACCACTGTGAACCTCCCAATTTGGACGGGGGAGGTAGAAAGGAAAAAACCTGTTTAGACCTTCATTGCTCCAAAGGGTTAATGCATGTTGCACCCTTTAGAATTTTGCCTTTAATAAATCTAATGGTATTGCGCCTTCTACGCTTGCAATATGGTCAACTATTGTGCTCCTTGTTTTCCCTCTTTTCCCTTTCCTTTTGTGACCTTCTGGTCACCCCTCCTTATTGTAGATTCATGGTACAGCCTTAGATGTTGTAAGAGGCCGTTTTATAATGTTGGTGTTTTTGATGCGATGCTGATCTCTTGAAGAATAACGTTTTTCTAGCTCCTTCTGACCGCGTCATTCATTACGACTACAACAATTTTGGCGACGATTCATGGGATTCTGTTATCACCATCGCCTCCTTTGTGAGATCGGGACATGAAAGTGATCTTATTTCAAAGTATTACTTACCACTTTCAGTCTTAGCCACAGCACGTCGGCCCTGTGCGCATTTGTCTCTGTACCGTATCGAACAGAAACCGCACACTGCATAGAAAGGGGGTTTGGGGGGCAGCCGAACACAGTGAGGTCTCCCCCCGGGCAGATTGGGAGGGGGTGGGGCGAGACGAATAGCGGCCATTTTCTGGGTTTTGGGCTACATTGGGAATAGCCCAATTGTAGCCCAATTTCATAAAATAGCCCAAGGGTTTAAGGGTCGGTTTCGCGCCTCCCCAGCCACCATTTTAGGTATGGTGACATGGTGGCTGAGAGCGCTGTAGGTTTAGCATTTTGCTTTTGTCAGGCCTGGTGATAGTGTAGGTCAAGTAGTAGGCATTTGGAGGGTAGTTCGTACTAGCTGATATTGGGTATGGCAGCCAAGGATTACCGCGTGCTTGAAGCTGTTCCTCTCCTCAGCAAGGCCAGCCGGCTCGACCTTCTGATGCCGGAGGCCTCTGGGAGCGCACGCCCGGTGAGCCGCGAGGCTGCGGGGGTGGTGGCCACGGTGATGGCCTGCTTGCCCCCCCGGAAGGCAAGGAGGAGCCAGGTGATTAAGGGGGGACATGCAGGGTCGTTAGCGCGAGATGGAGGGAGCGAGCTGGCGGCAAGGGAGGTGTAAATCAGAGGGGCTCGGCGGGGGAGCGCGTCCTGCGTCTCCCCGGTGACGTCCGTAGAGGCCCGGGGCCGCTCCAATGTCAGGAGAGTGGCCCCGCGAGGGAGAATGGATGCAATGGATGCAGAGTTATCCCCCCGGGTGAGAGTCTGAGGCGGGGGGTGGGGCCCGCCGGGGTAAACGCGAGGAGCACAACGAAAAGGGTTTCGACATTTGAGGAGGGAGAGGGGAAATGCTGGCAACGCTGCAGGGCAGCAGGGGGGCAAGAAGGGCAGCAAAAAAGTGGCTTAGTGGCCAGATAAAGGCCCAGTTGAAGGCCCCCAGCCACAGGGAGACTCATCATTGGTGGTGGCAGGGGGTTGGGGGTGATAAGAGACGGAGTAAGGGGGGCAGGAAGGGGTGCAAGGAGGCCTCAGGGCAGGGTATTCCTGTGGGGGAGAGGGAGCAGACGAGGGTGGGGCTGGGAGCACTGGGAGCGTCAAGGGGATGCTGGGGAATGATGTGGGAGGGGGGATGGGAAACGAGCTTTGGGTTGTGGAGGAAGGGGGTGAGGGTGCCCCCATTCACTTGGAGTCTGAGGGGAGTAAAAAGTACTGGGAGGGACTGGATATTTTTCCCTCATGAGGACGTGCGGGGTACAGGGAGGTTGTGTCAAGGAGAGGGTTACCTTCCGTGGGGGGTGGGGGGGCGGGCAGTGTCGGGTTGAGAGGACAGGGGCAGGCCGGGGCAGGGGCCAGCGGAGGTTTGGGGGGGGTTGAGCAGGGCATCTTGGGAGACAGTGGCAGGGCCCAGTGGGGCGTCGTTGCGGGGCATGGCGGGTTTGGAATGGAGTGACGGGGTGGGGGAGCAGGTAGATGAAGGGGAAGTGGTGGACCTTAGTGTGGTAGGGCAGGCATGATCAGCCGGCACTTTAGGGACAGGCAGGAAGAGGAGCTGGGATGGGAGAGAGAGGATGGGTAGTCCCAGCACACCAGACCATTCCTTTTTCTAGCAGGAGGTGGAGCGACAGAGGACGCCAGACTTGGCAGAGCTGGGAGCGGCTCACTAGTGCTGAGGTGAAGGGAGGGTGGAGCCTTGCGCGGCATACCCAGTACCGGCGTGAGATCACAGCGCAGCTGGCATAAGTAGGCCCAGGGCGGGCTCTCCGGCCCCAACACCCACTGGGCCTATACAGTCCGGGGGACATCGTGGACGGAGGAGCTCCAAAGAAAGGCATTTGAGCGGGGATAAGACAGTGCAGTCTGCACCCCCGGCTGAGAAAGCCTGGGGTTTTGGGGAGCAAGTGGAATTAGATTATGACGAGGACAGCATGGAAGAGGGCGAGTTGAGGGACTTCGAGGATGAGGGCATGGGGGGCCAAGTAATGCTGTGTCTAGTGTGTTACAGGTGTCACGACGCTCGGCAGAGCCCACGGGTCGGACATCGCGTTGGGACGAACGGTCAGCCCCACGTGCAAGGCGGACGGAATGAAGATGGGCGGAGTCCTTCGAGCCAGGTAAACGTGATGGGGGATTGCGACCGCTAATGGTGTCAGTGGGTGTGGGAGGGGGAGACAAGGAGGAGGAAATGGGGGGTAAGTTGCAGAAAGGCAAGTATGTGCTGGATGTGGGTGTGGGCAAAGAGGACGCAGGTAAGGCGTCAATGAGCATGGGACATGGAGCTATGACTGTGGGAGTGAGCACAGGAGACGCAGGTAAGGTGTCAGGGAACACAGCGGACAGGGTTACAGACAAAACAGAGACGGTGTCCATATCGACTGGGGAGTCTGAGACTAAATTAGAGAGTAAGGAGTTAAAGATGAAGCGGTTGCATTATATGGGAGTGACCAAGCCTTTGGGCGTGCACTTAATGCTGACAACTAAGGAGCAGATCTGGAAGGGTGAATATGTGGAGATGCTTAAGCTCCTGGACAGGGAAGTTAGGGCAAAAGAGGGATCAAAAGAGGATGAGTATGAATTGGCCAAGAGGCCGAAAGTGCCACTCACTATTGAGAATTGGACAGCGGCATTCTTAATATATGCCAGTGTGTACTGCGAGAAGTACCCGGAAAGGTGCGTGGCCATGTTCAAGTACATTGATGTGATCAGGAAGGCCCAGATTACAGGGGGGGATATGCTTGGGCACAATACCAAGAGGAATTTAGAGCACGCATGGTGTGGGACATGGAGGCGAAATAGGGTGAATTGGCTACAGACTTATGGCAACATACGATGGGGTTATCCGGAGTGGGGAAAACTATCTTCACGGCAAGTGGCCTATCGCTCGTGTATCGGCCCTTTCAGGGGCGCCCCATCTGGGGTAGGAGTGGGCGGCACAGGTAGTGGACAGACGGGAACAAAGGGGGCCTGCTGGGATTTTAACAAGGGACTGTGCACACAGGAGTACTGCAGATATCGGCATGACTGCTCGAATTGCGGAGGCAGACACGCCTTGGTTAATTGCTTCAGGGGCGGGCAGGGGCAGCAACAGGGAAACCAACAGTGGCAGGCAGGGGGTTTAGAATGGGGGACAGCAGCAGCAGCCATTCACGGGAGGGCGAGTGGCTGAGGGGCCTGGGACAAAAGGATTGTACTCCGGTTAGGACAGATAAATTGATCGCAGCCCTATGGAGTTATGGTAACCGAGAAGCTGCAGAACGCTTGCGGATTGGCATTCAAGAGGCCTTTAAGACTGGGGTATGGGGGACCTAGGACAAGAAGGTGGGCAGACAATTTACAGTCAACGAAAGCACATCTGGAAATAGTGCAAGACAAATTGGATAAAGAGGTGCGCGAGGGCCGTATGGCGGGACCCTTTGAGGATTGGCTACTGGAACATTTGATTGTATCACCCATAGAAGTGGTGCCAAAAAAGGAACATCGACAGTTCTGTTTAATACAACATCTGTCGTGGCCAGAAGGAGGCTCGGTGAACGATTTTATTGACGAACAGGAGGCTACTGTGTCCTATTCATCAGTTGACGTGGCCATGTCACTGGTAGTGACCGCGAGCGCAACTGCGATGATGGCAAAGTGCGACATAAAGTCAACTTTCCGGTTGCTTCCAGTCCACCCCGATAATTGGGATCTTCAGGGCATCCATTTCAATGGTAAATGGTACGTGGACAAAGCTTTACCGATGGGTTGTTCTAAGCCCTGCGCACTTTTTGAGTGCTTCAGCACGTTCCTTCAATGGTTGTTCTCGGAACGGATGGGTCACCAGGGGGTAACACACTACCTGGATGACTTTTTCTTTGTGAGCACCTCAGACTCCACGGACTGCCAGAAGGCGCTGAACAGTTTCAATGCGATCATGAGGGAACTTGGGGTGCCGTTGGCAACGGAAAAGACTATGGGGCCCTGCATGGCTCTGTCCTTTTTGGGCATTGAATTGGACTCGCAATTGATGGAGGCACGCCTTCTGGAGGACAAAATGCAGCAAGCGTTGGGGCTGCTGGCGACAATGTTGTCGAAAAGCAAGGTCACGGTGAAAGAGATTCAGGTGCTGTTGGGTCACCTCAACTTTGCTTGTAGAGTGGTGAGAGTAAGGCGGACATTTTGCAGGCGACTGGGCAGGGCGCTAGCAGGACAGAGACCTCCACATCATCATGTGCGGCTGTCTGCGGGTGTGAGAGAAGACTTGCGAATGTGGCAGTTTTTCTTGCAGAATTTCAATGGAATTCCACTGATGCGGGAGGGTGACATGGTGTGGGATGTCCAGATCTTTTCTGATGCTGCAGGTAGCAAGGGTTTTGGCCTCTACTGGCAAGGAAAATGGTGTGCAGAGCAGAGGCCGATGGAGTGGGCCTGGGGGGGGGGGTAGAAGTATAGCATTCTTGGAATTCTTCCCACTGGTGGTGGCTATCATATTATGGGGAGAACAGTTGGCGCACAGGAAGGTGACTTCCAGAATTGACAACATGGCGGTTGCGGAAATTGGGAACCGCCAGTTTGCCAGGGATGAACACGTTTTGAAGTTACTGCAGGTATTTGTTTTGGGTTGCTTATGTCATGATATTGCCTTACGAGCAGTGCATGTGCCAGAAGAGGACAATGACATAGCAGATGCTTTGTCTCATTCACAGTGAGGGAGATTCCGTGGGCTAGCCATGGACGCAGACAGGACCTCGACCCGCATGCCGCAGCATTTGTGGTACGTATTCAACACAGGATGTTGCAGCTGGTTTTAGGGTCCCTTGCTCATTCCATGAGGACAGAATACAAGACTGCATGGGAGGACTTTTTGCTCTCAGGTGCTAGGCCGTGGGACTCACCGGCGCTTCAAGGGGAGGATGTGCTACAGTTCATTCTAGATTTGATTGATGAAGGACTTTCTAGGGTCACGATTGCGGGTAAGCTAGCAGGGATTGCATTTGTGGGGAAATTGTTGTGGGGTTACGCCCCATCCGCAGGAGAAATCGGGACGCGGATGCTGGAGGTTTGGGCCCGGGAACGTGGCTGTGCAAGCAGAATTAGGAATGTTAAGGAGGGTGCTGCGGACGTTGCCAGGGTTATGTACTGATGGATATGAGGTTTGTCTTTTTTCCACACTGATGGTGTGGATGTTTTTTGGGGCCTTCCGTGTGTCTGAAATGTTGGGAACGAAATTGGGAGGAGGTCATCTATGGGGTGAGGTGTCTCCTTACAAGGATAGAGTTTGCATTCGGCTGTAAAAATCTAAAACGGATCAGAGGGGACGGGGAAAATGGGTGTCCTTGCAGGCTGCCGATCCGCAGCTGACTTGCCCATGTAAGTGGGAAGCGAAGTGGAAGAACCTTGCGTCCGGCTTATGTGGGTCAGTTTTCGTACATGCGAATGGGCGGAGTGCAACGGCTTTACAGTTACAGTTGCACAAAGGCAGGTAGGGGTTTGGGTCATTGGAGGACAGGATTTGTAAATGCAATATTGTGTAAGATTGTGTAATATGGGTGGTATGTAATGTTATTTTGTATTTGGCAGGGTGGGGGATTTGATGTGGGGATTGTAGGGGTGAGGGGGAACAGGGGGTCAGGTAATTTATGTATAGTGAGGTTTTAGTTTTGTAAGGCAGTTGTCAGTGTTGATAAATTGTGATATGCACCAGTTTCAATAAAGCAGCCTTTTACACACACAAACACTTGTCTCGGTTTGGCTTGCCCCCCTCCCTCCCAATTCCTCCCCCAAGACAAGACCGTCTACTGCTGCACCGCTTGTCAGCTGAAGTTACTTGGGAAGTGGAGCCATATTCAAAATACACCACCAACTATTATAGGCTGCCTATCCTGATCCCCGTAAGTGATGCATGCCGTATTAGCTTATAACACCGTAATTTTGAAATAAGGACAGAGAGTCTATCCTACTGCAGCAAACTTCTGTTCCCATCTGTCTTACAGTATTTTTTTCTAAAGATAAAAAAAATAATATAGATATACTTTAAAGTAGAAGAAAATAAATTATATTCCCTTGGCCTCTGTTCTTCGCTTTACCTTCCTATTTCATCATATATATTTAAACTTGATATTCCTCATGTGTAGCACTTCTCAGACAGTTTTTCCTGCATGATATACTATATCCTTGCTTAGGCTACTACATTGCTTAATGTTCAAAAAGCATCAATATGCAATTCGTCCCTCCAAAAAATTTCTTGCGGAACAAAGGAGAAGCCCCACTGGAATGGAAAAAAATAGAAAGAAAAATTTCTCACATACCTAACAGCAATAGATGCACGTAGGATGCCTGTTGAGTGAAGGTAATGCATGCTACTACATTTACTAGGATTTGAGGGACAAGAGGCATTCAGATCCTTTCCCAAAATTGAATCATCTGAGGACCAACATGACTTAAATGAGTTTGAGGAAGCCTCAGCAAGATTGGAAATACGTTTTCAACCCACAATAAACTAAACTCTAAAAAGATATCATTTAACACTCGTCATCAGAATGAAAATGAAAGTTTTGATGAGTTTCTGACAGCACTTATGGTTCTTCATGTTCATGCAATTTTGGACGCACAAAAGACAAAATGATCAGAGACCAACTGATGGTCAACACTAATGGCAAAATAATCCAAGAACACCTTTGGGTCATCAGAGATCCTACATTAGAGGAAGTGATAAAAACAGCTAAAGCTATGGATCAGTCAATGAGTTGAAAGAGGTAAATGAAGACAGACATAAACAAAATGAGGAGGTTTGTTTTGCTACTCATTCAAAGGAAAGTTGAGCAATCAAAGAAAGAATGAAGCAAAAAATGAATGTTATAGGCGGGGAAGTGAGTTACACATGGCCAACTATCGAGGATGCCCTGCCTTAAAAAGAGACTGGTATGCAAACATCAAGGACGTTTTGCTAGAATGTGCAAAGATAAAAATAAGAATGGAAAACTACTACAAGTGGCTCAAATTACTCTGGAAGAAGAGACCCAATCATCTACAACAGGGAAAAGTGGCCCAGAAGATACAATGATGGTATTGATGATACAAGAAGAAGTTGATCACATTCAATCCAATCTTACCAAACTACCAAGGTTTATCTTAAATGTACTAGGGAAGAATTTAAACTTTTTAGTGGATTCAGGGTCTTCATTTACTATTATATCCAAGGAAAGGTATAGAAAATACTTTGCACAAAATATATGTACTTTGAAAGCACCCAATGTCAAAGTAGTAACAAATGATGGCAATACCATCCACCTTAAAGGGTACTTCATATCTATAGTTAAGTTTAAAACCAGATCAGCTAGAATAAAAATGTATGCTGCAAACAAAGGGAGATGTATACTTGGGTGAAGTGACCAGAGATTGCTCAATATTAAACTTGATTCTTGCGCGATTGACCCTGTGAGATTTGTCACAGAATCCAATCTTAGTGATTGGAAAAAAAGGCAAATTTCCTGAAGTATTTAATGAAAAAATGGGAAAATTCAAGAGTTTCACTCACCGAATAAAATGAACAAAAAGTGCATTACCTGTAAAACAAAAACTACGAAACGCACCGTTCAGTATACGCAAAGAGCTGCAAATCTTACTCGAAAACCTTTTGAAAGATGGTGTCATTAAGGAAACAGAGGCTACAGATTGGCTTTCTCCCATAGTTTTGACAAAGAAGGCTAATGGACACCTAAGGCTCTATGTGGTTATTAGATCATTAAATGCTGACATCCTTGTAGATAGTCATCCTTTACCTAAAGGCAATGATCTATTGACAATGTTGTATGGTGCCACTCTTTTTTCAATATTAGATTGATATAGTGCATACCATCAACTTGAACTAGCCAATGAATCGAGACCCCTTACAGCCTTCATCACCCCTGTTGAGGTATACCAATACAGGAGAATGCATTTTGGACTTGCATCGGCAGCCTCAGTATTTCAATGTGTTATGCAACACATTTTTAATGATACTGAAGCCTGTGTCACATGCTTCCAAGGTAATGTGTTAATATTCTCCAGAAACATAAAGGAACATTGAGTCATTTTGGAAGAAGTTTGCACATGAACATGTACTTTGCCCCAACAAATGTAATTAGTTAAAAAATCTGGTTTATTATCTAGGACATACCATCTCAGAGAAAGGAGTTACACATAAGGAGTCTCTTGTTGATGCCATAAGGAAGGCACATGCTCCAGATGACAAAGATAAGTAAAGATCTTGCAATGCAGTTTATGAATATTACAGAAAATTTGTAAAAACCTTGCAACATTGATGGAACCTCTGAGGAATCTTCTTAGGAAAGGCACAGAGTTTGAGTGAGGTAGAGAACAGAATGAGGCTTTTGAAAATGTAAAGAATCAAATCATCAATGCACCTACACTTCAACCATATGTCAGTGGCAAGCATTGTACAAACTCAGTAGAAACAAGTACCCATGGGCTAGGAGTTGTTCTTGATCAACAGATTGGACGAAACAAATGGACAGTGGCATATGCCTCCAATACCTTGAATGAAACTAAAAGATGGTATTCAGTTATTGAACGTGAGCTGCTTGCTTGTATTTGGTCAGTGAATAATTTCTGGCATTTCATTATCGGGGAGTAGATTCACTTTTTGCACTGACAATAACTCGCAAACACTGATTTTGTCACTAAGGGGAAAAACAGGTGGCCAGGTTATGTTCTAATTTTAAGAGTCTAACTTTGATATAATTCCTGTTCCAGGAAATATTATTCAACCAGCCCAATGTCCAGACTTCCATATGATAAACCTGAAAAGGTAGTAGATGAGGGAATGAAATTGATGTGGTTCTACAAACTTATGAGGTATGTACCATTAGAGAGGAAAGTGTAAATGGATGAGGGAACAAGAGAAGGACAAAGTACTCGCTCAAGTAAAGAAATTTGTGAATGAAGGTTGACCGGCTCTAAGATCCTTAAAATGGTCCCTTCATTTATTTGCTCAAGTGGCGAATGACTTGAGAGTAGATGGTCATTTGTTTTTCCGTACTGATAAATGTGTTCACTTCAAAGGAATGAGTGAAGTTATTCTTAAGGAGTACCACAAGGGTCACCTGGGAATGACATACTTAAAGAATATTTTAAGAATTGTTTTGGGGGGCCTAGCATAGAAATTGAGAAACAAAGATTTGTTAGAAACTGTGTGTCAGGTTCTGAAGCTGATAAGTCCTGTAAAACCAATGTTTACACCCATGCATAATGTACCTTGCTCAATGCGTTGTTGCAGAACGTGGGGCTAGATATTTCTGGACCCTACAAGAAATTAACATACAACATGAGATATGCTGTAGTGCTTATTGATTACCATTCTAAGTGGCCTGAAGTAATGTTCACTGATAATGTTTCCACTGCCACTGTTCTTGAATTTCTTATGGAAGATTTCAGCAGAGAAGGGTACCCAGAGCAAATTGTCACAGATAATGGGGTGCAATTAACTTCTACTGAGATGTCTGAATATCTAGTCATGAACAAGATCAAACACACACATACTGCTCTGTACAACCCCCAATGTAATTATTTAGTAGAATAATTCAACAGATTTCTCAAAGATAGTTCACACTTAGCCCTAGTTGAGGACACTTCATTTGTTGTTGCCATCAGAAAGAAACTATGGGCAAACAGAATCTCTATAATCTCTCCCAACTAAATCATTGGGAAGTCCCCATTCAGGTTGTTAAGAGGGAGAGAGCCTGCTTCCTCTGTGTGTCCATGGTGGCTTAAATCTAGATTTCCTCCTCAGTCTGGAGGGAATTTCCGTTATACCATGACCAAGAGTAAAGAAAGAGTCCAACATTACCAGAAGCGATCCAGGGAATAATATTATAGAAACCACAAAACTAAGGACCCTGACTTCTGTGCACGAGATATTGTCTGCACACCAATTGCCAGAATGGTGGGAAAAGGTAGTTACAAATTGTATAAACCCATGAGAATAGTGATGTTCAATAAGGATAGCGTAATTAATCAAGATGTCAAATGTTGGAGTTTCAAGAGGCTGTCTAAATGTAAGGGCAATTTCCCCTCATTCAGTAATAGGTCACCTGACAGAAAGAACTCTACTTGGAATTCTGACTGTCATACTGACAAGTATCTTCATGTTCCATTCCCTGAAAATGGTGGGAGGTCATTGACTCCCAACAATGAAAGGTGAGATAAGTCTGCTGTGGACAGTGCTAGCTTTTCTGGGACAGACAATGTGTTGAGAGAAGCTCTATTGCAGAACGTGTGAAGTTTTCACCCTGTGTGGGGTTAACTTCATCAAAAGGTACCCAGAACTATTAATTTTCTCATGACAAGGTGGGTTGTGTGGTATTTTGCCTTTACTAAATATAATGTTATTGCTCCTCCTTAACTTGCAATATGTTCAACTATTGTGCTCCTTGTTTTCCCCCTTTTCGCTTTCCGATCTTCCAGTCACCCAATTTATGGTACAGCCTTAGATGTTGTGAGAGGCTGTTTTAGAATGTTGGTGTTTTTGATGCAATGCCGATCGCTATGAGGAATAAAAATGTTCTTGCTCCTTCTGACAGCATGATTCATTATGACTACAGCACACCCACTTCAGAGAATAGACAGGTGTATCTCATTCTTTTCTATGACGAGATAGGCTTATCAACTCCTATCTACAGGGGGATGGATATATCTACACACACACACACACACACACACACACACACACACACACACACACACACACACACACACACACACACACCCCCCACACACAAAACATCCCCCCGTTTTGGTCCAAGATACATGTTGGCAGTGTGTTGACTCCCGTGGCAGGACCAAGCTGTCAAAATCTTCAAATATCTGGTGCCTTAGCGCTAGATAAAAAAGGGAATGTACTCCCAGTCTTTTATTTTAATGTTGTAAGTACCAGCACCTAACGGGTTTTGGTCTGTTTTCAGACCTTGGACCTGAGTGCAGACCAAAACGCGTAGGGTGCTGGTACTCAGAACATTAAAATACAATAAGTTAATCAAACATGACCGGGAATGCGGTCACTTTTTATCTAGTGCTGAGTAGCCAGATTCTTGAAGATATATATTCTACATATCCTACTGGCGGCCGCTGGTAGGTATTAGAGTTAGGATCTAGTTTCCATAGGAAAAGTATTTTTTGACTTGCTTATAGCTTTGTTGTCGTTTGACCAATGTTCATAAACTATTTTTTTTTAAAGTGCCAAAGTAGGTTCTGTGTGTCATGGAAAGTTTGGGGGTGATCTGTGCAGTGGGGGATGAGAAATAGGGGCGCAAAAAAAAGTGCGTTTGTAATGTTAATTCCCATAGGAACGCATTGTCGAACCTACATCCCGAACCGCTGGACAGAATCACACCAAATTTGGTAGAAATGTCAATGTTGATTCGCAGAGTGTGCTTTTTGTTATTTGGTGCAAATCCCTTCAGTAGTTTTTGTGAAATTAAATCCGAACAGTATAGTGATATCTCTGGCCGCAGATATTTTGTGGTGGTTTTGAGGTGATTAGCGGTTAAATCGCAATGTTTTCGTGGGAACTTGCAAATGCACGCGCAAGCGGGAATGATATGATTTGGATGGTTGCAACCTGAACAGAAAGTTCTGGCTGCCATGTGTACCGGGGACAGTTCCCAGGGCACAAATCTTTTTTTCAATGTGACATAAGGGGTCTGGGTAGAGGTACTCTGACCCCATGTTTGACAAATGGAGGTATTAGTGACACAAGTTATGTGTCCAAAATAGATACTTTTAACCGCGCGCAATATTCACGACCACCGTGTACTGTCGCGAATATCGACATATTCAAGACGCCCGGTTTCACCGCGAAAACGGAATATCAATTTTAAAGGTTTATTTTACACAAACTACCTTGAAAAATATGACTTTAAATAGTGCAGTAATAAACCCCTAGTGTCTACAATACTGTAAAATGTGTGCACATATGTTTTACAGCTGTTAAAGAAAGGCACGATTGTAGGAGTTACCAAAGTCATTGTGACTCTCGGCGTAATCGCAAAAACAGGAAGTTGGGTTCAAACACAGTTTTTTTTAAAGTTACTACAAAAATATGTGTACAAATACATTCTTTAAGTTAGTAATGTGTGTATTGTAATAGTTAGAATTAATTTTTTAAGTTAACATTTTTTATTATGGTGGTGGTCGTTGAATGTCTATTTTGGCGATTTTGCAACGTGCCGTGCAATCATCACGAATTTCGAAAATTCTCAAAAATAATGATTTTACAAGAAAATGAACAAAATTTTGGACCTTGGGTGGCTCTGACAAGAGCCTTTGTGTTGACAGTGTGTATAAGACAGCTACATATAAGACTGCATGCAGAGTTTCAGGTCGCCTTGAAACACCCTGTTTTCCAAATGAAAAACAGTTAAAATGAAGGTGTTTACTTTTTTTTTTAAAGAATATATATTTCATTGGATGCTATCAGTATGTAAGTCAACAAAATTAGGAAGTGTGTTGGATGCATTAGGAAGAAGTCCTATTATTGGCTTTTGTTTAAAAAAAGAAATGTAATACAGACATGGATATATGTTTGAAACAGTGGAATAAACTCCACCTGCTGTATCTCATTTGGAAGTAGCGTGTTCCTTCTAGAATGTGCTGTGCACTTACTGGTTCCACTGGGTTGCTATAGACACTGAACTAAGTGTTTTTTGGAGGAAAGGGTGTTAAAGAGACAGAATTGTTTTTTAAATGTAGAGGAATTATAACATAATTCAAGTAATGGTAAACTTTAAATTCCAATTGAGGACTATGTAATAAACTGTTGAGCAGTATTTACATTTTCAAAAAACTGAAGCTAGATATAGGTTTGAACTCCCATTTTTTTTCACGATTACTCTGCGATCATCGAGAAAACATTGCGAACATGTGGAGACAGGAACCTCATTTTGAAAGTGAGGGAAAGGGTTAACAGATGCTAACCATTCACAAGTGGAGATAGAGTAGTCTAAAATTAAAGACATGATTTCATTTGCTGCCTTCCTCATCATTATGGAGTATAAAATTTAAGAGGTTGCAATTTTATAGTTGCTTTGTATGAGAGTGGTGTACAATTCTTGTGCTGAGTTTTTACAAATCTTAACAGTGTCAAAACTATCCAGAAAGAGGTAAAACAACAATATAATCTAAGAACGTAATTTTCTGGTATGTATATAACTTTTCAATTATTTAAAAAATGTAGATTACAAAATGTAGATGTATACGGGAGTTTGACAAAAAACAATATCACAGTGATATGAAAAAATATATATCAGATGAACTGTGTCTGGCAGAGGGTATGTCTTTAAGATGTTAGCAGTGTTAAAAGTTACCATGAGCAATGCCTTTAAAAATGACAATGTTGTAAATGTCTAAGCATCATGTCCAGAACAGACAGATCTATGTTGTTTGCATTCTGGGAATTGTAGTACTTTTAGTCACATTATTAAACAGGAGTCATGTAGTCATGAATAAACGATAAGAAAATGTGCTGTGTCTGTATATGAATTATATAGTAGTAATGCTTGTTAGGTATGTATTAGGAAGTGTTTGTCAATGTGTTTTTTAACTTGTATTAATGGTTTGCATATGTTTAGATGGAGAAATATGATTTTTCTGGTTACAGATAGTTATATGTACTATGAGGCTCTTGAGTTTACTTAATAATGTAGTGAAGTACATATTTTTGGAAAGATGGCCTGAAGGTGTATATCTACTATGAAATCACATTTATGTTTACATGGTGATCTATGTTCTTTAAGGCTGTTGAAAATTCCATGTATAAGGTGAGGGTGGTACATTTCTTTAACCTCTTCTGTGCCCATGACGAGATAGTCTCGTCATGGAGCACGGTCGCGCTGTGCCCATGACGAGACTATCTCGTCATGAAACCCACCCGCGTGGGAAACGCCCGGCACAGGAGGGGGAAAGGGCGTGGCACCGAAGGGGTTAAACATTAAACAAGCTGTGTTTAAAAGTGAGGAGGGTTAATAGTGTCTCTTGTGAGTACTTGTGCTAGCTTCACTTGGTGTGCAACTTTTCTTTGAGAAATGCTGAATATATGTTGTAAAGACAGAAGAAATATTTGAGAAATGGTGTAGGTATGCTATTAAGAAAAGGTTTTGTGCTTTGAAACAGTGAAAATGTTTGTTTTCAGTTTTAGAAGGTTAGTGATGCATATGCACGCTGACTAACAGAGCAATGTATGCTCCTAGAGTGCCATGTATCCAATTATATATCAAGTGTGATATGTAGACTTCACTCACACATAGCTCAGTAGAGAAAGATAGATACACTAAAATAGTGTGTTTGATACTGACAGAATGACTTAATGAGTCACAGATATAGTCACAACTTTTATGTATCTGACAGCAATGGAGGTACTTTCACAGTCTGCCATTCACTACTTAGGCACTCATCCAATCACCCAGCCACTACCCAGGCAGTCAGTCTATCACTCACACACTATCAACAGACTTATTCAATCACCCAGGCACTACACATGCACTCTTGCAATCACAAAGGCACTAATTATGTAGTCATTGAACTATGCAGGCACTACCTATGCATTCATCCAATCATACAGGAACTAACCATACACTTATACAATTACCAAGGCTGCACCTATTCAGTCATTCAAACATCCCGGCACTACTCATGAACTCATCTAATTACGCAGGGAGTACCATTGCAGTGAACTTATCACCTATCCAGTACCTATGCACTCATTCAATTACTGGGGGAATACTGTTGCACTAATACAATCACCCCAGCAGTACACTTACTTTCATCCAATCACTTAAGCTTTAACAATGGAGTCATGCAATCACTCAGACACTAGTCATGCATTCATCTAATCAGCCAGGCACTACTGATGCACCCATTTATTTATCCAGGCACTTCCTATGTACTTATCTAAACACCCAGGCACTGCCTGTTCAATGAATCAAAAACACATGAGCATCAGCCATGTAGTCAGCCAATCACTGAAACACTTCTCGTGCACTCATCCAATCTACTAGGTGCTATGCATGTACTTAATCCTTATGCACTATCCATGCACTCTATAAATCACCTTTATACTATCTAAGCACTCCTGTAATCATCCAGGCACTAGAGTTGCACTCATTTAATCATCCAACTACTATCTTTGCATTTATTGAATTATTGAGGCATTAGTCATGCACCCATCTAATCATACGGGTACTACTCATGCACTCATCCAAGCACCCAGGTAGTAGTGATATACTCGTGCAAACACACAAGCAGTAACACTTCAGAAATGGAACGACCCATGGACTTCTCATATACTCAGGGAATCATTTAGGCACTACCTTATCTTCAGGGTTTCCGCTAAGCGCTACCTATGCACTCATTCAATCATCCATGGAGTATTGATGTATTCAACCACAAACACATGTATTTACAAGTTTTAGTGAGGAATATGTAGTCTTTTAGAACCATCTGGTGAATTATATATGCAACCTGTGACACACTCTCTGCATGTACTCAGAAGAATTAGTGAGCTATATGCTCTGATAAAGATTAATGTGCAGATTGTTATATGCACAGTTTCCCTAAATTTAAATGTGATACATTTAAGTAGAAAAGTACTGAGAAACTAAATACACCAGTGGCACAGTGGTAGTGGGGCACACAAATAGCTCTTATGTTATGTTTTTGGATTTACAGTGCTGAGGCACTGTATGTACTTCTACATTTTGGTTGATGTTCATTTTAAAATGTACTACAGAAGGGATAAACTGGTCTTTCACCATGTATAAGTAAGAAATGAGATATGGTGCAGGTGTGTTGTAGGAGAGGGTGGCATAATGTTAAAAGGAAACTAATAAATAAAGTTTTGTGTTTTGCTTTGGGTTTGGAATATTGAAGTAAGTGCATGTAGTTATATAGCTAGGTTCATCTGTAGATTTAAAACTGCAACATAACATAAAAACAGTTTTTGTATTATGTGTTAGTCAGTAGTGAAGTAGTTGGTACGTTGGCTAGAGTAAAAATGATACTTCTTTTGTTTTACAGAACAATACATACATAACCAGTTAGAATGCCTACAAATGTTCAAAGGAAAAAGCAACAGAAGCAACTGCAGTATCTCTGCAGAACTGACACACAAAAGGGCAAAATGCATACAAAATGGTGAAAGAATAAAGAACTACTGGTAAGAGGACAAAGTAATTTCTTAAAAATATATTTGGACATCTGCAAAGATTTGAACATAATATAAATGAAAACCAAACTATGAGAAACAATGAGTAGATAATATCAGGAGAGAATGTAACAAAGATGGACATACCTTAACCAGGAGACCAAAACAGTTTAGGGAAATCAGAGCCAAGATGTTTCAAAGTAGAGTTGTTGTAAATGTATTGAGAAATATGAAGAACTATAGAAGAAGGAGACATTCACTGAAACAGAAAGAACACGTTGAGGGAGTAGTTGATAAGACCTTTGCTTTGAAGAGGCAGCTTTTCATTTTGATTATAAATAGAATGAAATCCCTTGACAAAATAGTGTTGTACATGAGTAGACAAAACCAAAAGAAAAGATTAGGTAATAGAAGTAACTCTTGTACAGTTTTTAAATACAATTTAAAGAGGCTACTGCAAAGTCTGCCGCAGCAGCCACATGAGAAAAGAGTTTCTTAACACGAGTACCAATGCCCGTATACAGATAAAACAGTTTCTCACTTGCAGTTCCTCCTTTGTTGTTTATGTCTTGGAATGCCCCTGCAATCTAAAAAGAAGAGGGTCCTAGAGCATATAAGGGCCATATACAACAGGGACCAGCAGTACTCTATAGCAAGGCATTTTGAGACACATTATTACTCGGACAGTTCCAAACTCCAGTATTTCATCTTTGAACAAATTACTACCAAACACAGAGGAGTGGACAGGGTACTACAACTGAGGAAACGTGAATCTAGGTATATCATCGACCTGGGAACTCGCTATTCTGGGGGCATAATTTAGATGAGGAGATGGCCATACACCTGCATGATGAGTAGACTTTGTTTTCATGGTATTGTGCTTGTGGTTTATAGATGTACTACTATGCTGAATAATATGAGTTTTAACCATCTGTCATTAAGATTTCTAATTGTATCTTTTCTGTCTTTTAACAAGAGGAAAGGAAGAGACCTACTGGACTGGATCGGTAATTCTACTTGGGTTCCATACTCTTTTCTTCATGACATCATCCTACTGATGTTCTGGTCACCCCAGATAAGGATTTTTTCTTTCTTTTGATTTTCTTTATATCTTATTATATATCATAAGTTTCACTGTCATAATAGGGACGGAGCCTTGAATTACCATGACATTTAACATGTTGCAACCCATTTGGGGCAGCATGGTATACAGTAGCCACGATGTATATACGTTTTGACTTAATGCCATAATGAAATTACTGTAAATATGATTACATACTTATCTTGGTACAACAAGCCATGATTGTATTTTCGCTATACTGCCATTTGAATATGTCGAGCCATGATATTATGAAATCAGGGGAAAGTGACGTCTCTCACTTCCAAGTAGCAGGTGCGCACAATTATCCTTAGACCCGTTAAGGTCTAGTCATATTTAATCTGTTTTATAAAGAAATCCATTTAATCCATTGTGTTTATGTTCATTTCATTTATTATTCTTATTCTTCAAATTGTCACGTTTACTCATTTCTTTAGTAAAGCAACTAAATCTTTTTACATATTCACATGTTCACACTACCCAATGCATTTCGGGTCAATGAAAAAGACCCTTCTTCAGGGGTCTGTAACAGAAAAATAAAGGAAATATAATGAGCAATTCAGTCGTCTAATCATACTCTTTCAGTATTTGACTCTATCTAATATACAAAAATTGTCAATGTATCTCGTTTATAATAAGGTTTTCATTATTCTGTCAGTTGGCGAAGTCTAAAAATCTTTACAACTCTATACCTTGAAAATCCAGTGCCTGTATTACCCCTGTCAATGTTTAAATAAAACACCTGAAAAGATAATCCTAATGAAATAAAGTTCGTGCTAACTACAATTCATTAACATTCAAATTGCAAAAAATATATCTGAAAAATGAAGACTAAAAGCTAACATATCTAAAAGATGAAGGCTGAAAGCTAGCGTAACTATTCTTTGCAAGTCTGCCGGTTACTTACTTCCATGTGCAACACGAAGTTCCCAACTCTCCTTCAATGCGAGTTCAGTTTACAAAACAGCCCTAGTGTGTGATATTTATACATGACTTAATTGGTTGAAAGCATGATGACACATCGTGCCTACAGCCAATCATATGTAGTGGTTACCAGAACCTATCAGATTCTCTTATTCGTGTAGGTGAAGCTCCCGCCTAATTTCAACCTATCAAGAATCACTTGTCAATTACACAAATGTTGTTGTAACTCGGTAGAGGCGCGCTCATTGGTCGCTCCTTTACGAAGTCAAAAACAAATTATACCTATAGTAATGGTGATTCTACATAAAGAATAAATAAATAAATGTTGTGGAAAACGAACCATTATTATAAAAATTAGAATTTAAACATTCTTCAACAGATAATAATAAATTCGAACTACTGATATCTATAGTAAATGACCAGTTTTGTCAAACATCTTCAAAGGTGTTCTCTATGCAGGATGGCAAACAATATATCCTCACAGGTTTTACAAAAAACACGATAGTTCAATTCTGTCATTAATTCCTTCCGGTTGCATGCTCGCCATTTTTCTGATCCAAAAATATTCTGCTCTTAATCTCTGTTTGTGAGTGTCCATCGATGAGTTTGGTTTGATCACTTCTAATATGGTGAATTGTAATTGCGCAATGTTGTGTCCAGCCTCTATCCAATGCATAGCCAATGTGGACTTGCGGTTTTTATTTCTTATATTGCTTTTATGTTCTGTGATCCTGATTTTTATTTTTCGTTCCGTCTGCCCCACGTATAATTTACCACAGGGGCATTTTATTCCATAAATCACTCCTTTTGTGTCACACGTGCTTGAATGTAAGAGTGGAATCATTTGTCCAGTCATCGGATGTCTGAATTGTTGACCAGTTATCACATTATTGCAATGTGTACAGTTCTCGCATCTTTTCATGCCTTTGTGAATCGTCTTAACATCTTGATTTAATTGTTTCTTGATTAATTCTTTTAGATTTTTTGATCTCTTATATGCAAAAGTGATTTGATTGGCTACTATGGGTTGTAAGTCAGGTTCTTCAGTGATGAGTGACCAGTGTTTTCTCATGATGGTGGTGATCTGTTTTGATTGAGCTGAATATTTAAGTACACATACTGTAAGTTTTTTCTCCAATCTTTCTTTTTGATGAAGTAGCAATTCTCTGTCCATGGACTGAACTTTGTTTTTGGTGTGTTGTAATATACTTTCAGGATATCCTCGTTTTAAGTATTTCATGATCTGATTGTCGATGGTGGAGGATAAGTCATTCGGATCTGATGTTATTCTTTTAAATCGAATGAATTGGGATAGTGGTAGGTGTGTCTTTAATGAGTAGTGATGAAAGCTGTTGAAATGTAAACTACTGTTCCTGTCAGTTTCCTTTATGTGAACATTGGTTGTTATTTTGCCGTCTCTAATTGTTATCTTCACATCCAAAAATGCCAATTCATTGGAGTCAATTTGATAAGTGAACTTGATTCTGTCATGTACCTGGTTTAGTGTGTGAATGTTTTCAATAAGTTGATCTTTGGTGCCTTTCCAGATTACAAAGATGTCATCTATGTAACGTTTGAATATCATGATGCCATCCTTCCATTGTGAATTATTCAGTATGTGATCATGTTCAAATTTTGCCATGAAGGTATTAGCGTAGGACGGTGCCCCCGCAAAACCCATGGAAGTTCCGCTACATTGCTCATAGAAACCATTCTCCCATTCTAGATAGCTGTGGAATAACGCAAAATGTAATAGTTCCATCAAAAAGATTTTATCTGTTCCTATGATGTCATTTTCCAGTAATCTCCATTCCATTGCTTCTAAACCCTCATGATGGGGGATAGAGGTGTAAAGTGATGTCACATCAATAGAACATAACCATATTTGCTCATCTTTTGGGATTGTTATTTCATTTAGAAGGTTTAAGAAAGCAGTGGTGTCTTTGATATAGGTGCTCCAATTTTGAACCAATGGTTGTATGAACCAGTCTAAGTATTGACCTAGTGGTTCTGAGATTGATCCACAGGCTGACACAATGGGTCTAAAAGGTGGTATGGTGGCATGTTTATGGATTTTCGGGAGCATATAAAATTGAGGCCTCCGTGGATATTTGATGTTTAAAAAATGAAAAGTCTTTTCGGTTATCCACTTCAACTCTAGTGCTTTTTCCAAAATTGATTTTAATGTTTCTGCGAAGATATCAGTGGGATCCTGTTCAATTTTTCGGTACGTGTTGATGTCTTGTAAATGTGTACGTACACTTTCCATGTAAAAATCAGTGTTCATCACTACTATAGCTCCACCTTTGTCTGCTTTCTGTATTGTGATGTTTGTCATCTCTTTTAAAGATCTCAGAGTGTTCCAATCTTTTTTGGAGAAGTTGCTTTTGTTTCCACTCGAATAGTTAATTTTTTTCATTTCAGTGGTAATTACTCTTTCAAACGCATCAATGGTCTTATGTGATGTAGGTGCACAAAATGTACTCTTGACTTTAAATTCTTTCATCTCGCTTTCAGGCTTATCAATCGATTGAAAATTTGAAAAGAAATTCTTTAATCGCAGATTGCGTAAGAATTTAAAGATTGCAATTTCTGTTTCTTGGGCGTTTGATCTGTAGTGAGGTACGTAAGTGAAACCTTTATTTAGCAGTTTGGTTTGAGCATCTGTTAATTGAATTCCTGAGATATTTATGACAAGGTTGTCTTCTTTTTGGTCGACCGGAGTGCTCTTTCTGTCTCTGTTTCTTTTGTTTTTTCTTTTTCCCCTCCTTGTTTTTGGGGTTCTCCCGTTGTTGTTGAGCCTGAAGGAGCATTGTTGGCGGCCGGACTGGTCTCTAAAAAAGTCACCTTATTTTGTTGATCTCTACGAGTTGTTTGTAAATTGCTTCCTAAAGGTTTCCTGCTTTGTGCAATTTCGGATTCTGAAATAACACTCTCTTGTGATGAGCTCATTTCTGTTTGTGGTCTCTTCCAATTTCTCTGATGATAAACCTCTGCCCAACTATAGACTTCTTCCAACTTATAATCTATAGTGTCTCTTTTATATTTTTTGATTTTCCTTTCTTCTATTTCTTTAGCATATTTCTCAAGTTTTGTATTGATGTCTTCCAGTGTTTTTGTCAAATCTTCATGAGTGTTTAATTCGCGTTTGATTGTTTCCAATTCTTCTTCCAAAGTCTTTAACTCTTTTGACAATTCCTCCACGATCAGTAAAATCAGATCTAGACTGCATTTGTTAAGTATTTGATACCATTTATTGAGGAAAGTTTTGTTGCTCCTGCATAGCATAGGTTTTAGAGCGATTCTTAGACCTCTGGGGATACGTTGATTTTTATGGTAATGAATTAGGGTTGTAGCATGTAAACGCTGGTTGATCTCTCGTTTACTGACATATTCCAATTGTTTCAGTAATTGACTGATGGTGTTCAACTGTGGGCTGAATGCTCTTGTTTCCTTTATTAATCCATAAATCTGTTCAGCTTCCTCTGTGCTATAAGCCAATGTCTCTGCCTTGTTTTTTGTGATTTGCGCTATTTCTTCAAGATTCATTTTTGATGGTGCTCCGATGGGGGGTAGACAAAAAATAGAATAATTCGTTTATTTATCCATCCGGCACTCTTATTAACGTTTTCTGGTAATTTCGTCTTATTTATGGTGTGCTGCTCCCTCTTTTAGTGTTTTGTCTAGGAACACTATTTATGAAACATGAAATCAGGGGAAAGTGACGTCTCTCACTTCCAAGTAGCAGGTGCGCACAATTATCCTTAGACCCGTTAAGGTCTAGTCATATTTAATCTGTTTTATAAAGAAATCCATTTAATCCATTGTGTTTATGTTCATTTCATTTATTATTCTTATTCTTCAAATTGTCACGTTTACTCATTTCTTTAGTAAAGCAACTAAATCTTTTTACATATTCACATGTTCACACTACCCAATGCATTTCGGGTCAATGAAAAAGACCCTTCTTCAGGGGTCTGTAACAGAAAAATAAAGGAAATATAATGAGCAATTCAGTCGTCTAATCATACTCTTTCAGTATTTGACTCTATCTAATATACAAAAATTGTCAATGTATCTCGTTTATAATAAGGTTTTCATTATTCTGTCAGTTGGCGAAGTCTAAAAATCTTTACAACTCTATACCTTGAAAATCCAGTGCCTGTATTACCCCTGTCAATGTTTAAATAAAACACCTGAAAAGATAATCCTAATGAAATAAAGTTCGTGCTAACTACAATTCATTAACATTCAAATTGCAAAAAATATATCTGAAAAATGAAGACTAAAAGCTAACATATCTAAAAGATGAAGGCTGAAAGCTAGCGTAACTATTCTTTGCAAGTCTGCCGGTTACTTACTTCCATGTGCAACACGAAGTTCCCAACTCTCCTTCAATGCGAGTTCAGTTTACAAAACAGCCCTAGTGTGTGATATTTATACATGACTTAATTGGTTGAAAGCATGATGACACATCGTGCCTACAGCCAATCATATGTAGTGGTTACCAGAACCTATCAGATTCTCTTATTCGTGTAGGTGAAGCTCCCGCCTAATTTCAACCTATCAAGAATCACTTGTCAATTACACAAATGTTGTTGTAACTCGGTAGAGGCGCGCTCATTGGTCGCTCCTTTACGAAGTCAAAAACAAATTATACCTATAGTAATGGTGATTCTACATAAAGAATAAATAAATAAATGTTGTGGAAAACGAACCATTATTATAAAAATTAGAATTTAAACATTCTTCAACAGATAATAATAAATTCGAACTACTGATATCTATAGTAAATGACCAGTTTTGTCAAACATCTTCAAAGGTGTTCTCTATGCAGGATGGCAAACAATATATCCTCACAGGTTTTACAAAAAACACGATAGTTCAATTCTGTCATTAATTCCTTCCGGTTGCATGCTCGCCATTTTTCTGATCCAAAAATATTCTGCTCTTAATCTCTGTTTTCAAGGTATAGAGTTGTAAAGATTTTTAGACTTCGCCAACTGACAGAATAATGAAAACCTTATTATAAACGAGATACATTGACAATTTTTGTATATTAGATAGAGTCAAATACTGAAAGAGTATGATTAGACGACTGAATTGCTCATTATATTTCCTTTATTTTTCTGTTACAGACCCCTGAAGAAGGGTCTTTTTCATTGACCCGAAATGCATTGGGTAGTGTGAACATGTGAATATGTAAAAAGATTTAGTTGCTTTACTAAAGAAATGAGTAAACGTGACAATTTGAAGAATAAGAATAATAAATGAAATGAACATAAACACAATGGATTAAATGGATTTCTTTATAAAACAGATTAAATATGACTAGACCTTAACGGGTCTAAGGATAATTGTGCGCACCTGCTACTTGGAAGTGAGAGACGTCACTTTCCCCTGATTTCATGTTTCATAAATAGTGTTCCTAGACAAAACACTAAAAGAGGGAGCAGCACACCATAAATAAGACGAAATTACCAGAAAACGTTAATAAGAGTGCCGGATGGATAAATAAACGAATTATTCTATTTTTTGTCTACCCCCCATCGGAGCACCATCAAAAATGAATCTTGAAGAAATAGCGCAAATCACAAAAAACAAGGCAGAGACATTGGCTTATAGCACAGAGGAAGCTGAACAGATTTATGGATTAATAAAGGAAACAAGAGCATTCAGCCCACAGTTGAACACCATCAGTCAATTACTGAAACAATTGGAATATGTCAGTAAACGAGAGATCAACCAGCGTTTACATGCTACAACCCTAATTCATTACCATAAAAATCAACGTATCCCCAGAGGTCTAAGAATCGCTCTAAAACCTATGCTATGCAGGAGCAACAAAACTTTCCTCAATAAATGGTATCAAATACTTAACAAATGCAGTCTAGATCTGATTTTACTGATCGTGGAGGAATTGTCAAAAGAGTTAAAGACTTTGGAAGAAGAATTGGAAACAATCAAACGCGAATTAAACACTCATGAAGATTTGACAAAAACACTGGAAGACATCAATACAAAACTTGAGAAATATGCTAAAGAAATAGAAGAAAGGAAAATCAAAAAATATAAAAGAGACACTATAGATTATAAGTTGGAAGAAGTCTATAGTTGGGCAGAGGTTTATCATCAGAGAAATTGGAAGAGACCACAAACAGAAATGAGCTCATCACAAGAGAGTGTTATTTCAGAATCCGAAATTGCACAAAGCAGGAAACCTTTAGGAAGCAATTTACAAACAACTCGCAGAGATCAACAAAATAAGGTGACTTTTTTAGAGACCAGTCCGGCCGCCAACAATGCTCCTTCAGGCTCAACAACAACGGGAGAACCCCAAAAACAAGGAGGGGAAAAAGAAAAAACAAAAGAAACAGAGACAGAAAGAGCACTCCGGTCGACCAAAAAGAAGACAACCTTGTCATAAATATCTCAGGAATTCAATTAACAGATGCTCAAACCAAACTGCTAAATAAAGGTTTCACTTACGTACCTCACTACAGATCAAACGCCCAAGAAACAGAAATTGCAATCTTTAAATTCTTACGCAATCTGCGATTAAAGAATTTCTTTTCAAATTTTCAATCGATTGATAAGCCTGAAAGCGAGATGAAAGAATTTAAAGTCAAGAGTACATTTTGTGCACCTACATCACATAAGACCATTGATGCGTTTGAAAGAGTAATTACCACTGAAATGAAAAAAATTAACTATTCGAGTGGAAACAAAAGCAACTTCTCCAAAAAAGATTGGAACACTCTGAGATCTTTAAAAGAGATGACAAACATCACAATACAGAAAGCAGACAAAGGTGGAGCTATAGTAGTGATGAACACTGATTTTTACATGGAAAGTGTACGTACACATTTACAAGACATCAACACGTACCGAAAAATTGAACAGGATCCCACTGATATCTTCGCAGAAACATTAAAATCAATTTTGGAAAAAGCACTAGAGTTGAAGTGGATAACCGAAAAGACTTTTCATTTTTTAAACATCAAATATCCACGGAGGCCTCAATTTTATATGCTCCCGAAAATCCATAAACATGCCACCATACCACCTTTTAGACCCATTGTGTCAGCCTGTGGATCAATCTCAGAACCACTAGGTCAATACTTAGACTGGTTCATACAACCATTGGTTCAAAATTGGAGCACCTATATCAAAGACACCACTGCTTTCTTAAACCTTCTAAATGAAATAACAATCCCAAAAGATGAGCAAATATGGTTATGTTCTATTGATGTGACATCACTTTACACCTCTATCCCCCATCATGAGGGTTTAGAAGCAATGGAATGGAGATTACTGGAAAATGACATCATAGGAACAGATAAAATCTTTTTGATGGAACTATTACATTTTGCGTTATTCCACAGCTATCTAGAATGGGAGAATGGTTTCTATGAGCAATGTAGCGGAACTTCCATGGGTTTTGCGGGGGCACCGTCCTACGCTAATACCTTCATGGCAAAATTTGAACATGATCACATACTGAATAATTCACAATGGAAGGATGGCATCATGATATTCAAACGTTACATAGATGACATCTTTGTAATCTGGAAAGGCACCAAAGATCAACTTATTGAAAACATTCACACACTAAACCAGGTACATGACAGAATCAAGTTCACTTATCAAATTGACTCCAATGAATTGGCATTTTTGGATGTGAAGATAACAATTAGAGACGGCAAAATAACAACCAATGTTCACATAAAGGAAACTGACAGGAACAGTAGTTTACATTTCAACAGCTTTCATCACTACTCATTAAAGACACACCTACCACTATCCCAATTCATTCGATTTAAAAGAATAACATCAGATCCGAATGACTTATCCTCCACCATCGACAATCAGATCATGAAATACTTAAAACGAGGATATCCTGAAAGTATATTACAACACACCAAAAACAAAGTTCAGTCCATGGACAGAGAATTGCTACTTCATCAAAAAGAAAGATTGGAGAAAAAACTTACAGTATGTGTACTTAAATATTCAGCTCAATCAAAACAGATCACCACCATCATGAGAAAACACTGGTCACTCATCACTGAAGAACCTGACTTACAACCCATAGTAGCCAATCAAATCACTTTTGCATATAAGAGATCAAAAAATCTAAAAGAATTAATCAAGAAACAATTAAATCAAGATGTTAAGACGATTCACAAAGGCATGAAAAGATGCGAGAACTGTACACATTGCAATAATGTGATAACTGGTCAACAATTCAGACATCCGATGACTGGACAAATGATTCCACTCTTACATTCAAGCACGTGTGACACAAAAGGAGTGATTTATGGAATAAAATGCCCCTGTGGTAAATTATACGTGGGGCAGACGGAACGAAAAATAAAAATCAGGATCACAGAACATAAAAGCAATATAAGAAATAAAAACCGCAAGTCCACATTGGCTATGCATTGGATAGAGGCTGGACACAACATTGCGCAATTACAATTCACCATATTAGAAGTGATCAAACCAAACTCATCGATGGACACTCACAAACAGAGATTAAGAGCAGAATATTTTTGGATCAGAAAAATGGCGAGCATGCAACCGGAAGGAATTAATGACAGAATTGAACTATCGTGTTTTTTGTAAAACCTGTGAGGATATATTGTTTGCCATCCTGCATAGAGAACACCTTTGAAGATGTTTGACAAAACTGGTCATTTACTATAGATATCAGTAGTTCGAATTTATTATTATCTGTTGAAGAATGTTTAAATTCTAATTTTTATAATAATGGTTCGTTTTCCACAACATTTATTTATTTATTCTTTATGTAGAATCACCATTACTATAGGTATAATTTGTTTTTGACTTCGTAAAGGAGCGACCAATGAGCGCGCCTCTACCGAGTTACAACAACATTTGTGTAATTGACAAGTGATTCTTGATAGGTTGAAATTAGGCGGGAGCTTCACCTACACGAATAAGAGAATCTGATAGGTTCTGGTAACCACTACATATGATTGGCTGTAGGCACGATGTGTCATCATGCTTTCAACCAATTAAGTCATGTATAAATATCACACACTAGGGCTGTTTTGTAAACTGAACTCGCATTGAAGGAGAGTTGGGAACTTCGTGTTGCACATGGAAGTAAGTAACCGGCAGACTTGCAAAGAATAGTTACGCTAGCTTTCAGCCTTCATCTTTTAGATATGTTAGCTTTTAGTCTTCATTTTTCAGATATATTTTTTGCAATTTGAATGTTAATGAATTGTAGTTAGCACGAACTTTATTTCATTAGGATTATCTTTTCAGGTGTTTTATTTAAACATTGACAGGGGTAATACAGGCACTGGATTTTCAAGGTATAGAGTTGTAAAGATTTTTAGACTTCGCCAACTGACAGAATAATGAAAACCTTATTATAAACGAGATACATTGACAATTTTTGTATATTAGATAGAGTCAAATACTGAAAGAGTATGATTAGACGACTGAATTGCTCATTATATTTCCTTTATTTTTCTGTTACAGACCCCTGAAGAAGGGTCTTTTTCATTGACCCGAAATGCATTGGGTAGTGTGAACATGTGAATATGTAAAAAGATTTAGTTGCTTTACTAAAGAAATGAGTAAACGTGACAATTTGAAGAATAAGAATAATAAATGAAATGAACATAAACACAATGGATTAAATGGATTTCTTTATAAAACAGATTAAATATGACTAGACCTTAACGGGTCTAAGGATAATTGTGCGCACCTGCTACTTGGAAGTGAGAGACGTCACTTTCCCCTGATTTCATGTTTCATAAATAGTGTTCCTAGACAAAACACTAAAAGAGGGAGCAGCACACCATAAATAAGACGAAATTACCAGAAAACGTTAATAAGAGTGCCGGATGGATAAATAAACGAGCCATGATATTACCAACAGCGACCACATCGGTACTCCAAATTGCGTTGCCAACTATGGGTACAGTATTGTACACGATACAGGGAGTACTTACTGTGTTATGTTCAGGCACTATGTCGCTAGAAATCTTTGTGAGATATAGCCACCAAGATCGGTTCTAACAGGTCTGTACATGTCCCGTAACAGCACTACGAGAGCTTTGTGTTACACAGCACGTACAGTTCAGGTTTATCTACACAAATCTGGTAGAGGTATTCACTGCGGTACCATTGCACACAGGACACCGCCCTTCATCTATACGGATTTTCCCTTGTGATGGTGCCTTCGAAAGGGCCCAGACACTTTGTCAGTAAAAATAAATGCAATGCATGTTTGGCACATTTTTGGCGATTGTGAATCGTGCAGTATGTATTAATGTCTACATTTATAACGTCTGTCTGTATATATGATGTATTTTAGGCACTCAGCTGTTGGTAGATGTATTGAAGCAAATGAATAATCCATTGCGATCATGGTATTATGCAATGTTACAAGATGGTGGCTACAATATTGATATTAGTCCTATGTTGATGTGTTGATGTCTAGGTCATACCTTACGGTGCAGTCCTACCATTGTTTCACATCTTTTGCATGCAATAGGCTCCATCCCACTGTCTCACTGTGTGGACTTTTCAGTGTCGTTTCTGAGAGCGCGTCCTACTTTGTTGGCACTTTGTGTATATATATATATATATATATATATATATATATATATATTATCTTCACAAGATTTCACCGGATATATAAATCAATCTCCGTACTCCAGCTTGTGTTAGCGCGACTGTCAACCTGCTGCACATTAGCACACACTTGTTAGCTAACCATTTAGACCATTACTTCTCTAAGCCATAAGCCTCATACTGCCACACTATAGAGTTAGCACCCTTTATACTGGCTCACAAATCCACCTGCTTGTATTTAACACTTATGTATTACTAGGAAAGTCCCACCACACATGGCAAATCAATTTTCCCTAATTTTCAAAACTTTCACCCAAAAGGCAGTGCTCAGGAAGGACCAATAAGCAACTTGCTTCCAAATAGGTCACATGAAATTTTTAAAGGCAGCCCTGTCTGCTTTCCTTCCACATTTCAGTGTCTTGAGCTTCACTCTCCAGCTCGGGAATGCAGGCAATACACTTCACTACCTGGGAAGTCTGAATCAACACCTTCATCTTGTACCATATCAAAATCAGCAGCAATCCAAAATGGATCCCACTGGCTACAGCATATACACACTCATAAACAACATGAAAGTCTGTTATTAGGCATCATATGCACAACATGTACTTGACATACACACATGGAACTTTACACAAGAGTGCTGGTAGACATCATTTCCTTCTTAGAACAGGGATTAAGGCCTGTCCAACCATCATGAATTCAAAAACAGAATGCTGCCACCACTAGCCCTTGTACATGCTCCAGTGATGGTATTCTTGTCTCAGTTAAGGTGAATGATTCTGGTATTTCCCACTTGATTGCTATATTTTCATCTCTCTGCCTCTGCGTGGTGCTGTATACAGACCAACTGCAGCCTAGAAATCTGTAACTCATCTAAAGTCCTGATATGACTATTGTCTGCATGTCATTTCAATTTTGGATATCTTGAAAAAAAACTACATTTGGACCACAGATCTCATAATGCACTGGTAAGTAGTCTGAAAAACCCCGTACCCCGTATCCTCTGTGCAATGCTTTCACTGGAACTAGTTGCGCGGTTTCACACCATTGAATTTTCTCTTCCTGGACTTGTGAGGGACTGAAATTGCACACACCAGCGACTAGTCTTGTGCAGCCCAGTCATATGACTAATTATAAGCTGCCATTGCCTGATTCTCCTTGTTCATAAATTGATGTTTGAACCTCTGTGTCCTGGAACTCTTGTTATTTGTTTTGCTGACCTTACCAATTCCTGCCTTGCTTCAGCCTGAGACTATGTCCTGTTCCAGTGCAGCTTGCGGCAGTTTTCCCCCAGATCTACTTTGCATTTGACTTTCTCTTTTTTTTGCCTTTTGTTTGCAGTTAGGTGCAGCCCATGGGCTGCTCCCTTTCTAATTTGTTCCTTCTTTTCCTGCTATAATTTTTCTTTGTTTATTCCTTTTGCTTTTGTCTTTTGCTCTTGCATCTGCTCTCAGTCTCCTTGTTTTTGGTTCACAAGTTTTCTTTCAGTTCCAGTTTCTTGCTTGCTACAGTTCCTAAAATCATTGTGATTGTCCTGCCTTGGTTGCTCTTCAATTTTGAACTACAAAGAGAGGGACAGAAGGGGCTATTTCCGCTCACAGGGGAGTGGGAGGTCCAGCAAGGCAAGTTGCCCCAAGGGTGTAGACTAACAAGAAGGAGTATACCTGCTGTTCCTCAAGACAAGAAAGGAAGAGTCATCAAGAAGGCTGGATACAACTGAATACAGAATGAGTATATAGTTGGTAATCCATTTGTTGGATAATAATGCCCTCACACACCCTTTCAGGTGTCATGCTTCATCATATGGGCTGCTCCTCGTCGGGCCGGCGGTGCAATGCCTAACGGGCTCCCTTAAAAAGGGGCACTTTGTCGGAGATCTTCAATCCAACTGCCGTGTGGTGAAGTGCGGGTATGGGGGCCTAATTAATGTAGATGTGAATATGTGATATAAAACAGGTTCGAAAGTGCCAGCTAGGAATTTAGTTTTATTCTGAGGGCCTCCTTCCCTGATTAAAAACGTGTGTGTAGCACTCAACAGAGTATAATGTCTCGTGAAGGAGTGATCTATGTTAGTATTTGATGGTCAACATGTTTCTCGCATACAGCTATTACACTCTCGATTCTTCAGGACCTAAAAAACTATCTACAAAAGGAGAGAACTTAATGATATTAATATTCTCAGTGAAAACAGGTTTAAAGCGAGTCAGTATCTCATTACTAAAATACCTGTCATAGTCTGGTACTACCTGTAAAGAAAGGAAGGTAGGTTATACCAATCATATATAGGTTTTCAATAGACAAAACAAATGGAAAACAGCCTTCTCAGTGACTCATAAATCCTAGTTAGCATGAATCAGTGGTGATTTCTGGGGGCGTGGCCGAGCCGAGCTGCAAGATGGCCGCCGTGTAACGGGGCTCTGCCGGCCGGACACCTAATCCGTCAGACAATCCGACCTTTGCCTTGCTCTTTGACCATCAAATTACACGGCGGGAAGTGCCCTGGTGCAGGTGATCCTAGCGGGGCCACTGCGGTTGAAATCGGCCTCGGAGATCCGGAGCTACTCGGCCGGGCTGGCCGAGCGGCTTTTTGGGCGCCGAGCTGGGCGGAGTCTTCTCATACGCGAGGCCCTGGTCGAAGGCAGAGATCGGGCAGATACGAGGCGGTTATCGTGGACCCAACTGAGACGTGGTGAACCCAGCGACTGGAGCCCGAGCGGCTGCGGTGACTTCCGGACGTGCTGAGACCTGGCCACTGTTGGAGAACTGGTGACTGGAGGGGGCCGAGCTGGCGGACTGAATGGCTAGGCCTACCCGGCGTGGCTACGCCCTGCTCCGGTGACTGGGCCGATGGGCCTGCTGGAATGGGGAGTTGGTAGAAGTAAGCCGTGGCGCCCGCTGGGTGGGCCCGATCCCCGCCCGCAGAAGGTGATATCCGGCTACCGGTACCTGCCGACGACCTGCTCTAACCATCGTGTGCCTGCAGGCCGGGGAGACACTGCGCTGGAGAGGCCTACTGGGCGAGTGGAGGGTTAGGCCGCCATTGTTCCCTGACTAACGCAGACCCGCGCCCTGAATGGGACGAATGCTGGCCTGGTCTTCCCTACTTGGCGGTGTTCCTGTGTGGTTACCATTCCACCTTGCGCTTGGTGGCCTGCTTGTGGCTTGTTACCCCTCACCGCCATTGTTGATAAGTGGCGGACACTAGGGGGAGAACCATGGGGAAATCGGACGCGAAGCAGAGGAAGCTCCCCTTCGAGAAACAGCCTTCCCGCGGCACCGATGCGGTGCCGGAGTCGCAGACGGTGGTCCCTGAAACACAGTTGGACCCAACACCGGACGATGATGTCAAAAGTATGTTCCGTGACCTTAAGGGCTGCCTTAAGGAAATTGACGGAAAACTCGACTCCATGGCCCAGCGGCTGGATGGCATGTCGCACAGGGTCGACAAACATGAGGAGCGTATCACGGCGATGGAAGCGAGGATCGCGGACTGCGAGGAAGGCCACGGAGACACCCAGGAGAAGTTGCTCCGCATGGACAGGGTCCTGGAGGTGATACGTGGGCGCAACGAAGATTTGGAAGCTCGCTCCCGCCGAAATAATGTACGAATTATTGGGGTTGCCGAATCCACTAACATTGGCAATATGGAACTATTTGTTGAAGACATGTTCCGTGAACTTTTTGGAGAGGGACTGTCGGCCATGTTCTTGGTTGAACGCGCACATCGCACGCTGGGGCCACGGCCGGTGCCGGGGGCTCCGCCGCGGCCAATCCTGGCCCGGGTTCTTAATTACCGGGACAGAGATACCATCCTGCGGTTGGCACGTGAAAAGGGGGAACTAACTTTTCAAAACATGGCTATCTCCTTGTTTCCGGATTTTACGCAGGCTGTGCAGGCCGCCCGGCGCGAATTCATACCGGCCAAGAAAATCTTCCAGAAGGTGGGGACTAAGTATGCAATGCTGTACCCGGCCAAGCTGCGTATCCATCATAAAGGGAAGCCCATGGTATTCACTACGGCGGCGGACGCGATCAAGTTTGCGAGACAGACGGAACGTTCGCAACGGGAGAAGAGAGATGACCATGAGAATCCGCCGATGGGACAGCTAAGTGACATTGAATAATATGATACAAAGGCACACGCGCCCTCTGCCCAACGCTGGGTGTTCCTGAGACCTGCTGAGGGTGATGGGCCCGCCCCTGAGACCGGGCTGTTAATGCACGATTACCGCTACTAGTACCGTGCGGAAACCTGTGATGAGAAGCATGCAGGGACTTCCAGGCTGTACCTTGAGATACTGATTTCAATGCTAGGCGGAAATGTCCGGCCACCCGGTCGTTGATAGACTGGGGAGTGAGCCGGTGACCCCACGCCCCTGTGGGATGATTCCCGAGATACTATTGAAAGACAATTCCAGTTGGGGGGGGTGGTGGGGGGGGATGCTATCTCAACCTGATTGGGGGGTTGGAGTGGGTGGGGGGGGGATGGGGTTATTGTTGGTTGGTTCTACATCACTACACTTTCTGGCTACACCACTACATGACGATGCAGTCCAGACACGGGCAGACTTACTGTGGTTGCAGACTCACAAGACGGGAGGGCGGGATACCTGCGGGTGGGCCCTTCCTCTGGGTCCCTCGGTGACCACACACTTCCATGAGAAATGCACGCACAGGCCGCCCTGAGCGCACTGCGATGCCTTACCTGGAATATCCGTGGTCTTAACGATCACCGCAAAATACGCTTGACCCATGCACATTTGGCGCGACACCAAATCGATATATGTTTCCTACAGGAAACCCACTTGACCCGTGCCTCCGGGGACAAGCTCAGACATGCACGATGGGGAGAGGTACACACATCGGGTTGCTCCAACTACTCCCGTGGAGTGGCCATTCTTATCCGTAAAGGCCTTCCCTGGCAGACGTTCAAAGTGCAAGCTGATTCGGATGGGCGATACATCATATTACTCGGACAGCTCTTTCATATGCCGATCACTTTGATTAATGTGTATGGCCCCAATTCTGATGACCCTGTTTTTTTCCGGAATGTCTGGCACCTGGCGCAATCCCTGGGTGGGGGTGCTTGCTTGTGGGGTGGTGATTTCAATGCTGTACTTTCACTGGAGCTGGATAGGGAGGGGGTGGCACGCACACATCATCCGCTAGCGGCTGGCATCATCCGGGGCCTAATGACGGATTACACTCTATTAGACACATGGCGCGTGCTGCACCCCGCGGTTCGGGAAGGCACCTGCTTTACCCCGCACAGAGGTGCCTGGTCCCGCTTGGACTACTGGCTCTTAACCCCGCAGGTGCATGCATGGGTCTCCGCAGTCACTCACGGGGCACGTACCCTCTCTGATCATTCTCCTGTCGAACTAACTCTGACTGTCCCCAAGCCATACATCACGCCCTTCACGTGGCGGCTACCACCACTTGCCCTGACAGATCAGGTGTTTCGGGAAGAGATTCATCAGCAAATACTTGACTATTTTGAACTGAATGAGGGATCTGTCGCTTCTCTAGGCACGTTGTGGGACGCCTTTAAAGTGGTGATAAGAGGCCACTGCATAGCGGGGCAGGCCAGGGTCCTAAAGACTATCAGGTGTTCGCTAGGCAGATTAGAGGATCGCCTACATTCCTTAGAGGTGCAATACTGCTCGGACCCCTCGGCGGCCACTTTGGCCGAAACTCGCACAACGCTCACTGAATATCAGGAGGAGGCTGACAGGGAACTTAAGTTCCTGACTAAGCATGCTGTGGCCCGTAGATATGGTGAGGGGGACCGCCCGGGTAGAACGCTCGCCCTGCTCCTGCGCGCTCAAAGACCATCTCCCTTCATATCCTCAGTGATGACACAGGGAGGGGACACTGTATGCACTCCCCCTGAAATCCTGGATACGTTTCGGACCTTCTACAAAGACCTCTACAGGTCGCGGGTGGCCCGCACGCCGGTGGAGCTTGCTGAATATTTGGATACTGTACAGCTTATCTGGTTCAATGCGCACCAACAAGGCTATTTCGATCGGCCTTTTGAGGCTGATGATGTGCGGGAGGCCATAGGCTCGTTGGCGGCCGGAAAAGCGCCGGGCCCGGATGGACTGCCGGCGCAGTTCTACAAGGAATACGCAGATCTCCTGGTCCCCCGGCTGTTGGCGATGTATGCGGAGGCGTTCGAGTCAGGTGTGCTCCCTGGGTCGCTTAGAGAGGCTGTCATCGTCACCCTCCTGAAACCAGACAAGGATAGCCAACAATGCGACTCCTACCGGCCTCTGTCATTAATTAACACTGACGCAAAGATTTTTGCGAAAATGCTGGCCACTCGGCTACAGCCGGTGCTGCCCATCATGATCCGTCCGGACCAGTCTGGCTTTGTGCCGGGCAGATCGACCTCTCACAACCTCCGTACCCTCTTTGGGGTACTACACTATTTGGCCCCACATGTTAAGGCTGCGGCGGTGCTATTGGACGCCACCAAAGCGTTCGACTCCCTGGAATGGGGGTTCCTGTTTCCGCTGCTGCAGCGCATGGGTGTGAGTGCAGCCTTCATTAGCTACATTAGGCTGCTTTATACTGGCATCACTGCCAGGGTGAGAGTTAACGGGCTCGTCTCGGCACCCTTTGCGATTCAGAGGGGTACCAGGCAGGGATGTCCCCTATCGCCTCTGCTCTTTGCCATCGCCGTGGAGCCTCTGGCGGCTCGCATCAGGCAGCATCACGCGGCTAGAGGCATTGGGTTCTCGTCGAGGGCACTGACGATCTCACTATATGCTGATGATATCACGTTATATGTCACTGATCCTCAGACGAACCTCTCCCCTCTGACAGGAGAACTTATGCATTATGGTCAACTATCGGGGGTGAATATAAATTGGGAGAAGTCGGTAATTATGCCCCTGACGTCCGGGACTCCCCGCTTTACTCCAGATTGCCCGCTGAAATGGGCCACTGGCCCGGTGCGATACTTGGGGATTTGGATTAGCACGGATAAACAGCAAATATGGACGGAGAATTATGGACGGGTGATGAATTGGGTGGAGGAGAGGGTCGACCGCTGGAAGCACTTGCCCCTTTCGCTGGCTGGCAGAATTGCGGTGGCCAAAATGGTGATCCTGCCCAAACTCCTCTACCTGTTTGGGAATATTCCTCTACCCCTGACTGCACATTTTTTGCGGCGGCTACGCTCGCAGATGGTGGAGCTTGCCTGGGGGGGTAAGCAACCGAGGGTGGCATGGGAGACCCTGACTCTCCCACAGCGACAGGGAGGCTTGGCAGCGCCGGACTTCTCCTTATATGCTTACTGTGCACAGGCTCAATTCCTGCATTACTGGGCGCATCCCACACCGTTTCAACCACATGTGGCGATAGAGACGGACAGAGTAGCACCGCTGCCGCTGAATGTGGCACTTTATGTGCCACACACCCGGAGATGCGCGGACATAGACCCGGTACACGCACTCAGGTGGGCTTGGGATGGGCTGCGGCGGAGGGCCGGACTTGACCTTCTTTATTCACCTTCTGTGCCCCTGCGCGGGAATCCGATGTGGCCGCCGCTGCGCAGCATGCAGACCGGGGAGCGCGCTGAAGAGCTGGGTCTCCGCACTGGGGGCGATTTGTTTCCGGGAGACACCTTCCTAACTACGGAGCAGATGTGTAATGCGGAGGCTCCGACGATGCTGGACACGCTTCTTTACTATCAGCTCCGTCACTCGTGCCGTAGGCTGTCTCCTGCGTTCCCGGCGCCGCCGCCGGCCCTGCTTGCCTTGGAAAATGTACTAGCTGTGGAGTCCGGGCGCAAACTTATATCCCGCTTGTATGTGCAAATGCAGACTTGCCATCCCGTGGTTCTTCCTGCGGCGCGGGGCTTGTGGGAGGCGGAGTTGGGTATGGATATTTCGGAACAACATTGGGACTTGTGCTGTAAGAATCTTGAGATTTTGTCCCCCAACTACAGGCTGCGCCTGATCCACTTCAAATATATACACATGACCTACCGTACCCCTAGTCGACTGCACCGAATGGGTTTAAGAGATACGGATGAATGTTGGCGCTGCTACACTCATGGCGCCACCTTTTTGCATATGGCATGGCACTGCCCTACATTGTCGTCATTCTGGGAAAGGGTAGTAGAGATTATATGCGAACTCACTGGCCTACAGATCCCGTGCACCCCGCAGGCTGCGCTGCTTGGTATTTTGCACATGATTAGGCCCAAGCACCGCAAGCTGCCAGCGATGCTATTGTTATTAGCTAGAAGACAAGTTGCGATGCACTGGGGAGTTGCTACGTCACCTAGCATTCGTGCGTGGGTCACGAGCGCAGTCTATTGTCAGACACAACTTGCCCTGTACTGGGAGCTTATGCCGCTGCGTTCACGACCTAAGGACATTTGGGGGCCTTTCACACAATGGTTAGAGCAAGCTACACTGCAGGCGCTGTGACTCGATACTATTCCCTAAGGCGGACGCAAGATGGAGATGACCGTACTTCTCGGGGGGACTATTTTGGGTGCTGAACTGGTTTATGATGCCGCATGCGGGCGGGATGGGTCGATCGGCTCCTGTATGCCACGCACTTGATAATGTAGCACTGAGTACGTGTAATGGTACCCAAATTATGATGAGCTGCTCGATGTGGAGGCGTATCGTCATTGTTTGTCATATGTACACAATAGTGAGTGATGTTGTTTTAAGTTTGTTTTTGAAAACTGCAAATAAAAAGAATTAAAAAAAAAAAAATCAGTGGTGATTTCTGATGCGTCGGGGCGCAACAGGACACATTAATAAGTGGTGTATCCCCACAGTGAACTATAGTGACTAGTCGCCTCTGTATCCTATATAACACCATACAGGGCAACAGTCCTACTACTATATTACCCGTTGGACTGATATACTGTCTAGCGCTGACCTCTATTTCAGCCTACATCTAATCTGTTTTTAACCACTTGCGCCACCCCCCCCCCCCTCCTGCACCCTTTTTGGACACTAATCCAATTGATTAATGATATAGGATGGAACCACACATTCTTTTCACTGTCCTTTCTGGCTCTTCAAGGTTAATATATCAATAAAGTTCTCCCGCTATCCCATTCCAAAATGGCCGACACATTTGCCGATACTACTAAACAAGCTGACGTTAACGCTACATCGGTAATAATATGGGGAGTTATCTCCTATGTAAAAGCGCCTCTGAGCTGGTCTATGTAGCCAATGAAGAGATTATTCAAAGAAAAACACTATGGCAGAACATACATTAAGGCAAGCTCATGAAAAGTAAATGGACACTCAGCATTCATGAACTAAGTGAACTCAACCATGAAATGTTGGTCTGTGGAAACCAAGTAATAGGAGGGAGACCGATTTTCACAGTACGAAATGCGGGTCAAAGAGAGACATTAATCCACAGGTACGAGTAAAAATCTCTAAAGTTGAGTCAGCGCAAAAAGTGTTACTAACCCCCTGACAAGGCGTAAACATCGGCGTGGTGCCGAGTCTGTGTAACAGGAATGGAACCAGAGTGCATTTAGAAATAAAATGCTCGTAAAAAAGATTGTGGATGCTGGGCAGTTCTGAGTAATATTGAGCCGGTAGACGGCTTGATAAGGACGCCGGGGGTACTATCCCTATGTATATGTGTTAATGAAGTCAAAAATTAAAAGAACAATGTATTACGGCCAAATCCAGAAGGGGGAATGCTGTAGTACTCACATTTTGCCTCGCTCATGCCGTGCGTCTTGAACAACCCTTACCACCAAGTCCGGAAGGTAGCGTCAATGGCAGAGAGGGTGGACTTATGCAAAAGAACGTGTCACGTGACATATGGTCGAGTTAAGTATGTACCACGGAGTTCGTAGTAACTGAAGGTGACAAACATCATAAAGTGGGGAGGATGGCAGTGCACTGAATAAAGGGGGACAGAAAAATAACTCCCCATATTATTACCGATGTAGCGTTAACGTCAGCTTGTTTAGTAGTATCGGCAAATGTGTCGGCCATTTTGGAATGGGATAGCGGGAGAACTTTATTGATATATTAACCTTGAAGAGCCAGAAAGGACAGTGAAAAGAATGTGTGGTTCCATCCTATATCATTAATCAATTGGATTAGTGTCCAGAAAGGGTGCGGGAGGGAAGGGGGGGGGGGGGTGGCGCAAGTGGTTAAAAACAGATTAGATGTAGGCTGAAATAGAGGTCAGCGCTAGACAGTTTACAAACAAAGTGCCCCTTTTTAAGGGAGCCCGTTAGGCATTGCACCGCCGGCCCGACGAGGAGCAGCCCATATGATGAAGCATGACACCTGAAAGGGTGTGTGAGGGCATTATTATCCAACAAATGGATTACCAACTATATACTCATTCTGTATTCAGTTGTATCCAGCCTTCTTGATGACTCTTCCTTTCTTGTCTTGAGGAACAGCAGGTATACTCCTCCTTGTTAGTCTGCTCTTCAATTTTGCCTTCCTGCCTTGCTCTTGGATTTGTCACTGTTCTTAGGTTCCTTTCTAGTGCTTGTTCTTTCATTCGGTCTCTAATTTTTCCCTTTTGTATGGTTAGTCCTATGGTCAAGTTCCAGACTCTTCGGCCTGTGCTAGTTCACATACAGAAGTTTTCTTGCTGCTGCTGAACCTTTTACTCCACTTAGGGTCATATTTACAAGGAGCCAGCGCCGCAATAGTGTCAATTCTTTCTACGCAGCAGTGGCGCAATCAGTGCTCCACACTGCTCCATATTTACAAACTGATGCATTGGACCCAATGCGTCAGATTGAAGAGGCCTGCGTCACATTATACCTGCGCCAGGTATAATATATGCAGGGTATGCGTTCCCTCCATAAAAGTCATGTAGAAGTGACGCAGTGAAATTTACAACTTTTCACTGCGTCACTCTACAACCTGACTGCATTTAAAATTCTTAGACCTTCTCATACCAGACCCCGGACTTTTAACATGGGACTCACCTACGTGTTCTGACGCATTGCTGGAGTTGCATCAGTCTTACAACCAACTCCAGCAATGCGTCATTTTAGCGCCAAAAGATGCGTCAGAATTTCATTGAGACAAGGAGCACTGTATTGTAAATACAGCGCTTCCATGGCGTCATTAGGGCATTTGTGGCAGGTGCAAGAAATCTGACGCATCGATGCTGAAACATCAGTTCTTGTAAATATGCCCTTAGTGTCTAGTTGGTTGTACTGTGTTGTCCTCGCCTGTGTAAAAGTGTGTTTTTTTATGTTCACAGGTTGGCTCTTGGATTCCACGCCAGACCCTTTGTCTTATGTTATATGTAGTCTTAGGCGCACTACTTGCGGCAGTGCGATATTGCTATTTTCATCGGAATCTCCACTGTGTCTCTATCTGGACTCAAAGGGGTTTATCTCATGTATATAAGTAAAATCCATCTTTGAGTCTTATGGTCCAGGCACAGAATCACTTCTGCTGCCTCCTTTATATGAGGCTTGTAGCGTGACTATCTGTAAAACAAAAAACTACACAGAGATTTTGACATTTCCTATTGATGTTGGAATTTCTGAGTCTGAACTGTGTATCACCCTATTTGTCAATTATTGGTTCCATTGCCTGTTTGTACACATTAGGACACTAGGGTTCTCTTGTCTTCTCTTTCCTGCTCCTATACCTGTTTCATATCCCATTTGTGCCTATTTTTGCCTGACTCTCAGCTTTCAAGCCAGATATTTCATGCCCTCCCAGGCCCCATAACATCGACATCCAATCACGGCTCATGGACTCAAGCTTAGCTTCTGGCATAGACCCAGAGTGCACACAAGATTTCATGGATGCTAGGCCAAAAGAAAGTAAGGATACCAGATTTACTAGTAGTTGGGTAACTTAGTACCCGGTTGCACGTTTATCTATCATGCAGGGGAAATTCCCATCCCAACCAGGGGCCGTATTATGCATTGTGATTGTTTGCACCCGGTGTACCTTTTAAAAGGTCGCCGGGCGCAAACAATCACAATGTGCCCTATTATGATATATGTGCTGCCCCCAGGGCAGCGCATTCATGTGAAAACATGGAGCAGCTGCTCCATGTTTTCACAGTGCAGGCGGCACCCACCTGCACTCTTACAGGGTAATAGACATCCCCTTGCAGGCAGTTGCAGTCAGTGACTTTGCCCGCCTGTGAAGGGATGTCTGGGGGGATCCATAGGACCCCGTTTACCCTCTGCAGAGGGCTGCTCTCAGGAGGCGCACTGACAGTGTACCACCTTTTAAATGGCATACTGTCAGTGCGCCTCCTGAATGCTCCTTTGACTCTGCACCCGCTTCTGTAATACGGCGCGGAGGCAGAGTCAAAGGAATTCCCTCATTTGCATAGGGCACACCCCTATGCAAATGAAGGAACACCCTATGAAGATGGCGCTGGCGCTTTAAGTGCGCCAGCGCTGTCGGGATTATAGAAGAGGTTACACAAGCTTCTGCGCCCCCTTCTATAATACCAAAGTGCCCCGGAGGCGCGCAAAGTGGGTGCAAACGCCCGTTGCGCTCGCGGGTCACTTATCGTAATACGGCCCCTGGTGGTAATAGAAAATGCTACAGTGGATTCTCTTACATATTTAGCATTCTCTCCAGAAATCAAAGAATTCTCCTTTACCACCCAACTCTAAAACTGAGCCATGTCTCCGCTGACATGGCAAGCTGCTGAAACAAATGCATTAGAAAAGATCCGCTGACCCCTGACTAACATTTTTTCCACTTCTTCCATTAGACATCAATACCCAGACAAGAGTTGTCAATGCACAACAAACTTAAAAGTTAAAACCTGATCACCACTTCAGGCACCAGTTATCAATCATTCAGTGCTGTCATTATCAGGTTATTCAACTCTCTTCTTACTTACCAGCCACAAAGAGAAGTGTGGCTCAATGATTAGAGCGGCAGACCCTGATGCAGAGGTCTAGCCCGGGACCAGGGTTCAATTCCCCGCCTCGGCGGGTCTTGGGCTCAAAAATTCCACTGACCTGATAATTCTCGCCTCGGTGCCATTCCAATTATGGAGTCCCACTCTGCAACTCTGGGCAATAGCTTGCTTAATCTCCACAACGGCCCCCACAACGCTAAGTATGCCTGGCCTCCACCTTGGGGGTGCCCAGGAGTGGACGCCTCACAGGGAAAGCCAGGATGGGTTCCACAGCGGTATTCGTACAAGCGCCTTGAGACCCTTGTGGGTGAGTAGTGCGCTATACAAGTATCAATTTACATTTACAAAGAGGGAGACTGGAGACATTTCTCCTGTTTAGCACCAAAAGGCCAGCAAGTAGTGAAACCACTCAGTTATTGGGCATTGCGAAACTGCTGTATGGTGGTTTGCCCTGTTTTAAAAACCCTTTCAAATAAAATAAATGTAAGAAAAGGGCACTCTGTTTATGAAAAACCATAGGTTCTTTTAGAATCAAATAGCTTGAAGACCACTGTGCGGGGAGTTTGAGATATGAGTAAAAGAACGGCCGCACTCGCACCCTGACGTCTGTCCCTTTTTTCCACCCCATTGACACCAGTCTGAGACTTCACTCTTCTAAAGAAATTCTCCTCACAACGTTCGAGTTTTGTTTAAAATTACTTACAGGTGCAGTGCAGTGATGTTTCCTCCTAAACTTTCAGGTTTCAAACCCTACAGGGACTATGATAGGCAAATGTCCATCAGAGATCTTCATGATATCTGTTTGTGATGCCGGGTCAGGGCTTGTGCCTGCCGCCGAAGTATACACTACAAGGCCATAAAGGACTGATAAGCCAAGCACTTTATGGCTCGGGCTGGGGACGATCATCGAGCCAAATGTAAAGTCTAAGCATAGGGCGAGGTCGCCAGAGTCACCACCTTCGTTGTTGAAATCATCCAGGAAGAAGCACAAGAAGAAGCAACACCATGGCACTGAGTCGTGCCAGTCTTTGCAAGATAAGTCTCCACGTTCTTCCCCTCAGTGGCGTAACAAGCTGCTGTGCCGCCCGTGGTGGTCCCTGCGTTTACTGCCCGGCTGCCGAGTGTAAGAGCAGAGGTGGTTGGGTGCTGGCACTTCCCGCGACGGCTGCAGGTTAGAGCGGGGCGCTGCCCCCAAAGCATGTGCCACCCAAGGGGGCCGCCCCTCCGCACCCTCTTCCCCTGCCTTTTAAGACTCTTCTTCAGAATCAGAGCTGGTTGAGCTTCCTACACAGTAGACCCTGCGCCTCCAGCTCCTTTGGACCCCACACCAGTCAAAGACCCGTTGACACTTGGGACACAGATTCCCCCAAACTGTTTGGCAATACCTGACTTCCCAGCCCGTGAACAGACCCTGCCACATTCTTAAACACCATGGGCCTTATTTATGACAGAGTAACAGTGCGGTGCCGCAAGCCATTTGGCTGCACCGAGCTGCGTTACTTTGGAAGCAAAGGGATGCGTCATATCTTCAACGATATGACAGATCCCTTTACTCTCCCCTAAGCTGGTGCACAATTGGCAGCCATGCATCGATGCAGGCACTCTTGCACCATGATGCAAGGGTGTCTTTGTTTTAGGGGTGTGCAGGAAGGGGCACCTTCCTGCACAAAAACAATCATGAGAGGTGATTTCCTCTTTATATGTGTGCTGCAGATTGCAGCACGCTTAGGAAGAGGAAAAAACTAGGAGAAATTAAAACATTTCTCCTCGTTGTGCCTCGCTACGCCTCCCCTGGGGAGGCATAGCATTCTGACACATTCCAAGGTTTACGAAAGGTTGTAAATCTAGGAATGTGGCAGAAGCCAAGGGTGCTGCGTGGGAACACCCACAACACCACCCATAGCACACCCCTTTCCCGTAAAGTGCTGCGTGAAAAGGGGCCGTATTTACAAGTACACAAAAAGCCATGTGTCCATGTAAATATGGAGCAGCAGAATGCTCCACCATTGCGTCACAAAGAGTAATGCGCCGGCAGCGCAAGGGGCTTGTAAATAAGCCCACATGTTTGATATTTTTCACAGGGCCAGGGTTCCCTGTAGCGTGCTTTTGGACCCCCTGGGTCCTATGAGGTATGTGTTTGGTCCTGTCCCTGCATCATATGCTCCACCATCATTTGCACTGTTCCACCTGCTGCCCCCAATAACGTTGGGGTTGACATCGATGTCCACCTAGCTTCAACTTCATCAGCATGCCTGACATTGCCACTTCCTAGCAGCATCACCCTTGGCGCCAGTTCAACCTTCCCCAACGCTACTGACCTCGCCAGTACAATTTTCTACCTTGGATCCTTTGCCACTAATTGAAGAAACCCCTTGGCAAAACAGATAAAGAAGGGAAACACAGTGTCTTATAGAAGAGAGATGCTATTTTTGGGAGATTCTGACCCCCTAAAAGAACAGTCACAGCACTGATCACAACAGTAATGGACAATCTAGCACCATGGACCCAGACTTCACGGCACTGAAGGACGCAAGTGGCCTCTATACTTCGCATGAATGGGAACTCTACTTCCCGACTGCCCTCCTTACACCGGAGGTCTCATCTTACCATAAAAGCTGCCGAAGCTCTTGGCCGTCAACTCTTTACATCAGAAACCAAAGCCAATCTTCTCATTGAAGTTCTACACCCAACAGCTCGTGATGTAGAACCACTGCTACCCTTAATGAAGTTCTCGGAGAGTCCACACTCGCAGTGTAGGAGAAGCTCACTATTTCTTCTACGCTAAATAGAGTAGTGGCAAAGAAATATAGATGAGCTCCAGGTGATCCAGCATTCCTCTCCATGTCTAGGATTCCTTCTAAAAAAAACTAGCGCCAGAAGCCTTCCACACTATGCCCTCGAACAGAGAGTCCATGAAATTTGAGCAAATTGCAAAAATCCTTCTCAGCCAGCTGTATGGCCCTCAAGTCCTGTAATGCAACTTGTTTGATGGGCTGTTACACTCACACACTATGAGATATGGCATAATTGATAATCCCGAACTTGTCTGACCAACTTCAGCCCCACTTCATGGAGTTAGTGAGGGATGGACAAGGATCCGCAAAGCAGGTCATCCAATCAGTCTGGATATGGCAGACTCAATGGCATAAGCCATGGGCACATCGATATACCTGAGCTACCGCGCATGGCTCAGAAATGTGGGATTTTCCCAAGATGTACAATCTACTCTAATGGATCTTCCTTTTGATGGGTCACGCTTCTTCTACACAAAACTGTACTTAACTCTGGAAAGATTTATTGAAAGCATGGTCACAACCCAACCACTGAACCTACAGACTCAACAGTTACAGGATTATCAGAAATTGAGGGGATTTCAAGGCTTATCTAAAGGTTTCTGTTTTTGAGGCAGCAAGTCTAAATTTCACAATACAACCGCAAAAAGCCATCCTGTTGGACGGCCAATATTGGAGATATGTGCCATTCCTTGCTTCTCCAATCCCTCTCTTCCTATTTCTCCTCTCCTGCTACTGTAGGGAAACAGCCCTAGTTCTCTCTTGTTGGAACACAGGGGGCCGGTTGAAGAACAGATTTCCTCCTTTCCACATGTCTTGAGGGCCAACCTTTGCAGACCAATGGATCTTACAGATTGTGAAAAGTGGGTATGCCCTACCCTCCCAGCAGGCCCCCACTACCATCCCCCAGCTTAGCTCCAACATCCCCCAGCATACCATCTTCTGATCCTTCAGCAGGAGGTAGAGATCTTCCTACTACAACAAGGGGTGGTGGAACTGGTGCCAGAGGTGCCTGACCTGCTAGGTTAGTTTGTTGTACCTTCATGCTCTAGAAATGTTGGTCCCGGGGGAAAGGGCACCCTGACATGCTCAGTTTAGAAAAGTCTCATGTATTTTATCTAGAGCAGGTTTAAATCTTATTTTGTTTATTAGAGGTTATGCTTTGAAACATAATCTACATTGGTCTATGTATAATGTTCTTCCAAGAATCTAATTTTGTGTTGCCACTTTCATGCTAGCTATATAGTGGGGGTCTCACTATGCTGAAGATTTCCAGCGTTGATGCAAAAGACTTAAATATGCCAGTCATGTAAACGGCAATCTTAAACATGCTTCACAATAAGGGGGGTGGGGGTGGCAACATTTGTCTTATTCAAGAAACATACCTTCTTGAGAAAGACAAGATCCATCTTCAATCCAAGTGGTATCCTAGAAGGTTCTTCTCTGTGCCATCTAAAAAAGGAGTGGCCATCCTGCTAGCATCTAGTAACACTTGCAAAGTGCTTGCCATCATTTCACATAATGCAGGCACTCGCTAACACTAAATATTCTGTGGGGCCTTGCAATTTACACAATCTCTATTCTATACATGTCCAGCTGACACAGGAGAAAGCCCTTAAGACCTTCATTAAAGATATATTAGAGAGAGCAGAAGGGGAGCTGATTATCAAAGGGAACTCTGACACTGTACGCACCTTTCCCTCCTGAGGCGGAAGCCGGGAGGTCTCCTGTCTTTTCTTGTTTGCAAATCGTGTTTTTTAACAGTTTGGCATTTTGTTTGTGAATTTCACACCTTGATTTTATTTGGTGTGCTGTGATCCCCCAGTGCTTAGTAGCGCCTAGAATTCACTCCTACCCCTTCCCTGCAGCTCCAGTCCCGCTCTCGGCTGAGTATTGACGCCGAGAGCGCTGGGTGCCGGGTTTGGCGGCCATCTTGGGTCGGGCTGGGTGAGTGAGGCCATCGTCAGCGCTATAAAAGGCGCCAGGTGTTGGTAACGAGTAACTCTGACACTGTACGCACCTTTCCCTCCTGAGGCGGAAGCCGGGAGGTCTCCTGTCTTTTCTTGTTTGCAAATCGTGTTTTTTTAACAGTTTGGCATTTTGTTCGTGAATTTCACACCTTGATTTTATTTGGTGTGCTGTGATCCCCCAGCGCTTAGTAGCGCCTAGAATTCACTCCTACCCCTTCCCTGCAGCTCCAGTCCCGCTCTCAGCTGAGTATTGACGCCGAGAGCGCTGGGTGCCGGGTTTGGCGGCCATCTTGGGTCGGGCTGGGTGAGTGAGGCCATCGTCAGCGCTATAAAAGGCGCCAGGTGTTGGTAACGAGTAACTCTGACACTGTACGCACCTTTCCCTCCTGAGGCGGAAGCCGGGAGGTCTCCTGTCTTTTCTTGTTTGCAAATCGTGTTTTTTTAACAGTTTGGCATTTTGTTCGTGAATTTCACACCTTGATTTTATTTGGTGTGCTGTGATCCCCCAGCGCTTAGTAGCGCCTAGAATTCACTCCTACCCCTTCCCTGCAGCTCCAGTCCCGCTCTCAGCTGAGTATTGACGCCGAGAGCGCTGGGCGCCGGGTTTGGCGGCCATCTTGGGTCGGGCTGGGTGAGTGAGGCCATCGTCAGCGCTATAAAAACGGACAGTGATGGCTCCGCGCAGCGGACGCGACCAGTGGACGCGCCGGACCTGCGCCGGAGTCGTGCCAGAGTCCTGCCCGTCTGCGCCCGTCCGCGCACGATCGGGCTCAGGGCTCGGGGACTCTGGCACACGCACCTGCTATACCTCAGCGGATCTCCTAGGACTGAATTCTGACAGGTACACCTTATCCCCGATTGTATGTGCTACACTCAAGGAACACAACATCTTGCACATCTCTAGCTGTAAGAACTTAAGCCGCTCAACCCCTTTGAAGCTGGCTACCCTTAACACCAGGTCACTGCAGAAACACCATTTAGAGATCTTCACCCTTTTACAGGAGGAAACTATTGATATCCTGACACTCACCGAAACCTGGTTGAGTGATGCCTCTTACCCGGATATCATCGCCGCCCTTCCCAGTGGGTATGATATGGTCTGGCATAATCGACCAGAGGGGGCCCGAGGTGGGGGTGTAGCAACGATCTTTAAAAGGCAATATATGGTAACAAAGATCTTATCTGAGACCATAAATACTGTTGACTTACTGGGGATAAAAATTACCATGAGCAATTCCTGTTTAATTATTCTAACAGTATATTGCCCACCCCAAAGTACTCCCATGTTCAATGATCTCTTTTATCCAATTATATCAGACCTATGCACACGTTATAAAAATATCCTGGTAACTGGCGACTTTAATGTCCACTGGGATAAAAGCAATCAAGATCCGTCAGTCCAGAAATTACAGACCATCATGACCGCCCTCGGACTGACACAACTTGTGGAAGTTCCAACCCACATAAAAGGCCATATTTTAGATCTTATTTGGTCTTCGACACCAAAAGCGGTCATTACAAGTATCTCACCTTGTTTTTGGTCAGACCACCATCTTATCTCATATGACTTATCGCAAGATATCTGCCAGGTCAAACTAACGTTAAAAACTAAAAAAGTGCGCCAATGGAAAAAAGTGAATTCTGAGACCCTAGCCAAAACCATGCCCAAGTACATACAGAACTTTATAATCCCCTCTGATAGTACTGATCTAGATTCAAAGTACAATATGATAACAACCATTCTTAGGCAATCAATCGATGAGTTAGCTCCTGAAAAGACACAAAAAATAAAAGGTGTAGAGAAAGGAGCCCCCTGGTTCACCGAAGGTCTACGCGAACATAAAAGAAAGCTTCGCTATCTCGAAAGATGCTGGAGGAAATCTAAAAAGGATACCGATAGGGAATCATATCGAACATCGTTTCAAGTATATAAAAAGCTTATTACATCAGCCAAAAAGGATTACTATGAGATGCGTATTAACAACGCTACTAATATTCAGAGAGAGACTTTCCAAATTTTGAAAGAGCTGAGTAAGAAGGAGGAAAAGGCAGATATCCTGATTGATTGCGACACCTTTCAAGGATATTTCCTTGGAAAAGTAGCGACCATCTTGTCTGATATCAAGAAGGATAATCCAGTCCCTTACATCGAACAACTGCCCCGCCCAGACTCTTTAACTCCAATTTTTACCAGCTTTCCTTACATTGACTCTACTACTCTGAGAAAACTCGTGGCATCAATCAAATCTGGTTCCCCCGCTGACCCCTGCCCGCCTGACATCCTTCGGATGGCAATACCGCTTCTAGAAGACCAGATCTTAGACCTTTTAAACACCTCACTAGCCACTGGATCATTACCATCTACCTTTAAAGAGGCATGCGTCAGACCCTTGATAAAAAAGCCTGGAGCTGATCCAACTAGCCTGAAGAACTACAGGCCAATCTCCCAGCTGCCACTTCTGTCAAAGGTACTAGAACAGCACGTACTAAAATCCTTGTCAGCCCTCCTGGAATCTCACCATCTTCTCCAGGAGCGGCAAGCTGGTTTCCGTGCCTACCACAGCACGGAACTAGTAATGCTGTCGGTACTGGACGAGCTAAGATGCATGGCTGACAGTAAAAAACCAAGCGCCCTGATATTATTAGATCTTTCAGCTGCGTTTGATACTGTCAGCCATGCACTGCTCTTGGACAGATTGGCTAGGTTTGGGATAGGAGAGCAAGCTCTTAAATGGCTAACAGCCTTCTTAACAAGAAGGACGCAGAAGATCCAGTTGGCAGACCAGGTCTCAGATGTGGGCATGTTAGTCTGTGGGGTCCCGCAGGGGTCAGCGCTCTCGCCGCTCCTATTTAATCTTTATTTACAACCATTGATAGAGTCCCTGGCAAACATGAAGTGTAAAGTTTTCAACTATGCCGACGACACTCAGCTGTTGCTGAGTATCGATAATACATCATCGGCACAATCAATGGCCCAAGACATCCTACGATTTACAGTGAATTGGATGTCATCCAATTTGCTGAAAATCAATCCAGACAAAACGGAAGTCCTCGTCATTTCAACCTCTGCTTCCCCCTGGAGCGACTTGTTCTGGCCACAAGAACTAGGACCTACTCCAAAACCATGTCCCAATGTCAAGAGTCTTGGGATGAAAATTGATCAGGAACTCTCGATGGCCAACCAAGTATCCGCTGTAGTTGGCTCCTGTACCAATCTGATCAGGCAACTACGTAAACACGCCCCCTTGCTCTCGAGGAATATGCTGCGAACCATTGTTTCAGCCACAATAGTGTCTAGAATAGACTATGGCAATGCGCTGTATCTCGGCCTTCCAAAGAACTCCATCAACCGTCTTCAGGTTATTCTGAATGACGCAGCACGTCTGATTTTTGGAATGCCGAGGAGAACCCATGCTTCCCCTCTGCTCCACGGGCTACATTGGTTGCCCGTGGTGCAGAGAGTGGAGTTTAAAAGTATGTGTATCTGCCACAAAGCAATCCACGGACAGGCGCCAGCTTATATAAAAGAAAGGCTCGAAATATACGAACCTAAACGCGCCTTGCGATCGTCCGGATCTTTTTTGCTGTCTCGACCACGTTTCAAGTTAACAACAAAAGGAGGCAGATCTTTTTCAGTGCAGGCTCCTATCATTTGGAATAAGCTACCGGAGGTGCTTCGTAGAGAGCCCAACCTTCTCCACTTTAGGAAGTCCTTGAAGACCTTACTCTTTAAAGACTCATTCCCGCTTCAATAGTCGGTTGCTAGACCTGATATCCATATATTCTCATTCCATCTTTGTTCTGTACTTGGTCAGTAGCGCTTTGAGACCTGTCGGTGAGTTGGCGCGATACAAAACCCAGTTACAATTACAATTACAAATTGAAGTGATCATAAACGCCCTTAGGGCTAGCCCCAAACTGACATTAAGCCAGACAGTTGCAATGTCCATGAGAGGAAGGGAATGGTTGTGCAGTGTTGAACCAATGGAGGTCTGGCGAATGCAGCATCCTGGTTCCCTGGACTTCTGATCAGTGAATTTACACGGGTGTACGTACGATTTGCCAGACTTGGCCATTTCTTGGTTTGATCCTCCCTGCTTCCCAAAGTGAGACTTTCAGGCTTAGGTCACATTGCATTTTCAGAACACACACAAGTCTGCTACACATAGCTCAGCAAGATGCACTTCAAAGGGACCCAGCGGAGGATGAAAGGCAGCTTGTTGAGGGGTACAGAGTAGGGTGGTGTAATATAGAATTTCTTGACAGAGAAGGATATGTTTCGAGGTGAGTATTGGGACTGTTTGTGTTGACATAAAAGCTGTAGCTAGGTGCCAGCTGATCTCGAAATCGACCATGCTTAATACACTTGGGTGCATACTTTCAAGGAAGTGGTGGAGCACTGCGTTAGCCTCCTTGGACACCTTCCTGCACATAAACAATCAATGGCGTTTTGCTGTTTCTATGTGCGCTGCACAATGCAGCACACATGGAAACTGCAAAAACGAAGAGAATTAAAAAATGCCTCCTTGTTGCACCAGGGTAAGACCAGGTTTTCACTGGTCTTAATTTTGGCACTGCCCCATATTTACGCCACTCTTGTAAATATGGGGCAGTGTCAAAATGAATGGGTGTTGCGGTGGAACGCCCACCACAACACCCATTGCCATCCCCTTTCACGCTAATTATTTTGTGAAAGGGTGCGTTATTCACAAGGCAGCGTTAAGCCACGTTAAGTGGCTTAACGATGCCTTGAAAATAAGGCAAAGCCCATATCGCCACCAAAACGTCGGAAAAAGTAATGTTGTGGTGGAGATAGGGGCTTGTAATATGCCCCTTGGAGCTGTATCCCGCAAAGATCTTAAATCATAATTAAGGTACCTGGGTCGTGGATGAAATCCACGAAAAACATGAAATGACATAGACAAAGCTGAAAACACCTCACTCAGACTACAACAGGAATACTATATTGGATGTACTACGGCTGGCATGAAAATTACAGGACAAAATAACAAAAGCCAGCATTAGAGCAATGAGAGACTTCTCTGGCACACTATTTAATGGAGACAGAAATATTCCCTAAATCTCTAGCGCACTATAATCAACTCTTCGCAGCTGATCCCATTAGGTAGAGGAATCTTTTAGCAAAAACTGGGCTCAAGACCTTCAACACACTGAAGATAGAGTCTGGAATACTGGAATCTGACAGATCCGGATACCTCTAAATAACGCATAGTCCTTTGCTCGCTTTCATCAAACCCTATGCATCCTGAGCCATCACTCCTTTCGAGAAATGTCTCTCTATGAAAGGGTTGACATGAAATTGGTTTCCAACATCTATTATTTCCTGAAGAATGCCTTAAAGCCAGACAAATCCCCAGGTCAGCGTGTGTGGAAGGAGGAACTGGAGTGAGTTTTTACCCAGCGGAAATTGGAAGACATATTCTACAGAACAGCCTCCACAGCCAGAATAGTGATAGGGTGGAAAACCGCAGTGAACCTCATACTCTATGGGTACAACACTCCTGTAAGACTGCACCGGTGGGACAGCCCAAGAACCACTGGCTGCAGGAAGCGATGAGGTGGTGAAAGTATCTTAAACCATGTCCTAAGGGATTGCCTGAGACTGCAAATGTTGTGGACAGAAATTCTCAATTTAATTGATGACATATTTAATAGAGCCATTCCTGGATTTCCAGTCTTTACTTTTGTTAGGGCTACTGAACCCTCAAACTTAGGCAAACAAAATGCCGGAGTGCGGTGTTACGCCAAAATTGGTAATGCCCCTCTCCAACATTTTTAAAACGCAGGGACGTACTGTATTTATAAAATATATGGCGCACCCCGTGTGTTTCCCATAGCGCTGGCACTTATAAAGTTGCCTAGCGCCAGCACAGCTAGCCTTGAGCCATGGTGCAAGGGCACCTGCACTGCAGGGGGGATTGTTTCTGTGGAGGAAAGGACATCTTCCTGCACCTAAACAATCTTGAAAGGCGATATGCTCTTCCCATATGTACTGCAGAATGTGGCATACAGGGAAAGAGGAAAGAACGAGGAGAACTTAATAATTTCTCCTTGTATCGCCAGTCTAAGACCAGGTATTCCCTGGTGTTAGTTTTGTGCGCTGCCCCAGTGCTGTAAATATGAGGTAGCATCAAAAAGCAATGGGTGTTGATTCGGAGCGCACACTGCAATACCTATTGCACGCCCCTTTCACGCTAAGTGAAGCGTAAAAAGGGGCCTTATATACAAGGCGGCGTTAAGCCAAGTTATGTGGCTTAATGCTGCTTTGTAAATAAGGAGAAGAGGATATCGCCCGCAGAACGTAGCTACAAGTGACATTCTGGTGGCGATAACCCCTTGTAAATATGCCCCTTAGGCTCTAAGTTAACCCTGAGGGAAACATAATCCATGACATTTTGCACAGCAAAACAGGTGACCAGCGCTAGCAGGGGGAGAAAGATATCCCCAATAGGAAACACTAGTTCTTTCATATCTGGGAACTTCTGGGAAAGGAAAAATTAACAATGGCTTTGGAATAGGAAAATTCAGTATCGACTGTGTGCCATTTCTAAAACATCTGTCCTCAGACGTTAGACAGCTTTATGTCTCTAACCAATGTGTTACTGCATATGTGTCATAAAACAAGATTTCTGAGTGTGCCGTCAAGTATAAATATCCTCCAGGTAGGGACAGGAGATACAAATGTGTGCTCAATTTAATGGGTGTGTGTTGTCCCATACTTTAAGGACATAGGCCCACCGGCATTAACTGAGAACTATGATAAAGAAGTGTAAAGAAAATGATTGGTAGGTAATCAAAGCATCTAAATAAATTCCGGGTGACAATGCAGATTATTTCGGCTCAGTCTGTGGTAATACTCAGTCTCTATTTCCTGAGGCAAGCATGCTTTCTCACCCGACCCTGTATTCTCACAGTATTGAGTTGGTGCCTAAAAGTGAATACACACTGGCAGCTGAACAGGGAACAGAATAGTGTGGTGGCTATCTTAAAGATAGTGAGATGATGCGAGGAGCTACAATTAGAGATCAGTATCTTTAAAGATGGTGAAATGATGCGAGGAGCTACAATTAGAGATCAGTATCTTAAAGATGGTGAAATGATGCGAGGAGCTACAATTAGAGATCAGTATCTTAAAGATGGTGAGATGATGCGAGGAGCTACAATTAGAGATCAGTATCTTAAAGATGGTGAGATGATGCGAGGAGCTACAATTAGAGATCAGTATCTTAAAGATGGTGAGACGATTCGAGGAGCTACAATTAGAGATCAGTATCTTAAAGATGGTGAGATGATGCGAGGAGCTACAATTGGAGAACAGTGGGCACTATTATACCTCATGGATCCAGAACACAGTTTAGTGAATGACAGAAAAAACAGTAAAAAGGGTCAATGTTGGTGAAGCCACCATACACTCTCAGAATAAATATCTCCATGGCTGATATTGGGGCCGCAATACAGTTATCACTCAGCAAGGGAACATTTGTATTGTGATCCATTCCACATACAATCGGTTATCAAAAGAACCTCCAACTTGTCATAAACAGGTGCAAGCAAATCAGTTAGAGTTCAGCACTCCAAGCAAATCATTTGTTCTGACTCAATTTCAAATACCCTTTGCTTTGAAGACATTTTAGGTCTAAAAATTCTTCCACCAAAGATGTATGGAAAACATGCAAGGCTTCTAACTTGTCCATTTTTGCCACAAGAGGACTTGTTGAAGTAATGTACCACATTAGGCTGATTTGATATATTTCCAAAAACGTTCTCAGTAACAGATAATTAATTGACACGCAAAATAGCAGAGGTGACTGCATTAACCTAAATTCTGCACAGTATTTCACGAATTATTTAACTAAAAGTTATAAAGTGCCTTATACCCTAAGGTTTCATGGCACTGCTCCAGGTCATATAATGGCCTAAAAAGTAAAACAGAGGAGAACATAAGAAAAGGGAAGGAAAACAAAGAAAGAAGATAGGGGCATATTATCAAGCATGGCGCTAAAATTATCGCCGCTTTAGCGGCAGAAAACTGCCGCTAAAGCAGCGATAATGGGCTTGATAATATGCCGCAGAGAATTCCCATAGAAGCTCATGTTGACACCAGAACATGGGCTTCTATGGGAATTCTCAAGGGCATATTATCAAGCCCATTATCGCTGCTTTAGCAGCAGTTTTCTACCGCTAATGCGGCGATAATTTTAACGCCTCTTCTTGATAATATGCCCCATAGAAGGAGGTGTAAATGTGTTCCACAGAACATTTATGACCAGAGCTTAAGGGTATGTATGAGGCAACTCTGAGTTCCAGGGGCCAAACATAAGCTGCAATAAAGCAGGAATTACACTTGTGATGTAACTGATCCCGTACCCCCATCGCCTAGCCCCTCCCCCCACATTCAGAACTTGTAATGTATAATTTGTGATTGTGCCCACCGCTTTGTCGAATATGGAGTCCAAGTACACATTTCTGTCTCATTTGCAAAGAACTTAGGGCCTAATTATGATTTTCGGCGGTGTGGGAGCGAGCGGTACACCACCACAGCTGTCCAGCACTGCCGAAAGTCACTGTTATCTGCCCGCCAGATTAAAAGTTTAAAGTGGTCTGCTGGGCAGGCAGCGTTGGTGGTCCTGCAGCAGTGCTTTAGAAAACAGGCACCCCAATGTGACCGCACAACAAGGTTCCTACACAGCATGGATTTGAAAGTCCATGTGGTGCAGGAACTGGGGTGCATGCACACAGGGGGGCACATAATGTGCCCCCCTGCATGCATCCCCATGCAGAGGAGGCACACTTTGTTTCCTCTCTGCCACTGTGTTCATGGAGTAAGAACCTCCATGACACTGCCGGCGGAGAAGAAACCCATAATATGCTTGGCGGGATCGCAGCAGTCCTGCCAAGCATATTGCGGCCTCAAGACCGCCACAACACCGCCACGGGAATGCGTATCCCTGGCTGTGTCGGGGCCAAGGTGGTGTGACCATTAGAGTCGTAATACGTCGGTCGGACCTCCGGTTCGGTGGTGGCTGGACCGCCACTGCAAGTCAGGCCGCCAGACTCATAATCAGGCCCTTAGAGTGCAGAAACATGAGTTCTTGAAGAAATAGCAGAGCAACAACTGAATCTCTTGAAATTAGCCATACCCAATTTTTTCGACTCATTGAGATTTATTTTCCCATATTAGAGTCAGTGGACTCAATTCTCCGGAAGTATATTGCTCCACCTGAAGCTGATAGATGCAGTTTCATTGACCCCTCTGGACTTATGAGACCTCCTAATGTTTCCTGGGTTGTCATAGGCTACCTCCTGTCTAGACAATTCTGGACCAGGCAGCAGGTCATGGCAACCTCTCACTTCACCCTCATGCGACAACCATCGTTGCAATTCTGCTTTTCTGCAGCAGTGTCAGGCATCAGAGAGGCTGGTACTCCTTGTTCTTTTGTTTGTTTACACAACCCGAAACAAGAGAAAAGGTTTCACAAAACCCAAACTTCCTTTCAGCTTTTGCTGTCGAGCACATAAGCTTTAGCAATGAAGAGTGGCTTCTGACACTGGGGTCAGGCATTTTATATTCTAATGGAACTACGTCACCATAAAATGAGAAACCAATCTCCACTGGTATAACACTCTACTTCCAGGGCACAGCAGACTCTGCGCATTTTTTAAATTATATTTTTCTATAGCACTGACAGCACATAGTCCAGGAGGATGTTAGAGGGCTTTGCATAGAATATATGAACGTGAGACATTTGCAAATGTACTTTTTGCGAAGAGTCAAAGCCATGAGTTGGGTGCATGCAATGGTATTTTTGCAATATAGAAGCAGGTTAGGAGTGCAGGGCAATAAGCAAGCTTATTTACATGTTTACAGTTACAGAGGTGTTTGCAGTAGCCATTAGATGAGTTTCTATTGAGCTGAGAGCATTTTGTACTTATAGTGGTAGTTGTTATTTATGCCAGGGGAAGGCTAAGTACTTGTCAGTAGGTGACCATCATTTTCAAAAGTTGGTGATATTTCCAGCGGTTTGTGAAGGATGTGAAAGATGGTGCATCTCTGATGCTAAGAGTGGACCAGATTTCAAACCAATATTTTCTGCCTTCGCCACAGCACCCCCAGTACCGAGGACATCAGCTACAGCGATTTTGCTGAATAATTTCCCGGAATCTACGTTTTTACACCGAATCTTGTGAATTGTCCAGGTGAAAAACTCTGGACCTGTGGTATTACCATGGATCTTGTAATCCAGATGAAAGCCATCACACTACTACCCGCCTTGATATTAACAGGGCACTCATAAGAGGCCTTTAAAGGGACGTAATTTCACATCTTCTGAGCACACCCCCCAATAAATGTGGGTTTGTAGGGAGTGTTTTTTTGGAACAAACTATCTGCCTGACACCCCACTTGAAGCGAAAAGTGCTACGCAAACAAATGATGGACGGAATACTGAATAAATCATGCATTTAACCCCATTCAAGGATCTGGGATAAATCCATTGTTTTTTGCTCACCATGCCACCCCAGTTTAGAACTAGCCATAGGCAAATCAGTCTTGACCCTGTTCCTCATGGATACAGTCCAGCCCGGACTGCCAAACCAGGCCTTCCCTGGACCGGAAACAAGAATCCTGGGACCAGAAACCGGAGTATTTCCCTCATCAGCCAGGCTAACTTGAATCGTCAGGAATAGAAAAGAAGTAGCTCTGGTTTGATATTCCGTTTCTCTTGTAGGATCACAAATGTTGTACCTGTGGTCCACGTGATCCTTCTCTCTCTAATCACTAGTGTGCACAACTCCCTCAGCAATAAACAGGAGAAATGGACAGGTCTTTACAACACAAATACCATAATGCCATAACACCTTACCAAAAGGATCACGGGAATACATGGTGTAAATGAGAGCTCCCCTAAACCCCTGCTTTTCACCCCTTGCCACTTCTTTGTGTAGCTTGTTAAACCCAAAGGGCAGAAGCTGCTGTTAGTGTTGGGGAAACATTCTGTGAAAACCAGGAATGGGAAAAATATGTCCACGGTAGATACTGTCTCCAGTTCATGGTCAAAGGCCTCAACCTCTGTGCTGTAGGTACAGAGATGGAGGTCACTTGACCACGTCCATACTCACTTTGAGCAGGACATTGCCACAAATCGTGCCTGTCTGCCCCTAGTAGGCGCAGCGGACAGAAGAAATGGTCCAGACCCTCCACTTTGTGCATACTGAAGTTAACCACTGGCCCAGCCCTGTACCCACTCGCCTCAGTACATAAGTGGCACAGTGCATGACTTAGGGCCTTGTTCTCTGTGTGTAACGTAAGAAGCATAGCACTAGCCATCCCCTGTGTATATTACCCTGTATGAAGCGCAGATATCTTTGCCTGTGTCATGTTGCCTATTATTTGTGACATAATGAGCAGTGCATTGGGGTTTAATGGTGGTGAAGCTAAGCATGATTGGCAAATTACAATGTTTTAGGGTTTACATTGTAACCATACCATCTCTTTAACTGAAAAAGTTTCATAGACTTCATTAAGGGTGGGCAGAACTCACGGAATTTCATGCAGCGGAGTTTCACTCTGCAGAATTCCACAGAGTTATTTAAAAACTCTGCGAGATTCTGCAGAGTTCCGCCAATGGTCTCGCTGCTCGCACTGCAATTTAGCATCGGCAGCATGAGGAGCGCTAAAAAATCAGTGCAAACCGCACCATGCATTGTGCAAGAGCACGCGCCCATTAGTTGATTTTGCTGCCGCTCAAGTAGAAAATCTACTCGAGCAGCAGCAAGTCTACTCAAACGGCACCCTTTGACTACGGCTGCCCGTGTTAAAAAATCAAACCAAGGGACGCCAAATCTCACTCCCGCTCGCTCTCACCAGCTCGCATTTCCTGGAGTCTCACAGGAGAAATATTCCGCCACAGGGCAAATGGCTGAATTTTGATAGAACTCCACATTAAAGAGTAACGCGAAGTGACCAAAACTCCGCCAATTCCATGGATGGAACTAAACATTCCACCCACCCCTAGTTTTTATAATGAAGCCTAGTGTGCAGTCTCAGTGGAAAACTGTAATGTCCATTTCATGGCACGTTGGGCCTTAATTGGCATTGGACAAAAAGTGGAGTATGTCTTGTCAGCCCTATGTAGAGTTCAAAAGATCTTTTTGCACTCTAAATAAAGTAAGCAGGACATGAAACTCTATGTGGCAGGCATTCGACATCTACCAAACTCTTAACTAATGCCCTATTTACTCGTTTGTCAAAAATCCGAATAGACTTTATTTGACTATAAAATGTAGTTATAAAAGAACAACATTAAAAACATATTCAAAAGTTAAAGATTAAAAAAGCATCGATTTATGGCATTTGAGTACTGATTTTAAGAAAGAGCCAACTGCAATACATGCATTATTCCTTTTTAACATCTGTAAAAAAATACAGAGCTTGTCTGCATTGAGTAAAATTATACAGATTCAACAAAGGCATTAAAGAAAATTTAGAAAAACCAGAATCAAATTTACAAAAAAATACAAAGTACAAAAGTGTTTTTGCCGATTGAAAATCAATAGGGCATGTGCAAATACTTGAGTTATTGCATTGGCCCAGAAGAAAACAAATCTGAGAGAGAATTATCCCAGTCCTAAAACGACTTAAGAGGCCCTTTCCCAATGCCCTGTCACTTTAAACAAATAAGGTCCAGTCCCCTGGTTGTTTGTATCATAACATATTGCCTTACAATATTTCTCAGCATAACCTCCCTCTATCTGTCGGTACGTTTTTTTATCCAAGAATGGCAGCATCACCCTCAATTTATCTTTTTTGCAAATGGTGGAAGGTTTGGTGAATGGATGAGGTCTTTCCAGGTTATCAAAGGCTGCCCTAAAATGAGAAATCCAAGTTACAGTATGGCTCTTGTTGCTTAAGCAATCACTAATAACATATCGGTTAAAATTCACATGCGAGTTGGACCATATAAAAAGCCAACAGTGCCAGCCCCGCTGCAATGGCAGAGCATCATTGCCCCCCTGGCTCGCCAGCAGCTGAAAAATAAAACAATTTTTTATTTTTCAGCTGCTAGCTGAGAAAGGGGTGGGGCAGGGCCATGGGAGGGTAGGAGGAGTGGTTGTGCACTTTTAAGTGCGCATGTCAGTTTAAACAGATCACCTTCAAGCACAAGCTACCAAACAATATCAATAATAAACTTTAAGATGTAACAGTTGTCTTCGTCTTTATTTATTCTGTTTATTTTAATTCTCTTGTTAGAATGTTAAAATCTTTTAGTCTCATAAGCCAACATGTGTTTCGTCGCTCATAGGGAAATATCCAGTGACTTCCTCAGGGCTATATTCCCTTCCAAGTTTCCTTGAGATCAGTTGTAATTCCGTCCCGCTCTACTTCCATGATAGGCATGTACTATTCCTTTTCATTGACTCGGTATAGGTCAGTTAAAAATTATTAGCTTTGTCGGTCCATCATTGACTTGTTCCATATGTAAGGTTTTTCATTTAGGTTTGACCCAATCCGGTACGGTGTGTAAGGCTCGGAGTGACCCTCAGCGAGTACGCTGTCCCCCGACCCATGAATAATGTCCGGCTAAACTGACATGCACACTTAGGTTTCTCCAACCCAGCTTTATTGCACAGCCGGGTTGGAGAACCAGCACAGGCTCCCTGTGACTGAGCGAGCGTTAATCCAGCCTGCTCAAGCCAAACCAGCCTGCTCAAGCCAATCCCCACGATGCTCCCATGCTTGAGAGCAGTGCAGGGATTGGATAGGAAGTCCTTGATGCTGTCCCAGAGAGTGCTGGGACTAGGAACTGGATGCAGAGGAGCGCAAGGCAGCCAGCAGCAACATGTAAGTTTTAAAAAAAAAATTTTTATTTTTAAACCCCCTCGCCGCTTGTTCCCCCCACGCCCCCGCCCTGCTTAACCCCTCCGCCCATCCCACCACTCTTTATCTTTGTCGGCTGCCACTGAAAGCCAAAGCCTCAATGGGGCAAGTTTAATTGAATCATCTGTACACAAGAGGCCCGGTTACTCATGGCGTTTAAAACTAGGACAAGAGGGGGGGAAGGGATAAAAGACGAAGGCAGCATCAATTCTCTTCCATCTGGAGGGGGCACGTATTGGGGTATCCCAAACACCAGCACCATAAAATGCTGCTGGCATGCATATATTTCCAACAATAGTGCAAGAGGCTCACTTCCAATCAATGATGATAGATTGAACAAATCGCCCACAGACTGTCGAAATTTCTGGCACCTAATAGAAATATTATAGTTTCAGGAATTTGGTGACTCAAAAGCAATCTCCAGCTACGGAAATTGGGAAGCCTTAAGAAGTATGTTGACAATAATAAAGAAGGCATACATTTTAAGGCTACGTGAGCCACAGCCCATTGGTTGAGATTTACTGAAATTAGGGCCCGATTAGGATGGCGGGCAGACTTACGTCGTCCCGCTACCCTATCAGGGATCGGGACCGCTCGACAGGCTGTCGGCGGTCCCGCAGTAGGCATTACGATGCGACTGCCACCACGGCGGTCGCAATGCATATATTTTGCATTGCGGCGGGTGCTGCTGGCTGCAGCACCAGCCGCAATGCAAAAAAGGGACACTGTACATATCCCGGCACTATGTGGCATTGTAGGCATTACAGACCGTCAGCCTGCTGGATTAGTGTTGGACAGTCTTTCCGCCCCTGACCGTCTGCACGCCATCCTAATGTGGCGGACAGTATTCTATACTGCGAAAGTCGGTGGGATCACCACCGACGGGCTGTTGGTGGTGGTCCCACTGTTATCGTAATCGGGCCCTACGTTTCTAAATCCTGCTCGGACATGAAGTTTGAGAAAGCATTCACTTGCAGCTCTAGACTCTGCGTGTGAGAGCCAATAGAACAACATTGTCAAAATATAGTAAAGCTCGGACCAGAAAAGATTGGATTAAGGGCACACCCAAACCACACTGCACCAGGTACTTGTTCAAATTATTTATTTATAAAATAAACAAAATGGATGTCCGGATGCAATCTTGGCGACCGCCTCTCTGTAATCTAAAGGGGACAGAATTCTCTTCATTGGGGACAATGCACACTCTGGCCTCCAGATCCATATAAAACACTGCTAGAAAACGCACCAAAGTAACATCTAGATCCAGCTCTAGAAGGGTTTGTTGAGCTTTGATCAATTAACTTGATCAAAGGCACAGGGGTGGTCCATGAAGGCCAGGTACAAGGGGCAACGCTTAGCTATATTGTATTTGCCCAGAATTAGATGGAGGTTCTAGTATTGCTCCTAAGAGCCTAGGGCCTCTTGTATATAGTTACTAATACACCTAGGTGTTACGCTACACTTTTTTGCTATTCACTGTTTGAGTGTAGGGTTGCACCTAGGTATAGACTTAGGTGTCTCCATCCCACAAACCAACAGGTAAATCCTTTTACAACAGGATTTATGAATGTTAAATTATTACCAATTTGCATATGTACTTTGAAATCTCTGCCACTTTAGTGAACATTTCTCTATTGGAAAGTATAAAGAAAGTATTAAAGTTTATATATTTTTTTAAATATGTAAAGTATAAATGTTGGTGCAGAATACTCCGTGGCAAACACAATTGAATGCCCTGTCTTCCAAAGCCTCGGTCCGACAGCCTCATTTAGAGATGGGCAGACTTTCAGTTTTCTGTCACCGGAGCTCCTGTTGACTCTGTTGACTCAATACTTCCTCCGATGCCCAACGGAGTATGGCCGGTTGGAGGGAGGACAGTATTGCACACCTCCCATTTAGCGTGGTTAAAAACAGATTAGATGTAGGCTGAAATAGAGGTCAGCGCTAGACAGTATATCAGTCCAACGGGTAATATAGTAGTAGGACTGTTGCCCTGTATGGTGTTATATACGATACAGAGGCGACTAGTCACTATAGTTCACTGTGGGGATACACCACTTATTAATGTGTCCTGTTGTGCCCCGACGCTTCAGAAATCACCACTGATTCATGCTAACTAGGATTTATGAGTCACTTCGAAGGCTGTTTTCCATTTGTTTTGTCTATTGAAAACCTATATATGATTGGTATAACCTACCTTCCTTTCTTTACAGGTAGTACCAGACTATGACAGGTATTTTAGTCATGAGATACTGACTCGCTTTAAACCTGTTTTCACTGAGAATATTAATATCATTAAGTTCTCTCCTTTTGTAGATAGTTTTTTAGGTCCTGAAGAATCGCGAGTGTAATAGCTCTATGCGAGAAACATGTTAAACATCAAATACTAATATAGATCACTCCTACACGAGACATTATACTCTGTTGAGTGCTACACACATGTTTTTAATCAGGGAAGGAGGCCCTCAGAATAAAACTAAATTCCTAGCTGGCACTTTCAACCCTGTTTTATAGCACATATTCACATCTACATTAATTAGGCCCCCATACCCGCACTTCACCACACGGCAGTTGGATTGAAGATCTCCGACAAAGTGCCCCTTTTTAAGGGAGCCCGTTAGGCATTGCACCGCCGGCCCGACGAGGAGCAGCCCATATGATGAAGCATGACACCTGAAAGGGTGTGTGAGGGTATTATTATCCAACAAATGGATGACCAACTATATACTCATTCTGTATTCAGTTGTATCCAGCCTTCTTGATGACTCCTCCTTTCTTGTCTTGAGGAACAGCAGGTATACTCCTTCTTGTTAGTCTGCTCTTCAATTTTGCCTTCCTGCCTTGCTCTTGGATATTTGTCACTGTTCTTAGGTTCCTTTCTAGTGCTTGTTCTTTCATTCGTTCTCTAATTTTTCCCTTTTGTATGGTTAGTCCTATGGTTAAGTTCCAGACTCTTCGGCCTGTGCTAGTTCACATACAGAAGTTTTCTTGCTGCTGCTGAACCTTTTACTCCACTTAGGGTCATATTTACAAGGCGCCAGCGCCGCAATAGTGTCAATTCTTTTTACGCAGCAGTGGCGCAATCAGTGCTCCACACTGCTCCATATTTACAAACTGATGCATTGGACCCAATGCGTCAGATTGAAGAGGCCTGCGTCACATTATACCTGCGCCAGGTATAATATATGCAGGGTATGCGTTCCCTCCATAAAAGTCATGTAGAAGTGACGCAGTGAAATTTACAACTTTTCACTGCGTCACTCTACAACCTGACTGCATTTAAAATTCTTAGACCTTCTCATACCAGGCGTAATGATTGACCCCGGATTTTTAACATGGGACTCACCTCTGTGTTCTGACGCATTGCTGGAGTTGCATCAGTCTTACGACCAACTCCAGCAATGCGTCATTTTAGCGCCAAAAGATGCGTCAGAATTTCATTGAGACAAGGAGCACTGTATTGTAAATACAGCGCTTCCATGGCGTCATTAGGGCATTTGTGGCAGGTGCAAGAAATCTGACGCATCGATGCTGAAGCATCAGTTCTTGTAAATATGCCCTTAGTGTCTAGTTGGTTGTACTGTGTTGTCCTCGCCTGTGTAAAAGTGTGTTTTTTTATGTTCAGAGGTTGGCTCTTGGATTCCACGCCAGACCCTTTGTCTTATGTTATATGTAGTCTTAGGCGCTCTACTTGCGGCAGTGCGATATTGCTATTTTCATCGGAATCTCCACTGTGTCTCTATCTGGACTCAAAGGGGTTTATCTCATGTATATAAGTAAAATCCATCTTTGAGTCTTATGGTCCAGGCACAGAATCACTTCTGCTGCCTCCTTTATATGAGGCTTGTAGCGTGACTATCTGTAAAACAAAAAACTACACAGAGATTTTGACATTTCCTATTGATGTTGGAAGTTCTGAGTCTGAACTGTGTATCACCCTATTTGTCTATTATTGGTTCCATTGCCTGTTTGTACACATTAGGACACTAGGGTTGTCTTGTCTTCTCTTTCCTGCTCCTAAACCTGTTTCATATCCCATTTGTGCCTATTTTTGCCTGACTCTCAGCTTTCAAGCCAGATATTTCATGCCCTCCCAGGCCCCATAACATCGACATCCAATCACGGCTCATGGACTCAAGCTTAGCTTCCGGCATAGGCCCAGAGTGCACACAAGATTTCATGGATGCTAGGCCAAAAGAAAGTAAGGATACCAGATTTACTAGTAGTTGGGTAACTTAGTACCCGGGTGCACGTTTATCTATCATGCAGGGGACATTCCCATCCCAACCAGGGGCCGTATTATGCATTGTGATTGTTTGCACCCGGTGTACCTTTTAAAAGGTCGCCGGGCGCAAACAATCACAATGTGCCCTATTATGATATACGTGCTGCCCCCAGGGCAGCGCATTCATGTGAAAACACGGAGCAGCTGCTCCATGTTTTCACAGTGCAGGCGGCACCCACCTGCACTCTTACAGGGTAATAGAGATCCCCTTGCAGGCAGTTGCAGTCAGTGACTTTGCCCGCCTGTGAAGGGATGTCTGGGGGGATCCATAGGACCCCGTTTACCCTCTGCAGAGGGCTGCTCTCAGGAGGCGCACGGACAGTGTGCCACCTTTTAAATGGCATACTGTCAGTGCGCCTCCTGAATGCTCCTTTGACTCTGCACCCGCTTCTGTAATACGGCACGGAGGCAGAGTCAAAGGAATTCCCTCATTTGCATAGGGCACGCCCCTATGCAAATGAAGGAACACTCTATGAAGATGGCGCTGGCGCTTTAAGTGCGCCAGCGCTATCGGGATTATAGAAGGGGTTACAAAAGCTTCTGCGCCCCCTTCTATAATACCAAAGTGCCCCAGAGGCGCGCAAAGTGGGTGCAAACGCCCGTTGCGCTCGCGGGACACTTATCGTAATACGGCCCCTGGTGGTAATAGAAAATGCTTCAGTGGATTCTCTTACAGATTTAGCATTCTCTCCAGAAATCAAAGAATTCTCCTTTACCACCCAACTCTAAAACTGAGCCATGTCTCCGCTGACATGGCAAGCTACTGAAACAAATGCATTAGAAAAGATCCGCTGACCCCTCACTAACATTTTTTCCACTTCTTCCATTAGACATCAATACCCAGACGAGAGTTGTCAATGCACAACAAACTTAAAAGTTAAAACCTGATCACCACTTCAGGCACCAGTTATCAATCATTCAGTGCTGTCATTATCAGGTTATTCAACTCTCGTCTTAATTACCAGCCACAAAGAGGAAGACTAGAGACATTTCTCCTGTTTGGCACCAAAAGGCCAGCAAGTAGTGAAACCACTCAGTTCTTGGGCATTGCGAAACTACTGTATGGTGGTGTGCCCTGTTTTAAAAACCCTTCCAAATAAAATAAATGTAAGAAAAGGGCACTCTGTTTATGAAAAACCCTAGGTTCTTTTAGAATCAAATAGCTTGAAGACAACTGTGCGGGGAGTTTGAGATATGAGTAAAAGAACGCCCGCACTCGCACCCTGACGTCTGTCCCTTTTTCCCACCCCATTGACACCAGTCTGAGACTTCAATCTTCTAAAGAAATTTTCCATCACAACGTTCGAGTTTTGTTTGAAATTACTTACAGGTGCAGTGCATTGATGTTTCCTCCTAAACTTTCAGGTTTCAAACCCTACAGGGACTATGATAGGCAAATGTCCATCAGAGATCTTCATGATATCTGTTTGTGATGCCGGGTCAGGGCTTGTGCCTGCCGCCGAAGTATACACTACAAGGCCAAGGACTGATAAGCCAAGCACTTTATGGCTCGGGCTGGGGTCGATCATCGAGCCAAATGTAAGTCTAAGCACAGGGCGAGGTCGCCAGAGTCACCACCTTCGTTGTTGAAATCATCCAGGAAGAAGCACAAGAAGAAGCAACACCATGGCACTGAGTCGTGCCAGTCTTTGCAAGATAAGTCTCCACGTTCTTCCCCTCAGTGGCGTAACAAGCTGCTGTGCCGCCCGTGGTGGTCCCTGCGTTTACTGCCCGGCTGCCGAGTGTAAGAGCAGAGGTGGTTGGGTGCTGGCACTTCCCGCGACGGCAGCAGGTTAGAGCGGGGCGCTGCCCCCAAAGCATGTGCCACCCAAGGGGGCCGCCCCTCCGCACCCTCTTCCCCTGCCTTTTAAGACTCTTCTTCAGAATCAGAGCTGGTTGAGCTTCCTACACAGTAGACCCTGCGCCTCCAGCTCCTTTGGACCCCACACCAGTCAAAGACCCGTTGACACTTGGGACACAGATTCCCCCAAACTGTTTGGCAATACCTGACTTCCCAGCCCGTGAACAGACCCTGCCACATTCTTAAACACCATGGGCCTTATTTATGACAGAGGAACAGTGCGGTGCCGCAAGCCATTTGGCTGCGCCGAGCTGCGTTACTTTGGAAGCAAAGGGATGCGTCATATCTTCAACGATATGACAGATCCCTTTAATCTCCACTGAGCTGGTGCACAATTGGCAGCCATGCATCGATGCAGGCACTCTTGCACCATGGTTCAAGGGTGTCTTTGTTTTAGGGGTGTGCAGGAAGGGGCACCTTCCTGCACAAAAACAATCATGAGAGGTGATTTCCTCTTTATATGTGTGCTGCAGATTGCAGCACGCTTAGGAAGAGGAAAAAACTAGGAGAAATTAAAACATTTCTCCTCGTTGTGCCTCGCTACGCCCCCCCTGGGGAGGCATAGCATTCTGACACATTCCCAGGTTTACGAAAGGTTGTAAATCTAGAAATGTGGCAGAAGCCATGGGTACTGCGTGGGAACACCCACAACACCACCCATGGCACACCCCTTTCCCGTAAAGTGCTGCGTGAAAAGGGGCCATATTTACAAGGACACAAAAAGCCATGTGTCCTTGTAAATATGGAGCAGCAGATTGCTCCACCATTGCGTCACAAAGAGTAATGCGCCGGCAGCGCAAGGGGCTTGTAAATAAGCCCACATGTTTGATATTTTGCATCATATGCTCCACCATCATTTGCACTGTTCCACCTGCTGCCCCCAATAACGTTGGGGTTGACATCGATGTCCACCTAGCTTCAACTTCATCAGCATGTCTGACATTGCCACTTCCTAGCAGCATCACCCTTGGCGCCAGTTCAACCTTCCCCACCGCTACTGACCTCGCCAGTACAATTTTCTACCTTGGATCCTTTGCCACTAATGGAAGAAACCCCTTGGCAAAACAGATAAAAAAGGGAAACACAGTGTCTTATAGAAGAGAGATGCTATTTTTGGGAGATTCTGACCCCATAAAAGAACAGTCACAGCACTGATCAAAACAGTAATGGACAATCTAGCACCATGGACCCAGACTTCACGGCACTGAAGGACGCAAGTGGCCTCTATACTTAGCATGATTGGGAACTCTACTTCCCGACTGCCCTCCTTACACCGGAGGTCTCATCTTACCATAAAGGCTGCCAAAGCTCTTGACCGTCAACTCTTACAGCAGAAACCAAAGCCAATCTTCTCATTGAAGTTCTACACCCAACAGCTCGTGATGTAGAACCACTGCTACCCTTAATGAAGTTCTCGGAGAGTCCACACTCGCAGTGTGGGAGAAGCTCACTACTTCTTCTGCGCTAAATAGAGTAGTGGCAAAGAGATATAGATGAGCACCAGGTGATCCAGCATTCCTCTCCATGTCTAGGATTCCTGCTAAAAAAAACTAGCACCAGAAGCCTTCCACACTATGCCCTCGGACAGAGAGTCCATGAAATTTGAGCAAATTGCAAAAATCTTTCTCAGCCAGCTGTATGGCCCTCAAGTCCTGTAATGCAACTTGTTTGATGGGGTGTTACACTCACACACTATGAGCTATGGCATAATTGATGATCCCGAACTTGTCTGACCAACTTCAGCCCCACTTCATGGGGTTAGTGAGGGATGGAAAAAGATCCGCAAAGCAGGTCATCCAATCAGTCTGGATATGGCAGACTCAGTGGCATAAGCCATGGGCACATCGATATACCTGAGCTACCGCGCATGGCTCAGAAATGTGGGAATTTCCCAAGATGTACAATCTACTCTAATGGATCTTCCTTTTGATGGGTCACGCTTCTTCTACACAAAACTGTACTTAGCTCTTCAAAGATTTATTGAAAGCAAGGACACAACCCGACCACTGAACCTACAGACTCAACAGCTACAGGATTATCAGAAATTGCAGAGATTTCAAGGCTTATCTAAAGGTTTCTGTTTTTGAGGCAGCAAGTCTAAATTTCACAATACAACCGCAACAAGCCATCCTGTTGGACGGCCAATATTGGAGATATGTGCCATTCCTTGCTTCTCCAATCCCTCTCTTCCTTTTTCTCCTCTCCTGCTACTGCAGGGAAACAGCCCTAGTTCTCTCTTGTTGGAACACAGGGGGCCGGTTGAAGAACAGATATCCTCCTTTCCATAGGTCTTGAGGGCCAACCTTTGCAGACCAATGGATCTTACAGATTGTGAAAATGGGGTATGCCCTACCCTCCCAGCAGGCCCCCACTACCATCCCCCAGCTTTGCTCCAACATCCCCCAGCAGACCATCTTCTGATCCTTCAGCAGGAGGTAGAGATCTTCCTACTACAACAAGGGGTGGTGGAACTGGTGCCAGAGGTGCCTGACCTGCTAGGTTAGTTTGTTGTACCTTCATGCTCTAGAAATGTTGGTCCCGGGGGGAAGGGCACCCTGACATGCTCAGTTTAGAAAAGTCTCATGTATTTTATCTAGAGCAGGTTTAAATCTTATTTTGTTTATTAGAGGTTATGCTTTGAAACATAATCTACATTGGTCTATGTATAATGTTCTTCCAAGAATCTAATTTTGTGTTGCCACTTTCATGCTTGCTATATAGTGGGGGTCTCACTATGCTGAAGATTTCCAGCGTTGATGCAAAAGACTTAAATATGCCAGTCATGTAAACGGCAATCTTAAACATGCTACACAATAAGGGGGGTGGGGGTGGCAACGTTTGTCCTTTTCAAGAAATCTACCTTCTTGAGAAAGACAAGATCCATCTTCAATCCAAGTGGTATCCTAGAAGGTTCTTCTCTGTGCCATCTAAAAAAGGAGTGGCCATACTGCTAGCATCTAGTAACACTTGCAAAGTGCTTGCCATCATTTCACATAATGCAGGCACTCGCTAACACTAAATATTCCGTGGAGCCTTGCAATTTACACAATCTCTATTCTATACATGTCCAGCTGACACAGGAGAAAGCCCTTAAGACCTTCATTAAAGATATATTAGAGCGAGCAGAAGGGGAGCTGATTATCAAAGGGAAATTGAAGTGGTCATAGACGCCCTTAGGGCTAGCCCCAAACTGACATTAAGCCAGACAGTTGCAATGTCCATGAGAGGAAGGTAATGGTTGTGCAATGTTGAACCAATGGAGGTCTGGTGAATGCAGCATCCTGGTTCCCTGGACTTCTGATCAGTGAATTTACACGGGTGTACGTACGATTTGCCAGACTTGGCCATTTTCTTCCTCCCTGCTTCCCAAAGTGAGACTTTCAGGCTTAGGTCACATTGCATTTTCACAACACACACAAGTCTGGTACACATAGCTCAGCAAGATGCACTTCAAAGGGACCCAGCGGAGGATGAAAGGCAGCTTGTTGAGGGGTACAGAGTAGGGTGGTGTAATATAGAATTTCTTGACAGAGAAGGATGTTTCGAGGTGAGTATTGGGACTATTTGTGTTGACATAAAAGCTGTAGCTAGGGGCCAGCTGATCTCGAAATCGACCATGCTTAATACACTTGGGTGCATACTTTCAAGGAAGTGGTGGAGCACTGCGTTAGCCCCCTTGGACACCTTCCTGCACATAAACAATCAATAGCGTTTTGCTGTTTCTATGTGCGCTGCACAATGCAAAAACGAAGAGAATTAAAAAATGCCTCCTTGTTGCACCAGGGTAAGGCCAGGTTTTCCCTGGTCTTAATTTTGGCACTGCCCCATATTTACGCCACTCTTGTAAATATGGGGCAGTGTCAAAATGAATGGGTGTTGCGGTGGAACGCCCACCACAACACCCATTGCTATCCCCTTTCACGCTAATTATTTTGTGAAAGGGTGCGTTATTGACAAGGCAGCGTTAAGCCACGTTAAGTGGCTTAACGTTGCCTTGAAACTAAGGCAAAGCCCATATCGCCACCAAAACGTCGGAAAAAGTAACATTGTGGTGGCGATAGGGGCTTGTAATATGCCCCTTGGAGCTGTATCCCGCCAAAACCTTAAATCATAATTAAGGTACCTGGGTCATGGATGAAATCCACGAAAAACATGAAATCACATAGACAAAGCTGAAAACACCTCACTCAGACTACAACAGAAATACTATAGTGGATTTACGACTGGCATGAAAATTACAGGACAAAATAACAAAAGCCAGCATTAGAGCAATGAGAGACTTCTCTGGCACACTACTTAATGGAGACAGAAATATTCCCTAAATCTCTAGCACACTATAATCAACACTTCGCAGCTGATCCCATTAGGTAGAGGAATCTTTTAGCAAAAACTGGGCTCAAGACCTTCAACACACTGAAGATAGAGCCTGGAATTCTGGAATCTGACAGATCCGGATACCTCCAAATAACGCATAGTCCTTTGCTCGCTTTCATCAAACCCTATGCATCCTGAGCCATCACTCCTTTCGAGAAATGTCTCTCTATGAAAGGGTTGACATGAAATTGGTTTCCAACATATATTATTTCCTGATGAATGCCTTAAAGCCAGACAAATCCCCAGGTCAGCGTGTGTGGGAGGAGGAACTGGAGTGAGTTTTTACCCAGCGGAAATGGGAAGACATATTCTACAGAACAGCCTCCACAGCCAGAATAGTGATAGGGTGAGAAACCGCAGTGAACCTCGTACTCTATGGGTACAACACTCCTGTAAGACTGCACCGGTGGGACAGCCCAAGAACCAGTGGCTGCAGGAAGCGATAAGGTGGTGAAAGTATCTTAAACCATGTCCTAAGGGATTGCCTGAGACTGCAAATGTTGTGGACAGAAATTCTCAATGTAATTGATGACATATTTAATAGAGCCATTCCTGGATTTCCAGTCTTTACTTTTGTTAGGGCTACTGAACCCTCAAACTTAGGCAAACAAAATGCCGGAGTGCGGTGTTACGCCAAAATTGGTAATGCCCCTCTCCAACATTTTTAAAACGCAGGGACGTACTGTATTTATAAAATATATGGCGCACCCCGTGTGTTTCCCATAGCGCTGGCACTTATAAAGTTGCCTAGCGCCAGCACAGCTAGCCTTGAGCTATGGTGCAAGGGTACCTGCACTGCAGGGGGGATTGTTTCTGTGGAGGAAAGGACATCTTCCTGCATATAAACAATCTTGAAAGGCGATATGCTCTTCCCATATGTACTGCAGAATGTGGCATACAGGGAAAGAGGAAAGAACGAGGAGAACTTAATAATTTCTCCTAGTATCGCCAGTCTAAGACCAGGTATTCCCTGGTGTTAGTTTTGTTCGCTGCCCCAGTGCTGTAAATATGAGGCAGCATCAAAAAGCAATGGGTGTTGATTCGGAGCGCACACTGCAATACCTATTGCACGCCCCTTTCATGCTAAGTGAAGCGTAAAAAGGGGCCTTATATACAAGGCGGCGTTAAGCCAAGTTATGTGGCTTAATGCTGCTTTGTAAATAAGGAGAAGAGGATATCGCCCGCAGAACGTAGCTACAAGTGACATTCTGGTGGCGATAACCCCTTGTAAATATGCCCCTTAGTCTCTAAGTTAACCCTGAGGGAAACATAATCCATGACATTTTGCACAGCAAAACAGGTGACCAGCGCTAGCAGGGGGAGAAAGATATCCCCAATAGGAAACACTAGTTCTTTTATATCTGGGAACTTCTGGGAAAGGAAAAATTAACAATGGCTTTGGAATAGGAAAATTCAGTATCGACTGTGTGCCATTTCTAAAACATCTGTCCTCAGACGTTAGACAGCTTTATGTCTCTAACCAATGTGTTACTGCATATGTGTCATAAAACAAGATTTCTGAGTGTGCCGTCAAGTATAAATATCCTCCAGGTAGGGACAGGAGATACAAATGTGTGCTCAATTTAATGGGCGTGTGTTGTCCCATACTTTAAGGACATAGGCCCACCGGCATTAACTGAGAACTATGATAAAGAAGTGTAAAGAAAATGATTGGTAGGTAATCAAAGCATCTAAATGAATTCCAGGTAACAATGCAGATTATTTCGGCTCAGTCTGTGGTAATACTCAGTCTCTATTTCCTGAGGCAAGCATGCTTTCTCACCTGACCCTGTATTCTCACAGTATTGAGTTGGTGCCTAAAAGTGAATACACACTGGCAGCTGAACAGGGATCAGAATAGTGTGGTGGCTATCTTAAAGATGGTGAAATGATGCGAAGAGCTACAATTAGAGATCAGTATCCTAAAGATGGTGAGATGATGCGAGGAGCTACAATTAGAGATCAGTATCTTAAAGATGGTGAGATGATGCGAGGAGCTACAATTAGAGATCAGTATCCTAAAGATGGTGAGATGATGCGAGGAGCTACAATTAGAGATCAGTATCTTAAAGATGGTGAGATGATGGGAGGAGCTACAATTAGAGATCAGTATCTTAAAGATGGTGAGATGATGCGAGGAGCTACAATTAGAGATCAGTATCCTAAAGATGGTGAGATGATGCGAGGAGCTACAATTAGAGATCAGTATCCTAAAGATGGTGAGATGATGCGAGGAGCTACAATTAGAGATCAGTATCTTAAAGATGGTGAGATGATGCTAGGAGCTACAATTAGAGATCAGTATCTTAAAGATGGTGAGATGATGCGAGGAGCTACAATTAGAGATCAGTATCTTAAAGATGGTGAGATGATGGGAGGAGCTACAATTAGAGATCAGTATCTTAAAGATGGTGAGATGATGCGAGGAGCTGCAATTAGAGATCAGTATCCTAAAGATGGTGAAATGATGCGAGGAGCTACAATTAGATATCAGTATCTTAAAGATGGTGAGATGATGCGAGGAGCTACAATTAGAGATCAGTATCTTAAAGACGGTGAGATGATGCGAGGAGCTACAATTGGAGAACAGTGGGCACTATTATACCTCATGGATCCAGAACACAGTTTAGTGAATGACAGAAAAAACTGTAAAAAGGGTGAATGTTGGTGAAGCCACCATACACTCTCAGAATAAATATCTCCATGGCTGATATTGGGTCCGCAATACAGTTATCACTCAGCAAGGGAACATTTGTATTGTGATCCATTGCACATACAATCGGTTATCAAAAGAACCTCCAACTTGTCATAAACAGGTGCAAGCAAATCAGTTAGAGTTCAGCACTCCAAGCAAATCATTTGTACTGACTCAATTTCAAATACCCTTTGCTGTGAAGACATTTTAGGTCTAAAAACATGCAAGGCTTCTAACTTGTCCATTTTTGCCACATTAGCCCTATGGTCTTTGGGAAGGTGGATAGTTCACCAAGAGGACTTGTTGAAGTAATGTACCACATTAGGCTGATTTGATATATTTCCAAAAACTTTCTCAGTAACAGATAATTAATTGACACGCAAAATAGCAGAGGTGACTGCATTAACCAAAATTCTGCACAGTATTTCACGAATTATTTAACTAAAAGTTATAAAGTGCCTTATACCCAAAGGTTTCATGGCACTGCTCCAGGTCATATAATGGCCTAAAAAGTAAAACAGAGGACAGAATAAGAAAAGGGAAGGAGAACAAAGAAAGAAGATAGGGGCATATTATCAAGCACGGCGCTAAAATTATCGCCGCTTTAGATAATGGGCTTGATAATATGCCGCAGAGAATTCCCATAGAAGCTCATGTTGACACCAGAACATGGGCTTCTATGGGAATTCTCAAGGGCAGTTTTAGCGGCAGTTTTCTACCGCTAATACGGCGATAATTTTAACGCCTCTTCTTGATAATATGCCCCATAGAAGGAGGTGTAAATGTGTTCCACAGAACATTTATGACCAGAGCTTAAGGGTATGTATGAGTCGACTCTGAGTTCCAGGGGCCAAACATAAGCTGCAATAAAGGAGGAATTACACTTGTGATGTAACTGATCCCGTACCCCCATCGCCTAGCCCCTCCCCCCACATTCAGAACTTGTAATGTATAATTTGTGATTGTGCCCACCGCTTTGTCGAATATGGAGTCCAAGTACACATTTCTGTCTCATTTGTAAAGAACTTAGGGCCTAATTATGATTTTCGGCGGTGTGGGAGCGAGCGGTACACCACCACAGCTGTCCTGCACTGCTGAAAGTCACTGCTACCTGCCCGCCAGATTAAAAGTTTAAAGTGGTCTGCTGGGCAGGCAGCGTTGGTGGTCCTGCAGCAGTGCTTTAGAAAACAGGCCCCCCAATGTGACCGCACAACAAGGTTCCTACACAGCATGGATTTGAAAGTCCATGTGGTGCAGTGACTGGGGTGCATGCACACAGGGGGGCACATAATGTGCCCCCCTGCATGCATCCCCATGCAGAGGAGGCACACTTTGTTTCCTCTCTGCCACTGTGTTCATGGAGTAAGAACCTCCATGACACTGCCGGCGGAGAAGAAACCCATAATATGCTTGGCGGGATCGCAGCAGTCCTGCCAAGCATATTGCGGCCTCAAGACCGCCACAACACCGCCACAACACCGCCACGGGAATGCGTATCCCTGGCTGTTGTGTCAGGGCCAAGGTGGTGTGACCATTAGAGTCGTAATACGTCGTTCGGACCTCCGGTTCGGTGGTGGCTGGACCGCCACTGCGAGTCAGGCCGCCAGACTCGTAATCAGGCCCTTAGAGTGCAGAAACATGAGTTCTTGTAGAAATAGCAGAGCAACAACTAAATCTCTTGAAATTAGCCATACCCAATTTTTTCGACTCATTGAGATTTATTTTCCCATGTTAGAGTCAGTGGACTCAATTCTCCGGAAGTATATTGCTCCACCTGAAGCTGATGGATGCAGTTTCATTGACCCTTCTGGACTTATGAGACCTCCTAATGTTTCCTGGGTTGTCATAGGCTACCTCCTGTCTAGACAATTCTGCACCAGGCAGCAGGTCATGGCAACCTCCCACTTCACCCTCACGCGACAACCATCGTTGCAATTCTGCTTTTCTGCAGCAGTGTCAGGCATCAGAGAGGCTGGTACTCCTTGTTCTTTTGTTTGTTTACACAACCCGAAACAAGAGAAAAGGTTTCACAAAACCCAAACTTCCTTTCAGCTTTTGCTGTCGAGCACATAAGCTTTAGCAATGAAGAGTGGCTTCTGACACTGGGGTCAGGCATTTTATATTCTAATGGAACTACGTGACCATAAAATGAGAAACCAATCTCCACTGGTATAACACTCTACTTCCAGGGCACAGCAGACTCTGCGCATTTTTTAAATTATATTTTTCTATAGCACTGACAGCACATAGTCCAGGAGGATGTTAGAGGGCTTTGCATAGAATATATGAACGTGAGACATTTGCAAATGTACTTTTTGCGAAGAGTCAAAGCCATGAGTTGGGTGCATGCACTGGTATTTTTGCAATATAGAAGCAGGTTAGGAGTGCAGGGCAATAAGCAAGCTTATTTACATGTTTACAGTTACAGAGGTGTTTGCAGTAGCCATTAGATGAGTTTCTATTGAGCTGAGAGCATTTTGTACTTATAGTGGTAGTTGTTATTTATGCCAGGGGAAGGCTAAGTACTTGTAAGTAGGTGACCATCATTTTCAAAAGTTGGTGATATTTCCAGCGGTTTGTGAAGGATGTGAAAGATGGTGCATCTCTGATGCTAAGAGTGGACCAGATTTCAAACCAATATTTTCTGCCTTCGCCACAGCACCCCCAGTACCGAGGACATCAGCTACAGCGATGTTGCTGAATAATTTCCCGGAATCTACGTTTTTACACCGAATCTTGTGAATTGTCCAGGTGAAAAACTCTGGACCTGTGGTATTACCATGGGTCTTGTAATCCAGATGAAAGCCATCACACTACTACCCGCCTTGATATTAACAGGGCACTCATAAGAGGCCTTTAAAGGGACGTAATTTCACATCTTCAGAGCACACCCCCCAATAAATTTGGGTTTGTAGGGAGTGTTTTTTTGGAAAAAACTATCTGCCTGACACCCCACTTGAAGCGAAAAGTGCTACGCAAACAAATGATGGACGGAATACTGAATAAATCATGCATTTAACCCCATTCAAGGATCTGGGATAAATCCATTGTTTTTTGCTCACCATGCCACCCCAGTTTAGAACTAGCCATAGGCAAATCAGTCTTGACCCTGTTCCTCATGGATACAGTCCAGCCCGGACTGCCAAACCAGGCCTTCCCTGGACCGGAAACAAGAATCCTGGGACCAGAAACCGGAGTATTTCCCTCATCAGCCAGGCTAACTTGAATCGTCAGGAATAGAAAAGAAGTAGCTCTGGTTTGATATTCCGTTTCTCTTGTAGGATCACAAATGTTGTACCTGTGGTCCACGTGATCCTTCTCTCTCTAATCACTAGTGTGCACAACTCCCTCAGCAATAAACAGGAGAAATGGACAGGTCTTTACAACACAAATACCATAATGCCATAACACCTTACCAAAAGGATCACGGGAATACATGGTGTAAATGAGAGCTCCCCTAAACCCCTGCTTTTCACCCCTTGCCACTTCTTTGTGTAGCTTGTTAAACCCAAAGGGCAGAAGCTGCTGTTAGTGTTGGGGAAACATTCTGTGAAAACCAGGAATGGGAAAAATATGTCCACGGTAGATACTGTCTCCAGTTCATGGTCAAAGGCCTCAACCTCTGTGCTGTGGGTACAGAGATGGAGGTCACTTGACCACGTCCATACTCACTTTGCGCAGGACATTGCCACAAATCATGCCTGTCTGCCCCTAGTAGGCGCAGCGGACAGAAGAAATGGTCCAGACCCTCCACTTTGTGCATACTGAAGTTAACCACTGGCCCAGCCCTGTACCCACTCGCCTCAGTACATAAGTGGCACAGTGCATGACTTAGGGCCTTGTTCTCTGTGTGTAACGTAAGAAGCATAGCACTAGCCATCCCCTGTGTATATTACCCTGTATGAAGCGCAGATATCTTTGCCTGTGTCATGTTGCCTATTATTTGTGACATAATGAGCAGTGCATTGGGGTTTAATGGTGGTGAAGCTAAGCATGATTGGCAAATTACAATGTTTTAGGGTTTACATTGTAACCATACCATCTCTTTAACTGAAAAAGTTTCATAGACTTCATTAAGGGTGGGCAGAACTCACGGAATTTCATTCAGCGGAGTTTCACTCTGCAGAATTCCACAGAGTTATTTAAAAACTCTGCGAGATTCTGCAGAGTTCCGCCAATGGTCTCGCTGCTCGCACTGCAATTTAGCATCGGCAGCATGAGGAGTGCTAAAAAATCAGTGCAAACCGCACCATGCATTGTGCAAGAGCACGCGCCCATTAGTTGATTTTGCTGCCGCTCAAGTAGAAAATCTACTCGAGCAGCAGCAAGTCTACTCAAACGGCACCCTTTGACTACGGCTGCCCGTGTTAAAAAATCAAACCAAGGGACGCCAAATCTCACTCCCGCTCGCTCTCACCAGCTCGCATTTCCTGGAGTCTCACAGGACAAAAATTCCGCCACAGGGCAAATGGCTGAATTTTGCTAGAACTCCACATTAAAGAGTAACGCGAAGTGACCAAAACTCCGCCAATTCCATGGATGGAACTAAACATTCCACCCACCCCTAGTTTTTATAATGAAGCCTAGTGTGCAGTCTCAGTGGAAAACTGTAATGTCCATTTCATGGCACGTTGGGCCTTAATTGGCATTGGACAAAAAGTGGAGTATGTCTTGTCAGCCCTATGTAGAGTTCAAAGGATCTTTTTGCACTCTAAATAAAGTAAGCAGGACATGAAACTCTATGTGGCAGGCATTCGACATCTACCAAACTCTAACTAATGCCCTATTTACTCGTTTGTCAGAAATCCGAATAGACTTTATTTGACTATAAAATGTAGTTATAAAAGAACAACATTAAAAACATATTCAAAAGTTAAAGATTAAAAAAGCATCGATTTATGGCATTTGAGTACTGATTTTAAGAAAGAGCCAACTGCAATACATGCATTATTCCTTTTTAACATCTGTAAAAAAATACAGAGCTTGTCTGCATTGAGTAAAATTATACAGATTCAACAAAGGCATTAAAGAAAATTTAGAAAAACCAGAATCAAATTTACAAAAAAATACAAAGTACAAAAGTGTTTTTGCCGATTGAAAATCAAAAGGGCATGTGCAAATACTTGAGTTATTGCATTGGCCCAGAAGAAAACAAATCTGAGAGAGAATTATCCCAGTCCTAAAACGACTTAAGAGGCCCTTTCCCAATGCCCTGTCACTTTAAACAAATAAGGTCCAGTCCCCTGGTTGTTTGTATCATAACATATTGCCTTACAATATTTCTCAGCATAACCTCCCTCTATCTGTCGGTACGTTTTTTTATCCAAGAATGGCAGCATCACCCTCAATTTATCTTTTTTGCAAATGGTGGAAGGTTTGGTGAATGGATGAGGTCTTTCCAGGTTATCAAAGGCTGCCCTAAAATGAGAAATCCAAGTTACAGTATGGCTCTTGTTGCTTAAGCAATCACTAATAACATATCGGTTAAAATTCACATGCGAGTTGGACCATATAAAAAGCCAACAGTGCCAGCCCCGCTGCAATGGCAGAGCATCATTGCCCCCCTGGCTCGCCAGCAGCTGAAAAATAAAACAATTTTTTATTTTTCAGCTGCTAGCTGAGAAAGGGGTGGGGCAGGGCCATGGGAGGGTAGGAGGAGTGGTTGTGCACTTTTAAGTGCGCATGTCAGTTTAAACAGATCACCTTCAAGCACAAGCTACCAAACAATATCAATAATAAACTTTAAGATGTAACAGTTGTCTTCGTCTTTATTTATTCTGTTTATTTTAATTCTCTTGTTAGAATGTTAAAATCTTTTAGTCTCATAAGCCAACATGTGTTTCGTCGCTCATAGGGAAATATCCAGTGACTTCCTCAGGGCTATATTCCCTTCCAAGTTTCCTTGAGATCAGTTGTAATTCCGTCCCGCTCTACTTCCATGATAGGCATGTACTATTCCTTTTCATTGACTCGGTATAGGTCAGTTAAAAATTATTAGCTTTGTCGGTCCATCATTGACTTGTTCCATATGTAAGGTTTTTCATTTAGGTTTGACCCAATCCGGTACGGTGTGTAAGGCTCGGAGTGACCCTCAGCGAGTACGCTGTCCCCCGACCCATGAATAATGTCCGGCTAAACTGACATGCACACTTAGGTTTCTCCAACCCAGCTTTATTGCACAGCCGGGTTGGAGAACCAGCACAGGCTCCCTGTGACTGAGCGAGCGTTAATCCAGCCTGCTCAAGCCAAACCAGCCTGCTCAAGCCAATCCCCACGATGCTCCCATGCTTGAGAGCAGTGCAGGGATTGGATAGGAAGTCCTTGATGCTGTCCCAGAGAGTGCTGGGACTAGGAACTGGATGCAGAGGAGCGCAAGGCAGCCAGCAGCAACATGTAAGTTTTTTAAATTTTTTTTTTATTTTTAAACCCCCTCGCCGCTTGTTCCCCCCACGCCCCCGCCCTGCTTAACCCCTCCGCCCATCCCACCACTCTTTATCTTTGTCGGCTGCCACTGAAAGCCAAAGCCTCAATGGGGCAAGTTTAATTGAATCATCTGTACACAAGAGGCCCGGTTACTCATGGCGTTTAAAACTAGGACAAGAGGGGGGGAAGGGATAAAAGACGAAGGCAGCATCAATTCTCTTCCATCTGGAGGGGGCACGTATTGGGGTATCCCAAACACCAGCACCATAAAATGCTGCTGGCATGCATATATTTCCAACAATAGTGCAAGAGGCTCACTTCCAATCAATGATGATAGATTGAACAAATCGCCCACAGACTGTCGAAATTTCTGGCACCTAATAGAAATATTATAGTTTCAGGAATTTGGTGACTCAAAAGCAATCTCCAGCTACGGAAATTGGGAAGCCTTAAGAAGTATGTTGACAATAATAAAGAAGGCATACATTTTAAGGCTACGTGAGCCACAGCCCATTGGTTGAGATTTACTGAAATTAGGGCCCGATTAGGATGGCGGGCAGACTTACGTCGTCCCGCTACCCTATCAGGGATCGGGACCGCTCGACAGGCTGTCGGCAGTCCCGCAGTAGGCATTACGATGCGACTGCCACCACGGCGGTCGCAATGCATATATTTTGCATTGCGGCGGGTGCTGCTGGCTGCAGCACCAGCCGCAATGCAAAAAAGGGACACTGTACATATCCCGGCACTATGTGGCATTGTAGGCATTACAGACCGTCAGCCTGCTGGATTAGTGTTGGACAGTCTTTCCGCCCCTGACCGTCTGCACGCCATCCTAATGTGGCGGACAGTATTCTATACTGCGAAAGTCGGTGGGATCACCACCGACGGGCTGTTGGTGGTGGTCCCACTGTTATCGTAATCGGGCCCTACGTTTCTAAATCCTGCTCGGACATGAAGTTTGAGAAAGCATTCACTTGCAGCTCTAGACTCTGCGTGTGAGAGCCAATAGAACAACATTGTCAAAATATAGTAAAGCTCGGACCAGAAAAGATTGGATTAAGGGCACACCCAAACCACACTGCACCAGGTACTTGTTCAAATTATTTATTTATAAAATAAACAAAATGGATGTCCGGATGCAATCTTGGCGACCGCCTCTCTGTAATCTAAAGGGGACAGAATTCTCTTCATTGGGGACAATGCACACTCTGGCCTCCAGATCCATATAAAACACTGCTAGAAAACGCACCAAAGTAACATCTAGATCCAGCTCTAGAAGGGTTTGTTGAGCTTTGATCAATTAACTTGATCAAAGGCACAGGGGTGGTCCATGAAGGCCAGGTACAAGGGGCAACGCTTAGCTATATTGTATTTGCCCAGAATTAGATGGAGGTTCTAGTATTGCTCCTAAGAGCCTAGGGCCTCTTGTATATAGTTACTAATACACCTAGGTGTTACGCTACACTTTTTTGCTATTCACTGTTTGAGTGTAGGGTTGCACCTAGGTATAGACTTAGGTGTCTCCATCCCACAAACCAACAGGTAAATCCTTTTTCAACAGGATTTATGAATGTTAAATTATTACCAATTTGCATATGTACTTTGAAATCTCTGCCACTTTAGTGAACATTTCTCTATTGGAAAGTATAAAGAAAGTATTAAAGTTTATATATTTTTTTAAATATGTAAAGTATAAATGTTGGTGCAGAATACTCCGTGGCAAACACAATTGAATGCCCTGTCTTCCAAAGCCTCGGTCCGACAGCCTCATTTAGAGATGGGCAGACTTTCAGTTTTCTGTCACCGGAGCTCCTGTTGACTCTGTTGACTCAATACTTCCTCCGATGCCCAACGGAGTATGGCCGGTTGGAGGGAGGACAGTATTGCACACCTCCCATTTAGCGTGGATGGTGTAATATCTGTTTTCCTGTCCACCAAGGATAGGAAAAAAACTAAATAACCCCCTCACCCAGGGAGAAAACTCCCAGGGTTTGGAGATCATGATTTGATGTTTTTAAAAATAAAAATAAAAATCCAACTAAAATATAAAAACTAATGGCGGCAGTAACCCAAACGTTTATTAAACTTAAAGAAATTGGTGTGATGGCTGTTCCCTTCAATGTTCAGTGGTGACTATTGGCCCGGCAGTCATCTCTAAATTTGGAATGTGGTAATCTGTCAAGATGGCGGAAGCAATGCACTCCTCCACCCTTAAACGCTGTACTGCACTAAATCAGGCCCTAGGTGATCTTATGGTTGCAAGTTCTACAAGTTCTGCAGTTCACAAAATCACGGGTTTTGTAAGTAGGGGTGTACCTTAGGGACTGAAGTTTGGTGCGGTGTGAATCTCAAATTTCCCAACTAAAAAAGCAGTGAGTTGCAGGGCGGAGGGGTGAGAAGACTAAGGGGTACAGAACTCATGAAAGTCAGTGCACCATACGGGCTGTTTTTTTAAATCGGATACACCGTTGTTTTAATCTAATAAATATTTTTTTTAATTGTGCTGTCAAATGAATTTATAAGTCCAAAATGTGTTTCATATTTTGTTGGTGGGATAACCCAATGCCTTCCTGGAAACTGTTGAGCTGTCTTTCTATGGTTGCCCAGTGGAATAAGGGGCTGATATTAAAAGGTTTTTCAGGGTTGCTTTTAGTTCACAGTCCAGCTCTACAATGTTAAGCATAAAAATACCAGAAGTGTTTGGGTTCTTTTGACCTGCTGTCTCATTTCCTGCCTCCCTCCTGCCTCCCCCCCAAAAAAGCAGAAATGTTGTGCTCCTACATCCCATAATATATTGACAATCTCTGTTCAATTTACTAAGGTAAATTTAAGACCAAATATGTATGCCTGTATCCACGTAAGGATACCTCGGGAGAGATTTACTAAGATTTTACGCTGTGTTTGCATCACAAAAGTGGCACAAACCGGCGCAAAATCTTTTTTTCCAATTTACTTTCCAGCACTTCATTTGTTTAGCATGAAAGTATTGCGAAGCAGCACATAGCACTGCTTTGCATTACTCAGCGCCAAGGGGATGTAGCATGGGTGTTGCATGGGCTTTCCCATGCAACCACCCAAGGTTTCTGATGCTAAGCCCTATTTACTAAATAAAGTAGACAGGGTTCAGCATCAGAAAACTGTGCCCTTTTGAAGTAGGCGTAAGAAAGGAGAAATGCTTTAATTTCTCCTTCCTTTTCTGACTTTGTATGTGTGCTGCACTTTACAGCACACGTACAAAGAGGGAAAGGGGTTAAAGTTAGTCTACAGGTTCTACAATCAGTAGTGTAGGCAATATAGGCTGCTCTAGTATAGTATTATCCTCAAAATATCCAGGTATAGAATAATGCTCAAAATTGACATGACCCCACTACTGAGAAGTCACATATAAAAGAAAACAAGTTTCTCACAATACAAATGACAGAGTCAAGGAGCACCACAATCCGTACTATTCAATAGTAAAGTACAGTCAAATTATTCTCAATATATATAATTTCCGCAAATTATGAAGATATGAGTCTCGAAAGTTCTTGTATTGAATTTTTTTCTCTTTATTTTCTTAATCAGGTGCAAGAATACATGCAACAGCCCAGCCAATGCGTTTTGTCCTATGCAGACTTCATCTGGGTTGGTGTTCCAGTTAATCCAATATAAGGGGAGCAATCCTCCCAGTATGACTTATCAGCAGAGAGCGCTGGGAATCCCCCGTAGCATCTTGTGAGTCAAAAGGAATCAATGCTTGGAAAATTAATTCTTCCCAAAAAGCAATAATACAGCGCTCCTTACGTAGCGTATCCCAAATGCACGCTGGGAAAAACCCCTGTGGTGTGATAAGTCGAAAGGATATTGACTATAGATTCATATCTGCTAAGTATTAGCATCGTAGTTACCCTGCCATCAGTCTATCCGTAAGTCAAGGTTATACTTCCAGTACAAAACCTATGCTAGACTCACCGAGACACCCTTGCACTATGGCCCCTCGTGTTCACTACTGCATAATTGTGCATCACAACTTCATGCACAAATGAGTTACTAAACTCTGTTCAAGAAGTGTGGAGTGGGAGGATCAACTATGATTTGCATTGAGAGTTTATGAAAGCCCATCAACGTGTGAGTTATTGAGCATTCTAAAATTCCTATCTGACTCATACCCTCTTTTGAAATTGTCGCTGATTTGCTCCAGCAAAGTGCTTGAGCAAATGCTCTTCCAGAGTGGGAAAGGTAATGGTATACCCTAAAACCCTGTGGGGTGCAGGAGCAGCGATTTCTCCAAACAGAAAAAATATTTTCCTTGTGGAAAGAAAAATACATCTCCAAATCAACCTTTCCCAGTGACAAAACGTATCGTTTGTACAACCTGCTATTTGGAAATGGTAAAATCCAAAACTGCCACAAAACTAAAATGCCACATAGCATTGCCAGTCGCAAGACTGGAAAACTGAGACTGAAACAGCTTTCCTAGTCTAGTACTGTCAATGTTTGTGAATTCCAAAATGTAGTCAATCTGCAGCTGTTCGTATGAGTGCTTCTAGTGTTCTGCTTCTTTCTTCGTGAATCAGGCTGTACATATCTTTAAGTTCCTGATCCAAAAATGGACAACCTCAAACTTTCTCGTAATGAAATGAGAACAATGAGAAAAGCCAACAGGCACCGCAGTTCAGACTCAGTGCACCTAGACCAAACTACCAATCCAAGAATGGACTTATTTGAAGGGGTGTCACTCCCCCACATCAAAAGCTACCCATGATATCAATGTACAAAAGTCAATTTTGCAAGTTCTAAAAGCCTTTTCGATTCAGAAAATTGCTTAAGAGACTCATTGTGACTGGCAAATCGGAGCCAGTGTGAAAGGGACATCCTCTTTCTATTTGTGAGTCACAATACTACACATCAATTGCTATCATAACCGACTGAAAGGAGGTCCACACTGGACTTAGGGTTGTAAACAATAAGTAAAATAGAAGCTGTCATTTGTTAAAAGTCTTCGGAAGAAAGTAGAGAATGGTCCAAAGGACAACTGCATGCAGCACCAATTTCTTTCCTTGCACATAAAATGTTTTTAAGTAGGCGCTTGCATTTTAAGATGTTAGCGATTATTATGTCGATTATTATGTCGATAATGAGATACTCTATTGTACGTACTTTAAAAATGGCATGCGAAGTGATCAAATTCCTCTTACCAAAATTAGAAAGGACTGGCGGATCAGATGTTTCATGAATTACTGTCCTGGTTTTTACTATGTTTCGATAAACTTGATTTTTTTTTCAACTTTCTTATTCGAAACACTTGTTGGCCTTGTTTAAGTTGTACATGAAGATTACTTCATAACTGAAGAACTACTTTGAAATAAAGATTATCACAACTTCTTTGAAAGATAAAATCAGGTCTTTATTGTACATTAAACTGGAAGGAAAGGACAATTCATGTCAAGCATTATTTAATCTTTTCACTTAAACCTCAAGCACTGTGTGTATGTTTTCAAATAGTATCCCTTGTCCCTTGAAGTGACAATATCTGCTTTAAGAAAATGTGCACATGTAAAGAATACAGCTACAGGGATAGGGGTCTGTTGTCCCATGCAGGCCACCATCTCTATGTTCTCAGGTATTTGTAGAGCATCACCAAATTTTTCCCGACTGATTTATATTGATGAGGCAGAGGGTTTTGTGATCTCCAGAGAATGCATATTTCACAGTGTGATTGATTAATGCATCCCTTGCAACACAAAACAAAGTCTAAGTCACAAACCAGTCAGTGAGCCAACTGCAACCCTAAGTTAAAGAGATGGACCTGACAAATCATGTCCTTTATTTTATATTATTGGATCATCATACAAACCTTGTTCTGCTAAACAACTTAATTCATAGAACTGGAGCCCGGTGACAATGTTCAAGTCTAAAGACAAGGAAATACCAACGCGATTCCTGGTTAACCTGTGGTAAATGTTTCAACACTGTGGTGACCCTGGAGAGAAAGATTTGATTCAGGAGGTAAGACTCTCTAAAGCAGCAGCACAAGCCCTGTTGCAAACATTGATGTAAGGCAGAGAACTCTTTTAGAGATAAGAATGAACCGAGATGGCCAAAAATTATTGTAACCAAAAGGGGAAGTGGTGGCGGAAAGATTTAGGAAGAAGGTGTGGGTTGTAGGCAATGTCTTGTAAACAAAGGGGGAGTTGTTTATTGCATGTGGGTGTGGATGACACAATGACTGGTGACCCATGAGGCTGCAGAATTGTCCAGGAGAGAAGAATGCATACATTTTTGGATGGGTAGATCATATCCAGAATGTATTCATGATCATTTGAGAGATAAGAGCAAAATTGGGACTTCCCTTTATATTTATATAAACGTTCTTGCATATTACGTTTTAGCAAAAGCCATGCCTTCTTATCCCAAGCCAATAAGTCCAGAAGTGAATGAATGAATAAATTAATTTAATAACTGTTTGATTAATTAAAATCATAACAGTAAAATGAAAAAATAACATTGTTAGAACAGTTCCCCCTTGCCCCCTTCCCCCCTTCAATGTATTTATCCTTATAGTCATCCTTTGGCCCTTAAACGCATTTGAGCAAATTCCCAGAATTACTTAGAATTGTTTGTTAAATATCATTAATAAAAACTGAGACTTTAAAATCTGGTTTGGAGAATTGACCTTTGAATAAGAAGGATGGACCCCACTTAGTGCCTGGCGGGGGCCACCCTACAGCCTTCAATGTTTTGTAAAATGTGTCATGCCAACAATGAGAACTGGTCATTAGTCTGTCACAGGAGTGACATCACCTTGTAACGCCTCATTTATGGTGATCCTGATTGAGTGTGTGAATTTCCCCAGTCTTGCTAGATTTCTTGTCATTGATTTGGTGGAGCACAGGGCTGAGGCCATTCTGCAGGTCCTTACCCCATTTGCAATGAGTATCGGTCGAAGAAGGCGCTGATGTTCACTATTCCGTTTGGGGCAACGGCACAGGAGTTGCAGCCAGGATTCTCTGTAAAAGGAATATAGCCTACACTCTGTGTTTTCCCCCTTACATGTCCATGCTGGATTGAAGTCAGTGATGGGTAGTGTGATAAGTCTCATGTGGAGAATTTTCTTACCGACTTGTATCGTCAATGCCTCACGTAGATAGGGTTGAGCTTTTCCCAGAATGTAGGATTTATCCAATGGCTCTGTGAACGAGCTATGGCAGAGGGCTTCTATGTCTTGAGCGAACGATGTTTCCCAAACCTGCTTATTCACCACTTTTTTCTAGACGAAAAGAGGAATTTCAGGTAGTTGTAAGCTTGCTGCCTCAATCCTCATGGTGGTTATGGCCTGGCCAAGGGTGGCATGCCAGGCTGAACCTGCCTCCTCAAAAACAGACCTTAGCTGATATCTGAGTGAGTCTGCTGGTGCTCTCAAGGTCCTGATGTATAGCTTTATCAGGTCCCCCTGGCCTGCCAAGTCCGGCCTCCCAAGGCCCTGATATCCTTGCTGACTGCGGGATGGGCAACACTGATTTATATGCTTTGGCTTGGATTGTATTTAAGAACTTGTCCAGCGCTCCAGGAAAAGCCAGATGACCATAACAGATGGCAATTAGCAATTTTTCTTTTAAGATGATCAGCATCGGCTGGCCGATGGACTTAGCGGGCGTGGCTCAGTTGTCTTAATAGATGAATGACGTTGTTGTCCTTAGAGTTAAGATGTTTTCATTGAATGTTTGAGTTGGCCATTTCTGAGAGCCAGACCTCAAGGTAATTGTAGGCTGGTGCTTTGCAGAGCAGCTCCCAGGTCTGTGGTATAAAGGTTAAACAGGAAGAGGGCTAGCACACAGCCCTGTTTGAGCCTGTTTGTAAGAATTTTAGAGGTCACTGTGTTGGCTCTTGTTTTGACCCAAACCCAGGTGTCTTCGTTTAGTGATGTTATTGCTTTTAGTAGTTTGGACGGAATTCCCCAACTGCTTAGTTTCCACCATAACCTTCTGCAATCCTCTTTATCAAAGGCTGTATGTAATCGATGAAGCAGCAGAAAAATGGGAAAATATTTTTCTTTACCGCCTGTGTTGATAAGTGAGAGAACGCTATGATGTTGTCCATAGTTGAATAATGTGACCTGAAGCCTGATTGGTGGAAGGGAATGATGCCTTTTTCTTGTGCCTATGACTCCAGATACTTCAGGAGAAGTTGAGTGTAGGCCTTTGCCTCAAGATCAAGAAGGGCAACAAGCCTACAGTTTGATACCTTAGAGCGGTTGATAGGGAAAAGTATGGAGCCCCTCCAGGAATCCGGGATCCTTGCTGTTGAAAAGATGTTATTAAAGAGCGGGGTTGAAATTGCTGCCCAGAAATCCAGCGCAGTTTTAAATACTTGTGCTGGTAACCCATTTGGCCCTGGGGCTCCTTAGTTCCTCATTTTCGTGGTGCTCCTAATAACCACATCAGCTTTTATTGGTGTGGACCTGTGGTACCCCTCTTCCAAGCTGTTCGATTCTGTGGGACCTTTGTCAAGAGGGGCAGTCAAGTGCTGTTGTTTTGCGTTATTTAACCCGCAATGTCCCACTCCCTGATTCTTTGCTTCTACGGGGCCTGTGTCAAAAGAGACATTTGAGTATAGTTGTATTACGTGGTTTGACCAATCATGCTCCTCCACCCTGTTCTCTCGTGATAGTCCTCGATTGCTCAGCAGATTAATGTGCCACCACAGCCCAGAGTGGTTCTATTCTTTCAGCAGGTAGAACACTTTGAAAAAACAACAGTTGATGGACAGAATGCAGAACAATGTCATACATTCACCCCAGTACAGAGATCTGGGCCTAAATCCATCGTTTTTTTGCTCACCATGCCATTCCAGTTTGAACCCAGCCATATGCAAATCAGTCTTGACCCTGTGACTCATGGGAACAGTCCAGCCCGAACTGCCAAGCCAGGTCCTCCCTGGACTGGAAACAAGCATCCTAGGACCGGTTTCGGGGTTTCACCCCTCTTCAGCCAGGATAGCTTGATTCCAGTGGCATGGAGAGCACGGGACTCACGTCTGAGCATACCCGTCCCACTCGGGGTGACAATCAGTTGATGAATATGGTTTGGCAGTTCGGGCTGGACTCTTCCCATGAGGCACAGGGTCAAGACTGATTTGCATATGGCCATGTCTGAACTGGGGTGGCGTGGCGAGCAAAATAACGATGGATTGAACCCAGATCTGTGACTGGGGGTGAATGTTTTGCCAATGTGCAACATTCCGTCCATCATCTTGTGTGTTTTGCTGTTCGCCCTATGTGGGAAGGTTATGCCCAGACGTGGGTCCTGTTCTCACTACGCCACTGGAGTCAAGCTATCCTGGCTGAAGAGGGGTGAAACCCCGAAACCGGTCCTAGGATCCTTGATTCCGGTCCAGGGAAGACATGGCTTGGCAGTTGGGGCTGGACTGTTCCCATGAGGCACAGGGTCAAGACTGATTTGCATATGGCCATGTCTGAACTGGAGTGGCGTGGCGAGCAAAATAACGATGGATTAAACCCAGATCTGTGACTGGGGGTGAATGTTTTGCCAACGTGCAACATTCCATTCATCATTTTGTGTGTTTTGCTGGTAGAACACTTTGAGCCATTCCTTTTCCTTGTGCTCCCAAACTTTCTTTTTGCAAGTTGACCTCAAAGCTGTGATGGAAAGGCCCTCAGTTGGTAAGCCCCCTCTTTTCTTGGCTTCCAAGGCCTTTTGTAGGGCACATTTGCATTTAAGTCTGTCCTTTGAGAGGCGTGCAATTCCAGAATTCAGCAGGGGCTTAATGCTCGAGCACTGTTGTCGTATATTTCTCAGATTTCGTTGGAGATCCCCTACGGTATTTTCCCAGTCTTTTATTTATGATGCTTGAATTGGTGGGGTTGTACCTTTCTACTTTAATTCCCGCCATGCTCGCAACCTGTCTCCAAGTTTTACGGACCATTTTATCCTTGGGAGCACCTTATGCATTTCTTCTCCTCTCGTCTCTCCTATTGGATGGAAAGTGGTTGCTGTCGGTACTCCAAGTTGAATCATGGCCCTCAAGGGCCTGTGATCACTTCGGCCCCATCTTCGACTTTAAAGTCTGTCAGTCTGTCTGCGATGGTTTCACTGACAATAAAATAGTCAATTGTCGAGACATTCCGGAAAGTTGGTTTTGGCACCAGGATGTAGAGCATGCTTCTTTAGTGTATGAGTTGAGCATAACTTGTATTTGTTAAAAAGATTGAAAAGGGGTTCTGCCCAACCCCTGCACCTTAGAGTGGTTTTCATTTTAACTAAGTCTCCCGCTGTGATCGCATTGATGGGATTTATGTTTGCTTAGGAGTTTGTCTAATGAATATGTCAGGGCATCCATAGAATCTTTCATGGTAGTCTGTGCTGGATTGATATAGCAATTTATTAGCAAAAGGCTAAGGGGTTGAGAGTTTAAATTCAAGTCTTTAATCATTAAGGCTTGAGTCTCTGGTGTTTTTGATTGAATTTGTGAAGCCACTAATCTGCAAGAATGCTTTAGGAAAATGGATGGCTGACCAAAGATGTTCCATTTGGTAGCTGCTACGTAGTGCTCATAATACCCTGCCAGGGGGGTGCTGGACAAGGAACATGTATCCTGAAAGCATTATATGTTACCCTAGGTTAGAAATTCCTGCGTTTCTTTTCCCTTAACAATCTTTCTGATCCCTGCAATGTACCAAGAGATTATTAAGAGTTTTTGCTGGGGCGGGTGTGCATCCCATTCCTCCTTCCAGCTGAGCTGGTTGCCAATTTGTTAGGAATAGTACTGCTGCATCTTTGTACTCCTGTTTGGTCTATGGCGACGTGACTTGAATGTATGACACGTTGATTGTTGTAACATGTGACCCTGATGCTAATTGGAGCATTAAGGCCGGTCTGACTACTGCAACGGGCTATGTAGTTGTTGGTCCCATGCAGGACAGACCCAGCCCCGTTGTCTCCTTTGTTCTCAGTGAGGACATGCGGATATTTCAATTGTCGGGGTGATGTAGCTTAGTTTCATCTGGATTCAGACATTGCTTTATTTTTGTGTTTCAGACAGACTGCATTTAAAATGACACGCATATTTTGGTGCAAGTGAAAAACACATGGCAAATGAAACATAAAATGAGGCCTAGTCAAATGCTTATTAAAAGTGGCACTTTGGTGCATTCACAGTGAAAGACACGAAATGAGGCCTGGTAAATGCTTTCAGTCTGAAATGCTTGTGCTGAATTAACATGTGTTTTTGCAGTGTAGAGAAAACTCGTGATTTCAGTGGCCTCTTTAGCTTTGAAAATAATCATGGAATGTGTTCTCTCTTCCCAGCTCCTTTTCCTTGTAATCTACACGCCCTGTTCCGTCTTAAGAGACTTTGGCTTTGTTGCATATTTAGACAATGCATATTCAGTTCATAACACATCTTTTTATAATGTGTATTAATTAATGCACCAACACTACACGTGGGGCTAAAGCATTTTGCATGAAAAAGCTATCTAAAACATTAGAGCATGTTGCTTTAAGTATGAAATAACTGCTTGTGCTTTGAAAATGTATTTACACTGGTGCATGTTTATGCTATGTTGTACATTGCACATTTTTGCATGTTGTGCACAAATAATAGAAAAGCTGCTTTAAATGAATAGCTTTTGCTAGGTAATAACTAATACAGGGTACTAGTTTGGGGTAGGTAAACAGAATGGGTTTTTATTTCGTAAATTAACCCCTTCAGTGCCCGCCCCTTTCCCCGCCCTGTGCCGGCCGTTGCATTAGCGGGCGGGGTTTATGACGAGCTGGTCTCGTCATGGGCACAGCGCAACCGCGGCCCATGACGAGACCAGCTCGTCATGGGCATTGAAGAGGTTAATACTCTTTTTGTGTTTGTTTTGTTTTTGGGCCTACGTTAAAATGGCTGCCTGTGAATTCAGCAAGGCTGTGAATTGTATTGAATGAGAGACGCATGCACAAAACCAGCTACATACTGCCAAGTGCCTCAAGTGAAGACCTAGTTCAAGGCCACCATGAACTGTACATTCTTGTTATCATTGCAAATGCACCAGTGTTTGTGGAATGGGTCCTTCCTGCGTGCAATGTGACAGGAAGGAGGAAATGGACTGAAACATTTTTTCCTAGTAAATGTTGCTAAAACATATAATTGTATTAAGCATTAACGCTTCCTTTGTTAAAACCGGTATGGTTTGGAATTTGCAATGAGAACAGGATGGTGAGACACTCATGTCATCGATGCTAACCATTCACAGTGCGAGTTTTACTAAAACTGCCACATTATTAGTGTAGTCAGCCAAGAATTAGAGTATAAATAATGACCACTTTGGAGGCATGTTGGCATTAGGAGAGAGGAGAGGAAGCAGATGAGGCCAGACATCATATGGGTTAGGTACGTGAACGTCGTGGGTGCAGCCTGGGAGGAGATTGCGTCCAAGGAGAGACAGAAGGAGGTGGGGGCCTTTGCTCATATTTTTCAGAGAGTTCTTGCACATCATATTTTTGGCAGGTCAGATCACATTCCTCTGTGGTCTGTGAAGGAGGGGCCTTTTCAGGAGCAGCCTCTCTCTGTGAAGCACAGAGACGCAGATGAACAAGACCAGGGCAGAGTATGCTGCTGATAGAAAGGGTTTAGATATAAATGCTAATACTCTAAGTTTATGCTTTGACTAATTATCTAGTTTGGAAAAGATTTATTTGTCTTATGCATTTATTTCTCTTCATGGGAGATTTTTACCAATTATTAAATATTGATTAGCCTTGCAAACTCACTCTTGAGTTATAATTTTCCTAAAACTCTTTAAAGAGTTCTGACTGACATAGAATTAGGGGTTTTCCCTCCTGTATGCAACCTATAATATGTTTGTATTAATTCTATTTTTCCTATTTTCAATTTCTGTAACCCTCATTGATATTTCACTAAAGGAATAAAGGGTCAGAGAACTTTAACTTGTAACTAGAAAATAAAACCCTTTAAAAATACTCACAACTCTCTTTATTGGCTTAAATATTATTTGCATTTTTGATTTTTCATCTTTATGTAAAGTCTCCTGAAGGTAAAATACAGTGGCAAGGGTCCAGTACCTTTACAGCGGTAAATGAGAGGTAAATGAGGTTTTGCATTGAGAAATTACCGTGAAATTACCGCTGGATCAGGACCTGGGCATCTATACCCCACTCGGCGAGCTGTTGTCATTCACCCAGTACCGCTTGTTGGAGTCTCTTTTGCCTTAATCCCACCAGGCTTGAATCACCATGAGTGTCCCCCTGAAGTTTCCTTAATCTGACCCATTCTAGGTCTTCTGATTGGATTTTTCCAGTGAGGCAACATGTTGAAATAGGCGGAGGATGTTGCTCCTATTCAGGATATCGTGCCGTCCTGTGATGTGATATTTAGGAGTGAGTACCATCTCATAGATGTTTGTAATTGCCTCCGAGGTTGGTGCTTCTCCTGTTCCGAGATCTTGGTCTTCTAGGCTTGGCACAGAGCTTAGGCTAGCTGAGTGATTCAGAATGCAGCGTTGTTGGTTGCCTGTTTTCCTTCCCAGTGTACTTGGCACTCTTGTCTACTTCTCTGTTCCTGGCTGAGGTTGCGATGGTACATCAGTATTTATCAGTAAAGTTTCTGCTGTTACCTGGGTGTTGATGTCCACCATTACGGGGCGTATTCCCCCTGCTGTTTTGGGACTTGGAGTAATGCTTGGTCTGGCAAGGGACAGGGAATCCTGTACGTAGTTATGAATTATTGGAGCTGCCGGCCCTTGATTTTGTCCCTCTGACGAGCCCGGTGAAACACCCAACTTGACCACCCATTTCACTGTGAATATTGGATAAAGCTGTCTGTCTTTAAATTTGGTTTGTGAGAGGGGTTAGTTTGTAATCAGTGGTTGTAGTTGTCTACTTTCTGCTTTGGACTTTTTAAATTGTTCTCTCATCTTTTTCTTTGCTCTCCATGATAGGGGAGCGTCTGGCATGGCTGGTGAACGTAGGGCTCCTGAAACTTGGCTGTTCCTTATGGGCACATTCCTTTCACTGTTATTGGCCCTGAGTTAGCCGAATGTGACATCAAGCCCTTGCACGGGGCTCCCAAGCCCTAGCACAAGGTCATTTTCTGGTCCATCATTTGATTGCGGTCTTGGTAAGGCTGCTTCCTTCTCGCTTGGAGCCAGACAATAGTTACTTGGTACTGTCAGTTGTACTGTGTGTCAGCATATCCCTTCTCCCTCTGTCTATCTCTACTATATCCCTTAAGACCGTCGGCAGGAAAGCCCACTTGTCAATGATTGTTGCGTAAGAGCATTAGCAAGGTTTGGTGTCCAAGTTCTTGACAATCTTACCTTCCAGAAGTCCGGAAGTGGCTGACATCTGCCATAGTGATCAGTGATGCTCCCATACCCAGCTAGTTATCGACCAAATGTTCTGCTCTTCTAGGTGCAGAGCAAACAAAAAACAACAAATGAATTCACTGCATTTTGGGATGCAAAGCACTCTAAAATATGCCAGAGTATCAACATGCCACATTGTCCAAAGACGATACTGCATTTCCTTGGACAAAGGAACTGGCAATCATTCTGTGGAATGTAACAGTGTTTGATTGGATATCAGAACCAACAATCCCTATGAGAAATGTGACACAGGATTTGATTCAGTATCAGAACTGGCAATCAATATGAGAAATATGTCACAAGGTTTGATTGAGCATTGGAAACTGAAATTCAGTATTGGAAATGAGACAAAGAGCTGTATTGTATTGCATCTCTATAGCACTTTTATAGGCTGTTTTATAAAACAGCTTATTAGGGCCTATTGCCTGGGTTGATGGGGCAGGCTATGCTGGGATCAGCGCTGGGACACTTTTTGAGTAGCTGTGCACTTCAGAAATGTATGATTGATTGATTGACACCTCCTAACAAGATGCTGAAGAGCATTAGCAGATGTGAAGCCCTCTACACATGGAGGAGTTGTTGCTTGGAATATAGAGGAATTGTAGTGTGGGCTATGTGGAAAGATATTTGCTGTAATGCGTACTCGACCAGTGTGGCACTTTTATTCTTACTTAAGTCACTGTGCACAAGAGCACTGAGGAAAGATCTTTACATTTGTTTATCTTTGTGCCTGCCTAAAGGTGTCTCAGCAGACTCCACTCAGGAGCAACAGTGTTCCAGCCCATGGCAGCATGAACTGGATGGAGGCAGTCATGCAGAGTATCTCTATAGCCCCCAGCCCTTTGGTGTGATAGGTGGGGATCTCATAGGCATGCTCTGGATGCAGGCAGTTTTGAAAGATGATCTATACAGAACCCTTCCCCTCTGGGAGTGAAAGGTGAGAATCCCACAGGCATGCACTGGATAAAGATGGTCTGGTGAGTGACCTCAACAGTCCATCAAGGTGGGACATTGGAGCAATCCACAGACATCTACTTGATGTTGGCAGGAATAACAAAATTACCTAAGCCGTCCATAAAAGAGAGATGAGGTGTAAACCACCAGCATGCTCAGGAAAACTGCTGCCCTTGTATATGGTCTTTCGAGACTAGCCAGGAGTGAGAGAGGACCAATCCACTACCATACGCTACTTCCAGGCACCCAGGATAAATGGTTTGAAGAGTTAATCTAGGACTGAGGGAGAATTAACCCAAAAGCAGGTTCAGGAGAAACACAGCTATAGTAAATGCTCTTGAGAAACTACCCAGAAGTCACAGAGGAAGAACATCTAGGCATGCGCTGGTTGCGGTCAGTCAGGTCACGAAGTTCAAGGTGAGGCATACAGGCCCATAAACAAATAAACAAATGAAACTAAGCAACCTAGGAAGAAAGAAACATATGCAACTTGGTAAAATTTAAGGAGGCCATTGTGCAACCTGGGGGCAACAAGACAGGGTGCACCTCTATTGGTAGCAGGCTAGCAGGATAATGCTGTGGAAGACATATAGGGCCTTATTTATGAGGCGTTGCAACAGTTTTGCACTGCTCTTGCATCACTTTTTGTGATGCATCTGTGGCTTAAAACTTGCTCCCTGTTGCGCTCTATTTACAAAGTGACACATCGAAGCAGATGCATCACTTTGTAAACCCCTGCGCTACATTATACCTGCGTCTAGGAGACAAATGCATCAAATCTTATGCCTGGGGGGACGCAGTGCTATATAACTAGCCCTCCCCCCTGCATTGCTGGAGTTATGTCATGCTTGTGACACAACTCCAGCAATGCATAATTTTTGTGCTGACAGATACGTCAGTAAAACTGACGCATCTGTCATTCCTTGCGACGTGATGCGTCATACAGTAAATATGACAAATCCATCATGTTGCAAGTAGGGCACACTGAAAAGTGACGCATCGCTGTTTTCACGTAGCGATGCGTCATTTTTCATAAATGAGGACCACAGTCCGTAGATTAGGTAAACGGCCCAAAGAAGCCACAGAAAGATGCTCTTAAACATTCAACCCTTTACTTGAACACTCACGCTGCTCTGCCTGAGCCTGAGAAAAGATGGAGGGTTACAAGCCAAAGTGAGCAGATAGAGGACAGCTGAACTATACTGGGGGGAGGACTCAGGTAGTTTCATTGGGAGAGGGAAGGGAAAGTGGTGAAAAGGGCATACCCTAAGGCTGATGGTCCTGGCGGTAAACATAAATAAAATACGAGGGCACTTAAATAGCTGAAATATCTACAAAAACAGAAAGACACAGGAAATGCATCAGAACCTAAATACCACACCCAGTTTGTTTCCTTTTTAGGTCTCACTACAGACAGCTTTAGCTGCCTAAGAAGACCTTTTGCCCCACTACACACTCTGTGCCACACAATAAATTTACCACATACGCCAAACCAAACACAACCACATATTCCCAGAAAGAGGAAATTGGTCAGTCCTCTTGATCAACAGGTTTGGGTGAGCCGCTTTTAATCATTGGCTGAATGGGCTGTCCATTGGAGTGTGAGTCAGCACACATCTCATGAATGTTTCCAAGTGAAAAATGTAACACCTTTGCTTCTGCTTCCAGGTGCTCATGTCAAATTCAGAGCAGCCTGGCTGCTCTTCGTTAGTAAGGTTTGCCTCTTGCTGCTTCACCTGGTGTAAGCTAAGAGGTTAGGTGCAGATATCGGCACGCATCCTCTCTGACCAAGGAGAGCGCAGAGCAGCTTGGGTGATGCTCAGTTCATCACAAGTCCAGATGACGTCACTACTTGCCAAGCTGCAGTGAAAAGAAGTGGCTGCAAACATGGGAAACGCAGGCAAGAAGTAGGAAGTTGACTTTGCTGAATATTACATGCGTGAGTGTCCATTCGCGCTCATTTAGTATTAAATATCCTTACAACTTCAGGTGGCAAGACCGGGGGAAGTGGTACATAGGGTGAGATCTGTCCAGACCTCACCCTGTGCAGCCTGCATCATCAGCGTTGGAACAGCTCCTGCTGGACCTCGATGTAAGAAGTTGTAGAGGCTTGTATTATACCTACTAGGAGGTGCATCTTATCACTGACCCCACCATAACTGATTTTTCTATGAAAACAAATTCAATAAACTATGTCCTGCTTTGAAGAAGTAGCATCACACAGGACTAAACCGACAGCACGACGGGCCCTGCTAATGGTAGGCTGTGCTCTATACAAATAACAATTTTCCAATATGAGCTATAGGCACTGTGAACAATTCCAAACATACATGTCATTCTAAGTACTTAGTAAGCCGGTTCCAAGCAAGCTCCCAGTAAAGCAGCCACAGCAATGGGCTGTTGTCGCTTCGTCTTGTCAAGAATACTTTGGAAAATGTTGGCAAATTAGCTAATTTTTCATACAACTTCCATGTAAACTGACTAAAATCCATTGGTGTTGCAGACAATTCATATAATCTTGTCTTGCTATGTCACATGGCGTAATGTCTCAATTTGTTCATAGTATCTTTTCAGTTGTACATTTGCTTCCTTTCATTCCACGTCCTGACCTTTCCAAGTACATTCTTACTTGTATTATATTACTAACTACCTTTTTAGAAACTAGCAGGTGGCCTGTCAACCTGCTATGTTGGGAAAGGCCCTGCGTCCACCTTGTGGAAGATTGTTCGCCATATCTTGAGATCTCCACCTATCTGTTTGGGATCTCACTGACTGCAGTGCTTCTGTCAGTGATTGCGTTTCTTAGATCTCACAATCTCAAGCAGAGCAAAGCAGATCTACCAGGCTGATACGGGATGTGTCAGACCTGTTAGCTTTAGGGTGGTATTCCCCCAAACATTTTTGCCTTCTTACCACCAATTTTGCTGAAATAGTTTTTGTTGGCCATAAGACTCTGTCTTTACCACTGCTAACCAGTGCTAAAGTGTTTGTGCTCACACCACTAAAAATGGTTTGATTGGCCTATACCTAATTGCATATTTAATTTACCTGTAGGGCCCTTCTAGAGTGGTATATCATATACCGAGGGACTGTAAATTAAACACTACTAGTGAGCCTGCAGCAATCATTGTGCCACCCACCAGGATAGCACTCTAAATGTTGTCCCAGGCCTGCCATTGCAGCCTGAATGTAGTGTCACACTGCAATATCAACTTGGCATTTAAAACCTTTGCCAAGCCTTAAACTCTCATTATATTACATATAGGTGTCACCCCTAAACTAGGTCCTAGGTAGCCCATAGGGCGCAGGTTGCTTTGTAATTAAGAGGTAGGACATGTACTTTTAAGTTTTACATGTCCTGGTAGTGAAAAACTCCCAAATTCGTTGTTCAATACTTTGACTCCTACCCCTCGCATAGGATAACATTGGTGATTCCTTATTACATCTAATATGCTGTAATTCCTATTCGGGAGAAGGTAGATCTGTCATGTTTACTACCTATGGAATTGTGATCATAAATCCTATTTAATGGCAAAGTTGAGTTTATCATTACAATTTAGTAAATGCCATTTTTAGAAAGTTGCCATTTCCCTGCTCTTAGCCCTGTAGGCCTGTAGTGTGTCTCTGACACACATCTGGGGAGGTTGGCAGCTGGGCTTTGAGTATTTCCCCAGACAGCTGACCAAGTTAGGAGCTTAGGTGAACTTGATGGGCCATCCTGGGAGGATGGGACAGAGGAGCTGGGCACAACCTCACACTTACACCTGAATAGGATATATCATCACTTAAGTATCAGCTTTAAAAACAGTTGGCAGATGCAATCGTGTGGCCCTCCAGAAATCCACTTGAGTGTTTTGAAAAGGTAAAATATTTTAAATAAAGCCTTTTTGTTAAACAAATTAACATGTGTTTTTAAAAATATATGGTAAGCACACCTGGAGTCGTGTATTCAATGACCCAGGAGACTTACTGTGTTTTTTAATGTTGCAATGTGACTGCTGCACTCCCTGCAGCCGTCCACACCCTTGGTGGTTCACCTGCCCCTTTTAGGGGCACAACCAGACTCCTAAAAATATTTTAAAGAAGTCCTTGCAGGGCATTATGATGCACTCCTGAGCTGGAGCTGTAAATTTGAAATGAATGGCTACTCCGCTCATTTCACATTCACTTATGACTTTTTTTTATTTATTTGGGAAGTGGTGCAAGTGTCTATATCTCCCGAGACTTCTATAGGCCCTGGGGACCCGCTGACTAATATTTTTGGGGCTGGGAGGTATGTGGCTCCTCTTCCAGAGTCGTTTATAAGCCTGGGGCTGATTGCTAGTTTTTTAGTAAAGAGGAGGGGACATGGGGTACCCTCCCCTACCACTTAAAGCCCGTGGGATCCCATCCCCTGGTGGATTTTGTGGGGAGGAGAGTATGGGCCCCTCCCTCGGGCCTAAGCATTTTTGGCGGGGGGGCCTCTCCCCTTGCCATCCTCTGGCTGCAAGGACCCTAACCCCTGGACCGATGGTGTCCAGGTGACCTCCAACCCCGGGATACTGCAGTTCCATGCCTGTAAGAGCGTGGGAAGGAAAAACCTAAACTTCCCAGAGTCAAATGTTTGCAATTCCAGCACTGCTTACCCCAACGACATATTCACCCACTTTGGTCCACAGCCCCCATTAGTAGTTTTAAACTGGTCCATCAGTCTGGTGTGACATGAAGTCCTACTGGCAGCACTGGGGCATTCGGTAGCGACAGAGAACTGCTTTTTCCTACCTCACACAGGCATGACAGCCATAAAGGCGTCATCACACTGAGCAAGGGTTGGCGCGAGCCCATTCTATTGTGTAAAAGGCCTGTCCTGGGCCTCGCGCTCAGCAAGATTTAGCAACGCACGCGGAGCTTTCCTCTGAAACGCCGGAGTTGGGCAAGTGTTGGTCAGCTTGAGGCAAGTCCAGTCCTGTGGAAATCACCCGCCTTCTCCTTTCTTCAGAAGTTTTTCATAACAGGACTTCCGCAGAGCGACGGGAAACGGTTGCATATTGAAATGGCTGGGGGCGGATTTCCCTGTAAAGAGGATTAATATACTCACCTACAATTGATACTGACGACTTGTGTAGCGCACACTGTACGATGTGCTGTCTCTTGGCGCTCAAATAGAATGAGTTATTTATTCTTGGACGATGGATGTGTCCTAGCAACCTCTGAAGGATGAAAAGCCGAGCAGCCCTACTGGTTGCAAACAAGTTCCGCAGCGGTCACTTGACCCGCTAGTCTATCTCAGGAGCGTGATGAGATGTAGCAGCGGCGTGCAATGTCTGTTCAGATTAAAACCCCGGCAGCTGATTGGTCGGAGCTCGCTCCTTAGTCAGTGCTGGTGCCAAGTACGAAGATGGCCTTCTTCAGTGTCACCTAATAACATTCGAAGTCGGGGTGCCCCCAGACTGCGCTGCTGGTTATACTGGAGGGGGCTCACTTACTCTGTTAGTGTACTCATGTGAGGGTCGCTTCCTCGGTTTGAGTTAACGGAGCTGGCCCAGTCCATGTTGGTGTAAGAATGCAAGATTCTCATTGTCTGTGTTGGTAAGAATGTTTAGTGTCAGACTATGATAGTAGTTCCCTCAGTCCATGTTAGAATCAGACTCCCAAGAGAGCTCCCTCCGATTGTGTGAGAGTCAGACCTCAAATGACTCTCCAAAGAGAGTTCCCTCAGTCTGTTTGTGTTAGTGTTAGACTGTGAAGGGTGCTCTCTCATTCGGTGTTAGAGTCAGACTCCAAAGAGATCTCCCTGAGTTTGTATCAGTGTCAGAGTGTGAGGGAAGATCCCTCCCTCTTTTCTAGAGTCAGCCCCTGAAAAGCTCAGTCAGTGTCAAAATTCAGGCACCACTGATAGTTACCCAGTAAAGAGAAGTCCCTCACTCAATCTGTTCATCTGAAACTGTGAGTAGTTCTCACTCATTCGACTTCCATTATATTTCCTATTTGCAGCCTATGTTTTTATTACTGTAATAAAATATTGGTTTAAAATTAAATATGTAACAAACAAATCAATTGAAAGGGTATCTAAACGCGAATCGTGGTATACATTTATTTGGGAATGGGAAGATGAAGTAATGTAACTCAGTGAAATGTAACATGTCTGTTTTTTAAGCAGCCCATGTCCGTTAAAGGGGCAGACGGTGCTTTAAAAATCTGTTTTTCCTTTGGGGGTGCATGGAGTGACCCCTAGACCACTGCATGCCCCCACCCGCTTCCAGACACTATTCCCAAAGGGGAAGCTGCCCCACAGGGGCAGCTCTGCTCACTCCCTCATCAGCTCAAGCCCTTATTTGTTGACATTTATATGTCTATATGTTTTGATGTGTGATGTAAATTTCCCTGTGTTGACAAAGCTGCCTCAAAGCCCTGAGTGTGTTTGTACGGGTAGGTAGGTACTCTGGGGCATAGTATCAAGCACGGCGTTAAAATTATCGCCGCTTTAATGGCAGAAAACTGCCGCTAAAGCAGCGATAATGGGCTTGATAATATGCCGGAGAGAATTCCAATAGAAGCCCATGTTGACACCAGATTTAACGCCGTTTCTTGATAATAGGCCCCTCTGTTGCTTACAGTCCAAGACTTGGCACCTTCTTGACTGTTATGTCTCAGAGGTGCAAACATGGTAAAGACAAGACACCTCACTAACCATCAGCTGTGCGGCAATCCAGGCTTCCGGTCCTACAAGCTGCAGCAGTCTTTTACGGGGGTTAATGTGTAATGCCTTTCAAAACCCTTCTCTCTTGATATCAGGGATCTCTTAGAGGCGTGCTAAAATGCGAGATTCTCAAATCTATAAATCCTGGAATTACAGAGTGGCTTTATTCCCAATTCTTGACGTCCAATCGATTCTGTGTGCTCTGTGCTAAGGGTCGATGAGGGTTTTACCTCAGGCTCCCTCTGTTTTTAAGGCTTTGAACCAACCCAGCTGCTGAGTTCTGCAGGTTGTTTTTTCTGTTCCTTCCATGGGCCTACAGAAGTCGAGTTTAGGATTAAGGAAGGTAATAGGTCCATCGTTTGTTAGCTTTGAAGAGTGGTATTCATTTTCCTAACAGCATGGGATGACAATGAGCCTCATTGGTTACCTGATTTAATTTGAGTTTTATTTATGGAAATGGGGCAAGTACCAGCCCTACATTTCATCCTCATGCACTTCTCGTTTCATTATGCCTTCGACGTGGGCCTTGCACCCATGCGCTCTCCATTCCTGATCATTGGCAGCCTTGACCATATCCGCTTTATGATTTGTAAAAAATAAATAAATCATAAGGGCAGATGTCCAACGCTTTTCTGCCACCAATGCTGTCACATGCCGAGGTACCAAGCACCATGTTTGCTTTGGTTTGATTCCACCCATTTCATCTCCCATCCACCATCAGCCACATCCTGTCTCTTTATATGTTTCTTGCAGACTTTTTTCGTCTGTTTTACACCTTTTCGCTGTTTTTCTCTTCTTTCTTCTTGCTACATTTTCTGTATTTCTCGCTCTTGAACTCAAAACTACATTTTGTTCACCAAAAACGAGTGCCCGTGTCTTCCACCTGCAACCACTGGCACAAAGGAAGTCCAAGCATGGCTGCCTTTCATCTGGGGTTTGTGTAAACTAAAGCCTGCATAAGCCTCTTCTGGTAACTCCCCTATGAGATTCAGGGATGACCTGACCATACCGGACTGAGAGAGAATCCAGGTAGGCTGCGGATCAGGGGGCTGGCTTTAGGAATGTATGACAGAGGCATCGTCACCCATCTAGCCTGATGGACAACCCTAAGTGAACAAGCATCATTTTCTTGTAGGTACGAATACCCTTTGCCCTCTCAAATTCTCCTGGAGATGTGGGACTCACTTGCTACACTCACTTGGTACAATGTGGGGTTAGTATGAACCCATTTTCCGGGGCTGCTTTTAGCTTCAAATCCAACACTGATAATATTGCAGAAAGCAAGTTCTTCATTAGAAAAATATGGGGCTAAAGCGTATTAACTATGTTAAGCAAATAACTGGTTTATTGCCCTTCACCTCGTCTTTTTATCTCTTCAAACTCCATCCTGCTGCTTTTCAGATCAGGATTTAATTGAACTCAATAACCAGTAAAAGGTTTGGTCACCTTCAGGGCCAATTTATTGGCGATTTTTTACACACAGCACAAGAATATAAATCAAACCGATCACACAGTAGTACAGTAAACAGACGTAGGTTACAGAGGTTGGACACTTCCTGCTGATTTTTAGGTCTCGCCTAGGCAGAGCATGCGCTGCTCTGCGAGGCATGCTGTTTTCAGGTAGGGACTTGAAGCTCTGCCCACTCTCCGCCCATATTTTTCATTGGCTTGTGTCGTTGTCCTTGGCAAATGCTGGCTCCTGATTTGTTAATAGGCTTGCTAGTCCCTTCTTAGTACCGCTTTGTCTCATTTTGTAACCTCCCATGGTGACACCCCCTGTTACATGTGCTGTTTCTCAGTAGGCTTTAATTACAGTCTCCGAGCACTATTTTCTCAAATAGCGTTGTCCTGCCTGCAACGCTCTCTCCTAATGCTTTTTAAAAAATGTATTGCACAATGCAATAGGTCTTGCATTTGTGAGAGTTTAAGCTATTGGCATTGTAAATGACAATGCCTTTTATTTATCTGTTTTAAAAACAACACATAAATAAAAGGCATTGTCATTTACAATGCCAATAGCACAAACTCTCGTAAATGCGAGACCTATTGCATTACAAATACTTGTTTTTACAGTAACTTACTAGGAATTCAGCTCTTTTGCCCTCAGTGGGATCCAGGCCATGCGGTAATCCTGTTGTGTACTGCTTCAATGCTGTCTTGCTTTACTTGACACCGGGATACAACATACAGGATCTGGACAGCCCTCCACGCACAGGATCCACCATCCTATCAATTTCCCTCTATTAGCAGTACAAAACAAGGCAAGAACACAGAGCCCATACTTCCCATGTCACAAATAAATGAACGAATCCCCACGGCAGGAGTGATTACTACACATTTGAGATTGGCTGAGTTGCACTTTAAGGCCTTGTTTAAATACAACGATTTAGTGCTGTGTATGTAGTAATATTACAGGATGATTGATAATGTCATAAATATTGTATTGATTTTTAACTTAACTTATACAATAAAATCTTACCTATCTAACATTTGAGAGTGTCTGTGGTAGGAGTAAATGAAAAGGTCCCCTCTCACAAAACTGAATGCATCATGGGGTAGGAAAAAATGAAAAAACATCACACCCCTTCTTACAGTGATGATCACATCCCCATCTGAGGGTTACTATGTGACAGATCAACGGAAGAACCCCCATCTGACATGGATGAGTGGAACATGTGAGGTTTCCTTTCCTAGGAGTAAATTAAACACATTCCTCTCCGCGCTGTGAAAAAAGGAACACACATCATCAACTCCATCTCACAGAGCTGAGTACCTCAGTATCTTTAGTTTACTATTTCACAAGTAAATGAATGAGTTGGATGAGTAGAACAGCTGAGGAGTTCCATGCTAGGAACAACTGAATGAGCCACCTCACAGGAATGAGTTCATCCTCATCTGAATCTTCCTTGGCTGGAGATACATTAAAAACATATATCTCAGAGGCCTGCGTACATGATAGTCTGAGGTCTCATTTGCTAGGGTTAAATAAACAGAGAGCCCTACTCTCTCAAGGATGAGTACATATTTGCTAGTAATACATATCCCTTCCCACGGCCCCCGAACATGCACAGGGCTGAATATGGCATCGCTGGCACTTCCAATCCTTAATTTTTGTCGGTGGTTGCAAGGGGAAAGGAATAGGCATTCATTTTTGGGGACCAGGGTTTATTTTTTTATCATCAGACTTTGCTCCAGGGCCAGGGAGAGAAAAGCAGGAAAGGGAGAACAAAAGAGAAACATGGGAAACAATGACAAAGGAAGAAACCAGGGATTAGGAAGAGCGTGAAATAAAGTTATATGAATTGGGGGTGGTGTTAGAAAGAGCACAGGGTGGATTGAAGACTAGGTAGCCCAGACATTCAGCAAACCCAGAATTAGGCATCCCTAATGTCGACCTCCTGAGAAAAATCAGGCCTCTGCACTTGTTTATTTTTTACAAATTAAACACTGCCCCATTCCATATGTAGGAAATATATGAATGTGCACCCCAGACAGGACTGAGCACACATTCACCTGTTGTTCTCTATGGCAGAGTCAGATAAAACAGCAGGCGTTTCACTGACTCAGCATCACATTCAAGAACCGAGGTATTGTGTCCCCTGTCTTTTAGGGATCAGGGAACCACCTAAGAAACAAGATGAAGAGATTCGATGCATGCAATATCCTTCCTGCAAGGGGTTGGGTATACTCATTCAAAAAGTATCATGGCCCTGATGAGATAACAAAATGCCGCCCCCCCCCACCCCCGGAAGAACCGCCTCACACCAGACACTTATATAATTTTTTCCTGCTTTGTTAAAGACAGATTTTTATAAATATTTTATAAATACTAATGCAGAACAAGAATATAGTGTTCCACAATAGTGCAACACTGTACCGAGGGATTGTTAAAACCATGCTTTAAGAAGGTGCAATATTTTGTAATTTAAAGAATTCTTTCAGTTTTGTGAATAAGGGAACATCTTAAATCTGCACCCATGATGAATGGTACTTCTACTATGGCCGATTTAAAGTTTTCTTTGTGAATCGCCCAAAGACCGAAAGACCAGAAAAGATGTCTTGTTAATCGTCTCTCTAGTGTTTGACTTGCACAAGATAGGAGTAATACTGCAGGAATTCGCTTTTCTTTTAACTGGCTTGGGTAAAAATATTTCTGGGCATAAAAGCAACTTAAATGAGGATCCTCATTAGTGCCTTTAACCCGCTATTTCATAGAGCACACGGCATAGGATACCTTTGAACTGTATTCCTCCATTCTTCCTTCTGTACCTTTCCCACCTATTGTGCCCTCCCCAGCATTCAACCTCTTCCTTTCACTCTCTTTGATTTGCCATGCCTTGTCCAGTTGGTTAGTACTTTTATGTAAGACTTTGCATTGCATTTATTGTTATCTGTATAGAGCATCAATACCTTTGGTGACCATGCAATATATAAATCTGTAAAATAAATAAATAATAAACTACTGATCTTGAGGGAGGTATGAGAACCCTCTGGTTTCTTGGTCCATCAGGCCTCTTGATTTATGGTGCGTTCTGTGGAATAGAGCGATGTGTCTTGCACCCCTACGTTCGGAGAAGGAGTGAAAGCCTCTTGGCTCCTGCCCAGCAATATTTCTGGATTGAGACATGAAGCTCTGTATTTGGTTGAAAGGCTCTTGTTGGTGCTGTTGCTCGCTTTAGCACCATGGATTGTGGGGTAATATAAGATATTTGCTGTTACTCACAACATCCCTGGATTAAGGGGTAAAGTGCTGGATTATACAATGAGGGTAAAGCACTCTTGTGTGGGACTCCAGACTATCACCCCTCGTGCACATCGACTTCACAAAACCTTAACAAACTTTGAGGGTTCCATTAAGCAACACAGTCATATACAACATACACTACACATAGGAAGCGTATTGGTATGCTAGTCACAAACTCTCAGAAAAAGACACAGTTGGGATGGTGTGAAGACTCCCCCAAGAATGTTTAGGTGTGATAGGGTGTGGACCCCTACAAATGGCAGTCTCAGGAAATAATGCTGATCCCCCCTCAAAAGGCAACTTCAGGAAAGTGAACAGACCCCAGAAGTGGCGCCATTTGATGTGGTGCAAACGAAAGAACAGGGGGGAATATTTACAATCCCTCACTGCCAGCGGAGCATCATTTTTTTTACGCTCTTGTGTTGCAAGTGCCGTTTTCCATATTTAGCCGCTTTGTGTCGTTTAACGCCACCTTGTAAATATGCCCCTTTCTGCCGCAGTCCTCTACGACAAAGGGGCGCGCAATGGGTGTTGCTGCGGGCGTATCACCGCAACACCCATTGCTTTTTGACGTAGCCCCAGATTTACAAGGCTGAGGCAGCGTCAAAAACTAACGCCATGGAATACCAGCCGTAAGAATGGCGATACGAGGAGAAATTATTAATTTCTCCTTGTTTTTTGCTCTATCCATGTGTGCTGCATTCTAAAGCCCATGTAGAAGGTGCAAATTGCCATTATTGATTGTTTATATGCAGGAAGGGGTCCCTTTCTGCACATAAATAATCGTCCCTGCTGCGCAGGCACCCTTGCAACATAGCAGCATGGTGCCTGCTCTGGCACCAGGCAGTTTTTTTGTGCCAGCGCTAGGGAAAATACAGGGGTGCACCGTGTTATTGTGTATACGGTGGATCCCTACATTTTGAAAATGTCGGAGCGCGGCGCTGCCAAATTTGGCACAGCTCCGAGCCCTGACATTTTATTGTAAATATGCCCAGGGTGTGAACTCCTCAAAATGGGGCATGGAGGTAAGAATGCAACTGCTGGAAAAGGTGTGGACTGATGCAGGAGGCACACCCACCAGAAGAGACATTTAATTGGAGGGGAGTGACGGCCCACCTGTCACTTTTATATGATGTCATTTGATTGACAGCATGAATACCCTTATTGTGGTATATTTTCCAGGCCTGTTGGTGGGGGCATTTTGTCTGGGTCATAGTATTTGGCTGCTTTTGCTCTGGACTGAGCCAGGTGTGTCATAGTGGGAAATGGGGCTGCAAGGTTGACCTAAAGTACATCAGCCCACTGACATCTTGTAACATGACTGAGATGCCCTCACAGAGCAGTAGTTTGTTCCATTGCTCAAGACCTGGCTCTTCGATGGAACTCAGTGAACCTGCAGGAGCTGCGGACCCCCCCCCCCCTCCCCCCCCCCGCACCCCCTTCCTCAGCGCCTTGAGACCCGTTCCGGGTGAGTAGGTCGCGCTTTACAAACCCCACGATTGGTTGACTGATTGCTCGAACCACCTTTGAATCTGACCTGTGTAATCTTCACCCGTTCTCTTTCATAAGAAATAGGTTCACCGATTTTGCTACAAATAAAATTAAAACAAAAATATACAATGATCGCATTCAAGACAGAAACAACAATCTGCCTCTTAACTTGTAATGCAGAGTTGTGACGTGGCTGACGTCTGATTATTTCGTCTCCATAGCGACAAGAAACTAAGGCACACGCTGAACTTTATAAACATTGTTATACAGTTTATTTTTCATTTTGGCGTCGCTGCCAAAATGAACTTGTTAGGTCTGGCATATGGACAGCTTTATTCATATTTGCCTTTCTCGTAATAAAAGTTTTTTATAAATAAATACACATAAATAAATACATTGGTAAAGGGCTTTGGACAAGCCTCTTTGTCCATTGGTCTGTTCAACTGTTCATAACACTGTGCTTTCGCCCACTGCAGCATATAGCATGGGGCAATGATACAACCCACTTCAGCCACTGGTGCTCTTGCACTAGAGTGATAGCAATCCCCTGATCACAGGTGCACATCCGCCTACAAAGAAGGCCACCAAAGTCCTAGGGTTGGTGGTTTGGAAATGCTCTTTTGCCCATGCTTTATTCTTTTTGATTTTTTTAGCTGCCCTTTTGTATTGAAACAATGACGTCAGGTTATAGTAATTTATCACCAATTGTACGTTTTCTCTGTGCCATTTAGAATCTTTTTTATTTTATGATATGTATAGTGGCGGTCGGCACGGATGAGGGCTGGTGAGCGGGGGTGAAAGGGGATAAATAAATAAATAAACGTACCTCCTCGCTGCATCCTCCTCACTGCGTCCTCCTTGTCACGTCTCTCCTCCTAGTCCCTCCAGCCAGAACATGGAACCAATCACAACGCAGCAATGCAGCTTTGTAATTGGTCTGAGCACCGTGGTTCAGCGTTCAGACAGGGAATGGGAGCCTGGGTATGTTCTCCACCCAGGCTGTAATTCAGCCTGGGTGGAGAACATGCACAGTGTGCATAAAAGTTTGGTCGGCCCGAGACAGCCGGCAAAACATGCATGCGCACTTAGTGAGTGAAAAACTGTTCTCCCCTCCCCTGCTCTGTCAGCAGAGCAGCCCCGCTCCACAGGGCAAAGCTGCCGCGCCTGCAATAGGAAATAATTAAATGATAATAACATTGAGTTACTATAATTTTACTTTTCCTTACATTGTTGAAAAGCAGTGGGGTGACGCTCCTATGCTTTGACGGAAGATCCGCCTCTGGATATGTATAATACTATACCTACCTACTATACCTCTGCCTGTTTGGAGGTTACTGTACAGTCCTATTAAAATTCTGTGATAGATATATTTTTTAGGTTTCGCCTGCGTTGGTGGATGCGCTCTCGTTCGTGAGAGATATTGTGTTGTACAAGGGGCTTGTGCCCACCCGTTGTTCATTGTCACTCTCATTTGGTGCCTTCTAAATTGGCAGTGTGAGCCGGCTTGACATCTTCTTTCGGTAGGTGGACAAACCTAGGGGCATATCAGCAAGCTAGCGATAGAAAATTATCGCCGCTTTAGCGTCCGTTTTCAGACCAAAAGCTGCGATAATTTCATCGCTTAATCAGCAGGGTCACGCTAACGCGTGATTCCTTGCTTTAGCTCCCTTTCCCATAACGCCCACCTTTGCATCTCTAATGAGATGCAAAGTGGGCGTTCCGTCTCAAAATAACTGGAGAAATGTCGCTAACTGACATTTCTCCAATTATCAAGGGAATCGCTAACAGGCATAGCGATAAGAAAAGTAGCGCTAACCACAGTTAACGCTACTTTCCTTACGCCTACTTTCACCCTGACTTAGCCATTATATCCAATGTAAGGTGGATATAATGGCTAAATATGCCCTGCCTTATCAGCAAGCTAACGCCAATATGTGTGAGATTATCGCTGGATTTCCAGCGATAATCTCACCTTTGGCTGTTAGCGCGAGGAATTTTATCGCTTTTGAGATAAGCGTTGATGATAGCACGCTCTCTCAGCGATAAAATTCCACGATAGCTGGCGATAATTATCCTAGTGCTAAGTGCACTTAGCGATAATTATCGCCGGCCCTTGCTGATATGCTCCAAGTATTGATTGTTTGACATGGATTGTGGTCTTTCTACCGCTGGCGCTGAGATTGAAGTAGTATTTTTTAAACTTTTCTTGCTTCTTCATCTCCCAACCCCTGTTTGAGTGCTTCTTCCCCATCCCACCTCCTTTTTTGCTTCTTTCCCTCCAGCCCTGTCCGCATTGTTACTTCCTCTCCAATCCAACCCTTTTTTTATTCATTTCCCACCCACCTACATCAGATTTCTTATTACACTCCCACACACCCCGTCAGTGTTTCTTATTCAATGTCTGTGTTTCTTATTCTCCAACCCTGTTGGACTTGGACCTTCTGGCAGGTTCACCCCTAAACTTTTTGCTTTTATTGGTGACCTGGTGATTTTTGGTTTCTGCGCACTTTCCCTGTGTCCCAGAGTAAAGTGTGTGTGCACTCTGAGTGCATTTGGTGAGATAGCCCTGCCCTCCCATAGGAATGCATGGGGAATGTATGTGTCCCTGGTAGTTCCTGATGCGTGGGGTGTGCAGGCTCGAGTTTGGTATGTGCGGATTCGTGTGATCGAATGCTTCGCAATGATGTATAATGCGTGATTATGTCATGTGCGGAAGTGCCACTTCTAGGAGTTGGCATATTAGGATAAAATGTGCAGTGGCTGCCTGTCGCGTGATTGGCTGGCTGAGGTCATGTGACGGGCTAGGGAATCCCCAGAGTCAGGAGGAGTCACCCAGTGGTGAATAGGGAGATCAGCAGCTAGATGGGTGGGAGGAGTACACCTGGGTCCTGAATAGGGCTGGGTTTCCCCACACAATGCTGGCTCCGCCCCCTGTGGTGCGACTGATGACCCTGGCCTGCACTCTGAATAGGGAGAGGGGCTGAGCAAAACAAAGTGCTCAGGAACCACTTGTAATTGGTTCGCCCCTTCCCTGCACCTTGAGACAAAGAAAAGCTATGTATAAAAATGGGGCTGTGTCCCCACAGAATCTGTTCTCTTCCAGGATCCTATCTGAGGGGGGCTGCTGCTGGAGGCCAGGAGGAACCGCCACTTGGGACTGCCTTCCTGCCCTGGAGGGCCCAGTGAGCTGGCCCCTGGCCCAGCCTTGCCCCCCTGCCTACCTTCCTAAAAACTTTGCTGGACTTTGTGCTTATTCATCCCTAAAGCGCCTGGGAGCTTTTATTGGCCTTTAGCGCTGAGAGCGCTTTCACTTTTTATCCCTAGCGCTAGGAGCGCTTTATTTCTGGAAGCCGGTGCACACCTGGCATTTGCAGCGTGTAGGCTGTGCTGATCCTGAAGTCCCCTGGCAGGTGCCCACCCTGCCAGGGACATTGCCGTGTTCGTTGGCGGGTGCCCACCCCGCTTATTTCCGTGTATTTTATCTGTAAACGACTGGCGGGAGCCTACCCCGCGTTATTGCCGCCTCAGGGAATAACTTTGCTCGCTGGCGGGTGCTTACCCTGCTTATTAAGGAAATTGATATCCCTAGCGGGTGCCCACCCCGCCAGGGACCTTGCTGTTTTTCTTATTGGCTCGAGCGGGAGCCTACCCCGCTTAATTAATTATTTTTCACTCCGGGAGCCCACCCCGCATTGCCGCGGTACTGAGGAGCTCACCGCCGCTGCCTGCGGCGACCCGGAAGCAAAAAGAAGTCACGCCTGGTGGTGGGCGGGACATTGACGCTGCGCTCTGGTTGGTGGAAGCGGACGGGAGCCTACCCCGCGCTTCCCGGACGAGAGAGAGGAAAGCCGCGTTGTGATCCAGGGAAGCGGACGGGAGCCTACCCCGTGCTTCCCCGAAGAGGAGAGAAGGACGAGAAGCAGCGCCGTGACTGCCCCAGTCCGCCGCGAGAGAAGTGCTGCTGGAGTGTTGCCGGTCCCGTGGAGCAGACGGCTGGAGAGCGGAGGCGACGCGGAGTCCCCTGAGAGCAGCCCGGTAAGTGCGAAGGGCTGGGGGACTCCGCGCATGTGTTGGGGGTGCCTGTCTGTGTCCTTGAGCCCGTGAGGCTCCAACGTACTCGGGGCATTCTGGTGTGCAGAGCCCCGTGGCTCCAACGTCGGGGGGTGATTGTTAGTTGCCCAGGCCCCAGAGAGGGGGCCCCTACCTACTTGTACCGGCGCATTGTTTGTTTAGAGCGCTGGTGCGCTCCAACGTTAAGGGGGCAGATTGCTGAGCACAGAGGTCGCTCCAACGACGGGGCAGATTATTGTTCCAGAGCCCAGAGAGGCTCCAAGGGCGACAGATTGGGTTTAAAAGGCACAGTGGTGCCCTGGCTCATTTCTCTAGCTGCCCAGCACTTAGTGGGCAGCTGCAACGTTTAGGTTGTGGCCTTTACGCTTTTGGCTTGTGCAGCTGGCGCAGCCTTGCTGGACATAGGGCGTCCTAGCCCCGACAAGGCCAGTTGGCCTAGGGACTGCCACAGGTGGTGGCTAATGTGAATTTCGCGCTATTGTTCCTAACCTGCACCTCTGAATGTGTTTTTATGCGTCATGTGCCTTGTGTTTACACCTCTGAATGTGCTTTTATGCGTCATGTGTAATGTGCTTTTACCCCTACAGGTATTGTGATACTTAGGTGGTTGTTTTCTCCTAGTACAGGTGGTGCTAGTGAGGTCCTGATTCCCTGCGTAATATTTTCCTAAGGTGGTTAGGGTTGCGTAGGTGGTACTTACCTGTTACCAGTAGTTACTGGTTGTGTGCTACATGTGTAATTTTGTGCTACAGTAATTTCATATCCTATGTTCTAAGTGCTAATTTCTACAAAGTGCTAATTCCTGACAGTGGTCCATGTGGCCCTGTCCCCTGTACATATAATCCCTTGTAAATTCTGCCCGTGCTTGTTGGCACATTGTGAAGTGTGTGTTTTTATCTAATGTGTTTTGGTATAATACAAAGGCTATTTTTATATAAGACCTTGTGTGGAGTTTCTTTTGTGGTGAGCCCTGGGTGTTGTTGCTGGGTGCGACAGACGACGGACAGGGTTAAGGTAAGTAATTAAATAAATAAAACAATTTACCTTACGCACGCTGCATTGCCAACTCGGCGATGCAGCGAGCGTAAGGTAAATGGCATTATTTATTTCGGGGCATATTATCAAGCACGGCGTTAAAATTATCGGCGCTTTAGCGGCAGAAAACTGCTGCTAAAGCGGCGATAATGGGATTGATAATATGCCACAGAGAATTCCAATAGAAGCCCATGTTGACACCAGAACATGGGCTTCTATGGGAAATCTCTGCGGCATATTAACAAGCCCATTATCGCCGCTTTAGCGGCAGTTTTCTGTCGCTAAAGCGGCGATAATTTTAACTCCGTTTCTTGATAATATGCACCTTAATTACTTACCTTAATCCTGTCTGTCGTATGTCGGATTCTACTACCCCCCCACCCTGCCCCTCCCCTGCCCCGCCCCACCGCCCGCAGCACTCCCACGGCAAGCCACCAGCCACTGTGCTATACTGTTACTATTTGGCAAGTTGTTAGTCATTTCTAGCCATTTTACCTGGTGTATTCACACCTGATTTTTCCAGGTAGATATGTGCTTAGAAATATGGGCCACTTGCAATCAAGCTTTTGATGACAACAGGATAGGTCGGCCTGAATGGGAGTCCCGCCCCCTTGTATGGAGCACTCAGTGGGTGCAAAACTGCATCACAAACATTATCTGTCAAGCACTGAGATTAAGGCCCAAAATATGTTCTTGCTCCAATGTGTTCTTTTCTCCACTACCACATAAGGTATTAAAGTATAGAATTCTTTGGATTGCAATCTATTACTATAATTTTTTTTTTTTTAGTATTGAATTATTAAAGGATTTAAGCCAAAGCCTTCCATTGTCATCCTTGGCTGCTGGTATAATGAGATGATGGAGCATGGGTGATCCACACCCCTGGATGAGCTAAGGTGCTGGTGCAGTCATGCAGTGTGGTGTTGAAGCACTCCATGTACTTGTGTTCTTGGTGATGAGTTTTCCTGAGTTTGAACCTCTCATAGTCCGGATTGAGCTGTGGATTGAAGTGAGCCTCAAATGCCTTCCTGCTCTTCCTCACCTCCAGTGCCGGAGAGGTTTTTAAATAGCTTGGGAGAAAAAGTATTTGGCATAGTCTGAGTTTCACATCATTGTATGTTGGTTTGGACGGTTTAAAGTGATTGTCCAATTGAGCCTTCAACTGTGCCAGCGTGGCATTGCCAGGGTTGCCACCTTTCCCAGAGAGAAATACCGACCATTTGTTCACATTTTAAATTTCTGAAAAGGCCCGGACATGATATTTAAACAAAACTCTAAATAAAATTGTTTGGCCATCTGTCTTTGTTTACTTTATCAGTCACAGGTCATGGAGGAAGATCTGAAACACATTCAAGTGTTTTCTTCTTATAAGTACTGTTCTGTTTAAAGTATGTACGTATGTACTGATAAGAGGAAAGAATACTGGCCTTAGGTGATTTTCCTAATTTTTGTACCGGCTGGATATTAAAATACTTTTCATGCCACTAAAACGGTCAGGTGCCAACCCTAGTTTATTGCTGCTACTGGCGCGATCAGTTAATTGAATGGCGTTAGAGGAGACCCTGGGGCAGATTTACAAGCCCCTTGCGCCACTTTGTGTCATTTTTAACATAGGAAAAGTGACGCAAAAGTGGCGCAAGGGGCTTGTAAATAAGCCCCTCTGTGTCTTCCACATGATAGACAGTGGTCCTATTCTCCACACCGCCTGCGACACGCGGCAGCACTTGGGCCTGGCCTGCTGCCGGACCATCATTCGCATTTTGTACATTATCACCCTTGGTGGTCTGCCCTTAGCATGGTGCACGGTGTATGGTCCTGGGCTGTTTACCGTGTGCAGAGCTGACCTTCAAGGGTTGCCCTAGGTGGCTAGCCGTGGACTGGAGCTGTCTAGGGGGTCGATTGGTGTTCTTTCGAGGAAGGGTCTCAGATGTGGTGCTCCCAAACCCCCCTAACCTCAAGATTCAGATGATGGCGTACATACTGGCAGTACCTGCGCTGGTGTTCTTCCCTTCAGTCGCAGTCCGATGTTTGGTTGAACCTGTTTCCTTTGTAAAATTAACCCTTTTGCCCTTCTATCTCGGTGTGTGCTTCATAAGAGGGTGCTTCAATAGTGCTGATTCCACCCTGTGTTGCCAATTATCTCCTGTGGGGAATGGCAAGGGCGTAGCTTGGTCAGTATGATTGGGGGGAAGGGGGGCTTCAGATTTCCCAACAATCACACCGGGACAACTTGGTAAAACCCATTATATGAGAAGCTGGACATGAGGGGGGCTTAAGGGGCAGTCGAAAGAGAGAGGAGTGTGGATTGTTAGGGGTACTTAAAACACTTTTTACCAAACTAATTAACATTTTTTAAAGCCTTCAATGCATAGACGAGAGAGTTTGTGTGTTTTGTCAGTGTGGGTATGCAAAAATCTCTGGTGAAATCCGACTGACTCTTTACATTGCCCTACTGAAAGCGCTTGTTCCCAACTATTTACTACAGAATACATTTTTGGGGGAGTGTAACACCCCAAACACCCCCCTGGAGCTATGCCCCTGACCAAGGCGTAGAGATCCTCGTGGTGGTAGGTTGGGGCATAGCTACGGTGCTTACGTGACAGAGACTATCTGTAGGCAACTGCCAGCGTCATCAGCGGTGGTTGTGGTGTGTGGGTGGTGACTTGTAGGAATTCCACAGCAGCTTTCACTGAGCCTCAGGTATGGGCTATACCTAAGATCTCATTCACTGTACCAAGTACTGAACTTCCAAGACAAAAACAATGAACATTTCAAGGAGAAATCTTTAAAAAAATATGTAGGGTCTTATTTATGAGAAGAGAAGTATCGCTTCGTAAAAACAGTGATGCGTCACTTCTCAGTGCACCCTCCTTGCGACATAATGGATGCGTCATATTTACTGTATGATGCATCATGTCACTAGGAATGACAGATGCGTCAGTATTAGTGACGTATCTGTCAGCGCAAACCTGACGCATTGCTGGAGTTGTGTTGAAAACGTGATGCAACTCCAGCAGTGCAGGGGGAATGCTATGATTATAGCACTGCGTCAGCCTTACGCCTGCTATGAGGCAGGCGTATGGATTTGACACCATGGCGTCCTAGTAGTGATGCACTGAAATCTTATAGATTTCAATGCACCACTTCTACGAGGCTTTTTGCGGGGGAACGCCCACCCTGCATACATTATACCTGGCGCATGTATAATGTGGCACAGGGATTTACAAAGTGACACATCTGCCTAGATGCATCACTTTGTAAATATGGCGCAACATGGTGCATTTTTTACATCGCCGGTGCTTCACAAAAAGTAACGCAAGGGTTCATAAATAAGCCCCGTAATGGTTTGCATTGTGCCAAGTGCCACAGTTTTGCATTGCAGCTTCAAAGTTCTGTAAAGTAGAAGTGATATTTTTACCCAAATAAATAGCAATAATGTTAATACTGGGACAGTCATTAGGGATTTGCAGTCACCAACATCTCTGTAACAGGTGCATTAAACCACTGAATTATGGTACTGTAATTACAATATATGATCTGCATACAGGCCCACTGGAATTGTGCGATTTGGCAGCCGTAGCGCTTTCTGCATAATTATGGATTTTCTCTATTTGCCACATAATCCATCATCTGCTACAGAATCTGCAGATTATTACAAAAAATATATTTCTAGCTCAAATTGATCAAGATTTACTAAAACGCTGCTACATGTGTTATACCACTGCGCAATGCTCTTCTCAAGGGCTGACTGGGTTCCCTTTAAGTTGCTTATTATTGTATTTAGGTGTCAAACTGGTAAAGATTTACCCAGACTTTTAACATGCAAAAATGACACAATAATTAATTAATTCTATCATAGAAAGTGAAGCATTACTCTGCATAACTTGCCTTTCCTTGCCACATAATTCGGCCCACCCCTGTCGTATAATTCCAGTGGCCCTGTTGGCCTGTCTGTAAATTACAACAATATCTCTGTAGTTTTATTCGCAGTGCAACTAACTCTAGTTAATGTGCATTAACTCACTGACCTCTCTCGGTAGTGACCTTGGGGTGTGGAATAAACAAACGAACCAATGCAAGGGGCGAGAAGTACTGTCAGCAAGGCACGCCATTGGACGTCATTCTGAGACGAGGCAGCAGTTCCCGCCTTCCTCGTTCACCAACCAGTCTTTCTTCCTCCCCTGCCTACGGACGTCTCTATAGCAACCGTCATAAACAGAGGCTACTGCTTTCTGCATGGTCCGAGGAAAGGGGGAAACTCAGCAGGCAACTTTAAAACGTGCATGCAGCACAGACCAGCAGAGGCTCACAACTCGAAAAGTTGTACAGACGTGGTCACCAGACTTTGCTGTCCAGCCCCTTAACCCGGCGATACACTTGCCCATCGGAGAGCAACTCACCCCATCAAAAGGCGCTAGATAGGTGAGTGTGAAACTTGCCCCGAGGAAAGAAGCACACACCCTCCAAAAGGCGCTAGATAGGTGAGGGATACGTATTTTGAGGCCTTTTACAAAGTGCCACTGCTGTTCAGTGCCGAAATAGTTCATCAGGGTCTTGAAAACGTACTGGTTTACACGCCCCATGGGTTAATCTGCGTAGATTGCTTCCCAGGATTTCCCGGCCAATGAGACACTTAATTTGTGCCGGTGCTTGGAGGTGGTGGGCACCGCACTTCTATTTGAGGATAACCACTTATTTTTCATCATTAGACTTTGATCTAGAGCAAGAGTGAGAAAGACAGAATAGGATTCAAGGAGGATGGACAGAAAGATAGGCAACACTGTGCAACTGAGACACTAGGTGTGAACTGGCACTGTCAAAACCAATAGGTCTGGCCTTGTGAAGCTCTTGGGATGGTAAATTTTTATTGCAAAGCATGCGCCACAAAAATAAAAAGAAGACATCAAGAAAACATGCCTTCCACTAAATGCAGCAGCCATATGCATTCAGTAAAAAAAGTTAATTTAATAAAAAAATAACCATTGTAAGAAGAACATTATATGTGCTTAGTAGGAGACTGTATTACTTAAAAGAGGTATAGCAACCCATTTGCGCTTTAATGCCCATCACAGGAAAATAAGATTTTGATTGCTCAAAGAAAACATTCCATTGGCTTTGAACTACTGTAACCTGAATACGTAGCTTAAAAACACAGGGATGACTAAAATATAAAAGCGGAGAGAATAGAAAGAAAACAAAATTGCCAAAGTCAAATGTTGACACACCAGCCTGACACAATAGGTCACTTCCCTATAGACAGAAGTACATGAGTGAGCACCATAAACGGTCAGTCACTGTGCAAGAGAGCCCGCTTCTGGCTGATGTGGTCTGGGGTTGAAAAAGGTTGGGCAACATTTTTATTAACCTGAAGTAATCAAAGTCATTTTGGTAATTACACATTACTGGTTTGACACACAGTTACTAAAAATTATGCAATTACGCCTGTTCACGAAATGATGGGTAATTTGCCACAAAAATCCTTCTGAAAGAGCACAGGATCAACAAACTTGGCAAAAGTGAGCTGCTGCTTGCTGCTGGTGTTTGTGTTCTGTTGCATTTACTGCTATTTTCTTTGCACAAACTGCATCCTCAGATTCATTTTGTACATTAGGGTGTTTTTTTGCGCTAAGAAAATATAGCTAAATGCTCGGGAACGTTCCTTGCGTAATTCTGTGTAAACTTTTGTAATTTTGTTATAATTTCTCATCATTACACTACAGCAAACTACTGCATCTATCATATATATATATATATATATATATATATATATATATATATATATATATATATTCCAAAAGAAGTGCCCGAAAGGCGAAGACACCACACACGTCGTTTGTTTGGCCTTTTATTAGTAGACTGCAGCAACACAGAAACGCCCTTCCAGCATGGCATCCTCGCCAAACGCGTTTCGGGTTACAATTCCCCTTGTCAATGGCTTAGAGGAAACAGCAATCTTTATTTGTTCGCATTCGTGATTTGAAATGTCAATCCCGCCCCACTGGGCGTGTGCTGCCACTGCACCTTGGTCTTTGTAGTTCAGGTAAGTTATAATATCCATAGTTGGTGCTGCTGTTAGTTCTCTTTTATGCTTTTTTAGAAAATTTCTTACGATTACTGTCAGATGCGAGACTCAGCTGCTGCTTCACTTATGTCATACCAATACAGCCACGGCGTTCCATCGCACCCAAAGATTACGGGCGCAGGATCTGCTCTTTCTGCAGCGGGGCGTCTTCTCGGCCAGGGCAGGCCGTTGCAGATTCCAAAAGAAAGTGCCCGAAAGGCGAAGACACCACACACGTCGTTTGTTTGGCCTTTTATTAGTAGACTGCAGCAACACAGAAACGCCCTTCCAGTATGGCATCCTCGCCAAATGCGTTTCGGGTTACAATTCCCTTTGTCAATGGCTTAGAGGAAACAGCAATCTTTATTTGTTCACATTCGTGATTTGAAATGTCAATCCCGCCCCACTGGGCGTGTGCTGCCACTGCACCTTGGTCTTTGTATATATATTTAATGGCTGGGTGCATGGGTTCGAAATAAATTAACTGCACCATACCTGGGTTCGCTGTGTCTTTGTTAGAGGAAAAGAACGATAAAGAGACATATATATATATATATATATATATATATATATATTATCTACTGGCGGTCGCCAGTAGATAGTTATAGTTAGGACCGTGTTTCCATAGGAAATCCGCAACATTCTATTTGGAATAACTTTGGCGCCGGTTGACGAATCCTCGCGAATTTTTCAAAACTAATGGGGCGCTACGCTCCGCTCCTACCCTGAAAGTCTCGGGGGGATTCGTCAAGCGGGGGCTGAGAAAAAAGGGGGGTCCCAAAACGCGTTTTCCCCATGCATTTTCCCATAGGACCTTTAGTCCGAGCTACAGCCCGAACGGCTGAACAGAATTACTTGAAATTGGGCAGAGAGGTAGTCCTCAGGTCAGGGATGTGCCTTTTGCAGGTCTGGTGTAAATCTGTTCAGTAGGTCCTGAGAAAATAGCATTTAAATCAATATATATATCTGTAAGCGCGCTCCGTGCGCTTACGGTAAGCTTACCGTACGCGTACGGTGCCGTGCGCGAGCTCAATTCTGATTGGTGGTTACATGACTGTAAACATTCGAATCGGTCGAAATCAGAAAGTATCGGCCGCCATTTTCTGTCTCTCGCACTGAAAAACAAAGGTTGATAACATGAAAAGGGGGCAACGAATAGAGTTGCAGACCCCCTAGCGTTCGTCAGGGGGTTCACGAAGGACCAAAAATATGAAAAATAAATGTAATAATTTAAAAAAAAAATCGCGGAGTGCGCGTACGGTAAGCTTACCATACGCATACGGTAAAAAAAAATAAAAAATAAAAAAAGAATTAACAATCACATTTAATATATAAATCTAAGGACCCCCAAGGGAGAAAAAAACAATTGATATTTTGTAAAAAATGGCGAGGCGTGCACGGTACGAAATGCGCAACGTGGGCGCTCGGTGCGCGAAGCGCACTGAGTGCCCACAGCGCGCGCACGGTGCGTGAAGCGCACCGTGCGCGCAAAAATTCAAAATAAATACATAACTTAGCATTTAAAAAACCGTACAAATTCACTGAAAAAACCATAGGTTTCACACACGTTATAGTTAGGAATTAGCATTTAAAAAACCTTGCAAATTCACTTAAAAAACCATAGGTTTCACACAAGTTATAGTTAGCTGTACATTTCACTTGTAAAAAACCAATGAAATTCCACGTTATAGTTAGATCAGGTAACTATAACTTGCGCGACCGCAATGCACAATGTGTCATTTCAGATGTCATCATTGATGTCATGAGTGATGTCACTGACCATGTCATAAGTGATGTAATATGTGACGTCATCAGCAGTTTATTGTGGGCGCGCAAGTTATAGTTACCTGATCTAACTATAACGTGGAATTTCATTGGTTTTTTACGAGTGAAATGTACAGCTAACTATAACTTGTGTGAAACCTATGGTTTTTTAAGTGATATATATATATATATATATATAAAATTACCTACTGGCGGTCCCCAGTAGGTAGTTATAGTTAGGACCTCGTTTCTATTCAAAAAGCGTTTTTTCTTTTCCCAATAACTTTGGCGTCCGTTGGCGAATCTTCGCGAAATATTCAAAACTGGTGAAGCGCGGGATTTGGGACCCCAACGCAAATTTCGCTGAAATTATTTTTAAAAAAATCTTTTTTTGGCCCTGGGGGGTCCTTCTGGGACCCCCCTGAGCAGGCCTAGGGGGTCAGGGTGTTTCTACCCTGCCCCCTTTTCTTGTTTTTCATTTTTTTTCACTGTTTTCTTGTGACTCGGTTCTACCGAGTCATAAGATGACTGCCAACACTTCCTGGTTTGGAGTGTTGGCAGCCATTGAGAATGAAACTCATGCTCGGGTCGGTTCGCGAACCCACCCCGCCCACAGATATCGATATTTTTCTTTTTCTAATTTCTCAGGAACTACTGAACGGATTTACACAATTTAACGAAAAGGGATCTTTCTGAACCAAGACCTACCTTTTTGCCCAATTTGGTGTAATTCCATTCAGCAGTTCGGGCTGTAGCTTTGTCTAAAGTTTCCTATGGAAAATTACATGGGGAAAACGCACTTTAGGACCCACCTTTTTTCTCGGCCCCCACTTGACGAATCACCTTGAAACTTTCAAGACAGTAGCTGACCGGAGCGCCCCACTAGTTTTGAATATTTCGCGAAGATTCGCCAACGGACGCCAAAGTTATTGGGAAAAGAAAAAACGCTTTTTGAATAGAAACGAGGTCCTAACTATAACTACCTACTGGGGACCGCCAGTAGGTAATTTTATATATATATATATATATATATATATATCACTTAAAAAACCATAGGTTTCACACAAGTTATAGTTAGCTGTACATTTCACTTGTAAAAAACCAATGAAATTCCACGTTATAGTTAGATCAGGTAACTATAACTTGCGCGACCGCAATGCACAATGTGTCATTTCAGATGTCATCATTGATGTCATGAGTGATGTCACTGACCATGTCATAAGTGATGTAATATGTGACGTCATCAGCAGTTTATTGTGGGCGCGCAAGTTATAGTTACCTGATCTAACTATAACGTGGAATTTCATTGGTTTCTTACGAGTGAAATGTACAGCTAACTATAACTTGTGTGAAACCTATGGTTTTTTAAGTGATATATATATATATATATATATATTCACTGAAAAAACCATAGGTTTCACACATGTTATAGTTAGCGGAAATTTTACTGATAAAAAACCAGTGAAATTCCCCCGTTATAGTTAGCGCAGGCAACTATAACTCACGCGACCGCAATCCTCTGCTGATGCTAATACTGTATTTAGACACTTATTTGCCCATGTCTTCTTCCATACATTTTTAGCTATACATATATTACAAATATTTTTTTTTCATAAAGACACATATGTCATCAGCAGAAGATTGCAGTCGCGTGAGTTATAGTTGCCTGCGCTAACTATAACGGGGGAATTTCACTGGTTTTTTATCAGTAAAATTTCCGCTAACTATAACGTGTGAAACCTATGGTTTTTTCAGTGAATTTGCAAGGTTTTTTAAATGCTAATTCCTAACTATAACGTGTGTGAAACCTATGGTTTTTTCAGTGAATTAGTACGGTTTTTTAAATGCTAAGTTTTTTTCCCTTATAATAAGCCCTGTACATTTGGTGGCCTTCGGCCACCAAAAGCACAGGGGGTGGGGTAAGTGTGGATAGTGTTTTTTGCCCTTAACATAAGCCCTGTACATTTGGTGGCCTTCGGCCACCAAAAGCACAGGGGGTGGGGTAACTGTGGATAGTGTTTTTTTTATTTTTATTTTTTTACCGTACGCTTACGGTAAGCGTACGGTAAGCGTACCCCGCGAAATTGCCGAAAAAAAAATAAAACCGTTTTTGCACTTGGGGGATGTTTGGGGACTCCCTCAACATGACTATGTGGGAGGGAGTTGTCAAAACAGCCCCTTTACATGTTTTTGGGCTTGATATTTTAAAAATCACTCTCAGTGCGAGAGACAAAATGGCGGCCGCCGCTTCCTGGTTTCGGCCGATTCGAATGTTTACTAAGATCTAAGAGCCAATCAGAATCGCGCTCGCGCACGCCACCGTACGCTTACCGTAAGCGTACGGTAAGCGTACCGTAAGCTGGCTCAGATATATATATTGATTTAAAGGCTATTTTCTCAGAATCTACTGAACAGATTTACACCAAACCTACAAAAGGCACTTCCTTGACCTAGGGACTACCTCTCTGCCAAATTTTGAGTAATTCTGTTCAGCCGTTCGGGCTGTAGCTCGTTCTAAAGGTCCTATGGAAAAATGCATGGGAAAAACGCGTTTTGGGACCCCCCTTTTATCTCAGCCCCCGCTTGACGGATCCCCCCGAGACTTTCAGGGTAGGAGCGGAGCGTAGCGCCCCACCTATTTTGAAAAATTTGCGAGGATTCGTCGACCGGCGCCAAAGTTATTCAAAATAGAATGTTGAGGTTTTCCTATGGAAACGTGGTCCTAACTATAACTACCTACTGGCTATCGCCAGTAGGTAATATATATATATATATATATATATATATATATAAAATTACCTACTGGCGGTCCCCAGTAGGTAGTTATAGTTAGGACCTCGTCGTTTCTATTCAAAAAGCGTTTTTTCTTTTCCCAATAACTTTGGCGTCCGTTGGCGAATCTTCACGAAATATTCAAAACTAGTGGGGCGCTCCGGTCAGCTACTGTCTTGAAAGTTTCAAGGTGATTCGTCAAGTGGGGGCCGAGAAAAAAGGTGGGTCCTAAAGTGCGTTTTCCCCATGTAATTTTCCATAGGAAACTTTAGACAAAGCTACAGCCCGAACTGCTGAATGGAATTACACCAAATTGGGCAAAAAGGTAGGTCTTGGTTCAGAAAGATCCCTTTTCGTTAAATTGTGTAAATCCGTTCAGTAGTTCCTGAGAAATTAGAAAAAGAAAAATATCGATATCTGTGGGCGGGGTGGGTTCGCGAACCGACCCGAGCATGAGTTTCATTCTCAATGGCTGCCAACACTCCAAACCAGGAAGTGTTGGCAGTCATCTTATGACTCGGTAGAACCGAGTCACAAGAAAACAGTGAAAAAAAATGAAAAACAAGAAAAGGGGGCAGGGTAGAAACACCCTGACCCCCTAGGCCTGCTCAGGGGGGTCCCAGAAGGACCCCCCAGGGCCAAAAAAAGATTTTTTTTTAAATAATTTCAGCGAAATTTGCGTTGGGGTCCCAAATCCCGCGCTTCATTTTAATGAAGCCCCCGGGTGGGCCAGGTCCTGGGGGCATTGTGAAAAAATAATAGCGGGCCCCCCACAGCCCTGGGGAGCACCACCTACCATGCTCATGCTCATTATGTGCGGGGGGCACACGGCCCCCCTGCAGCCCTGGGGACCGCCACCTCCCCGGGGCTTTTTTTTTAACAAATAATGCGTGGGGGGGTCATGCCCTGGGGGATGGTGTCAGGGCCCAAAAAATGGGAAAGGAAGGGGGGCCACACAGCCCCCCTTCTGAAAAAAAAAAAAGCTGGCATTGTGCCGGAGGCCCCCCTCCCTGCAACACTCTGCAAACGCGCCCCCTGGTGCGTTGTAAGTTGGGGAATTAATTACCCTTGAATACTGAGGGTCCCTGAGGGCCAACTAGCCCACCAGAAACCTCCAGTATGCGCCAGGTAGTTGCGTTGCAGAGAGGTGTCCAAGGCCTCGCCCCTTTTTACACCACTCTGCAAAGCAGCTCTGTGGCGCTTACTGGAGGTACATGGTGGGCTAGTTGCCACCCAGGGACCCTCAGGTCTCAAGGGGACTTAATCCCCCAATTTACAACTCGCCAGGGGGCGTGTTTGCACAGTGGTACAGGGAGGGAGGGGGCCTGATATTACAAGTGTGCAAACACACCCCCTGGCGCGTTGTAAATTGGGGGATTAAGTCCCCTTGAATCCTGAGAATCCCTGGGGACCAACTAGCCCACCAGGTACCTCCAGTAAGCGCCACAGAGCTGCGTTGCAGAGAGGTGGTCCGAGGCCACACCACTTTTTACACCTCTCTGCAACGCAGCTCTGTGGTGCTTACTGGAGGTACCTGGTGGGCTAGATGGCCCCCAGGGACCCTCAGGATTCAAGGGGACTTAATCCCCCAAATTAAAACGCACCAGAGGGCACATTGGCACAGTGGTGCAGGGAGTGGGCGGGGCCTCATATTACAAGTGTGCAAACACACCCCCTGGCGCATTGTAAATTGGGGATTAAGCCCCTTGAATCCTGAGTGTCCCTCGGGGCCAACTAGCCCACCAGGTACCTCCAATAAGCGCCACAGAGCTGCGTTGCAGAGAGGTGGTCCGAGGCCATGCCCCTTTTTACACCTCTCTGCATCCGAGTGATGTCATCAGTGATGTCACTGACCATGTCATGAATGATGTAATGTGTAACGTCATCTGCAGTGCATTGCGGGGGCGCGAGTTATAGTTAGCTGAACTAACTATAATGGTGGAATTTCTATGGTTTTGTCCGAGTGAAATGTTCAACTAACTTTAACGTCCCTGAAACCTATGTTTTTTTCAGTGAAGATACATATATAAACACACTCAAAACTGCAAGCGTGTACACAACACAACATACATACATTAAAAAGCATTTGTTTTACTTATCTCTGCTGCCAGGGAAAGTCATATTCCAGCTAGTTGTACTCCATTTTTATTAAATTAATAGCAAATGATGTAATACTATTCACTATTAGTACAATAATCCCCGGCCCCCCCAGACATACACATACCGTGCACAACACAAGAGCCACAAAAAGCGCATGATAACGCACATTGCCAAAATAAATCACACATGTGTGGCCAGAAGAACGAGAAACAGTCACACAGCACTGAAGTAACAACCAAAAACGTTATTGAAATACAACACAAAACACCAATGCGGAAGACTCCTGTCGGGTCTGTCAGGGACAATCTCGACGTCACAGCCTGGAAAATAAAGCACAAAATCAGGATGTGAGTCATGCGCACATCAAAGGAGTGAGACACAGAGAAACAGAGAAGGAAAGAAAGCCAGAGAGAGAAAGAGAGGGAAGGAAAGGAAGGCAGAGAGAGAGAAGGGAGGGAGAGTGAGAGAGAAGGAAAGGAAGGGAGAGAGAGAGAGAGAGACACCGCCGCCCCTGCGCACCCAGGCCCCACTGTTCACCTGCTGCCACCGGTGTGTCCACCAGTGGGCACACCTCGTGCCGTGCAAGCTCCAGGCCCCGGTCCCGCCACCATATCATGGTCCACATCATGCAGACCCGCCACGCTGCCCAGTAGGTCCCACACATGACGTTGAGTTCTGAGTCATCGATGGCGGAGACCACATCAGTGCACACGTCATCATCACAGGCTGCACACCCGCTCAGCTATTTCAGTGCCACTAACCCTGTGCAACGCCAGTCAGCGCCACGTGGTGGTAGATCCGTGATGGCCACAAGGCTTCGGGTGCCACTGACCCTGTGCAACCCCAGTCAGTGCCACGTGGTGGTAGGCCCGTGACGGCCGAAAAGCTTCGGGTGCCACTGACCCTGTGCGCAACAACTTATGGGCCCTTTATGATTGAGAACCGTGGAGCATTTGTCATACAGACACCACCGGCAGAGGGGAATGTGAAGTTGTTGGTCCCTTATATTGGCGGGGTCACATCACCTGTGACGCCTGTGCCGGATGGGTGTGGTGTGCGTGCAAATCTGTCCTGAGGGAGTGGCCGTGACATGCTGACAACTAGACCAGTGACCTGCACACCATCAGCGAGTACGCCTGCGACAGGTAGCTATGTGGGCACCCCCTCGGAGCATGAGCGGAGTGGTCTGGCCTGGTAAACGCTGGACCAGCGCAGGGCTCTGGGCGTGGTTCAATCCATGTCCGGACAAGGAAGTGACTAATGCGTGTGTCCCTGTTGTAGTGTCCATTGCACCCGGAACACAATAGGCAATGTAGCACACTGTGACTGGCATCTCACTAGATGAGCATCATTGACGTAAGGGGAATCATTGTCCCTACATTCATCCACACATTCATACATGAATGATGAAAGACATGACACAGCAGTGCGTTACTGGATGTTTATTGCACATCCAGTGGAGTTTTGCAACTGGAGTGGTACAGGGACATGCCAAGCACACTTCACAATATGGGCCCGTGGAGGGCCAGCCAGAGTCCATCCGGAGATGACAAGTACTGCGGAAGAGGAAGGGTACAATCCGCAGTCTGGTCGCCGTGTCATTGGTCATCAAACAGGATATGGAAGTCCATGTCGCAGTCCAAGGTGAGTGCAGCGGAGTGTATCGGGGTCAGTGCAAGGTCATTGGGCCATGTGCGGCACCAAGGAGAAACAGGCCAGGTGGCGGAAATGAATGCTGGTGCCTCCTTCTGAACTCAAACCCATCCATGTCCTCGTCCTCGGATGTGTGCTCTGCCCCACCTGTGGGTGTTGCAGTACCGGCTGCGGCACTGTCTGCCACTGACACATCAGGGGCCGGAGGAGGATTGTCGACCACACTGTGTGGCAGTGACACACCAGGGGGCGGAGATGTGGATGGTGTGGGGGCAGCAGCATTCATCAGTGCCACGCCTTGTGGCAGCAATGCCATGATGAGGATCTGCAGGGCATGGTAGATTCCAGCTACATTTCGCTGATGTGCAGCAGTGGCTGCCATCTTTTTCGCCTCCATCCGCACCATGTCCTCCATGAGCCTTCGCATGTGTGCCAGCTTATGGCTGGGATAGCTGGAGCCACTCTGAGCGGACAGGTGTTCTTCTCTCCGCGTCATGACTCCAGCGATGTCAGTCAGAGCTCATTGGAGGCCATGAAGCGGGCCGTGGGTGTCCGTTAGGGACTGGAGCTGGTCCCTGGTGGGACCTAGACACCCATGGATGGCGTCCAGTTTGGTAGCCATGATGTCGAACCCCACCCACACCTGCTCAGCCATCTCCCTCTGACACTCCAGCACATGGCGTTGGAAGGCCATGTGTTGTTCCTGGGGTCTTGAGAGACTGCCGGGCTGTGGGTGCCTCCTGCTGGGTGGTTTGGGTAGTGGGTGGGGTCTCCTCGATGCAGCTGGGCTTCCCTGATCCTGGAGGTGAGTTGCAGATGATGTCAATGATGTCTTTGAGGGCTTGGGTGTCGATGTTGGGGGTGTCCTCCTCGTCATCAGTGAAGGGTGGCTGGGACTGCTCTGCAGTAGGTGTTGACGGTGCCCCTGCAATGTGAAGGGGAGATGGTGTATTACAATGTGCCCACATGTATGTAGCCGCATGGTACATGTTGACATTCAGACAGCATGGCATTGTACATTGTGACATTCTGTAGCACAGGGCCATGACCCAGAGTCATTGTGGGTGTGCACTGTGCTCTGCTTGATTGTGCATGTAGGTCATTGTGGCCACCTCCACCTGTCCCCCCAGTAACTGGTGGTCACTCACCCTGTTGCGGTTGTGTTGTGTCCTGTCGAGCAGTGTCCGGTCCCCCGACTCCGGCCACAGTCTCCACACTAATAACTGTCGACACCAGCTCCTCCATGTCATCCAGCACGAGCTGTGGCGCTGGGCTCCCACCTCCAGTCTGCATTGCTGCCTTCTGGTTGGCTGCAAGTTTATCCTTGGTCTTGTGCTTGATGTCAATCCATCGCCTCTTGGCCTCGTCCATTGACCTCTTGTGCTCTCCGACGGCATTCACCTTGTCCACGATGTCCCACCATATTCCATTTTTGGTGCCCAATGACACGTTGGAGTTGACGAACAGTTGTTGATGGTGTTCCATCACCTCCGTGACTAGGATTCTGTTTTCCTGCGGACTGAACTTTGTCTTCCTCTTCTTCTTGTCCTTGCCCTTCCCAGTCCTCGAGGTCCCAGGCTGGTCGTCCGGGGTGCTTGTGGGGTTGCGCTCATCCTCTGTGCCTGCTCCGGCTGCCTCCATGGTGCTTGGGTGTTGGTCAGTTTGTGTTTTGTGTGTTTTTTGTACTTTTATAGTGATTTTTCCCACCTGCCATGTGTGTATTGCAGGCCTGGCGCTGCTTATCGCTGATTTCCTCACCGCGCTTTGGCCCATCGCATGTTTTTTCGCGTTGAGGTTTGTGTTTTTATCTCCGTTGAGGTGGTTGTATCACGGACATTGGCCGCAGTTTCGGCAGACTATCGCATGGTACTGCCTTGTTGTGAATTCTATGTTGACACAGGCTTATTTTACCGCGATAGGCTGTGATATGTAAATTTGTGTTAGCATTTTTTTGTGATGTTTAGCACACGTTCTTGTGTATATCCCCCAGTGTGTATTATGTCAAATTCTAAATGTAAAACACCATTTTAAGTAGATTAAAAATATATTTTAATATGAGATTTATTTCTACTACATCGATACAATAGAGTAGCTCCTTATTTCCAGAGCGAAGCTTTTGTGCGCCTTCCAGTTTCTCACCTCCAGCCCTTGTATGACACGATAATACACATGCTGCAGGTTTGACACCATGAGCCTACCCATTGTTGCACCCTCTCCAAAATCAGAGGCCCTCACCTGAAAATATTGGTGGGTCCAGAGCTCCAGTGTCCCACAGACCTTGGAGCCTGTGAATGCAATCCAGGAAATCGGAACACCCCATGCCCTGGTTTGGCAGTAAAAAGCAACCACTAATTGGGGGGAAGCAGGCCCCTCACTCCTCTAGGTCCTGGTACCACTTTACCTGATGCACCATTGACAGTTACAATTCTGTTAAAAAATTAATTAAATGCATAGTTCTTTAGAGCCAGGCTGTAGAAAGACTGCAGAATAACATGCTTGACAGCTCCATGCACTCTTAAGAATGTCAACATCGTAGTCGTTGACTAGCTCGTCCAATCTTACGGGCATCCCTGATTGGAATGTATTGGCACTTGGACCCAAATTCTGAAAGTCGTCACAGAATGCAGCACAGCAGCCAACAATTCTGCATTATGTGACAGGGGGGGGGAGAAGGAGAGTGCCACATTCACAGAGACATAGCTCTCTCCTCCCCTCTCCCTAGCGCTGGCGCTGATTTCAGCTGCCGTGCGCCAGGCACACACCTTAGCGCCATAGTGTTAGGGTGCATGCCTGAGTCTACCATAGGTTTTGTGCAGGACGGGTACCCTCCATTTACAAAATACTATGGCTAGACACACTTTAAAGCTTTTCCTACTTTGTATGTGTGCTGCACTCTGCAGCACACATGTAAAGTCAGAAAAATAGGAGACATGAAAAATATCTCCTTTAATTGCCTGCTTTCCAGTAGCGTTAATCTTTATCGCTAAACCCTGTATACTCATGTAGTAGATAGGTTTTTGTGTCAAACAGCGTGGGTGGTTGCATGGGAACATGGAAAGGGGCACTATTATATCGCCCTGCAGGCACAAAACAGGAGTTCTCACAAACACTAATGGACTTTATTGCACCCTATGCCTTGGCTTCTGCGAAGTTTCTCCTACTGGGTGACTTTAACTATCATGGCGAAAACCACAACGATCCAGGTGTGATCCAACTCTTCCAACCCTACACATAAGGCTGGACACATGTTGGACCTTATTTTTACCAATAGGAATGAAGTCTCTTGTGATTCTCCTCTTCTGTTCCAGGTTACAACGCAACTGGAAAAAAGTTACCCCTGCCGTTTTCATAGAGGCCGGCTTTGTTTCCCTGCCCATTTCTCACTGAGACGTGGACACAGCTTTGTCTGCTTTTCATGACTCCTTGACCAGTGTTTTTGACTGGTTTACACCCTTTAAAAAATGCTTTCCGTCTCTGTCAGGACAAAGTAGACTATCGTTCCATGCTTAGAGTCTAGCATAACACCATAAGAGCAGAGTGGATATGCTATCTGGCTTGTACAATCGCCAATGCCGGTAATTCCACCAAAGAGCTATATAAAGTTTTAAGTAGCTTCAGGATGTGCCTTTACAATCATGGCCTCACAAGAGCTGTGCAATGAATTAGCTGTTTTCTTTGAAAACGAAATTGAGCTAATCTATAGTAACTTCCCTGTGATTTCCCGAGTCTTCCAAGAATCAGTTTGATCTTACTATTCCACACCCTTTAGCCACGGGTAACCTGTGTGACTTTGAACCCTGCATGGAAGCCCAGATGTTGGACTCACTTCTCCATATGAAGTTGGGTTCTCTGCTGGACCTTTGTCCGCCCAAGACAACAGCCAGCCGAGCAGTATGCCTGGCTTTTATGGTTACAGACTTATTCAACCTTTCGCTCTCCACGGCTAAAGTGCCTGGGGAGTGGAAGGCTGCCTCTGTGTCTTCTGTACTCAAAACTTCCACTGCTGATCCAACAGTTCTCTCCAACTACAGACCTATCTCACTATTACCCGTCCTTGCAAAAACATTAGAAAGGTATATTAATAAACAACTTTCTGCCTTTCTTGAAGCTAATCGTGTCCTGGATACCTCACAGTTGGGTTTCCGAGAGTTCCACAGCACGGAGATTACGCTATTAGCTGTGTCTGATAATATCAGGCTCTCTCTTGATGTGGGAATTCCAGTCATGTTGGTGCTGTTGGACCTATCAGCAGTGTGCTACATGGTCTCCCATTCTATTCTTACCCCCAGGCTGCACAAGGCAGGGCTATATGACAGGGCGCTACACTGGCTCATGGACCTCCTTGTCCATAAAACACAACAAGTTTGCCTGAACTCTTTTGAGTCGCAACTGATGCATATGGACAAGGGGGTCCCCCAGGGATCGAGTCTGAGCTCCACTTTGTTTAATATCTAAATGGCGCCTTAAGCCAGAATCGTTAGAACCTGTGGTGTAGGCATTATGTCATAGGCGGATGACACGCAACTTCTGCTCTCCTTCGGCCCTGATCCAGACACGGTAAAGAGCAAATTCTCAAACTGCATGTTGCTGTCTGGATGAAGAACATCTGCCTCCACTTAAACAGCGACAAGATGAAAATCATGCTGTTAGGCAAGGGTGCCGAGATATGGTCAACCAATTGGTGGCCAGCACACTTGGGAATGGCCTCTGCACCGAAGCAGGTGGTAAAAAATCTGGCAATGAGGCTAGATCAATCTCTCTCCATGAAAGATCATATCAGCTCTACCTGTGACATATGCTTCGCTACCTTGAGGCTGTTAAAAAAAATTCCCTGCCTTGGCTTCCCGATACGGCTAGGAAAACTCTGGTCCAGGCTCTTATCACCAGCTGCCTGGACTATGGGAACGCTTTGCTGACTTCGGTAAATGATACGCTGCTGGCAAAACTGCAGGTGGTCCAGAATACCACAGCGCTATTAATCTGTAACCTCCCTTCACGCGCGCCTTCTGCTCCGCTCCTCAGAAAGCTGCATTGGCTGCCTGTTAGGAAGCATGTCATCTTTAAACTTTGCTGCTTGACACACAAAGCCCTCTTTAAGTTAAGGTCAGTGTACCTTCCATCCTTTCCAAAACCTTATCACCTGTCTAGATGCTAGAGACCATCGGACAAGTGGTTCTTGGTGATTACTCGCATCAGTACCTCAAGATATGGGGGCAGATCATTATCCTACAGTGTTCCATATCATTGGAACAAGCTTCCTTTTGGCCTTCACTCCAACCTGATTTGACTTCTTTCAAGAAGGGGCTAAAGACCTGGCTATTTTAGATCGTCCTTTTCCCCTTTGTGCAGCGCAGCACCGAGATGCTCTTTCTGGAGTGATTTGTGCACGATACCAAGTGTCCAAATACATAAATAAATAAATGTATCACCCATGTAACGACCCCTTGATGCAAAGGAATTCAAAACTGCGTTTCGCACTGCTTTGCATTACTTTTCCATACAAAAAAGGCTAATACTAATTAGCATTGGTTTGTTAATTTACAAAAAGGTTTAGCGTTAAAAAAGTAAAGCTAACCCGATGCTTATCCTTTGTGAATCTGTGCCTTAATGTAAACCATTCTCAATCGCAAAATCTGCCCAGTAAACTTATCCGTCTCCTGTTTTATTTTCATCTTTTCTTCTTCTGACGGTGTCTGTCTCCATCACTCCAGCAAGGAGTGCTTTCCTCTTTTTTCTTCTGATGGTGTCTACCTCTATCACTCCAGCAAGCAGTGCTTTTCATACTGGGATTTTATGTCCCCGCGGCTCGGTGTAGTGATTTCTTCAATAATGCATCACCAGGGACACATGGCTCCACGCACAGATCTTCAGTTTAGACCAGGGTTGGATTGGTAGTGCGGGCATTGGGCAATGCCAGAGGGGCCGGTGTCCAGTTCCAGCTGTGGGCTGCTTTTTTGAGCAGTCTGGGGGCGGTTTGGGTAGTTTCTGCATTGTTTGGATACCGCCAGCGGCCCAGTGGGTGCCTGAGTGCCTTTCTGGAGGCAAATGGGAGTCCATTACCTCCCTTTTATCAAGAGGCAGAGGTGTCACTCCCTTTCTCTCGCTGGGCCGGCCCATTAATATATGCATATTGAGCGTTGTCAGGGGGCCTGAGCAGAAGTGGCCTCACTTGCTTTCAGGTGTGTTTCACCAGTGTAAACTAATCTGTGCACTTTTTTACCCTCCCCACTTTTTAAATACATTTTAGTAGTGTTTTGTGGAAAGACAATATGCAAATGTGGGCCACTTTTTTAACGTGCCTGGGCTGCTTTTGAATCCCATTCCAACCCTGGTTTAGATGGGCGCCGTCAAATTCCACTTCCATTTCAAATTACCTGGCTGTGTCTCATGATTGCTGCATGACCAGTGGCATAACAGTAGCCCCCGCTCCAGGGGACCCCCTTCGGCACTGTGCATGGGCTGAGAGCTTCTAATTGGGTCTGGAGCATGGGGGCCCCCTCAGATGCACTTTGCATGGGGGTCCCCTCAAGTTTCATCATACCACTGTGCTTGATATGGTGTGAAGGGGCAGGCCTGAGTTGCTGTGCTGCTTTGCATGAGAGAGCAGGACAGAGCAGTATCTACTAATGTATGGCACTGCTGCTCCCTTCCCTAGTGCTGATGTACTTTGTTGCTGTGTTGTACCACACACACCCCTTGCAACATAATACAACGGTGTCCACCTGAGTCTAGCATAGTATTTCTTACTGGAACTGTATACTTCCAGTACAAAATACTATGCATAGACTTACTTTAAAACTGTTCTCACTTTTCTCCTTTGCGCCTTCCTCAAGGAAGCTGATTTTTTGGGCACAAAGCCCTGTCTACAAACGTTAATAGATACGTTTTTGTGTAAAAAAAAAAAAATTTAAAAAAATGGGTGGTGGCATGGAAACACCATTGTATGGTTATTGTTTTGTCCTGCAACATTTGTGTAGTGCTTACTAACCGTACGTGGGGAGCTAAACTGCTTGCATACATGGATAAAACGCTACACTGTGTAGGGTGTTTGGTTGGAATTGTGCTGCCTTTGTTTTTAGGTCTCGCCTAGCTTGCAAAGCGAGGGTGGAAGCTCCACCCACACTTCTTATTGGTGCGCCTGCCAAATCCGTGCTTTCTATTGGGAGGAAAGCATGTTTGGTTCCCTCCCTGTCTTTGTTCGGCGTGCCTGCCCGGACAGGGCATGTGCATGCACCCGGACAGGCGAGGTGCACATACGGCTTGCGGCGTTTCAACACAGCGCACGCATGGCGCGCTTTCACTTTCCCTCCCTCGTGCGAACAGGAGATGTGCACGCTCACGGTGCGCACTTGCTGCAAAGGGGTCTGTGCCGTTTGTAAATTTTCACAAACATTTTTTGAGGTCTCGCTGAGCCCAGCGCATTCGCTGGCTCGGAGAGACATTTTGGAGGTGAGTTTTCAAAGTGCTGCTGGCTGGTTGGCCTAGTGCTTGCGTTCACGCGTGAACGCCAGCCTTCAGCAGCACTTTGAAAACTCGTGCTTTAGTGCGTCATCGCGATCACTTTCGCTTTCAGAGCAATCGTGATGACTTTCGCTTTTACGGCCGCGCGGCGTTACTTTTACTGCCGCGCGGCGTTACTTTTACTGCCGCGCGGCCAATGCTTGTCTCTCTTTGCCATCGCCCTTCTCTCCGATTTTGCTTCCAAGCCTTCCCTCTCTATACCAATCTCTTTCCTCACTTCATCCTTTCATTGCCCCTTTCCCTCTCTCCCCCATGTGCTTTTCCAGAATTATTTCCCCTCCTGACTTTCCTTTTTCCTTCTCTTCTCTCCCTCAGTAATCATCTCGCAATTAATTCTTAAACTCTGCCAAATTAGAAGGTTGCCTCAGGCCGGTTCTTGGTCGCCAGGGTTTCACTTTCAGAAAACAAACCTATACATTTTCACAATGGTGGCAGTGTGAGCAATGGAAACGAACTAATTTCTGACTTATCTGTGCGGTCGTGCATCGTGAGCAGAAGGCACCGGAGTTCTTGATAGGAACCTTCAGTGACCCAGACACTTACTTTCTCGCAACCCAGAGAGGCAATTAAATTCATAATATGCATTGTTCAAAATAGTGCTTCGCATTCCCTTTACACCACTGTGGTGTCACGAGAACTATATAACGGAACGTTCTGCACCCCCAGGCAAAGATGGAGCAAATCCAGAATCTCCACCCTACAGAAAAGGAATGGAGCAAACATGGGTTGCCCCAAACGTAAGCTGGAATACATTACATAAGGTTTTGCATCGAGAAAAAAGGGAGCCGAGTGTTAATCCATTTTTCCTGTCCACTTTCCATAAACATTGGAGCACATAAACATGTATCCACATTCAAATGGGAGAGAGAGCAGACTGTAATACTCGTTATTGACAGTGCCCCACGGATGACAAAAGTACTGTGCGAGGCGCTACATGACAAACGAATTATGAATCAGTTTCACGCGAAATCAGTTTTCATTATTTAGCTATGCCTAAGCAGCTAAAAAAGAGCAACATATGTATGTTTAATTATTTACCAAAAGTTATTCATGGGCCGTGCCTTCCTTGATATAAACTCTATCCCACAACTACAGTGTTGTGCCACATTTTTGGAATGTTTAACCATCCCTTTCTGCCAGTTTGCCGTTGTGCAGATTTGTTCACGTAAAACTTCGGACTAAAACGTGTTTTTGGTTCAGTCCTCGTTACAAAAGCAACACAAAATATGGGGCAAATAAGTTGCTGTGACGTTTTAGAAGTCACCTACCCATCGATCACAGGGGTCGTAGCCATTATTCTTAGCGCCTGGTCTCGGAAGCCGTCTGCATTAATGAACTTAAGGAAGGCGCAGAAGACAAGGAGGCCGCGCGGCATCATCTCCCCTCAGGACGGGCAGTTAGTTGATGCGATGGGCCCGGACATGGCGTAGGCCGTAGAGTGTCACCTCACCTGCCCCGGTCGGCGCGCGCTGCTTCTCTGGCACCTGGGCTACAGGTCTGTCACCCTCGACAGCATGGAGGTGATGCCTCAGCTGAGCAGGGGCAGTTAATATGCCACTATCTAGGCGGAAGCATTGCTTCATCGTGACACTTTTATTAACTACAAATACACACTGGAGAATGATTTCCTTGAAGTGGGCGGAGCTTTGGACGTGTGGCCCCACCTGAGCGTCACACCTACCCCTCCTCAGCAGCGGAAACAAATACATCTGTGCCTGGCCCCAATGATACCTGCAATTTGAAAATCCTACGTTCTCTCCCGGTTTTTGCCCTATCTTGTTTAGCTCACTAAAAAAGCAAGCATTGGTAAATGCATTAGGTTTCGCCTATGTGAATAATAATAAGTTGTTTTTTGTTGTAAGTTGTAGCTTGCTGAGTAGTTGTACTATATCAACTATAGAAAGTTTGTGGAAGTGTTATGTCCTGTTTATGTACAAAAAAGTCACTATATCGTGCTGTTACTAGTGGAATAGTGTGGGTAAGTAATAGCAAAATGTTGAAAAATGAAATGAAAAAGAGGAATAATAGAATGAATTGATGTAATAGCAATATTATGTGTTACGAGGAGTTCTGACAACTTTTGACTTTTGGGCCATGTGCCATTGAACATGCTACACCATTCAAATCATGATCCCATTGTCTGCAAGGTAACTGCACTTGTGACCGCCTGTTTAGTGGTAACATTTAGCAATTTTAGGTGTTTAGTGGGGTGCCTAGAGCTTTTGCTCCTGGTGTCACTGCTCCTGCTGCACTATTGAAATCATGACCCTGTTATATGTAAGGTAACTGCACTTGTGACTGGCTGTTTTGTTTTAAATTTTAGCAAAAATCTGGGTTTAGTGGGGTGCCTGAAGCTTTTAGCCCTGGTGCCACTGAACCTGCTGCAACATTCAAATCAAGTCCCTTTTAACTGCAAGGTAACTGCAATTGTGACTGCCTGTTTAGTATTCAAATATAGCAATATTATGTGTTTAGAGGAGTTCTGACAACTTTTGACCCCAGTGCCACTGCACCTGATGCACAATTAAAATCCTGACCCTGTTGTCTGCAAGGCAACTGCTCTTGTGACTTCCTGTTTAGTTTTGAATTTTAGCAATAATCAGAGTTTAGTGGGGTCCCTAGAGGTTTTGGCCCCGGTGCCACTGCACCTGCTTCACCATTCAAATCAAGGTAACTGCAATTGTGACTGCCTGTTTAGTAGTCAAATATAGCAATCTTATGTGTTTAAAGGGGTTCTGACAACTTTTGGCCCCGGTGCCACTGCACCTGCTGCACCATTCAAATCAAGTCCCTTTTAACTGCAAGGTAGCTGCACTTGTGGCTGTCTGTTTAGTAGTAAAATATTGTATTGTATTCTATTGTAATTGCATTTATATAGCGCTTACTTTAGCATATGTCTTGTATATGAACGCTATTTTTAACCTGCAATGTTTATTACAATATTTAGAATTTGATGATAACGACCAAATAGATTAAGTCGGAAAAATCATCTGATAATGCCTACAAAGTGTGAAGAAAAGTACTGAGGCATGAATAGGAATTTCTCCAAACCTTCTAAGGCTAAATCATTTGCTTTACACAACTAAGTAATAAACATTGGTATAGCCAATAGGTCTCGCTTTTGGGACCTTTTAAGTATTCAGTTATGCAGCACAATATCCTTGGTGCAATAACATTAACTCTTGCATGTCTAAAAACTTATAAGGTCCCAAAGGCGAGACCTATTGGCTATGCCAATGCTTGTCTTCCGTGTGTCCAGAACTGTGTTCTTGTCACAAAAATATTCCAATCCTCCTGATTCTAGTGCTGCAGGGCGTGTCCGATGCTAACCCCCATTAGGACGCGACACTCATGCCCACCCTGTAACGTGCCTCTGCCAGGAAGCGTGAGTCTGCCAGTAACAGGATGACACGTACCTGACCCGCCGGCCCCCTAATGGACGTCTTACCAATATCTAGACACGCTAACTGGCCTAGGGGCTTCTTTAAGAGCAGATACACTTTAATTAACATTGGAGATCAGTGATGGGCGCGCGCCCGGCTGTGCGTGTCTTCAGCCACTACTGCTAAGTGAAATGAAAGAAAGAGTAAACCTGGAGTGCACCGTCCAAGCCTCTCCCAGGAGACCTGCGGGGTTTCTGCAATGACGAAATGGACGTTATCAATGTGACATTGACTGCTATTGCATTTGGAGCCAGGCCCTCGTTTGATTTAATGTTCTGCCTTTTATAGATTGGTCTTGCAGTAATTAAGTATAGGTTATTCATGGTAAACGACTATGCCTTGTGCAGAGATTGATTAGCATTGACAACCAAGCAGGCACTGGAGTAAAATGTGGGGGTTGCCTTCCTATAATGGAGAACCCCTTGGTGTGCAGTTGTTAGATCTCGCCTGGCGTAGACTGCGCAGACATAAGCAGTCTCGCTGGCGAGATTTAATGAGTTACGGTAGATTTCTCTAGTGGGCTTTAAGCCCCGCCCCTCTTTTCCATTGGCTGGCATCACCGTTTATGCTAAACGGTGGCCAGCCATTGGAAAAGAGCGTCTAGTGACGTACACTTTTCTCTTTTAGAGCCGTCCCAGTTGGAGTGGCTGCCCGGACTTACTGCTGGCGTAAAAGTTTTTTTTATTTTTATGGGGCCAAACACATGGCCCCATAAAGATAAGAAACCTTTGGGACGGCTCTAAAAGAGAAAAGTGTAAATTGCGAAGGACAGCGTCGCACACATGAGCCTTGTTTTATTTTAGCGAAAAAGCTTCTGCATGTGGCGTTTTCCTTCCCATATCACAATTCAAAGTTCCACATTAGAAGTTGTCTTATTTTAGCTGCTGCTGAGTCCGCTATCGTAAACATCCCTGGATTGCGCGTCTCTTTTCTCGCGAGAGGTCCTCCGAGCTATGTGAATTCTCTGGGCGGAAGTTCTTTGTCTTTCCGGCGGCGGCCCCCTGCTTCTTCGCACTCCGTATCCCAATTCCTAGGTACGCTGCGGCGAACCACGGACTACCCAGCATGGCGAGCACCCTGCCCCAACTGATCCGCGGCAGACAACGCAGCCCTCCCCGGGGCCCCCATGTGAGTCACTATTGTGTGCTGGTGGGCGGAGGAGGGATGGCGAAAGGGTGGGGGCTGTGGAACCGGTCTGTGGCACTGGACGAGGGGGCGGGTCTGCCACGTCTGTTTGGGATCACGCCGATGGGCACCATGGCTTCTAACGTGAAAAACTAGACCACATATTTGCCTGGCCCCATTGTTAAACAAGCATTAAAAATGCAATAGGTCTCGCCTTTTATTAAGTTAAAGCCATTTGTTTTGCGATATAATACCATTAGCAAAGCAAATGGCTTTAACTCAATAAAAGGCGAGACCTATTGCATTTTCAATGCTTGTTTTGCTATACCAATAGTATAGTATGGACGGGCGTCTTCTAGCCGTGAACAAACCGGGGCTGTCTTCCAATATAAAATTCTATATGTGCCCGAGTTGCAGTAGTCTCGCGTGATGGGTCAAAGTTGAAGATTCTGGACCTACTGGATCTAATGTGCAAGAATTTAAGCTCAAGGGCTGACCATTCTACATTTTATCCTCGATATTCCCGACCTACACGATGTATAGGTAAATAATTCCTACAGCTACTGTTCATATTGAGTGCATGTATGTATCATGTTGTCAGTTTAGACTCTGTAGTGTAGACAGTCACCCGGACAACTTAGCAGAGGAGTTCCAGTGATTCTGCATAGAGCTATGTCTTTTGAAGTCTTCAGATAGACATTACAGACACTTGAAATTCTTTGCACTTTAAGAAGTGAGCGTGTGCCCTTATCTGTGTGTCATGCAACATGTGGCAAACTGAATCTTTTCAAATATCTGAGGTGTCTAAATTTAAATCGGTATTTTAGTGTCACGTCGCCAATTAATGCAATAGGAAACAAGCACTTGCAATGCAGTAGGTCCCGCATTTACGCGAGTTTAAGCTATTGTCAGTGGAAATGAGAATGCCTTTTATTTATGTTTTAAAAACCAAAACATAAATAAAAGGCATTGTCATTTACAATGCCAATAGCTCAAACTCACGTAAATGCGAGAACTATTGCATTGTAAATGCTTGTTATTCTGTGTGGAAAGCGTTGTACCACTTGTGGCATGCCCCCTTGACGTAGTGCAAAGTAGCTCATAGTGCTACTTTGTGTTGCTTTTAGGCACAGTTTGCACTGGAAAGTAAATTCCAAAACAACACTTTGTACCTGTTTGAGTCACTTTTTTTGCACTGGCTCGAAGTGTTGAAAAATCTACCCCAAAATGATGGTTTTCTCAGATTTCCTTTGTCTTTAAGTCAGTGGCCAATGAAAGAGGCTACAGTGGCCTCTCCTGGGCAATACACGTCATTACATGAACCTAGTTTTGTACTTCACCCCCTCTGCAGTTCTCTTTAGTCCTTTCAGCCTTCAAATCTGGATTCAGCTCCATCATGTGTCTTTCTGTACCTGCTAAATTGTGCATGGGATAAGGTGTTTTTTCAAATCTACGGGCAAGATTTATCACACATTGCATTGGATTCGAGAAGGGCATTAAATGTCACAGTGCCATATTTACTCTGCGATGTGAGCCTAAGTCGTTGGCCACTTTTACACGAATATACTTCGGGGCAGATTTACAAGCCCCTGCACCACTTTTGCGTCACTTTTAACATGGGAAAAGTGACGCACAAGTGGTGCAAGGGGCTTGTAAATCTGCCCATGTGTGTGGTTCTGCGCTACGGTGCAAATGCGAGGGAGCGAAGCATCATATGAGATTTGCACCCATGAATGAATGATTACAGTCTTATATAGCGCATAGCTACCCGGAGGCATCCCAGTGCTTAACTCAACTAGATCTTGGAGAAATCAGGCAAACAGGAAGGTTTTTAACCTCTTCCTGAACCTGAGATGGTTAGCTTCCATTCTGATAGAGTCGGGGAGATTGTTCCAAAGGGTGGCGGCTTGGAGGGAGAAGCGCCTGCCTCCTATTCGCACTCTCCTGGTTCTAGGAATTGCAATCAGCTTTTTATTATCAGACCTTAGAGCTCGTCCTGGTAGAAATAAATGGAACATAGATTGAATCAGGGAAGGTCCTATTTTATTAATAGCTTTATGGACCGTAGTCAGCGCTTTAAACTGTACTCTTTGCTGGACAGGCAGCCAGTGTAGTTGACGCAGTGCTGGCTTAGCAGAGGTCCAGCGAGGAATATTCAGCAGCATTCGGGCCGCGCAGTTCTGTACCCATGGCATATCCTCCAAAAGAAACATCTACACACAGAAAATCACCCAAGTGTTTACTCATGTAATGTGTCATTTCGTAGCAATTACACATATTACGCATGGGAAAATCACACAATTTTAGAGTTAGAATTCCATGCAAAGTTCGGTTGTGCTACTGTGTGACTTAAGTTGATCTGACACGGCGAAGAATCCCAGAGGTGGTTGTGGTGTTCCCTCTCTGTGGGCCCACTTTGTATACATTATCAGGCATTTGGTGCTGGGCAACCAAAGCCATTTAGCACAAAAAATTCTGTCAACGTTTGGTGCAGAATTAATTTTAGCCCATTTGTTTGTAAGTACTGCTGTCTGTGCCACATTGTGCAAGTGTCCAAAGTGAATCTGGCCTCGTGTTTTTTTAGGTCTCGTCTGAGCCAGCGCATGCGCTGGTCTGGCGAGACATTTAGTGAATGGGCTTCAGAAATCCGACCACAAGCTTTTGCTTGTGACCTAAAGCTTGCAGTTATGCACGTGCACAGACGCCATCTGGCTGCGCCCTCTGGCTTTCCTCTCTCGCTCGCGGGCACCCTTACACTCGCGGGACGCTGCAGCTGCTTTCACTTTTGCCGCCGCGCGCGGGCACCAGGCTTAGTGCTTTCACCTGATATTGTCCGATTACATTACATTAGGCCACACCCGCTTGCCTGTCCCACATAATTATATTGCAAACTTGAACCAAGGGCATTATAGTGCTTGACACGGAAATCAGCTCCCCTTACACAACAGTTTTCAAGCACAGTGTAACAACGCAATCTGCACGGAATCACAAGATGCTGCGCCTGAGCCGAGATTCTAACCTAGTTACCCAGTTCTAACATCCGCAGCCCTAGCCGCAACGGGTGTGATATTCGGAGATTTGTCATAAGAAGAAGCACTCCCTGAGCTGTGAATACGTGGTGCTTTCACCTGATATTGTCCGATTACATTACATTAGGCCACACCCGCTTGCCTGTCCCATATAATTATAGCGCAAACTTGAACCAAGGGCATTATAGCGCTTCACACGGAAATCAGCTCCCCTTACACAACAGTTTTTAAGCACAGTGTACCGAAGCGATTTGCACGGAATCACAAGATGCTGTGCCTGAGCTGAGATTCTAACCTAGTTACCCAGTTCCAACATCCGCAGCCCTAGCCGCAATGGGTGTGATATTAGGAGATTTGTCATAAGAAGAAACACTCCCTGAGCTGTGCATACGTAGTGCTTTCACCTGATATTGTCCGATTACATTACATTAGGCCACACCCGCTTGCCTGTCCCGCATAATCATAGCGCAAACTTGAACCAAGGGCAGTATAGCGCTTCACACGGAAATCAGCTCCCCTTACACAACAGTTTTTAAGCACAGTGTAACAAAGCAATTTGTACGGAATCACAAAATGCTGCGCCTGAGCCGAGATTCTAACCTAGTTACCCAGTTCTAACATCCGCAGCCCTAGCCGCAACGGGTGTGATATTAGGAGATTTGTCATAAGAAGAAGCACTCCCTGAGTTGTGAATACGTAGTGCTTTCACCTGATATTGTCCGATTACATAACATTAGGCCACACCCGCTTGCCTGTCTCGTATAATTATAGCGCAAACTTGAACCAAGGGCATTATAGCGCTTCACACCGAAATCAGCTCCCCTTACAGAACAGTTTTTAAGCACAGTGTAACAAACTCAGCGCCACCACAGCATCACTCAGCACCGCCATAGCCTCACTCAGCACCACCACAGCATCACTCAGCACTACCACAGCATCACTCGGGGCCACCACAGCATTACTCAGCACCACCACAGCATCACTCAGCACCACCACAGCATCACTCAGCACCACATCAGTATCACTCAGCATCGCCTTTGCACTAGTACACCACCACATCATCATCACTCAGCAAGACCTGAGTATCATTCAGCATCACATCAGCATCGTCTCCGCACCAGTCGTCACCACCACCACCACCACCTCAGCATTCCTCAGCACCACCTCAGCCTGCTCTCGGAATCTGGCATCTGTTGATTCTCCCCTAGCGTCTGGCCGCTGCTAGTGTTATAATACAGGTACTAGTTCCCAACCTTCACCCTCCGATTGTTTATGCCCCCTCAAAAAAAAGCTTTAACAAACAACCATTGGAATAGGCAGAAAAAAGTTGCCAGCATTGCAAGAACAAAAGAAAACTGAGGACATTTTTTATTGTAAATACATTTTTTTAATATGGTCGTTCAGTTGTACATAATGCCTTCTTGGTCATATACAAGGTAACAAAAATGCTTCTGACACTTTTTAATTAAAACTTTTCAGCAAGCTGCACAGCAGCCACACTTCTCTACAGCACAGCTTAAAGACATTGGCAAAGTCAATAGCTCTGGCTAAACACTTATAAGGCCCCAAAGGCGAGACCTATTGGCTATGCCAATGCTTGTCTTGGTTTGAGTTGTATCTACGTCATCTATTTGTCATATTCACACCTGAGGCACTGTGGGTGACATGTCTGGTTTGTGCCAACACTGCCTGATGTTCACAGCTGGAAGAGTGTATGTTTATAGTATAACCTATGAGGGAATCGTTGAGCGACATGCATTAAGACTCGAATAGTGCTCTAGTCTTGCCAGTGCAAACCTGGTGCTGTCTACGTCAGTGAAGCAGAAAAGAGTGAGGTTGAAAGGATAAGGCTTTTTCTTTGGTTTGTTCGTGGAGTATTTAACAGGGGGCAGGGGGCAGGGGGAAGTTCAGCATTGATGACGGATGCAGGTGACAATCAGACAGCGGGGACCGCACAGGTAAATATTGCTGTGTAACACTTAAGTTGGTTAAGGAGTTTCCTGAATCATGCTGGAGGGGAGGGGTGCTGCAGAGTTTGGCCGCCTGTACAGAAAAGGCAGCCACATGGACAACAGACTTTATGAACCCGTAAATGGTCAGAAGTGGTGCCCATCTTGAGGTGGGGATCGATTTTGATTCGAATTTGGGATGCTGGAAATTGTAATGGCCCATTCCAAAAGTTGGATGGCTGATGGCTGGAAGAGCAGGAGGAGTTCTGCTAATTAGATCGATGTCTGCATATAACAGAAAGTTTAATAGTGGATTGATGAGCAGGTTCTCCTAGCTGTTCTCTGTTGACATGTTTCGACCACTCCGTTTATTCCAGGGTCTCATCAGGACTGTACTGGGTCCACTTGTAAGTGGACCTCCTGCGCTACTATCTCTGTGACTCTTATAATGGGGTAATTACATTAATATTTGGACTTTGATCATTGCCTCTACTCTAAAATTATTGCTGGTGCCCAGATTAGCTATTCTCTTGCTCTTAACACTCGCACACCTTTTTTCTTTAGCACTTTGCACTTTCTAAACCGTACTGTTGGGTATAGTTAATATGATTACACTTTCCTGTGCATGAAAATAACCTTGTTGTAGTGTTTATGAATATATTTTATACTAATGGAGATATTTAAGAGAGCATTGCATCACATTTGCACCACGCAAAGTGGTACATGTACATGGCAAGGCTCTGAGTCAGATTTATGAAGCCACACAAAGCCATATTGCGTGGCCTTGAGTGGCCTCCTCAATCGTGAGTAAGAAAACGCTGTGCAAATCATGGTGTTGCCTTACTCTGCGCAAGGGAAGCTTTCCATGGATGTTGCGGTGGGTGTTCCCTCGCAACTCCCATGGGTTTTGATGCATTCCCAGATTTACAGGGACTTGTAAACCTGGGAATGCGTCAAAATCTTACGCCTTCCCAGGGCAGGTGTAATGAGGAGAAATGACTATTTCTCCTCGTTTTTTCCTCTTTCTGTATGTGCTGCATTCTGCAGCACACATAGGAGGAGGAAAACTCCACTAAGGATTGTTTCCATGCAGAAAGGGGCCACTTCCTGCATTTAAACAATCCTGCCTACACCTCAGGCACCCTTGCACCATGGTGCAAGGGTGCCTGCATTAGTGCTACGTTCCTGAAACGGCGCTAGCGCAAAGGGAAAGGACAGAAATGCACTGTGTTGGATAAATACGGTGCATTTCTGCCCTTTCACTTTAATGTAGGGTAGCGCAGCAAGGTGACTTCCTGCTGTGCCCTACCCCAAATCCCCATAAATGAGGCCCTAAGGCCCTTATTTTTGGGGATTTGGCATAGGGCAGCGCAGCAAGTCAACTTGCTGCGTTGCCCTACGTCAAAGTGAAAGGGCAGGAATGCACCATATTCATGCAATACAGTGCATTCTTGTCCTTTCTCCCTGCACTGGCTCCATTTTGGCTGCCTAGCACCAACGCAGACACCCTTGGTGCAAGGGTGCCCGTGTTGTCAGCAGGATTGTTTTTGTTCAGGAAGGGGCACCTTCCTGCACATCAACTATCCTAAGAGGCATTTTCCTCTTTCTATGTGTACTGCAGAATGCAGCACACATAGAAAGAGGAAGTAACTAGGAAAAATAAAGATATTTCCCCTTGTTACACCTCACCTTGAGAGGCATAAGGATTTGGCACTTCCCCAACGCAACACCCATGGAACGTCTCCCAAGTGCATAGTAAGGCAATGTAGCGATTTGCGCTGCCTTGCCATACTCCATATCTATGATACCATCCATTTGCATGGCCTCATAGATATGATTTAGTAATCTGCGCCACTGGAGCGTCACAAACAGTGACACTCTTGAGGCGCAGCAGGCTCGGAAATATGCCCCTAAGTGTATAGCTATGCCTGTGTGAACACAGGATGCCACGAAACATGAAAATTAGAATTTAGTAGTTAAAATGATTTACAAAAGCGTTGTGGTGTACATTGATTGTATGATGTGGGAGAAATGACTATTCTGTTTTTTTAATAGGCATTGAGATTGAATATTATAGCCCAGTAGGGGTATTTTCTTTTTCAGGCTGTATTTTTAACACCTTCAATTGCTCCCTGTAATTGATGGCTGGTGTGATTTTTAACGCCTGTTGTTCCTTGTAGTTGATGGCTTATGTGATTTTTAACAGCTTCTGTTGTTCCCTGTAGTTGATGGCTGATGTGATTTTTAACAGCTTAATTTTTTCCCTGTAGGTGATGGCTGGTGTGATTTTTAACACCTTCTGTTGCTTCCTGTAGTTGATGGCTTGTGTGATTTTTAGCAGCTTCTTTCCTTCCCTCAGATATGGCTCCTAACAGTTTACTTTCTTCTGCTGTAGATGATGGAGGTTACAGTGGTTGTGGTCAGCGCTGACAGCAGGGAAGGACAGAGCGTTGCCAGTGCCCTGGTCCAGGACGGAGGGTTCAAAGTGAGGGCTGCTTTCCGGGACCTCTCCTCTCCAGAGGCCATTAAGCTGAGTGCATCTGGGGTGGACACAGTGCAGTTTGACCCAGAAGATGGCTCCAGCGTGGATGCAGCCTTGAGAGGCATGAGCTGCAGTGTTATTATCACTACCACAGACTTCCAGGAGTCTGACCCTTTGAAGGTGAGATACCACAGCCGGGGGATGTCGGTCATTCAGAGACTTCTCAAGTTTACCTGTTGCACTATGGGCTTGAGCGGCAGGTTCTAAGCAGTGGCGTAGCTAGACCTTTGGCCATCCATGGCGGTGCCTGCATTTGCTGCCCCTCGCCAGATGCAGGTAAGAATGGGAGCTCCTGGCGATCCCTGCTTTGCTGCCCAGCAACTGCTGCAGGTAAAGAGTGGGCGCTGCACCCAAAACTCTGGTCCCCCCCACCCTTTGCTATGCCATTGGTTCTAAGCCCTGTTAGAATCCGGCTGGCTTCATGTAATAATCATGATACACACAGATGGTAAGTGGATTATTAGTAGGGGCAAATGTATATCTGCCACTGGCAATAAGGACACTAACACAGTATAGGGCTCAGAAAAGGTCTTAGAAAACTATTCCTATGCTCAACCCTTGGTAGCTTGGCTGCGAGCAGGCAGGCTTATCTTCAAAGACAGGAATGTAAAGCATTTAAAAACATTATTTCAGTAAATAATTAAGACCTAATGCAACATGTACATCCAACAGCAATTTATAAAAATAGGACATATTTTTCTCCTTAAAATGACACCAAAACGACAAAAATCCAGTCAAAGTTTCAGCCCAACCACGATGGAGCCCTGGGCGGCTACCCCTCACGGTAGATCTTGGTCACAGTTTTTACCTTCTGACTTAGAAACTTTTCTGGAGCTTTTCTTCCCGGGGTCTCTCGAAGCTCTCAGCCAGTCCGGATTCGGTGAGGGTTTGCCGGATTGCCTTGCGATGATCTCCCGGTCCAACTTCTGGAAGTCCGATATCTGGAGCGTTCCAGTGGAGCAAACCAAGGATCCAGGCCGACACGTGGTTGAAGGCAGGCGGCTTGGCATCTGCAGTTACTCCCAGTCACCTTTTCTTCATTCGGACTTAGAAACTTTTACTGAGCTTTTTCTCGAGGGACCCCTTGATGCTCTTCACCAGGCCGGATTCGGTGAGGGTTCCTCGGCCTTGAATTTCTTCTACTCCCGGTCAAACCCCGGAAGTGGGACCTACTGAGCTTTTCAGCGGGACAAACCTGGACGGCAGGCTAGCTCGCAGTTGAAGGCAGGCACCTTGGCTGGCCAGGTTGAGCCAGTCCCCTTATAGAGCTTTTTTCCAAAGTTGCTTCAAAGTTCTCCAAACTTCTGGAACATCTTCCTGAAGTTCCCCAAAGGGCCCCAAAGTGTCTCAAGCGCACTCCATGGGTCTGGAAGCTCCAAGATGGGCCTTCAAAGTTGAGGACTTCAGTTCCCACAATCCACTTGGACAAAACCATTACAAATCCACTGGTAGTTCTCCAGGTTGAGGATTCTTGGTGGTGATGTTCCAGGTGAGCTCTGTTAACCTGTAGCTTGCAGGGAGTCCATTCTTAAGTCCTTTTACAGCAAAGTAATCCCCAGGCTGTAGTTGCAGATGGTGCAATCTTCAGAGTGCAGGCCTTTAGAAACGAACATCAAACTTCCAGCATGGCCGTCTTGCTTTCTTAGGTGTCAAGCAGCAGATCTGAGGGGCTCTACCCTTCTCAGATACTTATTCCAATTTCTCTAGGTCAGGCAGAAGGTCACTCTTGTCCAATGGGCTTCAGGGTTACACCCAAAGGTCTGACCACTTCCTGCAGAGTGTGGCACTATTTTGTCCCAGAGTGCACCAATTCTTCCAAATTCATAATGGCTGATTTTCCAGCAGGGAGAAAAGAGCTGGCTAAACACATCCCTTGGATGGCTGATCTCCATAGTGTCTCCCCCTTGCATCTGCTCATTCCTTCCTTAATCCTATCATCTGGCTGGGGTTCAAGAGGGTAAGGTTGTAAATGACACTGGGGTCCTCCCCTTCCCTTGAAGTCCATTGTTTACGACTTCTCCCCCTGCTCTGGCATTCCTGTGCAACAGGACACTGCCCTCCCAGCAGAGCTGTTCAACCTCAGGGGCTCTTTATCACCTCTTCAAAGAAGCCTGGCTAATCCCCTTAACTCTAACCAATTCAGGACAGACCACTGGAAGGCTGAATTCGGACTTACAAACAAGAAAATCATATAACTTCTTGTATATACATTTTAGGAGAAGTTCAACAATATCATATTGTTGGATTTATTAATAACATTCTGGGAAGTTTTTGAATGGTACTTGTAACTTTCTCCTATCAAGAGTTATCAGTTAATAACTTTCTCCATTGTTAACCTATGTGGCAGGGGGTTTGCAATGGGAAAAATGACTTGGGCCATTTTTCCAGCACCAGCGCTTATAAAAACATATGTTATTAGTACTCTGCCTAGATCTACAGGACCCCCAGTCCTGGTATACCTAGGGGAGACTTTAGAGGTTCTTAATATGCAGAAATATTACAGATCCTCCCTACACAGTGCTCCTACCACCAAAGTCGATTTTGGGCAGCACTTTATCACAATGTGGGGAGTGAAATGTGTAATTTCACTTCCCCCAGAGCATATAAAACTCCTTTTATAGAGGTCTACTTTATAGATACCTGGCCTCCCACTCATGGGACACCTAGGGGGGACCCTGGAGGTACTTAATATGCCCAAACATTGTAGGTTAACCATTTTAAGTGCTCCAAACACAAAAGTCGAGTTTGGGCACAATTTACTTTTTAAAGGCAGTCCAGCATCACAGGGCTACTTTTAAACTGACCTCAGGCCCGGCAGTGCACACAAGCAAGTGCAGAAAAGGGCTGCTGACCTCTAAACTACCATGCCCTATTATATACGAGAGACTGAGAGGTAGTTTCAATCCCCCTGCCCTATTATGCACTTGGGCCCTATCGGGTAGGTCATGCCAATCACAGGGTTACCCCAACCCTTAGTGTACTCTAGTGTATGTATGTGCTTTCACTGTATTCTAAGTGGTTTTCAGCACAGCACTGGCCCTGGGCCTGGTTAGGCAGAGCCCTGGGTCAGTCACCACCAGTACCAGTCAGCAAAAAGTTGGGGGATGCCCAGGGCACAAGGTGACTTTCCAACACACACGAAATGCCCCCTACAACTAGCTTTCAAATGGAGAACCCAATTGCAGATGCTGAAAATAGAAGAAAACCTCCCATCACTTAATCTCTGCTGGTCTTTGTTAATCCCTACTATTCTCTGATGTGTTTTTCCTCCGCAGCCAGGGGACTTCTCTGTTGGACTTGCCTAGAGTTCAGCTCATAGTGGGCTCATGAGAAGTAGCTAACATAATATAACCTAACACAGAAGGCAGTGCCAGCCCACACACACAGAGCCTGTAACTCTTGAAACATGGTTCAGTCCCAGACTTGAGCCTGAAATCTTTCAACAGAGTTAGCATAATTACATATATCCCTTTAGGACCCTCATGCAGTCAAGGAAGGATGCTCCTATAGCCTCTTCACGCACATCCCTTCCACGTAAGAGTCCAAGTAATAGACCCTCACACAATTCCCAACAGTGCAAGCTGTATGCCTCAAAAGACCATTAAATCCAAACTCGAGCTTTCAACAAACAATCACATACTCCACAAGGGGCATATACCCATCAAATACCAACTCAGGAGGTCAGAAGAGATCCTCACATACCACCTGTGGACTTACACACAGCCCTTCAACAGACATGCACACTGCTCACAACCATCATCTAGCCTCACCACCCACAACATAGTTGCCAATTGATGCTAAACTTTGCTCTGACAGACACAAGGATTGGATAGTTAACACTTCCACTACTGCTCCTACCTTGAGATAAACAGCAATCTCCTCTGCCCTAATGGACATATTGACCTAGCCACAACTGCCACACCCTGGGCTGGCCTTTAGCGTGGGTGAGCTGGGCCCAGGCCTTGGGCGCCAATTTTCTGAGGGGCGCTTGGAGCTGTGTGCATAAAGGATATGCCAACAGTGGCGCCATTCTCATTTTGATCCAGCCTTGTCTGTGTCCCTGCCTGTTTTCGGTCTGATTTGCCAGTTTAAAGTGGTTTTAGTCCGTCATTATCATACGGAGGGCGATGTATTTTACACCCCTTTAGCCCCCTTCCTTCCCCTCACTTCACCCTCTGACCCATGCTGGCACATATAAACAAAAACATCATCTGCATTGGGCAGCTAATCTATTGGTGATTTAGGTCAGCTGGGGGAACTGGGGGTGGTCCGGGGATGTTTGTGTTCAGGGGCCAGTGCCTGCTCATCCAGGTACTGGCCTGTGAATGCAAAAGGGACCCCCTTCTGCCTCATTTAATTCACCATAAGTAGCAAAGCACTCCTAGAATGGGCACACATTTCTGCAGTGGACAGAAGGAGAATTTTGTGCATGTGCAACATATTTCTGTTGAACCAAGCTTTCCTGCCTCTGTGCCTCCTAGACCTAAGTCCTGCAAAATTTCAGTTTGTTTTTTTAACCTTTTACTCACACACTAAAGGCCTCTGGGCTGTTGCCCCCTGCAGTGCTTTAAGTGGGATCAAAAAGGTGGGGTGGGGTCTCTAGAAGGGGTGTGACCAAGATGAGTAACTAAGTATCTTCCCTAAAAGGTGTGGCCTATGTGCTTAAGGGTGTGGCCTAAAAACATGTAAATTAAAATTCTGTGCTTCACACAGCATACAACCTGATCAATATTTGGCTTCCACTCTTGAGTTTTCTGTATTGCATCCAAACATATAACACTACAAATGGGCAGATGCCTAAAATCAGTCTGACGTATTGCTTTTACCAGTGCTTGTTAGAAGTATCAAAAAAAAATATTGAATTTTGAATAAGTGCGTTTGATAAGGTTTTAAATATGAAAATACAAGGCTGTGAATTAAACTACACAAAGGGCTATGTAAGGGGTAGAGGTCTTAGGAGTGTTTTTCAATCAATCCTGTTCACGTTACTTTTCATTATAGGGGCCGAGTACAATGCCAGATGGACCCGAGTCCGTCTGGCATCGTTCTGGAACTGGAAGCGAACGACCTCTAGTCATGGTTTCCAGCCCAGGAATTAGGATATGATTGCAATGCTATACTTTGCTATGAGAGTATGCATTCAGAACAGAATGCATACTCTCATAGCAAAGAGCTGAGGTGCAGTTCATCCCTGCACCCGGTGGCAGGCACCTCAAATACTTTTCATTCAGAAATCGCTGAACATAATTTAAAAAGAAAAAGGAAGTGTCAAAACGTAAAACAAAAGGCTTGCCTAGGCCAAATTTACTTTCTACAGCTCTCCAAGCTGAAATATGGCCAAGCCACTTGGTCCTCTGCACTAGCCCAGGGAGCAGATGAGAGAAAGCACATTTTTAGTCTTGCTAAGTACACCTTCTTCCTCAAACGCTAGCTGAGTGAGTGCATCACCCAGTCTCTTTCCCAGCATGATAAAAGCATTTGTGTGCCAAGGCCTGTTCATTCATGCAATATGTTGAATGCAGGAGATAAAACAACCCTTAAAGTCTGCTCTGTAGCCATACCTCTGCAAAAAATATACCTGTTGCTTTGCTTCTACAGACAAGCTTGGAGAAATAGGAATTAGTAGCAACATCACAGCCCAGGGTGGGGGAGTGGCTATTTAGGAGGGATCAACAACACACAAGAGAGAGGCAGAAAACACATGTACACTGATGAGGTGATGAACGAAAACGTAGTTCCCTGAATGTGAGCAGTGGAAGGATACACCAATTCAAAAGGATGGTAAAGAAGATGTGCATTAGAACTTATTCAAGTAGAAGAAGGAAAACCATTGAATAAGAAGCAAGTAAATGAGGGTGACAAAAAAGCCAACCAATGATTAGCAAGAGACAGGTTTTCAGTATAATCCTCAAAAGGTCTTTCACAACCAGGGAGACCTAAAAAGTGTCCTTAGTACCCCATGTTGCTCTCCCCAGAACAACATATTAAGTATACAGAACCATCAGTCATCCATGAATGTATTCCAACTATATTAGTAAGAATTCAAGTCTCACTGAAGTTTGTTCTATGCTTAATATTATGTTTAAGGTGCATCTTCAACGAACATTAATAGCCAGATTACATACTCTTGCTCCCCAGAGTAACAGCTCTTCCCTGCTTGCAGAAGCACTTCGATCTTTAGGCAAAGTAAGGTATTTGTGCTTGAATGTAAACCCACCTTGCACCTCCGTCTGTCCTTCTCTGGACGCCTTTCCCTACTGGATGCTGTGCCAAGGGCATTGTATCAGTTGAGAAACAGAGAGGGATATGGGAGAGTCCCTGTGGCTAAAGGGAGTGGGTAGGGTGGCAAGAAAAATTCTGCAAGTGCTTCATTGGTATCTCATTTTCAGGCGATGAGATCTCTTTTGCTCTAAGGCTATGTAGCCTCCCTATATCTCACCTTCTAATTCCTCTCAACCCTGGAACAGGCACTGTGCTTCCCTGACCTCCTGCTATCAAGAAAAGATTTGAAGACTCACCTCTTTAAAGACCACTACATCAAATGCATTAACTGTACACAACCTAACTTCCTCTCCTAACGCTTGTTAACTTTATGCTTGTCTTTGACCGTGTACCGCGCTCCACTGCCTTTTAGCCAGGTTTACGTATAGAAATGTCATATACATACATACATCACTGATCTCAGGAGAATGAATAGAACCTCCCAATCAATATGCAATGCCTTCTAGCTATATCTCAAGATTTCATCTCTATACAGCAGTCAAAAGCTAAAAATCTGTCTTTCCAATAAAGTTGGTTTGTAGTCTTCTCTGGAAAACTGAACCCCAGTAAAACACCACCCTACACCTTCCCACAAAAATGTGGAAAGGAAGCAACTTGATATCATTTCAATCTTAGGTTAATCTGTCAAGTCCTAGCCTTCACTGTGAGCAATAATCTGTTCATAAATGTCGAGGGTAAACTATTTCTCTAGTAGTCTTCGCTAGCAGGCCTATTAACCCTCTGCACTACCTTGTGATGAGTCAGTACTGCCACTAGACAAAACCCGATCTCTCTACAGAAGGAACATTATTCACAAGAGTTTTCTTGACATTTTTATTGTTGCCTGAAAACTGTCTGACACACAAGGAACTCTGCAGCGGATGTTTTTAAACCCATAAGATATTTCTAAAGACAGCGCCCTTCCCCAGGTGAGCTCCAGGTGCGGCTGCATCGGTTCCAGAGCGCTAGAGCCAGTCTTACCGCCAATTTCAGATGACTTGCAGAGCTCCCAATCATTAGCTAATTGTCAGTCATGTACTCGCCATCTAAATGGCCACCTCATCAAGGAATCTTATAGCGGAATCAAAGGCAGTCTGTGGCGTGGCTTGAGTATTGAAAATACGAAGAATAAAACAGATTTTGGATGTCCTCCACAAATACTTTATACCACATGTAGGAAGCTGGCTCATTATGTGATATACTACAAACAAAGAGAGGAGGTAGAGGCTAGGTTTATCCTCCTTAAAGATATGTATCACACAATAATCAAAAGATTTGAAGAAAACCTGCCCAGGGATTCGGTGTGTAGGATACAGCGTGGTTCAACTGTAACCGCTCAATAGGAAAAAACCTTTTTCCTTGAGACCCCTCACCCACCAGGGTTGCTTGGTGGCATGCTTCATCATTGGGGTTCATCCCAATCCTCTACAGATCGAGGCATGCTGCGACTTGTTGATTACGCATGAGCACTTATTGGTGTGTTAAATAATAATGAAAGTAGGGGGGAGTGGAAAAATTGGAGTTTAAAATACCTGACTCGTTGGACCAATATTTTATTCCTGTCTCTAGTCGGTAAGGTTAAAATCAGGGGTTATGACTGAAAGACACTGGCCTTAATGAGTCCGTTGTTTCAGTGATAAGCTGTCAACATGTTTCGAACCGTTCCCCTATTGGCTCTTCCTCAGGACTAAAAGGGAACCTAGTTCCATTAGTACCACTCCTCTATATCCGCTAATAAGGATACACTAGGTCGCATGCAATGCTCATGCACTTAAATATACATACGGTTACTTTTGAATCATCCCGTATCTGAAATGACAAAAGAAAGTTATTTAAAAACACTGGCTCATAAGCCAAGCTGATCAACCCAATTACAATGGAAAACCATTGATATGCAACACCTCTATCATGTGTGTGCTTCATAAAGTACACCAAGTGGTCCTGCATTGGTTGTGAGAAAATCTCACCCGTGAGGTGAGGCTTTGTGAAACAAAACAAGACAACACATTTAATTTAATTTAATTTAATTGTGGGTTTATATAGCGCTAGAATCGACTCCCGGAGGAGTATCTCCGCGCTTCGACCGCTGGGGAACCCGTCCTGGCTCACCCTGAGAGATGGTCCCTAATGGGTATCTCTAAGGTGTGACCAAGCATCCCCGGCGGTCTGGGGGGGCCGTTGTGAAAATGAGGCAAGCTAATGCCCAGAGTTGCCGAGTGTGGTCCCTGACTGGAGTAGGCACCGAGGCGAGAATTATCGAGCCCGCTGACCCTGGTCCACGACCCTGCTGCGTCGGGAATCGAACCCTGGTCCCGGGCCGTCCTCTGCTTACGGGTCTGCCGCCTCTAACCAGTGAGACACACCTCTCCAACATGTAATGAATTGTACATCCAATTTACATACTTTTAAAGGTGCTACACTAGCATCATGGTCTATCCAGGGGCGAGGAGCCTGTAGTCAAACCCTATTGAAAAGAAGGAAGTATATCCTAACCTTGTTAGATATGATGTTGGGTATAAACTGGGTAAAGAATTGCTAATCGTGGTCATCACAGAGTGCGTCCCACAATGCTCCCCCCGTAACTTACTGCATCAAGGCCAACCTCGGTTCAATCACCTACAGGATTCCCTGGAGACCGCATCTTAGCGGTGTGTGTCTCTGGCTCCTATTATTGACTCAGCTCATGCTGGGATGGCGTGTGCGTACCGGAGAAACAGTGTAAAGACTAGACCGCTTTGCATTTCCAAAATTTCAGCAGAAATCGGATATATCGTGTAAAGAGTCCAGGGGTTCCCTTATGAGTGTACAGGGCTTGCTAAGCAATCCCAAAGTGCTCTGTTAGGGGGTTGTGTGGTCGAGCAACGTTCGGCATAACACAAAGGAGTGCAAGACATCTGCAAATACACACAATGATCAATAAATGACACATACGACTCAAGGACGAGATGCACACCAATTTATAAAAATAGAAAGTATCTTTACATATGTTTAGGCATCAGAGAAAAATCGTTCAGGTATGTTCTTAAATGTAAATTCTTTTAAACTTTAAAAAGTTCTGCAATGTTATCCTGTGGAAGGAAATATACGTTCTGCAAACAGGCATAGTATAGCGGCTTACAATCTCCAGGAGTTAAGGTGAGTGGTGGGCAAGGTCCATGGCAGCACCAGCAGTGCATCACCAGCAGCACAAGGGCGGCCATGTGCAGGGTGCAGAGTGCAAACCAGCTTTGGGAGCCCAATGTATTTCAATGGAGATCAGTCACTGTGGAAAGAGGCTGCAGGCTCTGGCCAGGATGCCAGTGAGGCTGAACAGCAAGGTGGCTCAGGCCTTGTGATGCACAGAGACGGGGAGACACCTTTGGTCCTCTTCTCCAAGACCCATAGGCGACGGGTGCAAAGGTGTCCTTAGGCATCTGGTTTTTCCTTACCGGAGCAGTTAGGGCTGAGGGGGGCCTGCATGCAGAGGCTGCAGGTGATGTCAGGGAGTCCAGGAGGGGTGAAACCACGATGTACTCGAGGTCTGGAGGACTGGGGCACCTTGTTGACACCATTGGCCCACTTCAACTCAGGCCTGAGGCGACGGGGGCAGTGGTTGCTTCAGATGTCGAATTTGGCAGTTAGGTCCCACAGTCTTTTCTTTTGGAGTTTCTGCAGGATTCAGGGAACAGTTCTGCTGTTCTTCAGGAGGTCTTGTTTGTTATAGAAGGCAGGCAGTCCTTCCTGGTTTTGGAAGCACACAGCTGCAGGACGAGTCACCTTTGGCACAGGTTGAACAGAGGGTGGCAGACAGAACAGCAGGGCTCGCGTCTAGTCAGGTGCTCTCTTCAGTCTTTTGCTTTTACGGCTCTTTGTCTCCTTCTTCTTCATAGGTCCTCAGGATCTGCTTCTCCCCTAAATTCTGAATTTAGAGGCATTAGGGGAGTGTAGGGTAGTAGCCAATGGGCTACTGACCCTTGGGGTCACTACGCCCTCTATATAACCCCTTTCTGTGGGAAGTGGGCATAACCCTGTCCCAGAATTTCTAAGTATGCCCTCACAAGGATATTTACTTCAGAAAAATCGTGTCCACCGTGCTTTAGCCCTAAGCTTAGGGGTGGTACTACCCTGGAGGTGGCCCGCCTACCTGACTAGCTCAATATCCCACTTGTCCAGGGGCCAAGGGGGCTCTGGACGGGGGGGGGGTGGCTTCCTCTCCAGTGAGGGGAGCTAGATTTGCATTCCAAAGGTGGCAGCTCTTAGAAGCTTGCTGACCCAGAGAGGCTAATTCACAGGTCATCCTATCGGAGGGGGTGTGACACCCTCTTCACTGACAGGCTTTTGTTCTGGGTCTCCTTAGAGCAAAGGCTCTCACCCTAGGATATCAGAACAGTTTCTCAGGTGGCAGCCTGACAAAAACCAGCCAGCAAGTACAACAGAGGCTGGTGTGTTTCCAGGGGACCTCTCTAATATGCCTTATGGGTGCATGTGTTAGTAAATACTACACTGGTATCATTGTGGTTTTACCAATATTAGATGTTTGATACCAAACATCCCTATTGTCAGTGAAACCATCTTGTAGCTGGGGAACTAGTTTTCTCTAGTGTCCAGCTCATGTCTTAAAATGGCTTCCCTGGTCACTTGTACTGGCAGTAATAGGACTGGCCAGCACAGGGGCATATCTGCTCATGCAGGTATTTCCTCACATGTAATATTCAGCATCCTGCCTTAGGGCTGTCAGGCCTGCAGTAGAGGCGACTTACAAATATGACATGCAGTGTGGGGGACATGGCACACAGGGATGTGTGACATGTCATGTTTTCACTTTTGTCTGCACCAGGTCACAACTTGCAATGGCAGTCGTGCATGTGCTTGGTGAGGGGTCCCTTAGGGTGGCAAAATTTGTGCTGCTGCCCTCGAGGACCCTCTTTATTACCTCAAGCCCTAGGCACCGGGGTACCATTTACTAGGGACCTACAGAGGGTGCTAAAGGTTTTGTCAATTGGGGGAACAATTGTACATTTTTAGGGAAAGAACACTGGTACTGGGGACCTGGTTAGCAGGAACCCAGTTCACTTCAATCAAAGTTGAATCAAATACCAGGCAAAAAGTGTGGGGCACTGCAACAAAAACCCAGTTTCCTACATCACAAAATACCTTCCTGCATATGAACAATCACTACAGGCGATTTTCTGTTTGTGTGTGCTGCAAAATTCAGCACACAGAAAAACCGCAAAAAAGAGGAGAAATTAATCATTTTTTTCCTCGTTGCGCTAGGTTAAGAACAGGTTTTCCCTGGTTTTATCTTTGGCGCAGCCCCATATTTACGCCACCCTTGTAAATGAGGGCAGCGTATAAAGCAATGGATGTTGCGGCGGAACGCCCACCGCAACACCCATTGCCTTCCACTTTCACGCTAAGTGCTGCATGAAAAAGGGCCTTATTTACAAGGCGATGTTAAGCCACGTTAAGTGGCTTAGCACTGCCTTGTAAATAAGGCGAAGGGCATATCGCCATCAGAACGACATACAAAGTGACGTTCCGGTGACGATAAGCCCTTGTAAATATACCCCAAAGTATCTGAAGGGCATGTCTGGATGAGGGGTCTTTTGAGCTGCAGTGTGTGCTACAATGCTCTTTGAAAGGCTGGGCTTCACGTACACCATATGGACCAGTCTGACCTAATTGTTTGAGTTGCAGCAGTATTTTCTTGGAGAAGATGGCAGCCAGTAATCCTAATGAAGTAAAAAAAAAAAAAAAAAAAAAACTGCCAGTGAAAGAGGCGGAACAGCGTGGGCTCCTCTGGGAGGGCAAGCCAACCCGCATTTCGACCAACAAACTACCAAGAGGATAGTATGACGGAGGAATAGGACTCCCAGATGTTAAAAAATACTATTGGGCATCACAACTAGCAGCCATCAACCAATGTATATATCGGCCACAAGATGACCCGGGATCCCAGATGGATAGGTGGCTCCTTCCAAACGGAAACTTTGCAAGAATACTCTACTCTAACCCTAATAAGGTGCTGTTAACAGGCCCAACAGCACATGCATCCAAATATGGCATGCAGCCAATAAAAGCTTGGGATGGGCAGGGAAGATCACACTGGCAACCCCTCTCTGGGACTCAGAATGATTGGGCACCCTACGCAATACCAGGGGCTCTGACCGTTGGGATTTGATAGGCATTTCCTGGGTGGGGAACTTGTGGAAAAAGGGGGATGTTATTCCCTTCGCACAGTTGCAAATGGAATTTGAAATGGCAGAAAAAGAGAAATTTAGATATTTACAGATAAGACACGCCCTGCTGGCGGCTATCCCGAAAGGAACGTCGCTCCATGAACTCTCCCCACTCGAAAACAAAATCCTTGCTGAACATATGCCAAACAGAGCCATCTCCCTGACATACCAGAAACTAATAAACAATATGCTCGAACCCCTCCTACAGTTCCGTGCACATTGGGAACAAGATGTTGCGGACCTAGAGGATGAAGAGTGGCAAGGAGCCTTGGCATCCCCCGAAGAAGTTGCGAATTCCTCCAGGCGTAGATTGGTGCAACTAAAAGTCCTGTACAAAACATACCTATCTAGCCCAGTATTGGTGAAAATGGGATACAGAGACGACCCGGGTGTGGTAGACAGTGTGGACGAGAGGGCACATTCATTAATATCATCTGGGAATATCCACACATTAACAGATACTGGTCAGCATTAACTCAATGCATGGAGGAAGTTATGGGGTCAAAATTTGAACCTGGGCCTGTTTAATGTATGGGGCCCATGGACCTAAATAGCAAAGAGAATATGGGTGACGTTGGGAATGTGTATAGCAAAACGTAACATCGCCAGACTGTGGGCTGCGTGGGAGGCACCAACAACCACTGCATGGAAGAGGGACATGGACTGGTGCATGCTAATGGAACTTTCAATATATGAACCACGGGGCTGTCCCAGAAAGTGGTCACAAATATGATTGTAGAGGGGGTATTTGGGAGCCTCCGAGGGGGGGGAACAATGCCATATCACCTCACAAGAAGAGTAAACCGGGCTGGTGTTGTAATAACAAACATAGAATGTTAGACCCCAATAGAATGATGCATGTCTCACTTAATAGTACCATTCAATGTACTGACTTGCTATCTGTTTGTAAAGTGCTGAAGCTGTCATCAAAATGCCAGTGAAAAACCAGACCGTACACAAGCTTATCTACCCTGCTCAGGGTTGTGCAAACTTTTAATAAGAAGTTGGAATATTGTGAAAACGCCCACACAAAGTGATCAGCAAGAAGTGTGTTAGTGTTTCAGTTTCCCCGCGTAGCTCCCAAGATAAACGTATCTGTTGATTGGTCTCTGTACTTTACCTGTCCAAGGAATTGTAATCACAGTTACAGGTTTAATTCTATCTTAACTGCAATTTTTGCATAAAACTAAGGCCCTTCCTAAAAACTATTTTCTTGTTCCCAGAGCGAGATTCGTCGTGGGTACGCTCTGGCAGACGGGTGCAAGCGGCAGGGAGTCCAGCACGTGGTGTTCCTTGCTCAGCACCACGTGCACCGGAAGTACGGCCTACCCGCCAGACACATGGATGCCAAAGCCAGCGTCAACGACTACATGAACGAGATCTCCCTTCCCAAGACCGAGGTCATCCTGCCGTATTACTTCGAGGACCTTGTCGCTGCATTGAGGCCGTCGGCAGGTGGCCACAACACATATAAACTAGGTGAGAGACAGCCATGACAGAAGGGAACAGAAAGGGACGAGGAAGGAAATGGTAAATCACAAGCACCACAGCTGTTCTTCTGGTACCCTCTTACTGACGGCTGTGTGGACCCACGCGCAAAGCTTGCCCTTTGACGACCTGCAGCACCATGTCTAGTACTGGACATCCAAGTGGCTCATACAATCCCCTTGAAGCAAGGTCTGCAGATCCCCTGTCATTCCACCACTGAGACACACACAGAGCTGTGCCAAGTAGGGTTGCCACCTTGCCAGATTTCTAGTGGCACCAACGGTATTTTAAAGTCCTGACTGGTCCAAAAATAAGCAAAATCGCCTAAAGACGGTATTTTTAGCCCTCATCTGTACATATTTTAAACACCAAATCTAAACAGAAAGCGCTTTCAAATGTGTTTTGGAGCTGCATTAACAATCCCTGATTAATAATCAAAGTAAACAAAGGCAGAAAAGTCATGCTACAAACATACAAGCGATTTTCTTGAAAGTACTGTCTGGGCTTTTGAAACCTCATAAAACAACAACAAATGGGTGCTATTTTTCCCTTAGAAAGGTGGCAACCCTAGTGCCAAGTCACCTTACCCGGAGCACACATGCCTTTTCCTGTGCTAAAATCAGGGTCACTGAAATTAGGCGTATCTGTGACTGCACGGTTTTCACATACTCAAGCAGTTGCCACATAGTCTACCATCAGCTGCGTAATTGGGTGTTAAAGTGACAAAACAGCAAAACAACACCGCCAAAGAACGTGGACATATTTGAATCTACCCTGCCCCATAATTTGGTCCTCACTTGCCTCATAATTCCTGGGGCTGTGACTAAATGCCGCACACAACTTTGCAAATGCTCCCCAAGCCTGACCACCGACTCTCGCCATTCTATTTATGTGACCCACACAGAGAACCTCAGTCCTGGTTTTCATTGTTTCATACAACTAGCAAACCACACATGCCTGGGAGTAGTTCGCAGAGTTTTGCTAGGCAGAACTCCGTAAAGTTACAAAAATCTCTGCAAAGTTCAGTGAGTGACGGAGTGCAGTGCGAACTGCAGTTTGGGCTGGTATTCCTGCCGCTCGGGTAGAAATTCTACCAGAGCGGCAACGGGGAATAAACTCCGCTGCACATCGCAAAGGGGAGTTTTCCGCACTCCGTGAAGTGCAGAAAACTCCACAAACAGAGCCAAGTTCATCGCCCAGGCTTATGCTGAGCTGTGAACAATTAACTACAGCCAGTCCTTTATGTGTCAGCATTTCTTTAAGCCATTGCTGAAATCTCTAGCAGCAGGAATTACCACTAGAAGCGGCAAGCAACACCAAAAGCATGTACTAGCAGCAAAACAAGTGTCCATAGTCATATATTTCAGTTTAAACTTTTGAAAACTTGGCATGTCTAGACGTGAATGGATGAATGGGTAAATTAATTGATCCCTCTTAAAAAATGTGAGCTTATCCGTTCTCCGTCTCCCCCTGCAGCACTCCCCATGGGAGACACCGCTATGGATGGGATCAGCGTAGCCCAAGTAGGCCCGGCCATCGCGTCCATCTTGAAGAACCCTCGCCGGTGGACCGGGAAGAGCTGCTCCCTCTCTGCAGAGCGCCTGACGATCAAGGAGTACGCCATCAGGTTATCACAACTACTGCACCCGGCACAGTTCCAGGATGATAGGGTGAGTGCAGGGCTGCAAACCAGGGGCTAAATGTATCAACACTTGTGACCAGTGTAAAGTCACCAAAAGGGATGCATAGTGTTGATTTGGGATTCTTTTTCCAGCGCAAAAACTTGCACATGGGCGTTGTCAAACAGCCACCCATGCTTTTTTGATGCATTATCTGATACACAGCCTTATTTACTTACATCTATGGACAGGGCTATACGCCTAAAAATGGACACCTTTGAGGAAAACGCAAAGTTGGAGAAAAAAAATTATATTCTCTTATATTTTCTAATTTTGCACGTGTACTGTACTGTATAGCACAAATACAAAGTTTGTACTGGAATGGTACTCATTCAAAACAAAACATACGCTACAAATGACTCACACACCTTTGCACGGTGGAACAAGGGTGTGTGCGTGGTGGACAGCAAGAAAGTGTGGCAGCGCTGGGGACGACAGAAGCAGCACCATATCTCATACATCTTTTACTATTCAAATCTCCCAAACAGGCATTTCTAAACCCTTACCTCTGACTCTTTCCCCTCCACCTCCCCTTACTCATCCCAGACCCCCTCCTACTGCTATGAACTAAAAAAAAAATAGAGTCTAGACCTTTGCCTCTTATGTCCCTCCACTATTCCTTTTCAATACAAAAAACAGAATATCATGTCCACCACTCAAATCAATTTTATATTTCCCTATACTAAATTCCCTTTACTCATCCAAACCCCCTCCTACGGCTATAAACTCCCCCAGAAAAACAAGAAATCTAGACCCCTCTCTCTTTTATCCCTCAATTATTTCTCCTCAATCCAACTAACAGACTAACATGCCCCCACTCAAATTAATTGCATATTTCCCTATACTAATTCCCACTATTTCTGTTTGGGTTCCGGAGTAGCGGGCTACTCAACAAAAGGTGCTTCAACACCTCATCGGGGTAGCAAACGTAATATAACTGCAAACCTTTTCCCTCTTCTGTCCCTCCACTATCCTTCTCAATCCAAATAACAGACTAACATATCCATACATTTCAGTGAATTTCATTGTTTTTTCTATGATGTTCTTAATTTCCTACTTTGGCTGCGAGGGTTGGCCAGAACGCCTGGTCAGTGCCAAACCTCACTGCACACAATCTTCAGCCTGCACAATGGTGGCTGGATGCAGGGCCTGGCCTGCTGTCATGCACAGCATCTAACCTCTTCTTCACAAGGCCTCTGGCCATGTGCAGTAGTGTTTGGCCGCAGGGCCTGACAACAGGACAGGCCGTACTTCCAATTCACTGCAGGTGGCCAGCCTCCATTGTGTATAAAGGTTGGCCGATAGACCTTTGTCTTTTGCCCGATTTCTTTTTGTTTCTAAATCTTTTTTTATAATTTTTGGATCCTAATTTTGTACCGCAAACTCAGGGCAAGAATCATGACCAGGTACGGCGAATCCAGGGACCGCCTTTTTGAACTATGTCTCACCCTCCTAGGTTTCACTCTTCTGAATCCATGACAAGAAACCCCATATGTTGATACATGGGTTGCTGAAGCTTTCCCTGAGTTTGCGGTATTCAGGCATGAGGCTTGCCCTGTTTGTGGATGCTTTTCAGGGCTTCGCGGTACCAGACACCCAAATGTAACAGTCATTGGCTGCCATTTTACGTGTCGGTTTTCTGAGGACCTGAAAAAGCATATATAGACCTTGCATGGTTTTTATTTTTATTTAAATCAAAAGACCTCCCTACCCCCTTCAAATCCCCCTCCATGGCCAGGGAGAGACAGGATGTGCTCACCAAATTCTTTTATAAGGATCAAGAGGGTTGTATTCTCTCCCTTCTTTCTAACCCAAAATACTCTTCCACCCTCCAAGGGTTTTATGACAGGGCACACATGGCTAACCCACATGTGCCTCTACTACGCGGTCCCAACAACGAAGGTGTCTAATAATGTATTCCTTTACAACACATGCCTTTACTATGCATGCCTTTACCATGCAATTTCGTGGTAAAGGCATGACTAGTAAAGGGCAATGTGGTAAAGATCACCCCCTGAGCCCTAAAATTGACCGATCCCCCTGAGCCCTAAAAACTACCCCGCCCGAGTCCTAAACTCTACTCCGAGCCCCTCTAAAGCCCTAACTACTACCCCCATCCCCCCAGAACTCTAAACACTACCCCAATCCCCAAGCCCTAAACACTACCCTGACCCCCCGAGCCCTAAACACTACCCGACTCCCGAGCCCTAAACACTACGGACCCCTGAGCCCTTAACACTACCCCGAACCTGCGCGTACCGTAAACACTACCCGACCCCCCCCCTTCAGCCCTAAACACTATCCCGACTCCCCTGAGGCCTAAACACTACCCGACCCTCCTGAGCTCTAAAAACTAGTGGTTTATGGTGAGTGTAGTCATTTAATGAGTCTATGTCCCTTGCACAACCCTGTACACACATTGAACAGAAGCGTAGCTCATCTAAGCTATGTAGATATGGCTATGATGTGTCAAAAGTTATTAACTGTAGTGTGGGATGTACCAACTGCTGCGCGTAAAGTGCAATTCACAAGGCTGTTTTAAAACATGTTTATATGCATGGATACTAATAAGGCATGTGACCTCATGCATTAAACGTAGCCAACTGAAAGGGCTTCAGCCTGATAAGGGCAATATGCAATTAATTGGACTGCAAAGCGCATTTGGGTAAAAGTCAGAACTGGCAGAAAGTGTAAATTGCTCGAGAGAAGGCCATTTGGCAACTACTACCTCACCTACAAACACAAGCCATGCAAAATATAAACCGTGATTCTCAATGACATTTCCCCACCCACAGACAGAGGGTATTTCAAGTATTCACAAATTTTTATTTTCTTAAACTGAACCTGCAAACGTCAATGTATTGTTTTTATCCTGCCACGCATGCACTGGATCACTACAGTCAAAGGGGTGTAGCTGAGCCAAATTTGGCAGCACCCACTCCGACATTTTCAAAACGCAGGGATGCACCGTATTCACAAGAATACAGTGCACCCCTGTCTTTTCCCTAGCGCTGGCTCTAACTTTAGCTGCCTAGTGCCAACACAGGCACCCTCACACCATAGTGCATAGGTGCTTGTGTTGTAGGGAATGATTGTTTATGTGCAGGAAGGTCTCCCTTCCTGCACATGAACAATCCATAATGGCAAAATTGTTAGTTCTATGTGCAGCACACATAGAAGCAGCAAGTCGTCATTATTTCATGATAGTTTCTGTACAGGAAGGGACATCTTCCTGTACATATGGAGAAGGGCATATCGCCACCAGAAAATTGCTTAAAGTGACGTTTTAGCGGCAATATCCTCTTGAAAAAATGCCCAAGAGTGTGTAGTCACCCCATCTACTTGGCCCAATAATCTTATCAGCAGCTACAACGCAGTTCTGGAACACTCGATTCCTGGTTGGGTAAGAGATCCTCTTCTCAGGTGCTTATGTAACCATGCCAGTGTGTCAGCAGGGCACTGATGGCTGTTTTGACCAATGGAGCATGTAGGCCTCTGCTGCGGCCACCGCTCTGCATCACCATCAGACATTGGAATTCCCAAGAAGGTGCTGTGCTGTGGTCTGGGTCTGACCTACCTGACGGTCACTCTGGCACTGTTTTTCAGTCTGACTGAGCCATCGGCCCATGCTCGGAAGCTCCAGACCAAAGTTCAATATCTCTGCACACAAGCCAGATTCCTGCAAAGTCCTTGGTGTTGGACGTATCTTACAACTCACGCTTGTACGTACTTTAACGCAAATCAGTGGCCATAGGAGGCTGCCTGGTCAGCGTGAGCAGCCCACGTAATAGCACAGTCCAGTCAGGGCTCAACCTGCTGCATTATAACTTACAAGGCCTTCAATTGGTTGGTTGCTCCGAGGAGGGTGTCACTGACTGACAGCTAGGTGAAGAGAGTAGAGCCATCCACCACAACACAGGAGAAAAAAGAGATAATCCGCTTAGCTTTTAGTTCATCTGGTGTGCATGACAAATTAGCGATCATAGCTTAATGAGGGGAGTTGAGTTAAATTGCGTTACCCTAACATGAGATGCGTGGCACTTGGCAGTGCTGCGTGTCTCATCCTCCTCCCCCAGTGCAGGAGAGGGGGCATTTGTTACTGCATCTGCCATGGCATGGGTTGAAAGAAAATAGATATTCTGGAAACCTCACAGAAATCCAATACATGTTTAAAACCAAAAATGTAGCTGGAGCAAAAATATCCTAATATTCAGGGCCTTACTTATGAGGTTTTGCAACACTTTTACGCTGCCGTTGTGTCACTTTTTGTGACGCACCAGCGGTGTATAAAATGTGCTATGTTGCGCCATATTTACAAAGTAGTATAACCGTGAGGGAAAGACCCAATATACCCTTGAGGGCTTGGGCAAGTTTAAATGAAAAAGTAATGTGCCAACAAGGGATTTTGTTTGAAGAAATTATATCTTTTTTTTAATTTTAGAAAATTAATTTGAAAATGAGTTCAGAACTGATACTCAACAACACATTATTTGACTGAATTGATCAAATATGTAAAACACACACGGGGTATCTATTTCGTGAAGAAATCACAGATCTTTTTATATATACAATCAATAAAAAGGAGTACAAATAGAAAATTACAGCATATAATAAACTCATATATTGAAAGATTGTAATATGGTAGCTTGTTTGTGAATCTCTTATCGAGACCTACCCGATCTTAGTTGGATGAAGATATTCCTTCCAGATATCTATGAAGGGATAATAGAACACTGCAAGGCAGTACTATGAGTGTGGTACTCTTGTGCGTCAAAAGGAGGAGACTATCCTTCCTGGTTTAAGGTTCTTTATTGGGAACTCTGTGATGACACTGGAAAGACAACATAATATCAGTCTAAGTTGTCAGAAAAAATCAATGTCGTAGTGTCAGAGGTTTGGCAAAGCATTAGCATAATAAAGTCGGGGTAGTCGGACACTATCGCAGAGGGGTCTAGGACAATGATTCCAAGCATGGCTAGTTATTTCCCATTGTTGTTTGGGCATTCGCTCGAGGGAAATTACTTTGCACAATATCTTATTCTGCTCAATAAGGACTTAAACACGATGGTCAAGGAAACAGGTTCTGAGACGAAATTCGTCAATCATGCCACAATGTTTCTAATTTTGAACGAAACGGGGACGTTTTTTGATAATTAATCCCAGTTACCCACTACATATCCAGTTTGGTAGTGTTCGAATTTAACTATTACCAGAGGGGAAAAAAAACAACAAAAAAAACAAGGGAAACCACAGCTTTTCAAGACGTTATTTAAACAAAAGCGGCCCATTGTGGGAAGGGAACACGTCGAGTGTTACTTACATTTCTATCCGAGAAGAAACGAATTCAACACCCGTCCGCAGGCAGGAACCCGAACAAAAGTTCAAGATTCGTGGCGTTTATTTAAAGGGCATTGGCAGGCTACCAGCCAGCTGTTTTCAATTAGGAGGAGGGGTCAAAGCGCGAGTTTGCTGAAACGAAGCGGACATCTTGGAAAGTCCACTTTAAAGGTTAACTTCCACGTTCAAAAGAGTAGTGTACTAACCGGAGGTTGAACACATTACAATTTGTGACCCTAATGTAGTAATCTCGTTGCACCGCTAGTTTCTATGATTTCCGGTGTCGAGATCTTGGGTGCAGGGATGTTTTCTAACTTGGCGGCCATGTTGGAATGGTAGAATACATAGACTTTCGTATTCTATGTGTGTGATGGTAAAGTTAATTTCATGGCCAAGGGAGATGGAATGAGATTTTAGTAACATTCCAGTGGTCGATTAAATACTAATTCATGAACTTTGTGAACAAACTAATTAGCTTCTATAGTATGCCTACAAGTGGCTAGAATGGTAGCTTTAGTTCGTATCAATACAGAAGACAGTTACAAGATGTAAATCAATAAAATCACAGTTAACACATCATATTGGTTTCACTTGTTGGTACATATAACATTAGGAGTTTAGAGTTGTCGTTATACAGTGTATTTTCAAGAAGCACTACATCATACAATCATAGAATTCCCTTGTCGTAGTTTAGGTCGACTTTTGGCTACTTCAACAACATTTTGAGCATCAATGCATGGCATGTGATACAATATAATCTCATAGTGCACATTTGGTAATACAATTTTACACAAATCAAGATTTTATTCAATAGAAAAAGATGCATGTTTCGGAAATACAGGCAATTTCTTAACTGAAATAATTCAAAATCAAGTAAGGCATGCCAAAGTATGCCATTCAGTCGCTGTGTTTAAACCCTGTTTAATATTATCAGTTTTACAGATCCATTGATTTTCTTTGATCGTGAGTGTACGATCGACGTTGGACTGTCTGATCGTGGGTCTCACCACTTCTATCACCCACCACAGCATCTCTTTTTCTGTATGTCCCAGACGTGTGTAATGATCAACAAGTGGGGCATTCTCAACTTTACATCTAATTCTAGACTGATGTTGTACAATGCGACTTTTTGCCATTTGTGTTGTTTTGCCTATGTAATTCAAACCACACGGGCATTGGATACAATAAACAACATTTTTGGTGTTACAGTTAGAAAAAGATTTTGACCACACCTTTTTTCCATTTAGGTCAAATGATTTAAGGTTAGTAGTGCTTGAGCATGCTGCACAATTGCTGCACTTATAATGCCCAACCAAAGGTACAATTTGTTTCATGTTGTCAATTAAATGTTGCTGTGGCATTTTATACGCATGGACTAATCGATCTTTAAGATTTGTGCCCCTCTTAAACGAAAATAATGGTTCTTCTGACAATTCAGGAAGGGATGCTAGGAGGGTCCAGTGTTTTTTCACGATTTTTTGGATTTTATTTGTGGCGGTCCCAAAGGTGGTGACACATGCCAGCATGGATTCTGTCATCTTATGTTTAACTTCTAGCAAAGCATTCCGATCATTGTACCACGCTCTCTTTAAAGATTTTTTGAGTAACTTATTGGGGTACCCTCGTGAATGCAGTTTTTCTTTGAGTTTCTTTGCTTCAAAGAAGTAGTCCTCTCTTTTGGAGCAGTTCCTCCGGAGACGGAGGAACTGTCCAAAGGGAAGACCATCCTTTAACGACTGTGGATGGTGGCTCTCATATTTTAAAAGAGTATTACGTGCTGTTGGCTTAGTAAACAAGGTAGTATAGAGTGTGTTGTCTTCACCTACCTTGATCGAGATATCAAGAAAGTTCATGCATTGATTGTCAGAGTCAAGTGTGAATTGTAGATTCGGGTTTCTGGAGTTGATCCAGCTATGAAATTCAGTAAGAAGTTGTTTGTTGCCCTTCCAAATTAGGAAGACATCATCTATGTATCGCAGCCAACATGTGATGTTAGCTGCAAATGGATTAGACAAATCATAGATGTATCTCTGTTCGAAGTCTGAAACATAGATATTCAGCAAACTCGCGCTTTGACCCCTCCTCCTAATTGAAAACAGCTGGCTGGTAGCCTGCCAATGACCTTTAAATAAACGCCGCGAATCTTGAACTTTTGTTCGGGTTCCTGCCTGCGGACGGGTGTTGAATTCGTTTCTTCTCGGATAGAAATGTAAGTAACACTCGACGTGTTCCCTTCCCACAATGGGCCGCTTTTGTTTAAATAACGTCTTGACAAGCTGTGGTTTCCCTTGTTTGTTTTTGGGTTTTTTTTTTTTCCCCTCTGGTAATAGTTAAATTCGAACACTACCAAACTGGATATGTAGTGGGTAACTGGGATTAATTATCAAAAAACTTCCCCGTTTCGTTCAAAATTAGAAACATTGTGGCATGATTGACGAATTTCGTCTCAGAACCTGTTTCCTTGACCATCGTGTTTAAGTCCTTATTGAGCAGAATAAGATATTGTGCAAAGTAATTTCCCTCGAGCGAATGCCCAAACAACAATGGGAAATAACTAGCCATGCTTGGAATCATTGTCCTAGACCCCTCTGCGATAGTGTCCGACTACCCCGACTTTATTATGCTAATGCTTTGCCAAACCTCTGACACTACGACATTGATTTTTTCTGACAACTTAGACTGATATTATGTTGTCTTTCCAGTGTCATCACAGAGTTCCCAATAAAGAACCTTAAACCAGGAAGGATAGTCTCCTCCTTTTGACGCACAAGAGTACCACACTCATAGTACTGCCTTGCAGTGTTCTATTATCCCTTCATAGATATCGGGAAGGAATATCTTCATCCAACTAAGATCGGGTAGGTCTCGATAAGAGATTCACAAACAAGCTACCATATTACAATCTTTCAATATATGAGTTTATTATATGCTGTAATTTTCTATTGATCTTATAGAACCAGCATAATCCATTCGATGAGGGGATGAAATTGCCTCTACTCAGACTGAATTCAATGAGTCATAAGTAAGCAATGTATTATAACGTTAGACTCCAGCGAGCTATTTACAATATAGCATGCTTTCACTCTTTCACCTTAACTATGCAGAAATTATAATGCTGTAAATATTGATGGATCTTGGTGTCTTCTCACAACAATAATTCAAATGATTGCTCTTCACACACGGGCTATCTCTTTTTTCTCTTTCTAGCAAGAAGAGAATAACTTTGTTTACGTTGTTGTAATTAATTGACACTATGTTTATACAGGAGTCCTTTTTAGAAATCTCCACTGTCCTGAAGATGGTCTGACGGATTGACGCCATCACAGACCGAAACGTCAACTACATTATCTATATCCATAACATCTATGTACAGTTGATTGCTCTCCTAATATGAGATAGATCTCTGTGTTTTCGTGTGGATTGGATATTTTGTTTCATGAAATGTGGATAACATTAATTTTTTTCTCTCTTCATGTTACACTGCACATTCAATTGTTTATTTGTACTCCTTTTTATTGATTGTATATATAAAAAGATCTGTGATTTCTTCACGAAATAGATACCCCGTGTGTGTTTTACATATTTGATCAATTCAGTCAAATAATGTGTTGTTGAGTATCAGTTCTGAACTCATTTTCAAATTAATTTTCTAAAATTAAAAAAAAGATATAACTTCTTCAAACAAAATCCCTTGTTGGCACATTACTTTTTCATATTTACAAAGTGACACATCTACGTAGATGCGTCACTTTGTAAACCCTTGCGCCACATTATACTTGTGCCAGGTATAATGTATGCAGGGTGGCGTTACCCTGCAGAAAGCCTCGTAGAAGTGGCACCTTGAAATCTATAAGACTTCATGTCGCCACTTCTAGGACGCCATTGCGTCAATATCTGTCATGATCCTCGCGAGCCATTTGGCTTCCAGACAGAAGATCGGCGCCACCCGGGGGTATCTAACAGCGCGGCAAAGGAGCGTGCTTCTAAGACCGACTACAAGTCCCAGAAGACCTCGGGACGTCCAACGGCGGCGCAACGGAAGCGGGGTTGGTCACATGACCACCGCTATAAGACCATCCCCCTCTGGAGAAACGGCGCTTGACAATCCGAGGAGGTTCCCTGAAGACAGCGCTTAGCGGATGGTATTCCCCGCTGGAGGACAAGCGCTCGTTCACTTTTTCAGCATCGTGACTCCCATGTCCCGAACCCTTTGTCACGCCGCTCCTGAGGTCTCCCTGGTTCCCGTTCCTGCCTGAGGTACCCAGATCCGGTATCAGGTAGGACACTCCGTTGGGAGGAGCAGGAGCACCCATTTGCTTCGTACTCTGCTAGGCAGTGACGTAACTGCCGTAGCCCAGCGTCTTTCCCGAGGAATTCCCGATTTCCGTCTACTTCGACAGCGTCCTGCGCAGGCAGCGCGAAGAGGCGTGGAAGCCCTGCCGCTTGCTTCGACATTTACTTACAGAGAGAGAGAACACCTTTTGTTTAGATAGGCATTGCTGGTTGCTGCCACGGTAGTGAGATTAACTACCGCTTGCGCAACAGCAGAACAAACTAGTTCTGCGCAGACCATACCCTATCTACCGTTTCCAAGACCGTGAAGCCAACGGTCTCACCGACTGGGAATCGAAGTTAGCGCCCGCAGTAGGTGAGTGGTGGCCCTTAAGCAGGGAACAGGGAGGTAAGGGGTTAGTGGTACTTCCTTCCATAATCTGCCTTGTCTGTCTCCTCCTTACTGCAGCCTACTAGAGAACTACCCGTCAGACCCTCCGGCTCCCTGACAGAAGAAACAAGCGGACCCTATCCTTCCCTTCATTCGTTCCTCTCTTTTTCCCCCTAAGTGCCTCTACCACGCATTGGTTGTTTTGGTTCGCCAGCGTGGGGTTGCACCAGTGGGAAGGGAGAAATATTCTACACGCCATCGTTCCTGCCGATCGATCAGCAGGTTAGTAGGAGCCTAGAGTATACGGCTACTGCCGGCCTGACAGATTGTCAAGCCCACGTATACCTTTCAGCCTGAACGATGGACTCCAATGTCGTGCTGTCCTCTCTGTTGGAAAGCATGACGGCTTTACAACAGGAAGTGCACGATTCAAGGTTAGAGAACCAGGACATGAAAAGGGAAATGAGTACCTTGCGCAGGGAGGTTGCAGGCATTACGAGGCAAGGCCCTAGCAAGAGTACATACATAAAAGATTGGACCCTTCCCCCTCCTGCGACACGCACAACTCCGGTAATGGGGGGTGGTGCCACTGGTACAGGGTTCTTTACTCCTTCTGGCACGCCCCAACCTCCACAGGATTCTGCTCCGACAGTACACGTCATCCAGACTCATGGTATACCATTAGCTCCCCCCGAAAGGTTCTTTGGGGACCCAAAGAAATTTGAGACCTTTCTGAACCAATGCCGGCTACATTTCCTTTGCAAACCAACGATCTTCCAGGAACATACCGCAAAGACTTCCTTTATGATGTCATACATGGGGGGTAATGCAGCCAGCTGGACCATTCCATTGATGGACAGAAACGACCCGGTGCTGCACAATTTCCACGATTTTTGTACCGCAATGAGAAGATTGTTCGACCGCAAGTCACACATGCTATCCTTGGATCGGGAATTGCTCACTCTGAGACAAGGCTCGCAGGACCTGCTATCATATATCACGACCTTTAATCGATTGGTGGTGGAAACCGACTGGCCTGCCGAGAAACGCTCCACTCTCTTTTACCAAGGTCTTCGAGGTGAGCTGAAAGACGTGTTATCGCAAGTGGTTCAGCTGCCTCCCACTTGTGAGGAGCTGATTGATCTCACGGTACAGTTGGAACATCGCCTACAAGAACGGAAGACGGATAAAGGCCGAGGTGAGAATCGCTTCCCGTTGCCCAGAATGAGATCGCTCCCCGAAGACCGTCCAAAGACCATAGATCTCAGCGAACCTATGCAGATCGGAGGAGTGCGAGGTCCTCTTACCCCCGAAGAATGGGAAAAAAGAAGGCAACAGAAGCTGTGTCTTTACTGCGGAAAGAGTGGGCATTTTATCAGGGAATGTCGCGCGAGAGCCAAGGCCCCGGAAAGACCCGGTCCCCCACAAGTGCCTGCAGCGACCTTCTCACAGGAGTCGGAAAACTAGAGAGCCCACGACAGGAAGGGATCACTGCCATGGGTACCGATTCATCACGGATCCCCCTTGCACTAGCTAACACTATGCAACCCGCCGTAGCGCACATCAATGTGTGTGTAACTCTATGGATCACTGAAAACAGCCTACTAGACGTGGCGTCCTTGTTGGATTCGGGCGCCACCAGAAATTTTATGGATCTCCAGTATGCTCGACGGTTTGGGGTGCCATACGAAAAGAAGATGATACCCGAAATAGTGAAGGCCGTAGATGGGAAGACCTTAACCTCCGGACCGGTTAGATATCACACCATACCCCTAAAAATGAGGGTAGGGGAAGAACACTACGAAATCCTGCAGTTTGACCTGATAGACGCGCCACAATTCCGTTTGATCCTAGGCATGCCGTGGCTAACGCTACATGACCCGGTAGTACGGTGGGCAGAACGTACGGTGTCACTGACCTCTGAGTATTGCAAAACGCACTGTACTCGGCACGTCTTGCAGGACAATGGTTCCAGAACACAAGCCAGTTTCCTCGCTGAAGGTCGGGAAGAAGCCGAGTATTGCTGCGCAGTATCCTTACCCAACGAATATCTGCAATACCAACCGGTGTTCGACAAACAAACAGCGGCCACATTACCTCCCCACCGAACATTTGATTGTCGGATCGATCTACTACCTGGAGCGGACATCCCCTGCAGTCGTGTGTACGCCCTAACAGAACCAGAGACCCGCTACCTCAAGAAATATCTGGAGGAGAATCTGGAATCAGGATTCATCCGCCCTTCCTCGTCGCCCGCCTCGTCTCCCCTCTTTTTCATCGCCAAAAAAGACTGCGATGAGTTACGAGCCTGCATCGATTACCGCGCCATCAACAAAATAACCATTAAGAACCGGTACCCTCTCCCCTTGATTCCCGTATTGCTAGACCAGCTCAAGGGGGCTCGCATATACACCAAGCTTGACCTTCGAGGTGCATACCATTTGGTTCGTGTAAAATCCGGGGACGAATGGAAAACGGCGTTCCGAACGAAGTTCGGTCTTTACGAGTATCAAGTGATGCCCTTCGGGCTATGCAACGCCCCAGCAGCATTTCAATTCTTCATGGATGAAGTTCTCCGAGGTCTGCTGGAGGTGTGTTGCATAGTCTACATAGACGATATACTCATCTATTCGTCCATCTTACAGGAACACATCACCCATGTGAAGGAAGTGTTGACACGTCTTCAACGCCATTCGTTGTATGCCAAGTTAGAGAAATGCTTATTTCATGTACCGGAAGTTGCCTTCCTAGGGTACATCATTAATGCAAAAGGGTTTCAAATGGATACCGCCAAAGTAGATGCAATCACTTCCTGGAAGGCCCCAAGCCACGTTAAGGCGGTACAACGATTTCTGGGGTTCGCCAATTACTATAGGCGGTTTATAAAGGACTTCTCGAAGGTGATTCACCCCATCTCTCGGCTACTGAGAAAAAATACTCCTTTCGTCTGGGATCAAGAGGCGGACCGGTCTTTTCAGGAACTAAAACGACGGTTCACAACAGCTCCCATTTTGTTACACCCAAATACTAACCTACCGTTCGTGGTGGAGACGGATGCGTCTCAATACGCCATAGGAGGAGTGCTGTCACAAAGGCACCAACAAACGGGACAACTCCATCCGGTGGCGTTTTATTCCAAGAAACTATCCCCGAGTGAGGTGAACTACTCCATTACGGATAAGGAACTGCTTGCCATCAAACGGGCTTGTGAAGAGTGGAGGCACTATCTGTTAGGGGCAAGCCATACAGTTGAGATGTACACCGACCACAGAAACCTTTTGTTCCTGAAATCGGCCAGAGCCCTCACACCACGTCAGTTACGCTGGTCCCTATTCTTCTCTGATTATGACTTTCTCATCAAATACAGACCTGGACCCCTGAACGGCAAGGCCGACGCCTTATCCCGTATGGAAGAAACCATACACCCCGAAACGAGCCTACCCACGGACCCACCATCGATCCTGCCCAGCAAGGCGTTTGCTCATCAAGTGCAGGCTCTCGCCTCGTCAGACGAATACCTCGAGGCTGTAAAAGCGTCCTTAACCGACTTCAACGCTTCAGCCTGGATACAAATAGACCCAGCCCACAGAACACAAAGAGGGGAATTTCTGTTCCAGAACGATGCCTTATTTCTCCCACAGAAGGCACAACAACAGCAAGCGATTTCCTGGGTTCATGATTCCGCGCTAGGAGGCCATTTGGGGGAATACAAAACCATAGCAGGGCTCGAAAGATCCTTTTGGTGGCCCACATTACGTACAGATGCCAAAGAATACCTGAAGAATTGTGCCATCTGTGCGCAGAGTAAGGTCAGCCATTCGAAACCAGCGGGGCTGTTGTGTCCCATACCCATCCCACCAGCCCCATGGCATACGGTGTCGATGGATTTCATCGTTGAGATGCCACCCTGTGAAGGATACACCACCGTGCTAGTAATTATAGATCACTTAACGAAGATGGGCCACTTCGTCCCTCTCAAAAGACTACCCACGGCGGGCGAACTGGCTCTGGTATTCCTACAACATGTGGTGAGAGCACACGGACTACCAAGGGTGCTTATAACAGACCGAGGATCCCAGTTTACCTCACGCTTTTGGAGAAAACTATGTGAAACCATGAACATTGACGCCCGTCTATCCACAAGTTACCATCCCCAGACGGATGGTAAAATAGAACGTCTGAACCAGACGTTAGAACAGTACCTGCGCTGCTTTACCCTCCAAAACACCATGGAGTGGTACCCCTTAATATGGTTGGCAGAGTTCGCCTACAATAACGCAGAACACACCACCCTAGGGTGTTCCCCATTCTTTTGTCTTTATGGTTTCCACCCCGACATTCTTCCATTCGAGTGGCCTGTAGTCACTGCACACCCAACAATTCAAGAACACCATACACATCTCCGCACCATTCTCAGAGAAACCAAACTCCATTTAGAGACAGCGCAAAACACACAAAAACTATACGCTGACCGAAAGAGAGCGCCAGAACCCGAGTATAGGGTGGGAGACAAGGTATGGTTATCCACCAAGAACTTACATCTAAAGGGGGTGGGTAAATTGGCACCCAAGTACGTGGGGCCATACAAAATAGACCGCGTCCTGAATCCCGTTGCGGTGAGACTAAGCCTACCTGCCTCCTGGAGAATACATCCTGTTTTCCATGTTTCCCTTCTCCGACCATGCCCTGCCAACATGAGACTGCCTCTGACTCCCCTCCCCGTGGAGGTGGAAGGGCAAGAGGAATATGAAGTCCAAGCCTTATTAGACTCCCGACAAGTGAGGGGAAGAGTACAATACCTGGTTGAATGGAAAGGGTTTGGGCCGGAAGAACGGACTTGGGAACCAGCAGCTAACTTACATTGTCCAAAACTACTCCGACAATTCCACGCCAAACATCCTGGTAAACCAGGACAACCGCCGAGACGGCGGTCCTTGAGAGGGGGTACTGTCATGATCCTCGCGAGCCATTTGGCTTCCAGACAGAAGATCGGCGCCACCCGGGGGTATCTAATAGCGCGGCAAAGGAGCGTGCTTCTAAGACCGACTACAAGTCCCAGAAGACCTCGGGACGTCCAACGGCGGCGCAACGGAAGCGGGGTCGGTCACATGACCACCGCTATAAGACCATCCCCCTCTGGAGAAACGGCGCTTGACAATCCGAGGAGGTTCCCTGAAGACAGCGCTTAGCGGATGGTATTCCCCGCTAGAGGACAAGCGCTCGTTCACTTTTTCAGCATCGTGACTCCCATGTCCCGAACCCTTTGTCACGCCGCTCCTGAGGTCTCCCTGGTTCCCGTTCCTGCCTGAGGTACCCAGATCCGGTATCAGGTAGGACACTCCGTTGGGAGGAGCAGGAGCACCCATTTGCTTCGTACTCTGCTAGGCAGTGACGTAACTGCCGTAGCCCAGCGTCTTTCCCGAGGAATTCCCGATTTCCGTCTACTTCGACAGCGTCCTGCGCAGGCAGCGCGAAGAGGCGTGGAAGCCCTGCCGCTTGCTTCGACATTTACTTACAGAGAGAGAGAACACCTTTTGTTTAGATAGGCATTGCTGGTTGCTGCCACGGTAGTGAGATTAACTACCGCTTGCGCAACAGCAGAACAAACTAGTTCTGCGCAGACCATACCCTATCTACCGTTTCCAAGACCGTGAAGCCAACGGTCTCACTGACTGGGAATCGAAGTTAGCGCCCGCAGTAGGTGAGTGGTGGCCCTTAAGCAGGGAACAGGGAGGTAAGGGGTTAGTGGTACTTCCTTCCATAATCTGCCTTGTCTGTCTCCTCCTTACTGCAGCCTACTAGAGAACTACCCGTCAGACCCTCCGGCTCCCTGACAGAAGAGACAAGCGGACCCTATCCTTCCCTTCATTCGTTCCTCTCTTTTTCCCCCTAAGTGCCTCTACCACGCATTGGTTGTTTTGGTTCGCCAGCGTGGGGTTGCACCAGTGGGAAGGGAGAAATATTCTACACGCCATCGTTCCTGCCGATCGATCAGCAGGTTAGTAGGAGCCTAGAGTATACGGCTACTGCCGGCCTGACAATATCTTACACCTGCCTCACAAGACTGACGCAGGCCTTGACACATTTCTGGAGTTGCGTCTGTTTTCAGACTCACCCCACCAATGTGCCACTTTTGCGCCTTCAGATACGATGTACCTGTAACTCCTTGCGACATGGAGCGCCGTACATTAAATATGGTGCATCTATCCTGTCGGAAGGAGGGTGCAGTGAAAACTGTTGCATCGATGTTTTCACGCAGCGATGCAACAGTTTTCATAAATGAGGCCTTCAATGTCAGTGGGCCTCTGCTTCACCGTCTGAGCTGTTGGTGCACATAACGCTGTTATATGCATGTTTATTCTTCTTTTGTGCATTTTCTTCAATGCAGTAAGCAGAGGAAAGAGCACATGATTAAACCAAAAGAAATTGAGGAGATTCAGTGGGGTAAGGTAGAAAACCTGACTTAACGAAATCCACAACTCTCATCTGGCTACGTCAACTTTCAAACGAGGCTACGCTTACATAAACAGTCATGCTAAATATGTAGGGGCTTATTTACAAGCCCTGTGAGGTGCAGGAGCTTCACTTTTTTATGTTTCTGGCAGTGCAGAGCCATATCTACGAGGCCACGAAAAGCCACCCTTAGTGATTTTTCATGGACTCATAGATATTGTGCATGGCAACGCAGCGCAAGTCACTGCGTTGCCGCACACTGCGTCGGGGAGGCATTCTATGGACGTGCAGTGGGTGTTCCCACTCAACGCCCATCGATTTTGACACATTCCCAGGTTTACAACATAGTGCGAATCTGGGAATGCGTCAAAAACGTGCATCACCCCAGGTGCGCCGGCGTAACGAGGAGAAATAACTTTTTTTCGCCTCGTTTTTTCTTCTTTCTGTGTGTTGCATTCTGCAAACGTATCCATTGATTTTTTTTTTTGTGCAGGATTGTGCCACTTTTTGCACAAAAACAATCATATCTACAATGCGGACACCCTTGCACCATGGCGCAAGGGTGCCTGTGTTGGCACAAGGCAGCTATTTGTGCGCCAGGGCAGATAAATGAGATGCATTCCTGCCCTTTTCTTTTGACACAGGGCAGTGCAGCAAGAAGCCTTGTGGCGCTGCCCTGCTCCAAAATGTTGTAAATGAGTGCCATAGTTTACAACGCTGAAATACAAATTGGCTTTACATTTAAAATGAGCTTTAATGTGCAATAATGCAAAGTCTTTGGTGGTACTTTAAATCGGTATAAAAACACATTTTAATATAAGCAGATACAATATACATTCTCAAGGGTTAGGGTTTTTTGTCTCAAAAAAACATAATATACCAGGGAACAGAAGTTAATTGCTATGGTACTCTTTGACCAACAAAATGGTGTGGGCTACGGTAGACCACAGTGCCCATGGGTCACTGGGACAGAGGTCGGCTATTCAAAGACTCTTTAACCCTCCAGAATTGATGGCAATGGTGTCCCAGATACAATTAACTGCTGCCACATAGTCCTGTTTGCAATTGCACACTGCTCCACTAACATTCTGTAGCTTGCATAGGTAGGCACAGTGGTAGCTGACAACTGCCTCAGCGCTGATATGACATGGGGCCAGAGTTACCTGCAGCATCACTCCTTTTTTTTCATATGCTGACAGCCCCTGCTCCTGAGCAATGTAGGAGGTGGCTAACAAATACTGCCCTCATGGTTTCATTATTTTCAAACAATCCTCCATCGCTCTTGAATAAGATGAGGGAGGTTTGTAATACCCCCTGCCCTTACAAGAGTAGTGTGGCGCAGTGGTGGCTGCTGTGACATAAAAGTGGTGGGCAGCAGAGCAGAAAGCGGGGGCAGCACGGGAGGGGGGCAGATAAAATATAAATAAATAAAAAAGGCACAGACCTACTGGCCGCCACTTTGGTGCTCTTCTGCATCTCTCCTCTCAACTCTCAGCAGTCCATGAAGGGCTCCCAGTCCCCTATGCCAATCAGGGGACTGCTCTCATGCTGGTAATGAATGAGAGCAGTGCCGTGATTGGCCAGAGCGGGCTGCTTTAACGCTCAGTTAGTAGGGCCTGGGAGCCTGTTCTTGTTCTCCACCTGCCTGTGCAGCACAGCTTGGGTTGCAGAGATCTAAAAGCGCATGACGGTTTGGCCATCCTAAGACGGTCAGCCAAACTGTCATGCGCACTTGCAGCAGTGCCCACCACTCCTGCCCCCTGTTGCAGATGCTATCAGAATAGCCCAGCCCTGCCCTTGTCTTGGCTCAGTGTGGAAAAATAAAATGATAATCTGTATTATTATCAATTTATTTTTCATGTTTGCACTGTTGAGAGAGCTGTGGGGGGACGCTCCTCTGCCTTAACGGAGGAGCTGCCACTGGTGTGGAGTAGCAATCACCCTCCACTCTTGCCTACGGTGTTTTGGGGGAAAGAACCCTCTCACCCTTATGTTTAAACAAAATACCACCTTTGCCTTTAATAAAGGTGAAGGGGCCCCAACAGCCCACCCAATCCTTATGCAACATTGTGCAAACTTGAAAAATAGAAAACCTTTCCCCTACCCCTGGGCAAGGCTGGGGGCAGAGGTGGTCCTCACTTTCTCTTAGCTAAGGCCTGTCGGGGAGTGGGTGGATGAGGATAATGATCTCCTGGGGTGATCTGATCCTGGTCAGTAGGTGACAATTCATGGCTAAGGTAAGAAAAACATTGGGCCGGATGCGCATCTGATCCCGACAATGACAACTTCTCTGGCTGAAGTAGACAGGGACCTGATGGTTCTGCCTTTAGGCCATCAGATCCATTCCAAAAGCACCCTATGTAAAAATCACAGCGTGAGAGAACCTGTCGGTCCAGCACATAATCAATGTTGCCTACGAGAAAATGAGATTGCCAGTTTGCAATAAGATTCACAGGACTAGGAACATGGTCTGCCTAGAGGGAGAGATATGCCTGTCCAGATAGTAATCCTTCACGATATTGACAAGAACAATAAAAGGAGGATCTTACACATAATTGACAGTCAAAACATTGTCCCTGCCTAAAAGGATACAGGAGCCCCATATCTCTGGGGCTAGACATGGCATAAGAGCCAGAAAGAAGCTGCAAAGCACTGGTGTACACGGACACCTCTCTCTCACTCTAAAGTGTTCATTATCTTGAGCAATTTGGACGACAGGAGGCTCAACTTAAATAATGCACTATTGACGGAAAAACACAGGAGGGCAGATTTACTAAGCACTTTAATCACCATTGCATCGCGCAAGGCAATGCAAGGGCTTAAGTGAGATTTACTAAGCCACGCAAAGTCACCTCACGTGACTGTGTGGCTTCGAAAATCCAGAGTAACGCAACTGTGAGGTTTGTGGTGAATTATATGATGTGGTTGTGCGACCTTACCGTATAATACACTTGCAAAGCTGTCGTGGGTCCAGTCAGGCTCGTTTGTAAAACCTTTAGCTCAACCCTGAAGAGCAGTGACTTCAAGCAGCGAGGCTTAAACAAAAGAACTAGTGCAAAGTATTTAGAAGCACCAAACAATGGACGGTATATGAAAAGTAATGCAACACAAAAGAAATCCAACACCAATTTATAAAAATAGGATATATTTTTATAACTTTTTATACACTAATAGCAAAACCCACTGGAGATATAGATTTTTACTCCAAAATGCAAACAAGCATTAGTAACCATAAAGTTGAAAAACTTTTCAAAAGTTTGAAAGAGTTGTGTCCATCTACTCCGGCCTGGGATGGGCGATCAATTCTGACAGGGAGAAGGTCAGGGGGCCCAATAAGGAGTTTTGGGACAGTTACCAGTTCACCAAAGCAGTCGTAAGCTCAGTTCCACACTTTACATTAAGACCGCTGTAGACTACAATGGAGGGGTCTTGATACTGGGGATGCAGTATGCTGAGGATGCTGAAATATGCTCTGGGTGCTGTCTGGTCCATGGGGGTGCCCTGGCTGTTATTCCTTGGTCCACGGGTAAGGTGGAGCGACTTTGACCACCAGGGTTGGTGTCCCTTAAAGTCCTCTTTGAGCCAGTAGAAGGCTAGCTGCGGCTGGACTGTTCATCTCTGTACAAAGCGGGTCCAACAATATTCTTAACTGAAGGCTGGTCTCCAGGTTTGGTGACAAATCTGGACTCAGATGACATTCTTGGGGCCAGCAGTCTTGAATGCAACCTTTGGGCATCAAGGTTTAGTCTTTTGGCTTGTCCTTGGCGGGTAGTGGTGATTCGAAGAATGTGACTACTGACTTGCCGGTTTGGGCTACATCAGCTGTGATGGCCCTGGTGTTGGTTCCAGGGGGTCAGTCGGCTGAGCCTTCAGAGTCACCTCTTTGGTCTGAGGCATGAGTGACTCTTCCACAAGCCAGGTAGCGCATGCACAGTCCTTTTTTTACAAGCCCAAGGTGTGGCTGGTGCAGGCTAGTAGTCAGTGCAACCTCTCTTGCCAGGTCGAGGGGGCAGCAGGGCAGTGCATCTTCTGTCCTTGCTCCAGTTCGATATGATGTTCAAGGTGCCAGAAGAGTCATTTTTGCCCTGGGGGGGATGATGCAGTCACCAGGATCCCTCCTACCCTGTGACAACTTCTGCTATGTGTGGCATCTAGCAATCCCAGAGCGCACTATTCTTCCCACTCTCAAGATGTCTGAACCCTTCCTTGAATGTTAGAAGCTTGGTCGCCTAACCTAGAGGGGGGGCTGGCTACCTGTGGGCTACACGCCCATAGGAAAGCTAGTTTTGCCACTGGTTTCCGCTCTCTGTTCCTGCCGCTACCCTGTCTACCTGGACAAATCGGCAACCCTACATGATTATGATCATGATTTAACATGGGGGATGCCTTTGATTACTGATGTAACCTGTGATAGTTTAAGTTGTTGGTTAAATATACATATTGATCTACGAATTACACTTGAGATGATGTAATAGAGTGGCATAGGGAGCAAAGAACAGGGGATACTGTAGAATTAATGAAACCGGAGAAGACGAAGGCAAATGTTTATTCTCACTATAAATTTTACAATTTCTATGTTTTTGAATGTACTAATCTATGGACCGTGTTGCTTTACTTGATTATAGCGGATTGCCGACTTGTTAAATGGGCAATGTACACGGCAAAAGTATACAGCTGAATTACATATTACTGTAATGAATAATATAAAATGTCGATAAAAAGATCAAACAAAAAATTAGTGTGATCACGATTTACTCACCAAAGGTTGCTTCACCTTTGAAGCTCACCTTTGGGCCACCACCCATGCAGCTTCTTGCAAGAGGGAGAAGCCACCTCTCTCTGTAGTAGGTTTCTATTGTTTCTGGGCCTGGAAACCGTTCACACAACTCCCCAGGAGGGCAGAATGCTGTCTGGTGGCTAGCAATTGTGCCAGGCTGCTGTAAAAACGAGGCAATCAAGTGGCAACTTTTGAAATGTTGCCTTTCCTTAAAAGTGACATTACATTCAAATTGGGCACCGAGTCGAATTTAATGCCACAATGAAATTTGATACCTTGAAGTACCATTTTAGTAGCACCATTTAGAAGTTAGCTGGACTGAGAGGTCAGCCGGTAACTTTGTGTTAAATCAATGGGGCTACTTACGTTTCCACAGCAAAAATGACAATTTGGAAGTTTATCTGATAAGATATATAAAAAGTATAAGTCCTACTTAATAATAAACAGCTCCCTGCCTTAGGGCTATATAGCGCTTCCTTAGTGGAGACTTACATATATTGTTAAGATAAGTGGGGGCTTTGCAATTGGTTTCATTGGCAAAGTTGAACGCGCAGTTTTAAAACTGCTCTTCCAGGCTGCAGTGGCAGGTTGGAAGCCATTTTGTACTTTGTCACACACAGAGTAGCAGAATAGGTGCTACAGCCCTGGGTGGGCACTCCAACTTACGTCTTGGGCACCCTGTGACCATATACCAGGGGCTTATAAGTAAGTCAGCATATGCCAACTGGGGGTAGCCAATTCAACATACACCCTCAGAATTGAACAGTCAGCAGCATCAGTCCAAAACTTTGGGGTTGATCAGGCAAAAAGAGGCATTTCCTTCGAACAAGGTAGCACAATTCTCTGCCTTCTGTCCCTCTGCATTGCGAAGGCGTTCCATGGGTGGAGTCTGGCCATTCCCATACATACACCCATGGCTTTTGTCTCAGTCCCAGATTTACTAAAGATCACTTACCAATGTGTGGGATGCGTCTCAAAACAAGTAAACTCTGAACTAAGGCACAGCACCCTGGTTCCACAGAGAACTGTATGTCACCAGAAAGGGAAGGATAGGGAATGTGTGGACATTGCTTCCTACAAGGCAGCAAGCTATGCCGTCAACACAGGGCTGACTTCTCCCCGTATATTTTATTTATTAGACACAGTGAATGTGCTTGCCTTAATTAGAGTAACTTAAGCAGCTCTCTAGGATGGTCCCAAAAGGCTTTCACGAACACCTCTACATGTTAAAGCCTGGTATTCAGTCCATTGGACCGAATCGTTGCTGTGTGTGAAATAGTTCAGGTCTCTGATTTCTACTGAAGTGGGAAAGTGAGATCCCTTATCCTGTTTATGAAATACATTGCCATGTTTGTGTCTAGAACATGTACGTAGAGGAGAAGCAGATTTTGCAGTGTCACGTCAAAGGTGAGAACCCTGGTACATAGGGATAGACCTATCTGGAGAAGCTCTGTCACAGGTTGCAGAGAAGGTGCCCCAGGATATGCATAATGTTAGCCTCCATACCTTGCAGTAAAATTGTTATTTCATAATGTGAAAAAAATATGCAAAAATGTTTATATGATTAACACATTTTCAAAACACGTCTTTCTATTTTTTTTATCAACTAGAAGATCATTACAGCACAAGTTTATTGTATGGAATGACAGCAGTACATATATTGAAATCGCCTATCCACAATGTCATTAACAATCTTCCCATTATATAAAAAATAATGTAACAATTTTCCCATTATGTAAAAAAATAATCCTAACATTCTGAAATGTGTGACAGGGCTATCTCATGGTCCTCTTCATATAGTCTATCAATAATTTCACGCCATTCTTCCATGTCTTCCTTCAGTTTGTTGTCGTTACTTACCATACTGATTCGATTTTTGCCAGCCAGATGTCATTTTTATGAGTCCTTTTTCCAAAGGCCAGGGAGGGGCATTATCAATACTGCAAATCTAGAGGGGTTCTTGGCCTTTTTGGGATGTATCCCAATATACAGTATGTTAAGGAGTGTGTCACCCCCAGCGCCTTGCCCTCGTCAGGACAATAGCACGTGCCCCAGGATTCATTGATCACTGGACCAGACCATACCACAGAAATGAACAAGAATCAAATGTAACATTAATAGTAACAGTGTTACTGGGGATCAAAACTGGAAAAAGTTGATTTCCTGCTGGTGATTAACAAATTCCTTATAATTATCTAGAGTATGTACATCCTGAAATAGCCCCTATTTCAAGAGTTTGTAAGATCATTATGAGAAGGCTTCACAGTTAGCAGTCATATGGAAAATATAGAAGCAAATGATGGCTCCTGCTTCAAACGATGAATTTGTACCACATTGTACAATATTGCATTGTATTGGGATATTTAAAAAAAAGACGCTGCACCTCCCTATGTAGGCGCGCCGAATCTTCTTCTGGGTGGGTAGCATACTACAGAAAAGAGAGTGTGGGATTTAAAGACTGTTGTCCTTTGAGGTGTGGCAATATAGGAAGGATATGGGTGCTGGACATGATAATATCAGTTATTGTCAAAAATTACATTGAAAAGAAGCAATAAACATGGTGGCTTGCGGGAACCATGACATTCCTATCTTCTCTTCCCCATTAGATTTCTGTCCGTGCCTTTGTGGAGTCACATGGAGGTCCAGCGGCCCAGGATCTTGGAAACATGTTTGAGTTCTGGAAGAAAGGCAGCCAGCAGATGAGCAAGACTCTGACCTCAGAACTCTGCCCTGAGGTGCAGACATTCCACACATGGGCTTCCCAGAATAAGGATCACATCAGGCGTGCCCTGAACATTCCCTGATGGACAATGCTCAACTGTTCCTCCCCAGATATTCATGCAGTTATTTCTTAAAATATGTTGTGTAAGTGATCAACAAATGTATCTATTAAAAAAGGACATCCTCATATTCATCCACTCAAGAAATCAAAATTATCATTATATAAAAGCCAGCATTTGTATCATGTAGTAAACATCTTCATGCTAATTTAACAACGCCATTCATACCTAATAACTATTTAATATCATCAGTTTGAATATGTGATCTACAGACTGAATTACATATTCAACAACTTCATTATTCTAAGCCTAATGTATTATTTAACAACTTTATCAGTCAGCAACTAACGTTTAATAAGGTTAACTCATAGTTTACAAGTGTGTCAAATAAATCACTTTATTTTAATATAAATGCTGGAAGGATACATCTTCTTCAATAAATTTATTAGCCACAACGTTTATTTAATGTGTAACAACTAACCTAACATAAAGTAACAGTATTGTATATTTTATTTATTAACAAACAAGTTTCAATACAAGAAGCTATGGATTCATGTGAAGATGAATCCAGGCCTTGTTCAGACAGGACCAGTCAGTCAACCTGAGTAGTGAGACAGTCAGAAATCTCAGAGGCGCCCCTCCCACACCGCAATATAACTCCCCCTGGCCTGAATACTTCTAAGAGAGGAGGTAGCCTTACGGCTAGAGCAGTCGACGTCGAAGTTGAGGAACCTGGTCCGAGTCTCGGCAACGACGCTCAACATCCTGTGATTCTGAGCAAATCACTTAATCTCCCCGTGCCTAACAAAAATGAATGTGTTCTCATGTAACGAAACTGGTGCTATGTAAAGCGCTCTGATACCAGATATCTTTGGGTCTAGATCGCATGGTTATCTGGTTCACGTTGAATTTTCTTTTTACTGAGTTGCCCAATCTGGGTCACCCTTTTCTGGCAGCTCCCTTTCTCATGATAGGCGCATACATTAGTGGATAACTAACTGCGCATAAATCCATCACACGCCCTAGAACACTACATCACAATGGTGCCACACGCGGAAACCCGCTCATATGTCTATAGTACCAGTTGGAACATCATTAAAGGTAGTAACGGGTTGCTCCCTGTCAAATGTATACTGAACAATTTGGAGTAATGCACAGTTAAACAATGTTATAAACTGTATTACATGTAAATAATATTATGAGCTGATATGTGAGAAGATGGCTAACTCAAAGGTTAATAAAAATATGTTTAAAAAAAAAAAAGAAGCTATGGATTCATAGATATGGCTTTTCTTAGGTTTCCCAGATGCATGGAATTATGTAGGGCAGCCATAGCATAGGTACAGTTTACATTCTTGTTTCAATAAAGGCATTGATGTTTGGTAACTAAAATAATTATTAGCTGCAAGAATCAATTAACATATTATATAATGAAATAAATAATTGTTGAAATTGTCGAGATAAAACGGAGTAGCAAGGTTTTAACGTATTAACCAGCCTCCATATAGCATACCTCCCGGCACCTTGTACTGTAGCTTGGGTGGCCTGCAGTTTCATCTTTGCTGGTTATTTATAGCATGCTTTACTCTGGGTAGTCTTTCCAGCTATGTTGTTTCCTCCCCCAGGCTTTGTATGTACTTCTAGGAGGTGTCCTATCTCAAACTGTGCAACCTGTCAGCAGTTCTCAGTGCTTCCTTCCATGGAGGCTTTGACTCAAGTTTCTTGCATTTATTTCCTATTACTAATACAATACCTCTGTTGAGCAAGGTGTGGTTTCCAGAGTTAAGAAATCCCCTGAAAGAGGTCAGTTGTTCGCTTATATATGAGCCCTAAGCTCTGGAATACAATGCCTCAGAAAGCTGGGAGCCAGAGTCTCTCCAAATTTTTCGTAAACTGCTAAAAACCTGACAGTTTCTACCACCTAACTGATGATTTGTGTGACATTTGGGAAAATCTGGATAGGAACCTGTAGGAAAGTGTCTGGCAATCCTCCCAAGAGTACAGATCACACAAAAGCGATTGGTAGTTGTAGCCCCAAGGTTTATTCCATGTCCTCACTCCCAGCTCATCCTCATAATCATCCACAACCGTAACATTCCCACCTCGAGGCAGCATACTTGAAACATTACAATACACATCATCTCCACGAGCGTGAAGAACCGCTCGTGGGGATGACGCTGCACAAACAATATGATTGATGTAAATACCACACATCTTCCCCCTTTTCATTTCTTATCATTTTTCCTTCTCTTTTTTTTTTTTTTAAAACATAGCATAATCTTTAAACCTCCCTGGATAACGATGTTCACGTTTCCCTCTTGAATCCTCCCCCCAATTTGAACAATGAGGATGCTGTCCATTATGATCTTCACTTAATTGTCGACTCATACCAGCATCTCTAGCTGGAGGATGAACCCCTTTGAACAACGAAATTCTATTCAAATTCCAAACACTCCCCCCTTCTACTCGCACAGCGCTGTTAAACACTTCTGTAACTTTCTTTGGATCTGACCAACACTGTGAACCTTTAGGAACACCTTCCTTCCTCTTCACCCTAACCAAATCACCAACTACAACTTTTGCTTTAGTACTAACACCTCTTTTCTTATCCATAGATATTTTCATTTTTTTTTTTGCACATTAACTCTTTGTTTCACAATTTCATAGTCAATGGCATTGAATTTCTTATCACTCCAATCCTTTTTTAACCACCATGGGACTAGACTGGTACTTGGTTTGCGTCCCCTTAATAATTCAAATGGGCTAGCTAATGTTACAGAATTTGGAGACGTCCTGTAAGACAGTAACATAGATTGCAATGCAACATTCCAATTTAAGCCCCCTTTCAATGACAACTGTATCGCTTCTTTCATAACACGGTTAAACCGTTCCACCTGACCATTTGCTTCTGGATGGAAAACAGATATTTTCCTGTGCATTACATTACATTTCTTTAGAAATGCTTCCATCTCTTTGCTGATAAATTGTGGTCCATTATCCGTGACTATTTCCTGCGGGATACCTTCCCTACAAAATATTTCATCCAAAAATTCAATAACACTTTGTGAGGTTACTTCTTTTACCATCTTAACTTCAGGCCACTTCGAAAAATAATCAATGAGCACAATACCAAAACATTTATCCTTTGGCAAGACTTGAAAAGGACCATGAAATCCAGGCCTAATTTCCTCCACGGACCGTTAGGATAAGCTACCGGATGGGATTCTACACGTAAAGGAACAGCAGATTTATCACTACTAGAACAATTACTGCACTTTTGTACAAATTGTTCAATGGAAGAATCTATGCCAGGCCACCAAAATGCCTCCCTAACCTGTCTTCTAGTAAATGAAATTCCAAGATGGCCCTCATGACCAATCTCCATAACTGTATTTCTAAGTCCAAACGGAGGAACCATTTTGTCTCCCCTCATAACCAATCCGTTTTCAATTGCTAGTTCTTCATGAATTTTCGCAAAGCTCATCATATCACCCGACAATCTCCTCACTTCTGGCCAACCCTGCACAATGTATCTCTTTACAATTTTTAACTCATTGTCTTTCTCCATTTCCAACATCCAATCCTCTTCTCTTAAGCATTTTCCCTTACCATGTATTAAATTTAAATCATGTGTAGTAAATGCTACTTCACAGTCATCATCTTGGTAATTTTTTTCACCGTTAATGGGAAGCCTTGACATACAATCTGCATGCATATTTGCTTTCCCTTGCACATACTCAATACTGAACCGGAATGATTGTAATCTTGAGGATAACCTTGCTAAACGTGCTGACATGGATCGACCTCCCCCAGGAGACATTAGAAATACAAGGGGCTTATGATCGGTTTTGATTATGAACTCAGTCCCCCACAGAAAACTCCTGAAGTGTTCTGCCCCCCCACACGCAAGCAAGGAGCTCCCTTTCAATTACTGAGTAATTCTTCTCTGCATCTCTTAATGCTCTAGAAGCATAAGCTACAATCCATTCAGTAGAATTGTCTTTCTGTATCAAAACACCTCCAAGACCCAAATTGCTTGCATCTACCATGACTATGCACTTTTTCCCTGGAACAAACGGTTTCAAACAAGGAGCATTCACTATGAACTTTTTCAAATTCTCAAATGCCCTAGTCATGTCTTCTGACCATATAAACTTTGCATTTTTTTTTTGCAAACATCTGAAAGGATCAACTTTAGCCGAATAATTGGGAATAAATTTCGCATAAAATTCAGTTAACCCAAGAAAAGCAACTAACTGTTCTTTTGATGACGGCACTGGAGCATTAATGATACTTTGGATATGTTTTTGCTTTGGTTTGATACCTTTCCCACTAATCGTGTGTCCTAAATACTCTACTTCCCTCGCTTTCAACTTGCATTTATCCAAACGCAAGGTGAGACCTTTCTTGGCTAGTGCTGCAATTACATCATGAAGGTTCTTATCATGCTCCTCATCATTCCTCCCATATACCAGAATATCATCCTGGAATGCTATTGCTCCTGACAAACCCTCCAAAGTTTCTTTCATTAATCTCTGGAAAACTGAAGCCGCACTGGCCAGACCAAATGGCATACGCCGATATCTAAACAATCCATCTGGGGTGATAAATGCTGTGTAATTTTTAGAATCCTCAGAAAGGACTACTTGATGGTATGCACTCGCCAAGTCAATACATGAAAACACTTGTGCATTACCTAAACTAGATACCATTTCATGCAAATTAGGGAGAGGATGAGCATCAATCCAAATTACGCGATTTAAACTGCGTAAGTCAACACACAAACGAAGTTCTCCTGAAGACTTTAACGAAATAACTATGGGAGAAACCCATGGGGAAGACTCTATTGGTTCAATGATGCCATCATTGCAGAGGTTTCTTAACATTTCACTCAATTTATCCCTGTAAGAAAGTGGGACATTCCTTACTTTATGCCGGATAGGAACAGTATTCTCATGCAGTTTAATCACATGTTCAAATCCTACATATTTTCCAAGTTTCCCGCTAAAAACACCTGGAAATTCACTGATCAATTTGTCAACCAAACTTAACTCACACCGGGAACCAGAATCTATTGCAAAGACAGGAGGATTCGCTCTCGGATCAAGTTTGATGCCCAAATCGTGTTGATGTGGCCACCCTAGAAGAGATTCTCCTGATTTTGCAACATACATTTTGCTACAAGTACCCTGTCCATGAAACGCTATGTCAGCGTTGAAATAACCTATTAGATCTATTTTATGACCAGTATAACCCCCTGGAGATACATCGGGTTGGAATAGTGGCCTATTAGGCCAATTTTCACAAAACACTTTTTCTGAAATAATGGAATACAGAGCACACGAGTCTACAAGGAATCTCAATTCTTTCCCATCGACCTTAATTATACACGACGGAAACTTTGATTTCCCATCTTCGCTGCACATATTAATCACTGTATTAATTTCATTTTCATTCTCATCATTACTATAACAATTATATTCATCGTCTGTGCACTGTACAAGGTTTACTTTTCTCATGACAGTTTTGCAATATTTACTGAAATGCCCCTTATTGCATTTTGAACATACTTTGTCAAATGCAGAACACCCCTTAAAATTCGCTAAATGGTTTGAACTCCCACATCTAAAACATTGTAATGAAACATTCCGTTTATCTGGACCTGTATTTTGATTCTTATATTTGTTCTCGCTTTTATTAAAATTGTCATTTTTCTGACTTGAATTTTTTTTCTGTTTGACATGTTCTTTTGCGTCTTTGTTGATACTGAATACATCTCCCTTTTCGTTGCCCCTGATCTCTTTTACAAATTCTTCTGAATGTTCAATCGACTTAGCGATATCAATGGCAGCATTTAACGATAAATCAGAAGTGGACCATAGTTTTTCTTGAACCTTCTTACTATTGGTTCGCATAAGGATTTGGTCTCTCAATACTTGTTCGTGGGAAATATGTTCGAAGTCACACGAACTTGCCAACGACCTTAGCGGAGAAACATAATCCTCAATTGATTCATCAGGGCGTTGTTTCCGTGAGTAGAATATAAATCTTTCCATCACTACTTTTTTTTTTTTTCCAAAACGGATGTTTAATTGAGATGAGGCATACTGGTATACATTTATTCTGCCAGGACTAATTAACGCAGGAAGTGGTTTAAATTCCTTTAGACCGAAACCCCCAAGACAATGTTTTAATAGGGATAATTTCCTTTCTCGTTCGCAATCATCCCCTTCTAGCACTTCAACATAAGCTAGAAATACTGGTTCCCAAACTTCCCATGGCATGGGGGGGATCGCCTGATGACGAAAGAAAGGAAGGAGGTGGCACAATACCTGACATATCTCCTTACACACAGAGCTGTCTTTAATGGCAATAAAAAGGCACTTGGTTTGTTGTTTCTTGTTGTTGATTCTTATAGTTCTCTTTTCCTTTTCCCCCTCTTTTTTTTTCAAAAAAAATATAACAGAAACCAATAAAACCCTCCTTCAACTTGACTAAAAATACATTTCTCTTTTTTTTCTTTTTTTTTTTTAAAACTGTTCTTTTCCACAAGAATTGATATTATTTACCTCCTTCTTTATGCTGCGAAAAGATTCCTCAAATGTAGTTGCTCAATCTCTTGCCTCGAAACCTTCACGTTACTTCTTATTTCCGTGTAAATGGAGGAGAAAAATACTCGATAGTGTTACATTCAGTTGTGATGGTAACGCGTCATGATGTCATCGCGTTGCATCACGTGATCGGAACAACAACGTAGGGGAAGTCAGCGAGGACTTCAGAATGGAGCGGATCGTAAACTTCCAAAGGATTGCGGCGCCGATTTCAAATGAAAACAAGCTGCATCGGTGCTTCGTCTACTCACGGTAGTTTGTTAAACAACGAAGAACTTACACTGTTTCCTTTTTTCTTTTTTTTTTATTGTGATTTCCGCCGCTTTTACCTCTGCATATTTTACGTTTCCCGCAAATCGATCAATTTCGCCATACACTGATCCCTTGTTGCTCGTTCTCAGGTTTACCTCCCAAAATTTCCTTTCCTTGTTTATTTAGAGGGCAACTTGAGATGAGACCTTCGTAGACCGGGTAGATGGAGACACAAAGTTCTTTTCCTCACGTATATAATTTTTCTTTAAAAAAAATAAAAATACAAATTCCAATCTTGCTTTAAATGGGCTGGTTCGTGCCCGCTCGTCGCCAGTGTAGGAAAGTGTCTGGTAATCCTCCCAAGAGTACAGATCACACAGAAGCGATTGGTAGTTGTAGCCGCAAGGTTTATTCCATGTCCTCACTCCCAGCTCATCCTCATAATCATCCACAACCGTAACGTTCCCACCTCGAGGCAGCATACTTGAAACATTACAAGACAGGATTCCCAGCTGACAGGTTCTGCACAAATGGCTGAGGTCAGGCATCTGTCTTGAGGCTCTGCCCTCCCTCTCCATGCTGTGGAAGTTCCTGCACATGCTCAAGCAACACCCATTAGAAAACATTTTGGCACTCAGCAATAAAGCACATGAGCATTTGCATTAAGAGCATTACACAGCATGTAAATATGAATGTGTGCAAAATGTGTCAACTATGGAAGGGTGTGATAAGAAGGTGGTGTTAGTCGGTGCTTAATTTGTAAAATAATAAGTGCCAGCCCCCGGGCCAGAGCAGCTTGCACCACCCATTGCGCGTCATCGGTACCAAAACAACTCCCTCGGCTGCAAGTGCGACAGTTCAGTTTATTTGAGGTCCCCAAAACTAAAGGAATGGCTGGGGAGGTAGGTATTAGTCATTTTAATGTATATTGTATTCATAAACAACCGTTGTTCTGCTCATCTCTAAATTAGATGAGCAGCTCCACCATGTGGCAGACTGTCATACGTGTGGTGTTGACAATTAAGCGCCGGTGCCGAGCACCAGAAACCACCGGCTCTCATTAAGCACTGGTGTCAATGAATAATTATGACTTGAATTAGGCATAAACAACTTTTATTTTCCAAATCTCTGAATTCAGAGTCAGTGTTTAACCATGTCAGAGCAGTCAAGGGTGCGCGACATTCATTCGCATTGAAAACATTTAGATCGCCCATTCATCAGGAATCTGTGAATATTCACATCCATATTCAGTAGTAAAATGGTACTATACAACTAACACACAGAGGGTTTTCTTCTTTCCTCAAGGAAAAACATTTTAATATTTGCTTCACTGTCTAGGTAAAAGAACAACCCTAAAGAACGTGACTGAATACTCGCATTAATAGGGGTTAGTTGCTTTGTTTTCTTTGAAATAATGCTAATGTGTATCCATCCTTCTAAAGTTCACACATATTGCTTCTTTTATCTCAAATGGTCTGTTCATTGTAGCCCACTATGTGTAGTTAAATATTGGGATTGTTAGGTTAATAGGGTACTGGGTACTTACTTTGCAATATCATCCCCTGAAACTCACAACTAACACAGTATAAGTCAAGGCAGTCTGTTCTCTCTACTTTTCATGCCCGGATCTCTGTTCAGAATCAGTTAACCTGCCGCCTTCTTATCTATTTTTCTAAGCTAAGCCACTCCAAATTTATGAGCTCTAAATACTGCTAGAGTTAGGTTTACCCCAATGGATCTTAACTTCTTTTTGATCGACCAAAAACTTCAGTGCATCTCACTAACCCATAAGTCACTGCAGAGTACCACTCACCCATAATCCACACTGGAGTTGGTATGCACCCACAGATTTCATTGGGCTCACTTCACTCACCTTAATGTCATCTCAATACAGTGTTGTGAGTGCGGAGGCAGAAATGGCACTAGTGTGAGCACCTTCCTGTCCAGTCGCCACGCCACGCATTACAAGCTGGAGCCTCGGCAGTCGGCAATCGATTAGCTGACCTGCAACTCTGCTCCTTACAACAGATGTCGGTGTCGGCGTCCGAGACAGAGACTAAGATGCCCGGTGCCTTTGTGCGGGCATCGAGCAACAGAAGCACGAGAACCCGAGTCTCTGTTTCGCTCCGTCTGACCTACTACACGAGGAGTACCTCAGCCAAGGGACGAATGTCTGCGGCTGACTGGGACGGGGGTGTCTCAGGCTGCTGGTCGGGGCTGGGAGAGCCGTGGAAGCGGCGTCGGCAACACTGAGTTGGAATGAGCGGAGCATGACCACCCGGGGGCAGAAGACTTTTAAAATGAAAGCAGCATTGAATCAAGGGAAAGTGGAGAAAGAAAAGGCAGAGAAAACGGACCCTCCTCCCAAAAGTAAACCGGATGTGGGGATCAGTAAAAAAAATGTGGGGAAGCCCGGAGGAGTCAATTCGCTAAAAGAGAATGCCGCGGGAGGTACAGGCTTATCACCCTGTATTGCCAAACATTTCTCTATCGTTAAGGGGTCCTCAACTGCCACAGACTTCAGCACACCCACTGGGAATGACTAACAACCCAAGAGTGCCAAGTCAGGGGGTCACAGAGCAGGGGGCCATACAGCAGAATGCCTTGACTTCACAGTTAGCTTCGGGCAACACTGGGATTGAGGGGACTAGTGATAATGTGTTGGCACCAGTCCCGGAGACTTCTACCGGCACCTCGGGTGCTGCCATTGTTATTCCTGCTAGCGAAGGTTCAGAAAAGGACCCCCAGGGTAGCAGAGACAAGTAGACTAACAATCGTGCCAAAGAGAATGGCAGTCTCGGACCCGCAGACCCTGGACCTAATTGGTGAAAACTTTTTTTCTGTTTCTGATGGGTCTATGTCTGGCACGGAAAACAAAATCATTAATTCAACCGAAAGTAGCAAACTAGAAGACAACAAATCCGACCCCACAAGTAGAACTATTCAGCAAAAAAAAAAATCTAGAAGCAAAAGACTTAGTCAGCTGAATAGGGACTATGATTCTCATGGCTCGTTTACCCTGGGGGGGGCCCTCTAATGTCCAGCCTGAGGAGAATCCACAGTTAACTACCGGACATCTGTCCGAGCCCTCCCTGGCCTCTAAATTGGACTCTATAAAGCAGTTCCAAGAGGAAGTACGATCTGATAGCCTCGCCGCCAAGGGAGCTTCTAAAAAACTTCAAGGTGGCATCAGGAAATTAAATAAGATTTGTACAGCTATTGGCGACCGGGTCTCAATGGTTGAAGCACGGACAGAGACTTTGGAAGCAGAAATAAACAATGTAAAGGACCAAGGAACATCTTATGCGGCTTGCCTAACTGATGTAATGGCCAAGTTAGAGGAGCAGGAAAACAGACTACGGAGGAATAATTTGAGGCTATTGGGGATCCCCGAAGGCGTTGAGGGTGAGGACCCCAGAGGGTTCATTGTGAAGCTACTTTTAGCTGCCTTCCCATCGCAAACCAGTTGGAACTGGGACCAAGAGATGCAGAGAGCACATCGCTTTCCATTCAATTTGAAGCAGCGGCGAGACAGCAGCAGCTTTGGTAGTGAGAAACCCAGGGTTTTTTTTTTGTTAACTTCCTCTTGAGACAGCTGGTGCACGATCAGACCAGGCCAAATTCCCAAAAAGAAGTTGATGGAATAAAATTATTTTCCAAACCTGATTTCTGCCATGCAACAGTCGAGCGCAGATGGCGACTACGCCAATTGATAACTCCTTTTCAGCAGCAAGGAGCCCAAGTATACCTAATGAATCCAGCCAGACTGAAAGTTATGTTCGAAGGCATTACCCGGGTCTTTTTGTCGGACATTAAGGCTGGGGATCACCTAAAGGATATTGTGGGGATAAAAAGGCTGAATTAACCTAAAAAATATCTGCTTAGTTCTGCAGAACAAATCCTGCAGGGGTCTTAACAGCTCTTTTCTTACACTCTCTTTATTGCTTCCTTAGTTTTTGATTTGTTCACTGGCAGGCTAGGCCGGCTGAAATATGGTGACTAACAGATAATTGTTTTTGTGGTTTGGCGACTGGAACTCACACATGCTCACCATCATTCACGGTTTCCCTGACTGCTTGTTTTTGGAGTGGGAGGAGGGAGGGAAGGGGGGCTCGTAATGAATGCAGTGGGGGGGGGAAAAGGGATTTTCTGTTCAAATCTCTGGGTGGTCATCTTGGGAAGGGACTCAGGAAATTCAGCACACATGAGGAGAGGTAGAAAAAGGAAGAGAAAAAAAAGAGGGAGCGTGGAGCTGGGCGGAAACCAGGGGCAGGGGGGTTGGGTGGGAGGTGGAGGGGGAGGTTGGGGTGTGAAGGAAAGAAAAGGATGAATTACGAACTGGTTAGTTGTTGGCAGAAGCACGATCCTTATTTTTAATCAAAATATGGCCCTAAAAAAAGGGGGTCTTTGATAATTATATAGGATCAAGCTATCTAAAAGTAGATAATGAGCATGCTAAATAAACTTAGAATCGGCTCGGTAAATATCTGTGGCTTAAATGATTCTGTGAAAAGGCAAAAAGATGCACAGGCTCTGCGTATACTGGGGGCCGACATTGTCTGCCTCCAGGAGACACATATCTAGGTTATAAAGTTATTGGGGCAACTACGCAAGGGGCCATTGTTAAGGGAGTTGGGATTCTAGTCACAAAGAAATTACCTTTAGAAGTCAATCAGGTAAAAACCGACTCTCTAGGTAGATGGGTGATTGCAGGATGTTTTCTTCCCCCCAACTTTGTTTTTACAATTTGTTCTATTTATGGAAGCAATATAGACAATCCAGGGATAATCAATGGAATAAACGAGGAGTTAGTACACTGGCCACTCCCTGTAATTTTATGTGGTGATGTAAATCTAAATCTGCCTAGTACTTCGAAATTTGATGAATCTTGGAAGTACAGAGGCAGGAAACCTAACGTTTTCTAGGCAGTGCTCAATTGGATAAGCACTCCCGGCTGAAAGGACGTTTGGGCCCATTTGAAACCCGAACAAGACGTCTTTACTTTCTTCTCAGCCCCTCATCTGTCATTGGCAAGGCTTGATTACTTTTTAGTTTCTTCTTCACTGGCCCAAAAATGCCTCATTGATACCGCCCCCGACTCCTGTCAGATCACAACCCACTCATTTTAAATCTAGAGGGATGAGGAGAAAGTGGACCAAGCTCGAACTGGACTTTTGAAAAAGCAGTCCTACCTGACAACAACTATCGGGTACACATGCAGGGTTGGATCCGAGAGTTCTTGGATGTAAACACCGTGTCAGCACTGATAATGGTTGTGTGGGACACATTAAAGGCAGGTATAAGGGGGGAGACGCTCCAATTCTCCATCAGAATGAACAAAAAAGAGAAAGCACAGGTTAATTCCTTACAAGATCAAATGATAAAAGCTGAAAAGAAGCTAATACAGGCTGTACAGTCAGGAACAGGAATTGAAGTAGCACAAACTATGGTAGCCGTTGCTAAGGCTGAGATGGGGACCATACTTGCGGAGAGAGTGGCAGCAAAATGGGCCTCGTCCCGAGAAAAGCTATATGAATGTAGCGAGCTTATTGGCCACCAACTGGCCATCTCTACCAGACAACAGGTGACTACTAATGTAATCTCCTCAATTCAAACAAACTCAGAAGGGATTACCAACAATCCTATAAAAATAGAGGAGGCTTTTAGAGATTTTTATGAGAAATTAAACACTGAAGAGAATAGGAAGCCTACAGAATATAGAGAAACAGAGATTATTGATTATCTGGAAACAATACTAGTAGCCGAACTCAACACTAAGAATTGCAATCATATGGAAATCTCTCCAACCTGGGAAGAAATTGCAACTGCACTTGCAAGCCTTCCAGATGGCAAAGCCGCTGGAGTGGATTGCATTCCAGTTGAATTTTATAAAATCTTTTGTCAGCAAATAAAAGATCTTTTTTCAGATGTGGTAGTCTCTATTTTTGACGGGTCCTCTCCACGCACTCTTGGTCTACCGCAAAGATCGTAATCTTCCATAAAAAAGACAAATCACCACTGGAGATGTCCTCTTACAGACCCATAACCCTCTAAAATCATTGCATCTAGATTATCCTCAAATATTGAGCCTCTTGTCTCCAACTGGCAGCACGGGTTCATTCCGAAAAAGGGCACCACTGAGCATATCCGTTGGACCATCACCTTATTTGACGGTGCCAAAGTGACAGGAGACCCGATCTCATTAATTCTACTAGATGCTGAAAAAGCATTTGATCGGGTCTCCAGGCAATATTTATGGGTCGTCATGCAGTAGATTGGTTTCGGTCCTAGGATAGTGCAGGCACTACAAGCATTATACCAGAACCCTACAGCCAGAATATCAATTGATGGACACTTGACAGAACAAATAGGGATATCACGAGGGACGAGATAGGGGTGCACTTGCTCCCCGTTGCCCTGTATATCGATCCTTTGATTAAAAAAATTGAACTTAATCCTGAAATAATGGCAGTGAGCAGGTTTGGCACGCACACGAAGATCATAGCCTATGCCGATGACCTTGCCATAATAACCCCGGAACCCAAGACCGCCATCAAGGCTCTGGAGCAAGAGGCCCAAGAATTTGGGAAGGTATCTGGATATGCCCTTAATAAAACAAAAACGCAGATTATCTTAAATGGGAAAATTAACTGGGCCGACGATCGAGTAACCCAGAAGGCCAAATACCTTGGGGTAAATATAGTAGCGGACCTAGATTCAATAGTAAAGGAAAATCTGATCCCGTTAGCAGCTGATATGAAGAAGTCACTTACAAAAATTAACAACTTACATCTGACAATAGTAGGAAGATGTAATGTTTTAAAAAGGACCTTTTTCCCCAAATTCCTTTATTTTTTCAGGACAATCCCGTTAGAGTTTAACAACAACATGTTGCATATATTTGAACAAATCTTCTCCCAATTCATCTGGGCCTACTCACAGCCAAGAAGGGCCTTTAAATTACTTTCACTACCTAGAGATAGAGGAGGGTGGGCTCTTCCTCATATAAAAATGTATTATTAAGCTGCCGCTCTGCAGTATAGCTCCGAATTGATGCACGATCATTCTGTTGAGAATCCCTCAGAACTGCCATCTCCCTACACATCACTATTAGGTGAAAGCGTTAGGGGCTGTCTCTGGTGGCAGCTGGAATTCGGTTTCTATAAGCGGGTCGGATTCAAGACTTTGATGAATGTTTACAGGGTTTTCTCTACTATACGTAAATTGCTTGGACTTGGCAAATTAAATCATTATACCCCTTTCAGAAATAATAATAACCTACCACGTATTTTTGAAAAAGCATACCTTCAACAGTGGTATCAAGCTGGTATTTCTAAACTGGGAGATGTGATGACTTCCGAAGGCACCCGGTCTTTCACTGATCTTAAAACCCGCTATAATCTGAACAATCAGTTATTTCAGTACCACGCTATTACAGGCTATTTGACACACAAGTCTGGTGGACTAGCAGGGTTTGCAAAGATCGACCTTCTAGACTAGTTACAGGGGCCAAGCCTACCACGGATTGGAAGTATTTATACAATGATAAATAAACAAATGCCCGATGATTTATGTAAAACAGACGAAAAGTGGCAGCTGAAACCGAATGCCCCCCCCTAACACCTTCTGTCATGCTCTAAGTCTGGCACAAACCCATCTGCTGTCAGCCAAATTGCAAGCGCAATTATATAAAACAGGCTACTTCCTATACATAACTCCCAGCAGAATTGCTAAATGGGCAACAGGTAGCGGAACAACGTGTCCGAGATGCGCCAAGTTTAGTGCAGACTTGGTGCATATGTTTGCCACCTGCCCAAAGTTAGAACCTTTACTGGATAAAGTGCAGTGGTTTTTGGGTGGAATTCTATTTTTAGACATCCAACTCACACCAACCATTATTCTGCTGGGGCTGTATGACACGATCAACATGAAGACGGGGGGAGCACTACTGTTCGTGGCAATGACTATTCTCAGGATTTATATTGCCTCATACTGGAAAGATCTGAACCCTCCTTCGTTTGCCCAATGGCAGGCTCGACTGTTGGCTGCTTACAAACTGGAGAAGGCTATATATGCCAAAAAAGGCTGACTTGCAAAAAAAAAAAAAAAAAAGGGCTAGAGATATGGGACCCCCTAACCAGGTTGCTCAATACAGTGAATGTACAGGAATTATAGTAATGTCTTATGTCTTCATGATGTCCTTATGTCTTCCTCTCTTTGCCCTTCTTTTCACATCTCCCTCTGCTGCTCTTCCACCCGCTTTCCCCTCTCCCCTCTCTTCCTCCCTCTCTTCTTTGCCCTCTCTTATGCTCTTTGCTGTTTTGCTTCTGTTCTTCTCTTTTTCTCTTCGTTCTTTCTTCCGTATAGGATTTAATGCTTAAGTATTGTTAAGTTGATTCCCCATTATTCTGTAGACTCTCACTGCTTGTAATACTCACTGATAATGTTGATGGACTCGGGGAGGGGGATGGGGGGACTACGTCATGAAATTAATTATTTGACTTTGTAATCTATTGTAAGGTAAAATAAACAACAACAAAAAAAAATGAAGTCAAGACCAAGTAATAACTTGCTAGCCAGACTGCAAGAGTGACCATTCATATCAACTTTTATCTAAAGCGATGACTATATACATTTTTTTATAACAGAAGAAAAGTGAATAGGGACAGAGACAAGAGAAAGGAACTGAGAGAGATAAGAAGAAAAAATGTCAATGATCTAATAGAGAATCTGATTGATTTTATCACTTTGTCCTGAAGAAGGTGGGGTAAATTGACTACAAACCACCGAGACGCCATCTTGACATTTCAGTTTGATATATAATTTGTCATTTTTGTGTGATATACAATCTGACCTTTCTGTGATTGATTATTGTCTGAAAATAAGGTGTCTTTATTTGTGTATCAAGATCAGAGAGTAACTAGCACTACTAATATTTTCTCCTTATATCAGTGATAAACAAGGATGTGTATAACAGATATAATGTGATGATATACTTAGTATGCACAATGCTTTAAGAGAATTTTGAAATGAAAGTGTGATTTTTCTGTATCGTGGTACAAAATATACTTTTCTGAACTGTATTTTTATTGCTTTCTGATAAATAAAGGGAGACATTTTGGCATTAAAAAAAAAAATCAATACAGTGTTGTAGTGTCTCACACAAACGCTTATCAATCAACTTCATAAGGAACCTCACTCACTCCTAGACTTCATTACTGTCAGTGGCACAACTCATTGGAGTCTGAGTAGACTATAGAATTCATTAGAGTCTCACTCACCTAGAGGCTTAGAAGAAGTCTTATTTGGCTTAGACTAGAGTGAAGTCTCAGTGAGTTGTAGACTTAAGTGGTGTCTCACTTATAATCAGACTTCAGTTGCCCTTCGCTTACGCGTTGATTTTAGTGGAGTCTTAGCCACTCTTCAATAGAGTTCCGCTCCACCTTAGATTTCACTTTCTCGAAGACGTTGGTAAAGTCCAAAAGATGACAGTGTAGTCTCATCGATTTATGAACTTTAATGTAGACTCACTCACCTGTAGACTTCAGTGGAGCCTTGTTAACACAAATACTTCAGTGGAGTTTCACTAACCCATAAATTTCAAGAGTAGCACTCAGCCATAAAAGGGAAGGAGTCTGAGTCCCATCCACCTATATCTTTCAGTAGAGTCTCACTCACACACAGACTTTAATGATCTCACCCTTAAGCCTCACTTAACTTTTGGCTTCAGTGAAAATCACTCACCCACAAATGCCAATAGAGTTTATTGACTCATCGATCTCAGTGCTGTCTTACTGCCACAGACACCAGCGGAATCTCAGTCTTCCTTCCTTAAAGGTCAATGGTGTCTCATTCAGCCATCCTGCTGATGGAGCATCACTCACTCAGACTGCAGTGGAGCCTCAGTCACTCATGGGTATTGGTGTTCTCAATGATAAACCTCACTACATTCTCACTGAGCTTTAGAGTTCAACAAGGCCTCCCTCACTCATGAACTTCAATAGAGTCCAAATTACCAATAGATATGAGGGGAGTATCCCTCATCAATAAACATCAGTCGGTTGGTATTCACCCATAAAACCTCAGTGAAATGACACTACTAAACCTCAATGGAATCTCATTCAGCCCTAGGCATGACTGGAGCCCCAATCAACCATAGACATACGAGGAATCTTAGCAGTAGCCTTTTGTGGAGTCTCAACCATCCATTTTATTTAAGTTTTCCTCGGCCGTAGTCCTGTGTGTAGTCTTTGTGTATTCCCAAATCACAGTACTATTTCAATCATCCATTTCCCTGAGTGGAGCCTCACTCACACATAGAGTTAAGTAGTCTGACTCACTCAAACCTTATTGAATGTTCACTCAACAATAGACCTCAGGGAACTTTCACCCATTAACGTCAGTGGGGCTTCACCCATAGACTACAATGGAGTCCCACTGGGTGTAAAACGCGGGTGAAGTTTCATTCATCAGTAGACGTCAGTGGAGTCTCACTCAAATTAAGTCTCATGGAGTCATAGACTACAGAGAAGTCTCACTCACTCAGACTCTTACAGACCTCGGTGTGGTCTTGTGCAGAGCACGATGACATCGTTCAGTAGCGTCTTACTGAACTCTCACCTTCAGTCGAGCCAAACAAAGTCAGGCTACAATGGAATTTCACTCACTGTTTGACATCAGCATCTAACGCACCCTTAATCTTCAGTGGAGTCCAACCCATTCACAGAATTCAATGAAGTCTTCCTCAGCAATAAAACTAAGTGAAACTCATTCAGCCAGACATTTCAGCCGAGTCGAATTAACCCATAAACCTCAAAGGTGTTTCATCTCCCTCAGACTTCAGTAGGTCACTGTAATAACAAGCATTGGCGTAGCCAATAGGTCTCGCCTTTGGGACCTTATAAGTGTTTAGCCAGAGATATTGACTTTGCCTAGGTCTTTAAGCTGTGCTGTACAGAAGTCTGCAGCATGCTATAAAGTTATAATAAAGAAGTGTCAGAAGCATTGTTGTTACCTTATATATGACCAAGAAAGCATTATGTGCAACTGAACGACCATGCAGTGGTTCGGTTTAAAGAGAGATTATGTGTTACAAGCTCGGAACGGCTTACACTTCGAGCTTGTAAACTACTTAGTTTGGCACTCTGCGAATGACTGAATCAGATTCAAATTAGTATACTGAATATTTAAACTCCAACAGCGAGTAAAACCCGACTCTCTAAACCAGAGGGTATCGACTTGCACACCTGGTCATGCCTTAGCCGTTTATGTTCACGCCTAGGTTTGAAAGCGAGGCTGGATTTGATTTGGGGGAATCCGGGACTAGGAATTAGAGCCGACCAGAATATTTTTAAAGTATTGATGTGTCAGAGAACACGCAAATGGACAGTACCTAGGCTGATCAATTAGGGAGGGGCACGAGACTGAGCAAAGTGGGACATGAGAAGGTAGTGTGTTAGAGCAAATCCATAAGTGTGTTGAAAGAGACATAAATGAGACACACGTAGGGCTGTGAAGTGACTTAGTATAGAAATGTGAAATTACTGGGGATTTGTGGCTGTGCGCCGATCAGCAGAAGGGATGAGGTGATAGCTTGAAAGAATAAAAATCTCATCTATCCCAATTGATGAGCAAATCCCTGCATGGTGTGTACACCAGTGAGGTGCACATGGAATTTACACTTTTCTGCGCTGTGCAAGCTTTGGGCTTTGAACAATAACTAAAAAACGGGACTCCGGCATCCTGTGCTAAGAAGCTAAGGATGTTAAATCACCAATGCTGTGAACTAACCAATAATGCACATACTGTTCTATTATATACACTTTCTTTGGGCTGCACACTGACCAATAAAGTGTAATAATTAATTGGGAGCACTTTCATCACTCGTGTACATATGATAATTATCAAAAGCACTTGCCAATTATGCTGTGCACAATGGCCAATTATTGTCACATGAACACTGTATGCTCTCGAAGGAGGTGGCAAAATATACACTAAATGATGCACACACATTTATTGTATTCACGCAACTGAACTTTATACACACACCCAGAATTGGTGTACATGCCCCATAACAGTGCACATTCACCATTAATTTGCCCAAACAATCATGCACTGGCTCATAATGTGCATTCTCGTGCATTTAGTGCAAATTCAACAAGGATGTGCTCACTTAAGCATGCAATGCACTTCTCAAAGTACCCTCTCCCCAGTGGTGTGCACAATCCACATGACATACACTAAGCACAGAGCACAACAAACGAGGGAGTGTATGTCTGTGTGTTCTATGCAAACCTGTCAATTATCTACTAATGCACAAGGCGCTTTTTTGCACTCTGTGCACAAATGTCTTTGATTGACATATTCTTATAGGACGTGCCAATCATTTGTGGTGTGCACACTCCTTACATGAAGATTACGTGTTCCTGTGTTGTGCAAACTCCGGCACTCATTCTTTATGCGCATTATTGTCAATAAAGTTAAGTTAATTCATATAGTCTGGGCAGGTAATGTATTCACTCATGAATGAGGACACCTGTGCATGTCGTGCATGCTTAATTAGGCTTTTAGTAGTCACTTGTTGATCACACTCCTTCCCCTTGAACTGCCTGCTCTTCAATAGGGAGCACGTTTCAAGCAGTTCACATGCGTGTGCCGTGTAAACTCCTGCATGCTGTACCATGTATGTATCCACCTGCCAACTACGTGCACTTATCCGTGCACTGTACGCACCGACAACGGGCATATTCAAGTATTGTTTACATGTGCCGACTGTGTGAAAATGGGTGCATGTTGTGCACTTACCAATGAAGATGAACAATGGTACATGTGGAGTCATTAACACTGTGGCTTCAAAGTGTACCCTCATGCACACTATTATTATACCCAGTGTACAAGACAACTGGTGATCCCCGGTGAAATGCCTATTTAGCAGTGATTGTGCTAACAGCACATGCTGTTAACATGTACCCACGTTGAGAACACAATTGCTTGCTACATGGCTCCTGTATTCTGCTCACACGTGCCAATGTGTGAATTGGTCAATGCAGGGCGCACACACACTAAATGTGCAAGCTAACAAACGTGCACACTACCACATTATGTGTACATTCGTGAAAGCAGCGAGTACACATCATTTAGATGGACACAGCCAGTGCTCTTTCATCAACAGTGTACAAACTTCAGAATGATGTACAGGTGCTAATGATGCACTCACCAGTCATGAGCAGTCGTGTACGTAGTGCACATACAATGTGTTTGGTCTCCAAAAACGACCATACACATCTGGCATATGTAAGAAACGAGAACGATCTATCACTCACACAAATGCTACACACACTCTAGTAACACTTATGATTCTGTGTATACTCACCAATCATGGCCGCACGCCAGGCTAGATGAACAGGCTCCTGCATGGAGTGCACACAGCCGAGATCTCAACACACCAACATGCACTTAACGCTTTTCTGTGTTGTGCAAGGGCCTTCATGCTATGCACCCATGTAAGGGAGCTACATTAATTTATACTGTGTACATTCATTACTAACATGTGCATTTTTAATGTACTGTCCAAATCTGTTAATGATATAGCTGATCATGGAAGCCTTCGCCCTCGCCAATAATGAACACACTTATGTGCACAGTCGGCGATGAACTCAATCCTGCCTCACGAATGATTGGGCACGCGCCTGAAAACTCACCAAGAGTGTGAATGCTTCTGCACATGCACCAGTGATGCTGAAACTCCTACATGCACTGCATACATTCTAGTGCTGTTCAGACTTAAACACGTTGTTCACTGCACTAACAGTATGCGCTCAGACACTCAATGTACACTCGGCAATGATGCCAATCGTGCCACGTACACCCAATGGTGTACAAGGTCGTGAAGCTACTCACCGTCGGCAACCTTGTGCACATTCCTTCCGATTGTGAACCGACCAATGATGTGCACCCTCGCCAATGTGTGCAGTCCTGCATGAGGCACATACTTAGCAGAGACGTGCACACACAAATTAGGTGCACTATACAACACCTACAGAGCAGTGCACACTCCTCCGTGCTGTCAACACGTCAGTGATGCACACGTACATAACACTGGATAGTGCTGTGCATTCACCAGCAAGGTAGTGCCAATCAAACAAGCTGTTCACATTATCCTCGCAGTGCACACACGCCTGCATACATACTGCAGCTCCTACTAAACGCAGACATTACACGTGTGTGTTCTGGGAAGTGAAGCTTGTGGATGTGCGCAGAGAAATCGGTTATGCCTCCGAGGTTTGCTCACCTTTAATGCCTTCTGAGAGCAGGCATGGAGGAATAAGCTGTCGCCATTTAAAAGTGCGCATCGCAATTCGCGCCGAGTAAATAAAACAAACAAGCTAAAAGCACACCCTCAAGGCGCGGCCTGTGTAGATGAAATCGGTTATGCTTCCGAGGTTTGCTCACCTTCAATGCCTCCTGAGAGCGAGCGTATTTTTTTCACGTTTCTATTTTTAGGTCTCGGTGGGGCTTTCAGAAGGCCCAACAGAGTTTGTTGAGCGGCGCATTTACATCGCGCTTTCTCCCCAAAAAAAAGTGCCTAGAGTGTCACGCCGCCAGTGATGTCTCCAGTCTAGGCGTGCACATTTTCTGTCCGTCCGCGTGCACATCGGAATTCGTATTGATTCCAAAAGCCGTCGCATGGAGAGTGTAGAGCATGCGCGCTGCTAACGCCAGGCGAGACCTAAAAAAGACTTGAGCGGAATCCCTTTCACCCATACATCTCAATGGAGTGACATTCACAGAAAGAATTAAGTGGTCTGTTACTCACATATAAACATCGACTATGTCTCACTCACCCATAAATCCCTGTGGAGCACTGGCAGAGGGAGATCTCTTGTGTCTAAGGGGGCAAAATGCTTCTTGAGGTTAAGTCATGGTCAGTCATGATTGTTGAACTTTCAACAAGAGCGTGACATCAAAGGCAGCAGTGAAGACTGGAAAAGATTAAGGGGCATATATATTAAGAAATCACGCAGTAAACGGCAAGAATGCGCTGTACTTTGTTGTACAGCACATTCCTGTCATTGACCAGCGCTAGCACACAATGTGCTGCCTAGCACCAAAGCATGCACCTTTTCACAATGGTGTAAGGGTGCTTGCGTCGGTGCAAGGGTGCTTGCGTCGTAGGCTTGATTGATTTTGTGCAGGAAGGGGCACCTTCCTTCACAAAAAGCAATCCTCAGAGGCATTTGCAGCACACACAGAAAGAGGAAACTGCAAGGAGAAATAAAGATATTTCTCCTCCTTGCATTAAGTGTTGGGGAGTCGTACAATTCTAACACATTCCCAAGTCTGCCACTCTTGGTAAATGTGAAATTTGTCAGATTACATGGGTGGATGCGTGGGAACACCCACGCTCCACCCATGTAACGTCCTCACCATGCGGAGTAATGCAAGGTGGCGACTTGTGCTGCCTTGCATTACACTAGATTTACCAACCCACTCAGAGTGGTCTTGCGTGGCTTGATAAATCTCATTGTAGGTTTTACGCCACCCTGCGTAGCATTGCGTGGCGCAAGTAAACGCAAAACCTATGATAAATATGCCCCTAACAGTGGTGTGTTGTAAATACACAGTATGGATTGCACACAGGGAGAGAGAGCAAAGCTAGCGATCCAGAATTGCTTCAGCCGTGTTTCAAGAAGGTTTTGGGGGTGTTGTCCTTCTTTCTTATTTATTTATTATTATTTTTTTTAAATGTGCCATAAGAATACATTTTGGATCATAAATAAATAATCCGGCATCTCCATTATCTGCCAAATAAGCCTGACCCTCACCAGGCGGGTATAGATTTATCCTATCTAAGAACTCTCCATGCCCAGCTATGCCTTTTTCAATAAAGAGAGCCCTCACTAGGCCACGTACTGCCCCCATTATGTGAGGTCTGCACCTCGTCCAGCCAGAGAGGGTCAAAGACCAGCTGGTGCCTGCCTCGAAAAGCTACAGGTCTCTGACACAGTAAGGAACGTGACTGGAAACTGGAGAGTGACAGCGATAGGGGGAATGACAGGGAAGTGGGGGCTGGGTGAAAGGGTGCGAGAGTGTAACAGGCATGGGGTCTGTGACAGACTGGAAGTATAAAAGGGATGGGTGGGTGCTTAGGCACCTGGGTGGTGATAGCGATGAGGACGTTGGTAGGGTGATGAAGGTGACAGGTTGATAGCAAAGGGGAATGCAAAAGTGATTGGAGGGTGACCGGTATGAGGAAGATGGCGAGTGGAGGGGGTGACGGGTGACCGTGATAGAGATGGGAAACAGGGAGGCTGGTGATAGAGTTGTGGAGTGTGACAGGGATTGAGATAGGAGCAGGGACCGGGATCGCAAGAGGGTCAGAGTGGTAGGGATGCGGAGCATTACATGGATGAGGAGTGTGACAAGTAGAGTGGCAGGGGTAGGGAGGGGGTACAGTACTGTCACTCTCTGCTACCTCATGCCGTGTTCCCACAGTTGCAGAATGCCACGTCAATTCAGAGAAGAAAAAGACCAAAGCACTTTCTCTGGTGAGAGGCAGCTGGCGCGAAGACAATTGGTACCCCACCACTGCTCAACATGCCAACCAGTTCTTCCCGCACCTTTCACAACCCATCCAACAAACCCATGGCTCCACATCAGCAGTTACCCACCTACCCCCACAACACTGTCCCACCCAATCTATACCCACATCTCTGCCCCACTTAATTCACTACCTCCTGCCTCGTAAACCCTTGCCCCCCCCCATCTTAGCCACTTCTCACCTTCCCCCATCTCCATCACTACCTACCTGCTCCCATCTCATTCACTAACCACCAGCCCATCCGCACCTTTATCCCATCTATCACTACCCATCTTATGGCCACACCACAGGCACTAACCACCTCCTTCACACTTCATTCAATAATCACCTGCCTCCTACACTCCTAACTCCACTACTTGTCTTCCCCGCCTACTCCCAACTCATGCCCACATCTTTGACTACCAACCTAACCTGCTACCACCCTATCACCATCTCAGCCACTCATCACCTTCCCCCCACTTTCGTCTCTACCCACCTGTCACTGCCAATTTGCCACCACACATCATTGACCTTCTGACTGCCGCACTCCTGCCCACACCAAACACTATGTGACCATCCCATACCTCTATCATAACCACCTGCCCCCTATTCCCCAAACCCCATATTAGTCACTACTCACCAGTCCCACCCTAGTGCCAACCCACCTGTTTCCACCCTCCTACCCAAACCATCCCCATCAACCTGACCTCCACACACCCTACTCGCCTCACACATAGTTGACCGGCCCACACTTAATTCACTACCTACGCCAACAAATACCCCTGCCTCACCCGTTGCTACCCGCCTTCCACACTTATGTCCCAACTGCATTCCCCACCCAGCTACCACCATACCCCTGACCCCACCTCAATCAGTACCCACTTGCCCCAACACCCTGGCTCCCTTCTCAGAGACTATACACGTCCCTCCACACCCCACCCCACCCATCACCGTCGGCATTAGCCCCCATACACTTGTCCAACCTCAGCAGCTACACACCTTACCCCCACATACCCCATGCCTAGGCTACAATATGGCTGCCCAGACACACTGGGAATTCCGAAGTGAAGGAATCCGCTCCAGACGCCTGCCTCAGAAACAATGCAAAATCACTCGCTATATTCTTATCCCTAACTTTGCTGCCTGGGGCACGGAGACAGATGTCCCTCCTCGGGGCACCCCAGTCCAACTCCCTAATTTTTCGACCCAGTACCCACCTACTTCAGCCCCTCTGATTGACACCTTCAGATCCCTTCACATCCAGAATGCCTTTTCCATGTACCATAGTCTTGCCTGCTGTGTGCATGCTATAACTTGAATTACTGCGCAACACACTTTGCAAACGGTAGGGCTGGCTCATATCTGCAGTCCTCCAGAATACTGCACATCTTCAGGTTCCATGTCCTGCTCAGGAAGGAACGAGATTATAGTAGGTAACCAGCATTATCAGTGAGTTGTCCTCTAGAAGTTATTACTTACAGCGCCCGGGGTGTTTACAAAGATGATGGTGGGGGTAGCAGCACATCTATATTGTCGAACGTTTTATTTTCCACTATCTCGATTGAAGAGATCCAGCTGTCCTGTTGCTAGAGAGCCTTGTCTTTTGCATGATTAAGAGCCAAGCTCTACGGTTCACAGATGTTATCCTCAACACTTTTGAACTGCAAGAATTCCCTCCACACGTAAGACTGCAGAATATGAACAGCAGGATATCAGAAATCCCACTGTGTCAACACTTCAAAGCGGCATGAGCAGTTTTGTACCTTCCGAGACGGAGGCATCTTTGCATCGTCTAGGTTCCTCTTGCATGTCTAGTGTGGGAGCTTTAATGGCTCCTTCAAGAGCAGTGGAATCAGTTCTATGGTCAATTGATGGACGTTCTTTCTTTCCTCCTGCCCTTCTGAGAACCAGATCTGCAATCATGAAGTCCACCCAACAACCTGGCAGGCGAAACCTTCAGAATTCCATGGCACCAGATAACAACTGCCTCTCAGAGTTTTTCTAGGTGGGAAAGGACTATGCAGACAAGTCATGGGAGCTGTGGAGATGGGCTGTACATTTGTTGAAGCAGGGTCTCGTTTTCCAATCACAATGGAAGTCAATGCATGATGAAGCAAATCAGTTGTTACCCTTTTAGGGAAGACACATTTTTGCTACCAAGGAGTAGAAAGCGCAACTACTTTGTTGCCACAAGTTTCCCAGGAACGAGTCACTAGTAAATTCTCTATTCTACCTTAGAAACGTTGTTGCCTTTCCACTGATGCAGAAGGTGATACTCAACATTCATGATCTCATGGCCCCAGATTTGACTCGACCGCAGATTTGCCTCACCACAGGTGCACTCACCTCCTCAACCTTTCTACCTTAGCAAGCTTTTGCACCCAAACCTTTGGACACTAAATTCGCTTGCCTGTAGATTGGCTTCATTGTTGCAATAGCTCCCCTCAGAAGTGATGGAGCCATTGCGGATAGCCAAGTGTCCGTCCACCAAGGAAGTCTATGCCAGTAGATTGGTGGTGTCTGCAGCTTGGTGTAAAGATCCCTTTATAGACCCACTGTATGAGGAGCAAGTTCGGATCCTTCAATTTGCAGTCCCCTAGATGAATTATTTCAGCCTGAATTTTTCGCCTCATGAAGGCTCATTATGCAAGCTTCCAATTGTTTCCAGGCTTCTGAGCGATTTACAGAATCGGTTTATTTTTGGAATCTTAACCTAATTCTGACTTTCTTGATGGGAATTCATTCGGAGTCTTTAGACTCGTGACACTTTACGTTGATCATTTGGAAAACTACTTTCCTGTTAGCAATTATTTAGGCTAGGAGGGTTAGTGAAATACTAACCATCACAGCTTCATCGCCACTTACTATCTACTCAAGAAGTAAGGTTACTCTCCGAGTCAAACCATTTTTCCTGCCAAAAGTAGTGTCTTCTTAAATAATCAAACAATAACGTGGACTTCTTTATTCCCCTCAACCTCAAGCGTCCACCAATGAGGAAAGGCAGTAGTGGCATTACCCCAGAACGGCTGAAAGCCCCTACATTCATAGTGGTCATGTTCTATTGTGATGACAACTGAGGGCTACTCTGCTCTATCCACTAGACTAGAGGACTGGCTTCTGATTGAATCTTTCTCAGGCACCATCGTCCATCTTCAATATGCCGGTCTTTCCCTATTACAGTGACCCATGCCAGGAGACAAGCACCTTGTAGCCCTAACTTAACAAAATCTCTCAGTTTTTTAAACTCTTTCTTAGGATAGATGGTAAAGACAATCAGCCACAAATATAAATTCATATTTTTCTCTTCTTCAGCAGAGAAGACTCTTTGGTACTCCAACATCAGCCGTCCTTCAGTGGGAGACAGGGGAGGTAGGAAGGGCCACGGACTTATCTCACCTTGTTCTCCATCTCTAGAGGTGGCCCTGCCATAAGGGGCCATTAGCATCTATGTCTACAAGGGTTAGAGGTACTTGAGAATATACCATAGTATGGTGTATCATGGAATTATGATGGTATTATTTGTTTGCTGGTGCATATTAACGTCACCATTGAGTACTTTTTTCTTTCCCGCTTACTTATTCTCATGACTGGATTACGTCCACTACCCTGGTCCATTTAGGACTCGGTTTCGTACAGGAATTGGTGAAAAAATGTCAGCAATATTGCAAGCTTCTTCTTAACTCAACAATGAACTTTTTTTCTAAAGCTGGATTTAATCCTTTCAAGCTCTTCCTGCTAAAGCGGAGATTATTAAAATGCGCAAGCAGTTGCACACCCTTTCCGCTCTCCAGACGGGAGATTGCATCTTCATGAATGGTGATACAGGCAGCACCTTTTGGCTCATTATGATGGAATTCTCCAGGACTGCTTTATTTAAGTTGTTGACTCCTAACTGTGTTGGAGCATTCTGAGGGAGATCAGGACCTTATTTTCAGTTACTATTTCAGGGACGGATTATCATTCTAAAAAACCTTAATTAGGTGTGCCCCAGAATACTTCCCGTTACTTCCCTGCTGCGGAGTTACCATTACTGGTCATTTCCAGCACCATTCCTGGGTAATGTGGAGACGTGTTGGAAAAGAAAAGATGTTCTGGGCAGGGTGGGTTGGCAGTGGAGACAATAATACCCCCCCTCCGTCCAAAAGAGCTCAGCATCCTCTTTTACTTCTATGAAACACTCTCCTCAAGATATCAAGAAGATATCAAGAAGCCAGTTGTGCATCATTATTTAGGGAAGGGTGTCCAAAGCTGGTTCAGGACAGCTGGATCGATGTCCACCTTTTAAAGGATCACCACTCACTATGTAAATAAATTACATTTAGATTTGCGGCTTGCAAGGAACATGCTACTTACCAGTATGCATCTGTTGTTGCATGTAGAGCTGCAGATCTACACACTTGTGCATAGATCGCCATCTGGTGTTGGGCCCGGATGTTTGCAGTTTGTTTTTCCTCTTGGAAAGTCTTTGGAAGTCACTAGGTCGGTGACTCCTCCTTTGGATCGTATTGCACATGGGCTTCGGCTCCATCCTCAGATTGTTTTTCGCCAGCAGGGAAAGATGGAGCGTAGTAGTAACAGTGAAGATGCCCATGTGTGTGCTATCTAAATAAGATAAACTGGGACAGATACAGGTAGCCGGGGAGGCGGGTGGGCGTGTGTAGATCTGCAGCTCTACATGCCAACAACAGATGCATACTGGTAAGTAGCATATTCCGTTTGAGGCATATGAGCTGCAGATTACACACTTGTGCATAGATTATATAGCAGTACCCACCGTTAGCGGCGACCACCCGTATCTGTTGTAGTAGTTTGAAATAATGTTTTGAGTACAGCCTGGCCCACACTAGCTTGTTGCTTAGTTTGCACATCTACACAATAGTGTTTGGTGAAAGTGTGCGGTGTTGACCATGTAGCTGCTTTGCAGATATCATCTAATGGGATGTTCCCTAAGAATTCCATGGAAGCCCCTATTTTTCATGTAGAATGGGCTTTCGGGGGAATGGATAGCGTTCGCTTTGCTTTATGGTAGCAGATTTGAATGCATTTTACAATCCACCTAGCTATCCCCGATTTTGAGATGGGGTTACCTTTGTGTGGTGGAGAGAAAGAAACAAACAGTTGTTTGGTCTTACGGAAAGATTGTGTTCTCTGAATGTAGTAGAGTAAGGCTCGTTTCACATCCAGTGTGTGAAGAGCCCTTTCTGCAACGGTTTGTGGTTGCGAGAAAAATACTGGTAGTTCTACTGTTTGGTTTAGGTGAAAAGGAGAAATGACTTTAGGAAGGAATTTTGGGTTGGTACGGAGAACAACTTTGTTATGGTGCATTTGGAGAAAGGGTTCTTGGATGGTAAGTGTTGTATCTCACTGACCCTTCTAAGGGAAGTGATGGCTACAAGATAAGCGGTTTTCCATGTTAGGAACTGTAGTTCGCATTTATGGAGAGGTTCGAAGGGAGGCCCCATTAGCCTTGTGAGAACGATATTTAAGTTCCACACAGGTGAGGGTGGCACTCTGGGGAGAAATTATTCTTTTAAGGCCTTCCATGAAGGCTTTAATGGCAGGTACTCTGAAGAGTGAGAGATGTTGCCTGTTTTGTAGGTAAGCTGCAATAGCTGCGAGGTGTAGTCTAATGGACGTATAGGCTAGATTGCACCTTTTTAGGTGGAGTAAGTAGCCTATTATGTGTTGAATGGACACGTCCAGTGGATTGATGGTGTTGTTATGGCAATAAACAACAAAACGTTTCCACTTGGCAGCGTAGCACGCTCTAGTGGTAGGTCTTTAGCTTCTCTGATGACGTTCATACAGTCAGGTGGAAGATTTAGGTACCCGAATTCTAAGATTTCAGGAGCCAGATCGCAAGGTTGAGCTGCGCTGGGTCTGGGTGTTTGATCTCTCCATGGTTCTGGGTTAAGAGGTGTGGAGAGAGGTGTAGTTTTCGGTGTGGCACTACAGATAGTTCCAGCAGTGTGGTGTACCACGGTTGTCTGGCCCACGTTGGAGCTACTAGGATTAGTGTGAGGGAGTGTTGTTGTAGTTTGCGCACCACTAATGGAATGAGTGGGAGAGGCGGAAAAGCGTACGCAAATTTGCCTGACCAGTTCATCCATATCGCATTTCCTTTGGACAATGGGTGTGGGTATCTGGCGGCGAAGCTTGGGCATTTGGCGTTTTCATGGGTGGCGAAGAGGTCTATCTGTGGATGCCCCCACATTTGAAAGTATGGGTGAAGAACTTGCGGGTGAAGCTCCCACTCGTGGATCTGTTGTGTCTGTCTGCTGAGCAGATCTGCCATTGGTTTTGGACTCTTGGGTCATGCTGAGCTAGGAGAAAGATTTTGTGGGGTATCGCCCATCTCCATATGCTCTGTGCTAGGTGAGAGAGCTGTGGAGAGTGTGTGCCGCCTTGTTTTTGGATATAATACATGGCTGTCATGTTGTCTGTTCGTATCAGGACTGCCTTGCCTGAACTTTGAGTTTGGAAAGATTTTAGGGCTAAGAAGATTGCTAGTAACTTCAGATGGTTGATATGGAGTAACTTTTGTTGAGGTGTCCACTTGCCCTGTGTGGTGAGATGTAATAGATGAGCTCCCCAGCCGGAGAGCGATGCGTCCGTTGTTAGTACTATTTGAGGAACCGGGTCCAGGAACGGTTGACCTTTGGAAAGGTTTGTGGTGTTCCACCACTGCAGAGAGCGATGGGTGTGACCGTCTACCAACACGAGATCTGTTAATTGACCCTGGGCCTGGTTCCATTGGCGCGCTAAGCACACTTGGAGAGGACGCATCTGGAGTCTTGCGTGAGGCACTATGAAAATGCAAGAGGCCATCATCCCTATTAGTTGCATAAACACTCGAGCTGGAAGGGAGTGTTGTAGTGCGAATTTTGCGCGTAGAGCTTGAATGCTTGCAATCCTGGCCGGATTGGGGTAGGCTAGTGCTCTTGAGGTGTCTATGGTGGCACCGAGGTATTGTTTTATGTGGGATGGTTGGAGATGGGACTTCTGGTGGTTTACTGTGAAGCCCAGCTGGTGGAGTAATTGAATGGTGGTAGATGTGTGTTGAACACACTGATAGACAACTGGCTAATAAAAGCCGGGTCGTACAAAGTATGGGAAGACGTGGATGTGTTGTCTTCGTAAATGTGCTGCTAGCACTGCTAGGCATTTGGTAAATACCCTTGGCGCTGTTGTGACTCCGAACGGGAGCACCTTGAATTGGAAGTGTTGTCCGTCCACTACGAATCTGAGGTACTTGCGGTGAGCTTTGTGCACCGGAATGTGAAAATACACGTCTTTTAGATCTAGGGTGGTCAAAAAGTCGTTTTGGGAGAGGAGCGGAAGTACCTGCTGAAGCGTTACCATATGAAAATGGTCGGAGTGTATGTATGTGTTTAGGGGCCGGAGATCTAGGATGGGCCGCAGAGTCTCGTCTCTTTTTGGTATGAGAAAATATAGGGAGTAGACTCCCATGTTTTGTTGGTTGGTAGGAACGGGTTCTATTGCCTGTTTTTGTAGGAGGGAGACTACCTCCTGCTTTAGGAGTATTAAATGTTCTTGTGACATTGGGCGCTGCCTGGGTGGAATGTTTGGGGGGTATATATTAGTTCTAGGCAGTATCCTGGTTGAATTATTTGTGTCACCCATTTGTCTCAGGTGATGGTAGCCCAGACGGGAAGGAAATGTTGGAGTCTGCCCCCGACCGGAGTGGAATGGTCTGGGGGGGAGTGGGGGGGGGGGGGAAGTCATTGGGTAGGCGTTGTGGCAGAGCGGGCGTTGTTTGTTTTGCCTCTGCCTTTATTATTATTACCCCTATAGCCGCCTCTTTGATAGCCCCTCGTGAAGGTGGACTGAGTGGGGGATTTGTACGAGGTGGACGCGGTATCTGAGGAGTAGCCTCTAGATGTACTGCGAAAGGAAGAGCAGCGAAAGGAGCGTCTGGGAGGGTGTGACTGTAAAGCTCCCATGGACTTCGCCGTATATGTATCCTTCTTAATTTTTTCTAGGGCCTCATCTACCTTTGAGCCAAATAGAAGTTCCTGCCAAGCAAGGCGACGGAGGAGGACGCTTGTATTGATGGCCCTGGAAGCTGTGTCTGCTGCATCTAAGGCACAGCGAATAGAGGTGTTTATGATAGTCTTACCCTCTTGAATTAGTTTGTTGGCCCTAGCTTTACATTTCTTAGGGAGGTGGTGCATTATGCTCTCTAACTCGTCATAATGTGCCCTGTCATATCTGGCCAATAGGGCTTGAGTATTGGCGATACGCCACATATTGGCTGCTTGTGACGCAGTGCGTTTCCCTGATGCATCCAGTAGCTTTGACTCTTTGTCAGGTGGTGGTGCTTCGCCTGACGCCTGGGAATTTGCCCTTTTACGTGCAGTGGATACAACTAGAGAGTCTAGTGGCGCTGGCCCTCTGATGTAGGAGGGATCTGTGGGGGCAGCTTTGTATTTTTTCCTCGATGTGCGGGTTAATGACCCTGGCTCTAACTGGGTCCTTAAAAACCTCTGCGCATGCTTTACCACTCCTTTAAGCATAGGTAATATGGAGGTAGACCTATGTGTGGTGTCGAACGTGTCGAGGGGGAAATCTTCCTCCACAGATCTGGGCACCAGTGCAGAGGTCCTGACCTCCAGAACAAAACACGAATCCAAAGACAGCATCTAGGTGAAGTCGGGAGAAGGGTTCTCTGTTCGATACTTCTTGAACTTATTACAGGAAGCCTTCCTCTGCATTGAAACTGCCCCTGATTATCTGTCTCAAGGATGTGAAGAGGCGACTACTCTTACCTGTTGAAGGGAAAGGAATATGCTACTTACCAGTAAGCATCTGTTCTTGGCATGTAAAGCTGCAGATCTACACACTTGTGCATAGATCGCCATCTGGTGTTGGGCCATGTCTGAACTGGGGTGGCAGAGTGGGCTAAAGAACGGTGATGGATTAAACCCAGATCAGTTGACTGGGGGTGAGTGCTTGCAATGTTCAACACTCCGTCCATCATTTCCTTTGGTTTTGCTTTGTTCGCCATAAGTTGGCAGGGTATGCTCAGACGTGAGTCCCTTGCTCACTTTGCCACTGGATTCAAGCAAGCCTGGCTGAAGACGGGTGAAATGCCAGAAACCGGTCCTAGGAAGCCTGTTTCCAGTCCAGGGAAGGCATGGCTTGGCAGTTCGGGCTGGACTGTTCCCATGAGGCACAGAGTCAGACTGATTTGCATATGGCCATGTCTGAACTGGGGTAGCAGAGTGGGCTAAAGAACGGTGATGGATCAAACCCAGATCTCTTGACTGGGTGTGAGTGTTTGATTGGTTCTGATGCTCCGTCCATCACCACCCCCTTTTGTACCGCGTTTGTCTGCTGAGCAGATCTGCCATAGTGTTTTGGACTCCTGGGACATGCTGAGCTAGGAGAAAGATTTTCTGGGGTATGGCCCATCACCATATGCTCTGTGCTAGCTGAAAGAGCTGTGGCGAGTGTGTGCCGCCTTGTTTTTGAATATAGTACATGACTGTCATGTGCGGATTAGGACTGCCTTGCCTGAAATCTGTGTTTGAAAATATTTTAGGGCTAAGAAGATTGTTAGTAACTCCAGATGGTTGATGTGGAGTAACTTTTGTTGAGGTGTCCATGTGCCCTGCACGGTGAGATGTAATAGATGAGTTCCCCAGCCAGAGAGCGATGCGTCTGTGGTTAGTACTATGTGGGGAACCGGGTCTAGGAACGGTCGACCTGTGGAAAGGTTTGTGGTGGTCCACCACTGCAGAGAGCGATGGGTGCAACCGTCTACCAACACCAGATCTGTTAATTGACCCTGGGCCTGGTTCCATTGGCGCGCTAAGCACTCTTGGAGAGGACGCATCTGGAGTCTTGAGTGAGGTACTATGAAGATGCAAGAGGCCATCATCCCTATTAGTTGCATAAACACTCGAGCTGGAAGGGAGTGTTGTGCCATGAATTTTGCACGTAGAGCCTGAATGCTTGTAATCCTGGCAGGATTGGGTTAGGCTAGCGCTTTTGAGGTGTCTATGGTGGCACCGAGGTATTGTTTTATGTGGGATGGTTGTAGATGGGACTTTGCATCGTTTACTGTGAAGCCCAGTTGGTGAAGTAGCTGGATAGTGGCATGCGTGTGTTGTACACACTGGCTGTATGAACTGGCTTTTATTAGCCAGTCGTCTAGGTATGGGAAGACATGGATGTGTTGTCTCCTGAGGTGTGCTGCCACTACTGCTAGGCACTTGGTGAATACACGTGGTGCTGTTGTGACTCCGAACGGGAGTGCTTTGAATTGGTAGTGTTGGCCGTCCACTACGAATCTGAGGAACTTCCTGTGAGCGTTGTGCACTGGAATGTGGAAATAAGCGTCTTTTAGGTCTAAAGTGGTCAGGAAGTTGTTTTGGGAAAGCAGTGGAAGTACCTGCTGAAGATGGTCTGAGTGTATGTATTTGTTTAGGGGCCTGAGGTCTAGGATGGGCCGCAGGGTCTCGTCCCTTTTTGGTATGCGAAAATATAGGGAGTAGACCCCCATATTTCGTTGGTTGGTAGGAACGTGTTCTATCGCCCTTTTCTGTAGGAGTTAGATTACCTCCTGCTTTAGTAGTGTTAGATGTTCTTGTGACATTGGGCGTTGTCTGGGTGGAATGTTTGGGGGTAGATATTAGTTCTAGGCAGTAGCCTGACCGAATTATTTGTGTTACCCATTTGTCTGAGGTGATGGTGGCCCAGACAGGGAGGAAATTTTGGAGTCTGCCCCTGACCGGAGTGGGATGGTCTGGGGGGAGTGAAGGGGTCATTGGGTAGGTGCGATGGCAGAGCGGGCGGTGTTTGTTTTGCCTCTGCCTTTGTTATTGTTGCCCCTGTAGCCGCCTCTTTGGTAGCCCCTTGTAAAGGTGGACTGGGTAGGGGCCTTATATGAAGTGGAAGCGGTGTCGGAGGAGTAGCCTCTGGATGTGCTCCGAAAGGAAGAGCGGCGAAAGGAGTGCCTGGGAGGGTGTGATTGTAAAGCTCCCATGGATTTTGCCGTGTCTTTTTTCATCTTTTCTAGGGCCTCATCCACTTTTGGGCCAAACAGATGTTCCTGGTCAAAGGGATGGTTGAGGATGGAGGCCTGTACCTCCGGTTTAAAACCTGAGATCCTTAGCCAGGCATGGCGACGGAGGAGGACACTAGTATTGATGGCCCTGGAGGCTGTGTCTGCTGCATCTAGGGCACAACGTATGGAGGTATTAGTAATGGTTTTGCCCTCCTGAATTAGCTTGTTGGCCCTAGGTTTGTATTTATCAGGGAGATGTTGCATTATGGCTTCTAATTCGTCATAATGGGCCCTGTCATACCTGGCTAGTAGCGCTTGTGTATTAGCGATACGCCATATGTTGGCAGCTTGAGATGCAGTAAGCTTGCCTGATGCGTCCAAGAGTTTAGACTCTTTGTCAGGTGGTGGTGCTTCGCCTCACGCTTGGGAGTTGGTCCTTTTACGTGCTGTGGACACTACCAGAGAATCTAGTGGTGCTGGCCCTCTGATGTAGGAGGGATCTGTAGGGACGGATTTATATTTCTTTTCAATGTGCGGGTTAATGACCCTGGCTCTGACTGGGTCTTTAAAGACTTCTGGCGCATGTTTTATAACTTCCTTGAGCATAGGCAATATGGAGGTAGTCCTATGTGTGGTCTCAAACGTATCGAGGAGGAAATCCTCCTCCACGGGGTCAGTATGGAGATCTACCCCGTGATAGTGTGCCGCCCTTTGTAGTAGATGGTTGAACCTCAGTGAGTCTTCTGGTGGGGAACGTCTGGAAGGGTAGAGATCATCCTGTGGGACGTTAGGGATGTCAGGGATATTATAATCGTCCCATGAGTCTGGGGAGCCTGTGGGAGTGGGGTCCCCTGTAGGTAAGTCTTGGGGCACGTCTCCTATATCATCATATGGATCCCCCTGATCATCATCATCCGGATAGGGTGTCGGGGAATGATGAGGTGGGGCGGACACGGTGGAGAAGGGGAAGGTGGTGGAGGCGGTGGAGGTGGGGAAGGTATTCTGAAAGGAGAGGTAGCAGAGTCCTTCCTCTTTGGAGGTGGAGGCGGAGCAGGTTTTTCCAGCTGTCTCTTTTTGATGGAGAGCATCAAATGTCCGGTTTTAGGATCCTTGGTTAGTGTTTTTTGTAATGGATCCGGTGTAAAAAGTTCTGGTGATGTTGGCTGGTCCGTCGGCGCCGAAGGTGTCGGGCCGTTGGTTTTTTGGCTTTATCCGCGCTGGTTCGTTGTTTGGAACTATGCTTGGAAAAGTCTGATTGTTTGGTCGGCGCCGAGGTGGATTTCGGCTTGGAAGTGTCGGTGGCCTTGTGTGCTTTTGTCGGTGCCGAAGATGGTGTCGGCACCGAGGAGCTGGAGCTGGTTCTCGACACAGAGTGTTTCGGTGCGGGGCTCGGAGTCGAAGCGGAGGCCATTTTCTTTTTCGGTGTCTAAGAGTGTTTATCGGCACAGACGGTGGGCTGGCTCGAGCCCGAACCGCCGGAAGGCTTAATCGGCTTCTTTACCGGGCCCGAAGGTGCGGTGTGGGAAGCAATGTCTTTGGTCTTGCTTAGGCCCGGAGGCGAAGGCGTGACCGAAGCCTTTTTCGGTGCCGGCGAGGGTGTGGGGTAGATTAGTACCCACGACCCTCTGTGCCGTAGTGATGTCCTCCACATCGGAATCGTCGGCTTCGGAGGCGCTGACGAGTCCCTCGTCGGTATGGTGATGTTCTGGAGCGTCGACGCCTTCCCCGAAGATGTCGTCCGGAATCGTCGTCGACGTGTGTGCCATGGTTCTTCTAGCCCTTCGGTCTCTAATGGTTTTCTTGGACCGGAAGGACTTACACGCCGGACAACCTCGAGCCTTGTGTTCAGGGGATAGGCAGAGATTGCATACTTCGTGGAGATCGGTGTGGGGGAACTTGGACCCACATCGAGGGCACTTCTTGAAGGGAGTCCTTTCCATTGGCCAGGACCGGAGCTTGGGTAGGCCCAAAGGCCGTCGTCGACGACCGGAATCGAAGGTTTTTGCCGATGAGAGGCGCGTCGAGTGGGGAGATCCCGATCGAAAACAATACCGCGAGTTGGTGTGAGGATTGCGCGTCGATCGTCGAACTGGAAGCTGTTCGTAACCGGAGCGCGAAGATCACATCCAAGCCCGATGGCGGAAAAAAACAATCTGAGGATGGAGCCGAAGCCCATGCGCAATACGATCCAAAAGAGGAGTCACCGACCTCGTGATTTCCAAAGACTTTGCAAGAGGAAAAACAACTGCAAACATCTGGGCCCAACACCAGGTGGCGATCTATGCACAAGTCTGTAATCTGCAGCTCATATGCTCGAACATGTTAGTTTGCAACAATCTGTTTTGTAGCCCGTAGTGTTGTAGATTCACATGCCTCATACTGCTTCCATCTACCTTTCAGCACAGGCGTGTGTGTTTGGAGAACCTTTTGATTATGAGATGTCCTGTGACCTCTTCCTTAGTCCAAAATGCACCAGGAGAAACATTCCAACCTCAGGCGTATGACCAACCTTCTTTCTGCTAAGGCAATAAATAACAGATGAGGTCTTGACTAGAAGCTTTAAGGCAATCTATTTGCAAATAGCAATAATGGGCAAATAATTTCCACTTTGCAGCATAGCATGCGTGCATGGTTGGTTTACGTGCCTCACGCAGGATTTGCACACACTTTTCTGGGAGGTTGAGGAAATCAAACTTTAGGACTTCAGGGGCCAGATTGCTAGATTCAAATGTGTGAGGCTTCAGCAGCATTTCTGGCTATATGGAAAACCAAGGCTGTCTTGCCTAAGTTGGTGCCACAAGACTGAGGGTCATTTATACCAGTCTAATTTTTCTCACCACATATGGTATCACAAATACTGGAGATAAAGGTTGGGCAAATATCCCTGAACAACTCATCCACAGTACTTTACCCGTGGACTGTTGGGTGTGGGTACCTCAAGATAAAGATTTGTCATTTTGCTTTTTGTGAGTTCGCAAACATCAATTTTGGGAGTGCTCCATTTGTGAAGTAATTGTAAAGTATTTAGGAATTCATCTCCCATTTTTGGACTACTTGATGCATCCTGCTTCACAGGTCACAAAATTGTTGTCTGCCCCTGGCAGGCGTTCTGCTAGGAGCAAAATGTGATCGCAGATAACCGAATGCCAGATGTTCTGGGCTAGTGCTGACTGCTGGGATGAATGAGCACCCACCCCTGCTTCTCGATGTAATACTTCACTGTCTTCTTTTACCAGGGCTGGTTCTCCTCGAAGAACTCTATAAAAACATTCCCAGGACCAAATGGATTGTTGTCAGCTGTAGTTAACTGATTTGACAACACTGTTGTTCTTCAGGCCAGCTACCCTGAATAGTATTGTGGTTAATGTGTTCACCCCACCCCATGAGTGAGGGGTCTGTGGTACTGTAGCACATTTTTATGGTTCCACCATAGGAGTGTGTGTTGGGTACTGGGTTTTTCCAACACTACTTCCTTCCACTGGCACTCTGCTTGTGATCATTGCCTCACCAGACACTCTTATTTTGGATGCAAGTGCAGCCTTGCATGACACATTATCGCTAGGCATAAAGCCACCATCCCCAGCAGTTTCATTACTGTCCTCACTGTAATGGGACGTGTTGTCTGAAAGAGACTGAAACCTTCGAAATGCAATCCCGCTCTCTTGGTTTGGGTAGGCTTTTCCCGTGACGTTATTTAACACAGCCCCTAGATAAGGCTCGATCTTCTGCTGCACGAGATGCAACTTTTCGGAATTTACTGCAAATCTATCTTGTGAAACAGACAGCTTTTTGAGTGCGTGCTTGGCATTGTTTGCAGCTACTGCTCTATCAGCCAATACTACAACTAAGGGAAGAACTGAATGGTGTTTCGGCACACATTTTAAGCTACAACCGCCAGGCATTTGGTAAATACCCTTGTAGCTGGGGTGACCCTGTCTGTTTTCCTACTCATGTGATCCATCATCTGGTAGTTGGTGAGAATTATAGGACTCAACTTCGGTAATGAGCTTAATGAGGTAAATGTACCAGACAGTTAGAACTAGGGTGTTATGGGACATCTTGGTTAAACAACTTGAACTACAAGGATTCTCCTGAGCGACCACCACCTACAGAATAACGGCCAGTCCAAAACTGGCTCTATAATACAGCAGTCACACCCAACAAGAAAAAGGAATAGAAATTTAAAAAAAACACAGATACCACACTAAATCTGCATGAATGGTTTATTTATGAAGATAAAACATTAACATTGTTTATTGTACAAGTTGCTCATGCGGAAAAGGCAAATGATAAATGTAAACATTTCTTTCATTTCAGAAGATAACTTTTCTTTAAGGTGCCACTTTGTGGACAGTTGCTGCAAGAATACCATCCTTTAATGCAAGATGGGGTCAGGAGAAGTTAAAATTATGTACCATGTTTACACACAGGTCTGTACATAATGTTCTTGTCAAAAGGGTAGAGGGCAACCATTCAAAGAAAGACCTGCAAAGGAGGTTTAATGTGGATGTACGCTAACAGGCTTAAACAATCGGAAACTGCCTCACAGTGCACGTGTCCCAACCGGTTATCACAATGTTAAAACAGTAGTCTCACTTCATTCACCATGTCCCCCAAAGAGACGCAACCACCCTGGCTGCATTTGTGTAGACTACCATCTTGCCTTTATTCACAGCAAATTCAACTATTTCATACAACACTAGCATGTAAACAAAAATACTGGCCAATGAATAGGTCAATGGCGTCAAGCTTAGTCTATACTTAAAAAGAGAGAAGGGCGAGGTTGGTATTTTAGTCTGAACAAAGGACTAAGAATTTGAAAAGCAGACACTGAGTTAACGAATAATCATCCTGGGGCTCCCAGGATTTGGCAGGACAGAAAACAAAAAAATGCTGCTAAAGTGGTCACATGGGGTTTGCAAAGCTAACAAAGGGGGCAAGACTTTCCATTTGTACTACATGTTTTAAAGTATTCCTACTTAAGGATACTTGAAATATTCGCAATGCAAAAACATGGCCGTTTATCAGTGGCTATGGGTTTCCACAGCTTGGCTTCCTATAGCTGCTTGCCCTTGATTGACTTAAGCACCTTTCTTCCAATGTACCCAGAAAAACAGAATTAAAGAAGTATTCATTGACAAGGATCTGTTACAAATAAGTATTTGAAGTAAAGGCTTCACTTGCTTGTTTTTCTGTTCGAAAATGCACGTTTATCATACCCATCCTGGGAAGGATCCTAACCAATTAAAGGGTAGCTCTCTACTATGGTGACTTTTCAGCATCAAGTGGAGAGATGCCTGGGTTTGAGAACCAGAAATTCAAATGATGGTTAAAATAACTATGTTTTACAGTTCATGCAAATGTAACAGGACGATTCCCTGTATGTGTTAAAATGCATATGTTCTGAAAGTGAATGTGAAGAATTTTTTAAAATATGCTTTTTCAACAATATACGAAATCCCAAAGTCTTGCTTTCCCATGCACTTCTAAGGCTGGAGAGGGTAGGTTCAAGTAGTGACACCAACAAATAGGTAAATGTACGACTAGGTCAGTGCTTCAGGCTCTCTTGTGAACAAAAAAATGTACATTTGGAATTAAACGTAACCTGAAAACAGGTTACGCTTAATAAGTTTAATTTTGCGGATTTGTTTTTTTTTTCCATTTGCAGCCTTGGTTCAGGGTCAGTGTTTAAAATGTGAAATTGTTCAGGACATCTTTGTGTGCCTCATGAAAAACATTATTTCCTTACTGAATGAGGAGACTGTTGCTGCCCACAACAAGCTGCGCACAGGCACTTGTAGGAATTTGGAGCTGGTGAAAAGCGTGATTCAGACAACACTCTACACTGCACTCCTCACCGCAGCTGGATCACCCTTAACTGTCGACTCTAGTGCATCAAGTCTAACATGCACAAAAAGTAACACTAATGGCCAAAGTGAAAGTAGATCAGAGCCTAAACATGTAACATTGTGGCCTTTATATATATTAAAACAAATCTGTGGGTAATTTCAGTGTGGTTCCCAGCAGGCACGTTCCAACTTAAGAAAATCATTGATCAGTTAAGCATCTCAACCCTTCCCTCTAGCCCTCTAGCAGAAAGCTGACTTTGCTGCTTGCAGACAGACACTACGGAATAAAGGTCTGTCTAAAAGCCATAGCCTTGCCCCAAGAATAGAGCTGGGTAGATTGCCTGAATTTCTGGATAACTTGTTAGATAGTTGGAAGGGTTGAAAGTGAATTGGGGAGATTTCCAGGCCACCAGATCATAAATGTAATCGTAGCAAATGGCAAGCTCTGCTAGGTGTCTGCCTCAATCTGCACCACTATCACATGCTGAGATTTAAGATGTGTTTCAGAGCTAAGTGTATAACTAACTTATGGCAGTGCCTCCTATACACCTGTAACAACAAAAGACTGCAGAAAATCTAGTGTGAATGTATAACTAAAGTTGCAGAATAGCTTTGTATTTAAAATCAGGCAACAGAAGCAAGGAAACTATAATGCAGAATACATTTTCTTATGTTCGTCCGCCTTGCTCACCCCCATTATGCAGTTAAATCTTTTGGCAGCCCAAAAGGTCCCATTCAATGACCACCATAATAAAGTGGTGGAGAGGCAGGAGAAGTTTGGTAAAGAAGTGGATCAACAGAACTCCCCACATATTGGGGAAAAGTCATTTAAAAAGAGGTCCACAGTATTTCCGCCTTGTAATATTGTTTAAACTGTTTTAGGTTTTTTATGTTGATACAATAGCCTGTAAGTCATACCTGAAAATGTGGCATTAGTTCAGGTCAGAGGGTAGTATTCAAAATCTAGATGCCCACCACATAAAACAAATTGGTCACATTGTTTGTTCAGACAGAGGATGGTAGGCGGCATCATCTGTGGGTGACCAGTTCCATAACATTTTAAGGCCTCAGGGTGTAGGACTTCATTGTCCAAACAATGAAGTCAATCATATTGGACTTCCCCAACCAGAGTTGACGAATAGCAAGGAGAGTGCAAGTGGATCCTCCATCCATAATCAGCCATAGCTCAACAGACCAGATCTGACACTCTAAAAGACTCCATAGGTGCTGTGAATCAAAAGCAGAGAGGAGAATAGAGTGGAAGGATTGGCAGATCATTTTCAAGAGGACCCTTCTGTTGATCTACTGTAGAACAGAGCCTAATAAGCACGTTTTAATTCTGCACTCAGCCTGTCAAATTAGCAAGACTCTTATGACCAATATAGACTTATTTGACTTTAAAAGTGCATAAGCCCTCAGTGCTCCCACCCTTACCTGCATGAACCATCAAATCAATGATGTTGTGAAAGATGAATTGTGGTCATGGTCTGGCAAGGTTCTGTTCTGGTCCACCTCTGGGGGAAAAAATACATAGACAAAACGCAGAAATCCTAGGGTCTACGGACTACCTCTAAGTATTATTTAAACCTATGTGGTAGTAAACCTAACTTTTAGGGAGCTAGTGAGCGCAATATGCATAAGGGCAGATCCCTTTAAGGACGAGATCCCTCACTCACCATTGGTGACATGCTTCATCATAGGGACTCTCCTCCCAAGGGAAAAACCTAGTTCCCTTGGGGGCTACAACCCCCTCTCTGAGAGGGAGGAGCTCAGGGATGTTTTATTTTTGATGTTCAGGACTAACTAAGTCCACATATGATGAGCTAGGAAGTGTGAGCAAGGGTGAAGCGCAAGAAATGAAATTAGTGAGTACGTGGAAAATAGTGATAGACTAAAACTGGCTAGGAGGCACCAAAGCCAACTTTAATCAAAAGGTGCCTACTGTCAGGATTAAAAAGCAGTACACCTGCAGTATGGATTTAGAACTGCTATGGTGTGGGTTTTAGGTGGTCAACATGTTTCAGCCCACGAAGACCAAAGGTGGATCGGGCTTTCGTCAGGACCTTTCAGAAAAACGCTACTGCAAAATTTAAAAAGTGAGTAAACTATACCAAAAAGGATATCGGGCCAATGCAATGTCATCAGCCTGTATTTAGACCTGCATGCACCCGCGAAGGCTGTGTACAGGATCTCACCTCTCGCCTGGCAACCGCTGAGGAAGGCAGCACCGCTCTATCCGTCGGTACCGCTAGACCAGGAGAGCTGGCTGATGACATTGCATTGGCCCGATATCCTTTTTGGTATAGTTTACTCACTTTTTTCATTTTGCAGTAGCGTTTTTCTGAAAGGTCCTGACGAAAGCCCGATCCACCTTTGGTCTTCGTGGGCTGAAACATGTTGACCACCTAAAACCCACACCATAGTAGTTCTAAATCCATACTGCAGGTGTACTGCTTTTTAATCCTGACAGTAGGCACCTTTTGATTAAAGTTGGCTTTGGTGCCTCCTAGCCAGTTTTAGTCTATCACTATTTTCCACATACTCACTAATTTCATTTCTTGCGCTGCACCCTTGCTCACACTTCCTAGCTCATCATATGTGGACTTAGTTAGTCCTGAACATCAAAAATAAAACATCCCTGAGCTCCTCCCTCTCAGAGAGGGGGTTGTAGCCCCCAAGGGAACTAGGTTTTTCCCTTGGGAGGAGAGTCCCTATGATGAAGCATGTCACCAATGGTGAGTGAGGGATCTCGTCCTTAAAGGGATCTGCCCTTATGCATATTGCGCTCACTAGCTCCCTAAAAGTTAGGTTTACTACCACATAGGTTTAAATAATACTTAGAGGTAGTCCGTAGACCCTAGGATTTCTGCGTTTTGTCAATAGTTGTTTGGGGAAATAATCCTTTAGTGGTCTCTAAAACTTTCCCTAGGACTCCCTAGTTCAAACTGTGTTTATTGATTGAAAAAAATACATATCCAGTGTAAACTGCAGACCTGTCCTGATGAACTGGAGCATGTGGGATGGAGTAGTGTCAATGTCAGGAAAATAATCTGTGGTTATGCAGGGATCTGAAGGGTTCTAGAGGTTGAACAAGACTGCTCTGTGTTTAAAGGCCTATCCAAATCCTATCTATACAAGGTTAGGCACAGACTCCTTGGTGAGAAAAGTGGGATTTCACTACTTTTAGCAACAAAAGAAGACAAGAGGAACAGGCTTCTACATCATTAATTATTTCATTTCTTCATCTGGAACAGAGATGTATAAATAATTTCCTGGCAGGTCCCCAGACCATAAATAATCTACTTTATTAACAGATTTAGGCCAAGTTCGTCATCTTGCAGCGTGCCTGTAGAGCCCCAATAGATCAATGAAAGGCTCTTCTCCCTTTTAGGCTTCCTTCCGATTACAGGAAACGATATAAAATCAAGAGTAACAAGCAATTTTCCTAAAGCTCTGGTGTGAGCAACAGGGCTGCAAGTTTGAGTTTTCCTGCTTTTTCAATTTATTTCTGGAGAATCCTGTTCAGATCTTGGGGTGACCAGTGTGTGAGACATTCCTAAAAGTGAGAGGTGTGTGTTCAGATAAAGATAAATGTTTCAGCACTTAAAACTGAGGTTTCACACTAAGCAAGGATCTTGCAAGCAAAATGGATTAAAGATTCACACCACCAACAAGAACGCTAAAACCTTGGTCCTGAAGAGGACCTAAGCCAGCCAGTTCCACTCACATAGACACCAGAAGCTATTATTTTACTGCTGCAAGGCTAACTCTATGTTCTTTCTTAGTGTGAATCAAAACATATCCTGGACACATTAGGCACATATTGGTCATTTATTTGACCAGGTCATCAGTTGCAGTTTCTCAGAAAAGGTCATGGATCTGGTCTGCTACATTTGTTCTCAAAGTTCCAAGATCTGTGCCTTCTAAGCAGCAATGTGAAATAATATGATCAGGTAACATTTCTTTCATCATTGTGGCAAATGCAACAATGGGCTGTGCTGTGGTCATGAGGTGCTAACACAGGCTGCTTCTCGAAAAATCCCAGTGTGTTTAGGATTTCCCTTCTTCTTACAACGGTACCAAGACCAGTATCCATGTAGACATTTGAGAAAAGCAGGGTCTTCAGAATGTAGTGCTTACTGTGCATGGACTGAATTGAAGAGGAGCCTCTGTTCAGAAAGCTGACCGAGAGATTACAAATATGCACTTCACGGCAGAGAAGGTATCTTCCAGTGTGACCAGGACCTTTGTCAATGCATAGAGAGTTACGTACAGGCCTTAGGGAAAGACCTTGTACATGCAAGTACTGTATGTACTGTTTAGAATGGACAGAACTACATGTGTTTTTTTCTCCAGATTGGATGTCTGAAGTAAGAGCCTTGCAACTCCACTTCACAATCTCCCTTCAGGTTCGAGACTAGGATCCAAACCAGGGTCAGCGTTTGCCATTTTTTCAGACTGTGGAATTTATTTAGCTTCTTCAGGCTGCAAGCAGGCAATGGGACAAGATTTACCTTTCCAGAGCTGTCCACCTGGAGAAGGCGTGGTTCTAGTTTCATTGGAGACTTTGGATATCTGCAAGAATAGGGATGGGATTAGAAAATACACTGCAGAATTGTGATATAATCACCTTGAAATCATGGCTATGAAGAAATAATAAATGAAAAATACTATGAGCACTTTATTTGATCAGGTATCATGGTTCCAGTTTTACAGAATCCCAATTCTGGTTGTAATTTCAGGAACAAAATCACGTAATTTCATATGTTACAGCATTCACAGCAGACCGTGATCTCTAAAATGTAGACATGTTCACTGAAGTCTAGAGTAGCATGCTCTTTCTTTTTATACTATAGATAGATTGGAAGGGTTTAGGGTAACCCAAATTAACTAATGGTAAAAAGGAGACATCTTTGACCCTCACTATGCAAGCATGTTCCGTCCTGTTTGGAACAGGTAGGGTACAAGACTACAAGACAGTGCTAGCAAATGTAATTCACATTAAGGATTCTGAAGACTATTAAAAGACTTGACTAGTACCCTGGACCTTCATAATGGTCCCGTAGTTAAAGGACTTGACTGGTACCCTGGACCTTCATAATGGTCCTGTGGTTAATCTGTCCAACTGGAGTTGATGGCACCTCTTATTTTCACAATCCACAGCTCCCAGAGGACAGATGGCTGTCCATTCATTAGGTACGGCAATGAAGACATACTGACATGTTCAAAAACTAATAGATGCACAGCTCCTTCCATTCAAAAGGGAACATGACAACATCATGCTTAGAAATTTCTGTTGGAATAAAACTATCACTCTGGCGACTATGATTCATCTGTTTAAAGCAAAACCCTGACTGTTGCACTGGAAAGGCAACTTGCTGGGCCAAAGGTGCTTGGAATCCCCAGCCAGTGTCTTTCACTCACTATTTCTTGGCAAAGCTGTACGAACCTTATCAGTTTAAGACAGCAGCTGGTCTACAAAAGCACATATTGCTGGACTATTCACCCAGACAGTCCTGAGAGGAGCTCCTGCATTCCCTAGGAAGTACGGTCTACAGATCAACTTGTTTAGCTTCCCGGGACAGGGTAAATAACGGTGTACTTGTGAGCCTGATCTAAAGTCAATAATGAACGTGTAGATGACACTTTTGGTAGGTGGTGAAAACAAGAGATAGGAGAAGAGAGGATACAGACACCTTATTGGGTGGGTGCCTTTACGAGCCTCTAGCAATCACTGGTAAAACAAAGGCATCTACTTTCTAACTCTTCTCATCAGACTTGATCACGAATCGCTTGGGCTTTGTAAAGGAAAGGTATCATTCTTAGCACTGGTAGAAGAGGTGGTGAGGGTTACATTGGGAGAAAGAAAGGACCACAGGTGATAGACGATAGAAAGCTTACCCAAGAAGAACATTTTAACCAAATATGCCATAAAAAGCTTCCAGAATGGGTACAGAAGCACTAGTGATGTGCCTTGCCTAGATACAGGAGACCAATGCCAGCCCAGTTTTAGAGCATTACTTTGTCACTCAAACTGTTGCAAGATGCAGCAGATTACTTTGAAAACGGTGATCAAAAAAGATCACTCACATGACAGATCTACATCTGTAGTAAATGATCTGTTAACAAATAGAACAGGCTGAAATAAGTTGAAGATATACGATCCAGTGAAAGCAAGCAAGCCACCAATCTCTGGTTCCCTTAAGACCACCATTGATTTGAAAACTGTCCCAAGGCATTAGCCTGTTGCAGAGGTATAAGCACCAGTGGAAGAGCCTAGCTGGGAAACAAGACATGCTCGCAGTGAAATATCCCTTAGGAAAGCAATAATCTGTGAACCAACTAAAAATGGGATGGTGACAGAATTTGGTCCAGGAGCAGAAATAGAACCTAGGACTATAGTGTGACAAACATCTACCTAGACTGGGAAAAATGAGAGGATATGAACTCATGGATATTGTCAGCTTTGGCAAAGATTGTGAAAACTCTGTAGTGTCCCACATGCTGGCATTCAAAGAGCACAAGGGATATAAATGTCCAGTTAATAAAGTAACGCACAGTTCTCAGAACCTCCTACACATTAGCCATTTACATGACCCTCACAAATAGCAAACCAGTCTGAAGGGTTGCCACCATTTTGAGTGCTAAATTGAAAGACCAGTGGATCCCCGAGATAGTGGGAACCGAACAACGCTTAAAATTTAAGAAGATTTTTCTATGTAGGGTTAAGTCCATGGGAATAGTACTTTTCTACTATCCAGGTTTATAACCTTATCTCCCAATTTATAAGGTGCAGGAAGTCAGTGGATAACAATATTTGACAGGATGTCCACAAGCCAACAGCATTTGACTCCCACTGTCCTGGGGTAGGGGGGCAATCAAGTATTATTGCCATGTCTGTGTAATGCAAATCAGTGCTGCTATGAAAAGTGTGGTTTGACACTATGAACAGTGGATTCATTTTTGCGTATTGTCAATAGTGTTTTGCGCTACCATACAGGGGGACGAATATTCTATCAAAATCCTTTCCTAAGACCCCAAGGTTTCGGGAACAGTATCCTAGCTCTAGAAGTGGGTCTTACAGGACAAAGGCCGTGATATGTGACTTGACTAGTGAGACACACTTAGGTCATGAACTGAAACATCTGAAGGGCAGGAGAAAAATTAACCTTCCATCATCTATGCCAAAAATGTACTGGGGCAGCTAGTACCTCAAGATCTATGTTCCAAACTGGTTACAAGAGTGAAAAAGACTCAGAGTAAAACTAATTATGCAAAAACATAAGGTGGAACACAAATAGTGGAAGATGCTACACATTTATCAGTGTCAAATATTTATTATATAACAATGCAAATACTTTAATTGAGATCTCCAAAAATAAAAAACGTGAGAGCAGAGGGGGAATTTCAGATTGATTTGTGTAATTCATGAAATATACCTTTAATCAAGTAAGCATGCTAAGGTGGGGGACATGCTGTCCTAGTGCATGTGGATTACGGTGTGAATATTTAAAACACAGTACAGCTACATAGTTCTAAACTGTTTACTTTACTGTATGACACAATTGCTGGCCCCAAGGATGAGGAATTTGCTAGACTGCCCATTCCTCTTTGACTATTCAACTGAAAGATCTATTAGCGTGAAAGCAAGTGATGCCCCGTGTTGGGCTCACATCTTACCACTGTCGAATAAACCATTCTTTTCAGAGGAGTCAAATGTCTGCTCCATTCTAGGCATTAAAGGGTATATCGCTGGCTTCAGCCTGAGGTGGTCTCTGTCTGATGTCTTAAAAAACAGTCTTCTCATGTGGTGGGAGAACATTGGATTAACTTGTTCTGAATATGCACAATCATTATTCGAACCGTAGATGACCGATTGCCAAGGGTAAAATGAAGTTGGGAACTGCAAGAAAGAACAGCACATCAAAAAATACTTCATCTTTTCCTTCAAGCATTCCGAGAAGTGCAAAGGTGGCATGTGGTCACTCAAGCCAATCTGCAATAAGGCAAAGCGTGGATTCCTGCAGCACCTCCCTGCATAGTTGTCCAGGCAAAGCAGAGAGGATTGTCTTGGTTCAGCACAGTCTTAGAGACAGTCTTAGCTCAGCATAACCTTGCTCGTTTTCTAACCTGCGCATGAATACTACATAAGTTCACCCACATTGAAAATGGGCAGACTTTAAAAACGAGTGGAAAAAACAAAGAAAAACCTTTAAGCAAAAATGTCCATTTGCTTAAAGTGAAGATCGCCAAGACGTGAGCTCTGCTGTCCGTATATCGTCGCAAACCAAAGAAGCCCCCCTTGCTGTGCATCAATGAATGAGGAACTGCAGAATGGAGAGAGGTGGGAATCTTTTAGCTCCAGTCAATGACAAAGGACAGTTTACATGTTTCCAGGTCACCGAGTTCTTCTCTGGACTGGACAAAAGTCACACTTCCACCCCAGAGGAGTTTACCAGATATGTGACTCGCAGTGTGTCATTTTAATCACTCCCACGCCGCCGCCCAGTCGCCGATAGTTCATTCCACCATACAATCTGTGGGGGCAGAAGGCAAGAGTGTGAAGAAAACAGATTTCTTTAGCATGTGTTTCTAGTCCTCCTGTGCATTTGTTAGTAGATTAAATGAACACCATTTTTAAAACGGTTAATTCATGGGAACAATGTGGCAATAAGTGATTTTCAACAAAAGGTCATCCAAAATTATCCTTAAATTTGCAAAACATTAAGATTCTTTAGTACATGAAAGCTATACTACCTGTGCCTAATTTTCTTAATACAGTCTAGTAGTGGCAGTTAATTCTAATAAAGAAATTACATTACTAATCTACTGTAATAATAGATTACAATTCAGTTTTTTCATTAGTCCTAGAAATGCAGTGGATTCTGACAATTTGTTGTGCAAAATGCATTTCCTGGTGCAAAATACAAAAATTATTTATGAGTCAATTTAACAGATATGCCCTTCAGACGGAGTTATCGTCATGTTTTTCTCTATATTTATTCTTCAGCAAGTCACTTGTCATTGTATTTTTAAATAGTGCACAGCTGGATTAGCGGAAAGCACTATGCTTGCTATCACCATTTTAAACCATAAAGCACTCTTTTGAAGGGTAGTCATGTAAACCGGCTTGAAAATGTGTTTACAGTCATTTAAAATCACGTCAGAGCATGTGTTTCCACAGTACATTGTCCACATTTCTTCAGCTGGAAAGATTACGGCATCAAACGGGGGAAAACGAAGAAACACTGGCACGTTTGGACAGGGGGGGGACCTTCTCCCCCTTACCCTTTCAAGCTCTTCTGCTGGATTTATTTGCTTCTTCGGCTGCAGTAAGTTCTGAATGTTTTTAAATTTGCTGAATAATCAGCAGATTTTAACAAAGAGAATTTTCTCGGTGTAACGTATCAAAACATAGTAGGAAGCTGCATATGGAACTCAACACAGCTCTTGACACTCGTAAAAGCTACAGGGTCGACTTTTATATGCGGTTTCCTGTACTGGCATTGAAGAAGTAAAACTCTACAAGATGGTGGAACTACTGTTTTTCTACTTTAGCTCTTCATAGTTTTTTGGGGAGGTATGGGGGGGAGGGGAGTGAAGCAAGTAATTTGTGAATTACATTTGGTAGGAAGAAGACCTCCTTGTTTAAATATACTCCAAAAAGTAGAAAGGAGGATTCATTGTCGCAACAATTTTTGTTTCAGTAGATAGGTCAATTTATCTTTACACTACTCTCTTGTATTTGAAAGAAGTGCTCCCAGACGACGAATGGCATTAAGACAGTATAGAAACTGAGCTCCGGAGACTGCTTTTGAAAACATAGCAGGGTAGACTGCTTTTGAAAACATAGCAGGCAACTGTGGACTAAGACAGACCCACCTTATCACAAAAAATATCTGCATGTTGGTGGGAGTCTGCTGCGTGCAACAATATAGGCTTTGTGATATATTGGAATTTATGAATTTCTGTAAAGCCTATATTGTTGCACGCAGCAGACTCCCACCATCATGCAGATGTAGCATCTGCATAAGATGAAAAGGCACGTCCCAAGTTTGACTCCGTTTTAGCGCAGAGTCTACGAATGGACAATGATAAGTGTTCATAGTAAAACCTATCTGAGAACACTTCAACACTGTAGAGTATATGGGATAGAGAAAGTAATCCTTCAAACTCAGCCTGGCCAAGGTTTAGAGCATCTTCAGAGTCATGTAGGGCAGCTGGGTCAGAGGAGTTTATACTGTACTGTCATTATGCACGCAGAATAAGGAAAAGGTTACTCACCCTGTAAGCATCTATTCGTAGCACGTAGTGCTGTAGAGTCACATACTGTGCATACTCCTGCCACCTAGTGTTTGGCTTAAAAGGACAAATTGTTTTTCTATGGAGAAGTTTTCGAGGCATGAGGTAAAGTGACTCAAATCATGATTGGTAATGTGCATGGGTATCGGTTCCACTGTAACGTTTTGTTTTTTCTGTTCAAATGGAAAGAGCACATATGGAGCATAAGCAAAGATGGCCCCCCTCGCACAAGTAGCCCGTCAGCACAACCTCAACTTCATCGTCTACGCTGACGACACCCAGCTCATCCTCTCCCTCACCAAGGACCCGCACACCGCCAAAACGAACCTCCACGAGGGAATGAAGGCAGAGCAGCCGTCTGAAACTGAACTCGGACAAGACGGAGGTCCTCATCCTCTGATCCACCCCCTCGGCCTGTGACGACTCGTGGTGGCCTACAATGCTGGGAAAGGCACCCACACCTACCGACCACGCACGCAACCTCGGATTCGTCCTCGACTCCTCCCTCTCCATGTCGAAGCAGATCAACAACGTCTCCTCCTCCTGCTACAAAACCCTCCGCATGCTCCGCAGGATCTACAAGTGGATCCCGTCCGAAACAAGGAGAACTGTTACACAGGTCCTCGTCAGCAGCAGGCTGGACTACGGCAACGCAGTCTACGCAGGAATCCCAGCCAAACACCTGCATCGACTACAACGCATCCAAAACGCTTCCGCACGTCTGATCCTCGATGTACCCCGACGCAGCCACATCACCCCCCCACCTGAAAGACCTGCACTGGCTCCCCATCGACAAAAGGATCACCTTCAAACTCCTCACCCACGCACACAAAGCACTCCACAACACCGGACCAGCCTACCTGAACGACAGACTCAACTTCTACACCCCCATCTGCCAGCTCCGCTCAGCAAACCTCGCCCTCGCGGCCATCCCCCGCATCCAACGAAAGACCACCGGCGGCAGATCATTCTCCTACCTCGACGCCAAGACCTGGAACGCCCTCCCCACCCACCTACGGCAGACCCAGGACCTGCTCACCTTCAGAAGACATCTCAAGACCTGGCTCTTCAAGCAGTAGCGGTTCCCCCCTCCCTTCAGCGCCTTGAGACCCTCACGGGTAAGTAGTGCGCTTTACAAATTCCTTGATTGATTGATTGATTGAAAGAGAAGAGAAGAGAGGACTATGGCAAAGAATAGAAAATAAAAAATATTTTTTTAAAAAAAAAGACAAATAGAAAGGTGACTGCAACAACCAGGGGCTTAAAGGGAGGAGGGTGGGTGCATTTGAATGCCCAGAACGACATGCCACGAACAGATGCTTACAGGGCAAGTAACGTTTTCTGTTTGTGGTATGTATAGCTGTAGATTCACATGCTGAGCTTAGACGGGAAAGCAGTCCTCCCGTCTGCAGTGGCTGGCCCCAGGATTTGGTAGAAGACTCGAAAAGTGTATGTAAGACAGTCTGGCCAACTACAGCTTGTTGGCGTGCAAAAACATCCACACAGTAATGTTTAGTGAAAAATCAGTTCCTGTATTCAAAGGTAGCCCTCCGCCCGACCTTTTCCTGCCCCGTCACCAAGGGTCTGCGGCAGCTGAAATTGATCTCCATGGGCGATGCACGCGCGGAGCCATTCAGTATCCCAGAGGAGAGGCGCACCAGGGGAGCGGGCTGCAACTTATTGAAATGGTCTGAGGCGGAGCTACACGAAAGGGTGGGGCTACGAGCACAAGACACAGGTGGGGTCAGATAGTAGAGGGCAGGAACTGGACATCAGCGGAGCGCCTCTTAACTGAGAAAAGAAGTTACAAATTAAAGTCAGAGCAACTCATGGGGCAGGTGACTCACTCGATGCAAATTTTGACGGGTGACTAGGGGTGGAATCCTTGTGACCATACGGTCTTCTTTTCCTCTGAGCTTTCAATTTTACTCCTGTGTACTCTCTGCTTGGGCTGTTTTTGCCTGCCCTCTCTATCCTAAGCTCCCCTTCCGTCTTCTCTGCCCCGAGTGTGCAGTCTGTCTCACTACTCCTCACTTCTTTCATGGAGATTGGTAAAGCCTCCATGGCTTCTCTTAACCTTCCAATAACAAGCATTGTCGGAGCCAATAGATCTTGCCTTTAACAGGCGAGTGCTGAGCTATTGGTGGTGTTAGTGCTTTATATTTTACTGCTCAAAATGGCACTCAGCCTTGTTGGAATTATAGAATAAGCAAGAGCGACCATGAAAGTTAAAGCGACCACGCTAATTAGATAGGAATGTCAGGAATGCAGCTGGCATCCGGCCACGCTGCTACTCACTCCAGAGCTCTCTAGGACAGGGGAGTTAACGTTTAGCGGAAAGGCGGGACATGCACCCGCCTTTGGCCAATTGCAGGCTTTCAATTTTCGAAAGCCACACGCAATGGCTAATCACTTCAGCTTTTCAGCAAACTCGTGTGTGTGGCTTTTTTTAGCCACACGCACGCGTTTGCTGAAAAGCTGAAGTGATTCCAAGAGGTCATTTTCTAGAGCAGCGCGCTGCGCTAGGCTCGACCTAAAAATGGAGCCGATGCCCATACGCATCACCAATCATAGGTGGAGTCACTATACCTTGTGATGCAAAATACTTCTTTGAAGAAAAACAATATGCAACGTCTAAGCCCAACACTAGATGGCAGGAGTATGCAGGCATGTGTATCTACGGCTACATATGCCATGAACGTGATGTTTCAACAGCAATCATTAATCAAGACATAGTTTTTTTTATCTAATGAAAGATGTTGAGCGTAGAAGACAATATTAATAAAAAAGCGTTCCTTTGGTTTCAAGCAAAACAAAATTCTTGAAATGTTGGAGAACAACATCAGAAATATTTTCTGGTGAATATGTATTGTTTCCTTAGGCAAATTTGAATTTTCTACATAACTGACATACATTTTTATCAATATTGTAACTGTCAATGTGCTGCAGAATGTATACATTCAGAGCCGCACAAGGTGGTCAGCCCTGGAGCATGATTTGGTCCTGTATTGCTTCATAATTGCAATGGGCCGTTTGTACGGAAAAAAATTTCACTATAAAGTTATAAGAACTCATTAGTCTGAGAGAGTGGGGCAGGGAAGGAAGGAAGGGAGGACGGTGGGCCTCCTTGTTGCCAACAGGACCATTAAGTGGATTTGAGAAGACCACGCTGCCACACAAGGCCTGGGAGCATACAACGGTGATACTACAGGTGCCTTTGGAGGAGACAGAACACCGGGACACATACTGTCTGGCGGTACTTGATGCCCAGCTAGTCGCAAGGAACACAGCCTTGAACTCTTGGTGCCTGATATCCAAGTTACACAATGCAGCATTCCGAAGCTCCTTGGCTGACAGGATGCGTGATTAATTTGAGAATAATGATGAAACAGCTTCTTCTCCAGCAACCGAATGGAAGGCCTTCAAGGTAGTAACACAAGGTCACTGTATTCATGCTGTTGTGTTCAAGGGAAGAACCATACAGAGGTAACTGTAAGGTTGATGTAGGAAGCTGGCTCTTTATATGATACATCAAAATGAGATATATTGTGTAAAGAGTCCAGGGGTTCCCTTATGAGTGGACAGGGGCTTGTTATGGAAATCCAAAGGTGCTCCGCTAGGGGGTAGTGTGGTTGGGCAGCCTTAGGCTTATCACAGATGACCATAAGACATCAGAATATACACACAATAGTCAATAAGTGAGACACACAACTCAAGAAGATGTCCCACACAAATGTATAAACATAACCAGTATCTTTATATATGCTTTGGCACCAGAAACAATTTGTTCAGGTAAGTACGTTTTGTAACAGAAATATTTTAGAGTTCAAAAAGTCGACATCTTCCAGAGGCTGCAATGTTATCTTATTGGAGGAAAAGTCAATGCAGCATTCAGGTTTAGTACAGTGACTTAAGGGATCCTTCTCCAAGTTATAAGGTGAGAGGTGGGCAAGGTCCAAAGCAGCAGCAGAACATCAACAGTGGCACTAGAGCGGCCGGGTGCAGAGGTTCAATACAGCATTGGGTGCCCAATGTTATTCTATGGAGAACGGTCATGGTAAAAAGAGGATGCAGGCTTTGATCGACTGGTGCAGTGGTCTCTTCAGGCGTCGGGTTTCTGCACTCACAGATTCCTTCTGGGGGCATTTGGATGCTTGCAGGATGCAGGGAGGCAGGTCCGCTACTTCTCAGGAGGTCTTGGTTCCTGGGTGGAATGCTGGCAGGCCTCCAGGGCTTTGGGGATTCAGCAGCTCCAGGACAGTCAACTTTTGGTGCAACTGGTAGAGGCAGGCCAGCAGGGTTAGTGCCAAGTCAGTTGGCTGGATCTGCTGTTCTGGTACCAGGGGCTGCCTCAAATACTGAAATTAGGGGCAAAAGGGAAGTGTAAAGTAGTAGCCAGTGGGCTACTGACCCTTGGGGTCACGATGCCCCTATATGACTCCTTCCTGCGGGAAACGGGCATAACCTTGTCCCAGAATTCCTAAGTATGCCATCACAAAGATGGCTACTTCTGAAAAGTCAGGTCCACCTCAGTTTAGCCGATCTTAGTGGTGCCTGGGGGTGGCACGACCACCTGACTAGCTAATTCTCCCGCTTGTCCAGGTGCCAATGGGGCTCTGGACAAAGGGACGGGTCAGCTTCCTCTCCTGTGAGGGGAGCCAGATTTGAATTTCAAAGGCAGCAGCTCTTTGAAGCATCAGCAGGTCATCCTGAAGTAGGGGGTGTGACGTCCTCTTCACGGACAGGCTTTTGTTCTGGCTTTCCGGAGACCAAAAGACTCTCACCCTATGAGGTCAGAACAGTGTCTCAAGTGGCAGGCTGGCAGAAACCAGTCAGAGAGCACACCAGAGGCTGGTAAGTTTTCAGGGGGTACTTCTAAGGTGCCCTCTGAGGGCATATATTGGTAAATTCAACACTGGAATAACTGTGGGTTTATTAATACGAGATGCTTGATACCAAACATCCCTATTTTCACGGATGCCATTATTTATCTGGGGAAACCCGTTCACACCAGTGTCCAGCACATGTTCTAAAATGGCTTTCCTGTCCACTTGCACTAGCAGTAATGGAACTGACCGGGGCATATCTGCTCATGTAGGTATGCCCTCACATGTAATAATAGTCACCCAGCCTAAGGCCTGTAAGGCCTGCTGCAGGGGTGACTTACAAGTACTACATGCAGAGATAGGGGGCCTGGCACACAGATGTGTGTCAAGTCATGATTTAATTTTTGTCTGCAACAAAACACACAGCCTGCGATAGCAGCCAGCCCAGCATGAGTTTGGTGAGGGGTCCCTTAGGGTTGCACAATTTGTTCTGCAGCCGTTGGGGGACCCTCGGTCCCTTAGGGTTGTACAATTCGTGCTGCAGCCACTGGGGGACCCTCGGTCCCTTAGGGTTGCACAATTCGTGCTGCAGCCGTTGGGGGAACCTCTTTAGTACTGTTGGCCCTAGGGGTACCATTTACTAGGCACGTACAGAGGGAGCTAAAGGAATTGCCAATTGGGGGAACAATTGTACAGTTTTGGGAAGTAGATCTGGCACCGGGAACCTGGTTAGCAGGAACATAGTGCACTTCCAGTGGAAATCGTATCATATACCAGGCAAACAGTGGGGATGACCTTGTCAAAAAGGAATACTTTCCAGAGCTGAAGACTTCTGTGTCCAAACAGAAAGACAACTGATGAGCGATAAGACCATTTGTGACCCTCTCAGGGTGGCACATGAGGTGCAAGCCATCTTGATAGAAAAGTTACAGTGTCTAGACTACACTGCTGACAAGGTTTGTGTTGACACCCACGGAGATAAGATTGGCAGGTGATTAGAGTGGCTTGTCGACCAAGAAATCACACGTAAATCACTCCAAACACCACAGGGGGTATTCATATGTTACCAACAAGATATCCATGTGACTTTTTATGACTTTTCTCGCAGACTTTATGAGGGTACATCAAGGGGCATTGATGCAGTAAATGGCTTCACAAGTAAATTGGCTTTTTCAAATGCGCCACCCCCTCTCCCTGCCCCCTCAGAGTTCAAGGTTTGTATAGCTGCCCCTCCCTTACAGTTTAGAACATTAGGGAGGTCATACGGATCTAGCTATTGGCAAAACACCAGGCACCAATTGGTTCTCAGAAGAGCTTTGAGACAGTGCCAACTGAGAATTTGCTCCTGCTGTCGCTTAGGGAGACTCTGATAGTCTTGATACCCAAGCCAAGGCACGTCACTTCAGACCCTGCTTCACACAGACCAATACCGATCTTAAACTCAGACTTTAAAATCCTAAGCAAAATTGTAGCAAGTGGTTCCTAAACTGATCCACCCAGATCCACATTGTTTTGTGTCTGGGAGGAGCACATCAGTGAATATAAGGAGACTGTACAGAATCATGGAAGTAGCTCCATCAGCTTGGTCTCCCTCAGCCTGTCTGGTCCACAACTTGGGAATGGAGTTGGATACCCTACACTGGGAGTACTTTTTCAAAGTGTTTGCCCAGTTCAGCTATGGTTAGTGTACCATACCGTTGAGCAGGCTAGTCTGTATGTGCCCACTGGCAGAATATGGCTAAGCAAATGGAACTCTGATCCCTTCGCAATCTTTAAGGGACTTGGGAGGGGTGCCGCCTCTTTCAATTGCTCTATGCTCTCGCCACAGAGTGGTTAGCCATCAGACTGAGACTGAAGGGAGGAGCAAGCTTCTTCCTGCTGCACACTAATTCTGCTCCAGCCTGCCTGACTTGGGGTGGGGATGGAGAGGAGATGAAGGTGTGACTCAATCAAACGGGACAGCCTCTCAATTCGTTACTTGGGAGTCAGACTTTACCATATCAACACTAAAGACATCACACCCTATGCCCCAGCCATCCTCCTACTTGGTTTGCCTAAGAATCTGGGGTACCTTACAGCTGGTAATCTAACACTGAAGCACACAGGCATCACAACTTTGGGTGATCTATTTTAGGATTGTCAACTCCTTCCTTTCGATTTGCTTGGGGAACAGTTTGACATACACAGGAGATAGTTCCTAATACCACAAGTCCTGGTCCACACCTTCCAGATCAAATGGTACGTTTCTGATGCAGTACCCGCAGCTCGCTCTATATCCAGACTTTATTCTCAATGAGCAACGGCAGGAAGTTAATCAGCTAGTTGTTGTAGGAAGCTGGCTCTGTATATACTGTACCAAAATGAGGTATCGTGTGTACAGAGTCCAGTGGAACCCCAAAGGTGGGCAGAGGTAAAAGTAGATGGCACCTTAGTCTCTATTTGTGGTAGTGTGAGCAAGCAGTGAGCCTTTATTAGAGGGTAGTGTTAAGCATCAAAATTATTATTGCGTTATTTTATTTTTAGAACCAAGCAATGCCTGGTGCAGGTAAGTGAAATAGTACTTTGCAAATTCTTATGCAATGTCTTACAGTTGAATGCAGGTTCAAATGCAGTTGGTTGAATTACAGGTAAGTCAATGCTTCAAAATTACTTTTCAGTTACTTTACAGATTACTTTGTGTGTTAATTTTTAGATTACTTTTCAAGTTAATTTTTCTACTCAGTGTGATATGCCTAGATATCACACTGGAACATTTCCTCGAGAAAAGGTAAGTATATCAGTTTTTGTACATTTGCAGTGTTTTATAAAGACTAACTCCATTTCAAGGAAAACAGTCAATGCAATCCTATGGGAGGAAATTAAGTTGTTGGTTTGCAGGTATGTACAAGTTTGTGGGAGTTAGTATTCGGGGGTTAGAACTAGGGTTCCCCCAATGTCAAGGATGCACTCTTGAAACCCCTTCAGCGGCACTAGGGCAGCCGAGTACTGAGCCCCAATGTTATCCAATGGGGGATGGGGGGCCTCCGGTTGGTGGCTGCTCACAAGCAGGCCACGAGGTTGTGGGAGCAAAACTGGTGTTAGGCTCAGGGCAAAGGGGGAACAGAGTTAGCACCCAAAGTACACCTGCAGCGGCGGCTTGGTGCATGGGGCTGTTTTGGCATCGGTGCCCTGTTTTAAATAGGGATTCTCCGGTTGCCAGAAAGACTGCAGGCTCGGGAACGAAGATCTTCTGGAGGTGACCACCGGTTGGAGAGGTACGTTGGGATGCTGGGACACCGTTGGTTGGGCCACCCAAGGTCATGGGACATCGGGTGCAGGGGTGTCTTTAGACATTGGGTTTTCTTACCAGCTTCGGTCGCGGGGATCCTCCAAAAAGGGACTGCAGGCTTCGCTTGGAGATTCGAGGCTGGTCAGAGATCACCAGATCTCAGGTCGGGATCGCCGGTGGTTTTGGGCCACTCGAACGCGGGCGTTGGGTGCAGAGTGGTGCAGACTCATGGTTTTGGCTGGGGTTAGAGTCTGTGGGTGAGCAAATCCGGTGCTCACGGGAGACAGAGTCTTTGGCTTGGAAGGCAGGGCAGGTCCTTCGGGTTCTTGCGGCTGCAGGACACACCGGGATTTTGCTGGAGTAGGTTCAAGGTGCGGACTGGCCCGTAGGGATGGGGCCAAGTCAGTGGGTGTCTTCCTCTTCTTAGATTGAGGACAGCTTCTTTGGTCCTTCTTCTTCTTGTCGATTCTTGTCCGAGGAGGCAATTCTCCTGCCCAAAGTGGGGGTCAGAACAGGTGGGGGCCAGTTGCTAGAAACAGCAAAGGCCTGGGGGGGCTCACAAAGGCGGCCAGCCTTTGAAGCTTCCCCTTCGTGGACCCTACCCATCCAGGGGGAGGAGGCTTGGCACCTGGTCCCAGGATGCGCATTGTTTCAGACCTCTGAGAGCAGCAGGCTCTCGACCCAGGGGTCCAGAAACATGTCTGGTGGTGGCAGCTGGCGAACAGCAGGACAGCTAGGTCGTTTTTCAGGGGGAATCTCTAAGATGCCCTCTGAGTGCATTTTTTTATTAAATCCCACACTTGCATCAGTGTGGGGTTAATGTGCTGAGAAGTTTGATACCAAACCTCCCAGTTTTCAGTAAAGCCATTATGGTACTGTGGAGTTCGTAATGACAAACTCCCAGCACCATATACTCTTAATGGCATTACTGCACTTACAATGTTTAAGAATGTCTAAGAATTGACTTAGACACTGTATGGATACAGGGCTCATGCACCTGTACCCTCACCACTGGTATAGTGCACCCAGCTAGAGGGGTGGCTAACCTATGCCAGGGCAGTGGGTTGTAGGCATGGCATATAGGGATGTGTGTGATGTCGACTCTTCACTTTAATCTGCACCAAAACATGCAGCCTGCAATGGCAGTGTGTGTGTAAAGGTACAGGGCTTCTAGGGGTGGCACAATAAGTGCTGCAGCCCTTAGAGGCCTTCACTGGCCACAGTGCCCTTGGTACCTGTGGTACCATTTACAAGGGACTGGCCTGTGGCCAAAGATCACCAATTGGGGTTTGTCTTAATGCAGTTTTAGGGCCATGGCTACCTGTTTGGCAGGAACCCAGGGCACACTAAGTCAAAGTACATCAGCAGTTTGGCAAAAAGTGAGGGCAACCATGCAAACAAATGGGCACTTTGAGAGTTGCACAAAGCACTCCAACACTATACACAACCATTGTGCCACAGTCCCTACGTGACACATAGGAGTCTAAAATAGAGAGAGCACCCATGACATGGACTGGGCCAAAACAATTGCATATCCACATAATGTCTAATGCAATGCTAAGTTTAAATTTATATAATTTAATATTTTACACAGGGGCTACCTGCCTTGTGCCAAAATCAACAAGTGTTTAACCATTGCTAATGCCTTCTGTCCTGTGCTGCAGCCTAAAGACAGCTTTCATTATATGCTTGGGACTACCCAAATGTCAACTTAAATAGCTGAGAGGTCTCTACACTGGGACTACACAAGAGACTAAAAAAGACAGCTGCCAGTTTCCTGAAACTTTCCTTTATGGCAAACTGGTAGTCACCATGAAATGGAAGTTCACTGTACCTCCCACATTGCGGCATGGCGCCAAGTTGTAATCAAATGGGCCGAGGTGAAGAGTAAAGCAGTGCACAGGGAGGAAGTGAGCGACCTAAGGAAGCAGCCAATTGCCAGCGAATGGGACAACACGTTGATAAATATGAAATAGGTCCCCGCAGTGGGACACTTCAGGGCTTACCCAGGAGAATTTTTTTAAAAATATGTATATGTTACACAACAGCAGTCGACATTGTGAAGTTATGACTCAGTCGCACTTTCCCATCTTAGCTTCAATAGGAAATTTTGCTGGTGCCTTCAGCCCAAAAAGCTGAACTGATTTACACTAAGCTTGGCATGAAAGAAGAACCTTACTTTGAAAGCGTGCAGCTTTTAAAGAGGCAACTCTTATGTATATCACTGCAATTTTAACTCACGAGCCTCGACTCATGTCAATCACATTCTGAAATGTTTGACAAATGTGACTGGCTGCAGAAGGGGTCTGAATTTTTTTTTCATCTCCAGGTCAGGATCCAAACATGCCTTTCGGCTAGTAACTACTAAGCAAACCTCTCTGCATTTCAAGCTTATTTTCAATCTGCCTGCTACCAGATGGTTTCTGATGGTTCTTTTTCTTGATTTAAGGCTGACAATTGGGCAACTGAGTCATTCAAATAGACAGTGCAGTGCCACGAATCCCAGCCATTATTGAATAAGGTATTTTCAGAAAGTGTTGTTCAGTGCACATTACAGTTGTTGACAATTTTATCGGTTTGTAATCTCATCTTAGTTTTTATAGTGAGCATTTTTCCAAAACAGTAACAATTGAATTGCTGAATTGCACACACTGCTGTCAACTTTACATGGCTGGCAAATATTTTTAGAGCTGGGGGATCCTCAAGATAAGAAAACGTACTCTAGGGGCTCCTCTACAGGACAAAAGGTGGGGAAACTGTCTACTATTTAAGAATGCAATGCTTGGACAATATATTTACTGCAAGTGATAATAATGAACTACAGGTTCTCCCCCACATCTCCCTCTAAGAGTAAGCTTGCACTGTTCAAACTACCAACACCTCCTAAATGTAAAAGTTGACAAATAAATGAGCTTAAAGTGGTGCCTATTCCTCTAATTCCAATGACAACAATAATGGCCACAAAACACAACTAGCAGTACAATGCCAACTGGTCGCGTCTTAAACCCATTTCCCTCCCTGGTGCAGGATTACCACTGCAACTGGGATTTGCTCACTCTTTTCTATGCTGGGATTCAGAAGGTGCTTGGCTGATTTCTGGACACTTTCCTGGACTAGGTCCTGCAGCATTTTTACATACTTTATTTCAGGATTGATGGCTGTTTATTTTGGTGCATGTGCTAAGCTATTTAGAGTATCATTCCTAACCTCCTTCAGGGAAGGGGTTTCCTGTTTCTTTCTGAGGCATTCCTTTAGTTTACCTCTTGATTGTAGAATTTCACTTCATACACTGTAAAAGTTTCCCTACCAATCTGTTAACTGCCAATAGTTCCAGCACGAGTGTTCTCTTGCAAGACTACCCAGTTCTACTACTAGACTCTTTACATGTATTTACATGTCCCAGTTGAGTAGAGAATCTACTGTACTTTGCATGCTGTTTATGATTTGCAATCTATTATCCAAATAATGCTATTTTTGCTCCTAAGTAGTACTTCTATTTCCTGTAATCTTGCTAGCATTTTTCTGTGCCAGGTTTTCTTCCATGCCTCCGAGACAAGTATTGCTTGCAGGCATTCAAAATGCCTTACTTAACTTTCCAGTTTGAGCCACTAGTATCTGAAAAAGGCAACCGAGTATTTGCATTGTACACCTGCTTTCACAGCCTGTAGATAAACGCAAATTCACCAGTAGCCAAATCAATTAATGAAATATGAGGAAATGAAAATGTAAACCGAACCTCCATGTGTTTGCGTCTGGATCAAAAACTTCTATGGTCTTCAAGTAAGTTGTTCCATCAAATCCACCAACTGCCATTAGCTGTCCATTTACAACTGCAAGCCCGACCTGCAGAACAAAAACAAAATGGATCTTAGATTTTGGCAGTAGACCACCTACAATAACTATCAGGCATACAAAAAGTAGAACACATTCAAGGGAGTATCAAACTAAGAAGCCTCGCCAGATTGGGAAACCAAGAACCAGCAATCCAACGAGTGGCACCAGTAAGAGGAGAAAGTAACTTGTGCACATGGATCAAACAGGAGCTTGCTCTCCTTCCATTCATTCCTAGGGACAGCCTGAGCCCATGTTGGATTCGTAAACTTGGAACTCGTGTGCCATGCTCGGATCACCTGCCTGCTGGCACCTCTGCAAGATGGCTGTAGATTGGTGGAGTGGTGCGTTATTTGCTGACATTGTATAGCCTACACAAAGGCTGAAATCTTATCTCTGGAAAAACACAGTTTGCAGCTTTGTCCTTCATTCCGCACTTCCAGCAATCTCAATGTGGTGCACTTCTTTTAGAACCGCCCCAATGGTGAGGGTCTCGTGTGGGAGCAGGAGTGGACCTCAAGGTGATGAGGAACTGCCAGGCCAGCTTGACTGGAGCAGCAGCAGTTACATCATGGTATGCAAACGTGGGATGGGCTGGAGATTGCACTGTCTGACACTGCAAGGCATGAGCTCATCACTCAGCTTTGGTGTCTTGCCTTTGAGGAAAACCTGAGCAGCTGGCAATTTTGACTGCGGGAGCTGTATTTAATTTCATTAACTCCACAGTCTGTTCACAACTATCCTGCTTGCTCCCAGTGAGCGTTTTAGAGGTGCCCCTCATTGCTAGAGGGAAGGAGATGGAAAGTAGCTTTTCGTATCATTCAAGAACTCAAAAGTGGAAGCAGTGAGGCATCTGAAAAAATAAAAATGATAAGTGGCGAGAACAAGTTACCTATCTTAGGCCCATAGGCGGCATCATGCTACTCCACGTCTACATTGTTCCGCTCCAGAAGTGGCGAGAGGAGCCATATATAAATCGCCGCCCATGTGCACTGACACTAGTTTCTCGCAGGCTTGTCTGCGCCCTCAGAAGCAGAACCCATCAGAAAATTAGTATGGCCAGCAGGCAGCTCTCTAGAGTGGGACTTTTTTTAAGATGGGAAAGAGTCCATTCAACAAAACAGAGAAGTTGAGTTGTGGCTAGGAATCTGCGGGTACGTACAGTATCCACAAGAAAGAGTTACTGAAGGTAATTAACTTGTCCTTCTGATGGCTACTTCTAACCACAGAGTCCTCATCCCGTGAATAGATACCAAAGCAATACCAATCCAGGTCGTGGGTCTATGGAGTGGCTCAGATTAAAAAGTCCTGCAGGACTGATTGGGCGAAATGCTCATCTCTAGAGACATGACTGTGAAGACAATAGTGCTTTGTGAGTGTGTTCACTGATGCCCATTAAGAAGCCTGAGAGATATCCCAGACAGGCACTGTGCGGGTCTGTGCAGCAGTAGCAACCTTAGCAAGAGTGGAATAAGCCCTTAATCCTTCAGTTGGCTTCTTATTAGCTAGCACGCAGCAGATTTGATTGCAGAGATGGTTCTTTTCTGCATTGCCTTGCCATTCTTTGCTTCTGAGTAGCCCACAAAGAGCAGATCATCCACCAGATGTCTCTGGTACAATCAATGTAGAAATGGAAGACTATCTTGGATCCAAACAATGGAGTCTCTTCTCCTCTTTCGAGGGGTGAGGCAAGGCAAAAATGTTTGGTAGGGTGGTAGCCTGTCAGACATGAAAAGGTGTCACTCACTACTTTCAGTAAAAATGAAGTTCCAATACTTGTCACCAGCTTGTGGGGAAAAATGTTATATTTTATTTGGCATTTATAGAGTGCTACTATCACTCTGGAAGGAGCATCCTGGCGCTATGCGGAAGATAGTCAGGGTAGATAAGAACAACCACTATATGAGTGATGAGCAAAGGTCATCTGAGGATCCAAACATCCAGGCCTTCAAGGCCTTTCTGAACTGGATTTCTGTTTTCATCAACCATAAGTGCGTAGGCATAAGATTCCAGGCTCTGGTTCCCAATGCTGCTACTGATTTTGCTCCTTTGGTTTTGCACCTGAAGCAAGGGAGCTTAAGAAGATTTGCAGATGAGGATCTGAGTGTCATAGCAGTAGTGTAGGGAGTGAACCTGGTTGAAAGATATGTAGGCCCTAGGTTCTTGGATGCTCTGAAGGTGATTGGATTGAATAGGAATCTCTTATGCAAGGGTAGCCAGTAAAGGGTTGTTAGGTCTGCTGAGGCGGAAGATCTGCGTGGTAGTTTTAGCACTAAATGAGCGGCAGCATGCTGTTCCACTTGCAATCCCTTGAGCACCTGTTTATTTGCTCCAGCGAGTAGGCTGTTGCAGTAGTCTAGTCGTGACAAGATGAGTGCCACTGCAACTGTCTTCCTCGCAGGAAGTGGGATAAAGGCAAAGATTTTTTGGAGCGTTTCGATTATGTTGAAGCATGTCCCTGCCACCATCGGGCGTGTGGTCGAAAGGTGAGTGAGAGTGAGTATATAAGGCAGGTGAAGCGAAAGTGCCTGCAGCGAACTTATGTTATAAACTGACGTTATTGCCACCGAAACAAATTATTTTAGGGTCAAAAGCTGTGATGGGCAACTGTACATTGGATCAAAGGGGGTGCACATCAAAAAAGTGAGACACAAATTAAAGTCCCATTGTGGCATCACAAAGGGCTTCGGCAGAAACATATTTTGTACAACTTTAAGAAACTTGATGACAACAGGTGATTTGAACAAAAACGGTTGATCCAGCAACTGTAAAAAGCAGTTATGAGTCAGCAAGTACACTTTAACAGCACCCACAGCAAGTCCTTGCTGGGCCAAACGTAAATAAACTAATATTGGAAAGATTGCCTTGTAAAGGATCTATCTGGTGGTTGTCGCATCAAGCCGCAAACTTTTAACCAGCGCCCAGTGGTACGCAGAATTTGTGGAAAGCCGATCAGCTACCCAGAAAACATCCACGACCACTGGAAGGAAGATCAAATGGAATCAACTGATGCCGTTCAATCTCCATGCATTGAGGTGCAGGTTGCACAGGACCAGGTGCAAGACCCTTCCCTGATGTTGCAACAGAAGTTCCTCCCAAAGGGGCAGATTCATTGGCAGACAGATGTTCATACCCAGGAGTTTCAGATACCACATTATTCTAGCCCAATCCGGAGTCACAACGAAGGTCTGGGCTTGGTCGTTAGTGATTTTTGTTCAGAATTCGTGCCCAAAAAATCATGCACAGATGTAAATTTTAAAGGCCACAATCATGTTAACATTAGATGAGTTAAAAGAACAATTTAATGATTGCACTGGCTAAACACCATTGGTCTTTAGCCGCACTTTTGAAGTGGTTTAGAAAGCATCAGTCTTTCTCTATATGTAGTTTCGTACTCTGGAAAGCAACAGTCAAAAAACACATATGGATACATGTTAATTCATACACATTAGTATCGCACATCTTTTCTGACATTGTTATGGGTTTTCTGTGCCATTTTTGGTCCTTTTTTCTTCTCATCCAGCTTTTGAGGTGCCCACGGCAGACAGGAGTCGGTTGTTACTGGTGAATAGAAATAGTGGGCAGTGTGATAATATTTTAGGTTTGTTTGCTGACAATTTGAGGAGTACAAGGTCTAGCCAAGTGTGAGGAAATTGGGTGCATTATATGGTGTGGCTGTGCAATCGCACCATGTAATACACTTACCAACCCCTTTAGGACCCTTAGGTTTAGTTTGTCAAATACTCAGCTTACCCCTGGGTAGCTGTGGCTCTGAGCAACAAGGATTACACAAAGGAAAAAGTGTAAGATATTTAAACAGCACCAAAACATTTGAAGAAATGGATAAGACGCCAAATAAATCTGACACCAATTTATAAAAATAGACTATTTTTAGACAACACAATGAAAAAGATTCACCGGAGGGTTCCAGAACTATAGAATTTATAAGGGATAGTAAATCGGCTTATTTCACTCAACCGCAAAGTATCGGTAAATTCAACAAATTTGACAAAAGCATTTTTCACCAAAACATTTGGCTGGTTTGAAAGTGCTTACTTAAAGTCAATTTATGCCACCAATTCCAGAAGTGAGCCAGTCAGGGTGACCAGCTAGGTCCTTGGGGCCAGTTACATCAGTAGGTGAAGAAGCAGCCAGTCTGTTCCAGGCACTTTCATCCGTTGCAGGGCTTTCCTATGGAAGTGGTCCTGACTCAAGGGATGAAGGAAGTTGAAATGTTCAAAAGGATGCTGTGAAGGCGATGCGGTCAATGGGGGCCCTGGTCAAAGGATCGACATCCCTGGAAGGTCTCTCTGCGATGGCAGATGTCTAGTCGCCATTGGACTACTAGTCGCCCAGTACTGCTGTCACAGGCCAATTCTTCCTGGGTTAACTCGTCCTCTGGGGGGCTTCAGCCGCACTTCAACGACACTACCGGGCTCAGCAAACTCAGGAGCAATTTTGTACATTGGGTCCTGGTCCCTGGTGCTGCACAGCGGCAGTTGGAGGGGGTTTAAAGACTCTAGGCTACCACCTAGCCCCAGTAAGCTTCTCAGCTGTTGTGCCCCTGTACTCTGAACAGGAGGCCAGCTCACTGAACATTTGAGTTTCTTGGTTTTGGCTACGCTCTGAAAATGGCTTCCCCTCAAGGAGGACACAGCCATTATCCTTTGCTAGCCCCCCAGGTTCAGCAGGTGAAGTCCACGCAGAAGCCTCTCTTTGCTGGTTCCACGGCGGAGCAGGGCAGCCCTTCTTCCAGTCCACTAGATATCGGAGTTCTGGGTGCCACAGGAGCCCCATTTATCTACAGAAAATGCCCTCAGGGTAGGATATGGTTGGTAGCCTGTTGGCTACCAGGTTCCCTCCCTCCTGATAACCACTTCCTGGGAAGTGTGGCATCTGACAATCCCAGGATGCACCATTACGGCCACAGTCTAAACAATCTTGGAGGCTTAACCTTATCCACTATGTCCTCTCTGCTAGAGGATATTGTTAGTGAGATCCTGGCATATCTTAGATATTTTTGTAGGATCCCCACCCACAGGTACCAACTCATGGTATGCTTCATCGGATCCTCACCCACTGCACCTAGTGTGAGAGAGTGGGCTTGACACAGTTAGTTAGCGGAGCACTTTTCTTAGGGGGGACTGTAGCATTTAAAATTGCCTTCTGGATCCTCGTCTTTAATCTGAGGACCTTCGGCAAGGTTAAAAACAGTGATGTGACTGGGTATAATGGCCTAAAACATCAGTGGGTCACCATGTTTCAGCCTCTCTATATGCCTCGAAGGGTCAACAGGATTTCTTCAGGACCAATGTAAATCTAATCACTACTTTGTATTGATTGGTATTACTAGTTTTCTAAACTCTTGGTGGTGTGACACCATCACATATAAAAATATGAAGCATGCACGCACATGCAGACCATTTCCCCTGTATTGTGTAAAATTAGAGAAGAGATCTTCTATTACGTAAGTTCACACAACATATAATCATGCCTCTTTCATAGTGCAACACCATGCTTTGTGAGTGGACAATTCTGCCCACTCCCAAGAAGGAAGAACCCTTCCAGCGCTCCCTCGCCCAACCCAGAGGTGTTGTTATTTAGGGGGTAACACATCCCTGAAAAACCGGTTTGACAACTGGCTTCCCCTTCCCTCTCCCTAGTGCCAGCCTGTCTACCTAAACAATAGGGTAGCTCCTCTCCCAAGTGTTCCCCATTTGCTCTTCAAAGGCAGCTTCGGCTTTGAAGCTCGCCTTTTCAGCCAACGTCACCTCCAGTGCCAGGTCTCTATTGTTACCTTTCCTGTGCTTCGTTAGCAGGTCTCCCCAGCGGGGTAGAACGTTGTCTGCAGGACAGAACCCAAAGTACAACAATAAAAGAGCACTAGAAATTACCACTTTAGTTGCAGTTTCCCCTTGCCCACCAAGGACATTAAAATGGATTTAAACATTAAATAAGATTTAATGCACGGATTATTTTGATCCGCTACAGTACTAACGTTAGTAGTCCCATTTAAACGCTAGCAGGGCTGAGGTGTCAGTATGCAACTCTGTACTTGTCAAAGGGAATACTAGCCTTTCCACAGTAAAAACAACAATCTAGGTTTTCACTGTTGGAACATATAAAACGTACATGCTCCACTTTCTAACATACAGCATCTTGCCTTAGGGTTCATTAGGCCTACCTTAGGGGTGCCTTACATTTATTTAAAAGCGAGGCTTGGGCGTGCCATTCCTTTAAATGGCAGTCGAGTCAGCAGTTAAAAACTGCCCTTCAGGTCTGCAGTGGCAGACTGGGAGCCATGTTTTACCTTGTCCCAATCAGGGAGGAACAACACGTGCTCCAATCCATGGGGTACAATCTAACTTACAGGCCCTGGTACGTACCATATACTAGTAAGTTAGGCTATGCCAATTGGAGACAAGCCAATTAACCGTTCAGAGCATTTCAGGGAAATTACACCAGTACCTAGCAGTCAAAATGGGGGCAAAAAGTTGTGGTAAAGCTGCAAATGGCCCGTTTCCTCACACCAAGGCATTTACGTTCAGAGTTATTTGTCAGTGCACATTGCCTGGCAGGTTAGTATGTGTGAGATTTATAAAGGGTTACTGACTGTTTCTGTGGAGCTCTGAAATCAATTTGCGGATTTATCTGGACTATGATGCTTGCTTGGTAAGAGTTTTGTTGAGAAAAGCACTTTTATATGAAGGTGTGTGATAACTGCATGAGAGGTTACAATAGGGTATATGTATTACACAGGAGAACATTATTTCTTACTTTTTCTTAAATGTTTCTCTGCAGTGTAGAAACGAGACGTTAATTTTGATCTTACAAATAACAGTTTTTAATTTGTATATTAACCTTCACATTTATGCTGCGACTTTGTCAGTCACATGAAGGAGCAACATATAGGCGTAGTAACAGGCTGGAGCTGTCTGTTCTAAAAATTGAGCAGGAGGTTTTGTTGAAGAAGATTTTGGATTAGCAGTCCAGATTGGTGTGACAGATTATTGCATATAATAATATTTTTCGTTCAGCCTTCAAAAACAGACGCTTTCAATAACAGAAATATAGAACTTTTTAAGCTGCAACCAGAGCGTAACGACCATGATTTGTCCACTCAGCAAATAAATAAATAAATAAATGTGACTTTTATGAAGACAATAGTCTGGCATCTCTTAATACTCACTCCACTTCGCCGTGACGTCATGGCAACAACTGGAGACCACTGATTGGTTCTCGGATTGTAGCGCTCAGCACTGCTAAGCTCAGTAGTGTCATCCCGTCCACCAACTGCATAGATCATATCCTGGTAAACTGCACAGCCTAGGTGTTTCCTCCTCGTGCCCATTGGGGCGATGGTATGCCACCGATTCTCCTGGGGGTTGTAGCGTTCCACTGTGGGGATAGGAACAATAATAAGCAGAAGAATCTATGGTTTGCAAACAAATCCCACCATTGTACCCCAGCATAGGAGCTTTCAGTCCAAACCCCTGTAGTCACATTTCTCCCACACATGCGTGGTCAAATTTATTGCATCTGAAAAGACTCATGGACAGTTGTTGCATCTCCTTTCCCCTACTCCCTGAATATTGACAGCAAAAAGCATAAGCTCCCTTAAGAGTCTGCAGCATTTCTTGCACAACCCTTTGCACTGGTACTCTCAAATCACTTGCACACATTTTTGCCTTTACGCATAGGCCCTCCATTTCCTAATAAATGCTTGTTAGTGTTACTCCACCTTGCTTCATACATAATCTCTCCCTCTTCACAGCCACTTGCACAAGTTTGCTTGTCATCTTTGTACAGGTGTACAAACACACTTATCGGCTTTCCTTCAAATTGCATGGGTTTTGCTGCAGCAGCGCTGCACATAAAAGTAGTTTGAGATTCTTTGGGCTCATGAATGTGTGAGAGCACTACTACTATTGGCTCGTTTAATGGGCACGTCCAGAGTCCATTCACAGAGTCCCCATCCCTATCCCCCATGATGAATTATTAATGTGAGTTAAAATGTAACTAAGACTATTTTTAAAATTCACTCCATGAATGTGCTCCCCACAGAAGCAAACAGGTTAAGATCCGAGCCAAAAAACACATTATATGCAAGTCCGACCAAGAAACATGGTTGAATTGCAGCTACATACTGCACTAAGCAAGCATAGCTGGTTAGGCTAGCTTGCTTCATGGAATGTTTCTCCAACCCTCCAAACAATTTTTGCGGGAAAAGAATGGGTCAGCAGAGAATTTAGCAGCATTATTTCCACACATCTGGACTAATAAGACATAGGTTTTCAAGATACTTCTGAAAAGGAAATCCTTAAATATGGCAATACTTCAGGGATTGCCACAACATACAGAACAAGTATTTACTCCTAGTAGAATAGGTCTGTAAGAAAACTATAATACAAGTGCTAAATACTGGATGAAGAGCAGAAAAGTAAATTTTTCCCACAATAAAAGCAGTGTTGATCTGACACAATGTACCAAACGGAGAAAATGTACTTCGAAAAATCGGTCGCCAGAAGAAAGAACATCAGTTTTAAATACTGTGCCAATTCCCAGACATCAAGGAGTTGTGCCCTCATCTCTTTTAGCCATGGACTGCGTTCCAACCGGTAAAGTACATGTCTTGTTGCAGAATGATGCTTCTAGAATGGTGTGGTAAGGATTCCAAAGACCATTTAAGAGCTGGTGCTGCTCCTGGGTGTACTTTGAGATGGATAATATTGAACTAATAAACTGCCTTACTTAATCTGTGTAAACCTAATAAAGGTTAATTAATACGGACAGTCTAAAGAGCATTTTGAATAGTTGGAACACTATGAATAAATTACAAGGAACTTCATCACAAAGCAACTACAAGCAAAGGATAGAGAAAATAAATTACACACCCCATCAGTGCCTCTACACTGTACAGAAAAAGAATAGTTTCTACTTCAGCAACAGAACAAACTGTAGAACTGTGAAGTTTTTCTTGTGTGCAGCACTATCATCAAAGAGAATCAGGCAGAAAAGCGGCATTTTAAGTAGTGGAGAATATTCTGCAGACCCAAATTGCTGTTGCATCTTCCAACACTACTACAGTGTTGAAAATGAATATAAACATTTAGGCCTTCTGGTTGTGGCAGTTTAAAACAGTAGTCTTATCTAACTGCTTGGCAGGTGGTTCACTTCACATGCAGACAGGAAGGCTGTGCAGCTACTGATCTCCCTGCAACTGATGAGAAATGCAGTAAATGAGGTGCAGGAGCCTGCTTTTTATGGACAGTGTGCTGTTCTGGTGAATACTGGTATCTTCCTATTACCAGCACGTGTAGACCACATGGGAGGGACTGTGAGCAGCACTTGAGTGTAGGAAGTTGGCTCTTTATATACTATACCAAAGTGAAAAATAGTGTAGACAGAGTCCAGTGGAAGCTCAAAGTTAGGCAGAGGTAAAAGTAGATAGCACCTTACTCTCTATTTATGGTAGTGTGGGCGAGCAGTAAGGCAGTATCAGAGGACAGAGTTAAGCATTTGTTGTACACAGTCAGCAAATTAATTCACACACTCAAAGACTGAACTTCAGACCAATTTTGTTTCTATAAAAATATTCTTTTAGTTATTTTATCTTTCTAGAACAAAGCAAGCCTGGCACAGGTAAGTGATTTATACTTTGCAGCAATAATACCGTTTGAATTGCAGTTGTATATATACACTTTGGTTTGATTACAGTAGAATCACTGGTAATGCAATGCTTAGAAATATTGTACATATACCTTGTATTGCCTTTCCATTAGGATGTCAAATAGATTACTTTACAGATTACTTTTCTTAAACAGTGTAGTATACCTGGATACTGCACTGAGACATTTCCTGTAAACAGATAACTAAAAGAGTTGGTTATTTGGTAACAGTTTTAGAGACTTTTATAGATTTTCCAACTCAACACTTAGAAACTTTTTCATAAAAAAAACAGTCAATGTCCTACTAAGGGAGGAAGGAATATGCTAACCCTGGGCATAGTTTGCGAAGTAGCGCTACGCATAGCTACGCAAAGTGCACTTCGCGAGCTACACGTAGCGCTTCACGAACTGCGTAGTACCCTGTTCGCACTGTGCAAGATGCTGTTTTCAATGATTGCACAGTGAGGAAAAGCATCCGGCACTGTGCAATCATTGAAAACGGCATCTTGCACAGTGCGAGCTGTAGTTTTCTGTCGCTCGAGTACATTTTTACTCGAGCGGCAGCTTTCTCAACGCGGACTGGTAGTTTCGCAAGCATATGCGACCACTCGCAATGAGAAACCTGACATCCCCGCGTTGAGAATCTCGCCAGGAGGTTTATTTTCCACGCTCGCGATCGGCAACTTGATGTTGCTGATCGCGAAGGAGGAAAAAGTCTCGCCGGGATGTCATTTTGCTTGCTCGCGGTCGCCAACTTGACGTTGAGGACCGCGAGCAAGCAAAAAATGACCGCTGCACAACGCTTCGCTACGAGTGTTTGCACTGTGCTACGTGCAATTCGCGTAGTGCGAAGTAGCGCAAACTTCGCGAGCGTAGCGTAGTGCTTTGCCCAGGCTTAGAATATGCTACTTACCAGTATGCATCTGTTCTTGGCATGTAGAGCTGCAGATCTACACACTATGCATAGATCGCCATCTGGTGTTGGGCCCGGATGTTTGTACTTGTTTTTGTCTTGGAAAGTCTTTGGAAGTCACGAGGTAGGTGACTCCTCCTTTGGATCATAGTGCGCATGGGCATCGGCTCCATCCTCAGATTGTTTTTCACCAGCAGGGAAATGATAGAGCTTTGTAAGAAACAGGAAAGATGCCCATGTATGCTGTATCTAAGGAAGATAATACTGGAACAGATAAGGGGAGGCGGGTGGGCGTGTGTAGATCTGCAGCTCTACATGCCAAGAACAGATGCATACTGGTAAGTAGCATATTTCGTTCGAGGCAGATTACACACTATGCATAAATTGTAGAGCAGTATCCGCTCCTAGCGGCGACCACCAGTATCTGTTGCAGTAGTTTGAAATAGTGTTTTGAGTACAGCCTGGCCCACACTAGCTTATTGTTTAGGTTGCACATCGACACAACAGTGTTTTGTGAATGTGTGCGGTGTAGACCATGTAGCGGCTTTGCAGATATCGTCTAAGGGAATGTTCCCTAAAAATGCCATTGAAGCCCCTATCTTTCGTGTAGAGTGGGGTTTAGGAGGAACAGATAATGTACGTTTTGCGGTAACAAATTTGTATGCATTTGACAATCCACCTATCTATCTCAGATTTTGATATGGGGTTGCCCTTGTGTGGTGGTGAGAAAGACACAAATAGTTGTTTGGTCTTACGAAAACGTTGTGTTCTCTCTATGTAGTACAGCAGTGCTCTTTTGACATCTAAGGTGTGAAGAGCTTTCTGCGACTGTTTGTGGCTGCGAGAAGAATACAGGCAGCTCCACAGATTGATTGAGGTGGAAGGGAGAAATGACTTTAGGGAGGAATTTAGGATTAGTTCGGAGAACAACCTTATTATGATGCATCTGCAGAAAAGGTTCCTGAATGGTTAGTGCGTGTAGTTCACTAACTCTTTGTAGAAAAGTAATGGCTACTAGGAAAGCAGTTTTCCATGTTAAGAATTGTAGCTCACATTTATGTAGAGGTTCAAATGGAGGTCCCATTAGTCTTGTGAGAACAATGTTTAAATTCCACACAAGTGAAGGTGGTACTCTGGGAGGAATTATTCTTTTGAGTCCCTCCATAAAGGTCTTTATGGCAGGTACTCTGAAAAGTGATAGATGTCTATTTTGTAGATATGCTGCTATGGCAGCAAGATGCAGTCTGATAGACGTGTAGGCCAAGTTGTATCTTTGGAGGTGTAGTAAGTAGCCTATGATGTGTTGGATAGACACATCTGGGGGATCAGTGTTGTTGTTATGACAGTATATTACAAATCGTTTCCACTTGGCTGCATAGCATGCTCTAGTGGTCGGCCGTCTAGCTTCTTTAATGACGTTCATACAGTCAGGAGGAAGGTTAAGGTAACCGAATTCTAGGACTTCAGGAGCCAGATCCCTAGGTTGAGCTGAGCTGGGTCTGGGTGTTGGATCTCTCCATGGTTCTTGGTTAAGAGGCGTGGAGAGAGGTGTAATTTTTGGTGCGGAGACTTCCAGCAATGTGGTGTACCATGGTTGTCTGGCCCAAGTTGGAGCAACTAGGATGAGTGTTAAGGAGTGATGCTGTAGTTTGTGCACCACTAGTGGAATGAGTGGGAGAGGCAGAAAAGTGTATGCAAATCTGCCTGACCAGTTCATCCATATCGCATTGCCTTTGGACAATGGGTGAGGATACCTGGCGGCGAAGCTTGGGCATTTGGCATTTTCTTGGGTGGCGAAGAGGTCTATCTGTGGTTGCCCCTAGATTTGAAAAAACAGTTGAAGAACTTGCGGATGAAGTTCCCTCTCGTGGATTTGTTGTGCTCGACGGCTCAACAGATCGGCTATTGTGTTTTGGACTCCTGGGACATGTTGGGCTAGGAGAAAAATGTTCTGAGGTATAGCCCACCTCCATATGCTCTGTGCGAGCTGAGAGAGCTGCAGAGAGTGTGTCCCGCCTTGTTTTTGTATACAATACATGGCTGTCATGTTGTCCGTGCGGACTAAGACAGCTTTGTCTGATATGTGGTTTTGAAATGCTTTTAAGGCTAGGAATATGGCTAGTAACTCCAGGTGGTTGATGTGGAGTAACTTTTGTTGAGGTGTCCACCTGCCCTGCATGGTGTGATGTAGCAGGTGAGCTCCCCAGCCGGAAAGCGGTGCGTCCGCAGTCATAACTATTTGAGGAATCGACTCTAGGAACGGTCGCCCTTTGGAAAGGTTCTTGGTGTTCCACCATGGCAGAGAGCGATGGGTACGACCGACTACGAACACCAGATCTGTTTAGCTGACCTTGAGCCTGGTTCCATTGGCGTGCTAAGCACTGTTGGAGAGGACGCATCTGGAGTCTTGCATGAGGCACTATGAATAAGCAAGAGGCCATCATCCCTATTAGCTGCATGAACACTCGAGCTGGAAGAGAGTGTTGCGGTTGGAAGTTGGTAAGAAGAGCTTGTATGCTTGCTATCCTGGCGGGACTGGGATAGGCTAGCGCCCTTGAGGTGTCTATTGTGGCACCGAGGTATTGTTGTGTGTGGGACGGTTGCAGCTGGGACTTGGCGTGGTTTATTGTAAACCCCAGGTCGTGAAGTTGTTGAATAGTGGCGTGAGTGTGTTGTACACACTGATTGTATGAGCTTGCTTTTATGAGCCAGTCATCTAGATATGGTAAGACGTGTATGTGCTGTCTTAGGTGTGCTGCCACCACCGCTAGGCACTTGGTAAACACTCTTGGTGCTGTGGTGACTCCGAATGGGTGTACTTTGAATTGATAGTGCTGACCGTCCACTACGAATCGGAGATATTTTCTGTGAGCGCTGTGAATGGGAATGTGGAAATAGGCATCCTTGAGGTCTAGTGTAGCAAGGAAGTCTCCCTGTGAAAACAGAAGAAGGACCTGCTGAAGTGGAAATGGTCTGAGTATGTATAGGTTTAGGGGTCTGAGGTCAAGAATAGGCCTTAGAGAGGTGTCCTTTTTTGGTATGAGAAAATAGAGGGCGTAAATTCCCTTGTTTTGTTGGTGCAGGGGAACTGTTTCTATTGCACTTTTTTGTAGGAGGGAGATTACCTCCTGCTTTAGCAGTAACAGATGTTCTTGTGACATTGGACGCTGTTTGGGTGGCATGTTTGGGGGGGGGGGGGGGGGGGGTAGATGTTAGTTCGTGACAGTAGCCTGATTGAATTATCTGTTGCACCCACCTGTCTGAAGTGACGATTGCCCAGGCAGGGAGGAATTGGTGGGGTCTTCCCCCGACTGGAGTGGAATGGTCTGGGGGAAGTGGAGGAAAGTCATGGGGTGGGGGTGGAGGCAGAGCGGGAATTTTTGTTTTTGCCTCTGCCTTTGCTGTTGTTCCCCCTGTAACCACCCCTTTGGTAACCTCTAGTAAAAGTGGATTGGGTGGGAGCCTTGTAAGAAGTGGAGGGGCTATCAGAGGAGTAGCCTCTGTGGGTGCTTCTGAAGGATGAGCGACGAAAGGACCGCCTGGGAGCTTGAGACTGCAAGGCTCCCATAGATTTGCTGTGTCTTTATCCTTTTTCATTTTCTCAATTGATACGTCCACATTAAGGCCAAATAGGTGTTGCTCATCGAATGGCTGATTGAGTATGGAACTCTGGACTTCAGGTTTAAAACCTGAGATGCGTAACCAGGCATGCCTACGCAGGAGGACACTGGGGTTTATTGCCCTTGAGGCGGTATCTGCCACATCTAAGGCACAACGGATGGAGGTGTTAGTGATGGTTTTACCTTCCTGTACGAGTTCATTGACCCTGTTTTTATACCCGTCAGGGAGGTGCTGCATTATGGACTCAAGCTCATCATAATGTGCCCTGTCATATCTGGCTAACAGTGCTTGGGTATTGGCAATGCGCCATATGTTTGCTGCCTGTGACGCTATTAGTTTGCCAGCGGCGTCCAGGAGTTTAGATTCCTTATCTGGTGGTGGTGCGTCACCTGATGTTTGGGAATTGGCTCTCTTCCTTGCATTGGAGACTACCAAGGTGTCTAGAGGTGCGGGGCCTTTAATGTATGCTGGATCAGTAGGACCAGCCTTATACTTTTTTTCTATTCTCGGGTTGATGACTCGAGCCCTGATTGGGTCTTTAAAGATCTCAGGTGTATGCTTAATGACCCCTTTAAGCATAGGTAAAATTGGGGTGGACCTTTGTGTGGTGTCAAAAGTGTCCATGAGAAAATCTTCCTCTACGGGGTCTGTATGAAGGGCAACCCCGTGGTACTGAAGCCGATATTGTCCTCTGGAGGGGAAGGCCTGGAGGGATAGATGTCATCCTGTGGGGTGTAAGGGACGTCTGGGATATTATAATCATCCCAGGGGTCTGGGGAGCCGGTAGGGTCCCCTAGGGGTTGATCGTCCGCACCTCCCCCTGCATCATCTGAGGTGTTGTCATTATCATCTATTGGAGTAGGTGACGGTGTAGGAGAGTGGTGTGGTGGGGGGGGAGGAGGAGGAGGAAGAGGAGAAGGAATCCTTAATGGAGAGGTAGCAAAGTCTCTCTTTTTCGGTGGTGGAGCCAGTGCAGGCGTATCTAGGGGTCTCTTCTTGATGCTAAGCATTAAGTGACCAGTCTTAGGATCCTTCATAAGAGTTTTTTGTGTAGGATCTGGGCGAAACAGTTCTTCTGTGGGAGGCAGATCCTTTGGAGCCAACGGTTTCAGTGCCGTAGGCTTTTTCGGCGCCGGCTCGGTAGCGGTTCTGGTTTGGAACTGTGCAGTTTTGCAGTGTCTTTGCCCGATGGAACCTGTTTCCTCAGTTCCGAGGTCTTATTCGGCTTCGAAGATGGCAGTCGGGCCCTTTGGTGACAGTGTTTTCCTCGGCTCCAAGTGTGTTGTCGGTGTCGAGGAGCCGGTGGTAGTCTTGGACGCTTTGCTTAGATGTCGAAGCAGCTGTCGGCGTGGATGAGGAAGAGGGCGATTTCTTTTTCGGTGCCGGTGTATGTTTTTCGGTACAGAGGGTAGGCTGACTCGAGCCCGAGTCGCCTGAAGGCTTAGTAGGCTTCCCTACGGGGCCCGAAGGCGGGGCATGGGAAGCAGTCTCTCGGTGTGCACCTGGGCCCGAAGGTGAAGGTGAGACCGAAGCTTTTTTTGATAGTGTCGAGGAGGGGTTGGGGTCGGGGTCAACATCTGTACTCACGGCCCTCTGAGCTGGAGTGATGTCTTTGACGTCGGAGTCATCTGCTTCGGAGGTGCTGATGAGGCCTTCTTCTACCCGCCCCTGCTCTGGCACATCGACGCCTTCTTGGAAGATGTCATCGGGGATCGAAGATGACGAGCGAGCCATTGTTCTTCTAGCTTGTCCCAGATCGTCTTCTTGGAGCGGAAGGAGGCACAAGCTGGACAGTCTCTGGCCTTTTGCTCCGGTAAGAGGCAGAGGTTGCACACCTCATGCAGGTCGGTGTGGGGAAACTTCGACCCACATCGAGGACACTTCTTGAACGGCGTCCTTTCCATGAGCCAGAAGATGAGGCCCAGGTAGGCCCGAAGGCCTTCGTCTACGACCGGAATCGAAGACTTCGAAGTTGAGAGTCGTGTGGATTGGGAAAACATAATCGAGACAATACCGTCGAAAAGGGAAGGATTGCGTGTCGAAAGAGAAAACCGTTAACGGTTCCGAACTGGAGCGCGAGAAACACATCCGAGCCCGATGGCGGAAAAAAACAATCTGAGGATGGAGCTGATGCCCATGCGCACTATGATCCAAAGGAGGAGTCACCTACCTTGTGACTTCCAAAGACTTTCCAAGACAAAAACAAGTGCAAACATCCGGGCCCAACACCAGATGGTGATCTATGCATAGTGTGTAATCTGCAGCTCATATGCCTCAAACATAGTGTTATCGGTTAACAGGTAAGTACTTTGTTGTGGGAGTTGGTGTTCTGGGGATAGACTCCGGGGTCCCCCAGGGTCAAGGATGCGGCCACCCTCAGCGGCACTAGGGCGGCCGGGTGCAGAGTGCTGAGGACCAATGTCATCCAATAGGGGATAGGGGGCCTCCGGTTGGTGGCTGCTTACGAGCAGGGCACAAGGTTGTGGGAGCAAAGCTCCTGGACTTGAGCTCAGGGCAAATTTCACATTAGCACCAAAAGTCCACAGTCAGCGGCACAGGGCTGGCCAGGTACTGGTTTGTCGTCGGGTGCCCTGTTACTTTCAATGGGGATTCTCAGGTTTGCAAACACACTGCAGGTTCAGGGATGAAGGTTTTCTGGGTGCGACCATCACTTGGAGAGGTAAATTGGGATGCTGGGGGTTGGTTAGACACAGTCGGTTGGGCCACCCAAGTAGGTGGGACGTCGGATGCAGGGGTTCTTTTAGGGTCGGATCTTCTTGCCAGCTCCTGGTCGCGGTTGGGAGGACCTTCCAGATTGAGGCTGCAGGCGTCGTCTGGAGACTTGAGACAGGTCAGGGATCATGGGTCTGGATCACCGGTGAGACATCCTCTTGAACTCGGGGCATGGGCGTCTGGTGCAGACTCGCCAATTTCGATGGAGCTGGAGTCGGTTGGTGAACAAATCCGGTGTTCACGGGAGACAAGGTCTTTTCTTTGAAAGGCAGGGCAGGTCCTCTGGGTTTTTGAGGTTGCTGGCCGTAGGACACACCAGAGTTTCGCTTCTGCAGGCTCGAGGTGGGGACAGACCGGTAGGGCTGGAGCCAAGTCAGTGGGCGCCGTCCTCTTCTTAGGGCACGGCTGTTCGGTCCTTTTTTTCTTCTTGTAGTTTCTTGTCTGAGGAGGCAAGGTTCTGGGGTGCCCCTAAACACTAGATTTAGGGGTGTTACAGGTAGGTAAAAAGTTGGGACCAATGATTCCCTTCCCTGGGGTGGGTACACCCCTTATTATGCCACCCTCCAGTGGGAGGGGGGCATATGCCTCAACCTGGTTGGCTGCAAGATGGCAGGGACTGAGAGTTGTGCTTCACCTCACCTCCCACACCTGAGGGGTCGGGTTGGCAGAGGTGGGCACACCTCCCTTCCTAACTTGGGGAGCAGCCACTCAGCCTGGACACTAGTGTTAAGTCATTTTTCAGGGGGCATCTCTAAGATGTCCTCTGTGTGCGTTTTTCATTAAATCCCACACTGGCATCAGTGTGGGTTTAATGTGCTGAGAAGTTTGATACCAAACTTTTCAGTTTTCAGTAAAGCCATTATGGTACTGTGGAGTTGGTAAAGAAACTACCAGCACCATATACTCTTAATGGCATTACTGCACTTACAATGTCTAAGAATTGGCTTAGATACTGTAGGAGTACAGGGCTCATGCACCTGTACCCTCACCACTGGTATATTGCACCCAGCTAGAGGGGTGGCTGATCTATGCCAGGGCAGTAGGTTGCAGACATGGTACACAGGGATGTGTGCCATGTCGACTCTTCACTTTGTTCTGCACCAAAACACGCAGCCTGCAAAGGCAGTGTGTGAGCGTAAAGGTACAGGGCCTCTAAGGGTGGCACAATAAATGCTGCAGCCCTTCGAGGCCTTCCCTGGTCACAGTGCCCTGAGTACCTGTGGTACCATTTACCAGGGACTGACCTGTGGCCAAAGAGTGCCAATTGGATTTGGTCTTCAATGCGGTTTTAGGGAAAGAACATAAGCCCTGGGTACTTTATTGGCAAGAGCCCAGGGCACCCTCAGTCAAAATACATCAGCAGTTCAGCAAAAATTAGGGGCAACCATGCAGAAAGAGGGCACTTTCTCACATTGTGTATTTACATTGTTCCTGCTGCATCTATTACGGCCAGTTCTCCAGATCATGGAGAAAATCCGTGTGTGCGCCTGGGGAATATTGGGAACGTGGAAGATTCGGGAAACTTTTTCTTCCATAGCTTGGGTCAAGAAAGCAAAGGAGGATTCTCCCGTCATCAAACTTCATAGTCTTGGAGACAGGAGAGTTTATCTTGAACTTAGTCTCGTAACACAAGCTTGTTCATGCTGGTTTGAGGTTCTCTTTCAAACGAAAATTGTGTTTACGTTTTGGTTTTGAATCCATCCTGGTACTGTCTCTGAAGTTATTAACTCTAGAGCAGTCATGCCTGTGTATGGAACCCTTTAAAACTTTTCCGAAATATATCTTTATTGGTTGGAAAGCAACTCTTTTGGGTGACCATCCCAGTTTTTAATTATTTTGTTAATCACTTAGTGGTAATTTTGAACTTTAATACAGCGACCTTGCATTAAATGGCAAGTGTATGCCCTTTGCCCCCTAAAAAATGTTGAAATTAGATTAGAACCTGATTGACACATTTACCTTTCCTAGAGGGCCACAGTATATGATGCAGAAATACAACCCCTGGCAAGGAAAGTTATATGCCACTTGTGGACTGTAGCACCTAATGAATCTTCCACTACAGTGGTGGTGAAGACATGGCTTCAGGGCAACCTTGTGTGACCTAATGGACGTAGCTTGAACCCCACTGCACACACCTGTTAAAATCATCCTTTTGACAGCTAGGAAAGCCTGATTTTATATATGAAATATATGTCACCTTGCTCCCCACAAGGTAGGGTGCATCATTTTTAAGAGTGGAACGATGAGTGGCATTAGAAATTGCATGCATCCCCAGTGACTAGACCCAAACGACATTGTCAAGCTGTAGCTGGTACAAAGGAAAAGTCAAAGTATGGATTACACACTTTAATCTATAACTTTTGGCCTAGTTACAGACTCCATTCGAATACTTGTATAGTTAATCTAAATCTAATCTAATGGTGAAGTGAGATTTTTAATAAATATATATCAGAAAAACAACCTTCACCCTGCCTGAAGCTGCTGGAGGCTTATCTGCATTAGCTCTTCAGCAACTGCCCGACCTGTACTTGGCCTGGATCAGGTCTGAAAAATACTCCCAGAGCAGAGACAATGGACTGGGAGTGAAGAGGGGTTTTCTTACCCTGACAGGAATACCAGCTAGGGTAGGTCCAGGAGATTAATTTACTTCAAGGGGGCCTAACCTGTAACCAGCAAATGTTAGGTGGCACCTGGAAATGCCCTTGAATTTGTTCCCCTGGTCAGACTGGCATAAAAACCCAGTTAGAGGAAAGCTACCCCAGAACCGGTTTCGACTGAACACAGAGGATGGAACTGCTAATTACCCTGGCTGCAACTCTGGGTGGGCACACAGGCTGTGCACAAGGAGAGAGGGGTTTCCCTATTTTGGATTTTGAGCATGAGGGGGACTGTGGATTTGCTTGCAGTAAGGCAAACAGGTACTACTGAAGAGGTTGGTAAGGTTGCACAGTTCTCTCCCCACCCATAGGATGGACAACCCTACAAAGTGGGGCTCAACCAGTTTTCCTCAGAACACCTTCAGCACCTGCAGAAGATTGGAAGATGACTGGACCTGCTGTCTATGAATAGAGAGGAGCCCTAAATGACTGGACCTGACCCCTCTTTAACCCAGGACAAATAAGTGGTTCCAAGCTGGCTGACTTCTTGTGTGACTACAGGGATACAACAAGCTGCAAGAAGTCTTTTCCTGGAACTATCTAAATGAGCAGTGGCAACTGGACCTGGCAGGACTTTGCTGTGTGCCTCTGCCTGACACCCTGAGAGTCTCAAAGTGCCTTTCCTTGAGGTTCAGGGAGCTTTAGAAGTGCACTAATGTGGTTGTTGGGGCACCAGAGGAAAGTCTGGAAACTTTGATAAACGTTTCCTCCTGAGCTTTGGTGCCTCTGCACAAAAAAGTATTCCACGGGCAGTTCAATGGTGTCGGATTGAATTTCAGCTTTGTCCCAGTCAAGGCCTTGAGCAGCTCCTAAAAAATTACTAAATCCCATACTGCATTGGGACTTGGAAACGTTTCAGCAAGAAATTTCTCAAGTGCCATTGCTCCAGTGGAACCAACCTGCTTCAAGTATCCAGTCTTCAGTTCCACTGCGGCAGATACAATTACAGCAGCTACCGCTCAAATAACATTTTTCTTCTCAAAGAGTGACAAAGTTTCTTTCTGCTTTTGGACTGAGGAATCTGTCACTTAAATCTTTAAAAATACAAATTGCCAGGTCTCATTTTTGGATATTTCCTGTTCTGGTCTCATCTTAAGATCAACATTTTTCTTTTCATTTATAAATTGGGAGTGGAATTTCATGTGACTTTTTCTACTATGTATGCTATATTTAAATACTTTATAAATTGCCTCCGATTTAAGCCTGACTGCTGAATGTGTGTTACCAGGGATTCGGTACAGGTTTATTTAATTTAATTTGTGTGACCTCGTGCAGGTTGTGGCTTCATTCTTTGAGTCGGACACTTGTCCGCCACAAAAAATAATCTACTTTTTTACAGTATCTTATTGCAGATTGTGTCTTGGAAAATGGCACTCAGAGTAGTGATTACTTAAGCCCATAGAGTTACTAGCTCTCTCAAATCAAGACCCATACATGGTATTCCATTTGAACAGATTAGTTATAAGAGCACATCCTTCATTCCTTCCAGAGTGATTTTGGACTTTCGTGTAAATCATTCCATTTCCTCAACAGTGTTCCTATGTGCCCGGACGAGAGAGCGCTCCATTCTTTAGATGTTAGGAACGCCTTCGGTTTTATTTGTATAGAATTACTGCCATAAAGAAGTAGAGAAAACATTTGTCAAGAATGCCCAAGTAAACATGGCGGCCAGCTAGGTAGCCGGTCTCGAGTCATCCGCCATTTAGCCTCCGTTATGAGCTCCCGGGGCTGAATTTCCCAGAGTTTGTGCTTACCTTCTTCACTGACCGCCAGCTGAGGACAGGACAATTGACCTTCTGCTGGGTGTCGTCTTCGGGCTGTTCTTTTTTCGGTCTCTGTGTCAGAGCACCGAGTTTTCATTGCCTTCCAGTGCGGTCCAACTGCTTAAAGCAGAGCCAGGAGCTGACACGGTTGTGGCGTCGTTTCACTTCGTAGGACGCCTGCAGGCTGTGTGTGGCGCCTTTGGCTCGCTGTAGCTTGGGGAGGCGAGGCACCCTGGGCAGTGTGTGTCGAGAAACAAGAGACTTCGCGACACAGATCTGGAAGGCTGCCGCTCCAGTGTGGTGCGGTAAGGGGGAGGTGGGGTAACAATTTTGGTTTGTTATCCGCCTAGTCAGCCACCCATTGTACTGTAAGTCTCCGTGACTCTCCGGACCTCGTTGGGGACCTTTTCTTTGAACTGTTTTGTATAGCTTTGTATAGTTCCTGGATAGTTTGATTCTTTCCTCTAGGGCAGGGGTATAGAGTTCAGGGTTCTGGATGTGTGGTGGCTCAGTATTTACGCTCTTTAGGGCAGCGGGGTAACTTGCTGAGTGTCATAGTGCCCGGTGCTTCTCTCACGACCAGCCTTTTGGTCATTTGGCGGACTACTGTAGGGGCGGTCTCGGTGGTATATCTTATCCTGAATCGAAGTCCCACACCACTTCTAGGTATCATTTAGAGCTGAATACGGAGCCAGACACTATGTTTAAAGGTGCCTCAGAAAGGAGCTACTCAGTGGCCAAACTTGTTACATTTAGTGATCAGTCAAGTACAATAAGCAAATTAAGGTATGAGATCGCCCCTTACCCCATGGAGTTAGTAACACAGCAATCTGGGCAATCTGAGGAAAAAGGAAATCGGCTTGCCAAGCGGGATCTACAAAAGCCAAATAAATCTGTACTTGGTGCCCCTACCACTGAGGTACCACTGGGTAAAAGATACACATTAAGATCACATACCTTTTTGGGAGGAGAACCTCTTGCGCAACAATCTAACCAACCTTGTCAAGCCACTGAGACTTCAGTAAATAGTCACAAGCATAAGAAGCCTCTCTACAAAGCTGGGAAATCTACTCCTGTGAAGGGCAGGAAAAAAAATAGAAACCAAGTCCTCTCAAAAGTGACTCCCTCACTTAGGTCATACTTCAAGGCTAACACTCAGGGCAATATGGAATCTGTAAAACAGACTGCGTCAGTGTCCGGCGAATCCCTGGAATTAAATCCTGCTATTTCTCTTTCTAACCGATTCTCTCCGTTAAGTGAGACAACCACTATGGCAGGGGGGTGGTGTCAAGACGAACAAGATGAATTAGGGGATATGTCTTCGGTGGTAGCACCACAGAGCCCGTATACATTACACGGAATGTTAAGGCAGCTATCGGTGGAGATTGGAGTTCGCTTCTCCACCTCTGAAACAAATCAGAAGAAGATTCAAGATACCTGCACCAGGTTAGAGGAAAATCTGTTGGCAATGACGCATCGGATGGAGGCCCTTGAGAATAAAGTGGGAGAACTGGGTATGGAGGTTAAAGATAACACCCAAATATCTGGTTAGACTGAAAGAAAGAGCGGGACTTGGTGGAGGGATTGGAGAGGCTTGAAAATATCTTGAGAAGGAATAATATCAGGATTTTAGACTTAAAAGAAGGGCTGGAAGGTGATAGTTTAAAGTCTTATGTTATAGACATTTTGACTAAAGCCTTCCCCCAGGTCGCTGCAGCCCTTGTTTGGTAAACTGAGATTCAGCGATTCCATAGGGACCCCTTTAAGTTGAATTCCGCTCGGAAAAAAGCCTAGGAAAATCCTAGTATATATCCAATCCTATCTTCTTAAGAGGCAACTACTGGGGACGGCCCTTAAAACTTAAGACTATACAGGTTCGGGACGCCTCCTTCAGAATACGGTTGGATATCTCTTGGGTTACAGAAGATGGGAGATGGGAATTGGGTAAGCGGATGGATGCATTAAGGGACCAGGGAGCTCAAGTTCAGCTGCGGTTTCCTGCCTTTCTAAAAGTTGTATGGGCTAATAAGATGTATAACTTTAGGTACCCAGAGGAAGTAGATGGCTTCTTGGCACACACTAAATCCAACTTATAGCTTATAGATTAAGGGAATTCAGCATCTATTGTTATTTTGATTTTTCTATTTATGTAGGAGGCTGGAGGGCTACGGAGTGTTCCCGTTGGTGGGTCGAGGGGGGGGGGGGTTGAGGGGGCTGTGGGGTTTTTCAAGTTTGTTGGTAGGGAGCATTGGGAAAAAATTAAATAAAAAGAAGACGTAACAACAATCTCATGTGACATAACCTCCAGTAATTGCAGCAGACGGTGGAGTCATGAAAATGGTGGGGGATAGGCCTGCTCGGGGAGGGAATCGGCAGCTTGAATTTTTAAGTTGGAATGTCAATCGTTTAAGAGTTAGAAGAAGACTGCGCCTGATTCTCCAGTACTTAAAAAATAGTTCAGTGAAGATCCTTATGATCCAGGAGACCCATATCTTACAATCAAAATGTAAAGCATTATTTGGTCAACAAAGATGGGTTGATAAGATTATAGCCTCGGACCAGCAATGCTGCTCGAAGGGGGTTGCTGTTATACTTAAAGCAAATTCAGGAGTCGAGCTCATTAAGTCCCAGGTAGACGATAGAGGACGCTGGGTTATTGTGGAAATTAAATGTCAGAGTCTAAATACACTCTAGCTAGTTATTATGATCCTAATGAGGACGACATCACGCCTCTGAACAATCTTTGTCTTGCCTTGGCTGATTAGGAGGCTCCTCTGATATTGGGAGGAGACTTCAATGTGTTTTTAAATAACAAGCTAGATAGGTCCTCCCCTCGAACACAGGTAGCAGTTCCGCGTGTTAAAGCCCATCTTTTGACTATACTAAAAAACTTTTAACCTCTGATGTATGGCGAAAAAAAATGGGTGAGACTAGGGAGTACTCCTTTTATAGTAAGAAGAATTCTCATTATTCCAGAATTGATTATATATTCATCGAGCACTCAGAACTCGATAAGGTAAGTTTAATCGAATATTTGCCCATACACCTTTCTGATCATGGTGCCATAGCTCTCAATCTGGAACTCCCTCTAGAGTTCCCCCTGAGGAGATGGACTTTAAATAGGAGATTCCTTCTGTTATCTTCAACTCCAGGTTTTCTGAGGTTTGAAACAGCTAGCTTCTTTCAAGACAACTTGGGGTCAGCCCCTTTGTATATTGTGTGGGATACCTTTAAGGCCTGGCTGAGAGGAACACTAAAAGGGGCAGTTGTGGGCTGGGCTTGGGCCGAGAGGAAAGAGCTGGCTGGCTTAGAACTACAGCTAGCAGGGGCAGAAGCAGATTTAAACGCTAGGTGTCTTCCCGGAACAGAGAATGATAACTTAAATAGAGTGGAAGACCTGTAGCTGAAGTTCAGACTTAAGTCTGAAGGGATTTTACTTAAAAAGTGGAAGGCAGGTAAAATGAGGGATTTTGAGCAAGGGGAGACTGTGGCTAGCTTCTCGCCATGAAGAGTAGAGTCGATAGAACTTATAACTACATTAGTAAGCTTAAAGTTGGTACACATATCACAAAGGATAAAAGGGCATATAGAACAGGCTTTTGCGCAATTCTTCCAGGAGCTATATCGAGAAGATCTTCAGGTTGCAGAGGAACACATTGATAGTTGGCTCAAAGAGAAACAGCTTCCAAAAATAATCGAGTTAAGTCAAAAAAAATTTACACTAGAAATAACACGGAGTGAGATATTAACTGTTTTAGACAGAGCTAAGAAAGGGAAAGCGGCAGGCCCCGATGCGATCCCGATTGAGGTTTATGCCTTATTAAGGGAGGAGGTCATCCCGGTCTGGCTGAAACTGTACAATGAGATCTTAGATGGTACCTTCCCTTTACCTGACTCCTGGAGTGATGCAGTTATTACACTGTTTCTGAAGCCCGGTAAGGATCCGACCCAATGGCAGTCATATTGGTCAATTTCATTATTAAATGCAGAATATAAGATTTTTGCAGGGATTTTGAATAACCGGCTTTCTAAGATCATACGACCAATAATTCACGAAGATCAAAAGGGTTTTCTTCCGGGCAGGCAGATGTCGGAACTGGTGCACACTTTAATTGGGGTGGTGGATCTGGCATCGTCACAGGGTCTCCCTCTTTCAATTATTACTGTTGACGCTGCCAAAGCCTTCGACCATGTGAATTGGCATTTCCTGGAAAGGACCTTGAAGGTTTTTGGCTTCAGTGACGGTTTTAGGGAAGTTCTTAAAAAATATATAAATCCCCCCAGGCTCGGGTTCTGGTCAATAGTAGCCTTTCTCCTGATGTTCAAATAGGATGTGGTACTAGGCAGGGCTGCCTATTGTCCCCCATTCTTTTCGATTTATATATCGAGCCTTTAGTTCAGAGTTTAAGATCTAATAAGAAGATTGCTCCTTTTGCTGTAAATGGGTTTGTGAGGAAACTAGTGCAATATGCAGATGACTTAATTTTATTATCCTCAAATGTTAACATTACTCTTCCGGAGCTTCTTGTTGAAGCCTGGATCTTTGGGAAATTCTCCGGCTATAAAATTAATAATGGCAAAACTGAGATTATGGCATGGAACATCGCTGATCAGGAGGGGGTTTTCGCCATGGAGCTCAGATATCTTGGAGTTATAATAACTCAGGATCTCAGAGAAATTCCAAAAACTAATTTAGACAGAATTTCGAAAGAGGTTGATGTTCTATTAAAAAGATGGCAGAATATTCCGCTGTCCTATTACGGACAGGTTTATCTGATTAAAATGTGCATGCTCCCGAAATATGCTTATCTGTTAAATAACATCCCCCTAGAATTTGCAAAAGTTGAGCTGCTTAAATTCAGGGCAAGATATCCTCCTTTATTTGGGCAAGAAAAGGGATGAGGCTGACCTGGAAAAAATTAAGGCGCAAATTAACGTGCGGGGGTATGGGCTTACCAGACCTCCAGCTTTATTGTGGGGCCTACCCAATTAAAAAACTGTAGGATGTTACTGCTTACTCCAGATAACTCGCTGATTGGCAGCATGTTTAAAGCTACGTTAGTTGGCGAAGAGGAGCTAGGATTCATGTATAAGTTCGGCTCCTCTATAAAAGTTTAAAAAGTCCGTCTGAGAACGTTGCGTTTGGTGGCCAAGCTATGGTTGGACTCTCGAGACTGCTTTGGACTTTCCTATTATAGCGATTGTGCCCCAGTGTCGGGTTCCCCTGGAACACCACAGTGTCTTTTGGACGCTCTAGCTCAGCCATTAAAAGAGGCCGGAGTCTCACACTGGAGGGACATCGTAGTGGGTAATAAATGTCATTCTTGGGACTTTTGGAGCCACACTAAGAGTGGAGCTATGTCTAGGTTTAAGTTCTATCAGATCTCATCCTGGTGTAAGAGTCAACGCTGGTCCCTTTTGGAAGATAATCCCATGGAAAATGAACTACAAGATTTGGCTCCGAGGAAGAAAGAAGTGGCTCATTGGTATAACCATCCCCTGGCTGCAGTAGACAGAAAGATGGAAAAACCATACCCGATCTGGGAGAACTACTTTTCGAGTGAGGAGCTAAAATATTTCTGGCAAGTACCTCTAGACATTTTTTACCCACTGATTAAATCTGCCGCACTCAGGAGAAACAACTTTCACACTCCACAGGATATACTGGTCCCCGTTTAAAATATCCAGAATAAAGGGCGGTGGATAAGCTAGCTGTCTGAGATGTGTTTTCCAGAATGCAGATGATGTTCACGATTCGCCTCTTGCCCCAAGATACAAGAATTTTGGAGAAGCGTGGTTAAGACTATCTCCAGTGTCCTGGGTACAGTTGTGGAGGTAAGCCCATCTCTTATTTTATTTGGTATTGTATCCATGCCAGGGGGGGCTCCAGGCCCGATGGGGTTGCAACACAAATTGGTGTTTTATCTGATCCTGCTGGCCAGGAGAGAGATTAGTAAATTGTGGCATCAGGTGGTACCCCCTACTTGGAATGCCTGGTGGAATTCTGTAAGATATTTTAGAGCCTTAGACCAGAGGGTAAATGTATATTGAGAAAGGCCAGATACTGGGTTATTTTGGAACTTGTTAGATGATTAATTTTTTTCTCTCGTTTTGATTAGATTAAGGTATCAAGTTTCAATGATAAAAACCTCTGGGTCAGCTCAGGTTGTGCGCAACGGGCGGTTCCCATAAGAACACCAGCTGAGATTGGAACCATCAAGTTATATGCACCAGAGGTGGATTAGGGTGAGAGGTTGCTATAGCTACGGAGGTCATGAGGAAAAAAAAGAAAAAGAATGAAAAGAAAAAAAAAAAGAGAATGCCCAATTAGCACAGATTTTCCAACTTCAAAGCAGCGCATTATTAGGTAGTAAACACAGCTCTATAGACAATGCAATCCAGCTTGTGGTAGAAATGAAGATCTAGCCTGCTGTTACTAGACACTACTGCCTGGACAAAGCCTACAAAGTGCATACCACTGCAAAGCGGGCAGTACAAGAGAATGTATTTGCCTAATCTTACCTGCTGTTGCATACATAATTTGCAATCGTTTGGCCTTTATGCCACATGTCAGAGTATGCTTGCTATTCTATTTTACAATACAAATGAGAAAGTTAGATACCTGTAATCTACGTTTTGCATAATAGGTGCCTTTACTGAAATCTTAAAACAACCCAACTGTCTCCCCAGTCTAGGCCTGTGAATGGTAAACTGGTTCATATTAGGCAGCCATAGAATACAGTAATTGATAGTGCAAGGTATAATGGCATATGGAAGCTCCTGGCATCATAGAATAGCAGTGTCTGATTTGCAAAAATGTTGCCCATCTGTCTGCAAGTCTCCACATTTCCTGAATATTTTCCTTCACTTTAGGGTAGCAAGGGTTTATGCTCCAATATGATTTTACATTCAACTATTTACTTTCATCGGACATACATTTATGAAAACAATTCAGAAAATGTGCACTTTGATCAACTCCAGGGTTTTATTACCTTTTAAAAATGCAAGTTTTTTTTCTTTATGAATATGTGACATATACAAATTGATTAAACTATTGAGGGATCCCACACAAGAGGAGGACTATTCTAGTGGTTATGATAATGAGAAAATATATTTCGCTGTAGAAAAAGTTTTTCGCGCTGTATTCATGTACACCTGGATTCTAAAAAGTGAATTCTGGAATTGCATGTTACCTCCAAAATAAAGCCCCATTCGCTTTTACTTAAGAAAGCGGACCTTGAGGAGGTTAGGATGGGGAGATGCGTCTTGTGGCATAAAGAGCCCACAATGGCAGTTCTAGCTCACTCTTGAGAAGGGCAGGGTGGTAGCCTCTGCCTAGATTCTTTTCAGATACATGGAGAAGTCACAAAAATCTGTTAAACAGCAGAAGTCCCATGCAATATGGCAGAAAGCATTTGCAGTTCAACAGGATGTGGCTCTGGAGTACAGATGACGTATAGTCACACAGCTCACAGCTTTAATTGAATTAGACTAGTCACAGCCCACAAACAGAGCTGGTTGGCAAGTGACGCCTGCTGAACCAGGCCAAACAGCAAATAATATCTGCAATTAAAAATGTCTTTGAAGAGAATGAAGATAACCTCTCACGAGAGCTCATCTGGGATGTCACAAAGGCAACAATAGGAGACAATGAATAGCATCATGCCTTCATAAAACAAGGCCAAGAATATAAAATAGAACTTGCTGGAGAAATAAATAAATCACTGAAATGACTATTAGTCCACAATTAAGGTCACATTTAGCGGTTTCGCAAGCCAAGGCAGTGAAAATGTGACTATACTAGAATTACGAGTGAGAGACCTCACCCGCAAACCACAAAACGTGAAGCTAAGAATTTCTGTGAGTAAAAATGCATGGAAAGGTTGCCCAAGTATACTGGTAAAAAATCTAATCTTGTGGCAACTAAAGGCAGGAAAGTTCAGACTAGAACTGATACCAAAGGCATTTTAGACTGCTTCTATTAGTTCTGTTCTAATCTTTATAAATCTAACACAAAGATCTCTACAAAGGAGTGCCAAGCCTACTTAGATAAATTACCAATAACACCACTAGACTCCAAATTAAAACCAGGATTTAAGAAACAAATTGACAATTATTACACCAATCGAACCACTTAAAGTTAGCAAAGCACCAAGAACTGATTGTGAGAAAGTGGCTCTGTATATACTGTTCCCAAATAGGTACAGGGTGTACAGAGTCCACAGTCCCCAGAGACTTGGCAGAGGCTAAAGTTAGATATAACCTTACTCTCTAAAGTGGTAGCTTGGTTGAGCAGCAAGGCAGTATCAGAGGACAGTGTAAAGCATTTGTTGTACACACTCAGTCAGCAAATGGTCTCACACACTCAATAACTCTACTCTAGGCCAATGGTTTATATATAAAAAATATATGCTTGTTTTATTTTAGAACCAACAATTGGAATTAAAATATACTTTCTCAGAATGAGATGCTTTATATAAATACTTTTGCAATATGCAATTGACTTTTGTAAACAGTTACAAGTGGTTGCAATAAGCAACACTATTTTAAACACAATAATGCATTGAGTTCAATGGAAGTTTCATGTTATTTGCCACAGATTACTTTTAAGATTACTTTTGGAATTCCAGGACTGGATCCTAGATTCAGTCCTGGGTCAGTACTTAGAATCAAGTGATGAAAGTCGACCTAATTACTGTGATGATTTTTAGACAATATTTTGCTATTTTAAAAGTTGACACTTGGAAAATATTTCATAGAAAACAGTCAATGATTCCCTATGGCAGAAAATTCAAGTTGCAGGTATAGTATGTTCTTGTTACTTTTGTAATCCAGTACTGGATGCCTAGACTCAGTACTGGGACCTTTATCCAAAACAGGTAAGTAATTACGTTTTCAGATATTATACGATTTTTAAAGAATATTTAAAGATTGCAGAAATCGACACTTAGAAGAAATTTCACAGAAAAACAGTCAATGATTTCCTATGGAAGAAAATTGGGTTACTGGTAAGTACAGTTGTAAGTAGTTATCAGAGTCAGTACTGGGCACCAAGATCCAGCACTGGGAGCTCACCTAAGATCAGGTGAGTATTTTAGTTTTCGTTACTCGGCTGATTTTTGGTGAATATTTTAGGTTTTAAAAAGTCCACACTTAGAAGAAATTTCTGAAAAAGCCAGTCAATGTTACCCTATGGAGAAAATTGAGTTATCAGTTTAAAGGTAAGTACTCGACTGGCAGAGTTAAGCTTCTGGGCATAGACTCAGGGGTCTCCCAGGGTCAGGTAGGTACAGTTAGTTCACCCCCAGCGGCACAAGGGCGACAGGGTGCAGAGAGACTTAGGCCCAATGTTATCCTATGAGAGGTAGGGGGGCCTTGGTTGGTGGCTGCTGATTAGCAGGCCACGCGGCTGTGGGAGCTGGGCTCCTGGTCACTTACTCAGGGCAAGTGGGGAAGTAGGCAAGTGTAGAGGTTGCACTGCCAGGGCCACTCGGGCGGCTGGGTGCAGGGTGCTTTTGAGCCTTCGGGCGCCCAATTGATTTCAATGGGAAATCTCCGGTTTAGAAAAAGACTGCAAGCTCGGGGACGAGGATTCTTCAGGTGCCACCACCACTTCGAAAGGTAAGTTGGAGGATAGGTAGGTACCCCGGGATTGGGCACAGGGGGCCGCGGGGCGCCGGGGTGCCTTTTGGTGTCGGGAAATCTTACCCTCTGTTGATCGCGGTTGGGGGGGCATCTTGTTCTGAGGCTGCAGGCTTCTTCAGGAGTGTCGAGGGAGGTCCTTGGGTGCCGGACTCGGGGTCACAGTCGCCGTGGGGTCGTCCTCGTGGTCTTTGTTCACTCCGGCACAGGCCATGCTTGCAGAGTGTGCTGGGTTCGCGGTTCCGGGCTGCTGCCAGGGATTAGAAGTAGATTTTGAGTAGAGCCTCTACTCATGGGAGTCCCAGGGGCTTAGAGTCAAAAGGTAGCCAGGTCCTCCGGGGTTTGTGAGGTTGCTGGCCACAAGAGATGCCGGGTTGGAGCAGGTTCGAGGGTCGACAGGCCGGTGGGGCTGGGGCCAAAGCAGTTTGCGTCTTCCTCTTCTTAGCAGCTGCAGGGCAGGTCTTCTTTCTTCTAGCTCTTCTTCGGATTTTGAAATCTGGAATTTGGGGAAGGAAGGTTCAGGGTGCCCCTAAATACTAGATTTAGGGGTGTTACAGGTAGGTGAAGGTCCTGGGGTGCGTACACCCCCTATCCTGCCTCTCTCCTGTGGGAGGGGGGCAGTAGCCTAGTCCTGATAGGGTAGGGTTTCCCATCTTCAAGATGGCGAGAGCCCGGAGATGTGCTTCACCTCGCCTCCTCCACCTGAGGGGTGGGGTTGGCAGGCTGGCACATCCCCTGTCCTTATTTGGGGTTTCCGGCCAAGCTTCCCGCCAGACTGGGGGGGTGCAGTGGCCTGGGGAAGCTCACAGAGGGGGCATGCCTTTGAAGCTTCCCCCTGCCCACGTTGTGCATTGTTGCAGGCCCAGGAGAGCAGGGGCTCTCCTACCCAGGGGTCCAGCAACTTGTCTGCTGTGTGGCAGCCTGAGAACAGACGTGGATTGAAGGTTAGGTTTTAGGGGGCATCTCTAAGATGCCCTCTGGGGTGCTTGGTACATTAAATCCCACACTGGCACCAGTGTGGGTTTAATGTGCTGAGAAGTTTGATAACAAACTTCTCAGTCTTCAGTGTTGCCATTATGGTGCTGTGGAGTTTGTGTTTGACGAGCTCTCAGCACCATGTACTCTTAAATGGCAGCACTGCACTTACAGTGCCCAGGAATGGACCTGGGTACTGTAGGGGCACAGGGCTCCTGCTCCTGTGCCCACACCATTGGCATAGGGCACCCAGCGAGAGGGGTGGCTGATATATGCCATGGCAGTGTAGGTGATGGGCATGGCACACAGGGATGTGTGCCATGTCGACTCTTTGTTTTGTCTTTCACCCAGACACCCAGCCTGCAAAGGCAGTGTGTGTGTGTGTAAGGGTACAGGGCCTCTAATGGTGGCACAATGAGTGCTGCAGCCCTTAGAGGCCATCCCTGGTCACAAGGCCCTGGGTACCTAGGGTACCATTTACCAGGGTTTGCCAATTTGTGTTTTGTGTTTTTAGGGAAGGAACATAGGCCCTGGGCACCTGATTGGCAGGAGTCCAGGGCACACTCAGTCAAAGTACATTCAGCAATTCAGCAAAAAGTGGGGGCATACCATGCAAGAAAGATGGCACTTTCTCACACTGATGGGTTTCTAAAATACTTCTAAAGGAGCTGGCAAACAAAACTAAAAGAATACATTGAAAAGCTTTTTCTAAACTTTGCAAAGAATGGAGTAATTAAAGGTTTGGAGCTAATGAAATGATTGTTGTAATACATAAATAAAGGCAAGACCCTTAGAAAAAGAGTAATAGGCGGATTTCATTAATTAACGGGGGACTGCCAGATCTGTGCTAAGATTGGCACCACAAGACTTAGGATGTCCTAACACTACTCTAGTATCTGACAGTCTATGCAGGTAACGAAGTTCTAGAATCTCTGTAAGTAGTGTTGAAAGAGGATAGCACATAGAGAGCTGTGAGGTTTCAGCAGTCTGTGCTGTGATCAGAATGTGTTGAGGGGTGCTTGGTGGATGAGGCATTAGGTCTGTAGCTAATACTCCTGCTGTGCAAATGTTCATTTGCAAAAAGATTTAACAGCCTAACCTATTTAGCTTGTCTTTTCAAATTGGAGTCGTCGTTTACCAGATAAAATCTGTTTGTACCTTTTTTTAAAAGAAGAAGAGGTGCTGGGTTAAAGCCTTCTAAGTCCATAATAGAGCATTCCACAATTTCTTAAAATTTATGGAGGCACAATTTTCACACTAACTGTAATTACCATAATGAGCTGTGTACATTTCAAAAGGTTCACTGTGTTGTATACTGGTGAAAGTTATTTCACAAGGAGTACCTCGCAGATCACAGAACTAGCTTGTGGCAAGTTGAGCTGGTTCACCTGAAAGCCTCACACAAAGGATTTTCCCCAGAAGGATTTTCCCAGAACAGTCTCACTCATTGTGAAGTTTCAGTCCCTAACCCAACGTGTGCATGACAAGAGCTACAAACTACAGACCAATGTTTCATCTCCTTCTGTGCTGCGCATGTGCGAAGTAGGAACACAGAATGGATATATCAGGCATTTGGGACAGCAAACGTAGCAGCATCACATTTCGGTGCCATTCATATGGTTTCAGAACATTTTGGGCAACACAGGGAAAACCCAAGAAACCTTACAGGTAAGACTTTCAGTACAGTTTGTTGTGGCTCATCAGATTATATAAATAAATAGAAAAGACAAAACATGTTATTATTATAAGAAAATGACACTGTAGTTCAATTCAGGACATTCTTCGCTGCAAAGATCCCCTGCTGGGTGAAGATCATCTGGCTATTCTGCTCAAGTTTTTTTGTGTGGTTATCATTTTCTCCCACATATAATTTCAGATACTATACAGACCCCCAGGATATTGCGGTTTGGAATAGTAAATTTTGGGGCAAAAAATATCGACATTTGGAAACAGACATATCATTTCTGTGACTATTTCTGGCACCTTATTTTAGTGACATTTTATAGTTCTGTCCTAGCAAAATGGGAATCTGCAGGAACAAACATGGTGTATGCACTCCTAACCACAATATGTTGCCTGTCACCCACGCTCTAATTTCATGCTGCAAGATTTAAGGACAAATAATTAATCTTTGGCATCAGAAAGAGATACCTATGTACTTGCTGAATTGCATAATGTGAAACTGCAAAAAATTAAATCATGGATCAATCCCAGCTTCTTGTGTGACCCAACTGTATGATCTTATACAAATGCTTTATTTCACTTAGATTCCTTTTTGTTCATAACTAGATACAAGAGCACCTTCAAATGTGTGCGCTCAGGATGTGTGTTGTACACAAAAAAATCAATAATACTGCTCCAGCTTCCTGCTTTACCAAATGGTGTGATCTTAGGAAAATACTTTTTCACTGAACTTCAATTTTGTTCATTACTAGATAGAGCAGTACCATTTCAGAGCATTTACTTTTAATTCCCGTTACACTGATGCAAAGTAAATACTCTGTAACTGTACTGCTCTTACATAAATCAGCACAATTGATGACTTGCATTGAATGCCACAGCATTTTTCAAATGTGTGCTCGCAACTGTTACTCACAGTGGTGTTTTTCAAAAAATAGGTGACTTCATTCACCCCACAGTCTTTTTTTTTTTTGTTGTCACTCCATGTAGGGCACCCAGCAACGACTATATTATTTTACGGGGATGGGGCAGGATTGCTGCAAACAAGCTGAGCATCACGCGCATTTGTGCCCTAGGCAGGCAAATGCTAGGACGCATTTCAGCAAGGCGTTCACTGTCTGCCAGGCTTCGATTTGAACTGCTCCTCTAGGGACAGACCTTATGTGGGGTTGTATGCGGCTTGGCAGCAAGTAAAAGCCAAGAGCAGATTCCTGTTTTCAGGTATGGGAGGCCACAAAACTATAAATAAATCCGGGAAGCAACACTTGATTTTTTTTCACACCACCTGGGCATAAATTCGCGGGATTCGCGCACCTAGGTCAATTTTGCGTAAATATGTGGTTCACAAAATTACGAAAAGCTGGGGCGGCTGACTATACTGAGTAATGGAGGGTAGGTTCTCATGTACAATTTCATGAACAGGTGTGAAGAGCCTAATTATACACAATTTTTTGTTTGTTTTTCTACAATATGCAAAATGTACCACCCACGAGCGACATTTTCCCTCAGTTCTCAAGAGGAACAAGAGTGGAAAACGGATGATAGGAGAGGCGACAGTGGATGATGACGACGATAATGTAGCTAATGGTGGTGAGATTGTTTTGCAGATGAAAGGCAACAAGATATAGGGTCCTTTGGATTTAAATTGGTTTACACTGAGGGTTGGCTACTTCCTCTTGATTTTAAGAAATCTGCTACTAATTTAGAAACAAGTTGCACTGGAAAACGTCCTCACGACTTCTCTGCTAAAATTCATAAGAAGGGGTGATCTATCACTTACTGGAACTTAGTAGTAAGGCTGTAGCAGTGTTCAATTAATTTAAAATATGCATCAACAAATAAGATCGGAACTGCCTTCCTAAGAGAAATAATATACTGGAAAGTTATAGTTGAGAGTTTTGATAATGACCTATGCAAACATGGGACAGCAGCACAGCAGATGGAGCCAGGATTCCTGATGGTAATTACAGAGTCGACCTGCAACTAAATTGTCCTGCCGGGCACAACCTTGGTTAAAGTCCACAATGGGCAATGCAAGAAGTCTCATGTAAATGATTTTTTTTCGGGCTGGGACTGTCAGTGCTTGATCGAAATAAGACTGTGGTTTTCCCACTATGTAGGAGGTGTCCAATGATGAGAAATTGGATTGATGGTGTAAGCTTTCCAGATCTCTTTCATGTGATATTTTCTTGGCCTGTCTATTCACTGATCTTTTCCATGCAGCTACCAGAATGCTTGAGTTGTGCACATTTTGCACATCTATTTCTAACAATTTTGTGGCTGCTGTCAACTGCACCTGCAATGGGGATCCACCTTCTTCAAAGATTGTTTTAATTTGTGCTTTCAAAGATGTTGCTGGAGCTCGCAAGATACTAATATAGTATTTTAAAGTGTCCCCCTAGCAGGTAATGTCCGGACAAGTAAGTCCCAGCTTCAGCCTTACTCTGGCTCTCCTGGCCTGTCGTGGAATACCCAATACTTTCTTGTATACCGAGATTTGGTGGCTCATGAGGAAGTTAGTGAGGGCACCATGAAAGATTAGGTGGCCGTAGTTGATGGAGGGCAATAATTTTGCTTTTAAGACTTTCAACATATGTTCAGCAGTCGGGCTGTGTAGTCTTCGGTTGAGACTTCTCAGGCTACAGATAGTACCGGCCCCCTTACTTCTTAAATGTTTCAAATGTGCTGATGGTTTGACCCCTTCCGAAGGCCTGAGACCCAGATAATTATAGCTTTTGCAGGTGCTGATTTGCAGATCACCTAGGTGTCATTGAACGGTCTTCTTTAAATGGTACTTCCCAAAGATTATTATCCTGGTCTTCTCCTGATTCACCAGCAGGTTATTCTTTTGATTAAATCTGTGCGGCGCTTCTAGGGCTTTCTGTAGGCCTGTCCTAGTGTGATCCATGATAACACGGTCATCAGCATATTGGAGAATTTAGAGCCGCACGTTCCCCAGCTTTGGTGTGATTAGATTTGGCCCCTCCAGGGCTTTTCCCAAATCGGCTGTGTAGATATTAAAAAGTAAAGGGGCAAGAACGCACCCTTGTTTGAGGGCATTGGTGGTTGGAACCTTAGTTGTTATGCCCTACCAAGTTGTAGTAACATGCGTGGGAATTTAACTCTCTTCCTATTAATAATGATAATATATTGTAACGATTTTAAGTAATTGAACAATAAAAAGCTAAACTATTTTAAAAAAAAGACCTATGCAAAGTGGCATCCTGAAACAAGTTTGGTAAGACACTGGAAGAAAGATTACATAGCCAGTTTATGCTGGGATGCAATATCGACAAAGTCAGATATGTTTTGTGGCAAAGGGAGGATTCCGAGTTAGAGGGTGTTGTTGTCTCTGTAAAAGAAACTGGGATTTTATTGTTTGTACAGTGGTGATTATATAGGAGAATGGGTAAGATAATTCGGCACAAGCGGAGAAACACAAATTGACTGGAGGAAAGACACTCCAAGGAAGACGTGAGAAGAAAAATATATCTAAAATATTTAAGGGGGATAGTACAGATGTGAAAATTATGAACACATGGCCTTGGACAGAGTGTCCAGGATGAAAGACGTCTATCAAATCCTATGGTTACGAGGGGCACTAAACTAAACACTGTAGGTTTAAGTAGAAAATGACATTAAAGAAACGACAGTGGCTGATGTTGACGGTGTCGATTGTGGTGAAATAGTTTTTTTAGGTCAAAATTGTTTTTCAGGTGGGAGCAAACAAAGTTGAGGGACCTTTTGACTTGGTTGACAGGGTATAGACTCGGGAATCCTTTTTCATTTGGAAGCTAAAATCAATCTGATGTCAGAAGATTTGTACTTTAACAAGTTGGTCAAGAAGTCAAAATTGTTTAAAGACGAACATTAGGGGGATAACATATGGGAAATAAGAAAGCTGAAAGGTACTTTTTTTTTTTTTTTTTAAGAAGTATAGAATACAGAGGTGGGTAAACTGCAGGGAATGGTATGGATCCTCAATAGAGTGACAGTATGAGTTGGATTCATCAGAGAGAGTTGGAACACACCCTGGATCCCAACACCGAAACTTCAATAATATTGAGGGCGCTGTTGCTGTGGAAAATGTAGAGGAATTCTCTGGTTGAGGAATTCTCAGATGACAATGTTTAGAGAACATTTAGCCTGTTTAAAGTTTAGATGCATAACATTAGAATACAAAATAATTCAGAACCCAAATTCTGCAAACTAAGGTGAGTCCTCATTATGGTAAGAGATGCCACAGAGAATAAGCTTAATAGGCTTGAAACCGAGGGTATCATAGAAGAGGCTGATGGGACAGACTGCTTAGCCCCTGTGATTGTGGTGCACAAACCAAGTTTCTATATAAGACTTTGCTTGGGCCTGCAAGAATGTAATAAATGTAGTGTTATTGTGGATAGATGCCAAAAGTCACAAAAATAATGACATTACTCAAGGGTGCAAGGAATTTCTCCATGCTTGACGTATTGTCAACCTATTATCTAGTAGGGTTAGATAGGAACACAAACAATCTAATGCAAGACTTCACTCCGTTTGGCATCTTCAGATGTACTAGATGGCGTTTTGCGCTGATAACCCTGCCTCTGTTTTTCAGAGAACCACAGACAAAGTCTGGAGGGTTTTGAACGGAGTTAAGGTACATCAGGATGATATTTTTTGGCATAGGGGGTTTTCATATGAAGGATGAACGTTGAGAGAATACAGTCTCACGTTGGCGTAAGAACAATGGAAGTTTACTAGGAATGAGATCTTGTTTGGGTCACAACATCAATTTCAAAAGTCACGGAATAAGACTCAAAAAATGACATAGTGAGTACCACAGAAAAACTGGCTGTGCTTCGGATTAAGGAAGACTGGTGAGGTTTTTAACCATGTTAGAATATTCTAACAAATTCATCAAAATGTTTGCAGCCAGAACAATGAACATAAGAAAGTTATTTAATAAGGGAGTGAAGTCCGTTTTGAGTTCTATCTGTAATGAAGAGTTTTCTGATATAAAGAAAATAGTTTGAAGCTCTGTGCCTTCAGGGAATTGATCTCAATGCAACATCTATGATAAACGATGCTAGTGTCAAGAGGTTGGGCACATTTGTTGTCCAATCTTGTGGTAAGAGTGAAAACAAATATATATTATATATATATATATATATATATATATATATATATATATATATATATATATATATATATATATATATATATAGGGTAGTAAGTTTGTTCTAAAGAGTAACCACAAACTACTAAAACAGATTCATGAAGAAAGGCTTTAATTCAGCGTCAAACAGAATCTGAAATTGGGGTTGGGGGGAGTGGCTCTGCAAGAATGTGACGATGACCCATCCACCGCCAAAACCAACCTCCAGCACGGAATGAAAGATGTCACAGAATGGATGAAGCACAGCCGTCTGAAGCTCAACTCGGACAAGACGGAGGTCCTCATCCTCGGACAATCCCCATCCGCCTGGGACGACTCCTGGTGGCCCACGACGCTGGGCACCGCACCGACACCCACGGACCACGCATGCAACCTGGGATTCATCCTGGACTCCTCCCTCACGATGACCAAGCAAGTCAACGCAGTCTCGTCCTCATGTTTCAACACCCTGCGCATGCTCCGAAAGATCTTCCGGTGGATCCCCACCGAAACCAGAAAGACGGTCACCCAGGCCCTCGTCACCAGCCCACTGGACTACGGGAACGCCCTATACGCAGGAACCACAGCCAAACTTCTGAAAAGTCTTCAGCGCATACAGAACGCCTCCGCACGACTCATCCTCGACATCCCTCGCGACAGCCACATATCCGCCCACCTGAGAAACCTGCACTGGCTCCCCGTCAGCAAGAGGATCACGTTAAGGCTGCTCACCCACGCACCCAAAGCACTCCACAACATGGGCCCCGAATACCTCAACAACCGCCTCTCGTTCTACACCCCCACCAGCCTCGCCCTCGCCACCGTCCCACGGATTCGCAGAACCACCACCGGAGGAAGATCGTTCTCCTACCTGGCAGCCAAGACATGGAACTCCCTCCCCGCACACCTACGACTGACCCAGGACCATCTCACCTTCAGGAAACACCTCAAGACCTGGTTATTCGAGCAATAGCGGCACCCCCCCCTCCCTTCAGCTCCTTGAGACCCTCACGGGTGAGTGGCGCGCTCTACAAATGTATTGATTGATTGATTGATGAGATATTATGTATTACTGGAGCAAAGAATATGGTAGCCAACCTTTTCTCAAGGTTAGGTTTGACTGATTATGCAGGACTGGCCGCTGGCACTGTGAAGTGGTGAGGCAGGGGGAGGTAGGGAACACAAAAAATAAAAATAATAAAACTGCACTTACCTGATCAGACGGCCGCCGCCTTCCTCCTGACCCTCGCGTCCATGTCAGGAAACTAGTGCACACTGTGCAGGCTCCCAGCTCACAATCCAAGCGCTGTTCACTGGCTGGGAATGCTATTCCCAACATGTGAGCAGCGCTGGGATCGGTCTGAGCGACTCAGTTTGGCGCTCAGACTTGGACTGGGAGTCTGTGGTGGTTTCTCCACCCAGCTGTACAACACAGCTAGGTGGAGAAAGGCTAAGTGCGCATTATGGTTTGGTCGGTCCTCTGGGGACAGCTAAACCATCATGGGCATTTAGTAGTGCGCACACCCCCCCCCCACCCTGTCCCCCCCCTGGGGCTGCAGCATCACTGTGGCTGTCCTCGCCCCTCACTCCGCTGGTAGGACGCAAAATAAAATAATTAAAACATTTTATCATTTTATTTGTCCTTCCCTCTGCTGGCTTTCTGCAGGGGGATGACGCTCCTCCACCTTAACAGAGAGCCCACCCCTGTGATTATGGTAAAGATGAGAATGTGAAGATGAACACTACAATGTTTGTGTTGCAACAAAAGGAAAAGTTACGGAGGGTAATAGGAAAAGGTTTGTGTCTGAAGATGTAGTGCTGTAAGAGGTTATGGATAGAGGTAGGGTAAAACCGACTGTCTCACAATGAAGTGGAATAAATCTTGGGAGACCTTGGGTGTTAGAACTGGCATCCTTGGTGTAGTTTCCCCCTGTCTTTTTGCCTCTGCCTCCTGTATTTTTGCTGTGTGCTAGATTTAGTTTTTGATGGCTTAGATGCTTTGGGCCCTTTGCCACTGCTGATCAATGCCAGAGTGCATGTGCACCCTCTCTAAATTGTGAATATGGATTGGTGTTTCCATGATTGGCGTGCTTGACTTACTACTAAGTCCCTAGTATGGTGCACTGTGTGTGTCCAGGGCCTGTAAGTCAGGTTCTGCTAGCGGGCCTGGTGCAGAGATTGGGCCACCCACCCAAGCAGCCTTTCAAAGGGATCTCAGACCAGCCACTGCAGTGTCTGCGCGCAGTCTCTACTGCCATGTCGACCAAGTGCACCTACTTGCTTGGCCTTAACCTTCCCTTTTATTACATGTGAGTCACCCTTAAGATACGCCCGAGGTACCCCTGTAGGCTGGGTGCAGTGTATGTGAAAGGTAGGACATGTACTGATGTGTGCGACATGTCCCGATAGTGAAATACAGTGTATTTTGTGTTTCACGATTGAAAGGCTATTTCACCCATAGGATTTAATGGGAGTTTATTTATAACATCTTATAAATATAACTTCCCATTGGGACAAGATAGAAAAAGGGAATTTAATAGGCCTGAACTCTTTTTTTTTTTTTTTTTACGCTTATTGATCTCTAAAAGAGGGGCTATAGGCTATTTCCCTATGGACATCGCATGTGAATAAGTAGTGCCAACTGCGCGTGTAAATCTTATTCTATTATTTATGCAGCTATGCCACGTACAACCTTCATCGAAGTCCAGGCCTAGATACAGGAAGGAACTAACCCTTCCCAGCTTTTTACCCTCTATATTCAGGCTACAGGACTTAGTGTTTTTGGGACCAGAAATCAAAACAAAAGTTTTCTTATAGTTTGGCTCTAGCCCAAAGTCCTTCATAAAGTTAACATAGTTGGAAACGAGTTTTTTAGGCCAATCGCAGTCCTTGCCATAAGGACTGTGTCATCCGCATAAAGCAGCGCTGGCACAGGCTTATTCTTAACCTGCGACACATCGGCCCCAGCCGTAACTAATGTTTTCTCCAGATCGTTTGTACAGTGGAGAAATAAGATTGGGGCGAGGACCCATCTTTGGTGCACCCCTCTCTTAATACTAAACTGTTCTGAGCATTCACCAGCATTGTCATACCTCACTGAAGCAGAAAAACTTGTGGTGGAGGAGCCTCCGAAAAGAGACCAGACCAGAGTCGACACCCATGTTTACTTAAATGACCAACAGCTTAGAGAGACGTAGTTGAATGCGCTGGTTAAATCAATAAATGCTAATTGAGTAGAGGTGCCCTTCTCATATTTATATTTGGCCAGAATGAGGTGCAGGTCAAGACACTGTTCGATCGTGCCTAGACCCTTCCTAAACCCGTACTGGGTTGTTGCCAAAATTTGGTTTGCATATATTCAGTCCAGGAGGTGGTCTAGTACAACTCTCCCAATTACTTTGACCGAAGAGGACAGAAGAGATATTGGACGATAGCATTTGGGATCATGCACGTCACCCTTTTTAAAAAGAGGCACTATCACAGAAGAACGCAAGGATTTTGGGGCTCCCTCTGTGCAAGCTGAATTTAAAACAGTGGTAAGTACCAGGGACCAGAATACTGGGTCTTCCTTAAATAAATCCAGAGGAATTCCATCTGGGCCCGGTGCCTTCTTACCTTTACTTTTGGCAATTGCTTTCCCGACTTCCCCTTCATTAAAAACAATATTTTGGCAAGTTAAATTCATCTGTGGTGGGGCATCCTCTGCAGCATAGTCCGCCGAATACAGGCAAGCATAATGGTTCACCAAAGTCTCAGGAGGGATGTTGACAGTTACTTTGTCGGTTGGTAGGGTGGGAGATAGAACAGACCGTGCAGCCTTCCAGAAGCCCTGAGGATCTCTCGAGAGCTCACCACTAAATCCCAATTCTCTTCCTTTAATGCTACCTTTCTTTTTTTGATGGCAAGCTTATACAGCTTCCTACTTTCCCTTATCACTATCTGGTCTCTAGGATTTTGTTTGAGAGCCCTGTGTAAGGTATTATTAGCCTCTCTGCAAGCCTTGTCGAACCAGGAATCAGCCTGATTTCAGGACTGGGAAATAGGTTTCGAAAGTAGGTGTTTGACTTTGTCTAACAGGGTTACACAACCTTGTAAGATGCGAGCTGGCTCACGTGGTATACAATTACAGAGAGACACCAGCAGGGCAGAGCTAATCAGAATAACCTGCAATATAATACTATTCATGTTTGCTGTGCGCCAGACCACTCTATGCCCAGCATCTTTGGTGGATAGTGCCTGAATGGTTAAAGGCTTATGCTTCTGTTCCCTGTAAGGTAACACTATCTTAGCAGAAATAGGATTGTGGTCACTATAAGGCTTGATAAGGACCTCACAATCCTTGATAAAGTGAAACATGCTCCAGGAGACAAATACATAATCAATAGTACTTCCTATACGTCGTCCAGTAAAGGTGGGAATATAGTAATCAGTCAAACTGGGCGCCACATTAACCATACCTCTTTCTAACAGGTAGGTAAAAAGGGCCAGTCCCCTGGCGTCCATCACATTTTGGTCCAGCTCAAAAGCGGCTGGATCAAAGGTGGACTGGGAGAGTGGTAATGAGAGCCCCAATTTAGCATTAAAATCCTCCGCCACCAACAATCCACTCGAGCCTCTCGCTCTGCGAGCATGTCAGTCAGCATAAAAAGCCCTTGGAAATTGCCTTTGGTTGTAAAATTATTATAATAAAAATTTACCAGGTACAGCTTAAAAGTATATATCCAGGCAAGACAAAAGACCTGCGCCTCCCCCTGCTCCTGAAATAACTGAGCCATCATACCAGCAATTTCCACTTTAAACCAGGCCGACAAGCCCCCCTTAGCTCTGCCAGATATAGAAGAAACAGCGGGAAGGTTAAAACACATAAATCCGTCAAAAACAATATCCTTACACTCACACATTTCTTGCATAAAAACTATATCGTAGGTCATAATGAAAGACCGCCATCCCTCAAATACAATCTTTGAAGCTATACCTGCTATATTCCAGTTTAGGATTTTCAGACAAGCATCATCTATATGGCCGTTAACATTGATTGTACTCACACTTACCCCGAAGGGGGGAGGAAACAGTAAGGAACTGGAGAGCAAATGGGAAACCGAGGTTAAAATTGCGGGATCCTCCAGGCTAGACCCAGTACAAGGTCCTACCCAAGGATATTCAAGCGGTAGAATGTTGTTCCTCAGTACACTGGAACTGAAATTACAAGAAATCCCACCCACCTCCTCTAAACCGGACACCGAGAGTGTGGAATTAGGTCGGGAGGGGAGGGTATTTGGGTAGCAAAAACTGGAATAGCAAGTAATCTGTCCGCCTCCTGGGAGACAGGGTAGGCGGACACCTACCCATACCGTCAGTCTATTTCTTCCAAGTCAGTCAGTGGGGTAAATCTATTGGACAGGTGAAGTGATAGTGAAGAGGGCGGTCCAGACAATATTGAGTCTCTGGTAAGAAAACTACCAGAGGTACCCAGTTGACTCACCAAGTGCTGATAAAAGAAGCCAAGTGGGACCATCTTGATAGAACTATTTTTGACCATTCCCATTCTAGCTTTATACAATATTTCCTGAACTACCTTTGGCGAACGGAAGCACAAGTTACTACTTGTGTAACAATATATCTGTAAGAGACATTAGTTAGTGATAGATTCCTTACCGTAGAATATTCCCCAGGCGTCTGTCTGGATCCGGAAAGTTTTCTACTTAGCAGTACCTCTGCACGTCAGAAGGTGGCACCGAGCGGCTCCACGCCCGTCACCGGCGTCGTGCATGCTGGGATGATGTCACGGAGGTTACTTAGGCGCCACCCATGCGCGCTGACGTCAGTTCTGTACACAACTTTCCGCGCCAAAACGCAGAGTCATGCGAGAAACTGACCTTTGGTGCATATAACTAGGGCCCTAAAAGGGGATGACTGACACTAGTGATCAGTTCGCAGAACGGGGAGGATGAGTGGGGTGGTAAGGAATCTATCACTAACTAATGTCTCTTACAGATATATAGTTACACAAGTAGTAACTTGTGCATCTGAAAGAGACACGTTAGTGATAGATTCCTTACCTTATAATAGATACCCCAGAAATACCAACGCCGTTGGTGGGTCTGCGAACAAGATTACACCAGAAAGGCACGGAGCACAGAACGGCCAAAGAAGCCGCCTCTCCGGACCGGACTGTCAAGGCAGTAGTGCTTGGTAAATGTATGCAGCGAGGCCCACGTAGCTGCCTGACAAATATCCTGCAAGGGGACACCGCGTCCCAAGGCAGTAGTGGCTGCAGTTGCCCTGGTCGAATGGGCACGCAGTCCCACAGGAGGCTCCTTCTTGGCCAAGGAGTAACATGCTTTGACGCACAGAACGACCCACCGGGAGATGGTCCACCCAACCTCCTTTGGCGCCCACGTAGCCAACAAAGAGTTGATCATCCACCCGAAACTGCTGAGTACGCTGCAGATAGAATGCGAGCACATGTTTTGGGTCCAGACGGTGGAGCCGCTCCTCTTCCCTTGAGGGAGGCGGAAAAAAGGTGGGCAAAGTGATGGTCTGCTCGATGTGGAAGGGCGTGACAAGAAAGAAGGACGTGTCCTCAGAACCACCTTGTCCGGATGAACAGAAAGGAACGGAGTTTTGGAAGAAAGAGCCTGGAGCTCACTCACTCTCCTGGCAGAGGTGATAGCTACCAGGAAAGCCGTCTTGACAGTAGGAAGACGTAAGGGACAATTAAGAAGGGGCTCAAAGGGAGCACACATCAGAAAATTCAAGACAAGATTCAAGTCCCACTGAGGCATGATGAAGGGCACAGGTGGGAACGTATGCGTAATGCCCTTAAGAAAACGGTTAACAACTGGGGACTTCAAAAGAGAAGGCTGATCAGGAAGCCCTAGAAAGGCCGAGATGGACGAAAGATAACCTTTAAGAGTGCCCAGAGCAGAGCCCTGCTGGGCCAAAGAGAGAAGGCACAGAAGAACCTCAGAAAGAGGGGCAGAAAGGGGATCCACAGTCTTAGCTGCGCACCATGCCACAAATCTGTTCCACCAACAGGCGTACACCGTCTTAGTGGAGGGCCGCCTGGCCGCCTGGATGACATCACAGACTTCGGGAGGAAGATCGAAAGGTGTCAACTGTCGCCGTCTAATCTCCGAGCATGGAGGTAGAGGCTGGACAGGTTCGGGTGGAGGACCGTCCCCTGCTGCTGCAACAGAAGATCCTCTCGAAGAGGCAGACGGATCGGGGGATCGATGCTCATAGGGAGTCGCTCAGGATCCCATACTCTTTGAGCCCAGTCTGGAGCCACAAGAATAACTTGGGCCCGGTCGCGCCTGATCTTCTTCAGCACTCTGGGCGGAAGTGGTATAGACGGAAAGGCGTACAACAGACCACAGCTCCACTCGAGACGAAAAGCATCTCCGAGCGAGTGCCGCCTTGGAAATTGCAACGCGCAGAACTGATGACATTGTGCGTTCTCTTCGGTGGCAAACAGATCTAACTAACCAAGGCTCTCCCCATCGCAGAAAGAGACCTTGCGCCACGTCCAAGTGCAGACACCACTCATGATCCACCATGCACCTGCGGCTGAGTTCGTCCGCCCTGGCGTTCAGAGAACCTGTCAGATGTTGAACCACCAAGATAATGCCTTGATGTTCCAGCCACGTCCAGAGGCGCAGAGCCTCCTGACATAGGGTCCACGACCCCACCCCGCCCTGCTTGTTGCAATACCACATGGCGGTGGTTTTGTCCGTGAACACCTGCACTACACTTCCCCGGACAGAGGGAAGGAATGCCTTCAGTGCAAACCGGATCGCCCACAGCTCCAGAAGGTTGATATGGAGCCGGGACTCCGCCAGAGACCAGAGGCCTCTGATCTGCGCCTCTCCCATGTGGCCTCCCCAACCCAGGAGGGACGAATCCGTCACTACTGTGTGCTCTGGTTGGGGAAGGGAGAGAGATCTGCCATTGACCCAATCGCGATTCGTGAGCCACCACTGCAATTGCCGTGCAGCGCCCTCCGAGATCTGGACATGATCGGACAGGTTGCCCTGATGCTGCGCCCACAGGAACTCCAGGTCACCCTGCAGAGCCCGCATATGCCATCTGGCATGCGGTACCAGCAGGATGCAGGAGGCCATCAGGCCCAGAAGACGGAGGGTCATCCTGACTGAAACCCGGGATAGAGGCTGAAAGAGCTGGACCATAGCCCAAATATCCCGGACTCGCTGTTCGGGAGGATAAACCCGAAACAGCGTTGAATCCAGAACCGCTCCTATGAAAGGGAGCTTCTGAGAGGGACTCAGGTGAGACTTCGGCACATTGATGGAGAACCCCAGCAGATGCAGGAGATCGGCCGTAGTCTGGAGGTGGGAGACAACTGCCTGGAGCGAATCCGCCTTCAACAGCCAGTCGTCGAGGTAGGGGAAGACTGACACCCCTGACCTGCGCAGATGAGCTGCGACCACCGCCATCACCTTCGTGAACACCCGAGGGGCGCTGGTAAGGCCGAAGGGGAGCACGGCAAACTAAAAACGCTCCTGGCCTACCGTGAACCGCAGGTAACGCCGGTGGGCCGGCAAGACGGGAATGTGAAAATAAGCATCCTGCAAGTCCAATGCCACCATCCAGTCTCCAGGGAAAACAGGACCTGAGCCAGAGTCTGCATCTTGAACTTCTCCTGCCGGAGGAAGCGATTGACGTCCCGGAGGTCCAAGATGGGGCGCAGGCCCCCCCTTGTCCTTCTTGGGGACCAGAAAGTAGTGGGAATAGCAACCACTCCCTACTTCCTTATCGGGAACGTTCTCAAAGGCCCCCTTGGCCAGGAGGGCCGTGAATTCCTGACGGAGAAGAGCCAAATGATCCCCCGACATGAGGTGGTACCGAGGTGGCATGGCTGGCGGGGAGGACAGAAAGGGGAGCGAGTAACCTTGGCAGATTATCTGCAGCACCTACTTGTCCGACGTAATCTCACGCCAGTGGTGGGGGTGAACCCTGCCAACCACTGGCGTGTGGTTCCCCTTGAAGCTCGGATTAGGAAGGTTTTGAGGCGGAAGCAGCGGGGGTGGAAGTGGACTGCCCCACACGCTGGTTACCAGAACCCACGTCCTCGCTGAGGCTGGTTCTGCACAGGCTTGCTGGAAGAGCGCGCCTGGGTACCCCTGCCCTGGCCACGAAAGGAACGAAACCCCGCCGTGGCAGGGTTTTTCGAGGAACGACCCAAAGACTTGGCCGTGGCACGAGAGTCTTTAAAAGCGCTCCAGGGCATTGTCAGCCTTATCACCAAAGAGGCGGGAGCCATCGAAGGGCATGTCCATGAGCGAACTCTGGACATCGGGTGAGAAGCCAGTGGAACGCAACCAGGCGTGGCACCGCAAGGCCACCATCGTGGAAATTGCCCTGTCCAACGAATCAGCGGTGTCCAAACCACACCGGATGGCAAACTTCGCCGCATCCTTGCCCTCCGCAATTGCTTGGGAAAGGACAGCCTGGACCTCCTCAGAGCACTGAGGCAGAACCTCCGCCACCGAATCCCACATGCATGGGAGTAACAGCCCAATAAGCAGACGGTATTAACCGATCTCAACCCCAAACTGGCAGAGAACAACATCTTGCCATATTGGTCCAGCCGCTTAGAGTCATATCCGGCGGAGCCAAGGGAAAGGCACTCTGCGATGTCGAGGCCTGAATGACCACGCTCTCAGGCGTGGGGTGAGTAGTCAAGAAGGTGGGATCACCAGGCGCCGGGCGATGACGCCTTGCAACGTTCTTATCCACTGGCGACCCCGAGGCCGGCCGCAACCAAGTACCCAAGAGGACTTCGGTAAGGGCCTCATTGAAAGGGAGCAGCGGCTCGGACGGCGTGGATGTCGTCTGGAGCACCTCCGTAAGGAGGTTGGTCTGAAGGGCCACCGTAGGGAGGTCGAGAGTCTCCGCGGCTCGACGCAGCACCATAGCGTAGGAAGCGCCCTCCTCCATAGTAGGCAGAGGCGAGGCAAACCCCAGGTCAGAAGACACCTCAAGTTCACCTGCATCTTGAAGGTCATCCACCAAATCCTGCTCAGAGTCACACTGCCGTGCAAGGGGGTCCTCGGAGCCGTCCCAGTACTCATCCGGCTCCGGGGTAGAAGGAGCCGGCCGCAGTGGCAGGACCGGAGCCGGAGAGGGGGCCAGCGGCGCCATGAGTGGTGCCGGCCGGGGCCCGAACTGGAGCCGCATCTCAATGAGGATCCCAGGTTGGAACGAAATGGTCCGAAAACAGAGGCGGGATAAATGGCACCCAGTGCGGCGCCTGTGGCGGCGCTGGGGCCGGAGCCAGCAGCGTTGCACCTTGTGGCGCCGGAGCCGCGGGAGCTGGATCCAGTGGCTCCGGGGCTGGCGCCGAAGGCCTAAACAGGCGGTCCAAGGCAGCAAGAAACTCTTGCCGCTGTTCGGGAGTTGCCGACGGACCCGGGTATAGCGGTAGGCCGCGGGACTCCCAGGCTCCAGAGAAGCCGCAGGGGCGAAGCCCCTGTTCCCCACGTCCGCCTCCGGGGAGCGACGGGGTGACGTCGGAGAGTGAACACGCTTCTTCGACTTCTTCTTATGGCGTTGCTTACCGGAATCTGAAGGTGAAGACTTAGAGTCCGAGGAGCGACGACTGCGGTCCCGTGAGCGGCGCCGCTCAAGTAATGCCTTTGGGGCCATGGCACGGCAGTCCCGGGAGTCATGGTCGGTCTCCAGGCAGTAGAGGCAGACATCATGGGGGTCCGCCACCGACATATTACGGTGGCACGATCCGCAAGACTTAAAGCCGGGCATCCCTACGTGCACCAAGAGACACGAGAAGGAGGCAAAATGTCTCAAAAAAGTGGTAAAAAACTGACCGAGGTACGTGCTTAATCCGGATCTGCGCTTTCGGCGCGGCAAAAGAAAGAACTGATGTCAGTGCGCATGGGTGGCGCCTAAGTAACCTCCGTTACGTCATCCAGGCGCGCACGATGCCGGTGACTGACGCGGAGCCGCACAGCGCCTCCTACTGACGCGCAGAGATACTGCTAAGCAGAAAACTTTCCGGATCCAGACTGATGCCTGGGGAATATTCTAAGGTAAGGAATCTATCACTAACGTGTCTCTTTCAGATGTTTAACACAATAACATCACTATTTTTCCGCAAACCCCTGCCCCCAATATCTCACCCGCCTGGCCATTAGAACGTATCTTAAAATGTCCCAGCTACCAGTAACTTTGTTGTTCAGCCAATAAATAGATTTACTAATTACGCCTTTTGTAGATTCCGCATTCGTTTCTGTGAGCCTGGGCACATTAGTCAGTACTACAATGTACGTAGCCGATGCTGGAGGAAGGTCTATCACAGGAAGAATGGCCGTGTCTATGGGGCAAGTAGCAGTTAGAGATGTTGGCAAAATTTCAGCTGGCTGGGAGACATCCTTGCCTTGATCAATGGAAATAGAGGTAAAATCACTGGCCGAATACTGGGTGCAAGTAGAAATTGAGGACCGGAGATCAGTTGACCTTGCTATATTGGATAAAATTATATCCACTCGATCAAAGATGGGGCGTAGCTTGGAATCCAGAAGCTCACTTAAGCATTTGTTCAGAGCACCCCATGTATTCACATTTAGCTCCACCGTCCCCCCGAATAGGACACCATCCACAGTTTTGTTTTGCAAAAGGGGATTGCTAATTTTATTAGAACTTCTCGACTTTGTAGTTTTGGTAATTTTCCTCCTCCGCTTGGTTCTAGGCCCACTTTCCGCTTCAGAAACACGGAGCTGATCCACGCCATCAGAACATGTTGAGCCAGGCACCGGCTCCCCTCCAAGCACAGCCACCGCAATTGCTGGACCTACGCCCTCCCTATAAGGCTGGGTCACAGAAGAGGTCAAAGTCCTTAGTGCCTCTTGAGGACTTCTTGTCTCCCCAACACCCTGCATTGGTAAAGGATTGTTACAACTCTGATCGGTGTGAGAATGGTTGACCTCTTCAGTTGCAAGGGAAAGGCAGCGTTCAACCATCTGCTCGAGTTAGTTATCAATTGTTAGCGCATGCGAGGTGGTGGTAACACGCTGGACAAGCTTGGAGCCCCCTTTTTCTTACTCATTTTGAAACTTCACTTAAAGGGGTAATGTAAGCAGGCGTTGCGGTGGAGTAGACTGGATGAGCTGTCGTTCCTTACACCACGGGAAAACACAATATTCTCAGAGCATTAAACCCTTCGATGCTCATGACAGAATGGTTCCGTCATGAGCATCGCTGCCTCTGTGCTCATGACGGAACCATTCCGTCATGAGGCCAGGGGCACGAAATCCCTCTGCAGCAGACAGCAGAGGGATTTCCTTCTCTCCCCCAAAGCCTCGGGAGCTGGGCATCAGCTTCCCCTGCTCCAGAGGCCACCCTCCCTGGTTTCTGTGGAATGACCATCAGTGTACACGTCGCTCTGTCGTCATTGCACAGAAACCGAAACTGAAAAGTTTCACTTTCTATGTGCTCAGGGGGCTATCTCAGCCGCCCGGGCATGTAGAAAGATGGGAGGGGTATCATTGGAAAGGGAAGAATCTCCCCTTTCCAATGGTACCACCCTCCCCAGTGGACAAGGACTTTTGCTCCCCCCAAATAAATTTGGTGTGATTTAGTCTTTTTGCCCCCCCCTGGGGGGAAGATGAGGGCCATAGCCCCCAATCTGCCCGGGGGAGCCCACTATACGACAGGGATGTTTTTATTGCTAAATTGAATTAGGGTGGGGGCTGCCCAAAACAGGCATGCCAATGCCCCTACCCCCCCGGCCGCAAAAATTACAGTCTTTCTGTAGTAGCCCTCAATCTGCTGAGGATTTAAAAAAAAATTATAATTAGTGGCGGGGGCTAACCAATATGGGCATGACCATGCCTGCTTGCCCGTTTCCCCCCTCCTCCCCGCAAAAATGACAGCCTTTCTGCCCCTTTCTACCTTTAGAATCCCCATGAGCGCGAACTCCCCCAAATAGCCCAAAAAATCTTAGTACAGGGGGGGGGGGGGGGGAGGGGGGGGGGGGGGGAAAGGTCTACAGCGAAGGGGTTAAGGAAAATATAAACACTATACCTCAGACACAGGATATAATAGGACTATCCGGAAAATCCACTGCAGACCTTAGGGGGGTGGCCCTCCCAGCCTCATCCAGTCTTTGACGGGCGCAGACGGGCCAGCCCTTCGCCCTGAAGCGGTTTTATGACCCCCCCCCCCCACCACCCCCCCAGCGCAGGCGAAGACACGCTTGGCGCCATGAGGCTTTGGGCTTGTTGGGGGATGCAGTCCCCAAAAGTGCAAAGTGCTCAGCACCAGAAAAATGGGCTTCCGCGCCGAGGGAGCACAAAGCTGCTTTATGCGCCCCTGGCGCAGGCAAAGACACATTGGCGCCACCAGACGCTGAGCTTGTTGGGGGATGTAGTCCCCAAAAGTGCAGAGTGCTCAGGACCGCCGGCGCAGGCAAAGACACGTTGGCGGATGTAGTCCACAAAAGTGCAGAGTGCTCATGACCGGAAAAACGGGCTCCTCTCAGAACTCAGAATATAAAAATGGATCTTTAAGTAAAGATAATTTCTATATTGTGTGTTTGAGAGGAAAATGCTACTTACCCAGTAAGCATCTGTTCTGGGCATATAGAGCTGTAGATCTCCATCTAGTGTTGGGTATGGATGTTTGCACTTTGTTTTTCTTCGAAGAAGTCTTTCCAGTCACGAGGTAGGTGACTCCTCCTTTCGGTGATAGTGCGCATGTTTATTTTTTTTTGCAGTTTTATATAGAGCGAACTTGACCCGAATCCAATCAGGTATCACAGCGCTTTACATAGCACCAGTTACGTTACATGAGGACACACATTCATTTTTTGTTAGGCACGGGGAGATTAAGTGATTTGCCCTGAATCACAGGATGTTTAGCGTCATTACAGAGACTCAAACCCAGTTCCCCTAGGTCCGAGGTCGAGCGCCCCAACCGTTAGGCCAACTCTTCATGTGCATCGACTCCATTGTTAGATTGTTTTCCCGCAGAGGGTGATAATGGAGTTAGTAAGAAGGAGATGTCCAGGAATGCATGTATCTAAGTAAGAGGTTACTGCAACACCTATAGGAGGTGGGTGGGCGCATAGGACTCTACAGCCCTTTAGGCCAATAACAGATGCATACTGGGTAAGTAGCATTTTCCGTTCGAGGCATATGAGCTGTAGACTACATAGCAGTTATCTCCCAAAGCGGTGGCTAACCTGTAGCTGTTGCAGTGGTCTGAAATAGTGTACGTAAAACTGCTTGGCCTACTCTAGCTTGCTGTGCTGCCAACACATCCACAGAATAGTGTATTGTGAATGTGTGAGGTGTAGACCATGTTGCAGCTTTGCATATATCATCCATGGGTATATTTCCTAGGAATGCCAGCTTGCATGTAGTGTGCGCTCTAGGGGGAAATGGTAATGTTAGATTAGCCTTTGCATAGCATATTTGAATGCCCTTGACTATCCACCTTGCAATACCTTATTTTGATATAGGATTGCCTTTGTGTGATGGAGCAAAAGCAATAAAAAGCCGATTTGCGTTACGGAAAGGTTTTGTCCCTTCAATGTAATAGAGCAATGCTCTTTTCACATCTAATTTGTGTAGTGCACGTTCTGCTACTGAATCTAGTTGAGGGAAGAACACAGGCAACTCAACAGATTGATTGGTATGAAAAGCAGAAATGACTTTAGGAAGGAATTTAGGATTGTTTCAAAGAACAACTTTGTTTTGATGCATTTGTGAAAAAGGTTCTTCGATAGTTAATGCCTGAAGTTCAACCACTCTTCTGAGTGAGGCTATAGCCGCTAGGAAAGCAACTTTCCATGTGAGAAATTGCAGTTCACATCTGTGCAATGGTTCAAAGGGTGGACCCATTAGTCTGGTGAGAACAATGTTGAGATTCCACACTGGAGCAGGCGGACGTCTCGGGGTGAATAACTCTTTTGAGTCCCTCCATAAACGCTTTAATGAGAGGTACTCTAAAAGGAGATAGATGTTGTCTATTTTGGAGATATGCAGCTATAGCAGCTAGATGTAAACATATGGAGGTGTATGCTAAATTGGAACGTTGTAGATGTAACAAATAGTATATAATGTTTTGGACAGAAGCGTCAAGCGCGTTGATGTGATTGTTATTACAGTAAATCACAAACCGCTTCCACTTTGCTGCATAGCAGGCTCTTGTGGTAGGACGTCTAGCTTCCTTGATAATACTCATACAGTCTGGCGGTAGATTAGGATAGCCAAACTCTAGGACTTCAGGTGCCAGATCGCCAGATTGAGTTGACTGGGGTCTGGGTGTCTTATGTCTCTATGGCTCTGTGCGAGGAGATTGGGTTTTTGATCAGGAACTACCAAGAGTTCTAATAGGGTTGATGTGCCCATGTGGGAGCAACTGGGATTAGTGTCAGGGACGTTTGAGTTTCCAAACCACTAATGGAATGAGTGGGAGAGGCGGAAAAGCATATGCAAATATCCCTGACCAGTTCATCCATTGTGCATTGCCTTTGGACAATGGGTGTTGATACCTAGACGCGAAGTTTGGTCAGTTTGCATTTAGGTGCATGGCGAACAGGTCTATCTCTGAGAAACCCCACATTTGAAAGAATGGGAGGAGAACTGGATGTAGTTCCCATTCGTGGATTTGCTGTGTCTGACGACTTAGCAGGTCTGCCATCTGATTGTCTACTCCTGGGAGGTGTTCTGCTCGGAGATAGATTTTGTGATGAATGGCCCACCTCCAGATGTCCTGTGCTAGGTGGGACAGTTGGAGGGAGTGAGTCCCCCCCCTGTTTTTTAATGTAGTACATGGCTGTCATGTTGTCTGTACGAATTAATGCAGTCTTGCGTGCTATTGAACTTGAAATGCTTTCAAAGCCAGAAAAATCACTAGCAGTTCTAGACGATTTATATGAAGCTGTTTTTGTTGGGAGCCCATAATGCCTTGAATTGTGTGGTTTTGGAGATGCGCTCCCCAACCTGTCAGTGATGCGTCTGCTGTCAGTACTATCTGTGGAACTGGGTCGCTGAAGGGCCGCCCTTTCCAAAGGTTTTGTGTGTTCCACCACTGCAAAGAGCGATGGTGCGGCCGTCTACCAACACTAGATCTGATAACTGACCTTGAGCCTGGTTCTGCTGAGGTGCTAAGCATTTCTGTAGGGGACACATCTGAAGTCTTGCATAGGGAACTATGAAATTGCAAGACGCCATCATTCCCAGTAATTGCATGAACACTCGAGCTGGTAAGGAGTGTTGAGGCTGGAACTGAGACATCAGGTTTTGAATATTTCGGATTCTGGCTGGAGTTGGGTATGCTAGAGCTTTTTGGGTGTCTATAGTAGCTCCTAGATAGTCTTGAGACACGGTTGGTTGGAGATGGGATTTGGTCTGATTTACTGTGAATCCTAGTTGGTGAAGGCGTTGCAGTCTTCTGTGTGTGGCGCAGGCAGCTGTTGTGCTAACTGGCTTTTATGAGCCAGTCATCTAAGAATGGGAAGACGTGAACATGTCTTCTCAGGTGGGCTGCGACTATTGCCAAACATTTTGTGAAAACCCTGGGAGCGGTTGTCACTCCGCAGAGAAGGACTTTGAATTGATAATGTTGGCATGCTGTCACAAAGCTGAGGTATTTGCGGTGCGCAGGGTGTATTGGAATATGGAAGTTACCGTCCTTTAAATCCAGAATGGATAGAAAGTCGCCTTGCTGAAGGAGAGGAAGCACTTGTTGGAGTGTTACCATATGAAAAGGGTCCGTCTGAATGTATAGATTTAGTTCTCTGAGGTCCAATATAGGCCTCAGAGAGCCGTCCTTTTTGGGAATTAGGAAGTAGAGGGAGTACACTCCTGTTCCTTGGTATTGTAAAGGGACTGGTTCTATTGCTCCCTTTTGCAATAAAGAAAGAACCGGTTGCTTTAGAAGGGTGAGATGTTCTTGTGACATGAGGTGTGCCCTTGGAGGAATATTTGGTGGAGTGCTTGTAAGCTCCAGGCAATAACCAGATTGGATAATTTGTAGAACCCATTTGTCTGATGTAATCTTATTCCAAATGGGTAGAAATTGTGAAAGACGTCCCCCGACAGGAGTGAAATGATCGGGGGCATGGGAAATAAGTCACTGCTTGTTGTTTGCAGAGGAGGTGCGTGTTGAATTACCTCTGCCTCTTCCCTTGCCGTTGTTTCCTCTATATCCTCCTCTAAAATAACCTCTTGAAGAGGGCGACTGATTGTTGCCCTTGTAAGAGGAGGAGGGATTCTCTGTAGATACATTTTTGGAGCCGCCCCTATAGAATGAGCGACGAAAGGAACCCCTGTTGGAAGGTGATTGTAAGGCACCCATGGATTTAGCAACTTCGGTATCTTCTTTCATCTTTTCTAGTGATAAACAACATCTCTTTGGCCCAGCTGTTGATGTATCAAAAGGTTGATTAAGAATAGAGGCTTGTACTTCAGGCTTGAACCCCGAAATCCTTAGCCAAGCAGGTTTACGGAGTAGTACACTAGTGTTTACTGGCCGTGGCTGCTGTATCTGTCTGATCTAACGCACACCCGATAGAGGTATTAGTTATTAATTTACCTTCTTAAATAAGGTCACTGTCTTTAGTCTTATGGTCATCCAGAAGGAATTCAATGAGCTTTTCGAGTTTGTCATAATGAGCTCTATCATACCTTGCTAACTATGCTTGGGCATAGGCAATGTGCCAATGATATTAGCCGCTTGTGAGGCTATCCTTTTTCCTGAAGCATCGAATAATTTGGACTCCTTATCAGGAGGTGAGGCATCCCCTGTTTGAGAGTTAGCTCTCTTACGAGCATTGGAAACGACCAGAGAGTCTAAGGGTAACTGGCCTTTGATATACACAGGGTCATTAGGTGCAGCTCTGTACTGTTGCTCTACCCTGGGAGTGATGATCCTAGCTCTTACAGGGTCTTTAAGATATCCTCAGTGTGTTTGAGCATCAACTTTAACATTGGTAATGTTTGTGTAGCCCTTTGAGATGAACTCCGTGTTACTAACAAAAAATCCTCCTCTAAACTCTTCTTATGACGCTCTACTCCGAGATATTGTGCGGCCCTATCAAGGAGCTCAATGTACCCAATGTTATCATCTGGAGGCGAAGGCCTGGATGGATACAAGTCAGGGTCATTATCTGATTGAGGGACATTATAATGATACCATGGATCAGTATCCTGTGGTGCATAGCCATCTATATCCCCATCCCCTGTATCCTGTGGATCAGGTGGTGTACGGGAATGTGTAGGTGTAATAAGCAATTCTTCATGAATGGGTGAAGTTGAAATATAAGGAGGAGAAGGGTTAGAGGCCACATTTTTCTTCTTTAAAGGAATGTGGTAGTTCTCTGGCAAGCCAATTTTCCTCTTTTCAGGAAGTTTGGCATGAATATGTCACAATTTCCTTCTTTTTCGGATCCGTAGGTGGATTTTCGGTCCGAGGCTCTTTAGCTGCCGTACTTTCTTTAGATGCTGGTTTTGGCATCGAATTTTCGGCTCCGACGATTTAGGTTTACGCAATGGTGACACAGAAACCAGAAGGTGTTTCTCTTTCGACGCCGAAGGTTTGGGGTCGGCACCGGCGTGGGGACAGGTAGAGCCCGAGCTGGAAAGCGGTTGTTTATGTTTCGGCACAGAGCCCGAAGGAGGGGTGCTCGAAATCTTTTCTCAGTGCCGACCTTGGCCCGAAGGTAGAGGAGGGACTGGAGCCTTTTTCTTATAAAAGGAGATGGTGTGGGAATGAAGTCTCTTTACTCACGATCCATTGTCCTGGTGTCAGGTCTTCGGCATCAGAGTCAGCGTGGGATACGGAGACGTGCTCCTCCTCCATTTTGGCTTCCTGCGCTTGCGATTCTCCGTGTTCGGACTCTTCTCCGAGGAGGTCCGGCGCAGAGCCGCTTTGTTGGTACATTTCATGACGTCAATCCTGACTATCACAGAGGGTTTTCTTCTACGAAAACGACTAACACGCGTCGCAGTCTTTCTCGTCGTGTTCCGGGATAGGCAACGGTTGCACACTTCGTGCAAGTCGGTGTGCGGGAACTTAGTGCGACACCCTGGATATAACTTGAATGGAGTCCGTTCCATCAGCTGCTACCGATCTCGGCACAGGTAGGCCCAACTGCTTTCCACGAATGTTACGATCAAAGGTTTTTGAGAGCAAACGATACGCTGCAAATGGGAAACACGATCGATGAATACTGTCGAGGGTAGTGGATTGCGAGTCGAAGGGGACCCCACAAACGGTGCCGAACCGGAGCACAACAATTCACATCCGAAGCCGATGGGGGAAAAAACAATCTGACAACAGAGTCGATGCCCATGCGCACTATCACCGAAAGGAGGAGTCACCTACCTCGTGACTGGAAAGACTTCTTCGAAGAAAAACAAAGTGCAAACATTCGGACCCAACACTAGATGGAGATCTATACAAAAGTATATGATCTACAGCTCATATGCCTCGAACATACCACTTTTAGAAAGTGTGTATTTTCTTGCTTAGCCATCCTGTTTGCCTCTGCTGGTTTGTGGATTGACTATCTGGCTTTGGAGCAACAGGGGCTGGGAATGTGCATTGACTGTAGACAGGCACTGGGTGGGTTGAGGTGTGTCCTGCCTTTCCTGGATGAGTGAGGGCTGGGCTGAATAGACCTGGGCTGCATCTAGAATAGGGGGAGGAGATTTCCTTACACCTGAATGGGCCTGGACCAGAGGACAGAACTGGTTTTGACTGAGCACAGAGCCTCTCTGCCACCAGAGAACAACGGAAAATGTTGTATAAATATTAGGACCCAGAATTTTAGATTACTTCTGCACTCAAGAGGAACCTCTGCCAAGGAGAAGAGCTGGGAAAACTGAAGGAGAAGTACTGCCCCTTTGCTGTTTGCTGTCTGGGGTTGGCCTGCAGTGGCTGTTTCTGCCAGGAGAGGACCAACTTTGCAGTGTATCCTGCTTGAAGGTCTCCAAGGGCTTGGTGTAGAGCTTGCCTCCTGTTCTGAAGTTTCAGGGACACAAAGACTTCATTTCCTCTGTCCGCCTGCAACTGGAACTGCTGTTTCAGTTGCACACAGAGTGAAATTGCAACACTGAAGCCGGGGAGCGATGCTGCGACCTGCAACAAAGCCGTGGGTACTGCTAGTGAAAAGTACAACGCACCACCAGACATACACCGCAGGCTGACGCTGCACCATATCGACTCAGACGCCGTCACCGAGGCCGCAGCCTGCACCGAAGCAGAGGGCACCTCTAGGGCCGCTCACGACCCACTGCCCCGCACCGCAGCCCAAACCTAATCGACGCCGGTGCTTCATCATCGTAGAACAGATACTGGACGTGGGTGACTTCCTGAATCCATGGACACCACACCGTCATAAGGAACCAATACCTTGCCATCACTGCAACATTACATCTCCGGCAACAGTAAGGAACGGACGCCTCACCTCCCCTGCATTGCACTAAGGAACGGAGGCCTCACCTCCCCTTGGGTCATAAGTAACAGACACATCAACTCCCCTGTGGTCGTAAGGAACCGCCATCATCTCCTTGATGCCATGCACCATCTCTGCTTTCATCATTTGCCAAGGTACTGTTCTTTGGGGGTCTGTGTGACTCCGCACCAGCCGCCGCGCACCTCACGGTCAGCACCGTACTTTCGATTTTCATCTGTCACAACGTCGTAATAGCTCCAGGTGGAGTTATTTGTTGCTACAAGCTTTATTTGTCTGAATAAACTATTTTTGAGGATATCTTGGTATACGTAGTTTGGATTTTTGTCGTTTTGGTCTTGTTTGGTTTAGATAAAGATTACCTGTTTTTTCTAAACTGGTGTTGTGTCCAATTGTAGTGTTTTCACTGTATTACTGTATGTGAGCACACATGCTTTACACACTGCCTCAGAGAAAAGCCTGCCTGCTCGTGCCAAGCTACCAAGGGGGTGAGCAGGGGTTGTCTAAGGGTGTAACTACCTTACCCTGACTAGAAGCTAGGGGCCTCACATGTCCAAAGGTGCAAACAATTACCAACTAGAGGCCCCCATTTCTAACACTGGACGCGTTGTCAGAAGTGGAAGGTTTGATTTGCAGAGGGATCAGGCCATTTCCTCCTACTGTTAAGAGAACTTCTAGAGGAATTAGCGCATCAGAGTCACTTTGAATAATCCAAAACTGAAGAAAGACAGAGATACAGCTATTGGTGGAAATGTTTGGATGTGCAAATGGAAAGATTGGTAATTGTTTTCTGAGACTTGAAATATATATATATATATATCCAAAGAGAACAATGCCGTTAAACGTACGCTCTCAGAAACACGGACCACACATGGAGCTCATCATCAAGGGTGTTTATTCACTACGCGTTTCAGCTCGAAAGTCTTGTTCACGTGAATAATTGTGCCAGAAAAAATGGCTGATAAAGTTAGTTAGGCGACATAGACAAAGGACATGCGGTAAATAAAGAAAGCTTCATTTGAAAAATGGCAGCAAACATCTTGAAATGTCCTGTTGGTCCACACATAACATAGTATATATTATGATTAAAATCAATTTGAATTAAACAATCATAAGTATACATGTGACCTGCTGAGTAAACGTTTCTATGTGTGTGTTATCCAACATTTGATAGCTAGCAAACAAAATATACAACTGGCTGTCACATAGTAATGTGGATAACCTGTCACGTGTAACATGAAATGATGTCAATAGGCACAAACGCACATAATAAACACTAAACTACATGCCACAAATTATTAATTGGCACGTATTGAGCCAAACCTCCGTTTCTGCATAGTGCAAGTCAGCCCGTGTTAAGTCGGTCAATTACCATAATAACACACGTATACGGTCAAGTGACCAGTAACCGGATCAGTTCTACAGACCGACTCATTGGCTTCTAATTTAGAACATGAAAGACAGTGTTATGAATATCCGTAAACCCCTTGGGACCATATTTTGATCAACATAATTTTGTAAGGAAATAGCCTCCCACCATTTGGAGATCTCAGTTCTCTTTATGGGACGCTGGGAGGAAGAGGTTTACTCTAGCCCTGACTATGTAGGACACATTGAACATGTCACCACTTGGTTGCGCTATATTGATGACTTGTTCATTGTATGGAATGGCAGTGAAGAACAAGCCATCCAGTTCATTGATATATATATATATATATATATATATATATATATATATATATATATATATATATATATATATATATATATATATATATATATATATATTATATATTCCACAATTGTAGCTCCACAAAGATCCGTATCAACGAGAAATGGAAGCCACGCAAATCCAAGTAAGGCACGGATGTTTTACTTTATTTAAAGAAGAGTTTCATCAATCTGACGCGTTTCGGGCATCCGCCCTTGCTCACTGACAGTCAGTTAATAAAAAATAAGCCCATTAAATACCTTAAGGTTTACAATTGGTTACATTTTTTACACTTTTTTTTTTCTTTTCCTCAACACCATGTGACATTTGAAAAGTGAAGACACACTACTCAAAGAAACGTATAGTCTGTTTTCCAAACATTTCTACAAAAACCATAGTGTTTGTTTTTCATATACATCGGTTAAAATCCAAAACCACAATGCGTAAGCAAAATGCTCGGTTATGTAAATTTTTGTAGAACAAATTCATAAAACATATATATTAACATAGTTTTTTTTATATATAATGCAATTTGTCCAAGATCATTATAGTATACAAAATGGCAGGGTTGGATGGGAATGAAGGAAAATGGCGCTCAAGCGTGTGCACTAAGGGTATCACTATGCGAAAGTAAGTTTAGGTGCTGCCAGGTCAGGGATACCAACCCAAAGGATCCCTGCGATTAAGTGGGAGAACCCACTTGAATAAATAGCAAACAAAGTCCTGCGCACGCAATCAGGGTAACGCTATTGATAGCATATAAAACGAAATAAACAATACTCAGAGACTCTGGTTTCTTGAAAGAAAAACATCAACATCAATGACATTTCTTAGAGTGGTGTTCTTTATATGTAACAAAGTCTGACCAATACATGGTGCAAGAACATTCAGCCGACACGTGTTTCGTCACACTGTGTTTAGCTATGACTCTTCAGGGCTGAGAAGGACATGGAAACAAAGAAAAATTCTTTAGAAGATAAATCATAAATGTTAAAGCAAAAAAAGAAACACATGGGTTCACATGGTCTGGTACTTAACAAGTACAGTTAAGTGACAAAATCAAACGAAAGTGACAAGAGCAGTGTGTCACTTGTGACAGGAGAAGAAAACCACCCTATGTGTTGGGGTGGATGTGACTGTTCAACAAAAGAGAAAGATCATGGACCATGAGGAGTGCTCGTGGATGAGGAAGGTAACATCTGGTGTTGAAATACAGTAAAGAAGATGGAAAACGTGGGGAAGGAAAAGTCAACCTCGCGTCACTGGGTAATGTGAGTCCGAACCGTAAATGATACTAAAGTGAGACACCATGCTGTAGGCCCAATGCTATTTAAACTGGAAAACGAAAAAGACCGAGAAAATAAGGTGGGGAGACAGAAAAAGAAAAGGAATAATAGTAGCGATCGTGAAATCTAGCAACAAGTGTGAAAAAAACAGGAAATATAAGGAAAAGATAAATTCACAAACATGTAGGTAGTGAGTTAATGAGCGATTGAACTCGGACACTGAGATAATTAAAACCAAGTAGTGTGGAAAAAGTCCGTAAGATTTGTTGAGAAGTTGAGAACACAAAGAACTGGTGTGGACGAATGTACATAGTCACACCAAAATGTAATAGGCATACAATCATGTGTTGAAAAAGCAGTAAGTGCAAGGAACATCTTTACAAAAGGGAATTTAAAACATGTAATAATGAATGCAACAAAGCTTGAAACAAAAAACTCTTAGAATTATGGAAAACAGGGGTTGAAAGGAGTATATCCAAAAGGGCACCTAGAGAATCTGTAAACCTGTGTTGTAGGAAGAAGAGCATCGGAAGGAAATAGACAGCATGCACGCACGATAAAAAATGGAAAAACCGCATGAAGGTAGAATGAACAACAACAATCCCGTACCTGTAATAGTGTACGAGAACGCGGCTTCAGAAAATACTGTGCTGTATAAAATTATACCGTATCAGATGTGGTCAGGTGAGCGGCGAGATAAATCGACAGCTAGGGTGATCAGCTGGGCGCTCTAGGGTGGAAAAAGGCACAGTGAGCCTATGTGCAGGTATGGAAACTATAAGTGAGGCTGGCGGGAAAATGACTCTTACCAGAATTAATGTGGATCACGGGTAGTGGATCCTCCGGTACGGGTGAAAGCTCTGAAGTGAGGAGAGGGGCAGAATGAGCCGAGCGTACTGAGCAAAAATAACATACATAATAGTGGTTGGCGCTGGTGGAGTCTTACCCGATGCGTGAGTAAATCGCGGATAACGGGTTCCCGGTTTCCAAGGTGTTGGAACCTCGAGGTCTAAACACCGGAAGTTTAAGTAGGTCCGGTGCCAATGGGGGCAAAAACAACTAGAACGCGCGCTGCATGCAGCTATAGAGTGAAAAGGAAGTGAGGGAGAGGTTGTATCGCGTTGTCATGGTGACGCGTGTTGGAAACGGGACACAAACGGCTGTGAAAGCCATGCACGTAGAAAGAAATGGATAATAAGAGGCAGTGTCAAGGAGTTCAATGTAAACAGCATATTAATAAATGACAAAATGATGTGCTTGCTTACTGAATATCCAGTATACATATAAAGAGAAAACACTGTGAAATTCATGTATGGCACTGTAGGACGAGAAGAGGGCATTGAGTAGAAAATCCAACATTCTGAATTATATGTCACAAAAACAATTGAATATGGAGACTCAAAGAAAGGAACAGAGATCTCTACTTGAGAGAATAGGCATGACCAAAACATACAAGGAACTATGTAAGAAAAAATGAGTACATGTATGAGAAAGCAACATAGTCAATGCTACTTGTGAGAAAGAAAAAATGAAAGAAAAAATGCAATGACGCACATGGAGAAACCTCAATTAAAATTTACAAGAAATCCGATTAGGTTCCTAGAAAGTACTGTAATTCGTGGTCGATATTGAGACCGTGCTTCACCGACTGAAGACGCATGATCCATGTCGCCTCTTGTCGTCTCAGTCTTAGCTCACGGTTGCCACCTGGGCATTATTCCTGGCGATGTCTATTCCGAAGAAGGAAAGTCTTTTCCGTGCGCCCTGTGTTTTGCATGATGCTATGTGTGACGCCATAGGGTATTTGGCATCCACATTATGCATGGCACGGACGTGTTCACTGATGCGCTCCTTCAGTGGTCTGATCGTGCTTCCCACGTATTGGAGATTGCAAGTACATTGTAGGATGTAGACCACAAAAGAGGAATTACAGTTGATATTGCAAGAAATTTTGTATTTTCTGCCATTCCAGCTACTGAATTCCTTGGTGCCGTTCGCGGCCCATTTACAGTTACCACAGCAGCCACACTTGAAGAAACCAATGGTATGGGGTTTAAGCCACATGGAGGATGCCGGTGTGGAGTGAGGGATCGTCGGACAGAGTCTGTTTCTTAGCGTTCTTCCTCTTCTGAATGTGATTTGTGGATGATTACTGATGTTCTCTTTGATGCTCGGGTCAGCTAGTAGAATGCCCCAGTGTTTGATGAAACTTTTGCGCATGGTGGTGCTGATGGCATTATATTCTGTGATGAGTCTGACGGGTTGTTTGTTGGTGGAACCACTGGTTTTTATTTGTAGAGTCTTGTTTCTAGTGATGTTTTGGATTCGGGTGGCTGCTTTAGTGAGGGTCTGTGGTTTGTAACCCCGTTTCTCAAGTCTGTCTTTCATGTCCTTCAGACAGCTTGAAAATTCTGTATCTTCACTACAATTCCTCCTGGCTCTGGTGAATTCTCCAAATGGAATTGTCTCTATTTGGTGGACAGGATGAGCACTGTTCGCATGCAGAATGGCGTTGCAAGAGGTTTGTTTGCGATATAATTTACTTTGTAGGGAATCGTTCTTGACATAAAGTTCCACATCCAAAAAGGAGATATTGGTCTTGCTGGATTCGCATGTAAATTTCATGTCCATGTTATTGGAGTTGAGATAATCACAGAATAGATTGAGGTTATCCTGCGTGCCTGACCACCACCATGCGCAAAAGTTTCATCAAACACTGGGGCATTCTACTAGCTGACCCGAGCATCAAAGAGAACATCAGTAATCATCCACAAATCACATTCAGAAGAGGAAGAACGCTAAGAAACAGACTCTGTCCGACGATCCCTCACTCCACACCGGCATCCTCCATGTGGCTTAAACCCCATACCATTGGTTTCTTCAAGTGTGGCTGCTGTGGTAACTGTAAATGGGCCGCGAACGGCACCAAGGAATTCAGTAGCTGGAATGGCAGAAAATACAAAATTTCTTGCAATATCAACTGTAATTCCTCTTTTGTGGTCTACATCCTACAATGTACTTGCAATCTCCAATACGTGGGAAGCACGATCAGACCACTGAAGGAGCGCATCAGTGAACACGTCCGTGCCATGCATAATGTGGATGCCAAATACCCTATGGCGTCACACATAGCATCATGCAAAACACAGGGCGCACGGAAAAGACTTTCCTTCTTCGGAATAGACATCGCCAGGAATAATGCCCAGGTGGCAACCGTGAGCTAAGACTGAGACGACAAGAGGCGACATGGATCATGCGTCTTCAGTCGGTGAAGCACGGTCTCAATATCGACCACGAATTACAGTACTTTCTAGGAACCTAATCGGATTTCTTGTAAATTTTAATTGAGGTTTCTCCATGTGCGTCATTGCATTTTTTCTTTCATTTTTTCTTTCTCACAAGTAGCATTGACTATGTTGCTTTCTCATACATGTACTCATTTTTTCTTACATAGTTCCTTGTATGTTTTGGTCATGCCTATTCTCTCAAGTAGAGATCTCTGTTCCTTTCTTTGAGTCTCCATATTCAATTGTTTTTGTGACATATAATTCAGAATGTTGGATTTTCTACTCAATGCCCTCTTCTCGTCCTACAGTGCCATACATGAATTTCACAGTGTTTTCTCTTTATATGTATACTGGATATTCAGTAAGCAAGCACATCATTTTGTCATTTATTAATATGCTGTTTACATTGAACTCCTTGACACTGCCTCTTATTATCCATTTCTTTCTACGTGCATGGCTTTCACAGCCGTTTGTGTCCCGTTTCCAACACGCGTCACCATGACAACGCGATACAACCTCTCCCTCACTTCCTTTTCACTCTATAGCTGCATGCAGCGCGCGTTCTAGTTGTTTTTGCCCCCATTGGCACCGGACCTACTTAAACTTCCGGTGTTTAGACCTCGAGGTTCCAACACCTTGGAAACCGGGAACCCGTTATCCGCGATTTACTCACGCATCGGGTAAGACTCCACCAGCGCCAACCACTATTATGTATGTTATTTTTGCTCAGTACGCTCGGCTCATTCTGCCCCTCTCCTCACTTCAGAGCTTTCACCCGTACCGGAGGATCCACTACCCGTGATCCACATTAATTCTGGTAAGAGTCATTTTCCCGCCAGCCTCACTTATAGTTTCCATACCTGCACATAGGCTCACTGTGCCTTTTTCCACCCTAGAGCGCCCAGCTGATCACCCTAGCTGTCGATTTATCTCGCCGCTCACCTGACCACATCTGATACGGTATAATTTTATACAGCACAGTATTTTCTGAAGCCGCGTTCTCGTACACTATTACAGGTACGGGATTGTTGTTGTTCATTCTACCTTCATGCGGTTTTTCCATTTTTTATCGTGCGTGCATGCTGTCTATTTCCTTCCGATGCTCTTCTTCCTACAACACAGGTTTACAGATTCTCTAGGTGCCCTTTTGGATATACTCCTTTCAACCCCTGTTTTCCATAATTCTAAGAGTTTTTTGTTTCAAGCTTTGTTGCATTCATTATTACATGTTTTAAATTCCCTTTTGTAAAGATGTTCCTTGCACTTACTGCTTTTTCAACACATGATTGTATGCCTATTACATTTTGGTGTGACTATGTACATTCGTCCACACCAGTTCTTTGTGTTCTCAACAAATCTTACGGACTTTTTCCACACTACTTGGTTTTAATTATCTCAGTGTCCGACGCTCATTAACTCACTACCTACATGTTTGTGAATTTATCTTTTCCTTATATTTCCTGTTTTTTTCACACTTGTTGCTAGATTTCACGATCGCTACTATTATTCCTTTTCTTTTTCTGTCTCCCCACCTTATTTTCTCGGTCTTTTTCGTTTTCCAGTTTAAATAGCATTGGGCCTACAGCATGGTGTCTCACTTTAGTATCATTTACGGTTCGGACTCACATTACCCAGTGACGCGAGGTTGACTTTTCCTTCCCCACGTTTTCCATCTTCTTTACTGTATTTCAACACCAGATGTTACCTTCCTCATCCACGAGCACTCCTCATGGTCCATGATCTTTCTCTTTTGTTGAACAGTCACATCCACCCCAACACATAGGGTGGTTTTCTTCTCCTGTCACAAGTGACACACTGCTCTTGTCACTTTCGTTTGATTTTGTCACTTAACTGTACTTGTTAAGTACCAGACCATGTGAACCCATGTGTTTCTTTTTTTGCTTTAACATTTATGATTTATCTTCTAAAGAATTTTTCTTTGTTTCCATGTCCTTCTCAGCCCTGAAGAGTCATAGCTAAACACAGTGTGACGAAACACGTGTCGGCTGAATGTTCTTGCACCATGTATTGGTCAGACTTTGTTACATATAAAGAACACCACTCTAAGAAATGTCATTGATGTTGATGTTTTTCTTTCAAGAAACCAGAGTCTCTGAGTATTGTTTATTTCGTTTTATATGCTATCAAGATCATTATAGTATTGATGTCCATATCAAATTGACTGTGCAAATAATGCAATAAAGTGCAAATATTGTAGATTAAAATTCATTAAATCATTACATTTATACATATGTAAAAATAGCATACAAAATATTCAAAATGTGCACATTACGCAAAGATGTAAACACAGAAAAAATGTGCAAATTCTGCAGTTTTCTAGATATGGAAATCTAACTTAAATACTATAATGAAGTTTGCTTAGCTGCATAAAATGCAGTTATAATATTTACACAAAAATATATATTAAACGCTTTGATGTTAAAATTATAACTCTATAAACCAAACACTATAAGTTAATTCACTATTGGTTTAGATTTAAAGTCTAAACAGACAAATCAATGAGTCTATGTCAGATAAATGAAGTGAAGAAAATGTGTATCCCTGAATTCTGTGATCTAACACAAACAGGGAAAAATATAAAAAAATATAAATGAAAAAAAGGGGAAAAAATGGGAAATTAAAAACAAAGAAATTCTTGATAGGTTTTCGTGAAAGCAAGCGTGGCATAACACTCTAGAGAAATCTGATCATGAATAGTATATATTAAGATGTTAAAGAAACACGTGCAGATCCTCCGTTGTGTTCAGCCCATTGGGGAATCTGCTATCTAATTCCAGAATAAATTCAGATTCTAGTCTTCTTAGCATTTTATCACGGTCACCGCCTCTTCTTGTTTTTGGAACCGAGGCGATAACAAAATAATTGAGGTATTGTAAATTATTGTTGTGGCAGATCTTAAAATGCCTCGCCACCGGATATGATGCATCGTTTACAATGGCACGTAGGTGCTGAAGAATTCTGACATGGACTGGTTGTCGGGTACTCCCAACATATCTAAGATTGCAAGTACAAGTTAGTACATAAATAGCAAATTCAGTTTTGCAAGTAAAGGATCCACGTATATCAAACAGATCTGGGCTAAATGGTGTGTGATATTGGGTGGTGTTTTTCCCAAATTTGCACGCTCTGCATGTGGAGCAGCGTTTAAATCCCGGCCGGGATTTCAACAACTCCTCCTGCTTTCTTAGCTCAGGAAAATCGTGACAGACATGAGTTCTTAAGGAGGGTCCCTTACGGTAAGTTATCGTAGGCCCATCCGGTAATCTGAGTTTTAAGACTAAATCCGTTTTGAGTACAGGCCAACGTTCTTGGACAATTGACCTAATTTGTCTCGCCCGTTTACTGTAGGCTATAATTAGTCTGGGGGATTGGTCAGTATTAGTAGAATCACTATCTAAAGATATGTTGGATGTAGATAAAAATAGTGATTCCCGAGTTCTGGCTTCTGTTTTAAGAACTGCCTCCCTCAAGACTGATTCCCTATAACCCCTCTGACGGAACCTCTCAAGGGCTTCCATAGTACAGATTTTCAGATCCCTGACTGTACTACATATCCGTTTAAGCCTCAGTAATTCTCCAAACGGAATATTGTCAATAACATGTCTAGGATGTGCACTGCTGGCATGAAGAATATTATTGCCAGCAGTGCTTTTCCGATAGAGTTTAGTGGCCAAATGATCATCATGTACAAACACTTTAACATCTAAAAATTCTGCTTCACACTTGCTGATAGATGAAGTGAATCTAAGATTCTCCTGATTAATATTAAGAGCACTGATAAAGTTGGTTGCACTTCCACGATCCCCACGCCACAAAATAAAAACATCATCTATGAATCGAATCCAAAGTACCACATGCTTGTTGTAAATATCATTGTGTGTTTGCCTGAGGACAGGCTCCTCCCACCAGCCTACGTGTAAACACGCATAGCTAGGAGAGAAGCATGCCCCCATCGCAACGCCACGTTTTTGGATGTAAATATCACTACCAAACAAGAAAAAGTTGATATTGAGACACCAACTGGTAAGTTCCAACAATAATTTGTTATGATTATAACAATTGATAGGTCTTTTACCCAGAAAAAATTCGAATGCTCTGAGCCCAGATGCATGGTCAATACTTGTATAAAGCGACTCGATATCTAAGGTGATAAATAGCATGTCGTCGCTCCATATAGCATTTTTAATCTTTCTGATAAAATCCCCAGTGTCTCTGATGTAGGTAGGAAGATTTTTCACCAGATCTTGCAGGAAGTAGTCGATATATTCTGTCACATGTTCCGCTACTCCTGCAATAGCAGAAATAATTGGCCTGCCAGGAACTGGGACAACTTGTTTATGGACTTTGGGTAAAAGATACAGTTTGGGTAATATAGGATATTCAACATGCAAAAATTCAAATTCCTGTTTAGAAATCATGCCATCTCTTTTCCATTTCAACAATAACTTTTTTAATGTCTCCTTGGCTTCATTAAAATTGTTGATGGTACTCTTAGAATAGCATGATGGATTATTCAGCTGATTCATTGCTTCCTCAATGTAAGCTTCTTGAGGCCAAATCACCACGTTTCCTCCTTTGTCCGCGGTGGTAACAATGATCCTATGATCTTTACCCAATTTTTTAGTCAGCAATAAATAGTCCTTTTCATGTTGGCTCTTGTATCTTTTTCTAGGTTTTATTTTATGGTACAGTTTCTTGAGATCATCCACAACTACATCTTGAAAAACATCAATTGAGTCCCTTGGCATTGTGGGAATGAATTTTCATTTTGGTTGAAGCCATTCTAAGTTCCTCCTGTGTGGATATCATGTCATGATCATTAGTGTCATTAGTTGCCAATTGATGCAGCGCCCAAAAAGTTTTTGTGTCTCTAGCTGGTAAGTTTAAAGGGTTCATTATAGCAACAGTATTCATAGGTGGATCCTTTTCATTTGGGCCCTCCTTGATACAGAAGAACTTTTTTATTTTCAATTTTCTGATGTACAAATAAATGTCAACTCTCGTTTTTGTATAGTTGAAATCCGAAACCGGACAATATGTCAATCCAAGACTTAAAAGTTGTTTCTCGGCTTCGCTCAGGGTGATTGTGGATAGATTTATAATTGCATTATTGTCTAGTGTTTTTTTCGCCAGTATTGCTTTTTTTGTTTTTTGGGCGATTTTATATTTTTTCTGACTTTCACCCCTCCTTTTGTTGATTCTTGCTCTTTTTGCTGTTGTTGACCCTTTTGTGGTGGTTTGGTCCGAGGTCGAAGTGTCTGGAGCCTGTCCGACACTAAAAAATCTACCTCTTCACCCAAATCAAGAACAATAGTATTGGGGTCCCATGCGCTACAGCCTTCCTCATCCGATGAAGGCCCACTCGTTAGTGATTCAATGTCACTTGGTTCTGGATTTGTATTATTCTCTTCATTCGCCATCGCAGAAGTCGACGCTGCTGCCAGACTCATAGGCTTCGTTGATTTTGCCTGTTGTACCGGTTGCGCAAATTTGGTTCTTTTGGCATTATCAAATTTTCTGGCAAAGGTATAAATTCGGCCCTGGGCATAGTCCTCCTTATCACGGGCGAATTTATATACCTTGCGCGCCTTGATTTTTTCTTCCTGCTTGGCAAGTTTTACATTTATTTGCTTCCGTGTTTCAGTAATTATATCATTGGGCTCAAATTTTGCCAGTAGGTCATTAATTTCCTCAATTTCTTTCATTAGCACCTCTCTGTCAATGCTAGCATATTTAACTAGAATTTGCAGTAGTTTCGCCGAGGATTCTAGATTTGTATGCCCCGATTCTTTCAGCATGTTCGGATTAGGCTTCTCATAACTTGGCGCCAATAATATACGGAGCCCACGAGGTACGCGTTTCTCCTCCAAATACATTGTTAATGATTTGTGTTCCCACCACTTCGACATTTCCTGATACATATTTTTCTCCAATCTTTTCAGCGCCGCTCGTATTTGGCTCTCATCTGTGTTCTCACCCACACTCTGCTGAGCAGTTATTTTTTCCCGAGTTCATCATTATTTTAGGTAGATTTGAATAGAGTGCAGCCGCCGCCGCTTCTCTGCCACGAAGAATTTCATCCGACATTGTGATGAAACACTCGAATTGCTTAATAGTATATCAGATGTTTTCGACCTGAGCAAAGCTCGCTTCCAGGCTTCTAACGCTGTGTGCCAAAAACAAAAACAAAACCACCCCACCGTGTCAATAGCTACGGTTCACTCCCCGCAAAGGTTACTTTTGTTGCAAGACGTCGTTTGATGCTGAAAATGACGCCGCTCATAAATCACCTCCGCCTGATGTCATCAGTGATGTCATGAGTGATGTCACTGACCATGTCATGAGTGATGTAATATGTGACGTCATCAGCAGTGCATTGCGGGCGCGCGAGTTATAGTTAGCTGAACTAACTATAACGGGGGAATTTCAATGGTTTTGTACAAGTGAAAAGTCCAGCTAACTATAACACCCCTGAAACCTATGTTTTTTTCAGTGAATTTCTGAGGTTTTTTTAAATGCTGATTCCTAACTATAACGTGCCTGAAACCTATGTTTTTTTCTGTGAATTTCAAAGGTTTTTTAAATGCTAATTTCTAACTATGCCTAAAGAGATAGGACATGTGAAGAAAGAAGAAAAAATGCACAGAAAGAAAAAAAAGAAGTGCAGAAAGAAGCAACAGAAGTCCTCAAAGACGAAGAAAAGTGCAGGAAGAAGGATAACGTGCAGAAAGAACAAAAAGAAGAGCAGAAAGAATCCTTGTTGCAAAATCATCCGGTACCCTCAACTTTTTCAGACGGATACTGGTGGTAACTGAGTCTGACTAACCAGTCCTAGAGCCAGTGCCATGTTAAAAGACACTTAGAATACAGTGAAAACACCTACATACACTAGGGAACATTATGCGTTGGGGTCCCCCTGTGATTAGCATGACCTCCTCTGTAAGCCCCTAGTATACAATAGGGCAGGGGGATTAAAACTACCTCTTAAAACAGGCCACAGGGCGTTTTTGCACACGTTAACTCAGGCCCCGTCCCCTCCCTTCACCACTTTGTAAACACGCCCTGCGTCCGTTTTTAGTTGGGAGATTAAGTTCATTTGAATCCTGAGGGTCCCTAGGGTCCACTAGCCCACCAGGTACCTCCAGTAAGTGTCACAGAGCTGCGTTGCAGAGAGGTGTAAAAAGTGGCACAGCCTGGACCACCTCTCTGAAATGCAGCTCAGTGGCGCTTACTGGAAGCACTTGGTGGGCTAGTTAGCCCCCAGGGGCCCTCAGTATTGAAGGGAAATTATATCCCCAATTTAAAACGTGCCATAGTGCGTGTTTGCACACGTCACCTCAGGCCCCGTCCCCTCCCTTCACCACTGTGTAAACGCGCCCTGTGGCTGTTCTCAGTTGAGAGATTAAGTCCCCTTGAATCCTAAGGGTCCCTAGGGTCAAACTAGACCACTAGGTACCTCCAGTAAGCGCCACAGAGCTGCGTTGCAGAGAGGTGTAAAAAGGGGCTTGGCCTCAGAACACCTGTCTGCAGCGCAGCTCCCTGGCGCATACTGGAGATGCCTGTTGGGCTAGTTGGCCCTCAGGGATCCTCAGTATTGAAGAGGAATTAATTCCCCAACTTACAACTCGCCAGGGGGCGTGTTTGCAGAGTGCTGCAAGGAGGGGGCGTGGCCTCCGGCACGATGCCAGTCTTATTTATTTTAATTTTTTAAGAAGGGGGGCTGTGTGGTTCCCCTTCTTATTCTAATTTATTGGCCCTGATGACCCCCTCCCCCAGGGCCGGCCACTGTTTTTTAATATTTAAAAAAAATATATATTTATAGACACACCTAGGACATGCTGGACAAACCGTACGTACCTATCACCATGACGATTTGAGTGATATTCATTAAAAGGCGACTATGCATACAATGAATCCACGTGGAATGTATTTACACCACTAGTGAAGCTCTGACATGTCTGATGCCCTACCGTGCCTAATCCCGGTAGACACCCTTGTCGTTTATTTATACAAACATGGGTAGCTATTGACGGGCACATTTAATACACATGCACACCAAGCCATTCAAAGGGGATTCGACAAAAATTCGACCAAAACTATGTAAGAAACCCCCCTCACGGTTAATAAAACACACATCCACTGCCGGATGTGTAATACTTTTTATTTTACTCTCTGGAAAGGGGACGAACATCACTTGAGAGTCACAGCGCGCTCCTGGCAGAGCCCAATGCTGTGTTACACCCACCATTGCCTGCCGAGTGCCACACACCTCTGTGTTGTATTCCACCAGCTAGTGCATATGCTATGACACTCTCTAGCCCATGTGCACTGTAACACCACCCCGTGAATATGTCATGCCACACTTGTCTTCGCACGGGTTATATTGCCCCATCTAACGTGCCTTCCTCGATGCCTATGTTATAACGCACAGTGCTATGCCATACATATTACAATCTGGGATCCATATCTTTGTCACAGTGCATATGCAACGTTACACTCCCCAGCACATATTTTATATTACAACTTTAGAGACTAGTTAGGTTACACAACACTGCCCTGTGCATATTACACTCCAAGGCGCACATCGCATAGCACGCGCTAGTGCCTGTGCTATCTCGCGCTCTCCCAAGAATCGGTCATTGCGCACAATGTATTGCATATTATATTTCACGCCCGATTCATCTTATATCACACTTTTTGGTGCATAGTTTATACCATACACTATATCTAGTTTTCATTTTCAATCGTGCTCTCAGGACTATGTTCTATATAACACTGTGTTCACCTACCCTTTTCACGGGCATTACATTTTGCGATACGGGGTGGAGGGTCAGGGGGTGTTTCTGCCAAGTGAGCCCGGAGTCACAGTCACAAACGTCCTCTTCTTCCTGAATAAAAGTGAGATTATGCTGCATACTTGTTCATATTTTAAGTAGTTCGCACAGACACACGTTTTAAAAACAATAAAGTTCCTAATACCCGCCTTCTCTGAACAGTTAGCTTGCTGCCCCATCCCCCTCCTCCCTATCCTCTGTTGTGTGAATCCATGGACTAGCCTCCTCCCTCCTGCCATGCATGGTCTGATGTGCTGCCACTGTCCTCAATTTAGTATGATGTACCAGTCCCCTCCTCCTGTCCTCCATTGCCCAATTCTATGCCCCATCATTGACCTCCTGCTTAAACTCTGTGCTTAGCTTGCTGCCTCTATTCTCATTCCCCCAGCCCTCCGATGTCTTTGTGCATGCCCCTGCTCCATCCTTTTTGCCCACCATGTTCCATGGACCTGCCACTCCTATCTACTCTGAGTGTTCTGTTGAGCTGCAACTCCCCTCCCACCTGCCTAGCATTGTCAGCTGACTGTAACCTGTCCCTGCCACCTCCACCCTGCCTGTCCACATGCCATGCCCCTATCCTCTTCCTCCTGTCCTACATGGTCCATTGTACTGCCACACCCTTCTGCCCTCCCTGGTCTGTTGTGCTGCAACTGCTCCTCCTGCCTGCCCCGTGCGGTCTGTTGTGAGGCCCCTTCCCCGGAACTTTCTTGTCTGTGCACAGGTCCTGACCCTCCCGTCTATCCTCCATCGTCCTTTGTGCATGCCCCTGCACCCTCCTTCTTGCCCATCATAGCCATTGTGCTGCCACTAACCCTCCCACTTGCCATGCATGGTCTTCTGTGCTGCCATGGCCCCTCCCACCTTCCCTGTGTGGTCAGTTAGCTGCCCCTGACCCCCTCCCACCTTCCCTCCATGGTCTGTGTGTATGCCATCACAGTCTCACTGTTGCTCTTCATGGTGTGTCTTGCTTCTAGTGCCCATCCTGCCTGACCTCCATGGCTATCTTGCTGCTCCTGCCCTGCCCCCTTGCCCCCAGCCCTCTGTTTACATGTGCAGACCCCTACTCTCTCCCTCCTGGCTTGTCTGTTCCATTGTAATGCCCCTGATCCGTCCCTCCTGCCCTTTATGGTCTGTTATGCTGCAGCTTTCTATCCTGGCTGTCCATTATGGTCAGCTAGCTACCATTGCCTCTTGTCCCTCTGTTCTCTGTTGTCCATGTGCATGGTCCTGTCCCCTCCCTCTTGCTTTCTATGGATTGTTGTGCTGCACTCCCGTCCCGCATGCCCTGTGTGGTGTATTGTGCTGCTGCAAACCCTGATGCCTGCCCTGCAGGGTCAGTTTGGTGCACCTCTCCATGTCCCTCCTGTCCTCTGTTATCCAAGTCCATGTCCCTACCCCATTTCCTCGTTACAACAAACAATTGATGGACGGAATGCTGACAATGCAGACATTCTCCCCCAGTCAAGAGATCTGGGTTAAATCCATCGTTCTTTTGCCCACTACACCACCCCAGTTTAGACATGGCCATATGCAAATCAGTCTTGACCCTGTGCCTCATGGGAACAGTCCAGCCCGAACTGCCAAGCCATGTCTTCCCTGGACCGGAATCAAGCATCCTAGGACCGGTTTCTGGCTATCAGCCGTCATAAGCCAGGATAGCTTGACTCCAGTGGCGTAGTGAGCACGGGTCCCACGTCTGGGAATACCCATCCCACTTAGGGCGAAAAGCGTTACAACAAACAATTGATGGACGGAATGCTGACAATGCAGACATTCTCTCCCAGTCAAGAGATCTGGGTTAAATCCATCGTTCTTTTGCCCACTACGCCACCCCAGTTTAGACATGGCCATATGCAAATCAGTCTTGACCCTGTGCCTCATGGGAACAGTCCAGCCCGAACTGCCAAGCCATGTCTTCCCTGGACCGGAATCAAGCATCCTAGGACCGGTTTCTGGCTATCAGCCGTCATCAGCCAGGATAGCTTGACTCCAGTGGCGTAGTGAGCACAGGTCCCACGTCTGGGAATACCCATCCCACTTAGGGCGAAAAGCGTTACAACAAACAATTGATGGACGGAATGCTGACAATGCAGACATTCTCCCCCAAGTCAAGAGATCTGGGTTAAATCCATCGTTCTTTTGCCCACTACGCCACCCCAGTTTAGACACGGCCATATGCAAATCAGTCTTGACCCTGTGCCTCATGGGAACAGTCCAGCCCGAACTACCCCTCTACCCCATTTCCTTCCATGATCCAATGTACCATACTTGCGAACATTTTGAACTTGGTAAGAGGGAGATTTTGAAAACAAACTGGGGTATTGATTTTCCCCTTTGAGTTACATTGAAAAAGAGGAGATTGTAGACAGGAGACAGATCAAATAAAGCCCATTTGAGCTTAAAAACATTGGACGTTTCCTGGCTGAATCGGGTCTGTTGGCATGTATGGTTGTACTACCATTGCCTCTTCCTTCTGCCCACAATGGTCTATTACATTGCCACAGCCTCTCTTGCAAGTCCTGTATTGTTGGTTTGTTGCCCCTGCCCCCCTTTCCACTGCCCTCCATAGTCTGTTGTGCTGCCACGGCCCTTCCTGCCTGCTCAGTGTGGTTAATTGTTGCCTTTGCACCCTTCTACCTGTCTTCAATTTTCAGAGTCCGTGCCCCTGGCCTTTGCCTCTCAACAGTATCCTAATGAACAACTAGATTGCTAACATTCTATATTTATTACAAAAGTGTGGAACGCCTGAGGTCATCTTGATGTAATCAAAACTGTAATACCTAGAGCATTTCCTTTAGAAATTACATATATGAGAGGGTCTTATTGGCATCAAAATTATGGTCAGTGCTCTAAAAGACTAAAATAAGGACATATTTTCTGAGTTTTCAAATAGCGACAAAGCACTTTTAAATTATTTGTTATCTTTATGTTTTTTTATCCAGTTGACCACTTGATTAAATGTTGCACTTAGGGGAGAGGATGTGGTGTTACTTCCAGAACTGCAGACTTTGCAACTGGGGAACCAGGTTGGAGTTTCTGCTTCAGCTCGACATTCTGTGATTCTGGTCAAATCACTTAGTCTCCCCATGTCTACAACCAAAATGAATTTGTTCTTGTGTGATGTAACCAATGCTCATGTAAAGCACTCCAATACCTGACAAGTCTGCACTTTATAACACAGCAAAAACACAAAATAATAAGTGTTTTGCACACTTCTGTCATTGGGCTATATTTGGGCTACATCTGGGTGATTTTGGGCTACATTTGGGTTCTTTTGTCTCCGGTGGCCATCTTGGGAGATTTATTTGTTATGAAGTTTCCTAATTTCCTCATGTACTGCAGTCTCCTCAGTAGGAAATGCTTTCAGATTTTTACTTTGATTCCATCATGAAGGTATTCAGATATATCACACATTTGCCATAAATTCTGAAAGTTAGCACTCTAGTTGCTCATTAGATCACTGTAGTAAAACTACTGTTCACCATGGAAGTCTGCTCCTGGTATTAAAAGTGCATGTTTCAGTCTGGATGTCAGAATTTTTTAATGAAATAGAAGAGGATTTGAGAAGTCACTCAAAATGTGCCCTCATTTTCTTTCTTCAGCATTAATCATAATTTCTATGGCAAAATGAATCCCCTCATTGTGTTCCTTTTTAAATTAAATGTTTTAAGTGTTACCAGTTTATTCCAATCAAGATGGCTTCAGGTGTGCCATACTTTTGTCATAATGAAGACAGTAAGCGCTCTAGTTGTTTTTAAGAACACTCTGGGACATTCTGTCATTGGGCTATACTTGGGCTACATCTGGGTGATATTTGGGCTACATTTGGGCTCTTTTGTCTCTGGTGGCCATCTTGGGAGACTTATTTGTTATGAAGTTTCCTAATTTCCTCATTTACTGCAGTCTCCTCAGTAGGAAATACTTTCAGCTTTTTACTTTGATTCCATCAAGAAGGCATTCAGATGTGTCACACATTTGCCATAAATTCAGAATGTTAGCACTCTTTTTGCTCATTAGATCACTGTAGTAAAGCTACTGCTCACCAGGGAAAAATGCTGCTGGTATTGAAAGTGCATGTTTCAGTCTGCATGTCAGAATTTTTTAATGAAATAAAAGAGGATTTCAGAAGTCAAAATGTGCCCTAGTTTTTCTTTCTGCAGCACTAATCATACTTGTTATGGAAAAATGAACCCCCTCATGTTTTTCCTTTTTAAATTAAATGTTTTAAGAGTTACCACTTTAATCCAAGCAAGATGGCTTCAGGTGTGCCATATGTTTATCATAAGTAGGACTGTTCGCGCTCTAGTTGTTCTTTGGAACACTCTGGGAAGCTGCAGTAGAACACAAAGGAATCAACTGACAGTCTCTGCCCTTGTTGGATGTACATGTTTTACTGAGAATGTCAGACTTAATTCTCACATGACTGAGAAAGATAATGTGAATTTACAGAAAATAAGCTCTCAGTTTAGCTTATAGATCACCTTCCAAACCTCTGTGGGAAAAGCATGAGAAAATATTTTTCTCTCAATCATGATATCCCAGCAGAAGGCTTTTTCACATGGTGAAATCACCTTAGAACATACCACAATTCCTAAAATGAGTATGGTACCATCAACAAATGATTTTTAATGTAACCAAAGTCTTAAAACCTTCTATTAACTGCAATGCTTTTTAATGAGGTGCTATCATGTATATTGGTCCCAAGATGGCTGCCAACACTTCTTGGATGAAGTGCTGACAGCCAATCAGATCTCAGGACGAGATGTGTGGTTAGGCTCAGCCCACATATATATATGATTTTACTTTTGATTTTCTCAGGAACTACTGAACAGATTGACACCAGACCTGCAAAAGGCACTTCCCTGAGCTGAGGATTACCTCTCTGCCAAATTTCAAGTAATTCTGTTCAGCCGTTCGGGCTGTACCTTGGACTAAAGGTCCCTATGGAAAATTGCATGGGGAAAACGCGTTTTGGGACCCCCCTTTTTTCTCAGCCCACGCTTGACGAATCCCCCGAGACTTTGAGGGTAGGAGCGGAGCGCCCCACCTATTTTGAAAATTTCGCGAGGATTCGTCAACCGGCACCAAAGTTATTCCAAATAGAATGTTGCGGATTTCCTATGGAAACACGGTCCTAACTATAACTATCTACTGGCGACCGCCAGTAGAATATGAATATGAATATATATATATACACATAATATATATATATACATATACATATATATATATATATATATATATATATATATATATATATATATATATATATATATATATTATGTCCCAAACAACGTGCTGATCTAGCACCACAGGTACACAGACACCAAAGATACGTGCTTAATCCGTTTTTAGGTCTCGCTGAGTCAGCGCACATGCGCTGCTCTGCGAGACCTTTAGTAGGTGAGTTTTTAAAGTGCTACTGGATGGCCTAGCGCTTCCGTTCACGTGAGCGTGCACGCGTGCAGCCGGCCGCCATCTGTCTTTCACCCTCGTGCTCACTTTCGCAAAAGTAAAGAAATAGAAAAAAACATCCATTTCTTTACTTTTGCTATAATCGCGGAACCCGCGCTTTACTTTTAATGTTCAAAGTAAAGCGCCGGTGCCGCGATGCTTTTTACATGCTGCTTGTTGCATGATTTAGACGTCATCTTTTTTCAGGGATCACCTCGTGCACAGGCTCTTAGAGCCCAGCAAGAGCCTCTTCTCGGCTCCAGCTGGGCTCTCCCTATTGACTTGTTGGCTCGTCCACCTCTACTTCTGGGCTGTTTTCTCGGCTTGCTCCTTCAGGTTCATCTATTGTAGCAAGGACAGCCCTGTCACTCACATGGAACTGAATAAGCAGTCCCAGAAATCGATGATGAAAATTTTAATTCCATGCCAGGAAACAACATCTTCTGCACTTGAAACCGGGACTTGGTTAAGAGGGAAAGCTATTAAGACCAACGAACAAGTTCCCGTTCTTGGAGCAAGGGCACCACCTGCTGTCCAGTTTGTTTGTCACTAATGTTTATTTACATATGTTAATTGTTCACGTTTTCAAATGCAATACTGACACGGCAGACTCCTGCACTTACAACGAGTCAAAGCAAAATAAAATATGCTGTATGGCAATAACAATCACATTCCCACGGGAGGCGCTACGTACCCGTCCCAGAAGGTACTACTTTTGTAGTCAATGCCAATTTACTACAAGAAGAACATCCCCGTTATAACCGATATTGAACCCATAGGTTGTGTCTAATGGAGCGGTATGATATATTCGTGGGTCCGTCAGCAGTAAACAAGGGGAGGAGGGCGCTAGATCCTCTGAGGCTACATAAGTAGTACTGACAGCTAGTTTCATACCCAGCAGTGTCCTGCACTCACACAGTTTATAAGTACTGTAAATAACACAGTCATTCAACATTCCTCCTGGGGTGCAAGAGGCTTTGTCGTGGGAGCCTCAAAAGCCTGGAACAATCTTCCCCTTCATATTAAATCCATGCCAAATCTGCTGGCATTCAGGAAATCGTTAAAAACCTGGCTTTTCATGTACTGCTAAAAACATTTGGCTTAATTTCTTTTGCGGTCTATACAGCTAACGCCAAGACGCCCATTGGCATTCGAGTGCTTAACAGAACTACCTAATAAAACATAACCAAACTCGATAAACGCAAGAGTATCACAACTATAAATGCACAAGCTATGTTTCTGGCCCAAAAAAGCAGCACTTGCCGAAGCTCCAGCTTCCCATTAAAAACAAAACAAGACTATCATGAACAAGCATTGGCATAGCCAAAAGGTCTCGCCTTTGGGACCTTCTAAGTGTTTAGCCATACAACAGTTGATGTTGTTGCACCAAGGATATTGTACTGCATAACTAAATACTTATAAGGTGCCAAAGGCGAGACCTATTGGCTATACCAATGCTTGTTATTTCGCTTGACATGGCGGTATGATGCATTTCGACCACCGCAGGTGGCCTTGCTCACATACTGCAACGCGCTACAGAGACAGCTGATGTATTCTATTTCCGCACCATGTGACTCATTGTGATCATAGTAGTGAAAAACAGACTACTTTTTTGTGAACTCACGGACACTCAAATAATCTTGCTGATACATATGTGATAGCCTAGTCTCCTAAAATACATTGATAAAAACCAATTCAAAATCACAAATATATAATTATAAGTCCTGTGTATTTATTTCCTAGTTTAGCATTAATGCCTAGTTGTAGTTCATCAATTCTGACGTGTCGCTAATAACACATGTTTATTAAACACAGTTACTTTTCATTCGTATTGATAAGGATACATGTGTCATCGTAAAAAAATAATAAAGACCACAACAAGAACTGGGGACATAAATACAGTTAAATTTCATGTTAGAAATATTGTGATATAATAGATGTCATGATATTTCTCTGATAATAGAAGCATTGCTCTAAAACAGTCACATAAATATCAGTATAAATACATGCATTATAAAATCATATAAAAAAGCATTAAAATCCGTGGTTACACCGTCCTAGTCTGTAAAGAGAGTAGTGCATAAACGCATAAACCTATATTATAATTTTTCTACACACACACACAACCCTCCCCCTCCCCCCTAATCAACCAATGATTGTGAGAAGACTGGAAGACTACCTATTCAACTGTGAGAGGATGTGGCATTCAACATTATGGAGCGCAGTTGGTTATACTGTTTCTTGTACTCACATGTACCCCAGAAGGCTTTAGATAAGTATAGCCAGCGGCATAGAAACTATAGATGCTATCCGGTTTCTTCAAGAGGTGTTTAGTTGGGAAGGTACCCCCAGAGTCGTTGTTGAATGATAATGGGGTGCAACTTGTTTATAAAGGAGGGGAAGAGTTCCTAAACTAAAGAGGAATTTGACATTAGTATGCTTTATGTCATCCTGAAGTGAGCAGGACGACTGAGAGACTGAGCAGAGTATTTAAAATTTTAAAAAAACAATACAACTTGCAAATTCCAATTGAAAGGATTGGAGGGAAAAAGTGAAACTCAGAATACAAAGGTAAAGGTTGACTCCTTATTCTATTACTGGCAAAATTATTGTTGCTGTGTTCCGGAGAAAGAACCCTGGCATGAAGCTGAAATCGGCACAGGTAAATAGGAGAAATGATGTGCCTGGCAATGAAAGTGTCATTGGGGAAGAGTATGAAAAAAAGAATGAGAAAGAGGAAATAAATATACTCATGAACAAGTTGGTGGGACTGTAAAAATTAAGTATCCAGTACGCGAAGGTGGTTGGTCGAAATATTCAAGGCAGAATAGGGTTACGATATTGCTTCCCAATACTGTGAAAACATAAGATTTCAGGATATGGAAGAAGTGGTAAACAGCAAAATTAAAGAGAATGTTTAAAATGGTATGAAAATTAATTGTAAGGTACAAAGTTCACTCAGGAGTCAGAGGTTGGTTAAGAAACCAGGTCATCTGTCAGACTACATGTGAAGTTTATTATTCTGACTATGTGTAAATGGTTATGGTTTCTTTTTAAATACACTATTCTACTCTTCTATAAATCACATAACTGATGAATACTTTCAATTCAGTTTAGTTTATTTCAGATGCAACATCCTTAAAAACACACATTTACATAAAATAATTACATTCATTGCATACAGTCCACATCAAATTTAACATCAAGTATAATATATAACACCAACAATTCATTTTATCCAGATACAAAAATTCACTAAGTATTACACATAGAAAAAAAGGTCAGTGATAAATATTAACAACTTGTGCATCGTCAAGCTTACACTGTATTGTGGGGTAGGAATTTCTTTCGTATAACCCACGCAGAAGATACAAATTTTGCAATGCTATTGGTGATTACATTATCCGTGATAGTTCGTAAAATTCCCAGCCCTGTTTCTTTACTTATTAAAAATTATGTTTTTATTAGAAAGGGAGGTGTCTGGTACCTGATAGAGTTTATGCAAATAATAATGTTCTATAATCTCTGAATTTATAGAGAGCACGGAGAGGTTTCAGCGGTCTGTGCTGTGACCAGACTCGATGAGAGCCGCTTGGTGGATTAAGAATAAACTAATTTTGGATAATCCAAAATCATACTCAGTACCAGTTATAGTCTTTTCTACAGCAATTATTACCCACGACTCAAACTGGGTTCACGAAGGGAAGGCTAGCCAACGGTTACATGAGGCTATTTTGCCATGTATTGGAAAAAGCTGAACTACTGGATTCCCCAGCAATAGCACTGGACACACACAAAGCTTTCAACATGGCATTGTGAACTTTCCTGAGTTCATTGTAAATTCAATTTAAATTGATGGTCTTTGACCTATATACCCAACCAACAGCATGCATCAGATTTAATGCTTTATTATTTGGCAACTTTAACCTATCACAGGGCACCCCGCAGGGATGTCCCTCTTGTTCTTACTGGCGATGGAGCCTTTAGTGGTGGCCATCCTTTTAAACCCAACCATCAAATGAAGAACATTCCCCTATGGGCTCTTTTGTGAATACACCTCCCAGAAGAGCAACAGAGCATCCTACTATGCTAGATGCCAGTAGTGAACTAGGGGTGCGGGAACACAGAAGGCCAGAGAAGAGCAATAGTAACAAAAAGAACAGGTAAAGGAGACTAGTTGGATCAGTGTTTTCCATATGGGTGGCAAACAGAGACTTGAAAGGACTAGTCATTCCTTTTGCCATGGTGTTCAACATTTCTACAATCTAAGCACATTTGAAATTATATGATGTTAACAATTATTCATAGGGAGCCCATTTGTAGCTAAGTTTACAGCTATTCAGTGGAAAGCATATATCCTGAGATGCCAGAGCGGAACTAACCAATCTTTTTGGGAGGACAGCTTCTCTGGGAAATGCCAAGTACCTTGATACTGGAGACTGGTTCATTTAGAGCATGTGGTGAAATCTCAAGTGCAAAAAGGGAAAACATCAATCAAAATGAAGATCTCTGCAGACTACAATGCACCAGGATTCAAAAATAGATGCACACTCCCAATACACATACCCCCCTACCTGTATTAAGAGGAGAGGTCCCATCTGAACCTCCTACTGCATAGAGGAAGCCACCTAATACTGCCACTGCCACGCCCAAGCGCCTTGTACTCATGGATGCCACTCGAGTCCACTTGTTCTCTTTTGGGTCATATCTGCAGGCAGACAGAAAAAGAAACTATATAGTTGGATTTTTTAACCAAAAAAAGGCACACAAATTTATAAATGTACATTTCGGGCAGGTAGTTGGATCGTGGTGCTCTAGAAAAGCAACTCATAACCGAGCTTTAGAGTCAAACTTAGTTGGAGTGGTCTGAGCATATAGTAGATGATGCATGCTTTAAAGTCGCTGGATGGGGCAGACATACCTTTCAATGAGACTGATGCATGCACACAGTAGCTTTTTGGTTGTGAAGACATTCAGACAGACAACACTGCAACAAAGACACCGTCACTCATGGAGAAGTTAAAAGAAATTGCTCAGCGTAAACAGCACTTCAAACACTCACATGACAATACAGAAGATCACCTGGCTTAGCAGACAACACCACTGCTTCCTTCATTTGAAAAGCAAGAGCATGAATCCCCAATTCAGTGGCCAGCATAAAGTCTAGTTTCCAAGTGCAATGAATATATTTACATATGGATTAAAATGGTCTAATTACCTCGTCCCCTAAATAATCTAAAACAACCAAAACTTATTGCAAAGATTTTCATATAAGAGCACCACTACACTTAAAATGGTGTTTTAACCAGAGGTGCTTCATGATGATGGTTCTGTAAATTTCTAAAATGAGAGGGAGACATTTAGCATCTGCTACCTTAGAATACTCTCATTATGCATGGCATCGCAATATCTAAAACAAGCCTTATTTTAAGGAGTGAGGACTGATCACATTGATAAGCTCAAACTAAACAAGAGCAGGTAAGGAACGATATAAATAAGATGATTCTGTTTGAGAGTGTATTGCCGATCACTAAAGCTGGCATAGTTCTCACAATAATGGAGGGATATCCCAATACCATTTTACAAAGTTCCAAAATAACTTAGCAAAAAGATGTGGATGAGAGAAGCACATTTTTTTCATTGCTCTTTCCTGTCTCTGATGTGGAAGTGCTACCTTTTTTGGGACCGATTTTAAAATAATGAAACAGAAGAAAATACAGTAAAAAATTATAACTAAACATAAATCTTGTAGTCTGCATGCTTGATGCATGATGAAGAACTTCACAGTACTCCTGCTTACCAGAGGTTTATGACACTAGAACCGGTCCTCAAAGACTCCCTGCTTTACGCAAGTTGCCTAAAAGATAAATTTTTCTTGTAGCCAGCAGACAGAATCATGTTACATTTTGGGCTAGACATATTACTTTGCTTTTGATACACTGATTCATACTGCACGTCTTCCATTTCTAAATGGTGTAAATAACAGGTGATACTACTGCTCATTTGATGATACTCATTAAACCAGCGTCAAAATTGGGAGGCTGAGTCGGAGCGTAGAGATTCAAGCTCTTAGTCAACAGATCAATGTAGGTGTACATGGGGAGCATACACTCACCGAGTCATATTTTCTGGCATTGTTCTCATGCAGAACTACTTGGGAAAACTAAGAGGTTGGCCACTGCAGTTTGATTTACTTGATGTGGTTTGCTTTTCAAAGAAGCCCGTCTTTTTGCACCATCAATAAGTAAATAATTCTGAAGAATGCCAATTACTTTTAACTGGGCAATATGATGAACTTAGAGCCCAAATTGTGTTATGTAGAGGACTTACTAGCTACCCATTCTAGCATCTAAGAGAAGTCTCCACTATGTGGAGATGAAAATTACCTAAACTGTTGTCTGCAGAAACACAGCCTACTGCAATTACCCAATCAATTCCGTCAAGTAAGGGGCATGAGACTCACTTGTGGAAGAAGATTGCAATCTTCCCTTCAGCATACCATATTATTCAGAGGGTATTATTGCATACAAGGGAGAACAACCACAGCCCTTGCCTCTAATCAGAAATAAATTCCAGGCTCCTCTTTGAAAGGAATCAAGTGTATTATTCACCATAAAAAATAGGACCAGGCACGAGGCATCGAACAGTAATGAACATGTGATGCGTTGACCCTACCACATGCAACCATCTATTGTCTTTTGTAGGCTTCAGTGCCTGGAAGTAACTTGGGAATACAGAGCAGAAGCACACATTTAGAGGAGCAAAATCATTAACATACTGGAGAGAATGGGTGAAAGGAGAAATAAAACAATAAAAAAGTGTTCACTTAAAAAACGTTTGTATCTAGAAAGTTATACTAGAAAGCATGGTTAAAATAAAATATATATTGCACAATTAATTAAAACCATTGCAATAAGACCACATATAAATATACAATATAAAATATAGAAAGCATGTTAACTGCATAGCACATCATGCAATTCCTATACATCATGGACCTGCAAAAGAGCGGCCACACTACATTTATTCTGTTTTGCATCACTATCCATACCAAGGTAACTATCCTTACTGACTGACAATTTGTAAAAGGGTACTGTACCCAGTCGTTCTCTTAGACACAAATCCCTTGAGCAGACTAGGAAAAGGAGGGGAACATTTCTTTCTTTAACATACCTTTCAACAATGTTGAGGCACGAGACACCATCCTGTCCGCCCACAGCATACAGATATCCGCCAAGAACTGCCACTCCCACACTAGTTCTGCATGTACTGGTGGGTGCCACATCGCTGCTCCACTGGTTGGTCTTAGGGTCATACCTGCAAAAACAAATAAGAAAAACACCATCATATGAGAACAGGAGTGGCAGGACTTTCACATCTGAAAACTTTATTAAAATAAAGCGTCAATCTCACCTTTCAACACTATTCAGGTATGAAGAACCATCATGGCCGCCAACAGCATAGAGAAGATCATCAAGGACGCTGACTCCAACACCACAACGCCTTTTACTCATAGAAGCTACCATGCGCCATTCATTAGTCTGGGGGTCATAGCGCTCCACACTTGAGATAGCATCACCACTGCACCAGCCACCCACTGTGGAAAAGAAACAAACCACAATATAGACCTTTCTTGTCAAGGGGAAGATATTTACACCATCCATCAATCAATCGGGATTTAGAGAGCACAGCTAATCACCCAAGAGGATAATCAGGCGTTGTATTCTCACTGGGTTCAGTCACAGAGACAGACCGCTAGTTCCTTTCAGGATTCAGGGAGAAAGTGAGAAGTTCGCAGGTGCAGGGGAAAGTTGTTCCAGGACTGCCGGCGAAGTAGGAGAAGAACTGTCATCTGCAGTAGCTTCGGCGGCAAGCGGAGTATATGCGAGGGCGAGAGAGGCTGGGTGGTGATTCCAGTGTAGTGTGTTGCCATAGTCCAGTTGACTGCTGACTAGGGCTTGAGTGAAGGTCTTTCTGGTGCTGACCGGGAGCAATCTGAAGAGCTTTCAGAGCAATCGGAGTGTTTAAGCAGGTGGAGGACACGGATTTTATCTAGTGTTTCATGGTGAGTTTGCTGTCCTGTATAATCCCGAGGCTGCAGGTGTAGTCTGTCAGAGTGGGTCCGAGTTTGGTGGGCCACCAAGTGTAATTTCACAGGAGGCTTTGTTCCAAAAATCTGTTTAATCAGTGTTGAGCTTCAGGCAATTGGTTCTCATCCAGTCGGCCACACTCGTCATACAGTTGAGGAAGTTGGTTCTGGTGGTGGAGGGGTCTTTGGAGAGCGAAAGAATGAGCTGTGTGTGGTGAGTGTAGGATATGATGTTGAGGCTGTGTGTTCGGACGAGATCGGCCAGGGGTGACATGCAGGTGTTGAAAAGGATGGGATTGAGAGATGAGCCTTGAGGGATGCAGAAGATGCTGCTTTGGGGTTTCTAGGTGAAGGGTGGTAGGCAAATACTCTGGGTGAGTCCTGTGAGGAAGGATGCGACCCATTTGAGGGTGTCTCCCTGGATCCCGGCGTGGTGGAGTTGCTTGATGAGGGTTTGGTGGAATACTATAGAGAACGCATCTGAGAGGTCGAGGAGGATCAGGGCTGCTGTTTTCCCTTGGTCGATGTGGATTCTGATGTCATTGGTTGTGGCGATCAGGGTGATAACCGTGCTGTGATTGGCAAGGAACCCGGATTAGGAGGCAACGAGTAGATTGTTTCCAACCAGGTGTGCGGCGAACTGGCGGTTGATGGCCTTCTCGAGGACTGTGGTGGGAAAGGGGAACAGCAAGATAGGACTGTAGTTATTGAGTTCGCTGGGGTCAGCTGTGGGTTTATTGAGGAGTAGTTAGACCTTTGCATGTTTACATCCATCGGGGAAGGCAACTGTGGTGATGGATGTGTTGAGGATGTGGGGGAGTTAGTTGCTGATTTCTTTGCTGCCACGGTTGAAGAGGTGGTGGGGCAGGAGTCCGTGGATGATCCATTCAATTTCACTGTATGTCTATTCAAGAAGTGCAACTTTCAATAACAGAGCATTACCCATCAAATCAACTTATGATGCATTATATCCAGCCAATGAAAGGAAAGGAAAACTATCTTTTATAATAACATATAACAGCCATGACCTGAAAGGTACCTACCTAAAAATAAAAAAAATAACGCCACATCACAGCTGTGGATTGTAAGGGAATGCCACATATTAACATTTTGGGGAGTTTGTTGCAATGGAGGAGAAATCAGTTTTTAGATAAATCAACACATCCTACAATTTATGAAAAGTCTAAAAGATTGTATTTATTCATTTTCTTTACATTTCTCATTAAAAGCCAATAGATCACTCAAAACAAGAAATATTTCAATAATGCAAACACATTTGCTGACTTTTAACAAAAGAGTTCTTCTGTGCAATACATTTATGGACACTAATCCATGCTGAGTTAGGGGTGGCTCTTTGTGGAACACCAACAAACATTGGCGTCAAATGTAACTATATGCATGGAAAAACCGCTCAGATCCTACTGCCTAAGTTTTCCTTACTTAAGGACTCAGTTCAGCAACCCATATACAAACAGCTAAGCACTTTCAGAACTTGTGGCATATTGTTGGTTTTTATCCCAGATTGTAAAAAAAAAAAAAGCCTTCAACGAAATATGTGCCTCCTGTGGTTGTATTCTGTATGACAGGAGAAACATACCCAAAGCTCATTATCACTACAATAGAATGAAAACAAATCATATATCCCAATAAATAAATGATTGAGGGGTTAAATAGGTTCAGAATCAAAACAATGCAAACTCACATAACCCGTCTCAAAAACAGGAAGGCATAATAACCCGTCTCAAAAACAGCATAGCAGGAAGATTGTATACCAAATCCGTCCCACGTGAGCAGAACTACAGAAAGCTCATTCCTTAACAACTGTGATGAAATGGTATATAAAACATATTTGTAAAAGATATGCAGTGCAACAGAAGTTATACATTACAAACACTACAATTCAGAGAAGAAAAAGTAGAAGGAAATCATTCATCTCACACTAATATCCATTTTAGGAGGAGAGCAACGTAGCTTTACTGAGACATCTGGTTTGTGCCAGTTTGCACCTATTACACAAGGAACAGTTAGGTTAGCAATAAATACGAGAGGTCATGCAATCTACAAACATTCAGATCTTTCCACCCAGCCACAGAAGGGGATACAAAACAGCCAGTACCATGAAATTGTCTTCTTTCAGTGTCAGCATATACCTGCAAAGAGCACTTCCCCGCACCGTATCGGCTTGCGTGGTCTGGTCCTAGGTCCCTGCATTAGTGGCCGCTCCTGTGGTAGTAATAGATAATTCTTGGCTTCATCCACCAGGTCCCTAAACAAAAGGATGCAACAGTGAACTGCACGCAAGTGTCAATCAGCAGACTTAGAAGAGTAAAGGTATACCCCTAATAAGTGGTGAAAGGTGTTTTTCCAATTTAAAATACAGCTTTCAATTTATAAAGAACTGAAACTTTACACTTTAAAAGTCTTCAAAATTCCAAGATCTTAGTGTGAGTGTGGTAAAGAAAAGACTTCGAGACAACGGGATACAACAGTTGCTAAGGAACAGTGCTTCATGAACTGCGAAGACATCTTGATTGAGCCATTGATTTGTTAGGAACAGTACTTCCCAAACTTTTTAGAACCACAACCCAAATTTTACAATACAATACTTTTGCAACCCACATAGCTTTAATGGGCATGAGATGGGGCCTTTTTAGCATTTGTATCAAAACATCACACCATGACCATGTCGTTTCATATCAGATTATGGCCATGGTATTGATCTGCCCATAAAAAATGGCAGATAGGAAACTGCATTGCAGTCTGGATCTGGAAAACTTTTCAGGGTGGAGTGCTGGCCTGTGTCACCAGTTCACTAAAATCAATGTTTCTGAAAAGCCTTAGTGTTGATACCAGTTACTGTAGCAAATTTGGAAAAAAAAAAACTTCTGCAGCAAAGTATGGGGCAGGGCTTCATATCAATCTCTGTGTTAAAACCTTAGGCTCCATCCATATTTCTCAATTTGTGTGTGAAAATCATGTACAAGTGGTATGGTTGTGTGTGCTCACCTACAGTGATCCGAATCTGAGGAAATTGCTTCATGAAGTAAAAAAAAAACCACATCAACAACTAGAACTGGAAGGTGCACCTAGTCTTGCTTGTAAACACTTGCAAGGGTTTGTTTTAAAAACAGACTTAGCGACTTTGTTCAGTAGCTTTGCGCTGGTCTACAAACAGGGCTAATGATTTTACTTACATTTAGAAAACTCACCAAAAATCAGCTCACGACCAACCAGTGGCGCATGACCCACAATTTGGTAAACACTGGTTTAGATTTTGTTTTCAAAATCCATACATTAGCTCATTAGCACATTTACATTTTTACACATTAATTCATTAATTTACAGAAATGTATGCAAATCAAACAGTTAAAAGGTAAACAGAAAACCTCACTGTAGCAAACCTGCCTTTTCTGCATGGTCACCCAAAGTTTTCACTTTTTACTTGACCCTAGTGTTGCTGGATTTTTAACTCTGTACAATTTACCCTTGCTAAAGAGAAGTAAAGTTCATGTTCTTCCCCTTTAAACAAGGGTAAATTAGCTCACCCTGACTGACCTAACTTACCAATAAGCGCCTCCGAGTAATAAGAATATTGAATAAATCTTTAATCAGAAGTAATCACAACCATAAAAGATAAAAGGAAACATTCCATAAAAAAAATTACAGTTATGATTCATTAAAAGAGTTGTGCAAAATCGCAGGGTCCAAGCAGTCATCAGTCAAATCTTGAAAAAAAACATTTGTCCCAAGTAAATGGTGTGGAAAAAACACCTAGGACCTAGAAGTGAAAGTCCAGCCATGGACTGCAGGACCTATGGTGCCATCCACAGGGTTGGCCTGTAAAACATGGCTTTTGGCCTGCAATGTACAGTCTAAAATCTGCTATCAAACTTTTCATAATAAACCTTTTTGACAGGCGGGAAAACCGTCTTTTAAATATCAATAAGTCTCCCTTAAGTTAAACCTTAGGCAAGGCAGGGTGCCCAATTTTTAATAGTGAACATGAGCAAAACAAAAGTTGCCATGTTCTTCCAGTGACTAGACACCAACATTTATTTTCACTGGTAAGCAGCAGCAGGATGTTGGAAAATGCCAATGTAAGGATTATAAACCTTAATCCGTAATGTTAACAGGAAACAGCCAAAATAGTAAATCTTAGACTATTTTCCATATTTATTAAAAGAACAATTCATTGGTGTAGTTAAAAAAAAAAATTTTTATAATTTTTTATTAAACCATTTCGACTGAAATACATCAATAACATAATAGCAGGCGACATCAATTTCAAACAGTTTAGATTCCTCCATTTCAATATATATTACAAGCATCTTTTCCTGGCGGTTAGGGGGTTCCAATAGCCTCATCCTCAGTTCGCTGGCAAGGTGGGGGACATATATTCCCTCTATACTGGTTCCAGGCTTCCCATATCTTGCTCCACTTCCCGGGGCACCCCCTAGCTACAAACACCGATTGTTCCCTAAACATGCACCAATCTAAATCCTCTTTCCACCTCCCCAAAAGGGGTGCCCGGACAGCGCCCCACAACTGTGCAATGTTCCTTTTTGCGATCATGTACGCCAGCGTGGCCCACTGCTTAGTGTACGTGTTGAGGTCTGTAGGCTCCCAGACATTCAGTAGGCACCTCCGCGCCTCCGGCTGCATCTCGACCCCTAACACTGTCCGCATAGTGCGATGTATTTCTCTCCAATATACTTCTATCCGTTGACAGCTCCACACCCCCGCCTACACTCTCCACTTTCTGCCCGTCCCATGCGGACCAGTCCGGGTCCCGTTACAAATGTCATATGCAATATTGGTGTAGTTAAATTTTTAATGCATATTTAGGAAACGTAACTTTTGGAAATGTACCTTTTCCCAGCCTGAACCTCCTGGAGGTTAATTTGCATTAGCCTGCCAGCAGGTGTGTGATCTTAATGAGGTGTGAAAACTACTCCCGAGGTAGAACAATATGGTAAGCCTAGTGACGGGGTGTACTGGTGTGTGGCTTTTGATCCCCCATAAGCCCAGGAAGGATAGTTAGAGTAGCCAGCATTTATATGAACGGGACAGAGGTGAGGCCTGACCAATAATTGATTAGTGTAAGGGGAGATCTGAAGAAGTGAAAACCTTTGTCTCCAAGGCCCACACTAGCCAGGCTGGTTTGGAACCAAGCGGAAGGGAAGCAAAATTAGTTTATGAGGACACACAGGAAGGGACTGTTCATTTCCCCAAGTCACCAAAAGGTGCGCACAAGAACTCTTCACAAAGGAGGCAGGGTTTCCCCACCTTGGATTTTAGGAGTGAGGAGCACTGTAAGATTTGTTTCAGTGAGGCATACAGGAACTGCTAAAAAAGTGGGTAGCTACCACTGGGAATTTTTAGCCCATTGGTTAGAGAAGAGACGGGAGTCACCCCCACCCAAAGCAGGCTCCTTCAAGTTGTGGCAAGAATGGCTTTCCTTCCTGAGAGGTGCTGATAATATCTCCCAACAATTTTCACTGTGGCGATCTCCACACAGGCTTCATGACTTTAAATATGAACCACCGTGAAAACTAGTGACTCCTAACTGGCCATCCATTATTGAGCATTGCATACAAAATAAAGAAACACCTGGGAAGGAATATGCTACTTACCAGTATGCATCTGTTCTTGGCATGTAGAGCTGCAGAGCCACACACTAAGGATAAGATCGCCATCTGGTGTTGGGCTCGGATGATTGCAGGTTGTTGTTGTCTTCGGAAGAAGTCTTTGGTCACGAGATTGGTGACTCCTCCCCTGGACAACAGTGCGCATGGGCATCCACTCCATCCTCAGATTGTTTTTCGCCATGATGGGAAATGATGGAGTGTGTAAGAAGTAAAGAGAAAGGATGTCCATGTGTAGTGTCTAATTAAGACAATGCTGGAACAGATACAGGTCCCGGGGAGGCGGGTGGGCGTGTGTAGCTCTACATGCCAAGAACAGATGCATACTGGTAAGTAGCATATTCCGTTCGAGGCATATGAGCTGCAGGTCACACACTAAGGATAGACTATATAGCAGTGTCTCCCCTAGCGGTGGTCACCTGTATCAGTTGCAGCAGTTTGGAATAGAGTTTTTAGGACAGCTTGGCCTACTGAAGCTTGTTGTTTGGATTGCACATCAACACAGTAATGCTTAGTGAAGGTGTGTGTAGTAGACCATGTGGCTGCTTTGCAAATGTCTTCTAAGGGGATGTTCCCTAAGAATGCCATAGAGGCCCCTATTTTACGCGTGGAGTGCGCCTTAGGGGGAACGGTAAGAGTACGTTTAGCTTTTTGGTAACATATTTGGATACATTTGACTATCCATCTGGCGATACCCGATTTGGAAATGGGGTTGCCTTTGTGTGGTGGAGCGAAAGCAACAAACACTTGCTTGGTTTTCCGAAAAGGTTTGGTTCTGTTGATGTAATGGAGCAAGGCTCTTTTTACATCTAAGGTATGAAGTGCCCTCTCGGCTACTGAGTCTGGATTAGGGAAGAAGACTGGCAGTTCCACAGACTGGTTTAGATGGAAAGGGGAAATGACTTTAGGGAGGAATTTTGGATTCGTCCTAAGAACCACTTTGTTCCGATGTAGTTGTAGGAAGGGTTCTTCGAGAGTTAAGGCTTGTATTTCACTTACTCTTCACAGGGATGTGATTGCGATGAGGAAAGCCACTTTCCATGTTAGGAACTGCAGTTCGCATTTGTGCATTGGTTCAAATGGTGGACCCATGAGCCTTGTTAGAACAATATTAAGGTTCCACACCGGGGAAGGCGTTAACCTTGGAGGAATGATTCTTTTAAGACCCTCCATAAATGCTTTAATAGCTGGTACCTTAAAGAGGGACAGGTGTTGTCTATTTTGCAAATAGGCTGCTAATGCCGCTAGATGTAGACGTATAGAGGAATATGCTAAATTGCATCTTTGCAAGTGCAATAAATAGCAAATGATGTTCTGGATGGAAGCATCCAGTGGTTGTATGTCATTGTTAGCGCAGTAAATGGCAAATCGTTTCAATTTGCAGCATAGCATGCATTAGTAGTAGGTCTCCTGGCTTCTTTAATGATATTCATACAGTCTGGAGGAAGGTTGAGGTACCCGAACTCTAAGACTTCAGGAGCCAGATTGCCAAGTTCAGTGTTTGAGGATCTGGGTGTCTGATTTCTCCATGGTTCTGGGTTAAGAGATCCGGGGAGAGATGCAGTTTTTGATGTGGAACTAGCGATAGTTCCATAAGTGTGGTGAACCAGGGTTGACGTGCCCAAGTGGGAGCCACTAGGATGAGTGTAAGCGACTATTGTTTCAGTTTGCGTACTACAAATGGAATTAGAGGGAGAGGCGGAAAAGCGTACGCAAATCTGCCTGACCAGTTCATCCATATTGCATTGCCCTTTGATCGCGGGTGTGGGTACTTGGCGGCGAAGGTTGGGAATTTTGCGTTTTCTGGGTGGCGAACAGGTCTATGTTTGGTTGTCCCCACTTTTGGAAGAATGGGAGTAAGACTTTGGGGTGTAGTCCCCATTCGTGTATCTGCTGTGTGTGGCGACTTAGGAGGTCGGCCACCTGGTTCTGAACCCCTGGGAGGTGTTCTGCTAGCAGGTAGATGTTCCGGGGAATTGCCCATCTCCAAATTTGTTGCGCCAGTTGGGACAGTTTTAGAGAATGTGTCCCTCCTTGTTTCTGTATGTAATACATTGTGGTCATGTTGTCCGTGCGGATGAGGACAGTTTTGTTTTGGAAATGCACTTGGAAGGATTTCAGTGCTAGGAACACCGCTAGAAGTTCTAGGTGATTGATGTGGAACTGTTTTTGTTGAGTGGTCCACCGTCCCTGAGTGGTGTGTTGAAGGAGGTGGGCTCCCCACCCTGTGAGAGATGCGTCGGTGGTCAGCACAACTTGTGGAAGGGGCTCCAAGAACGGCCGCCCTTTGGACAGGTTGATGGTGTTCCACCACTTCTGTGAGCGAAGTGAGCGGCTGTCCACCAACACCAGATCGGTAAGTTGTCCGTGGGCCTGATTCCACTGTTGTGCTAGACATTCCTGTAAGGGACGCATTTGAAGGCGTGCATAGGGTACTATGGAGATGCATGACGCCATCATGCCTAAGAGTTGCATGAACACTCTTGCGGGGAGAGAGTGTTGTGTTTGAAATGTTTTGATCAGACTTTGTATGTTGGCTATCCTGGCTATGCTGGGATAAGCTACGGCTTTGGCTGTGTCTGTGGTGGCTCCCAGGTATTGTTGTACTTGGGAGGGTTGTAGTTGAGATTTGGGATAGTTGATGGTAAATCCCAAGTTGTGCAGGGTTTGAATAGTGCGGTGGGTGTGGTGAACGCATTTGTCTAGAGTATTGGCTTTTATGAGCCAGTCGTCCAGATAGGGGAAGACATGGATTTGTTGTTTCCTGAGATGTGCTGCCACAACTGCCAAGCACTTGGTGAACACCCTTGGTGCAGTTGTTACTCCGAATGGGAGAACTGTAAACTGATAGTGCTGACTGTCTACCACGAATCGCAGATACTTCCTGTGAGCGGGATGCATAGGGATGTGGAAATATGCGTCCTTGAGGTCTAATGTGGCAAGGAAGTCTCCTTGTTGAAGTAATGGAAGGACCTGTTGGAGAGTGATCATGCGGAAGTGATCTGATTGTATGTACTGGTCAGTAGTCTGAGGTCCAGTATGGGTCTTAAGGTTTTGTCCTTTTTGGGAATGAGGAAGTATAGAGAATATACTCCTGTGCCCTGATGTTGAAGTGGAGCAGGTTCTATTGCGTTTTTCTGAAGCAAAGACTGTATTTCCTGTTTGAGGAGCGTGAGGTGGTGAGACGTCATGGGACGGTGTCTGGGTGGTATGTTTGGGGGCGGGTTTAGGAGTTCGAGGCAGTAGCCATATTGGATAATTTGTCTTACCCACCTGTCTGTAGTGATGGTATTTCAGACAGGTAGGAACTGTTGAAGCCTGCCCCCGACCGGAGTGGAATGGTCTGGGGGGAGTGGTGGCAAGTCACTGTTTGGTGGCTGTAGAGGAGCGGGTGTTGTTGTTGTTGCCCCGTCCCCGGCCTTTATTATTGTTTCCCCGATACCCTCCTCTAAAATATCCTTTGTTAGGGGATGTTTGACCTGATGCTTTGAAGGTGGAAGAGTTGTCTGTTCCCACATTTTTGGAAGCTCCTCTATAAAAGGAGCGGCGAAAGGAGCCTCTGGGTTGAGTAGACTGCAATGCTCCCATAGATTTTGCAGTTTCATTATCTTTCTTCATTTTTTCTAGGGCCGTGTCTACTGCAGGGCCGAATAGTTGCTCCTGATTAAAGGGTTGAGCAAAAATGGAGGTTTGTACTTCCGGCTTGAAGCCTGGGATGCGCAGCCATGCATGGCGTCTAAGCAATACGCTTGTGTTGACTGCCCTCGAGGCGGTGTCCGCTGCGTCTAATGCACATTTAATGGAGGCATTGGGTATTAGTTTGCCCTCTTGTATGAGTTCAGTGGCCTGTGTTTTGAAAGGTTCAGGCAGGTGTTGCAAGAGATCCTCCAGTTGATCATAATGGGCTCTATCATAACGAGCCAATAGGGCTTGTGTATTTGCGATACGCCAGTGGTTAGCCGCTTGAGCGGCAACCCTTTTGCCGGAAGCCTCCAGGAGTTTAGACTCCTTGTCTGGGGGCGGCGTGTCTCCGGTTGTTTGGGAGTTGGCCCTTTTTCTGGCATTGGAGACGACTAGTGAGTCTAGGGGGAGTTGCGCCTTGATATACGCAGGATCTTGTGGAGCTGGTCTGTATTTTTTTCTATTCTGGGGTTGAGAACCCTGGCCCTGACAGGGTCTTTAAAAACCTCAGTGGCATGCTTTATCACTCCCTTAATCATGGGTAGAATGTGGACTGTTTTCTGGGACTGCTCAAAAGTGTCGAGTAGAAAGTCCTCCTCAGGAGTGTCGGTGTGCATGGTGACACCATGAAACGATGCTGCTCTGTTAATAAGCTGACCGAACCCTAAATGGTCATCAGGAGGGGAGGGTTTTGAGGGGAATGGTGCGGGGTCAGGCACATCAGGCATAGGGTAAGTCCAGTCATCTACTGGTGCTGTGTCCGGGAGTGTAAATGGATCAGTAGGATCAGTGGGATAAGTAAAGAAATGCGGGTCTCCCCCTCCCCCAAAATCATCATCATCCTGTGGAGGTGGTGTAGGAGATGGTAGAGGTGCAGGCGGTGGGGGTTGGGGGGGATGGAATAGGAGGTAATGTAGGAGAGGAAGGACGTATGGGTGAAGTGGCACAGTCCTTCTTCTTTGGAGGTGCTGGAGGAGGTGGTGAGTCCAGCTTCCTTTTCTTGTAGGGCACCGCTGTGACATGTCCAGTTTTCGGATTTATATAAATCCGTTTTTGCTTAGGATCAGGTCGAAAGAGTTCCTCAGTGTCCGAAGGCGGCTGTGGCGCCGACTTTTTCGGGTCCTTATGGACGTGTTTTGGCACCGAAGAACTTTTCGGTTCCGGTGGATTTTTCGGTGCCGAAGAACCTTTCGGTGCCGATGAGCTTTTCGGTGCCGACGAGCCTTTCGGTGCCGACGAGCCTTTCGGTGCCGACGAGCCTTTCGGTGCCGACGAGCCTTTTGGTGTCGGTGGAGACCTCGACGCCGAAGAACGTTTCGGTGCCGGTGGAGATGTCGGGCCGAGTGACGTTTCGGGCCCGATGGAGATTTAGGTCCCGAAGCCTGCTTTGGTGCCGAAGGTATTATAGGCACAATGACATGAGGTTTGCTCGAGCCCGAGCCACCTGCAGGCTTACTTTTCTTCGGAGCCGGGCCCGAGGGAGGGGCTTCAGAAGATGTTTTTGGATCGCGACTGGGCCCAGTTGGCAGAGTCTTGACCAATGTCTTTTTGGGTGGTGTTGGGGTAGGGGGGCTGGTACTCACAGGCTGCCCCGGATCTGAATCGTCGGACACGATTTGGAGATCTTCGGAGTCATCGTCAGGGACGTCCTGTGCAAAGATGTCTTCTGGTTCCGGAACCGGCTTGGCCATGAGTTTTGAAGTTATGAGAGTTGTAGTGATTGCTATAAGTTTTCTGCTGGAGCGGAAAAAAGTTCATCCGAACCCAATTGCGGAAATAAACAATCTGAGGATGGAGTGGATGCCCATGCGCACTGTTGTCCAGGGGAGGAGTCACCAATCTCGTGACCAAAGACTTCTTCCGAAGACAACAACAACCTGCAATCATCCGAGCCCAACACCAGATGGCGATCTTATCCTTAGTGTGTGATCTGCAGCTCATATGCCTCGAACACATAACTGAACAGCCTCATTAGATGATTGCAAGTCTAAAACCACTTGATTAATGCTGACAATATTCCCTTAAGGCATACGCCTATGATTGAGTTTTTCTCCCTTTGTTCCATCACTTGGAATCTATACCAAATGGACATGCTACATACTCCCTTCGAGTAGTCCCTCAAACTATGGTCTTAGAATGAAAATAATAATGTGTTATGATTAAACTAAGTTAAAGTTACCATCTATATTTCTGTATAGAAAGTACAATTGTCTACTTCATTCGATATTTCACGTGTCATGTTATGATGTCAACTTATAATTAAGCGTCGTATGCTATGAAGTCAACATGTCTTAATGTCACGTAATCATCCTCACTAGTTATGTTTGGGGTGGCAAACTATCAAATATAGCAAGTATATCAATTCTAATGGCATGCAATTTACAATCTATCTTTTTCTGTATAATCTATTTTTCCTTATAAGCATGTCAGCATAATGGAACACCCCTTTTTTGTATGTTGAGCTTATAATTTACTTTTGCTTTCCTGTCTTATTCATGGTTTTAGTTTGTGAAGTATCAATAAAAATCATTTGAAATTATTGTTAACAAACATTTATTAAGCGCGTAGCTACCCTAAGGCATCCCAGCGCTTGCAGCCAAAACTGGGGGAAGATTTGATAACTCACGTAGTGGTATTATGAAACAGCCAGGTTTTAAGAAGCTTTCGAAAAGGAAAATGGTGAGTCTCTGAAAGATGGTGCAGGGGAAGGGTGTTCCAGAGTCTAGCTGTATTGTGGGAGAAGGAACTGCCCCCACTCCTCATCCTTCTGGTCTTAGGAACAGCGGCGAAGTACAGGTTAGTGGAGCAAAGGAGTTTCCTGGGCCGGTAAAAGGTGATGAGAGCGCCATTAATGGGGGGGGGGGGGGGGGGTGGGGGGGGCTTTCTCCCAAAGAGTCTTGTGGGCTATACACAGGGATTTAAATTGTATTCTTTCCATAATCTCAGTCAGTGTAAGGTCTTCAAACCTGGCTTAGCCGACTAGGTTTTTGGAATGCTAACTAGCAATCGTGCGGCACAGTTCTGGACAACTTGAAGTTTCCTTATTGCAAATTTTGGCGTTCCCAGATATAGGGAGTTGCCATAGTCTGAACAAGAGAGGGTCAAGCTTGGACCATGATTCTCCTAGCCCCCATAGGAAGGAGAGGTAGAACTTTCCAAAGCAGTCTAAGAATATTATAGCAGGCTCCTGTTATTTCCACTGCTTGCTGGTCAGATTTGAGCGATTTCTCCAGCCAGACGCCTAGATATTTCTTCTTAGACTTAGGGACCGGTGCAGGTTCAAGGCACGTTGGTCATACCCGTTTAAGGTCAATATTAGGCGAGTTGCCCAGGAGCATTATTTCGTTTTTTTCTCCATTAAGCCTGAGGCACGAGTGTTGCATCCATATTGACACCTTCTCAAGACAAGATTCCAGGTCAGATGGAGAGTTCTGGGGATGGTTAAGTGCTACTACCAACTGAGTATCATCAGCATACCTGACAATTTCAATCCTATATGGCAAAATTTAAAATATTTTTTAAAAGGAGTCACCCTCACCCACTAGCTAGTGGTATCCAAAGACACTCTCCTCCAAACACTTTCTGGATTAGTGGAAGATCAGAATAGAACTGGACCTGCTATCTGTGACCTGAGAGGAGCCCTGAAGGACTGGACCTGCTCTATCTTGTACCCAGGCCAAAGATGTGGACTCCAAGTGTGAGTTGGCAGACCTACTTTACAACTAAAGCGATACAATAAGCTGCAAGAGCCCTTTTTTCTCAAGTGACCTGTTGACTGGCACCAACTGGACTCAAACTTGCTTGTAGCTTCTGATTAAGTCAGGACCCTGCGGTGCTGGGCTTGAGGTCCTGGGAGCCTCATAAGGGACCCAGAGGAGCTGTTCCAGCAAAACCCTAAAAAGTTGGAACTTAAAGGTTTTTGGTTTTCCAAGACTTCCAGAGCCGTCAGCAGTGCTTTACGGCAAAGGTATCCAATTTTGATCCAACTTTGTAGAATACAACTTCAGGCTTGCCCCGCTGCAGGATTTTGAGCTCCAGAAAAAAGACTAAGTCAGCAGATAAAACCATGGACTGGGATGAACCTGCTTGGAGTATCCGACGAACGTGGGGAGAGGATGTAGCCTTACACCTAGAGCGGTCGACCTCGAAGCTGGGGAACCAGGTTCGAGTCTCGGCAACAACGCTAAAACATCCTGTGATTCTGTGCAAATCACCTAATCTCCCCGTGCCTAACAAAAATGAATGTGTCCTTCTGTAACGAAACTGGTGCTCATGTAAAGCGCTCCGATACCCGATTTCTCGAGTCTAGTTTGCGCTATAGAAAACTCTAGAAAAAAAATTACTCTACCGAAGTTAGCTTGAAATCACACCTAGGTCTTGGTCTACTGCTTCTATAGAACATAATTAGCGCTTAGTGGTATTTGGTACTATACACTTAAAATTCATATAGCCAGTTCCCCTTATTGGACTTTTGTAGTTGTGTTTCATTTTGTGTATTAAACTTTATTCTATTTTTCTGATCTGGTTTGGGATTGTTATTATTCTGATTTTAGTACTGTTTTGTACTGCATAAATACTTGCTGTACGTTAAGCCAGTCTGCTCTGTGCCATAACTAACAGGGGGTTGAGCTCAGGTTAATTTACTTGTCTGGGAGTTAACCCTCACAAATTAGCAATATTAATCCTTGATGTGGGCAAGTGCCCAGTCCAAATCACAATCCACTTTCTTTCAATCGATTACAAAGCATAGCCACTATGCAATGAAACAAAGTAAACAGGTACATAATGAGTATTAGCATTGTAAACCCCTTTCAATATCCATTTCTACAGCTAAGAAATTGATTAGCAGTATTTAAAGTGCATTTCTAATCTTAATTTAAAACACCACAATTAGGGTTTCTAATCCTCTCAACTCATGCATCTTGTTCGAGACCCTCAATGCCTGTGATTGAAGCTGACCACTAGCATGATATGCAAAGGCATAATCCAATAGGAAGAGGTGCTAAAATCAGCTCTATAATATAAAAATACCCATGATCGATAAAACTTCCTCGACATATACTTATATGCAGTACACATTCAAAAACAAAATGCATAGTAGTTTCCAAAATACGGCTATAACAAACAAGGACAAGAGAGAGGCACAAAAGACATTCCTCACCTTTTGCCCCACTGGTCATGAGAACTCCTCTTATACCAACTGTAGATTAGACTGGGCATGCAAGTGATCATTTCTATACAATCAGTTATCTCATACCAGTTATCTGTGGTTACAAATCTTGCATTTTAAATGAAAGTGCATATGCACTATACTGAATTTCCTGCTAATGATAATGGTTAATCAAGAAACTGTCCTATTATGGAACACCCAAGCCTTGGACTGTTATCATAGGTTGATCAAAAATGATCAGCAAAGCATCTACAAGTAGGGGACCATGGCATAAAATGTTCTGCCACTTGAGTGCACCTTGAAAACTCTACGGACTTAAGGTTGCAGGGCACTTGCTGCAAGGTATTGGGTAAGTTCTTGGTGAAGATCTACTACAGGAAAGGATCGGAAGCTTAATAACAAGGCATTGACAAAGACAGGCTGCATCACTAAGTAGTAGGATGAGACCACCTTAATGCAGGAGGAACATCAGATGGTGTGCTGACAAATTTTGTCGTCTCTGAAAGCAGAACAGCAGATGTATGTAGGCCATGCAAGACTTTCTTTGAGGGATCGAGGTGCAACAATAAAAGAAGAAATAAAAAGGCTGAACCTTGTGCACTTCACAAGTCAGCAGCATATAACTAGATTCATACTTGGGATGCAACACCAGAGGATAAAATAGAAAGAATCAGTAACATTTCAAAGCCATGTTCCCAATGTCAACGCCTGTGAAACAGTTGATTAGGTTAGTATGATTACCTATAGCACCGTTGAAAGTAGAAACAAGATCACAGGAAGTGTATGCCTAGTCTACTTCCCGTCTGAGGTTGTCTAAAACTGAAACCATGGCCAAGTCAATGGCTATTTGGCTTAGAGGCTGCTTGAAAAGGGTTAAGGTGATTACCTATTCTGGATAAAAGGCAGATGCAGGGTTTTTACCCACCCTGTCCAATCCATGGCCAGTGCATGATACTTCGTAGATGATTGTGAAATTGGAGCGGTACAATTGTAAGACACTATTCCATATTAACTAGGTATCATCTTGCTTGAACGATTGGTCAGATACATAACAATTGAGTTTTCTAATAGCGTAATCACAGAAAAGCATTCCTCAAATCAACAGTATTGGAAACATTCAGTGTCATAGTATTTACAGCAGCCGGATTATGTTCAGTGCGTAATGTGGGGTTTCTCATACCGGCATTCTTCATCGCTTTTAATAAGAGGGTCAGACCCCACCGTTCCCACCAGGAACTTGGGACTCAGCAGCGGCAGGCGGACATGCTGTAGTACCTGTAATACAAAAATATGCCTGTAGTAGAATCACATGTTATTTAACATGATGAAAACATTTCAGTCAGGATTCGCTAGCATGAATCCCAAATGACAACGTAACACGTCAACAACTCATGCAGGTGCGTGCATTCCGCAAGTAAAATATATATGACTACATGGCTACTTTTGTTAAAATATATAATTTGTGAAGTTAGCAGTTCACGTAAATCAAGCATTCTTTAGTGGAGGCAATTGTAACTGGGTTCTCTCTTGGGAGCATAGCATTCTTGAGAAAATGGCTCACCTGCGGTAGCTGTGGACGTCGCTCCTGAATGCTGTACTTAACCCAGGCCATCACAGCATTGAAAACCTGCTCCTCGCTGCGCACATTCAACTCGTCACTGGATATGATGTCAATGAGCTGATTGGCTGGGAGGAGCATGAACTCCTCGCTCTCCATCACCTGGGAAAGATGCACAAATCAGTAGTCATATCAACTTTCTCTGAACACACAACCATGAAGAAAGGTAAACAACCACTTTCGTATTAGGTCAAATGAGCACTCGCAAGCCTGTTTTTTATGTAAAACATGTGTAAGGTAACTGCACCACAACCCAGCTACTGAAGCACTGCATTGTTCCTGTGATTTACATTTAGTAAACGGTCTCTGGCCATATTTGTGACAACTTTGTAAAAAACATGTAGTACTGGCCTCCCAAATAAATGTCTATAACAAATCATATGAAGTCTTACACCTGTAACACACACTCGTCTGTCTTGGTCCGTAGATGATGTGGCTTGTTTTTTGGCCTGTGTATAGGTGTGGCTGGCTTGCGAGCTGTACTGGGCAGAAATTGACTTAAACAAAAAAATACTTGGGAAGCCCACCACTTCCGACAGTTTAATATGCCTTTTCTTTATATAGCTCATCTGAGCAAAGTGTAGTGTGCTCATATAAGATTTTCTGTGGATTTTGCTGTATCCAAAGAAGAAGGTGAGTAGATGCTCACTCTACTGAGCCCCAGGAGTCCTGCATATAAATCTTCCTGTCTCTTATTCAGCGTAACTGGCCTGAACTTTGGTGCAGTTGTTTTCAGCACTTCCATAGACACCACGTCAAAAAGGGGTAGATTTTTAACAGAGAGGCTAAGTGGTACCAAACAGATCTCATTGATGTAAACGATACGTAAATAAAACTAGGCATTCATGTTCAAACGATTCCAAATAGTTGCCTTCAGACTCAGAAGCATGTAAGGCAGTAAATGAATGACTGGTGGGATGAACCAGAGAAGGACTTTCTTGAACTGCGTTGGAGGGAAGGGGGCAACATGAGAAAGTGACTCAGGGGCTAAGCCTGAAATCTCTAGAGGAGTTGGGGAAACGAGTTTTCTGAAAAAAGTGCATCGATTAGCATTCCTGGCCAGAAGTAGTGATCACATAATGCTCCACTTGAACGAAAGGCTGCCCTGGTAATTGGTAGTAGCTATGGCCTATAATGCACTGGCAAAGCTAATAGGTCTAACCTTGGAGAACTATTGGCGTGGTCAATAGATTTTAGCCAGCCTGAACGGCACCATGAAGGTGTGCAGCATGGCTAAATAAAAAAAAGATCTTGACATGACCGGTCGCATTATTTAGTTTCTGTGCCCACACACTTGCATGCCTACAAAATGACGCAGATGCTTTTTCGTTTGCTGTTCTTTTTATTACTGATCCGAGTTGGACCAGCAAGTTAAAAGAAAAAATGCATGGAAATGTTTGGTGTTTATTTTTTTTTAAGTGCAGGTAGTGGGAGTTAGTGTGGCAACACAGAATGCAGGTGGGGAGGAAGCAATGGGGGGCAAGAGAAGCAACAAGTGACAACAAAAAAAGGGCAAGAGGGGGGAGGAAGCAACATGAAGGGCTGGGTGACAAACTGAGCGGTGGTGGGAAGGAGAAGCAGGGGGTGAGTGAGCAATGTGGAGCACACCGCTAAAGCTCAACAGGGGAGGACACAACAGTGGGTGCAACAACATGGAGGCGGGGCAGGGAGAGGCACACAGGTAACAGATACCTACACAGACTGCAGAGGGATAGAGGTACATGACGGAGATAGGTGGAAAACACACACACTCAGTGTGGCTCAATGAGTGGAGAAGTGTGGCTCAATGATTAGAGCGGCAGACCCTGATGCAGAGGTCTAGCCCGGGACCAGGGTTCAATTCCCCGCCTCAGCGGGTCTTGGGCTCAAAAATTCCACGGACCTGATAATTCTCGCCTTGGTGCCTATTCCAATCATGGAGTCCCACTCTGCAACTCTGGGCAATAGCTTGCTTAATCTCCACAACGGCCCCCACAATGCTAAGGATGCCTGGCCTCCACCTTGGGGGTGCCCAGGAGTGGACGCCTCACAGGGAAAGCCAGGATGGGTTCCACAGCGGTATTCGTACAAGCGCCTTGAGACCCTTGCGGGTGAGTAGTGTGCTATACAAGTATCAATTTACATTTACAATTTACTCATGGAGTGCTTAACCAAAAAGAAAAAACTCGTGCTTGAAAAGCAAATGGGGTGGGGGCATAAAATCAGAAGAGATGATAGAGAGACTAGGCTTCATGGAAGGGACAAAGACAACATTGACAAGCTGGGACACAAATTAGCTGAAAACTGAGAGTGATCGAAATATCAACAAATGGTAAGCAATAGGCAGGCTTCAAGCCCCTGAATGTTCATGGCAAACCAACAATATGTCTTTTGCAACCAGACAGCTATGATGTCTGGCAGGCTCGACCAAAAACCGGAGTATCATTTGGAAAAAAATAAGTTAAATAAATCTGTAACAAATGCAATATCTGCTGCTCCTTTGCAACGGGCCATGGTGAAACTGATCGGGTTTCGACATACCAGGTGCTTAGGAAGATAGCAGCCAGGGAATACAGAGCCATTTCAATTCTTTCGCGCTCACAAACAGGCAGAGAAACACACACACAAACGGAGTTTTGCCTGTCTCAGCATTTATCACACAACTGCAGCAAACGGTATCAATTTCTTGTCATAGAGGGAATAACAGAGTTACCAGAAGCCAGAAGGTACACATGATTGGTGGAAATGTTGGAGCCCGTCTCGGCCGCCGTCCTCTGATGGAGTAGCGCGAGCTAGTGGGATCTCCGTCTGTCCTTCTCCAAATAGACACGGAAGCGGAGAAGGACAGAGAGAGAAGGCAGGTGGTGACGGAGGAGAGAGCCAGGTCGGACAAGAGGAATGGAAAGAGATGGGGCACAGGGAAGAGGGGAGGGAGAGGATTAGCGGGAAAAAGAGAGGGGCAGATTATTAAACAGTGAAAGTAGCAAGAGATTGAGGAAGGAAGTGCAAAGAAAAAACAGGAGAAAGAGACTGGGTAGAGGAGAAGGAAGACAGAACAGAAAGAGAGGAGAGAGTAATACACGGATGACAGTAAACCGGTCTGTGATTTTGTCCATTAAAGAAATATAATCCAGTGACAAATCGGCAACGTCTCCCTGAAGAGGGACTTTGAAGGCTGCACTAGTCTGCGTGTAAACAGAGGAGGCATGTGTCTGTCGAACCCGACATGACCCTCGAGGCTTTGGGGTTTGTATTTTTTGGGGTGATGATGTTAGTGGATACACACACCTAAAGAGCTCCTGTAAACTATTATGGACCTGCCGGGAATCTCGGAGATGCGACAATGCATTTTCTCATCGGGTAAGTTTCTCCAGTCTGTTGTTTTTGCGGAGTGTGCACCTTACATTTCTTTTCGAGAAAAAAGGAGTTTGTGCATATTGTTCAATAAAGATATGGTTCGTGATATATATACTATTTTTCAGACGAGTGATCCCACCTGGTTTCCCTAGGGAATAATGCGACTCCCGGTTGTTTTCTCCTTGCAAAACAAATGGTCTACACTGGGAAAGCTGTGGGACTTCATGTGGTGTTATCGATGCAAAACTGCAATGTGCTCACTCAGAGAAACTTGTGATGCTCCCTTGAACCCTCAAGCAACGTTTACACTTTGTTATGCTACCAAGGCCAAACCATGCTGCTAATTCTATTCCCAAAACAAAAGGGTACCACGGAAAAACCGGATGGGAAAGCTGTTTTACCTAAGCAAAACTACAATATCCTTGTTTACTCCTAACAAACAGTAATACTGTACTGTGCTACTCGGGCTAAACTCCAACACTCACAGATTAAATGACCTTTGGGAGTTTAGGGACAGACCGAGCTCCTTTGAATTGTTTCTATGCCACTGCAGGTACCAACAAAATAAGTATTTGATTATCAGATTAGACAAAATACAGGACAGAATTCTGCAATTTTGTTCCAAGTCTACGAGACGGAATGGAAGCAAAGTGTGTTCCAAGAATGAGAAAAGACCCAGATTTAACAGATTATTTTCTACTCTATAATATGTGTCCCCCTGGGGGGCTAGCAGTTGTACCAATCTATTGTCAGGATGCCTACTTCATAGGTTTGGTGTTCTAATAAATATTGGTCCAAGATCAAAGGGAGTCGCTGTCAAGTCTATTGTGGATGTCTGAAACTTTCTATGAAGTGTTGCCAGGCAGGCCATTAGCTGGGTCCTCAGGGATTCTTCTGTAATAAGATTAGTACAGACAGAAGACAGGGATTTTTCATATTTAATTTTTAATAACTTCCGTTTTGATTTTAGCCTTCATGCCGGCAAGTGAATGTATCACCATACATGTGCTTCACTCAAATACGGCAGGTTACCCTAGAACTTCACATAAACCACCAATGAAATAGAGATAAAAATTAGTTGAAGATTAAATTCTTGATTGAAAATCTTCTGTGATGTTCTAAAATCTGGGTGAAAAGGTAAAGAATATAGGGAATGTTCTTGATTGGCATCACTGATGGAGTGGTATACCTTATGTATCTTTGGTCCTTAATCTGTAGAAGGATGCCCAAAGCTGAACAAGAAGCCTGCATCTGGTGCTAATAAATGTCGGCTCACCAAAAACCAAGGCTGAGTAGACTTGATTCCACCTCAGGCCTCTTTAACCCACTACCAGATACTGCTGCCTCTTTATCTCTCTCTGGCTGGTCTCTGCTTTCTCCCCTAGTGATGGATTTTCCATCTTTCTCCTTTTTTCTCCCATTTGTGTTTTTCCCTTCTCCTGCTCCATTCAATATTTGATTAAGAAATTTAAGAGCCAGTCCCCCAAACATGAGTGCCAGTGTGCCCCACCTGTAACTACTGGCTCAAATTAAGCACGGTGTATCTTCTCCCTCTCACACTGTTGAGGTGGGAAAGGCATTCAACATAGTCTGACCATGCTAAAGCCAGGAGAACAAGTGAGCAGTAGAAATTAAAATGCGATGGAAGACCATAAATGACTCACTGAATCTCTCATTAGTTTGAGGTAGACCCCTTTACTCTCAATATAATCTACTTATCTTGCTTTGCCTTCAGCACAATCTTTGGGGTCTGGAATGGAGAGAAAGATGGTTCTAGGATTTGACACTATTTCTTAGTTTTGTCTTTGTGCAAGAAAGAAAACCACGCTTCTGGTTGAGCAATGGATACTTATTTTATTTTTTAAAACCCGCTCGAAAGAGGAAGGAATCAAGAAATCCAAGTTTTAAGCATACTAAAGATGGATCATCAATATATCAGAATTCATTTTAAGGGTCAGCTTGCAGGCTCAATGGGAACCAGGACAAGACAGGTGGAGATGTTCAAAGAGCCACAAAGTGAGGCACGCTTATAATGAGCAATTCTTCAGCATCTCAGCACTATGGATGCTACGCAACAAGGTGACATGGAAAAATTCAATTGCAATACCGAGAGTGGAGATCTTGTCAAAGAAGGAAAGAGTGTCCAAAATGGAGGAAGCATCCTTTTCACAGCAACAAAATTCGAGCCACTGTCACTTCTTCATTATAGGCAGATTTTATGGATTCTTGATAGAGAACTTAATTAATGGTGATGTTTCAAAGAGAATGTGAAGCTAAACGTGACCAATAAGCAGAATGAAAGAACATCTCGGTTCTGAAGAGACCGTTTCAGGCACTGTATGCGGTACAAATTCGGAGCACGCATGGTTTGAAATTTGGCTTGTTGGTATTACTGGCTGTAGAGCAAAGGTACACAACGAGTTGTACAGAAACGTGCACAGCGGCTAAAGCAACTTTTGTTTTTGATTTATTTTCATTGTAAAGTTCAGCGTCGATAAGCCAGATTTTGGCCACTTCAGAGTCCTTTGACCCGGAGAAAGGAAAAACAGAAGGAGACGGCAATGCAAGTTTTACAAGATGTGGACAGCATTAGAAGAGGATACTGATGGGGGTAAAAGAAGAAAGAATTTAGGAGTGGAAAGAAATAAGCGAACCCTATCAAGAAGAAGGGATATGGGTAAGAGTGGAAGTAGCTCTAGGGAGGGAGGCACAGTTGTAGAACACAAGTAAAAGATGTATTTCTTCCCCTTCCCCCCCAGCGTTTTGCATAGCACTACAGGTCATTTTTCAACCACAGGTCACAGAGACACTGACTTTGAACAAATATGAGAAAAAAATGCAAATTTCAAAATATGCAGAGTGATTTAGTAGAGTGAACACTATGCATCACTGGTTTAAGGAGATTTAGTTAATTACGTACCGAGGCACTTTTGAGTATAAGATCAAGTTGATTTACTATTCACAAGTCCCTTTTTATCTTGCGGTTTATGAAAACCCCGTCCAGTTTAGGGATTGGCCCATGGCCTGATACCTACTTATTAACTGCCCGTTCTGCCGACTGCCATTTCAGGCATCAAACGGCTTCGACTTCTGTCTGATTTGGACGAGTTTCTGTATGGTGCCCTTGCTGCGGTTCAGGTTCTTCATTTCTTTTTCGACAGTTCACCTTGAGGTGTTCTTCATACTGCTTCTCTTCCGTTTGCCTTTAGGGGTCCAGTGGAGAGCTCATTTTGTGATGAATCATTGGCTTGTTGTTAAGTCTTCTTTTCCTCAGCTGGCCATGACCTCATGGCACTTTGTCTTTTGCCTCTGCTGCCCAGAATCGATCAGACGCAAGCAGTGTTTGGGAAATTTGTTCACCGGCCACAATAGTTAAAAGGAAGCCTATCTCATCAGCGCTACACAACTACTTTAAAAGCAGAACAGTTACCCAGGCTCAGTCTGTCCGGGTGACAAAAAAGATGAAAGTCTAGCAAGAGGGAGGCACGAGATGAGGGGGACAGAGCGTACAAGATGCATTGGCATGAGTCTTTGTTCTCACTTCATACAGTTCAGAGACACAAGTCCAAAAAGATCTCTGTGAGGTACGCGATACTAGTTTACTCATACCTAGTTGCACCAGTATACAAAGTGACACTGTTCTTAAGCACTAGGCAGGGAGGAAGCAGGACCTTATAACAGCCTTAACCCCATACCTTTTGTATGCACTTCAAAGACATGGGGCCCACTATGTCACATGACCTCCTGCTGCCTGACTGAAATCCACCTGTAATGCATTTAGACGGACTTCTGTATGGGATAAAAGCAACAGAATCTAGTCCTAGTTATTCCTCAGCATGCTACCACATATTCTTTTTTTCAAAAAGGCTGCAGAAAACGTCCAGCAAGTGTTAGTGTGTCTAAACAATCACTTTCTTAATGTTAGTAATATGTATCCAGTGTCAAAAAAACAGAAGGCAAATATGCTATTCACAATCGCTAAAACATGTTTGATCAACTCATTCCTTTACACATTTGAAGCATAGGTGATGAAATAATTCCCTCAAAATGTGCACGTTTTATGCTTTAAGTTAAACTATGATGTTCGTTCAAACATAATTAATTTTAAGTTCCTCAGACACAAAAATCTAATTGCAAAAAGGTAAGCAGGACATGCATCTTTTATTTTGTAAATTTTACCATAGTCACTCTTCACTTGGTGTATCAGATGACCAGAGAGGGCCAAACTGGAGCAGCGTCAGCTAGATGCATTAGTGAGAGATCAGCTTACATACAGGCAAGCAGCTGGATCAGGACTACTGTGCAGGCTGAACTTGGGGCACCGTGATCCAGACTAGCAAATGGTTACATGGTTGGCTGCGTTTGTGAGGTGATGGAGTATCAGAGGTCTATTCATAAACTGCACACACCTCACAAACAAAGAGGCTGATAGGGGGGTACAAGGTACTGTAAGAGCTGGTCTGGCACCACAACTGGATAGCAGAGTGCATGGTACATTAGTGTATTCCTGGAATTCAGGTGCACTACTTAAGTTGCATAAGGCTTCTCTTACTGTGCTTGCAGGGCTTGAGATGGACGTCAATGCTGCACTTTGGCAGAGCTGTATGTGTGATGGAGCCATAAAGTCTGAACCAACAGGTGGAAACTAAGTGTATTGGCAGAGCAGTGCAAAGGATCCCAGCATTTCCACTGGAAGGGAGGAGCCGTTTGGGGCAGTAGGAGCCAAGTGAGTGGCACTGGTATTCAAAGTGTGAGAGACGCTGGAGGACGTATTTTGACAAGTTGGTACAGGAGAGGCTTGGTTTTAGTGCAATAGGACACTATAATGCACAGCAGATCTGAGCAGAAGAGGCAAAACTCAAGGCAAGTAGATGGTTACACAAAGCACAATTCTGCATGAGCATCCTCTGGTTTCAACAAACGTTTCCCATACATCTTAAACAGTTCCCATTCATGATTTCTTCTACTGAACATGGTTAAACAGTGAAGAGAGATGTAAAACTGAAAAAAAATGTTTTAGCCGTAGACAGAAATGTCCCAGTAAGTTCAAAGGACAATCAATTTGTTTTGCTTTCTACATCGCAAAAACTGTGACAAATTCCTCTTCTCCTCCCAAAAGACTTCCTTTAGGAAACTTACCTCTTGGAAGTTGTGCTGCGTGAACTTGTCAGCAATCCTCAGTAGTTCCCGGCAGGAATGGGTGTCGGCAAAAGCTCGGATACCCAAACAGTTGGATGGGTCTAGCTGACGCTTGAGGAACTCACAGCAAGCTTCCTGGATCTCAGCGAGCTGCAGGAGGCAGGCAGCCGGCAGCAGGGTCTGGACATTTCCCTCCTCTACTGTGATCTGCGATGTGTAGGCAAAGTCAATGAGCAGCTCCATGGCTCGCTCATCTATGTCCCTGATCACTACTTCAGTCTGCCGGCTTTCAGCAAGTTCGCCTGTGAACATGGCACGGAAATAAGGACTGCAGGCAGACAGGATCACACGGTGAGCATAGATCTTCTTAGCCCCTACTGCCAGTACCACATCACACAGCTCTCGGTGCTTCCGCAAGAGGTTAATAACCTCCAGTGTTTGCCGTGGGTGTTTGTCCGAGACGTAGGGCATGCGAGCAGGCTGCGGTACACCCTCTGGCAGCTTGTTGGGGTCTCCCAGTGTGCAGCGGCTCGTGACGTCCATTCCGGTCTCTCCTGGTCGAGTGCTAGTACACCTAAGAAATAAAAATAAGCAAACAAGTTAGAGGACCAAACGATGTGAGAAAAAAAAAAAATCAATATAAATTACAAGTGTAGATCTGATATTAAGTCAACCACGTATGCACAGACCATGGTGCCCAAGCCAGCTAGTCTGAGGCAATGGACTGGTTATTCTGCCAGGTGGTTTGACAGTTAAAAGCTCTGCATTCGGACATCAGGGCGAATGAAAGGGAAGCTACTGAACAGCACTGCATTAAGTTGCAATCAACCAAAGAAGCCAAGAGAAGTTTTTGTAGCTCAGATCCCAAAATCTCCCAACCAGTTTGAGTTTTTCAAAGCCATTAACAGACACCTCAGTTATGCATATCTATCATTGCATGCATGGAAAGTGCAATCGTGAAATATACCAATACTGTATGTATGTATGCATGCATGCATGCATGCATGTAGTATTCCTATAGTGCAGACCCAACCAAAAGGCAGCAGAGCATCGTACAGAATCAAAGACGAGCATACAGCCAACCAGTGATAGGAGTGGTAGCTGGTTTGTGGACTGCTACTGCAATGTGATGTGGTGTTATTTAAAGAGGTGAATCTTCAACTCATAGAAAAACATTGAGGCTTTAACTTAAGCACTGACCATTCCTCTTCTCTACTCGCTCTGACCCTATAATACACTAACCTTTCAGAATTGCCTTTCTCCGGAGGTTAGCATGGCCTTCACGGACTCAAAAAATAAAGCTGGCTAATACTATGCAAAGCTAACAGAATTATAAGGTACAAAATGAGCTGACCGATAAATAAAGGAGGACCTAGAGTTTTGTGTGAAATAAAAGGCAAAAAGAAAAGTACTGTCCACAGACTGAAAGGAGACCGTCTTAATAGCCGCCACAGACAACATCCACACCCTAGTAGAATCGACTGCCCTGATTCAGAACTCACCGCAGTCTTAAACACCGTCTCCCACCACACACTCCTCAAGAGACTGCACCAGTTGGGAATCAAAGAAGATGCACTCAAATGAGAACTGGGACCAACCCCCACACCAAAAGACTACTCCCGAAACACAGGCATCAGCCTGGACAGCAAACTTAGCATGAAAGGACAGATCAACACAGTCTACTCAGCTTCTTTCCACACACTCCACATGCTCAGAAGAATCTTCAAATGGCTCCCCAAAAGATCCAGAAAAATAGTCACGCAATTCCTAATCACTAGCCATGTGGACTACAGCAACACACAGTACGTAGGTACCACCATCGAACTCATGACAAGTCTCCAGATGATATAGAACTCAGTAGCCAGACTGATCATCAGACTGCCCAAACGGACCCACATTACCCAGCACCTAAGAAACCTCCATTGGCTCCCTGCCCAGAAAAGATGCCAATTCAACTACTGACACATGCCTACAAAGCCCTCCATGACAAAGGACCAGCATACTTGAACCACCGCCTTAACTTTCACTAACCATCCACAAACCTTTGCTCCCTCACCCTGGCAAAGATACCACACATCCGTCATAGCCACAAGTGAGGACGCTCCTTCACCCACCTCGCCACCAAATCCTGGAAAGCCCTCCACCTCTGAATATCATCCTTGCTGACAGACTATAGGAAGAAACTCAAGACCTGGTTCTTCGACTATGTCCAGCAACCCTAGTGCCTTGATACTCTCATGGGTGATAAGCCGCACTCTGCAAGTACCAATTAATTGATGCATTGCTTTGTCACCTATTGCAGAAGAAATGTTGGCCAAGTGAATGGGTCTGGATTTGAGTAAACACAATTATGGTTCTGTGCACAAACACAAAAAGAAATGTGCATTATTACCACAATACTGCACTAGGCGCCATCAGAATGTATCCGTGCATAATGAAGAAAGAAACTGTGTAGTTGCATCACAGTTTCAAGCTATTTTCATTTTATGAATACAAAGAAGTGCATACATTCACATGTTTTCTATTCCATTATATACCTCTTCAGAAAACATTTTACTAGAATATTCAATTCCAGTTATAAAAGTTAGTATCAAATGTAGCGGTTAGCAGTTATGTATAATTTGTTGCTTTCAATTACAAAAGAGCTGAACTTACTCCACCTGCACAGGATAGAAGGAACAAGGATGTCAGATGAGGCTGAATTCCACGTTAATTTGTTTTTTGATTCATATAACCATTAACTACCTAGTATAAGTTAAACTATTTGAAAGTTTTACTGAACGTTAAGCATTATGTTACTTGCAATATTCTGCAAATCAAACTGATCTTTTTATGGGGTATATTGGATCCAGCACATGCTATTGATAATTAAATTGATCACCATGCTTCGTTATTAGAGCATCCACAGAGAAGGGAGCCAGAACAGAAGCTCAAAATCAGAGAACAGATGTAGGATAAACTACATGTAGATGTATCTAACGAGGAGTTCTGGGAGATCATAGATGATGAGGGTAGTGGTCTTCTGACTTCTCTGAATTTTCAGGAACCATTACAAGTAATTAATTCTGTTTAACAAGCGTACTTGGGCAAAGAGTAAACCTTGCTATGAAACAAACCTGTAGTTTTCACACATCTTTACTAAACAGACAAGTATGGGGCAGGTCAATAGACAAAATGTAGGGGTTCCATAAACTCGGCTGTTTAACTTCAGAGAGAGGCATCACTCTTGCTTCGTGAGCATGGTCCAGGGATACCGAAACGCATTGGGAGTGTTTTATAGGCCGACTCTGTTTTTGGAAATAAACAGAAATCACTGCCACTTGTGAGTGCAACTCAAATACTTTCGCTACAAGAAGAGCGAAGTGTGGTGATATATAGCAGCATGGTCATGCCGTAGGGCAGCACTACGCAATAAAAGTATGTGCGCCAGAACACCGAACAAGAGTGGTACTTTGGGGGGGGGTCGGGGGGAGGAATAAAATATATATATATTCACTGAAAAAACCATAGGCTTTACAGACGTTATAGTTAGGAATTCGCATTTAAAAAACCTTTGACATTCACTAAAAAGCCATAGGTTTCAGGGACGTTATAGTTAGTTTGACATTTGACTCATATAAAACCAGAGAAATTCACCCGTTATAGTTAGTTGAGCTAACTATAAATTGTGCGCCCACAATGCACTGGTGATGACGTCACATATTACATCACTCATGACATGGTCAGTGACATCACTCATGATGACATCCAGTGAATGTGTGTTTCTGTAAAGTTTAAATATTTTTCATATATATCTATGCCAAGGTGTAATGAAGAATGAGTGGATTTACAAGTGCCTGAATGGATTATTTAGTAGGTGCATGACTGACTGTATAAGTGAGTGATTGAATGTGTCTTACTGAATGCATGGGTTAGTGACTAAACTGTGTGAAAGTCTGTATTAGGCTCTCAGTTGGTGTGTAAGCGGCTGCAGAGGTTGGTGAGTAGCTACATGAGTGTCTATATGGGTTATTGATTTGCTGTCGGAGTATCTGTATGGGTGCCTGAGTGTCTGTGTGGGTGTGTGGGTGTGTGACTGTGCACAGATGTCTGAGTGGGTGATTCACTGGTTGTATGGATTCAAAAGTGCATCTGGGAAGGGCTGTGTGGGTGTGTGAATGTGTGTATGGGTGGGTTGGTGAGTGAATGAATGTCTCAGTGGTATATGTGTGAGTAACTACATATGTTTTAAGGCAGTATATGTGAGTGTTGGAGTATATGAATGACTATACGTGAGAGTAAGTTATTTGAAGAGTGGCTGTATAAATGAGTGTTTGATTGTATCAGTGATTGTATAACAAAGTAAGTATGTGTTAGTATCTGCATAAATAAGTGATGTGGTGTGTGTATAAATAACGGAGTTGGTGTGTATAACTATATACATGAGTAAATGGGTATGTGATTGATTCTTTGCATGACTATGTGTGTAACTCTGTGTACAAGTGTATGAGTGCATATTATAGTACTGTATTGATGAGTAACACTGGATGTGTGTGTAGACCTAGGAAATAGTGGGTGGTATGTAGTATCTAGCATTGTTGTGTGTATGGTTTCAAAAACAGTAGTCTGTATTTTAGAGTGCGAGTATCAAAGTTTGTATTAGGGCATCAGTGTGTGCATCAGATTATCACGTGGATGAGGTCATCAGTGATGTCATTTGAGATGTCATCAGTGATGTCACTGACCATGTCATGAGTGATGTAATATGTGACATCATCACCAGTGCATTTCGGACGCACAAGTTATAGTTAGCTCAACTAACTATAACAGGTGAATTTCTCTGGTTTTATATGAGTCAAATGTGCAACTATCTATAAAGTCCCTGAAACCTAAGTTTTTTTTAGTGAATTTCAAAGGTTTTTTAAATGCTATTTCCTAACTATAACGTCTGTAAAACCTATGGTTTTTTCAGTGAATTTCGAAGGTTTTTAAATGTTAATTTCATATTTTAATATTTATAAAACCTATATTTTTTCTATCTTTTTTTGTAATATTTTGGAACTCTATTATCCTTTTTTTTAACTTTAAAAATTATGTAATGTTTTATATCTTCAAAAAAAATATGCATATTTCTTTTTTTTTTTGTTTGGGAGAAAACTGGAGTCCCGTACCGATAGTGTACCAAGCACCATCAGCACGCGAATCCTATCTGCCATTTTGCTAAACTCGTAAATGATGCGTATTTCGTATGCGACGGGTTCGTGGCACTGTGTCCCGTGTAACATCATATACGTAGGAGGTCGCGCCAGCTGCTACTTTGATATGCGACGGGTACGCAGTACCAGGTCCCGCGTTACATCATGTACATATGGGGTCACACCCGCAGCGCATTGCGTATACGACGAGTGCACGCTGCCAGGCCCTGTGTTACGTCATAGACGTATGGTGTCGCGCTGGGTACGCAATTGCCTAATTTTTTTTTTATGTCTCAAAACTATATCTAAATAACTTTAAAGTGTATATGAGAGCAAGCGATAATCTAAAATATTTTAAACATTTATATATTTCTAACTGTAATAAACTTATATTATGGTAAATATATTCTCAAAATCGCGTCAGTGCTGTCTCCTTGTGCGCTGGGGGCGAGATTGCCATGTGACCTTAAAAGCATTTGATTAGTTCATAACATTTCCCATTGTAGCAGTTGGAGAATGCTACCCATTTTAGTCATTCTCTCTACAGCATTTGATGAGACACACCTCTTCTGCTTAGAGAGCTTTTTCGAAAACTTTTTGCTATGTACACATATCTTACACTACACACAACACACAACCATCATCTTCATCAATATTCATGGTCTGTAAAGTAGCCTTCAACCTGTGATAGCCATGCACCTAAAAGTTACATAACCGAGGTTTTCCCCCAGTGCCAGAGGTAACATGGTTGCATAAGCTGTCCACAGCACAATGTAATATGGTACGGCCCAGGGGCAGTATCATGCATAGATAATGGACACAGATAGATAGTGGAAGTAGGTACAGGCACGTGCGCTCAACTCCTTTTTATTACCAGGGTCACATATCCAGTGACGTCTATGCTGAATGCGTGTGAGGTGAGTGTAAACCAGCCCTCAGGGAATGGTTGCTGCTAGCATCAACTACAACAGTAATCATTGGATCACACACAGAGATTCAATAATAAAAGGGTCAATAGTTTGTGCTGCAGTAAGGTAGGGACAGTAGATGTGAAATAATAAACAAAAGATGATATCGTAAAAGAACCATAACTTCTGGTATACTGAGATACAGGCAGTAGATCTGAAATAATACACAAAAAGATTGCATCATAAAGGGTAGATCAGTTCTAGTGTACTCAGATAGCCACATCAAAAGCATTCAGCATGTGCACAGCCAACGATGATCCGTGCCGCGGGCGGGCTGTACCAGAACCAATGTCTGTTGCCTACAGGACTGCATCATCTGCAATAGCAACTCAATCTGAATTGTGAACAAGAGGTGTGGCGCCGCGGCCAGGGTGACTGACTCCGGAATCTGGGGATCACGGTTCGATCCCCGGCGCCGGACGCAGATTAGCCCAGCACCATGTGACTCTGGGCAATAGCTTGCTTAATCTTCCCGACGGCCCCCAGCGCCTAGAGACCCTTACGGGTGATTGTTCGCGCTTTACAAATGTGGATTATTACAAATGTGGATTATTAGGCCAGAGAAAGCGGTCAGCAAGGGCCCACAGCCACGTGGCGTTGACTTGAGCTGTCCTGTTTGCAGTACGCGAAGCAACAAAAACCGTATGCGGAGCCTGCGATGATGCGTATGCGTAGTGCAGACCGAGCGCACTGCAGCAATGTCTTTTGCCTACAGGAATGCGTCATCTACAATAGCGACTCGATCTGAATTGTGAACACTGCTGTCTGCAGTGTGAATTGAAGGCAGTAGTCAGCACAGACATCCATGAATACTTTTTCTGACTTCCTCTTGACAAAATACAACAACATAACTTACAAAAAACTCTTCAATAAATAAATCAAAACAATTCGGATTGCTATCTTTGCTGTCCACAGTGTAGACTGTTATTCAGTGTTCTTTTCCACTACCAAGAAGAATTTGGTCATTGTACTAAACCTATAACTCATCTAAAAAAACTTCAAGCAAGTATACTAAAAGGATATTGTGTATATTTCAATAGACGTAGTTAGTTGCCTACTGGATTCCGTAATTTAACAATCACCACTCGATCTGAATTGTGAGCCCTGCTGACCGCAGTGTAGGCCAGAGGCAGTGGTCATTAACGCCTCACAGCCACATGCCGTTGGATTCGGAAGCACTGAGTTGGTTGCACCTGATCGGAGGGGGTACACAGAAATCATCACAGACTAACTTCTGACATCCTCAAACATAGAATCAAGACCCCATTTCAGTGTTCGGACCTGCTATACCACGGTGTACTCCAGCGACTACAGTCAACCAAGCCCAATAATCATGTGCAGCAGTTAGCTACGGAAGCACAGAGTGTGATGCACCTCAACGGAGGGAGTTCTGTGAAAACCAAGCAGCAGGTAATATCGGACATCGTCCATTGTGGGATCAAGACAACGTTCCACTGTATGGACCTAGAGTTGGTTGCACATGATCTCCATCTCCACTCTCAGATGCAGTTCTATCATCGTCCATTGTGGGATCAAGACACCATTCCACTGTTGGGACCTAGAGTTGGTTGCACCTGGTCGAAGGCAGTACCTTCATCTCCACTCTCAGATGCAGTTCTAACATCGTCCATTGTGTGATCAAGACACCGTTCCACTGTTGGTACCTGTTGGACTACTGTGTTAGTAGTATACAGAGCACTCCACGGTGCTGGGCCTCAGCCTGGGTGCTGTGTGCCTGTGTTGCGGTAACCAGCATTGATCTCAGAAGCCTTCCCACCTCGCAGACCTCGGCCCAGGAGCTTCCGCCGGCACGTGGTGGGCCCTCCTTTACATACGACTGTGTCGAAAGGTGAACTGTGAGACATATGTGCGTCGCTGCGGCCAGGACGGTTTCTGGGTACCAGCAGGCTGAGAGCATCATTCACGCACCCACCTTCGCTCACAGCGTCAGCCTCGTGACGGTGTAAGCTGTACAGACCTGGCGGACACGTTCGCCATTCCGTAAGAGAACCACACCCAGAGAAATGTGCCGTTTATTCATACCCCTACGCTAGCCTTGCGTACGCCGAGCCAGCCCACTACGCTAAAGATTTGGGGGGGGATGAGGGAGGGAGGGGGCACGTACGCGCTATGTTTTCGTAATCTTCCCCGCTGACTGTACTATCATGGTTGCGTCCACTGTCCACTTCACTCAATAGACCATCAGTGTATGTTGACATGTACATGTCTGTGCTCTGCATACTCGAGTCTCTCTGGGACATCCCCTCAACACTTTGCATTGTATACTTTTATAATCGAGAATCACTTGCCACCTTCGCACATACTTGGCTCCCATCTCTCCCCGCATTCTGCATTGTGTGGCAGAAGTGCCATGCCATGTTTGGTTTGTGTACATGGCTAGCCACGGTTCCCACAGTACATAGTGTTGTTGTGTCTGCTAGGTGTACATGTTGTATGTGATTATATAAGGTAGCGTGTTTATTCACAAGCAGTGGTTTCTCCCATTTACATATCGCTGTCTTAAAGAGGATACAGAAGTTTTTCTCACAGGTGAAAAGTGCTAGAATTACTTGCATTACTATGCAAGAATGTCCAACTGCACGACGCTTCTAAGCTTACAGACCCCAATCTTGTGTGCTTTCTTAAAAGCACGGCAACTCGCACAATGAGGTGGACACTATTACAACACTAATAATAGTAGCTCTGGATGATTTCTTTTTGTACATAAGTAGTTCTTACTGCAGAAAATGTTTGAGACCCCTGCTTTAAGTAGACCATAATTGTTTAGTTCTTCTCCAGAAAAGACAATTAGAAGAGTCTGATCACCCAGGGAACTTGCTTCCCTAGATGTACATTATCTATTCCATAATGTTATAATGGTTTATTTTCTGGGTAAATAAAGACAAAAAAAGGTTCCCCCTAATTTAATTTCAAGTCCAAGAGGGGGGGGGGGGGGGACAAACAAACACTGAAGGAAAACCTCTAGCTGACCTATATTTCTTTTAAGTATAGCCAATGGCTTAAAAGCTCCCCACAAGAAAGAAAGATTTACCTTTTTATAATGAAATACATATAGAAGTAACAATAGCTTTTGATTAGCTGTACTTTATTATTTTTGATTTTTTTAACGTTATTTTTCACTTTCAAGAACAATAATTCATTTATAAACATGTAAAATTCTCAAATAGCATAATTAGATAATGAAATTCATTCACATAACACAATTAGCAAAAATAAAGTCAAAGAACAGATCATAATTACTACTGTACCCCAGCACACTCATACATAACCACAACATACTCTCTCCATATCATACCACTCATTCCACCTAGCATGCACAATGTGAAGTAAAAGTACAATTTAACAAAAACCATGGAGATCCGGCAGTGAAAGAAAATAAGCAAATTTTTAAAAAATGAAGATCATTTCATAAATGCATTTCTTAGATTACAACCGTGTGTCTAAATCCCTGTATGGTTTCGTTGTCACATGCGTTCATCACAATTTTCTAATTATGTCTTCACTGAGCGGATCCCCAGAAGGAGATGGTCGACGTACGTTTCGGTGGAACATACATTTTTTGCCACCTTCATCAGGACCAATATATAAAATTGAACTGAAATGCTAAATGCCTTCAGTTTTTGCTTATTTTCTGGGTAAACCCACTGCTCTGAAATGTGCATGACTGTACTCTTCTTTTCCATGTTAATGAATGCAAAAGTAGTTCCAATAATGCATAAGCAAAATGTTACTTACCTGTGATCGACATCTTATGTATGGGTAATATTCAAATTTATGATCAAGACCTCCCTCTCCTACTCTGCGGATGAGACAAGAGAATACGAACAGCACACAAAAGACAGCTAAAGCCAACTACCATACCCTTTAAGTAATAGTATCAATTTTTTCTGTTATGGTATGGGCTATATAGATAACCCTTTCTTCAACGTAATTATAAAAAGGGAGATGACCAAGAGTTTCTTAACACAATTAACGGTTTAATACTCTGGATTTAAGACAGCTACTGTAAAAACATTTAAAAAATTCATTTTTGACAAAGGTTTCTCTCTGAAATAGCAGCTCTGGGATCTCGAACTGGGGGAGGAATGTTGTGCTTATGAATCGGATGAAGATACTCATGAAGCCGAACTTCTTAATGAAGCTTCTGCTGCCAGGTCTACTGACATGTCATTCCTACTACTTAAATTAATTATTGTCAGTTAATGTATGAAGAGTCAAGTTGGCTCCGTGGGAAATTGAACGTGGCCTCCAGATCACATGGATGCCAGGAATGGAGCCCGCAACTCACTTCCCATTACAAAACACATTGTCAAAGCCAATTTTACTCCACTTAGAAAGTTGTTAGTTGGCCTACTGGGTCTGCCAATGCTTTTTGCCTATGCTGACTAGCAGGGACAATGAGAAAAAGAATTGGCAAAGCCAACACGTTGCGCCTTATGGACCCACTGGCTTTACCAATGCCGTTTGCTGATGCTGTCCAGCATCAGCCAAATAATGCTTGGAGGAAGTCAAAGCAACGAGGGAGAGATCAATATATTTTACTGTTTCGATCCCCCAAAACAAGTCCTTCTAAACCCTTCCCTCTGACTCTTCCCTCTACACATCCCTTTTACTCATCCCAAGCCTCCTCCTACTGCTATGACCTCCAAAACAACCTGCAAGATAAAAAAATGTCTAAAGCCTTCCCTCTTCTATCCCTCCACTATCCTTTTTAATCCAAATAACAGACTAACATGTCCACCTCTCAATTTCATATTTCACTATACTAATTCACCACTAATCCTTTATGGGTTGCGAAGTAGTGTGGTACTCGCCGAAAAAACGCGTCAACACCCCATCAGGGGTGACAACCGCTATTTAAATGCAAACCTTTTTCCCTCTTCTATCCTACTGAATCCAAATAACTGACTAACATGGCCACCACTCAAATTACTTTCATATCTCACTATACTAATTCACCACTAATCCTTTATGGTTCCGGAGTAGTGTGCTACTCGCCAAAAAAGCACTTTGAAACCTCGTCAGGGGTAGTAAAAGCTTTATAAATGCAATTACAATACAACACAAAATACAAGTGGTCGCAGGAGAGAGCAACACGAAGGGTGGGGTGGAGTCTGGTGGGGGAAAGCACATGAGGGAGAATGCAACATTGAGCAGAGGGGTTCAGGGTAAAGCACACGATTAAAAGAGCAGCACCGAGCGCAGGTGGCAGTTTTGCAGAAGGAAAGCACACGAAGGATAGACACACAGAGTGTGGGGTTATATTTTGGCGAGGGAAGCATTAAAGTTAGAGCAACATAAAACCCACTGGTGCAAGGTGTTTTCCAAGAAGGGAGAAGCACAAGAGGGAGAGTGAAATATGAAGTGTAGGACTATTTTGCATGGAGAGAGAAGCACGTAAGTGCAACAAGGAGCATACTAGGCTTTGCAGGGACAGAACCACACAAGGGAGACAGGAACACAATGTTTTGTGTGGGGGTAGAGAATCAAATGAGGGACAGAGCTGGCAAACATGTCCACTCATGGCATGCATAATCAAAAAGAATTCCTTAAAAGTGAGCAATAGCAAGATACAAGGCAGCAAATTAAAGGATGGTAAGCAGGCTATGCTACAGGGGAGAGAGAAACAAGCACAAGATAGGACAAACAAAGCAATCAAATAAGAAGCAAGGAAATAGGAGTGATAAAGTCAACCAATGGTACGAGACGGACGGGCTATAGGCTTTTGGTAAGCCCACAAATTGTTTGTCACACCAGGGTGCGAACTCTGGTAGGTGAGGCTTAAAATAGGCATTGGTACAGCCAACAGGTCTCTCCTAGCAGAGATATGAGCTTTCTCAATGACTCCTAGCCATGCTGTACAGCAGTGTGCTGCTGTGCAGCATACCTAAAAATAATTGTTCATGAACTGCTATGAGGCAGCAAGTGCTAATCCATTAAAAAAAAAAAACTAAAGAAAAAACAAACACTGAGGAGTATGTTGGGGGAAGAGGCAACAAAGAGGGAGGTCGCCAGGGAGGGTGGGGGGGGCTGAGTAGAAGAAGGGGTGGACACATGAAAGGCAATGAGGAAGGACAAGGACAATGAAGGGCAGGCGGGAGGAGCTGAGGAAGCATTGCGGCAAAAGAAGAACAGGGGCTGGGGCAGTAAGTGGACAACGGAGAGCAAACGGGAGAGCATGGGGAAGCAAATAGACAACAGAGGGCGGGGGAGGACGAGAAAGCAAGCCGACAAAGGATGGCGGCAGGGATGGGGAAGCAAATAGACAGCAAGGATAGGCAAGCAGGGCTGGGGAACCAAATCGACATGGGGTGGTGAATGGAAACTGAGATGGGGGAGGTACATGAGGGAATCAGCAGGAACACACACAAACACACACACACGTAGAGTGCCTAAACAAAAAGAAAAACGTAGCACTTGAAAACTGAGCAGTAGAAAGACAAAAGTAACATGTCCATGCTCCAGGGGAAGGACAAACACAAGAAGAGGAGCCCAAGGAAGGTGATGAATACAAAGTAAACAAATTGAGTGATGATGAAGCTTACCAATACAAAGCAATGAGCAGGCTCCAAGCCCACTGTCAGCTAACTGGATGTCTCGCAAGGACCACGCAAGTGCGGTCTGAGGCGAGACCAAGAAAATAAATGAAAGCAGAAATGGAAGACTCACAGCAATGATTTATATGTGCATGTGTGTCACTATGCTGCCTTTGCCCCATGATGATGTATAAGTTTCCTTGCATCGCCACGCATGCGCATGCGCATGTATGCATCATGACGCTGCAACCGTAAATTTACTGTTCCAATATGGCTAATGCCAATCTTGGAACAGTAGATTTAAAAAATATCAATAGTGCTTAAAGGAATATGCTACTTACCAGTATGCATCTGTTCTTGGCATGTAGAGCTGCAGATCTATACACTGTGCATAGATCGCCATCTGGTGTTGGGCCCGGATGTTTGCAGTTTGTTTTTCTTCTTGGACAGTCTTTGGAAGTCACGAGTTCGGTGACTCCTCCTTCGGTCCGTACTGCGCATGGGCTTCGGCTCCATCCTCAGATTGTTTTTCGCCAGCAGGGAAAAGATGGAGCGTAGTGATAATAGTGAAGAAACCAATGTGTGTTGTGTCTAAATAAGATAGACTGGAACGGATACAGGTAGCCGGGTGGGCGTGTATAGATCTGCAGCTCTACATGCCAAGAACAGATGCATACTGGTAAGTAGCATATTCCGTTCGAGGCATATGAGCTGCAGATTATACACTGTGCATAGATTATATAGCAGTACCCAACCCTAGCGGCGACCACCGGTATCCGTTGCAGTAGTTTGAAACAGTGTCTTTAGTGCAGCCTGGCCCACACTAGCTTGTTGTTTGGAGTGCACGTCTACACAGTAATGTTTTGTGAAGGTGTGCGGTGTTGACCATGTGGCTGCTTTGCAGATGTCATCTAAGGGTATGTTCCCTAGAAAAGCCATAGAAGCCCCTATCTTTCTTGTAGATGGGCTTTAGGTGGAACAGATAATGTTCTTTTTGCTTTGTGATAGCAAATTTGAATACACTTTACAATCCACCTAGCTATCCCTGATTTTGAGATGGGGTTGCCTTAATGCGGTGGAGAGAAGGAGACGAACAACTGTTTAGTCTTTCTGAAAGGCTGCGTTCTTTGTATGTAGCACAGTAAGGCCCTTTTAACATCAAGTGTATGTAGAGCCCTTTCCGCAACAGATTGAGGTTGCGAGAAAAAAACCGGTAATTCCACCAATTGATTAAGATGGAAGGGGGAAATGACCTTGGGCAGAAATTTTGGATTTGTGCGAAGTATCGCCTTGCTGTGATGTACCTGTAAAAAGGGTTCTTGTATAGTGAACGCTTGTATCTCGCTAACCCTTCTAAGGGAAGTGATAGCTACGAGGAAAGCTGTTTTCCAAGTCAGGAACTGTAGCTCACATTTATGCATTGGTTCGAAAGGCGGACCCATTAGCCTTGTAAGAACTACGTTTAGATTCCATACAGGTGAGGGTGGTGCCCTGGGCGGAATTACTCTTTTAAGGCCTTCCATAAAGGCTTTAATAGCAGGCACTCTGAACAGTGATAAATGCTGTCTGTTTTGTAGGTAAGCAGCATTTGCTGCTAGGTGTAGACGGATGGAGGAGTACGCCAGGTTACACCTTTGAAGATGGAGCAGATAGCATATGATGTGCTGTATGGATACATCTAAAGGGTTGATTGTATTGTTACGGCAGTAAACAACAAATCTCTTCCACTTTGCGGCATAGCATGCTCGAGTGGTAGGACGTCTGGCTTCCTTGATAATGTTCATGCAATCAGGGGGAAGGTTAAGGTATCCAAATTCTAAGATTTCAGGAGCCAGATCGCAAGGTTGAGCTGAGCTGGGTCCGGGTGCCCGATTTCTCCATGGTTCTGGGTTAGGAAGCATGGGGACAGGTGCAGTTTTTGATGTGGTACCACCGATAGCTGTAGTAGTGTGGTGTACCACAGGCTGCCTGGCCCATGTTGGGGCTACCAGAATGAGTGTGAGGGAGTGCTGTTGTAGCTTCCTTACCACTAACGGAATTAGTGGGAGAGGTGGAAAGGCGTATGCAAATCTGCCTGACCAGTTCATCCATATCGCATTGCCTTTGGACAATGGGTGTGGGTATCTGGCGGCGAAGCTTGGGCATTTTTTGTTTTCGTGGGTGGCGAAGAGGTCTATCTGGGGATGCCCCCACTTGTGGAAGAATGGGTGAAGAACTTGTGGATGCAGTTCCCATTCGTGCATTTGCTGCGTTTGTCTGCTGAGCAGATCTGCCATGGTGTTTTGTATGCCTGGGACGTGTTGTGCCAGGAGAAAGATTTTTTGTGGAATTGCCCATCTCCATATGCTCTGTGCTAAGCGAGCGAGCTGGGGAGAGTGTGTCCCCCCCTGTTTTTGAATATAATACATTGCAGTCATATTGTCTGTGCGAATGAGGACTGCCTTGGCTGAAATTTGTTTCTGAAATGATTTCACGGCTAGAAAGATCGCCAATAACTCCAGATGGTTGATGTGGAGTAACCTCTGTTGTGGCGTCCATAGACCTTGCACCGTGAGGTGTAATAGATGCGCTCCCCAGCCGGAGAGCGATGCGTCCATTGTTAGAATCACCTGAGGAACCGGGTCCAGGAACGGTCGCCCTTTGGAAAGGTTTGTGGTGTTCCACCACTGCAGAGATCGATGGGTGCGGCCGTCCACCAACACCAGATCCGTCAGCTGTCCCTGGTCCTGGTTCCACTGGCGTGCTAGGCACTCTTGGAGTGGACACATGTGAAGTCTTGCATGGGGCACTATGAAAATGCAAGACACCATCATCCCTATTAGTTTCATGAACACTCTTGCTGGGAGAGAGTGCTGAAGAAGGAATTTTTGGCGCAGGGCTTGCATGCTTGCGATTCTGGCTGAGTTGGGATAGGCTATAGCTTTTGAGGTGTCCATAGTGGCACCGAGGTATTGCTTTATGTGAGACGGTATCAAGTGGGACTTTTGGTGGTTCACCGTAAAGCCTAGCTTGTGGAGTAGTTGGATGGTAGTGTTTGTATGCTGCACACACTGGTGGTAGGACGCGGCTTTTATGAGCCAGTCGTCCAGGTAGGGGAAGACGTGAATGTTTTGTCTTCTGAGGTGTGCTGCCACTACTGCCAGGCATTTGGTAAACACCCGTGGTGCGGTTGTGACCCCGAAGGGGAGAACCTTGAACTGATAATGTTGGCCGTCCACCACAAATCGGAGGTACTTTCTGTGAGCAGGGTGTATTGGAATATGAAAGTATGCGTCTTTCAGGTCCAGTGTAGTGAGAAAGTCGCCCTGACAGAGGAGTGGGAGAACTTGCTGAAGAGTTACCATATGAAAATGGTCTGAATGGATATATGCATTTAGAGGCCGGAGGTCTAGAATGGGCCGTAGGGTCTCGTCTTTCTTTGGTATGAGAAAGTGCAGAGAGTAGACCCCTAAATTTTGCCGATTGACGGGTACCTGCTCTATAGCTTGTTTTTGCAGGAGGGAGAGTACCTCTTGTTTCAGAAGTGTGGTATGTTCTTGTGACATCGCACGGTGTCTGGGTGGAATATTTGGGGGGGGGGGGGGGGGGTAGAAGTTAGTTCGAGACAGTACCCTGACCGAATAATTTGGGTCACCGATTTGTCTGATGTTATGGTCTCCCAGGTTTGAAGGAAGTCCTGTAGTCTGCCCCCGACCGGAGTGGAATGGTCTGGGGGGGAGCGGGGGAAAGTCATTGTGTGGGCGGTGTGGCAGAACGGGCGGTGTTGGTTTTGCCCCTGCCTTTATTATTGTTTCCTCGATATCCACCTCTTTGGTAACCCTTTATGAAGGTATTCTGAGGAGGGGACTTATAGGACGTGGAGGCGTTATCGGAAGAGTAACCTCTGCCAGAGCCTCGAAAGGAGGAACGGCGAAAGGAGCGTCTAGGGGTGTGTGATTGTAGTGTTCCCATGGACTTCGCCGTATCTGTATCCTTCTTCATTTTTTCCAGGGCTTCGTCTACTTTTGGGCCAAATAAGTGTTGTTGGTCAAAAGGGTGGTTTAATATAGATGCTTGGACCTCTGGTTTAAAGCCTGAGATCCTGAGCCAGGCGTGGCGGCGAAGCAGAACACTGGTGTTGATAGCCCTGGACTCTGTGTCTGCTGCGTCAAGTGCACATTTAATAGATGTGTTGGTAATAATCTTTCCCTCTTGTATCAGTTCATGAGCCTTATTCTTATATTTCTCTGGGAGATGTTGCATGAGAGCCTCATCATAGTACGCTCTGTAGTACCTCGACAGCAGCGCCTGCGTGTTGGCGATGCGCCACATATTGGCAGCTTGCGAGGCAGTGCGTTTACCTGACGCGTCTAAGAGCGTGGACTCCTTATCAGGTGGTGGAGCCTCACCAGATGACTGAGAATTTGAGCGCTTACTAGCTGTGGATACCGCTAATGAGTCTAGGGGCGCAGGTCCTTTGATATAGACAGGATCCGTGGGGGCTGCCTTGTACTTTTTTTCTATTCTGGGGTTTAAGACCCTAGCTCTGACGGGGTCTTTGAAAACCTCTGTCGCATGTTTGGGCACCCCTTTAAGCATGGGTAATATAGCTGTGGATTTATCTGCTATGTCAAATGTGTCAAGTAGGAAGTCTTCCTCAACTGGATCACTGTGTAACTCCACCCCATGATAATGTGCCGCCCGTTGTAAGAGGTGGTGGAACCCCAGGGAGTCCTCTGGTGGAGATGGCCTGGATGGATAGAGATCATCCTGAGGCACATCTGGGACATCTGGATTGTGATAATCCTCCCATGGGTCAGGTGTTCCCGGAGGAGTGGGGTCCTGCGGGGCATCTGTTGGATCATAGAATGGATCTCTTTGGTCATCAGGGTCTGGAGACGGGGTCGGAGAACGATGAGGCAAGGGTGAAGGTGGGGCGGAGATGGAGGGAGTGGAGGAGGTGGAGGTGGTGGGGAGAGTACTCTGAACGGGGATGTGGCAGAGTCCTTCCGTTTTGGTGGTGGAGGAGGAGTTGGTTTGTCCAAATGTCTTTTCTTGGAAGACAAAATTAAATGTCCAGTCCTTGGATCCTTTGTTAAAGTCTTTTGAAGAGGATCCGGTGTGAAAAGCTCCTCCGGCACCGATTCCTCCATCGGTGCCGATGTTTTCGGAACCGACGGCTTCGTTGGTTTATCCGCGCCATGCTTTCTCGGGGTGTCCGATTTTTTGGTCGACGCCGAGGCAGGCTTCGACACGGAAGCGTCGGTGCCGAGGGATTTGTGTTTGGTCGGCACCGAGAGGCCAGGTTTCGACACCGATGGCTTCGAAACGGAGCTTGTTTTCTTCGGTGCCGAAGAATGTTTTTCGGCGCCGCTAGGAGGCTGGCTCGAGCCCGAGCCGCCAGGAGACTTGTGATGCTTTTTCACCGGGCCCGAAGGTGGGGTGATGGAAGCAGTATGCTTGGTTTTCCCTAGGCTCGGAGGCGAAGGGGTAACCGGAGTCTCTTTCGGTATGGGCGCGGGAGTGGGAGGGGGTAGAGTACTCACGACCCTCTGCGCCGGTGTGATCTCCTCCACGTCGGAGTCGTCGGCCTCGGAAGCGCTGACGACATCGTCCTCCTGTTCGGTGTGCTGCTGTCCCGAAGCTAAGGTGTCTTCTCCGAAGATGTCAGGTGGAGCCGAGGTCGATGAGTGTGCCATGGTGCGTCGAGCTAGTCGATCCCGAATAGTCTTTTTCGATCAAAAAGACTTGCAGGCGGGGCAGTCTCGGGCCTCGTGTTCAGGAGAGAGGCAGAGGTTGCACACCTGATGGAGATCGGTGTGGGGAAATTTAGACCCACATTTTGGGCACTTCTTGAAGGAAGGGAGTCCTTTCCATCGGCCGAGACCGGAGTCGAGATAGGCCCGAAGGCCGCTGCCTGGAATCGAAGAAGTGCAGAAGAGAGAGATGAAGAAGTCGATTTCGTCGAAAGAATCTCGATGGACGAGGATTTTTCGTCGAAGGTCGAACTGGAAAGGTTTGAAGCCAGAGCACGAAGTATTACATCCGAGCCCGATGGCGGAAAAAAACAATCTGAGGATGGAGCCGAAGCCCATGCGCAGTACGGACCGAAGGAGGAGTCACCGAACTCGTGACTTCCAAAGACTGTCCAAGAAGAAAAACAAACTGCAAACATCCGGGCCCAACACCAGATGGCGATCTATGCACAGTGTATAATCTGCAGCTCATATGCCTCGAACAGTGGATTTTCAGGGAAAGGAGAAGCAGCCCAGTAAAAAAATTACAGCTTCTGACGCCCCTCTCCCCACAAAAATAACAGCAAAGGTAGGGTTGAGGGAGAAACAAATGCCGGGGTGGGAGAAAAGAAAGAAACTCAATGCTGTTGAGTGGCAGTGAGCAACGATGGGAGAGGAAGCAACAGAGGAGCTGGGAGGTGTCTGAGAAAAGTGGGACTGACTATCTGTGAAAGGTGCATGAACAATACACAGCATGAGGTGGGATACAAGGGCAAAGCAGTGCATAGGGGAGACATCAAGAAAACAAATGTGCTCACATGGAGTAACCAAGAAAAATGAAAAGAAAAAGTGTGCTAATTGAAGCAGTTGAAGGATGCAACTTAACCAATCAACAGATTGGTAAAGAATATAGGCACCAGAGCAGAGAAAAATGCAAGAAGAGGAAGGACAGTCATAGAACATGAAAAAAAACTTATGAGAAAGTCAAGAAAGTGGACCGTTGATAATCAAAGGGATGATCCAAAGCCCACTGTAAGAAGAACTCCTATTTTTCGCAATAGCTCTTTTGTGTTATTGTATCGGCTGACAGCATTCCAATATATTAAAAAAGAAAAACATGCCGTATAGAGACAGTTCAATAAAAATACAGAAAACAGAAAATTACTTTTCATCAAGGGCATACGTCCTGAGAAGAAGAGCATGTTTGAATTCTTCAGTCACCGTAAAGTGCAAGTGCAATGGGAAAGGTACATATTACCATCAGAGGCGACCTCCTAAATATAAACATATACATCACTGTTGGTTAAAAACATAGAAAGTTAAAAATTTACTTTTTTCTGGTTGTAAGCAGGTTTTTCCCCCCACTCAAGAAGGAACAAGCATTTACAATGCAATGGTCTTGGCATTGGTAAAGTTAGAGCTATTGGCATTGCTCATGACATTATTTTTGTTTATGTTTTTGTTTTTAAAACATTTAAAGAAACGGCATGGTTATTTACAATGTCAATAGCTTAATCACTCTCAAATGCGAGACCTATTGCATTTGCACCCACACACAGAGCGGTGACGGTGCAGGAGCAGTGACGGTGCAGGAGCAGTGACGGGGCAGGAGCAGTGACGGGGCAGGAGCAGTGACGGGGCAGGAGCAGTGACGGGGCAGGAGCAGTGACGGGGCAGGAGCAGCGACGGGGCAGGAGCAGCGACGGGGCAGGAGCAGCGACGGGGCAGGAGCAGCGACGGGGCAGGAGCAGCGACGGGGCAGGAGCAGCGACGGGGCAGGAGCAGCGACGGGGCAGGAGCAGCGACGGGGCAGGAGCAGCGACGGGGCAGGAGCAGCGACGGGGCAGGAGCAGCGACGGGGCAGGAGCAGCGACGGGGCAGGAGCAGCGACGGGACAGGAGCAGCGACGGGACAGGAGCAGCGACGGGACAGGAGCAGCGACGGGACAGGAGCAGCGACGGGACAGGAGCAGCGACGGGACAGGAGCAGCGACGGGACAGGAGCAGCGACGGGACAGGAGCAGCGACGGGACAGGAGCAGCGACGGGACAGGAGCAGCGACGGGACAGGAGCAGCGACGGGACAGGAGCAGCGACGGGACAGGAGCAGCGACGGGACAGGAGCAGCGACGGGACAGGAGCAGCGACGGGACAGGAGCAGCGACGGGACAGGAGCAGCGACGGGACAGGAGCAGCGACGGGACAGGAGCAGCGACGGGACAGGAGCAGCGACGGGACAGGAGCAGCGACGGGACAGGAGCAGCGACGGGACAGGAGCAGCGACGGGACAGGAGCAGCGACGGGACAGGAGCAGCGACGGGACAGGAGCAGCGACGGGACAGGAGCAGCGACGGGACAGGAGCAGCGACGGGACAGGAGCAGCGACGGGACAGGAGCAGCGACGGGACAGGAGAAGCGACGGGACAGGAGAAGCGACGGGACAGGAGAAGCGACGGGACAGGAGAAGCGACGGGACAGGAGAAGCGACGGGGCAAGAGAAGCGACGGGGCAAGAGAAGCGACGGGGCAAGAGAAGCGACGGGGCAAGAGAAGCGACGGGGCAGGAGAAGCGACTGGGTAGGAGAAGCGACGGGGCAGGAGAAGCGACGGGGCAGGAGAAGCGACGGGACAGGAGAAGCGACGGGACAGGAGAAGCGACGGGACAGGAGAAGCGACGGGACAGGAGAAGCGACGGGACAGGAGAAGCGACGGGGCAAGAGAAGCGACGGGGCAAGAGAAGCGACGGGGCAAGAGAAGCGACGGGGCAAGAGAAGCGACGGGGCAGGAGAAGCGACGGGGCAGGAGAAGCGACGGGGCAGGAGAAGCGACGGGGCAGGAGAAGCGACGGGACAGGAGAAGCGACGGGACAGGAGAAGCGACGGGACAGGAGAAGCGACGGGACAGGAGAAGCGACGGGACAGGAGAAGCGACGGGACAGGAGAAGCGACGGGACAGGAGAAGCGACGGGACAGGAGAAGCGACGGGACAGGAGAAGCGACGGGACAGGAGAAGCGACGGGACAGGAGAAGCGACGGGACAGGAGAAGCGACGGGACAGGAGAAGCGACGGGACAGGAGAAGCGACGGGACAGGAGAAGCGACGGGACAGGAGAAGCGACGGGACAGGAGAAGCGACGGGACAGGAGAGGTGACGAAGCAGGAGAGGTGACGAAGCAGGAGAGGTGACAGGAGAAGCGACGGGACAGGAGAAGCGACGGGACAGGAGAAGCGACGGGACAGGAGAAGCGACGGGACAGGAGAGGTGACGAAGCAGGAGAGGTGACGAAGCAGGAGAGGTGACGAAGCAGGAGAGGTGACAAGGCAGGAGAGGTGATGGGGCAGGAGCGGTGTTTAGGCATGAGCAGGAGAGGTGACCGGGCAGGAGCAGTGAATGGACAGGAGCAGTTGACGGGGCAGGAGAAGTGACGGGGCAGGAGAAGTGACGGGGCAGGAGAAGTGACGGGGCAGGAGAAGTGACGGGGCAGGAGAAGTGACGGGGCAGGAGAAGTGACGGGGCAGGAGAAGTGACGGGGCAGGAGAAGTGACGGGGCAGGAGAAGTGACGGGGCAGGAGAAGTGACGGGGCAGGAGAAGTGACGGGGCAGGAGAAGTGACGGGGCAGGAGAAGTGACGGGGCAGGAGAAGTGACGGGGCAGGAGAAGTGACGGGGCAGGAGTGGTGTTCGGGCATGAGCAGGAGTGCTGATCGGACAGGAGCAGTGAACGGGCAGGAGCGGTGAAAGGGCAGCAGAAAACGCTTGAGGCACCCAAGGAAGTGTAGGTTTAAAGGTTCAATGTCTGTGACTAGAGTAGGTGCACCTTCTTTCTTCCAAAGAACCAACCCTGAACATAAACATGGGCAGAATTGTCTGATGGGAGGGATGCAGTTAATTTAGAGTACCTGGGACAGGTCCCACAGAGTCACTTTGATCATAAGAGAACTGCACAATCCACACACCCCAAACGGAGGGGCTCGGGGTCAGAGGGCGATGTTTAGAACCAAAATAGGCTCTGGATGGAAAGTGCAGAGCCTGTGGTGGGTGGAAAGGCCCTGCATGGGGCACTGCTCGGCAATAACATTGACTGGGAGCAACTGTTGGGTGGAGGTAGCAGTATCTGTGCGGGAGATCATATGTCCTACTTGATCACGGAGGGGACTTCGTGGGTAAATATCTGAGGTGGTAGGGGCACATAATGGCAGTGGAATGACTGGATGGGACAAAATCATACCTACGAAGGTGACAATTTCTGGAGGGTGCAATCTCTGGAAGGTACAATAATCAAGGGGTGTCATAAGACCCCTTCCCCCTCCCCGGGTGCCTACAAGGGGGGAGGTGGGGGGGGGTCATTCTCCCTGGCGGGGTTGTCTGGAGTTTACACCCTGCTATACTCTAGTGGTGCTGGGGGGCGCAATGCATGAGATGCATGTTGAGTGAGGGGGGTGGGTGCTAACTCTGGCGCTCTGATACCCCTCCCCCCGAGCTCCCACAGTGCCCCGCGCGCGACCCCAGCTCACCCCGGCTGTCTCCCATCCCGTGGGGGGCGGGGTCTCTCGCTGTTGCCGGGTGCCCCCCTCCCCGGTGTGAGCCGCTCCTTGCGGGCTGCCGCCGGGTCGTCCGCACTCCTTTCCCGCCGCTATCTCCCAGGGCTCCGTCAGCCAGGCCCCGCAGATGCCACTGCGTTCCCTGCCAGAAAAGTACAATTTGACGAAGGAAACGTCCCCCAAACCTCCTGCAACGCTAAGCTGTGAGAAAGTGCCATCTTTCTTGCATGGTATGCCCCCACTTTTTGCTAAATTGCTGAATGTACTTTGACTGAGTGTACCCTGGACTCCTGCCAATCAGGTGCCCAGGGCCTATGTTCCTTCCTTAAAACACACAAACTCCAAATTGGCAAACCCTGGCCACATGTCAGCCCCTAGTAAATGGTACCCTAGGTACCCAGGGCCTTGTGACCAGGGAAGGCCCCTAAGGGCTGCAGCACTCCTTGTGCCACCCTTAGGGGCCCTGTACCCTTACACACATACACTGCCTTTGCAAGCTGAGTGTCTGGGTGCAGGACAAAATGAAGAGTCGACATGGCACACATCTCTGTGTGCCATGCCCAACACCCACACTGCCAAGGCATATGTCAGTCACCCCTCTGGCTGGGTGCCTTATGCCCATGGTGTGGGCACAGGAGCAGGAGCCCTGTGCCCCTACAGTACCCAGGTCCATTCCCGGGCACTGTAAGTGCAGTGCTGCCATTTAAGAGTACATGGTGCTGAGAGCTCGTCAAACACGAGCTCCACAGCACCATAATGGCAACACTAAAGACTGGGCAGTTTGGTATCAAACTTCTCAGCACATTAAACCCACACTGATGCCAGTGTGAGATTTAATGTACCAAGCACCCCAGAGGGCATCTTAGAGATGCCCCCTTACAACTAACCTACAATCCACGTCTGCTCTGAGGCTGCCCAGGCTGCCACACAGCAGACACGTTGCTGGACCCCTGGGTGGGAGAGCCCCTGCTCTCCCGGGCCTGCAACAATGCACATCCTGGGTGAGGTGATAAATCTCCTCCCCCAGGATGAGCAAAAGGGAAGCTTCAAAGGCATGCCGCCTCTTGGAGTTTCCCCAGGCCACTGCCACCCCCCACTCTGGCGGGAAGCTTGGCCGGAAACCCCATACAAGGACAGGGGATGTGCCAGCCTGCCCACCCCACCCCTCAGGTGGGGGAGGCGAGGTGAAGCACACCTCCGGGCTCTCGCCATCTTGAAGATGGGGGGCGCTACCCTATCAGGATTAGGCTACTGCCCCCCTCCCACAGGAGAGAGGCAGGATAGGGGGTGTACCCACCCCAGGACAAGGACCCATTGGTCCCTGGCCTTCACCTACCTGTAACGCCCCTAAATCTAGTATTTAGGGGCACCCTGAACCGTCCTTCCCCAGATTCCAGATAGAAAACTACAAGAAGAGCAAGAAGAACAAGGACCTGCCCTGCAGCTGCTAAAAAGAGAAGAAGACACCAACTGCTTTGGCCCCAGCCCTACCGGCCTGTCGACTCTCGAACCTGCACCAGCGCGGCATCTCTCGTGGCCAGCAACCTCACCAACCCCGGAGGACCTGGCTACCTTTTGGCTCTAAGCCCCTGGGTCTCCCATGAGTAGAGGCTCTACTCAAGAAACCTATTTTGAACCCCTGGCAGCAGCCCGGAACCGCGGACCCAACACACTCTGCACCAGCCAAGCCTGGCCAGTGCCGGAGTGGACAAAGACCCTGAGGAGGACCCCACGGCGACTGTGACCCCGAGTCCGGCACCCAAGGACCCCCCTCGACATTCCGGAAGAAGCCTGCAGCCTCAGAACAGAGTGCCACCCCAACTGCGATCAAGAAGAGGGTAAGATTCCCGACATCAAAAGGCACCCCTGCACCCGGCGCCCTGCAGCCCCCTGTGCCCAATCCCGGGGTACCCACCTAACCTACAACTACCCAACTTACCTCTCGAAGTGGTGGTGGCACCCGAAGCATCCTCGTCCCCGAGCTTGCAGCCTTTTTCCAAACCGGAACATTCCCATTGACTTCCATTGAGCGCCCGACGGCTCAAAAGCACCCTGCACCCAGCCGCCCGAGTGGCCCTGGCAGTGCACTCTCTACACTAACCTACTTCCCCACTTGCCCTGAGTAAGTGACCAGGAGCCCAGCTCCCACAGCCGCGTTGCTTGCCAGACAGCAGCCACCAACCAAGGCCCCCCTATCCCTCATAGGATAACATTGGGCCTAACTCTCTCTGCACCCGGCCGTCCTGAAACCGCTGAGGGTGAACCAACTGTACCTACCTGACACTGGGGGACCCCTGTGTCTATGCCCGGAATTTCAACTCTGCCAGTCGAATACTTACCCTTAAACCGCTAACTTCATTTTCCTCATAGGGTAACATTGACTGGCTTTTTCTTCAAAAATCTTCTAAGTGTGAACTTTTCAAAACTGCAAATATTCACCAAAAATCAGCCAAGTGACAAAAACGAATTTACTCACCTGCTCCTAGGTGAACTCCCAGTGCTGGATCTTGGTGCCCAGCCCTGACTCTGAAAAGTGTCCACAACTATACTTACCTCTAACTCATTTTTCTCCCATAGGAAACCATTGTCTGCTTTTCTGTGAAATTTCTTCTAAGTGTCTATTTTTGCAAATTTGAAATATTCTTTTAAAATCGTACCATTTCTGCAAACGAAATTACTTACCTGTTTCTGATAAGGACCCCAGTCCTGGGTCTAGGTACCCAGTCCTGGATTACTAACGTAACGATAAAGTACTCTACCTACAATTTGAATTTCTTGTTATAGAGATCCATTGAATGTTTTCTTTGAAATATTTTCTAAGTGCTAACTTTTGAAATAGCTAAATATTATTTAAAAATCATTACAGTTATTAAGTCGACTTTCATCACTTGCTTCTGAACACTGACCCAAGGCTGGATCTAGGAGCCAGACCTGGAATTCCAAAAGTAATCTGAAAAGTAGTTTATTACAAATAACCTGAATTTACCATGGAGCTCAATGCATTGTTATGTTTAGGAAATAGGATTGTTTATTGCAACCAACTGTGACTGTTTACACAAATTTATTGCTTAAGACAAAAGTATTTATATTCAACCTCTCATTCTGAGAAAGTATATTTTTACCCCCTTGGTGTTTCTAAAAATAAAACAAGCATATATTTTATATATATATAAACCATTGGCCTAGAGTTCAGTTATTGAGTGTGTGAAACAATTTGCTGACTGAGTGTGTACAATAAATGCTTTACACTGTCCTCTGGTACTGCCTTACTGCTCGACCAAGCTACCACTTTTGAGAGTAAGGTCATACCTAACTTTGACCTCTATCAGCCTCTGGGGGACTGTGGACTCTGTACACCCTGTACCTATTAGGGAACAGTATATACAGAGCCACTTTCTCACATAAGCACCTTAAACCTAGAGGCGGTGACGACGCCCTACCTCTCATTCCCCATCACAACCTTGGCTATACACACACTACAATTTCAGGGTTTGAATAACCTCCAGTGCGCATGCGTGGAAAAACCAAAACAAGGAAGGCTGTGGGCGTGTGGCACCTCCGGGGACAGAAACAGCAGGGGCTGTGGGTGAAGCGTGGAGTCGGGCATACGGTCACTATGGCAACCAGCTTTTATTACAATAACGAAGATGTGGGGAGGAGAAGGAGAGGATTGGGAGGGGCTTCTCGTGTGGTGGCAGTAATCGAATTGGGGGGTCGTGCTGCGAGTGATCTTCAATAACAAATTCGGAGGATTGCAGACACTTTACACATTACTTCTTAAATCCGCTACACACTTGCATACTTGGGTTCCTTAACATTATTAGTAAAAACAAAATTAATTCGTTGGACCCTCAATGTCAAACAGACATGACCTTCCTTCGAAGCATTTTGATCAACAAATCATAACAGGAACGAACAACACGGGAGCCAGCAGGGTGAGAGGACGCCATTAACGCCGCCGCCTTTCTCCGAGGCGAAGCAGAATGCCTCGGAGAAAGGCAGCGGCGTTTTCGGGGGCGTGTTTTTCTTTTCTCTCCTCTAGCCATTGGCTGGAGGAGATAATTAGAAAAGTTGCAAAAAACACGCCCCCAAATCCGAAAAGGACAGGGCCTGTTCGGAGTGACGGACCTCTTCTCCAATGGCTGGCCAGCATTCAAGAGGCCAGCCAATGGAGAACAGAGGAGAAGAGGGGCGGGTTCAAGCCCCTCTTCTCCAAGTCATTATGTCTCGCGAGCGAGACTGCGCAAGCGCAGCCTTCGCTAGCCGAGACCTAAAAATACAGTGCAGAGAAATAGTGCAACATTATTCGACTTATACATAAAATTGTGATCTGTTCCATGACTTCTTCGAGCATAATAAGGTGCAAGTGAATTGGGGAAGGAATATATTACCGTTGAACGTTACCTCCTAAACATAAACCTATACAACACTATTAGTTATGGAAACATAGGGAGTCGATGATTGTCTTTTTCCAGTTGTAAACAGTTTGTCCATCCACCTAGGAAGTAAGAGTGTGGTACATTAAAGTAGTGCAAAGTTATACAACCGATACATACAATTAAAATGTATTCTGTTCCGTGGTAGAAACAGACAGGTTCATAAAGCTTACCCACTAAAGCCAAACCCTAGAGTGGAGGGCAACTCTTTCAAGCAGGTCCACGTTAACTCATAAATGTGATGCTACAGAGGTAACCACATTCACATTATCCGATTTGATACATACAGACATTGCTGGTTTCACACATCTGACCCCATAGTGTTTGAAAAGGGGAAGAAGCCATCTCCGCCGGGCGGCTACATATTTATTGCAAAGCAGCATAAAATGGGTTAGGTTATCCAGACCGTCAGCAGTACACCCACAGAAATCGAATCAGCCATCAAACATATGTATACATATCAGGAAATCCCTAGTTTGAAGGATACCTAGCCAGAATCTTAAATACAGTGTCACTTTAATTTAGGGTATAACATGTCCAGGTATTCTGGGCATGAAGGACCATAGGTGGTATTGAAGTAATTACTCGTCAAAGATCCCGGGTTTAGCTCCCAGTATTTTTTTCTCTGCATATAATCCTGCGTTCTCTAACCATAGCTGCAGTATCCTGTCTAACAGTTCCAGGAGCATCCCACAGAGAGATCAACTGTAATCCCTTCAATATTTTTTGTACATGTGACGACCATGTAGATCCTCGACAGGAGCAACTGGCTGCGACTTCAAGAGTTTCTAAAAAGACTGTGGTCTTAGGGTTTCTTACCAATCTCACCCAATAGAGAATTGGCCTGAGAGCAATAGTTTCGGATATCGGGATAAAATTAAGCTCTGCATACAGTGCCGCTAGGGGGGGGGTACCTGGACCAAGCGCCAGCAAGTTACGGAGGAAATTATTCTCAGCAACTTGGAGTGGGCGGACATTCCCGAATCCCCATAATTTCGCACCATACAGTTCGGCTGCCACTGCCCTTTGCTTATATATTTGTAAAATAGCACTTCTACTTCTGGCCCCATCCTGGTATCTAAACTTTCAAACTGCTCCAGCCAATTGCCTCAGCACTAGTGTAGCCTTCTGTATTTGGCTGTCTCATCGCAAATTCTCTGTAAATCGAATACCCAAATAGTCAAACTGCTTGACAATATCCAATGGGATACCTTCGACCAAAGGTTTTTGCTTGAAGCAAGGGGAGGGCCTCGATATCATACACTTTGTTTTACTAACATTGATGGTTAATGACTTCTTGTCACAATACTCGACAAAACGTGTTAGTAGCGGCGTTTTCTGTTTGTGCCATCAATACTGCGTCATCCGCATATAGTAGTATTGGCACCCGCTTCCCGGCTACAGTTGGAATATCTATGGGGTCTACCATCAAGTGTTCAGCTGCATCATTTAGGAAGGGATGTTAGCATTGTATTCAGACATGCTGAGGAAGTTTATTGGGGAAACCCACTTGTCTGATGCAACATTAGAACCAAATTAGATGTTATTCACCAGAGAATGGAGTCATCATATTCAAAAGCTATATGAAGTAGATAGGATTCATTGCCTTAGTCGGGATCTGGGCACCCCAGGTGTATACTCACAATGGCATTGTAGTAAAGACCCACACTTGGAAGATCCCCGAGATGATCTATGAGGTAATCCTATACATACAGCACGCCTGCTTATGTCAAGCCTTCAACATGTACACTTCATTCAGTTACTAGGAGAAACCGGGGCTGAAATAGGCTATATGAACTCTGGCACTCACCCATGGATCCTCAAGCACACCACTGATTTGCTGCCTAAATACAAATAATCACAAATATAGTCTCACTCCACCATTTTGTATTTAATTAACACAGTGATGCATTAAAATTAAAAATATACAAATAAGCTACATTTTACCATTTGGTCATATTCACAATTCACACATTTTTTACTCTGTCAATGTTTTTTGTCTGTCAATTTCTCTTTACTGCTACAAAAATAAATAGAGGCTATATCTATAAAGTGAACAGCTACAGAGTATCGTGGCTTTACCCAAGGAACTGTACAGACTATGAGGCTGCATGTACTTAGCATACAAAACGGCATCAGTCTACTAACTGGCAAACAAGGAGGGGGTGAACACTGAGAGGACAGTATGCCAACAAAATCACCCGCCTAAGTGACAATGCACCATCGCCTTACAAAGAGGATGTATACACTTAAAAACATTATCACATTTCTGCTCTTGGTCTCGGTGCTTTTATAGGAATAAAACAAACATACAAAACAAACAAAAAAGATCTGTGATTGTTCTATTTCACACGGGCTGTTGGCTTTTGACAACAGGAATTCAGTTAAATCTTCTATGTGCGGCACGATGTTGAGGGCTGGGGCCTGGGAAAGGACACCAACGGGCCTCGATATTAGAAGAGAAGACGGCACAATAACACTTCACTTAAGGAAACAAAAAGTAACCTCGGGGCCCTTGTGAGAAAGTTATCAGTCAATAGGAGTTGAATCAAGGGTTGTGCTACGTTCGTCCAGTTTGAGACTCTTGGGACCCGAGCTGGGGTGACCTTACGTGCACAAATGATCGCCAAACATCCAGTGGGAGACATCAGACGTTGGGTGAGATATTTGTATACCAGCTCTGAAAGGGGCGGCTCCTTCACACTGCACCTGTGCGCACGTCTTTCAGCCAGCCCATTTCACTGGCCCTCTAAGCTCCTTCCCTGTAGTTTAAATATATCTGTGGAGGGTGAGATGAGTGATATTAGTTTAGGGAAGGAGAGACTACGCAATTAGTTTCACAGATGTGGGAACCCGATTGAAAGCAGCGCCAAGAACCGTCAGCCCCTCTCCCTCGCCCCAAAGTGCTGAGAGGTGCGTGACAGAGGCCTGCCAGGATCCCGGAAATGGACCAATGGTGAGCTAGAAAGACCAGGCCGAGGACTTAAGGGTAGATTCAGTGACGCCACCTGCCCCAATTAGCGGGTCCAACTGTAGGCGAATGCACACTATCAGCAAAAACAAAAAGTATTTCATTAAACAAGCGAGCAAACTGGCAGCGAAACTTCCCAGACGTCCACAGCAGTCCAGAGCAGTTTTCAGTTTCTTAGCACACCTCTCTGCCTGAGCCCGCATTCAAGGAAAGATCAAAATGTCAAACAAACACGGCCGTTCTTCATATGCAGCCCTCTCTTCCTCGAGATGTCAGCGCTGCATTGCTATGCAGTGCTCGTCAGAAAAAGTCCACAGGAAAAAACAGAAAATGTATCCTTAAACGCGCAATAAAAACAGTTACGACTGGCAAGGTGATCTGCGAGAACTTTACTTACAGAGGGAAGAAGGAATCTGTACTCAGAGTAAGTGGGGAGAAGATTTGTAGGGGGGAGGTAGAGCTTGAACCGGGAGAGAAATGAATCTACAAGCGGCTTGCCAATAGTGAGATTACAAAGCTTCATACACGAAGCAGAAGAGTTTGACAGGAACACATTTCACTCCGGGAATGGGTACAAAGACAAGGGTTTAGTCGGGGAGATAGATGGGAGTGAGAGCTCGTTACATCCGGCTGTGGAGGAGGTTTGGAGGTGTGAATAGGATAGTGTAGTAAGGACGTAGGGATGGGAGGGAGTGAGGCATCAACTTTCATACAACGTGAGTTGAGGTTGTGGTGGGAAGGCAACAGAATGGGATGCAGTGTTATTGCCGCCAAATTTCAATCATGACAAGAAGGTGTCAGAAAGCGTCATCTTCTCTGGCTACAGGAAGCGTCTCCGTTTTCGTGGTGGGAGACTCAGGAACATGGATGGGGTGGAGTCATAAGAATCATTCATGAAAAGGAGGTGTTGCCAAAGAGCTTCAACCATTTGGGGGGGCGGGGATGAGCAGAGCTATACTGATGTGGGTCAGCGACAAGCTTTATGGAGGGCTGGGGAAAGAAACAGGGACGAAGTTGGCTGGGTGGAAGAGGGCATTTAAAATGTAAACAAACAGGTTTCATCTAGGAGGGATTATTCAAGAGAAGGATGACCATAACAATCTTAGGGGAGAGGGCCCACTTCATCATTAAGACAAGGAGACAAAAGTATTATAGAGAGTAGCAGCTTGCTTTATAGGGCTGTAGAGAGGAATTTGGGTATCAGGAGAAAAAAGATGAGGTGGAAAGGCAGAAGCGTCATCCAGTAGGAAGGGTGGGATACTTCTTATAAGTGGGATAACAAAATTCTTCATCAACAGAAGAAAGACACCAGCAAGCATCATTCACCAGATTAGAGGGCGGGAGAGATTTTTTAACTGCCCCAGACTTTGACCACGGGGATGAAGAAATGCAAGCTTCTCCATGGTGGTGCTTAAGGGTGGGCGATTCATTGACAGGAGGAGGGCAATAGCCACCATCATTGGACATCAAGGCATTAGTGCCAACATCATTCTTGAGGTTAGTTTTCCACACGAACAGGCGAATTTCACAGAGGAATATGTACCTAAAAGGAGGAGATGCACTAGTGAGAGCCTTTGCTGTTGGACAATTTGAAGCCATTTGTGCAGCACACTTTTTGAAATAACTGCGCCAAACAAGAAACTTCACAAGAAGAAATGTGTTAAATAACTTTACAGTTTAAGGGTAATTCACATAAAATAAAATAATGAAAAATCATTTAATTACCATAAGAACCTACCGCCCCCCTCACCTACCCAATCCCTCTACTCCCCATCCAGGAAACTATTCATCTGGACAGTTTCAAGAAAAAGTGGTTTTGCTAAGCAAAGTATACTTTGCTAGTCACAATAGATTTGATAGCATCGTTTCCACGAAAGGAAATTTTACAATGACAGAGGGGACCTTAGATAGGCAGTCAAGACAGCTGGTAAAGACATCCCAACTTACAATTTAAAAAAAAAGGAATATCCTGCTGCAGCACCACATTCTCTTCCCACCCGACACCTCTCGACCCTATTTGGCAGAAATGTTGATGTTCTTTTTATCTTGGGTGTGCACCTAAAAGCCATCTCCAGTACTAAAATGGCATACAGAATAGCTGTGAAATATAGGTTAGTGCTACCGCAGCTCACATTCCACACACTAAAGTCTATAAACAAAGCACTGGCCATGATTAAAATCTATAATTCAACAGCCTCCGCTAGTCTACCTGGGTTGCCACTCTTCCCCCCCCCCCCCCCCCCAAACAAGGAAATCAATTTCGCCTCACTTGCCTTGTAAAACTATTACCAGCCCCAACCTCCCTTCGTCAACACCACGGAGGCTAAGTGGTGACAACGGACCGGCTCACACCACAACTCTGTGACAAACTTATGGTTTGCCAATTGTACATGTTATCTTAACACAGACCTGTACCGTCCAGCCTCTAGAGATCCTACACTGAAACTTCCTTCCTCCATTCTGCTAGCGCTCGCCTCCCTCCCAGTGAGGATAAACAGCTCTAGAAAGCAACCTCCTCCTCAGAATGAAGTAGAAGGCTGGCTGATATACATACCTTCCCTATTCACAAATCCATCCATCTCCCTGCCCCCTCACCGTAACACATCAGGGCACATAAAGACAAAAGAATGCATTACATGTAAAGAATATCTAATATGTACAGATGCAGGGGTTTGTATTGTCATTGCTTTTGCCTCCACGAATCGTTCACCCTCCAACACATTCTATAATACTTAAAAGTACCAACCCAGGCGGATACAGGTTGATAATGTTCTGCTGTAACACTGTTACCATGGGCAGCCTTTCCAATAGAAATATTACCTTTAAATGAATAGAAACTGTTGGAACAAAAAAGTCCTTCACATGGTGATGGACGTGCACTCCTGTCCTGAGTGCTCCAACTGTAGTGATGTCTGGAACTCTAATGCTGATTTTTGTTGGACACACACAGATTATGCGTGTGTGTGTCATGACATAGACCTGTCTCCTAGCGGTGGCCTACAAATGCTATCGCCGGTGTCTCCGTCTTACCCGGTCTAGGACCCCTTACGCCCCGTCTATACCGCTCGAGGGCTCCCCTAGCGGGCAGTGGGTGCTTAGTGCATCGGAACTAGAGGACTGGAGTGCGGCCGACGTTCACACCTTAGGGAACCTCTACCGAGATGGGACTCTTCTTTCATTTACCGCCCTGGCGGAGGAGACGGGGCTAGCTCCGGGCCACTTTCTCCACCACCGGGCCCTAATGGCGACGCTTACGGGCTGTTGGGGAGACCTAAGAGAGGAGCCAGAGCAACATTTAATGGTACAATACCTTCATGTTATGGGGCGGGGGAGACACCTGGTTAAATGGTTCCCGGCGTCGCTGCGAACACACACGGCGCTGAGCTTGGCGCCGCTGCGTGGTAAGTGGGAGGCAGATTTGGATCGACCCATGACTGACAACGAATGGGATGGGGTGCTGCAGGGCCCGAAGAGAGTTCCCAGGAACATGCGCTTCCGCCAAATACAGTTCTTCATCTTACACAGAGCATATCTCACGCCCGCCTCTATTAATAGATACTTCCACCGTGCGGATGCATGCTGCCCCCGCTGTGCAGAACTGGATGTTGGCCTGATCCATATGCTGTGGAGCTGCCCTGTGCTAAGCGCCTACTGGCAGGCAATATGGGAGGCGCTCTGCGAGTGCACAGGTCGTGATATTCCATTCGAGTGGTCAGCCTACTTATTACACCTTTTACACAGAACACCTTCCACAAAAGTCACCTCTAGATTCATAGACCTGGGGATTGTGGTGGCGAAGCGGCTTCTTACCAAACGTTGGAGGGCGGCTGCCCCTCCACACACGAGGGCATGGTGCGGCTCCTTCCTGGTCTGGGCTAGGGCGGAGGGCGTGGCCCTCCGGAGGGAGGAAAACACTGGGTCTTAGGATGACACCCATAGCGGCCCAGTGGGAGCTGTTGTTACAGACCATGCTGCAGTTGGGGGCGGATGCCGCAGAGGACTGTTGGGGGCGCGCCGAGGGAGCTGCTCCGGGTGGTGGGGAATTGGTCTGTCCGGCAGAGTGCCATGACACACGGCGATGTCGATCTAGTCAGAGTGGCGAGGCATAAGAACAAACGCAGCGCAGTCTGTACAGCGACTTGAAAAGGAGGTGCGGGGCTGGGGGAGGGGGCGACCCAAGGGGTGTTGGGTGAATGATACTTGGACAAAAGCCGGACACTGCTCCTGTTATCATTGTTGTTGTTTTGCAGGGGCGATAGTTACCCAACTGTTTAGTCCCGGTTATTGATATATAAATCTGTTATCTGTTTATGGAGAAATGCTAGGGGAGATTGGGTGCAATAGTAAAACTTTCGCCTTATGGGGTAAGGCTCCGGGATGTATAGCGGTTCAATGGTTTAAGACACTGTCGCGGGGGCCTTCATTGTGATAAGGAATCGAGAGTTGCACCCATCCTTACAGTCATTTGTATGCCAGTATGAATACTTAACTATGAGTTAAATGTCGCTGCACATTATCCTGTTTCATGATTTGATGTATACCTTTCAAAACTCAATAAACAGATTTCTAAATAAATGACATAGACCTGTCTCACGGATTCAGCTCTTTTTATACCAGGAGCGACCAAAGCGCTACCCTATGGGATGAAAGACTACTGCTTTTGCCAGGAGTTAGTATTTTACGAGAACAATGGTTCTCAATGAGCCAAAAGGTCCAAAATGCACGCAAACAATTACGTTTGTAAAGGGTTTAGTCAATATGCCTATACCAATAGTTATGCAGAGGCAATAAATACCAGACAGAGCAACAGTGAAAAGTTATTTAACAGGGAGACAGAAGAGTTTTTTCTAAACGTATAGTATTTAAATTTTTTCAAAAATATTTGAGAATATAGATCAAAAGCTCACAAAAAAGTGACAACAAGCGTGATGTGACGAGCGAGGGAGGCTTTAAAATATATACATTGCATTGACAACAGGGAAAAGAAACTCCTAGGTGTAATTTAAACAGTAAAAGGAGTTTCTGTTGTATAAGGGTCGACGACGTTTCGATCTCACTGATTTGAGATCATGATCAGGACAAAATGGTTGTGAGCACTGCCGCGACCTATTGGCTTTGACACTGCTGGTTTCATAAAAGCAAGTATTTGACTGGACACTCATTTATTGCTTCTGCTGCATATAATTTGAGTTGTGAGCTCGTGTTCACCATCCTTCGTCTAACTGCCCCCAACCCCCACACCCCAAGAAGCCTTGGACTGCTCGACCCTTGCACCCTTTGAGTCAAGTGCTTGGGCAAAGTTATGCAATCTTATACAATGGTAATAAAAACAATACACATTAAAATTAAAAGGAAAAGGAGCACAAGGAATATGGGCATGCACATAGAATATACCAGGCTCAGGAAAAACTGACAGATGAAAACAAGATCAAAGGTATAACTTGACCCAAGGCAAAGTACTGGAATACATAGGGCTCTTCTAGGAAAAAGGGAGCATTGGAAATTAAAAGCTTAGGCCAGAGTCACGCAAATGCTATTTATCATGGTCTACTGACAGCAAAGACTGAATGAGGCTTCAGAGACAGACCAAAGTAGTGTGTGCTCAGAGACAGCCCAATGGGAGAGCTTGGCAGTGAAAGCAAAGAACGGGGAGAGGCTTTTACCTAATGGAAAGAATGCAGGGCTTGGGACTGAAGCATGTTTCCCTCTGAGCTGCTGGTTGAGACCTAGAGATTGTAACGCACGATCTACTGGCAAGCTTTTTCCAGTGCCCGGAACATTACACCAAAACAACAATCACAATGATGCCTAAAACACACAACTTCTCATATACTTTCTGAAGCAATTCATTATTACTAGCTAATTTGCTATAATGGAAGTGTCTTCATACTTTTTAATGCGGTGCCCCTCCTTGAGTGAAATTATTTAATTGCACCCCCTCAAACAGACATTTTTCCACAATTACTTAACAAAATATTAAATAGTGCACGCAAGATAAAGATTTTGAGGGGCTTGAGACAACATCTTCTAAAAGAAATAGACAAAATAGACGCAGCTATACTCTTCAAATTGGCACAATAAATATATGCAGTGTAAAACACAGCAACCAAAATAAAACAAGTGAGAGGCCGATCTATATTATATTTTCTTACGATAAATACTATACGTGAAATAAAAAATATATTGTAAGCAAAGAAGCAAAATTGTATGTGGGACTTGAGAAGACGCCCATCAAATAAATAAATGTTAATGCGTAGTTTATTTTTTCACTTTAGGATATATAATTGCCATATAGCCCAATGTGATGTGTAACATTTTGTGAGGCACCTAGCTTTTTAGTTACAACCAATTGGAATGCTGGGATTTCTGAACCCATATTAACTAAGCTAAAACAAAACTACAAGTTCCAAAATGCAAAGCGCTGATGTCTAAACTACATGGTCTGTCAAAAGATGTCATACATAGGGCATGGGGGTAACTTAGCGGCTATTTAAATATTTACCATTTCAAACATTGCACTTATGTAAGTTATCCTTTATAAATTACATTGTGAACTGAGGAAGCTGCAAGTCCGACATCTTAACGATGGCAACAAAGTGAAGCAAATAAATGCACAGGAGTAATTTTTGAATAGCACTGTGTTTTAATGACAACTATAGACATCAACAAGCATTGGCATAGCCAATAGGTCTCGCCTTTGGGACCTTATAAGTGTTTAACCATGCAACAGTTGATGTTGTTGCACCAAGGATATTGTGCTGGATAACTAAACACTTATAAGATCCAAAAGGCGAGACCTATTGGCTATGCCAGTGCTTGTTCATTAAAGCAATCGAGTGGCCAACATCGTGAAACAAGTACTGAGTGTAATGTAGGGCAGCAACGAAAGAGGAAGAAGGCGAGGCTGTTAAAATAAATATTATTGTCAGCATAGTGGTTTGTGCCTCGTCCCCACCCGGCATGTCCAGTAAGGACAAGTAGGGTTCAGCCCTGTTTGCCTCCACCAGATCCCCACACCCCCTCAGTAGCTGGTGGCCTTATTAACAACACAAGTTAGGCAGCGCCTGGCCGGATGTTGATGGAATCCAGTTGGCACATATGGATTTCTTCAGATCATGCCTTTTAGGTCCCAGTTGCAGGCTCGTATTGTGGGCAGACAGCATTTCGAGAAACAGCGGTCAATCGAAGCTTAGAGGGTCATACAATGGGTCGATGGAACCTGCACGTGATTGATGCTCCAGTTTGCAGTCAGAGACCACTAGACCAATTAATGACGCTCTCTTCCGTAGCTGTAAATTCATTAAAAAAAAAAATAATAATAATAAAAACGCACTGCTGAGAAAGTAAGTAATGAAAACCCATTTAGGGAAAAAAACAAGAGAATAGAAATACAGTTTTTTGGAAAATAATAGAAAAAAAACATAAGAGCAGTTAAAAAGTTTTTTTTTTTTTAAACCCGGCCATTTTAAAAAGAAAAACAAACTGTGGACCACAAAGAGAATGTCATCTAGAGGACATATTTTAAAATTGAAGTGAAAAACGAAGTAAGGATACATCGGAATATGGAGGCTGGGTAGGGAAAGGGTTAAGAGGCTAAATGGGGATAGGGAAAGGGCCCCCATGGAAAACAAATAACAGTGAATGGGCAATACACTAATTTTACAAATGGTTGAAAGAGCTGTTCGGGAAAACACCCACTTCCCTCCCCACCCCCAAAAAGGGGACGGGAAGAAGGAGAAGAAATGTGGGAGGGATAAAAAAAAAAAGAAGCTTTCCTCATGCTTGTAGAATTGTGAGCTGAAATTCGAAGTATTGACTTCGGCACTGTTTGTTTTCCAAAAGCTTTAGCACGCCATACTGAAACGGTATTTTTTATGCAACGTTATGGTTGTACCATTCAAAGATGGCGTCACATTGTGCTGGACACCACATAACCTCAGTAAGACATGTTACAGCTCTTACACATGGTGCAGCTTGATGTGCATTATGAAAAGAAGCTATTACTACATATTTACGTGAGCCATTGACACTGTGTTGCTTTTGAAACAGCTGTGTATTGAACCTGTTTAGCGATCAAAGCCCACTCCGAGCGAGAAGGGAATTACTGATAACCCTCAAAATTGTGCTGTGTCTTTAAATGCATGGCTGGCACTGCAATCATGTGTTTGCTGGCCCGGGAATGGTGCATGCGTGCGCAGTCTGCTCTTTTTGGAAGCACATACTCGTGGTGCACTTCCTGCTAGCTCCCGCAAGGTGGATGCCGCCACAAGCACGAGTATGTGCTTCCAAAAAGAGCAGAGCGACGGCTAAAGGTCCTCCTATGCACCGCATGCGCAGTGCGTAGGCGAGACCTAAAAAACAAGGACATTAACAGGTCTCGCCTTGGAAACCTTAGAAGTGTTTAGACATGCAGCACATTATTCTGGGTACTGTGCCGCCAGGGATTGAACGGCTAAACATTTATGGACACATTCCAAGGATTTTTAATTCACAGAAAGACAAGTGCCTCGATGCAAGTCAATAGCACTATAATCTTCTATGTGTGACTGCATCACTACAGTATTGAACACCCAATGAAAGAAAGCAGTGAAGTACTTTCCAATTGCAGAGACATCACATACATCCTCCCCCTGGCCTCTATTCACCAGGCACCCGTCTCCAGAGTTTTCCATTCAAAACACTGCTCGCACCATCCATTTATCAGCAAGCCCTCAGCCCCGCCCTCTATCCTAGCCCTCTGAGTATAGGAGCACTGGACATAGCAACAACAATAAAATGCTCCCATTTATCAGGTAGAGGGGAAATAATGAATAAACAGGGATGGCGCTGGCATCACTTAATCTCCGTGCACCTAAAATCATTTAATTTACCTGACCTTGTGTAATACAACTGCCACTTTCGTAAAGTGATCCAATACCTTCAGGCCAGTCGAGTTCATGCTCTATAAAAATGCCCCTAATAATTAATCTGACTTTGTGTAATGTAACTAGCGCTCATGCAAAGTGCTCCAACACTGGAATTCACATTATACAATAAAACAATTCTCACAGTTCCTGGGGAGCTGCCATTAATGTGCTTTGAAATTAAAGCTCCGAGAGGAGGAGGACGACGATGACAGGAAGAGGCAGAGGGGTGGGCATGCAGCGACATGGGAGGAGGTGGGAGGGACGAATGCTGCTCCCATTTGTTAGGTAGAGGTGAAATAATGAATAAACAGGGGCGGCGGCATCACAATCTCAGAGCACCTAAAAACAGAAATATTTACCTGAGCTTGTGTAATGTAACTAGGGCTTTTGTCAAAGCTCTTCAATACCTTTGGGTCAGTCGAGTTTGTGCTCTATAAAAATGCACCCAAAAATTAATCTGAGACTTTGTAATGTAACTAATGCTTATGTAAAGTGCTCCAACACCTTCAGGTCGCTCAAGCTCACATTATATAAACAAACATCAGAGAAAAAGCAACAGGAGTTGCCCAAGCCTTGCCCTTAACTGTTCTGCAAGGTTGGGCTGCTGAAGGTCCGGTGACCGAGACTCGCTAAAGCAGCAAGCTGCGAAGCATGAATGGGGTTGGGGGAAATCCTCGCACTTTAAATTCAAAGAAAATTAAAGAGGTGATTTCGAAAACAGCTCTGAACAGTCTGACCTTTCATTTCGGTATTTCAACGGTAACGGGTGCCAAAGCTTAACCACCGAAGATGAGCAAACAGTGAAGCCAGCAAGAATCAAAGAAAAAAATCGACCCGCAAATTAACACAAACATAGAAGCATAATATTAAGCGTAATTGGGCGGTGCTTTGTTTGAGAAAACCAAACCCAAAAAGGAGGGACAAAGAGGAAGGATTACCCACTAACAAGCTAACATTTCTGAAAGACAATTGAAGGGATGAATACAAAGGCAATGAGTGGGCTGTAAGGCCACAGAGTGAATACAGCATGTCTTGAAGAGACAGCGCATGCACTGCCTAGGCTAGACTTAAAAAGCAAACACTTCCTAGTAAAAAAAGACACAAATTGGCAATTAAAATATATTTCTGTTGGCAAAGTAATTACATCAAAGAATAGACAACTATAAACTAAGGAAGTTTTTTCGGGTCCCAAGGCATCCAGGGGCTACAGGACTCAAATTGTAACAATAAAAGCCTTTTAACCCAGTTGTCCAGGAGCTTTAACTTACTTTAACAAACTAACTTTAACTTACTATTAGCCCAAAAACTGAGCACCAAGTAAACTCTTTTATCACTTGATCCTCGGGGTAGTGAAGTCGAGCAGTCGACTCTCATAACTCAACAAGCCACATCACTCAATAAAGTCCAGTCAATGCTTTTACTTAAAAGAACACATACTTTACTAACATATGCACCACTCAAATTACTTTCATATTTTTACTATACCAATTCACTACTAATCTTTTATGGGTTCCAAAGTAGTGTGCTACTCGTCAAAAAGCGCTTCAACACCCCATGAAGGGTAGCAAGCAATATGTAAATGCAAACCTTTTTCCCTCTTCTATCCCTCCACTAACCTTCTCATTCCAAATAACTGACCAACATATCCACCACTCAAATTACTTTAAAAGTTTCACTATACTAATTCACCACTAGTCCTTTATGGGTTCCAGAGTAGCATGCTGCTCGCTGAAAAAGAGCTTCGACGCCTCGTCAGAGGTAGTAAGTGCTATATAAATGCAATTACAATACAATACTTCCAACACAGAACAATACTGTAAAAAAGTATCCGAGGGTAGGGATATTGCAAAAGTTATCAATGTAATATTCACTGTGAAGGGGGAGCACCCAGTGCTGGTTTAGGCCTTTCCATTCATAAAGTATTGTGAGGGTATAATCCATGCAAGTTAGGACACAATGCCTTCTTGTGGAAAAGTGGTAGGTAATACTCATGACATCTTAGCAGAGCATGAACTATTCAAAGTTAAGTTCCCCCGATAATGTCTCCCATTTGCATCGTACTTTTGGTCTTTTCAGACTTTAGTAAGCAGGACCTGCTACCACTGGCTGAGGCTGGGGACTGCATTGCTTCTGATGAGGTGTCATCCTACAAGATTCACCAGGAAGAATCGCACAGACTTTACCCTATGCCAGCCAAGGCTGCATAGGTCCCTGTGTTTCATGTGCACCCCTCTGGCTGACAAAGATGGGGCAGTGAGAGCACCAGCGAAGGAAAGGGCGTTTCTCAGCTTGCCTCAATTACACCTGAAAAAGATCTTCAATGGGTGACTTTTCTCAGGCCTAGACACAAACCAACTGTCCAACCAAGGTGAGCATCGCCCGTTGATCAAATGAGAGGTTGAAACAACTACTGACCGACGTGTGTGATCTGGATGGTAAATATCAGTCACAATGAATTTTTTATAACGAATACTATTACCCCGCATTCAATTACAACGCATGTTGTATAACAACACTGTCTATTACCCCGCATACCATTACCACGAATAGACCATTACATCGCATGCGAATTTACAACCCATGCGATGTAATGGCAATCCACCCTATTGTGAGGAAACTGAGGCTCTTCTGTTTCCTCACAACGACGTGCACCGCACCTCAGGCGAAGAAGGAACCAGGAGAGAGGAACCACGCAGAGATGGAGGTAAGGAGTATTGGACCTGAAGTGGGGGTAGTGTCGAAGGGGGGGGGGGGGGGGGGGCGTGCAGGCTAGTGTTTCAGTGTGGGGACCGGATTGGAGTGAAGGTGAGTGTCGTGCAGGGGGTAGGGGTTTAGGGTAGTTTTGTGGTGTTTGTGTAGTATCCAGCATGGACTCAACATAGTATCTTACGCCGATGACACCAAGCTCATCCTCTCCCTCACAAAGGATCCTGAGGACACCAATATCAGCTTCCAGGAAGGAATGAAGGACGTCGCGGCCTGGATGAAGGACAGCTGCCTGAATCTCAACACAGAGAAAACAGAGGTCCTCATCCTGGGACCCTCGACATTCCCCGGGGACAACACATGGTGGCCCTCCGCCCTCGGGAGCCCCCCACCCGACAGTCCGCGCGCGGAACCTCTGCATCATCCTGGACTCCTCCCTCTTGATGACCCGCCAGATCAACGCCATCGCCTCCACCAGCTTCAACTGCCTCTGCATCGTCCGAAAGACCTTCAAATGGATCCCCCCCCCCCCGAGCACAGAAAAACCGCCACCCACGCACTCATTACTAGCAGACTGGACTACGGAAACGCCCTCTACGCCGGCATCAACAAGTCCCTCCTACACAAGCTTCAAACCATTCAGAATGCCGCGGCCAGACTCGTGCTCGGGACTCCCCGAAACGAACACATGACGCAACACCTTCGCGACCAACACTGGCTCCCCGTCGAGAAGAGAATAACCTTCAAGCTTCTCACACACACCTACAAAGCCCTCCACAACATCGGACCCAAATAGCTCAATGAAACTGTCTGTTTCCACACACCCTAAAAGAATCTCGGGTCCGCCAACCTCGCCCTAGCAGAGGTCCCCCACATCCGCAGAAACTGAGTAGGAGGAAGGGGATTCTCCTACATCGCAGCCAAGACCAGGAACAAACTCCTAATCAGCACCAGACGCTCCCCGAACCTGCACGCCTTCAGAAAGGACCTCAAAAACCTGCTCTTCGACTGAGTAGGAGCAGACCCCCCCCACCCCCGCACCTTGCGACCCTCACGAGTGAGTAGCACGCTCTATAAACCCCCTGATTGATTGTGTAGGGTAGTGTTTTAGTGTTTAAGGTAGGGTCGGGGGTCGTGCAGGGTAGTGTCTGAGTGTAGGGACAGGAGTGGGATCGGTCGTGCAGGGGGTAGTGTTTTAGGGTTTAGGGTAGTGCTGTGGTGTTTGTGTAGTGTTTTAGGGTAGTGTTGAGGGGTCGTGCAGAGTAGTGATTCAGTGTAGGGACCGGACTGGGGGCAGATGGAGGGTAGTGCAGGGGGTAGTGTTTAGGATAGTGTTATGGCATTTGTGTAGGGTAGTGTTTTAGGGTAGTGTCGGGGGGTCGTGCAGGGTAGTGATTCAGTGTAGGGACCAGACTGGGGGTAGAGGGAGGGTAGTGCAGGGGGTAGTGTTTTAGGGTTTAGGATAGTGTTGTGGCGTTTGTGTAGTGTAGGGTAGGGTACTGTAGGGTAGTGTTTTAGGGTAGTGTCGGGGGGTCGTGCAGGGTAGTGTTTGAGTGTAGTGGAGAAATAACATATTGTAAAAATTATTAAGAAATGTAGTTTTAAATACATATTAATTTAAATTACATTTAAAAATTATTTACCCACCCAAAACCCCTGTTTTCACCAGGAAAAGTGCCAGTAGTCAAGTGTATAATTTTTTAATTTTAACATATTTTCAGATTTATTTTTCGTTGCAATAGCATGCGTTATTTTAATTTGCGGGGTAAATGTACTTTTAATACTTTACATACAAATTTCGTTGTATTTGATTCGACATAATAACTTGCGGGGTCATTGAATTTGCGTGGTGAAAAATTTGTTGTAATGGTATGCGGAATGTTTGTTTGCGGGGTAACATCATATATTTAATCTGGATATAGTGCTTAAAACGTCCCCAGGCTCTTCCGAGAAGACTGTCAGATGGGGTTGCAACTTTTAAGAACGAAGATGTACTTGGAACCAAGAGGCGCCTTGTCGTTTGTGAAGACTGCTGGTTGGAATTTCAGTGAGTGCCACGCTGACATGTGTGCTCCAGCTTCTTGGTATGCAGCAGGAGCACCAGGGTCTCAAGGCCTCGCCACATTACATGACAGTGCAGATCCTTCGTGGGTTGCAGTGGCTGCTTTCAGTGCTTGCTGCCCCAACTCCTTGCAGTCATTCTTTCCTATGCAGTCTCATTTGTACAAGGGCACCTCCAGTACTCCGCCTCAGCAGTCAGTCAGCTCCTTCCTCCAAAGCAGGCTCAAGCCAGCTCTTCTCCTGGAAGAACTTCCAGGTTCCTGGTATTGAAAAAGGGTAGTGGTAGTCAGGAACCGCAACCCTAAAGCACAGAAGAGCTTTTCAAGCTCCACTGCTGTAAGACACTGATTCTGGATTATAAGAAATATTGACACTGTGTACTTGGGAGATGAGGTTCCTGCACAATACTGCTATTAAGTTTGCAGAGAGCTATTGGGTATTCCATAAAGTCAGCTTTACAGCCACTTTCAGACAGTTCCTGAAAATTTCACACTCCCCAGAGACTGGGCAAGCCACAGTCTTTGTCCGCTAGTGTCAGCTGGAAGGTTTGTAGTTGGGGGCTTCCCGACAATGACCTGTCAGAGCATAAAGCACAAAAGACAGGCTACCTGTAAGAAACTGGAATATTATTGGGGTGGGCGACTACCCATGTCGTGAGATAATCACTACTTTTGTTAGGTTGAACCTGCAAAGTAACTACCTTAACTGGAGCTTAACCCTTGGTAGCTATGGCACACAGCAGACAGGCTTAGCTTAGGGCAATGTATTTCTGCAGCACTAAAACTGTTATAAAGTTAAAATGCAAAGCAATAAAAATCCTAAAATGAATTAAGAAAAAGAGTAAAAATTAATAAAAACAAATGAAAAAAATCTAACATGTGGAATTGGAGATATGAATTTTGAAAGTTTCAACTACCAATAACGTCAGAAAGCACGAAGTGCAAATGACAGGCTCTGGTCGCAGTGGAGCGCAATCTAGGCTCAATTTGAGGCCAACAGCGATGGAGTACGGGTCGGACACACCGCCAATGTTTGTCCTGATCAAAGATTTTAGCTTCTGATGTAATCTATTAAATCCCAATAAACCACAGGAGTACACTTCTACAACCCATTGCGGACCTAAAGGAAGGCATTTAGAGACTCCCCGCGTGTAACAGCAGGGTCCAGTTGCCACAGATCAAGCTGGGCAGTTGCAGGAAGGGCCATTTACAGCTTGCTGCATCCCCATAGCTTGAATAGATGGTCAGTCTTATAACCCTTCGAGTCCACTTCTTTGTTCTGGGCACAAGAGGGAGCAACTCCAGATCATCAGGGCTCCTCTCAGGTCACAGACAGCAGGTCCAGTCCTCTTAGGCTCTTCCTCCGGTTCAGAAAGGTCTCTGAAGTGGGTTCCTGTCAATGCCATAGTTAGGCCTAACACTGCCTGGAATTACTTCTAGACATGCCCTAACCAATGATGTTAAAGTTTTCGGGGCAAACCCTACCCACTTCAGGCATTTTCAAGATGGTGAATGTCTTTGGCCACACTAAACTTGGGCTCGGAGGTCTGGGTGTGTGTGAATGTGGAAGGAGGGAGAGGATGAGGATTGTACTATGGTAATCCTAGTGTTCTCCAACATCTAACACTAAAATAGAGTTTGAGGCATCCATTGTACTCATAATAATACTTAACTTCCAGGTCCTGAGTACATTTTGTACCATATACTAGGAACATCTAGCCAAGTTAAATATACCATTCGGGGGTATGATATTTCAATCTTGTTTAAAGGTGGAACACAGGCACTTCACTACTCGTTCGCAAGTTAAAGCAGCACAAAGTTCTAAAGCCAGCAAAAATATAGGGGTCCAGGACAAGGAGAAAAATCCAGGGTGACAACACAGAAAATGCGGATTTCCTACACTTCTCCACTTAACCACCTCTCAACTTAGTGTGAGTAACAATTCTGGGGAAGAGAGAGGGAAAGGAGCATGGGTTTTCCCTACACTTCAAAAGGGACGACGGTCTCCTAACACCACACCCCAGAGTGTGGTTGACTACGAAAGCAATTCAAACTGTTGACTGCCATGCTCTCTGCAACATCTATCAATTTCTACCACTCATGGCTGGGGAATCAGAACGGATTCCACCAGCTATACACAGCATATACATTCCACGCGCATTCATAGTCAAACATTTATCATCCCTATCCCACATGGCTGGAGCAAAGGACCAGAGTAGAGGGAACTGAGAGAGCAGGAGAGGCATGTAAACCACTACACTGTCAAGTGCAGGTAAACCGTCTGTCATGTCACTCCAATATGCCGCTGCCAGCACTGTAGATTGTCCAAAGTCCAGTGAGCCAACAGTAGTCATACTCAGCAAAGGAGCATGCATTAAGCGTCCCCGTCCTGACCACAGAGCCAAGCTCTGAGTCACATTCCTTGTCAGAGTGGAAACTCACTGCACGTGCAGGTGTTGTGCACGAGGAGGCCAAAAAAGCAAAAAACATTAGAGACATACTATGGGAAATGTAGGTCAGGGGTTCACACTCTTTAGAGTCATGGGGGGATCTTTATCTTAACATCATGGTATGTTACATTTGTTGTCTAGCAAAAAGACTACTTGATGCCCCATCACCAAAATCGAATGGGAATGCATATAGGACAACAAAATACCATGGACTTGATTAAAAGCCCATCCAATCAATTACAAATTATGAAACTACATTAAAGACATTTGTTGAAGAGGGCTGACCCAATGCTCCCTTTCTGTTCTACTCTATAATGGAAGTCTTTTTTTGGGGGGGTGGGGGATTGATGACATGAGGTCAACCTACAGCTGCTGATGTCCATAGCCAGACTTACAAAAAAAGCTAAGACAACAGATCCTGCTAAGGAGGTTATGAAAACAAACATAAGTGTTTTGTAGGAACCAACCACTTCAGCTGTAAATTCCATGCAAGGGACGAGCGCAAGAGAGTATTAAAAAAATGCAAGTATGGAGAACAGCTGCAAAGTATAAGTAACTGCAGCCTTCGGATCACTAAAATAGTGAACATGGTCAAGGATTAGCACCTGAAACAGGCGTCGCTATAACTCCGGCATCAGTTCAGAAACAGATGACTCAAGACATACCTCTTATGCTCATTGGGCACTGCCTTCTCACACACAACCCCGTCCCACCACCACAGTTCATGAGAGTCTGAAAGGGTACCTTTATAGTTAGTAAGAGGAAATTTGCAGCAGCACCTAATTTCCACAAGTGTACCTTTGATATGAGTCCAAAGAACCACATTCCTACTTTGAGAGTGGGGTTAGTATAAAGCAGACGCAATGGGGTTGGACCTTCGAAGTGGATGAAATGCCTGCTGCTGTGTCAATTACAAACTCTACTAATGGTAAAACAAGAGCTGCCAGCTATTAAAGCAAAACTTCAATGTGTATTCTTTGGACAGGAAACACGAAAATTCCCTCTAAATAGCATGGTAAATTAAGACAAGAATGGTATTTTGTAAAGTTGATCATACAGCAATCAAAAAGACGAGACAATCAAAAACAGCAGATTAAAAGTGCAAGCTTTGCTGCTCACATGCTTACCTCCAGGTCAGTACAGGGGCAATATTTGAAACACTAGATCTCTGGCAAGCACTCTGTAAAAACAGATCTGTGAATTGACTTTAGTGACATCATTATGGCCCCACTTCTTTGGGGTTTGCCCCAGACAATATGTAAACCTGTGACAGATGTTTTATTTCTTTTCAGCTCCAAATATTCATTCAAATGCCAGCAATAATACCTTTTGCCATGGTTCTTGATAAAATACATCAGCTGCAACACACGTCCATATTTTGAATCCCTCTACTAAAGATGGAGCGTGGCTTACTCTTTCCTCTGACTAATATTTAGCATGCATTACATTTCCTCCTCTTTGGTGAGCATTATAAAAAAAAAATGCTTGCCAAATTCGATCTCTGAAGCAATTTGGTACCCTTTCAAGCACTTTTTCACATTATTCAAGCGTGGTGAATAGGTCTCTCAAATGACCCTTTCCAGTTCACATATTTTGGAGCTCTTCAAAGGCCTACATGTCTAAAGCTACTAATCTGACTTTGAGTTGCAGTAAACCTCATGTGAAAACGGCTTCCTTGGGATCCATTTCTTTCATCATGTCACCAAGTTAATTTAAATATCTTTTTTATGCCAGTGTATTTGATCTGTATTAAGAGATATGGAGAATAAAATAGACTTTTCTGGAACAACTGCTTTACCAATTCCTGTGTGTGATGTAGTCTGTTCTCAGAGCGTCTCTATTACCGGCCCGCAACACTGACCTACAGATTCAATAACTGGACCAGGTTCAGAGTATGCAAACACTTCTTCACTGTTTAATCTCAGCAGCCGCAAAGCAATGACGTAAAACACTGTAGGAAAAATATTGAACTACAATACCCATGAGTAATAAAGAATTACAAGTCCTATCATGCCAATGAACAATGGTTTATAAACAGCTAGGTGTCCATATAAACCATGGTGATTTTGTAACATTTTCCTCTTCTCTGCTGCTCAGTAGCAATGTAAATACAACATTTTCTAGGGGACTACAATTATGTTTTAGATGATGAAACGGACAGACAGCCCCCGAGTCGCAACATGAAGCCAAGGATGACTAAGGTGCTGCAAGAGGTGATGGGCAATATAGGGCTCTGGGATGCCTAGAGGGCTCTTCAGCCGTTAGGTGTTTACCGGTCACTGATCCACGTATAACACCTACAGTACATCAGATAGGATTGTGGGCAGTGTTCTGTCCAGGGATCTGCTGCAGGTGTAACACTTAGCTCAGTTCCTGTCTGATCACTTTCCAGTGAGTTGTGAACTGGCGTGGGTGGCGCGGGGGCAGTTATGGCGATTCCCGGCAGACATATTGACTGATGTGTTGGTAAGGCAACACTATTGCACGCTTCAATAGAATACTTGGTACTGGGGCACTACAGTGTCCTGTCATAAGTGGGAGGCCATGAAAGAGGTCATGAGAAGTCAATGTATGGGGGTGCATAGACCGCTTCAGCAGGACCTGCACCTGGAGGAGAGTAGGTTGGAGTTGTTGCAGGGTCAGGACATGCCTAGCCTGACGCTCGGAGGGAGGAGCAGAGGGCTTGGAGAAGCATCGCCGAGAAATGGGATAGGCTGGATGCATACCCAGTACCAGCAGTGCCTACACCGCGAGGGGGATAAGTCAGGCACGCCCTTGGCTTGGCTGCGGCGTAGGAAGAAGTGTCCCTCCGGTGCCCACCTGATGGATGAAACGGACATGGTGGCAATGCGGGAGGTTGTTGTGGCAACCTTTCAACATCACCTAGAGGAGGGATATTTTGGTGGCATTCGCAGTACGCCAGATCATGTTCAGGCTTATCCGCCACCCTTAGACATTCCCAGTGTGGGAGAGGCATTGATGGGGGAGCCTGAGGTGGACATGCTGAAAGAGCTGCGGGGGCGGCTCTACAAATATTACCAAAAAATAAAGCACCGGGGGAGGGGGGGGGCGTGTTCATCGTCTTATTTTATCACAGATATTCAGTAACACAGACTCAAAAACTGCTTGAGGTTTTTGGGGAGAGGGGGGGGGGGGATATGAATCTGATCCGGCGGCCTACCACCCCCTCACGATGAGAAACTCTGATGTCAAGATTTTATGCACGTTATTGACCAATCAATTGCACCTAGCCATGAGTGGATTGGTTCATCCTGATCAGTGCGGCTTTATGCCTGGCCGCAGCACAAACATGAATCTGCAGAGGTTGATGCATGTCTTGCACAAGGTGGAAGGTGCCCTAGAGGAAATTGCACTGACTTCCTTTGACATTGAGAAGGCATTAGATACGGTGGACTGATGGTATCTCTTGGGAGTAATGCAGGCCATAGGGTTCGGTCCTCTGTTTCGGGCCCGGATAAGACTACTTAATACTAACCCGGATGCATGGGTCCAGGTGGGCAGTACTGCTCAGGTGGACATGGAGTGTGGAACGAGACAAGGTTGTTCTCTGTCACCCCTTTTGTTTGACTGGTGGTGGAGACATTGGCTATTCAGGTCTGACTGATTATGCATGATTGGGGGATTGAACTTGGGCGAAATAGACATGTGGTGTCCCATTATGCTGACAATGCCCTGTTTAACCTGCGTGCTCCAAGAGAACTGTTGCCGGTGTTACTGTGGCTTTTAGAGGACTTTGGTGGTGTGTCCGGTCTCAGAGTTAATAGAGCACGGTAATTGTTATTCCCTCTGGCAGCATTGGTGGAGATCCTGCATAGCACCTCCCAAGCCTGGGATTGAGGTGGGAACTCAACTGTTTCCGGTACCTGGGAGTGATGGTGGCACACACTAAAGAAAAGCAATTGCGTTATAATGTTGGACTCCTTGCAAGTTTTGGTACAGTTCTGGAATAATTGGCCGCTGTCTCCCATGGGCAAGATCGGGGTGTCCAAGATGGTGCTGCTACCTCAATGTTTGTATACCATTCTTCAAATACTTTATTGCTTTCATTAGACCATAAAGGTGCAAGTGCAAAAATCTAACAGTACATAAAAGCAACTACCAGTACATGATCAAGACCCCAGAATCCTATGTTACAAATGCAGACTGATAACTCACACCTCACTAGGTTAGCAAAGTATATAACACATACAAAGTGCCATATTATTAAAATATACAGCTATTGAGCAGAAATAGAGCTTAATACATTTCATACTAATAAACACTAAAAAAACAGGTTAAAAGGGAACATGCCCGGCCAAAACTTAGTCCTGTACGCACACCACATAGAGAGTAGGAAGCGTGACACCGCAAATACAATTGGGGATAGAGTATTGCATTTCAGGAACCTAAACGCATCTACACAGTGGTAGCTCCCCAGATTTCTACATAAATGGATCAACCAACGACGTCTGGAATTACTGTAGCCAGGGCAGAAAAAAAATACATGTAGCTCTGAATCCTCTACATAGTTACAGGCCGGACAGCCTTGGGAGAATGTACCTGCCCATTTATTGGAAAAAACTCACAGCGGGAGAACCCCGTGCCTAAATTGAATGTCCAGTTTCCTCGCCAGTGCGGGCTGAATATCATCCAGGTTAGGCTCTAAGATGTACTGGTCGTTTATACTGAAAAACACAGCCGTTAATAAGCCTGTTGCTGAACTCCCCCTGTAAACGATTGAGTTTATCCTTCCTACAACTCCGAGCCAGTTCCGTTCTAGAAATTGTGGTAAAGTCTTCCTCAGGGTTGTACCATAGAATTCCTCTGCCCATTCAGAACTCATTGTGCACCTTGGCAGGAAAGAGGAGTAGAGTGGCTCGTACAACATTAATGAAGGTGTGAGAGGATGTGTCCTACCTACAGCACACAGCTCAATGGCTGGTTGAGGGGGGGGGGGGGGTACCTAGGAAAAAGCTTTGCTGGCTGGGTTGGTGGAGGATGATGATAAACTCCCAGAGATGTTGATGGCGGGCTCAAGAGTGCCGTTTGGCACTCCTTACATGGTGCGTTAGAGACTGCTGCTATTTGGCAGAAGGTGGTAACGGTGGCTATTAAGAAGGCCCCCTTTCAAAAGTAACTATCACTTTTGGGGTTGGCCCCGCTCCACCAGATGGAGGAGGTCACGTCATTCCAGGCATGACCTGATGGGGGCTGTGGATCAGTACTCCAATGATACCTTCCTTTCTTTCAAGGATGATGTCTCAATTTGGACTGGGTACAGGACAATTTTTACAATATGCGGGGGTGACTGAGATAGCTAAGCAGAAATATGGGTATATGCAGGCTACAGGCGGACAGTGTAAGCGCCCATTTATGGGTTCGGCAAGCCTGGGAGGAGGATGTAGAAGCTCTCATGCCGAACGTACAGTGGGCCAGGGTCTTGCGCTAGCGAAAGCGGCGTCTAGCAATCCCTGCTTTAAGTTGATCCACTTTCATTTTTTACATTGCACATATGTTACCCCGCGAGCATGCACAAGAACAATTTGGGGCGGTACCTGGCTTGTCCTCATTGCGGTTATGCAGATGCCGATTTTATGCATTTGGCATGGGGCTGCGTGGCGGAGGGGGCCTTTTGGTCAATTGTAGAGGGTAGATTACAGAGAACCAATTCTCTGGCTTGTGAGCTGGCTCCATTGCATTGTTTGTTGGGGAATATTGCCCAGCCCAAGAAGCGCAAGATGGCTTACCTCTTCGTACATCTGGCTCTAGTAGTGGCCCAGAGTTGGGTTGGATGGGAGTGAAGGCTCCAGAAGTGGACCAGTGGGTTTGGGATATCTCAGAGTGGTCACTGGCTGAAGAGCTGCATCTCCGACATGCACAAACTGATGACAAAATGCAAGCAGATATGGAGATTTGGGGGACACTTTGCAACAGATTTCGGGAGGAATACAGGGGTATGTCTGACGATCTATTTACTGACGGCAAAACATCTTTGTCTGACAGAGGACCAAATGGACGGTTGCCTACCAACCATGAGAATCTCAGCTTTTACGGCATTTCGTTGCAAGCAGCTGGAAGTCATCCATTTTGCCAGGTCCACCAGGCACGCTCTAAACTTCGGAGCAGCATCAGCTTCGTCCTGTGCCAGGGTGAGAATCAGCTGTGTATCATCAGCATATGATACCATCTTCACCCCATGACGCTCAACTACGTCCGCCAAAGGGCACATATAGACATTAAACATGGTAGATTCAGAGCTGAACCCTGAGGCACTCCTTGCAACAAGGAGCGATTCTCGGACTTGTAGGACTGCTGGACGACCTGGAAAGAATGGTCATGAAGGAATTCTGTGATCCAGTCAAGTGCGCAGCCCCCAACTCCCAGATCCCATGGGTGCTCCAAAAGTAGACTGTGGGAGACTGTATCGAAAGCGGCTCTTAGAAAACCAACCGGATCAGGGCCGCCCTCCTGCCCTCAACAGCAGATAATCTCAGAGGTTCGGAAGCAGAGCCGATTTGGTTCTGTAAATGGGTCTAAATTCTGTTTGAGTCTCATGTAACAGATTGTTTTCTTCAATATACTTAGTTAACTGAAGGTTAAAGAATTGACTTGTTCAGCCATCTTAGCAAAGAAAGGAAGTAGGGAGACAGGTCTCAGATTTTCTGGGGAGTGGGGTCCAGTGAGGTTTCCTAAGTAAAGGGACCACCATTGCGTGTTTCCCCTCCAACGGGACTAGACCAGAGGCACAGGAAAGATTAAGAAGATTGAAGAGAACAGGGGCAATAGCATTCTTCTTGCGTAGCAACATAGTCGGAGGGATGGGATCAACAGGTAATACTGGTGTTCTGTTGCACTCTGCTTACTTTTAATTCCGGCACTACCATTGTGTACTGCATTATGTGTGTATTAGTAATGCTGATTGGCATAAGACTGTATTGCTATCAATATTTCCATGCACCACATTGTTGACAATGCTAAACTGTACCTGTTCTTGGTAAAACAAATCAAGCTTTTAAAAAAAAGGTAATTTTCTCTTCTATTTTATTGTCTTTAATTTATTTATATTTGGTACTAGTGCACGGTTTATTTGAGCACAGCATCATCATGCTGATCTCAGTTGTCAAAACAGCTTACCTTTTACCCCATCGTGTTGTCCTCGCTGTTGCAGGCCTGCCTTATTCTGTCCATTATTTTTCCACAAAATCTCCGTGTCGCTGCCATTTTGTTATCACTCACAGAACGGTGTGTGATCGCAGAGACTCCTTTTTGCACTTTGTTTGTATTTTTAAATACTTTGTAGATGTTGGTTCTACCTTCTTCACACACTATTTTAGTTTACCTTGTTTTCACAAAAACTTTCTCCCACTTTTAAATACCTTACGTCTTATATACCTTACATTTTGTTTTATTTATATTCTTATTTTTATTTGCAATTCTTTTTCACAGGTTTCCGATTACTTAGGAGTTCACCTAGTTTTGTTTGTTGTTGTTTATTTCATATTTTCAGTAGATTTATTTTGGAGAACTACGATCGTGATACTGCAAGAGAGGTGTTTCTATAATATGGTTTTTTAGGTCTCGCCTAACCCAGCGCATGCGCTGGTCTGGCGAGACTTTTTGTGAGGGCTTAAAAAAAATGCTACCATGGCCGGCCTAGAGCTACAGTGCATGTGCGTGGGCGCGCGCCGCGCTTGATCGTGATCACTTTCACTTTCCCAGCCGCACGGCCGCTTTGATGTTTGATCGCGATCACTTTCACTTTCCCGGCCTTACGCTACTTGTTTTAACTTGCCTTTTGTCTGCTTTCGTTTATCACAAAACCTAGGTGTTGTTTATTCTTTCTACATTCTACCGGTTCTTAATTTTGAGAAAAACTACTACTGGAGTTCTACACTGACATTTCCACGTACAAACATCATCTGCATTAAATTACAGTGAAACAGGCAAAGCACATGCGGCCTGGGTATGCAAGAGAGGCTCATGAAAGAGAAGTGAAATGGTCTTTAGCCAAACATTTGTTTGGCTTTCGAGCTGTAAGCTGCTGGAATGTAAACTTTTTTCTTCAATGACTTCAGCTCCTAATTTAAAAGCAAACTTTTGAAAAGTCAGCAAGAGACTATATTTGGCCAAAGAATTCTGCTTCCATCCCAGTGACTGCGTGGCAGTGTGCCATATCTTGGTCGTATGGTTGGTAGGCCCTGTCAGGGGGAACTTACCAGGAGTGGAGTACAACGCTCGACCGTACACCCCGCCGGGCAGTAGCTAGCGGTCCATCCGGAATCCTGGGGCATCGGGGGGGGCCATAGGTGCCATGATTAATCGCGATTAAGTGAGCAGCCCAATAATATCTTTTAATGTCAGGCAGTCCAATTCCACCATCGTACCAGCCAAGCGTAAGCTTCGACAGTGCTATGCGTGGCCTGCCTCCCCAAAGGAGAGCCTTCTGAAGGCTCTCTATCTCCCCAAAGTATGAGTTAGGAACGGGATCTGCTGCATTTTGCAATGCATAGAGGAAGCGTGGCAGCGACATCATTTTGAATAATGCCGCTCTGCCCAGTAAGGAGATAGGGAGCGTTTGCCAGTGCAGAATGTCGCTCTTAAGGCGCTGCAGTGGTGGGGCTAGGTTGCGTGCATACCGCAGAGTCCGATCCCTAGAGATAAAAATACCAAGGTATTTGAATCCGTCGGGGGCTATCAATATTGGGCAGTGTCGGGGTAATTGCGGGGTGTCCCCACTGAGGACATATATGAGTGACTTCTGCCAGTTAACTCGGAAGCCCGAGTATCTCCCAAAGATGTCCAGGATATCAAGTAGGACAATAAGGGATCTCTTAGGGGAGGCGAGGTAGAGAAGAACATCGTCCGCGTACAAGGATATCCTGTCTTCCCATCCTGGAGCCCATCGCAGTCCACGAATGGACACATCACTGCGGATCCAGGCTGCGAAGGGTTCGAGGGCCAGAGCGAACAGGAGAGGAGAAAGCGGGCAGCCCTGGCGGGTGCCCCGCCCGAGTTCGAAGGGGGACGATTTTCTGTTATTTACTACTACCTGCGCCATGGGCGTGGCGTAGAGGAGTTTCACCCAGCTGATAAAAACCGGACCTAGGCCGAACTTTGTTAGCACTGCAAATAGGTAGGGCCATTCCAGGGTGTCGAAAGCCATAGTAGCATCTAGGGAGGCTATGATCGCGTCCTCTTGTATTGTGTGTGCCCTACCCAGCACCCCATGTACTCTGCGCAAATTCAGGGCAGTATTCCGCCGGGGCATAAATCCCGACTGGTCAGGATGGACCAAGTCCCCCACAACCTTAATTAGTCTGTTAGCTAGAACCTTGGCGAGTATTTTGGGCTCGGCGTTTAGTAATGAAATAGGCCGATAGGAGGAGCAATCCACTTTGGGCTTCCCTTCCTTGTGTATGGTAACGATCGTGGCCAAGCGTTGGTCCAGAGGCAGTATCCCCCTGTCCAGGCTGGAGGTGTACATGGACCTGAGGTAGTGACCTATTTTATCAGGACGAAGCTTGTACAGCTCGATAGGGAGACCGTTGGGGCCAAGAGCCTTACCCGGGCGGAGCGCTCGTATCGCCATTGCGATTTCCTCGGTGGAGAGGGAGCTGTCTAAGAATTGGCGGTCCGTCACTGAAAGGGAAGGAAGGGAAATGTCCCTTAGAAGATCAAGGGATTCTTCAACCGTGTGGGGAGCCTCAGTATAGTGTAGAGTAGTGGGTTGCGAATTGGGTGGCTATCTCCTGAGGGTCTATAACAGGGTTTCCGTCCACTCCCCGGAGTTCAGGGACTAGGCGGCTCCCACGTTCCCTCCTATCAAGCCAGGCAATCAGTTTTCCCGCCTTGTCTCCCCAATCATATATACGGCCCATTTTTTCTTGCCCCATCGTTTTGGCACTGTCAGTAACCAAGGCCCGATAGTCATCCTGACAGAGCCGGAGTTCATGCATCGCATCAGGGGTAGGGTTTGAGTTAACTGTGTGCTCCAGCTGGTGCACTCGATGTTCAGCGTCCGAGATGTCCTTCAGTCTTTCCTTTTTTCCCCCCGCTATGAGGGACAAGGCTTGACCTCGGATTACAGTTTTAAACGCCTGCCAAAGTGTTTGCGGGGAATCGACCGAGTGTTCGTTTTCTGTAAAGTAGTTGTCAATAGCTTTGATCAGTTCCCCGCGTATCTTAGGGTTCTTAAAATGCCAAGGATTTATAGGGGCGATGCGCCCTATTTGCGTGTGGTCTAGTACGAAATGGGCCCATAGAGGGGAGTGATCAGATATACCTCTTGGGAGGTGCCTAATTTCATGAATTTGACCTATTTGGGAGGCAGGGGCAACCATGTAGTCTAAGCGGGAGAGACTGTGATGCGCATTGGAGTAGAAGGTGTGTTGAATTTTGTCCGGGTGATAAGTTCGCCATAAGTCCACCAGACCCATAGCTTCCAAAAAGTTTGAGAGTGAGTGCGTCGTTTGGGGCAATTGATGTGGCGAGTGCCTGTCCAGTTCACCCGACACTACAGAGTTAGTCCCCACCCATGACAAGCTGCCCCACTGGTAGGGTGAGTAGTAGAGCACTGAGGTCATTGAATGTTGTTGATTGCAACCCAGGAGGTACATATACTGAAAGAAGGGTTATGGTATTCCCCTCCCACCTGCCGGTAACACCCACATATCGCCCTCGGTCATCTACATAGGAGGATGTAATCGATAGCGGGAATGATTTCTTAAGCATGATCCCCACTCCTCTCGAGCTAGACGTGAAGCCAGCATGCGCCACCATCGAATACCCCCATCTGGACAGTGCCCCACACTTGTTGCCTATTAGATGCGTTTCTTGGAGCAGGACTACATCCGGAGACAATCTTTTAATGTGTTGGGTAACCACCCCCCGCTTGATTTTGTCCCCCAGTCCGTTAACGTTCCAACTTAAGATTTTAAATTCCTTGTTGCGGTGCGTACCCATTTACATGCCGGTACAGAGTGGAACAGCAATATAGAGTGAAACACTATGCCATCAAACATATAATGATACACAACAACCAAAAAAAAACAACATTCCCTCCCAACTCCCCCCCTCCCTGCTGCCCTGCACTCTGGGCTTGAAACTACCCATCAATCAAAAAATGCAGAGTGCCTGTCGCCCACAAAAAGAAAAATTAAGAGAAAACAATAGAATGTAACCCAGCTAATGGAAGAACGTGGGGGGAGGCTATAGCAGTTCCCCGATCCTCACTCCCGAGTAACAGTACCTTGAAGCCATTGTGCGAGATGGTCCAAGTGAGCAATGGCACGTCACTCCATTGCACCATGCTCTGTCCTGCATCAGATCGCCCCACGGAGCCCTCCCAGCAAGTCAACTTATATCAGGGGACGGCGATCTCACCACCTGTGGAGCGGCGTCCCATGCGACCAGCCCCCATGTGTCAGCCGTCCGAGGGGCCAGTCCCCCGAAGGTCTCTCCGACCGTCCAGCCAGTCAGAGGCGGCATCCGCATGGTCAAAAAAGTAGGTTTTCCAATCTGCTTCCACACGCAGCCTCGCGGGGAAAAGCATGGCGTACTTCAACTCCCTGGCTCGTAGCTGTTTCTTGACCTCATGGAAAGTGCGCCGTCGCATCTGCACCCCGCGGGTGAAATCGGGAAAGAAGGTGATTTGCGCGTTATCCAGACGAATCGGGGGGGCCACACTAGCGGCCTGGAGGATAGTGTCTCTGTCTCGGTAGTTAAACAGACGGGCGGCAAGGATTGGGCGGGGTGGAGCCCCCGGTCTCAGGCGACCTCCAGGCACTCTGTGCGCCCGTTCTACAACAAAAAGTTTCGAGAGGCCCTTAGGCTGGAGCTGAGCCGTGATCAGATTCTCAATAAAAAGGTCAACCGCATGGCCTTCCATTTTTTCAGGCACCCCAAGGACGCGTATGGTATTGCGCCTCATCCTCCCTTCGTAATCGTCGAGCTTATCTTCGGTTGATTTGCGGAAGGCCCGTAGCTCAGCCACCTCAGCCTGTAACTGCGAGGTATCGCCCGCCAGTCCCTCCGCGGTTGTCTCGAGCTGTTGCACCCGCTCTCGGTAGTTGGCCAGGTCCGCCCTTATGAGCGTCATTTCGGAGGAAAGAGTGTCTATAGATGTTCGGACTCCAGTAATGGCTGTCATAAGGTCCTTCATAGTGGGCTCGGTAGGGTCCTGTGTTGCGCCATGCTGGGCAGCGTCTCCCGGCGCCCTCTTGTCGGATTGATAGGCCTTTGTACACGTGTACCGGTCGAGTTTACTTTGTTGGGACGACCTGGCTCCCTTGGCACCGGACATTTCGGATCCGGTTGTCGGTATCACACAGAGAGCGAGTCAGGTCAGAAGCATGGGCAGCTCCCGGGCAGCACCGTCCTGGCAGGCGCTCCCTCAAGGAAATTGGCCAGTGCAGGAGTCACGAGCCCAGCGACACAAACTGGCGTCCACCCGCCGCGTGGGGATCGCGCAGGGCGAGCAGGGCACCCGTAGCACACCCCCCGGCAAGGGAAAGTCCAGGTCCGGATACTTGGCTCCTCGTCCCTCAGATTTTGTCCACCTTCTCGCTCCCACACCCTCGCCCCACCAATCCCGCTCCGGTACTCCAAGTGCGCCAATCTGTGGAGTCCCCCGGGCACCACCCCACTCCAGTCCAGGGCCCCCGCCGATCGGGCGACAAAAGATCTGCAGTCTTACTTGAACTGCGCGACCAGGAAGCGCACCACAGTTATTCGGGTTTCACAGCCAGGAGCTCCGACAGGTAGACCCTCGCCGCAGCTCTCTCCACCTCAGCACAGCATACACGAGATCACCAGGGCACCCCCAGAGTCCGCCGAGCAGGCATAGGCCGGCCTCTTTAGTCCGCAGCCGCCGAGAGCCCAGGGCACCGCCCGCCGCCGGCACAGGAGATGGGGCAGGAGCAGGGAGGGGAAGTCTCCGCTCAAGTGACGGCCCGGCAGACAGATTCGAGACCTCCGGAAGGCCCCCAGTCCAGAAGTCAACAGAAATTGGTGGGCTCGTCCAGGGCCGGTCGAGTCCCCTCCGCCAGGTATAATGTCGCCTATTAGCCCCCGGTGCCAGGGAGGGGGGGGGAACAACGCAGTCATCCGATGCGAGGTGTGCTTCTCACCGCAAAGGAGTGATGTTCGGGCCACAGCGCCCCCGCCTCAAGGCAACTTCCGGCGAGCCGCAGCCCCGTGCCGGCCTCCAGGATCACTCCACTCTCCGGCCGCGACGACCCCGCTAGGCCCTGAGGCAGCGGATCTTCTAGCTTCGGATCGGGGGCAGCGCCGGGGGCTCTGGGAAGCGGGGGCTGGGTCCGCTAGGCAAAGGGAGGCAGATTTTGGCTCTTGGCCAAAGGATAAACGGCAGGATAAGTGTTCGGGAGGAGGTATTCGGCGGAGCCGAAGGACTACACGTCCATCTTGCCACGAAGCTTGGCCACGCCCCCTACACTCCCTTTTCTAAACCACACCGCTGGCACCAACCGATGTTTGCACAATTTTTATTTTAAACTTTTTTTGTTTGCGTTCTAGACTTCGGTACACCCACTGCCTGATTTATTGCACACGTAAACTGGACATGCAAGAATGCGGTGAAATATGAAATAGTGAGATATTTGTTCATACCTGCATTTTATTCTACACAGTCAAAGCATTCTAGGCATACTCAGGTACCTTTATCTACTATGTCTTCATAGCGTATGAGCAAGCGTGCATTTTAATACTATTATGACTGCAGTGCACGTGTGTGGGCTAGTATACTAGCAGTGCACCGTAGAAACGTGGAAAAATTTGAATTTAGAATGCTCTCTGGTCTTCCACAACGTGCCAAGGAATGCCATTTAAAAATTCCAAGAGTCCAAAAGGGAATTACATCAATTTAATTTAATAAAGTACAGTACAGAAAGCTGCAAGCCGTGCCCAGGAAGACACAGAAGAGGTACAAAGGCAAAGATGTTAATACATTTAGAATCCCATTTCTGGACCTCTGGTGCGGCGTTTCCAAGCACATTAATGCTGGGCTGGCCAGCCAATAGGAACAAGCATTGGCATAGCCAATAGGTCACGCTTTCGGGACCTTATAAGTATTTAGGTATGCAGCACAATGGCTAAACACTTAAAAAGTCCCAAAGGCGAGACCTATTGGCTATGCCAATGCTTGTTTTTTATTGTCACAGTGATTGTCACTGTTTTTCACCCAGTCGCGGCAAAAACACTGCGATAAGACACGGGAGGAAACTCATTTAAAAACTAACCACACTTCTGGTGGTTATCAGTCTAGTGTTTATGAAAGGGATGGAATGATGCGAGGATCCTGGTCGTATACTTCCGGAGATTGGGTTTAGTCACCTGGTTAGCAATAAGAGGTGGGATTTAAAAGTTTGATTTACGATACTGTCCGCTTTTCCGTCTTAAACACCAGACTCTACAGGAGATAGGACGTGACTCATAATGCCGTACACGGGTAAGTCTGGGTGCCTGTTTGTGACGTGCGCTGGCCTGTTGGTACTGCCTTTTGGGTTTAATTAAATTTTTATTATTTTTTCAATGGCATAAAAGTGAGCATCTATGGTATTTAGGGCACATGTTAGGGTTTCTTCAGTTTTTCAACACTAATGGATTTGAAAATAGTTTATGCTTGTACTATAATACACACTGTGGAATAACTTTGGAATCATCTGAATGAACCATTTTAACAGAGTTCAGTCACTAATAACAGAACACACGTTAGGAGTGCGTGGCATTACCATAGGCTCCCGTTAGGCCTACCTGGGTCTTACTTTCTAGTAAGGGGACATTATCTTACGTCCCACAGTCACACTAATACGCAGTTGCGATATAGGTTCCTGCAACGAGATACAATTGAAACATCTAACTTTTAAATAACTCATAGTTGTCTGCCGTGAATCTGACAATTATGCTGCAGCGATCAGATTGCAACAAATACGTTGCACTAGTCACATCTAGTACCGTAATATGCAGGCCTCACTCAGAACAAACGTATTCCTGCTATACTAATGCTCTTTGCTTCGAATAAATGTATTTTGCTATTTGAATGTACTTTGTCTTTATAAATAAAGGTTTGATCCCTTTTTTCAGCAGTCCTCAAGATAAATACGTTTATACATTTAGAGGTTAGGGATGTCATGATGTAAATGACCTTTCCATTCTTGCATATAGACAGGGATAACAGAGCTATAAGGACCCTGGATCTAGAGGCGTCTACAGTGGTTTTTTGTGTGCTTGCAGGTGTGAATGGCAACACGATCCCTAGGGATTTATAATGACTATTTAGATGCTTTTCAATCGTACCGTAAAGTTCCCTATGAGGCGAAACAGCTATTTATTAGTTTTTAGGTATTTTCTAGAGGTTTGGCAAGATTACATTTTTTTACACCACAATGCATTTTTGCACCTTACGTCTTGATTTTATTTTAAGTAACTTGTCACAAATAAAATATTTGTTAACATTGACTAAATCAATGCTGTACGATTTTATCATCTCTCTAGTGATTATTAACTTATGATAGACTTATATAGTGATTACTTTTTCCTACTTAGAAGACAGTGTAGAATCAAGAACCAATGGTTTGTGAATTATAGGACGCATTTGGACGTACGCCGCCCTTAGTCAGATCAGGAATAGACGTTACGACCCCTGAACAACTATCTTTTGACTCAAAACCAATTTTGAACTGCATGTAAGTTTTACATATGAAAAGACACTGACTGAGGCTACACACAGAAAAGATTAGATTGTGGGTTAAATATTTTTATGAACAATACAGATTACGGTGCACCTGGGATCTTTCTGGTGCGGACAGTGGTTCAAATCATTGGCTAAGAGACTCACTATAAATATTGACTCTCCATTTCTCCAAGCTCACATTGGATGGACCGGTGTACGGGAACATGTATAGGTGTCTTCTTAAAATTATAGATCACTTTACTAGACTTGGGTGTGCATGTGGCTCAATATTGATCTACTTTTCACTGTCCTCGGCCCGTAATTCACACTTATGGTTTTGCACTTTCTAGTGTTTTTCGAGTTCTTGAGTAGGCAAACATACAGGTGTGAGTTGCTGGTTTGTCTAGCATGGCATAGAAAGAGCTTTCTGCAACTCTAACTCTTCCAATACTATGATTGAAGTAGTTGTGCTTAAATATTTTTGTCTTTTTGATTTGAGGAAATAGGATTTGTTTTTTCCCTTTTTGCTTATGTGATAGATTGCGATGCGAATATAGCACTATGTGTCGTTGATGTTGTTTTTTAAACTAATTTAAATATTAGCTTGCACATATTAGCCTGTACATAATTCATATTCATGACATGTAATTTTTCGTATTTGCAGCCCTGATGAAGCCTTTAAGGTGAAACGCGTTGGCTGTGCTTGTTTGGAAATATATATTAAATAAAAGTTCTGCATCAACACTTAAGACTTATGATCATCTGTCTATTCTAAATATACATTTCAGTTGCCTCTCGTTTTGTGTATTCAGTGTTTGTAATGTATAGGCAATGTGCAGCAGACCATTGAGGAGGGCAACGGGTATTTCTTACGAGTTCTTTTGTACACTGTAGTGATTATTCCAGGCAGTGTAGCTTTGAATCCCCTGGCTGCATCCTCTAACTTTGTCTAGTTTGGAATTCATTGCTTCTCATATAATCTATATTTTTCTCTTACCAGACCTTTATTGTGACAAGGTTTATTACCCGTGTCTGTTTCCTAATCATTCTAATGAGGACTCTCACTCTGAGATCAAGAGCTCCAACCAACCTCGGTGTCCGCTTTTCTTTCTACTCGCCACAGCAGGTCCCTTCTTTCTTGCATAGTGTCTGTAAAAGTCAAGCCCCTTTATAAATATTTAATCCCTTTTAGGATTTTACTTCCGAGTTTTAAATATACAAACAATTTACATGGCTGTAATGATTATCAGTCAAAGCTGAGGGAGCAGAAAATTTGCCTGCACCAGCTTAACACATTACTTTGCAAAGGGTTATTTTTCGTCTTTATCAGTTAGCAAACCGTGGCGCTTGAAATATTATATATTTTTATATTTTACCTACTGGCGGACGCCAGTAGGTTGTTATATTTAGTACCTAGTTACCATAGGAAAATCGTAATATTCTTTTCTCAATAACTTTGGCGCCGGATGACAAATCTTCGCGAAATTTTCAAAACTGGTGGGGCGCTCTCGTCAGCGCCTATCCTGAACGTTTCGGGGTGATTCGTCAAGCGGGGTCCGAGAAAAAAGGGGGGTCCCAAAACGCGTTTTCTCCATGTTATTTCCCATAGGAAATTTTGGAAGAGGCTACAGCCTGAACTGCTGAACGGAATTACACCAGATTTTGCAAAAAGGTAGCCCTTGGTTCAGAAAAAGACCTTTCTTTTTTAAATGGTAAGAAATTCAAAAAAATAGAGGTAAAAAAAATCAATTTCCCATAGGAAACTTTAGACACAATTATAGCAAAAACTGCTGAACGGAATTACACCAAATTTGGCAAAAAGGTACTGCTTGGCTCAGAAATCGACCTTTTAAAAATGATGTAAATCCGTTCAGTAGTTTTTGAGAAATGAAGAAATAAAGATAGTGATATCTATGGCCGCGGAGGATCCGCGCACCCTCCCGATCACGAGCTTCATGCTAATTGGCTGTTATTACTCCAAACCAGAAAGTGTTGGCAGCCATCTTGTGCCTCGGAACCGAGGCACAAGAAAAGAGAAAAACAAACGCGCAAAACACGAAAAGGGGGCAGGGTAGAAACACCCTGGCCCCCTTAGGGTGTCCCACAAGGACCCCCAGGGCCAAAACATTTTATTTATTTATTTTAAATCGCGGGATGAGTGCTGGATCCGCGGATCCGGCCAAGCGGGAAAAAAAAAGTGCAGGCTCCCGCGCTTCGTTTCAATAAAGCACCCGGGTGGGCCAGGTCCCGGGGGTGGGAAAAAAAAGTGTGGGGAGGCCCCAATCACCCACACTGCCCCGGGGACCCCCAACTCCCCGCGGGGCTTTGATTTTTTACGTGAGGGGGCATCCAAGCCCCCCCAAGCCCCGGGCACCGCCACCCCCGGGGCTTTTCAAAAGTATTTGCGGGGGGCTCATGGCCCCCCGCAGCCCCAGGGGCCACCACCCCCCGGGGTTTCAACAATAAAAGTGTGGGGGGCTCAAAGGCCCCCCCAAGCCCTGGGGACCACCACCCCCGGGACTTTTATAAAATATTGGCGGGGGCACATACACCCCCCCACAGCCCCGGGGAACGCCACCCCCGGGGCTTGTTTTAAAAAGAAATTAACTACATGTGTGGGGGGCTCGAACCCCCCCCACACGCCCGGGGGACCGCCACCTCCCCAGGGCTTTGCACATGTTGGGAGGGGGGCGGCACGGCCCCCATCCTGGAGCCCTGTGATGGCCCTGGGGACCGCCACCCGCCAGGGCCAGCTCCTGCAACTTCCCAGGGTGCCTACCCCCGGGACACTGCTGTTTGCTATGGCAGGGCAGGAGCCTCGCGGCTCCCGCCCTATCATAGCAAACTGCTTTGGTTTTTGGAAGAGAGGTGGAAACCTGCTCTCTCTTCCAAAAACCAAAGCCAATTGCTTTTCCACACGGGGAGCTGCATCTTAGCAGCTTCCCGTGTGGAAAAGCAATGCCGACTCCCGCAGGACGCGGGGAGCCGGCGGGACCCTGGGGGGGAATTGGGGACCCCCCACGGTCCCCAACGGATAGGGCCGACCTGGGGGATGGGGTCCCCTGGGCCATAAAGGAGGGGGGCAACGCAGCCCCCCTCCAAATAAACTTAAAAATAAAAACTGGCCATGCCTGGGGATGGGTCCCCGGGCGATTATGGCTTCGGGAGGGGGGCCACGACATAGCCAATAGGTCTCGCTTTTGGGACCTTATAAGTATTTAGTTATGCAGCATAATATCCTTGGTGCAACAACATTAACTGTTGCATAGTTAAACACTTAAGTTCCCAAAGGCGAGACCTATTGGCTAAGCCAATGCTTGTTTTTTAAAGTACTTCGAACACTGGGCTCAGAGGCTAATCGCTGCTTTGATGTGTAACTGACTTGCAAACACAAAATGGCCACCCTGCGGTCTCGCATTATTCACTAGCTGCAGAGAGGGCGCCAAATGTCCTTCCGCCCAGGGTGTTATCGGAGCAAGAGCCGGCTCAGACCTCTAGATAAACTCGTAGGGGTGCATTCGTAGTATTCCTTAAGCAGCTCACACCTGTGCAGGTGCTGCTGTACTCTGCTGGGTATTTATGATTATAGGGATCAGAATCAGATTTGCAAAAGAAACCTTATTAATATCAATTCTTAATTAGTATTATTGTATTCATTAATTCATCTCCTAACTCTAGATGGCGAGTATGAGCCACTTGAACTCTGTTAGTCTAATAGAGCACCAGGGACCCCCTCTCTCCTATCCATATGTACTTAGTCATTTTGTCTCACCTGTCATTACATTAATTCTGCTTCCCCGCCTTGAGTAAACAGTGATACTCCGTATTAACCATCTATGCCACTCTGAATTGAGTCACCTTTATCACCTTGTATTTAGTTAAATGCCCCTCTCCTGAGTCGGGTGCTTCTCCTTGCATCATTAGCTGTGCCTCCCAAGAGTGACCAGCTGTACTGCCCTGCATTGAATGAACTGACCCACCCTGCACTGAGTGAACTTTGCATCCCTGCATTTCGTGAACAGCTCTATCCTGAATTGAACTCTGTGCCACTTCATCACAGCATCTCCATTCCCCCTTACTTCTGCCCCATGTTCGATAATATACATCTGCCCAACAGCTACACAATAGGACTTCAGCTATGCACCCACAAAACCATAATTAGACGTGGCCCATTTAAGCTAGCTGCATGAACTTAACCCTTAACCACCTTCCACCTTTAACCGCCACACTGTCAGTGTTCTGTTCATCTTGGATTATAACATAGTTCTGCATATCACCTTCCTGCATAACACCCTAGTTATATTGATATCTGTCCTTCACAGCTCTGCAAACCTTATCACATTCCTGAAGCTGTCTGGAGGCGCATATACAGTGCTCCACAAAGAGGTGGAGCACATTCGGCGTCTCCCTGGTCCAAGGTGCATTGCAGTGCAAACGGACAGTGTGCTCCAAGTTTAAATCGACCCTGAAGGGAGCAAAAAAGAAGTCCATCTGTTACATCATTTTCTGATCACCGCCCTCCCCTTCTTCGCCTTTTATCCAGTACAAAACCTCCCCTGCAGGTGAAACCCCAAAGCAATGCAAATGATGTTGCTTTCATCCTATAAACTGCACACTTGGATTTTACCACTGTTTCTATGAAAAGTGCACTGGACCCGTTGAGCCTGGGTCAGTGCTGTACTAGTACCATCAATAACATGGACTAAACCAAAACAAGCACCAGAAAAAATAACAATTATTAAGTTAGGCTATTTTAGACAAATAAACAGGTACATGCTGACACAGATAACAGAGAACAAAATCTTGAAATGCACCATAGTTATCTAGAAGCGAGATGCCCATGGCGCACATCTTTCTTTTCACCAACGAGGCATCGTAAAGTATATATATGATTGGCTTTCATTGACCACGTTCTGCAGGCAATTAGTGGCTTTATTCCAAATGGATAACTCTATTAGATTATTCCATGGGAGGGGACCCTTTTGCAAAACTAAAAGGTTCATTTCAATACTGATTGTGCCTGCAACATCCAACTCAGGGAGCATGTTAAGATACAGAGACTCCCCAATGCATCTATTATTATTGATGGGACTACATTACTATAGCCTCTGATTTCTGACATCAAAAACAGACTGGACACAGGGCAAAATCCATCTTGTTGGTTAATTGAGGATGCCACAACTGGGTGCTGTATTTCTCAAACGTATCCGCATTATGAACCCAGCTACCATTTTTTGCTACTACCTGTTACATTAAAATTGTTCCCTCATGCCCATAACAATCTCTAGAACGTGTCTGGACATTCCACCTGCATGCCCGCAAGCGCAAAACACATAACCAGTGCCATCTAGTTGGCAAACCAATGCTGCTCCAGCAGTGTACGCTAATGCGTACTAATGCCCTAAAAAATGCAAACATTTGAACCATCCAAGTCCCATTAACCAGGTCTTTGAAAGTAGTAAGAGATTTGCTGGGCCTATGTTTGCTCTGAAGGCAAAAGGAACTCTTGTGCAAAAAGATAAGTGCAGTAGGTTGATATTTACAGCAGGATTGAGTCCCATGGCCTGCAACATCCTCATGGTGGGTGTTGCAGTGTTACCTTTGGATGAAACCCTACCTGTAGTGCTTGTGTTTGTGCTGCCACATGTCATAGTCCAAGGTTGCTTCCTTATTAGTGTGGAGTAAATAGCTGTCATATGATGGTTGATTTGAGGCAAAGCTGTAATTGAGGCCACCGTTCGCCCCTTTTTAGTACCTAGCTCTGCATCACAGTTGAGATTATTTTACAGTGAGAGCAGTCATCCACTTGAGATTCATGCAATAATGCCGTCAGGGGCACAAGTGATTTAGAGCACAGGCAGTATAAGCGTTATGGATGAAGCACTGCATAAACAATGAAGTCCTCCGGCAAGATGTCCCATCATGACCACAGGCCATACATGCAATAATGACTGTAAACACGATATGCAAGTCAAAATCAGCAATAATAGCAAAAGGTAGTGTGAGCGATTATGACCCATGGCAGGCGATATAGAAATGTCCATAGATAGTTTAAGCTATTTTGTCCTATTCAATCAATGTACTATATCGCGCTTGAAGGGTGCCGTAAACAAGCATTGGCCGCGCGGCCGTGAAAATGACACGCCGCGCGGCCCGCGAAAGTGATCGCGGATGCGATCAAGCACGGCGGAGGTACACATGGCGGCTGCGCGCGTGCACGCTCACGCAGGCTTTAGGCCACAGGCAGCACTTGGAAAACCCGCATACAAAATGTCTGGGCCAGACCAGCGCATGCGCTGGATCAGGCGAGAACTAAAAAAAAAAAAAAAGGGGTCAGGCCCTGGGGGATGGGGTTCCCAGGGCCAATAAAATAGGAAATGAAGGGGGACCACACAGCAATCACTTATAGAAACACATACTCATTTATACAGGAACTCTTCCAATCTCTCACTCTCACATATACTCACTTATATACAACAATACTCACATATACTAGTTTAAAACATATGTAGTTACTCATAAATACACTATTGAGAGAGTCATTCACTCACCAACACACCCATACACATACTCATCCACCCATACACAGGGGTGTGGAATTTTCCAAATAATTTAGTTGTCCAAGGGACAAAATGCCACTGAGATCTACATGTCCTGCAAAATCCACTTGTCCCACCTACCCCCATTCCACATCAAACCCAAGGGCTCCGGCTGACAGAGAAACATTAATATATTTTTGCTTTATTAAAATCAGTAAACCATTGAATGCTGTGCAATAATAATGCTAAAGGAAAACTTGTCAAGCGATATTATCGCGTCCCTGCCCCCCTGCGCCCCCTCCCCTTAACCCTGACGGCAATTCTTTTATTTCTATTCCCCTTTTTTTCCATTTTTTTTGGCTGTGTATTTATTCCCACAAAATACGTACATTTCAAACCATACGTAATGTACTAATTTACCGTCACCCTTGGCTGTGTATTTATTCCCACAAAATACGTACATTTCAAACCATACGTAATGTACTAATTTACCGTCACCCTTGTAAAAACGTATGGGTGGGATATAAAAGGTGTCAGCCAGCGTGCCTCCTGCCATTTCCCCCTCACTTTTACAGCTGGCCAGACGTGAGCCCTACGTTTCTTGCGAATCGGTAAGTTGTATCGAAAAAGAAACAGCAAAGTTGGGAGCTTCCTTTAATAATAAGAATCGTTTTTTCGCCAAATGTACCCTCTTTGCAACATTAATCAATTGTGTAATGTATATTTGTCGGTGTGTTTACGCAGTTATGGGCTGAAAGTTAATAGCTCACTATTCTATATTAGGACTTTAAGTTATAAATTGCAAGTCACCAACGGATGTCTCTTTTGAAAGCATTAATCTGCAGATCTGTTCCCATCCTATGCACTCTGTAATCGACTTCGTACATGTTCTTTGCAGCAGGCATATTAACCCTCTGCACTAACTTCACCGAGGTCACAACCTCAACTATACAAAACACGGATCTTTTTCCAGGATGGTAATTCATCACACAAGTTTCCTACACATTTCTGTGAGGCCTGGTAATTGCCGGCGGAAAGAAACGCTGCAGCAGGTGCTTCGAAAGCTTTTAGTGCTGGCTGCGCCGTGTGCGACAATGTTTTTTTGCCCATAAGCCAAAGGAGTGAAAGTGTAGGAGTCACATGTCACCCATACTGGTAGGCAGTAGTTTAAGAGTGCTTGGTGTGGAGAAGCACAAACGCAGAGTCGAAAAAGAAACAGCAAAGTTGGGAGCTTCCTTTAATAATAAGAATCGTTTTTTCGCCAAATGTACCCTCTTTGCAACATTAATCAATTTTGTAATGTATATTTGTCGGTGTGTTTATGCAGGTCTGGGCTGAAAGTTAATAGTTCACTATTCTATATTAGGACTAAGTTATAAATTGCAAGTCACCAACGGATGTCTCTTTTGAAAGCATTAATCTGCAGATCTGTTTCCATCCTATGCACCCTGTAATCGACTTCGTACATGTTCTTTGCAGCAGGCATATTAACCCTCTGCACTAACTTCACCGAGGTCACAACCTCAACTATACAAAACACGGATCTTTTTCCAGGATGGTAATTCATCACACAAGTTTCCTACACATTTCTGTGAGGCCTGGTAATTGCCGGCGGAAAGAAACGCTGCAGCAGGTGCTTCGAAAGCTTTTAGTGCTGGCTGCGCCGTGTGCGACAATGTTTTTTTGCCCATAAGCCAAAGGAGTGAAAGTGTAGGAGTCACATGTCACCCATACTGGTAGGCAGTAGTTTAAGAGTGCTTGGTGTGGAGAAGCACAAACGCAGAGTCGAAAAAGAAACAGCAAAGTTGGGAGCTTCCTTTAATAATAAGAATCGTTTTTTCGCCAAATGTACCCTCTTTGCAACATTAATCAATTTTGTAATGTATATTTGTCGGTGTGTTTATGCAGTTCTGGGCTGAAAGTTAATAGTTCACTATTCTATATTAGGACTTTAAATTATAAATTGCAAGTCACCAACGGATGTCTCTTTTGAAAGCATTAATCTGCAGATCTGTTTCCATCTGCGGTATGAAGGCTCCGGACCCGCAATGTTAAACCCGCGTTGCGATGGCAGCGCGTGAATCTGAATTCGTTGTAATGGGTGTTTCCCCCATGAAGCGGTGGTAGCGCAGCGCGCGTGCTTGCGATACGCTTTTTTGACGTCCTCATCTGAGGCGCCGAGGCGGCCAGGCCTAGGCTTTTGTACTAATTAATCTACCCACGCGCGGTTGCTAAAAATATAAATAAATAAAAAAATCGCAGCACATCCGTCACAATATCACACAATTCAAGCGGGCAAAACTGCTTATTTTACCTGAATGCTTATTGCAAGCCTCGTGGCGGCCACGGACTACTGCTTGCAGAGGCTGAGTGACGTTTCACTCCCCCAGCCAATCACTGGCTAGAGCCCAGTCATGGGCTGCTAGCCAATCAGATGCCGCCAAAGGCTCTCTGCAAGCTTCGGATTGGCTGTGAGCCCCAGAGTGCCCACAGCCTGTTGTTTTAACGTGATTAAAACGTGATTAATGTCTACATGTCCGTCGGACATAAATAGACAATAAATCTTCTTGCCCGTCAATATAAACAACATGGTTCGGGCGTCGGGCGATATGATTCCCCCACCCCTGCATACAGTCCTGCACACATGCTGTCTTCAACACATACAAACAGTGAGTCACTCATTCATGCATTTATGCGCTACGTGATACCCCCCACCGAACCAGACACTCATACTGATACTCAAAAAAAAAAACTAATAACCTATATAGACGCTCATGTAGCTACTCACCAACCCATGCAGCCATTTATACACAAAGTGAGAGACTGATACAGATATTTACATATTTAAACATTACTCACTAACCCATGTATTCACTAAGATACTTAATCAGTCAGTTATACAATCAATTTTACAAAGAAAAAAAAAAGCATCCATTTAGACACGTATATACCCATTTATTCTTCCACCGAACTTGAGATATACATATATAAAACATATTTAATTTTCAGAAAAACACACATTCACTGGATGATGTAATATGTGACGTCATCAGTGATGTCATGAGTGATGTCACTGACCATGTCATGAGTGATGTAATAGGTGACGTCATCAGCAGAGCATTGCAGGCGCGCGAGTTATAGTTAGCTGAACTAACTGTAACGGGAAAATTTCTATGGTTTTGTACGAGTGAAATGTCCAACTAACTAACGCCCCTGAAACCTATGGATTTTTCAGTGAATATATATCAAAAACATGTATTCAATAAATTATAGACTTTAATTGACTGCTAAAAATATATTTTCTATCCTCTTGAAGAAAATCACAAACTAATTCTGCAAATATTCCTGTTCATGTGACTATTGACACAGTAACTGATATTATTTTCGATACAGACAGACCTACATTTAATCAAGGATTACAAATTTATGTGCAAAAAAAACTTTATCCACTTTTTGGGTCCCATGACTCAACAAGTAAAAAAAATGCACAAGATAACATGGATGACATCTCCTCAATTGCCTGTCCGTTACCACAGGTCAGAACACAAAAGCTCAAAAAATCCAAATGAAAAAGGTGAACTCCTTGAATTATTATTTTTTTTTTTAAAGGCTTTTTTCAATGTTTTTCCTCAATTTGTGAATATTAACGAATTTGAAGAATTAGATATGGTTTTGTCATCAGATCAGATTAAGAAAATCCTTCACTAATGAGGTAAAAACCGAACTCTGTGAATTGTGCCCATGACCTTATCAGGCAAAGAAGCATCCACTCCTGATCCAGACTCTAAATTACCTACTTAAGTAAATGATTTATTATTTTTTTTTAATTAAAAGAAAGGGGAAAAAAACACATACACAAGGAAGGCATTGGTATATATTGGACAGCATGACAAGATAAACTTCTGTATAAAATTTTTGACTCACAGGGCACCTTAATAGACCCCAACATTTTAGCCGGTTGGGCGCCATGCCCAAACTATTTATTGGACAATGTCAATTGTGCCCTTTCAGCAGAACATTGCAAATCAAGCGTACTTCACATTGGTCCTAAACTTTGCGAACTTGCAATGAACAAAGCGGGCCCATTGGTTGAAAGACTGAGTTTTGGAGATACTTTTGTCAAAGAAGTTGCAAAACTTGTAAACATGTTAACTTAATTTGATACAGCCCAGACAACTCTCAAAAAGGTTTAACTTTTTTTTATTTTATTTTTTTCCGGGGTCAGCAGCATAAGGAGCTGCTCAACTAGCCATTTTCCTTACCAGGCTTCTTACTGTGGTACCTTCAGACTAAGAGGTCAATGGAGTGACAATGAAAGAGGCCCCTTTTTCAACACACAAACTTCCACGGAAATTCTGCAATTTTCCTTCATCTCTAACGGTCAGTGGAGGGAAATCAAATTTACCAAAACTGGTAAAACAATCTCACATGATTCTTCAAACAGTATTAGCTTACTACCTTTAACTCTATGAAACTCCTTTTCAATTTTCTCCACTGAAACAAATCAATTTTCCATTTCTGCACAGCTGGGATTATAGAACACCGAAGATAGGGAGCTCTTTGAAAGAGCCAGGTGACAGGCATCCCTCTGCAAGCTATTTCTCTACCCCATTCTATTGATCAGACCATATGGACTCTTCTGTAGCTCCTAGAGATTCCCTCGAGGGCATATGGATGCCTCTGCGATCTAATGACGGCCAATCACAACCAGATGGAGATGTCACAACAGATGAAAGAGACCGTGATTTCCGCCCTGCCCTTAAGGCAAGGGACCAAGTAAGGATGATCTGCTTGGTGAATTCTACAGGATAAATAAGACAGTGCTGTTATTGGTTTTGCACAGTGTCTTTAAAAAGGCAGGAGACTGGTAGGCTCAGGGTGGAATCCACCAAGGCAATTAGAACCTGGATACCAAAACCAGGAAGAGAACTGCTTCTCTGTACTAACAACATGTCTAGTACCTTAAATAATGCCAATATGAAAAAACTGGCAAATATCCTTGTGAACCACACTGGGAAGGTTATCTTGTGTTTGATACATTCATATCTGCTGGGTTTTGTGCCAGTTTTTTCACCCAGGAATTACTTGAGGCTGCTGTCTGATATCCTCTGGCAGGTTAAGGGAGATCCAAGTGACACAATAGCCCTTTCCTTAGATGTGGGGAAGGCATCTGACTGTGCTGAATGTGGATTCGACTTTAGAACACTGTAGAGAGTAAGAAAGGACTACATTTTCTGGCTAAAGTCAAGTGGCTGTAGATTGACTGCAGGGGCATCTTATCGGATACCTTTCACATCCCTAGAGAAAAAAAGCAAGACTGCCCACTGCCAGCCTTGCTGTTCCTAATTGGACTAGAGCCTCTGGCAGCTGCAATTAGACAGTCAGACTTGATATGGAGGAAAAGGACACCATTGCAGGACAGTACAAAATTCTTGTTTATAGAGGTGACATTTAAATTAACCTCCAGAACATCGATTCCCAACTTGATGTCTCTGATTGAGTCCTCCTCTTCTTTCTCAGGACAGAAAATTAAATGGGATAAAAGTGAACTCCAGCATCTATATCGGGGATAGCACTAGGGATGTTGTATTAGAACAGGAGTTCAAATGGCTAACAAGCAACTTGAAATATCTGGGAGCCCAGTTAATATATCAGACAATATGCACACTCTCGTGGCCATAACTGACAATGACTTTGCCTGTTGCTCATCTTTACAAGTGTCCCTGTGGGAGACGATACAATTACCTTTTGGGGATCCAGACATGGATGTTGAGAAGCAATTCTAATCAAATAAACGACTGTGTTCTGTCAAGAAGCCATGTCTCAAGCCTTCATAACTACACACTGGCACAAAAGCAGGTGGGCTGCAACTGCTAGACATGCACTCTTACCAGCTGGAACATCAACTGCCACTGCTATCATTCATGATGAATGATTCTACTAACTGACAAATGTTAACAGCTATTGAAAAAACTCACTTAGATGGCTTGTAGACCTTTAGGGGAAGGGAGGACTACTCAGACACTCCGTCCCAATTAGAACATGAGTGACAAAAGACACTTTTTGGGCCTTTGCAATCTTTCACTAAAAGCACAGTGATGGAGCAGGTAAAGCAAAATTTTGTATACCTCCTCTATTTTGCATGTTACAATCTTAGTATATGTAAGGGAGTTGGTATGTTCCACAACCCCCTCCCTCCTCGCTGTGTTGGTACGACCCTGCGAAGTTCATGTTAGAATGTTGATGCTGAGTTATCACTGTGATGAGAGCGGATGGTCAGATAATAAAGGCTGCAGTACACTTACCAGAGTGGCTTCATCTTTTACTACAACACTGGCGACGAACTGCGTAGGGGGCAGCTGGCCATCACCCCTCTGTCTATTCTCTCAAGGGAAAGGAAGAGTTTGAGGTGTCACGTCGATTTCTTGCTTCAAAAGGTGGAAGGAAGGAGGATTACTGTGACAAGCACTAGTATGCTGTGGGCTGTGTACAGCAGAGCAAAGTCAGTAAGGGACGAGCAGCAGTCAAGCACAGTGTGTGTCTCGATCCCACATGAACAGTGAAGTAGACACCTTCCAGTGACATCCGTGAAGGCAGCTGGAATCTCCTGGGGCTGATGTAAACCATCGGGTGCAGAGGCGAGTACAAGGTTGACGCTATGAGAACCTCGGAGGCAGCTGCATCCGTCTTTAGGTGTAGCGGAGGCATTCCTTTGGTTCGCAGCTGTTGATCGCTTTCTGGATAGGCACAATGGAGGCAGTGTGTGTGGAGAATTACTCATTGGGCATGCGGAGTCGGTAAGGTGACGACTCGCCAGCCGCCGTCAAGTGTCACCATCTCTGATCCACTGGGTTGTGGGTTTCAGCCGAAAGAAAGAGGAGTTCCCCGGTGCTAAGGGCGCTCTGAGCAGCGCGTTATTGGAGGCACTAGCGGACGTCCTGTGAGGCAATTTCCTTCTGAGGAGACGGCGCGCCAGCCTCTAAGCACCGTGCCGTGTCAAAGAAAGTTCCAGTCAGCGGTCCGGCGCCCCAGCCGCATGAGGGCTGTTCGTGTCAGTTTCATTGGATTTTCCTTCGTGTGCAGGGGTGACGGAGCGCCAGCCTCTAAGTACCGTGCTGTGTAAAAAGGGGAGTCCCAGTCAGTGTTGTCCGGCGCTCCAACTGCATGAGAGCCATTCATGTCAGTTTCAACTGATTTCTTCGTCGTGTGCAGTGGTGTCCAGTGAAGTCTCAGGTATCATCCTCCATCGTTTTTGCGGTGAGTTAATGAGGCGATGCTAGTGACCAAGAGGGTAAAGGAACCAGTTCTGGTTGGGAAGCGGAACAGGGGCATCTTAGCATTATTGGAGTAGCTAATCCAGGCAGTGCATGCAGCCACCTCAAGCCCTCCAGGTAGTTCAGGCTCCACTATAGCTCCCGTCTTAGCGCTGGTTCAGAGGTGCATCTCCGGTTGAGAGGTTTTGTGCACGGAGTTCTCCATGGGCACGCCAGGAATGAGCCAACCCCCGTCCTTTTTAAATGACTGCGGTGACCCTGAGATTCACTGGAAAGATTGGGCAAAACTTTTTGAATCATACTTAATCGCCATGGGTGGTGAAAGGTTTTCGGCTGTAAGGAAACAGCACATTCTTTTGCATAATTTAGGCGTTCATGGGCGCAAAATATATGAGACTCTTCCTGAACCTGAATTGGAAGATGAAGATGAGATTGACGTATTGGAGGTGACCTTGATGAAACTAGAGGCACATTTTGGGGAGAAGATCAACGTGGTATTGGAGAGACACAAATTTTTCAGCAGAGTACAAGGGAAGTGTGAGTCAATCAGTAACTACATTGCAGCGTTAAGGGGTCTTACCCAACTGTGCGAGTTCGGGGACTTAAATGACTCACTCATACGTGACCAACTAGTTAGGTGCACAAACAACAGCAGGGTTCAAGAAAAGCTGTTGGCGAAAAACCCCACCTTGAAAGAGGCAGTAGCTATTGCTCAATCTATTGAACATACAGCGAAATGTGTTAAAGAGATGAAAGCTAGAGATGAGGTTGTAGCAGCGGTACAGGTGAAGGAGCAGGGTAATGAGGTGTTCAAGTTGACAAACAAATGGGGCACGAAGGAGGCCCAGATCCCTAAAGCTATCAGAGATATGCATAATTTAAAATGTTATAGATGTGGAAGCAGTAACCATCTTGCTAATAACTCTATGTGTACAGCTAGAAATGTTTTATGCAAAAAATGTAACAGGAGAGGTCATTTAGCAAGGGTATGCAGGGAGGGGGTAAGCAACACTGTGAGTGTGGTAAATAGCAGTGAGGAAGATCACGCCAGGTATATTTTCCAAGTGAAAAGCACGGTTGCGGGGGTTAAACAAAATTACCCTAAATGTATTGTGTTGTTCAATAATAAACCGCTTGAAGTGTTCGCAGACTCCTGTTCCCCTTTCACGTTAGTGAATGTGCACGATTATGAGGGGTCACTGGGGGGGTCAAGAGAAGTATTAGAGACTCCTGATATCACACCTGAAGGGTACACGAGAGATCCCATTCCCCTGGTGGGTATGTTGAACAGTTACATTGATTTTAATGGGAGGATCACAAAAGGTAATGTGTACATTGTGGAGCATGGTGCCAATCTGCTTGGGTGGCAACACCAAAGGGAGCTGGGGATCATATTAGATCCCAGCAAGGAGAACCAGGTTATCATGGTTGACAGAGCCAGCGATGAGACAGGTCTACAGAATATGTTCCCCAGACTTTTTAGTGAGAAGTTAGGCAAGTTACGTGAATTCCAGCACAAAATCAAAATCAGACAAGGGGCGAAACCAGTGGTTCACAGAACACGGTCAGTACCTTTCCATCTAAGAGAGACTCTCAAGGTAGAGCTTGATAAGCTATGTGACATAGGTGTCATACAACCTATCGTGGCCACGGAATGGCTTGCGCCTTTAGTTTTGGCATCTAAGGGTAATGGCAAAGGCATTCGCATATGTGTGGATCTTCGCTCCTTAAACGAAAACATTTGGGTGGAGAGATTTCCTCTCCCCAACATAAATGAGATGATAAGCACCATGGGCAAGGCATGTTTTTTTTCAGTGATCAATCTGTCCAGGGCGTATCATCAAGTTGAGCTGCATCCGGAGTCGAGACCACTGACAGCGTTCACGTCGCCTTTCGGGGCGTTTATGTTTGTGAGAATGCCATTTGGGCTTGCCTCAGCAGCCTCTGTATTCCAGAAAATAATGCAGCAGGTGCTGATGGGTGTTAAGAACACTCTCTGCTTCCGAGATGACATATTGATGTATGGGGAGACGGAGGAGGTACACGATGCTACCCTCCATGCAGTGTGTCGCAGATTATCTGATGCAGGGTTGACAGTACAGATAGACAAGTGTAGAATTAAGGTCACGTCAGTAGACTATTTGGGGCACACCATCACCAAAGATGGGTTTAGACCCAAGCACAGCTTGATCCAGGCTGTCAGCGATGCCCCGCACCCAACGAATAAGGAGGAGCTCAAATCCTTCTTGGGTCTTGTGGAGTACATGTCTAAGTTTGTCAGGAATTTTGCAGATTTATGTGTAGGTTTGCGATAGCTTCTTAAGAAAAATACGGCTTTTGTGTGGGAGAAGGAACACAGTGAAATGGTTGAGCTGATAAAAAAAACACATATTGGATTCACCAGCATTGGGAACTTTTGATCCCAAAAGGAGAACCATCTTAACCACAGATGCCTCTAGCAAGGGTTTGGGAGCCATGTTGTCCCAGAAGGGAGAAGGGGAAGAAAGAGTAATAGCGTTTGCTTCCCGCACCTTGAGTGAGCCTGAACGCAACTATTCAGTCATCGAAAGGGAGGCCTTGGCGTGTTTTTGGGCGGTCCACCATTTAAAAATTTTTTTGTGGGGAACGAAGTTTACTATTCACACGGACCACAAACCCCTAACCTTTATGTTTTCTCCGAAACAGACACTAGACATGTCCCCGAGGATAAATAAGTGGGTTTTGGGTTTAGAAAACTTTTGTTTCAGAGTTGAGTACTTACCGGGGCCAGAAAATGTAATTGCAGATTGCCCGTCAAGGTTACCGCTCAAGGGGGTGCAGAGCGAGGAGGTGCTCGATGTACCCATTTTTGCTGTGCATATACCCTCGCTAACGGATGCAGAATGGAACAAGGGCATGGAGGAAGACAGGGCCATGGGGATGGTGAAAGAACTCATGGTTAAGGGGTGGCCAGAGAAGATTTCGGAAGTCCCCGACCAGGTTAAAGAGTTCTGGGAGGTGAGATTTGAACTTTCATTAATAGATGGCCGCTTGCACAGGGGTGGAAAAATTATTCCACCTGTAGGTTTGAGGAACAAGATTATAGACCTGGCCCATGAAGGGCATTTGGGTAGGAGCCTCACAAAAAACAAAGTGCGGAGCTGCTTTTGGTTCCCCAGAATGGATTCTGAGGTGGAGCACAAGGTAAAAGAGTGTGTCAGTTGTGCGAGAAGTGACAAGAGCAAAATCACTCACAAGGCTCCATTGGCCCCCGTCAATGTGCCAATGATTCCCTGGACAGAACTGGCTATGGATATAGTAGGTCCCATGGACATCCTGGGGTCACAAAAGAGGTTTATGTTCGTGTTGGTGGACTACACTTCACATTGGGTAAACTTTAAGTTCACAGCGTCCACCACAATGAACAATCTTATTGCATTTCTAAAGAACATCTTTGTATTTGAAGGCATTCCAGCCACCCTGGTAACGGACAATGGAGTGCAATTCGTATCTGAGGCAATGAAAGAGTTTTTGGAAGAACACAATATAAAACATGAAAAGACTGCTCTCTATTGTCCAAAAGCCAATGGGCTGGTAGAAAGGGTGAATCGAATGATCAAAGAACACATACAACTAGCCATCACCAATGGGTTGAATGTGGAGGAATCATTGAAAGAAGCCATGTGGGCATATCACACCACGCCCAATGGGGTCACAGGGTTATCCCCATTTGTGTTTCTTAGAGGAAGGGAACCCAGCACAAAAATGAATCCGAGGTGGTTGGGTGGGGGAAAAAGTGTGGTACCAGACTTAGGTCGCATCGAGGAAAGAGTGGTGTCTCATCAACAGAAATATAAGTCTTGGTATGATGATAAACACGGAGCAAAAGATGTGGAGATAAAACCCAACACGACTGTGTGTGTTAGGAAACCCGGCAAGGTGCAACCTGGAACGAGCAAATTTGGTGTACCTCAAAGGGTGGAAAGCACAAGTAGAAGTATAGTTCGTTTAGAGAACGGACAAACATGGAGCAAAGACAGAGTTGTAAACACCTTGTGAATTATTGTTGTTGTATTCCCTTCAAGGGGAGATGTGTTACAATCTTAGTATATGTAAGGGAGTTGGTATGTTCCACAACCCCCTCCCTCCTCGCTGTGTTGGTACGACCCTGCGAAGTTCATGTTAGAATGTTGATGCTGAGTTATCACTGTGGTGAGAGCGGATGGTCAGATAATAAAGGCTGCAGTACACTTACCCGAGTGGCTTCATCTTTTACTACAACAGTAATCATTCTAAATATTAACTTGTACTAATTTGTGTAAAACGGCATGACTAATCAACCTCTGCACCTTAATAAACACGAGATTCACGTGGGACTAAAATGCTAATTGCATGGCAAATAATTAAATGATTAACTGTGGTAGGCAAACTAACTTTAGAATGTGGTGAAATAGAGAATTGCACGATTTATGTTGCTTTTGTGATGGTTTGTGCTTCCAGCGCTGCAGAATGGGGAGTATTATTGCTTTAAATGTTGCTACAAGCTAGGAAAATACTAATATATATTGGGATTAGCGTGGGTTTAAACATTAGAATCTTCATTTCTATATTTTAATTACTGTTATGTTTGTTTTTGCTTAAGTTGGCATTCGGGCCTACTAGGCCGCAGTACTTAAGATGGAGTTCTGAAGTTGCCACCGTCATGTGAGCGCGAGGTCTACTGCGCAGAATCGGATGGCTTTGGAGATCTCAAAGCGACCTCCAACGTGAACCGAAGTGTTCCTTGTCAAGGATAGGAACATGGAGGACTGCCAAGATAAAGAATGGTGCGAATGACCGAGGGAACAATGAAAGACCTGTACAAGGAGGCTTGCATGTTGTTACTTCAGAACTTTTGCCTGTGAATTACCAAAAAGAATACAATTGAGAAATGTCATGCCCGGTCTCATGGGAAACAGGCAAACCTGGGAACATTCAGGAGACTTGCAAGTTGCTAAGGGTTTAGCCAATCAGACCACTTTCTACCCCTAAATTGTTGCACATTGACCTAAAAGTAAGGAGGAACAAGCATTGGCATAGCCAATAGGTCTCGCCTTTGGGACCTTATAAGTGTTTAGCCATGCAACAGTTGCATAACTAAACACTTATAAGGTTCCAAAAGCGAGACCTATTGGCTATGCCAAGCGGCCATGCGGCCGCTAAAGTGAAAGTAATCGCGGTAAAAGTGGCGCGCGCGCCCGCGCACATGCACTGTAGCTCTAGGCTGGCCTGCTAGCACTTTTTGGAGCCCTCTCAATAAGTCTCGCCAGACCAGCGCATGCGCTGGGTCAGGCGAGACCTAAAAAAGGTATAAAAAGTCCGTGTTCTGGAAAAAGGGGGGTTGGTTAGTTCGATCATTTTGGCTGATTCCTGGGGACTGCGTCGAGCTGAAGGAGATTTCCTGGTTTACCTGGGTTTTCTTTGATTACAAGAGGACGATTCCATCTGAAGGGTTTTTGATTATTGCTGTGGGTTGACGGGTCCTTCTGGAGATTGTCGCAGAGACTGGTCGCCAATGTTCAAAATTCGCTAAATATAAATGTTATTTCAATTTGATGTTAAAGATCAAAGATTGGAAGTCTCGCAAATAGAGAAATTATTTGAACTGTAATCCTGAATATGCCAATACAGAGTGAACTAAATTAGATAAAATAAAATTGATTAATAAGAAATGAGTTTGTGATTCTTTAATAAGGTACTGAAAGTTAATTGCATGACCCGAAGCTTTAAATGTGTTTTAGCTGGTTCTAGATCACCATCAACCAGGCCAACTAATTGGTCCATCGACCAAGTGGTGGAGTGCCTTGATGTTAAAGCTAGGATTCTATACGTACAGATGTATATAATGTAAAGGAATTACTTCTGATAGGTAACAAGGTACCCCCACATATCCAGCGCTTCTTTCCCTCCTGTGTGCAGACTAGAGTGAGAAGTGTGAGCGTTGGTGTTATGGGCCCCACCAATGAGTGAAGGTATGACTGAGTAAATGTGATGACGAGTCTGTGACATAGGGAGGATATGTAAATTTGCCCATTCCCGCTGGACCAGTTTTCTGGTAGCAGAGTTATGGTTATTTTTGGCTTGTTTGGTGATTAGTAATGGGTTTATTGCATTGGTTTGGTGATTATTGATTTATTAACACTTTATGTTGAGTCGTGTTGAATTTTATGTTGTCAATAGGTTTAAAGACTTCCGGGACGTAGGAAGTTGGTTGCCCTGTATGTAGACGGGTAAATGTGTGGCAAGTGAAGTCGCACAGTGCATTGTCTGGTTGTCCTGAATGTAGACAGGGAAATGTGTGGCAAGTGAAGTCGCACAACGCATTGTCTGGTTTTGAGTTGATAACATCGTCGTGTGTTATTAATAGGGACATTTTCTGTGTGAACGTGCGCGAGTGAAATAGCAACAGGTTCTCTCGTGAAACTCTGGCCTTAATTCTCAGGAGCATTGGAGTCTCCACATGTGTTTTATCCCCAGAGAAACGGTTAGCCTTTTTGCTTGTTAGAAGGGTATGGTAGAGGGAAGTGCTACTTTATCGGCGGAACAGAATAATTCTGTGATAGGGTAGAGGTAAGCGCTGCCTACTGGAAATACAGAATTCTTGTGTAAATGAACAAAACTATCTCTTTGGTTTAGCGAAACAGGCAATGGTGGTGTTTTTATGTTGTTACTAACAGATTTTGATTAAAGAAAACGTAAGAAAACATTGCCGATAACATTTTGTAAAGGAGGGGTCAGCAGAAGCAAGAGTAGCAAGAAAAGCTGACGTCATAAAGACTGCGCTGGGATTGGCCAGCCGTAGAGAGACAAAGCTTTCACGGATTGGTGCGTTGGTGTGAGCTGCGCTAGGAGTGGAGAATTTGCCAGTGTGACATAGACGCACAGGATTGGTGCGTTAGTGTGAGTCGCGCTGGGATTGGAGAACATGCGGAATAGTTGCAAGGGAAGTGATTGAAAAGTCTAGTGATTCAGAACTAGGAAAATTAAAGATGGACTACGATCCACCTGAGAAAGAGAAAAAATCACGGTTAGGGAAAATTAAAAATCTATTTAAAAGGGATAAGCCGATTGTGACTAGGGAAGGACAGATACTTCCTCCATCGAAATCGCCTGAATCTTTTATGGTAGCGAAATACGGGTACCATACATGTATTTGGCTAGAGAATTGGGCAAAGTATATATTACAGAAGATGGAGTTCTAGCGTTTCCAGAAAGTGGTTTGTTTAGTATGGCTGTATTAAGAAACTTAAGAGAAAGAATGATGAGGTTAGAACCGAGACCTAGACCTACTCAGTTCGAGGCTTTGACGGAGTGGGAAGAAGAGATGTATGAAAGGGAACGGCATTGGAGTGGAAGAAGGTATAATTACATGTTTGGTAGACAGTGTGGGCAGGAAAGTCATGATGACCGAATGAGAAGATGGCGAATACAAATATGACTGATGGTATGTTTCCTTTGAGAAATACTGAAGAGACAAGTGGCAGAAAGTGTACAGAAAAGAGAAACAATACAAGGTGAGAAGGTTATAAATATGGTGTGAGTGAATCGGAGGATGAAGTGCTAGAGGACATGTTTTATAAAAATACTCCCCCGTATCAACCAAATTCTACGTTGCTGACGCAGAGTGCGCGGGTGAAAGAAACCATGCTAAATAAAACATCTTAAACAAACGCCACCTGATTTAGGGAAAATTAATCCATTTAGAGACTCTGAAATGTCACAACCGGTTAGGACTGGAAATTAAAATTTGGTTGAACTAGCTAGAACTACTCTAGAATTAACTGAGAAAATTACAGAAATAACCAAAAATATGGAAGCAGTGACCGTACTTGTAACTATAGGGCCGGTGATGCCTGCCTTTGTTAAACAATGCTCACTATCTTTCTGTTTATCAGTTCCCTACAATTGTAGTAAACTAATCGAGACAGAAAGAGGTAGATCTGGAAGAAATGCATGGAAAAATATGGCAGGAACATCAGGTTTAAGTACTCCTAAAAATCTGACTGTAAATCAAAGTCCAGCAAGTAAGACACTGATGACAACAGAATCGGCAACAGAAACCCCAGAGAGAAATACGGATAGAATAAGAAGTGAAACAACCCCTGTAGGCCCCACTTCTGAAGAATTAAGTGATTGGTTAAGAAGTTTACAGCGAAAAGATACAGAATCTCAACCTTTAGATGTGGCAAAATTAAAGGTAACCTTGGAAGAATTAATAGTAGGGACTATTCCAACTGAAAAATTAAAAGCATATCAGGACGAGGAGTTAATGTTTCTCTGCAAAAGTATAACTTGGAGAGCGAGGAGTTTGCATGAGAAACTGGAAGAGACAGCGAGTAAAATGGGTATTGACTTTGAGAAAATAAGATCATTACAGAAACCATATAGAGTAGATTTTTCTGAAAAGGATATTGAAAATCTGAATACTGCGGGAAGATTGACTCAAATTAAAAAACCGATTGCCTTGTTAAGGAAATGGGGTGATGTAGATAGGTGGAAAAGTGATGGTTCCGAAAGAGAGAGGATAGGACAGATAAGGCTTTTTCGGCATTTCCGGTAAGAGAAAAGGAGCCAGTAGTAACTGAATGTCCCATGAGGGAGATTCCCAGGTGGGGGTTATGTACATGTTCCCTGGACTAGGCAGGATATTTTGTCATTTACCAATGATTTTCCGAGGTTAAGAGAAAAAACACTTGAATGGTATCGACAGGTAGAAAGGTTTGTTAAATTGTCGAAAGTTTTGTGGATAGATCTGAATGGTCTTTTTGATATAATTGTACCTGCAGATTTATGGGCATAATGTAAAATTACAATAAGTTGGCCAACTCAAGAGTACCCTATGGATCCAAAGACAGGAGCCGCTGATCCGGAGGCAATGAGGAAATATGAACAGGTAATTACCTTTTTGAAAAATAAAGTGCCGCCAAAAGAAACCGATTGGGTAAAAATTGACAGAACTCACCAAGAGGTTAAAGAATCTGCTGATGCTTACTATGAAAGGTTACTGTTAGCTTTTAAGCAATACAGTGGCGATGAGAAATTAAGTGAGAAGGATTTAAGTCATTTTGTATATCGATTTGTCTATGGTTTAAGACCTGAGGTAAGCGAAATGATCAAACAGCATACAGTGGATTGGCAGAATAAAAAGACAGATGAAGTGTTACGACATGCAAAATATTTTAGTGATAAAATCCAAGCCAAACAACGCAAACTGAAAGAGAAGGCAATGTGGGCACAAGTTAAGGTAGCGGAGAGACAAGAAGCCCAGCTGATTGAGCAAGCTAATGGCATGGGCCAAGTTAGACAAAAACCTAATATTGGAAAAGGAAAGGGACAAATTAGCTTAGAGGAAGCAAAAAAGAAATGGCCATGTCATAATTGCGGAAAATTAGGGCATTGGAAATCCGAGTGTAAATTGCCCCCGAGTGCTAATGGTGATATGCATCATTGAAACCACAGGTGCAGAAGGAGGCAAGTTGTCAACCGCCGTGACAGCAGCAGGTTGTTACCCAACAGTGTCAGGTGCCAAAGCCCTCTTTTCCACAGCGAGTAAATCCTCAGAGATACAGTAATGAGACAGGATTCTACACCGGGGAACAGGTAACGAAGCTACCGCGCGCTAGTGCTGTTTCGCAGTATTGGCTGCAGCGCGATGAGAGTGAGTCAGAATAGAGTTATTGACGGTGCCTAGGAGAGGAAGATGAGTGCGTACTTGGCACAACTCTAGAGGTAGACCAGACAGGACCCTTTGTGTATGGAAAAGTAAATGATGAAAATATTACTTTCCTAGTAGATACTGGTGCTACCCGTTCAACTGTTAGATCAGCTGACGTTAAAAACCTTCCTCTCTCTGGTGACACAATCCAAGTAGTTGGGAGTCTCAAATAGACACATAAAAACTTATCTTACTGATCCTGTTAAAGTTAAAATAGGGAAATTCACCGACATGCATCAATTTGTCGTATGTGACACTAGCCCCATGAATTTGTTAGGGAGAGATTTTTTGTGCAAAATGAATTGCACTATCTTCTGTACCCCTGATGGCATAGCTTTTGAAACTCTTGATGAGGATGTACTGTATAGAATGACAATGGCAAATGTGGAACCTGAAACTACTGAGGCATTTGTTGTATTTGATCCGGAATTGCCTCAGGAATTGAAAAAAAACAGTGAAACTCGAGGTATGGGATTTCACAGGAGAAGATATGGGATTGATGAAAAGAGTAGATCTTGTGAAAATAACTGTAAAAGAAGGAGTAAACTACCTGAATATTCCTCAGTATAAACTGACACCAGAAATAATTGCAGGAGTGACGCCTGTAATAGACAAGATGATTGAACAAGGAATTGAGAGAAATAATGAGTAGTCCATGTAAATCTCCGATCATGGGTTTAAAGAAGCCTAACGGAACTTTCAGGATAGTACAAGCTTTGAGAAAAGTGAATAAAATTGTTGTTCCCTGCATCCCTATTGTACGGAATTGTACAGAGTCATCCACCTGTGTCATGCTTTCTTTTCTATCCCATTGCACCCAGATAGCCAACAAATTTTTGCGTTCCGGTTCGGCGAACGTACTTTGGCATGGTGCCGTATCCCACAGGGGTATACAGAAAGTCCATCAATATTTAATCAGATTCTAAAGAAGTCTCTAGAAGATTTGAAAATGCCCGAAAGTTCAGTGCTCGTACAATACATCGATGACCTATTGATGGCATCGAAGACGCGAGAGGCATGTGTGGGGGGACACAGTTGCATTGTTGAATCATTTGGCGGATGGAGGACTCAAGGTATCCCCATCAAAATTACAATTTTGTAAGAAGGAAGTACAATACTTAGGTCATAAGATTGAAAAAGGCCTGAGGAAAGTGACTGCAGACAGGATCAGAATAATAAAAGGAATGAGAGCACCAATGACTCAGAGAGAAGTGAGAATGTTTCTTGGGCTGGTGGGATATTGTCGCCAGTGGATCAGCAACTTTTCGCTGATTGCAAAACCTTTGGTACGCTTGGCAAAAATTGATGTGAAAGATCCTCTTGAACTAAATAAAGAGGAGATTAAGGCTTTTAGACAACTGAGAGACAGTTTGTGTGAAGCACCAGCTCTTGGAATGCCTGATCACGAAAAGGAATTTGAGCTTTATTGCAGTGAGAGAGATGGATGTGCACTCTCTGCGTTAGTACAAAGGCATGGAAAATTAAGACGACCGGTTGCATACTTTTCGGCTGTACTAGATCCTGTGGCCGTAACTTTGCCTGGTTGCTTGAAAGCAGTGGCTGCTACCTGTAAGAGCCTGGAGCAGAGTGAAGGAATTGTGATGGGATATCCTGTGAGAGTGTTTGTTCCCCATGATGTTGCAATCCTTTTGACAAGAAGCTGAACACAGTTTATGACGCATAGTCGTCTAACTAAATATGAAAAGGTCATTCTGGGTGCTACAAATGTTAGCCTTGTAAGGTGCCTTAATGTAAATCCATCAACATTGCTACCGGATGCTGTGAATGTGGAAGTGAAGGATGATGTGGATCATGACTGTTTGGAAGTGCTTGATTTTTGCACTAAGCCGCGTCCGGACATAAAAGATGTGCCTCTGAAAGAAAGTGACTATGTGATGTTTGTGGATGGATCATGTCTAAGAACTGGAGAGGGAATTCTGAGTGCTGCATATGCAGTATCTACTGTAGCGGCTGTGTTGGAAGCATCTTGCCTGAAAGGAGTAAAATCAGCTCAGGTTGCTGAATTGTTTGCACTGATCCGAGCATGCAAGTTGGGAAAGAACCTACGAGCCACTGTGGTTACTGATAGTGTGTATGGGTTTGGAGTGGTGCATGATTTTGGACAGATTTTGTCCCAGATAGGGTTCTTGACGTCGAGTGGAACTCCAATAAGAAACGCTGAAGTGGTTCGAAAAATGCTTGAGGCGGTACAGCTGCCTAAGCAAATTGCAGTTGTAAAATGTGCGGCCCACTCAAAGGGTACAGACTACGTGTCAGCGGGCAACGAATTTGCGAATGACATAACGCAGTATTGTGCACGAAACCAAAATTCCTTAAATCGGAATCGGCAAAAGGAAATCAACTCATGTGCCTTGCTTTTTACTAACACTGAGTACGTGGGATGAGGTGAGGCAGTTACAGGAAGAGGTAGGAGAAGAGGAAAGGAAACAGTGGATAAAATCAGGATGTGCACCACACGAGGTAGACAGGGTTTGGGTTTATCGTGATGGAAGACCAGTAATGCCTGATAGCATGATCTCTACCATGGCACGGATGTACCATGAACAGGCACATATAGGTATGGATGCCATGATTAGACTTTTCAAACAGATCTGGTATAACGCCAAGTTCCGGCTTGTAGCGGAGAGCCTTTGTCAAAGATGCCTTGTATGTCAGCAATATAATCCAGGAAGAAAAACGGTGGTGAGTTTGGGAACTATAGGACGGGAGGGAGGTCCTGTCACCAGAATGCAGATTGATTTCATTGAAATGCCCTCATGTAATCGGCTAAGATATGTCCTAGTAATTGTCTGCCTGTTTTCACGTTGGGTGGAAGCTTACCCAACCAGAAGGAGCGATGGAGTTACTGTAGAGAAACTCCTATTGAGAGAGTTCATTCCTAGATTTGGTTTCCCAGTAACAATTGAATCAGATAGAGGAAGGCATTTCCAGAATTAAATTATAAAATTGATTTGTGAAGCATTGAATGTACAACAGAAACAACATTGTGCCTATCGCCCAGAGGCTTCTGGAGTAGTGGAACAAATGAATGGCACCATTAAAAACAGATTGGGAAAAATGTGTTTGGCCACAGGTCTAAAATGGCCAGATGTCTTGCCTCTTGTGCTCATGACTATTAGGTCGATTCCTGATAGGAGCACTGGCCTGAGCCCCCATGAAATTATTATGGGTAGAGCAATGAGACATGTTTTCATTCCTGTCAACAAACTACTGCCTATATCTGATGACTTTGTTTTGGATTACTGCAAGGGGTTGGCTGATACCGTTCATACTGTGTTTCATCAGGTTAGACCAGATGCAACCACCCTTGAAAAGAAGCCAGCTCATGATTTGAGTCCTGGAGACTGGGTACCAATCAAAGTACATAGAAGGAGAAATTGTCTGGTCCCACGCTGGGGGAAACCACGTCAAGTGATTCTGACCATGACGACTGCTGTGAAGTGTGCCAAGGTAAAGAATTGGATTCATGCTAGTCATACTCTTCGAGTTCCTGGTCCTATAAATAGACCTGAAGAAGAGTATTTGGAAGAGTCTGATACCAGTTCTGAGTCAGAATCAGAAGAAACAAGAACAAGACAAACCTCAAGAACGGGAGTAGCGGATTTGAGCCAAGTTGCGAAGCCGGAGAATATACCACCAAGGAGACTATTGGAAATTTCCGACACTAGATGATCAGGAAGTTCTGAACCAAGATTGTGAAAACAGAGACAAAGACGATCCATGCACGGATTGAAGTGACAAAGAAAGACGCCAAGAATTAAAACGCCGGACAAGACACGTAACTGAAAGAACCAAGTAGGCACTCAAAGCCTTAGGTTTAGACAAAATTAAATTGTGAATGAAAAGAGGCTAAGTCAAAAGACACTGGACATTTTCGAAATGGCAAACACAGAAGGTAGAAAACCTAAATGTGGGTTTCTCCGAAGATGGTGTAAAATGTGTTTCTGTTGTACAGGATTACTAATGCATGTGTGGATCATATTAGCAATAACGGTTTCATTTAAAGTAACATTTGAAAGGGTAGAAAACCACACAGAGAACAGGTCTAATAGAGGAGAGATTTATGATACTCATGTTACTAAACTGGTAGATAGAACAGATTTTCATAAGGATAAGTCTATAAATGATTTTTCTAATAATGTTTTTTCAAAGTTGCTGTACGAATATGTAAAGACTATGGAAGTTAGAGATTGCTATGTTTGTATGCAGTTACCTGCATCGGTGTCAGAAGGTGTCACCTATCATCACCTTCCTTTGACATATGGGATAACTTGTAGTGTATTGGCAAGCTTGTTCTATAGAACAGGGAAATTAGAATACTATTATACTGATGTAGATAATGTTCTCTCATAGATACCTGTAGTCCACAAACTAAACAAGGTGATTCCTGGTAGAATTTTAGGTGAATTTTTCTTAGAAAATAGAGAACTTTAGAAGAAGTCTTTAAGAATAATCTTACTTGTAGTCTGAGGAAAGAAGAAAAAACCTTCTTGAACATGGTAGAGGAGAGGAGAATTAAGATGCAAAGAAAAGTGTCTGGGGAAAAGATGGGATGCTGAAAAGGAAAACCATTTAAAGGGAGAAACAAACCCCGCAATGGCTTTGGATTGGCCTCAGAGAGGGAAATTGTGCATCAGTAGAGATAACACTGCTTATGATAATTACTTTGTAGGTGCAAGTGAATGCCATGACATATAAATTAATGGGAGGATGGGAATTTAAAGGAGGAAATGATCCGGTATTCCCTGGAATATATTACATCTGTGGGAACAGGGCTTATTATAGGTTACCGGACCACTGGTATGGTACATGCCACCTAGGCCAGGTCTTCCCAAAAATATTTCATGTGGGAAGGGGAGAGGACGGTTTGCACGAAATAGGTAGACAACTAACACCTAGAAGGAGGGAGAGTTGGTCAGAAATTATAGGGGATATTTTTGGAGCACTGATACCAGCCGTTGGAATATGTCTAAATGCACATAAAATTAGAAAATTGTCTACAGTTGTGGATCGCTTATCGACCAGCACAGCTGGAGGGTTCTTAATGGTAAATACCGAAATGGTTGCCATGAGAGCCATGATTATGCAGAATCGACTTGCCCTTGATATATTAGCCAAAGAGCGAGGAGTCTGTGGAATGCTGAAGGTACAACATTGCTGTACTTATATTCCTGACGAGAGCCAACATTTAAAGAAATACATTAAGAATATAACTGATTTGCATGAGGAAATTGTTCCACTGGAAATTGAAAGTGTTTGGGAGAAACTTGGTAAAAGTTTTTCTACTATAAAAGGTTTATTAACAAAATTAGGTAGGTCATTTGTAGGTAAAATACTAATACGACTGACTTGTGTGGTAATGCAGATACTGATCTTAAGATTAGGGTGTGTATGTATAAGAAGAAAATTACAAAAATAGAATAAAAAGAGAAATTGCGAAAAGAAAGGAGAAGGAAATAGGAGAAAGAGAAGTAGGAGATATAGAACTAGAAGAATGGAAAGAAAACATATACAAGAAAACAAGAGAAGATGAGATGGGAGATACTATGATGTAACGTAACAAATGAAAGGGAACTGAGTAATCATTTCCGAGGAAATTTTGACATTTATTGGGATTTGTGGTGATGTTAAAAATCACCAAAGGGGAGATTGATGGAGCAGGTAAAGCAAATTTTTGTATACCTCCTCTATTTTGCATGAAATTTCATTACGTAATCATTCTAAATATTAACTTGTACTAATTAGTGTAAAATGGCATGACTAATCAACCTCTGCACCTTAATAAACACGAGATTCACGTGGGACTAAAATGCTAATTGCATGGCAAATAATTAAATGATTAACTGTGGTACGCAAACTAACTTTAGAATGTGGTGAAATAGAGAATTGGACGATTTATGTTGCTTTTGTGATGGTTTGTGCTTCCAGCGCTGCAGAATGGTGAGTATTATTGCTTTAAATGTTGCTACAAGCTAGGAAAATACTAATATATATTGGGATTAGCGTGGGTTTAAACATTAGAATCTTTATTTCTATATTTTAATTTCTGTTATGTTTGTTTTTGCTTAAGTTGGCATTTGGGCCTACTAGGCCGCAGTACTTAAGATGGAGTTCTGAAGTTGCCACTGTCATGTGAGCACAAGGTCTACTGCGCAGAATCGGATGGCTCTGGAGATCTCTAAGCGACCTCCAACGTGAACCGAAGTGTTCCTTGTCAAGGATAGGAACATGTTGGACTGCCAAGATGAAGAATGGTGCGAATGACCGAGGGGACAATGAAGGACCTGTACAAGGAGGCTTGAATGTTGTTACTTCGGAACTTTTGCCTGTGAATTACCAAAAAGAGTACAATTGAGAAATGTCAGGCCCGGTCTCATGGGAAACAGGCAAACCTGGGAACATTCAGGAGACTTGCAAGTTGCAAAGGGTTTAGCCAATCAGAACACTTTCTACCCCTAAATTGTTGCTCATTGACCTAAAAGTAAGGAGGAAAAAAGGTATAGAAAGTCCGTGATCTGGAAAAGGGGGTTGGTTCGTTCAGTCATTTTGGCTGATTCGTGGGACTGCGTCGAGCTGAAGGAGATTTCCTGGTTTACCTGGGTTTTCTTTGATTACAAGAGGACGATTCCATCTGAAGGGTTTTTGATTATTGCTGTGGGTTGACAGATCCTTCTGGAGATAGTCGCAGGGACTGGAATAATATTCGGGGTGGTCGGAAGGTCGCCAATGTTCAAAATTCGGTAAATATAAATGTTATGTCAATTTTATGTTAAAGATCAAAAATTGGAAGTCTCTCAAATAGAGAAATTATTTGAACTGTAATCCTGAATATGCCGATACAGAGTGAACTAAATTAGATAAACTAAAATTGATTAATAAGAAATGAGTTTGTGATTCTTTAATAAGGTATTGAAAGTTAATCGAATGGTTCCGAAGCTTTAAATGTGTTTTAGCTGGTTCTAAATCACCATCAATCAGTCCAACTAATTGGTCCATAGACCAAGTGGTGGAGTGCCTTGATGTTTAAGTTAGGATTCTATAGGTACAGATGTATATAATGTAAAGGAATTACTTCTGATAAGGTAACAAGGTACCCCCACATGTCTAGAGCTGCTTTCCCTCCGGTGTGCAGACTAGAATGAGAAGTGTGAGTGTTGGTGTTATGGGCCCCACCAATGAATGTAGGTATGAATGAGTAAATGTGATGACGAGTCAATGACATAGGGAGGATATGTAAATGTGCCCTTTCCCGCTGGACCAACAGCAGTGTTTTCAGCATGGCGCTTGTCTCGGTTCCACAGGGGTATAATAAATGCTCGTAGCCAAAGCCTAGTACCAACACTCAAATCAACTAAGGTCCGCTCTGGGGTCCACCCCATAGTATGAAGATCTCTGTGCAAAGTATTTTGAAAAAAGCTGCAAAGCCCTACACACAATTTACATGAAACTCACAAGAAGTAGTTATTTTTAAGATTTACATAATTGGTACTGCCCCCATCTAGGCTTCACAAGGCTAAATTAGCTGTGAATGACCCTTGCAGGAGATGCAAAGCACCCAACTTTCAAGTTTCGATGACCTGTCCTATGTGGGTGGGTTCATATTTGAGGTGGGTTTGTTCAGCTTAGTTGAAATGACAACCCGTACAGCAAGACAAGGAGCGGTGTCCCTATATAATGGTATAGTCAATGCTCCTGTCTGTTTGACTTGGAGGGGTGATATGCAGTACTTCTGAACGCCCAGTGCCCCTGTTAAAAGAGCACGGCGCTCCCAAACAAACGAGAATGGGCTGTCTGTGTTCCATTTGCAGGAGGTGGTCTTTGTGTTATGTCGCTTGTCAAGAGAGGCGTTGGAGTAATTTTTTTAGGCTCTGTAAAAGGTTCCATTTCTTATAGAATAATAATAAAGGTTTAGAATAATAATAATGTTAACTTATTTTGTGTCACACTTAATAACAAATGTCTGATGTTTCTAGGTGCTGTGAACAACAGGTGTTTAAACCACATAGAATGCCCATCTCACTCCAGGTTATTCAGGACACTGTCTCCAGTCCTGAACTTTTCACCTACAAGGGATTTATTTGAGGTGCGTTATTTTAGTTCAATGGAACTAAAAAATAAAGGCTGCAACACTCAAAATGGTTTAGGTTATAACTAGAGATAAACATTGAAAGTCAATATCATTTTTTTTTTTAAAGGCTTTAAAAATATTACAAAGTTTATTTCACAGTGGACTTTTAATATATATTTGCAATAAAAAGGCATAGGGTCTAATGAAATATTACAAAATGTATATTCCATAAACAAAACACCCAAGGGCATCTAAGCACTGGAGGAGAGAAAAGTAAACCAAAATCTAGGCTACGGGGTCTTTAGTTCAGATTTTCACTACCTTTCTGATAAGTTTAGGTTCATGAGGTATTGCAGCAGAAAGCTGAGTACTAACGTTTGCCATGACTTCAGAAAACAAGCATTTGCAATGCAATAGGTCTCGCATTACAAAAAGTTTGAGCTATTGGCGTTGCTAACAATAATGGAACTATTATTAGCAACACCAATAGCTCAAACTTTCAGTAATACGAGACACATTACATTGCAAATGCTTCTGTGATTCTGGGCAAATCACTTAATCTCCACGTGCCTACCAAAAATGAATGTGCCCTTGTGTAATGTAACTATCCCTCATGTAAAGCACCCCAGTATTTTGGGGTCGATTTCACGCTGTAAAAAACGGCACAAAAAAAAAGAAATTATATACAAAGCCCCCGGAGCTACATTTGGACATGTAGTTGCAGAGATGCCAATGTTTCTTAGAAGTCCTCGTGAACATAAACACTGCAGAAGGTAAAAGATAGCATTCCTCAAAACACATACAAAGCAGCTCAGACATACCATTTTGTACATAATCACGGAGCTCACAAAAGTACCAACCAAGATGGAAAACATTGAAATTCATGCTGAAAAGAAATGCTCCTATTTAATTACTAAGTCACTTACTTGTAGCATGTAGCTGCCGCCCTTTACACACACAGCTCGACATGGCTGCTGCAATCTTACGATACTCTGGCTGGAATTGATTTTGGGGTACAGGACGGGGAGATTAAATGAAGTTGAAGCCCCCCGCCCTCCTTGAAAGGAGCTCCGCTGATCGCTTGGCAAAGGAAAAACATGCAGAGTCCGAGATGATGGTAAAAAAGGAGCCACCAGAGCAGTTATTTAATTACATGTAGCTGCCGCCTTGCCTGGAAACACTTGCGGCTATTTAAACGTACAGTCCAGGGTGAAAAGTGTTGTGGGGGCTGGCAGCTCATGGGGTGGTATGGCGCACTGTAAAGTGATATAATTAAATTAATCGCAGTCTAAAGGGTAGCATGTTACCAGCCATGTCTACTTGCACAATTGATACCTGGATCCTCTTAGTCCACTCGTTTTCTCTTAATAACAATTCTCTCCAGTTGCTTTTATGGGAGCTCAGTGGCCAAGATGGAGCATTAGTTGACAAACTCCTATAAAAGGGACACGTCCGCAAGGTCACTTGGGTAGCTAATCACGGAGCAAGTAAAGCTACATCCAATATGGCCATCACACCTGTTTGGCTATTTAGTAGTATGTGGTCTAGTTTGTCAATTTACTCCTCCGCCTTCTCTTTAGAGCCACAGGTGTGAGTGAGTCAGTGGCTTACGCATGCGCGAACGCTGGCAAAGCGGTAGCTGAGGCGATGAGCGGCAACAAACACTGAACATACGAGCGCGGTGGCGAAAGCGGTAGTAGCCGAAGTGGCATCTGGCAGCTCAGGGGGTGGTATGGTGCACTATAAAGTGAGTATGCTGCGTTTCAGTATTTGCACGCGTTTTTTTCCCTTCGTGCGTCATTCGCTCACTTGTAATTAAATCAATTGCAGTTTAAAGGATAGCGTGTTACCAGCCACGGCTTTGTTTTGCTTGCAATTGACATGGAAGCTTTCAGATAAATTGCATGTTGTACATTTAAAGCGCGCCGCGCTTGGAGCGCATTTTAAAACAAGTTAAAGCCATTTGCTTCAGGTTTCAGGACAGGGGTTTGATGGTCCGAGCACCTGAGCTTTACCAACCAGCAGCAACTTCTGATTCAGCTACAATGCAAGAGCAAGATAAACTGCGCCACAGTAATCCAGACATGAAGACACAGGCATTTATTACAATCACTTGGTAAGACAAGGTTAAAAAAAAAAAGTCGGAGATGCCTCAGTATTCATAGCTGGAAAAACAAGGTCTAAACAACCATGGTTAATATGCAGTAAGTGCGTCATATACTTGTCAAAATGCTTTTTAATGGCAGAATTCAAATATAGCTCAGCTCTTTAAACTGACATCTTTCAAATACTATTTAAAATATACTTGTACTTCATCTAACTTTAGGGTAGGATTTCTACCTGGAAAACTGACTTATCACCGATAACGCTATTGCAGATCTGTAAGCTGGAATGCAGTCTGCAACGATGGGAGTCTCCAGTGACCAGGGCCTGGCAGAGACAAATGATTAGCGATCCTCTATGCAGCTGTGCCACCCTACTGGATAATTATAAAGAAACAATGGCCCTGGACCAGTTATTCAAGGAAGAGTTAGTTTAGCAGAATTATCAACTTATTTGAGCTTACAATAATCAGCTCACAAACGTCTGTAAATCGTGAAAATAATTAAAACAAACAAATATATTTATTTAGTCATTTAAAGGAACAATCACTAGAGGGTCAAGAAGGTAGGAGAATGTTCTAGGGGACAGGAATGGGGTTCAGTGTCGAGCAGCGTGCGGGAGGTTATCGCCTAGGCCTCTCGAACCCCCCTCCTTTTGTTTTCCGGTTCTGTGGTGTGCTTGGGCCCATCCGGACTGCTATGAATGGGGACACCCCTGTGCCTGGGGCCCGGCCGGCCCAAGAGCAGCAAGCTCGCCTTGTGGGGCGGTCTGGGAGCCATTAGGCTGCACATTTGGGGCAGCAGGCCCCCCGGGGTAGAAACCACCGGCCTCCTTCCGCCCCCGACCTGTGCTTCCCCGATCTCTGCGCTGGGTGTGCTTGGGACCGGGCGGCCTTGATGCCTGTGCTGCAGGGGTGGAGTGTAGACCCCCGGGCGCCCGCCGGTGTAATGGTTCTGGACTGGCCATCCCCCCCTGTTCCTGTGGACACCTATGGCTAGTGAGCAACAGGCGCTGGGTGGTCCTGCCTGTGTCACCTAGGCGGGAGAGAGGCCTAGTTCCCAAGACCCTGTTCTGGACCTCGTGGAGGTGTGGCACCCCTCTGGACCTCGTGGAGGCGTGGGTCACGACGATTCCTCAGCAGCAGCGTTCGGAGCACGGCGTTGGCCGCTCAAGCGGAGGGTGGAATCGGCTGCATTGGCCGAGCAGTGTGGGGTCCCGGAAGCAAGCCCCCCTCCGCACCAAAGAGTCCTGAGGTGTCTCCCCCTACGCAGTGCTGGCCTCCTGACTTTTACCTTCAAGAAGGCATCGCGGTGCCTCCACCCAGCGCCGGGGATCATCGCGGTGGGCACCAGTCACCCCTGCCCACGGCTCCAATCCTTGCCTCCCATACTGTGGGACTTTTGCCGGGAACCGGAGTAGCTGCAAATCCACCCCCCTCTGCCTCTCATACAAAGGCAGTCAAACCTGCTTTGCGGCCCTCGATCCTGGTGGGATCACGCACTTTCACTTGGGGCGTTTAGACTGTCCTTGGTCTCATGCTTCAGGCACTTGGAGCACTTATTGGGTGTGACCTGGCATCGACCATGGGGAAGAGATAAGGCCTCCAAATCCGCGACTGCCCCAACGCAAATGAAGATGGACCGGTACACCACCTCCGAACATGACCCCCCCGCCCCCCAAACAGGCTGATGTGCCCCCCTCCTTCCGGGCAAGGACTTAGCAACCATCCTACACCTGATCAGCGCTTTGCAGGCTTCGGTGGAGGGGAAGATTGGGGAAGTCAAGGTGGATGTGTCCCTTCTTCGGCAAGACCTCCGCAATGCCATGGCCCGAATAGCAGAGGCTGAATTTTGCCTCCCAACGGCGGAGGACGACATCCTTCAATTGAAAGAACAGGTGGCCAATCTGCGCTCATACACTAAGTAGCTGCATCGGCGCGCAGAGGATGCGGAGAACTGAGCACGCCGCAACAACCTTCGCCTAGTGGGGTTCCCCGAAGGGGTCGAGACGAACCAGGTATCCACCTTCATCGAGGCCTGGTTCACATCATGGATTCCCATGGACTCTCTGCGTGGTTTGTAGTGGAGAGAGCACATCGGTCCCTCGCACCAAAACCGCCACCCGGGGCCCCATCCTGCCCTATCGTACTAAAGATCCTTAACTTTAAGGATCGGGACGCCATCCTGTGCGAGGCGCGTTCTCAGGGACCCCTCAAGTTCCAGAACCATAATATCATGGTATTCCCTGATTATACCAAGGAAGTGCAAGAACAGCACCGCTCCTACACGGATGTTAAAAAGAAACTGCGGAACCTGGGTCTGCAATACCAACTCCAGTTCCCTGCATGCCTCCGTGTCATTTTCCAGGGCAAAAAGCAATTCTTTGTCTCGCCCCAGGCGGCCTGGACTTGGCTGACAGAGGAACGTCCCCTCCGACAATGGCAAAACCTGTCCCCCATGCCATCGGGTTCTCGGTCCAAGGGGCCTCGGTCGCCTGGGCAGCAGCGGCGCACGCAATCCCGCAGGAGGCGCCAGTCCCAAGCAGCGACACCTAGATCATCGAGCCTGGCTGCTCATAGAATCCGGGACTCTTCAAGCCCATCGGGCTCTCCTCTCCTCCCCCGCCTCAGACATCACTCAACTGACAGACCATCAGTGGCTCCTCCGTCGCCAGCTCGACGAGGCTCGCCGACGAGGACTCTGATATTTCCCGCAGCCCAACTCTCTGAAGATCCACCGGGTGCCGCCCGATGCGCAGTCACTATGGGGACATGCCCCAACCACCGTAGGGGCTCGGAGCCACGGGAGACTTATTGTTCTATTTTATGGACTTTCTGCCGAGACATTGCACATCCGCCTACATGGAGGGGTCCTCCACGCAACCGAACCCGAGCGTACTAGTTTGGTTCTTGTTTCCACTGGTGGGCCGACAGATGCTTCTGTTCTCGAAGTATGGGGTGAGGGTTGGAACTGTTTTTCCCATGGTTGTTGTTTCTTGTTGTTTTGTTACACCAGCTGTCATGAGACACTCTGCGATAGTCCCTCAGGTGATATGCACGGCCTCTCCACAAGCGCCCTTCCACACTGGCGTGAGTCCCTCAGGTGATATGCACGGCCTCTCCACAAGCACCCTTCCACACTGGCGTGAGCCCCCGCGCATATTCACGACTCTCTGTGGTGCAGCGCACTGTTACACCAACCACCAGCCACCATGACTGACATACCCGTTCCGAGGGCCTACCTTCACGTTCTGTCCTGGAACGTTGATGGCCTCCTAGACCGACTTAAACGAATGGCTGTCATACGCTATGCGCAACGCCTCGGTATAGAGGTGCTCCTGCTTCAGGGGACACATTTGCTGGATAACCACTGTCCCTTCCTAGCACGCTATGGATACGACAGAGTGTGGCATTCTAGTTTCACCCGGGGCTCCAGAGGGGTGGCTATCTTTGAGCTTACACAAGTTATTCATGACCCCAGGGAATGTCAGTGACCCTCTGTGGCTCGCTGGGTGGTAATCCCCTTAACCTCTTGTCCATGTACTCACCCCCTTCGATGCTCTCGACGACCCTAAAACACTCCACCGCCCTGCTGGCAACCTTGCCCTTGGGCCCCACTATTATCAGGGGCAATTTCAATGCGGTTTCCTCTCCGCACCTCGACACGACAGGCCCCCCGTCTGCCACTATACTTGCGCAAGCGAAACAATGAACGAATTTGTCCGAATCACTAGGCCTCTGTGATGCATGGCGTACCTGGCATGCTCAAACCAACCAGTTCACCCACACCGCTGCAGCACACCATACGCAGGCACGTGTAGATGCAACTTTTGTCCCTTCGACTGACTGCATTGAGATTCAAGACGTCCGCATCCTCCCCAGAGGTATCACCGACCATTCTCCGGTGCTTCTTAGCACGCCCCCCCCCCCCCCCGACTCGTCCGACGTGGAGGATGAATGCTTGGTTTCTTCATGATAAACAATTTAGGAAGGTGGTGGGGATGGAGCTTAAGCAGTACTTCCTGACCAATGATGGGTCGGTGTCCTCCCCAGGTACCCTATGGGAGGCGGGCAAGGCCACCATCCAGGGCTTCGCTAAGGGCCAACTCAAACGTCAGCGACAGGCGCAGCTGCAACAGATCACCTCGCGGGAGGCGCAAGCATTATGCCTAGAGCAATCCCCTCCTGCAGACCTGTTCGAAGAGGCTTTGGAGAAGGGTTCCTTCCCGCCCGAGACGGATATGGCCACCATCGTGGTTCTCCCAAAATCTCAACCGCCATCCTCTCTCTCTAATAAATACGGAGGTTAAACTCTATGCCACAATTCTCGCCCAGCGGCTGAAGCCCAACCTGTCCAAATTGGTTCGCCCAGACCAGTGCGGGTTATGCCCACGCATGGAACTAGACACTGTCTCCGGAGGCTCACCGTCATTTGCTCACCCCCTATTTGGCAATCCTCCTCATAGATTTCGAAAAGGCCTTCGGTTCGGTGGATTGGCGGTATCTAGACGATGGGTTTAGGCCCCCACTTCCGTAGTCTGGTACGCGTCCTGTATGCCCAGCCCCAAGCACGAGTCTTAGTCAATAGGGTCTTATTGGAGGCCTTCCCCATTCAAAGGGGAACGAGGCAGGGATGCCCCCTTTCGCCCCTTCTCTTTGCCCTGGCGATGGAGCCCCTTGGCGACCATGATGCGTCCGAGGGCCTCGTTCGAGGATGGGAATAGTCCAACACGGAGGCGGACAAGATCGCCCTCTACGGGATGTTTTAATCTTTTTAGCTGATGCCGCTCAGTCCGGCCCTCAATGCCTCCAGATTCTGCAATCCTTTGGGCAGGCCTCCGGCTGAATTCCGATAAGTTGGACCTGGTCGCCCAACACTTGTCTAAGGACTGCTATGACTGGCAATCCACAATACCAATTCGACGCCAGTCCTTCAAATACATAGGGAGCTGGGTTGCCCTTCTACCAGAGCTAGGCTGGTCCCTCAATGTTACCCTGCTGGTGAAGAAAGCCAAGGCAGATCTTCAGAAGTGGCAGACGTTACCTTTGAAACCCCGGAGGAGAGTCGCCCTGTTTAAAAAGAGGATTCTGCCCAGGTTCCTATATGTCCTTCAAAACCCCCCCCCTTTTGTTTTCCGAGGGGCTGGTTTCGGGAACTGGACAGAATGGCCACCAAGTTCCTCGGGGGGGGAAGTGGGGGCACATCTGGCCCTGACCCTATGTCGGATTCCTCCATTCGATGGGGGCATGGGGATGACACACTTATACCTATACTACTTGGCTACTAGCTTACTGACCATACATGACTGGTTTAATGGGGGCTGGTCCAACCCAGCCTACAGGCTTGAACTGAGCGAGCTAGGTTTGCCCAAACTCCAGTCACTGATGTACGGGGAGTCCATTCCGTCCATCTTACCAGATGTAAAGCGTTCCACACTGTTGGCCTTACAGGCAGCTCTGCGTCACTCAATGGACACACAAGCTGACTCAGTGCACGCCTCTCTGGCATGGCACTTGGCTCCGAGAGGTCAGTGGGTTGCAGGGATTTAGATCATGGAACCTTATAGGAATCTCGCAATTGGGGGATGTAAGGGCGAGCGGTCATATGCGCGCCTTCCAAGCCCTCGGGATCCGATACTCCCTGCACCCAACACAATTTTACAAATACTTGCAACTGCGACATTCCCTTCACGTACACATATCGGCAGACACACGGATCCCTGAGTACAGCCCTCCCAAAGCGCAGACTATGTTGGGTAACTAGGGGAAGGGGGGTATATCCCGCATTTACCGGACACTAGTCAATAAAACCCCGGCCTCACTGGATCGGCTTCGAAGCCAATGGGAGGAGTGGGTGGTTATTTTAGATGATGAAGATTGGTGTGATGCTCTCATGGCACCCAAGACGGTTACTGCATCAGCTAAACTCCGCTTGATCCAACTATACTATTTGCATGCCGCCGACCTAACCCTAGTACGCCTCCATCGGGCGGGATTTTACCTGAGCGCTTCCTGCACGAGGTGCGGCCAAGCCCCGGCTGTTTTTTTCCATTATGGTGAGGACATGTCCTCATTTGGCACGGTTCTAGGGTGACATTGAGGAGGAGCTCATAGAAATCATAGGGTGGGAAGTCCCTCATGACCCATGACATTCTCTCCTTGGGATTACAGATGGGCTGGATGAGTCTAGGAATGAAAAATTATTTTTCAACACGGCAATGGTAGTGGCCAAGCGAGATATAGATGCTTCCTGGAAGTGCTCAAATCCGCCTTGCTCTGGGAGGTGGCGGAGGGGGGTGGACTGGTGTGCAACACAAGAAAAAAACCTATGTACGAAGCGCAAGGTTGTTCAAAGAAGTATCGCAGGGTATGGAGCAAATGGCTGGGTGCCATTGAGCAGTCAAAGTTGTATGTACAATATATATATCCATTTGTCCCTTAGGGGGTCGAATGTTATGGAATGATCATGTATTTGGCTGTGCATTGTTATCCTCAGTGTCCAAGACTGATTTGCTGGTGTTGTTTATTGTCAAAACAATAAAATTGCTTCAAAAAATAAATAAATTGAAGCACCACGAAGCAAGCGCCAAGTAAAGTGCAAATAGTGCATTAGAATCCGTTAAAACACACTGATGCGCATGATAACATAGTAACAGTTAAAAACCTTCCAAAATAGCCTAAAAAGGCAGAGAGAGCAACGGAACGCTTGCCTACGGACGTCCGCTGCGCACTCGTGGTGTCATGGGTTTAAATGCCCCTCAGACCCGAAAGTAGAGATCGAGCTGAACCACCAACCTCCAGAAGGCTTCCGGCTCCAAGAGCAGCAGAAATGTAAAGGAGACTCTCTCTGCACAACCGGGAGACCTGTGGTGGACCAGAGCGCCCAAGAAGAGCAGCGTGCGTCCCCAGAGCAGGGGTGCCCGCCGAGTAAAGTGCTGAGTGGAGTGCGATGCGGGCAATAAAGCAGGTAAAATCAATTGAAGCACCCTGAAGCAGGCAACAAGTAAAGTGCAAATAGTGCAATAAAATCCGTTAAAACACACTGATGCGCACGATAACACAGTAACAGTTAAAAACCTTCCAAAATAGCTTAAAAAGGCAGAGAGAGCAACGCAACTCTTGCCTACACGCGTCAATATACCAGAAGCACAACTGAATTCAAGCCAGTGGTTTATTTTGCTAAAAAGAAAAGTACTTTAATATAAACACTTAAAATGTAATACGAAACAACATATAAAACAGTCACAATTCTTGTACTGGCACTTGTATTCTGCCTAACCTCTACCCTCTATTAGGTGCCGCCTCCACCCATTTTGTTAGGTATAAGTGGGTCTCCTCCCAGGGGTTTTAGTGTCCTTTTGGCAAGTATCAAGGATTAGATGCAAATAACACCAGAATTAAGTTTTAGTATTCATTTCTCAAACAAATCTCTGCTGTTTTACAGTCGCACCACAGAGTTTCAGAGTCCACTCTCTGGCATCTTACAGGAACCTACAGCAAGCATCTCGCCTCTCTCTGGGTTTTGGGAGAAGACAGGCTGGATTGAGGTTCAACTACAATCCGAGTGAGGGCGGTAGCAGAACAGCAGCAGACACTGCCATCTGACATCCTCACAGGGATTTTGAAAACAGTGGACCTTCTTCTGGTTCGCCAGTAAGGTAAAGCAGGTAGGTGTCGTCATAGCAGCACAAGGACTGTCAGAGCAGAGTCTCTATTGCAATGAAGCAGTACGGTCTGCCTAGGCACAACTTATGGGTGGATGCGCACTTCTCAACGGCAGCAGATCGCTCTCCCCAGTCTTCCTTCAAATCTTGGACTCGCACAGCACTTGGGGGTGCGGGGGGGGGGGGGGTCTGTGGTCAAGCAGATCTGACTCTTCTCGTCAGTCACACCTCTGCAGATTTGGCAGGCTCCTTCACTCACTCAGTAGCAGGACGGCTTAAAGGTGCTCTCAGCCAGAGACTTTACTTCTTCTAGCAAGGCCAGAATCCAGGTGACGTTTCCTCACCTCTGGGAATCTGGCTATCAGGCAGACACCAACCATCTCTGGTTGCACAGTAATTCTCTGTACTCTATTTACCCCTCCATTCACTGGTTGAAGATAATTATGAACTGGAACAAGTGGGTCGGTGACTGCCATTTTTATGCAGGCTAAGCAGATAGGGGGATCTGTCCTCTCCAAGCTCTTCCCCACACATAGACTGTGTGCACTGTGATGCTCCTCACAGCAGAGTAGTCTCTAGCCTTAAATACCCACAGAGGCACAAAGAGATGCGGAATTGTTCCTCCTATGTCATTAAGAGTCACACTGACAGCGATCAGGAAACAGACAAAAGGCTGGCCTCGCCTAAAGGACCCATCTGACCTTGAAAAACAGAAACTGAAGTCCCACCCTTGACCACCAAAGTCTACCAAATATCAGTGCTACATGAAGACTAATAGGCAGCCTTATTGCCTCTTTCTCCACTTCAGTTTTCAAGTCTAATCCATCCAGCTTCAGGACCATCAGCAATACACTTCCACCGTCTGGGAAAAACAAACTCATCTCCATCTTGTGCACATAAAAAAATGGTCTTTGAAAATTGAACTGAAGACCTACATTACTCTAGTGTCACAGACCGACCGACAGAACGACACACACACACTGGATGTTAGATTAAGGATTTGGGTTAATGCATAGAAACTGAACTTTACAAGAGTGGGGCAGTAAGCTTCCACTCAAGTAACAAAGATAAAAGGTTTGGTCACAACTACTGATTCACAAAACACTGTATGCTGGAACCACTGCTGTAAATACTAACTACAGGACAAGGATGGTAGTGCACCGTCAGTCAAATGAGAGTACTCTTGGCGCACCCCTCCATGTTACAGGACCTTGCATTCATTTCAAAGGACAAGCCTAGGCCTTCGTACATACTAGATCAGAGAGATACTATTACCAACAATCAAAAACCAGGATACCAGATACTCGCAGTCAGGCACTTAGGGCAGTGGAACATTACTGTAAGCCATACAGGGACATTTCCCAAAACTAGAGCTTAGAAGGATGACAATAAAAATCCAATGCCCTGTGATAGGTATTTTTTTCCTCATAGTTGAGAGGGCCCCAGAAAGACTAAAACAAGTCGCCTCAAGGGATATGGAAGCAATAATTATCCCAATACTGTTTTTAACATCCCTCCAGGAACCAACAATAAACCTTGGGTACAGAGTTTGTTTAAATGGATTTTTAACATTCCATAATCCCTCCGCTCAGAAAGGCAGTAATCTACCACCAACAAAGTACTTCCTGTAACTACAGAAAGCCTTTCCGCCCAACTAACAAACTGTCAGGTGGATGTGATAAATTGAAGATTAAGAATGCCACCTAGGCTAGTGGATGAGGGTTTGTCATAGTATGAATAACAATTCTGACATCTACAACCAGAAGTTTTCAGCTCCCCAAAATTAGGAAACTCTCCTTAGCATAACCCACCAGCCTAGATAGCCTTCTGTTTTTTGTTTACTTGATTGGGAGGGTGCTTCTTTGGGTAGACCTACTCACTATTTGCCCTTTTGTTGATAACATGCGTAATTGACCACTATGAATAGTGCACAACTCGCACTTGACCAGTGGAACACAATGGATGAATCACGCACGGACATGATTTTTTTGCAGACTTCACTTCGGTACTGTAAACGTTTGGTGAAGATAGAAGATTTGATCACACCACCTTTGTTTCCAACAAGGTCCACTTGGTTTCCAGTACCTCTATAAATCATCTTCATCACTTGGTTTAATCCAAAACTCAATTATGGAAAAAGTTTGTATAAAACAATTTAAAAAGTCACACACTGTTTTTCTACACAACTGAAAATGTATACTATTACAGTATGTCAAAAACAATAAGAGACAGGCACGCCAACTGATATTGTACCGCCGTACACGTAATAGTGCTTTATGCTGGTGGATGTACAGAAGAATACAACCAGATGAAAAAAGTACAGAACTGCACAGAGGCGGTGGTGGGAGAAGGGCTAAAAGGATCAATGAACACTCACACTGGGGTGCCACACTGCCTATGGACTGGTGAATCTTAAATGTAGAGATTCCAGTTGTGTAGCTAGATGAGCAGTCCAAACGGGATACTCACAGAACGTAAATTTTCACCATTCCAATCATCTGGTCACTGTCAGTTTGACTGCAGACTTTCATCAACTAAATATGCACACATTCACCAGTAAGGTGGCAATTCTCTACTAACGGGAACGAGCCATGGAAAGACGTGAATTAGCAAATATAGGAGGAACCTAATGTGGTAAATTAAAGAAAGCAAAATAAAAGAAATTCAACCTGCCAAATTCAAAGAAGCACAATGGTACATAGCCTTGTAATTTCAGAAATTAAAAGATAATGTTCCTGAATTTTGGGACCCAATTGCCTACATTCAAGGAAGAGAAAGCGAGACAACCTCTGGAATTTAAAGAAGAAAAAAAATACACACCTATTATTTAAGATAACGGGTAACATACCTATTCATAAAAACATGATTTAACTGTCTTCTTTCAATCAGAACTGGGGCAAGCTAGCCAAAAAAGTCTTCCAGGGCCTCGCAACCATCTCTCTCTAATTCACAAGATAAAACAATAACACATAGAAAATCCCTACTTGAAAAATAAAAAAGTTATTGTATCAAGTACCAGGTACTAGTAATTTACGCAAGTAGTACAACAGCAAACAAAGTGTAGGAAAAATCTGGAACTGTATCTGAAAACTCGGTTTCAATGGAGGAGACTCAGCTGTAAAAAGAAAATGAATTGGCAGAGATTGTGGCACACGGGTGGGGGAACACCTGCCAACTCTCTTTCCAGAATTTGTACAGATGGAACAGAAACTCAAACAGTGCCAACATTTAATGGCTAAGTTGCGGACTCTCTTTGCCAGTATTGGACTGCCGATTCGTTACTGGGTCACGCCTCATGATCATATAAGAATAGAGAAACACTGCCCGTTCAAGAGTAAACTCAAATTACTTTTTTTAATCCCTACTCTGAACCTGTAACAATGGACCTGAGAATAACAAAGGCTCCAATTCAAACGCATTCACATTCTTGAAAAAGTGTCAGTCACACAGGATTTGTGGCATTACACGTTTAACACTAAGAAAACTGGAGCTGAAGCTAACGGTCACATTATTCTAACTTTTGTAAAGACTGCATTATGTCCATTCAGGTAACTATAAATGCAGTTTATCTTAAATATAAAAGCTGAACTGAGCCACAGAAAATTAATTATGAAAACGCTGAAGCAGATTCACTGACAAGCCTTCAGTCTCATGTAGTTTGAACCAACTTACTTGACCTCTACAAGCCATGCTTTTAACATCAAGAACTTAGTAACAACCTGAACCTTGAATTTGCACAAACAAGAGCAGACCCTAAGATACTGGATAGCATTCCTATGGACAATAAAATCTTACATACTGAAAATAGACTATAATAACAGTTTAAGAACTGGTCCTCTCGCATCTGGGTGATAACAACACGTACTTACATTGCCAACTAATGCTGACCCAATGATGGAAGTCCTCTGTGCCATGTGCGGTCCCATTAAAAGATGACGGAAATTCAATTCATATCTGTAAGAATCTTCAATTGCTACCTCTGTAATCCTATACCTCCTTCAAGACAGGTTTTGTCAAACAATGCATCATCTAATGAACCATTCTACTTTTCTAAAAACGTACAATCATGCAAAAAACAAAAGTTGGATTCAAAAGACAAGAAACGTAGACAAGATAAAAACTATTTAACTGGCGCTTTCAAGCTATGCTTGCAAGAAAAGGGATTGTGTACCATCTCGCATCAAGTTAGCATCTTCCCTTCTGAATGTCAAAACAGAACTGAATGCACACATCCTCGAGACTGAGCCAGTCCATCCCTATGGTCCTACTCCTTTTAAGTCAACAATCCGGAAATGTTAGGTAGTCCTGTACAACACACCAATGCACCTAGCTATATTTATGCTTTATAAACACCAATACCACACACTGGATCAGAGTTCATAAGCCACTTACCTGCGCATTGGCTTTCTGTCCATGCACCAGTAAGAGAAATTTCAGTTTCCAAATCCAAAGACCAGTCTGAAAACAGAAGCAAAAAAGAAATCATTGAAAGCAAAACATGTATATCAATTTTGAAGACATAATCAAATTCATACACTTGTTTGAGATGGAGAGCGCTCATCTGCTAGTAGCAGCCAGCACTCCATTCCAAACCATAACATGGAATGGAAAGTATTTTCATTCTTAAACCCACAGCTATGTTGGGACAATTTGATAAGATGCACTCTAATTTCCAGAAGTCATGTAGTCTGCTGCTTTCAATTTTTTTTAAATATATCTTTTCTTATAATTCCAACAGAAGCAACACTACAATTGACAGTTATTGCAAGCAAGTGGCTTATCACATGTAGTAGAGCATTATAATGCCAATCAAAAGCAGTGAAACCAAACGTGCACAATAACAGGTTTCTTAGAGCAAAGAGATCATCCATCTGCTTCTGAAGACCCCCTGCCCGTGTTACTCTGGTAACTGCTCCAGGGCCCCTAAATTGCAATTACTTCTTGGTGCAGCCCGAAGCTCTGTTAACAGCCCGGGGTGGGTGGAGAGAGACACACAGACAGACACAGACACACACAAACACTTACTTACTTAATGGCACACCTAATTAGGAGCCCAATTCTTGTCACAAAAGTGAACCCACAGTATGCGTATTTGCATTAGTGCAGATTTACGTATTTCAGAAATTCGTAAACATTTACAGAAGTAGGCCAGGAAATCATACTCCTACAAAATATTTTTGAACTGCATTTTAGCACGAGCAAATATACTTGTGTAGATTTTCTCATGCCAAAATTTGAGCGTTCACAAGTTCACTTAGCCTCCAACCACTTTTTTCCCCAAACCAGGGAAGAAGTTTTACTTCTGGCCATTGTTAGGAGTAAATTTCCAACATTTCTAAGTATGTGAAAAGATCAGAGAAGAGTTGGTGAAAGCCCTTAAAACAGAAGTTAGTAGATTTGCACAGCCTTAAAACAGAAGTTAGTAGATTTGCACAGACTCAAAATGGCATTCCAATCCTGGAACGATTGCTTACCGCTACCTCCAGCCCTAGTATTTAGATCTGCAGAAAGGTGGCAAAATAAGGAAATTACTAGTATTCAAGCCCTATACTAGTATTCAAGCCCTACACTAGTATTAGCCCTGGCATAATCGGAGAGGCTATTATCAGAGATCTTATATATTGAGATCGCTGCCATAATTTTCGACGCACTACATGGCACCAAAGGAACAAGTAGATTTTTTTTACAGGACGAGTAGATTTATGAAGCAACATGTCCCATCGACAAGTAGACATCTTAATAAATTCCACACCCCTGTAAATAGTCTATTCTACGGTGTAGTATGGATCCATGCCTTGTAACCATTTTGCTTTGGTTAGAGCCTCCTTCTTCCTAGACCTCTTGGAAATGTCACGCTTGGCTATTAGAAGCCCTACGCCCAAAGAAGTGCAAGCTGCTACTGGTCTACTCCAGTCATCCATGACACTTACAAGAGCCATCTTGGGGTCTAATGGGTTATAGTGACTAAGGACTTCTCCAAAGGACCTATGTATCAGCTCCCAGTACAGTGCAATTGTCGGACATTCCCAGGTTGGATGTAGGAGTGTGCCATCGGGGTACCCACACCCGAGGAATCTAGGACTAGGGGCCTGACATTTCCAGAGACTGGCAGGGAGGTAATATATTCTGTGAAGAAATTTAAACTGATTAAGCCCAAGTCGGAATAAAATCATCAATGTTGAGGGTTCTTTCGGGACAGTATTAATTCCTCATCTTCTACCTCTTCCACATCACCCTTCTACCTTATTTGCAGTCTGTCAAATATAGGTAAGCGTTGTTTTCAAAATTACTTCAAATGAGGAATTATATCTAGAAACGTACCAGGTTCCTTGCTGTGTTTTTTGGAACATACATGTAATTGATTGTTGCCGGGAGAAACGAAGACCACTTTTACGGATTGTACGAAAACCTTTGTTGGATGGTAACTGCAACTCACAGTGGCGATACAGCCTCAGTTCTATATACTGGAACTCACTGCTTCAGACCACTCACAGCAGCAAATGGAGCTCCAAAAGCACAAGCCCCTCGTGGCATCAAATGGAAGGCACGTAGTGCATAAAAAAAAGGTACTAGGGCCATTAAGTGGGCAGTAATAAGCAGTTCATACGAAGCAAGAAGGGAATTTGAAGAGGATTTTAAACTTGTTAAGGAGTAATCTGAGAACCAAAGCAGTTATCTCCCTAGGCTATAAAATGAGTGCACCAAAAAAACACTTATGTTTTAAACATAATTATGAATTTACCACACTTGCCAAAAGATGTGCAGATATTAACAAAACGGATCATAATTCATAATCACTTAAAAAAAAAAGAGGCACACGTGGTGCTTTTCAACAAGAGACCATTGGCAAAGGCTGACCAATCACTTAGTAGTTACCAAGTACTATAGTTGGGTATTAACCGGTACTAATGAAGGGAAACTTTTCCCAAGACAGTGTTAATGTGATTTTGTTTTAGTGAAATAATACTGCTACATAAGGCTCCATGGCTTGTATTTTTGCACCACGTAATTCCAGCAACTGTGCTGCATAATTCAGTTCACCATTGCTGCATAATTCTATTGAGCCTGACGAAAGGTGTAATAGATCACAATTCTCCCCAACGCTCGTCTCTTACTTCTAGAAAATGATATAGTCATCTCGCTTCCAAATAATAATACAGCACCCTTTTTGCATGATGGTCATAAAAACGCTCTCTCTCTGCAAAGGACATTGCCACTTTTTAGTACAAGCCAAAGTTTTCCTTCTGTCATCTACAGAGAGGGCACGGCCAAATTAATCTGCACTAGCTGCACAGGACCCAGCAACACCTCCAGGACTGGTCAGTGAGCTAAACACTTGTAAAATGAAATATGTGTAATGCCAGATTGCAAGTTTAAATCCCAGCAAGATCTATTCTGCCTTGAACTTTTCTGATAAATGCACACACCATTCAATATGGCAAGAGTAATCGAACACCTGTCTCCAAGTCATTAACGAAACTGTTTCTATTCCTTGACTTTAATATAATAACCAAATGCCTTTTGAGTGCTTGCAGTTTTTTTTTAGGTTCCATTAAACTAATTAGGCTCGCAAACCTCAAATCAAAAATGTGTATGTTAAAAGTTCAGGAATGGGGACAGTCCCGAGTAACCCAGAGTGAGATGGGCATCCTGTGTAATTGTAACACCTGTTGCTCACAGCACTTAGAGACGTCAGAAGTATGGCATTAAGTGATATATAAAGCATGTTATTATTATGATTATTAGAGAAATAGAACCTGTAACTGAGCCTTCGAAATTACTCTAATAGCTATGTACGAGTGGCCCAACACACAGATTACCCCCGCCCAAATGGAGCACAGCCCACTCTTCCTCCTATGTATGGGACGGCAGTGCACTGTGCCCTCGTTCTGACAGGAACGGAGATCATGAAGTACTCCATACCAACCCCTTCAAGTCCAGCGGACAGGGGCATTGGCTGCTACATTATATAGAGATGCCACTCCTTGTCTCTCTGTACCGGGGTGTCGTTTGTTAACCCACCCACCCCTCAACTGAGTACAATGAACAGAGTCACCTGAAATCCGAATATACCCACTCGCCTACGGGTAACATGTCACCAAAGCTATGCAGGAGAGAGCCAGTGGGCTCGAGCACATCACTTCAGCAACAGGCCGGGCCCGACCACCTTCAGCGGTCGGAGGACGAGGCCACAGCTGCTCGTTGCCAGTGAGTGCCCCTGGGACCCGATAGGAACGCCCGGTCCATCCATTCCTAAGAGGAGTACCTCTCTATTGCACAGCACGTACCTCTTGCGCTTCCCGCCTTCCGTCCCTTGACTGGCTCCAGCCTCTTCCCTGTATGATGTCTGCCTTTCCCTCTCAGTGAGAAGCGTCCTCGGGGCCCAAGGCTTCTGGAAGACCCCAGTGACCCATGCGAACGGGACTTACAACGACGAGAGCCACCCGGCCTGTATTCCGCGTCACGAGCGCATCTCATCGTATGGCCCCCTCCAATGTTCCTTCCTCTTCGTGCGCCGTTGTTTTGGTGGACAGACCTCGGTCGACGAGAGCCACGAAACATGTACGTTCCGTCAGGACGCCGGGCTTCCAGAGCCTCATTCAGCACTCCTCACGACCACCGTGGCTCAGCCTCAGACCATGAAACTTCCGTCAACCAGAGCCACTCGGCCTGTACATTACGTCATTAGCGCGACGTATCCTATAGTAGCCTCCTGGAACCCTCCCCCGGTGCACTGCGGCTCTACTACTTCCCTGTTTGCTGGGTTTAGTGCTTTATTCTGTCACTTGTGGACGGTGAGGGGTGTGCTGGTTGTATCTCTCTTTTCCATTAATAGGGACTGCACCTTGAGGTGCGCGACTGGACTGTCTCCTCACCTCCCATCATTGCTAAGCGGGACGGATGAGAAGGACAAACACCTCCATTAGGGTGACCATTGTTTCATTATCTTTTCGTGAAACATCTAGCACTTGCAGAAACATATGCGTGCGTGAAGTCAGTGCTTTAAACGGGCTGGTACTGTTCGGCACCGAGTACATGCTCTTTAATTTGAAAGAGTTCCTACCTGCTTCTCAACACCGCTGCAATACATTTAGGGCCCGACTATGAGTTGATAAATAACGATACTACGGGGTAAGTTATTTATCCAGACATGCCGACATCCAGGAATCCTAAAAAAAAGAAGAGGGCGGACTAACCAAGTTAGACAGTATGCAAGTGACATCATCGTGCTTGGCATCACAGGAAATGGCATCACAACCCATGACCTCACAAGAAGTGACTTCATATCTTAAGACCACAAGCATATGTTTTGCAGGTCCATCATGAGTCCGTTTGAGTGCATTATAAGATTTAACAAATTAGATTTTGCAGCAGGGATTTGCCAAAAAAGGGATGCAACTTTGACTCAAAATCTAGACCTCAATTTATAATTTAAAAAAAAAACCTCTGCCACAAAGAAATTGGCAACAAGGATAAATGGCATTACATCTATTCTGCTCAATTGTTTTCAAAGTCTGCATTTTAGATATCTTATGGGGTTAAGGCACCTGCTGTAGAGATCTTTGTGTGCCCAGAAAATCTAAGGGAATATGTAGTGGTCTGGCCCCACGTGTTCAGGAGACATAGTAGACATAGCAAAGATGTATTTTATTTAGTATGTTAAGTCCTTAAGAAGTATTTACAGCAAGCCCCACCAGGAGCAGCCTGCTAGCTGCTCAGCACATCTTCCAACTGACAACACTCACACCAGGCACCCAAGCATTCCACTCATGTTGGATCACACCAACATTCTACACGGAACACTTGCACTGGCTGAGCAGCTAGGGACAAGGTGAAAGGGAACATTACAGCATAACATGAGAATACTACATATCCTCTCCCTTTTATATTGAAAAATAAATAGAACCACATTAAAATGAAAATAGCTATACACAGCAATGTACAAATGATGAAAACAGTCCATTAACCCTGGGAAGAATGGTAACCACATCACGAGAGGGAAAACAGACAAACAAAGGAGGAAAGGAGAATGAAAGAATAAAACACACGAACACCATCCTTCTCCTTTAAAAAAAGAACAAAAAGTGAAGAAGAAAGTAGTGTTTGAACAGCTCACATATACCAAGTGAGCAACAACCACATTGAAAGTAAAGGGGGTAACGTACCCCAAGACTAAAACACTGTGGGCGGACAGCACCCAAGAAAATACTCCTCAGGTAAGGAAACTGTGGGGAAGGGAAACATGACCCCAACACACCACCCCTCATGTGAGGGACACATGCTAAAAGCAGTGTAACAACTAGTGTAGTATGGGACTAACACCTAAGAACAAGTGCAGCACGAGAAAACAACACAGGTGCAGCAAAGTGTGGCAAACGCACACAATATGTCAACGTGAAGCACAGGGTGACTTACACAATAGGACGTAAAAGCAGAATGAGGTGCATTGCAACTTACAAACAACATGACAATGTGAGGCGCAGGGCGACTTTCACTCAGCATGACTAAGTGAAGCGCAGGGCGACTTACACACAACATGACAACGTGAAGCATGAGGCGACTTACACACGACTTGACAACGTGAGGCGCAGGGCGACTTACACACAAAATGGTAAGGTGAGTGGCGGGGCGGCTTACACACTGAACACAACAGGGTGAAGCGCGTGGCGGCTTACACACTGAACACAACAAGGTGAGGCGCCGGGCTCTTACACACAACATGACACAAAACGAGGTGGTGGGTCTAACACCCAAAAACACACCCGAAAAGTAAAGATGTATCCAAGATACGCAAATGGGGAAAAACACCCCATAACCCAAACGGCGTAAGGGTTAACAACAAAAATGTAGTGAGACAAATGACATGGAAATGGGGCTAAAACCTATACCAAACATAGCAAGGGAATACACCCCTTAAGCCAACACCTAGAGTCAAGGTACAAGGGCTTAGCAAATCTGTCGCAAGAATGTAAAGAGGGGACATGGGACAGAGACCCACTCCCATCCCCTAGGCAGGGATATGATGTCAGAAAGAAGAACATGAGAGATCTAATGTCAACAAAACATGTACGCGTGAAATGCAAAACAACAGTGTTTGCATACAGCAATAACAACAATGATGGAATATAGCAATAGCAAGACACTGTAAACTCATAGGTTTCTTTTTCCTGTGAAAGAAGACATTAAGGCAGGCAACATTTTCAGTCAAAACTGTATGTTTTCAGGCGAAATATAAGTCATCCCAAAGGCAACAACTGTGAGCCATGTCTCATATGAATTAGCTACAGTCATTCTTCTGGGGTGATACTCAGTGTCCACCAGCAGCTTCTCTTGGAGCATGTAAAGCCAAAAATATCTTACCAGACACTCACAATAGGCTCCTATTCGTAGCAAGAGCGTTCTTGGCCCCCGACTGTGCAAAAGCATACACAGTATTCCTGTTAGGCTTCAACATTCAAATAACTTTATTGGAAACGCCGCACATATGAGGAAAACGTGGTTGGCAAAATGAGGGCAGGGCACCAACAATTGATATGGGCCCTCGCCAACCCTAAGATGGCTGCAGGCTGTTCACATCGCGCCAGGTGGTTCCCGGCGCATAGGTGCTCCCAAATATTGCACAGCAGCTAACAATTCCACAAAGAAGGCGAAGCGTCACCTAGGATCCATGGCAGGCAGCAGGACACAGTAGGTGCGCGCGCTGAAAGAGATCGCGCCTCCTTTTTTCAAAAAGACTGAGGGCTGTTAAACTGGCAAGGATGCTCAAAAGACACTTACAATAAAAGACGAAAAATGTCTCACCCGTTCCGTTTGCCACAATTAGATAACATGCACCTTGGAGATTGTCGAATCGTTCAAAGAGATGTTTCTTTCACAAATAATGCCTCACCTCTGTTTGCCCCCAGGGCTCTAAAGACAAAGCTGCTGTTTTCCCCCAAACACGTCCTCTCACTCGTTACCATTCCGGCAGCCACTGCTAGAGTAAATACGCCATACAGCTCGTAGTTGGGATGAGAAAATCCATGTGAATCTGTTAGCGCACTATAATGCGTGACTCTGTGCAAGTCCCTCTGCTCAAACGCATCCTGAGAAGATGGGCACACATGAAAAGTTAGTAAGACTTGTTTGTGATAAAAAGTACATGTGAGTGGTACATTGCGCAATGTCTATGAAATAAGTGTAACGGCTTACTGTACTTGATGGCTCAGATGTTGTTGTTGTTACCTCTTGAGACGGAGTACGACACGCTTGAGTAGGGGCTGTCCGATGTGATGGACACTGGTGGGGCTGCGATGCGTGATACTCCTGTTTCCTTTGTTTCTTTGTTTTGGTCCTTAGTTTCAACACTCTCTCACTGAAGTCTACTGGTGCTATCTGTGCATCCTTTGTGACCACGTATTGCTGCAGGTTTCTCGTGTGATGTCATCGCTAGTAAATGTAGTAGGCCCTTTCCAACACGTAGTCCTGCTGTACTCCTCATCCTTAGTTGGCATGAAACCAGCTGTAGTGCGTGAGAAGAGCTCCAGATCGTCGCCAAAATGTAGTGGTCTGGCCCCACGTGTTCAGGAGACGTAGTAGACGTAGCCGAGATGTATTTCAGGTAGTTTATTAAGTCCTTAAGAAGTATTTACAGCAAGCCCCACCAGGAGCAGCCTGCTAGCTGCTCAGCCCATCTTCCAACTGACAACACTCACACCAGGCAACCAAGCATTCCACTCATGTCAATCACGCCAACATTCTATACGGAACACTCACACTGGCTGAGCAGCTAAGGACAAGGTGAAAGGGAACATTACAGCATAACATGAGAATAATACATAATAATGATAATGGGATGATAACTTCTGGGGTCAACGCATTTGCTGGAGAAATCTCGGTTTTGAATCAAAGTAGCACAGAGGGTTAATATGTCTCCTGCAAAGCATATCACGTAATATGCAGATGACAGATTTTATTTCATGTAGCTAAAAGAGCGGGTTACTGCTTTTAACACAGAGATCCTTGCAGCCCATAAATTCTACTACAACTTGTGACCCTCACAGTTTTTTGTAACACATCCTGTTCATTGATTTACACACTTGCATGATTTATTGTCAATGTATAATGTGTATGTGTGATGTAAAGCGCCCTGACACCCTGCATCCAGATGAGTACCACTATAAAAGAAATAAAACAAAATGGTGGTGTTTAATTATTTGTGTAAATAGTGTGATAAACCAGCACATCTGGCATTCTTATAGTGCATACATATCTCTTATATACAGGAACTTAATAAAGTCAAAAGCATGCCTCTCTTAAGTACCTTTTGACGTAATAACAAGCTGTGAGCCTTTGTTTCCCCTCCATTGTGTTTGCATTTAGTATGAGGCTCTAGATAGCTCTCAGACAGGATACTCCAACAAAAGGGACCTGAGGGCCCCTTAACTTTAACCTTTGTTATGGGCCCAGCTGGAATATTGTAAACCCCCTCCCGCTAGCAATGTGCTGCTTGGAACCAAAGCAGACAATGTGCAGGCGCTGCTGGATGTGTCCCGGTGCTAAAAATGATAAAGGGACAAGTTAATCATATGTCTGTGGGGGCAACCTCTCGGCTTGGTAGACAGCGTCCACCCTGTGAAAATAATGGGTAGACGGTGTCTACCCATGTGTGTACCCTCAACTCGTGCACTGCCAACATTTTTGAGCAGGCAAGTGGGAGATTAAAAAAATATACTAAGGAGAGTGTATTTTCCTCATTGACTTAGACTGAAGTAGAGGCAATCTGCTAGAATCGGTCTATTGGCATGTACGGTGACAGACAATCAGCATTTGATTTTTGGCAGTTTAATAATAATAAAAAAATTAATAACATATCACTAACAAAAACAGAGTTATAAACTCTTTTATGTTTATGCGCTATGTAAAATTGCAAAGATGAAATGTCGAGGCCTGTCACATCCTCTAATCTCCCCCTCCAAGAATTTTGTGCAAAGAGTTCTGGCTCAAGCTGCCTTGTTTCCAGCAGATTGTGGTTCTGTGATCCAAATTGGATTTCTGCTTGCAGTAATGAGGAGGCAGGAGACTAGTCTTGAAATCAGTAGTCTCCTGCCTGAATCAGGAAAGTTGGAATGTATGTTTATCCTATGCGATAAATAACAGCTATTAGGAGTCTGTAGTAATGTAGTATTTAGTAATATAGTATTGTGCATACCACTGTAAAGAATGTAATCGTAGAACGTAGAGTGTTCTTATATTCTGTATTCTATTAGAGCTAGAGAATGTTAGAGCTCAGATGAGAGGTAGCAGAGGAAGTGTTCACTGCTTTACCTGACTGCTGGCAGAGTTTACCAACAAATAACTATCCCATCCTCGTCGCCATATTCTGTAGTGAACACTCTGTGATACACTTGAGGTGAAATAGTTATTTATTGGTAACCTCTGCCAGCAGTCAGGTAAAGCTGTGAACACGTCCTCTGCTACCTCCCATCTGAACTCTGGCAGAGGTTACCAATAAATAAATATTTCACCTCAAGTGTATCACAGAGTGTTCACTACAGAGTCTGTAGGGAATACCATGCATATTTTGGTGTTTAACGTACCAAAGTCCGCATGGTACAGTAAATACCAATATTCTTTTACCCTGTTAAATTTCATCAGGTTTGACCTGCTGAAATTTAGAAAAGGTTAAGTTTCTTAATGTCTCTCTATAGTTATCTGAAGTATTAAATACCTTCAAACTCGTAATTCCAACCCATACGTAAACAGGGGTTTACGCATGGGTTAGAATTAACTAACCCACTCGTAATCAGGCCCTTAATGGGAGAGTACCAGAAACGTTTCAGGAGCCAACAGGTAGTCTAAATAGTGAGTACCTGCATGTTTATATTTCCACTTAAAGCACTGCGTGGAGTAAGATCTTTAAGGTGAACATAACATGCATGACCCAGTGAAATCTAGACTGACTGACGGGACCACAGCACTTATGCTGATAACCATGCACTACTTCCAGTAATTGAAACCGACCACAAGAATATGCAAAAAAGTTATGGATGGAATGCTTGAATTAACCTAAGTCACTGGTAATTACTCAGGTCCGCTTCCCAGTCCATCATTATTTTGCAAACCATGCCAGCTCAGTTTGGACCCAGTGGAATGCAAATCAGTCCTGACCCTGCTCCAGTAGGAATAGTCCAGCCCGAACTGCCAGGCCAGGTCCTCCCTGAACAGGAACACAAGCTACCCAGGCCTGGTTTCGCCTTATTAGGGCTCATCAGTCGGGTATAGCTTGGATCCAGTAGCGCAGTGTGCATGGGACCCACGTCAGGGCAGACCCGCCCCACTTAGGGCATCTCTTTAAAGTATATATAATAGTGATAGATGGAATGCTTGAATTAACTCAGCCACTTGTAATTACTTGAGGCACATCGCAGTTCATCATTATTTTGCACACTTTGCCACCTCAGTTTGAACCCAGCCTTAAACAAATCAATCTTGACCCTGTTCCAATAGGAATACTCAATCCGCGAACTGCCAGCCTAAGTCCTCCCTGAACCGGAATATGTATAAAGAAACTTGGCTTAGAGGGATCAATCTCTTGTTTATTTTTACACAAGAAACAATCAATTTTCTCGGTAATTACTTATTTCTTGTAAGAACATTTATAAACCTTATTTATCAGAAACGAATATCTCTTGGTGGACATCAGAAAACTAAACACATAGTATATACAAATTTAACAGACATGAAAACAAAATCATAACATGACAACCTCTATGTACAATTTCATTAGATCATATATATACACACCTTATATACACAACAAATTATCAAATGTCAATTCCCCTAACAATGGTTCCAAAAGATGTATACTTATTATTTACAGTAATACATTTGGAGGTAATCCTTTTTGGCATCAGAGGTATTACTCCTCTCCTATTATTTTGTGTGTCTGTCCTGGAAGTTAGTCTGTACACTAAACCAACAGATAGAAACACCTTATTAGAATTTTCATCAGGTCATCCTAGAAGCTTGAAAGAAAACCTGCCCTATGGTCAGTTTCTAAGAATAAGACGGAACTGCACCAATAAGAATGACTACTTTGAGAACGCGAATAAATTACAGGAGAAATTATGTATGAGAGGATACCCGAAAAAATTAGTACGAGCTGCTTTAAAAAGGGCTTGGTTTACACCAAGGGAAAACTTACTAACACCTAAAAAACCTGAAAAGACGGAACGCATGACTTGTGTACTTACATTTAATCCCAAAGCCAATAAAGTTTAAAAAAAATCATTCAGAGAAATTGGAGGTTGATTGAACAGTTCAATATACCCAAACCCCTGTTTGCCTTTAAGAAAGGTAAAAACTTGCGGCAACACCTTGTGAGAGCCACGAGGGAGCCAACGCGGAAAAATGACACAAGATCCCTACTGGGTTTACCTGCTGTAATAGGGCATTATCGCTGCAATAACTGCGTGGCATGTGCAAATACGACTGACACCAAAACCCTGTTGATTAACAACAAGGAGCACGTGATGCAAACGTTTTCAAACTGCAATACCAAAAATGTGGTATATGCGGTGACTTGTACATATTAGATGTTTCTATACCCAGGCATGGGAGGGTTATTTGGGTATGCCCCATAATGTTTTATTGACTCCCTGAACCGGAAGACAAGCAACTAAGACTAGTTTCACTCTTGCTAGGGATCATCAGTCGAGTATAACTCGGTTCCAGTAGCACAGTGTGCATGGGACCGATGTCTTGGCATGCCCGTCCTACTTAGGGCATTGCACTGAAGTAGACTAAAAAGGGATGGATGAAATGATTGAATTACTTTCAGCTACTAGTAATTACTCAGGACGCATCACAGTCAATCATTATTTTGCACACCATGCCACCTTAGTTGGGACCCAGCCTAAAGCAAATCAGTCTTGACCCTGATTCAATAGGAACAGTCCACCCCAAACTGCCAGCTCAGATCCTTTCTGAACTGGAAGACAAGAAACCAAGACCAGTTTCACCCCTGCTAGGGATCATCACTCGGGTATAACTTGGTTCCAGTAGCACAGTGTGCATGGGACAAACGTCTGGCATACCAATCCTACTTAGGGCATTGCACTGAAGTAGACAAAAAAGTGATGTATGGAATGATTGAATTAATCTCAGCTATTGGTAATTACTCAAGATGCATCCTAGGCCATCATTATTTTGCACACTATTCCACCTCATTTGGGACGCAGCCATATGCAAATCAGTCTTGACCATGCTCCAATAGGAACAGTCCAGCTCAAAAACAATGGCTAAAAAACAATGAACTAGAGTGCGGCCCGACCGATTGCCAGTGGATCAGATTAATTCAAGCATTCTATCCATCACCTTGTTGTTCCAAACATATACTATGCAGATATGGGGACCTTTTCACTGATGGATAATTTATAAAACCTTCAAAATGAGAGACAGAGACACACCGCTAGCACTACCATTATATTTCAGACTCCAATTGACAGCAAGATCTTTGTGGGCAACAGGGAGGCAGGTCCCAGAAGAATACAAAGTACTAGCTACAATTATACAAAAGGAGTACTAAAGGCAGTTTGTCATTTATACATGCAGAGGTAAATGAGGATAGAAAACCTTTACTGGCAGAGGCCAGAATTCGATGGAAGCGTGACCTAGGACAAGCATCCTAGATGGATGCTTTGAGTACTGTTGCACACACAGTTCTGACGCAACCTTCAACAACCAACAGGATATATTAAACTTAACTTAAATTCCTACTGTCGAAATTCAACTAGATGTACATCTCAGCTGTAAGAGATGTTGCTCATCAGCTGCAGATTTCATGCATCTAGCCTGGAGCTGCATGAAACCCAGACAATTCAGAACTGAAGCACTAGACTCAATGAGAGAAGTTACGCATTGAAATATACCAGGCATGCCAATCCTCAACCTGCTAGGCCATACCATTAGCATCCCAAAAACAAAAAGAAAATTAGGCACACATTCTAGCCAAGAAAAGAAAGCCAAAATAGGAGTGAGTTTTTGCTCACCTCATCACAAAGAATGGCTGGTAGATATAGTACATTACAGTGATCTAGCAGTTGCCTACTCCATTGACAGTATGCTGACAGCCAAACTGCAAATTGTTAGGCTCTCCTGCGACAATACCTGACCAGGAACAATGAGACAGACACCCCACAACCCTTGTTGGACATAAGATAAACTATCGTAAATCATTAAAGACCCAGCTTTTTCAGAACTGCTCACTCTAGGTTCCTCTATTTGTCCTGTGCCATACTATCAGCGCTGGGATCCCCAAGGGTAGCTATCTGCTTTATAAATGCTACATAGAATGGAATATATGCAATTACAGCATGTAATACAATGTCCATGTGCATGTCAGAACTCACCCAGTCAAAATTCCACACGTGTTAACCACAGTGGCGATGAGTGTACTGTGCAAATGATCACTAAATGAACTGACACATTTTGTAATAAGCTGAATACTTGAAATGTGTACACATAGGTCAGTAGTCCCAAAGTTGTGAATATTCTGAACCAGTACATATTGTATAATAGTCCATCAATGTTAAGAAAGCCGAAAAATAAAGTCTTAAAAAGTATATGCCACACACTGTACACACCCACACACCCAGAATGAACAGTGGATGTCAGCACAAGGGTCAGGGTGCTACACAGATGTCAACTGTTAATTGTGTCAAGCCAGTAGGCCACACTCCTTTCTGACAGATAAAAAGGTGTAGCCACACAAATCTATGCTGCCACCAACAACTCAGGACATGGAAAGTAGTCCCATGCCATTAAAGAGGTGATCATGCTTAATACACCACTCCAGATCTTGGCCCAGGTCTCAGCACAAAATCAGAATAGCAGATTCACATTCAGTTGGGTGACTCGGTGCAGGGGTACATGCCTATATAGACTATGCAGTGGACATTTCCAACCCAGACAATTTCCTCTTAAGATGTACGGATTTCCAGACTGCTTGCTACCTACATAAAAACGGTCCCTTTCCTTGTTGAAGCTCATGGCTATATCAAAGTTCAACTCCCTCTGTTTCTTGGCTTCAACATAAAGTGTCCTTTTCTTCATTTTTTCTACAGGGAAAATGTGATAAAAACTCTTGCCTTAACCCATGAGCTGGTGTAAAGTAGAGCCTGTTTTCCTGCTGCACTGTAATACATGACATCTACAGCCAGCAAATGCTGCTCAAAATTTGTTTTCCGTAGGGACCACTTTTCATTTAATGCACATTTTACAGCCATAGGAGCTGCATTCAGCATTTCTGCCATTTTTCTGTACTTTCACTACAACAGGTTGTAACATTAAAAGCTCTTGTCAGATTTACGTTTACCTCTCATTATTAGGTTTGGCTTGACAATGCAGCTGCTGCTATACCTAATGTGAGTTTTTGGATAACCAACAAATATTACATATCCCTGTGACCAGAAGGGTCTGCCAGGTGAAATAGTATGTTACTTTAGTAAATTGGCCACATGGGTAAAAATTGCAGATGAAAATGTTGTCAATAGTTGCTAAATAGTTTTTCTATTTATTTTTGTTATTTTTTTTGTTTCAATGATTAGTTTCTTTGGAAAAACCATGAGTGATCTACATACTTGACGCCTTGCAGATTTTGTTTTCTTTATATCACTTTTATTAGTTTTAATGATTAGATATCATGGCTTTTTGTTAACTTTTCAGAAATGTGTAGATTTCTAGGTTCACCCTTGGGTTTCACACCTGTTTCCTCCACCAACTGGAGCCACAACAAAATAAGAAAAATTAACTACCACTTAGAAAAATGTAAAAATTGTGGCAAAATTGTTTTTCTTTTACAGCTCTATCTGTACCTGAAAGCTTGGAAGATACTGATGTTAGCACAGCAATCCTTTTGTATATGCATTTTTTGAATGAAGCATACACTTTCTTGCACAATACTTTCTCGTTTTTCCAACAAAAAACAAAACTGTGCTATATTTTGGCTATCTTCTCGAGTCCCTATAGGGAAATCCACAAACTCTGGGTAACGTGAGAACCCACAAAACATGGACAAAAATTGGCACAAATATCAAAAAATGCTTCAGCACTCAGGAAGTAAAACTTTAGCAGCTAAGTGGTTAATGTCCATGTCAATGTATAGTTTGGGTCTGCCTAAACTGTTTGATAGATCTCTATAGGTAGAGACTACACAGTCATGTTTATGTTCAGGTTGGAGCAAATGGTTAGAGCAATTGATTATTAAATGGAATGACAAAGGCAGTATCCCTCTCATTTTACTTAGTGTGTCTGACTGGACCATGGGTACTCTCAAACATTTTCCCACGGGCCAAAACCTTTGGTCTGTGGTGTGACCGAGGGCAGCAATGATGCCAGCAGCGCAGTGATCTTGTGAAGGGGTGTAAGGTAGGTGGGTGTAGGGAAAGTGAAGCATGTACATCTAATAGCTCAATTGAACTGCACAATGTGGACCAAGAAAACTTGGGATCAATCCTGGCCTCCCCACTTGACTAAATTGTGTGATCCTAGGCATTTGTTTGTTTCACTTTCTCTTCATTATCACAAATGAGGACCTCAAAATACATGACTTCAGGATGTGCGTTCTATAAAACCTTCTCCTGTGTTTGATATAATAAACTAAAGTGCTGTTTATGTGTAATAGGATCCTCGGCCACCCAAAGAGTGCACATAACAACTGATTTGCCTCTCAGTTCATTATAGGCATTGTTTTCAGGGTGGGGGAGAAATATGAATGTTTCACTTTTAAGAAATACTTCTCAATGCATTGACATCTGATTTACTAAGGTGAAACGGTTATGCATGTTAATGAAATACACTTTTTGAATTTTTTGAAAGTTTATATTTTAACAAGTATGCTGCAAGATGTCTTTGAAAATGAAGGTGTCCCTAAAGTTAAGCGGTGCAGGACACCCTTGTTACTTCCTTTCTCCTACAATTATCCATGAAATAAAGTGTACTAGTTTATTAACCATCTTTTTATTGTTAGAGCTGAGTCTAGTAAACAGCAACCCAGTGCTGCTGTTGACCAGGGGGTGACATGTAAAGGTCAGAAGTATCATTAGATTAGACAAAACCTAAAGACATAGCTTTTTGATTGTTAAAAGCCCCAAGTTTGTCAACGAGCTCATATGTTCAGGCCCATGAATCCTTGGGGACAGTAACCACCCCCCACCCCCCCCTCCACCGAAGCCCTCCTTCTAGCAGCTGTGACTCTGGATTATCAAACACAGAGTAGTGGAATGACCAGATAAGAGAAAGGGTTTTTGCGGACTGTACAAGGTGGACGGGGAGACCTGGAACAGAAGTATTTATAGATTCAATACACTGGAATGAACCAAATCAACAAGCTATAGTTTTTTACTGATCAGGGGTAGCCATTACCTCTTGTGTTATGGTTGGCCCTTCGTGTTTGAACTGTTTTGCAGAGTTCCGTATTAACATCACACAAAAGATAAGTTGTGAAAAGAAATTGTGCCCTTATTAATATATCTCATTCTCTTGTTAGAGATTCATTCTTCCAAATCAATGAAGACATGTTTTCAATCATCAGCGCGTCCACTCATTTGTTCTGTCATAAATCATACTTAGACTTTCACACTTTCATTTTGGAATTTATTGTTTCTGTAATCAAATTATTTTCCTGAGTCAACAAATCTCTCTCATAACTCTGGTTGATACAAAGTTCCTACACTTAGTATAATAATCTCTGCTCATACTCTCTCCAAGCCTAACAATATTTGTTCTTCCTCTTTGCATACAAGCACTTGTTTCAATTTGTTTAATGTTAATAGCATATTTCTAAGCATTATCCAATCAATGTGCAATCTAAGTTGGGGCAGGGCTCTGAATTCAGCCAGAAGTTCATAGATCCTACAGATATTGTTGTTCAATAATGTACGGCTCCCTGCTTCTTTACCACAGTAAGCTGCCCGTCAACACCTCAGCAAAACACAGGACTGCATCAAAGCTGATGGCAACACATTCACTTGCCAGGAAATCAAATAACAGATAAAGTGTTAAAGGCACGTTCAGCCTTTTGTATTCAAGATGGCTGTCTTTTACAGCTGTTCTTGCACAATCAATTGCTAGTCATTTTTCCTCTGCAGCTTTTGTTTTCACAGTGGGTTTCTGCCTACAGCCACACCGCCGCCACCACAGCCGAAATGCACACAGCTACACTTAACTCAAACCGCACCTTATCATGACTTCATCCCGCTTCTGAAAATATTTGATGCAAGAGCGAGATAGACTTTAACACCACTAACATTACTTCCCCTTTTAGCTCATCTCAAGAGAGCAGGCCTTGCTTATTCGTTAGTCTTATGGAAATGACAAATCAGCGGAGTATCCTTTCAGCCTTATTGCATCATTTAAAGCACCCTACCTGATATTCCGTTTGTTCTTTCACAAAAATAAGCAGTGATCTCTGAAGTGCCTTATCCGAGGTTGGTTTTAACAATGAAATTGTGCAAAACCGGAAGAACTATCAAAGTGGCATGCGTTTTTAACTTCAAACTGACTTAATTGATTTTCTTGGAAATTGTAAATGGCCGAAATGGGACAACCAGAATTTAGCTCCTGATTTATAGTGTGGACCACATTGTCATGTGTGATCAGAAGAAATGTTATACAATTTCTTTGCCATGATAACATTCAGTCTTGTCCTCCCTGCCAATTTTGACAATTGTTGAACATTTCATTAACACCAGGTACACCGTCACTTGGTTGCGGTATTAGCAATGGTAGACATTTTGGATGGTAACCATAGTTTGCATAAAACAGTAGAACTGTGTAGAAACATGAGTTGCATTAAAATAAGCAAATTTAATAAGCCAAAGCACATCAACCACCAATCTCAATGCAGCTTTCAAGAAGCACCAAAATTATTTTGATTTACCCTTACAGTTTGTTCTTCACTTTGTGGGTGAAAGCTCATGGATAAAGAAACTTGGACGCCTAAAGCTAAACACCCGGATTTCCAAAATGTTTAGGTAAGTTGAGTAGCCTCACAATTTGTTGCAAGATCCAATGAGCCATTTCTTGCGTCGTAGGGATATTTTTACGTGGTACAATGTGATCCATCTTAGTTAACCTATATATTACTACAATTATAGTGTTGAAGTCTTGCCCTTTGGGTAAGCCTGTGATGAAATCTATTGAAATTTCATCCCAGGCCCTTGATGGAGTCTACAGTGGCTATAATAATCCCTGAGGTTGCAAGTGATTGCCTTGGCTTGAGGACATACAGAGCAAGTTGTATATTTTAGTATATGTGTATGTTACTGTGGCCATCAAAATGAACCGGACATTAGGCCTTGCATTTTTACACAACTGGGATTTCCTGAAACAAGTGTATTGTGGCAACATTGAATAGCTTTTGTACGAAGTTTCATATTAGGAAAGTATCATGAATTTCGACAAAATGGTAAACCTTCTTTGATTATTCTGGTGGATGTGTCTGTCACTGATGTCTTAAGATCAACCAGTGATGTTACTTCCCTTCATTGAAGTGGGTATGAATCATGCTAGCTCCCACTACTAGTCCTTGTGGAATGATGAAAGGAGCATCTATTTCTTGTCTTCTTCTCTAGCTTCTAAACATCTTGACAAAAAAACTGCTTTTTTATTTTCTGCACCAGGTGTAAGCATGACTATACAATCATATTCAGCAAAATACAGTCCATCGTAAAAGCCTTGGAGTGAGAGCTTGAGACAATTTAAAAAACGGCAGTTTTCAGTGATCTGTGAACCCAGTGATAGGGTGCCTGGCACCTAGTAGATATAGCCTCTGTTCTTTGAAGCTTGCTGTTGTGGCTAGTAACTCTTTCTCTGCCATTCTGTAATTTTGCTCCACTGAGATCAGTTTCTTGAATGGATACCCTAGTGGATGAATCTGTCCTGATCCGCAATGTCTTTGTGACAAAATTGCTGCTAGTGCTTCATCCCGAGCATTCACACAACGAATCGCTTGGTAATGTCTGGATGAGCCAGAAAGAGTGGTGAGACAAAGGCCTCTTTCAACTTCATGAATGCTGTTTCAGCTTCTGGGGACTAATGGACATTTATGTTTTCTCATATGTGGTTTGTAATGAGACTTACATCAGGAGAGAAATGTTCTTTGAATCTAAAAAACAAATTTGCAAACTCCATAAACCTTTAGATGTCCTTAACACTGTGCAGTCTGAGCCAATCTTTGACTACTTGAATCTTTCTTGCTGCCATCATTAATTTCTTTAGAGACAGGATGAAACCTAGAAACTCAACCTTAAGCAAATGAAATTCACATTTAGGCTGTATACAATATAGTCCATGTTCCTGAGTGTCTGTAAAATGGTCTTCATATGTTGCACTTGCTTACTCTTAGATTCTTAGTAAATCAGTAGATCATTTAAATATGTGATGACAAACTGCTGGTAGGTTACATAGACCAAAGGGTATCACACAGTATGCAAACAATCCAAATTGATTTTGAAAGGGCGTCTTTCCCTCATCACAAGCCTTTATGTGAAGCACATGTTAGGCTCCTCTCAAATTCAATTTGGGATAAATAAAGGCCAATCGTAACTGATCTAAAAGTATTGGGATTAGTGGAAGAGGTGCCTGTTCTTCATTGTAACATTATTTTATGTCCTGTAGTCTATGTATGCAAGTAAAAGCAAAATATGCAGTATAATAAATAATGGTGAGGCTGCAGGTGATTTTGATGGTAATATGAAACCATTCTTTAAGTATTTGTCTAAATACTCTCTGTGAATTTCCGTCAGGACATAAATTCTGTTGCAAGGAATTTTTGTCCCTAGTATCAGGTCAATTGGCAGTCATAACTCCTATGAGTAAGTAAAGTTTCTCCACTCATTTCACTGAACACATCATTAAACTCAATACATTCTTTAGATAATTTTATGTCTTTTTCAGCTTCCAGGGCTACAGGATGAAATTTACATTGCCCGCCAGGGCTACAGGATGAAATATACAAGAACCAAGGGGCATATCATCAAGCCGGCGCAATAACATTATCGCCGCTTTAGCGTCCGTTTTCGGGCGAAAAGTGGCGATAATTTTATTGCAGTATCAGCAAGGTCACGCTATCGCGTGAATTCTTGCCTTAGCGCCCTTTTCCCCAACGCCCAGCTATGCATCTCTAATGAGATGCAAAGTGGGCGTTCCTTCCCAAAATAACTGGAGAAATGTCGCTAACCGACATGTCTCCAATTAACAAGGAAATCGCTAACCTGCTTAGCGATTGGAAAAGAACTCTAACCACGCTTAACGCAGGTTCCTGTACGCCTGCTTTCAATCTGATTTAGCCATGTAATCCAATGGGAGGTTGATTACATGGCTAAGTCCACCCTGCCCTATCAGCAAGGTATCGCCTGTCGCAGTGCGATTATCGCTGGATTTCCAGTGATAATCGCATTGTTTTGTAGCTAATGCTTGGATTGCTATCGCTGTGGAGATAAGCGTTGCTGATAGCACGCTATCTCCGTGATAGAATCCAGCGATAGCCGGCGATAATTATCCTAGCGCTAAGTGCGCTTAGCGATAATTATCGCCGGTTGTTGCTGATATGCCCCCAAATTTTCTTTCACCAGAAAATATAATTGGAGGAAAACGCAATGTGTTGTTGTGCCCAAAAAAATATAAGATTGTGAAGAGTTATCCATGCCATACCCAAAATTAGTTTGACCTGCAGGGTGTCTGTCACATTGAATTGAATTTCCACTTGATGATTTGTATGACTCTCTCCTCAACAAAACACAATGGCATGAATGTGTTTGCTAATTAGGCCTGATGTTAACAGTGCCATCTACTGACCTTACCGTCTACAGTCTAATTTTATCTTTAGTACAAACCCCCAACTGCTTCAAATAATTTGCATTAATGAAGTTCCCTGTGGCACCGGAATCTACCATATCCTCAACACGAGCAAGAGTCTGATCAGGCAATTGAATGCTTGCATCTACAAAAAAGTGTGGAACTGCATTTTGTATGACGTTGGCTACCGTAGTCTCTTGTTGGCAACCATATTCTCAGGATTTGATCTTGACATGCTCAAAGCTCGCTCCTGACCCAGTTTGGAGCATTCTAGTTTTCTTATTTTTAACTCCTGGAACCTTAGGGCGAGTTGGGCAGTCCTTTTTGGAATGCTCCTTGTTATCACAGTACAAGTACTGTCTATTTTTGTCACACTTCCCATTTCTCGTGGGACAAAGGTCCTCGAACACCTCCAATTCCCTTGGGTTTTGCTTCCTCTATCACAGGGGAACCTTCTCTCTGAGTTTTGCACAGAATCCTATTCTGTTGTCTCGTTACCTCCCTTTCTTTCTAATAATAAAATGAGCAACTGAACCTGGTTTACGCTGTATTGCAGCAATCCATGTTAACATCACACAGAATAATAGTTAGGAAAATAAATGTTGCCCATATAAACATAACACAGTCTTTTTGTTATGGATTTATTCATCCTGTGAATGGAAACATTCTGTCAATCATTAACGTAATCACTCATTTTTTCTTTTACAATAGTGCTGTCACATTTTCATTTTGGGAATCAAAATGTGTTGATTAAATACTTTTCCTGATTCAAAACAATAACCCTTTTGACTGATGAAAACAGAGAACCTTCCTTTAATATAACATTTTCTGTTCATACTCTTTGCAAGCCTTAGCAATGAAATCTCTGTTCCTTCTCTTTGCAAACAAGTGCTTCTTCCAATTTCTGTATTCTCAGTAGTATATTCATTAGTGTTATCCGATCACTGTGCACCTGAGTGGGGCAGAGAGTTCCCTGAATTCAGCCAGGAGTTTGTAAGTGTTTTCCTGTTATATGACTTAATGTAGAAGTACCACAGTTGCTGTGCGATAATCTACAGCTTCCTGCTTCGATACCAAATTACCTGTCCATCAACGCCTCAAACTGACAGGAATGCCTCCTAGCCAAATGTGTCTGAACTGCATGCCAATCCAATAACTGAAAACGTGGAAAGAGCGCAGCCAGTGAAAGAGCGCAGCCAGCCTCTTAAATTCAAAATGGCGGCTGGGGTTTTACATCTGCTCCTGTGTGATCAATTGTGAGTGCCTCTTCCTCTGCAGCTATTGTTTTCACAGTAGGCTTCAGCCAACAATGCCACCACCACATGCGACCACAGTCAAATTGTAAGTGGACGCACTTTACTTTATTTCACCTTATCACAGATGCATTTTGTGTCTGAAAAATGGTTGCTAGTGAGATGGTACTATAACATGGTCGAGAGGCAACAATACAAAGAACACATGAGCAAAATCAATGTGGCACACATCAGACGGGAATTGAAACAAAGAGGTCCTTCTGTTGATTCTTTGAATCTTTATTCAATTTCTTCTGCATCAGCTACAGTTGTGTGCAGCCAATGCGTTTCGCCCAGGTAAAGGTTTCCTCAGGGCAGAGATCCTGTGTATATTCTGAAACGTACTAAAAGCTCAAACATGGGTCATGATTCACGCACGAATGTCCCGCACATATTCTTGAGACAACACTCAAATAGGGAAGTGTGTCTGTTGCTTGTACAAATTAGATCTCAATACCAAACCTGGGTCAATCATGACATCTATTCATCCTGGGCCATGTTCAGCACTCAGTAGTCAAACAGCCCGCGTACACCGTTTTCTTGCACTGTCACACCGTACGCGAGCTGTTGGACTATTGACTAATGAACAAGGTTCAGGATGTGTTTCATATTGACTTTGCTCATGTGTTCTTTGTATTGTTGCCTCTCGACTTTGTTCTAGTATTATTAATTAATGCCAAATGCGGCAACAAGCCATTTGAGGTGGGCAACAGCTTTCTAAAATAATAACAACATCAACACGTCTGGTAGTGCGGAAAACGGATCCCCTGGTTGCCAATACTTGGTCATTCTCAAGAGAGAGATGGTCTTTAACACCCCTAATAGATATAGGATCATTGCACGTTTTTACTGTTAGAGGCGGCTAGTGCTCAGATAGTCACATGGTACCTCACAGATAACGGTAGAAGACTACATTTGAAGTGTTTGTTGCACTCTGTGCTATTTTTTTAGGGTATGTGATTTGATCACTGGTTAATCTGCCAGGGCCTTTTAGGAGGGGTAATATTTTGTAATTCCACTTGAAATCTCATAAATATTTGCCATGACCAAATACAAATAACATCATAGGAAGGGATACTAAATTTTGAAGTACGTGACACATGCAATAGGAAGTGGTTTTGCACATAGGCTCCTTTTAGCTCTGGCCACTATAAATGCTTGATGTCTCCAACGGGAGACTTTCTGTTTATGTCCATGCATACTTTGGGTCTCGCCAAAATGCTTGATGGCCTGCTTTAGGCAGAGACCTCGTCGCCATGTCAGTGTCATGTTAAAGACAATTGGCTTACTTTATTGATTTTGAATTTTGGTGAAAAGGCAATAGCCTCTCATTTTACTTTGTGAATGACATGACATAGCCCGTATGCTTAACCTGACAGTGAAACACTTTATGGGTTGCAATAGGCATTTATAGAGACATTGCTAGTTGTTAGAGTTAATGCCTATTGGTACAAATTATGACCTGGTACCACACAGATAACAAGAAGAGACTAGAAATACCAGGTTAGCCACCCTCTGTGATATTTCTTAGGGGTACATCATTTGCACCCTGCCATTTTGTAAGGGTTTTTTATGAGGCAGTTCCAATTTGTAATTCCACTTGAAATCTTATAAATATTAGTAATTCTATGCATACTACTTAGTTGTGTGTTTAATAATGTATTTATTTGTGCGTGTTGCTGAGTTTTGATTTTCTTGCCAACATCACTATCATGTCAGACTTGGACTGTTTTGCCTCATTTCCCTGAGATTCAAGTGTCGAAAAGGAAGCTCCATCCCCAGTTGAGGAACCAAGCTGTGGAAGCTCCTAGACACCAAAAAGGGAAATAACCCCACTGAAAGAAATTGGGTAACAACCACCTGCCCTTAGGGATCCTAAGCTGGATTTCTCAAATACAATAGGACGGGATTTTGCATTGTGAATGCTTTGATGAATTCTATATCAAGTGATTTTACATTGTCGGCTTCTTGCCAAAAACCATAGGAAGGATTTTTATATTGCGAACTCTCTGACAAATACAATAGTGAGGGGTTTTACATTGTAAACATTCTGATAGATGCACTAAGAAGTGAGTTGTCAAGTCTGACAAATACAACAGAAAGGGGTATTGCACTGTGAACTCTGACAACTTCAATAGGAAGGTTTTTCACGCTGCAAACTCTGATAAATAAAACGGAATGGGTTTTTACATTGTAAACTCTCTGATTAGATTGGGAAATTGAAACAAACAAATGCAACAGAAAATGGTTTTAGTTGGTGAACTCTCTGGCACAAACAAGAGGAAGGGGTTAGTGTTATGTTTTGAATCCAGGACAAACCCCATAGGAATGGGTTTTACATTTTTAACTATCTGACCAATACAACATGAAGTGAATTTGCTTTTTGGACTCCCTGACAAATGCAATAAAAAAATGGGGTTTAACAAATACGTCCCGTTGTTTCATCTGGCACTGAAAAATGCTTGTTATCTACAGAGGAGGAATTTAAGGTTCAAGCCAATGTATACTTTGAGTGTTCCTCAAATGTTGTGTGGGTCTCTCTAAGCAGAGACAACATGGCCATGTTCATTTATTTACTTGTTAAAACGAACATGCCTGCTTTTATTGTTTATTAAATGTTGTGACAAAGGCAATAGCCCCCTCATTTTACATTGTGAAAAACTTGACAAAGTCTGTAGGCTAAACCATTTCAATTGTGAAAAGCCTCACTTTTCTCAATAAGCACATATAGGGCATTGTTGGTTTTTAGGATAAAAGCCTGCCTTTGCGCATATTGCCTCATGATACATCATAGAAAAAGTGAGCAGATTGCATTTACAGGGTTATTTGCCCCCTTGTGATATTTTGTTAGAGTACATGATTTGCACCTTGGGTAATCTGCTAGGTTTCCATAGGAGGAGTTCCACTTTGTAATAACTTCTGAAATCTTGTAATACTTGTCCTTATGAATGTAGTATTTAGTTTTGCATGCTTTAATATACGTTTCCTTTGTAAAGAAAAGTATCGGTTGGATATTGGTATATGGTGAAACATGTTTGTGTACTTTTAAGTTCTGAGTTTCTAATGTCTACCCCACAATTCCTCTGTGAGCCAGACTTCGACTGCTCTGCCTCAGTACCGTGGGTGTCAAGTTTTACATTGTTAGCTCTCTGACCAATGCAAGAAGAAAGGGTTTTACTCAGAGAACTTGCCAACACCTGTCTTGAGTAGCTCATCTCTTGGCTTAGGTCCTAGACTCCCTCCCACATGCTTTGTTCACACCAGACCAGGCAGATGCTCTTTCTTGAGCCCCACTCCTATTCTCAATAGCCAGAAGTAAGAAACTCCATTCATGAGAGTGCATGGTGAGAGGGTGCCTGTGGGGGAGCACAGAGTGCAGCACATTAAAGCGAGTACCATAGGTATTGGCAGTACTTATGCTTAGTTTTCACAAAACTGCGTGTGATGTCTCGTACTTAAAGCAACTGTTGAATATTCTATTAAAATATCATGTGAGTAGAACAATGTTTCAGGATTAACAAGTGCTGCTTGAATCTTTTTAAGTGTCTATTAGTACTGAACTGTGTGCTGTTAGTCGGTTGGTATGCTTTTCTGCCGCCTTTGCGGAGGTGCGCTCTGTCAGGCAGCTGAGAAAATAGGAGTGATGGCAAACTCCTAGGACTTTCTATGGGTGGAGCTTCATGGGGTGTATATTTATGAGAGGATTTGGCCTAACGGCTAGAGTGGTCGACCTTGAAGCTGGGGAACCGGGTTCGAGTCTGGGCAGGGACGCTCAACATCCTGTGATATTGGGCAAATCTCTCAATCTTCCTGTGCCTATACCCCAAAGCCGGTCCTAGGATGCTTGTGTTCCGGTCCAGGGAGGACCTGGCCTGGCAGTTCGGGCTGGACTGTTCCCATGGGGAGCAGGGTCAAGGCTGATTTGCATATGGCTGGGTCCAAATTGGAATGGCATGTTGAGCAAAATAATTATGGATTAAACCCAAATCTGTGACTGGAGGTGAATGTTGAACAATGTTCAACATTCCGTCCATCATCTTTTTGTGTTGCATGTTATTGTGGGCCCTGTCCAAATTTATAATTCACTGTTTAGGTAAAGTGGTAAAGCCAGGATTAGATGTTGACTAGTTATGGTGTCTGCCCACCCAGTGAATTGCTCACTTTGTTAGGGGTCCTGACAAGGTGAATTTGTAAATAGTGCTCACTACATGTATTGTGCCCATTTGTTATCCCCTTCCCCCACCCAATATTTTCATATAATATTAAAATGCAAAAGTGTATTTTGAGACCTTTTCTTTAGGTCCTGGGGTAGTAAGTGGTACTGGGCAGTTTCCGAGGTGGATACAATTTAGGTCAAAGTGCAGCTTTCTGTGGCAAAGACATCTTGGGGACATGCCAAAAGCTTACAGGGGCATGTATTCTGCCGATTGCTTTCTATTTGCCTTGTGTTTTGTCATCCACATTTGCTTGCGTTATGTTATCTGGCTTTATTTGTTTTAGCCCATTCATCTTGTCTTTGTCCGTCATGTGGAGCAGAGCCTCTATACCATCTGTCTCCCTTTTGTGTCTCTCTGCCCACTCCCAGCGGATCTTCCATTTTAATTATTTGGTTCCTGCTAGTCGGCACTTGCGCTGTCTCTTCAAGACATGTTGTAGATGCTTTGTGGGGTCAGCTCGCCAATTTACTTCCCATTTGCTGGCTCCATCATCGCTCTCCTATTCTTTCTCCCCATTTGTTCATGGGATGCATGTGTCCTGCCTGTTCCTGTCTTTAGCCCTCCCCGAGAGCATGGACCAATTACTATATTGATTCACTGGTTTTACTTTGTCATCTGTTTTAGGAACTACTTTTTTCTTTGTTGAAAAGCAATTCACACAATAGGGTCTGTTTGCACGAGCTCTGCTGTTTCTGTAAACAGGCCTGTAATTCTTGTTATTTTGTTACTTTTGCTGAGCATTCAAACACCAACATCAAATGGTAGATGCTGTTTTCAGAGGGCGCCTGTTCCATGCTGCACTCCATCCCTCATCACCACTTGTTTTTTTAAGAAGGGCTACATGTCTGCTTTTGGTGACGAGACTTCACGCAAAAACATTGAAATCCAAGTACTCAGTCTGCCTGCTAGCATACCCCCATCGCATGTGGCTTTAAATTGAAAAAAAAACGCTAAGCACAGTCGGCACTCTCTGTGTGAAATGAGAAAACCTACATTTAAGGATAGGTTCCATTTTTAATGTTTCATTTTCATGGTATGCATTTTAGTTTCATGTCAAGTTTAAATGGTCTTAAATTGCAGTCTTGTGGTGGTTGGGAGTTTTTTTCCCATTGCATGCCTCACTGTACTATAAATCAATTGAATGAAATTGCCTGTTATCCATAGCAAACTTAGTATATCTGAGATCCCTCAAACGTTTTGCTTCAAGACTGCTGTCTTTTTTCCTGTGTCTCTACATTTAAAGGCCGAGATCAAATGTCAGATGCTGTTTTCAGAGGGCACCTATTCCGTGCCCCCACCACCTATCTCATTGCTGCTTTTTTTTTAGGAAGGGCTGCATGTCTGCTTTTGCTAACGAGACGTCAAGCAAAAACATTTGAATCCAAGTACTTAGTATGCCTGCTGGCACACTCCCATCACATGTGGCTTAAAAAAAACGCTGTACGCTGTCAGCGCTCTCTGTGTGAAATGAGAAAACCTACATTTAAGGACCCGTTTCCATTTTAATTTGTCATTTTCAGGGTACACATTTTTGTTTCATCTCATGTTGAGATGTTCATAAAGCGATACCAAAGGGGATGATGGACGGAGCGTTTGAGCAAATCAAACAATCACCCCCAGTCAAAGGATCTGGGTTTAATCCATCATCATTATTTAGCTCACTCCACCACCCTAGTTAAGACATGCATAATTCTTTTTGCATTTGTCACCCCGAGTGGGACGGGTATGCTTAGACGTGAGTCCCGTGCTCTCCATGCCACTGGAATCAAGCTATCCTGGCCGAAGAGGGGTGAAACCCCGAAAGCGGTCTTAGGATGCTTGTTTCCAGTCCAGGAAGCACCTGGCTTGGCAGTTCGGCTGGACTGTTCCCATGAGGCACAGGGTCAAGACCGATTTGCATATGGCTGGGTTCAAACTGGAACGGCATGGTAAGCAAAAAAAAGATGGATTTAGGCCCAGATCTCTGTACTGGGGTGAATGTATGACATTGTTCTGCATTCTGTCCATCAATAGTTCTTTTTACATGTTCATAAAGCACCATCTTGTGGTAGTTGGGAGCTTGTTTCCATTGCATGCCACACTGTACTGTAAATCAATAGAATGAAATTGTCCATCCTCCATACTAGCAAACTTAAGATATAACAGACCTGTTGGAAACAGCCTACTCCCCCTCCGCGGGGTGGTGGTGGACCTTCCCGACACAATGGGGTAGCTTGGCCCGAGTGGTCAGGAAACAGGCGCAGTGCTAAGCATACAATATACCCATACAATAACCATGCGTGCATCCGTTCCAAAAACGACTCTACACCGTAAAAATTATGAAAATATGCTTTCTTTATCTTTTTCTCTCAGTTGCTGATTGGGAAAATAAATAACAATCACAATATACAAATTCTTAAATAGAGCAGGTCAAATAAATATTGGCTGTTTGCTGAAATAAATAGGGGTGATCATAAATAACAGGGCATAAATACAAGTGCAATATATACAGACAATTAAATACTTTGAGGTAATAAATACTGTACCAATAAATACTGTACACCAACAAGTCCTGTGGACCTATAAATTCAGTGCAGCAATAAATAGATAAGAACTTAATAAATACAGTATCCCCAATAAATAATTAGAAGTATACAGTACACTTCGTGAATCAGATGACACTTCAATTCTTAAGGGCTGATTTGGCCCAGGCACAGCTTGTAGGGTTGTGGAAGGCTTGGGGGGGGTTCTACTCCCTGGCTGAGGCAAAGGCTGAGGCCTAAACTGAGGTAGATCAAAAGGGGGGAATTCCAATGCCCTGGCTTCCCTTCTCCACACAACCTCTCTAGGTTAGTCCCAGTTCACCCCAGGCACAGTCAGGTGGGTTTCAGCACCTCCCTAGCCCCTTAGAGTAGTCTCTCAGGTCTCCACAGGGCCTTAGGCGCCCTCTACTCCACTTACTGCCCTTTTCTGATGTTCCGACGCCGCTGGAGCCGTGTCGACGCCGTGAGGCGGTTCCGGTTCGGTCTCGGCGGCCTCGGCACAATGTCAGTTCTTTGACGACGCCGGCAGGCGGTTCCGGTCCGATGTCGGTGGCCTCGGTTCGATCTCGACCTCCGATTCGACGGCGTCGGGCAGTCTCTTCACGATGTCGTCTTCGGGCGGCTCCGGTCCGATGGCGCTCTCGGCTCCGATGACGTCGGCCGGCCTGGCCTCGATGTCGACTTCCGGCGACTCCGGGGTGCGATCCTCACCCCCGACCTCCGGTGCTCCTCCTCACAGGCTCCGGGCGACTCCGGAGTGCGATCCTCACTCCCGACCTCCGGTGCTCCTCTACCTCGGTCTCCGACGACTCCGGAGGGCGGACTTCACTCCTCCGATGACGCCGCTCGCTCGACCTCGGTTCACTTCCTTCTCGACCCTTGGTATTCCTCTCGACCTCCGCCGGCGCCCTCTTACGACCTCAGGCGGCTCCGGGTACGACGTCTGCTACCTCAGTCAGCGCCGCTTCTCCACCTCGGGCTCCAGGTCTTCGGCTACTCGACGCCAGGCTCCAGGGAAACCAGTTCTCAGGTCAGAATCTTGCTGCTTTCTTGGTTCTAAGGCCTGTTCCTGCTGTCCAGGTCCTTAGGATGGTTTTCTTCTGACTTCTTCCCACACAGGGCTATAGGCTGGGATCCATCAGTAGGGACAAGTATCAAGGGTGGGTTTATGGACCCCACTCCAGGCACAAGTTTCCACCCCTGCTGCTTCACTCCTTCCTCCTTCACTGTTGTGCTCCTCTCTCCTCACCAGTCAGGTGCCAACTGCCAGCTCCAACTGCCAACTGCCTCTCTTATCCTCCCAACATTCTAAACGGTTTCCAACTGTCACACAGTTCTGGAATCTCCTGGAAGGTTCTGGAAGGTGCTGGTAGGTTCCAGTGGATGCTGGTGATGTCACAGGAGGCCACCATTTTGTGCTTCAGGCCCTCAGACAGAAGTTTCAGGGGTAGCTAAAATGGCTCCCTGAATCTGTAGCAACACTAAAAAGTCTGGTGGTTCCCAAAAAGGAAAAATTCAAACAGGGTTTGAGGCAAAAGTGGGACAAAATAAATAATGATGAGGAGGGACCACCCAAAGGGCTGACAGGTCTAACACGCGTCCCCCCCAGCTGAAAGTGGGGAGAGCTACCCAACCCCTTGGGAGTTCTCATCACTAAGGCGGAAATACCTTGAGAGACCGTCTGCATTGGCGTGGTCCACTCCAGGCCGATGTTCCACCTGAAAGTCCATCCCCTGTAGGGAAATAGACCACCTCAACAACTTGGGATTCTCCCCCTTCATTTGCATCAGCCAACGAAGGGGTCTGTGGTCGGTCTGAACCAGGAAGTGCGAGCCAAACAGGTATGGCCGCAACTTCTTCAGAGCCCATACCACTGCAAAGGCTTCACGCTCTATTGCACTCCACTTCTGTTCCCTGGGAAGTAGTCTCCTGGATAGGAAGACCACGGGTTGATCCAGACCCTCTTCGTTGAGTTGCGATAACACTGCCCCAATGCCATGTTCTGATGCATCTGTCTGGACAATGAACTTCTTGGAAAAGTCTGGGGCCCTTAAGACCGGGGCCTCGCACATGGCTTTCTTCAATTTCTCAAAGGCTTGCTGACAAGCCTCCGTCCAGACTACCCGTCGAGGTTGTTTCTTGGACGTAAGCTCCGTGAGAGGGGCTACGATGGTACCATACCCCTTCACGAAGCGGCGATAGTATCCCGTGAGGCCCAAAAATGCTCGGACCTCAGTCTGTGTCTTGGGGGGTTCCCAGGCCATGATGGCCTCGGTCTTCGCCTGGAGGGGCTGCACCGTTCCCCTACCCACCAAGTGTCCAAGGTACACTACCGACCCCTGCCCGATCTGGCACTTGCTGGCCTTGATCGTCAATCCAGCTTGTCTCAGGGCCTGGAAAACAGCTTGCAGGTGCTGCAAGTGATCCTCCCAGCTGTTACTGAAGACGGCTATGTCATCCAGATATGCAGCAGAGAAACTCTCCATTCCGGTGAGGATCTGGTTTACCAGGCGCTGAAACGTGGCAGGTGCGTTCTTGAGCCCAAAGGGCATCACACAGAACTGGTAGTGGCCATTGGGTGTGGAGAAGGCTGACCTTTCCCTTGCTCCATTAGTCAAAGAGATCTGCCAGTACCCTGAAGTAAGGTCAAAGGTACTTAGATATTGGGCAGCTCCCAGCCGGTCAATCAATTCATCCGCCCTAGGGATCGGATGAGCATCAGTCTTTGTCACTGAATTCAGTCCCCGGTAGTCCACACAGAACCTCAGTTCTGGTTGGGCACCCGGTGGTGCAGCTTTTGGTACTAACACCACCGGACTGGACCAGGGGCTGCTAGAAGGTTCAATCACTCCTAGCTCCAGCATCTTAGTGACTTCACTATGAATGCTGGCCTTCACCTTGTCTGACATCCGGTAGATCTTGGACTTCACAGGTGGGCTGTCTCCTGTGTCCACGTCATGGACGCACAGGTGAGTCCTACCCGGGACAAGGGAGAACAACGAAGAGTACTGCCCCAGGACCTGGCGACAGTCTTCCTGCTGTTCAGGAGTTAGAGATGGGGAGAGAATCACTCCCTCCACCGACCCATCCTTTTCCTGAGACGCAAACAGATCAGGGAGAGGCTCGCTTTCCACGTCCTCTCCTCCGTCAGTCACCATCATCAAGATGACTTCGGGCCTCTCGTGGTGGGGTTTGAGGCGGTTGGCATGCAGCACCCGCAGGGGCTGACGAGGGGTCTTCAGGTCCACCAAGTAGGTAGCCTTACCCTTCTTCTCCAACACCTCAAAGGGTCCTGACCAGCGATCCTGGAGGGCACTAAGCTCTCCTGGTTCGATCACCCACACCTTCTGGCCAGGCTCCAACTCCACCGGGTGAGCGTTGTGGTCATACCACGCCTTCATTACTGCTTGGCTGGCTTCCAAGTTGTCAGAAGCTTGCTTCCACAACTTAGCCATTTGGCTCCGGAAGGCCAGCATGTAGCTCACCACATCCTGGGGAAGCTTTCTGGGAGTTCTTTCCCATCCGTCTCTCACCAGGTTGAGAGGTCCACGTACAGGGTGCCCATACAGAAGCTCGAAGGGGCTGAAGCCCACTCCCTTCTGTGGCACTTCCCTGTAGGAAAAAAGTAAACAGGGTAGGAGGACGTCCCATTTCCTCCGCAGGCTTTCAGGCAGACTTCTGATCATGCCTTTTAAGGTTTTATTAAACCTCTCCACCAGACCATTGGTCTGGGGGTGGTAAGGAGTGGTGAACCGGTATGTCACTCCACACTCCTTCCACATCGCCCGCATATACGCTGACATGAAGTTGGTCCCCCTGTCGGACACAACTTCCTTGGGAAAACCCACTCGGGTAAAGATTCCCATCAGGGCCCTAGCCACAACAGGTGCTGTTATGGTCCTCAGAGGTATTGCCTCTGGGTACCGTGTGGCATGATCCACCAGAACCAGGATAAACCTGTGTCCAGCTGTAGTCGGTGGATCTAATGGACCCACAATGTCGATGCCCACCCTTTCAAAGGGGGTGCTAACGACAGGAAGTGGTTCCAGGGGAGCTTTCAGCTTCACCCCTGTTTTCCCACTGGCTTGGCAAGACACACATGTCCGGCAGTAGGTATCGGACGACACTTTCATCTGAGGCCAATAAAAGTGTGGGACAAGACGGGCGAAGGTCTTGTCTTGCCCCAGGTGTCCTGCCAATGGTATCTCGTGAGCCAACTCCAGAAGGAAGGCTCGATAACGTTGAGGAACTACCAAGGCTCGTGACGATCCATGTAGGGGTGCCTTGGGTTCACTGTAGAGGAGGCCATCCTCCCAGTAAACACTGTAGTTCCCTTCAACGTTCCCTGCTGCCTGGGCTTCGGCCTGTCGCCTCAGCCCCTCAAGGGTAGGGCACTCCCTCTGGCCCTGGCAGAATTCCTCCCTGGACGGGCCTCCCTCCACGTGCCACTCGGCCGGGATGGGTAAGTCCTCCAGGTTGGTAACGTCCCCCTCCGCAGACTCCTGGTCCACCACCTCCGGTGGCCTATCCGTCCTACGGGGTGGAGACGCCGAGGCAGGCTCCTCCTGTCCTCGGTTCTTCCCTTGACTGGCAGCTGGCTGGGCCTTTGTTCCAGGCTCCAGCCGGAATGAACTCCCTCTTCGGGTAGTCACGGACCTTGTGCTAACACAGGCCCAGTCAGGTGTACCCAGCATCTCGGTGTGAGTCCGGTATTCCACCTCCTTCCAAGCGTTGTGCTCCATGTCATTGCCCAGCAGACAATCGACTGGCACGGCAGGGCTTACGGCAACTCGAAGTGAACCTGCAACCCCCCCCCCATTCAAAGGAAACCTCAGCCACGGGATAGTGGCCGGTTCTGCCGTCAGCCATCGCGGCTGGGTGGAGTACATCGGGAATGACTTGCTCTGGAGACACCAGTTGGCTACGTACCATAGTCATACTGGCTCCTGTGTCTCTCAGAGCCTCCCCTCTTTGGCCGTTGATGGTGATCCACTGCCCATACTTTGCGGTATTTGCGGGCACCTGGATCTTGGGAACCATCTCCCGTTCTCCCAGGGACACTAAAGTGACACCCGCCCACTCCCTTCCCTTAGTTAAGGGCATCTCCTCCCCGAGCACTACACTAGCTACTCCGGGGGGCTTTCCTCCAGTGGGAGGGGGTGATCGTTTCTGACACTTCGGATCTCCTTTATAGTGTCCAACGCCACCGCACTCATAGCAATGGACAACCCTTGGCTGCTGACTCTGGCCAGGATTAGGGTTTCTGGGTGGGTTAGCCTTAGAGGTGAATCCTGTTCCCTTCCCTTGGAAGTTATTTTGGGGGCCTTTGGAGAACTCCTTTTTCTTTTCCCCTCCCTCTTTCTTCTGGGGGGCGCCCTGTCCGGCCTTTTGAATATCCCCTCCAGTCCCCCTTGTGGACACCCGGGTACTAGCCCAAATGTCCGCCTCCTCAGCAAGCTTCCGGGGACTGGTCAGCTTGCTATCCACCAGGTGTTGCCGCAGTTCAGGGAAACATTTCTCGAGTAGGTGTTCCTTCAGTACCAGGTCAAACAACTCCTCGTAGTTCCTCACTTCACTGCCCTGAATCCAACCTTCCAGTGCCTTCTTTGCATAGTCCAGGAAGTCCACCCAATTCTGTGTGCCCAGTTTGTGACTACCCCTGAACTTCTGTCTGTACTTTTCCGGAGTTAGTCCAAACTTCCTGATGAGCGCCAGTTTCATGGTGGGGTAGTGGGTTTGCTCCTCCTCTTCGAGGGCCAATAAAGCATCCCTACCAGCTGGAGGCATGTATTTGTACAATCCCCCTCCCCAATACTTCACTGGAACCCCATGGGCCCTCAATGAGACCTCATAGGCTGCTAGCCACTTGGCGATGTCGTCACCCGCCCCATAGCTCGCTACAATGTCCTTTGGCAGGTAAGGTTTGGATTCCCTGGTGGACTCTTGGTTTTGGCTGCCACCATTAGGAACAGGTTGTGCCCCGATTCTCAAAATCTGAAGATCTATTTCTTTCAGTCGCAATTCATGGGCCATCCTCTGCTCCTCTTTCTCCTTTTCCAGCCTTGCTAAGTCCCATGTGAGCTGTCTCTTCTCTCTCCGGTCTGCTAACTCCACTTCGGATAAGCCCCCACTAGAGACAGTGCTGCCCTTCCTAGAAAGTGTCCTGGGCCCTGCGGACAGGTTCCCCACCTCAGGTTGGTACATCTCAGCCCCCTCAGGGTCAGGCTCTCCATCCCTGTCTTCTTCCTCAGCCTTGCTTTCCCTGCGTGCCTCCCCCCAAGCCCTTAAGCTGGTTTGGAGTGCACCCTTCTTTGCTCCTGGGGGACAGTACACCCCCTCTCGCTGGCAAAACTCCCTGAGTTGGGCCACAGTGTACGTGTCTAGATTTTCAAGAACAAACTCCATCTTGCCCACTCAGGTTAGAGGACAGGTTTTGTGCAGTAACAATGCAGGGGGTACCTTTAATAATACCTCCTCCCACCACCAGAGTAAATTTGGAAAAAACAAAAACCCACAATTAGGAAGGCCGCTGTGAGAAAACTCCCGGTGTAGGCCTATGGACTACCCACAGTTATTGTTAAGTATATGTAGGCACAGCTCTATCCCACCACTGAACACCAATTTATGTTGGAAACAGCCCACTCCCCCTCCGCGGGGTGGTGGTGGACCTTCCCGACACAATGGGGTAGCTTGGCCCGAGTGGTCAGGAAACAGGCGCAGTGCTAAGCATACAATATACCCATACAATAACCATGCGTGCATCCGTTCCAAAAACGACTCTACACCGTAAAAATTATGAAAATATGCTTTCTTTATCTTTTTCTCTCAGTTGCTGATTGGGAAAATAAATAACTATCACAATATACAAATTCTTAAATAGAGCAGGTCAAATAAATATTGGCTGTTTGCTGAAATAAATAGGGGTGATCATAAATAACAGGGCATAAATACAAGTGCAATATATACAGACAATTAAATACTTTGAGGTAATAAATACTGTACCAATAAATACTGTACACCAACAAGTCCTGTGGACCTATAAATTCAGTGCAGCAATAAATAGATAAGAACTTAATAAATACAGTATCCCCAATAAATAATTAGAAGTATACAGTACACTTCGTGAATCAGATGACACTTCAATTCTTAAGGGCTGATTTGGCCCAGGCACAGCTTGTAGGGTTGTGGAAGGCTTGGGGGGGGGTTCTACTCCCTGGCTGAGGCAAAGGCTGAGGCCTAAACTGAGGTAGATCAAAAGGGGGGAATTCCAATGCCCTGGCTTCCCTTCTCCACACAACCTCTCTAGGTTAGTCCCAGTTCACCCCAGGCACAGTCAGGTGGGTTTCAGCACCTCCCTAGCCCCTTAGAGTAGTCTCTCAGGTCTCCACAGGGCCTTAGGCGCCCTCTACTCCACTTACTGCCCTTTTCTGATGTTCCGACGCCGCTGGAGCCGTGTCGACGCCGTGAGGCGGTTCCGGTTCGGTCTCGGCGGCCTCGGCACAATGTCAGTTCTTTGACGACGCCGGCAGGCGGTTCCGGTCCGATGTCGGTGGCCTCGGTTCGATCTCGACCTCCGATTCGACGGCGTCGGGCAGTCTCTTCACGATGTCGTCTTCGGGCGGCTCCGGTCCGATGGCGCTCTCGGCTCCGATGACGTCGGCCGGCCTGGCCTCGATGTCGACTTCCGGCGACTCCGGGGTGCGATCCTCACCCCCGACCTCCGGTGCTCCTCCTCACAGGCTCCGGGCGACTCCGGAGTGCGATCCTCACTCCCGACCTCCGGTGCTCCTCTACCTCGGTCTCCGACGACTCCGGAGGGCGGACTTCACTCCTCCGATGACGCCGCTCGCTCGACCTCGGTTCACTTCCTTCTCGACCCTTGGTATTCCTCTCGACCTCCGCCGGCGCCCTCTTACGACCTCAGGCGGCTCCGGGTACGACGTCTGCTACCTCAGTCAGCGCCGCTTCTCCACCTCGGGCTCCAGGTCTTCGGCTACTCGACGCCAGGCTCCAGGGAAACCAGTTCTCAGGTCAGAATCTTGCTGCTTTCTTGGTTCTAAGGCCTGTTCCTGCTGTCCAGGTCCTTAGGATGGTTTTCTTCTGACTTCTTCCCACACAGGGCTATAGGCTGGGATCCATCAGTAGGGACAAGTATCAAGGGTGGGTTTATGGACCCCACTCCAGGCACAAGTTTCCACCCCTGCTGCTTCACTCCTTCCTCCTTCACTGTTGTGCTCCTCTCTCCTCACCAGTCAGGTGCCAACTGCCAGCTCCAACTGCCAACTGCCTCTCTTATCCTCCCAACATTCTAAACGGTTTCCAACTGTCACACAGTTCTGGAATCTCCTGGAAGGTTCTGGAAGGTGCTGGTAGGTTCCAGTGGATGCTGGTGATGTCACAGGAGGCCACCATTTTGTGCTTCAGGCCCTCAGACAGAAGTTTCAGGGGTAGCTAAAATGGCTCCCTGAATCTGTAGCAACACTAAAAAGTCTGGTGGTTCCCAAAAAGGAAAAATTCAAACAGGGTTTGAGGCAAAAGTGGGACAAAATAAATAATGATGAGGAGGGACCACCCAAAGGGCTGACAGGTCTAACAAGACCCCTCAAACATTTTCTTCAAGACTGCAGTCTTTTGCCCCGCGTGTTTCCGCTTGTCGGCAGTGATCAACTCTACCATCTCTGGTTAGGGCATAGTAGCATACAATTAATTGAAATGCTCTCCATGTGAAAGATTCACAGGCAGCCACCATCAGAACTCAAATTGAAAAGGCCAAAGCAGAGAAAGCGCGCATTGAAGCTGCATGTAGCCTCCAAACTGCCTTGTAACCTATCGCAACAGATCGTAAGGAAAGCCTGCATTGCCTTGCTGCCAGGGAACCGATTTAGAGGCATAGGTGCTAGAACAATTTCAGTGGGGGTGATGCGATAAATGTTACATTATCGAAGCCATATGACCTGTGAATAATTTATAGCAAAGGAGCCACTCCCATTCAGCCGGAGACTTCCTGTTTCTCCTCTGGCGCATGGACCAAGCACAGATTGATGCTGGTTTGTATCTCGTAATCTCTTTCTGCGCATCTTCCAAGTATCTCTGTATTGCTTTCCACACCTGTCCTCTCGGTCTTTCTCGTACATGAAGCATAATCACTAAGAAGAGCGAACTTTGTTAATAAACCCAGGTGTTCTTTCTAAAGGTGAAGACAGTGGGGTTGGGGAGAAGGGAATCATATGCAGGGCACCTTGAAGGCTTACAGTTCGCATGCAGCGTGGCCTCCCAAGCACTACACTAGATAGGCATCCAAAACAACCGTATGAGGGGTCGACACACGGATTAATACACGTATGTTCAAAGGCAAATGTTGAACATTTTTTTAAAGAAGTTTTATATGATTCTGTTCGAAAGGGTTAGGCTGTACATGGGCATAGAGGATTTGCCATTTATGTCAATATGATGTAAAGGGTCCCTTTAAATGGTAGTGATAAACATTACTTGCAATTGCACCTTGGAGTGCTTGCTAAGATTTTGCCACAGGCTTTGTGTACAGCCGCACAGCAGCTCTGCAACGCGGTTGATGCCACGCGCAGTCAGGACCGCCCCTCTCGGTTCATATTATGTTCTCAGGTGATAAATACGGGTGGGTTGATTGCATGTTTAATGGATGGATGTTCTTTTCCTTGTCCACAGACATCTGAAACCCTTTGCTCCAAAATAAAATGAGGGAAAGTATCTTCAAGTCAGGCACTAAATCACAAACGCTTGAGTAGCTAATTCAGTTAATGACTTACTGTCCACAATTACATTTTTTTTGTTTGGAAATGTTTAACAAAAAAGCAGCATTTTATTCAGTTTTCAAATAAATAAAAAGATGCATTACATTTTCGTACAAGCTGGAAATGTAGACATGACATAATGGATACATGACTGATGTTGAGGCAACTTTACATTCAGTAAGCATGAGGGCCGAGTTGGTGAAATGTCCAAGAAACGCCTTGGGGACGGGGGGCGAATCCTACCAGGGAGAGTGTGTCCACTTATGTACCTACCCAAACAGGTGTAAAAGGGGGAGAACTAGTTACTAACACGGAGTGCTTGAACCAGGGTTAGTGACGATAGGGGAAGGGGGGGCGGTAGGCGGGCACCTGGTGATATTTATTGAGTGGGCAGGGCTATAGACCTAGGCGAGGGGGAGCGCAGGTTGATTCCGCGAGGGAGCGGTGTACTTGTGTATAGGAAGGGGGGAGCTCAGGAAGGCAGGCGAGCCCCAGCCTCTAGAAGGGTCATTCCGTGAGACACCTCAGGTGAACCTAGAGACTGTGGGGGTGTCGTGTCATGCTCAATGTTCTGAAAGGAGCGTAGAAGTAGCATAGTCAATTTGGGGGAGATGGGGCGGCAACGCACCCTACGCACCTCCTCATAACAAAGCGCGTCTTCCTCTGCAACACCCCACTTGTGTTCCGCCCCTACCCAGGCTGGCAAGGGGGGTCCCGTGGGTGCGCACCAGTGTAGTGTGATGCCTCTTTTGGCTAGGAGGAGGGCCAGAAACCGCAATTGGATCTTGCAGTGTTTCCTTAGTCAAAATATTTCTAATGAACAGGCCTCCCAGGAAGAGATGTTGGGGAGCTCTGTGATCTCACACAGTGCATTGACAGAGCTCCAATAGTGCTGCAGGGCTGGGCAGGTCCAGAACATATGTCGGAATAGTGTGCTAGGGTTCTGGCAGCGGGGGCAAACAAACTGGGACTCCAGGTAATGGCGCTGAAGCTGCGCTGGCATTAGGTATGTCTGGTGCAACATAAAGAATTGTATATTTTTGAAGCAGGAGTTCCGGGAGACCTTCTTTGATAATTCCAGGGCACGTTCCCACTCTTTGTTGTGTAGTGGCCTCTCAAACGCCTCCTCCCACTTGTGACATAATTGGGTAAGTGGGGCTGGGGTCAGCTCTCGGATGACCTTATATATCCATGTAATTAGGTGCCGACCGGGGCCCATGGTCAGAATTGCTTGGAGCACTGGATGGGTCATGGGCTCACCCCCAGGTAGATCCGCCGAAAATCGAGCATGGGTTACCTATGTTGAAGGAATTGCCTTAGGGGTAGTTCTCTCTCTTCTGCCACCTCAAAAACCGAGTGAGCATTCCAACCAAGTCTGCAGTTCCCGGACGGTGTAATAGCCCCTGCCTTGGGGTAGGCCTACCAGCGGCAGCAGTGGGGTGTAGAGCGGTGGAAGCGAAGCATAGACGCCTTTCCCTACAGTCACCTGTATGGAATTGGTCGAGGCAGGTCGGGCCCTCGGCAGGAGCAAGCAACGGATTGCTGGTAACGGCAGAGGCCCAATATTAGAACAGGCCTCCCCAGATGACGTCCCATTATACAGCAAGAGAGCCACTGGAGGTGCGCCGCTAGAAAGTAGGCCTCAAAAGGTCCACCGGCAGCTGCAGGTTAACCAGAGCGACTCGCCGATGGCCATTTTCCCAGATAAGGGAACAAAGCAGAGCATCCAACTACCTGAAAAAGGAGCGGGGAGGGGAGAACGGAAGATTGGCAAAATAATAAAGGAGACGAGGTAGGAGGACCATTTTTGCCAATGCAATTTTCCCTTTAGGAGATAGGGGACGAGTCCTCCAAAACCCCACCAATGAGCGTATGCCCACCAATGCCCTGCGGTGATTGCCCTCGTATTGGTCGCAAGGGTGTGATTTAGATGGATGCCCAGGTAGCGAGGTGCCTGCGCATGCTAAATGAGGCTAGAGTCACCAAAGCGCAACACCCACAGAGGGAGGTCAGGGGTAAGAGGATGGACTGAAGATTTTGCCCAGTTAACCCTCAGCCTGGCCGTGGCTGCAAAGTCCGATAACATGGCCCGGAGGGGTTCAGGGTCAGACGTGATGTCCTGCAAATAGAGGAGCAGGTCATCTGAATACAAGGACACACTGTGGGTCTCGCCCATTAAGGGGATGCCCCACTACCCCCCTTACTGCAGGCGTATAGCCAGGGGCTCCATAGCCAGGGCAAAAAGCAGGGGGTAGAGTGGACATCCCTGACATGTAACCCGGGTCACCGGGAAGGGAGCCGAGATGGAGCGGCCCAGGCAGACCCGTGAAGTGGGGTTAGAATATAATAACTTAGTGTAGGCCATGACGTACTGTACACCATGGATAAAAACATTGACAAAGACAAATACATTTGGCATAGGCGGAACCTATTGGCTTTGCCAGTGCTTGTTCTCAAAGCACTTGTTTGAATGTTCTGCTGTTTCGGCGTAAGGTCTGTTTTTCCAGATACATGCTTTCTTCCGTAGGGCTCACTGATTGTCTTCTCTTGCAGTACTGGGATAGGGAGGAGTGGAGGAACTCGAGTTGACCGCCACTCATATGGCACAGGAATGTAGGGATGTTACATCTGCCCCAGTCTCCTAATGTTTGCATCTTGGGGAGTCAGTCGAGCTCTGCCAGTGTAGTCTTGCAAAGTTTGTCCAGTCATTTCTCTTTTCTTCCCTCTGCTCCTTCTTCCTATCTGATAGCTATGCTTTCTTTCATGTTTCCTCACCTCTTCCCCACCTCCTAACGGATGTATACATGGCTCCTACCTCACTTCTTGTAAAACAGTGATAGACAGCCTCCACAGAGGGGATGTGACTCAGTGGTAACGCGCATTCGTTGCATCCCAGGCATTTGTAGTTAGTCATTTGTTGAATGGAGTTTTACATTTAAAAAAATCATAAATCATGTATAACAATTCAGCATTTTATTCAGTTTATAAGCACAACATGGTAGGGGAATTTGTCATTTTCATGCATTTCTTAAGAAACATTATACATTGTCAAAACAAGATCGACCAAACATTTGGTAAGAAAGACAAAACATACTCGTGGTGAGAAAGGGGGATATTATTCTAAAAAAAAATATGTCTATTTTGATTATATCATGAAAAGGGATAGACTTTTTTCATAGTAATATGATTAATATAGGTATGTGTTTTGTTTCCAATCGTGTTTTATATTTCTACCTTGCAGTGACTGCAGAATAATTTAGGACTGCTACAAATATAGTTTATTTTGCTTGGAAGGCAACTATAGATGCTAATCAAAATGTGTTTAGGTTGGGCCTACCAGACAGCACAAGCTGTTTGGTTGCAAAAGACGCACTGTCACAATAGGTTTAAAGCCCACCCATTGCTGGAGGAAGCTGGCTTTTTATGTAGTGTACCAATGTAGGGGTAAACAGACTCTTATTGGTTTTCAGGGGCTTACTTTAACCCATTCGCTGCTAGGCCTTTTCCCTCCCTATGCTAAGCCTTTTTTTGGCTATTTGGGCTAGTTCGCGCTAAGGCCCCTGTAACTTTCTGACCACATAAGGTATCCACGCCAAATTTGCGTCCTTTTCTTCCAACATCATGGGGATTCTAAAGGTACCCAGGGTTTGTGGATTCCCCTGGAGGGGACCCAGAAATTGGCCAAAACACAGCTAAATGTTGTTTTTCTTTGGAAAAATGGGGCAAAAGGGCTACAGGTGAAAGCGTCTGTTTTATTCTCTGCAAATGGTATCAAAAAAGGGGTTGTAGTGCTGAAATCACCATCTTCCTAGCTTTCAGTGACAAGCAGACTTTTGTCAGAAAACCAACATTTTTTACACAGTTTTGGCATTTTTCTGGGACATAGCCTATTTTTTGTGCTTTAAACCTTCTTCCAGTTAATGGTAGAAATGGGTATGAAAGCAATAATGGATCCTGAAAAGCTATACATTTTAGAAAAGTAGACAAATCTCTGATCTAGCAAGGGGTCATTTGTGTAGATCCTTCAAGGTTTCTATATAGAAACTAACCGTTGAATATAGGAAAAATTGAAAATTAGTTGAAAAAAACAGCCATTTGTGTCAACGTTTTCACCTGTAACTTCTTCTAATTATGACAGCTGTTTGAAAGAAATATACAGTTACATCTGCTGGACCTTTTTGGTTGTGGGGATATATAGGACTTGCTTTCAACAGAATTCGGCGGTATATGTAATAGGGAATAGGCGCCACAAGTATTCACACTTCCAGTATTCGCTGTCACTTACTAATTACGAACGGTGCTAAAAGGTGAGGGAGAACCACCAGCCTCCCCCAAAGGATTTGTGGCAAAAGCAACAAAAATGCATACATTAAACACCCTAGCACACATTATTTTTATGATTAAGGTCAATTTCCCATATTATTCATAGTATAAAAAACACAAGCGAAGTCTTTTCGTTTTTCTGTCTTTTAATCCGAGTGTTCTTTAGCCTCTTTAGCCAACACGTGTTTCGTCGTCTCTGTAGTCTAATACACACGACTTGTTCACGGCTGTACTGTAATAAACAGAGTAATTCCTATTGTGGCGATAATTCCAGGCCACAATAATCCTGTGGCGTGGGGTACACGAGCAAATCCTTCTTAAGAGCGAGTCAGTTAATTGGTGATCCGTATGGGTTGTCAATCCACAACCCTCGTTAGTCCCTGGTTTCACGTCTTCATCAAGACATAAAGGTTTGTAGACTCCTTAACTCGTAACGAACGTCTCCCCACGCCGGTCTCCTCGCACTCGAGGAGACCGGCGTGGGGAGACGTTCGTTACGAGTTAAGGAGTCTACAAACCTTTATGTCTTGATGAAGACGTGAAACCAGGGACTAACGAGGGTTGTGGATTGACAACCCATACGGATCACCAATTAACTGACTCGCTCTTAAGAAGGATTTGCTCGTGTACCCCACGCCACAGGATTATTGTGGCCTGGAATTATCGCCACAATAGGAATTACTCTGTTTATTACAGTACAGCCGTGAACAAGTCGTGTGTATTAGACTACAGAGACGACGAAACACGTGTTGGCTAAAGAGGCTAAAGAACACTCGGATTAAAAGACAGAAAAACGAAAAGACTTCGCTTGTGTTTTTTATACTATGAATAATATGGGAAATTGACCTTAATCATAAAAATAATGTGTGCTAGGGTGTTTAATGTATATATAGGACTTGTAGGTTCACCAGGAACCCGACGAACCCAGTGCCAATAACTGAGCATCGTCTTGCAATGGTTTTTTATTATGTACCGGGTATATAGCAATTAATTTGGGAAAATATATACATGGAAAAATCGGTATGAGAGACACCTATGTATTTCTGAAATTAGAACAAAATATAGAGTTTAGAAACAGTAGATATTTGCACATTTCCGAAATTGTGAGTACCCATACTAGCATGAGGATTATAGGTGATTTTTCAAAATGACTTCTTTTTTACACATTGTCTTTCATTTCGAAGGCAGAAATGCATCGAAAGTCAATAGGTAATAACAGTTGCTCTACAATTCTGTGTTACCCTAAGCCTCCCAATAAAATGGTAAAAATATATAGGTTTGCTAGGTTTCCCTAGGTGCCAGCAGAGCTAGGGTTCAAAATCTACAGCTAAGCACTTTGCAAAAAAAGGGTCCGTTTTCACTGTGAAAATGTGGTGTGTCCACGTTGCGTTTTGGGCCGTTTCCTGTCGCGGGCACTTAGCCTACTCACACAAGCGAGGTACCATTTTTCTTGGAAGACTTCGGGGAACGTGGGGTGGGTGGAATTTTGTGGATCCACGCAGATTCCAGAACTTTCCACCACAGAAATGTGAGGAAAATTTGTTTTTTTGGACAAATGTTTAGGTTTGCAAGGGATTCTGGGTAACAGAACTTAGTGAGAGCCACACAAGTCACCCCATCCTGGATTCCCCTCAGTGTCTAGTTTTCAAAAATATATAGGTTTGCTATATTTCCCTAGGTGCCGGCTGCGGTAGGACCTAAAATCCACAGGTAGGCACAAATTCTGAAAAAAAGTCAGTGCCTAGTGGGATTTCTGCCGCCCTGGGGGGAGGGTGGGGGGGAATCAGGGGCTATTGCCCCGATAGGCCCCCAAGGGCAGAAAGACTGTGGCTATTCTTTTGGGGGATTGGGGGCATTGGGATGCCCATTCTGGTCAGCCCCCACCCCTGCGTATAAAAAAGCCAGCATATTCGCTGGCGCATAGTGGGCTTTCTGCCCCCATCTGCCTCCTGGGAGGGGAAGAAAGACTGTGGCATATTTTTGGGGGTGGATGGGGGCATTTGCATGTTCATTCTTGGCAGCCCCCACCCCGAACTTTGGAGAAAAAAAGTCCCGGGTGTCTAGTGGGCTTTTTGCCCCCTGGGGGTGCTGATAAGGTGCTATTGCCCCATCTGCCTCCCAGGGGGGTGCAGAAAGACCGTAGCATTTTTTATTTTGGTGGGGGCATGGACATGCTCATTCTGGGCAGCCCCAACCCCTACCTATATAAATAAAAATCCCTGGCGCTTAGTGGGCTTTCTGCCCCCCCCCCCCCCCAGGGGCAGATCAGGGGCTATTGCCCCCATCTGCCTCCTGGGGGGCAGAAAGTCTTTTGTTTTCTTTGGGGGGGGGTAGGGTGGGGGCATTTGCATGCGCATTCTGGTCAGTCCCCACCCCGGGCCTATAAATAAAAGAATCCCTGGCATCTAGGGTGCTTTCTGTCCCCGGTGGGGGGTAGACTGGGGGCTTTTGCCCCCATCAGCCCCCCAGGGGGGCAGAAAGACTGGAATTTTGTGTGGGTAGGGGTGGGGGCATTGGCATGCCCTTATTGGGCAGCCCCCACCCCTAATTATATTTTTTTTTAAATCCCTGATATCTAGTGGGCTTTCTGCCCCCCAGGGGTGCAGGAAAAATGTACCTTTTTGGCTGAGGGGTGGGGGCATTGGCATGTCCATATTGGGCAGCCCCCACCCCTAATTATATATATTTTTTAAACTCCCTGGTATCTAGTGGGCTTTCTGTCCCCCAAGGGGGGGGCAGAAAGACAAAATTTGCCCAACTTCATATGGGGGGAGCAAAGGCCCTTGCCCAAGGGAAAGCTCCCCCCTCCCTGGTGCCTAGTGGGTGGATCCCTGACTCTCCCCTTTCCAACGATACCTCTCCTGACTTTCTACGTGCTCAAGGGGCTGAGATAGCCCCCTGAGCACGTAGAAAGGGGAACTGAAATGAGCCTCTTGGCTCATTTGAGTTTTGGTTTCACTGAAATGACGTCAGTGCGACTTGCGCGGTGATCGTCATTTCAGGGAAACCAGGGGGGAGGAGGCCTCGGGAGCTGGGGAAGCTCTTCCCCAGCTCCCGAGGCTCTGGGGAATAAAGGGAATCCCTCTGGTGCCCGCACCAGAGGGATTCCCAGTGTCATGGCGTCGGACGCGCGGGAGCCGTCTGACGCACATGAGCACTGATGCGTTGGACGGCCCCCGCGCGTCCGACGCATCGAAGGGTTTAATAATCCAAGTGCTCTATTTGTGGTAGTGTGGTCGAGCAGTTTAGGCTTATCAGAAGCAATTATTAAGCAGTTGTTGCATACCAGTCAATAAATGAGACAGACACTGGTCTCATTGATAGCCTGAAGCACTAGATTTTAATGTCAATGGTAAGGTACCTGAAACACAAAAAGGCCGCAAGTGGGGACTTGGGACAAGTCCGGCAGAACCCAAAGGGGGGGTCAGCTTGTGAGGGTCTCTGGAGCAAGGGGACATAGTTGGTTTTGTGGAACTAGGCTGGGGGGCTCGGGTGCGCAGGTGCTTGGCCGGCTGGCCACTTGCATTTCAGGCTCTCACGGTTGTCGCCGGTTTCGCAGAGGAGGAGAAAACAGGACATCTAGGACACTCTCACCGAGGGTCTCACTAGCCTTGAAGTCCCTCGACATGCAGGTCGGTTTTCCTTGGTGGTGGTGTCTGGACTGGGCACAAACAAGCCTTGTTTGATGCAGGTACTCCGCTACACAGGGTATTAATCAAGGGGAGCTCCTGGAGGGCTTAGCCTCTTGAAACTCAGAGGAGATATGGGGCTGACCTCCTAGATTCACAAAGACATCCTCCTTACGTGCTGCTCCCTCGGTGGGCCTAATGGCCAACAACACTGTGTACCGGGCAGATGCGGTCAGTGCTTGGAGATGCAGGGAAGTAGCTCCTTCACTCCAGGGGAGATGCTGCAAGGCTGTTAAAGCACTGGACAGCCCTCCAAGTGTTTAGGAGGATGCACAGCTTTTGGACAAGTCAGGTCTTTGCAATTGTCGGGACAGCAGCAGTCAGCAGGGATTGGTGCCAGTTTCGGAGATCGTCCTCAGCTGTTGCAATGTCAGCTTTTCTCAGTCCTTCTTACGCTAACAGGTAGACAAATCTGTCAGTCTGGTGTTGAGGGGGCCCCTAAATACTGAATTTAGGGGCATTAAGGGAAGTGTAGGGTTGTAGCCAATGGCCAACTTACCCATGAGGTGACTACACCCCCTATATGACCACATCCTGCGAGGGGTGGGCATAATCCTGACCCCTTCTTGGACTGTTCACTTCAGGTGGCCCACCTAATGGGTGTGCCTAGCCTGTAAAATGTGAACAAAGCAAACACAAGGAGGTGATGGCCAGAGCGCGGAAACTTTTCAGACACTCACCCCCAGTCACAGATCTGGGTTGAATCCATCATCATTCTTTAGCTCACTTTGCCACCCCAATTCAGACACAGCTATATGCAAATTTAGTCTTGACCCTGTGGCGTGGGTCCCGGGCTCACTGTGCCACTTGATTCAAGCTATCCTAGCTGATGAGGGGTGAAACCCCGAAACTGGTCCCAGGATGCTTGTTTCTGGTCCAGGGAGGACCTGGCTTGGCAGTTCGGGCTGGACTGTTCCCATGAGGCACAGGGTCAAGAATGATTTGCATATGGCCAGGTCTAAACTGGGGGTGAATGTTTTGATTTGTTCTGCATTCCGTCCATCCACTGTGTGTCTTTTGCTTTCTTGCCCTGTAAGTGCGACACGCCTTCTGACTAGCTAATTTCCCACCTGCTTTGGTGCCAAATGGGCCCCAGGGCAAGGGGTGGTGTTCCCTTGGTCTTGGGTAAGTCAGGGTCGCATATCAAAGGCGGCAGAGGCTTTGTGTCCTCTGGCCTTGATATGCTAAATTACTAGCCATCCTGCTGGAGGAGGTGTGGACACCTCCCTCCGGAGCAGGCATTGTTTCTTACCTCTGAGAGCACAGGCTTCCATCTACAGGGGCTCAGAAACTTGTCTATGGTGGCAGGTTGGACGATACCAGTCAGCCAACACACTAGAGGACTAGTAGATTATCAGGTGCACCTCAAAGGTGCAGTCTGGGTGCATGTCACAATACATCTGATACTGGCATCAGTATAGTTGTATTGAGACGAGGTGTATGATACTAAACACCATTATTTTTAGTGAAGCCATTATTTTGGTGGGTAACTCGTAATGGCCAGTGCCCAGTACGGACCTTTAAAATGGCCTCCTGATCACTTGCAATTAATGAAACTAGACATTCACAAGGGTACATCTGCTTATGTAGATGTGCTCTCACATGATAAACATTGCCCCCTGCCTTAGTGTCTAAGGATTGATGTAGGGGTTACTTACATATAAAACATGCAGTGTACTTGGGCATTATACACAGGGAGTGTGCAATGTCATGTTTTCAGAAGATCTTGCACCCTTTCAAACATCCTGCAATGGAAGGGGGGGGGGGGGGTCAGCATGCAGTTTTTGTTTGGGTCCCTTTGGGTGGCATAATACATGCTGCAGCCCATAGGGACCCTCTTTAGAGGCCATGCCCTGGGTGACATAGGTACCATTTACAAAGGTAATTACCAGGGTACTAAAGTCATTGCCAATTGGGGTACAATTGAGCATGTTGTAGTTTCTAGGGAAAGAGCACTAGCACTGGGCTGCCTGTTTAGCAGGGACCCAGTGCACATCCAGTAAATAACATCAGTGGGCAAAAAGTGGGGGTGACCATGTCAAAAAGGGGCACTTTCCTACAATTGCTTACCACATGTTGGCTTTATTGTCACTCTCATTTGCTTACTACTTATTCGATGACTTGCTATGTCCATCTTGAATTTGCCCCTCCTCTGGAATATAGTCTCTTTACTTGTGTCTTTCCACTGCTTACTTTTACGGAAGTACCGTTTTCTTTTTGCTTAAGCACTTTATGAAGTGCATACTTTCCAGCAGTCTCACTTGCTTGTCTCTCTTACCTCTCACCCACTCCCTGTGTTGCTTTCTCTCATCCATATACTTCTCTTCCTCCTTCAGCGATCCATGTTGCTCTCTGCCACCCTTGTGCTTCCTCCCTGTGCTTCCTGTTGCTCTCTTGCCCATGTGCCTCTCCCTTTGCCTTCATGCTCTGTGGCTTATGTGCTTCTCCACCCACCCTCCGTCTTGTTTCACAACTTGTGTGCTGCTTTTCCCACCCTCCTATAAACTTCTCCCTTGCCCGCAAGCAACCCTGTAGTCCTATTTTTTTCCTTCATATTTTTGTTTTAAAAAGTCATATCTTTTAACTTTTGAGATGTAGAAAAAACAACACTAGTCTCAGACCTGGATGGATGTTAAAATGGATTAAGTCTGATGTTTCTAAATTGATGTCTATTGTCAAGGAAAATATGTCTCTTGCTCAAGTTAAACAGAAAGAGTGGTATGATTCCTAGAAAGGAGTCAAATCAGGAGTCACTAGAAGTTGGGCACTAGATCAGGATTAAAACCTCAGTTCATGTTAAGAAGGGGAGAGTAGATTTGGTGAGCCTGTCAAGGTTGTGAACATTGTGGGTAATGCTGTGCAAGTTAAAGGGGGTTCATTGGTGGAACTTGAGTAAAATTGTTAAAGTTCACACAAATGGGTTTGGTTCTGGGAGTGAAGACAAAGGTACTGTTTGGAGTGACAAGGTTCCTCAACAGTGCAATCTCAAGAGAAGTGGCAGAGTTATTGTTAAGCCTGCTAAATTCAGATTGTAATGTAATTTGTGTTCATTATTCTTGCCATATGCTTATGATAATTTATAAGTATTTGTTTTTGCTTGTTTTTTCCCTTCTTCTTTTGGGAAGAAGGGAAGATATACAGTATGTTCTTGTTTAAGTGTGTTGTCTTTTTAACGTAGAATTGTAACATTATCTAGAATGTCACTTGTTGCCAGGTGACATGAGAATGTGATCTGAGTTGAGGTTTGGAACTGATCAGGTGGAGCCGTTAAGCTTTCTGGCTTCACAACTATGTAGCTAAGGAATACACTTCATCAAGGTCAACCTGTCTCAAGCCTATTTCTCACACCTATGCCTTTCTGAGACTTTCTTAATTTTTCATCCTTTGTACACATATTGTGACCCTTTTCACTTTCTACATTATTTACTATTCTGTGATAATAGAATATCAAAGTATTTAAAGATCCAAGTAAAATAACATCAAGATTGGAAAAACAATAGCCATTTAGGAAAGGAAGCTGGTGCAATCACTGATTCCATCTGATCTTATGTAAAGCGTGCAATAAAGGAAACTTGCTTTCTCTGATTTAAATACAACAGTAATAATTTTCTAATTTTTTGGTATTTATTATAACTTCTTAAAATTGTGAAACCTTGATGGTGTAGCAGAGATTTGAGGTTGTAAGGGTATACAGATCTCCACTGCCAGTGCTCAATCTACTGACCCATATTTGTAGCAAGACGAAAACTCCCTTAAAAACATACTGGGGTGGAGCGTGGGCAGAGAATTTGTGGGAGGACATTTTGACTGGCACACTCCATCTGGTAAACACAAAGCAGCTCCCCAAACTTTCAAAAGCTTCACTGTAGACATGAAACCTTGAAAGAGTGACAAAAGGTGTGTCTATAGCTTTGGAAGTCAAAAAAGAGCATGCATGTTCTTCCTCTAGTCCCAACTGTTGTTTAAGGTTTAGAATCCAGACCCCAGTGTGCCTACCGCCACCCACATCGCCCAGCTGAATCTGTCTTGCAGTTACACCGGCTGGAAGACGAGCTGAATGTTAACATTGCTGACACTGTTAATGGTACTGCAGTGATGGTGCCTGCCTGCCCTAACCACAAGGTCTGCTGGGAAAAATAGCAGTGTTAACTGCCTGCTCTAACCAGGAGGCCAGCACCTGCTGGGAAAAATAGCAGTGTTAATGTTTACAATAAAATATTAGTAGTTTGTTTGTTCAGTGTCCCTTTCGCTTATGTCTGTATTTACTGCTCTCTCTCTCTTTGCTTATGTCTGTATTTACTGCTCTCTCTCTCTCTCTTCGCTTATGTCTGAATTTACTGCTCTTTGTCTCTCCCGCTCTCCCCATTCTATCCTGCTCTTTCTCACGAGCCTTCCATCATTTCCTATCTCTAACCTGTGGTCCCCGTCTACCTCGCGCCCTCTCCCCTCTTTGTGCCCGCTCCCTTTCTCGCGTCGCCACCTCTTCCATCATTGTACACCGCTGTCCCCGTCTAACCTGCAGTCCCCGTCTACCTCGCTCCCTCTCCCCTCTTTGTGCCCGCTCCGTCGCCACCTCTTCCATCATTGTGCCTCGCTGTCCCTGTCTTTCTCGCGCCCCCTCCCTTCCAGATCTCTGTGTCGCTGTGTCTCCTTCCCTGTCAGGCCTCTTCTTTCCTCCCGGTGTCTGACATTTGAGGGTCGCTAATGAGCGCCTCCGCAGTCCGGCTCTCACTGATCCCTCGGAGGCTGCCGGGGGTATGGGATCCTTTCCCTGCAAATAATTAATTTAGCTACGTGTTGCGTAAGAGCCTAAAAGCCTTTCTGCTGCTACCGTGCTGCTCGGCGGCCATTAATATTATATCAGGGCCGGTGCTGTTGCTGTAGTGCAGTATCATTAAAAATTTGATCTGTAGCTTTAAACATGCAGCTTTCCATGCAGAATTATGCCAAGTAATTCTTGGTCTGCAAACTCGTAATTGCGTACAGAGATTCCCGTCGGTACCGGAAATTCAGAACACCTGGAACGGCTGCATATAGTTCCTCAATACTTTGTCCATTTCTACTAGTTGTGTTTCATCAGCTTTCAAGAGTAGCGTTCGGGCCACTCCTTCCTCCCCCTCTTATCTAGTCTCCTTCTAGGCCACTTTTTCCATTTTGCTTGGACATTTGATCCTCGTCTTTTGGCTGCCTCTTTCTCTTCTAAATAATTATACTATAATATAATACTTGGATTTGTATAGCGCCGCTAATAACCCGTGAGGGTCTGTAGGCGCTGTCCGTAGGCAGGGGGAAGTGATTTGCCCAGAATCACAGGATGTTGAGCACAAGACGAGACTTAAACCTGGATCTCTCAGCGCCCAAGTCGGCTGCACTGGCCGTTAAGCCACACCCTCCCCCTTCTGAACGTAGCATTTGGACCACTTCTTTGTCATTGACTCAACTCTGGAACACGTCCAGGGCCGGACTGGTAATTTAAAACAGCCCTGTCAAAAAGTATAAACTTAGACCCCATGTGCACCAAGTGAGTAACCCCCAGCACATTGCTCAGTAGGATTTTATATAGGATAATTTGGGAAAAGTGAAACCAAAAGGTGCATGTTAACTGCTCAATTTTTCAATTATATTTGCCACTTCTACTGACTGCTCCGAAAGGGATTCAAATAAAGATTCCAGTACATTAGTGTTTACCACAGTACCGCGAAGCACTATTTCTACACAGCTTCTAATCATGCATGCCATGTGCCTGGTGAGAAAAAGGACCTATTTGTTGGTACAGTTATGAGAGGTTTTCTTTTAATGCTTCCATTCAAAAGTCTTTGAAGCTCATCTAACAAGCATTGAAAATGCAACAGGTCTCGCATTTACGCGAGGAAGCTATTGGCATTGTAAATGACAATGCCTTTTATTTTATGTTTTAAAAACCAAAACATAAATAAAAGGCATTGTCATTTACAATGCCAATAGCTCAACCTCCTGTAAATGCGAGACCTATTGCATTGCAAATGCTTGTTTGATTTGTGGTTTGTACATCAGCCAGGATACCCTGTGATAACGACAAGCAGAGTTGCCAAATGTAGAAACTGAAAATTAATAACTTTATCATAGCTATCAAAGTTGTTGAAATAAGGGTCTTGTAACATTGAAATGCCTATTCTAATTGACCTACGTATTCAAATTAAGTGGGTGGACCTAATGAAAAATTAACAGGACGATATAGCTTAATGATATCATATAATTTGGGGACTTCTACTTTTTCTGGCGACAATGGATGAGAATACATCTGTCTGAAGCCTCCCCGATGCTGTAATGCATTTCATTAGGCTGTTATATGACTCTCAACAGCTCTTGAATAGTTTGTTGCACCCTGCCTTCTGAGCAGGGGTTCTTGCAAGTTGCATTCTTGTTAATCCTACTGATTTAGGCAGTAGGCTATGGCTATGCTGTTCTTCATAATACAGCATGTCACGTCATACAGTGTCAGTGCCAGACTCTGGCTGTTATCCCTCATGTTTCATCTAAGCTGCCAGCCTGGAGCCAGTGTTTATTTTTTTTTAACTGTTTTTATTTTTAAACATCAGGCAAAACTTCAACTGGTGAGTCTTATACACATCAAGTTTGACATTGTTATACTCAATTGCTACTTTCAGGGATGAAGAAATTGCACAATTAGGGTTCTGTAGTGTAGTTCCTATTTTCCTAATAGGCTCTGCGCATTGGAATAATATACCTTATAGATTTAGCATAGGACTGAGGTCAGTATGCCCCTATCGAGTACATTAAACTTAATTACTTTGTGCCAGCTGACTCAGAGGCCACTAGAAACTCCTTGTAAACAATAAGAGAGTAGTTTCTGGCAACCACATAAACATGACAACTTTGTTTCCCTTTAGACTCGGAACACTCTCAGAATCGTGGAAACAACAGATAACAGTTTCACTCAGCTAATCGTGCATGCTTAGTTTCTGCAGAGTTACACAGAATGAATAGACGGGCGTTTCAATAAAAGGATTTATTGAACAGTCTTGTTTCTCGTGTAAGAGATATGAGCTGTTACAATCGTAAGACAGTATGCAAGATATATTATGTACAGCGTAAGCAGTTGAAAGAAATAATACTGCGCTAGCATTATCTTTTAGCTATGACACATATATACATATACATAAATAACATAAGCTAAAAATGCGAGTACTCATAAGATGCTTCTCTAACTAGTTCTACCCCAGTGTACCTAACCTAAGTGTAGTACAAGGTAAGAAGTAGGTGATGTATTCTATAGTATGGTATCCTATAGTATGGTATGCCAAGAGTCCCTCTAGGTTCTAGTCAGCTCCATACCTTGAGAATGAGAGAGGTGGGATTCTCTTTCCAGGTCTCGAACTCTAACACCCAGCGAAGGGAGTCAGAACACTGGAAGCTGGATTTTCTGCGAGCAGGGATGACAGAGCCTCTTGTCAGTGCATCAGGCCGGGACACGGGCTCCTCTAAAGTCGAGGTCTCCTCCCACTTGCTTGGGCACGGGAAGGTATATTTATACCTGGTAGGTGCCTTGGAATGTTAACATTGACTTAAAGTCGGGCAGAGGAAGACGTCAGGAAGGAACCCTTAAGGAATAGCGGTTCATGCATAATAAATGAGTTCTTGGAGAAATCAATAATCCTGTGCTAGGGGAACTCCCAAGAGCTTATGGGTCTGATTTCTAAGAACTCGTTGTGACGTTGGGGTGGACAGATGTAGGTGACCATGTCTGTATTTGGATAGTATGGCTAATTCCTAAATAAGGACAGGGATCTTATGCCTATATAAGGGCAATGTGAATTGTGCCTATATAAGGACATGTTTCAGGAAAACCTATATACGGACACCTAAAGCGGAATACAACACCCACTCCACTTTCAAATGAACGATAATACTAAATACTAAACATTAAACTGAGTACCACATGTTGAGAAAAAAACATTTGTAAAAGCATACTAAAAGAAGTTTAAAAAAACTTTTGCTAAAACATATAATGCAAAGGTACTGAACATTTTAAATCAGTGTTGCATTCTACGCAATATGAATGAATAGAAATATATACATATGTCGAAATGGTTGACAATTATTCAAAAAACCAAAGCCATATCATAACATGGTACTAAATAAAATAGTGGTAAATAAATGACAATGTGTCCCTGGAAGTATTCAAAGAAGTCCGTTCTATATGAATAGTTCTGCTGTAAGCAGATTGAATTGCCGTGTTTTTTCAAATTTAGAGAAGAAAAAAAACAATTTTAGGAAGAGTTCCAAGTTTTGTTCTGTTTTGAAAATATGGAGGCCAAATTCATAGCTTCCCTGGTACACTGTGAGCCGAATCAAAGTCAGTGTATGGGTCTGGTGAAAACATGAAATCATCTACTCCTGTAGAGAAAAGATTGTCTACCGATGTCGGTGACAGTTGGAACACCTAATTTAGAAGGTTAACTGCACAGAGATGTGAACCATCGCTTTCAGCATGGGATGCCGCAGCAATGTTCGCGTCCGTTGTTACCTGTGTGCCTGTTGATCCATCTCGTACCTCAGCAGCAGCAGGAAGCGTCTGTGAGATCTCAACGAACGCCGTCATGTGGATCGGTGGCCTCTGGGGACAACACAGAGCATCTGCCATAATTGGGTCCAGCAGAGTATCGATATCCGTTGGCATGACTGATGGCAGTGTTAGACAGATGTCTAGCATGCATTCTTCACCGCAAAGCAGGCAGCGTAGAACAGGTAAGATGCAATCTTGCCAGATTGGTTTAAATGACAGAAACCATGTTGTATTAAGTTCCCGTTGGCAAGGTATGCCCAAAAGTTGCACTATGCGCTCACGGCACTTCCGTTCTAGGAGAGCTTTCTCCAAGTTGCTGGGAGTGACGCCGGTGGATAGGCTTGCCATAGCGTAGCAGTAGGAATAGAAACAGGATTCCTGCAACGAGTGCTAGAATTAATGGCAGACCTCCAAACACCAAATGCATGAAGCTTGGAATGATTCCGAGGACTGCCTGAAAAGGTGTTAACAGTCCTGAACATATGGTCTTAAATACATGTACAATCCCGCTCATATCAGACATGTTTAAGATACGTCCCATCAGTTCTACGAAATGTATAGGGTAGTTTGTACGCATTAGAGCCTGTATCTCAGCCGAAGTCTTTGCAATTTGTAGATCATAGGTTTCTTTGGCCGAGGTCAAAGGCACGGTCTGTTGCAAAAGCATGGCTTTCATTCTGCTTAAAGTATCAAAACGTTTAAAAAAAACATTCAATGAAGGCCATAGAGGTGACTCCCTGACTGTGTCTATTTGGGGGAACAATACTTGTATACAACAATTAACCCTGGAGCTAACGGTTACCAGATATGGAATCTCTGGCAACATGCCACAGCAACTTTGATCATTCAACATGAGGTAACTCCAGTTAGAAAGTTGGCCAAACGTTGGATTAATCACAGCAGCTGGTGTACCCTGCAGGTGGCAGGACAAGTTTGCCACAGAACTATTACAAGCCCCGTGTAAAGAAATGTCCTGACATATGAGTGAACCGCTCAGTGCATTTTCACAGTGTATACCGCTTAGAAACACTTCACGACCCCCACTCCAACATCTGTATTCGTAAGGTAAATCCCAGGATGTCTTAATGTATTCTTTACCAAACTTTTCATATTTGCCTGCTTGCATTTGTTTGAGGCAATACTAAAAATGAAAAGTGGTGACAGGCAGAGTTATTTTGCCATGTATAAGCCATTCAGTAGCTAGTTTTTCGGGTACTGTAAATGGTAATTTTTCCAGTTTTTCAATGTTCAGCACTGTATACTTTGCTCCCCTTTGTGCCAGTTCAATCGGTTTATCCGTGAGATTGTATTCTGCAAACAGAGACGACGTGTTGATAAAACGCCAAGGCACATAGCCTGCACGCAAGGATTGCAGCGTCCAGCCTAATAACATAATAGAACGTAACTGAGATTGGCCTTGTTGTAACTTGGCTAAATCTTGGTCCAGTATATCAATAGCAGAGGATACAATGTTGTCCAGTGAATATATTCTGAATGACAACATTGTTAGCCCATTGTCGACCACAGTGAGAGATTTCTCCAAGTTAATACGATCAAGCTCACGTATTCTTTCTGCGGCCTCTGCCTGTGAAACCTTCCATATTTCATTATAAGCAGCATAAATGCCGACATATATGAAACGTTTTGACGCGGTTTTCTTGGTCCTAGCACGAAATCCCTAAGGTTTGCGCCTTCTTTAAGTAAAGATAAGTGTTGTTTCACATCTTCGAGTGTAGATCTTTGTAACCAGTTGAGGCACAATTTTCCTACACTGTATGTTGTTACTACCCCCGGGTTCTGTCGTTGAACATAACGTGGGTCTGGCCTATGGATAGTAAAGCCCTGTAATCCATTCAGGAATCTTTCTTGACAGATGTTTGTGTCTGTGGGCCAGAGCAACCATTTTTCCCATACAGGATCTGATCTGTTGTTTTGTAGTATTGTGTCTATTGTGACCGCTCCCTGTGTAGTGCTATTTCTAGCAGGTGTTGGTACAGAAGGTGTGTTCATTTTCTTTGATCTTGGCTAATCCAAGGCAAGACATTTGTTGCACAGTGTCATTTAAAAACATTATTTGCTGTGGGATGATACAGGCTCTAAACAAAGCTTGTATCCCCTGTACTTGCCAACCTTTAGATCCCCAGACAGATTTTCTGTCGATTGTGTCTTTCCAAAAGTCAAACCCTTGTCTAGACAGTTGGGCAATAAAGGCTGCAGAATAAATCTGTTTTGTATTAGTTAACATATTTTTCCATCCTGTTTTGCTTACATTTCTATAGAAAAATGTTTCTGGATCAGATGTATTGTACCCTGAAAAATATGGAAACTTATTTGCAAACGTTCTTGAACTACCCTTTGGTGGTGTAGGACAATGTTCCCATTGGTCAAACATAAACACATTTCTAGTTGTTGCAGATGTATGCAAGAAATGATGACCATAGTGGTTGTAACAATAAAGCTGTTCATAGTCTGATGAACCCTCTAAGTTTTCATTGTTAGAGAATGCAGCAGACCTTTCTAGATCAGACATCATGTTATTAAGAGTCTCAAAGTCCCAATCATCAGAATAGGTACTGGAGGTTATAAAGTCACTTAATGAAAATGTAAATAAATGTTGAATCTTCAAAAGTTCTGTCGGGCCGAATATGTCAAAATCATTTTTGTCCCAAACTATACCATCCTGTATAGAAATGGCTGTGATGTTCACTGCTGACAAGTCTCTTGCTTCACAATGGGAAGATTTGTGTGGCTTTAACAGTAAGTTCACATTTTTACTTTCAGTGTCCAAATGAATGTATTTGCCATTCATAAGCACGCTAAGAGTCATTATCAAAGCTAACCAAAGCAGAAAGAAAATATTCCAGAAATAATCCATAGTTCAATCTATGGTGAAACCAGATAAGTCTCTTTCAGAAATTGAAAAAAGTCATGTACTTGTTGTTTGAAAGTTTTTAGGGCTGGCGTTGTTTCAGGCTAACTTGGATCCTCAGAAAATGTATCAAAGTTAATGAAGTAGCCAGAAGCAGTTGGGTCAATTGTTGGAATTGCATCAGGATTCGTCGAAATCGCTGGAACCAGTTGATCACGTTTTACGTTGGTGTAGACAAGTGTATCTGGATGAACTGTTACTTGAGTTTCAAGAGGGATGAATTCCATAGCATTGTTGCATAGTCCTTCATCTCTTACTGCTGAATTCTCGATGGTTATGAGTCTTTCAGTCTGAACCTCTTGGATAGTAGCGAGAGGAGGGCGTCTGCTACTAGGTCGGAGTCCACGAGGCCTACTATTTAGTATCGGCCACATAGTGTGGTTTGATGAGGTCGATTGACACAAATCTTTTCTCCTTTCTTCCACCAAGGGGCGGCAGAAGTACTGTTCTTGTTCCGTGGACGGCTAGAACAGGTACTGGTTGTCTGTAAGAAGGTCCAAATTCCTTCTTGTCTGCAATCTTCTCTCGGACTAGATCCCCAACTTTTGGGATCCAGACAGGCCTTGCTGGGACTGCCGGTTTTTCCCCAGTGGTGGTTGGCTTCAGGAACACGTTGCTTTGTTTCGATCTTAGTTCATTTAGATCCTGTAAAACAGCCAAACGATTCTTGATATCAAAGGGTTTATTTTCCACCACTGTGCCTGTACATTCGAGATCAGGAACCCACATTTTGTCCCAAATAGGAACTCGTATGGAATGACCCCCCTAGAGAACTTTTTGGCAAATTATTTAATGAGCTTTGGACCCCATAAAGATGTTTGACCCACCCATCACCCGAACCTAATACTCTAGCTGTTATAGACTGCTTTATGTACCGGTTTTTCCTTTCCACAACAGAATTTCCCTCAGGATGAAATGGAGAGGAGTACCGCAATGCTACGCCCAAACTGGCCATGGCTTCTTTGTAAGCCCAAGAGCTAAATGCAGGGCCCTTCTCAGAATGTAGTGTGCCAATTGCGTATGTGCCGATAAGACTCGCAAATCTTTTATAACAGTTCGAGGGTCAGCCGATCGCTGAGGCAACATCCATAAGAACCTTGAGCACGAATCTGTGACCATTATATATTTATAGTTACTGTCCCTTTGCAAGGGACCGCAGTGGTCCAGGTAAACACAAGCTAATGGTTTGTCTGAAATCAACAGGGGTGTCTCGCAGGACTTTTCACAGTGGAGGCTCATCTGTTGGCATATTTCACATTCCAAAACATAGTTTTTGGTCTGTTTCCTAATGCCAGGCCACCAATATCTTTGTTTTAGTAAAGATACTGTTGCAGAAACACCTGCATGGGCAGAGACTATTCCTTCATGTGCTGCTAGGATCAGTCCTAATCTTCGTTCCATGTTTGGAATTACCCTAACCCCACTCCAGGGATTCGAGCAAAAGGAACGTTGTTCCCAATTACATAAGAGTACTTGAGTAGAAATTTCTTTGGTAACGCTGCACCACTGCCTTTGATTGAAGCATTGACAACCAACAATATCTCACTGTCTATTCTCATTTTTGAACGAGTGATCGCAGCTACGGAAACCGTCTGAACAGCCCCCTTTGCGGCTTCATCAGCCAATGAATTACCTGCAACGTGAACACCATCACGTTGATGACTCAGCGTGTGTATCACGTGAGCTTTTGGTAGTTAGTTACTCAACTGAACTACTTGTTCCCAAAGCGTTTTATGCTTTATTGTGCCACCTTTTGCATCTTTGAATCTGTTTTGAAGCCAATTCTGTAAATATTCATTATATGACTGAACACAGTAAAAGGAATCGCACACTATAAGTGTGGGGAATTCGCGATCTGTACTTTCAAGTGCCAGTTTGAATGCTTGTAGTTCGCTGAGCTGTACAATCTCCTAGAGATTGAGTTTTAGTGACCATTGGTCAGAAGTTACCATCGCGCATGCGACCTTTAACGATTGCGCACGCTGCACTGTAATCTTGCTTACTCCCTGTAGCAGGTTGTGCTGATCAGTCAGTATAAATTATAAATTTTAGTGGGCAGAGGACATTCATGTTCAAATTGCAGGAACGCTTGTGTTTTTAAATCAGGATCAAAAAGATATTCAACATCTGTTGCAGCAAGATAATTAACCCATTGTATCCATCTAGGATGTAAAGCTTTTGCATGTGGAATGCTAGCTTTTGCAACCGCCTCTAAGGCTGGTACTGGAGTCATGACAATAATGCGTTTCCCCTGAGCTAGTGCTCTTTCTTTTGCTACAGCGGTTTGAACTGCCGTCAGTATTTTTTCTGTTGAAGTGAAGCGCATTTCTGCTTGTGTATACAAATGTGATTTGTATGCTATTGGTACTTTTTCACCCTCATTAAATATTAAATAGGTGAAACCGCACTGACCCGAAATTATTCGGATCACTAAATTGCGTTTATTTACGCGTGTTTGTAAGTAATTTGTTGCTAACATGTTACCTTGGAGTGAACGCAGATGTCTTTGTGTTCCTGTGTCCAATATTTGGTTGAAAAATCAGGTTTGATTAATTCGTAGAGAGGTTTAACCCTTTCTGCATAATTTAAAATGTAAGCTCTTCCAAAATTTAGGAAACCCAAGATTGATTGTAAATTTTTCAGCGTTTTTGGAGGTTGGAGCAGCGAATGCTTTTCTAAAAAGTTATCTGCCAGGCTTTTTCCTTCACTTGAAAGCTCATATCCTAGAAAAAGGACATCGAGATGGGCAATTCTAGATTTTTTAAAGTTGAATTTATAGCCCTCAGAGGCGAAGCCCTGTATAATGGTATTCACCCTGTTCAAGTGCCTATCTAGGTTATAGTCTGTCAGATATATGTCATCAACATATGACAATGCCTCGTCATCATAAATTTGTAGTAACTCTGTTACCCTTGCTGAGAATAACCCCGGGCTGTTTTTGAACCCTTGTGGGAGTCAACAAAATTGACGCAGGGTCCCCATTATTGGGAAAGCTGTTAAGTAACTGCTTTCAGGTGCTATGTTTTGACAAAAGAAACCATTTGAAATGTCCAATGTGGTTTTATATTTTTAACGCACAATGTTCTTCATTAATGCTGTACTATGTGCATTTTGCACTGCAAATGTTTTGGAACAAGTGTTCAAGTGTCTGTAATCCAAAACTAGACGATATGTATTGTCTGGTTTGGATACAGGAAACAAAGGATTATTCATTGAGGATGTGCATATTTCAATCACCCCTTGGTATTCAAGTTGTTCTAAGATCTCCCTGGCTTGTTTTTTAGCTTCTTGCTTTATTGGGTACTGCCTTTGTGCAGTAGGTTGATTTTTTAGCTGTATTTTGTGGTGAGGCGAGTCCTCATCCCATCCTACATTATTTTTGTATAATGCTGGGGCCTGGGCAACTGCCCATTTCCTGGCATAAGTATATTTTAGGTGAACAGGAATATGGTTGGAGAAGGCTGGCATAATGATGTCCTCGCCATGTGGACACTCCCTGACAAATTTTGGTGGCCAGTCCTGTTCTGCTAGAAGTATATGATAACCCCTTGAAAGTTTCTCCCAAAAGAGTGCTTTCACTTTTCTTGGTATGTCTCCCTCCATCCGGAGTGTTATTTCATATAACTTTTGTGGAGTACTAACCCTGGTGTCTACAGTCTCTGCTGTGATGTACTCATTCAAGTCCACTATCTCCAGAAGTTCCTTCCGGTTCTGGCGACCTACTGTTACTTCTGCTGCACTGTCCAGCATTGACGGAGCCCTTTCTCCATTCTTGAGCAGTGTTCTCAGTATTTTCGTCATGTCTGATCTTCAGACCTGCTACCTTCTTTTTGGTGAATTGAGGTGAGTTATTTTTCTGAACGTGTTGATCGTCTTTGGACTTCACACGTTCTTCCTTGTGATCTGACCGTCCTCTTCTTTCTGATGTCTGTGACGATATCTGAAAGGTACGAGAGGAACGTGTATCAGTATCCTAATACCTGTCAGGTTTCCTTAAATGATCCCTATTCCTGAGGTTGTACCTCCTTTCAGAGGGCTCCTTTTGAGGAGACCTACCTCAGGATTGAGAATGTTTCTCTTTTGAATTTTGTTTATTAATTTCCCACTTCTTTTTAGAAGATGTTGGATTTTGTTTAATAGTCCTCAGGATCTTCAGATAGTTATGGCTTCAAAGGTTTTCCACCCAAACTGTCTCTGCCTAATTCTGCATAAGATTTTTCTATTATCCTGGGTAGTTCATGTTGATGTTCTGTTACATCAAATTCCCTTAAGCGTTGGCGGATCGCCACTGATGCTGCCTCCCCTTTAATATTAGATAATATTATTGTTGAGACCTGGTCGAAGTTTTTCAGTAATTTCATACCTAAATTCAGAGCAGGCTCTGCCCCGTATTCATTTTTAATTTGTTTCAGGACATCTGGTATTACTGCAATTGATGGAACACCATGTGTTTTAGTATAGATGGCAGCAAAGACTGTGCCCCAAGTGGTGCAGTCTTCCAGTTGTGGTGTGATCCCCATTGGTAAACAGATTTTTAGGATTCTGTGTTTCTCATAAGGGCTAGTATTTGGAAATACTGCTTCGATTTGAGTAATTTTTTGAGCTATCCAGAATGGAATTTGTTCACGTTTTGTGGGCATTTTACCCATGACTGTGTTTAAAGTCTGTGGAGTAATTTTTTGTGTGTACTCCTGTTGAGGGATTTGATTTGGAATGGTTATTGGTGATTGGACTGTGAAAGTCCGCATGACATATTGGACTAATTCAAAAAACCAAAGTGGGGAGAGCTAGGACAGTTGGACGGCCGTCCTTGTCCCTTGAAGTATTTAATAACCAAAGAAGACGGCCAAAATAAATGGCTGTCTGACACTAGAGTGTCTGGCACCTCAGAGGTGTGTTAAGAAAACCCTCAAACACCAACCTGGTTGGTGTCATGCTTCATCATCGGGTCCCAGCTGGGTAGCCGAATGCTACCCAGCTGTGCTGCGACACCTGTTTACAGTGGAGCTGGCTGAGGTGTAGGTGAATGTGATGAAGTGAGTGTAAATGTAAAAATATCTCCAGAATTCTACCCTTTAATTTATTCCTGGTGATCTGGGGTATATTTAAAAACACGAGAGAGGATAATGGGCTACAGATACTATGTGTAGCTTGTTATTACCCTATGATGGTCGACATGTTTCAGCCCACTTTAAAAAATATTGGGACTTTCTTCAGGACCTCTCAAATAAAAGTGAGTGACGTGAAAAAGTGAGTGGTAAAAATAGTTACCACGTGTTAAAGCATTTTTAGCACTCGCGCTAAGGAGGACTGACCGTATGTGGGTCCTCGCAATTGGAAAAATAACTGTTAGAGAAACAATATAGTATAGAGATGGCTTTAAGTAGGATATCTAGTGGAAAAGCCCGGGGCATTGATTGTATCCCTGCAGATCTTTTCAAGTCTGATCAGAGTAATTGGGTACCATACATTGCCTTTTTGGCTACTGCCATAGTTAAGGGGGCGCCTATTCCCGAATCATGGAAAGGTGCCGAGATATTGCCCATCCATAAGAAGGGTGATCGCTCGAGCCCAGGGAATTATCGCCCGATTAGTCTAATTGACTCGATCCCCAAAAAATCATTTCCAGGATGATTCTGGCAAGAATTCAGTCATGGATTGAGCAAGAGGACATTTTATCGCCCCTACAGGCCGGGTTCAGATCTCGTATCAGCACTATTGATCAGGCTCTTAGGTTCCAACTGTTCGTTTGGAAAACGGTCTATTTAGGAGGCGGTACATTATATGCCACCTTTGTGGACCTTAGATCAGCTTTTGATCTAGTTCCTAGGACTAAATTATGGGAAGTTTTAGATGGCTTAGGGATGCCTGCTGATCTCCTGAATATTGTGATTAGGATGCACGAAGATAATTTTGCACAAGTCAGATGGGGGAACCAAGGGCAGGTCACAGACAGATTTAAATTATCACGGGGTGTCAGGCAAGGGTGCGTCCTAGCGCCAACTCTTTTTCTGCTATTTCTAAATAGGGTTGTGCAGTATTTTTCTACCATCTCTACAGACGCCCCTTCTCTGGGTGGTAACAAGCTCCCGCTACTTATGTTCGCCGATGACACCCTTTTATTGTCTCAGACCCAGATGGGGTTACAGGCGGCCCTGAACAAGTTTGACATCTTCTGTCATGATCATGACCTGCAAGTAAATGTCTCTAAAACCAAGTATATGGTTTTTAATAAAGGAAGACGTGTGTCTGGTCATGTCACGATGAATAATGAAAAATTAGAACTCACAAACGTTATGACCTACCTGGGGATTGTTTTTTAAAGTAAACTGAGTTGGAAGCCCCAAATTGATATTCTATCTCTTAAGCTTGCCCAGCTTTCAGGGTGTCTGGTAAAAGAACAGCGATTGTCACAGTCCAAAAGGATAGGTCCAGCAATAAAGATCTTTAACTCCAGGATCACTTCAGCGATCCTTTACGGCACGGAACTCTGGGGTTTTGCAGACCTATCCTCTTTGGTCAAAGTGCAAAATAAATTTCTGAAGAACCTTACGGGCCTCCCCAGGTCAAGTCCGATCAAACCTTTATTATTGGCCCTTGGTTGTCACTCAATTGACGACATTGCCCGGTACAAACCATTGGCCTTGTGGAGAAGACTGTGGACTACCCCGGAATTGGCCCTTTATGCTAAGGCTTTCTTGGATGTTCGTTCTATCCTGGGCTCTGGGAATATAGCATGGTTCAAGCAAGTCAGACTGCTTTTAGAATCTATGGGCCTGGGTAATTTGTGGTCTGACCCTGCAGGCAATCCCTTCCCTCCAAAAAAAGTGTTTAAAAGTTTATATTGGTCCCAGTTAAATCAGAAACAGTGCAATCAAACCCTCACTACGTCTTTGACTGGCAAGTTTCTTGAGTGTAAGACCGATCCACTACTTGAAGATTACTGGGATATTATTAGTAGACCCAGCGACAGGAAACTTAACCACCAGCTTAGGGTTGTCTCTCTTCCCACTAGATCGTTCACCAAAAACTGGAAGGGGGAGATGACCGACTCCTGCCGTTGGTGTGCTGACTGTAGGGAATCGATTGGTCATATATTCTTTGAATGCCCGGCCTATGCAGTACCCCGGACGAGATGGCTTATACCCATTTGTTGTAACATGGGCACCAGGGTGGGGCTTGTGGCACTAAGAATTTTAAGATATGATACCAGCGAATCTATTGTAATTGCTGTGGCCAAATTCCTAGGATGGGTTTGGATTATTAGGAATAGGATTTAATAGGTAAATGCTTGTTGTGTTTTTATCTGTTTTATTCTGTTTTTATTACTGTAATGATTTTATATTCTTTGTATTTCATTGGAATCTTTTATCGTACTGTCTTTTATGATGAATTTTAGTCGAATTAAAGACGAATTGAATTGAAACAATATAGTACGGTACAATGGTTATGAAACATTAAAATTATTCCATGGATAGTGCCAGCATTGGTGGTGGATTTCCGGTGTTTTTTGTGGCTCGCGGTGTCAGACATATGTGCATCACCTTTCATACTCATGCCATGCACACTGTACAACATGTCTTGGACTAATTGTCTGTACATTTTTATTAACTCTTGTAGTTAAGTAAGCAATTCCTCGTCTGACATCTCTTCGATGTCAGGATGAGGTGTGTAGCCGACTAAAATCGGCCATGTTGCTCCTGGTCTACCTAGTGGACCGAGCCTGGTAATGTTTTTGTGATGTTTTAGGGTGCCTTTAAACCAGAGATCATGCTCCTGGTATGTGAGTGGAATTTCAATATCTTTGAAATGAATATATTCCTCAGGTGGTTCATCTTCTTTAAAGAAGTGAAATACTTTTGTTACTGGATTTGATTCTGGGAATACAATCCATGAATAGAATATCTCTGTCTGAAAGGATTTGTGTGCCTCTATCACGTAAACCTCTTGGTGTTAGGCCGTGTTTTATACGTTTTAGAATGATGGCTCTCTTTAAGTTTGGAGGGATGTTTATAACACCCTCATCGGTTTCATTTAAACCTGTAAAATTGAAAGCTGTTACGACTGGGTCAGCCGCAGCTACACTGTTCTCGGTGTTAGTATCCCCGTTAAGGGACATACATTTTTTAAAGAATGTAGAACAAGTTTCAAGGAAACAAAGATAAGGTGCTCAATATTTTGGAACACTGTATCCTTCAAAGTTGAACAAACCAAACAGCTAATATATAGGATTTTTGTCCTATTCAGCTTTGGCGGATACTTAACCCTACCCACTCCAGATGTCTTATGTAGGGGTGGGCGGAATTTGCGTAATTGTGTTACGCAAATCTCCGCGAAACGGTAAAAAATCTCCGCGAACACGCAGAAATTCCGCGAACACGCGGAAAAGCTTGTTCGCGATGCTTTTTTCCTGTTCGCAATTGCTGTTTGCGTGCTCGAGGAGAAATATCTCGCGAACATGCATTTTGAGAACGCGAACAAGCAAAAATTTCGCAAAATCGCGGAAAGCAGACTTTTGAGCAATTTCGCGTTCTCCGCAGAACGCGAAATTACGCAAATTCCGCGAGCGGAACGGAATTTGCCGCCCAGGCCTAGTCTTATGGAGTATGTGAGTAGGGATCTCTGAGAAAAGCACGACCGAGTTACTCAGTATCTAGCGTTAAATTAGTGCCTTACCAAACATTGGGCGCCATGTAGTGTAGTTCCTATATCCCTAATAGGCTCTGCGCATTGTAATAATATACCCTATAGATCTGGCATACGACTGAGGTCAGTATGCCCCTATCGAGTACATTAAACTTAATTACTTTGTGCCAGCAAACTCAGGGGCCACTAGAAACTCCTTGTAAACAAGAAGGGAATAGTTTCTGGCAACCGCATAAACATGACAACTTTGTTTCCCTTTAGAATCGGAACACTCTCAGAATCGTGGAAACAACAGATAATAGTCTCTAACAGCTAATCGTGCATGCTTAGTTTCTGCAGAGTTACACAGAAAGAATAGACGGGCGTTTCAATAAAAGGATTTATTGAACAGTCTTGTTTCTTGTGTAAGAGATATGAGGTGTTACAATCGTAAGATAGTATGCGAGATATATTATGTACAGCGTAAGCAGTAGAAAGAAACAATACTGCGCTAGCATTATCTTTTAGCTATGACACATATATTTATATACATAAATACCATAAGCTAAAAATGCGAGTACTCATAAGATGCTTCTCTAACTAGTTCTACCCCAGTGTACCTAACCTAAGTGTAGTACAAGGTAAGAAGTAGGTGATGTATTCTATAGTATGGTATCCTATAGTATGGTAGGCTATAGTATGGTATGCCAAGAGTCCCTCTAGGTTCTAGTCAGCTCCATACCTTGAGAATGAGAGAGGTGGGAATCTCTTTCCGGGTCTCGAACTCTAACACCCCGCGAAGGGAGTCAGAACACTGGAAGCTGGATTCTCTGCGAGCAGGGATGACAACGTCTCTTGTAAGTGCGTCAGGCCGGGACACGGGCTCCTCTAAAGTCGAGGTCTCCTCCCACTTGCTTGGGCACGGGAAGGTATATTTATACCGGATAGGTGCCTTGGAATGTTAGCATTGACGTAAAGTCGGGCAGAGGTAGACGTCAGGAATGAACTCTTAAGGAATAGCGGCTCATGCATAATAAATGAGTTCCTGGAGAAATCAATAATCCTGTGCTAGGGGAACTCCCAAGAGCTTAAGGGTCTGGTTGCTAAGAACTCATTGTTACGTTGGGGTGCGGATGTAGGTGACCATGCCTGTATTTGGATAGCATGGCTAATGCCTAAATAAGGATTGGGATCTTATGCCTATATAAGGGCAATGCGAATTGTGCCTATATAAGGACACGTTTCAGGAAAACCTATATACGGACACCTAAAGCGGAATACAACAGTCCCCCCCCCCCCCCCTACCCCCTCCATCTCCCTGGGTTGGGTATGGCCCACCCAAATGACACAATCTTAGAAAATGGGATAGTCCCCCAGTCATTTATGGCTCTTGTGTATTGGGGTGCACATCGTCAATCTCAACTCTGGGTACCTCTAGGTTATAATATCGTAGCTACGGTTGCCAGATTTTCTTACATTTTTGGGGACATCCTCTGGCCATGTAGGTTGCTTTCTTGGCCCCCATATACAAGTCCATGCTGGCGTGCCATTCCGCCATAGTGGGGGGGGGTGCAACTATAACATCAATTTCTGTGTTCATCCCAGGCCACCAAAAGATATCACAAATGCACCGTTTGGTAAGTGTGGATCCCAGATGTCCTTCGTGAGCCCTTTCAATAATTCCACTCCAGAAAACATGCGGAGTAATACGTTTGTCAGCTCGCAAAAGCAAACCATCTTCCAGAGAGATCTCAATCTCCATCTTCCAAAATGGTTGTAACAAGAGAGACAATGCTTTTTTTCTGGGCTATCCCCTCCTTACTAAGGCACAGACATCGTCTAAGACACCATCATACTGAAAAGCAGCTCTCCACTCATCTTCAGAGCACAAGTTCAACTCTGGTATTTCCAAGGCCGCAACCAAGCAATCCTCACAATCATCCCCAACCTTAATGTCATCATCCTCCTCGATCTCAATAGGAAAGTGGGAAAGAAAGTCTGCTCTCCCATTTGTCCCTCCTGAAATGTGTCTCACCTCAAATTAATATTGTAGACGTTTAGTAACCATCCTTAATATCCTGGGTGTGCAGCACTTACTCATACTGCCACCCAGAATACTCATGAGGGGTTTGTGATCAGTCAGTAGAAGAAAACGTATTCCCCAAATATATGGACAAAATTTCCCAATCGCCCAACAAGCCAAAAGTTTTTTCTCAATCATAGAATCCTGCAGCTCAGTGGTCCTTAACACTCTGGAGGCAAACCCAATGGTATTTTTAACACCATCCTCGACTTCTGTCAAAATGACTCGCAGTCCCACTTGACTGGCGTCCACTGTGACACAACAAGAGAGACTGGTATCAAAAGGTTTGAGAGCAGTACTGTTCTCTAACAACAACTCAACTTGGTCCACAGAAGACATACAATCATTGCACCATTCAAACTTCACAACCTTTTTAAGAAGATTACTGCTAGGCCGCACTATGCTTTCAAAATTGGGAACAAATCTGGAGTAGTACTCACACAAATCAAGTGAAGATTTCACACCGGTTTTATCCTTGGGGGGAGGGGCATTAAGAATGGCCTCCAGCACGCCAGCTCTGGGACTGACCCCATCTTGAGTAATCATGTGTCCCAAATATTCTATTTCTATGCAAAAAATTGCACTTTTCTGCCTTCAATACCACTCCGTATTTTTTAAATAACTTCAACACCTTGTGAAGAATATGATCATGAGAACTGGCATCTTTAGCGAAAATAAGAACACCGTCCTAAAATACTAGGACTCCATCTACTCCTTTGAGAATATTGCTCATGACTATCTGAAACACAGAAGCCGCTGACGCGAAGCCAAACGGCATGTGGCGATATTGAAAAGTGCCCAGAGGCGATATTGAAAAGTGCCCAGAGGCGATACAAAAGTAGTCAGATGGCGTGAGTCACGATGCAGTTCTATTTGGCAGTAGGCACTGGCCAGATCCAGTTTGGAGAAAAACTTGGCCGCTTTTGTGGACGCAAACAAATAATTTATTTTGGGTAGGAGATGTGAGTCCACCCAAATCTTCTTGTTAAGTGACCTCAAATCAACACAAATCCTGAGCTGTCCACACCTCTTGCGGCCAACAACCAAAGGAGAGAGCCACAGAGAGGATTCCATGGGCTCAATGATACCAGTCACACAAAGTTCTTTCAACTATTTTTCCAAATCAACTCTGACACAATAGGGTACTCCCCTAAGCATATGCCTGATCGGAATCTCCCCTTCTTTCACAATGATTTTGTGCTTGAAACCTTGGATTTTACCCAAATCACTCCCAAACACTGATGGAAACTTGTCTCTCCAAACTTGTCCATCGTCAACAATGCTCACAACCAAAACTTGTTCCTTGGCACCTGGCTTCAAAATCCTTCCGGATAACCCCTGATGAAACCATCCCAGGATGTTTAACTCTTTTACTACTACATAAACCTTTCCCCTGATTCTCCTTCCCTTAAACCTAATCTAAAAAATTACATTTATCTTGCGATCTTGATAGGACACAGGAGAACGGTCAGACGGGGACAATGGTTGAGAAACACACCAGGGGGCATATGTATCAACATCTCCATTTGCGATTCTCAAATAGCGATTTTTTGAGAATCGCTATTTGAGAATTGCAAAACGGGATGTATTTAAAAAATTGCAAAACATTTGCGATTTCTTAAAATTCCTTAATTGCGATTAGCAAATTGCGAAATCGCAATTAAGGAATACCTTCCCATTCATTCCTATGGGCCAGGAGGCCCATAGCAATGAATGGGAAGTCCTTCTCAATTTGCGATTCGCTATTTGCTAATCGCAAATTGAGAATAATTTCCAAGGTGCAAGGGTGTCATGATGACACCCTGATGCACCCCTGAAGTCAGCATCTGTGCACATATGGCGCACATACATGCCCTAAGGGCATGTCTGTGCACCACATGGCACTTTGAAATATGCAAAAAAGTGCATATTTCAAAGAAATCGCAATTTACCACCAACTTGAAGTTGGTGGTAATTTGTGATTTCTCAAGGAGAATTCGCACAACTTGGGTGCGTGTTACATTGCATTTAAGAAATCGCAATTTGCGATTTCTTAAATGCTTACGCAAACTTAAGAAATTGCGAATATAGCGATTCCTTAAGATTGCGAGGCTGAAATGCCTCATACATCTCCTTTTGCGATTTTGTATTCCCTGTTTTTTTGTGATTCGCAGCGTTTGCGAATACAAAATCGGTTGATACATATGCCCACAGGTCTCTTCAAACACCATCTGTGTGATCATGGTTATCCTGATCCCCGAGTCAACAAGAAGTTTGACAGCCTTATCCCTCACCTCAATATCCACAAAAGGATCAACACAAGATGTAGGATCACCTTCAACAAGATCTTGAACAGTGACACCCTTGACCTTGTTTTCATTCTCAGCACAATCAGCATTACTTCTAGCCACAGATATAATTTCAGCATCAGACTCTTGATCCGACTCAACAGCATACACAACATGTTTCTTGTAACCTTTCTTTTTCAGACAGACTTTGGCAAAGTGGACCATTTTTTTTACAGTAATTACACATTATGTTCAGAGATGGACACCCAGCTCCTTTAGAATGTGGAGGGTTGCCACACCTAAAACACATGCGTACACCTCTGGTACTCACAGCTTTGGATTTAGTGGGGTTGGAAACATTTCTGAAGGCATGCCCTGATTTTGCTTGCGACTTACCAGCATGCTAACATGCACAACATTAACAGGATCAATCAACTTGTCATCCAATTCCTTCAAGGAAACTAATTCAATTTCTATGCTCTTGGCTACCTTAATTATCTTGTCTAATGATGGTTCACCCATGCTTAAGAGTTTGTCTTCTATTTTTGCTCTTGCAATAGCATACAAACTGATCTCTTATAGTTGGTCAGTAAAGTTCTCAAAACTGCAATCAGCTGCTAGTCTGCGTAAAACTGTGATTTAGGAATCAACATCCTCTGTTTCGCTCTGTATCTTAAAAAACGTATGCCTAAGAACCATAAGGCTGGGTTGCTTATCAAACCTGTGTTTGAGCTTAAGGACTGTCTCTCCATATTCATAAATTCCATCACTCTCTTCTTCTAATAGGTTCGGTAGATATTTGAAGATAGACCTACCTTCAAATCCCAAAGAGTGAAATAACAAACATTTCTTCCCATCTGCACTAAATCTTGAAGCACCAATCCCCCTAAGTATGTTTCAAAAACATCATGCCATATCTCCCACCTTACTGGTGGTTCTCCTAGGTATCTAAAAAAGCAGGTGGTGGAGTTACAGCCTGCATTGTACTCATTTTATGAGATGATAGAAAGCAAAGTGATAATATAAGAGAAAATGCAGCGCTAAAGCAAATATACAGTAGTTTGGAAATATTGCCCTAAACGTTCTTGTAGATTTCAAGGCACAGGAATTGGATGAATAAACAAAATGTACCGGATGTTTGAGATGTGGTGTGCGTATCACTGAGTGACAAACACTAGACTGCAGGAACCAAGAAAAATACTGTTGAGGTGTGCAGTAGACAAATCTTCTTTTGTCAGGTGTGTGCTTCACCGCGTTTCGCACCACACTAGTGACACATACTAGATTGGAGGAACTAAGAAAATACTGTTGAGGTGTGCGCATCACCGCATTGCTGTAGGTAGTTTATGACCGGTGGATAAATCTTTTTTTGTCAGGTGTGCGCATCACCACGCTGCGCCGCGCACAGATGATGAGCACTGATGATGACTTCCTTTTTGTTTGTGAAAGATCAGCGTTGCTATCTTGTTCTGTACTGGATCACCAGAACGTCACGAAAACCACGAAGAAGGTAGATGATACCACGAAGAAGGTAGATGATCCGAAAGCGTTAAGATGGCCACTGCATCGGAGTGCTGCGTGGCGTGTGATGTCAGCCAATTCCTAGCTGTGACGTCGGGAGAAACAAAGGTCAGAATGAAGAAAAGCCGCAAGGATGTAAGCGGAATATTGGTGCTGCGTCGGGAGGATAAACTTGATTGTGAGGAATCGGAACCGGAGCACGAGTCAAGGCATGCGAGTTTAAAAGTTACTGAGCAACTGCCTAAGCGAATACGCAACATGTATATAAAAAAAGTTTGATAAAGAGAAAGATTATTAAAATGGAAAATAAAAACTAGGAAAATTATGTGAGCGAGCACGAAGAAAGGAGAGAAAAAAACAGAAGAGGCACAAAATAAGAATGGAAATAAAGATGGAAAGGAAAACCCAGGAAGGAAGGAAGAAACAAAGAATGAAGAATGGAAATAAGGGCAGCAAGAAAAAAGATGGAAGGAACACAGGAATAAAGAAAAATGTATGGAGGGAAAAAATAAAGAGTAGAAAAATAGAAAGAAATAATGCAAAGAAGAAATGAGATCAAGGAAGGGCAACAGAAGGAAAGAAGATAAATAATTAATAAATGGAAGAAATAGAAAAAGAAAGACGGATGGAATGAAGGAGAGAAGAAATGACAAGAGGATGAGAAAACAGAGTAAGGAACAAGAAATGCATGAACGAATTGGAAGAAGCAAGATGAAATAGGAATATAAAGACAGAAATATGGAAGAAGAAAGGATGACAGAAGAAAAGAAAGGTGGGAGAATGAAAAGAAAGGAAAGAAGTAAAGATATAATTGTAGAAATTCTGAAAGATAGACGGATAGAAAGGCCAGGATGAAAGAAGAGAAAAATGAAAGAAAAAAGTAAATACAAGTAAATGCAGTTCTTGTCCAAATGCCATTAGAATCATGACTGAAAGTGTAAGATTTTGCACTATTTTTTGCAAATTTTAATTTGCCGATCAATGCTCGCTAGTTTTCATTGACAGGTTCAGGGTCGCTCACTTAGTTTGGTCGTTCAGTGTCATATGGCTCAAACTGGGAAATATTTTATCATCTTGGCTACTCCCTTGGAACCCTACCTCATTCATTTGCATTACTGTGCGGAACCTGCTTTTCTAAAGCATTGCCATGGTTCCCCATTCCAACAGGGATTGTGCCTTATGGCACAGAATGGTAAACCTTTGTGTCAGCCATTGCCTCGCCTGGAAAGTGCACTGCCATGTCAATGGAAAGACAAAGAGGACTTCTTCATGCCGTGATGGCCTAGGCCCAGGAGGAGGTAGAGAGAACCAATGGAGTACATTGGTTGGAGCGGACATAAAAAATTGAGAAAGAAACTGGCTATGTTCTATAAACGTCGGGTGGTTAAAGCAATGGAAAACATATTGGAAAACGTGACTGGTACAGTATTGAGCAAAACCTTGAGTGTACCTCTGGCAAGGTGTGAGAGCTAAAGAGCTTGAGAATGGAGTCCAAATCGGTGTAGTCGAAATACTAGTGAAGCTGGACCAAAAGGATAGAACTGCAAGAGTGTGCCATGCTGTGGTTGATTTCTTTAGCCACGTCAGGCTACACTTCTAGAGGCAACTGCTCACCTCTCTACAGCCATACAGCTCTGCAAAGGAGTCGAGAGGGATTTCACCAGCCCCAGGGGGCTAAATCTCACAAAATAGATATTGCTACTGAACCTGCTAAGACTCGGGCGTGGCTAACCACCGATCATGGCGGCCACAGCTTAGGAGAGCTCCGGAGCCCGGGCACAGTTATCTTGACTAATCACACTTGTGCCGGGCCCATCGAGCCGTGCTGTGCGACCAGAGTGTCAGACAGACAATAAATAACACGCCCTGGTGCTGGGAGGCTGTGGCGCCAACGCTGCACATTGAAAATTGTAACACGGCCTTCCCACCGGCTGTCCACTACAGAGGAGTGGAGGCTGAGACCTGCGTGCTGCTGCGGCTGTCCCGTGTTGCCTGCGCTGAGCCCTGCGGAGCCTGCTGGACACCCCGTGCGGTCGCTGAGAGGGTCCCTGCTGCTCGTGGACTACTCGGTTGCATGCTTGAAGTGGCGCGGGGAGTCCCCGGGTGCTCTGATCCCAGAGGTGCGTGTGTGAGGCCGCTCCTACCACTGAGTGTGCCAGCGGCGGCGCTGCATCCCAAGCGGAGGATACTGAAGGCGGAGCGCCCACGGCGGCAGTCGCACACTGCAGCGCACCCCTGGTGAGTCCTGCGCTGAGCCTTGGCGGGCCGAGTGGCCGTGGCGCTTGCTCTCCTTGTAGGCCTCATTGTTCCCCACCTCGCTGCAGACAGGGTGAGGGGTGCGTTACAGGCCCCAGGCCCGGACAATACCCTTTCGGAGCGGGAGCAGTCGCGAACACATAAGAGGCCCACCCTGTGTGTGGGGAGTATGGTGGCCAGTCTCTACTCTCCCTACCCCTCCCTCTCAACCAGAAGCAGCGGGGGCCCCAGGGCCATGTGGATGAGAACATGATGGATGGTGCACACGCCGTGGATCAAGTTAAGGCCTAAGCGGCAGCAGCAATAGCTGGTAGCGTTAACTGAGGTTGGGCGCACGCAACGCTGAAGAGGCCCGGGGTGTTGCACACAGACAGGGCATCGGGGGTACAACGGGAAGAGCTGTCTTAATCTGTGAGGGAACGTCTGCAGCCCCCCAGACCCAATGTAGAGTTTCCATAGGAGGCGCTGCAGGCTCTACAGGCAGAGCAGTCTACCCGGAGGGTGGGGGTCATTGTGCCCACCTGCCCAAGCGGCCCTGGACACAGAAGGGCTATTGGGCAGACCTATCCCCCCTTTTCCTTCCACCCCTTGGCACAGGGACACGCATTCTGAACAGTGGAGACCAGCAGCAGGTCCCCAGAAACAACCGCTTACAGTACGTGGAATGCACTGGGTGACCAGCTGCAGTCCTGACAACAGGTCTGGGAGACACCGGATCTCACTGGAAGCCAGCTCCCAGCCCGGTCTCTTATAAGCGTAAACACCTGGTGCACCGCCGAAACGCGTGTTCACGGTGTGGCGCCCTTACGATACTGGGAGTTCCATACCAGGGCAATTACAGCGGAGACGGCTATATTGCTTTGCCACCACCTGTACTGAACCTGCTATGGTGTGCCCCTCACATAAGGCACACAGCCCCCGTTACAATGCAGGATAGCAGACTGGTACAGATATACACTGTGTGACATGGGGTGCCCAAAAGCCAAGCTCCAGGAGGCGCAAGCCATTAGCTCGCAATTCACAGACGACCAGGAGCTCAATACAAACCCACAATCACTTACCTGTGTACCGCCAATGAACGAACTGGAAGGCCAGGAAAAACTGGACCTGATATTGTGCGAGGTCCGGGAATCTAGAAGGGCGCGAAGGTGCAACAACTAGGCTCATTAACGACTGGCTTTTCCCTGCTCAAAACAGACCATGCCAAGCTGGCAACTACAGTAAAAGATAACAGCTAAGCACTGGAAGAACTACTGCCTCAACATAAAGAACATATGCTGCAAATCCAAACTCTACATAGGCAAGTCACAAGCCTCCTGGATAGGGCTGAAGACACGGAGGGCAGAGCCAGAAAGAATAATATACGGGTGATTGGGCTCCTGGAACAAAGTGAGGGGTTGGATGCCACTGCCTTCATGGAATGCTGGTTCCGCACACATGTAGCCCCCGATGGTCTATCGGATTTTTTCTGCATCGAAAGGGCTCACAGAATCCCTTCTGGGCGACCGAAGGTGGGAGCTCCGCCAAGGCCACTCATCGTGAAGGTCCTAAATTACAGGGATCGAGAGGTCCTCCTCCAGAAAGCACATGAGCGGTCCCAGATCCAATTAGAGAACAGCCAGATCTCCCTGTATCCTGGCTACACACTGATGGTCCAACGCCATAGATCCACTTATCAAGCGGTTAAAAAGAAGATACGAGACCTGAACTTAAAATATGCACTGCTGTTCCCTGCCCGCCAGAAAATAATTTATGACCAAAAGACATACTTCTTTGAGAGTCTGGAAGATGTGGAGGAGTGGATCAAAGTCATGGATCCAGACCCACTGTCTGGGCAGACTACACGGATGCCGCCTAAAAGCTCCAAACGATCACAAGGCCGACGTTCAAGTCCGAACACAAGGCTCCTGGTAACTCGTCACTCCCTGGCCCCACTCAAGAGCAGGTGCAGAGAAGCAAGGGTGTGCCGCTGGCGGCAGCGTCTACGTTCAGAGACAAGGTCATCCGACAGGACTCAGAATCTTTGGAGGGCAGCACAGTGCGATCCAACTCGGAACACAGACTGACGTTATTTCCCACAGTAACACCACAAACTGCAGACATTCTGCTGGGCCCATGAACGGGAAAATCGATTATCCAGCACATACCCAAGGCAAGGGGCTTGAAGGCGCTGGCATGAGAACTCATGGACACGTATATCCTTTTTATTCTCTGAAATTGCGATAGGATAATGATAAAAGTATTAGCTCGGGCTCGGATGAGCTATTACATGTGATTGTTTTTACATGGTTGGCGTGGAAGCTAGTCCCCTACTTGCAAATGCTAGAGTTTACTATATCAAAAGTTCAATGTGTTTTGTTTTTGGTTCGGCTTGGTTTGGTTCCCAAACAGGGCCTTGTATTAACATTTAAATGGGAATTTACGGGCCCTGGCAGGGAACAGTTAACATGTCTTGTTTGGGGTTGGTATCCCCCCCGACCCAGATGACTACACTGCATTTACCACGCAATGCACAAGCTAGACAAGTATAACTTAATCATGTGGAATGCCCGGGGCCTAGGCTCAGTGCAGAAACAACACAGGGTTTACGCACTACAACGGCAGGCACACATTGTCTTTCTTCAGGAATCACATCTAATGGACACGGAAGCTGCAAAGATGCGAAACAAATGGAGGGGTCAGATCTTTACTACTAATTACTCGGCCTTTGCTAGGGGAGTGACAATATGGGTTAGATACGGCGTCCCGTTCGTAATGCTGGATAAGAGGATAGATGCGCAGGGCAGATACATATTTTTACGTGGCACACTGGACTGACCGCCCATAGTGTTTTCATCGGGTATCCAGTATTATTATTCTTCTATTCACTTTTTATTTTCTCTATTGTCTATCTCTCTATTTTTCTAATCCCTTGGTGACACATATTATTCTGAGGAGCCACTTTGGCCCATTGATCTATGCACAATTGTTTCTTTATCTTTGCACGCGGACAATATCCGTATTGTTCAATTTCCTTTACTCCTTTTTCTCTGTCCTTATCTTGTCCCAGCACTTTATTCCTAATTTTAAATGGCTATGCTTATCACCTAAAATTGAACATCACCACCGTGGCACACCTGAAGTGACTAACTTCTTTAACCTTCAAGAACATGTGCAAACTGTATAGATAAAGATATGATGATACTAAAAGTTATTAACTCTCCTTGAGGAATTCATTGCTTGTTTTGATTTGAACCCTTCTTGTGCCTTGAAAATGTTTATCCCTCCCCTCTGTTTTGTCTTTGATCACAGGTGTGTTTGTCCCACACTACCTTTTTATCTTCGCCCTGATGAAGTTGTAGCCCTGGCTGGGGCGTGACACTGAAACGCGCGTTGGCGCTTCTTAGATCACTGGGTAGCTGAAACGCCACTACCCACATCTTGTGGATGGCAACTATCAAACTGCTATTTAATCACCCTATGGCAGTCCTACGATCCTAATGTGTTTTTATTTATGTGAAAAAAATCTATATTTTACATGTTTTTGTTGTAATGATGATGTCAATGTGAAATGTGTGTCAGTATGATTGCGGTTTGTGAATGAGATGTGTGGGACCGAGTTATTTCTCTTTTGTGAATCTTGAAATGTTTGTTTATCAATTCGAGTAAAAAAGTTTGATCACACTAAAGAAATTAATAAAGTTGAGTGTGATTCAAAGACATTGCTGTTTACTTGAAGTTTGTCCTGGTCTGCCCACGGTGTGTGGTTTCTTATCCCCGGACCCTTTACAGGGCCTTCTTGAATTATCTTGACAGGTAGCTTTCCTTATTGGTCGCCCATAGTGTTGGGGTCTATATATGCTCCAACTTTTGATCAGAACAAATATTTCTTGGAACTAAACACGATACTGGCAAGCTGGGAGTCATACCCATGAATCTTGGGGGGAGATTGTAATGCGGTCATGGATATTGGGCTTGACCGATGACATTCGCCTCTCCATGGCACATTGGCTAGTAAACAAGCGGCAGCGCAACACAGTTGGGTGGAGGGGTGGTCCCTCTGTGATGTGTGGGGACAACACAATCAAATGACCAAAGAATACTCCTTTTACTCCCCGGTACACCAGTTGCATACCAGTATTGATAGAATCCTATGCTCTCTCTCCATATAGCAGATCAGGTCACTCACACCACACATTTACCAAAAACGTTCTCAGATCATAACCCACTGGATATTTCCCTTAGTTGGGGCAGGACACCCAACCCAGTGCCCACGTGGAAGCTCTGTCCCCAACTATTGGAGGACGCAGTGTTCCACAGTACGGTGTCAAATACACTCGCCCATTACTTCTCTGAAAATAGAAACACTGCATCCACAATTCTGATTGAATGGGACGCATTGAAGGCAGTAATTAGGGGACGGCGATCAGCGCCACAGTGGAAGCAAGGCAGGAGGTACACAAGAACCTAACGGTTGAGGACACCATGGGAGGGCTTGAACAAGAAGCGGCAATAGACCCCACCAAACAGGCTGTATTACAGGAGGCAAGCATACAACACGCGGAGCTATTGGAAACCCTTAGAATAATCGATCACAGGGCATACAGCCAGACAAAACACTCAAAGGCAGACAAATCGGGGGCACTGTTGGTTAAGATTATCAGGGATGATCCACCGGCTACTGTCATCAGCCAGACCATCACGCCCGAGGGTGGCGTGGAGTACACGCAACATGATATTAATGAGGCCTTCAGCTCATACTATGAAACAATGTAGAACAAGCCGCCGGTTCTGGACGAAGCCCTAATAGACCCATTTCTTGAAAATCTAAATCACCCGCAAGCACCTGTGGACATGGAAGACGCCTTGGCGGGCCCTGTCACCAGGGTCGAAATAAAGGCAGCTATTAACGGACTCCCGCATAATAAAGTGCCGGGTCTAGATGGCTTGCCGGTGGAATTTGTCGACACTTACTCGGAGATTCTGCTGCCTCAACTGGAGGAACTTTACAACAAGTCGCTGGAACTGGGACACCTACCCTGTACCACAGCGCAAGCCTTAGTAGTATCGCTGCCAAAACCAGAGAGGGATATGCAGGACATGTCGGGTTACTGTCCATTATCGTTATTGGCAACAGAGTACAAATATTGCATAAAATTTTGGCGAATAGATTACAACCTTACTCAAACAGGTTAATATATAATAACCAGTGTGGTTTTCTACCAGCCCGCAGCACATCATTAAAATATAAGAAGGTTACACCATATAATGGCATCAGACCTAGAGCGATTCTACCATGCTGGCTGTATTGCACTAGACCTGAGACAGGAGTTTGACACGCTATCCTGGGATTATATGTTTACGGCAATTGCAACATTTGGGCTGCCCCCAGACTATATTAGATGGCTGTGCTTACTCTATGATACCCCGATGGCGAGGGTTAGGACTGGTAAGCACATCTTTCGGGAATATCCAATATACAGGGGCACGAGACAAGGCTGTCCCCATTCGTGTTCGTACTAGCGCTGGAGCCGTTGGCTCTCCGTCTGCGGCAGGACACCATAGAATGTGGGATACCAATAGGCACCACCACGCATCTGATCTCCGCGTATGCGGATGATATAATTATTTATGCAAGGGATCTTCTGGGGGGCCTAGACCCGATACTGGGAATATTCACCGACTTTGGACGGATCTCTGGCTTAGCCATAAATGAATCAAAATCGACCGAATTCTTCTTTCAAGCCCAACCATGAGATGACAGAATTAATCTCGGGTTGCTCTACCAACCAGTTGCGCAGCACACGTTTAAATATCTGGGTATCAATGTATATCGCTCCCATGCGGACATGCTGGAAGGAATTCTAAGCAAGGCCATCAGGGGAATACGCTCACAGGTGGCTTTGCCTCTCTCGGCAATGGGTCAAGTGGCAGTGTCTAAGATGGTGGTGCTACCACGGCTCCTTTATTATTTTACCAATTATAGTACCCCCAATCATTTTTAATACCCTCGACACCATACTAACAGACATCATTTGGAGTACGGGTCGTCGCACAGTGAGCCTTAAGAAATTACAAATAGACACGAGGGGAGGGGACCTGGGCGCGCCGGACTTCCGGGCCTATTATTATGCGAGCCAACTGCAGTGACTGTCCTACTGGACGGCGGGGCGCAACTTGCATGAGATCGGCTTCATTATCAGAAACATTGAACAAGGACAGCTACACGGAATGTTATTGCCACAATGTAAAATTCCCATGACAGTACCCTTTATTGTACGCCGCACTGACATGCTGGAAGAAAGCTCTGAAATACAAGTCTAGTTGCAGCCCATACGCAGGTAACATCCCGTTAGTAGGGATCCCACTTTTAAGCGGTAGACTCATGAAACACAAATGCGGACTGTGGCTAGATGCAGGGGTGAGTACAGTAGGGGCACTCTTTAGCGGGGAGACCCTGATGGACCACAATAATTTCGTACAAAAAACGGGGGCACCAAACACATTGTATATGGTTCACGCTGCGCTACTGCAGTATGTTAAGAAACACTGGTCTCCACACCGGGAAGAACCCAAAACGCACAAATTAGTTAAATCACTCTATTATATGGGGCAGGGTAGCCACCTTATCAAATGGCTATATTTGAGCATCCGAGCACACGTTAAACTGCCCCAGGATACCCTTCGGGCTCAATGGGTGGCAGATGCGGGCAGGGAACTCACAGATAGGGAATGGACAGATATCCTGGAGCACCCAGGGAAGGTGTCCCGTAATGCCAAGTTGAGGTTCATACAACATATGTTCCTGCACAGAGCTTACTTAACACCACGTCACTTACAGAGGATGTACCCGGACACGACACATCATTGTCCCCATTGCAAATTAATGGAAGCGGACCTCATACATATGCTATGGGCTTGCCCGTGCCTTGAAGAGTTCTGGGGTGGGGTTAAACGAATAACAGAAGAGACCACGCGCCTTTCAATAGAGGGCTCGATACTGGAGTGCTTGTTGGGCCCCCGGAAACGTAGGAAGTTGCAGAAGGTCCAGCTTCACTTCCTGGATTTAGCATTTATAGTAGCCAAGAGATCCATCACCATGCGCTGATAATCAGCTAAACCTCCTGCAATACACTCCTGGCGCAGCGAACTCACGAGATGGGGGGGAAGCCAAAAGCATTGCGCAGGGAGAAGGACTGAGGGCTTAGGAAGAACCGGTTTTCATTGGACTGGAACACACTGCTAGAAGCCTGCAAAGGCACTAACCCGGATGACATTTCTGACACCCCGAAGACACAATAGGCATTGACAATGAGGAAGTGTACATAGTTCCTGTATAATAGGTGAGCAGAGGGTCGAAGTACAAGTTTGTGCACAGCACTGGACGAACAACACGTATACAGGACGTAATTGTGGTCTATGATGCGGAAGGGCCTGGGAGGGAGTGGGATATGTAGGACGGGGTTACAAGTCCAAAGTTAATGATCACTGTACATACTTGTTCATACTGCACACAGATATATTTGGATCAGATACCTGTGTTTTTTTTTTTTACTGGATCAGGCAAAAGGTCATGAGCGCAATGTACACAATGCCATGTTGAAAATGCAATTGTACAACTGAACCAAGTTGATGGTATATAAACGTATTAAATGAAAATCAATAAAGTATGTTTAAAAAAAAAAAACCTGCTAAGACTCTTGCAGGGTGATTTCTCATTGTTGGTTTTCCTAATTAGATACCAAAAAAGCAAAACCTTAACATAACTGTGCAATAAAGAGGAGAGATCTTCAGAACGGATTACACAAATACTACAAATATATAGTAAAAATCGTTACTGTACTCTATCCTGAAGCATAACAAACGATAGCTAATTAGGGCAATTATTACTGATATATTAGCAAAGGTAAATATGAGAAGTAAAGAAATTAATAAAATACCTAACATATTGCATTCTGTTATGAGAGTTTGTATCTTCTTTTCTGCCACTAGTGAGAAATACACCTTAACGTATAATAAATTCCCACCATCTAGTTGGCGGGAGTGTGCTTTCTTGTATGGATACAGCGTCCAAGTTCATCATTTGGGCACTTCAAGCTGAAGTAGTAACTCCTTTCATCAAGTGGCCTCTCCTGAACAACTAGACCACTGCAGCTTGAAAGAACAACACAAAATACATACTGCATTTCTTTAGCTGATCTTGTGAAAGGCATGAAATAAGACAGTCAACAGGAGATAAAAGTATACTTTTTAAGATACATGATGCAAAATATTCTTTTTATTTTCTAACTGGGTCAGACGTTGTTCATGAGAGGGTGTGAAATTAGTCTGAGATTCCCACATTTTTATGTTAGACCAAACTGTAACACAAGCATTTCACAAGTATTAAAGGCAATAAATATGTGCTGAATGAAGGCAATAACAAATGCAAACTTACTTTCTTATACAAGCCCTTTTCATTGCTAAGTATGAGCAGAAAAAAGATTAATATTGTGATGAAGTATAATGCATAACCCTAATTGAAGGCAGACACCTAAGGTCAAAGGTAACCCATAAGTTAACACCCCGAAAGGATCAATAAATGCAATGCCTTGAACGAAAAATTATTTTTAAAGCACAAACAGGTGGTTCCAAGGAAGCGTCCCGACACTTGGCGAAACCAGAAAGCGACATCTTCAAGCCAGCCTGTAGTGAAAGAGCCACTTTTGTAGTCTGGCACCCTATGATGACCTCCCAACTACCACCATTTTAATTGATTTTAGTGTGTTATTTTACCCTAGCCTTAATGTAGGATGGCCCTGCATATGCCTGCTTCTCTTCTGTCCTGTAATTTTGCTGTCTTTCAGTGGGAGCTGTTACGGAGTGGAACAGTCTTGCCAAGAGCAGAGCGTGTGGGATGTGCATTTGAAGGCGTGCAGTTGTGCAGGAATGTGTATTGTATTGTGCATTGGTGAGAATTAGGAGTTCTTACTATTGGCTTTGACATGGTTTAATGTCATCTGGCTTTTCAATTCCATCTTGCTTTGGGCCTTTCTGTGTGCATGGCCTAACTAACTCCATTTTAAGCTATTTTCTGTGCTTGCACGTAGCTGCAAAGTGGGGAGGGCATGTTCTGCTCTTCCTCCTGTTTTTCGCACTTTACTGACTAGAGAAAAACGGTTCTTATCAGAGGAATGTACATGGTCCGTCTCGAAGCCATAGCAAAGGCCTGATCAACCGATGCCGTGGCCTTGAAGCAGACTGGTACGGGCTCTCATGAGAACAAGGAGGCGAGGCTTGCTAGAAGCTTCTTTTTGTTCGTATTTGTATTAAGAAGGGGAGCCTCCACTGGTCTGGTGAGAGTTTGGATTCCGAGCGAGGGCAGACGTGTCTATCTCGGATTGAACCCTGATTGCTGAGCTCTAATTCCCGGCTGTGTGAAGACTTCCCCCGGCCAGAAGTGGGCAGTGTATGCATCTGGTGATGTATTGAGTTTTGTGGTTATTGCCATTGTGATGCGAGCCAGTGGCTGTGATCGTTTGAGTTGTTCTCTTTGTGGTGTGGGAGGTGCACATCCAGAGTGATCCTCTACTGTGTGTATATATATATATATATATATATATATATATTCACTTAAAAAACCATAGGTTTCACACATGTTATAGTTAGCTGGACATTTCCCTCGTAAAAAACAACAATGAAATTCCCCCGTTATAGTTAGTGCAGGCAACTATAACTCACGCGACCGCAATCCTCTGCTGATGACGTCAGATATTACATCACTGTATTTAGACACCTATTTACCCATGTCTTCTTCCATTAATCTTTAGCTATACATATATTACAAATATTTATTTTTCAGAAAGACACATATGTAATCAGTGATGTAATATCTGACGTCATCAGCAGAGGATTGCGGTCGCGTCAGTTATAGTTGCCTGCACTAACTATAACGGGGGAATTTCATTGGTTTTTTACGAGGGAAATGTCCAGCTAACTATAACATGTGTGAAACCTATGGTTTTTTAAGTGAATTTGCAAGGTTTTTTAAATGCTAATTCCTAACTATAACGTGTGTGAAACCTATGGTTTTTTAAGTGAATTTGTACGGTTTTTTAAATGCTAAGTTTTGTATTTATTAATATTTTTCAGGTTTTTCACCGTGCGCGCACCTTACGCGCACGGTACGCGTACCCCGCGATTTTTCGTCAAATAAATATATGTTTTTTTCACCCTTGGGGGTCCTTCAGTGACCCCCTGACAAAGGCTAGGGGGTCAGGAACTGTCCACCCTGCCCCCTTTTCACGTTCTCCACCTTTGTTTTTCACTGCCTCAGACTGCGAGAGACAAAATGGCGGCTGACACTTCCTGATTTCGACTGATTCGAATGTTTACTGACATCTAACAACCAATCAGAATTGCGCTCGCGCACGTCACCGTGCGCGCACGGTGCGCGCTTATAGATATATATGTACTTTTAACTGAAATTTTCTCAGGAACTACTGAACAGATTGACTCCAGATATTCAATAGGCACATCCCTGACCTGAGGACTACCTCTCTGCCAAATTTCAAGTAATTCTGTTCAGCCGTTCGGGCTGTACCTTGGACTAAAGGTCCCTATGAAAAAATGCATGGGGAAAACACGTTTTGGGACCCCCCTTTTTTCTCGGCCCCCGCTTGACTAATCACCCCGAGACTTTCAGGGTAGGAGCGGAGCGCCGCACCTATTTTGAAAAATTCGCGAGGATTCGTCAACCGGCGCCAAAGTTATTCAAAATAGAATTTTCAGATTTCCTATGGAAACACGGTCCTAACTATAACTATCTACTGGTGACCGCCAGTAGATAATATATATATATATATATATATATATATATATATATATATATATATATATATATATCTTTCTGATCTCTTGCAGGACGTCCAGTGTATCTTATCTTATATCAGTTATTGCTTGTTTATTAATCAGTATTATAGTTTGCTCAGTTATTGATTCATGCCTTTAGATTATAAGTTTGCTACATATATTTGAATCTTATGCATTTGGTATCTGAGATAGCCTTTGTTTAGAATATTATGTAATAAACCCCAAGCCTTATTCTAAAAGTGATAGAGTCTTTGCATTTTGTTAAATAAAACCCCTTTTCAAACGGTGCTGTTTGTTTTGTGTTGAAGTCTTGCTGTGCCAGGGGTGGTAAGACATGCTCAAAAGTGTATATTATTCAAAGGTGCAGTGGTATATTTGCCTCCCAGGTGGGAGTGCAGGGATCAGGTGTGGCTTATATGTGAGAAGCCACCTTAAATATGGGTTCCATAATAGTTGGTCAAAATCAAAGAGAATGGATCACTTGTACCTGCAACCAGTTCCACTGTGTCTTATCCGTCAGTACTTGTGGAAGTACTTAAAAAACCCTCATTCACGTAGGCAGGTAGTATGGCGGTTTATCTTGATTCTCCGCCTTGGTTTAAAAAGTGACCATCGAATTGGACATTAATAGTGCGGTGGATTCATAACCAATCTGTCGCTGCACAAACTTCACTTTTTATACAGTCTTCCCATACACCAAACGGAATAAAAAAGTTATTTTCAGGTAGTATGAGGATCACTTTTTAAAGATCACACCCCACATGAGCACTTTTCACTTGCCATCGATTTCTGATCACAACTGTAAAAACCAGTGGTTCCCTCCAGGTGGAGGAAGCATACAGAAAGAGACCCGATGATGATGCTGTCACGTACCTAACAAAGGCAGAGAATCAAGATAAACCACCATACTACCTGCCTACGTGAATGTTTTTTTTTAAAGTATTTCCACAAGTACTGACGGATAAGACACAGTGGACCCTGGTTGCAGGTACAAGTGATCTATTCTCTTTGATTTTGACTGACCAACATGAAGCTGAATGGATTGCAGCTCCTAACTCCCCCCTTCCCTGATTTGACAAATATTCCATAATAGTTGCTCAAAGATGTTCAGGTAAGGATTTCCACAGGCTGGGCGCCCAAAAGGAGAAAGATATTCCACCTACTTTGCTCTCTGTAGGAATACATAGGAGAGTGCCCTATGGGATTTACATGTTTTCTCTTTTGCTGTAAGTAGGAGGGGTCTTTTTTTAGTACAGCTCTATAAGTGACCTTTAAAATGCAGTTGTGTCACATGTTGCCGTTTAGGAATGTTCACGGCAAGCTGCGCTGCAGCACTGTGCACGTGTTGCAGCCGGCTTATCAAATCCAATGGTGCACCCAAATACAGGACATTGACATAATCCAATCTGGACGTGATCAGAGCATGCACAATATATTTCCGAGTGACTGCTGGGAGGAATTTTAGTCTTTCTAAAATATGCGAGAAGGGAGAAATCGATAGCTGCAGTGGACTGCACGCTGTTTGAAAGATAAAGGTGTATCTAGTTGTGCCCCCAGATTTCTTACAACTGATAGCCCATTGTAGGAAGCTGGCTCTGTATATACTATACCAAAAACAGGTATAAAGTGAACAGAGTCCAGTGAGTCCCCAAAGGTATGGCAGAGTATAAAGTAGATAATACCTCACTTTCAATTTAGATTAAGCTGGGCAAAGCAGTTAGGCTTCTCAGAGGGTAGTGTGAATGCATTTGGTGTACATACTCATACAAGTCAGGAACACACACTCAATGACTGACTCCAGGCCAAAGTTTGTAAAAATATTACTTTAGTTACTTTTATTTCTAGGGACCAAGTTGAACTCAGTTACAGGTAAGTAGAATTTTATTAAATATTCAGATTACTGGCAAGAGTTTTCTACAACATCAAACAATACTTTACATGTGCATGAAATGCTTTTCAGTACAGAAAAAGATACTTTGTATTTAGGATCACACTTAGTACAGTGAGAGACCAATGCAATCCTATGGGAGGAAATACAGGTGAATAACTTAGAGGTAAATAAACGGTTTTGGGATTCAGTCTCCAGGGTCTTTGGTCAACACTGGGCAAGGGTCGGAACAAGGTAAAGTACTGCACTACTAGCGGCACTGGGGCAGCCAGGTGCGGAGGTCACTGGGCCCATTGTTATCCTATGAAGACTGGGGGCATCTTGAAGAGGCACGGGTTACAGGTAAGGTCCTGCGGTTCAGGGACACAGGCCCTGGGGGTTAAGATCAGCACTGGAGGGTCCACCGTATAGCATGGAGACTGCACCACCAGCGGCACAGGGGCACCCTGGTGCCGGGAGCAGCAGACTCGGTTCGGGAGGCTGGTCGAAGGAATACCACGACTGAAGAGGAAAGTTGGATAGTACGGGGGATGCTAGGACACTGTTGGTTGGGCACTCCTAGGCTTGGGGGCTGCGGGTGCATGGGTGCCTTTAGGCATCAGGTTTTACTCACCAGATCCTGTCGATGTTGGGGGGGACCCTTCAGGTTGAGGTTGCAGATGTTGAGGAGGAGGTCAGGTGAGGTCGTCCAATTTTGGACCCAAGGTCAGGATTCCTGGAAAGACCTCACTGGGACAGTGGCCCCCGGGACTCAGGCGTCGGCATTGGCTGCAGATTGGTGCAAGTATCGTAGATCCGCAGTCCTTGAGTTAGTTTCTGGTTGGACAAATCTAGTGTCCACGGGAGACAAGAGTATTTGTTGAAGACAGCATTGAAGACAGCACAAGTTTTTGGAAGTTGTTGGCTGCGGCCAACGCTGGTTTCTTGGAGCAGGGTCGCAGGAGGAGGAGACAGGCCAGTAGGGCTGGGGCCAAGTCAGTCGTCGTCTTCTTCTCCACACAGCTCTTCGGTGGTTCTTCTTTGTAGGTTGTTGAATCTGAGGAACAAGGTTCAGGGGAGCCCTTAAATACTAGATTTAAGGATGTTACGCAGTCGGGGGCAGTAGCCAATGGTTACTGTCCCCTAGGGTGACTACACCCTTTGGGTGCCCCCTCCCTTTGGGTAAAGGGGCACATCCTTGTTCCTGCTGGGCCTAATTATCAAAGACAATATGGAGAATTTCTAAGAGAGGGCTTCACCTGAGCTCCTGGTGACCCTAGTGATATGCCAGGTCGAGGTGGACACTCCTACTCTGCTTACTAATTCTCCCGTCTGTCCTGTTGCCAAAAAGTGGGGTTAGGACAAGGGGCGGGCATCTCCACTAGTTGGGGCAGCCCAAATCAGCATAACACAAGGTGAGAGCCTTTGAGGCTAACTGCCAAGTGTTTGCTGTTCCTGCTAGGAGAAGTGAAGTACCACCCACCCAGAACAGGCTTTGAGCACAAAGGCTCTCACCCCATGAGGTCAGAAACCAGTCTGGTGGTGGCTGGCTGACTAGCAGGGACCGGTCAGCCAATACAATAGGAGTTGGCCGTTTTTCAGGGGACATCATTAAGATGCCCTTCTGAGTGCATTTGATAATAAATCCATCACTGGCATCAGTATGGGTTTATTATGCTGAGAAGTTTTATACTAACTTCTCAATCTTCAGTAAAGCCATCATGGAGCTGTGGAGTTCATGTTAGGGGGTAACCATGAAAAAAGGAACACTTTTCCTACACCCATGGTCTCCTGATATCCTATGAAGAAGAGTTCCTGAAAAGCAAATTGTCGGATTTACCTAAATTCAGCGTCAGACAGCTGCTATGCATCCAATTAGGGATGGCGAGTCAACCCTGAAAGTTGTCCCCCGTATTGTAATCTGGTTGTTGAAACACAAGCATACGCGGTCTAATCTGCATTAGACAAAATATTGAAGCCCCAAGGCTGGACTACATGTGCCAGCGGGGCCATATAGATATTGAACAAGGCAGTGCAAAGTGCTGACCCCTGAGGAACACTGCATCTCATTTCTCTAAATCATGAAGTGTACAGTGGTTAAAAAATCTCTTGTATTTTGTTGGAGGAAAAAAAAAAAGATTTCAGCCGATGCCAGGCTTTGTCCACAATACCAGCCTTCTCCAGTCTCTGCATAAGGATGTCATAAGACACCATATCAAATGCGTCAGTAAGATCAAGAAGGATAACTACTGATTTTGTGCCTGAATCAAGAATGCTTCAAATAAATTCAGTAACCTCTAAAAGTGCTGATTCTGTTCTATAACCCAAATGAAAGTCAAACTGAGACGAGTAGAGAATATCGTTCCTTTCAATATGCCTGGTGATCTGAAGGTTTACCAATTTTTCCAACTTTTTCCTAATTGCAGGGAGTAAAGAGATGAGTCTGTAGTTGCTCAGGCTTTAAGGATCTAAGTTTGTTTTTGTTCAGATGCGGCCACACCAAAGCCTGCTTAGACTCTGATGGCACAATTCATTGCTCAACTGACAGATTAAATAGTGAAATAATCAGAACATAAAAAGAAGCTGTCCGAGTCAAAATATATGGGGGGACAAACATCCGTAGGAGAGCAAGATGTTACTTTTTGGATGATCAGGTCTGAATCTGCTAAGGATATCCTCTCAAAAGCTGCAAACTAGAAAGCCATGCTCTTAACGTGGAGCCCTGCACTGACCTTAAACATGTTTTAGTCTTAGCATTTTCAAAACTGGCGTAAATGTTTTCCATCTTGTCTTAGATAAATAAAATAGATTATCAACCAGAGGCAGGAATAGCATGTTTACCAGCCACTAGGTTTAGAAAGGATTTGACTATCTGAAAGATGGCTCAAGGAGCATAATCTGTTACTGCAATTTGTTTAGTAAACCGGTCAGCTTTCGCCATTTTAACCCCTTGAGTGCCCCGCCCTTTGCCGGCCCTTTCATTAGCGGGCGGGGTTCATGACGAGATAGTCTTGTCATGGGCACAGCGCAACCGCGGCCCATGACGAGACCATCTCGTCATGGGCACTCAAGAGGTTAAAGTTTTTGCGAAACTTTATGAGGACTGCTTTGTAAGTTAATATGTCATCATATGCATATTCTGTCTACATTTTTTCCAGCTGTTTATGTTGTTTTGGCCTTGTAATGTAGGAGAAAATCATCAGACAGCTGAAGGGCAATATCTTTTCCGTATACCTCTTTTGAGGGGAGTTATCAAAACCTAGCATCATGGCAGAGTTAAAAGAACGAACCGCCTCCTCTATTCCCTCTGTCAGGTTGAGATTGATTTGCAAACACATATCCCTAAAATATAAATCTGAGATAAGATGCCAAGGATGAAAATGGCGCTAACCGACCTGACCATCTCCGGCTTGTCAGCAGGTATTATCAGGTAAAAGGGACTCAAAAAAGCATCTGTCCAAATTAGAGGGACAGCCAATGACTAATGAAAGTAATTTGGAAAAAATAAGATCAAGTATTTGTGACGGAGTAACGCTGTCTGCCAAGATCGTAATCAGGCCCCAAGATTCCAGACAGGGAGAAGCTGTCAGATATTTCAAGTGAAAAGACAAGTCCCTCTGCCAGCCCAAGGCCCTCTAACTTGAACAGAACACTGTAATTTATAGCAATAGATTATTGCAATTCCGCCGCCTGGCCCATGGTCTCGGTCCATGGAGAAATGGTGTTGCAATCTGCAATTGCAAGGGCTACATCTGGTCCAGAGCTATTATTTAGCCATGATTCAGTAAGGAATACAATATTCCAAACATTTGTATCCCAAAAAATCCCCAAATCTAAAGCTTAGGCTCAGATAAAGATCTAGAATTAATTAGGCAGGCCTTTGATTCAGAGCTCCCATTATTTATGCCCTAGTCATATGGCTTAGGATACCCCTTCACAATTTGCCTTCCACCCGGAGCTATGGTCCCCAAGATAGGCTGCAATTTAAAATCACAATTACTACATGTAGTAGATTCACTTACAACTATAAGATTGGTAGTGGGGTGGCCACATTTGGCCAGTCAACTAGCCATTAGGGTATCTTTGCTATAAATAACTCTCCTCTCACTGGAATGAGAAAAACGGGCAGTGTAGCTGATGCTGGTTCCATTATTAAATGGGCGAAGGAGCTCCAAGAACCCCACTTAGGCTACAACCAACAGAGCGTATCGCTTTGAAAATGGCGTCCAAATGTGGAGCACGAGTGTAACAACTAGTAGATTTTATGGACAATAACCTCTGTGATTTTCCTCTTACCTTGTTCAATGAAAAAAACCAATTTAAATTTACAGACCAATTCACGATACTAACAATTCATGACAAATTAATTGCACTCAATAAACAATGTTAAAACACCCCCAAATTCAATTTAAGCATTAAAATAGTAAAATTGTGGTGAAAGACCATGCTGTCTGAGTCCTTGTAGTCTCATAGTTCTTCGATAATGATCATCATATGTATTCCTTTCCAAGAACCGTAAAAGCAAAGAAATAAAACAGCACATAAAATATAAAGTCCATCACTAATTACACCTCCAAATTGTTCAGATTCCAGTAGCAATAAAACATGCTACAGGGAGAACAGGCATCTTTGAATTTAACAGTGCATGCAGCAGTTTGAGAGACAGAGAAAAAACTTTGTTGCACAATGACACATCAAATTTACATAAAAAGATAAAGTGCATAGTGAATCATAAAACATATAATTTATCATGATTTACATATCAAGACTCTTCTGGATTCCGATGGCAGTAGATAAATATTGACTCACGGCAAACCTTACTAAGGGAGAAATAAGCATTTGCAAATATAAAAGCGGCGAGCTAAATTATGCAAAATGAGCACTTTTAAGGACTGGTACAGGAAACTTCTTACTCGGTAACACAACTTTTGCAAAAAAACATAAAATGCATGCTGCATTGTAGAGATATTTGCTTTTGACCCTGCAACAAAGTATCACCATAACTTCTGCCCAAAGGGAATAATAAATAATATTGCACAAGTTCTAATCTAAACCGCATCAACAGATGTGGGTCCCAGGGTTTAAGAAGATATGGTTCTGTTTCCGGAGTTTTTTTAAACAAAAAATACGATCTGATTGTAGGTTTAGTCAGCGCAGAAAATGTTCTCTCCTGACTTTACCTGGGAAAAAGCAGTATTAGCCCATAACTTGTCCCTTTTGGTGGCGAGTTCAAGAGAATCAAACAAATCTGCTCCATGTAACTGTATGCAGAGATAGTTAATATATCGAAGTCATCTTGACTTACTGTACCCATCCATAGATAATAGATCAGTCAGTCAGTCAAAATTACTTTATTCGGTTCATAGCAAAAACCATAAAAGTATAAAAACACCGTGGACCATAGATTTATAAATAACAGTTAAAATAAGCATATGTTAAAACAATATACATAGCACCTGAAACAAATTCATGAATTAATCATTTTTTATACTATAACCACATGATTTTCTTCCTTAATCTCATTGAAACTGCCAAAAAATTGGCTAAGTTAAATATCTCCCAGGTAGAGCCCAACAACTGGAGATACAATAGAGCAGGTTTGACTTGCCTAAATCCTTTGTTTTTAATAAGGGGGATGATGAACTTTTTGCGAATAGGGGCCAAATATTTACAAAAAAAGATAAAATGCACAGTATCTTTAATGGAGAAACCGTCACAAGGACAAATCTCCAAATCCCTCTCCTTCAACCACCCCGGGGAATTAGTAAACAGCAAATGAAATTTATTTAATCTGAACCTGGTCAATAAAAAGCGGTGATTCATATTATTTACAGTGACCAAGTATGGTTCAATGCTGTTAGAGGTGGTTAATAGCTGATGCGCCCTTACTGTGGGTTTGAGCAGCTCTTTTTCTTCCCTTTCTGAAATTACCCGCTGCTTATAATTATCCTTCACCCATTGCGCATCCCCCTTAGTTAATTTGTTTGGATGATCAAATAGTTCTGGGCGGCCTATTTCTCTGGTTAAGTTCTTAACATAATTCAACCAGGGAATAGCTTTACCGTGCTCAAGCGATGTACAATCCTTAAAAATCTCACGATTCAGCTCCAGTTCGGGGTTCAACCAAATAGATATCCATTTTAATAATGGGGCTAAGGCTATGCGGTCCACTAAATAGTCCATCCCGCATTCCTGATGAACAATATAACCGGGGGTTGACTGAGGAAGAAATAAAATAGATTTTAAAAACTTATCCTCAACCACCTGTAGCTCCTTAACGTTTTTAATACCCCATAAATCAGCACCATACGTTGCTATGGAAATGCATTTAGCGGCATAAATGTTCAACATGGCCTGCATGGGCTTCACCCCCAGTTTACGTGCAAAATCCAAAACAGCTAAAGTAGACCTAGCAAAGGCATTACGTTTAGCTGCTAATTGTGGGGCCCAGGTAGACTTATCATCAAAAATAACCCCCAGGTAAGGGAATCTGGTGACCCGAGATAGGACATGCCCTTCACAATGCATAGTCTTAACTTTTTTAGGTTTACTGCCCACAATCATGACATGCGATTTGGAGAAATTCACGCTTAAATCTAGTGCTTTCATAAAATTACCAAAAGAATCTAAAAGGCATTGTAACCCCACTGCTGTGCGTGCTAACAAGGCAGCATCGTCTGCATATAATAATGCCGGGATGGAATACTTGCCGGCCCTAGGGATGTCCTTGCACGCCCTGGTTAAAACAACGCCCAAATCATTAATATAAAGCGTAAAAAGCAGGGGGGCTAAAATACAACCCTGCCTAACACCATTTACGATTCCGATCTTGCCCGTGCAGTTACCGAGCCGGTCGAATCTGACAGTTGCGCTAAGATCCCTATGGAGATCGGCTAGGAAATACACTATATTTTCCATCGATGCCATACTTGAGGAGCAGTTCCCACAGTTTCGACCGATTCACTCGATCGAACGCCGAGGACAGGTCCATAAAAGCCAAATAGAGCGTCCCTTTTTTGGCAGAAGTGTATTTACCTATTAACAAAAGTAGGTTCAGACTTTGGTCAATGGTGCCACGGCCCTTTCTGAACCCATACTGTAAGCATGAGAGGGTGTCAGTATCCTCTAGCCAAGCTGTTAGTTTACCCAAAATTACTCGCCCCAAAACTTTTACTGCTGAGTCTATAAGGGAAATGGGGCGGTAACAGCTAGGATCCCCCCTACACCCCTTCTTAAAAATAGGTATGATTACAGATTCGGACCAAGTGTCCGGAATACCTGCAACACATATCCTGTTAAAAACATTCATTAAAACTATGGACCAGGTCTCAGGATCTGATTTAAAAAGGTCTGCTGGGACACCATCGAGGCCCGGAGCTTTATTGCTCGTCATCTTACCGATTGCCTCAGCCACCTCAACTTCAGTAACCGTTAAAGTATATGAATTTACAGAGAGAAGAGGCAAGAACAGTTCCCTGTTGTTAACCCCTTCATAGACTGACTTAAAATGTGAACACCACAAATCTTCCCCAATACCACAATCTAATTGGTCATTACAGGGGTCACAAAAGAAAGGTTTATTGACCACAGACCAAAATTTTGCGCTATTTCTGAGGACGTCCACGGAGGATAATTCTTCCCATGCTTCCTCCCGGATCTTCTTCTTTCTAGTTTCTAAGGCTTTTTTATATTCTTTTCTTAGCAAGGCCACAGTGGCCCTGTTCACTGGTTTATTGTTCAAAGCGGCCTTAAGCTTTCTATTCGCTAATGAACAGTTCTTATCAAACCATCCTAACTCAGTGTGATCCTTAGCCTTGACTGAACATCTAAGGTCAGCTGAGATCTGGGAACAAATTGCAGAATACGCCCTTAAAACCTCCTCATTCCCAGCTTCCATGTCCAGACATGTGATCATCTCAGGACCGACGTTACTTTTAAGATTCGTATGAAAGTCGCCTGGAATTACTTTATTCCATCTAATCCTGCGACCCTAGTCTGTGGGACGGATATCAGATATCAGTTCTATCATGGACTGTAGCGGGCTTTATAAAGAGATCCGATATGCTAAGAACCACAGGGTTATGGTCACTATAGTGCGTCCAAATTGCTGTATAACCATGGATCATTTCTCCGAGTGTAGTGCTGACAAAAATATAATCAATGACTGAATGTTTGCCATGTCCTTTGAAGGTGGGAACTTCCTCATCCTTCATGGGAGGGAGTATCAAACCATGGTCTGCCAAAGTCAACTCAAGAAAATCTCCCTGTGCTGAGTGCTCAAAATGAGCCTCTCCCTGCTCTACCGGGCCTAAAGGTCTGTGGACAGGCATTTATCAATACAGCCATGAATATTGAAGTCACCCATGATTATTATAAAGCAATGATGTCTATTGACCTCCTTGTATTCGACCAGGAAACGGGTTAATGCGGCCAGGTGTTCGGTTGTGGTAACTATCAAATGAGTTATAAAAATTAACAATTAAAATGTCATTTTCCCCTCTCTGGGAGATTCGTACTGCCAAACAGTTCTGAGATCCCGTGTCTAATTGGGCCTGTGTTCCGGAAATACTAGCTGAGATTAAAGTTGCCAGCCCACCCTTTGCCCTCCCCATGTTGGATCGTACAGCAGGCACAAAAAAGTTCGTATACCCATCAATAGTCAGGGTATTCTCTGTGTCCCAGGTTTCTTGGAGACCTATGATGTCTCCAAACCCAATGAATTCTCTCCATGCTGGGTCATCTACTTTATTTTTCAGGCTAGCTATATTCCAGGTTACCAATTTTGTTAATAATAGTATTGGGCCCGGCGGCCCATGCTTGACCTCAGCAATATTGATGTCATTATTAGCCAGTGTTAGTGTATCAGGAGCAGCAGTGTCTGGGATGAAAATTTCATCATATGTCCCTAGTCACTCATTTTCATCTAGGTTGGAAAAAACATCGTATCTGTTAGAGACTGGGACAGCATAATCACAAAAACCACTATTCATGGGATGGACATTAAGCACTGATCTAGGGTGAAATGGGGGGTAAAAAAAAACCCAGAGGGAGAACGTTAACGTACTCCTTCTGGATTCTCAATGAGCCAGCCTGTCTCAATATATCGTCGACCAGCCTAGGTGATCTAAAGCTTATAACAATGCAATCACCCTCTAAACTTTTGTCTATTTTGCCCACCCACGGAACCCTTCTGATCATCATGAAATGACTATCAAGGTGTTGTCCCAGTACAGTTTTATTAGACAGATAGTGGAGAGCCTTGTTTTTAAGAGAAGTCCAATGTTCCTTTTTACCACTTTCTAATTTTGGAACGTTGGCTAAAATTATTTTATGGGGGCAAGCCTCTGCTGGTAACTGTAACACCTCTCTCTTATGAAGTCGTGATAAAGAAGAAGAACCAGATCTCCCCACTCTATTCTGTGTACCCATTTCCCCTTGCTGGATTGTTCCTAGTGTTTGTGGCACTGAGGGTTAAGTACTTTGTCCAATCCCCGGATTAGTATTCGGAGGTGGAGGATGTTGGAGTGGGGTTATTATTGAGTCCAATAGGTTATTAACAGAAGCTGTGACGGCACTTAGCGGATCAGCTGCCAGGGTGCTTAACCCTGTCTTTGGGGCTTTAAGATTGAGGTGCGATTCAATTGTATTAATACGATCCTCTATCCTCTTCAGGGTAGCCATTAAGGGCAAAGTAAGCAATCTAAGACGCTCATCTAGAATCGTAATAACATTTGACATAGTTTTCTCACTAGCGTTCTCAATGTCTGTGTTAATGTGGTCATTTACTCCCTCCCCCGTATCCTCTCTAACAGAATGGGGGATACTAGCTTTCGCTTGGACCAACCCGGCTGCGAAATTGCTAGGTCTTGCTAATTTTGCCTGTTTGCGACTACTCTGAGGGTTAGTCTTAGCCTTTCTTTTCCCCGGAACAATTTTACCCCCACAGGTCGTCAAGTCGGGTCTAGCCCTGAGCGGTCTAGTACGTACTGCCACAGGTGAAAGGGCAGGACCATCTAAAGGTAAAGAAGTGGGTAAAATCGTAAGGCTATCATCAATACATGAATCATTGGTAATCACACGGGGGAGCGCACCATCCAAAAGAGTTACACTAGCGTTGGGATCCTCCCCGGGTATCAGGCTGATTGTCTGCCTCAGGGGATCTAAGGACAGTCTACGTTCGACTTGCGCAATCTCCTTAACTACGGCTGATTCAGCCTGTTTTAAATAGCTATCCAAGGTCCCCATACCTGCTGCCCTTATACCAGCTTTGGAAGTCCCTTTCGACATATTACTACAGAGAATATGGGTATAGCAACCCCCTTACAACAAGATCCGATAATTCCCAACAGCGAATGCCACACCCCAGTTGCCCCAGACAATAGCACAGCCAACAACAAACTTGCAGATGACAGAGAGTGGTCCCAGCCCAGCCTCAATCGGCCTCTGAGGGCCCGCCCTTTGCCTGGGCTTAGCCCGGCGCCACCCGCGCGCGTCCCGCGACGCGGAGGGAGCTTGTCCTCTTTTAGAGCCTCGGGACGCGGAAGTCAGTGTAGTTGGGGGCGGGGCCACTGGCAGGAATTCTGGGGGCTGTAGTCCGTGAGCTCTGCTCACCGCGCGCTGCAAGCACCACCACAGCAGCAACGGCAAAGTCCGCAGGTGAGGGCACAGACACTCAGCAACCCCACTCACAGGTCAGGTATCCAGCGATTACAATTGCAGACTAGATCTTTAATGATGTGTCTGTTTAAAGTGGCACAGGGGTTACACCAGATAGAAATCCATAAGAAGGTCAGAATATGGATTCTATCCATCAAATAAAGGATCACAAGCTCTTCATAACAGGAATAATGTGGGCAAGACTGAGGAACAGACAAACGTCGTCTACACAACTTGTGTTCTTGCATCTGCAGAGGGCCAGAATTGATGCATCTCCATACACCCACACATTACAATTGGAGCCCACAGCTCAAATTTACTTTTAAATAGATGCATTGGGACCCCATCTGTGACAGGGGCATTCATCACAGGACCATTAACCCCTTCGATGCTCATGACGGAACGGTTCCGTCATGAGCATCGGTTGGGCTGTGCTCATGACGGAACCGTTCCGTCATGAGGACAGCCCCCGGGGGAAGCGCTGGCGCTCCCCCCCTTGTGCAGCGATCTTGCCCCCCTTTACGGGGGTGGCAGCGGAAGAGCTTCCGCTGCCACCCCCGACCCCCCCCGAGCCCCCCCACGCTTTCTGATGACATCAGCGCGCACAGCGCGCGCCGGCTTCATCAGGAAGCGTTGGACGCGCTGGAATCCATTTCTTCCAGCGCGTCCAAGGGGGAAGAGGTAGGTTTTCTTGTCCGGTGGGGGCCGCGGCAGTGAAATTTGTAGTATTGAGGCATCGGGGGAGAGGAAAGAGTATTTCCTCTCCCCCGATGTCTCAATACAGGGCATTCCTGCTCCACGATCGCGCACAGCGTCGCGATCGTGGAGTAGGGATGCCCCACTAGACACCAGGGATTTGTTTTTTCGAATTTGGGAAGCGACCCCTTAGGCAAGGGTCGCTTCCTTGGGGGAAAAATTTGTCGAAGTCTTTTCTGCCCCCCCTGGGGGCAGATCGGTCCGCTTTCTGCGCGTTTCTGCCCCCAGGGGGGGGCAGAAAAGCCCACTAGACACCAGGGATGTCGTTTATGCTATGTAGGAAGCGACCCCTTAGGCAAGGGTCGCTTCCTTGGGGGGCCCAATAATTTGAAGACTTTTCCGCCCCCCCCTGGGGGCAGATCGGTCTTCTTTCTGCCCGTTTCTGCCCCCAGGGGGGGCAGAAAAGCCCACTAGACACCAGGGATGTCTTTTATGTTATGTAGGAAGTGACCCCTTGGGCAAGGGTCACTTCCTAGGGTGGTAAAATATTTAGAAGACTTTTCTGCCCCCCCTGGGGGCAGATCGGTCGTCTTTCTGCCCGTTTCTGCCCCCAGGGGGGGCAGAAAAGCCCACTAGACACCAGGGATGTCTTTTATGTTATGTAGGAAGTGACCCCTTGGGCAAGGGTCACTTCCTAGGGTGGTAAAATATTTAGAAGACTTTTCTGCCCCCCCTGGGGGCAGATCGGTCGTCTTTCTGCCCGTTTCTGCCCCCAGGGGGGGCAGAAAAGCCCACTAGACACCAGGGATGTCTTTTTCTTTATGTAGGAAGCGACCCCTTGGGCAAGGGTCGCTTCCTTTGCGGCCTAATTATTTGGAATACTTTTCTGCCCCCCCTGGGGGCAGATTGGTCGTCTTTCTGTCCGTTTCTGCTCCTAGGGGGGGGGGGCAGAAAAGCCCACTAGACACCAGGGATATAAATATTATTGTAGGAAGCGACCCCTTGGGCAAGGGTCGCTTCCTTGGGCCCCTAAATTTTTTGAAGACTTTTCTGCCCCCTCTGGGGGCAGATCGGTTTTATTTTTTTGCCGTTTCTGCTCCCATTGGGGGCAGAAAAGCCCACTAGACACCAGGGAATTAGTTCAATTAGAAATAGAAGTGACCCCTCGCTTCCAGGGTGCAATTTGTTATATGTATTTGGCTCACCCACCCCGGGACTGAGTAGCCTTTTTTTTCCTGCTGTTTTCTGCCCCACCTGGCACACAAACCGATTGACCATTTGGGTAGTGACATGGCATGTTATAATGTTTATTGTTATATTTTTTGTGATTTCCAATTGTAATGTTTTTTTTGTTTACTTTTTTGTTCTAGGTGAAGGCTTTTCTTCTGTTCACGTTGACGTTGTGGTACTGGTGGTTCTGCTGTTTGTGTAGTTTGGTAAGAGACTGTTTTTTTGTACAATGCAAATGTGTTTGATTTCTCTGCCTGTTTTTTTTTGCAAATGGTGTAATAATAGCAGTATGTTTGGTTTTTGAGTGTCAAAAACTTTTTGCATTGGTTCTCGATGTGTATTTTGTTGTCTTGTGAGTAATTTGTTTTTTTTTCTTCTTTCTAGTTTGATATCGTTGGTCTTTGCTGTGTCACTGCAGAGTTTGTTTCTGGTGAGTGCAGCTGTCTCTTGTAATTGGATTGTATAGTTTTTGAGTACATTGATCTTTGTGATAAAAGGTACACATTTTTTTACTTACTTGGTTTGCACATTGTTGGTTGTTGTTGACTTGTTTGTGCAGTCTTCTATCTTAGTAAGTATAATGGCTAGCCGCAGGATGACTGCTCAGCAGGTTGTTGGTTTGCTGTTTGAGTCTTCCTCTGATATTGGGTCAGAGACTGACTCTGCTTCTGAGGGAGAGGAGGCAGGGGACGATTCTGGCAGTGAGTTTTCTCTCCGTATGGGGTCATCGGATGATGAAGATACTCTTAGTGCGGATGAAGTGCCTGTGTTAGAGGAGGAGACTGATGTGCCGATAGTGCGGCAAGAGGCATCTGGGCTGCAGGCTGGGACTGCAAGGCTTCCCGTTGGTGTAGTGCGGCAAGAGGCATCTGGGCTGCAGGCTGGGGCTGCAAGCCTTTCCGTTGGTGTAGTGCGGCAAGAGACATCTGGGCTGCAGGCTGGGGCTGCAAGGCTTCCCGTTGGTGTAGTGCGGCAAGAGGCATTTGGGCTGCAGGCTGGGGCTGCAAGCCTTTCCGTTGGTGTAGTGCGGCAAGAGACATCTGGGCTGCAGGCTGGGGCTGCAAGTCTTCCCGTTGAAAGTGATGACCTCTGGGTTGCCCCTGGCATGGTGCAGCCGGAATTTCCAGAGTTTACTGGTGTTCCAGGGTCTAGAGTGAATACTGAGAACTTTTTGCCTGTAAATTTTTTTCAGTTGTTTATGGACGATGTGTTTTTGGCAGAGATTGTTGAGCAGACTAATTTGTATGCCGAACAGTTTTTGAGGGACAACAGTGCCAGTCTTAAGCCACACTCTAGAGCTACCCGGTGGACTCCCACAAATGTTGAAGAGATGAAGAAGTTCTTGGGTTTAACTTTTTTGATGGGCTTGCTAAGGAAGCCATCATTGGCTTCATATTGGTCTAGCAGTCCCTTGATGGCAACGTCTATTTTTCCGGCAGTCATGACTCGTGACAGGTATTTGCTTCTGCTTCGGATGATGCACTTTGTTGATAATGGTTTAGCGTTGCCACGAGATCACCCTGATTGTGACCGTCTTTTTAAGATTAGGCCTGTCCTTGATCACTTTGTTGATAGATTTTCTGAGATTTATGCCCCTGGTAGAGAAATTGCAGTGGATGAGTCTTTGGTGTTGTTCAAGGGCCGCTTGGTTTTTAGGCAATACATTCCTAGTAAGAGGGCACGCTATGGAATAAAGCTGTATATGCTGTGTGACAGTAGGACTGGATATGTCTCTAATTTCAGGGTGTACACCGGTAAGGAATCCAGGATTAACCCCCCTGGTTGTCCGTCCACGTTTGGAGTGACTGAGAAAATTGTTTGGGAACTTGGTAGAGGATTTTTTAACAAAGGCCACCATTTATATGTAGATAACTTCTACACTGGTGTGCGGTTGTTCAGGGAATTGGCCAAAGTGGACACTTTTGCTTGTGGCACAATCCGCTGTAACCGTAAAGGTTTTCCAAAAAAACTTGTTTGTCAAAAGCTTGTGCGGGGACAGTGCAGTGCGTTGCGTTGCCAGGAGCTTCTTGCTGTGAAGTTTACAGACAGGAGAGATGTCTACATGCTGACTTCCATCCATGATGAAAGCACTGCACATGTGACTGTTTGGGGTCAGGTCGCTGAAGTGCGCAAACCTGTGTGCGTTTTAGACTATAATAGGCACATGGGTGGTGTTGACAGAGTAGATCAGAGGTTGGAACCTTACGCTGCTCTTCGTAAGGCTTACATTTGGTACAAGAAGTTGGCTATCCATCTTTTCCACTTGGCAATGTTTAATGCTTTTGTTGTGTTCCAGGATTCTTGCCCTGAGTCAAAGATGACTTTTGCTAAGTTTCAGGAGTCTGTAATAGGCAGCCTTGTTGTAGTGGAACAGGCAAGTGTTCCTAGAGTTGGACTGGTGGAGGATGTTGCTAGATTGAAAGAACGCCACTTTCCAGATCACATTCCTCCCACACCCGCAAAAGATTTTCCCAGTAGGAGATGTAGAGTCTGTTGGCGAAGAGGTTTGCGGAAGGAGAGTCGTATGTACTGCCCCGATTGTCCCTCTCATCCTGCACTGTGTCTCCCTGCTTGTTTCAGAGCGTACCACACGCGAAAAAACTTTTGGGAACATTCATGAGTGGTAAAGTGAACTGGCTGGTCTGTATTCTTTGGAAAATATGATTCTGTTTCAAGGTTGGTGTTAGTGCAATGTATTTAGTTGCTGATTTTCTGTTAGAAGATTTGTATCTATTTGCAATTTGTTTGTGTTTTTATTTTTTTCTAAAAAAATCCAAAATGTGATGGCGGTGTGTGTAGGCTTGCACTTGGCTGTTGGTGTGTGTGGACTGGCACTTGGTTGGTGGTGTGCGTGGAATGGTGCTTGGCTGACGGTGTGCGTGGACTGGCGGTGTGCATGGACTGGCGGTGTGCGTGGACTGGTGCGTGGCTGGTGGTGTGCGTGGAATGGTGCTTGGCTGGCGGTGTGCGTGGAATGGTGCTTGGCTGGCGGTGTGCGTGGACTGGTACTTGGCTGGCGGTGTGCGTGGACTGGTACTTGGCTGGCGGTGTGTGTGGACTGGTGGTGTGTGCGGACTGGTGTTTGGCTGGTGGTGTCCGTGGACTGGAGCTTGGCTGGTGGTGTCCGTGGACTGGAGCTTGTCTGGTGGTGTGTGTGGACTGGAGCTTGGCTGGCGGTGTGCGTGGAATGGTGCTTGGCTGGCGGTGTGCGTGGACTGGTACTTGGCTGGCGGTGTGCGTGGACTGGTGGTGTGTGCGGAGTGGTGCTTGTCTGGTGGTGTCCGTGGACTGGAGCTTGGCTGGCGGTGTAGGTGGATTGGCGATTGGCTGCCGGTGTGCCTGGACTGGCGATTGGATGGCGGTGTGCCTGGACTGGCGCTTGGCTAGCGGTGTGCGTGGACTGCAGTTTGGCTAGCGGTGTGTGTCGACTGGTGCTTGGCTGGCTGTGTGTGAGTAGTGACTTTCTGCTGGTCACTACACACACTGCTAGCTGAGTGCCACTCCACGCAATCCTTCAGCCTGTGTAGTTGCTGTGTCTGGATTGTGGGCGTGTGAAAGTGATGGGCCCTTGAATGGCGCTGTGTGCTGGTGTGAGTTTTGTTATGTGATGGGCCCGCGGCTGGCGGTGTGAATGGTTTTGTATGTCTCACACGTATGAAAGGTGTATGAATGTGCCTTGTCGTGGCTTTACAGCTCACGAGCTGTGAGTCAATGGTTCAGTTTCTTGCCCTTTCAATTATTATCAGTGCATTTCATGTTTTGTGAAATCACTTGGTAATACAATTTTATCTACTGAACCATCACTCACCCTCGTGCCAAATCCAACCAGTATGTGTGTGTGCTTGCGGGTTAGATGGCTGTGCAGTAATATTTGTCTTTCTGAAGCAGGGTGTACCTTGTCCCTTTTTTGTGATTTTTGTACTGTGTTGCTTTTGTACCTGGTGGTGCGAATGGTCTTGTTTGTATCACGTATGAAAGGTGTGTGAATGGCCTGTAAAGTGGTTGGTGCCTTGACGTGGCTTTACAGCTCACGAGCTGCAAGTCATTGGTTTGGTTTTTTGTGAATTTAATTATTGACAGTGCATTTCATTTTTGTGAAATCTCTTGTTAATAAAATTTAATACACTGAACCATGACTCGCCCTCGTGCCAAATCCAACCAGTATGTGTGTGTGTTTGAGGAATAGATGGTTGTGCAGGAATCTTTGTCTTTAGTTTCTCTGCCAAGGTACACTTTCCATGTAAGAATAACCCACCAACTGTAGATATTGTCGAAAACCCTTGGGTGTTCATGGTGATGTCTCGCTAGTGATTTGAGAAATATTTTTTATCCCCATTGTCCTGTAAACCTCAAACTGTCTGCCACATTTTCTTTGCAGTATTATTCCTAAATTCTCACGCTGTAGTAACAATAGTTAATCTGGTTTTGCAAGGGGGGTTACTTTGGTTTTTTGCCCAGGGCTCGGCGGCCATCTAGGGAAACCTTTCAAACCCACGCATTTCTGAAAACTAGACACCCGGCGGCTTCCAGGGAGGTATGGCTTGCGTGGATCCCCCAACGTTTCCTTACCCAGAATCCCCTGCAAACCTAAATTTTTGCCCAAAAAATCACTTTTTTCACACATTTTGGGGTGGGAAAGTAGTGGCATCACCGGGCTCACACAAATTTACCACCACCCAGCGTTCCCCCAGGTCTCCCGGTAAAAATGGTGCCTCACTTGTGTGGGAGGCCCAAGTACCCGCGGCAGGCAAGGGCCTAAAACGCAGTGAGGCGACATCAAGATGGCCTATCGCCAAACCACCTGGTTTTTCAAGGGGGGTCTCTTTGGTTTTTGGCCTGGTGCGCGGCGGCCATCTAGGGAAACCTACCAAACCCAGGCATTTCTGAAAACTAGACACCCGGCGGCTTCCAGGGAGGTATGGCTTGCGTGGATCCCCCAACGTTTCCTTACCCAGAATCCCCTGCAAACCTCATTTTTTGCTCAAAAAATCACTTTTTTCACACATTTTGGGGTGGGAAAGTAGTGGCATCACCGGGCTCACACAAATTTACCACCACCCAGCGTTCCCCCAGGTCTCCCGGTAAAAATGGTGCCTCACTTGTGTGGGAGGCCCAAGTACCCGCGGCAGGCAAGGGCCTAAAACGCAGTGAGGCGACATCAAAATGGCCTATCGCCAAACCACCTGGTTTTGCAAGGGGGGTCACTTTGGTTTTTGGCCCGGTGCGCGGCGGCCATCTAGGGAAACCTACCAAACCCAGGCATTTTTGAAAACTAGACACCCGGCGGCTTCCAGGGAGGTATGGCTTGCGTGGATCCCCCAACGTTTCCTTACCCAGAATCCCCTGCAAACCTCAATGTTTGCTCAAAAAATCACTTTTTTCACACATTTTGGGGTGGGAAAGTAGTGGCATCACCGGGCTCACACAAATTTACCACCACCCAGCGTTCCCCCAGGTCTCCCGGTAAAAATGGTGCCTCACTTGTGTGGGAGGCCCAAGTACCCGCGGCAGGCAAGGGCCCCAAACGTAGTGAGGCGACATCAAAATGGCCTATCGCCAAACCACCTGGTTTTGCAAGGGGGTCACTTTGGTTTTTGGCCCGGTACGCGGCGGCCATCTAGGGAAACCTACCAAACCCAGGCATTTTTGAAAACTAGACACCCGGCGGCTTCCAGGGAGGTATGGCTTGCGTGGATCCCCCAACGTTTCCTTACCCAGAATCCCCTGCAAACCTCAATGTTTGCTCAAAAAATCACTTTTTTCACACATTTTGGGGTGGGAAAGTAGTGGCATCACCGGGCTCACACAAATTTACCACCACCCAGCGTTCCCCCAGGTCTCCCGGTAAAAATGGTGCCTCACTTGTGTGGGAGGCCCAAGTACCCGCGGCAGGCAAGGGCCCCAAACGTAGTGAGGCGACATCAAAATGGCCTATCGCCAAACCACCTGGTTTTGCAAGGGGGGTCACTTTGGTTTTTGGCCCGGTGCGCGGCGGCCATCTAGGGAAACCTACCAAACCCAGGCATTTTTGAAAACTAGACACCCGGCGGCTTCCAGGGAGGTATGGCTTGCGTGGATCCCCCAACGTTTACTTACCCAGAATCCCCTGCAAACCTCATTTTTTGCTCAAAAAATCACTTTTTTCACACATTTTGGGATGGGAAAGTAGTGGCATCACCGGCCTCACACAAATTTACCACCACCCAGCGTTCCCCCAGGTCTCCCGGTAAAAATGGTGCCTCACTTGTGTGGGAGGCCCAAGTACCCGCGGCAGGCAAGGGCCCCAAACGTAGTGAGGCGACATCAAAATGGCCTATCGCCAAACCACCTGGTTTTGCAAGGGGGGTCACTTTGGTTTTTGGCCCGGTGCGCGGCGGCCATCTAGGGAAACCTACCAAACCCAGGCATTTTTGAAAACTAGACACACGGCGGCTTCCAGGGAGGTATGGCTTGCGTGGATCCCCCAACGTTTCCTTACCCAGAATCCCCTGCAAACCTCAATGTTTGCTCAAAAAATCACTTTTTTCACACATTTTGGGGTGGGAAAGTAGTGGCATCACCGGGCGCACACAAATTTACCACCACCCAGCGTTCCCCCAGGTCTCCCGGTAAAAATGGTGCCTCACTTGTGTGGGAGGCCCAAGTACCCGCGGCAGGCAAGGGCCCCAAACGTAGTGAGGTGACATCAAAATGGCCTATCGCCAAACCACCTGGTTTTGCAAGGGGGGTCACTTTGGTTTTTGGTCCGGTGCGCGGCGGCCATCTAGGGAAACCTACCAAACCCAGGCATTTTTGAAAACTAGACACCCGGCGGCTTCCAGGGAGGTATGGCTTGCGTGGATCCCCCAACGTTTCCTTACCCAGAATCCCCTGCAAACCTCAATGTTTGCTCAAAAAATCACTTTTTTCACACATTTTGGGGTGGGAAAGTAGTGGCATCACCGGGCTCACACAAATTTACCACCACCCAGCGTTCCCCCAGGTCTCCCGGTAAAAATGGTGCCTCACTTGTGTGGGAGGCCCAAGTACCCGCGGCAGGCAAGGACAACAAACGTAGTGAGGCAACATCAACATTGCCTATCCCAAATGTCGCCTCACTACGTTTGTTGTCCTTGCCTGCCGCGGGTACTTGGGCCTCCCACACAAGTGAGGCACCATTTTTACCGGGAGACCTGGGGGAACGCTGGGTGGTGGTAAATTTGTGTGAGCCCGGTGATGCCACTACTTTCCCACCCCAAAATGTGTGAAAAAAGTGATTTTTTGAGCAAAAAATGAGGTTTGCAGGGGATTCTGGGTAAGGAAACGTTGGGGGATCCACGCAAGCCATACCTCCCTGGAAGCCGCCGGGTGTCTAGTTTTCAAAAATGCCTGGGTTTGGTAGGTTTCCCTAGATGGCCGCCGCGCACCGGGCCAAAAACCAAAGTGACCCCCCTTGCAAAACCAGGTGGTTTGGCGATAGGCCATTTTGATGTCGCCTCACTACGTTTGGGGCCCTTGCCTGCCGCGGGTACTTGGGCCTCCCACACAAGTGAGGCACCATTTTTACCGGGAGACCTGGGGGAACGCTGGGTGGTGGTACATTTGTGTGAGCCCGGTGATGCCACTACTTTCCCACCCCAAAATGTGTGAAAAAAGTGATTTTTTGTGCAAAAAATGAGGTTTGCAGGGGATTCTGGGTAAGGAAACGTTGGGGGATCCACGCAAGCCATACCTCCCTGGAAGCTGCCGGGTGTCTAGTTTTCAGAAATGCCTGGGTTTGGTAGGTTTCCCTAGATGGCCGCCGCGCACCGGGCCAAAAACCAAAGTGACCCCCCTTGCAAAACCAGGTGGTTTGGCGATAGGCCATTTTGATGTCGCCTCACTACGTTTGGGGCCCTTGCCTGCCGCGGGTACTTGGGCCTCCCACACAAGTGAGGCACCATTTTTACCGGGAGACCTGGGGGAACGCTGGGTGGTGGTAAATTTGTGTGAGCCCGGTGATGCCACTACTTTCCCACCCCAAAATGTGTGAAAAAAGTGATTTTTTGAGCAAACATTGAGGTTTGCAGGGGATTCTGGGTAAGGAAACGTTGGGGGATCCACGCAAGCCATACCTCCCTGGAAGCCGCCGGGTGTCTAGTTTTCAAAAATGCCTGGGTTTGGTAGGTTTCCCTAGATGGCCGCCGCGCACCGGGCCAAAAACCAAAGTGACCCCCCTTGCAAAACCAGGTGGTTTGGCGATAGGCCATTTTGATGTCGCCTCACTACGTTTGGGGCCCTTGCCTGCCGCGGGTACTTGGGCCTCCCACACAAGTGAGGCACCATTTTTACCGGGAGACCTGGGGGAATGCTGGGTGGTGGTAAATTTGTGTGAGCCCGGTGATGCCACTACTTTCCCACCCCAAAATGTGTGAAAAAAGTGATTTTTTGAGCAAAAAATGAGGTTTGCAGGGGATTCTGGGTAAGGAAACGTTGGGGGATCCACGCAAGCCATACCTCCCTGGAAGCCGCCGGGTGTCTAGTTTTCAAAAATGCCTGGGTTTGGTAGGTTTCCCTAGATGGCCGCCGCGCACCGGGCCAAAAACCAAAGTGACCCCCCTTGCAAAACCAGGTGGTTTGGCGATAGGCCATTTTGATGTCGCCTCACTACGTTTGGGGCCCTTGCCTGCCGCGGGTACTTGGGCCTCCCACACAAGTGAGGCACCATTTTTACCGGGAGACCTGGGGGAACGCTGGGTGGTGGTAAATTTGTGTGAGCCCGGTGATGCCACTACTTTCCCACCCCAAAATGTGTGAAAAAAGTGATTTTTTGAGCAAATATTGAGGTTTGCAGGGGATTCTGGGTAAGGAAACGTTGGGGGATCCACGCAAGCCATACCTCCCTGGAAGCCGCCGGGTGTCTAGTTTTCAAAAATGCCTGGGTTTGGTAGGTTTCCCTAGATGGCCGCCGCGCACCGAGCCAAAAACCAAAGTGACCCCCCTTGCAAAACCAGGTGGTTTGGCGATAGGCCATTTTGATGTCGCCTCACTACGTTTGGGGCCCTTGCCTGCCGCGGGTACTTGGGCCTCCCACACAAGTGAGGCACCATTTTTACCGGGAGAGCTGGGGGAACGCTGGGTGGTGGTAAATTTGTGTGAGCCCGGTGATGCCACTACTTTCCCACCCCAAAATGTGTGAAAAAAGTGATTTTTTGAGCAAAAAATGAGGTTTGCAGGGGATTCTGGGTAAGGAAACGTTGGGGGATCCACGCAAGCCATACCTCCCTGGAAGCCGCCGGGTGTCTAGTTTTCAGAAATGCCTGGGTTTGGTAGGTTTCCCTAGATGGCCGCCGCGCACCGGGCCAAAAACCAAAGTGACCCCCCTTGCAAAACCAGGTGGTTTGGCGATAGGCCATTTTGATGTCGCCTCACTACGTTTGGGGCCCTTGCCTGCCGCGGGTACTTGGGCCTCCCACACAAGTGAGGCCCCATTTTTACCGGGAGACCTGGGGGAACGCTGGGTGGTGGTAAATTTGTGTGAGCCCGGTGATGCCACTACTTTCCCACCACAAAATGTGTGAAAAAAGTGATTTTTTGAGCAAACATTGAGGTTTGCAGGGGATTCTGGGTAAGGAAACGTTGGGGGATCCACGCAAGCCATACCTCCCTGGAAGCCGCCGGGTGTCTAGTTTTCAAAAATGCGTGGGTTTGCTAGGTTTCCCTAGGTGCCGGCAGGGCTAGGGTTCAAAATCTACAGCTAGTCACTTTGCCAAAAAAAGGGTCATTTTTCGCTACAAAACCACGTTGCGTTTTGCGCCGTTTCCTGTCGCGGGCACTAGGCCGACCCGCACAAGTGAGGTACCATTTTTCTCGTAGGACTTTGGGGAACGCGGGGTGGGTGGAAATTTGTGGATCCACGCAGATTCCAGAACTTTCCATCACAGAAATGTGGGGAAAATGTGTTTTTTTTGTCAATTTTTTACGTTTGCAAGGGATTCTGGGTAACAGACCATGGTGGGAGGCAGTCAAGTCACCCCATCCTGGATTCCCCTGGGTGTCTAGTTTTCAAAAATGTATAGGTTTGCTAGGTTTCCCTAGGTGCCGGCAGGGCTAGGGTACAAAATCTACAGCTAGTCACTTTGCCAAAAAAAGGGTCATTTTTCACTGCAAAACCACGTTGCGTTTTGCGCCGTTTCCTGTCGCGGGCACTAGGCCAACCCGCACAAGTGAGGTACCATTTTTCTCGTAGGACTTTGGGGAACGCGGGGTGGGTGGAAATTTGTGGATCCACGCAGATTCCAGAACTTTCCATCACAGAAATGTGGGGAAAATGTGTTTTTTTTGTCAATTTTTTACGTTTGCAAGGGATTCTGGGTAACAGACCATGGTGGGAGGCAGTCAAGCCACCCCATCCTGGATTCCCCTGGGTGTCTAGTTTTGAAAAATGTATAGGTTTGCTAGGTTTCCCTAGGTGCCTGCAGGGCTAGGGTACAAAATCTACAGCTAGTCACTTTGCCAAAAAAAGGGTCAATTTTCACTGCAAAACCACGTTGCGTTTTGCGCCGTTTCCTGTCGCGGGCACTAGGCCGACCCGCACAAGTGAGGTACCATTTTTCTCGTAGGACTTTGGGGAACGCGGGGTGGGTGGAAATTTGTGGATCCACGCAGATTCCAGAACTTTCCATCACAGAAATGTGGGGAAAATGTGTTTTTTTTGTCAATTTTTTACGTTTGCAAGGGATTCTGGGTAACAGACCATGGTGGGAGGCAGTCAAGTCACCCCATCCTGGATTCCCCTGGGTGTCTAGTTTTCAAAAATGTATAGGTTTGCTAGGTTTCCCTAGGTGCCGGCAGGGCTAGGGTACAAAATCTACAGCTAGTCACTTTGCCAAAAAAAGGGTCATTTTTCACTGCAAAACCACGTTGCGTTTTGCGCCGTTTCCTGTCGCGGGCACTAGGCCGACCCGCACAAGTGAGGTACCATTTTTCTCGTAGGACTTTGGGGAACGCGGGGTGGGTGGAAATTTGTGGATCCACACAGATTCCAGAACTTTCCATCACAGAAATGTGGGGAAAATGTGTTTTTTTTGTCAATTTTTTACGTTTGCAAGGGATTCTGGGTAACAGACCATGGTGGGAGGCAGTCAAGTCACCCCATCCTGGATTCCCCTGGGTGTCTAGTTTTCAAAAATGTATAGGTTTGCTAGGTTTCCCTAGGTGCCGGCAGGGCTAGGGTACAAAATCTACAGCTAGTCACTTTGCCAAAAAAAGGGTCATTTTGCACTGCAAAACCACGTTGCGTTTTGCACCGTTTCCTGTCGCGGGCACTATGCCGACCCGCACAAGTGAGGTACCATTTTTCTCGTAGGACTTTGGGGAACGCGGGGTGGGTGGAAATTTGTGGATCCACGCAGATTCCAGAACTTTCCATCACAGAAATGTGGGGAAAATGTGTTTTTTTTGTCAATTTTTTACGTTTGCAAGGGATTCTGGGTAACAGACCATGGTGGGAGGCAGTCAAGTCACCCCATCCTGGATTCCCCTGGGTGTCTAGTTTTCAAAAATGTATAGGTTTGCTAGTTTTCCCTAGGTGCTTGCAGGGCTAGGGTTCAAAATCTACAGCTAGTCACTTTGCCAAAAAAAGGGTCAATTTTCACTGCAAAACCACGTTGCGTTTTGCGCCGTTTCCTGTCGCGGGCACTAGGCCGACCCGCACAAGTGAGGTACCATTTTTCTCGTAGGACTTTGGGGAACGCGGGGTGGGTGGAAATTTGTGGATCCACGCAGATTCCAGAACTTTCCATCACAGAAATGTGGGGAAAATGTGTTTTTTTTGTCAATTTTTTACGTTTGCAAGGGATTCTGGGTAACAGACCATGGTGGGAGGCAGTCAAGTCACCCCATCCTGGATTCCCCTGGGTGTCTAGTTTTCAAAAATGTATAGGTTTGCTAGGTTTCCCTAGGTGCCGGCAGGGCTAGGGTTCAAAAACTACAGCTAGACTCTTTGCAAAAAAAGTGTAAATTTTCAGTGTGAAAATGTGGTGTGTTCACCTTAGGTTTTGAGCCACTTCCTGTCGTGGGCACTATGCCTACCCACACAAGTGAGGTACCATTTTTATCGGGAGACTTAGGGTAGTTCAAATATGTAAAGCAACTGTTATTACCTATTGATTTTTGATGAATTTCTCCCTTCCAAATGAAAGACATTGTGTAAAAAAAAAGTCATTTTGAAAAATGACCAATAATTGTCATGCAAATATGAGTATTCCCAATTTCGAAAATGTGCAAATATGCACTGTTTCTGAACTCTGTAATTTGTTCCCATTTCAGAAATACATAGGTGACTTTCATACCGATTTTTCCATGTATACATTTTCCCACAATAATTGCTATATACCCGGACCAAAAAAAAAAACCTTAACAAAATGCTGCTCATTTTTCTACTCTGGGTTCGTTGGGCTCTTGGTGAACCTACAAGTCCTATATGTCCCCACAACCAGGAAGGTCTACCGGATGTAACGGTACATTGCTTTCAAAGAGATGTCATAATTCGAAGAAGTTACAGGTAAAAACGTTGACTCAAAAGGCTGCTTTTTTCAACAAATTTTTAATTTTTCCTATATTTGCCTGTAAATTTCTATAAAGAAACCTTGATGGATCTACACAAATGACCCCTTGCTGAATTCAGAATTTTGTCTACTTTTCAAAAATGTATAGCTTTCCAGGATCCATTATTGTTTTTGTACCCATTTCTACCGTTAACTGGAAGGAGGTTGAAAGCACAAAAAATAGCAAAAATAGGGTATGTCCCAGAAAAATGCCAAAACTGTGTAAAAAATGTTGGTTTTCTAACAAAATTCTGTCATTCCCTAAAAGCTGGAGAAATTGTGATTTCAGCCCCACAAACCCTTTTTTGATACCATTTGCAGAGAAAAACCCAGAAGCTTTCATTTGCAGCCCGTTTTTCACATTTTTCACAAAAAAAAAAAATTGCTGTATTTTGACTAATTTCTGGGAACCCTCTAGGAGAATCCACAAACCCTGGGTACCTTTAGAATCCCCAAGATGTTGGAAGAAAAGGACGCAAATTTGGCGTGGATACCTAATGTGGTCAAAAAGTTACAGGGGCCTAAGCGCGCACTACCTCAAATAGCCCAAAAAAGGCTTAGCACAGGAGGGGAAAAGGCCTAGCAGCGAAGGGGTTAATAGTTGTGTCTCCAACCTCTGAGTAATAAAATAAGATAATTTTTGTTCTAGAATGGGTTGGGTTCAGAAGAAGTATACCATTAATTGTATTCATGGCCACTTCATCATATGTTTTGGAGAAATGCTTGATCCAGTCGTCTGGAATAATTGATAAGTCAAATACAGTGTTCTTATTAAAATGTTAAAAGTTAGTAATAATAAGCTTACAAAAAGAGCCTGTATTTTTTTTATTGCCTAGCCAGAAGAACTTCCTATCACATTTTGTCTTTCAATTCACGTTTCCTGGCTCTCAAGGCTTCTTTATACTGCAGTCTACAGGCTGCCAACTCCCATCTGTCTCCCGGTACCCTTAAAAGGGCTTCTCTTAAGTTCCCATTAGCCTTTGAACGTGCCCATTAAATCGTTCCTATTAGCTTTTGAACGTGAATCATTAAATCATCTTTTGCCAATGGACACAATAATTGAAACATGACTCTTAGTTAAATAAAAAGAGTTGATGCTACTGGTTTTCCGATTGAATAAATCAAGCAGTAAGACATCCATATTAGAAGACAGATCCAGTTATAAAAAATAAAATCATGACTAACGCTTTTAAAATTTCAAGAGGGTTGATCTGATCCCATTTTAATCTACGACCTCCTTCTGTCACCTCAAATGACCTGTGCAGCAAGTTAAAATACCCAATGTCACATCTAAATAACTTTAAAGACAAAAGGTGAGGATTATGGTCACTAAAGGACATTAATTTCAGACAGGAATTAACATTTATTCAATAAATCACTAGAAATAAAAATATAAACAACAACAGATAAGCAACCCAGACCGATGAATATTGAGTTTTTCGTGGTTCGACTACCTATCAATCCATATACATCCACAAGGTTTCTCTCCGGTACATAGTTAGAAAGACAAACTCCCTGTTTATCAGAATTTTCAGCAGTAACTGGAAAGACCCTTATATTAAGAATCATCTAGTGACAACTCATTTACCAGCTTAGCATTATGATCTCCTGCAATGATTACTTGGTTGTTTATACTCGATAAATCAATACAATGGGAAGTAGCATAAAGGGCAGGCTAAGAATCAGTTTAGATATATTGAAGTTGCCCTCCACAAATTGGTGTGAGCGAGGGACAAGGGGAATATAAAAATAAGAAAGGAATTGATAAAGGATTACGTAGGACCAGGCGGACAGCAGCAAACCACACCACTCAACCAAGTGGAGGCAGGAGACAGAATTGAAAAACCTAGAACCTCCGCTAGAGGAAACTCCTCAAGTGTGAGTTTGCTGATGGAATGTTCACAATTCTTGAATACTGGCACCCCCTACCCCGCTAAGAGTGATCTGAATGGTGGAGTACACAGTAACCAAGAGGACATAGTACAGCGATTTTGGGAGCTGGAGAGTCAGAAAACCAAGTTTTTGTTAGAAAATAGACTTACAACTTCCCCAGACACAGTAGCTCAAAGATCTCAATGGAATGTTTTACTGAAGATCAGGCATTAATCAGGGTGCATCTCAGATGTCCCATTGAGTTACGTTTTACTCTAAATGACTTTTTAATATATGCTTGGTAGGACATTTGTGGCTCATAGAAGATCCCTTCTTTAGGTATTCTCTTGCTCCACCCAAGGTCCCATAAAGGGCAAACATTCTCACTGTCCAGCCCCCTCCTCCCGTAGCTGGAAAAGCACCCGCCTGTATGTTCTGGAACCCAACTCACAAGGCAGAAGACACCATGTTCCCCTTGCATTTGTAAAATCTCTAGAATAACCATATGAGGAGCACCATGTGTAAGAGTATAAATGTTTGGAAGCACAGTCCACCATCTTATGTGTTGTGGAGCAGTCTTCCCTATTTGAAGAAAATTGTCATAATAATCTGTATGAGGTAGTATTCTGTGAACTGTGTTGAGATTATTTGTTTTACAGGCAATTCAAAACTGTATTTCGTGTTGCTCAATCCCAAGCTAGATTCCCCATGCCCCTTCGACCCATGGGGATAGACATAGTACAAAGCTGAACTAAAACTCTGTTGTTTTTTTTTGTAAACCGGTTAAAGAAATAAAAATACAAAATATACGAGATAAAAGTTAAACAGTTAAGCAGGAGGTAAATGCAAAATGTTCAGGATTCGAATTATAAAAGAAAGAGATGCTAGGATTACAGTTCCAATGGTTAAAAAAAGCCTACAGACTCACAGGATTCCAAGATGTGATGAGAAGATGGGAGTAACAGTGATAGTGCATCTGGGAAGGGATTCAGGGATCAGAGGCAATTGTGGGGTTCTGAACCCAACTGCAACAGGTGGGGCCTTTTTAACTCGATGAGCTGGGGAAAACTTACAGTTGGGTCCAAAATGGTGTCTTTACAAGCAACTTTACTTCCTAATTCCCTCTGCACAGTTTCCTTAGTCAGCAGGACACTAGGTTGAAATCTCCTTTTCTGGACAGCTTTTCCTTCTGCAAGGGTCATTTATTTCACCTCCTCCCCGCCTCCAACCACACCCTTCACAACAGTCAGCTTCTTCCTTAAAGGACAGAATAAACAGCACTTCTAACAAAGCTCTTGATCACCAAGAATGTCCCTGACTTGGCAAGGAGTTAGCAGTCAGACCCTCCAGCCCTTGAACTCAGCAGATGACTCAAGTAGTGCCCCAATCAACCTCCCCCTCCTCTTTCATGCTCTGTCTCTCACCCTCCCCCACCTCTATCCCTCCGCATTCTTTGTCTACTTCCCCTGCTCCTACCCACCTCCACTGAATCTCTCCCCATGCCTGCTCTTTCCCTTACGTATATGCCCTTATTGTTTTTCTCTACCTAACATGAAACTATGTAACTATGCTCTGAAAAGCCATTGAGCAATATTTTATAGATAATGAAGGTACGGTGGACTCACCATCCACTCTATGGGAGGCATTCAAGACGGTCATTAGGGGGCAGGCCCTCTCACTCATAGCGGGTAAGCGTAAAGAGAAAAATAAACAGCTGGCTGATATTGAGCACGCAATCGTGCGGCTAGAGAAAAGAATTAGCCGGGATCCGGATGATGAATGCTCCCACCAATTGCAAACCAGGACAGCAGAATATAAAGACGTCGCGAAAACCCTTACCCGCGACAGGGACGGGCGTATATATGACCAGGGTGATAAGGCGGGCAAACTCATAGCTTGGCTGGATAGGAAAGAAAGGGAGCAACGGGTGGTGCCCGAGCTCATGAGCACTTCGGGTACCATTCTGACCGAGCCGGGTGACATAGTGAGAGAGCTAGCCTTGCACTTTGAGCGAGTGTACCGGAGACAGTCTGACCTCACGGAGCACGACTCCTCTGCCTTCTAAGCAGATATTCAGCTGCCCACCCTAACAGACCGGGAACGAGATGAAATGGAAGACGACCTCACGTCAGAAGAGCTAATCAAAGCAATAGGTGATCTCAAGTTGGGTAAGGCATTAGGGCCCAATGGCCTCCCTATCGAACTCTACAAGCTTAAACCTGGTAAGATAGTGCCATACCGGAGGGCCATGTACTATGATAGTCAGAAGCAGGGGATATTACCTAAAGATCAGCGCATAGCCACTCTGGTTGCGATTACCAAACCAGGAAAACCGAAGGCGGAGTGCACGTCGTATAGCCCTATATCACTCCTTAACGCGGAACCCAAAATACTAGCCAAAGTCTTAGCCAATAGGCTCCGTACTGTCATCACCAAAATCGTGCACCCTGACCAGTCGGGCTTCATGCCTCATCGCAACACTGCCCTCAACCTTAGACGCCTTCACGGAGTTCTGGGGCGTTGCCCCGGAATCCAGGAGGACGCCATGGTGGTTTTCATTGGATGCAACCATGGCGTTTGACACCCTTGAATGGGCCTACCTCTTCGCAGTGCTAAAGAAATTAGGTTTCGGGCCCAAGTTTATAGGGTGGGTGCGCCTCCTCTATGCAGAACCGCTCGCGAAAATGTCAGTCAATAATAAGACGTCAGAGATATTCACTCTCGGTAGAGGTACAAGACAGGGCTGCCCTCTGTCGCCGTTGCTATTCGCTCTCTCGCTTGAACCGCTTGCGGCTTGGATACGCAGGGATGTGGCCATCCGCGGACTCCGATGGACTGAGGGTTGGGATGACAGGATCTCGTTGTATGCGGACGATATACTGCTTTATCTGTCTTCCCCGGCGCGTTCCATACGAGTGGTGTTGGACATATTCGTCAGTTTCGGAAGAAACTCAGGTTTTCGTATTAACTGGAGCAAGTCCTCGATTTACATGCTCCACGGAACGGCCCCCTCCCTTCCGAGAGAATGCACAATTCAGATAGCGGAGGACGGTTTCCGCTACCTAGGGATATTCATCACTACCGACGTTAAAAACAGATACGACAAAAACCTGCTACCTCCATTGCAAAGGCTTCGAAGAGATGTAGAGGTCTGGAAGAGGTTGCCCCTGTCCCTACTTGGGAGAGCAGCCTTATTCATAATGATGGCCTTGCCTAGATTCCTCTATGCCCTCCAAAACTACCCAGACATGGTACCGCAAACCTTTTTCAGGGAGGTCGAGTCCTTACAGAGAGACCTACTGTGGGATGGCAGGCCCCGAATTGCGCTAGGCAAGCTCACATTGGGGTGGAATGATGGAGGTATAGCCCTTCCGGACATCAGAAAATACTATTGGGCAGCGCAACTGGCTGCAATAAACCAATGCCAGTACGGAAGTGGCGACGATCCAGCATACGGAATGGACAGGTGGTTGCTGCCCGGGGGTGACTTCACGAGATCCCTATATTCCAGACCCACTAGGTATCTGCTCACTGGCCCCACTAAGCACGCAGTCCAGGTGTGGCATGTGGCCACCAAACCCTGGGATGGGCAAATAAACTTACGTTAGCAACCCCCCTCTGGGATACAGAGAAGCTGGGTACTCTGGGGCGTAGCAAAGGCTTTGCAAAATGGGACCTCATCGGCATCTCGCACATTAGGGACTTATGGGGGCGGGATGGAGTGGTGACGTTTGCTACACTGCAACAGAAACACGAAATGGCGACGTCGGAACACTTCCGATATACACAGATACGGCATGCCCTGCAAGCCGCCATCAGACCCGGCTCGAAGCTCCCTGAGGCGTCCCCACTTGAGGATAGACTGCTTGATGGGTACCTGCCAGACAAATGTATATCTCTCACATACAAAAAGCTCATCCATCACACCCCTGACCCCCTCGTGGCACTCAGGGAGAAATGGGTAAGGGATGGTCTGGAGGTGGACCATGAGGATTGGCAGGAGGCACTCTCCTCACCCAAGGAGGTGGCGATTTCGGCAAAGCTAAAACTCGTACAACTAAAGATTTTACATAGAGTCTACCTATCGGGGACCCAGCTGGTCCACATGGGGAATGGTGCGGACGGGCTTTGTAGGAGGGACTGGGGAATGCAGGGTACATTCCTCCACATACTCTGGGAGTGCCCAGTAGTTCATGGCTTCTGGCGGTGCACACTGAAAGTTATGAGTGCGGTGTGGGGGGTCCCCTTGCTGCCTGAGGCCAAGAGATGCCTCCTGAATGTGTGGGAGCCCACAGATTTACCCGTGCACGGGAGGTTGTGGGCCACACTTGGGCAGACGGTGGCAAAGCGCAACATAGCGCAACTGTGGGGGGCCGCCGCACCACCTACATTAAAGAAGTGGAAGAATGATATGGACTGGTGCATGATCCGCAAGAAAACCGTTTATGTTGCACGGGGTTGTCCCAAAAAATGGGTGGCGATTTGGACTAAGTGGAATGCATACCGGGGAGGGATATGTGAGCCACCGGCTATCACGTCACCAGAGGACCACTGTACAATATGAACTGCAATGTATGTGTAAGTAGCTCTGCCCGCGACGCTGAAGAGAATGTACCGACGCATGTGTACACTGATGTAACTATACTATGTGAGACACGATGCTGTGTAACGTGACCTAAGTTTCTATGTTTCAATAAACAGAGTTTAAAAAAAAAAAAACTATGCTCTGAAACTGTGTAACCTTGTAACGATGTATCCTGCAGCTATGGTCTGATACTCATGTAAAGCACTCTGATACCTTCGGGTCTAGCGAGTGCTATATAAAACCTTTCAAATAAATAAAAATAAAGCAGTTGTGGGCCTCCGTTTCTGGTGAAGAGTATCCTGGCATTCTGTCCTGGAGATTCTAGCCAGTATATATTGGCTAGGAGACAAACGTGAATGCTAAAGCCCCTTTTATTTGGGATAATTATGTTAAGAGTCACCTAGACAGCACTTACGCTATCTCTTCGAGAAATGCTGTATTTAGGATATGGGCATTCAACACACCCAGCGCTTCCGATTAGTTAGTTGGCCTGCCTTTCTAAATTCCTTTACTCTGGTTGGTCAATACTGTCCATCTGTCTCACCTTTGTGTGCTTGGTTCCCTCCGAGCAGACATCACCAATTGGTTGGCCATCTCTGGCCATCTGAAACCTCCTCGCTTGCACTCCTCCCTCCCTCTTTTGTTTGTTATCCTACAACATACCTGCAGCTCTCTCACACAGCCTGCCTCACAGTAGCGAGGAGTGTCGTACAGGAACATATGGCGATGTTGCATTGAAAGACCAGATTGTGTCGCTTTTTTCTTTTATTTGCTTTCTTTTTTTTTCTTCAATTACCATGGTACCCGCTTCACGGGCCGCCATGCACATAACTTATGTGCACAGGCGCCATGCTTTACGTTTCAGCACGGCACCCGCTTTCATCTTTACAACACGGGCGCCGCACTTAATATTTCAGCACCGCGCCCGGTTTTCTGTTGACAAAGCCATTAGCTGTAGGTATCGCAAATGCGAGACCTATTGCATTGCAAATGCTTGTTTTTTGTGGCATTTGGGAGGTTTCACACAGCCACAGTCTTTTGACCTGGAAAACGAGCAGGGAGGTGGGGTAGAGTTGATTTTGCAATAACACACGTTGTGAAACAAAAGGCACAAAAGAGGAAGAATCATACCCACCCAGCTACTACACAAATGATTCTGCAGTGACTCCTCTAGGAAAAGACAGGGAAGGAAGATGCCAGGGGTTTGCAGACCCTTCAGCTACTGGGGTTGGCTCACTTCAAATGGGAGACTGAGAATGTCCCAGAGCCTTACCTCAATCAACAAAGAACCTCCACAGGATCATGTCTCCTTTCCATTTTTGTCTGCTATCAAAACGCAGGAGTTCCAAGAAGGTTTTTGTGCTTTAGAGTGAAGTACAAAATTCAATGGACTTGCAAACATGCTTGGCAATATAAAGTCTCGTAGTCTGGCACATCCGACATTGAATCGGCCCATAAAGCACCGTTTATACATATATATAGCTTCAGTACGGTAAGCACCATACAGAGACCATTTCCTCCAAGTATCTAAAGCACCATGGCCAGCCTTGATGTTACTCCGACTATGTAGAATCCAATAGACATGCTATTTGTACATTACATAAGTCTGTAAAGCACCATACTCCTTCTGTTAAACATCCACCTCCATCCATGATCACAGAACTTCACCTCTAAGCATACTTACTGAGTTTCTTTCCCTACTTTACAATGTCAGTCATGATTGCTGTACCAACATCTGCCTTATTTTCCAATAAAATAATTTGTATTTTTAATGAAGTGTAACTTCACAAACAACGCTTATCTAGAAAAATAAAATCTGAAATGTATTATAGCGCATTTACATAATGATCTAGATAATATTTCAAGTATACATTTGTTGTTTGTGTAACATCTGTAGACTCTGAACCCCTACTGCCAGGGAAGGTAGATTGTAGGAGCAGCGGTGGAATAGTGTGTGTGAAAAACAAACTTGCACTGCACCTCTTGCTGCTGCTGATACATGGCTGTACGGATTCTGTTAGTGGAGCTTGGATTGCTTGTACCCATGATCTACCTGTAGCGTGTTACATGGCCTTCGGGCCCTCTGACATAGAACTACCAGCAGTCTCCACCCATCCAGTGATTACGTGCCTGAGTGCAAGAGAAAAGAAATGAGAGAAAGAAACATGGTGGTGTCCCGTTCCCAAGACCAGACTAGGCTTTTGGCATGCTTTGTGTGCTGCACCTGCATCAATTCAATCACTTGAACCCTGAGAGACCCGGATGACCAGGCCCCTCTCAGCCATACCATTGTCTTGCTCTGTGCCTGCCAGGGTTACGTATGCTTGTAATGCTCTCTGGGTTTCAACCTTTTATTATTTTTTAATTTATAAAAAGTTTTATATAGCGCGAACATGACCCTAGAGGGTATCAGAACACTTTACATGAGAGGAAAGCAGCAAATAGTTGTGAAAAACAGAAACTCATCACATATATGAAAGAAGAATAGTAAGTTTGACATCTATAGGGAATCAGCAATGTAGTAGTCATACACCAGCAAAAAACAACAGAAGAGCGCACGGCAAACTCATTTGGTGAGTTGAAAAGTAAGATAACAGAGAAAGAAAGTGAAATCACTCTTGTGAGTAAAAAGAACCCTCCCTCACCAAACTGGTTGGTGACATGCTTCATCATTGGGTTCCCACCAGAGAGGCCGAATGTCTCCCTGGTGTGCTACAACACCTGGTTACAGCAGAGCGGGTTTTTATGTCATCCAAGTTTGACGAAACAAAAGGTGCAAGAGCTTGGACCACCAGCTTAAAGTTAGCCTGTGGGAGGAAGGATTTAAGTTTCCTTAGAATGCTCATCTGGTAATTCGCTCTTTTGGTGGCATTACTGATATGATTCTGCATATTCAGGTGTTTGTCTAGTGTAATTCCCAAGGATCTAGCGGAGTCAATATTGTGAGGAGAACAGGTGAGGGCAGTTAGATGCTTCATCCAAAGATCAATCCTGGGTGTGTGGTTAGGAGGAGCAATGAGGATGAATTCCGTTTTAGAAGTGTTGAGCTTGAGGTGGTTGCCAGTGAGCCAGCTTGGAGTGTTCTGCAAAGTAGAGTTGGGGGAAATTATGTCTTCAGGGGAGGAGATTTTCAAATACAATTGAGTGTCATCACCATACATTTGATAAAGAATGCTGGCAGAATTCAAGGCATCTGCAAGAGGTTCCAGAAATAAATTTAAAAGAATGGGCGGAACTCTGTGCCACCCTCAGAGTGACCACAGAGGGCTGAGAAAGGGATTGATTCACCTAGACTCTTTGGGTTCTGTTGAGGAGGAATGAAGTAAACCATTGCAGCACAGGTCCTGATAGGCCCTTCCTCCAATCAAGTAGGGTCAGTAAACTGTTGTGTTTAACACTGCTGCTCTCACAGGCAACTGATGTGATATCGGTGTGGTCACTATCAGTCACCAGTGGACCACAGAAACACAAAAATGTCAGTCATCAGAGGGCCGCACAAACATTAGAAAATAGCGTCAGTCACCAGTGGGCCACAGAAACACTACAAAACATTAGTAACCAGTGGGCCACACGGACATCAGAAAACAAGAATTTCTCTGTTCTGTTTGCTACTATTTTGACTTATGCAACTACTGTGGCAGGTAAGTGAGAGATAGGAGGTAAGGGAGAAGATTCAGTTTGTCAGGGTACATTGACTAATTAAAGTTTTTTTGTATGGCTGCAAGTTTTCGAAAAATATAACTATACACCCCAAGGGAGAGCCTCGCATCTTTTCTATCCAGCTAAATGTAGATGTACACGCTACAAAAGGAGTACGCACCCAAGGCAATTTCTTACTTCTCGTACACCTAAGACAGTGGCTTGTACAAAAATCGGCAACTTCCCGCTGCAGTTGTCTTCTGAAATGGCGTGGGGGGGGGGGGGGGGGGGAGGACTAATTAAAAACAATAACAAAGCTCTATATTTTCACATACAATTTGAAAACACCAATTGCATCATATTTTTTAATTAGATGAGCAGGTCAGTAACGGAGTATTAAATATCTTCAAACTGTTCTCCCTGTCAGAACAAATAATGTCAAGGTGGCATCTTCTAGAGTCATGTACAACGTTAGCTCCTGCGGAACAAAACTCCCACACAGCTTCGGACGGGGAGTGCTGCACAATTCTGATGCTCCTGTATCCCGCGAAGACCATCTTAGCAGGACAGACATCTGCCCTCAAAAGCAGCATTCCTGGTTGCTTTCAGTCCTTTCTGTTTCAGCACACTGTCTGCAAAAGTAATTCTTCAGCTACAGATTGCGATATTTGTGTATCAATCAGGTACTAAGTAGTTGAAAATGCTGCTCAGATAGTATCAATACCATGAACTGTTTGGGTCAAAGAGGAGATTTTGTCTGCAGCTTTAAAAAAATCTTCCATATTTAACTATTATTCAATCAGGGTGAAAATAATTATTTGTACGTCGTGAAATCTGTTTCATTACCTGTATAAATGCATGGACCACAACAAGAACGGTCTCGAAGCAGCAGTATATAGCAGCGCCCTCACAAAGAAAAGAAAAATTAATACATCTCGGACATATTACTTATTTTTTTTTAAGTCTGAGATGTATAAAAAACACAAAATGTAAGCCCAGTTTTAAAACCTATACGAGATGTACAGAATAAATTAGGTCAACATTTTATCTCCAGACGTGCAAACAGTTAGACTAGGAGTCTGCTGAATGCAAAACTGTATGTTTCATTCAAACTATTTTAGTCTGAGAGTTAGGATGATTTTTTTCTTTTATGCAAAACAAAGGTTTTCTTTGTTGGTGATAGCATTTTGAAATAAGTCTTCTAAATGTACAAAGTTTTATTTCTTAAGAAACATTTATATTCCGTACAATGTTGGGATCCCTTCTGTGCCAATGCCGGTAAAAAAAAAAAATTGCGAAATTATTATATCTTAGAATATGCTGCATAATTCAGTCAACACGGATACATAATTTGGTCTTCCACTGTTGCATAATCTCAGTGGTTCTGAGCGTAAGTGATGCTCTATCGGGGAATATGTGTAGTCAAAAGGCAACTCTTCTTAACAGGCATTTCACTTCTGATGTACTCAAAGAGAACACATGTTTTTAATTCATTAGCCCGCATTCGCAGTGTGTTTGGGAGAGACTTTGTAGTACTACTACTTTCCATTATTACAACACTTAAAGCTTACGCTCCCAGAGCTATACACAATGGCAGGATAAAATACATAACTTGAAACTGAATGTTTCCGCCTAGTGTTTCATATGTTAATTAGGACTGGTCAAATATGACTTATAAAGTATGTCAGTGAGTTTGTATATGTCACTTATGTAAAGCAATATGTCAGTAAGTTTGTATATGTCACTTATGTAAACACAACTGTGTTGAATGTATTTTTATATTTTGTTTACAAGTGTGTTCAAGAACTATGTGTTGCCCTTCATGATGACATGCTTTAAATGTAAACATTTTCTGAATAAGCCAAAGGAAAGTGAAATAAATCACGCGGGCTAATGAATTAAAAAACATTGGTTTGTTTTGTTTTTGAACCATTGCCAAACATGGCAACTAGATAATTTGTTCGTATAAAAATAGAAGTGCTCCTATCTAGTTTGTACAAGGACCCAAGCCTCCCTAGAGTAAAAAGATGTACTCAAAGCAACACAACCAGACACCAAATGGATTTTTTAGACTTAATATTTTCGCAAATTACGAATAAAAAAGAAAGGCGTACGTATCAAAACACTGTATTTTTTTTTTAGTAAGGTCCTTATCAAATTTAACAGGAAACATTAAATAAGATTTGACACATTCTACCTGGCTGGGAATAGTGTCCCATGTACAAGAGGGCCCAGAGCGGAACTACGGACCTTCAAATGCCATAATTTTAAACGACCAACAATGCTATCCAGTTGATTCAAACTCCTTTGACGAATTGAGAACACGTTCAGTCATGAGTTCTGGTTACCACTGCCGCTGGGGTGACCCGAGCTACAATCACTCAAAGTGTGACACATTCAATATGATAAGTTATAATGTCAGATTAGAATATTCTTGCTTTTTAGGCCTGTTCCATTTCACGCAGCCCCATTAGCAACGCTAGCACTCCCTCATTCACAGCAATATGATAAGCTCTTTCCATACCACCTCAACCTATTTGTTGACGTAAGTTTCAACTAGGCCACCTCCATATCCCACCACTGTGCATACATACATACACAGTGGAGCAAATCAGTACCTTTGATCTAGCCCGTTGGCAAAGGGCTTAGAACGAGGTTTTCACTAATTTGCACGATATCCAAGTTGCCCTGGATTTTGCAAGATTTTCCATCTTGCATTCAAATGAAGCTAGGCAGTAAGAATTGGAACTATTTGCCCTTGGACGTCCAGACATTGAGCTCGAAACAAATACAAACAAAAGCAGGAACCCTGAATCGAGAGTAACTAACACTTGTGTTGGTATAATTAAACTCTCGGTCCATAATACCTTTATCAAAGCATAACAAAAAAACTGAAATAGAGGGGGCAGATTTGTTGTGTTCATGGATTCTAAAAAAGGAATAGAGAAAAAGTAGACAACGCCCACAGGGCGACTGTGGAATCAGATTCTTGTTTGGTCTTTGTACCAGCAATTCCCACATCTATGCACAGCCGCAATATCTTGATGCCGTTACACAGTCTTTCTGGCCGTCAAGACTCGGACGATGGACCCTACGCCTCCGGCTGCCAAGGCCTGCAGAGAAAGAATCAGAGGTGAAAAACCCTCGACTCCACAGATCCGAACCACAGGCTATGTGGATTCTGACTCTTCCGCATAATGAGGGGAAAGCCAATATCAGATCAGAGACTTACCTTTTCATGCCACTGCAGCAAAACCGCACTGCTGTTATCAGAGGGGCTCTCAAACCCTTTGTAGATGTATTTCATGAGCAGATCCACCCCGTTCTTGTCCAGTGACTGAACAGCCTTTTCTATGTCATTGGCTTTGAAGGAAATGAGTACTTTCAACACAACACCTTCAGCACGATCCTGCAGGCAAGGAACAAAGGGTGCAGGATTTTACAAGCTTCACCATGTCCTTTAGTCACAAACTTTTAAATGCATAAAGTTGCCAACAGGTGCCTTTTCAGAAGTTCAAGATGCTCACTAAATTGTCTACCTCACTCTAAAAAAGGCATCTCAGGGGTATTCAGGATGAACGGCAATGGAGTTCACAGATCAGGTCAACATAATCTTTAGCCTCCAAATAAGCTTCCATGTCTTTTTGCATGGTCCCATGTTAGCAGCAATCACTGCTAGAGGTAAAGGAAGGTCAGACTCCCGTTAAACCACACTGTTTGACTCTCAAAACTAAGATAAATAAAGTAATTGTTCCATGATCAACCTGAACACGTGGAATCACCACTAGAGCTGTGAATAGAGTTGAGACAGCATGATCATCTGTTTCATGTCAAGAAAGATCATCTATTAACCCAAATGTTTAGATTAACTGAAGAAACTTTCAGTTGATAATAGGCCAGTGCTGGAGGCTATTCAATCAGCGACCTCGACAGATGCTGGTAAATAGTAATCCAGCTGCATCATAAGGCAGGAGTGATGTAAAATCACTTGGGTAGCTACAAATCTAGCTATAGGAAATCCAACACAAATAGAAATGTGTATGAAACAATTAGTATGGCCATATCCCCAATTGCATCAAGGGACAAAAGGTCCTTGATGAAGTGAAACACATACAAATGCCGTTGCTCCCTTGGAATCGTCACGAACTGACAAAAGTAATATTTAGTTACACATAGAATTGAGGGCTTTTCTGGCGCAGTCCTGGCCTCACCTTTGCAGACTGGTTTTTGGTGTTAATTGGAGGGTTCTTCAGCGCAGCTTGCAGGGCTCCCATCATGTTACCTGTACTATGGAGTTAAGGAAAAGCGCAAAACACTAAAAGAATTGTCGGGGATTGGCAGAAATGTATGGCAGAACAACAGAGAAGTAAATGACGAACTAACAATTGCATGGAAGTGTTAAAGCAAAATGGATGAGGTGAACAATAAAACATCACCTTTTTAATAGAAAAAGCAGGCCGTAAACAAATGAAGGCAATCCGAGACAGATTCAATAGCCTCCAGGGTGCAACAAACGGCAATTAAATCTCCGTCACAATAACTCAAGGAAAAGGAATTCTGTCCAACTGTCTTCTGCTTTTATTTCACTTAATGTTGTTGGTCTTTGCTCTCTTATTTTTATGGGAAGCGTGCTTAACTAAATCAGTGCTATAGAAATTACATAAAAACATAAATGCAAAAGTAAAGATGTGATGAAGCAGCCTCACAATAATATGGAGCATGCAGCAAAACTCCAGTATGAAACATGGGATAGAGATCAGTGCACCTTGTAAGCACAGTGACATTTGCAGTAAAACACGCTCATCAAGTTAGGAAAGCAAACTAGCATTGGCATAGCCAATAGGTCTCGCCTTTGGGACCTTATAAGTGTTTAGTTATCCAGTACAATATCCTTGGTGCAACAACATCAACTGTTGCATGGCTAAACACTTATAAGGTACAAGGTTTAGCCATTCAACAGCTGATGTTGTTGCACCAAGGATATTGTGCTGCAAAACTAAATACTTATAAGGCCCCAAAAGCGAGACCTATTGGCTATGCCAATGCTTGTTGTGCTAGCCCTCAGCACAGAATGTTGAAAGGTTAAGGATGAGACGGGGGTTGACTTGTGATATTATCTGAGGTTCACCTGTCCACTATGCCACTTACACTACACATGGCACTGATTTTGCTAACCTGTTCTCAGGGTTCATGGAGACAGCAGCGGTGACAGAAACCTACTGTCCTCCAAGAGTGTCTGCAGTGGTGACTCCTTGCCACGCCCCTTCCTCGCAGCAGCAAATACGAGGATGCTGAGGTCTAAGGGTGGCTACTCGTGCCATTTTTGGATAATTTATAACCATAAAGTTAGCGAGGCCTGGCAGCAACACCTTCAAATGGCAAATGAAGTCAAAGATCAGAATAGAACTGACCTTTAGAACATGCTTGGGCTTGTGGCATTCCATTCATCCTTTATAGTGATTATCCTGCCATTTGCTCTTTAATAACCAACCTCATTTTTTAAAAGCCTCTGCATTTTACCTATCGCACTTTTCATTTTTTTTCAGCGTTCTAGCTGCTCTGGCACTTTGAACCATTCGTATCCTTTCCCTGTCAGTATTAGCTCCGCTGTGATTTTTGAATTCATATTATAAAATGCTTTTTACTGTGCCGGTACGACAGACATGGCCCTAAGTGTATGAATAAAGTGAGAATGCCCTGTCCCACAGAGAGCCAATCAGAAGCCCGGAACCGACTACAGTAGCAGCACACAGAGTAGCACACAGAGTAGCACATGGCTGGGCCGAGGTGGTGGGGCCAATACAGATGTGCCACATAGAATTGTAGCTTATGTAAGACATGAAAACCAAACACTTTATTAAATGCAAGCGAAACAGAAGAAAAACACAGAACATCTTGCTGCTCTGCACACCAAAAAATATATAAAATGTGGTTATCTACAATTAAGTCTGAGAAATGAGCCTGCAGACAGACGCTGGTGGGGTCACATGTTCCCTGGTAGCTGAGCACCCTGGAGGTGGCGACATGTAGAGAGAGGCTTGTGGTGGTCTGGATACACAAATGCACCAGAAGCTGCGCGTGCCCTCTGGAAGGGACTGCATGCAGAGGCTTTTCGGAATTTGATTTCTGTTGTAATTTTTACAATTTGTTTAGTTAAACCAAATATTAAGAGCAAAGCATATTCATCAACACCAACTCACTTTACTATTGACCAGTCACGCCTGCGCTTGCCAGCTATGTTGTTAGTTCTCTTATATGAACCCTTACCCTTTTAATACGAATGTTGCTCAAATTCCGATTAGTGACAATTTATTTTATCAGTGCCTTACTAAACAGTCATCACGCGACCTGCTTCACCAGTATCAAGAAGCCTCGAAATTGCCACTCTTTAGGTTTTCTCGGCTTTTGCTCAGCAGCAAGAGAAAGGAAGCCGCCGGCCACTTTCACCCCGGAACGAAGTAATCGCGCTCACTGCAACGTACTGGACGTAGGGGGAAGTGATGAGAGCGAACCCTGTCAGTTGTGGGAGCAGAGGGAGGGGGCTTGAGGGCGAAACACGGGTGTTTCTTTCAGTGGGTTTTGTTAAAATGGCGCCGTTGCTACGAGCCGTAGTTAACTGCATGACCGACGACTAGGAGTGACCCGGTGGGTGTGCGCGCCCTGCTCAGCGGGCTCTAGAATGGCAAACCCGGACCAGCGCTCCCCAACGTTCTACTGCACAACCTGGACTGTCAGATGAACTGGCCCGGGTGGTGCTGTACGTGACCTTTGCTATTCTCCCCAAAGGACTATTTAGCACTAGATTTCCGATTTGTAGGTGAAGCGCTATCTGGCTTTATTTCTTCGAAAGAAGCATAAATCAAAACGCGTTCTAAGTACCGATTTTTGCTGCTACCAACATGTGCTCAACATAGAATGATACAGGGGGAAAAAAGAGCGCTCCCCTTATGAATACTTAATACGGTGCAAAACAGCACACAGTGCAAAGTGGGGCATCCTTAAAAAGAAATAGCACTGCAACTTTGTGCGTCATTAACAAACTTTTTGGAATCTCAGGCAAGAAAATGGGTGTTGTTTGCTGAAAACTTTCATGCCACTTATGTCTGTCCCTCGATTTTGGGGCGATTGTTTTGATAACGGACAGCACAAAGGTGTGTTCATGCTCCTACAGTTTGTATTTGGCGGATATTTCTTATTTGTTTATGTTCATCACATCATGAGATGTATTGTTTGCTTTGTTTCTCTCTGAGATGTTACTTACATCACACTGAATAGGTGGGAGTATTTCAGATTAAGAACTCGCATACCCACAGACATGTGCCTCGTTAATTGGTTCTGGTGGCGATCGTCTGTAAGAGGGCGGCATAGTGGCTGGGAGGTGTGTGGGGTGGGTTGGCATTCCTTCCATTTTCTTTCCTTACATTCTGAAAGTGTCTGAGCTTCGAGAAGCTGTTGGAGTAAACCCTTCTATTCACCAGTCATAACTCAGGCTCCGCCTGAAAGTCTGTCCTGCGCGCAGAACACTTCGCTCATAGTCATTCGCAGGCACACAACCTACAAATTCTACGTGTGTGTAATGTGTTCAACGTGAGCTTACATAGCACTGATGTAAAATGAGAGTGTATTTGTAAAGGTGGGCAGCTCTGCGAGGCAAGGACAAGTGCAGTGCTGATTAGATTTACCCTCACACAAAAGTAACATTTTGGGCAATCACAGGTATTCAGTCTCTAACCTCTGACACTTAGCACAACTACCTTGCACCAAAATGTAACTGGTGTAAAAGTGATATAACGTGCAAAGTATATGAAAACTATTTTAGGGGGAAAAGCAGACAGTAACATAAATAAAATACTCCACAGTTTTGCTCTTATTCATAAATTGTTTTCTATGACTATTTGTGGATTACTCCTATGTTACAAGAGATTTACTCCGGAATGTTCATAGCTGATTCACGAGGAACGTTTATGAATAATTGTTCTTTAATTACATCCCACTTAAACCGAGTAAGACAAGTCTTCCAGTAGAAAAAGCTTTGAAGTTTGCGCCGCATAAGCCCTAATGCATGTGGAATTTACACGATACATTCATTGCAAAATGGTTTGTTTTATTAGGAAAGCAGGTGTAAAGTACGAACGAACGTTAGTTCATGGGCTGCATAAACGCAAGTGCATATATAGTTTAAACATTAGGACGTTATAAACATTTGAGACCATGAGAGAAAGTTTAAATACCATACATGGGATATTACACACTACAAAAGCCTTCATTACTCATTTAATGTGGGATTGTGTGCATTATACAAGTACCCTCTATGGTTGGCCAAGAAGGACTGAATCCCCAACGCATGACTCCATGCACAATACAGTGCCTGCGTGTCGGTGTGGGTGTAAAGTACACCAAGCATGCTTTACACACATGTACAGTACGGTAACGAGCATGTGTAAATCACCAGGGTACTGCAATACTGCGCAAGGCGCAGCTGGAAGGGGTCAGAAAGTGCGCTGGAAATATCAATGCGTTATGCGCCACAATGCACATACAGGAAGGCGCTATATGGTCACGAAAACATGTAACTCACCGGTGCACCACAACAGCACACACCGTGTGAGTCCTCACTGCAATGTAAATGATAGATGTTTATAATGCACACGTCCCAATGCATATATTAAACCGATATAAAAGATGAGTACTCAAGCTAAAAACCATGCCGAATGCGGACAGCAGTACCAAAAGCTAGGTTTCAAAAAATAAAAAGTTAAACACAAGCGCGCGTGCCTCGCGCTTAAAATTAAACAAGAAGCGCAAGCAAAAAAAGGACGCGAGTGGTGCGTAAAAGTGAAAGTAATCCCGATCGCAGGCTGTAAGGGTGCCCGCGAGTAATTCACTTAATGACCCGTGACGGATGAAAGCCACATGGCAGCTGCACGCATGCAAGCTCGCGTGAACGCAAGCGCTAGGCCACCAAAAGCCTGTGGCAGCACTTTGAAATCCCACCTACTAAATTTCTCGCAGAGCAGCGCATGCGCTGACTCAGCGAGACCTAAAAACTAAGCATTGATTAGTAATCTCTCTGCGATAAAAAGAGCAGGACCTATAGGTGAGATAGTAATGAGAGAACTCATGTAATGCAACTGGTGCTATGTAAAGCGTTCTGATACCCAATTCGGGTCAAGTTCGCGCTATATAAAACTGTAAAAAAAAAAAAACAAGGCATTCCAAGTCTATACAAGGAAGTCAGTCAGTACAATAGAATCTACAACATGACCATATGTATCCGCCAGTAAATAAAGTTTATTTTAACTCTGATCCATACAACATATATGACTACTGAGACTGATAGAAAGTAAAATGAGAAGGAAGTGAGATATAGAGAAAACTATGCTAAGATCGATTACCTAACAGTCGGAGAGGGCTTGTGGATGGGTCTGATTTTCTAAGAAGGCAAGCTGCATGTGTTGCTAACATGTTTCTTGGGTTCCTCGCCCCATTCTGAAAATGAAAAGGGTGATGATGAAGACCGAGGCATTTATGAGCCACAGTGAATAGTCACACTTTAACAGCTCATCTCAAATGGAAAGTTTATTGGAACACGATGCAGCAGTGTATTTTGTTGGTTACATTGGTGAATCAAATTTCTGGGACACGCTGAGCATCCTGACCTCAAGTTCAATCTGCATACATTCCTTATTGGACATCATTCATGTAATGCGAGTCAGTGTAGTTTCTTCAAAGCTGGTTTCAAATGCAGTTTTAGTATCAAACATGACCAGGAACTGAGGCACTAATATGCCATTAAAGACCTGGGTAGTGTGTTCGGTCATGTGACATGTGGCTACTAACTAGGAAAGCATTCCTGAGCTGAAGATGCGGATCTGTAGCAAATGTAAAGGTGCAATCAGTTATCACCTTGATAGTCCCGGTACCAAGGCCAATAAAACAATATTAACCATTGAAGATATTGAAACCAGCTGGAGAGTAAGGTGGAGCTGTGGCATCTTAGTGGACATTCTCAAGGATGCTCTGCTTTTCCCATGCGTTCCAATGGGTCCTCTCTCTCGGACACAGTTTGGGAAGGAGGTTCACCTCAACCTTTCAGTGTCTGTGTCTAGCAGCAGGAACCAAGGGAGGAAAGAGAAAGTACATCCAGCCATTACAGTGTGCCTGAACAATTAAGTTCTCAATGTATCCCCATGAGCATGTGCTGAATTCTCTGTTCTCTGCTGTGGTTCCTGCCGTGACACACTAACAGTTTCTGAGTAGGAGCTGTAGGCACTCCTCCTCAAACTGTCATGGCGTGAGACACGGGAAGAATGTCCCGTGAAAAACAGACTCACAAAAAAAATATATAAACGGTCACATTTTGAACCTCACATAAATGTAGATCTTTTCGATTTCTAAATCCAGGCAGACAAAAATGTAAAGTAATATTCCATCCATAAAACCTGTTGGTTAATACTGAAATTCCACGGACCTGATAATTCTCGCCTCGGTGCCATTCCAATCATGGAGTCCCACTCTGCAACTCTGGGCAATAGCTTGCTTAATCTCCACAACGGCCCCCACAACGCTAAGGATGCCTGGCCTCCACCTTGGGGGTGCCCAGGAGTGGACGCCTCACAAGGAAAGCCAGGATGGGTTCCACAGCGGTATTCGTACAAGCGCCTTGAGACCCTTGCGGGTGAGTAGTGCGCTATACAAGTATCAATTTACAAATAGTCAGTCATTGTCGTACTGTAAAATACGGTCTCATTATTCCTCAGAACACCACTGCCGAATTTATTTCTATGCACCAGAAGAAAAGATGTGTCAAATAACACTCTGGCTCTGAATAATTAGCTGCACGCTATATAACGTCCTCGAAACCGTACATTGAGTTATTGCAGTTTTCTTTCTGCGACGGAACATAGCAGCAAAACGGTCAATTACTGAAGTAAAATACTTTATTTTAATAATTAAGGTTTAATCTAATTGATATTCACAGAAGTCAATTAAAAGACACTTCATCTCATTACTAAGATATCAATTTTAGACATGTAGTAGCAGAAACTTTTGGATCAAAACATACTTTTCTCTCGTTTTGTGTGGCTTTAAATTGAGCATACTTCATACTAGACTAAAAGACAGACATCTTTAGTGTCTGGTTCTTGTGGGCGCCCTGTTAATGGCCCTTTGGCTGTGTGGTTATCTTCAAATAATGTATTTTCTTTATGAATTACAACCTTGTAATGGGTACAAACAGCACACTAGAGTTTATTTTAGACACAAGACACGTACTGATTAGGCCTTGTGGCTGCTGCCAATAACATTATTGCAGGCAACCACGTGCTACTTTCTGTTGCTGCTATACTGAACCCCATTGACAACCGACACAGAGACATTTTGTTAGTAAATACTACAGCTCTGACTTTTCATACTGCATATAATGCCTCGAAATATGTGGAATCATTTATCACCACTTTGTCTATTCAGCTTGGTAGCATTTTACTTAACTTATCAGAAATACACTCGTCTGCTATTCCACAAACTAGTAAACTCTATTGTAAACAGTCTGCTTGTGGGCCTCCCTAAATAATGTTTCTACCCACTGACTAAAGTTAATCATTTCATCACTCAAACTCATTTAGTTTAGTAAAACACACGGTCACCTGTTTTTTGGCATTAGCAGGGGTAGAGTTCAGAAAACAAGAGCTGCAGTTTAGCATAAGAGAAAGATTTTGAGAGGTCTCCTGAGGCAAGATGATTGTAAATTAGTTGAACTTCTTTAGGAAGCCTGTTGCAGAGAGGAGGCACAGAGACTAAGAAAGATCAGCCTCCTATGTGGACCTTATAAAACCTAGGAATATGTAGGCAACTCAAGCTGGAAGACTGCGGTGTTCTCGAACATTATTTCTGTAGATGTTTAGAAATAAACAATGGTGTGTTTCCAGAGATTGCACGATGGACTACATAGTGCGTTTTAAAAATGATTCACTGTTGGATGGGAAGCAAATGTAAGGATTTCTGGTTCGCGTGGTAAGGCTGAAAAGAGGAGCTCCAACCATTAGACAGACTGCTTGGTTTTGGATGGCTTGCAGACGTTGGATTAATTAGGATTTATACTCAGGTAAAGGCTATTGCAATAATCCACTCTCTCCATAATTACTATCAACATTGTGAGACGTCTACTTTCCTGTGATAAAAAGGAGGATATTTTGAAGCTTTAGACCCATGTTGGGAACTACGGATAATCTTGTATTAATCAGGATGTTAATATTAAATTAGATGCAGAAAAATCAACTCCTTTACAGCCGTTTTATAGAAGTGGAGAAGTGTGGCTCACTGGTTAGAGGCGGCAGACCCGTAAGCAGAGAATCGGCCAGGGACCAGGGTTCAATTCCCGACGCGGCAGGGCGTGGACCAGGGTCAAAAACGGACTTGATAATTCTCGCCTCGGTACCTACTCTAACCAGGGACACACTCGGCAACTCTGGGCATTAAGCTTGCCTCATCTCTACAACGGCCCCCCACAGACGCCGGGGATGCCTGGTTTCACCTTGGAGATACCCAGAAAGGGACCATCTCACAGGGATAGCCAGGACGGGTTCCCCAGCGGTCTATAGCGCCGGGACGCCCCGTTGCTGGGGTAGCTGTGCGCTTTACAAGTCTACAACATTTACATTTACATTTAAGCAAAGGTTTTTGACCACGACCAACAGGATCTTCTTTGGATGAAACTCAAAAACTGGGATATCCCTGATCCGTAACTTCGAGGCATTCAATTGCTCTATTCTGAAACTTGGGCCAGAGCAAAACCCGACCACAAACTAACGGTCTCCAATAAAATTAGAATAGAGCACGGAGTGAAACAAGGATGCGCTTTCTTTGGCTCCAACTCTTTATTGATGAGCGACTTGGCTCCTACTTTGAATGCTGTTAGTGACGCGCCTAAATTGGGTCAAACTCACATTTCCTCCTTTCTCTACGCCGATGACGCAGTTCTTCTGAGTCAAATAGTCAGGAGTCTCCAAAGACTACTTCACTTAGCAACATAAACGGTATGACAGTAAATTTAGAGAAAACCAATGTTGTGATCTTAGGACGGAAAAAGAAGAAACTAGGTACATGGTACTTCGACAATCAACGTCTGTCTACCGCTTCTAGATATAAGTACCTCAGCTGTTAGTAAGATAATAAGGGTGGACATTTAACTCACAAGAACTCCCTTAAACCAAAGCACGCGTCCCTACTATTTGCATTACAATCCATTCTCAAACATACTAAACAACCATCCTTAGATCCCTTGCTCAAAATAGTCAACGACAAGCTAATTCCTACGTTAGCATACGGTTTGGAAGCCTTTCCAGGGAAACTGGGCTCCTTTATGAACAAATCCCAGAGCCAAGTCTTTAGATCCCTATTTAAACTCCCAAATAATTCCACAGCTGCTCAAATTAGATTAGAATTTGCATTGTACTACCAAGTTTTAACCCAAAAGGCCGGCACTCTTAGATATTTACATGCAATACATGCTGCCACATAAGGAACACTGAAAAGTTTAATTTGGAAAGAAGTATCATCAATAAACCATACAGTAGCTCGAAATTCTTGGACGATTACCTTTAATGAAGCAATGAAACTTAAAACAACTGCAAGATTATGGAATCTGAATCTTCCACATCAGAATTTTAAAAAGTGCTAAACCGATTAACACAAAAGGCATAATTTGTACAAGATCGTCAGATCATTATTGCTCGAAAGCAAGCGCATCTGATGCAAAGAACCTACAACAGAAGAGGTATTAAAAAAAGTAACAGATACTTTTGCTGAGCACTATAAAATGAAGTTCTGTCTTGTTAGGATGGGAAATTTGATATCACTTGATCTTTTACCCCCATGGTGGATAGGTCCAGCATCAACTAGGTGTAAGCTGTGTGCTCAATCCCAAGAGAATCCATCCCATCTTCTCTGTACTAGCACGGCTTTAATCAACGACCCCAGGAAATTTCTTCGTCTATTATGGATTTCACAGCGTTCTCGCACAATTCAAGCGGCAGTAGATTTCCTGCTCAATGACGCTCATTCACAAGCCATTTGTAAAAGTTGTTAAGAGCTGCTAATTTGCCAGACACTTGAGGAGTATAATTGGCTCCTCCCATCCTTTTTCCCATATGTGATTTTGTACTTGAAGTTTGATTGCATGCAGTTTAATACTTAGATTTATACTTTTTTCCCCCCATGAACACAAATTACTGATTCACGGGTAATCAAATAAGTCCACTCATTTAATGATGGTTCGATTATCAAACAGTCTTTTATATAGAATTTTCTTTATCAAATATGTATTACTATTAATTCATTTAAAAGTCAACGACAGCTTTTATAATGGACTTTATAAAGGTTTCCAAACCATTTTATGCATTTTTTATCATACGTAAACACGGTTTTTAGGTCTTTGCTGGCGAAAGCAGCGCGTATGCGCTGCTCTTGTCATACGAGAGCTTCTTGGAATCAATACAGATTCCAAAGCTCTCGGAAGCGGAGTTGAAGCCCCGCCCATCTTCCTCATTCGCTGGCGTAATCTTTTATGCAAAACGCTGGCTTCTGATTGTAAAGGAGGCTTCTTAGTCCCTCCTTGTTGCCGCCTTGTCTCCTTTTGGCCCCGGCCACCGGGATCGGATTGTTTACTGGCGACGTGACACTCTCTCCTTAATTAGTCCCTACGCACTTTTTTTTCTCATTCAGCTTTGGAAAAGTCAGCCGCGTGTTTACTTTCGCATCGCGCTTTCACTTAACGTGAAAGCGAGATGCGAAAATAAACATGCGGCTGCCTTTGCGGTACCGCGCTTGTTTCATCCCAGACGGTAGAGTCTACCTCTGTCTAATTCGAGGCCGTGACTTGCTAGTCGTCTCTTTTTTTAGGTAACCGATACACTAACCCACCGATCTATCTCGGATGACGTTTGGAGCTCTCGTTTGTGTATTGATGTGATAATGGAATGCTCTTTCTCTGGCATGGCTGCGCTTTGAAGCGCTTCCGAAAGACAGGTTGTCTTACTTCCCTTTCCTGCATCTACCCCACCATCTCGATTGGCACTTTCTCCGGCTAGCCCTGGTCTCAGCTCCTGTCTAATGCTAGGCAGGTTGTCGTGCAATCTGACCGCAAAATACCCCTAGACCCTGAAGAAATAACCATATGACACCAACTACCGCCATGCTGCAGCGCCTTTGAGCCCTACACATCAGGTGCTACTTTCCACCAATCATCTGGCACTTTTTTCACAACCCTGACGGAAGGCTCAATCAACAAGCTGTATTTCAAACCAGCCGTTTGCATGAATAACTCAGCAGCTGGCACACTAACCCCGCTGAGCTACCTATCAGGTGAAATTTTTGCGGAGTTTTTTACGTAGTATCGGGACAGTCGCTCTACCCACATTTAAGGAACTGGGATTGTGGTTCACTGGGCTGAGGAGGTCCTGGGAAGGAATGACTCGGTACTGGGCATCATGAACTTGCCCTGTTGGCTGGAAGCCCCGCGCCCTCCTGCAGCCGGCGCCCCTCGTGTTGACCATGCGCGTGAGGATAGGGGCCATCGGCGGCTACCCAGGACCCCGGAACACCGCACGCTGCTGCGCCTGGACACCGTGGATATGGTCCGTTTTGGGGGGTTGTGGTCAGCTCTGTGTGGCGTTCTTTCAACGTCGCCTCTTCGTCGTCCTGCTCATCCACAAACTCGCAACATGACCATCACTATCATGGGGCCAAGCAACACTCCATGCCGTCTCGATCTACCGCTCACCCGTCTCCCTGCGCGGGAGCCACGGTGGGTACCACGTGCTCTCTTCTATTCGCCTTTCTGGGGAGAAAGGTGGGCGCGCACTGTCCAAAATGGTTAGCGTTCCATCAGTCTGTGGAGACCTTGACCGTATTTTACATACACATTGCTGGAAAACAGAACATTTATCTGGACGTGGGAATCCCCGCTGGGCTGGCTCGTGCCAGGAGTGTACGAGCAGTTGTTTTCAGCGGGGTGCCATTAAACCATCAAAATTGTGCCACACGTGTTGAAGGTGCGTGCCAACGGCACGCGCGTTACCTCAATTTGGAATGTCAGGAGTGGGCCAGCAGTGAGCCCAGAGGGTTCCTGGGGTGGGCCAAATGTTCTGGACTGGGTTGGTGCTGTACCAACAGGTTCTCCGGTTCGTTTTGGGGTTATATTGGTAGTGCAACACTCTGCCCCTGCGAGTGCTCGCGGTGTGCCAGGAATGTGCCAGCTGTAGGACTGGCTGTGGCCAGGACTTTGCCAGAAGCGTTTTACAGGCGTGCCGAGAGCGTGTCTTAAGTGTGCAAGAAGGGTTATGCCATGCGTTTAAAAGTGGTGTGCCGTTACTGTGCCCAGGGTGTGCCGGCCGTGCGTCATGACTCTCTCTGGAAGTATTGTGCTAGTGAACAGGCGGAAGTTAGAAATGTGCATGCAAAATATTGGCGGTGTGCCAGGAGTCTCTATCAAGCATTTGCCATCCGTGGCATGGGTTGTATCAGCACTCTGCTTGAAGTGGTTATAAATGTGCGAGGATGGTGTCAACAGTGTGGATAGGATGTGGCAGAGTGTGCCAGCAGTGTACTTGGAGTGTGCCACTAGTGTCCAGAAATGTGCCATGAAAACATTAGCAGTGTGCCAGGAGTCTCCCGGCCTTGTGACAAAATGTGTCCGCTACAGCATGGGTGGTGTCGGCACCGTGCGTGGGGGCGGGGCATTGATGTGCGAGGACAGTGCCAGCAATGTGCCAGGAGTCCGTAGTCAGTGTGCCAGCTTTGTGGATGGACTGTGGTAGAGAGTGCCGTGAATGTGCGAGGGCAGTGTCAGCAGTGCGTCAGGTGTCCGCAGAGTATCAGGTGTGTGAATAGATTGTATCATTGCACGTTTCAGTCACTCGAGTTCAACTCACTGAGTCATGTTTAACAATCCTCTTTCCTCTGTTGCATTGTCTAGGTTTTGGTCATCACGTCCATTATCTTGCCTAAATAACCCACCAAGTCTATTGAAGTCTGTTTAAGAGGCTGTACCCCTTTTATAGTTCACTGATCAGTCGTATTTGCCACGTACCAGTTTCTTAAGCACATAGAAGCAGCGGGCACACTGCCTCGAAGTGTTATAGCATTTCACTTTTCTCTTTAGTGGTTTGATTATCTTTCAAATTGTTTCAGCAAGGCGGGGCTAACATGGAGTGTTTATTCTTTTGTATACACATTGCTTTTTATTGTTCACTGCTTTTATGTTTCAATGCATTTGTTTTTTTATTTTTAACATTTCGTAATGCATTGTGGATATATCTTCTGTTTTCGTGTAACTGTATTTTTGTACTAGCGTATTTCAAATAACAATAATGCAATCCTCTGATTGAAAGAATACTCTATCCCAGGTGGAACAAAAGCACTGCTCCTATTGCATCTCTGCAGAGAGGCCATCAACCGAATGAGCATCATGACCTCTCGACCTTCGCGTTCGCGTGTCCAGCATGAGTTCCCTGGTGGACAGTGTGAGAAGCTTGATCTTTGTGGATGTTTTAAGAACTTCACAAGTACACAGACTAAAATTTCCCAAATGTCTGGAGGCAAGTTCTCCCACTTTGTTACTATAGAGCATTCTGCCTTACCTGTGGCCCGATTCACTAACTAAATTCAACTATAATAAAAACAAGCATTAAAAATGCAATAGGTTTCGCCTTTCATTAGTTTAAAGCCATTTGCTATGCTATACAATACCATTTGCAAAGCAAATGGCTTTAACTTAATGAAAGGCGAGACCTATTGCATTTTCTTTTTTTTTTTTTCTTTTTTTTTTTGAAAAACCTTTATTGACATTTCAACCAATAACAAGTATGGGCCTACAACCCCCGGGGCCGGCCGCTAAGCAGTCAGAGTAACAGAAATCAATATTTATCACAGGCAGCACCTCGGGGAGCGGAATCTCCATGCTATTAAACTGTCGGCCACTGAACAGCCCAAGTAGGTGACCAGGATACAAAAGGTTTTCATTTTATAATAAGGGAGGATGGAAGGATCAGGTGCCAAACAGTTTCCCAGCAGCAAGAAATGGCAGGCAGAATAATAAACGTCAACAATAAAGCAATTTATCTAGTCAATGGCGCTGAAACAGGAAAGTCAGGATGTGGAGGAATATCACGGCCATTTGCGCCTGCAGTCCCCTGCCCTAAAACCCAGAAAACACCACGGAAATTGTGGCACACATGAAAACGCAGCGATTAACAACGAAGGAGTTTTACCATGCTGATCCCAGAAAAGAAGGACAAAGAAGAATAAGAGAAGAAAAAGGAGGCCATGGAAAAAAAAGGGTTAAAGACTAAAGGATCCCCTCCCCCAACCCCCCACCCTGCACCTCTGCAGATGAGTACGGCCCCCCCCCCCCCAGCAGTGTGCCTGTCGCCCCGGAACCAGACCCGAAATATAGAAGAAACAGAGAAAGAGGAGTAAGAAAAGAAACCCCACCAGACGGGGGGGTAGAGAGAATTTAATAAACTGGAGGAGGGCCTTCAAAACATGCCCCCGGCTTCTCCCTCCCGCACAGTATGTTTTCCCCCAAAGCAAACAATAAGCAACACAGAATCGACCATGTCAAAGAAGAATGGGGAGCATTATGCGCCTATTACACTACCAGTTATGCCGTGAGAGCACACAACCCCTGAGCCCGCCCGCCTATTAGATGACCACCTCTGAAGGATCAACCTTATCCTTGGCCACTCTTTGCGAATCTACCCATGCATACCCATCGACCCAGTACCATGTCCAATGTTACAAAGAAGAGGAGCGTCCAAAAAGGAGCAGGAAGCGACACACACAGGCAGGGTGGAAGTCTCTGAATACCCACACAGTCAGCAGTATGGAGAGTCGTCTTTCCCAGTGCTGCCCCAGGATCTGCACTGCACACAAGGTCCAAGAAGGCGAGATCAGCCAGAACAGGCGACCGTTGCTTGAATATTGCCTGGGTCGCCGGAGGCCGCGCACGGGACAAGGCCACCACCCCCCACTCAGGTCCAAGACCTCCGGAACAGACCAGACCCACAGCCTGCCGATCACACGTTAATATACTGTCCGGAGTTTCCAGCTGGTCACTATCCACAGGGCCGGCCACGACACTGTCCTCCTGTGTGCAGTGTAGGAAGTCCCCGTGTACCTGGGGACAGGCAGGCAGCAACTGTTCCGATGCTGATGCCACCCCATCAAGCTTACTCCCCAATACCCAGGCGCCGTGAACCAAGGCGGAATGAAGGGCACCGAGAGCCTCGAGAAGATCACCATACCCCAGCACAGCTCTCGGCGCTCGCTCCGCTACGCTCCTCATAGTCGCACACTTCCAATCGTGCTGCGACCCAGTGTACAGGATGGTAGACTTCGTCCTGTCAAGATGGCCGCCGGGTAAGTCCAACCCAGATTGGGACCAGGACTCAGGGACAAGCGCCGCAGGTTCCATGTCACTGGAATCAGGGTTCCGGGGGCAGGCAAAAAATATATCCGGTATGTGGTCACAGGCAACAGTCATCCCCACCACGGACCTGCGCCCGCGAAAATCCGGGAGCAGGCCGCAAGAATCAAGGCGAGTTACGGGCGGCGGCCGGGCAGCTCACCGGCGAAGGCTGAGGCAATCACCGGGGAATCTTGGATTAGCCACCTCGGGCCTGCACTCGTTCCGCTACGCTTAGTGGTAGGAACGGTCACGGCGAAATGTAGGCCGATATTCGCACCGCTTCGGTTAGTCCGACTCCACCCAGTCACCAAAGGCCGCTGTTGTTTAACTGCCGCCCGGCCATGTTATCCACTCGAGGTCCCGGTTCCAGGGTTGCACAGGCCGCAATCTTCAAACGGACATTTCTCCGGCGATACCGCCGCCAGAAACTTCAGAGTCACACGATCGGTTGCCGCTCTCATTCACCAACACGGGCATATAGCGCAGGCGAAGGATCTCATACAGGATATCTGTGCGGGATGCGGAGGTTCACGGAGCCGGGAGCCTACGCTGCCGTCCCGGTCGCCATCTTGGCTCCTCCTCCCCTATTGCATTTTCAATGCTTGTTATATATATGTCCTGAATCTATAACAATAGTTTTAAAATTGTTCTGAATCATGTTTTTATGATATGTTCTGTATTCACAACTGATCCATTTGTTTTATAATGTCTGATCAAATTTTGTAATGGCTTTTATTAGCTTTGCAAAAACAAACTAGAAACTTGAAGCCGTTTATGGTGAAAAAAAAAACAAGAGGGAATGATCAAAGCGTCCTGGCAGTCCACTTAGAGTGAAACATCAATTTTTATTCATAAACTTTTAACCATTCTTGATGGTTTTGGGCATGGGCAAAAGTTAAGAAGTTAAAATGTAGGTTGCCCACTGGAGTGAGTGTATTCAGTGATAAAGGTTTTGGTTGTATCTATATTCAATTTGAGCCGGTGCAGGATCATTAGGATCCATCTTTAAAGTGCGAGCTCAGTTTGAATAATAATTGTGTATGATCTGCATATGTATAAAGGTAACACCAGTGGCAAGAGGTGTGTGTGTGTGTGTGTGTGTATTAATACATACCCACACATACATACATGATACGGTGAGAGTGACGCACCTTGGGGGCCCCCACAGGTAATGTCCACCACACCCTTCCCACATGTGTACAGATGATTGTAGTAACAAACCTAGGCAGTCTATAGACTAGATATATATTTAAAGCAACTGAGACCTTGTCTGGTTACCTGGCTGACACTTTCGCACAATACACTCCAACCAGTAATCTCTTATTTGCCCATCTGACTCTCCTACCAATAACCAAAGCATCCCATGCAACATCCAGGTTTTAGTCTGTCCATAGTCTGGGTCCCCCTTAATGGAACTTCCTACCTACTGACACCAGAGCGTATTCCTCCCTCACTGAATTTCACATAGTCTTGAAAATACACCTGATGTGATCTGAAAAGAAAAATCGCATTACTGTACTCAAATTTTATTTGTGTCATTTATACTTTTGTCTAATGTTTTGTAAATTGCTTTCCCCTCGACTGCATACAACTCCTTTGTAAAATATATTTAAAATCCATTCCGGTCAGCTAAAAACTAAACAGTCGTCAGATAATTCAACTGTTATTAAAACTGTGACGAGTTGCTACTCCAACTCAAATGCTCAAGTTAAAATTGGCTCGAGCAATGAAACAAGAAACAAATTTCCGACCAATTGCAGGGTGTAACATGGACGCCTGTTTACACAGATGAAATGTATTCTATTTTACTAAAACCCACACAGACTTGCTGCTAAATAAAAGATGTAAAAATACTTCTCCTTTATGCCAACAACTGTCTTTCTAGCCTAGACACAAAACGCCTTCCAATCTCAATTGATAGCCATGGAACTGTACTGCATAAGGAACAAGCTGAAAATCAATCAGAATAAAGCAAGAATTGCGGTATGAGGCTCAAAGCATGAGAGAAGTCGAAAACTCTGCTTCTAGAAGGAACCCATCAAGAAAACAAGCACCTTCAAACATCTGGGTGAAACCATCTCCAACACCCTTAGCTGGAAACTGCATGAGTAGGAGCTACCTAGCAAAGCTGAGGGAGTTGCCAAAAGCATCCTTCGATTTGCCATTTAATCAGCTAATCCAACCTACACCAATTTAAACCAAATATCCCAAGCCGGAGTAGGTACTGTCATATGTTACAGAACTGCGATCTGGGGTCAAAGTGGAGACACCACATCAATCGGATTGCCTTAAAACTGCTTCTGGAAGAACAATCTACTGGCACATGCACCTTACAGGCTGATCTTGAATATTCTCCTTTCGAGGAAATAGCATAGCACCTTTATTCTATGCAGTATGAAGTAATACAGCGCAACAAACCATCTTGTTGATTTAGCATGGAGCAAGGCCCAAATACATAAAAAAATATAAAGAAGAGGCAGGAACATGTGTAGGTAAAAGAGATCCCGGGCTGCTCCAACAACCACAACAGAGACAAGGCCCAAACAAACATTATCATAAAAGAACAGCCGGTTTTAAGAGGAAAGTCTGGACATTTCTAGCCAAAAGTATCAACGCAGCAACATTAATCAGGGCACCGAGATGATGAGGCAATCTCTTGCAGTCTATGAATGGCTTTATCTCAATTAACGAAGGTCTACGAGAAACATATGCAAAAAGTATTGCCTTTGCATGCAAATTCTCATCAAAACGTCTTGATTCAAAGCATGACATGCCTCACAGCCTCGTAAATGGAAATGATGCCAAGTAGTACAGGCTGGAATCTTCACGAGCCACTGAGCCCAATTGCCATCAGAGCCAATGATGAAGGATAATTAAACAGACTGCAACCCAAGAAGGTACTTCATTACCACGTTCCATCTTATATATCTGTTTTCATCCTACCTCCTTATAAATATTCCCACCCTTTACCCCAACTCACATCCCCGTCACCCTCACCCGTCTTGCCCTTATTTAAATCGTAGTTATTCACAATGCCAGTGCAGAATGTGATCGACATAACACTGGATATGCAGCAATCATTCAGGCTTCAGTTAGAGGCCGAATCCAATCTCCACCTTCCATTCTCTTTCTTTTTGGGTGGACTATAGATAATAGGGGATACCCTTTTGGGAAAAGGTTTTAATTTTGTAGGGCCTCCTATCTGAAGAGTGAGAGAACTCAGTTATAGCTCATTAACAGTGGCCATTCTCCCGCCTCAATCGCTACAGGTTGACCTTAGGTCTGCAATATTATTCCAAGAGAGCAGAATCTGAGATCCAGCATTTAACACGGAGTATTGAGAACGGGAAGAAAAGACACATAAAAACTCTAGAGACGGGTACTAAAATCACGCGTCTGCTGCAGTACAATGTAGAGACCATCTGTTGCTCAATGTCTATTAAGGAGAGTGGCCGAAATATCATATGGCACAGGTCAGTATCAATAAAACAACCTAAAGGCTAGACACCGTCATCAAATTGCTGGCATCCTCCAACAGCTTTACAGCTAACTCGTACTGTACTAAGGGAAGAACAGAAGGAAAAATCCCCCTGGAACATAAAAAGATGTCAAAGAAAGGCACAGCTAGCGGCACACAGTGCTTGGACACCTCGAGCAATATTACATACTTAAAAGAAACCTTAAACTTGCAGAACATCTGAAAAAGTCAGATGTGCAGACTACAATCAAATGCAGACAAAGTGATCACTGTTAGAAACTGTCTGGCCATCATAGAATAGGCCTGGAACCGAGAGAATCCACAATCTTTGTAATGTGAGATAAAAAGAGACTTTAGAACACTTTACTGTCCAAACACTCATTCTCCATATTCTTAAGGGGAAACTCCACTTCGTACTTGCAAACACCGGAAAGGGTGAGAGGGCAGCAAAGCATATCAGTACGGGTTGCCCGAGAACACACAGCACCAAGCAACACTCATTTCACAAAATAATCTATGAATTTGCAATATTACAATGTGTCCAGCAGCTGGTTATCTCCAGGGCCCGCTAATGAGTTTTCCACATGATCCACTGCATTGGCATAAGTATATACTTAGACATATTTATCAGAAATGGTAAAAGATGGGCACCCAACGCTACCCCGTCCCCATGCGGTGGTATAATTAGCGCCACATCCATCACAGTGGCATGGTTAGAACATCCCCTTGACCCAGACACAGGTACTGTTGGAAGGATATCCCCTGATTGCTGTGTCCACCTCTCCCTCGTCCGGTCCTCCTTGGCCCTCCCCGGCCTCCTCCTCGTCCACGAACTTATTCTCATCATATTCATCAACGTCCACCTTCCGGAATCGAGCAGAGGATGCTGTATTCTTAGACATTTTCGGAACCAATAGGTGGCACGGGAGAGGGCGGTAGCAGAAACGAGCAACACCGGCTCCGAAAATGAGTGCGGGCCGAACCGAAGTCAGAACCCAGAGGCACTGCGGGGGACAAGGCGAACGTGGCAGCCACAGCAGGGTCCTCTGGCTCGCACAGACAGGAGCCACTTACTTCCGCATTCCGGGAAGTGAGTATCACGGGCGGGGCAGAGTTTAATTCACGCATGCGCCGCCCTAAGGCTCTCTGTCCTTATTTGGAGCGGCATAGCAAGTCTGCAAGGCACAGAGTGGCCTATCGCCCATGCGCGGCAGCGCCCTCTGACAAGAACCGGCTTGTAGATGTCACGTGTGTGTACTACTGCTTTGTGGCATTTTAACGCGTGCGCAGAGAGGTCGTTCGAGGTGTGTAAAGTAGAAACCATATGTGCATGGAAAGCTTTTTTTGGATAATTCTTTTTATTAAACATCGACATATAAGTGAAATTATGTCACAAATAGGAGACCACATACATTTTACACATCTCAGTTAGTACACCAAAGTTCCTGCTTACAATACAAATTATACTACACTTAGGGGGGTGTAAGGCATCCGTCATCCCCTGGTGGTGTCGGCGGGGTACAGATGTCTCCCCTATATGAGTTCCATAGCCCCCAGACCCTGTTCCATTTCCCGGGACATCGTCTGGCAATATAGACTGACTTTTCGTAGAACATGCACCAATCCACGTCCTCCCTCCACTCTCCGATCGTAGGTGACTGATAAGCTCCCCAGTTCTGTGCTATATCTCTTTTTGCGAGCATTATTGATAATGTGACCCATTGTTTAGTATAAGAGTTAAGGCCTAACAAAAAAAAAAACGAATGTGTGTCCTCATGTAACGTAACTGGTGCTGTGTAAAGCGCTCTGTGATACCTGATTGGATTCGGGTCAAGTTTGCGCTATATAAAACTGTGCAAAAATAAATAAATAAATAAGGTCAGTCGGTTCCCAAATGTTTAATAGGCACCTTCGCGCCTCAGGGCGTATTTCTAACGTTAGGACATCGCTGAGAGTACGGTGTAATGCAGCCCAATAAGTCTGTATGTATTCACACTCCCATAGGATATGGAAACATGTGCCTTCCCTTCCATAACCACGTCTGCACTCCCCACTCTCTGTTGTACCCATGCGCACCAATCTGGGTCCATCGCCATACACTCTGTGGAGAATTTTGAGTTGGACTAGTCGCAGTCGTGCCTGAATCGCCACCACCCTTGGGGAGGAGACTGCGTCTCGCCAGTCTTCCTCATCAAGCTCAAGGCCATCTCTCTCCCATTTTTCTTTGAGTGACCGCAGTGGGTCCTCCATGTTATTAATTAGTTTTTTGTATATTAATGAGATGGTCTTTTCTGGCAAACTGCCGTCAAGTATCCTATCTTCCAATGGGGAGGCCTGTGGGAGGGCTGATTTTGACGTGAGGTGTGTTTGGAGGGCATGCCGGACTTGGAGATACTTATAATGTTCCGACTCCGCAAGGTTATATTTGTCCTGTAGGGAAGGGAAAGGGACGATTGCGTCTTTTACCCAGAGATCTTTGATCTGAGAGATCCAGATTAGGTCCCATTTATCGAAACCCTTAGTTTGCCACAAATTCCCCAATTTTTGAGAGTTCCACAGAGGGGTTGCCAGTGTAAGTCGTCCTTCCTACCCCAGATATTTATTCACTACATGCCAGACCTGGACCGCATGTGCAGTCGGTCCTGTTAGGTGATGTTTAGCAGGTTTAGAATAGAGTGCCCTACCATAATCTCCCCCCGGAAGGATCCATCTGTCCATGGCGTAACCTGGATCCCCTAAGCTCCCATAGGTCCCTCGATTAATGGCTGCCAACTGGGTCGACCAATAATACTTTTCAATGTCTGGTAGACTAATGCCTCCATCATACCAGTTCAGGGTGAGTTTGGGTAGTGCAATCCAAGGTTTCCCATCCCATAAAAGATCCCTCTGCAGACTCTCTATTTCCTTAAAATACGAAGCGGGGACCACATCCATTGAATTATGCAGGGCGTAGAGGAAGCGGGGCAGGGCCATCATTTTAAAAAGAGCTGCTCTACCTAACAATGAAAGGGGCAATGACTTCCAGCTCTTTATGTCGTTCTTCAGCCTTTGCATAGGAGGCAGAAGATTGCGCGTGAAGCGGGTCACAGGGCTCAGAGAGACAAAGATGCCCAGATACCGAAAGCCCTCAGCCGCTATCTGAAGTGGGCAGTTCCCCGGGAGGGCAGGAGGCTCCACCTGCAGGACATAGATGACCGATTTTGTCCGATTTATAGTGAAGCCGGAATACCAGCCGAACACAGCAAGGATATCAAATAAACATATCAGGGACGCCCTTGGGGACGTTAAGTACAACAAAATATCGTCCACATAAAGGATATCTTATCCTCCCAGTCTGCCGACCAGCGCATACCATGAACCACCGGATCCTTACGAATCCATGCTGCCAGAGGTTCCAGAGCCAGAGCAAATAGTAACGGGGACAGCGGACATCCCTGTCTTGTGCCTCGCTGCAATTGGAACGCTGGTGATGTGCGGTTGTTCACCACTACTTGGGCCATGGGTTTTGAATACAATAGCCGGACCCAACCCACGAAGCTGGGCCCAAAGCCCATTTTACTCAACACCGCGAATAGGTATTACCACTCCACCATGTCGAACGCCATAGTGGCGTCGAGCGACACCAGAACCGCCGGCTCTTGGATTGTCGCCACCCTGCCCAACACTCCATGCACTCTGCGTAGGTTTAAGGCTGTATTACGGTGTGGCATAAAACCTGACTGGTCAGGGTGCACCAAGGCGTCTATTACCTTAACCAAGCTGATAGCCAATATCTTTGCTAGGATTTGGGGTTCTGCGTTAAGCAGGGATATTGGTCTATATGAGTCACAACTAGTTTTTGGTTTCCCTTCCTTGTGAATGACCACTATATTTGCTATCCTTTGGTCCAAGGGGAGTATTCCCTTGTCCCTACTGTCCTTAAACATGGAACGGAGATATGGGGCCAGTTTGTCTGGTCTGAGTTTGTAAAGTTCAATTGGGAGACCATTGGGGCTTGATGCTTTTCCAGAAGGGATGTTATGTATTGCTTGGGCCACTTCTTCATTTGTGAAGTCAGACTCTAAATAGTCCTTGTTGTTGTCTGTCAGTATGGGTAGCGAAATATCTCGGAGCAGAGAGCTATTCTCTTCAAGTGTATACTTGCCTTCCGTACCATATACAGTTAGATAGTATTTAGCAAATTGGTCAGCTATTTCCTGAGGATCAGACATCAGACCAACACCCTCCACATGAAGTTCTGGCACGATATGGCTAGACCATTCTTTTTTATCCAACCATGCAATCAGTTTCCCTGCTTTGTCCCCGTGCTCATAGATTCTGGTTTGTGTTTCCCATCCCTGGATTTTAGATCTGACTGTAGCTATGGCTTTGTATTCATCCTGTTTGAGCTGCAAGAGGTGCAGTTTCTCGGGGGTTACTGACACTTCTAATTCCCCTTCTAGCCCTAGTATCTCGTCTTCTGCGTGTTTCAAGTCTTTCCGCTTTTCTTTTTTCTTGCTGGCGATCAATGACAGGGATTGCCCTTGGATCACTGAAAATATAAATCTGTACCTTGGATTATTGTCTTCTGGGTATCAGGGTCCCGGAGGTACCATGGGTTAATTGGGGCAATTTTCCCAGATTTCCTCTGACCCAGGGCAATTTGTGTCCAGATCGGTGAATGGTCTGAGATACCTCTACTTAAATGTCTTATCTCACGTATATCTAGCGCTAGGGTAGTTGGAACTAGCATATAGTCAATACGGGAGAGACTGCGATGGGCGCTCGATAAATAGGTATATTGAGCCCGTCCTGGATTATGAACTCTCCATCCATCTACCAGCCCCATGGCTTCTAAGAAGTCAGGTAACCTCCTTGGTGGCTGAGGCCGAAAACGCCGCTAATGTGTAGCTCCTGGGGTAGATGGAGAAGGTACATGGAGAATACAAATTACGTGATAGACCGATATTGCTAAAATCCTGGTGTAAGACGTAGGAATTGTATGGGTATATATAAGATTGCACGTCTTTGTGGCAGCTCACTGATGTTTTTGCGCTCCCATATCTGTGTAGGACTATACTGCTGTTGGGAACCCCTCGAACCTGAGAAGATGTTTAATTATGTGTACCTTTCATTGCAAGACTGACGTGACCAAATGTTGAATATTTATACTACTACATGACATCTGTCCGCACCACGACTCATGATAGATGTAACAACAACTGGCTTGTTCTGTTGTTGAACTGTTTTGTAATTACTCAAAATGCTAATAAATAAGATAAAAAAAAGAAAAAAAAGTCAGGTAACCACCTTTGTGCAGGTCTGATGTCCCGCAGGGTGGTGACGATCCAATTGCCCAGATACTACTGTGTTAAAGTCTCCCCCCAACAAGAGGAGTCCCTCTGTTAAGGTCAATAGTATAGCTCCCAGATCTTTAAAAGTGTCGCTCTGAATGCCAGGTGGAACATATATTGAGACAAATGTGACTGTCCAATCCTCCCAGCGACCAGATATGCCTATATATCTGCCCCTATTATCCGACCATGTGGACTGCAGAGTGAAAGGGAACGTATTTTTAAGTAAGATGCCCACTCCCCGCGACCCAGAAGTAAAGCCGGCATGCGCCACTAATTTATATCCTCCCCTATTCATCGCCCTACACACATTCCCAACCAAGTGCGTTTCCTGCAGGAGAACAACGTCAGCAGCTTGTCTCTTAATGTACTGAAGGACCATGCTACGCTTGTCTTTGTCCCCAAGCCCGTTGACGTTCCAGCTAAGGGTCTTAATCCCTGTGTCCCACTGTGTACCCATCTGAATTTGTAGAACTACTCTGTTTGTGTGTTGTGTCTCCTTGTGATGCTGTCGATAAAACCAATGTTGCAAACAACTGAAAATTCTCAAATTTTAATAACAACCCTCCCCAACCACCTCCCTCCCTGCACTCCTGCCCTTTGGGCTTCAAACTGCACATGACACAACTAGCAGAGTGACTGTCACCCACACACATTAACTAAATGAAGAAAAGTGGGGTGCGTGGTATCCCACCCCCTCCCCATCACAGATCTGACAACTATGAATGCCCTTAGGAGTATATCAATCCGGGACTCAATTGGAAAAGTAGTCCTCTCGTCAGTAGGCGGCCAACTCTATCACTGTGTGGAATCCTCCCCCATGCCTCATAGATTCATCAGCAAACATCTCAGTCAATTAGGGCCATCCTCCCAAAACCACCCCAGCCCTGTACGTTACCCTCACTAGGAAAGAACATGATGCTCAGCGGCTCTCCAGCCAGTCCGCCGCCGCCTCCGGGTGTTTGAAGAACCAGGCCCTACCATCGGCCTCCACACGGACCCTGGCTGGAAATAGCATGGCGTACTTGGATCCTTTGTCCCTCAACGATTTTTTAATCCCCAGGAAGGAGCGTCTCTGTCGCTGGACCATCTGAGTAAAGTCTGGGAAGAAAGTTATTTTGGCGTTATCATATCGAAGAGGGGCTCCTGCTCTGGCATGTTGAAGTATTACGTCTCGGTCTCTAAAGTTAAGGACTCTGGCCAGGATTGGACGCGGAGGAGATCCTGGTTTCGGACGGCCCCCCGGGACCCTGTGGGCTCTCTCAATGACAAAGAATTTCCCAAGACCCTTGGGTTGCAGATGTTTCAGGATGAGATCTTCCACAAAAAGGTCAGTGGTTTGTCCTTCCGATTTTTCCGGGACCCCCAGGATTCGCACGTTGTTGCACTGTAGACGCCCTTCGTAGTCGTCTAGCTTGGATTCCGCATATTTCCGAAAGGATTGGAGTTCCTTGACATCCCTTTGTAGCTGTGAGGTGTCGTCCACTAGGCTCGCAGTTGTCAGCTCCATCTGCTTGACCCTCTCGCTATTTTTGATGTTGACTGCTCGGAGTAAGGTGACTTCCACGGTGAGGGCCTCCATTTTATGCTCCAGCGACGTCTTAATCCCCGCAATTGCTTCCAGGACATCTTTGATCGTAGGTTCCGGGTCTGCCTCTGATTGCGTTCCACCACTCTTGCCCGTAGGGGAAGGCTCAGGCAGCGAAGTCTTAGGGAGAGTGTATCGGTCCAGTCGAGTCTGCTGCCCTGACTTGCCGCCCGTGATGACGACATTGTGGCCTGATCTCTTGTCTTCGTCTTGCCTGAAGGGAGAGGCGGGCGCAGACTGGCCGACGAGAGCCACTCAATGCGACAGGTGCCGCTCTCTCACACTGTTGGGGTGCACAGGTAGTTTCGCTGGGCTAGTCCCACAGTGAAAGGATAGATGGATTGCAGTCCATAACAAGGATCCCTTCCCAATGTGTCCAAGTACGCACTTCACTGTAGGACACTGATCCCAGCACTCAGGGGGACCCAGAGCAGCAGTACCACAGTCTTAAGTTCTGCCAGTCAATCAGTGGCAGCCTCTCTTCTCCATCGCCACTCGATTACTAGACAGGGAGGGTTGACATGTCCCCCCAGTTCGCCGCCCCCCTCTGCCAAATGTGGTGCTCTGCCAAGTGATAGACGAGGACTCGGGTCTCCTGCCAATTATTGTGGGCACGCTGATATGGATGCAAGCTCATGGGGCATGAGCTCCTCCTTTGCTGTGGAGTTGCGCTTCAGCTGTCTTTCTGAGCTGCTCCGTGCATGGGTTCGGGCTGGGCCGCATCGGGCGTTAGGCCCCTCTGCTGTGCACTGCGCTATTTTTCCCCTCAGTCAGAGTGCGGGCATTTTCCTCAATATCAGAAGCAGCATATAGACCCGGGAGCAATCGCGCTATATGTCCCAGACCGTGGTGTGCACCTGAAGTGGGTGGGACGCTCCTCTTCTCATGTAGCCGCCGAGGCTAGGGGGACCCCACAGCAGGTCGCACCCCTGGCCCCAGCAAGTGTCGCCAATGCCTCTGCGTTCTGCTCCACCGCCCCCCACACAGGCTGACCTAAGATTCTGACTCACCGCCGAGGGCCCCGGGCACCCCGCACGTGGGTCCGCCTTGGTCTCCTCTCACTCGTGTGGTCTCAATCCACGTTATCTCGACGGACGGCATGCAAGACAATGCCGCAGCCCGCCAGCGATGCCCCAGCGAGAGATGCCACCCGTGGGTCCAGGAGGGGGGATAATCGACCGCCTTCACTCTACAGGTCAGGTCGCTGGTTGTTCATTGGTGTTGCCCAGCACTAGAGGCGTAGGAGCCGCCGGGCATCGTCCCGCCCTCCTCACTACGCAGGTCCCTGGCTTCTTCTCTCCCCGCAGGCCTCGATATGGCGCACCTCAAATTCTTCCTCAGCTGTACAGCTCCAACGGTCGCCGCCTCTGGGCTGAGACCCAGAGGTGCTCCAACGATGAAATCTCCTTCCAGGCAATCGGATATGTGTGTCGGATAGGCAAGGGAAGGGGGAAGGTTACGGAGCTACTCTAAACCACCGCCATCTCACTCCGTGGCTTAGCCACGCCCCCCATTTCCATTCAGAATTACCTCGAAATACCATGTTTCACCTGTGTAATACTATTTTACGCAGTTTTGAGGGTAAGAATGGAGGACTTTGGAAAACAACATTTTTTTTGCAGTTTATATTATAAGGCATTGGAGCGCTTTACATTAGCACCAGTTAACTTATACAAGGACACATTCATTTTTGCAATGCACAAGGATATTAAGTGATTTTCCCAGAATCACAGGCTGTTGAAACGACCGGAGACTAGACCATAGCTGCCAAGGTTTCAGATTGCTATGTGTGACATTTTCATATTTTCAGTGTAATTATGAGTGACATTACCAAAAATAGGAGTGACACCCTTCACAAGCAAAATCAAGGAATGAAGACGAGGGAAACACAAATATCATAAATTGCTTCTACATAAGCAATGACAAACTCTTAAGGTAGCTTCTGCAAACCACCACGAATGAAAGGGCAATAACGTAGTGCCCTTCACTACTAGGCCGCCCTAACAAGATGTGCGAGGCCCCAACAAACTCTTACCCAAAGCAAGAGGTCCACGACCCATTCGGCGCGCCGCTATGTTCCCAACAACGGTGTAGCCAGCGACCTAGGTGAGTTGCCTTAATGAGCCCACACACTTGAGAGTCGACTTACAGCCGCTGCGTCAGAGAGCCCCGGCGTGAGCATTTATTCCCGGGACTAGGCTGCGAGGCGTGCACGCACACACACAGTGCGGCAGCTGAGTGAGCCAGAACGTCGTAAGATTTAAAGTGCGTTACAGCGAGCCACGCTACATAACGCTAATTTTACCTGCACTAGTCTGTGACGAAAAGAAACTTACTTACATTAGGAGGTGAACTGCAGATGGGAAATGCGGTTAAAGGCCGGACTGCCCGCCTCCTCATAGTGAGTTCTCCAGGCCACAACGGTCTACTGGACTCCCTCAGCCCGCTGCATTCAAGGCTCAGCTGCAGTACTGTAGCGTGTGCCTGAGCTCAAGCCCCGGTCACCTGGATTCAATTACCGCGTGAATGCGAGAGTCGCAATTGTGCAGCTAGGCTTCCACAGTTCCAAAACTTTAGCCTCACTCTCGCCGCCACAGGAGGCGGCAGATGGACGTAACGTCCTGCAAAGGCGAAACAACAATTGGGCACGGCCTCTACTGACAGATCACTGTCAGAAAATAAGGCCGCGCCCAGGAATACTTGATACATTGTATCCAAGTTCCGCTTCAGCCAGCCCCCGAAGCCTGCCTGGAGGAGCAGCGTGCTCGTAACAGCGCCACTCCATCCACTAGTTTTACAGTCAGCATAGCAGCGCTATGACTTGACAGCCGAGGCAGAAGCTATGCCTACAATGCGTGACTTTGCATTTCAGTGCGGTGATGCGGATCACCACACTGAAATGCGTTAGTCTAATGCCCGTTGCGTGATACTTGGCAGACTGTAGAACCTGAGCTGGCAGCTCAAGGTTGAAGTTTAAATAGAAAATTATGTTTAGTTTAGGATAATGCAACCACCATTCTTCTCAAGTCAGGTCCTTGCTTGTGAGAGCCTGGCTTGGCAGTTCGGGCTGGCTGTTCCTAGTGGAGCATGGCCAAGACTGATTTGCTTATGGCTGGGTCTAATCTGAGGTTACATTGTAGGCAAAAGAACAATGGGTTGGAATGATACTCTGGGCAATTGCCAGTGGTTAGTCTTATTGGCAAGCATCCACTCATCACCTTTTGTGTGTTTGTTATTTTTTTAAAACTCTTTGTTATTGAAAATTGGCATGTATACAATAAAGACACAGCATTTCAAATATCAACTGCAACTCACAGTATAGTAAGGCATCGTGAATCCCTTTACTACAGTACTATACGTTTGTCCACGGAAATGAAACTCTATTCAACAGCATCAACAACATCATCACGACTCCCTGGCGGCACACAGATCTCCCCTCAGAAAGTGTTCCAAAGACCCCATATTTGCGACCACTTCTTCGGGCATCCCCTGGAGACATTGATAGAGATCAGGGCACCTAAAATAAACCCACTTCCACAGATAGAGTAATCTCACAGTTACACGCACATACATTCATCATACGCTAGGGCCCATTTCACTAACATACGCTCAAATACTCTACCAGCAATAAACCTGTGGGAAGAAAACTCCAAATCACCCTGCATCTATATCTAGGACGATAGGACCTGATTATAGTAGTTGTCCTTAAACATACTCTATACAATCTATACAATAATGATCAAAATGTACACAATAATTGACAAGAAAAGAAATTCAACACCATGTTTAAAATTATATTGCTTTATCTAAATTAGTCAAAGTAAAATCAGAATAAATCATTTCTCATAGTTACCTATTCTAACTAAGTGTCAGAACGGGTCAGGACAAGTCTCTCGGTAAAGTCTCTCAAGACGAAGTCCCTCAGCATCGATCCTCAGCAACGCAAGTTCACGCAGCAAAGGTAAAATGGCAAGTGGCAAAGCCCTCCCTAAGCTAACAATTCTTATAGTGAAAATTACAATGGAAACACACATAAAGTTGGCAAAAATAAACTGTATCACTGAGCAGAGCGAGAAGGAAGGGATGTAACATTGCTACATCTGAAAATCTTCGCTCAGGAAAAGTCACAAGACGTGAACTACGGAACAGGAACCAAGAAACTATTAAAGTATCCAACTTGTTCAACTTCCCTCGGCAGCCGAGCCACAGTTCTTTATCCATTTCTGAAGCTCCTTTGTTTGCCAAGGACGTTCCATTTCTTTGGAGATCCTCCAAACTGCTGATGTCCTCATGGAAATTTACAATAAGGACCATGGTCAGTTGTCTTCGACCTTTTTCCAGCAGGGGTCTCCCTTGCCACATCACAGAATATGCCACAGCCAGGCTTCGAAATACTGTCAGCTCGGTTAAGGCCTTCATAGGCCACAATAGACCATCTTAATTAAAGAGACAAAATAAACGTTACTACAGCATAATAATTAAACAGTGTTAACCCCACTAATACCCTTATGTGTATGTATTTATCTAGCTTTGTGACATAAAAAGCATTAATTCAGACAGCATTTTGTGCTTAAAATAAATAGCACACAGCAACGTTTAAACATGAAAACTTGCACGTTATTATTAAACAGAAACAGCACAAATAAGCTAACCCTCGTATAACTTTCTCTTATGTTAGAACAAACGGATTGATTAATAGAATCACACTTGCACAAGACAAATAATTAATTGTTATTTATTAATAAATTAATAAAACGCATAGACATGCCAGAGCTCCAAAAGCCCATGAATTTTCTAAAAGAAAACTCTGCTCCAGCAATCCCCCCTTTGGTGATTTTATCACCAAATAAACCCCCAAAAAAAAAAAAATTAGTGAAAATTTTGTCCCATTTTAGGAGAAATCAGAAATGTCTTTTCCCCTTACACAACATTAAACACCAGTCACTCTTTCATCATCTCTCTTTGTCTCTAAATAAACACTCTCCCTCAATTCTTCTAGTTCAATTTCTTGAGGTTCTCTTTTCAACTTCTTATTTTTCTTTTCTTTATTCAATTTCTTTTTCCCTCCCCTGTTTTTACAACACACACACACCAATCTTATTATTAATAAAGCCACAATTATACAAGACAAGGGAAACAATATTCTACCTATAATAGTACTACCTATTTTCGCAATAAAATCCTTAACAGCTATCATTTTATTAGCTATTTTAGTCCACAAACTCCCAGTTTCAAGTGGTACTAATTCTTCATGCAAATCAGTAATATTTTTGATATAGACCTTCAGGTCTTTACTTTCATCAGGAATGTAAGTACAACAATGTTGAACTTTCAAAATTCCACAGACTCCACCCTCCTTGGCCAATAAAATATCAAGGGCAAGTCGATTTTGCATAGACATGGCACGTACGGCACTTAATTCCGTATTCACCAAAAGAAACCCTCCTGCGGTATTTGTCGATAAGCGATCAACCACTGTGGACAGTTTCCGAATTCCATAAGCATTTAAAGAAATTCCCACTGCTGGAATCAAAACCCCAAAAATGTCACCCACAATTTCAGACCAAGTTTCTCTCTTAAAGCGTGTTAATAAGTTAATATCTTCTACATCTCTTATTTTATCTGTATGAAAAATCTTAGGAAAAACCAGGCCCACATAACACATGCCATACCAATGGTCAGGCAACTTGTAATAAGCTTTGTTCCCACAAACATAGTACACTCCCGGAAAAATCGTATCCTCTCCACCTCTGAAACCCCAACCTGTCGCAATGAAGTATGTATCATGGCACTCACTAGTTCCCACAAAATATGTATCATATTGGGATTTCCTTCTGGTAATACAAAGTTTACCCTTCTGTGGCGCATCTAGAGCTAAAGTTGGACTAACCCCATTTCTCAACTCTTTTCCCATCTCAATGTCCCAAATTGTCTCACTCACTTCATATTTTCCCCCTTTCTCATGCATGTTCACTCTCCTTTCTTCTACCATATCCAGGAAAGCTCTCTCCTCTTCTTTCAAACTGCAAGTTAAATTATTCTTAAAAATGTAATCTAATGTTAATCCTTTTTCTTCAATAAAAATCTCACCAAAAGTGTTAGCTTCTTTAGCTGGATTCAGCTCTTTGTTCATTGGCAAGTGCCCAAAAATACTATCTCTGTTAGACATCTTATAATCTATTTTCCCTAACAAATAAAAAACACTACTTAAAATACTACAGGAAATACCATATGTAGCTGGTAAATGGTGATAAGTAACACCCTCTGAAACGGATGCAGGTAACTGCATGCAGACATAGCAATCCCTTACTTCCATTGTCTTCACATATTCATATAACAGTTTAGAAAAAACATTGCTAGAAAAATTATTAATCGACCTATCTTTGTGTATGTAACTACTACTTCTAATTGGAACTACTTTTTGTGAATTCTTCTCTACATTTGTCACATTTTCTATATTCATTGCAAACTCTACTCTAAAAGTAACTAATAAAACTAAAACACCCCATAGAAGCATTAATAATCCAGTACAACAGCAGCACATTCTACACCACCTCTTAAAGAAGGCACATCTATTTCTATTATCCTCTATGTTAGCCATTTTAGTTTAGCCTCTACTACTCCACTACTGTTTGAACTTCTTCAATTCTTCAGCAACTCTTCAGCTTTCAGTTTATCCAAATGATTTCTCCGTTCACTTGATCCAAGTGAATCCTTCTTTCACTCAGTTTGGATACTTGTCATTCTTCACTTCAATTTCTTCAACATCAAATTGTATCAGATCTCCAACGTCAGAATCCTCAGTACTCGACTCTTCTCCAATGTCAGTCAAGAGTACTTTCAGAATTTCACCAGTATCTTTCTCAACCACTTCTCTCAAGACCACTTCCGGATTATCTCGAGTCACTGTTTCTTCTTTTCCTTCTTCGGACAGTGTCACATAAGACCATTCCGGTGATCTGTACTTTTGATTGAGTCTTTTAACTCTTTTTATTTCTACTGGTTCTTTTGATCTCTTTGATTCTTCTCCTTCAGCCTTTGAAGTTTGACTTGATATTTCATTTACTTGTTCAGCTTTCGATGAATTTGCTCTTATTACTCTGTATCTCACCCTTTTAACTCGGTTGTTAGGCCAACGATCTCCTTTCACAACCTTTTTCGGCTTTAATTCTTTAACACTCTTTCCTCCAATCGAAGTTCTCTTTCTCAGAACTCGACCCTCTGTTTGTTCATTTTCATCATCCGATTCTGTTTCAATTGCCTTTTGCTTTCGTTTCTTAGCAGTTTTCTTTTCTTCCACAGATTCTTTCACCACTATTTGAGACTTCCCTACTTCTGTCCCTCCTCGGGTCTCCGACACGCAATCTTCTTGCTGTCTACTTGTCCCTTCACCTAGCTCCTCATCAATGTTCCCTACACCTCCTCGGGGGTCTTCCGCAATCTGTCCCTCTCTATCTTCTTCTGACCCTGTTTCTTCAAGAATAATCTCAAGTGGTTCTTCAATCTCCTCCTCTTCTGATTCAGGAGTAGTCTCTGTGTGATTTCTTTTTTCTTTTCTTTTCCCTCCACTGCTACTTGAAACTTCAGGCTCTTTAACAGAATCTGATCTTCTCTCTGATACTCGCAGTGATTCTCTTGAAGCTCTCTCTGCTTCTTTTCTCACTGATTCCGTATCTTCAGGATCTTCACCATCACTGGAATCTGACTCTTCAAAATACTCTTTACCAGTTCCTTCTTTTGGGTTTGGAACTCTCAGAGTATGACTTGCATGTACCCAGTGCTTCACTCCAGCACACTTTACTGCAGTCGTTGTAGTCAGAATAACTTGTCTCGGACTTCCCCACCTTGGAATCAAGCAATTTCTTCTTCTGTGCACCTTAATCCTCACCCAGTCTCCTGGACTTAGATCATGGGCTTGCTTCTTCTCAAGTGTGGTAGCTTCTTCTCCAACCTGGTGAAACACAGAATGAACTGCGTCAGCCAGGCCTTTACAGTAATCCAAAATCATGTCATCAGTTATTGTCACCAACTTATTGACAGGCACGAATGCATGGCGCATAGCACGTCCCATGATTATTTCATGCGGGCTCAAACCAGTAGTTCTATCTGGAGTAGATCTCATAGTCATCAGAACTAGAGGTAACATATCTGGCCATTTCATGCCAGTGGCTAAACACATCTTTCCAATTCTATTCTTGATTGTGCCATTGATCTGCTCAACCACACCAGAAGCCTCTGGTCGGTATGCACAATGTAGCTTCTGCTGTATTTTCAATGCTTCACAAATTAAACCTATAAGTTCATTTTGAAAGTGTCTACCTCTATCAGATTCAACTGTAACTGGAAACCCGTACCTAGGAATCAACTCTCTCAACAGTAATTTTGCCACTGTTAATCCATCATTTCTTCTAGTCGGGTAAGCTTCCACCCACCTTGAAAACAAACAGACTACCACCAAAACATACCTCAGTCTGTTTACTTGGGGCATTTCAATGAAATCAATTTGCATTCTTGTAAAAGGACCTCCTTCTCTGCCAATTGTCCCTAGACTCACCACTGTCTTTTTCCCAGTGTTAAATTGCTGACAAATTAAACACCTTTGACAGATGCTCTCTGCAATTGTCCTGAACTTTGCATTATACCAGGTCTGTTTAAACGACCTTACCATCGCATCCCTCCCCAGATGTCCCTGGCCAGGATACATCCTTGCCATTGACGACAAGATTGAGTTTGGCATTACTGGTCTGCCATCTCTGTAGACCCAAACATGGTCTGTTTCTCTTGGAGCACATCCTGCCTTAACCCAATCTTGTTTCTCTTCTTCTCCTGCTTCATCTTGTAACTGCTTTACTTCATCCCATGTTTCTAGGACATTAGTAAACATCACAGAAAGGAAAGACATTTCCCCTTCTCTTTCCCTATTAATCGATTGATTTGTCTTGGCACAATATTGTGCCACATCATTGGCGTAACGGTTACCAACCGTTATAAAATCATCCCCTGGACCATGGGCAGCACATTTTACAACTGCTAACTCCTTAGGCAGCTGTATCGCCTCAAGCAATTTTCCAATCAATTCAGCATTCTTTATCGGAGTCCCACCCGATGTCAAGAAACCTCTTTGTAGCCACAGTTGGCCAAAATCATGTACCACTCCAAATCCATACTGACTATCAGTCAACACAGTTGTTCTCAAATCTTTCCCAATCTCACAAGCTTTTGTCAATGCTATTAATTCAGCAACTTGCGCAGATTTCACTCCTTTCAATGGTGATGCTTCCATGACCTCTGAAACTTTGCACACCGCATATGCTGCACATAGCACACCATCATCATTCCTCAAGCATGATCCATCCACAAACAACACATGGTCATTTTCAGGTAAGGGAATATCCCTTATGTCTGGTCTTGGTTTCGTACAGTACTCAAGCACATCCAAACAATCATGATCATCTTCCATCTTTATACCCACATTTTCAATATCCGGCAAGAGTGTCGCTGGATTCACATTCACACATCTCTCAAGAGTCACAATTGATGCACCCAGTATCACTTTTTCGTACTTAGTCAACCGACTATGTGACATGTACTGAGTTCTGCTTCTTGTCAAAAGAATTGCCACATTGTGAGGTACGAATACCCTTACAGGATATCCCATTATGATCCCCTCACTCTGTTCCAGGCTTTTGCATGTTGCAGCCACAGATTTTAGACAACCTGGTAAACCCACAGCTACAGGGTCAAGTGTCGATGAGAAGTATGCAATAGGCCTTCTCAATTGTCCATGTTTCTGGATTAACACTGAAAGTGCACATCCATTTCTCTCACTGCAGTACAACTCGAATTCCTTTTCATAGTCAGGCATACCCAAAGCTGGAGCCTCACACATTTTACTTTTGAGCTCTTCAAATGCTGCCAATTGTTCTGCATCCAGATCCAATGGATCTGTCATTTCACTTTTTGTCAGCTTAATCAGTGGCTTTGCTATCAGGGAAAAATTAATTATCCACTGACGACAATATCACACCATACCCAGGAACATTCTCACTTCTCTCTGGGTTTTTGGAGCTTTCATTTCTCTGATTATTCTGATCCTGTCAGTAGTCACTTTTCTCAGACATTTTTCAATATTGTGTCCAAGATAATGAACCTCTTTCTTGCAAAACTGCAATTTGGCTGGAGATACCTTTAACCCTTCATCTGCCAGATGATTCAGTAAAGCTATGGTATCCACTTCACAAGCTTCACGTGTCTTTGATGCCACCAGTAGGTCATCAATATACTGCACTAACACTGAATTTTCAGGCATGATCAAACTCTCCAACGATTTCTTCAATAACTGATTGAATATCGAAGGACTCTCAGTATACCCCTGTGGGATTCGACACCATGCCAAGATACGCTGGCCAAACCTAAATGCAAAAATCGGCTGGCTGTCATGATGCAATGGAATTGAAAAGAACGCATGACACAAATCAATCACTGTATACCACTCAGCATCATGTGGAATTTGATACAGAATCACTGATGGATTTGGCACAATAGGACAACATGCCACCACAATTTGATTAACTTTTCTCAGATCTTGCACGATCCTAAATTTGCCATTGGGCTTTTTCAGTCCCATTATCGGTGAATTACACGGACTACTCAGTAGTTCTCTCAAAACTCCTTGCTGAATCATTTTCTCAATTATAGGAGTTATCCCTTCAATTATTTCTGGTGTCATTTTGTACTGAGGAATGTTAGGATATGTAATTCCCTCTTTCACTGCAATTTTCACTGGATCTACATTATTCATCAATCCCACATCCTCTCCTGTAAAATCCCAAACTGCTCTTTTCACTGTGTCTCTCAGCTCTTGAGGCAAATCCTCCGGATTGAACACAGCAAATGCACCAATTAACTCACTCTCTCTATTTTCTAGAGTCACTCGGTACAAAACATCTTCATCTGGTGTCTCAAAGGCTATTCCATCCGGTGTACAAAAAATTGTGCAGTTCATCTTGCACAACAAGTCCCTACCTAATAGGTTCACTGGACTCGTGTCACAGACAATGAATCTATGCATGTCTGAAAATTTCCCTATCTGTACTCTTACTGGTTCAGTAAGACGTGTTCTGATTTGTGTATTGGCTACACCAACTACTTGGATTGCTTCATCCGAGAGAGGAAGATTTCTAACATCTGTTGACCTGACAGTTGATCTTGTCGCACCTGTGTCTACCAAAAAAGTAACACTCTCCTCATTTATTTTCCCATCCACAAATGGTCCTGCCTGGTCTATTTCTAGAGGTGCACCAAGTATGCACTCTTCCTCCTCTCTTCGGCACCGTCAATAATCACCCTCAGACTCACTCCCTTCACTCTTTAACAAGTACTGTTGTACTTTGTTAGAACGTCTTGGTTTGTTTACCTGCTCATCATTGTAGAATCCCGAGTCCTGATTGTACTTTTGTACCCCTCTATTCTGCGGCAAGGGCGGTTTTGGCTCCTGACTCTGCTGTCTCACAACTTTCTGTTGCTGTTGCTGCTGGTTATTCCCTTCATTCTGCACCTGTTGATTTAAGGATTTACCCTCATTATTCACTAATGGTGGATTAGGACATTCCGATCTCCAATGTCCCAGTTGGCCACAGTTGTGACACGGGAACTTTTTTTTCGCTTCCTCCAGACTTCCTTTTCCTTTTCCTGCATATCTGGGTCTATTTCCTACATTATTTCCTGGATTATTTGCCTGTTCCACCAACTGTGCTTCCTGTCTTTCTGCAACTTTCACTTGTGCCCACATTGCTTTCTCTTTCAGCTTTCTTTGTTTTGCTTCAATTTCATCACTGAAGTATTTTGCATGTCTCAGAATCTCATCTACTTTCTTACTCTGCCAATCCACCGTATGCTCACGAATTCTCTCACCAATTTCAGGTCTTAAACCATATACAAATCTGTATACAAAATGACTCAAATCCTTGTCACCCAGGTGTTCATCTCCACTGAATTGTTTAAAAGCCAGTATCAGCCTTTCGTAATGTGGTAAATAATTTAATTACCGGGACTTAATTTGATACAGAAACATAATAAATTAGCTCAGTAAATAAGAGGCAGAATCCGTGGTATTAGAGGTTCGGAATGGGCTTTATTCCAATGGTCGATTATAATCGGTTGCTCCAGGTTCCATCACCACGAAGGTTCAGGAAGTGAAGTACATACATTATTGATAATTATTCACTTTTATACAATAGGCATTACAGTGAAGCCAATGCAAGAGGCGTAACAATTGATAGCAAAGATAACATTTTACATGCGTAGCTGAAGGAGGCGTAATTGGGTGTAACAAGGAAACGTCATTGGTTGTGATGTCACATATGGGTGGACCTATGAAATAATTTCGCAATGTCAGCAGAAATACTTGGCAGAGATGCGCGCACAGCAGCATGACGTGTGATTGACGTGCAACTAGGGGGTGAAGGGGACTTGACATTTAGCTCTACATGTGGCGACAGAAGTCTGGAGGGTCAAGTCAACCTAATCCCAAATCATATCTAACATCCTATGTTTAAAGAACTATGTTTATCCAAAAGAGAGGTCTCTTAGAGTAGAATCTTATTCTATACTGACTATACTGACTGTTAGTGCGTGTACAAGCGTCTAAGTGTCTACACTAGATGCGAGGGCAGGAATCTTCCATAGTAACAGGGCTATGAATTACTTGCATGAAGACAGAGAAGCCGGGCCTTTGCTCGGTAGCTGGCAGAATGTTTACTTAAACTACTAGACAGGAATGCATTGGGCAGGGATCGGAGCAGATAATTTCGAAGGTGAAATACAGTTCTTGGCAGGCAGCAAGCTGATGTCAGGCATCGTGAGCCGCGCAGGGAATGAGACAAAGTTCATGGTCACAGATGCAGACTCAGACTGGAGCTTCAGAGGCAGAAAGAAGGAAAAGCTTGATGACAGAATCAGGGCCTACTTGCCTGGACTGAAAAATAGCATAAGTGAACCATATAAAGGCGGTGGCCTTTTGTACTTAGGAATGGAATATCCGGCCCATTCATGGCGGATCTGAAAGAGGACATGTTAACGGTGGACGCACATGTGTTTGCGTCTTCATAACTGGAACTGGAGGGAACATACATGTACTTGTAACATGCACATAGAACCGTTGGGGTCCAAGATAGGGGACATAACTGACCAGGAAAATCCATATTTCCACATTCCCTCCTTGTCCCCTACTTGCCCGTCAAGAGATATCAATCTTCATTAATCCATTGATCTGTTCATATAGCATCATTTGTTCTTCTTTCTTCTTCCGGGATCTTGAACGAAAATCTTGATGTGGAATACACGATGTGGCACACAGACCACAAATCGCTGGTCCACATTGCAGGCATAAGCAGCAACTGAATAGTATGAGAAGGCCGATACCTAGGAAGGATAGAACTCTCCATCCCCAGGCTGATAACACGCTCCAAAACCACCCGGACCAAGTCCAAGTGCCTTGATTCTGGTGTATATGGCTCACAATCTTATGAAGGCGGGTTATAGCTTTATATACAGATGGCGAATTTTCTGGTATGAATACGCAGCAGCTTGATCCGATGACCCTACAAGCTCCGCCCCTATCGGCCAGGATGACGTCAAGGACAAGACGATTTTGAAGCACAACAATCCGCATAGCAGACTGCTCTTCTGTTAAGTTGCCTAAGGCGGAAATAGTTTCGTTCACTACTGCTTCAAGGGTTCTGGTTAATCTACGTATCAGCTTACTATTAGTAACTGTACCTATATAGGGAAAGAGACCTTTATTGAAATCTGTGTATTTTTCCCATGCTGTTTCAGTGTAATCGACTATTGGGAGATCTCTCCTTACTCTATTATATACTAAATGAGTATTTCTGTGATAATCAGGAGGAGCTAGGAAAACAGGTGGCAAAAGAAATCCAATGTAGCAGGTACCATCCCAATCTAGAGGCAAACGTACATAGGCCGTCTGACCACATATGAAATAGGAATGGCGGGAAGCTCTAAATGTAGACTTGCCTTGATCACTAAATTCTACTACAGTGGTGCATCTACTATGGCCCATATGTATGGAACCATTCTTTCTTACACATAATTCACCTTTTACTGGAAATATTGACATAGCGGGCAAAATTGGAGTAGCTTCGGATTCGACATTTAGGATCATAAGATTAAGCGTGAAATTACCTAATCCATATACTTCATTTTCTAGATCAGTTCCTGTTCTTTTGGGAAGTCCCTCCTTGTTGGGGTGGCAGACTTTAAGTAAAACTAAGTTCAGATTTCCCCATACCCAGTTGTCTTGATAAACTGCAGAATTTGAATCTAAGGAATTAATTAAGCTAAACCATGCTCCACAGGAGCCGTTGTGTGTGAACGGATATGGAAAGAGAGGTAGAATTCCTTTATAATTCTGATAGGGAGGGAGTCGGCCACATATCCAACAATTTGTAGCATTGCTAACCTGATGGGAATGATGTAACATACTAATAAACGTGTTATTGCGCAGCGCAAATCTATAAGACAACTCAAGCGGAGGTAATTCACTAAAAGAATGTTCAGCAGTAACATTATAAACGTGTCTAAAAATAGGATAATATATATGCAACAATATACTTGCAGTAATTATTAAAAGACTTAAGGACAACAAAATTAATAACGTCACTGTACAATGACTACGCAGTGATTTACAGTACGCCTGTCGTTTCAGCATTTTTCGGGTGCATTCTCTATTCAGGTCCAAGGGATACATGTCAGAGACAATTCAACCGCTTCACCTCGGAGAGGACTTAAACAATCAAATTGCTTGACTGATTGGACCTGAGTTTTAGTTTATAAAGTTCGGAATTACTCTTTTCAACAAAAGGAAGTTTTGAGTCAATGGGTGAAGACACACGAGGTGTGGTATTCACATCCGCTGGTAGTCCATGGAATTTCTTGATATGACTTGAATGAATCCAGCCTTTCCTGCCCTCGATCTTCACGGCTGTCCTTGTGGTGAGCAAGACCAATTTCGGTGACTTCCACCTAGGATCCAGCTGAGTCTTTCGATCAAAGTTCCTCACTAAAACGAGATCCCCCGGAATTACGTCATGGGGTTTCACCTCAGTGTTGTCAGGAAAAGCTGCAGCTACCTGTGAACGACAAGATTGTAGTGCAGACATCAAGGAGGCCAAATAATCTGTCAGCATATTACAGTCAATATCAGTTATTTTGCGTGGTATAGGTGTCCCCCACATATTTGGTGGTCTGCCGAAGATCACTTCATACGGGGATAGCCCTGTTCGAGAGTGTGCTACCATTCTTGTGTAAAAGAGTGCAACTGGTAACGCTACTACCCAGTCGACACCTTTCTCTCTGCATATTTTAGACAATCTAATTTTCAGGGTCTGATTATGTCTTTCTACGAGACCTGCTGCTTCGGGGTGTCGGACACAGTGGAATTTCCACTGATAGCCTAACAAAAGTGAAACGTGTTTCATTAATTCGGATGAGAACGGCTGGCCGTTATCTGAGTGAACAACACGTGGTAAACCGTATCGTGGGAAGAATTCTCGAACTAACTGTTTGGCAGTAGTCGGGGCCGTGTAATCTGAAACCGGGTATGCCTCCGTCCAACGGGAAAGAGCACAAACAACTACGAGAACATATTTGAATCCTCGACATCGTTCCATCTGGATATAATCCATCTGGAGGACTTCAAAAGGGTGATCAGGAGGCTGAAATCCACCCTGTTCTACGGGAACGCTTTTTCCTGGGTTGAACTGACAACAGATCATACAGGTACGAACTTTTTGTTTGGCTGCTGCTCGTAAATGTTTATTGAACCAAATGTATTGAATGCTATCTAGCATAGCTTTTTCTCCTAGATGTGCTGGACTATGTACAGTGTTAATTATAACCTGGACCATTGAATCAGGAAGGAACCACACAGACTTTTCCTTCATCAACCATCCTTGATCCGTTTGGATCCCTCCTAATTCAATCCATTTCTTTATTTCGTCTGGTGTAGCATGTGTCTGTATATCAATTACGTCAAGAGTAGGATCTTTAACCGTCATACAATGTGTTGGCGTCGGGACTATTGTCTTTGTCATGTCGGATGTTTGAGTTTGAGCAGTCTGTTTAGCTGTTCTGTCAGCTAAATCATTGCCTTGAGAAATGATATCAGTAACTTTCGTATGTGCTTTGCATTTCATAATCGATATTGCAATGGGTAAATGTATTGCATCTAATAAGGCATGAATGAGGGGTCCGTGCTGAATGTGGGCACCGTGAGAAGTTAAATAACCTCTCTCTCGCCACAGCACGCCGAAGTCATGTACAACTCCGAATGCATAACGTGAATCAGTGTATATGTTGACTTTTTTATTTGTGGCTTGAATACAGGCTTGTGTCAGAGCGACGAGCTCTGCTGCTTGAGCGGACAAGGTATTTATGCAATTTGTTTCAATAATTTCAGTGTCTGTTGTGACTGCGTAAGCGGCTACTAACTCTCCTGTACTTGTTCTCATACATGAGCCATCTACATACAACGTCAGGTCTGGGTCTGACAATGGGACATCTGTCAAGTCTTGTCTGGGTTTCGTCGTGATTGTAATAACATCAATACAGTCATGGGCTAGTGGGTCTGTTCCGATTACAGGTAAAAGTGTGGCAGGATTCAATGTGTTACAACGTCTGATTTCTATATGTGGCTGAAACAATGTTAGTTCATACCCTGTAAGTCGTGCTATAGTCAAGTGTTGTGTTTGCGTTCGATTCACAAGAACCTCTACTGCATGTGGTACTTGAACTGTCAATGGATGTCCTAACACTATAGCATCGCTTTGTCTGATTGCTAAAGCTGTCGCTGCCACTGATTTCAGGCACGCAGGCAGAGCCTGAGCTACGGGATCTAATGTACTAGAAAAATAAGCACACGGTTTGTGTGATCCTGCTTGTTCCTTTGTGAGTACTGACAAGGCAGTACCTTCTCGTTCTGTAACAAAGAGTGTAAAATGTTTTCTGTAACATGGTGTTGCTAAAACCGGTGCTTGACATAAGGCTGTCTTTAAGCTTTCAAAAGCTTGTGTATGTTCCTGAGTCCAAGGGAGAACAGTCGATGTGGCTGCCTCCTGTGTTGTCAACTGAATGAGTGGTTTTGCTAGAAATGCATACTGAGGGATCCACTGTCTACAATATGAAGTGAGGCCTATGAAAGCCCGCACCTCCTTTTGTGTCTTGGGTATTGGCATGTTAGCTATTAACTGAATGCGGTCGGGTGTAAGCTGCCTTCCCTCCTTGGACAGCGAGTGACCAAGGTAAATAACTCGCTGGACACAGAATTGCAGCTTAGAAGGGGACACCTTGTGCCCCTTTTTGGCTAGAAATTGTAAAACTATCAGTGATGCTTTCTCACATTCGGGTTCGCTTCTAGCGGTGATCAGCAGATCATCGACATATTGAAGCAAGGCAGTGTTAACTGGCATGTGGATACTGTCGAGTTCTCGTTTCAGTGCTTGGCTATAGATGCTGGGGCTTTCTGTAAATCCTTGAGGTGCGCGTGAGAATTTGAAGCTACGTCCATTTAAACTAAATCCGAACAAATATTGGCTTTCCGGATCTATTGGGACGCTGAAAAAGGCATTTTTGAGATCAATTACAGTAAAGAATGTTGCTTCGGAATCAATAGCTGTCAGTAATGACGAGATATCTGGGACCACAGGGAATTGTGGCACAATGCATTTGTTCAATTCGCGCAAATCAATAACCAATCGATATACTGGCGGGGCCTTCGGATCTGTTCGTTTAAGAATCGGAATTATCGGTGAATTACATACATTGGAGTCTGTTTCTACAACCACTCCTTGGGCAATGAGCTCGTCAATGATTTGTAGTAAAGCCACTACAGCATCTGGTGGTAACTTGTATTGTCGCATTCGTGGTAGTACCACTCCTGCCTTCAGTGTAACTCGATATGGTGTAATATTCATGCAACCAACATCAGTAGGGCCTTGTGCCCATAGATGTGTAGGTAAAGTCTGCAGTCGGGGATCCATGTCTCGAGACACATAGTGACCTTTGAAATCACGTAAAAACAATCTTACTCCTTCCGGAGAACAACATATTATAGCTCCTAGAGCTTTCAGTGTTTTTATACCTAACAAGTTTTCTGGACATGATTTAGTAAGCAATAAATCTGTAGTTCTGGTCAAGGGTCCTATCGTAAATGGAAGAGGCTGTGATACTTCATTAACAATAGGTTTTCCTGAAAAACCAAGGGAAATATTCTGTGAGCCTGAGAGGGGTGCCCCTGGAACTTCACTACGTTTTATGGTTGTTCGACTTGCCCCTGTATCGAGTAGAAATTTTCTGTCTTGACCTAATAATTCACTATGTACATAAGGTCCTTCTTGGTCTACAGGGACCTCGATAAGGGGTAAGTCAACTTCCCTCTCTAGGCTGGTTCATGCGTATCGTTGATAATCAGGGTAGTCATACTGTGCGGTCTGGTACAGCTGTCGTGTCGTGGTTTGTGTGGCAGCAGCAGGCAACGCTGGTGCGGCTGGCACAAACTGTATAGATTGTTGTGGAGCTGGCATGGCCTGTGCATGCTGCGGTGCTCCTTGTTCATTCTGATCCTGTCTAAGTGGCCGTGGTCTTTCTTTTGTAATACCTGTGGCGATATTACGCTTCAGAACTGGGCAATCGTGTATGTAATGTCCTGGCTGTTTACAATAGTTGCATGTCCCTTTTACAGGTCCTGCTGAATCACCGGAATGTGTCGTACCCTTTTTATGTCCTTCAGCTGGAACTGTCTGGGAGACTAGCATTTTCATTTTCGTGTCTTTCATGCGTCTTTGTTCATGATCTTGTTCCTCTCTAATTCTATTGTGATGATACTGTAACATTTATAACATTTGTGATGGGGTGTTACCTTGCCAGGTACTCTCGAATTTTAATACTCTATTCTTCACTTGGGGCAAGGAATTTTCAACTAATTTTGTCACAAACAGATGTGGGTATGATTCGCTACTTGCTTTTATGCCACTATTTATACCAAAACATTTTTCAAATCGTGCATAGAAATCACTAGTGTCTTCATCTTGCTTTTGTTTACAGGCTGAAATTGCACCCCAGTCTTCCTTTTTCGTGGTTAATAAGCGTGGCAGTACCTGTACTAGTAAACCTGGTAGTGCTTTAGTTTTGTCCCCAAGCCCCGAACCTGGACCTCGGGCCTTTTCTTCATTTTCTAATGCTGTCCAATCTATCTTTTGGTCTCCCACCTCCCACTCTTTTTCCTTGAGTTTTTCATAAATGCCAGCAGGCATTAATACCTTTAATATTGTCATAATGTCGGGATAGGTATACTCTCCCATGAGTAACATGTCTTTAATTTCTCGGTGGAAACCCGCTGGGTCTTTGTCATGACTGGGTACCACTTTCTTCATTTCTAACAATTCTATTTTCGATATGGGCGTATATACATATACACGTTTAAACTCATTGTCCTCGCCTTTTATTGGGTGTACTTCTCGTAAGGGATTCTGTCTGTCCATGTAATACGTGGTTCTTTCCTTAATGGGCAGTGAGACATGTTCTGGGCATATAAAAAGAATGTACTGCTTTCTTGATTCTAGTATTTCTTTAATTAGCTCAGTACCTGAACCTCTCCATCTATTCGTGAGTAATTCAGTCAATATGTCAGGTAAGGGACCAGGATCTGAATGTTGGCTTTTATATAGTATAAGAAGTTGTTGAATCATATAAATCCCAGCTAAACGCTGTTCATCTGGGGTGAGATTCAAAAATGTGTGTGCTACTGTATCATCATCATACTTTCCGGGACTGTCAACCCAATGAACGGCTGACCTGGCTAATTCTTGTTCATCCATAGAATCGAGAAAATGATAACCCCTTCGTTCTCGCAGTAATTTGTCAGTGGTTTGGAACGAATGCTCGGGGGACCTTATATTTATTATAGGTGTTTGAAAATTCCTGTTATTTTCTAGACATATCGGACGTATCGGGTCAGTAAGACATCTAGTACTATTACAAGATCTTCCTCTACCTACATAGGCTATGGTTTCTGACTGTCCTGTGGGCAGTCCTGATCCTTCCTCCTCCTCATTTTGTTCAAACTGGTCTACCGCTAATCTTTCTTCGTGTAGACGTTCTATTTCTTTACGGATCTTTCTGCACATGGCTATTATACAGTTTTGCTTATCATGTCTCCCTTCTGATATATTCTGGCTCCATCTGGTAAGAATTTGCATTGCTTCCGGGTCTACCCCCGGTCGGTCTTGATTTCTGATCACACAATTTATAAGGAAACGTAACAGTTCCCCCTGTATCTCCACTTTCTGGTATTCCATAGCTCTGTTAATACATTCAGAATCTCGCCCTGTTTGGACAAAATGATATATATTATCTAGATGCATAGTCATTCCTGGTAACTTCCCTAAATACACCGCGGCTCGTCTGATACGTAATGATGCCAGGATCATTTCGTCCTCTTTGCCGGGCACAGGGTCATATCTACAATCTATAAGAAGTTCCTTAAGTGTGCGGGCATTTATGAGTTTGGGGGTACGTGAATGTGCAGATTCTTGAAAAGTAAGTTTATTTATTCTGGGTGGCGTAGAAAAAATATTGGTAGCACCTCCCGTAGCCCCATCTGGGGTATCGGGCGTGAAAGGATTCGTTGAACGCGATACAGCAACTATAGGTGTAGACACAGCTATAGAAGTAGCTGTAGGAACAGATGTAGAACCAGATGTGCTTGCCGGAACTTGTGTCGGAATTTGTTGCTGTAGAGATACAGATACTGGATCTCGGTGTTGAACCTCTCTGGCAGGTGGTCTATGTGGGGCGGAATTAGCGTACTCGGGAGCTGCGTCATCTAAATATGAGGAAAGAAAAACATCTTCTGCGGTTCTAGGATGCCCCTTAGGATGTACTTTCATTGGAAATAATGGGGGTGGCAAGTCTTTTGGTATCCCCGCAGTAGCCTTAGGTAATCCCTCGGCCAGAAGGGGATACATACCCTTCATAAGGGCATGTCTTTGTCTGTCTACTTGTTCTGATTTCACTCGTGCACCTTCTTCAATTAATAGATTTTCTCGGACTTCATTTGAATTCTCTTTACTCTTCTCTTCCTGTCTACGTGCTTTTTCTGTACGTCTATACGATTCTTTACGCCATAATTCAATGGCGTCTTTCTGTGATTGTCTAGCTTTCTTTTTCCATAATTCTTCCTCTACTTTCACGATGCACTCTGCATCCCAGGTCCCAGCTGCGGGCCACCTCTGACTTTCTGGTAATTCCTTAGTGTAGTCTACCCATAAATCAAGAAATAATATAGCGTCTAAGCCGTGTTTATGATACATGCAGTACCCTGGAGTGTCCCTAGGAGGAATAGGAACAGCTTCTTCGAGTACCCCTTTTCTAGTTGTGATCTGTCTTAATTTCGAAAAGAGCGGCATATTGAGAACTGATCTGATACTTGATCTTGAACAAACTTAATACAGTAATCACAATAATGAACAGTCATTCATACCACAATATGCAGAACGTACTAAAAACATTTAACATTTAACATTCCTGAGCAACAATGATGATACGATCTAAGGAAACTTAATTACTGAACATAATACTCGGCATTAACTGAATTATTCTGAATTTATATACTAGATATACTAGATGTACTGCTAAACAGTACAGATACACTGCTAAAACAGTGCAGACCGGATTTGTGTACCCAAACCCGTCTGGACCGGCACAACTTATGTGCACGCCAGAACGCCTCCCCAGTAATGGTACTCACCGGGTAGCTCGGAACGGAAGGCCTCGGAACGGAACTGAACTGAACTTGAACCGGACTGGACTCGACTCGAACACTTCGGAAACTGGACTCGACTCGGGACTTCGGAAACTGGTGGGCCTCTGTATACCTCGGATCTTGCTCTCTCAGCTAGGCTCTGGTCGGGATACTTCGCACTTCTCACCGCCTCGTCTGGGTGTTGATCGCAGCCTCAGTCGCCCCCGCTTGACCGGAGGGAGATACAGGAAATCCTGCTGGTACGCGTTGTTGTCCGTCCAGCTGTGGCAGGAGACCGGGCCTGCAACGCACCACCGGCGCGTGAGATGAGAAAGTGTCCCTGTTCGGGCGCCATTCATGTGGTAAATAATTTAATTACCGGGACTTAATTTGATACAGAAACATAATAAATTAGCTCAGTAAATAAGAGGCAGAATCCGTGGTATTAGAGGTTCGGAATGGGCTTTATTCCAATGGTCGATTATAATCGGTTGCTCCAGGTTCCATCACCACGAAGGTTCAGGAAGTGAAGTACATACATTATTGATAATTATTCACTTTTATACAATAGGCATTACAGTGAAGCCAATGCAAGAGGCGTAACAATTGATAGCAAAGATAACATTTTACATGCGTAGCTGAAGGAGGCGTAATTGGGTGTAACAAGGAAACGTCATTGGTTGTGATGTCACATATGGGTGGACCTATGAAATAATTTCGCAATGTCAGCAGAAATACTTGGCAGAGATGCACGCACAGCAGCATGACGTGTGATTGACGTGCAACTAGGGGGTGAAGGGGACTTGACATTTAGCTCTACATGTGGCGACAGAAGTCTGGAGGGTCAAGTCAACCTAATCCCAAATCATATCTAACATCCTATGTTTAAAGAACTATGTTTATCCAAAAGAGAGGTCTCTTAGAGTAGAATCTTATTCTATACTGACTATACTGACTGTTAGTGCGTGTACAAGCGTCTAAGTGTCTACACTAGATGCGAGGGCAGGAATCTTCCATAGTAACAGGGCTATGAATTACTTGCATGAAGACAGAGAAGCCGGGCCTTTGCTCGGTAGCTGGCAGAATGTTTACTTAAACTACTAGACAGGAATGCATTGGGCAGGGATCGGAGCAGATAATTTCGAAGGTGAAATACAGTTCTTGGCAGGCAGCAAGCTGATGTCAGGCATCGTGAGCCGCGCAGGGAATGAGACAAAGTTCATGGTCACAGATGCAGACTCAGACTGGAGCTTCAGAGGCAGAAAGAAGGAAAAGCTTGATGACAGAATCAGGGCCTACTTGCCTGGACTGAAAAATAGCATAAGTGAACCATATAAAGGCGGTGGCCTTTTGTACTTAGGAATGGAATATCCGGCCCATTCATGGCGGATCTGAAAGAGGACATGTTAACGGTGGACGCACATGTGTTTGCGTCTTCATAACTGGAACTGGAGGGAACATACATGTACTTGTAACATGCACATAGAACCGTTGGGGTCCAAGATAGGGGACATAACTGACCAGGAAAATCCATATTTCCACAGTAAAAAGCATGAACTGATTCTTTTGCTTCCTGTTGTGTTCGATCTATCTTAACCCAGTCTGTCTCTTTTGGAGGAACTTTACTCTTCAGGTATACCATCACCTGATCATACTTCCTCATTACCTCTGGATCTGGTGCCCCTGTTCTTGGATCTCTTGGATATTCCTCAGTAGGCCAACTCACAACTATTTTACACTCAGTCCACAAGTCTGCTGGAACAATTATATCAAACAGACTATTCAGGTCAACCCACAGCACTTTTGACAATTTCACAAACCTATCTACCTGCCTATACCACTCGACGGGCTTTTCTCTTAATCGAGGGAAATCATTTGTAAATGATAAAATATCCTGTCTGGTCCATGGAACATGTACATATCCTCCTCCAGGTATTTCTCTCATGGGATAATGCTCCACTGGTTTCTCCTTTTCTCTCACTGGAAATGCTGAATAAGTTGTTCTATCTTCAGATTCCTCTCTTTTCTTATACCACCTATCCTTCCACTTTTCAACATCACCCCATCTTCGCAATAATGCCACCATTTCTTTAATCTGTCCTGTTCTACCAGAAGTATTCAAATTTTCTATGTCTTTCTCTGTGAAATCCATCCTGTAAGTTTTCTGCAAAACTTTTACTTTATCAATGTCAACTCCTTGCTCATTTGCTATCGCTCTTAGTCTAGCATGAGTATTTCTTGCTCTCCATGTTATGCTTTTACACATAAACATTAATTCACCATCATGATGACTCTTCAGAATTTCTGTTGGAACTGTTCCTGTCACAAGCTCTTCTAATTCTATACGTAACTTAACCACATCAATAACTTGTGAATCCTTATCCTTTTTCTGAAGAACCTTCATCCAATCATTCAAATCATCAACTGTTATTTCAGCAGTTTTTCTCACCGGAACCACTTTTTTCTGCGGTTCTAAAATTGGCATCCCTGAACAACTGGGTTCACTAACATCCAATAGTTCACTACATGTGTCATGTCTTGTTTGTCTCAGGTCACTTCTTTCTGCTCTTTTATCTGAATCTCCTGAAGGACCAACTGAATTTGTCAGATTATTCCCAACATATGGAATCACTAGTCCATTCTCACCTGTTCTCTGTTTGTCAAACACAGGCATAACCGGACCTATAGTTACAGGCACCGTAACAGCTTCCAGATTCTTCGTTAACTCCCTAATTTTCTCAGTCAGTTCTGTTGTCGTTTTTGCTAATTTTCTGGCATTTTCCTCACTACTTCGATTCTCTCTCTCCCTGAAAGAACTATTACTTCTTGATTCAGGTGTCATTTTTTCTTTTTCAATAATACAGACTGTATCTCTTATCGGAGAAACAACTGGTGTACTCTCATCTGGTTCTGGTCTATATGGAGGTGGTCTCTTGTAAATCATGTCATTTAAGACCTCATCATCATACTCATTAACTCCAACTGCTCCCTCTTCAATTGTTCTCATAGGATATAATCCCTCTGACATATTAACATCTCGCCATCTTTTCATCCGATCATGATGTGTCTCACGATCATGTCTTCTCCCAAACATATTCCTGTAATACCCTCCAGATCTTTGCTTTTCTCGCTCATGAACTTCCTCTTCCCATTCCACTAAAGCCTCGAACTGTGTAGGTCTCGGCTTCGGGTCCAGACGTACCATCTTTTCCCGTAAATTTCTCAACACGGCCAAATTAAATGAACCATGTTCTGGAAATGCTAGAACACCATCTTCTTTAGTATACCTAACCCAATTCTGCAACCATATACAGGTATGTAATCCATATTTCGCAACCATGAAGGATGCAGGTGTTTTCGCTGGAGGTAGCAACTCACCCTCTCTCGTTTTAACCTCTTTATCCTTGGTAAACCACCTTTTAACTTTCCCAAAGAACGTTTTTTTCTTTTTCTCCTCTTGATAATACATTTTAGCGCTTACTAAAACTCTCTACTCTTTCCGTATTATAAATATACAATACGAGGTTAGGTTGAAAAGCTCGATTCCCACTAACGCACCAATCCTGGAGCGTTTACGTCACTAAACAGCTCTTCCAATCCCTGCGCGACTCACACTAACGCACCAATCTTAGCGCTATCCAATCAGAGCGCGGACCTTCTGACGTCAACAGCCGCTGCAGTCTCTGTCTCCTGTCTCTGTCACTCGTCTACCCCTCCTTTACAAAAACTCTCAGTAGACTTCGTGTCAAAATTTCTACAAAATCTATTAGTTACAACATAAAAACATCTCCATTGTCTGCTTCGCTAACCACAGGATAGTAAAAGAGAGTCTATTTCTCAAGAATCAACAAACTTTCATACATCTCATAACTGTTTCCTCTAGGACTTATCCAAAGAGTCTTACAATCAATTAATGTATATACATTCACGCACATTCATACAAGAAAAATATAGTACATGCACACAGAATCCTGCTTCCTGAGAACAGCGCACAATCTGCTCCACTACAGAATTATAACACACATTAACTAAGCAACTTTGCCCAGTTCCTCAAACAAGCTCAGAGAATACCTATTACTCCTCCCGCGATAAGCTTTAACGGCAATCCTTACGGATCCCTGGGACTTAAGACCAGAGTTTCACAGATAACCTTCACTACGATACACACTCCTTATATACCAGAAATGTTTTCTAATAGTAACATACAATAATGTCACTGATTCCGAACCCAGACAATGTGAACGCGCAACTTCAATTGTCACACGTTATTCCTTACAATCCCGTCTTTCCCGAGAGCAGCATATACACCTTCCTCTGCCCTACTACGGAACTGCTACCAGCTTCCAAATTCCAGAAGCACTACATATAACTCAACATGACGACTCCAACATATAGTATTAGTACATATACCAACATCAACTAAAATAAATCAATAATCAATAAGCTAATATACAAGCAATCTTATCTTATCAGATCAAGACAACCATCTATAACCATCCTCTGCTACCAGAGAAATTGATAGAGATCAGGGCACCTAAAATAAACCCACTTCCACAGATAGAGTAATCTCACAGTTACACGCACATACATTCATCATACGCTAGGGCCCATTTCACTAACATACGCTCAAATACTCTACCAGCAATAAACCTGTGGGAAGAAAACTCCAAATCACCCTGCATCTATATCTAGGACGATAGGACCTGATTATAGTAGTTGTCCTTAAACATACTCTATACAATCTATACAATAATGATCAAAATGTACACAATAATTGACAAGAAAAGAAATTCAACACCATGTTTAAAATTATATTGCTTTATCTAAATTAGTCAAAGTAAAATCAGTATAAATCATTTCTCATAGTTACCTATTCTAACTAAGTGTCAGAACGGGTCAGGACAAGTCTCTCGGTAAAGTCTCTCAAGACGAAGTCCCTCAGCATCGATCCTCAGCAACGCAAGTTCACGCAGCAAAGGTAAAATGGCAAGTGGCAAAGCCCTCCCTAAGCTAACAATTCTTATAGTGAAAATTACAATGGAAACACACATAAAGTTGGCAAAAATAAACTGTATCACTGAGCAGAGCGAGAAGGAAGGGATGTAACATTGCTACATCTGAAAATCTTCGCTCAGGAAAAGTCACAAGACGTGAACTACGGAACAGGAACCAAGAAACTATTAAAGTATCCAACTTGTTCAACTTCCCTCGGCAGCCGAGCCACAGTTCTTTATCCATTTCTGAAGCTCCTTTGTTTGCCAAGGACGTTCCATTTCTTTGGAGATCCTCCAAACTGCTGATGTCCTCATGGAAATTTACAATAAGGACCATGGTCAGTTGTCTTCGACCTTTTTCCAGCAGGGGTCTCCCTTGCCACATCACAGAATATGCCACAGCCAGGCTTCGAAATACTGTCAGCTCGGTTAAGGCCTTCATAGGCCACAATAGACCATCTTAATTAAAGAGACAAAATAAACGTTACTACAGCATAATAATTAAACAGTGTTAACCCCACTAATACCCTTATGTGTATGTATTTATCTAGCTTTGTGACATAAAAAGCATTAATTCAGACAGCATTTTGTGCTTAAAATAAATAGCACACAGCAACGTTTAAACATGAAAACTTGCACGTTATTATTAAACAGAAACAGCACAAATAAGCTAACCCTCGTATAACTTTCTCTTATGTTAGAACAAACGGATTGATTAATAGACTCACACTTGCACAAGACAAATAATTAATTGTTATTTATTAATAAATTAATAAAACGCATAGACATGCCAGAGCTCCAAAAGCCCATGAATTTTCTAAAAGAAAACTCTGCTCCAGCAACATAAATAGGTATATCCGTCACCATACACCAATCCATGTCCCTGGCCCAGTCAGCTATACACGGTGGGTTCGGAGCCCTCCACATTCTTGTGATATTCCGCTTAGCTACCATGAAACCCAAAGTGGCCCAGATCCGCTCTTTGGCCGTAAGGTCAGTGGGGTCCCATATGTTCAACAAAAGCAGTTTGATGTTGCACTGTATCCGCTGCCCCAAAACTTCCTCCATCATGAGAACCACCCCCTCCCAAAACCTCCTAATTATCACACATTCCCAGAGTGTATGGATGAAGGTGCCCTCTTGCTCGCATTGTCGTGCACAGCCACTGTCTTGGGCATAACCCATATGAACCAACGAGGGTCCGGACAAATACGTCCTATGGAGGATTTTGAGCTGGACCAGTCGGAGTCTAGAAGAGATGGTAACTTCAAGAGGAGAAGCCACTGCAGCCCGCCACTCCTCATCCTCCAAGCCAGCAACGTCATTGTCCCATTTACCTCTAAGACGGGTTAGGGGGTCGGTCATATTGTTAATAAGTTTCTTGTATATGAGAGATATGGCTTTTTCTGGTAAATCCCCATCTAGGATCCTGTCCTCAAGAGGGGAGGAAGCAGGGAGGACCGTTCCTTTGGGTAGAGCTGCAAGCAGTGTGTGCCTAATTTGGAAGTACCGGAACTGTTCTGAGGTGGCCATTTCAAACTCTTTACTTAATTGGGCGAAGGGTATGACGTTGCCCGATTTCCAAAGGTCCCCTTTCCTGGAAATACAGATGGTATCCCATTTGTCGAAACACAGGGAGCACGACAGCCGACCCAGCTGGTCACAATGCCAAAGCGGCGTGGCTTGAGTGAGCTTGCCCTCCCTACCCAGGCTTTTAGTAGCGTCCTTCCATACTTGCACGGCATGTTTAGTCGGGCTGGACAAGACGACGTTCCGGGATTTCGTATACAACGCACCCTCAAACCCACCCCCAGGGAGGAGCCAGCGATCGATCCGAAATGCCGGGTCATCATGCCGTCTATATGTGCATTGATTAATGGCAGCAACATGTGATGGTATCTTTCAAAGTGGGGGCGGGGTCTCACCCCGACCGGACGCACTGCGTACACAAAGCATGACTTTGATGCCATAGTATCCATTTTCCACATTTTATTCAAATTTCTTCCAACTTAAACCTTGTAATCCTGGTACATCTTGTCACATGAGAGACATCTTATGTTTTATAGTCCTTAACAACTGCAAACATGCCAATCCAGGCCTTATTTTGTAGCGCGGTACATAAGTATTGCCCATTCATTGATCCACATAACCCAATGCATTTCGGGCCTCCGTTCGGCCCTTCGTCAGGGGTACTCTACAATTTAAAAACATAGTTGTCAAAAAACGTGTCTTTAAATCAATGCATCACATCAAAATTTACGTTGAATTGTTTTGTTTTTAACCTCATATGTATTAACGTTTTCCCGCTAATAGTAACCCTAAAGTTACTCCTACATTGATGCCCACTGCCATCTCCCCTATACTCATATATAAACCCTTAAATGTATCTCAATCCAGTCACAAACCCCCTTCAAAAGCAAGTTGTTGCCTACCAACAAAACACCCCAAGCTGTTACCTGCTGATTTAACTTCCATGCACGTCTCTCAGTTCAAACGCCAACCTCCCTCTACTGCATGCTTTCCTAAATCTGTGTTTTAACACCTGTGCTCAATTGTGACCCTCCTACTTTCATCACTTCCTTCGTTAACCCTGTGTCTCCCTTTGTATAAGGCTATTGCCTGCATATGCCTCAACAGACTTTCGTAGTTCAGAACAGCAAAAATTGTTTCTGAAAAGTAACCAACACTTTATCTGGCCCTAGTGATCTTTCGACTTATCAAAGTACCACCACTCATGTAAATCTGCTGGTTGTAATATAAACCGGAAGACTGATAAACTACATGTCCCAACATCCACTGCTGTTACCCACCTAAAGTGTGACTATGCCGAGTGTATCACCCTGATTGATCTACTCTTCTACCGTGCTGCGCATCTATCCTGACTGCCCCGCCCACCCTTAGTTGACCAGAACGTTAATACTATGCATATACATTTTGCGTTTACATAAACAAATGTGCTTATTCAACGTGCGCACGTAAACGTGCGTGTTGATAGATCCGTCTTGAGTTTAAATACAGTTCATTTAGCTTAAAAATTGCACAATTCAAAGGAGCATTGTTTGGGAATGAGTTCTTTATCCAGTCTCTCTTGTGACATAAGATCCATTTTCTTCGCTGACCGTAATGGGTGCAATTCGTCGCAGGGCAAATAGTAATAATTACAAAACAGAGGGGTTTGACTTCATGCACTCCTTTTTATCATCTTTTTTCTTTGAAGTTTTATTCCATTATTGATTCGATTGCGTGCTAGCCCGGAAAAACGTGGATTGCCCTATTCCACGTGGGTAATAGTATCTTTCAAAGTGGGGGCGAGGTCTCACCCCGACCGGACGCACAGCGTACACAAAGCATGACTTTGATGCCATAGTATCCATTTTCCACATTTTATTCACGCTACAAAATAAGGCCTGGATTGGCATGTTTGCAGTTGTTAAGGACTATAAAACATAAGATGTCTCTCATGTGACAAGATGTACCAGGATTACAAGGTTTAAGTTGGAAGAAATTTGAATAAAATGTGGAAAATGGATACTATGGCATCAAAGTCATGCTTTGTGTACGCTGTGCGTCCGGTCGGGGTGAGACCTCGCCCCCACTTTGAAAGATACTATTACCCACGTGGAATAGGGCAATCCACGTTTTTCCGGGCTAGCACGCAATCGAATCAATAATGGAATAAAACTTCAAAGAAAAAAGATGATAAAAAGGAGTGCATGAAGTCAAACCCCTCTGTTTTGTAATTATTACTATTTGCCCTGCGACGAATTGCACCCATTTCGGTCAGCGAAGAAAATGGATCTTATGTCACAAGAGAGACTGGATAAAGAACTCATTCCCAAACAATGCTCCTTTGAATTGTGCAATTTTTAAGCTAAATGAACTGTATTTAAACTCAAGACGGATCTATCAACACGCACGTTTACGTGCGCACGTTGAATAAGCACATTTGTTTATGTAAACGCAAAATGTATATGCATAGTATTAACGTTCTGGTCAACTAAGGGTGGGCGGGGCAGTCAGGATAGATGCGCAGCACGGTAGAAGAGTAGATCAATCAGGGTGATACACTCGGCATAGTCACACTTTAGGTGGGTAACAGCAGTGGATGTTGGGACATGTAGTTTATCAGTCTTCCGGTTTATATTACAACCAGCAGATTTACATGAGTGGTGGTACTTTGATAAGTCGAAAGATCACTAGGGCCAGATAAAGTGTTGGTTACTTTTCAGAAACAATTTTTGCTGTTCTGAACTACGAAAGTCTGTTGAGGCATATGCAGGCAATAGCCTTATACAAAGGGAGATACAGGGTTAACGAAGGAAGTGATGAAAGTAGGAGGGTCACAATTGAGCACAGGTGTTAAAACACAGATTTAGGAAAGCATGCAGTAGAGGGAGGTTGGCGTTTGAACTGAGAGACGTGCATGGAAGTTAAATCAGCAGGTAACAGCTTGGGGTGTTTTGTTGGTAGGCAACAACTTGCTTTTGAAGGGGGTTTGTGACTGGATTGAGATACATTTAAGGGTTTATATATGAGTATAGGGGAGATGGCAGTGGGCATCAATGTAGGAGTAACTTTAGGGTTACTATTAGCGGGAAAACGTTAATACATATGAGGTTAAAAACAAAACAATTCAACGTAAATTTTGATGTGATGCATTGATTTAAAGACACGTTTTTTGACAACTATGTTTTTAAATTGTAGAGTACCCCTGACGAAGGGCCGAACGGAGGCCCGAAATGCATTGGGTTATGTGGATCAATGAATGGGCAATACTTATGTACCGCGCTACAAAATAAGGCCTGGATTGGCATGTTTGCAGTTGTTAAGGACTATAAAACATAAGATGTCTCTCATGTGACAAGATGTACCAGGATTACAAGGTTTAAGTTGGAAGAAATTTGAATAAAATGTGGAAAATGGATACTATGGCATCAAAGTCATGCTTTGTGTACGCTGTGCGTCCGGTCGGGGTGAGACCTCGCCCCCACTTTGAAAGATACTATTACCCACGTGGAATAGGGCAATCCACATTTTTCCGGGCTAGCACGCAATCGAATCAATAATGGAATAAAACTTCAAAGAAAAAAGATGATAAAAAGGAGTGCATGAAGTCAAACCCCTCTGTTTAGCAACCTGTGATGCCCAGTAGTATCTTTTCATGTCTGGGAGCCCAATGCCCCCATCAAACCACCCCAGCGTGAGTTTATGTGTGGCAATGTGGGGGGGGTTTACCCTTCCATAGCAGATCTCGTACTGCGCCCTTAAGTTCCCTAAAGCATGACGTCGCATTTGGTAGGGGAGTATTTTGTAACACGTACAAGAGACGGGGGAGGGACATCATCTTAAATAGGGCCGCACGTTTCAGGAGAGTCAGGGGGAGCGACTTCCAGTGCAGGATGTCTGATTTGAGAAGCGTTAGTGGTGGCCGAAGATTAGTGTCATAAAATCGCGACAGTTTTCTAGATACTCAGATTCCCAGATATTTAAAGCCATCGACGGCCTCCGTCAGCTGGCACCCCCGTGGCAGGCAAGGACGCCGGCCACTAAGAACGTAGAGCACTGATTTAGCCCAGATAATCACGTAGCCTGCGACCTGCCAAAAATGTTAAAGATATCCATCACCACATTGAGAGACGCTGCCGGGGATGCGAGATAAAGCAGGATGTTGTCAGCATACAATGATATGCGATCCTCCCACCCATGCGTCCATTTAAGGCCCCTAATAGCAGGGTCCTGGCGGATCCAAGCTGCCAAGGGTTCCAAGGCTAAGGCAAAAAGGAGCGGTGACAGGGGGCAACCTTGCCTGGTGTCCCTGCCAAGAGCAAAGACAGGGGATTTCCGGTTCTTAACAACTACTTGCGCCAACAGTTGACAATATAAGAGGCGCACCCATCCAATAAATTCAGGGCCAAATCCCAGCTTGCGAAGAACACCAAACATGTAGGGCCATTCAATGGTGTCGAAGGCCGAAGCGGCATCCAGAGATACCACCACGGCATCCTCCCTAATCGCATCTGCCCTGCAGAGTACCGTGTGGAGTCAGCGGAGGTTAAGGGACGTGTTTCTTGCCGGCATAAACCCGGACTGATCCAAGTGTATGAGATCGGGAAGGGCTTGTAACAACCGAGTGGCATGGACTTTCGCAAGAATTTTGACCTCGCAGTTAAGTAGCGAGATGGGCCTGTAGGAGGAACACAAGTCGGCAGGTTTGCCCGCTTTGTGGATGACAATGATGTTGGCCAACCTGTGATCCTCTGGAAGAATTCCCATCTCTTTGCTTTCCCGATACATGGCTGTGACAAAAGGGGCGGTCATACTCGCTGTTGGTTTAAGTAATTCTATGGGAATCCTGTTAGGGCCTGACGCTTTCCCCCTGTGCAAGTCATGGATAGCCTTCTCCACTTCGGCAATTGTAAGATCCCTGTCAAGGTCGGAACTCGCCTCTTCGGTGAGGACTGGCATCTGAATATCGCGTAGGAGGGAAGAAGCTTCCTCCTCTGAGTAGGTCGTACTGGAGATATACAGAGAGTGATAGTATCTACCAAATGCGTACGCAATGCCTTGCAGATCGATTATACAGGGATGTGGGTCATAGGCAATTTCGATCACTACATGCCGTGCCCCATCTCTGTGATATAGCCAGGCCAACAGTTTGCCCGCTTTATCGTCCACATCATAGATCCTGCTAAGAGTGGCCCGATATTGTGTCTTAGCCGCATCCGTGGCTAGGTCCGAGAGCTCCTTGGTTTTAATACGGAGCTGCCGAGTCCTGCGATCTGACTGCGTGTTCCAGTGCTAGGATCTCATCCTCTAAACGTGTCATGGCAGCAGTCCTCTCCTTACGTTGCCCAGTGATTTGTCCCAAGATTCCTCCCCGAATGACGGTCTTATAGGCCTCCCAGAGTGAGACGGAGGAGCTAACCGATTCTAGGTTTTCTTGGAAATACAGGTCAGATGCAGTCAGAACCTTCCTTCTCCCTGATGGAGGGAGTTGTGAGATCCAGAAACAAAACGAGGGAGTTATCCTTAAGTCCACAAGGATGTAGAACAGGTATATGTAGAAAAAGTATAGTAAAGATACAGGAGAGAAAAAGGTTTTTTTCAGAAAAAGGTTTTTCTTTTTAATAAACCCCTCACTCACCAACCTAGTTGGTGACATGCTTCATCATTGGGGCCCACCCAAATGGTCTAATACAATCCGGGTGTGCTTCAACGCCTGATTACAGCGGAGCGGGTTAAGATGTTACGTGATAGTGCACGTGAGTTAGTGATATAAGTGAGGTTTAAAAATACCTCAAGACCCCCTAAGTGATTTAATATGGAGTCAAGAGGTAAGATTAAAAACAATAGTGATGATACCTCTAACGGTATAATGGCCTTTGGTATCTGGTGTTATTAGTGTTATACTAGTGATGATAGACAAGGTCTTTCAGGTCAACATGTTTCTGCCATCTGTAGCAATGCTGGGCTTTCGTCAGGACCTAAGTTGTTGGAAGGAGGGGTATGCACGCACTAAGGTGCACCCTTCTCTCATCCAAAAGTGTACCACCCTGTATACTCACGGAGTAGTTGAATTAGGGATCTTTTTCATGCAATCTATGAAAAGAAGAAAGATAACAACTCCTGCATCAAATACCGTGTCTTTGCTTATTTAGATATTTGACAGCAATAAATGCCGGCAAACCCACACATACCTACGTGTGATATATCAACAAATAGATGCTGCCAAATGGAGCCTACGTGATAAAGCGAGTGCCATGTATTAGCAGTTATTGCACACACAAACATACTGTGTTCCATTCTGATAAATACTAGAATCAGAATGAGTTCCTTCCACATTCGTTGCTGCTTCTTCTCATGCAGAAAAACAGCTCGTGGAAGTTCGAGCTTTCAAGAAAACTATTTTAAAAGTGCAACCGATCAGAGGCGATCGAATTGTGAATCTAGGATTAAATTCTAGGAAGTAACTGTGGTAATGTTTCGTAATTGTTACTCTCATTGTTGTTCCTTACATATTAATGCACGAACTACTGCCCCATGGAGCCTCAGGGAGGGAGCGTCAGGTAATGGTTCAGTGCTGTGGCAAAAGGAAAAAAGTATGGCGATGCGAGAATTAATCTATTGTGCCGGTAGGCGATGGCATTAAGGTTATCAGGGACATCGCTTACCCGGTGAGAAGATTTTATTTACACCACGTTGCCTGGCCGCCCTCAGTCTCACCTACCGTCGAGTGTCTCCCGGGACCGAATGTTGCCAGTGCACTCTAGGCGGCATGTTTTTGCTGTTTGCTTCCGCATCATGTGGTATCGGAGCACGTGATGGGGGCGGGGACTTGGTGTAGTTCTAATTCAATAGAAAACGGACTGACTGTAGTTCCGTAGACGAATTTGACTTCGTTGGCTGTTTTGAGATGAAAAATTCGGCGAGCACTAATGTAAACATTGGATTAGCATTCGACTATTTTATAATCGTGAAGTGTGGTTGCCTAGATATATTAGTAATCATATGTCATTTTCTATGTGCATTGTTATTTTTGTATACTGCTCTAGGGAACATTATCATTGAGACCAGAAACATTTGTGGATAATCTATAAATCCAACGTTGCTCTTTCTCAAAGAGTTTTTTGTTGTCTGCATTTGGTAGCATTTCGATTACAGACCGTTTTAGTTCATTTGGTGAGTGTGTGGCTGTAATGTAATGGTTTGTCAATTTTGTGGTGTTATTTTTGCATCTAATGTTGCTCCTGTGTTCACATATCCGCGTTTTTATTTTGCGGCTAGTCATTCCTATGTAGCGGAGTCCGCACGGACAGGTGATGATGTAGACAACATTCGTACTATTACAGTTCGTATGCATTCTCTGTGTCCAAGTCCTACTGGGTTCAAGAGACAGGGTTTTGCTGACTGTAGTCAGGTTACAGACGATGCAACCACCACAAGGGAAATGACCGATTACCGGGGGTAACCCCCATGCATTTAACACAGTAATATTGACCTGCTGTATTGATTTTAGAGGGCGTGTGTTTACCAATGTGTCTTTTATGTTTCTCGCCCTTTTGTAAGAAAAGAGTTGTTTTTGCCATTTTAAATTCCCAGTGTTTAGGATTGCCCAGTGCTTATTGATACATTTGTTTACTTGATTCGAGATTGGATTGTAAGTTGTTACACAAGTCAGTGGTGCACTGTCCAGGTCTTTTTTTATGGTCTCTAAAAGGGCCTCTCTTGGTTGATTCCTGGCACGTTTTTGGCAATTTGTCAGTATCCTTTTAGGGTAACCTCGATTAGTGAGTTTTTCAGTTAGATCATTTGCTTGTTGTTTATACACGGTAATGTCACTACAATTGCGTCTTATCCTAAGGTACTGACCATACGGCAGGTTTTCTCTTAATGGTCTTGGATGGAAGCTTTCGAATCTGAGAAGGGTATTCTTTGCCGTAGGTTTGTAATGGGTTTTAGTTGTAATCTTTTTGTCTTTGATCATGAGTTCGATGTCCAGAAACACTAATGAATGTTGGTGTATAGTGTTCGTGAATTTCAAATTGTCATTACACTGATTCAACCAGTCACAAAATTCCAAAAGGGGTTCCATGGGACCTTGCCAGATTACCAGTACGTCGTCAATATAACGTGTCCAGACCTTTATGTAACGTTTGTAAGGGTTACCATCATGTAGTATGTATTTTTTCTCGAAGTCGTATACATAGAGGCCCGCCACACTTGGGGCGAAGGTACTACCCATTGAAGTCCCGTTGATTTGCCAGTATAGTTTAGCCTCAAACTCAAAAAAGTTATTTTTTAATGCGAGTGTGGCACAATCCATAATTAGAGACTTTGGTGTTTTGTATTTCCAGTCTGTCTCATCGAGGGTCGACCTTAGTACCTCTAATGTCTCATCCTGTGGTATGCATGTGTATAAGCTTTCAATATCAAAACTCACAAGTATAGTGGATTCGTTTACAGTTATTTCTTGTAGCATATGTAAAAGACTTTTTGTATCCTGTAAATATGTGTTAGTATTTTGGACTAGTTCCTTGAAGAAGAAGTCACAAAATCTCGATAGTGGTTCGAGCTGTGAGCCTATTCCAGATACAATTGGTCTGCCTGGTGGTGGTAGCTTGTTCTTATGCATTTTTGGCAATGTGTAGAAGTAAGGAATTTTACTTTCATTTGTAGTTAAAAAGTCTGCTTCATGATTTGAGATATGTCCCATGGACTCGGCCTCATCTACAATGCTCTGGATTTGCCTCTTCAGGTTTTCCGAAGTGTCGGCTGTCAGAGGAAAATAATTCCTTCCGTCAGAGAGAAGTCTTAAGCATTCCATTTGGTATGCGGTTTTATTCTGTATCACTATGCCACCCCCTTTGTCAGCTGGCTTTATGACAATGGTCGTGTCACTTCTAAGACATTCAAGAGCACTTTTTTCTCCGTTGTTAATGTTCTAGAAGGGCTTTTTTACGGACATTTTCTCCACCTCATTATATACGGCTTGCTCAAAAGTTAAGATCTCACTTGGGACCATATGTGATGGCGGAGTGAAGGTGGATTTTAGTCTTAGCCCAGTTTTATTGTTGTTGATCATGTCAACAGTAGCATTGGTTGAGTCAAGGTTTTTTTCGAAAAAGGATTTTAACCTTAATTTTCGAAAGAAAACGGCTAACTCACAGTGAAGTGCGAATTTGTCCAACTTAGGGGTTGGCACATAACCAAGTCCTTTGTTCAGAACAGACAGTTCAGAACTAGTCATTTCTCTATCGGAGAGGTTTGTTACTAGGTCCTGCTGTTGCTCGGGCCTGGTTGTGGTCCCCCTGTCCTGCTCCTTGTGTGTCTCCCTACTGGATCCTCCTCCTCCCAGTGGACCTGATTCTGTCCTCTTCGCCTGCCTCTTCCCCTCCTGCCTCTCCCTAAAAAAGGGGGCCTGTACATATTCTGGGGATTAAACGTTTGTTGGAAAGGTGGTTGCCAACCATACATTTGAAACTGTTGTTGGAGGTTGTAATTTCCCATCATCGGTGCATTATATTGCGGCCAATATTGCTGGGACTTATTACGGCCCCTCTGTCTCTGTCTCCAGCTCCCAGTAGATGAATTACTACTATTTGATGAGTCGTTGCCCGAATTTTCGGACATGGAATCTGTTCTCTCAAGGGGTACGTAATCAGGGTCTGAATAAGGATAACTTTTAGAAAATGAGAATTTTTTCAGATCCTTTTGGAACTTTGTGACTTTTTGCTGTGTCAGACTATCCTTATACTCATTTACTTCTATGTTTAATTCGTCTAATCTCTTTTTGTAGGCAGTCAGTGTAGTTTTGTAATGGTTTTCTGTGGTTTGTATTTCTACCACAAGTACCTCAGACAATCTGATTGCAGTCTTTATGATCAGAATAATCCAGTCTTGAGTGCATCGCCATGCAATCTGTGCCCAATCTTTCCTGAATGCTGGATCATTCAGAAAGATTCATGGGGCGTTAGTTACTAGAAGTGCTTTTGGAGCAATATTGTTCCTTAGACTCCGTAAGGATTGTTCCATGTAGTATAGTTCTAATTCTATTCCTTTTTTTCTCTGAAAGGTTTTCCCAATCTGAGGTCTGTGCAATCGTTTGTGCAATATTTGTATCTGTAAACATTGAGGGTGTAGATAGAATGGCCTCCAGATCCTCAGCCCCGTAGGCTAGGCCTAGATTCTCAGCCATCTTCGGTGTCGCCTTATTTTAAAATAGTCATGTAGCTCTAATTCAATAAATCTCACAGCTGTGCGCTGCCTATATATTTATAAACAAAAAGAGAGATTGAGGGTAGAAGTGCTCCCAGTTCCCCTATATTATATCCAGAAACAAAACGAGGGAGTTATCCTTAAGGGAGTTGTGAGATACCATGAGTTAATCTGCGCAACACAGCCGATCGTGGGCTCCCCCACTTCCTGCCTACACACAGGATGGGAGAGTGATCCGAAACTCCCCTGCCCAAATGTCGTACGTCTCTGACAATGGGGAGATGGTGTGTGAGTGTGAGCACATAATCAATACGTGACATGGGGCCATGGGGGCCCGAAAGATGTGTGTATTGGAGCGCCACAGGGTGCAGGCACCTCCAGACATCCACGAGTCCCATAGCACCCAAGAAACTGTGGATCAGTTTGCGGGATAATGGTAGGTCCTTCTGGGGCCATCGGTCTAGAGAATTAGAGATAATGGAGTTGAAGTCCCCCCCAATCAATAGTCACCTGTCCGGCAGGCCCAGGAGAAGATTGCCAAGATCAATAAAAGCCTGTGTATGCAGACCTGGTGGAATGTATACTGAGACCAAGTTAAGGGCGGCTCCCTCCCAGATCCCAGACAGGACTGCGAATCTACCCAGTGGGTCTGTACGGATCGTATTAATAGTCAAGGGAAAGGATTTACAGACTAGGATACCCCCCCCCCCCGGGAACCAGAGCCAAAAGCGGAATGAGCTTCTAACTGAAAACCCCATCATGACAGGGCCTTCCAACCGTTGCCCAACAAGTGGGTCTCCTGTCACCTTTTGTTTGTTTGAGGCAACATAGAAACAATCAAGTTTGCGGACCATCAGTAGTATACATTAATGCATGCTCACCCCACCCCCTTTGGTTACAATCAACATCAACAGCATGCCAACCATTCTAGTGTGTCAAACATTAACATCTACCCTCTGGAATGCATCATGGATAACTCTTGCATGATTATTACACCAATGCAATTTATAGCACTAGAGCAATCATGCACAAGCATGCATTTGGTACTGTGTTATTCACATCTTGAAAGATCATACTGAAACAGTTTTGCATGTATTTACAATCAGACAGTATATTAAGATGCTGTAAACATTATATGCTGTTCTTAAACAACATCGGAAAACTAATAGTACCATTGCAGTTCTTGGAACAGAAAATACCTAAACTCATCTATCACAAATAAACAGCATCTGCATGAACAGTTTACAATCCAGTTCCAGTAATAGTAACATATTTTAGTAACATGTAAATGTATTCTTCAGCTTTATTGTTAAAATAAGGTATGCACTTGCATTTCCTTTTCTGTTATGGAGCTGTTAGTAAGTGTGATGTAAGTGAACAGCAAGGAAACAGTACATTGGCCACAATTACATTAATCTTCTGATACTATACTACATTTTAATACTTGAAACAGATCTTTATTACTCTTACAATAGTGGCCAAACAATAGTAGATTGGTCATGTAGTGTTCCTAATACAGCACAGTTCCATTGAGAATAATCACTGTCACATTTTCCAACTACCAATAGCAGTCTCCTGTTGTGATACACAATTCAAATATTAAAGTCATATGGTCAGCGTCCAGAGTGTGCATCTTACACACCGACAAAACGTTATTCTTCACAGAAACAAAAGCAATATGAAAGCACAGCAACTGCTCTGTACATAGGGCAGCTTAGACATCAGTTAGGCCCCATAACTGTTGCTTGCCCACATCCACTCCACCCCTCAGCCGGGCATGACTTCATGGGCCCAATAAAGAGGGATTTGGCCAACTTGGGTGCCACCCTCACTGGAACTGGGTGTGTGTGTATCATCCTGTTCCCACCCTTCACTCCACATGTAATAGATGACCATCCCAGGCATGTACTTTGCTTTCTACTCTTACTCCAAAGCACACAAGTGTGTTCTACATTTAACAAAGTATTATGACCAGGTCTCTGAAACAAATGAAAACATTGTAAAAAACAGAAAATCAAATCTCAAATATATGCTGCATGAAGAGGACATCAGAAAACAGAGATTTAATACTTAGAATATATGTGGCACGAAAAGGAGAGCAGAGAAGACTAAAGGAAAATGGATGTAAGATTTAAGGGGAGAACTGAATGCTTGAGCTTTCAGGTTATTTCTGAAAGTGAACATTGTTTTCCTGTCATTTCAAACCTTCTCGAAGAGAGTTCCATAAAGATGGATCAGTCCAAGAAAAGGATTTTATTGACACTGAATGAGATTTGAGGTCCTTTGAAATACAGAGGATGAAATTTGCTTCTGAGGTGCTTCGTACCTGTGTTTGCTTATGGTACAATAGAGATAGGCTGGTTCTTGATGTTTGACATGTTTGAAAGAGAAGTTAGCAAACTCAAACTTAATTCTTGCCTACTAGGGGAGTCATAGAGACCCTCTTGGTTTTGAGTTGCGGTCATCATTTTTGAATCGAGAGTCCAATCTTGCAGGTCGCTGTAGCAAAGCGTTCATCGGTGCAAATGAGTTATTTGGGAGTGTGATAAAAAGACGTTTTAACATCATTTATTTTTAAAATTACAGATAACTGATTGATTGCATGGAAATCTGTTTCTTTTTATAAAGATTTAAACCTTTTGAAATCAAAGAGATCTGCTCTGCAATGAGTTGATGAAACAGGTAACATTTCAATCTCATTGAGGGGTGCAGTCTTGAAAGCTCATATAAAAAAGACGAAAGCTGCATGGCATCCAATTATAGACTTATTAGTCTAACTGATATTATTTGTAAGGTGTTTGCAAAATACTTAGGGGTCTATAAGGATGGCGGTCGGATGGCTGCTGCCGGGCCGGTGGCGGTCATCTGCCCGCGATCGCAACCCAGAAAACCGCTAGTCCCATTAGCATGGCGGTGACGACTGTGGCGGTAAGATGTTCCGCCCGCAATTTTCCACCAGTAGCAGTCCGCACACTTGCCTGGTGGGCGGAGTTGGACTGCTAAAATGGGGCAGGTGCAGGGCCAGGCTCTGCCAGCATGATTATGATGCCGGCGGTAGCCAGCCTTTCCACGGTGGCAGAACCGCCATGGAAAGGAATGCGGAGAATGTGTCCGGGGGCCCATTGCGGGCCCCCAATGTGTTTGGAGGGTGTGGGTGCACTGGGGGGACATGTCCCTGTACCAGGTGGCAGGCACTGTGCAGTGCCTGCCACGCAGTGCAGGGTTAGGCTGGACATGCTTTTTTGGACATCGTGGCGGTGCTGCTGGCAGCAACAACTGCTGCAATGTTAAAAGCCGCGATCGAACCGCCGCGGTCGGATTTTGACTGCTGAGCAAACTAATTGGACCGGCGGTTATGCCGCGGTCCTAGCGGGCAGTGTTTTACCGCTACCATGGCGGTCAGAGTGATTTTCCGACCGCCATCTTAATAGACCCCTTTTTGTCCCATCTGGACGGATATATAATGGACAACAAACTTTTACTAATAGAACAAGGTAACTTATGAGGAGGCCACTCTGCAGTGGGACATTGTTTTGCCTTGTGGGTGCTATTGTGGAAGTCAGCCAAATAGAATAAAAGATTAGGCTTTTGTTTCATTTCCTTCTTGCTTTTGCCACAGTTGACCAAGGGATCCTTTTGTGAAAGATAAAGAATTTGAAAAAATCACTGGGCTTATGCGGACAGAGAGAGGGCGCTGTTTCTGAAAGTCGAGTGAACGGCAGCTGAGCTGAGTTGGGCTGCTCAGAGTGGAGCGGAGCGGAGCGGTGACCCAGGAGCCGGGAGCGAACCGGGAGCGAAGCCGGGACAAGGCAGGGAGGAGGGGAGAAGGAGGAAACACCTCACCCGTCCCTCACCCGCAGCCAAGTCTTGCCCTTGGTTACTGCATTCAGTGCTGCAGGAGCAGGAGCCGTGGGCGCTTTACGTCACCGCATCGCACCGCAGACAGGTGAGCCCGGGTGTGCCCGCCGAGATCCACGGCGTCTGCCTCACCTCACTGTGTTTTGCCTTACCTATAGCCGTGGCCTCGCTCCAGCCTCGCTCTCACCGCTCTCACCTCTGTTCTCGCCCCCGCTCTTGCTCCTCTTGCTCCTCGTTACCCCCGTCGTCACCCCCGTCAAGTTGCTGGCTGGGTCTGGCACTTGGAGCCCGTCTTGGGGGGTCCTGGGCGTCTGGCTCCCACTGTGCCTCCCGTAGTGCCTCCCGTAGTGCGTCGGGAGCGGAGTGCGGTGAGACGGCACACCAGAGAGCAGAGAGAGAGGTGGCGGCCAAACACCCAAACAGCAAAAAGAGCAAAAAGAGGAAAAAAAGAGTACCCACTGCATTCTTGCAACCAGCAACCAGCAACGGATAAAAAAGGGAACAAATCAACAAAAAATAAAATCTAGGAGGAGGAGCCTAGCCGTCAGCCGAGATGGCCGCCTAGCTCTTCGGCTCCGCCGACCCTTTCGCCCTTCGTCGATATCCTGGCAAGCATCCTGCGCCTCCGAGCCCTACGCTTACCTGCGCCACGTTCCTGACCACGATACTTTGACTCCGGTCGAAAACGGAGCTGCCCCGGCGGAGTTGAGCCCCGGTTTCCATTCCGGCCTTCCAAGAGGTCGCAGCCGGGCCATTGTTTAGTGGGGACGGCCGGCGGCGACAACGATAGCAGCGGCCGCTGTGGAGAGGGAGGAGCCGGTGCACCGGACCTGGAGCGCGGCGCTGGGATTCTCGCAGCAGCCTTTTCCATGCTCGGCTGCCCAGCGCGCCCCGCTCGCAACATTATATCGAGCTCCCGTATACTGTATCCCGACCCAGCTGGGAGAGGGCCGGGATCGCTTCTTTGTTGCAGCCTACAGCAGCGGACGCCATCTTCCGCATCGGAAGCCCTGGTCTCGCCGGTGGGTTTCCCTGCACCACAGATTCCCCTGTCCTTGAAGCCTTTCCACGACCGGCTGCCTCCACGCTTCCCGCACCACCGGGGCCCCGCAGAGAGCTCATCACTTTCCAGATAGCGATGGCTGGTGAGGGGGGCTTGCTTCCCGGGGCGCTCGATGGTTGCTTGCCTAAGATGGCGGACGCAACAGCACCCTCCATCCTTGATCCACCGCTGGGGCTTCGCGACATCCTGGCAGCACTGGAGGACCTGTGGATGGCCTTCCGCGACTCTGCCACTGGTTTGGAGGACCGGTTTGATCGGACTTTTTCAGCTGGCCATGATGATTCTCCAGTGCGGCATGTTAAGCCACATCTTCAGTCGACTGTCGGTGGATCACCCGAGTTGAGGTATGTGGCAGTGACGGGGGGACGTGTCCCAGTGCCCGCTGCGGTACTCCTCGGCTCTGCCCTGGAGGAGTCTGACAATCCTGCCCCCTTGGTATGGCCGGAGCTTGTGCCTCAGTCGCCGTTTTGCCCATCTCCTTTGTCCTTTGGTGCCACGTTTCTGAGCGTCCTCTTGGACTTGCTTCCTGTACATCGGCCGGCCGCTACTCTGGGACTTATGCATCGTCCTGCTCCCTGTTGTACTAGCCACCGCATAGCAGTGGCGCATTCTGTGGTCCTTTACTATCGAGCTTCGTTCCAGTTTGACTTGTCTCTTACCCCTCGATTGCTGCAACGGACTCCATGGTGGCCCATCCCGTCCAGGTTGGCTGTACTGCAATTGGATTCTGTTGGACTGCAGATTCGAAGGGGCCAAGGCTGAGGAAGGGGTTTTTTTCTTGTTGCACATTGATACGTATATGGCTGGGACTGGGACTTGTGACTGTTGGAGGTACATGTAGCAGGGTGTTAGGTCGGGGCCTGGGGTTGGGTGACCGCGGGTAACGATTTTGCTTGTATTGAATAGATCCTCGGCCCTCCTCCGATCAACCGTGACATTCTTTTTCTTTTTCTTCTCTTTCTCTTCTCCTACATTTCGGGTACTCTTTTGGGGCGACAGACACACTGCTAGGGGGGGTAGGCCGTAGCCTCTGCATGCGTGTAGGGTGGGGGGTATATTTCCTTGTTGTTTTTTTTCTATGGGCCTCCTTTTTCTTTCTTTCTTTTCTCTCTTTCTCTTCTCCCTCTCTACTCTTTACCTTTCTCGTTTGCTCCTTCCTTTCTTATTTCTTGGGTCGAGGGGAGGATTGGGAACTTGTGGGTAGTGCTGGGGATCGTCATGTGATATGCTTCTTTTCTATCCTGATTTCATTGAGTGCGATTGATTACCTTACGGATAATGCTTGCTGACTCTTCTGATGATCGTTGCCCACTATAGTCCTAACTGCATTGCTCTGATTCGGATCCTTCCAGACCTGTTGCGATGGACTTATTTCAAGACTTTATAAAACTTAAACCTCATCATCCTGGCGCTCGGCGGCACAATTGTGTATAACGTAATCTGGTCTATTCGTGCTTGTACTGATATGCTGCTGAGTCGTATAATTGCTTGCTGATGTGCCCTTTATTGTCGAGGCCGGCCTGAGGGTTGTAGGCCCGTATTTGTTTGCACATACTGTTAAATAAAGGTTTTCCAAAAAAAAAAAAAAAAAAAAAAAAATATAAATTTATCAACTAATGCTAACAAGCCAACAACTAACGGCTAAGGCACAACCGGCCAATTAAGGAGGGAAATCGGAGTATAACTCAAGCAAACTACTTCCATTACTTTAATTTCTGCCCCAGTCTCAGTTTTTCTCACAGCTTCGTTCAAAAAAAAAAAAAAAAGAAAAAACCTTCAACAACTCAAGTACTCACCGACCAAAATTAAAACCCTCCTGGTTAGTGAGTCATAGTGAGTCATAGAAAATAACAGCAATACAACCAACAACTAAAAAAAAAACAACAAAAAAAACAATAAAAGCTAGACAAAGCTAGACAAAGCTAGACAAAGGAATCCTTGATAAGATACAAGGTTCCCGCCAATCCACCAACAATCCTCTATATCAAAGGAACACAAGAATCCTGATTTAGTTGGCGGCACATAGAAGCCCAAAAAAAGAAAGACCTTCAGGAATTTGTGCCAGACCAAGCACACAATGAGGTCAGGCAAAATTAGGAAAGCAACTGAAAATGACAACGTTCCTGCCAAACGACGCAGGGCCAACAAGCGGAAATGTAACACCAATACAGACACAGTCACTGCGTTGACAGAACAAGAAAATGCCGTGTTGTTAGATTGAACGCCAGAAATTACAGAAATCACAGAAATTACAGAAAGAACAGCCCTCAACAACAGCAAAACGGAGAGAAAGAGCGCTCAACCTAAAATGTACTCCTTTTTCTCATTTCTGAAAGAGCCTGGCTCTTATCTAAGCTCCACAAACAGCAACCTGAAGGGGCTGCCCTCGCCAATGGTACCACAAGGGGGCATGCAAACCAATCACCGTGAAGGCATCAAAGAGAAGTGCGGCACAAAAATGTGGGTTTCTTACATACCAGAGGACAGGAGCCCACAAATTGAAAACACAAATAACCACTATAACAGTGGGCACAATACCACAATCACAGATCCCACCACCAAAAGGGGTCTTCCCCTGGAGCCAAACATCGTAACCCAGGTGACAGCACAGCCCCAAGATTCAGCAACAGGGATAGCGAACAGCTGTGACTAGCAAAACCCCGCAAGAAAAATAGATTCATTAGGACCCACCGAGCAGAAAACTCTAACTGAGCCATCCCCAGAGCTACCTCCAGAGCCCCTTAATAAGTCTGAGAAAAAAAACAAAGCAGAACCCACCACAGGGAGCATCAGCTGTACTATGAGGACTGTACAGGTCCCACCTCGGGATCAGCACTACATTCTGGTGGCTCAGCCAGATAGAGATAATACCGACATGGGGCGGGACAGAGAGACAGAACTAAAGCTGGAAGGTCTAGAAACTGCAGCAAACGAGGACACGGTAACATTTTTAACCAATGGGGCGGGATGGGCAAGCAAACCAGAGAAAACACAGGCAAGGGAGCCATTAGAAGCAATCGATCCTTTGGAAAAAAACAGAAGCTCTGACACAAGCCAGGTCCTTACCCAATCTGCATCCTCTAACATGGAAGAGTATGCTCAGCTAACAACAGAAGAATGGGAGAGGCTGGTAGCATCATATTCACCATCTGCCATACAGCTCGACATCAGCAATCCAGAAAGAAAGCAAGACCCCGAGAAGATCCGACCAACTGATGACTCCGAGAGGACGCCGCCAACAGAAGACCTCCCAAAAAGCGCAGATGTACTATGGTCATCCTTGCTAAACACACTCCAATTATCCATAAAGGCAATGCAGTATCACTTGGAAAAAATGGACATCCAACTATCCCTCCTGAACTTTTTGGCTATTCACATAGCCAAAATTGATAACAAGCTGGCAGACATGAACTGCATGATTAAGAGGGTCCAAGCGGAAACAAAAATAGAGCAGCCGAGCTGCGCATGCTACACAATAGTAGACAAACTCACTACCCTCCCTCAACTCCTGGGAGACATCCTAGCAGACCTAAAACAAAAAACGAAAAATACAACCTACAACAACCCAGGATCTGGGAAAGAAGGTCAAATTCAACAATTAATACTACCCAGCGAACACCCAGTTACTACAAACACACAGAACTTATCTACTACACAAAATAGCCAAAAAGGACAAACTGAGCCAAATAGTCGAACTGGCCTAGAAGTTAATAAACCGACCAACGATACCTATGCGGAGACCCTAGGGAAAACCTTAAGGCAGTTACCTGCCATCCAAAGGAGCGAAGCCCTGCCACAAACAGATACACAACTCGAACACACACAAGGGCCTCATCCTGACACAGCGACAACTGCCCTCAATGACGCTATGGGAAAGGCAAGTAAGGAAGAACCCAAGGCAGTAAACAAAAGATTACGAAAACAAAAAAGGAAAGGAAGAAAGAAGACGTTTAACATACAAACTTTTTTCCACAGGGCAACCACCTTCCCGGAAGCTGCAGCAGCAGAAGCCCCAGAAGAAGAAGCAGTAGAAGACACAGCAAACTTGTCCACAATCACAACAATCCCACCGGCTAGGAAGGCGGAAGAGCCTCCACAAATTAAAAACCACACCCTCACAATCTTAAGGGAGGGATCAATGGCAGACAGAAGTAAAAGCCCGCCCCCAAAAGAAGACACCAGAGCCAAGGCCAACATGACAATCTGGGAAGGGCAGAGGGAGGACCTAAAACCTGTCATAATAAACAAAATCCCATATAGGGATAAGGGCCCAAAAGACGACAATCAACGGGAGTCCATCCAGGCGGAAACCGATAGTAGTACAATACTGTTCATTCCAGATTACAACTCAAGAGGGAGCGGGGACATCCTCAACCAAGGCAATATCTTACTCTTATTATCTACTATTAGCAACCTGACTGACATCAGCACAAAAGACCTAGCGGCAGTGGAATTTATCCATAATTACCACTTGTCAAATTTGGAGATTACAAAAACAACATGGCTAAGGAATGAAACAGTGAAGAGAATTATGGAATTTGAGTCAACCTTTCTAACTTGGGGGATTCGCTTAAAAATAATGGGAATAACAGGTTACCCGGAACCACTATGCCAGGTACATAAAGAGAGACAAATCCACGAGCCAACAAGCAAGCTACTACAAGGAAAAACTGAAAGCGTCCTAAAGGGGGCTAGAAGCCACTCACCGTCCAGGACAAACAGGCAAAAGCAACGCCCAATTGACCAAACTGACTGGAACTGGATAGCAAAGACAATAAACACAAGGTCCGGAAAGTCTTGACAAAACACTCAACAAAATCCAGTCATACAGCAACAACTAAGAATATGTTCTTGGAATATTAATGGCTTAGGAAATAAAAGAGACGACCTCCAGTTACTTTCCTATCTTCAAACATTTGATGTAATAGCCTTACAGGAGACCTGGCTAGAACAACCATTTCACATCCAAGGCTTTAACACATATCACCTCCCAGCGATTAGAATCACGAAATACGGCCATCCAAAGGGTGGTCTTACAATATACATCACAATAAAGACCTTTAACGAATCAAAGTACACAAATGCGAAACAGACAGGCAACAACTGCATCCTCACAATAGAACTAGAAGTGAGGGGAAAAGGTTCAAAACAAAATCTAAGGTTGACGAATGTATATCTACATCCCCGGGGGAAAAAAACAGGAATGTCCATCCTGGTAGAAGAGATCTCAAAAACATTGATAGAGACAGCGAATACAAGCCTCATAGTTACAGGGGACTTCAATATGTTTCTGGGAGGGCCTCAAACAAGGGACACATCGTTAGAAGAACTGTTCCTTGCATGGGAAATCCCACAACAAGCAACAAGCAAATGGGGTAACCAAAACCGGTTGTCAAGCTCAAGCACCAAGGACTTAGAACACCTTAATCTGGCAGCACTAAATGGCCGCTTTGCAAATGATAACCCCCCGTCAGCTACTTTTCATAATTCAACAGTCAGCTCCTCTATAGACTTCACATTTGTATCCTTGCATCTCTTCGCAAAAATCACGGATTTCCGAATTGGCACAATGTCTGCTAGCGACCATCAGCCCCAAGAATTTGGCCTCAACTTCCTGGGTGTGGTGCAAGTCAGACCAGTGATTAACATGGATTGTTCACTGCAGGTGGTACAAAAAAGAATTAAATGCAACACGTCAAACCTGGCAGGCCTTACAACTGACGCAAAAAGCCGGTGGGAAAAGTGCATCACAAATAACACTGAGTACCTAAACGCTTGGGAACATTTCACGAGTAGCCTGGGACAGGCCCACACAAGGAAATCTAAGACACGGCATCAAAGCTATAAAAGTCAAGGAGAGAGAACTGACTTAACTGGCAACCGCGACAAGGCCTCAAATCAAAACATCAAGATAAAGCTCCTGAAAAGTAACATCAATAAATTGCTGCATAAACTACATCGCGACGGACCGGACCCAATAATCCAATTGGAGATGCAAAACTTAAAACAGGAAAAAAAGAGAATTATTTGGCAGGGTAAAAGGGAAGAAGAGGAAGAAATGTGGGCAAGACTTCTACACGATGCTAAAGGAACCAACACAAGCGGAAGATTCTGGAAAACAGTTAATTCACTCCAGAACACCAGGACTCCAACCATTGACTCCTATGTATCCGAGGAAGCCTGGGCCAATCATCTCCAGGCACATTTCAACACAGCGTCACAGCCCCCAACCACCAGGCGAACGGATAAGATCAAAAATAGTCCAACATGGACGTTACAATTGGGCAGGAATGCATTTGACCCTACAGAAAAACAAATAATAAGCAGGATTGCGATGGGGAAAGTGGAGGGGGCGCCAGGCCCCAATGGGATTCCCCCAATATTGTACAAACAAAATCCGGACTATTGGGCAGCAGCCCTAGTGCCACACTTCAAGCAGATAACAGACACTGCAACTATCCCAGCGTCATGGAAAGGCTTGATAATAGCACCAATACATAAGAAGGGCAATGTAAAGGATCCAAAAAACTATAGATTAATAGCCCTAATTGACAACGAAGCCAAATATTACGCCGGTCTCCTATTAGAGGAGCTTCAGGACTGGACAGAAGAAAATGCAGTTATTCCTATAACCCAGACAGGATTCCGTAAACAAATGGGTACAACATCAAACATGTTAGCTCTCTCGCTCCTCATTGACGCTACAAAGGCAGCTAACCTCCCCCTGTATGTATGCTTCATTGACTTCACCTCAGCGTTTGACACAGTCAACAGAAACCTACTATGGGCAAAACTGGACAAAAAGAACATCCCATCAGGCCTTCTTACACAGCTGATCCTACTTCACACGGACACATGGGTCCAAGTCAAGCTAGGGCCAGGAGACTTCCTTTCAAGAAAAATAACGACCACGAAAGGTTTAAAACAAGGCTGTGTCCTAGCTCCAACATTCTTCAACATTTTTATGTCCGACCTGGCACAACTGCTGGACGAAACGAACTCTCATGCCCCTAGCCTAGGAGACCTCACTATTTCCAACTTAATGTATGCTGACGACATTGCCCTAATAAGCAGAACACCGATAGGGCTACAACATCTGATCAGCACCATGTTTAAGTACTCGATAGACAATAACCTCACCATCAATCTTTCAAAAACCAAAACAATGAGGATTAACGCAATAAGGTCATCAGCAGGATTTCACTGGCACATGGGAGGATCCATACTGGAGACTGTAGAGGAGTATAGGTACCTGGGGGTAATCTTTGATAGAAAGGGCTCATTCAACCAGCAAAAGGAAACAATAAAATGGAGGGGCACTAGCGTAGGGATTGCACTAAGGAACCTCAAAACAAAAGCAGTTGGCCGAAGCTTTACACCTCTGCTTCAAGTGCTACAGGCAAAACTAACATCGGCCCTGACCTACGGTAGCGAATGCCTCCGAGGAAGGGACGCCCAGCAATTGAATAGCACAATAGCGAAGGCAATGAGAATAATCTTCAGTCTGCCCAACTACACCTCCCAGGCACAAATTAGGCTGGAATTTGGCCTGAGAAACCAAACTCTAGAGCGAATGGGTGCCTATGCCAAAAGTTGGCACAAAATAAAGAGAGGGGAACCTACAACCCTAAATCACCACCTATGGAAAGAGATGGAAAGCAAGAGCAAGAGCGCGGCCGCGCTACATCTTAACCACTCCTTAAATTCTTTGTGTCTTCAAGAAGCCTGGATGAGCAGCGGCTCTCATAACATCTTTAAACAATTGGTCAACAAATCAGTTAGATCCTTGTCGTTAATCGAGGACAAAGCAAGCCTAGCAACCCGGGCCCATGGCTGGACAGTCATTCAAAGCTACACAACCAGCCACTGCCAAAGCTACCTAGGAGTCAGGTTTACAAGGCGTACAAAGGAGAAGTTCCTACGTCTACGGCTGGGCCAACTTCCAGTGCAAAACCATCTTCCCCCATGGTTAAGACCTAAAGAAACTATCAACTGCCGAGTTTGTGGGAACTCAAAGGAAGACATCCTGCATCTACTATGCACTTGTAAAGGTCTGGACGCAGAGCGTAGATCCCTCCTAAAAAAGCATTTCAACAGGCTGGGCATAAGAACACGCCGGCAGGCAGTAAAGGCCTGCTTGGACGGAACGAACATTCAATTAGCAAGCCACGTCGTCAAATTCTTGGACAAAGCAGTTAAGAAACAAGAATGACAGAGGGCGAAAACAGGCCGACGCATACTAACGATGTGAAACCCAAAATTGATAAGGAAACATTTGACTTGATATGGGTAATGGCCGATATCCGAATGGTAAAAACAGGACACAATAACACTGCAGGGGAGCCCCATGATCCAACAGGCCCAGCAATAAACACCATAGCTTGGACAACACTCAGGCGCAAAATAAACTGACTTTCCTTTTCACAGTAATCGTCATAATTACACTTTTTAAAATTTTTTTTTTTATTTTTTATCTTTTTTTTTATTCGAAGCTAATCTTGTTGTAAATATATATTTGTCATTTTCTCTTTTAATCATCAATTGTATTTAACTCATGGTTTTTATATGTCAATAATTGCAATGGTTTTAATTAACTGAGCAATAAAGATTCTACCACTGGGCTTATTGGCCTTAATACAGTTGCTACACAGCAGTAAGTGGGCGCAAGTAGAGTTCGATCAGACTAGCTATCTGTCAAATAAGATCAATATAAAAATGGACTTAGACAAGGACGGGTGCTGGGCCATATCCTCCAACAGCATTAAAGGATATCAACTCATATTCACCAGAAATGAGAGGGCTTCATAAAGACTGTCTATTATATGCAGATGACCTTGTGATTTTGGATTGCAATACAATAGGTCTACAAAGTAAACTTGAAGAGTTTTGTCCTATTGTAAATTAAATGATCTTAGAATTGTTAAAAAAAAAACAGAAAATTTTGACTTTTGGAAAAAAACTGCAAACTTTCTCATGGGATACACCAAATGAAAAAAAGGAGTTGGTTCAGTCCTATAAGTAATTAGACCTTTTTGGGAGAAATCTAAAATGGGATGAGCACTTGGACTCATTAAGAATCACGTGGTTTCACCGCTCTGGGAGGGGGCATGGTTTAAGGAGCTGGAAAAGCTCAGAGGATTCTGGACATGGGATCTCCTGGGGATCTCCACAATAGAGGATGTCATAGAAAATGATAAGCTCAAAACATGGGCGAAGCTCAAACAGGAGTATGAGATGAATGACTCTCAATTTCTTAAATACGCACAACTGCGCCATGCCTGACAGAAAGAGACTATTCCAAATGACCAGCTTCCCGAATACGCTCCTACGGAAGGTAGGCTTCTGCAAGAGGAACTAACTCATAAGTCAGTCTCCTTTACTTATAAAACTATTAACAACAACATCCCAGATGGACTGGTGGGGCTTAGAGCACAATGGGAGAGAGAGGTGGGACCCCTAGAGGATATAGACTGGAAAGTGGCGTTAATGCAACCTAGAGAGGTAGCCATAAAGCCGATGCTTCGTCTTACCCAACTTAAGATACAACACCGCACATACGATCGCGATCGGCTACACAGAACGGGGCGGACTGACTTGCTCCGGGGCTAATAGTGTTTTTTTTCACATGGTCTAGACATTCCCAAGCTGCAACTGTATTGGACGCAGGTATTTAAATTACTGGGAGAAGTTCTGGGGGTGACGCTATCTATAGAGCCCTGTTTTGGGTAAAGTACCTTAACAACGCGGTTGTTACATCGCGTTACGTAACAACGCGGTTGCTACAACGACCCGTTATTACAACGCAATGCCATTACATCGCAAGTCAATAGATCAACTTGCACTAGATGGCGCTCCAACACCTTCCATACTGTTGCGCAGGGTGGAGCTGGAATAGTAAATTATACTATTCCTAATGTTGGAACACCATCTAGTGCAAGTCGATCTAATGACTTGTGATGTAATGGCATCGTGTTGTAACAACGGGTCGTTGTAACTACCGCGTTGTTACGGAACGCGATGTAAATGCATGCGTTGTAGCATGCTATATTCTCCGTTTTGTAATACTGGGATACCAATCGACATAGATATCACCAGAATGCAGCTAAGTTTTGCCTTCCTGGGGTTGGTAGTCGCTAAAAAGGATATAACGAGGAGATGGGGTGTGGCAGATAGACCCACCATACAGGAATGGACAAAGGGAATGGGTTTATATATGGTGGCCGATTGTGTCACGTATCACAGCAGGGGATGTCCCAAAAAATTCCACAAGATCTGGACCCATAGAGTCGATACTTTGGGCTGGACATTGGGGATGTCACACAACAGTCCGTAACACATTCAACACAAGGAACTCCCATGGCTAGGTCAAGATGAGGACTGACGTAGGCAATAACACGAGTGGACATATGAGGTCACCTTCAGATCTCAAAAACACCCACATGGCGGTCAACTTGGGATAAGGGTGGTGTTTATACTTCTTCATGTATCAGAAGAGGGAAGGGAAAGTGGCTATGTTATCAAAGAGATTGTTTCTTACCATAGACGTTCAACTATTGTAGACGTATCATGCAATGACTGTATTGTGCTAATTGTTCAGTTGAAAAATTAAATAAAAAAAAAAAAGAATCACATTGTTTAATAAAATGTAATAAATAATGCAGTGGTTATTCTCAGACACCATTAATTAAGTCTTATAAATTCAAAATCCACCATGGCCCTATATGTCTCATAACTGCTCTATGAGGACCCCAAGATAACCTGGGAACCGATAGTGAGCAATTGCCCACAGAGATTATTTGATATGACTTCAGAAAGTATAATCCAGGAGCCGTGTCATGAACCAAAATTGAAACCTGGCAAATAATGGCAGGCATCCATGTGCTGAGATCCTTCAATAATCTTTCTAAGAATGAGTACCAAAGCAGAATCACCTGCTTTTGTTGAAAAGAAGCATCAATAAGAGAAACAACCTGAGTCTGAAATTTATTAGGGCATATAAAAAGAATCTGAAAAGAACATAAGATGTCTGGAAAAAAGTTCTTGGGAATCCTTTTCACCCACGGCTCTTCTGAATCACTCAGCTAGGAACCCTCTAATGGACTGGCCAAAATTCATAAGCATCTGTAAAAAAAAAAAAAAGCCTTTGTTTTTAAAGTTTACAACATTAACACAGAACACAGCACTTATACCTTTATTAGGTTTTAATTTTTTAGATGTGGCATTGGTCTTGTTTAAAATGCTTTCAAAATTGTATGTTTTAAATGTATTGTATTTGTATGCAACTGAAAGTATGTTTCATGATTTCTTTTTTGACGTCATCACCTTGGAGCCGGGTTTACCAACCCAAATGTATGCTCCAAACATAGGCTGGTTGCGATTACTTTCCTTAGTCTAACCATTCGAGCCACCTTTTCGTTGGACACTCGGAAAAGGCTACCAGGGTAGATATTCTAGGCCCTTTAAGGTGTTATCATCGGACACAATCCCCACCATGTTCTTTAACTTCCATTATTAGGTCTTATCTAGATTAACACTTGTAACCAAAAGTTTGCATTCTTTTCTTTAAAACATGCTCTCTCAGACTTAATAGTCCTTTCAGTCAACTGCAGCCACTCTTTACCACTAAATGAGATGTTATCCACCCATCCTCTGCATATCAAATGGCGAGCAAGCAACATAAGAAAGAAAATCAGTTTTTATGATGTTGATCTTGCTCTCTATTATCCTCTGTTTCAACACTAAACGAGGCGGTTAGGGCTTACCTGAAATTCAATTCCTGTAACCGCCCTTATTATCCTACTTACATCCTCCTATCACACCTTCAAAGCAGGGCAAAACTCAAACGTGGATGTCGTCCACACTTGGCTTGCTACAGTTTTTACAGTAATCTTCCTTTAGTCTTGCCCATTTTGATGTTTTCTTAGGGGTCCAGTAAGCCCTGCGTAGAGTAGGAAGCTGATTTCTCTTTAAGGTAGCAGGACTGACAATAGCGTATAAAAGATACTTGCCATAAAATCTCCAGATCTCTGTCCGGCGGGCATCCATTCCACTTCTGATAGGGTGTAGTTTTCCCTTTATCTTCTGCATCGCACAGTAATTGATACCACTTCGCCACTTCCTTTTTATGCATACCAGCCTTATGCAAATCTCTCTCCAGGATCAGATCCTCTACACATCTCTCTTGATTGAATGCCACAAACCAAGAGTTGAGATACAAATACTTGAATCTAGATAGTCTCCCATTTGTTTTATGGTAGATTTGTTTTAAACATCTCAGCTCACTGTCAACAATCAGAATCACTCTCAAGAATCAAAACAGGGAGTGAGAAGTTAAAGTTCCACTGAACTGCCCTTAACTGAACATGTAAAGTCAAAAGGAGTGGAAGAGTTGTGTTGAGACATGGTGGGGAGGGCAACACCAAAATTGTTGTGAGACCCTCAACAGTGTTGGTCCGCCAAAGGCATGTCTCCAGTTAGCATACTTGGCCACTGATCATTACATCATTGGGTCTTTTCCTCCACCAGGAGGGATTGTCTCTTGAATCTGAGACCCATTGGGATCCACCATGTGAGGAAAAAAAGTTTTAAAATACCTCCTACCTTTAAAAAAGACACATTTTATTAAGAAGGTCAAAGGTAGTGGTAGGATTAAAAAAATGCAAGTTGTATAAAGAGTGGTATTAGGTGTCTCTCACATCTATCTCTGGAAGTAACAGGTCAGCATGTTTTAGCCAACTTTGCGCCTTATGGGCTTTTGTCAGGACCGAAAGGTTGTTTTATAGGAACCCTTCATGAAGTCAAATTAAATCGAATCAAATGGGACACTTTCCCTCCAACTTTTGAAGCTTTTTCTTCTTTTTTGGTCAAATGGGACTCTATGTCCAGTCCTAGAAGGAGGCAAAAAGACATGCAGAACAATGTGTTATGTATTAGAATTTAGTACTGATGTTGTCCCATATTTCTAATAATGCACTCAATGATTTCTATAAATGTGTATTTTTGCTCCATTAAATGTGAACATCCTCAATGCTTTTGCGGTTGTTCATCTTTGTGAGTAAATGTAATAATTGCTCATGTATTCCATACTGGGATGAATCTTAATTTGGGGGTGCTCTATTATCAAAGCCTCCTCTATGTGAAGTTTGGACAACTTATGCTATGTAGATTTCACTGTATTTTGAAATGATAAGGAGTTTGATTCTAGGTAGATGTATACATAGACATTGCTTCGAAAATGAACAGTAAGGGTAAAGGAATCTGTGACTGCAATGTTACCTATTTTGTTTTTTAAGGGAGTGAAGTAGTAAAATGTTTTCTAATTAGCGCACCTTTAGAAACTGGTAGAAAAATGTCTTGTAATGCTTCTACGGCATACCTTAGTTTCTGTTTCGAAGGTCTTCATAGGTCTGGGCAGAGGCGTGGTATTACTTTTCCTTTCATTAGAGAGGAGAAGCTATATGCCAGGTGTCCCCAATAGGTAAAACAGGAAGACAGGAGTGTTTTGTTAATTATGACCCTTGGGAACTTAGAGTGCTTTTGTCTAAACATTCAGTTATACAGTTGTAATGGAACCTTTTAATCTTTTAGAATAATCATGAATACAATGGTGGTTGAATGCAGGTATCATTTATCGAGATCAAAAAAGCAGAAAGATAAGAGCGGTTTTTAATCATGACCCTGGGGGACTTAGAATGATGTTATCCAATCTAATATCTGAGGTTGATGTTCACTGGTACCCCCTAGGGTATCAGTATTAGTGACTAACTCATGTACTATTTTAAAGTCATTAAGATTGTACTTCTGTGTAATCAATCTAAAGGTGTAATGGAACCTTTTGATCTTAAAGAGTGATCACAAATTAAACGGTGGTTGAATGTAGGTGTCACTAATCGTAATATATGCAATGTGTTCTTAATGTTGTAAAACTGTGTTTTTTGGGAGAGTGATACATTTTTCGAGTCTCTTGTTGTCCATTCACTTAGAAATTCTCAGAAAAGTATGTAATCTCGATGGGTGCCCATTTCAAATTACTAATGCCCAAGGAATATTGTCATTGAGTCTTTTGTGGCCTGGGCCTAGACGGTACACCCAACTCTGTTCTTTTTGTAGTAAGTTTCTTTCAGCATTTGTGTGTACATAATCTAGGGTTTCCAAAATCACCCACCTCAAATCCTCAGATGAGTGTTTTGCGGTGATGCAATGGTTGCTCATTTTTGTTGTCGCTCTTTTGCACCTTATGTTCTTCTGTGCTCACGAATGCGTATCTTGACTTTTCTACATGTCATGCCTATATATTTTAAGCCGCAAGGGCAGGTGATCATGTAGGTAGCGTGTGATGTATTACAATTTGTGTGTCTCTTCAAAGTCCTTATGAAATTTGGTGTGAGCTGTAGTACTTTTGTAGTTGTTGTTAGAGGACAAACTGAGCAGGTGCCACATGGATAGTGTCCTGTAATGGGAAAAAGTGCTAGCATTGTTGAAATTGTTTACTGCCTTACAAGTTTCTTCTTTGGTCAGATGTGAATTAGATGATCCCTAAGGTTTTTTGTCTTTTATGGGCAAAGCGTGGTTTAGGCCAATTCAAACTAGTCGAGTTTACTATTTTCCAGTTCTTACGTACTAGGTTTTTAAAGAAATTATATGCTGCAATAAAGGTTGTTACACATGTCAGTGTTTCCTGTTCTTGAGGTTTTTCTTTATTTTGCAGGAGTACCTCTCTATGTTGGTTCTTTGGCCTTTTATAACTTTTTGTTAAGATTGGTTTAGAATAGTTTCTAGATTCTAGTTTTTTAGTTAGGTCCTCCTCTTGGCTTTGAAAATCTGTCTCCTTAGTACAGTTACGTCTCAGGTGGAGGTATTGGCTGTAAGGCAGATTTTCTTTTAAAGATCGAGGATGGAAACTGTTGTATAGTAACAGGGTGTTCTTATCTGTTGACTTGTAATAACAATCAGATCACCACATCTTGCATAGTTCGCTAATTTAAGTTGACAACTTAAAGCATCTTTAAGACACTCTGGTGTCCCGGGAGATTTATAAATTGGTGTCTGTGCAGACTAGTATGGAAATGCGCTCCTATTCCTTATTTTATACCATAATTGTATAGCTGTTTGTAAGACCTTTTATCTTAGTACACGTATACAAGAAAGCACTTCATGCTTCAAGTCATCGCCAAGATGAGAAGCAGTATAGCCCAGTGTCAGGATTCCTCGGGGAAAATGTGTTTAACCAATACAGAGGTAGGCAAAATATTTTGGCGCTATTTCAGGAACTGAATACCGAACAGAGAGGGGTGGGAGAGTAGGAACAGCAAGCCTAGTTGAATTTGCTGGCTCTAACGAAATTGGACGGTTATGAGGAGGAGGAGTTGGTGTGGGAAACTTCAGAAGAGGAGATTAGAGTAGCTATAGGTAGAATTAAGTAGAGAAAAGCTACAGGCCCAGATGGCTTTCCAGGGGAGCTATATAAGAATTTATCAGATGGAGTAATACCTATGTGGCTGGAGTTGTTCAATGGTATCCTGTGTAAAGGAATGGACTCAACAAGTTTTTGGGGATCTGCAACTATTATAGTGATTCCCAAGCCTAATAAGCCCCTTCATAAGTGTGAGTCCTACCGGCCTATTTCGTTGTTAAATGGGGATTATACAATCTTTGCCTCAATATTGGCTGGCAGATTCACCGGTGCGGTGGGGAAAATGGTGAGTGATGATCAGAAGGGGTTTATTCCAGGCAGACAACTGAGTGAGCTGGTCCACCAGGTGATCGGAGCAATCAATTTGGCAAGTACATAACAAGGCCCTCTAGCCCTGATAACCTGGGATTCAGGTAAGGCATTTGATCAGGTTAATTGGGAGTTTTTATGGTGCTGTCTAAAGAATTATAGCCGTCAGTCTAGGTTTATTCAACCAGTTAAAGCTTTGTATAGGAACCCCTCGGCAAAAATTCTGATTAATAATGCGCTTAAAGAGAGAGTGGAAATTGGGAGTGGTACAAGGCAGGGTTGCTCTCCTTCTCCCATTCTTTTTGATCTTTTTATTGGGTGTTTGGCCCAAGCAATTAGGGTGGAGGAAAGGAGTTAACCTTTCGTTTGTTGTGGGTAAAGATCGCACTCTACGAGGAAGATTTGATCATCTTTACTAGTGAACCAGAGACAGCAATTTACACTATCTCACAGTAAGCAGGGTACTTTGGTAGAATGGCAGGTTACTCAGTCAATCAAGAGAAGACAGAGATGCTGTGTTGGAATATTGGGAACTTTGAGAGTCCATTATGGACGCAAATGAGATATTTGGGAGTTATTATTTACCTGGATCTAGAATTGGTTGTTAAAAGAGATCTGTATCCTGTAGCAATGGAGGTTAAAAGAGATTTGAAGAAATGGCTAAATCTCCTGTTGTCTATTCACGGGAGAGTGAACTTAGTGAAAATGTGCATTTTCCCCAAACTTGCTTTCCTGTTTAACTGTATCCCACTAACATTTGACCAAAAAGCCCTTCAGAAAATTCAGGGAGATACTAACACCTTTATTTGGGCAGGTAAAGGGCGAGAATCGCCTGGGAACAATTGAGACAGTGGTTAGAGAAAGGAGGCTTGGGGTTACGGGATTGTAAATTGTAGTGCTGGGCTTTTCAATAAAAAATCTTCAGGTCATTGTATGTTTAATAATTGTATTGAAACATTTGTCTAATTAAACTTATGATTAAAGCTAAATCTGGAAGAAGCCCGCTCTGGCTGAATTCACTATTGAGTTGTATGAAAAGATGTCCATATTAGTTACTAAGGCAAATTTAGATTACATTTTATTCGGAGTTCTGGGTAATGGAATTATTCTAATCTTTTATGTGATGATATAGTGACCATTACTTCTACACATATTTTTTATGTTTATTAAACAATTTTTGACAGATTATGTTGGAGAAAGAGGTAATTTTGATGCTAGTTGTGCACTATTCTCATAATGGTGGTTGGACACACCTGACTCCTACACCAGGACCCTCAGTGGCTTCTTGTTCAAATTGAACACATTTAGGGTCAAAATACATTCTTGTGGGACTGAGCATGTCCTAAGTCAGAGTAGGTATTTCCCATTCTGGCCATCTGTTTGGGGATGCTGAGCAGTGGCGGATGCGGCTGCAGCTGCTCGGGATCTGAAGTGGTGGGCAGCGGGTGGGGGGAGGTTGGATGGGGAGGGATGGGTGGTTGGAATACAAAAATAAGCACAGACACACAGACAAAAAGAGAAATAAAAAATGGAAACTTCACTTACCTGCCACTGTGGTCGCTGCATTGCTCCTCTCCCGATCCTCGAATCCAGGGCTGGTACACACTGCAAAGGTTCCCAGATGCCAATCCTGACGCTGCCATGAGAGAAACGCTGGGACTGGTCTGAGCAGCCTGGTTGGACGCTGAGACAGTGCCTTGGAGCCAGTGGCTTTTCTCCACCCGGCTGTACAACACAGCGGGGTAGAGAAAGGCTAAGTGCGCATCACCCCACCGCCCCAATATTGTCATAGATTGCATGGCCCCTCACCGCTTTATGACACGGCTCCCTGGCAGCCTACAGGTAAGGAGAAAAATAAAATGATAGCAAAATTGGTTTATTATCATTTTATTTTTCATGTGTTCAAATCTGCAGCCACCTAGTTGATCTACACTCATCTGCCATAACAGAGGAGAAGCCCTTGTTGCTGAGGTATGAGTAAACCAACTCAAAACTGTCCCTTCAGTCCCACAATTGTCTTGAAGATCTCCATGAGCGTCCCAAGATCAATTGTCTCAGAGGCAGCCAAGTGGTAAGTAAGGCAGACCTCCTCTCTATTGTCCAATAGATGATGAACGCCATCAAGAATTTTACTGGTGGTCATTTCAGTGCTGTATCCTTTACGAAAGCCAAATTGATGTGTGGCCATCAGGTTTTAATTTTCTTTGAACTTTGAGGTTTGAATGACAGCACATTTGTTGTGACTTTTCCAATCCAAGGGAAGCTTATTATGTCATGTTTTCTTATAGATGGTCTGGCCAGCTTGTATTTTTTAAATTAAATATTAAAGTGCTCTTTCCAAAGAGTGTCACTGAAAACACCTTTCCAAAGGGGGATGTATACTATGTGGCACCAATGTTTGCAGAAAATTGGATTGGTTTGTAGGCTACTAGATCCTTCTATATGTTCTAATATTGAGAATGGATGTACTAAGGAGTCCATGCCAGATGTCAGAAAAGAAAATCACTTGGGGGGTGTGGGGGCTGCAAAGGAAAAGGAAAGATAGGGTTATCTCAAGTAAAAATTGCTGTACTTAATACTCCATTGCCACAGAGCAAGAATGACAATGTAAAGGAAAATCTTGTAATAGTACCCGAAAAGATACATCTTACTGGACTGAAAAAAAGAATAAAGGTAAGGTGGTGTTGCTCAAGGATATTTCTATTTTTATTCATAATAAGACCTCCTCACAAAACTCCTGTATGGAAATTTCAAAATACCTATTAGATTTAATTGATGATTGACTGTGTAGTAGAAAATGTGGAGTCTGATCTCAACTCAGTGACTTAAACCCCTCTGCTATGGTAGTAAAATAATTTGTGCAAAGCCCTAAGATGAAAAGGGAGATTTGAAGACTGACTCACAGCATATTGCAGGGTTTTTCTCCCAGTTGCCTGGCATGAAAATCGGGGAGAGTGAATAAATCAGTATCCAGGACACTTGGTAAGCACATCTTGTACACCAGGCTATATACCAATTGAAAAGTCAACAACTCGGGCCCAAGAGGAAGTGTGTGTGGAGGATTATTATAAACACAACAAGGTAGTGAAGAGGTAATGCTCAAAAGAGCAGAAGAGGTGGATACGTCCTCCTCAAGTTATATTGTCAAAAAACAGAGGGATCCACCCTTATGGGAAAGTATAGAAGTGTTCCTCCAGACTACGTGTCTCTCCTACAATAGTGGAAAGCACACAGCTTTGTTTAAATATCCCTCACCCACCAAAATGACCCTTGGTGGCATGCTTCATCATGGGGGTCTTCCCGCCCCGCTGTGGGATGGGGCGTGCTGCGACCTACGACTACGTGGGAGCCCTGGTTATGAAAAACAATACTATGTGTGGTGTAGGAGTGTGAGTGGAAGGGTCAGAAGTGAGTGAATGGTGAAAAATTTAAAAATACCTGGCTTAGTGGAAAAAATAAATTTTAATGTTCCTTTGAGCTGGTATTGTTAAAAGTGGGATGAAAGTTTTCATCCCAGAAGTCTTTTAAAAAACTTACCGTATTCCCAGTTCATACGGATCAAGCAAATTTGCTCCGATCCTCAAGTTTGTTTGGAAAAAACAGAAGAGTATAGACAAAGATACATCCAAAGAGGATATCCTGATACCATTCTCCAAGAGTGTATACAGAGAGTCACCAATCAACAACGCAGTGATTTGTTTGTTAAACACAAATCAGCAAACACCAACAACATAGTGTTTGTATCTAAATATACAACCAGTTCTCCAGCAATTAAAAGAATCATCAATAATAGATGGGAACTACTGGCCAATGAGGCGGACTTCAAGGATATATTTAAAGAACCTCCTCTACATGCTTACACAAGGGGTAAAAACCTGAGAGAATTATTGTCTCAAACCAGCACCAACGCCGCTACCTCAACATTTAAAGTAACACTCAGATGTCACAACTGTTCTCATTGCAATAACGTAATTCTTGGCAACTACATCACTCATCCTACCACAGGTAAAGCTATTCCATTAAAACACACGAGTGACTGCAATACCAGCAATGTGATATATGAAATAAAATGCCCTTGCGGAAAAATTTACATTGGCAAAACAGAACGCAAAATCAAGACTAGACTGACAGAACACAAAAGCCGAATAAGAACTAAGAATTTGAACTCGTCACTGGCGGCCCACTGGATTGAGGCTAAACATTCAATCTCCCAATTACGGTTTCAAATCATAGAGACAGTCAAATTCATGCCAGGGGTAGATAACAACAATAAACTACTCCAACGCGAGGTTTACTGGATCAAGACTTTAAATACCATGGTTCCAATAGGCATGAATGACAGGTTGGACATGTCATGTTTTGTATAACGTCACAAACATGGAGCATTTACTGCATAATCATTTTCATTTTTCATATTTCTCTTCCGTTTAGTATGACATGCTATACAATCAGCTGTTTTTAGCTTGACTTCATACATTTATACATCTTTAGGCATTTTATCACATTATCACTAGAATCTCATGCGTTGTCACTTAGCAGTGTCCTAGTCATGATACAACATTATCCCTTCATCTAATGGTCAGAATGATTCACGCATACATTTTTGGCATAAACATGTTATCTTACCAAGCTTAGAAATATTATGTTCAGGTTCGGTTTGACGTGCGAACATCTTTGACCGAAAAGTAGTTTTATTAATAGCATTCCTTGCAGTTGGAATGCTAACCTTTAATACACATGTATCGTATTCCACTTGACAAATTAATTTATCATTTAGCAGGCACATCAAGCATAATCAGTCGCCTCTTTAATATCTATTGTTTTAGTACGTGCTTTATACTTTTCAATTACCATTCAGACAATTGCATGCTGATGGATACTCTTTTTCTTACGTTCAAATATGGCGCCCGCACGAACATATTCGCAAGATTACTTTCTCTTAGTTAGCCCGTCTTTTATGTTTACATTTCGCGCTCTCATCGCGCGATTTAAAACACGAACGCATAGCACCATTTGACCAGCATCACGGAAGTAACTCTGTTGAGCGCAACCGTACCAGTTTCAGGTATGAGGTACTTGTTTACCGGCACTTTGCTTTTGGCTACTTAGATTTAATTGCACGCGTTTTTTTAAAATACCACTCACAGCCCAACTCCGTTTTAAGCTGTCCTTTAGTTTTTTTGTGTTTCCATTTAGAAATTTGAGAAAATGGGTGCCATTTAGGTAAGGCAGTTTACGTTATATAAAAGATATTTACACGCCTTATGTAACCGCATGGTTTTCATATTAGATTTTTTCGGCTCTGAATTTCAGATAACACTACCGGCAAATCTTTATTAGGTAAGCTTTCATAAATGGGGTACTTTTATGGTTTACTAAATCATTACGGTATTAAAACCATCACTATTGTAATCTGGCATTTTAGGACCATCGGTTATGCGGACATACACAGGCCACTTAAGGTATGATTATTCAATACACAATGAAAAATAGCTGAGTTAACATATATTCATTTTATTGAGCCGCCACATGGACAGACACATAATAAAACTATCCTTTATATATTTTTTTCATTTCAGAATTTTCCCCTGAGGAAGGAACTTGTATGTTCCGAAATGCATTGGGCATGAGCACCCATGAATGTATATTTCTATAAATGTACAACTGAATTAATGTATATTGTTGAAATACTGGAAAAATGAAATTTTCAATTAATTATTGAGTTTGATGTAACGTCACCAAATACAAATGTATGCAAAATCTTGCTATTAAGGTTTAAATTGCTTCTCTTATCAGCAAATAAATGCAAAAAATGAACATACACGGTTAAAAATTGTTGTTTACATACCAGTGAACAGTGCGCAGCAAACACAAGCCCCCATACTTGTGATTTATTAGGTATTTACATTGGCAATTGTCGACAGCTCTTGCTTGCTGCAGCACCTATTGATTCTTGTGCTATTTTGCAAAATTGAGGAGTGCATCCCCTACCCTACAATTCATACTGCCTAACAAAGGACGCCATGAACTCAGAAGAAGCAATACCTAAAGAACCTAGGGGTTCATTAGGATGTCGGGCGGAAAGCCTCAGCCTGACAGTCGGAACGCTGCAACTGCGTCGGAGCCCTTCAGACCGACTCGATTGGTTTACAGTCTCACCACCCGACTACGATGTTCGCGGTCGGAACATAAACCAGCCGATCACTCCGTATCGGTTCCGACTGACTTGCGGAGTGTTCCTGTCGGTCGGAACCACACCGTAACCCCTTCTGGACGGTGTTTCCGCTGTTGGGATTTCAATGTCACTTTCCAACAGCCTTTCCGCGTCGGCCTGTCTGACATGGAAAGGCTGTCAGAAAGTGACTTTGGGGACCCCTGACAGTGCCCCCTGGCTCCTGCAGCCTATGGTTGCTGGCCAAGGAGGTACCTAAGGTACCCCCCTGTAAAACCCTGCACTGTGTGGCCGGCACCATGGGGTGCCTGCCACAGGGTGCAGGGTTTTCCACACACACCCCATTTACCCATAGGAGCCTGTGTTATGGCCGGTTCTCGTGCGTAACATGAGCTCCCATAGGAAACAATGGCAATCCGACCGAACAGTGTTCATCGAACCATAATCTAGCAGTCGGAACCACCGACCGCAAGTCGGTCATTCCGAATCCGAGACTGTGTCAGGCGGAGGCTTTCCGCCCAACATCGTAATGAGCCCCCTAGATGCCACCATCTCTCTACACTCTCTACAGTTTGTGGCCTACTGGCAATTATAGTTCTCTCTCAGTGCACTGCAGTGCAATACATCCACACACACGCAGCCTGAATTCAGTCAGTACTCTGTGATGATCATTAGTCTTTCCTTCTCTGAAAGACATTAGTAGAGAGTGAAGTCAAATGGCTGTTTCTCCACATATGGACAACACTAAGCGGGAAGCGGTACCTCAAGTCCCGCTTCCTGATAAACAGCGACTTAAATAACTTCTTATGTGTGTAGGGAGTGTTGTAGAAAATTAAGAAGTTATATTAATCAAATTGTTATAGTTCATGAGGAATGAAAGAGGAGAGGGTCAGTGAAAATTTAGATATTCTTTTGAGAGGTTTACTTTGAGAGTATGACATAGCCATGAGAGTCCTTAATTATTCAGCTTATTGGGCTACTTTAATGCAACACAGGGGTTGGCCCACTATTTGAAAATGAATTGCTTCTAGAAGAAGAGGAAGTGTGACATATCCCTACCTTTGAGGGTAGAGAACTAGAAATTGTTAGCAGGTGAATATCTGAATGGTCTAATAATAGACAATGGACTAAGAACACTAAATGGGAGGGCTGTGGACAGTTAACCAGCAAGATCCCAACCTGTGGTCCACGAAACCCTGGGGGTCAGGGCAGCCTCTTCAGAGGGTCAGCGACAACATTGAAAATTAAATAATATTAAGAGATTAATAAAGGGTAAATAAATAAAGACACTAAATGTACAATTGAACATTTTAAAAAGTACTGCAAATGTGAAGGAATTTGAAATTGGAAGCTACAAATTAAATTAGTATCCTCAGATTGATTGGTGGGAGCAGTGCAAGTACAAACAGAATATAGTATGGATGATGAGTGGCTTTGATTGAATTTCGAAAAGCTGCTACCTTTCCATTGAAACTAAAATTTAGATTTTTTAAAATGTATATGGGCCCGATTCACAGAAGTAATCTGAGACAAAATCCTAAACGTACTACTTTTGGTATTCACAGAAGGCATTTAGTAGTAGTAAAGTTAGGATTTTGTCTTAAGTCTGTCTTAAGTCTGTCTTAAGTCTGTCTTCAGTCAAATTTAAGACAAAATCCTAACTTTACTACTACTAAATGCCTTCTGTGAATACCAAAAGTAGTAAGTTTAGGATTTTGTCTCAGATTAGTTCTGTGAATCGGCCCCTTTGTGTTTGCGAATTAAATCAATGATGTCATCATTTGTGTATTTGTTTGGTGAATGCTTTTTTGTGTATTGTTTTGCAGTTCAAATTATCGACAGTGCTTAGGCCGGGTCCCCGGCTTCCAGTAATAATTCAGTGGGGGTCCCCGGATTTCAATATTAATTCACTGGGGTCCCCGGGTTCCAGTAATGATTAAGTGGGGCTCCCCAGAAGTCAAAAGTTCGGAGAACCACTCAAATTGACAATATTTGCATAAATATAAACATGTGGTGGATACTAGTAGACTTCAAATAATTTGAAAGTCTGAAAGGGATCATGACCCAATTACTTTGATAGCAGACTGAGATGGGTGGATCCTATATATATGGTTATGGTAGCAGATAATAGGAGGGGAATTAAATGGGGAAATGTAGATCAGGAAACACATCTCTGAGTTAGATCTTTAGCTTTTCTTTCTTTGGAGATTATTTTAAATGAGGAGAATGATGTTAGAAAACTCTTTACGAGTATGAAATGATGGAACATATAAAAGAATCCTTACAAGGCCTACCTAAGGAGGGAAGCTACCAAAGATTGTCTCATTAGACCCATGTTTTGATAAAGTTGTTGAGAGCATAATGGCACATTAAAGAGACAATGAAAGCAGGATAAACATCAAAACTCAAAGAGAGCTTAATCACCTTCTACCAGCCCTGCCAAGTGTCACGTATGACCTGTGACACTAAAGCATTTCAATGCACTTTACCCCATGTCAGTGAGTAGAGGAATATCTCACGCATTTAACTCATTTTAAGCAAGAACAATAAAAAACTGAAAGACAGTTTTTTCTCATGCACTAAGAGATAATTTCCTTGTTGGTAATTTTTACTGCATTGTCTGCCACGCTGACGTTGCACAGCATGTGTCTGCAGCCATACACCTAAGGAGTTATTTTACTTTTTATATCTAAAGCACAGACGTCTCTGCTCTAGTCATCAGCATGATTCTGGCTAAGCCTCTCCTTTCCACTGCAAGTATATAGAATGTATTTTTACAGCTGCATACCTGGGGAGGATACCAGTAACTTCCAAGCCTGAGCATAGAGACAACGGCCTAGATTCACAAAGGGTTAACATCGTGTTAGCGTTATCTGTGTAACGCTAACCCAACGCTAATGCTTTTTGGAGATTAACAAACCAACGCTTTTTGGTATTAGCTTTGGTTTTTATGGAAAAGTAACACAAAGCAGTGCGAAACGCTGCTTTGCATTACTTTGCTTCAAGGGGTGTTACATTAGTGGTACATGGGCGTTCCCATGCAACCACCCATGCTTTTTGATGCTAAAATATATCTACTAACATGAGTAGAAAGGGTTTAGCGCCTAAACTTAATGCCGCTGGAAACCAGGCGTTTAAAGGAGAAGTGTTTTCATTTCTCCTTTCTTTTCCAACTTTGCATGTGTGCTGCACTGTGCAGGGCACATACAAAGTAGGAAACGCTTTAGGGTGTGTCTAGTCGTAGTATTTGGACAGAAAGGGTACCCTTCCTGTACAAAACCTATGGTAGACTCAGGCATGCACCCTAGCACTATGGCGCTAAAGTGTGTGCCTGGCTCATGGCAGCTGAAAACGGCACCAATGCTAGTGAGAGGGGAGGAGAAAGCCATATCTCTGTAAATATGGCGCTGTCCTGCTCTCGCCCCATCACGGAATGCAGCGCAGCTTTTTTGGCTACTGCGCTGCGTTCTGTGACACCTTTCAGAATCTGGGCCAACAAGTACAAAGTAGAGGGCACAGGGGACTGGAGTAGGATACATTGTGGAAAGGAGAAGAGGGGTTAGAGAGGCTCAGACGAATAACATGAAAAAGGAAGCGCATTAGAGAGAGGAGGAAGAGAGGACATTGGGTGAGGAGGGAGAGAAAGCTAAACTTTGGGGCAGGGGGATGCAAGAGATAATGGAGGAAAAAGAGTGACTAGGCAAATGTGGAGTCAAATTACGGCTGCAGGATGAAGAAAAGAGGCTGTATACAGGGTGAGGAAATGAGAAGGAGTGGGCAGGGTAGATAACTAAAACTCCCTGGGAAAAGGAGGATGGAGGATGAAAAAGAGAGCGAGACTAAGGATAGAAGGATAAAGGGAACCATATCTGAGTCGAATGACATATTGTAGAGAAGTAATCGAGAAACAAAAGAGAGAATACACACTCTTTTGCAGAGTCAGTTGAGTACGATATGGGCGAATGTGTATATGAGGTCTTCACTGATCACTCATCACTAATACCGTGCTTTTCGGTATGCGGAGCCAGCTTGCTTCAAAGACAGCAGCCAAACCTATATAAATAAGAAGATCTCCCAAATGGTGTGAGTTCTATACAATTAGACAAAAAATGGCAAGAGGGCGCTTTCAAACGCTATTCTCTTGGGGGTATTGAAAAGTATGTTGGAAATATAGGCCCCCGTCTTTAAAGGCTTATTTCAGATATAATTCCAAAAGAATATACAACAGATATGTGGAGGAAGGCTGAAATTGTTACAATCTTTAAGAATGGCAAGCGAGTCGTGTGGTATTTGGGTGGGATGGGTGATGGAGCAAGGACTCGTATAAAAGAGACTTGCTCGGATGCAATCTTCTCAGATAACTTGTAATACTGTAATAATTGTGTTTGTAAATACTAACGTGCATTACAGTTTACACATTTAAGTATAGGGGAAACTTGCCTATGTGTTTTACTAGCAAGTAACCCGAGTGACACTCAAAATGGTTGCTAAACGCGAGATTCTATATTGCGCATGCTTCTACTGCATCTACGTATGTTAAATGGTAGCGGCAGTTTCAGTCGATAATCTTTCAAGGATTTGCCCGGCGGTAATCGCCTCTCATACCACTCGATGATTTACCAATAAAAGAGGCAGGCGCCGGAGACTGGAAGGCAGGAAACAAAGTTTTATTCCGTCGGAGCAGAACACATCAGATCAGACAGCAAGGTATCGTCACGAGGTGCTCTAACTGCATCTCTGAGACCTGGTCTCTTATACACTGGTTTATTGCTTTATTACATATAGTACATTCTTGAGATTCCCTTGATGTGCGGGGAAATATCCCCTGAAGCCCCGGCTCAGATCCGATCCCACACATGGTTACAGTAGAGGTTCCCACCCTACCCGCAGTGGGAGATGGCTATCGCGCAGCAGGGAATTCCGCTAATTCCCGGGGGTGTGTGCAACCGGCCGGGTCTCAGGGGGTAGGGGCTTTGATTCTACTGTAATCCCTTTGATGTGGGGTGTTTCCCTTACAGTAGGGGCAATAAACTGCATCCGCAGGGCTAGGCGATGGCCTGGGACCAGTTCAGACAATGGGGCGCAGAGGAAGGGGGGGTTATCAAAGGAGAGGCATGACCATGTATGGGTTGTCGGTTGGAAGTGGTTCCGTAGCAGGGTCGCGCAGAAGGAGAGGGTTTATGGCCTGTATGAGAGAGCGGGGGTGGCCGGCGCGCGGGGGATGCTTGCAGCGCCAAGGGAAAACGCTGGCGGTCGAGAGTGAGCGGGGAGAGAGCGGGGTGCCTAAAATGGCGGCCGTGCATTCGTTGTGCGTGGCGCTGGGGAGAGGCAAGATGGCGCAGATAATGTTCAGTTTGCACGCTAAATTTCCACAGTCCTCCCTTTTAACATGTCTCGCCAGCTTGCCTAGTTTGGATCTATCCCCATAATACCCCGTACCTCCACCTCGTTCAGAGCTCTCATCCGCTCAGTTTCAAAGTCCAAAGTCTTAGGGCAGATGCAGTTCATAAAAAGTGAACATAAAGGTGGCAGACACTGAATTCCCAAGCAACATCCACATAGTAACACAATCGGTATCAGGATAAATGAAAACAGTCTCCATCCCCAACCTTTAATAGTGTCCCAAAACCAACTCCCCAGTGACCATTCTTCTTGTTCTTGATGAACCTCTGCGGACAGTCTGTGGAGATGTTCAATTGCTTTGTAGACTGAGGGTGAGTTATCCGGTACGTAGGTACAACAGCTGGACCCAATGATGCGGCATGCTCCTCCACGATCTGCCAGAACCACGTCTAGAACAAGGCGGTTCTGGAGAGCCACCAGGCGGACGGCCTGAAGCTCAGCGGTGTTGTTGGCGAGGGCGCCAGCTGTAATGTTCATTGCCGTTTCGACTGCCTGGGTTAAGTGGCGGATGGCACGGCTGTTTGCCATCGGACCCCAGAGTGGAACAAGGCCTTTGACTGCGTCCATGAACTGTGCTCCGGTGGAGTCGGCCTGCACAATGTCCTTGGCCCGTTTCTGTCGGTGATGGTTTGCTGGAGCCACATACGTCGGAGGAAGGACAAAGGCGATGTAGCAGGTGCCTCCCCAACCTTTCGGAAGCCAGGTGTAGGCCTTAGTACCACAGATGAAGTACATATTCGGGGAGGCAACAAAGGAGGGTGGGTCAACTGAGTCCAATGTTCGGGTGATGAGGCAGGAGCTGTGGCCCACCAGCTGTGCCCCCAGGCCTTCGAGGCATACAGACCCAGTGATGTTGATGACGGACAGGGCCACTGTTAGGGTGGCGGCCGTCCGTTTCCGGAGGTAAGAGAAGGTGGGTCTGGCTGGATTGTTGAACACTTGCATTTCAACTCGTTCTTTGGCAGGGATGTCCATGTGAAAGGAAGTGTTCGATCTCAGAGGGCAGAAGAGGGCAGAAGTTCTTCCAGTTTTGTTCAGCCAGAACCCATGGTAAAAGTGTGACATGGTTCTGCCGGAAGTGGCATTGTCCTTGTAGCTTTCTTGCAGGAGGATTAGCCAGGCGAGGCAGGAACCATGGACAGAAAAAGGTGAAGGGATGAAAGGGATAGAGTGTCCAGTGGCGTGTGGTAGCAGTCCACAGATCCAGCAATTAGTGGCGTTGGTAGCAAGATTGTGTTGGTGGAGCAACTGCACAAAAGAGTTATTCCAGAACTCCTTACGCCTTTCTCGGAGTTGGGGTGAAAGCGAGATCAGATGATGTTCTTTCGTGGTGGTAGGTTGAACGGTGGTCAGTAATGTCTTATGAGCGGGTGTGCTCTCCTCCATGATCCAGAAGGTGACCATGAGGAGAAGGCAAAAGAGAAGGGTAATGAAAAGTGCAATAGTCTTTAAGCTGTGCATTCGGTCAGTCTTTGGGTTTCTGTAGTGGATCTTCGGACGTCCGGTTGCTTCCATCATCTTCATGTCGGGCGCTTCCATCACCTTCAAGAGACTCGGTAGCGGGCAGAACCACAGACTTTGTTTTAGTTTCTCTCCTGGTGGCCTTTTAGGTGACTAGGCTACCGTTCTGAGATTTCCACTTAGCCTGTGGTCTGCTTAGCCGAAGTTCTCTCCTTTCGTCGCAAGTTATACCCTTCTTTGGATGGCACAGTGGGATCGGGATATTCAATCAACTCAAGTGTCTCTGTATCCGGGCCGCGGTTCAGGGATGGTCGGTCTTTGTCCAGTAGTTCCTCTTGGATGGTGATGTTGTCCGTGGTTGTCAGGGTCGGTGATACCTTCTTGCAGTGGTGTGCATGCAGCCAATTGCGTTTCCCCTCCACTCGAAGAGCTGTTCGGGTGGTGATCAGGACTTGTAGGGGGCCCGTCCACCGGGGCTCCAGACTCTTGGTGCGCTGGAAGTTACGCACTAAGACGAAGTCACCGGGTTGGATGTCGTGTCCCGGGCCCCTGGAAACATCGGGAATGGCGTGCAGCACCTGCTGGTGGATAACAGACAATGTCTTAGTTAGGTTATACAAATAGTCAGACATGAGGACGTCCGGGACGTCGTGGATGGATGATGGTTTTGGTGCAGTCCAAAGGTTCATGGGCCGCCCAAAGACGACCTCGTAGGGGGTTAAGTGGTGTTTGGTGGGGGTGGAACGCATTGATAGCAATGCTAGTGGGAGAGCGTCTGGCCATCTTAGTCCTGTGGTGGCGACTATTTTTGCTATCTTAAGCTTCAATGTGGCATTGTGTCGCTCAACCAGGCCTGCAGATTGGGGATGGAAGACCGCATGGAACTTCTGTTTTACACCCAACCCTTTTAAGATGAGTTGGATAACTTCGGCTACGAAGTGGGGGCCATTGTCGCTCCACAAAATTCGACATAGGCCGTATCGGGGGAAGAATTCCTTCAGTAGTACTTTTGCGGTAGTCATAGCGGTGTTATCATGGGTCGGGTAGGCTTCCACCCACTTGCTGAAGGCACATACAACGACAAGCACATACTTTAAACCTTGGCACCTTTCAAGCTGGACGTAGTCCATTTGTAGGACTTCAAAGGGGTGATTGGGGACCCCAAACCCTCCCCGGGGTACAGCAGTTCCTTTCCCAGGGTTGTGTTGGAGGCATACTAGGCATTGTTGGACCAGACGTTTGGCTGAGTCCGGTATTCTGTCGTTGTGCCAGACTTTGGAGATGAGTTCGATCATGGGGGCAGACCCTATGTGTGCGGGGGAGTGTGCCATGGTCAGCATGGGGGTCAAGTATGAGTCGGGTAGCAGCCATTTGTTCGAGTCTTTAGTTCGCCAACAACCGTCATCGTCCTTCAATCCTACCCGGGCCCATTCAGTTAATTCGTGTGGTGTGCTGGCTAGTTGGATATCCCTAATCGTTTCCCTAGCATCCTTCCATTTCTCAGTTTGTGACCTGGTCACGTACATACGGGTCGTGGACCTATTCTCGGCTGTGGTTCGGGCAGTAATGTCAGCTAGTGCATTTCCCTGACCTATAATGTCTGTCACCTTCTTGTGTGCCTGGCATTTGATCACAGCTAACCGTGTGGGGAGGAGGACTGCTTCGGTCAGGGCAGAGACTAGGTCTCCATGCAGGATGGGTGTGCCATGAGAAGTCAAGAATCCCCTCTCTTTCCATAAGAGCCCGAAGTGGTGAACTACCCCAAAGGCATACTGACTGTCTGTGTAAATGTTTGCGGTTGTCCCTGCTGCCAGGATGCAGGCTCGTGTGAGGGCAATTAGTTCAGCCGCCTGTGCGGATCGCTGTGTGATGCGGGCCGTCTCAACAACTGTTCGAGCTGTGGTGACTGCATAGGCAGCCGAGGTGGTGCCATCAGGGAGCTTGATGCACGAGCCATCCACCCACAGTTCTCCGTCAGGGTTCGGGAAGGCAGTATCCCGGAGGTCAACCCTACTCTTGGTCTGTTCGTCGGTGAGGGTCACGCAGTCATGTATAGGGGACGCATTGGGGTCAGTGTCAGGGAGAGGTAGTAGAGTGGCTGGATTCAGAGTGGTGCATCGTTTCAATGTGATGTGGGGTGCAAGCAGAGTCAGTTCGTACCCAGTCAGTCGTGCGCTAGTCAGGTGTTGAGTTTTGGTTTGGTTCAGGAGGGTATCAACAGCATGGGGCACCAATACAGTGAGGGGGTTCGAGAGCACGATCCCCTCACTTTGTCGGATAGAGACAGCAGCGGCGGCTACTGCTCGAAGGCAGGCAGGCAAGGCTCTGGCTACGGGGTCGAGAGTGGCAGAGAAGTAGGCACAAGGGCGTTGTTTAGGGCCTATGGACTGGGTTAGGACAGACAATGCGCATCCCTCCCTTTCGTGGGTGTAGAGGGAGAAAGGTTTAGTGTAGTTTGGGGTTCCTAGGACTGGGGCTGAGCAGAGGGCATCCCGTAATTCTTTGAAGGAGGATTGGCATTCGGGTGTCCAGGGGAGGGGGAAGGGGGTATCTTTAGCCAGCAGGGAAAGCAGAGGTTTTACGATAAGACTGAAATTTGGCAACCACTGACGACAGAAGGAGGTGAGGCCCACTAGGGACCGCACTTGCTTCTGAGTTTTGGGAACAGGGGTTTCTAGGATGGTTTGAATTCGGTCAGGGGTAAGTTTCCTCCCGTCTTTGGATAGTAGGTGGCCTAGATACGTTACTTGGGGCTGGCAGAATTGCAATTTCTTTCTGGAGACCTTGTGACCGTTCTCCGCAAGGAAGCGGAGGAGGTGAATGGTGGCTGTGACGGCAAGTGGAGTGGTGTCGGCCGCTAAAAGAATGTCATCGACGTACTGTATCAACGCCACTCCATCGGGTAGTTGGACTGCATCTAGTTGCCTCTTGAGGGCCTGGCTGTAAATACTGGGACTCTCAGTGTAACCTTGGGGTGCCCTACAGAATCTGTACGAACGGGCTTTTAAAGTGAAGCCGAACAGGTAGCGGCTGTCTGGGTGGATGGGGATGGAAAAGAATGCGTTCTTGAGGTCAATGACAGTAAAGATGGTGGCGGTGGATGGAATCAGGGTGAGGATGGTGGTGATGTCTGAGACTACGGGGTACTGGGGTATGACTACTTTGTTAACCTCTCGCAAGTCAACAATGAAACGGTAGGCTTTCTCATCCCCCTCGCCTTGCTTCTTTACAATGGGTAGGATAGGGCTGTTGCAAACATTACTCGCTACTTCTTCTACCACTCCTGCCTCGACCAGGGACTCGATGATTTCCACCAATGCCTTCTCGCCTTCGGGGGATATCCGATAATGAGGAAGCTTTGGGAGCACTGCGTCCGGTCGGACGGTTATGTGTACCGGGTCGATCACCATGCGCCCTACATCTGAGTCGGTTTTAGCCCATAGATGTGAAGGTAATGTGTCGAGTAGGGACATATCGGCATCGGTTATAGAGAGCATACGCCGAGTGTGACAGGGTCTGGACAGATCTGGGTTATCGTGTAGGATGACTCGAACTCCGTCTGGGGAGCATCTGATAGTGGCTCGAAAATGTTTTAGCAAATCAAGTCCCATAATAGCATCGGGGGTGTTGGAGGAGAGCAGAAAGGTCGTGTCAGTGGTGTTATCTTCTAAATCAAAGGGGATTGGTGCTGATAAGGGGTTAGTGGAGGGCGTTCCGTCAAAGCCTATTGAGGTTACGTGTGAGCCAGACAAGGGTGCCCTAGGAATCAGTCGTTTAGATAACGCACTACGTGTCGCCCCAGTATCTACCAGGAATGGAGATTTTGTGCCCAAGACCTTAGCGGTGACGTAAGGACCTTGCTGGTCAACACGGAGTTCGACTGGATCCCTCCCTTGCCCCTGGCGGTCCTATGCGAAGTCATGAGTGCTTTCATAGTCGGACTGCTGACACTGGTTTTGTCGGGGGCGATCAAAGGTGTTTGATCTGCCTGGCCTGTCGTTGATGGCGTCGTTCGTGTGCCCTCGTTCCCGTCCTCTATTTCTGTGGTCATATGCTGTGTCTCTGGGGTTCCAATTTTTATTCTTTTCCAGAAGGACCGGGCACTGGGATTTCCAGTGTCCGAACCCTCTACAGAACGCACATTGGTTCCCATCTAAGTCTCTCCGTCCGTTGTAGGGCGTAGGTGTATGGTCTCTAGGGGGTAGCTTTCTAGGGGCGGTTGGTTGGTAATTCTCTTTTGGGGGTTCCCTTCCTATGGTCACCCCCTGCAACTGTGCTATCATCACCCTCTCCTTTAATTCCTTTTTCTTCTTCTCTGACGCCCTATCGTTCTCGTTCTTCTGGTTTTCGTAGTATTGGGCCATCTGGAGAATTGCTGCGGGTTTGGAGGCTGCCCAACTACTCTCGCTGGTCTGTAACTTCTGGGAAACTTCTGGCGACAGACCCTTTACATAATTCTGGACAAAGAGGTGGTGTCCGGTTGCGGTGGTCATGTCTTGGCCACTGTAATCGGAAAACACAGTCTCGAATCGGGAGAAGTATTCAGACACATCTTCCTGGGGTTTCTGGCGGCAAGCTGTCACTATCGACCAGTCTACCTTTCTTTCTGGGATTAGAGTCTTCAGTTTTTGTACAATCTTGTCTGGGAGCTCTAAGATGGCTTTCGGGGGTTTCTGTCCTGGCTCTCGCTGTTTATCTATGGTATCGAGTTGTACCCAGGTATATCCGAACGGTTCAGCGTGGTCAACCTTCCGGATTTGTTTCCACACATCAGCCGGCAAACATAGCCCAAAGAACAAGTCGATATCTGCTAACGTCATTATCGTTGAGCCTAAGGCTGTGCCTAATTCAGTGTAGAAGGCAGTCGGGTTCTTTCTCAAGTCGGGTAGGGTCTTTCTAAAGGTCAAAATATCTTGCCGGTCCCACGGCTGGTAGACCCAGTTATATACAACCCTTCCCTTCGCATCTTGGTGGTTGATGTCGTCGTGTGTTCCCTGACCCCGTGGGGGGACCCAGTAGGGGGCAGCTTCTTTAATGGGCATCATGGCATCGGCCCTTCCTCCCTGGGGCTTAGTTGCCATGGGGGTTTCCGTTGTGGTTGTCTGTCCATGCTCTTTAAGGTGTCGGTAGACCTCGAGTGTACGAGTGAAGAGGTTTGTTACATCGCCCTCTCTTTCTTCCCCAATGTCTACCTTCCTATATAGGGCCGCTAGGCCTTCGGGACCTTTATCGTGGTACCTATTCTCATATGTATTCAGGGTGCGATAACAGAGCCGTACGACGAAGTGTCGTCTGCGGCTGTCGGCATACGAGTTATACACGTCCGTTATATACTCCTCACTTTCTTTTCGCTCCACCAGCGTCCCTACTATCTTGTCAATTCCTGCTCGTTCATCTTTAGTTAACCGATTCATTCTGGTGGACTCTTTCTTTCCTATCTCATGGTCGTCTAACGTTGTAGTCGACGTTAGGTTCAGTACAAGAGGCTCAGCCGGCGCGGAGGCCGTGAGGGCCGAGGCCCCTGTACTGCTTTCGTTCGTGTTCGGGGGTTGTGGGTGTTGCACTACCGATTGGGAGGGTGCATACGGAGGGGGCATGTAAATGGTCGGGGGACCTAACAGTAATTCGTCATTCGTTTGCTGCTTGGAGGACAATACAGGGTAGAGCAGAGAAGGGGTCCTAACAGCGTACTGGCCTGAGGTTTCGGGCTCCTGTCTTAGTTTAGTTTCCCTTCTCTCTTTTATGTCTTCTTCTAACTTTTTAGCGGCAAGGTGAGCTGCCTTTCGTAATTCCTTTTCTGCTTTTACTTCTTCCCTCTTTTTCCGTTGCGTTGCTTCTTTGCGCCACATGCCGATACTGTCAAGCATAGTAGGCGTCGTCTTATTGCTACGCAGAGCTATTTCTAGTGCTTCTATCTTATGGTCGTCGAAGGATCCCATCAGTGGCCACTGACTTTCGGGGTCCTTCTTGGTATATTTATGCCACAGCTTGCTATAAGCTACGGCGACTAGTCCATATTTAGTGAACATGTCCTTATTAGGGGTGCCCTCCAGTGGAGCCGGATGGTTCACCTCTAATAAGCGGTCCGGGCAGAACCAACTACCAATCAGTGGGGAGAAGATAGGCATGACGGGTTTCAACGGGGACAAAAGTCAGCACTACCTATCTTTTCACTGCTTGCAAAGACTAGACAGAATATCTCTATTCTTCGTTATTTGTAAGCAGAGAATACCTCCAAAGAACCAATATCGAACAACTAGTGTTCGGACAATCAATCAATCAATCAATGGGGAGATAAAGATAGGCACGACGGGTTTCAACGGGGACAAAAGTCTGCGTTACCTACCCTTCACTATTTGCAAAGACTAGACAGAATATTCCTATTCTACGTTATTTGCAAACAGAGAATATCTCAAAAGCACTATTCTTCAAAACAATCAATGTACGGACAATCAATCAATGGGGAGATAAAGATAGGCACGACGGGTTTCAACGGGGACAAAAGTCTGCGTTACCTACCCTTCACTATCTGCAAAGGGAGAGAGAGAGAGTATTCCTACTCCTCCCCGTTTGTAGACAGCGAATATCTCAAAAAGAACAATCAATGAGCAATACTAGTATTCAAACAATCAATCAATTATTTCGCACTTTTGTCGTATTTCACGACCTTACCCGGACCGCATGGACAGTTTCTCGTCTTCCGCCTCCAGCGCCCGATCGTCCTCTACTCTCCGTATTTGCCGCAGCACTCCTGATGGTTCCCAGTCAGGACCGTAGATCACTCGAGAGAGGTCTGCTCGGAACCAGTGAAGTTCGGATGATCGGCTGCCAGACGAGGGTCTATTGGGCAGGAGCTCTCCCGATCGTTGCAGTCGTTCACTCTGTCGTCGGGACCTCTCCCACTGGATCCACGTGTCGCTGATGGGCCCCACGTTGGGCGCCAATTGTTAAATGGTAGCGGCAGTTTCAGTCGATAATCTTTCAAGGATTTGCCCGGCGGTAATCGCCTCTCATACCACTCGATGATTTACCAATAAAAGAGGCAGGCGCCGGAGACTGGAAGGCAGGAAACAAAGTTTTATTCCGTCGGAGCAGAACACATCAGATCAGACAGCAAGGTATCGTCACGAGGTGCTCTAACTGCATCTCTGAGACCTGGTCTCTTATACACTGGTTTATTGCTTTATTACATATAGTACATTCTTGAGATTCCCTTGATGTGCGGGGAAATATCCCCTGAAGCCCCGGCTCAGATCCGATCCCACACATGGTTACAGTAGAGGTTCCCACCCTACCCGCAGTGGGAGATGGCTATCGCGCAGCAGGGAATTCCGCTAATTCCCGGGGGTGTGTGCAACCGGCCGGGTCTCAGGGGGTAGGGGCTTTGATTCTACTGTAATCCCTTTGATGTGGGGTGTTTCCCTTACAGTAGGGGCAATAAACTGCATCCGCAGGGCTAGGCGATGGCCTGGGACCAGTTCAGACAATGGGGCGCAGAGGAAGGGGGGGTTATCAAAGGAGAGGCATGACCATGTATGGGTTGTCGGTTGGAAGTGGTTCCGTAGCAGGGTCGCGCAGAAGGAGAGGGTTTATGGCCTGTATGAGAGAGCGGGGGTGGCCGGCGCGCGGGGGATGCTTGCAGCGCCAAGGGAAAACGCTGGCGGTCGAGAGTGAGCGGGGAGAGAGCGGGGTGCCTAAAATGGCGGCCGTGCATTCGTTGTGCGTGGCGCTGGGGAGAGGCAAGATGGCGCAGATAATGTTCAGTTTGCACGCTAAATTTCCACACGTAGTATGACGTTCTATCGCTTGAAGGGAAATCTTTGCAGCTGCGCAATTGCTTCTAAATGTCAGTTTGAAACTCACATGTTAAAGCGCATGCTTTTGCCAAACTAAATCCTGCTACTTTACTAAAATGCTAATGCTAAAGATTTTTATAAGTAAATGGGATTAGAGTAGAGCTAGGTGGTATACAGTGAAATCATTTCATTTTTGGTTTTAATATGTTTCTCTTTGACCTCTCTATTAGCTCGTATTTGGGCCTCCGAGTGGGACTGAAGCTTGTACCACATGTAACCGTCACGCAGGCGCAGTAATAACAATCCAGGAGCCGCGATGCAAATCCTTGAAAGCCATCCAAAAGAAAACAGCAACATACCCTGGGAACCAGCATGATGTCCGGTGAAAGGAAGAGACTATTCACAAAATTGCATACTTTGTATTGATTAAGATGTGAATACGGGTGGGAAATAAAGCTTGGGAAAATAAATTGATGGGCGGGAACATCGAACAATAGGCTTTAGAAAAATATTAAAACTTAGCATGGTGTGATGCTCATCCCCCCTTGCTTGTCCAATCAGAATTAGGAGTTTCATAAATATGAAACATTTAGGGGTGGTGTTTACCATTAGGAAAGTATAATTGAGGTAGTTTAGTTAGTTAGATATCGCTTGTGCTGCTGAGATGCTGAGAGAGCGGGATGCTGTCCGAGAGCTGAGCAAATATTGAAGAAGAAACGAATAGCAGAAGTAGAGCCTAAATCTAAAGACTTAGAAGAAGATCGCGGAAGAACCGAGGAGGGAAATAAGGTAAAGACTTAGAAGATCAAGGAGGAAGATAGTGTCAGAGAGGGGTGCGACGCAGGCGTTAGATCTAGACGAGGTAATCTATCCTGTCCCCAAATCCTGTCCTGAGCCTTTGTCACCTGAGCTGTCCCAGGGGACCCATCCAGCTCCTTGGCCAAGGGGTTGGTTTCCACGCCATTCTAGATAACTATAACTCTTTGTGGTATGTCATTGTGCTCTCTCTTTATTTCTCCTCTCCGGTACTGTCATCGTAATAACATTTCTTGGATGAAGTAGTTTGACTTTATTCGATAGATTAATTTCTTCCTCATGAGAAAACGGTGTACGAATTGTATTGGTTTTGGCTCACATGAATTTAACTAGATAAACTTTTGAAACTCTCCCGAGTCTGTGGTTGGAACAGCGGGCGTGTGACTGACGCGAAATTGAAAAGGAGGGGTCAGTAGTAAGGAGTGATACTGACGTCACAGAAAGCTGTGCTAATATTGGCTAGACGCATAGCGTGAAACAGAATTTGATTGGTTGAAAGAATAGAAGCTGCACTGGTATTGGTCAATTATTAAAGTAAAAGCGAACATTTGATTGGCTCGTAAAATAGAAGCCATAATAATAATTGATAGTGGGCTTTGCATGTGGATACATGATCCAACCTTAATAGGGAATCGCTCAGACAGAAGGTATTTAGGATTTGCCAGAGATCAATATATAAAAGGATCTACACCAAAAATGTACGGAGAAAAGAGGAAAATGACATTGATGCAGAAAATTAAAAATGATTTTAAAAAGGATAAACCCATTAAGACTAGAGAGGGAATTCTTACCCCCCCGCCCCCCCCCCCCCCCCGAAAACGCCCGCATCACACATGATGATGGAAAGAGGCTATCATACTTGTGTATGGTTGGAAAATTGGATAGACTATACTAAAAATGATGGAGTGTTAGCTTTTTCAGAACATAGTACGTTTTATGGAAGAATTCTACATAATCTGAGATTAAGAATGAATGAATTAGAGCCCAGACCAAGATTAACACGATATGAAGATTTAGAAGAATGGGAGACTGAAGCATTTGAGCGTGATAGATTCAGAAGTAGCAGAACCTTTAGAGGGTTTTGTCCTAGACTACCGCGGGAATCACAAGATAATCAGATGAAACAATGGAGACAAGCAATGGTGACAGAAGGATTATATCCTGTACTAATGTCTGAGGAACAGTCAGGAGGCAAGTGCACAGAGAAAACCAAACATTTAACAATGACAGGTAGTGGAGAATTAGAAGATGATTTTATGGAGGATATTCTAATGAAAAACCCTCCGCCATACCAAGATGGATCCAGTGGAACTACTCCTAGTGCCCCGGTTTTGGGAACGCCATTGGTTCCACAAGTTATACATGACCCAACGAATGGAAGGGTACTTCAGGAAAAAGAAAGAGAGGCAATAAATAAGAATAGAGAAGAATTAATACAGAAAATAACCCAATTGAGTACCCATCCCGAAGCATTAACCATACCAGTGACTATAGGTCCGGTTGTTCAATTGTATGGGGATATGACGATCTGTCACAAACCACCAGTCATGTCCACACCTATAATTGAACCCAAAAAAGAGAATATAATAATTGATGATCAAGGCAGTGAATGTGATTCGGTGATATCATTAATGGATTTACCGGTAAGAGGACAGATAAATGAAACCCCGAGAAGAGTTACACCTAGTGGTTCAAAGGAAGTACAAATAGAGACTTCAACAGGAGTCAAGAGTGCCACAATGGCATCACCAGAAGAAATAGAAAGGTGGGCATAGGGAATAGACAAGCCAAAACAGCCACTGAAAATTTTAGATATTTACAAATTAAAAGTGGAATTGGAAGAAATGATAGCTGGAAATGTGGGACTAGACAGGCTAAATACTTACAGTGAAGAAGAGTTACTGTTCATTTGTAGAAGTATCACTAGAAATAAAAAAGTATTCACTGAGAAATTGACAGATCTAGCCTCTGAAATGGGAATCTAAATAGGGAAATCCAAGGTATTACAGAAACCATACAGAGTAGAATTCAGTGATAAGGACTTGGAAAATATGAATGAGCCCGGAAGAAAGTTACAGGTTAAAGAATTAATGACCATTTTACAAAAATGGGGCGATCTAGACAAATGGAAAGCTAGATGGATGAGAAAAAAGGAAGAAGCACATGCCAATCGAACAACTTCTGAATTTTTATTGAAAGAAACAGGAAAGGTAGAAAGATTATGTCCTATGAGAGAGGCACCAGGAGGAGGATATGTACATGTTCCATGGACCAGACAGGATATTTTGTCATTTACTAATGATTTTCCCAAGTTAAGAGAAAAACCAGTTGAATGGTATCGGCAAGTTGAAAGATTTGTGAAGGTTTCTAAAGTATTGTTCAAATATTTGGATGGCTTATTTGACATAGTGGTACCTGCTGATTTATGGACAGAATGTAAAATTACTGTTGATTGGCCTAGTGATGAATACCCGAGAGATGTGAAAACAGGAGCCCCTTCAGAAGAGGTAATGAAGAAATATCATCAGGTGATCACTTTCTTGAAAGGAAAAATTCCTCCGAAAGAAACAGATTGGGTAAAGATAGACAGAGCGACCCAGGATAGAAATGAGTTGGTACATACTTATTATGAACGACTGCTGCAAGTGTTTAAGCAGTATAGGGTATTTGAGAATATCGGAGATAAAGATATGGGACATTTTGTGTATCGATTTGTGACAGGATTAAACCAAGAAATTGGAGACATGATTACTCAACACATGTTGTGTTGGCAACAAGGCCGATAGACGATATTCTTAAAAACGCAAAGTACTGTGGAGACGAAATTAACAATAGGCAAAAGAAGTTAGAAGAAAAGGTGATGTGGGCCCAAGTCAAACTAGCAGAACAGCAGGAACTCCAAATAAACAATCAGACAGGAAATCAAGGAAAGGGGCACGGCCAAAGTGAAAGTAATGGGGGAAAACAAAAGGGAAGAATGAGTAGAGAGGAGGCAAAGAAAAAGTTTCCCTGTCATGGATGCGGTAAATTGGGGCATTGGAAAAACGAGTGTAAAAAAATTCAGAATAATAATGGCCCAAATCAAAATTTAAATCCACAGACGCAGAATGAGTTGATAATGAGTCAATCGCAGCAGGTTGTAAATCTACAGAGTCAGTTGCCACCTGCCCCTATGCCAAATTTTGTGAACCAGGCCAAGTACAGTGTGGACACCAGATTTCAAGGAGGGAGTGGTAAGGAAAATTCTGTAACATCACAATTTCTTTTACAGGATACTTATTTCGATGACAGCGACTAATGACGGGGCCTGAGGGGGGAGGAAAAGGAGTGCGTACTTGGCGCATCCTTACCAGTAGATCAGTCAGGTCCATATATTGATGGTAAAGTAGAAGGGAAAGATATTACCTTTTTATTGGACACTGGTGCTACCCATTCTACTGTGAGAACACCAGACATCCCAAACCTACCCCTCACGGGAGAAGTGATCCAAGTAGTAGGTGTTTCGAACAAACAGATTAGGACTTCTATCACAGAACCAATGGAGGTACGCATTGGCAAATTCAGGGAAATGCACAAATTTGTGGTGTGTGACTCCAGTCCCGTAAATTTATTAGGAAGAGATCTACTGTGCAAAATGAACTGCACAATATTTTGCACCCCGGACGGTGTTGCAATTCAAACCCCAGATGAAGACGGAATCTACAAAATCATGTTAGCTAAACAAGGCACAGAGGTAGACGAGATGTATTCTTTGATGACAAAAGACGATTTACCAGATTAGGTCACAATGACAGTAAATCCAGATGTGTGGGATTTTACAGGAAAAGAAGTAGGGCTAATGGCAAATGTAGACCAAGTAAAAGTAACTGTGAAGGAAGGTGCAGTCTATCCAAACACTCGACAATATAAAATGAGTCCCAAAGTTAAAGCTGGTGTTGCAGCAGAAATTGATCGAATGATTGAACAAGGCATTCTAAAAGAAATAATGAGCAGTTCATGCAATTCACCTAGAATTGGCATTAAGAAACCCAGCGGGAAATATGGAATAGTTCAAGATCTAAGAAAGATTAACAAGATTGTTGTACCTTGTTGTCTTGTAGTGCCAAATCCAGCAGGAATTTTGTATCGGATACCATGGAAGGCAGGATGGTTTACTGTAATCGATTTATGCCATGCCTTTTTATCCATTTCATCACACCCAGACAGCCAGTATCTCTTTCCTTTTAAGTTCTAGGACCGTATTTTAGTCTGGAATTGCTTTCCTCAAGGATATACTGAAAGTCCTTCGATTTTTAATCAAATATTGAAAAAGTGTTTAGAAACTTTAGTGTTGCCCAGAAAGTCAGTACCGGTACAGTATATTGATGACTTGTTAGTCGCGTCTAAGACAAGAGATGACTGTGTTACTGATTCAATTGCCTGGTTAACTCGTTTAGCTGATGGTGGACACAAAGTGTCCCCTAAAAAATTGCAGTTTTGCAGACCCGGAGTCAAGTATCTTGGACATCAAATAGAACGCGGAGTAAGGAAAGTGACCCCTGAAAGAATAGAAATAATAAGACAAATTAAATTCCCGCAAACCCAGAGAGAAATAAGAATGTTCCTTGGAGTTGTGGGATACTGTAGGCAGTGGATTGTAGGGTTTTCTATGCTAGCCAAACCCCTAATACAAATGACCAAGAAACGAGCAACAGATCCAATAGAATCGGATGATGAAAGTATGGAAGCATTTGTAAAATTACGGACGTGTCTGTGTGAAGCTCCTGCCTTAGGGATGCCAGATCATTCGAAAGAATTTGCACTGTTTTGTTGTGAAATAAATAGTTGTGCACTCTCAGTTTTAAGCCAGAGACATGGTTTGATGAGATGTCCAGTGGCATACTTTTCTGCTACTTTGGACCCTGTAGCCCCAGCTTTACATGGTTGTTTAAAAGCAGTAGCTCCAACCTGCATGAGTCTGGAAAAAAGCAAGTCAATTGTGATGGGAAATCCGGTAAAGGTGCATGTTCCACATTCAGTTGAGATTCTTTTAACAAGAACTCGAACAAAGTACCTTACTCCTAGTCGAATGACAAAGTATGAAAGAATCATATTAGGTGCTGAAAACTTGACAATAGTCAGGTGTACTGTACTGAATTCTGCCACCTTATTACCAGATGTATATGGAGAAGAGGTGAGAGATGAAGTCGAGCACGACTATTTGGATGTGACTGAACTTTGCACGAAACCCCGTCCAGACATACTGGAAGAACCTTTGAAGAATGCTGAACATGAGCTATTTGTAGCCGGCTTGTGTATGCGCCATGAGGAATGTGGACTAAGTGCTGCTTACGCTGTGTGTACATTGGCTGAAATAGTCGAAGCATCCTATTTATTAGGAGTCAAATCTGCACAAGTAGCCGAATTGATAGCTTTGATTAAAGCTTGCAAAATTGGGAAAAATTGGAAAGTAACCATTTTTACTGATAGCCAGTATGGTTACGGGGTTGTGCATGATTTTTGCCAGCTTTGGATGCAGAGGGATTTCTTGACTTCTTCAGGATTCCCAATTAAAAATGGAAAATTTGTAAAGGAACTGCTTGAAGCAACATAATTGCCAAAAGAAGTGGCAGTGGTCAAGTGTGCCGCACATCAGTCAGGAGATGACTATGTGACAGCTGGTAATAGGTATGTTGACCAGGTCGCCCAATACTGTGCCAAAAATAAATTGTCGGTAAACAAGAAAATTGAAACAAGTGGAATTAACTGCCAACTTATGCTACTCTCAGGATTGGAAACATGGGAAGAAGGAATACAACTACACGAGGAGGTAGAATTTGAGAGAAAAAGAAGAATGGGTGAAAGTAGGATACGAAAAAAAGGTCAGAAGATGATGTGTGGGTTTACCTAGATGGTAGGCCAGTAATGGCAGACTGTATGCTTTCACAATTTGCTAGGATGTATCACGGAGACACCCACATAGGCAGGGATGCTATGATCAGACTCTTTAGGCAGGATTGGCTTAACCCAAGGTTCAGGAATGTAGCAGAGAGTCTATGCCAGAGATGCTTAATTTGTCAACAAATGAATCCAGGCCGAAAAACTGTGGTCAGTACGGGAAGAATTGGAAAAGCAGAAGGTCCATTTATAAGGCTACAAATAGATTTTATTCAATTACCACCTTGCAGAGGTTTGAAGTACATACTTGTCATAGTTTGTTTATTCTCATGGTGGGTGGAGGCATGCCCTACTACAAGAAATGACAGTATAACAGTTGCCAAACTATTGTTGAGAGAACTGATTCCACGGTTCAGTTTTCCAGGAACCTTGGAATCAGATAGAGGGTCTCATTTTAATAATGAAATAATTCGACTAATCTGTGAAGCACTTAAAATTGAACAAAAACTGCACTGTGCATATCGCCCAGAGGCTTCTGGAGTAGTAGAACAAATGACTGACACTATAAAAACAAGACTGGCAAAGGTATGTGCATCCACCCCACTGGAGTGGCCTGATGCTTTACCTCTTTTTCTGAGGGGACTCAGAAGCATTCCTGATAGGAATACAGGGTTGAATCCTCATGAAATACTTATGGGAAGAGCAATGAGGCAAGCATGTATACCAGGACACAAACTCTTGGCTATATCTGATGACTTGGTATTGGACTATTACAAAGAACTGGCTGACCTAGTGCGTTCTATCTCTCATCAGGTTGGAGAAGACGCAGTTGCCAGGCAGCCGGATCAAGCACATGATCTAAATCCCGGTGACTGGGTGTTGGTGAAGAATCACACTCAAGAGTTTTGTCTAGCACCCAGGTGGGAAAAAACACATCAGGTTATATTAGTTACAACAACAGCAGTGAAATGTGCAGGCTTGCCTAATTGGATATATGCAAGCCACTCTAAGAGAGTTCCAGCACCTGATGAGGAAGGACCCCAACTGACTCGAGCAGTTGAGGCTGCAGAAGGTTTTGCAGCTGAAGGATCTAGAGCAACAGGTCCTGAAGTAGCTGACCAAGAACAACCGAGCATAAGTCAGGATGACTGGATACCAGTGGTAGACATACCTGAAGTAATTGTGAGAACAAGAAGCCAAACCAGGTTAGAAAGACAGGAGAATAGTGAGGACCAGATAGGTATAGAAGAACAAGCTCAGGAAGGTGAAAATACAACTGTTGGAGAACCTGAGCAGGATCAGACAAGGAGAGAACAATCTACTCAGACAGAGGTAGATGAAACCATTCATGAGTCTGAGAAGGGACAGATAGGTCTAGAACATGGGTACTCACAAACTTTCTCTCGGGGGCCAAATTGACAGTGTGGTTTCTGGCCGAGGGCCGCACTGGTGGGGGCGGGGTCATTGGGGGTGGGGTCAGTAGGGGCGGGTCAGTGGGGCGGGGCTATAGGGGGGGAAAATATCACTGCCGTTTCAAAACATTACTAGACAATGCTGTATTTCCAAAGCAGATGTAACTACATGGAGCACATGTTTATAATGTTTTTTTATTAGCAGACAATAGCAATCTTAAGTGGGATTACATGGCAATTTGCAGTAACCGGATATTCAGCACATGCCCAGTGCACCACAGGCTTCAGAGTCCCAAAAAGAGATATGTTAAAGACAAACACTACAAACTTATTTTACATTTCATGTCACCGATTAGTTTTCTTCCACCCATCCACCCTTTCAGTCATCCATTCATCCTCCCTTTCTCTCTCTATCGACCCTTTCACTTAGCCATCCTTCCTTCCACCCACCCATCTACTCATCCACTCATGAATCCATCCATTGACCCTATCACTCATCCATCCTTTCTCTCATCCATTTATCTTTTCACTCCTTCACTCATCTATTCATCCTTTTGTCCACCTACCCTTTCACTCACTCATCCATCCTTACATCCACCCTTTCACTCATCCGTCCATCCATTCACCCTTGCACTTATCAATTCATCAATCCATCCATCATTTCACTCATCCACCCACTCACTCATCCACCTTTTCACTCATCCATCCTTTCACTCATCCATCCACGCTTTTACCCATCCAACTACCCTTCCACCCATTCATCCAGCTATTTACCTTTCCTCTCATCCATCCTTCCACTCACTCATCAATCCATCCATCCTCTCATTATCCATCTATTCAATCGTTCATTCATCCATTCACCCTTTCACTAATTCATCCAGCCATCCACCCATCCCTTCACTTACTCACTCGCTCAACTTTTCATATTAATTTTGAGCTGAGCCTTTTGAGAAGAGGCCCATCAAGAACTTCACCCTCGATGCAGGAGCCATTCCAGGACTGGGACAGAAGCCACCCAGGGCGGAGACAGGATCCCCAACAGGGGGGACAGGAGCCATCACAGGCGGGGGGTGGGGTTACAGGAGCCACCACATGGGGGGGGGGGGCAGGAGTCATCACTGGGGGGGCGGAAGGGCAGGAGCCATCACAGGAGGGGGAACAGGATCCACCAGGGTGGGCATGCAGTATTCTAGTATCTTGGTCTCTTCCAGGGTGGGGTAGGGCTCCTCACCCACTCCTGGACAAAACAACGAGAAGATAGGCTCTCTTTCTAAAATGTTAGTTTTGCCATCCCCCACTGTGATGTACAGTACTTAAAGGAGATACTTCAAGAGAACTGATTTAACTGATTGTCTGCCATACTTTGTTAATCAGTGTGGGTGTGATTGTGCCATTTCTTTTTTTAAATCACATTATAGACTGCATATTTGAAGAACCGAGGTTTGCTTACAATTTAGTGACAGTAATTAAGCTCTGTGAAGATAAACACGTGCTGCCTCGGGGTAATCCGGGCCTGCTCTAGGATGTTTGGGGCCCTGAGCAGAAAAGGAATGTGTGAGGCCCCTCTAAATTGCAGACACATTACGCATTCAGGGCTGAATAGATGTCCTTGCTCCTGAAGCGTCAGCCCCTCCCGTTCAGTCACCTTCAAGCACCTCTTAACAGCTCATCAAGGGCGGAAGGTGCGAGGGCTGCCATCCGGCTGTGCCTCTCCAATTCTGCTGGGGATCTGAGCTTTGGCACTGCATGGAGTCTGTTACACCCGACCTCAACAGCATCGGAGTCAAGCAGGGAGGTGGGTGGAAGCTGTGCCGGCGCGATCGGTGCCCGGTTAAAATTACGGACAAATGGCGTCTGGTAAAGAATCCTTCAAGGACAACGGACCGCGGGCCACCAACGAAGGCCGGGCGGGCCACCAACGAAGGCCGGGGGCCGTACTATGAGTACCCGTGGTCTAGAAGAACACGTTCAGGCTGCAGAAAACCAAAGTGCAGTAAGACCTGAGTAGGACCAGATAGGAAAAGAAGAACAAGTTCAAGTGGAAGAAGAAGAGAAAATCAAAATAAAACCTGAACAGGATCAATCTAGGGAAGAAGAACGCATCCAGGCAGAAAATAACGTTACAAAAATAAGCCCTGGACAGGGTCAGACAGAGAGGGTTTCTGAAAACGAAAATGATCAGATTGTGCCACAACTTAATGAAAATAAAAGAACACTCGAAGACAGTGACAGTGCAGTGCAGGCAAAAAGGGCCAGACGAGGTTATAACTAGCCAGGTGGTGTGAAAAGATGAAAGTATCATTTCAAGACAATAAATGAAGAACCTGAACAGGTAAACGAAATTTCTAGTCAGCCTGGGACATCTGCTGATAAGCCCAAACGACAAAGTCAAAGATTAAAAGTATTGAACAATAAGTTCAAGTCCTGAATGGACCTATGTAATTCTTGAAGAATTTGATAATCTAGATTTAAATGAAGAAAGTGATGAAGAAATAAATGCAGAACAGATTGCCGAAGAAGTGAGACCAACCTGAAAAAAATTCCCCAAGAATTTATATTTCATATTTATTCGAAAATAAAGAAGAGAAATCTCCTTAGCCCAAAATGGCTGATAATAGGGCTGTTAGAAATCCAAAATGAAATTGTGTACAAAGATGTTGTAGAATATGCATATGTAGTATATTTTTAGTGCTTATAATTTGGTTGGTTCTAACAGTAGCCATCCCTTATTTGATGGTTACAAAAGAAAAGAATAACACAAGCACGCATGAAAGGGTGGCTAACATTAAAGGAGATAGAGTAGATTTAGGAGCACCAGATGAGTTAGATGTACACCACAATGTGACAAATAATGACACTGCTTTAAATGTAGTTACAAATTTATTAGTGCATTACGTAGACACCATGGAAGTTAGTGATTGTTATGTGTGTATGGAAATACCTGCATCACTAGCATAAGGTGTAACATATCACCATATTCCCTTAACCTATGGTATTTCTTGTAGTATTTTAGCAAGTTTGTTTTATAGAACAGGAAAGTTACAATATTATTATTCTAATATAGATGTGATTTTTTCTGAGGTTCCTATGCGAAAGTGCATGGGCCCAGTTCTTAGTACTAAGGATGCACAGTTTATGGGAGAATATTTTCTAACTATGGAAACAATAGATATAGCTGAAGCACACAAGCACAATTTAACATGTAAATTACGTGAAGAAGAAAATATATTTTTGAATTTAGTTGAGCAGAGGAGACAGGACTTCCAAAGAAGGGCTTCTGAAACGAAACCTCAGATACCTTAATGGGCTGAGAAGGAAGATATTAACACAGCTGGCAAGACTCATGCTGCCATGTCCCTGGACTTTGAAAAGAAAGGGAAGATTTGCCTCCATAGATTAAAGACTGAATATAACAATGCATTTATTGTTTACAGTGAATGTGAACATAATTTTTTAGTATTTGGGGATGGGGACTAAAAGGTGGAACAGATCCAGTATTTCCTGGAGTTTATTACGTGTGTGGAAATAAAGCCTATTTCAGGCTGCCTGATTATTCTTACGGGAGTTGCTATTTTGGAATAGTATTCCAAAGGTGTACCATGTGAAAAGAATCACTGGAAGCAATAAAGACGCAAAGGAACTAACACGTATGAAGACAGCTAGTTTTTCAGAAATAGTAGGTGATATATTCAGTGTATTGATACCTTCAGTGGGCGTAATTCTAAATTCAAGTCGAATTTGTCAGTTATCTACAGTGGTTGACCGTCTATCGACTGATACTGCTGGAGGGTTCTTAATGATTAATACAGAAATGGTTGCAATTAGATCTATGGTTTTGCAAAATCAACTTGCTCTTGATATATTATTGGCAAAAGAGGGCGGAGTCTGTGAAATGCTGAAAGCGCAACACTGTTGCACTTATATTCCTGATAAAAGTGTCGAAATTGGAGGATATATTAAAAACATTATGACCCTGGAGGAAGATTTGAAACCACTGGAAGTTGACAGTGTATGGAAGAAGTTAACAAATAGTATTACTACCATAGGGGGCTGGTTTTCTAACATAGGTAATAGTATTATAGGTCAAATAATACTGCCAATATATGGAATAACACTATTAGTTTTAGCAATATTTACATGGTTCAAATGTTGTAAGAAGAGAAAGAGATATGCAGTGAACGAAAAAGGAAAGAAAAGAAAATACGATGAGATACAATTAGAAGAAATGAAAGGAGATCTATATAAAAAGATGAAGAATTTACAGTTCAATAACGAAAAAGAAAGAAATGGAAAGGTTAAAGAAGGAATTGAGATGTATTAAAGTTGGCATCTGATTTGGTGGTGGGAAATTAGTGATGGCATTAAATGCCTACAGAGAGGGGATTGATGGAGCAAGGACTCATATAAAAGAGACTTGCTCGGATGCAATCTTCTCAGATAACTTGTAATACCGTAACAATTGTGTTTGTAAATACTAACGTGCATTACAGTTCGCACATTTAAGTCTAGGGGAAGCTTGCCTATGTGTTTTACTAACAAGTAACCCGAGTGACACTCAAAATGGCTGGTAAACGTGGGATTCTGTATTGCGCATGCGTCTACTGCATCTACGTAGTATGACGTTCTATTGCTTGGAGGGAAATCTTTGCAGCTGCGCAATTGCTTCTAAATGGCCGTTTGAAACTCACATGTTAAAGCGCATGCTTTTGCCAAACTAAATCCTGCTACTTTACAAAATGCTAATGCTAAAGATTTTTATAAGTAAATGGGAGTAGAGTAGAGCTAGGCGGTATACAGTGAAATCATTTTATTTTTGGTTTTAATATGTTTCTCTTTGACCTCTCTATTAGTTCGTATTTGGGCCTCCGAGTGGGACTGAAGCTTGTACCACATGTAACCGTCATACAGGCGCAGTAATAACAATCCAGTAGCTGCGATGCAAATCCTTGAATGCCATACAAAAGAAACCAGCAACATACCCTGGGAACCAGCATGATGTCCGGTGAAAGGAAGAGACTATACACAAAATTGCATACTTTGTATTGATTAAGATGTGAATATGGGTGGGAAATAAAGCTTGGGAAAATAAATTGATGGGCGGGAACATCGAACAATAGGCTTTAGAAAAATATTAAAACTTAGCATGATGTAATGATCATCCCCCCTTGCTTGTCTAATCAGAATTAGGAGTTTCATAAATTTGAAACATTTAGGGGTGGTGTTTACCATTAGGAAAGTATAATTGAGGTAGTTTAGTTAGTTAGATATCGCTCGTGCTGCTGAGATGCTGAGAGAATGGGATGCTGACCGAGAGCTGAGCAAATATTGAAGAAGAATCGAATAGCAGAAGTAGAGCCTAAACCTAAAGACTTAGAAGAAGATCGCGGAAGAACCAAGGAGGGAAAAACGGTAAAGACTTAGAAAAAGATCGCGGAAGAATCGAGGAGGAAGATAGTGTCAGAGAGGGGAGCGACGCAGGCGTCAGATCTAGAAGAGGTCATCTGACCTGTCCTCTGAATCCTGTCCTCAGCCTTTGTCACCTGAGCTGTCCAAGGGGACCCATCCAGCTCCTTGGACAAGGGGTTGGTTTCCACACCATCCTAGGTAACTATATCTCTATGTGGTATGTCATTGTGCTCTCTCTTTATTTCTCCTCTCCAGGTACTGTCATCCTAATAACATTTCTTGGATGAAGTAGTTTGACTTTATTCGATACATTAATTTCTTCCTCATGAGAAAACGGTGTACGAATTGTATTGGTTTTGGCTCACAAGAATTTAACTAGATAAACGTTTAAAATTCTCCCGAGTCTGTGGCTAGTTAAAGATATTTTTCATCTAAAATAGTTAACTAAAAGGTCCATTGACCAGAGGAAATTACATTCAGACAGAAAAGGTTTGGTAAGAAATTAAAGGGTAAATCATCTTACAGGTATTATCACAATAAATTGACCCCAGCGGTACTTACTAGCTTATATGAATGTGTGTTTATGGGCCCAGGTGAGTATGTGGATTGCAAGCATCTCTAACTGGTAACCCGCTGGATCATGGGTGGACGTCACTGTGCACGTTATGTTGTTGTTTTTCCTTATGGGTATACTCATAGCAACATCCTGTATGTACTTCGCTGCCTAAGTGGCCAAATTTCCCTTTTCAAAACCCAATAAGATCTGTTTTTTTTTTTAAAAAGAAGGACAGGTGAGACAAACCTCTTGTTATCAACCAATTTCCCTTCTGAGCACCGAAACGAAATGTTTTGGTAGAATCCTCTTCAATAATGTATTAAAGTTTAACATTATTTCCTATGCGGTTTATATATTAACTTCCTGCTTCCATTATTTTCTATAGAAGGGTCTTGCAGTATCACTGCATCGTAAATTTGGCTCTACCTCCTACTTCAGGGGTTGGAGACATGCAAGTCTACACTTTTGAGTGATTTTACATTCTTAAATGTTAAATAGCCAAAAGTTGTAAAGTTACTCAAAAGTGTAATAGTAAATTTACTCATGTAGAACTACTCACATGTACGAAGGGAGGTCTATTTTCATTTGCCTTTATATCCATGATGGCTGACACAGGGAGACAATTTGGTTCATTTCCAGCTATGTTGCTCGTAGTTTGGAAAATTGAGGAAGGTTTTCATAATTCACAATTTCCATAAAAAAAGGCATTCAACATCATCTGCAATTACTTTCCTGTATATCACTAAGGACATGGATGTTTATGTAAAGTGGCACATTTTGTCAAATGAGCCTTAAGGCTGGAATAAATATTTTATATTCGTATGTAGAAGGTAACGAGTAGTAATATCACCGAGACTCTCTATTCAACAATATGTACCCTCACGGTCATTTGATACGATTGTATATGGTACCATTTATTTTGATAGGAGGAGTCTAAGGAGTACAATAAATAGTGGCCATTTTGATTTTTAATGTTATCCTATCTATCCCCATTGTATATAATAACTTGCTAATAGAATGAGTAATCTGAGATGAAATGAAAGTGAAATAGAAATAATGCTGAGACACCCTGAAACTTGTAGTTTTTCATCATGAATGTATTATTTATTTTTAATGATGCTGGAAGCTTTGTATTTTATGCTTTTATATTGTTGTTTTGAGATACTTCTTAATTGAAAAAAGTCATATATTTTTCAAAATGAATTACACTGCTCACAAAAAATATTTATTGTTGGGCAATACATGTACTAACGTACCTAGGTCCAGATATACTAAACACTGGTCGCAAAATACTGGTCTCAATTTGCAACTAGTATTTTTTTGAAAAACGTAGTATTTTACAAATCAGTTTATGTCTTAATATGTCGGTTCGGAAAATACTAAAATAAAGTGGGTTGCAATTCAACCTACCTCATGAATATTAATGAGGTACATCTCAAATTAAGATCCAGGTTAATTTGCTGCCATTACAGAGATGGTGGCCTACTACGGTCAGCAAACCGTCATGCCTGTGATTGCTTTTTAAAAGGGCAATAATTTTTTTTAACACAGCCCGTTTTCCTTAAAGAAAAATGTGGCACAGTTTAAAAAAAAAAAAAGAAAGTTATCCCAAACATTTTAAGAGTAGGCAGTGGTCCATGGTAACACTGCCTACTCTTTAAAATGTTTTTGTCAGCGTTCGCAAAAGGGGAAGGAGTCCTTTGAGGACCATTCTTGTTTGTGAATTGTTTATCACTACCTTTCTTTAAAATACTAATGTTTTGCGACTGGATTTCAGTTGCAAAACACTACATCCCATTCCAAATCCCTATTTGGAAGGAACGCCCTAAAGATTTCCCTTCCAAATAACAATTCGATATGTAGTCGCAAACCCAAATTAAGATTCAACAACAAGTTACTGAATCTCAAGTTGAGGTTGGTACATACAAAAAGGCCAATTTGCGGTTGCAAATTGGCAGAATTTGTGAATCAAGCACTTTGCAACCGCAAAAAGCCTCAGTACACCTGGCCCTCATTGTCACTCACTACGCCGTCCTTCAAAAGTAAGTTTTGGCTGTTTGGCCTCGTTACCAATAAAAGCCAAAGCTTAGAAAGGATTTGCTTTGCAATTAATTGAGTACACAGTAGTAGCTGGCTTCGGTGAAAAAAAGGAAACAGGAGTACCTGCGGGCTGCCCCGGGCCCATGAAGGGGGCCCTCCTAAGAGGGCGGCCCCCCTTAGTGTCACATGATGGCACTTGAGTCAGCCGCCCAGTGTTTAGGACCCCTAAGGGTCCACATGCCCGCGTCACTTCCGGGCAGGAGTGGGCGGGGGGCGAGGTACATATACCGCTCCCGCCCACTGGATGCCCTCTTTGTCCCGCTGCCCTGACACCGTTTAGCTTGTATCCGGGTGCTGCTTATTGTCGCGGTGAGTGCGGATCTACCCCCCCACCTCTACCGAGGCTGGGCCCGGCTTCTGCTGTAGTGGCGGGGGAGGACAGCTCCCATGGGGCTAGGGCAGCGGCGCCCCAGCCCGGGTCGAGGCCAGCACTGTGCTGACTGGGGAGGGGGCCAGAGGGGGAGGCAGGCGAGTACTCTTTAACAAAGCGCATGCCGGGACCCGGGCTCTTTGTCTCCCTGTTGTCCAAGCTTGTTGGGGTCGCTGTCGCGATGGTGGACCTTTCTGCTCTTCCGGTTTTGAGGTGAGTCAGGGCGGAGAGTTGGTGTCCCTGCTTCGCCCTCAGACGCTAGAGGGAGTTTGAGAGTGAGGAGACTGGGCTCACCTGTGTAGCCGTAGAGACCCTGGTCTGGTGTTGGTTGTGTTGGTGAGGAAGGAGCATTACGGATGGAGCTGGGTGGGAGTTCGGGACCCAGGACTTACCAGTTACACTGAGTTAAGTTTCGCAGGCACAGGTTGTGGGCGGCCTGCCCCTGACTCCTCCCCTTTTGGACCGTTTTTTCCGGGCGGTTTGTGGTGTAAATCCGGGCCTGGTCTGAGCTGCCCGCGCACCCTTTCCTCCCGGGCGGTGATTGTGCTCTCATTGCGAAAGTGGCCCTCTCATCCTGTACAACTTAGGCGTGCAGGTGTGTGTGAGGGAGGCGTTCAGGCGCTGCCAGGGGCACACTGGGCGGTCACGAAGCAATAAGGTTTGGTGCACCAGATTGTTGATTGAAGTTGTCAACAAGTCAGCCTTGTTCCGCGTTGCGTCGTGTTCCCTGGTCGGAAGGCAGTGGCTGCTGCGGTGAATCTGGGCCCTTCAGGTCAGTTCCTCCCACCCCTTGAGACTGGGCGTGGGGCTAGTGACCCTGCCAGGCGTTGGTAACGGGCGGTCCCTGCTGCCCCCCCCCTTTTGCCTTTCTTAACCTAGGACCCCAGGGGTGTAGGGGGGAGCAGATTGTTCATAACACGATCCTTGGGGCCTGGACCGCACCGGGTCCCGACGTGGGTTGCAGATGGGCATGTTGATATATCGTGTCTCGCCTACGCGCCTACCTCCTTGAATAGGTGGTTTTCGAGGAAACCGTATGCCCCCACTAGCTGTTGGTTGTCTCAGTTGGCGGAACTAGCTCTATTGCTTCACTGTCCTGGTCAGTCTTTCTGTTCCGTTTTAAAGCGCATTAATAACTTTGGTAATTCCTGCGCCGCGCAAACGATTTCATTTGTCTTCAGTTCCCTGGAAAATGTCTGGGGGACCCTGTTGATTTATGATGAGTCTGTACTCATTACAGTTTATAGGAAGCGTTTGAGAAACATGATGGCCAGTCGAGGCTGCAGGCAGACAACTTTGCTTGGTCCCTAGAGCATTTCCAATGTGCATCTCCTGTGCAATTCTTCCTTGTGGGGTGGGCAGGAATTTTCAGACCACGTGGTTGGGCCCTCGGACTCCTCTAGATGCATAAACCAAACGTTGCCTGCTGGCCTGGGCTAGTGGCCGATTTGTAACCCCTGCTGCTGCAAACTAGGCATGACAAGCATTGTGAAACATAATGGGTCTAGTTAGGTCTTGCCTACGCAGCGCGCATGCTCTGAATAGGAAAAGACCTGTGACAATCGCTTCAGCTTTGCTGACAAAAACATGCATGCATTGCATTGCTTTGAATGCAACGCGTGCACGTCTGGCGATTCCCTTGCAGGAGCGAGCTTTGAAACCATGTGTTAATTACAAACATATGGTTCCTGCTCGCTCCCGCAAGGGAAGCGCAGGCCTCCTCCCCTCTCTCCTACCCCTGCTGCCTCCTTCTCACCTCATCTTTTTTTCCCCTTCAGCGCGAGGCGCGCGCGCTTGTTCCGTGTCAATTTCACAGCCGCGCAGCCATTGCTTGTTTCATCAGTTGCACTCTCCAGCGGGCGATCACGCCTCTAATGTAGACTCTAGCTGCTGCACTCGATTGTTATGCTGTCTGTGAGCGGGTGTTAAACACTTTTGCCCGAGGACGCTGGCTCTTTAATTGAGTGACATCTTCTCAGGTAGCGGAGGGCACATGCGACAGCTGAAAGATCGGCGCTGCGAGAAGAGACTCGAAATTTGGCTTTATTAGCTTGGATTCCTACTGCGCTTTGGATTCTTTTTTCGCCAAAAGCCATCCGGCCCACTTCTTTCGTCATGGGCTTGTCTTGAGGCGCCGCCCTCCCCTCCCCTCCCCTAGCACCGGTGGTTTACTGCTCGGTGATAGACACCTTTACTGCGGCTACCTGAAGTTCACTTTGAATGAGCAAGGGTGAGGCCGCCGTCCAGCCCTCACCTGGATGGTTCATCTTCCCCTTCAAATAACACCCTCTTCGTGAGCTTACAGGGCCGTGCCAGTGAGGTGAGTGCAACTTCAGTTTTTCGAGGGGACTGCTCGGGGATTGGTTTGATCGTATCATCTGCTTCCCGGGTGTGCCTATCAGCTCCCCGCCTCAGTAGGGGCAGATCTCGTTTGGGCTGCCAACGGTCTCACGGTTCAGTAGCAGTGATCGTCTGACTTTTTCCACGTTGCTCCCTTTTGAGTAAAAATAATGCACAGGTCATTTCGGTCCCCTCACCAAACCGATGTAACTCGCTGAAATACTTTTTTTTCCCCAAACTTTATCAGTTGTCACATCACAGACATGAGCAAACATCAAAAGAAACATCATTTAAGTAGTAATATAGAGTACACACCTGAAGACTAGTACCACAGGATCCCGAGCGTTACAATAGTGAAGTAACTTTACATGTCAATACATACAGTGTTACCGAGAAACAATAGTTACGTACATTTAAGACAGCAGCTTTCTCCCTGGAAATTACTGCAACTAAACAGCGTGTTGTAAAAGAAAGCAAAAAAAAAAAAGCATCCTGTGGTATTCCTAATGGAACAACCTCATCCTATCCAACATACTGCACCGCTCAGCCCACTCCGTACGTTCGTGTTCCGACGGAGATACATCTGCGGCCGCCAGATCCAGCAAGTATTATTTATATGGACCCCAGATATTACCCCCAGGTCCCTACGTCCTCGACACCTTCATAACAAGTGAGATTTACTATCTCACCGACAGAAAAAAAGAACGAAGGAATGCTGGACCTACCCTCCCCCTCCCACTGGGAGTACATAAGGCGTACCGGTCCCAGCATTCCTCCTGTTCTTTTTTTCTGTCATGCTGACAATGTGAGGACGTGGCGGGAGTGGGGGCGCTCCTGCCTTTTTGCTGGATTTTCTGCTGCCATGGGGAAGCGTTCTAGAAAGAGGCATCATCGGGAAAGGTCTTCCTCTTCTTCTTCCTCATCTGTTGATTCCAGGTCTCCTTCTACTGCCAGGTCCCGACGCCGTGATGGTGGTGGCGATGCGTGTATTAAGCGCCTAATTCGTAAGACTTTGACTGAGATGGGTGATGTTGGGTCCCGTCGCAGGTGCCCTGCACCGGTTTCTTCCAACTCTTCTGACGATGAGTCTGCTTGGTTAGGGGACGGTGAATTGAAGGGCAAATATGTGGACAAGGACGCTTTGCCAGGTATTCTGAAGCATGTTAAGGAGAACATGGGGTTCCCTGACGAGGACGCTCCGAGTACCTCTAGGGGGCCTTTGTTGCATCAGTTTCAGAGTGCTGCCACGGTGGATGTTCTTGTCCATCCATTCATTAGAGATGTTCTGAAGCGTGAGTGGGCTGATCCTGATCGCATTTTGATTCCGCGATTCATGGCTCGGCTGTATCCTCTGCAGGATATGGCTTCGGACCTTCCTGATTTTACTGAAGGATCCTGTGGATAAGAAGGCTGATGGTGCGCTCAGGAAGGTTTATTCTGGTTCACACCTGGCCTTGAGGGCTGGCGTCTATGGGACATATGTTTCTCAGTCTCTGCTGTCTGACCTGAAGTCGCTATATCAATCGTTGGACAATGCCACAGACTGTTCCGGTTTACTTGAGCATATCGAGCGTCAGGTGGAGCTCCTGTCCGATGTCTCCTTTGACGTGGTGCGTGCTTCTGCACAGTCCGGCGGGGCTTGTGTGGCGGCTCGTCGCAGTCTTGTCCTTAAAGACTGGAAGACTGACTCTGCACAGAAGGCGTGCGCTTTGCGTTTGCCTTTCCAGGGTACTATGTTGTTTGGGGGGGAATTGGAGGCCAAGTTGCATAAACTGTTTAAGGAAAAGAAGCATTCCTCTTCGTTTAAGGTCTCTTCTTCTGCTCCTGTCCCTTCTAAATCCAAGTCTCTCTTTCGTCCTGCCTCTCGTAGACAGTTTGTGAGAGGCCAGGGAAGGTTTGCTTCTGGCCGGGGTCGGGATCGTAAGGCTAAATCTCCTCCACTTGCCAAGCCGCGTTCCTGACTCTTTGGTGGTGGTTCCCGGGTTGTTGGTTGGAGGGCGGCAGCGCTTCTTCCTGATGGCCTGGGTTCAGTCTTGTTCCGACGCCTGGGTGTTGGAGATCATTCGCCTGGGTTATACTCTGGAGTTTTCGGTTCCTCCTCCAGATTCCGGGGTTCGGCCGACTCCTTGGCCTTCGTGCCGTTTGAAGCGGGCTCATCTCTCTCGGGGGATTGTGGATCTTCTTCGGAAGGGTGCCGTTCAGGAGGTTCCTGCTTTGGAGATGGGAGAGGGCTTTTATTCCCGGATCTTTCTGGTTCCCAAAAATACGGGGGGTTTCCGTTTGGTTTTGGACCTGAGGGTGATGAACAAGTGTGTGACCAGGGTTCCTTTTCGCATTGAGACTTTGCAAAAGGTGATTCCTTTGGTACTTCCGGGTCACTTCATGTGTACTCTGGATCTTCAGGATGTGTATTACCATGTTCCGATCCATCCGTGGTCCTGCCGGTTTCTGCGGTTTTGTGTTCTGGGGCGTCATTATCAGTTCACGGTCTTCGGTCGGCGCCGAGAGTCTTTACGAAGCTCCTTTGGTCAAGTGGCTTCATCTCCAAGGGGTGATGGTGTACCCATACTTGGACGACTGGTGGTTGGTCCATGCTCCCTCTCGGGTCCTGTTGTTGGAGGCCCGGGAGGTGGTGTGTTCAGCTTTGCGGGCCCATGGTTTCCTGATAAACTTCCCCAAGTGTCAGCTGACACCGTCTCACGACATGGTTTTCATTGGGGCCCGCTTCCGTTCGGATCTGAACCGGGTGTTCCTCCCCGAACCTCGGGTTGTGACGTTGGTGTCCCTTGCTCGGCGTTTCAGGGTGGGGGGTGCCTTTCCGGTGCGCCTTTGGTTGCGTCTTATGGGTCTCATGGCGGCGACTGTTTTTACGGTGGCCTGGGCGCGATTTCATCTGCGTCCCCATTGGGTGTACCTCCTGTCTCTCTGGAATCCCCTGTCCCGCGAATTGGATGTTCTTATTCCGGGGTCTCCTGTGGTCCTCCCGGTTCTTCTGTGGTGGTCGGTGAGGGGCCATCTGTCTCGGGGTCTGCCTCTGCAGTCTTCCCCTTCTCTCTTCTTGACAACAGATGCCAGTTCCTTGGGGTGGGGTGCGACCTTGGGGTCTCGATCCCTTCAGGGTCGTTGGTCCCTCCTGGAGAGCCGCCGGTCGTCCAACTGGCGGGAGCTGTCGGCTGTGTCCGAGGCTGTGATGGGTTTTCGGGATCTGTTGCTCGGTCGGAACGTGTTGGTTCGGTCCGACAATATGGTGACGGTGGCTTATCTCAATCATCAGGGGGGGGTTCGTTCGGCCTCTTTGAATGCGGTGGTTGTTCCCCTGTTTTGTTGGGCGGAGGGCCATTTGCTGTCTCTGACAGCAGTTCACATTCGGGGAGTGGACAACTGTGTGGCGGATGTCCTGAGTCGTTGCTTTCCGGATTCTCTGGAGTTGTCTCTCACTCCGGTTGCGTTTCGGCTTGTGTGCGGGAGGTTTGGGCTTCCCTTTCTGGACCTCTTTGCCTCCCGGCACAATGCACAGCTTCCTCGCTTCTGTTCCCGGTTTCTGCAGGAGGGTTGCTGGGGGGTGGACGTCCTGTCGATTCCTTGGCCTTCCCGTCTCCTGTATGCCTTTCCTCCTCTGGCTCTGGTCCCCCACTATCTGGCCCGTTTATGTCTGGAGGATCGGGAGATGGTGGTGGTCCTGCCATTTTGGCCTCGGAGGTCCTGGTTTCCGACGGTTCATCTTTTGGCGGTGAGGGGTCCCTGGTTTCTTCCCCTCTCCCCGTCTCCGCTGAGATCTTCCCCGTCCCTGTCGCTTCTCCGATTGCGGCTGTCAGTGTGGAGGTTGAGAGGCAGGGTTGGAGGCGGTGTGCTTTCCCGGAACATTTAGTGGTGGCCCTTCAGCGTTCCCGGCGGCCGTCTACCCTCAAGTCTTATGATCAACATTGGGGTAATTTCGGTCGTTGGTATTCGGCGCTGTGCCTGTCCCCTTTGTCCTATTCCTTGCAGGCTGTGCTGCAGTTTTTGTGGGAGGGTTTCGAGAAGCGTTTTGGCTGTGTCCACTCTACGTGCCCAGTTGGCCGCGGTTCGGGTGTTTCGTTCCCCGTGGGGGAATCTTTCGGATGTTGAGGACCTGGTTTCTCGTCTGCTACGCAGTTTTTCTATTTCTCGTCCTGTGCCTCGCCCTTCCTTTCCCTTGTGGGATTTGCCCTTGGTTCTTCGGGTGTTGGTCGATCCGCCTTTTGAGCCTTTATCTGAGGTAGATTTGAAGTTTCTTACTCTCAAAGTGGTTTTTCTGGTGGCCGTCACCTCTGCTCGTCGTCTTGGGGAGTTGGGGGCCTTGATGGCTCGTGAGCCTTTCTTGTCCTTCACGGAGGGTGGGGTGGTGTTTCGCCTTGATTCTTCTTTTGTGCCGAAGGTTTCTTCCCAATTTCACAGGTGCCAGGAGTTGGTCTTGCCTGCCTTGGGCTCTGTTTTGGATTATCCTGGTGGTCCCCGGTGGTCCTTGTTGGATGTGTGCCGGGCTTTGCGCGTTTATCTGGATCGCACAGCGGTGTTTCACAAGTCGGACTCCCTTTTTGTCTCCTTTGGGGCTGCTTCCCGTGGGGGTAAGGCTTCTTCTGTGCCTATCGGGCGTTGGCTGAAGCAAGTCATTTCCTTGGCCTACTCTCTGTCTGGGTCTCCTCCTTCTGTGGGGGTTCAGGGCCATTCTACACGGGGGTGGCTGCCTCTTGGGCAGAGGTTCGGGGTGTTCCTCTCTCTGAGATTTGTAGAGCTGCCACCTGGGCCTCTTCTAATACTTTCATCAGACATTATCGGCTCCCCAATCTGTTGGGGGATGATGGGAGTTTTGCGTTGGGGGTGTTGAGCTCTGTTCGCTCCTGATGTTTTTTCTTTTTTTGTCTCCAATAAATCTCTGAGTTTGTTTTGCTGTCCTGGCGGTTTGTTGTCTTTTTTGGAATGAATGCCGGTGTCTGCTTTGGTATTTCTCACTTGTTATGAAGGTGTCGAGGACGTAGGGACCTGGGGGTAATGTCCTATTACTTACCGGTAATCTTCATTACTCCGGGTCCCGTAGTCCTCGACACCTTCATGGCTTCCTTCCCTCCCTGTCTACCGGCCTTCATTGTGGCTTGGTATTTCAGGAGGAATGCTGGGACCGGTACGCCTTATGTACTCCCAGTGGGAGGGGGAGGGTAGGTCCAGCATTCCTTCGTTCTTTTTTTCTGTCGGTGAGATAGTAAATCTCATTTGTCATGAAGGTGTCGAGGACTACGGGACCCGGAGTAATGAAGATTACCGGTAAGTAATAGGACATTCTTAGGTGCACATCTAATAGGCAGCAATTCGTTATAGCTTTCTGATTGGGTGGAACAATACGCCAGATCTGTCTTCCACTCAGCAGTAGTAGGCGTAGGGCCCCTCATCTATCTCCTTGCCACTCTCCGTTTGGCCAGAAGCAGGTCAAGTGCTGCCAGCCTACGCACCCTTTTTGGTATCGATTTATCAAACCCTAGAAGTACCACCAGCGGCTCCTCCGGTTATTTACAACCCAGCATTTTAGACAGTACCGCAAACACCTCACTCCAAAATATGCGGATGCCAGGGCACTCCCAAGCCAGGTGCATGAAATGTGCCCTTGGGGTGGAACATCTCATGCAGTTAATATTCTCCCGCAGAGCATATTTAAATAACCTTGCCGGAGTGTAATAGGTTCTGTGAATGTATTTAAAGTGTAGCAGCCTATGTCTGCCATTCAATGAGCTCGTTTTTAATCTTGTTGAAGCACCAAGTCCACTGTGCTATTGTGATTTCTACCCCGAGTTCCTCTTCCCAGTCCCGTTGGTACTTTAACTTGGTCTGTTCACCCGGGGGCCTGGAAAGTGTGTACAGCAGAGTTATAACTCGCTTAAATACTTAATGGTGAACGTTGAATACTGTTCGTTGTAAGTCAAAACGGGTGCTTTATCACCAATACACAGGAAGTGTTCCTTTAAAAAAAACATTAAACACATTTTCGCGTACGCACATTTTCCTTTATACAGCTTGCTTCAATATTCTTACAAGGTAACTGTAATGTACACCCCAGTAACAAATGTCAGCAAGATGACAGTGGGTTTATGTAGTGTTGCTAAGATCAGATAACAAGCATTGGCATAGCCAATAGGTCTCGCTTTTGGGACCTTATAAGTATTTAGTTAAGCAGCACAATATCCTTGCAACTGTTGCATGGCTAAACACTTATGAGGTCCCAAAGGCGAGACCTATTGGCTATGCCAATGCTTGTTTTTAATAGGTTTAGCTATTGGCCATTGGTAGTTTTCGTTGATTCGGATTGGGTGATATTGCAGGACAAGATGGCCGGATGTGTGTATGTCCAATTTGAGCCGGGGGGGGGGGGGGGGGGGGGGGGGGGTGGAGGGGGGGCACCTTTTCTTGGTTTCGGTGTCCTCTGGTCTGGATGGTGTGCAGCGTGTAGCTTCCCCGCAGTAGTTTGGTGGCAGAGCTATTGTATTTTGTGTGGCGGGAGGATGCGCACGTGTTGTGTACTGTTGGCAGTCGCAGCCTTTCCTGGAGTCACTGATTTTTTGAGAGGAAGTTGGGCCAGATTGTAGCGAGGCACTGCCCGTGGTGCAGTGACTGCCAGTATTCCCCAGTGATGATTATTAATCTAGTGGTAGTTCAGCAATGCGTCCTGTTACCTCACCATTATTGTAACGCTGGTCTTGCCAAAGAAGCTCATGTAGATCTAATTGTCCGTCGCTAATTATCAGGGCACAAGTCCTAAAAAAAGAAGTGGGGGGACGCTGTCACCGGAAGTGACGTCACAACAGGAATCTCATGAAAAGAAGTGGGGGGACGCTGTCACCGGAAGTGACGTCACAACAGGAATCTCATGAGTATTCATATGCCTTTAGATGACGGGGCATTTCACAGCACTGCTACCCCTGGTCTGTTCCTCGATGTCCTTTGCAACCCCCACTCCCCCGAGGGGGTGCCCCAGTTGCACAACGAACTGCTCAAAAGTGCACAAGATACAGAAGGACACACATTCCAAGCGTTAACCGCCAACGCCTGCTCGCTCCGCCTCCCAATCACTCCAGCCTGCACACACCACCGGTGCCTCTTAAAGTCTCCAATTACAAATATTAGCATATCTTTGGTAATTTACGGGAAACTTCCCTCCCACCCGGGCTCTCTGCTCACACAATGCTGTCCAGCTTTTGGGCAGGGGGGACGGCGTCCACCCGGAAAAGCCTGGTAAAATAAGTGGGGGGACGCCGTCCACCCGCGTGGTACCCCGACTCGAGCCCTGCTAATTATATTTGCTACATGTAACACCGCCATGAGGGCGCCCTTTTACGTCTGATGGTGTTTTTTCACCGATTTCGGACCGGATGTGGGTGCATAGAGGGGCGAGGTGCATCTTTGATCACCACTGGTGTCGGGCGTCCGTGTGTGTGGTGTGCAGGGCGCGGTGGGCCCCGTGCTCCCAGTGCTTTAGATGTAGGGTGTTATTGTCCTGGCTGATGGGGGGTGCAGCTGGAGTCGCCTTGCTGATGCTCGCTGGGTTGGATTGCCCATGAGGAGGTTTTCTCGAGGCACACGAGGGAGGGGGGCACTGGCGGCCTCCCACTCCGTGTCATGGAGCGTTTACTGTCTGTGTTTAATGTTGGGAGACAGTGCAGATGTGTGGTTCAAAGACCGGCGTGAACTTATTTATAATGTGTTTGACCTCACGCCGCCAGCGGTTTACAGGTGTCTGGCGCCCAGTACGATCGTGAGGCAGCCTCCGTAAGTTTGGAGGTCGCGGGGACTTGTTTTAGACAGTTCAAACACGGAACCCGGAATAATTATTCGGGTGTTGACCAGTGGGGTACTTTCAAATTGAGTAGTACCGAGTGGAGGTATGGCTCTACTTTCTGTCTTACAACTACTTTTCTTGCGGTCCATCTGCAGGCCCCCATCGGCCGAATGTGTTGAGGCCAAAGCGTTAAAAGGTCAGTGTCGTGTGCTACCTTGTTGTGAAAATACTAGGCCTGAGACGAACAAGAGAATGCCCTTGAGTTGTTTTGCAGTTCATCTGCAACTGCCTCACAGGCCGTATGGCAAGAGGCCTACTTGCTTGTTTAAGGCTCTGGGGTGGAGTGTGGGAAAGGCTAGGTTCGGGCAGGTATGGCTTGCGCCTGCATTGCACTGCGAAGTCCTCTTCGCGCGCTGAGTGTGTCGGTGTGTGCGGGCGGCGTTTCACAGTGGCCAGTGCAGTATGGTCGCTTCATCAAGGAATATCATTACCACTGGCTGGATCTAGCGTTGCCATAGCTCAATTAAAGGGGCACAGCGTTAATTAGGGTACCAGTGTGCATTTTCAATACAGTTGTAACACTTATCGCACAAGGCCAATGTTCACCGTCACAGGCACATTCTTACATTGATGATGGGATTGGCTTGTGGCGTTCAGGCACTCGCTTGATTATGGTATATCTTGGTGTCCTTGCTGCTTCTCCCCAAGGTAGCACAGTGTACTCGCAAGCGCCTGTCCTTCATTCTAGCAATTCCATCTTCGCAATTACTGCACTGGGTAAATGTATTAAAACCTTGTCAAGGCCAAGGGGATAGCCTAGGTCGTAACATTCCACTCCGATATCGATGCAGCCTGCAGGTCAGTGTAGGGGCCCTGCTTCAATGTAATCTTTCCCGAAGGGGTCAGAGCGTTAGGAAACAACCCGTGATATGGCATAGGGAATTCAGAGTACACGATTTACTTGTTGGTGGCTCTTCATGTGTGTTTAAACGTAAAATGGGTCTGCCTCAGAACCTTCCAGTAGTTCTGGACGTCCCTGCACATACAATATATTTCAATACTGTGACTAGACTGTTGTTCAAGTTAAGGGGTTGTCTAAACGCTTGAGCTGTCCTTTCACGGGGAGGTCCGTACAATTGGTGTAGCACTAGGTGGGACTCAAAATCATAGGATTATAAGGGATAAGATACAACCTTGGTCGCCTGTCCCTTAACTGGATTACTCTTTAACGTGCAAGGTTGACTATTGCAGATCATTTAGTTGATATACAATTGGTTATTTAAGGGGCTGTTCTCCCATCTCTTATTTGACACCACCGGCGCTTGTGACAGTCTGCCACTAGTTGGCGTTGTCTGTCTATCTTAGAGATGACCGCGTCAACAGGCATTGAGTAATTCAGTTCTTTGATATTGCTATTGCCTGCTGCAAAAGCCATTATTATAGCGGAGGGGGCCAGGAACAGTCTGAATTGGCACACTTGCACAAGGGTCAGGGTTAGTAGTTGTGATGGTACCAGTATGGGCAGCCGGCAGGAGCAATGTGTGGTGCAAAGTGAAGTGACCACCATCTTTTTGTACACTCAGGGCCATTGGCATTATTGTGATGCAGCCACATTTTCACAGATCTTTGGTCCTGCATTAGCCATTCATATACCTTTTCCATTCGGGCCACACTAAGACCATTCTGCTCTGACTCCAAGTTTTAGTCTTGTAGATACAATCAAGCCTTTTCATGTTTAATCGCATTGTGGACACATATTGTCACGTTACTGGCCATGTAGTGTTGGTGTCTTAGCATGAGGACCTGCCATGGGGGCGGCTAGTTTCGACTTGTAGGGTCCGGATGTGGACAGTGCAGTATTTTTCAAGGTGCTTAATTCCTTGTATGATGAACATGGTCAAGATTCAATTTGGAGAGCCACTTCATGGGCGTTCATGAGCTACAAGTAGCTCACGCATTACCTGTTTGAGACCTGTTATTGAGAATAATGTGCACTTCACACAAAGTGAACACCACGGCGCACCAAGCATGGACGAGAGGGAAGTTTTAAACATCTGGAAAAGTACCTTGCCGGGGCTAACGGAAAGTTTGTTGTAAGTAGGTTGCCTTCCGATGAGTTATGTTGGATTTAATAGAATAGTTAACTCTACTAGAGGTTGGTTAATAAAAGTTAAACACAAATATTAATGAATTGGCATACTAGGGAGGGTTAGGTTCAAAACAGAGATGGCCACTGATTATCAGAAAGTGGCAGGGCTATGCAGAACCAATGTAAAGGGACACAGATAGAGTTCTGGCAGGACTATCTTGTCTGGGTTATATGCAGGAGGAACAGATTGGGCTTTCCAGGCATTGTCGGTGCACACCCATAAGTTTTCCAGCTAGGGGACGCACCGCACATTTCCAAGTAATAGGAGCAGTTAGTACTGGTGCATCCAAGCTCAAGTTAATTAAAGGGGCTTTTAACCCTGTATTTGACTTGCTGCGCTTCTAAAACAGGGGGTTGAATGGGAGGCTATGTCCCCGGATAAGTTCTGCTTGCATTTTAGTTTTAACAATGGGATTGGTGCTTCCAGTCTCCGGACATTTTACAGTCAGAGAAAGAGAAGAAAATGTAAAGAAATAGCAGTGTATGAACTGGGCACACTTAGCAGTAAAGCGGCAAATATGAAGCACATATATCGTAATCCTGAAGGGGATCCATACGTTTGAGTTCAGGACCAGGTGGAAGCAGATTTTGGGGTCAGCTTGGGTTTTTCCTCTAAGGTGCAGATTTCGGAGCTGATGGACCTTTTTAAACTCGATGTCTGCTCGTGACATCCGATGTCTCGGGCATTTGCCTCTCCGGGGTCATCCAATGGCTTCACCTCAGAGACTTTTAGGTGGGTCTATGGTTCATTGAATGGCTTTTTATGTTTGCATGACCTAAGACATCCTCTACTCTTGGCCACTTGCGCTGTATTGCATCAGAAGCTGGGCAGGCACGTATCCTAGCGGGGAATGTCACCAACGTATATATGGTGTTTTGGTTTTTGAGAGACACGTACGCACACTGTATGCTAACTTGAGCGATAGCAGAGAGGTGTGGAATATCGGGGTTCCTTAAGTTGGCGAGTGGGGGCAGGTTAGCAGGCCTCCTCTTGTCAGGGTTTGAGGTGTCGGTTGGGTCTGTTAGATCAAGGACGAATAGGCTCGATCCTGTCAGCTGGGGTGTGAGTTTGCCTTTCCCAATAGGGTGCTGGTACCCTAATATTGTTGGAATAGAGGGTTAGGATAACAAAGACTGACTACTATCAAAACACTTTTGCTTTTATAGTTAAGAGGGTACAGGTACACTGACCATAGGTTTACTCCATGTCCTCCGATCCACGGCGGCATGTTACAGGTTGCTCCAGTTAAGCAAAATATCCTTGGGAGCGGTCAGCCAACAAGGGGACTAATGTCCCAATTTTGGCCTAGGAAGACGGGCGGTGTGGTGCTGCCTTACAAGGGGTTGAGAGAAGGGCACACTCCGACCAGGCTTGGCTGAAGGGTATTCTGTTACACCCAGCTGGGAGATAGATGTATGGCCCAGTGGGTCTGTTCGCCCCTTACCTGGCCCTTCGGGAGAGGGGTACTCTGGTTCATGCTGACAGCACGCCCCTTACCATTTTGAGGTTGAACGGGTCACTTCGCAAGCACTCTTTTGAAGGGGCAGAAAGCCCAGCGTTCTGGGCAGGCTTGTAAGTGGAGCGCATCATGCAGGTGGGACGATGTGAATCCCAATGTGTTAAAAGGTACATCCGTCAACAGCCACCCAGGGGAGTGGCCAGATGACAGGTTAAGTGTTTTATGTACAGGCGAATGGTGTATATACCATAGGCACCCCTGTGAGACACCTGTGGTTTGTTGGGGTGCAGTGTTATTAGGCAAATATGTGCAAGCCTTGGCCAGTTAGCGCAGTGGGTTGGAGCGTGGTGCTTATAATGCCAAGGTCGCGGGACCGATTCCCGTACAGGCCAGAATTTTGGATTAGTTGTATAGAAGAGTGTGCAGTGCTCAACAAAGGGGGTTTTGCAACCTAACATCTCTTCAAGTTGCCAGGACCAACGGTCTGGGGGGAGGGCCTTCCGGGCGTCCTGTGAGTGGGGGTCCCAGGCATGCGCTGGAACAGCTTGCTGTGAGGCTGTGACACAGACTAAGGGGGGGTGTCTCCCCGCCCAAAAATGTTGCCCATACACCAGGGAGGCAATGACTTGACTTTCCTGTGTAGGAGGGCAATCAGGGGAAGCCATGGAGACCTCGTGTAGGAGGGTTAACAGTGCTATGCGTAAATTCACCGAACAAAGAGGTTTTGGCTTCATCCGGCATGGGTTACTGCACGCCAAGTCCATAGGGTGTTTTGATGAAGATGGGATACACCTGTCCAGAGTGGGAATGGACCTGTTCTTGCTTGATCTGGGGGAGGCCTTGGAATCAGCAGGGTGTAGGTAACTAGCCCTATCGTGGTGGGGGGCCCTGGGGTGACGGTGGCCACACCCAGTGCTGTGGCGGAGTTACAGGGTGATCCAGAGGCTGTAAGGTACAGAGGGGTACCCTCTGCACGAGCACCACAAGAGTGCAAAGGCCAAATATCCCCAGGGAGGTCCTTGCGTTGGACCCTGGAGGGGCGATTGCGCCTTGTTAGTCCTACGGGCGGTTGTGGACCTGAGCAACCGGGGGTTGCCTGCAACGCTTCACCCCCCTTCTGGGGGGCGTGAGTAATGGGGTGGACTGGCGGTCCACCAGTGGGAGGGGCTAGCCCCTCCCCCAAATCTGACAAACACCGGTTGGCTAGTGCCACTGTGTAATTTGGCTCAGCAGGTGGGCAGGCGGCTAGGGGCTGCCTGACCTGGGATCGCCGTAAGATAACCCACCATGTTGGCATATTTGTTATGCAAATAAACCTGCCGCAATTTTCTCCACAAAGAAGGTGTCTTGTCTGTTTATTTCTCCAGGATATTGCTGTGGGAGGGATGGGGAGTGTTGCCGATAATGGCACTATGCGAAAGGGTTGCATGATTGCAGTTGAGTCACACAGGCTCTTTATTTAAAGTTTTACCAGTAAATACACGAGAATAACTAGCTTCTAAGTGGAGAGTAAGAAGTAGGGGGCTTATTTACAAGCGCCTTGCGCCGCCGGTGCGTCACTTTTAATATGGGAAAAAGTGATGTACGGGCAGCGCAAAAGGCTTGTAAATAAACCCCTGTGTTTTTCAATTCAACTGAAAATATACAGCTGCCAGAAACCAAACAATAAGAATTGCAAAACTCCATAGTGGAGAAGTGTGGCTCAATTATTAGAGCGGCAGACCCTGATGCAGAGGTCTAGCCCGGGACCAGGGTTCAATTCCCCTCCTCGGCGGGTCTTGGGCTAAAAAATTCCACGGACCTGATAATTCTCGCCTCGGTGCCATTCCAATCATGGAGTCCCACTCTGCAACTCTGGGCAATAGCTTGCTTAACCTCCACAACGGCCCCCACAACGCTAAGGATGCCTGGCCTCCACCTTGGGGGTGCCCAGGAGTGGACGCCTCACAGGGAAAGCCAGGATGGGTTCCACAGCGGTATTCGTACAAGCGCCTTGAGACCCTTGCGGGTGAGTAGTGCGCTATACAAGTATCAATTTACAAGTATCAATTTACATAATGTATCACTCATCAGCTCACAAGATTCCCAACAGCCGAGAAGTGTGGTAGTTTTGCAGCATGCAAGTTACATGCAAAGCTGAAGGAGTTGCAGCAACATTACGCTTTGAGGCTGAAGAAAAATCAATAGCGTGACAATATTGCCCTCTGGAGGAGACAATGTGAATTACAAATGTGTAAACATTTAGTTACAATCCATAGAAAGCGAAGAATAAAAAATTAGCTAGCATTCGCGCCAAGAATTTTCAATTCTATCAAGGGCACGGAGGCTAGGATTATGTTTCTCTTTCTATTTATTGCCACTCACAGCAGCCAATCAAAACGTTTTGTATTCAAAATAAACTACACATCCCATGATGCTTTAGTCACATGTCACTTCCTGTATGACCCTATAAGAGCCACCAAAACTAGTCCTTGAGCCTCTTTCTTTTCTCGAACGATAAGTCCAAAATTAATATATAAGTCCAAACAAACATCCTCCAACATGGAAGAAAACGAGAACCAAACGGGAATTTCTTCTTTAACCAGAAGTACTCCCACTCCATCTTCTTCTCAGAGCCTGGAAAGAAGGAGATACAAGAAAAACCGTAACTTCTGCTTAAACAGAAAATCCAATATATACGGGTGGGTAAGCATTACAATACTGTAATATAACCGGGTGGGATAATTCTCGCCTCCGTGTCCTTAATAGAATTGAAAATTCTTGGTGCGAATGCTAGCTAATTTTTTATTCTATTACAGGACCGGAGGCTTCGTATTATGCTAGTTTAACGCTGATCAAATACAACTGAGGTGATATCACCCACCGATTTATAATAAAATAGTTTAAAGGTAGACTCAGAAGACCAATCAGCAGAATGCATGATGTATTGAATAGTAGAACCTAACATAAATGTTTTAGTGGCCTTGGCGCCACGAACAGAGTGCGCCCCAAACACTTGGGTATCAATACCTGCCTCTTGCAAAACAGATTTCAGCCATCTGGCTATAGTAGCCGCAGTAACAGCTTTATAAGGTTTTTGCAAAGCAAGTAGTAACTGCACCACACCATCAGGCCGAATAGGCCTGGTACATTCTTCATAAGCTTTTAGACCTTGAACTACACAAAGTTTTGAGTTACCAGGAAAAGCATGATACTCCACGCTACATGACAGTGTTTTAGTCCTGGAAGTGATATTAAAGGAAACTCCTTCAGGAGTAAATACTCTACCTGTAAGGTCTAGAGCTTTCACATCAGAAGAACGACAACATGCAGAGAGACATAACAACATGGTTAATTTGGATGAGAGTTGTTTCCTTGTTAACATATCGTTATGTAGCCATTTATTGAGTAAGGAAAGAACTTGAGAGACATCCCACAAAGAGGAATATTTCAGCTTGGGAGGATTTGCTACCCTAATACCTTTCAATAGTTTGCATACTACTGGATGCATTCCTACTGGTTTGCCCTCAATCTGGGAATGACCAGCTGAAATGTCCGAACGGTACGCCAGACCCTCAGAAGCCTTTTTAGACAAGAAATTTGCAGCATTGGGTAAATCTGCCCCCACGGGATCCACGTGTTGTTCCACGCACCAACGAACCCATCTCTTCCAGGCTGAAGAGTATCTTTTCTTGGTTGAGGGGGCCAGGCCTGGTTGATGAAATCTGAAGCTTCTTCGGAAAATCCCGGCATTTGCCAACGTTGCCGGAAAGTCTCCAGGCCATCAGGGACAACTGCCCCGATAGTACCATCGGGTGCATTTCTCCATGAGGGCCCTGGAGCATCGCCGAGGACCACGGAATCATTCTGGGGGAGTCGCAGCTCGCCTCCAATAATATTGGGGACCAAGGCTGGGACTTCCACAGAGGAGTCACCAGGATCACTTCCGCCTCTTGATGAATTATCTGCGTGAATACTCTGGGAATCAGAATGAAGGGGGGGAAGCATAATTCAGGTTCAGGGGCCAATCCTGGGAAAAGGCATCCGTCGCCAGAGCCAATGGATCCGGTCTCCAACTGAAAAATTTGGTCATTTGACGATTCAATCTGGACACAAACAGGTCGATCTCGCAACTGCCCATATCGCTTGCAGCCACTTGAATATCTGGGGCTGGAGTTGCCAGTCGCTGCAATCTTTGAGATGCCGAGAATTCCAGTCCGCCACTATGTTTGACTGTCCCGGAATATACTCGGCTATGACCGAGATCTACTGACTCAGGCAGTAATGCCAGACGTCCTTCGCTATCTCTACTAGGATTGAGGACCTCGTGCCTTCCAGCTTGTTGATGTACCGAACTGCTGAGATGTTGTCCATCTGCAAGAGGATGCAACACGAGAGCTGTTTGGGTGACAGAGTCCAGATCGCAAATGACCCCGCTAGAAGTACTAGACAATTGATATGGAGATCTAGTTCGCGTAGGGACCAACAACCTCCTGTAGAAATATTTCCGCAACATGCCCCCCAGCCCCATCGGCTGGCATCGGACTCTAAGACGACCTCCGGCTGGGAGCCGAAAATAGCTCTGCCGTTCCACGCTTCCACGTGGCCAAGCCACCACTGAATCTCCTCCCGTACCTCTTGGGAAAGAGGGACTAAGTCTGTGTAAGAGAGACCCTTCTGAAGATGTTGAATCTTTAACCTTTGAAGGGCTTGATAGTGGAGGGGGCCCGGAAAAATCGCCTGTATGGAGGATGCCAGGAGACCCACGATTCTGGCAATCACTCTCAGAGAGACCGTCTGTTTGGATAACAGAGAGCAGAGCTCCTTTTTGATGTCGCTTAGTTTGGAGCGAGGGAGACTCAACTGGGCCGTCTGAGAGTTTATGACGAAACCCAAGAAGTCTATCATCTGGGAATGACAAAGAACCGATTTGGGTTCGTTGATCACGAACCCCAGTTTTTGCAGCGTAGCAATGGTCATGCGTAAATGCTGTACCGCCAAAGTTGGAGACTGCGCCATGATAAGTATGTCGTCCAGAAACACTATCATGCGAACTCCCTGTTCCCTGAGGTATGCTATCACTGGCTTCATCACCTTGGTGAGGCACCATGGTGCTGAGAAGAGTCCGAAAGGAAGGACCAAATATTCGAACCATCGGTTCCGCCACTGAACTTGAAGGAACCGGCGATGGGGAGGAAAAATGGGGATGGACAAATAGGCGTCCTTCAGGTCCAGACGGACCATCCAGTCGTCTTGTTTCAGGAGATCTGCCAATAGATGGATGCCTTCCATCTTGAAGTGCTTGTAATTCATAAATTGATTGAATTCCTTTAAATTTAGTACCAACCTGTAACCTCCGCCTTTCTTCTGTACCAAGAAAATATTGCTGCAGAAACTGCGAGGGCCCTCGTCGCAATATGCTATTGTGCGTTTCTGCAGCTATTCTTCGAGTCGGAATCTATAAAATTGCACTCGAGTTGGGAAAAAGAAAGCTGTCTGGGCGGTCTGTCCTGATAAGGGGTCTGATAGAAATCTTAACTGGAAACCCTGAATTGTTTGCAATAGCCAAGCATCCTGCGAGAGTTGAACCCAACTCCGGTTGAAGCGCTGTCTGGTGGGGTAAAAGGTACCCCCGTGAGTGAAGTCCCACTCACCGCGGCTGAAATCTCCTCGTTGAGGATCTTGGGAGAACTGACGGCCAAATGAGCGTCCTCGGCCTCGCCCGGCCCTGATAAAAATGCCAGCCTGAAATACCCTTGCTCCAGCGGAAAAGGGCAAATTTACATATCCTCCCTGTGTCACAGATCCGTCATCACCCTTACTCATTCACGCACACATTCATTGGTGGGGCCCATAACACCGACACTCATACGTCTCACTCGAATCTGCACACAGGAGGAAAGAAGCGCTGGACATGTGGGGTACCTTGTTACCTTTGGAGAAAAATTTCTCTACATTATATACATTATATACATCAGTACCTATAGAGTCCTAACTTTAACATCAAGGCACTCCACCACTTGGTCGATGGACCAATTAGTTGGAGAGGATGATGTTCGGAACCTTTCAGTTAATCAATACCTTATTAAAGAATCACAGACTCATTTCTCATTAATCAATGTTAAGTTTATCTAATTAATTCACTTTGTTAGCATAATCAAAATTACAGTCAAATCAGAGTTCTAATTAAGTGATTTCTAACACTTTGATCTTGAACACAAATTGACATGACAATTATATTTACCTAAATTTGAATATTTGGCGACCACTTCCAGATGAACCCGTGAACCCACAGCATAACTCAAAATCCCTTCAGATGGAATCAGCCTGTTAGACTTAAATAGGAACCCAAATAAGTCCAGGAAAATCTCTCTCAGCACGACACAGTCTCACGAATTTAGCCAAGGGACCAGGCAATCGCGCTAGCAAATCGATCCTCCACACCAACAGGAAAATGGTACGGACTTTTTTTGTCTCTACTAAATTTCCCCTTTATATACTCTTTTCCCCATTACTTCTAAAACAATGTGCAACAAATTTTGAAGTAGAAGTGTTCTGATTGGCTAAATCCCCTGAATTTTGAAATAATGTCCTATATTCCCAGGTGTTCTTGGTTCCCATGAGATTGAACATGTCATCTCCCAAATTGTATTCTTTTGTATAGTTCACAGGCGAAAAGTTCCGAAGTAACAACATGTAGACCTCCGGGTACAGGTCTCTATTGACTTTTCAGTCATTCACACTAGCCGGGTCCTGGCAATCCTCCACGTTCCTATCCTTGACAAGGAACGCATCGTCTTGTTTCGGAGGTCGCCTGGAGATCTTCAGAGCCATCTGAATCTGCGCAGTAGGCATCGCGCTCAGATGACGGTGGCCACTTCCGAACTCCATTTTAAGTACTGCGGCATAGTAGGGCCGAATGCCAACTTAAGCAAAAACAAACATAAAGATAATTAATATATGGAAATGAAGATTCTAAGGTTTAAACCCATACTAATCCCAATATATATCAGTATTTGCCTAGCTTATAGCAAAATTTAAAGCAATTATACTCACCATTCCACAACACTGGAAACGCATACCATTACAAAAGCAACATATATCATGCAATTCTCTATTTCAACACCTCCTATAGTTAGTTTGCGTACCACAGTTAATCATTACAATTATTAGCCATGCACTTAGCATTTTAGTCCCACGTGTATCTTGTGTTTATCAAGGTGCAAAAGTTGGTTAGTCATAACACTCCAAACGATTAATACAGGTTAATATTTCGAATGATTACGTAATTAGTATTTTCATGCAAAATAGAGAAGGTATACAAAATTTTGCTTTACCTGTTCTACCACCCTCTTGATGCCAGACTGTGCCTTGTCGAGGGTTGTGAACGTGCCCACATATCTAGCCACATCTTTGACGAAGCGTTCCCCGAAGAGATTGCCATCTGCTAAGTGCCCTGGTTCCGCTGAAGCCAATTCTGTGAGATTGGAATCCATGCGCATAAGGAGCGATTTGCGTCGTTCCATAGAAAAGGCGCCGTTCGCGTTCCCTAATAGGCAAATAGCTCTTTGGGTCCACCCTGCCAGGACATGGGGATCCACTGCAGTTCTGGACTCTTGTGGCTCCAAAGCCATCTCTAAGATCTTTGCGAGGGGTCCTGCGACATCTAGAAGTTTGTCCTGACAACCTCGCCAGGCGCAATCAATACCCTTTTTAGGGTTCTTCGCGAATTTCTTCAGGAAGGTTAATAAACTCAAATCTATGTCCGGGTGTCCACCACCTTGTCAGGGATATCGGGCCTAGGACACTCTGAGCGGAGCCGATTTCGTACCTCCTTATCAAAACTCCTGCAAAGGTTGTTGTGCAGATAAGCTGCAATCTCGGGGGCAAGTGCCCAGTCAGACAATCTGGGATGAACTATATCAGCCGGGTTGAAGGTGAAGGGGGTGGAAATGGTTTGAGAGAGGTCCTGCTCTATGTTTTTGGACTTCTTGGACCTTTTCTTGGGAGGGCTTCGTCTGAGGAGGTTCCCGTGGTATCAGTGTCCGTGTCTGGGTCTGGACGCTTGGACTTACTGTCCGGGTAAGTAGGACAGAGCAGTAGAGAGCAGTAGAGTGAGGCCAAGACTTAGCTCGGGGTTCAGTAGCCGAGATGTCCTGAAATGGTTCAGCAGGAGAAGGAAAACCATGACGTTTGGCAAATTTTTCCAATTGTTTTGTTATTGGTTTCAATGCAGAAGCTAGAGCCTGCTGCACAGTCCCGGGGACTGCTTTCTCGAGGGCCTTGTTTACGGACTCCTGGACGGAGGCATCCAGGGCCTCAACAATATTATCCTCAAGGGAATGGGCAGACACTTCCTCTTCATACAGGTTATCATCCTCTTCATAAGTGACCCAATCCTCCATTGTGGGGCAGAACTTGTAAATATATTTAACCATGAAGGTGAGGTCAAGAGGAGTAAGGGGGGGGCAATCCACAGCGCAATTAAGAAAGAGGTACGTAGCTCCTCAGCATCAGCTGTATAGATGTTCTTGCAGCCCACAGGATGTAAGGGGATTCAAAAGAGCAGAAGTAAGTGGAGCTGTGCACACTCCAGGCCCAAAACCCCTTTTGCAGCCAGCCAGGCGTCACAGAAGTTGCTCGGGGGAGATCGAGGGAATAATGAACCTTCTAGGCTAATTAGGATCGTTGCGACGTGCGTAGCCCAAATCCTACTAGGAAGTAGCCCAATTGGGCTACACACGTAGAAACTGGAGAAACTATGTGGGAATAGGCTCTGTGCGCTTGGGCTGATGAAGGGGGCCTCTGCGCATGAATATTTGCATATATTCTCGCTGCCGACGGCAGCGCAGTACCAAGACTCCAAGAAGGAGTCTAATTAGACCTGGCCGAGCGGGCCGGAATTGAAAAAGTGCTTTTCCCGCCGTAGCGGGCTTGTCGAAGCTGCTTAAAACTTGCACAATGCTGCCGAAGGCAGCGCAACCTTCCGGCTCCAAGCGGGAGTCCGGTACTGGAAGCCTGATCGGCTACAGCCCCAAACAAAGCTCCCGGTCACAATGGGAGACGTAGCGTGAGTTAGCTCTCGTACAATGCATATGAAAGCAGGCAAAGCAAGCTGAAAACAACTAGGGGTGCATGCCTGATTAATAGTGCCATTATAAACACATAGAAAATATAACAGTAATGATGAATGCACTTCACTTCATGATTGAGCAGCAAAGAAAGAGGCTCAAGGACTAGTTATGGTGGCTCTTATAGGGTCACACAGGAAGTGACATGTGACTAAAGCATCATGGGATGAGTAGTTTATTTTGAATACAAAACGTTTTGATTTGCTGCTGTGAGTGGCAATAAATAGAAAGAGAAGCATAATACGAAGCCTCCGGTCCTGTAATAGAATTTAAAGGTAGTCTCTAATAGTAAGTAGGGTGCCCTGGCGTCCTGGATATGTAGGGGCAGTCCCAGCATTTCACCAGGACCTGGCAGATTTCGGCAAATTTGTCTCATGTATCAGTTTTTTTTAGAAGGTCAAGTGAAGACATTGTGAGGTACATTATATGTTCCAAAGCAGGGTTAGTTGGCAGCTGTTATAAGAAAGCAATTTAATCAACAGGTATTGTACTGGGTTTAAGAATTGCATTTTATTTATTTTCTTAGTGCCTCTTCTGTGTTTCTATATTGATGAGCGCTATCATTCTGCGCTGCTGGTTGATGTAAAATTGTAGTCCTTTGTTGTAGATAAAACGAAGTCCAGAACAGCTTTCTTCACAGGTTGCTTTATTTAGTTACACGGGAAACACAAGAGCGGACTCTCCACAGCAGAAGCCAAACGCAACTGCCAAAGGAGAGAACACAGAACCATGAAGCAACCTAGAACATAGTAACAGGAACATTCCACAAACCCAGAGAATGCACAACGAGGAGAAAAACCCAGCACATGTACTACACATCTTCTTTCTTTCTAATGAAAAGAAAAGAGAAAAAGAAAGAGAAAAAAAAAACACCTCAACACACAAAATCTTGCAAATATGCTGGAGCTCTTCTGAACCTTTGAACCCGACCCCGTGGCAAAGGAAAAGGAAGAGGAATAGAATCTGGAGCAGAGTGAACACCAGAGGAACTCGAATCTCCCCACCCACCAACCACATGAGAAGCAGGAGACACGGAGCTAGAATCGTGTGGCAAAGGAGCCAAAAGATAACCACTGTTACCTTCCACTGAAGAAGATTCACACCCGCTGGCCAGAGACACTCGTCTGAAATTCCAACACTCCCCATTGTTTAAAATGACACAGTTGTCCAAGACCTTCTTCACAGTGAAAGGGCCCTTGAACTTAGACAACCCTCTTGCAATTCTACCACTCTTGACCTTAACTAAATCACCCACCCGGAAAGAACGCCGAGTGGACGAAGAAACAACGGCAGTGGTTTTTTTTTGCAAAGACACCATCCGCTTCATCCAAGCAGGAACAAGTTTGGAACCAGGAGTGCGCCCTCTCATAACTTGAAAAGGTGACAGTTGACCCTCTACCAAGGATGTAGTGCGATAGGCCCATCCTCGTCGCCAAAATTGTTGTAGATAAAACGAAGTCCAGAACAGCTTTCTTCACAGGTTACTTTATTTAGTTACACGGGAAACACAAGAGCGGACTCTCCACAGCAGAAGCCAAACGCAACTGCCAAAGGAGAGAACACAGAACCATGAAGCAACCTAGAACATAGTAACAGGAACATTCCACAAACCCAGAGAATGCACAACGAGGAGAAAAACCCAGCACATGTACTACATCCTTCTTCTATGTCTGAGAAATGTCCCAATGTTTAGTTTTCAAAATCTGGTCACCCTAACAGACTCGACCCTTGAGTTTTCTTAAACCTTTATTTTCATATTTTTTGTAAACGAATAGAACAGATAGTCATTCAAAACGCGCATTAAAAGCTTACAACCACATTTGCTAATGTAAGTCCATTCCCATGACTGTGTTGTTGGGCTCCTTGATCTAATGATCCAAATTATCGCCACACATCGTTTTGTCAACACCATTCCCAACATTGCCAATCTATGCTGCATTCTCATTTCCCTCAATGTAGGTGTGATTCCCTTTATGCTATGTTTAATAATTGCACTTAATGTGAATATTCGTCACCCTATTTAGTCTCTGCACTTCCTAATTCCAGTATTGATTTACTCCTATGAAACCCAGATCATATACAGAAGCATTGCTTCACATGCTCTGCATTAGCAGGAAATAAGATCCAGGGCCTTAATACAGGTGGGTTCCTTGGTGAAGTTTGCAGTACCTATGGGGGTTTGTAACTTACACCTCACTAAAAAGCCTTTTTGCACAAAATCCCTCCACTAGCACTTTACAGGTCTGAAATATTAGACATAGATAAAGGGTATATTTTGAACCACCTGGATAAAATGTGCATAAAAAAAGTTCAAATCTCCTAATAAGGGTCTATACAGAGTACATTTTTTATATAATCTTACTCATGTAGATAGCCCTAGAAGAATAGCGCAGGTATTTTGTATTGAACTCCCTCGGCATGAGCTAAAATAGGCCCGTGCTCTCAAGAAAAATGTACATTTTAGCTGTAAGTACATATATTTTATCAGCAGAGGTTTTTGCTAGTTGGAAGCCCTTCCCAGATAAGAAGTTACTTTGGAAAGCTGCTTGTACTTTGACCTATCAAACGATATGGTGTACTTATCTCAAAAACCTCCAACTCTAATGAAAGCGTCTTCCTTGGGTAGTTCAGATATGTATCCATATATCTTTTATCTGCAAGAACCTTTACTTTGTTTAGCATTTAAAAAAATCAGAATAGGTCTTAATCCTTTTGAGACTATCCTCATTTTGGCTGAAAAAATTAAGGAAAACAAAGACTACTGTATATGCACTTGCAAAGAAAATCCACTATTATTAATGTACTAATCGATTGCCCTCTTCTTTTAATAAGGTGTCGGAAACTTTTCAGACCATTATTTGTTTTAAATAGGTCATTGTCACGTCTTCTTGCAATCGATGAACCTGATTTTTGTAATTCATGTTTTTAGCCAGTATCCGTTTCTTTAAGAAATTCTGGGTATAGGGTGTTTTTTTATGTTGTGTGAGAAATAGAAGAATTATAGAGAGTCATGAATTAAGCTTGCAACAACATACATGGATATTTTAATGTATGTAATGTAAGAATGTGGTGTTAAATTGTATTGGTTTTAAGGAAAAATGTCCAAATAAACGTATTACTTGATCTGTGCATCGAGGGCATCCCGGGGATTAGTCTGGGTAAATGTTGTGCAACTTTAGGGGCATTACTTAGGTGTGGTGGAGAAAGTTAAAATGTGCTAGCGGAAAGTGCGTATTACTAGACACCAGTGGTGCTGGAACAATTTACCTAGCTGAAGTCATAAATCAATGACGTCATAAGCATTATGAAAAATCCAAGCGTCACACAAAAACAAGGATAGCAAATAAGCTACTCTAATGCAGCAGGAGAATGGTAAGGGTATGGTATGTAGCTGGTGGTGCATTTGGAGTACACTATCACAAATATATTACCAAAGCATGATATGGTAGCACACTGTTATAGACAGCACATTTTCCATTGAAGTGGCCACAAAAGTCGCACTGGCATGTAGTTTCACTGATAAAACTACATAGCGCACTTGCAGTAATGTATGGAAATGGGGTGTCAGCAAATATATAACATTTGCACATCACCAAATAAAGTGTCTTGATTTGTATTGATCCTGCTAAAATCTTTATTTCCATCTTTCTCCAAAATTACAAAATAATGTGCTTCATTGTGCTTTCCCAACTGCTATGTTTGGAAATATTTGTATAGTTCATTTACAGGTATTTAAATTTTTTATGTGTTAGAATAGCCTTTCCTTTTACATTCCCTTTACCCCAAAAAGATTGTCAAATAGTTCACTTTACAAAATGCTCTAACCTGTAGTCAGAGAAAGACGAGTAAACACCAATCTACAAGTTAAAATAACCACTGTCTTTAAACACACAACAAATATAAAATCAAAATAATTTAAAGGCATCTTTATTGCTCATTCATCGTCTAAACTCCAGCATATTTATTTTGGGGATGCTGCAGCAGTGTTTGGACAAAATATCAGCGAAATAATATTGTGTAGACAAAATATTGTGTCAAGAATATCAAGGACAGAAATATTGTGAAGGTACGTTTCTATGGGTAAGCAAGGTTTAACTATACTTAACCAGTGGCGGCCGGTGACATTTGAAAGTGGTGAGGCGTAAAAGTGACGCCTGAGTGCACCACAGCCAGTGAGCGTAGAGAGCAAGCCCGAGCGACATAAGTGGGGTTCAGGGAGGATCTCCCCCGAGAAATTGTTTTTAAATGATTGGGCAAATGGTACATTTTCAAGCAAATTTGAGAAAGCAAGAAGGTTAATAAAGCAATTGTGAAAGCATAGTTAGTACATTGCACTTCCCCATTCTGGAACTGACCCCAAGGCAATGGTAGTAATGCGCAGAGAGTTAATATGCCTACTGCAAAGAACATATAGCATGCAGATCACAAACAGGTCATATAATGTAAATAGTTCAGTGGATTACTACTTTTGTTAAAGTCATGCTTTTGTTACTTGCAGTTTAAAAGTTACAAGCCTAAGTTGGTGGATAGAGCTAGTAACTGTCATCAGAGAGCTGCATACAAATTGCAAGGCATAGGTTAGAGCGTTATGATTTTTTTTCTCCAGTCATTAATTATCCTAATGTTGCGAAAAAGGGTCCATTTGGCTAGAAATTAATTCTTATTTGTATAGCCAACACAACCATGGTGTTACAACTGGTTTTAAATTATACGTTTGTGATGCTCCAGACCAAACAGTCAGTCTTAAACTATACTACCTACCATTATGGATGACATGTGACACCTGCACCATGTAGTCCACGTTTGTTTTATGTAACATTCCCTATGCAATGATTTACACACGTATGCCATTGTCTCTGTATAATGGGTGTGTGTGTGAAATGTAAATGGCTCTGAAACCCTACACTACACTATAAAACAAAAGAAATGGATGTGAGAAAGGGGCTATGGGGAGATGAGGGAGGAGGCTATGTAGGAGCATAGTAGATGCATAGAGACAAGAGAATCCCAGGTGGATTCGCCTTACAATGATTGCATGTAAAGATGAAGCTTGTCTTAGCTCACTGTAATTCAGTTTATGCCTTGTTTAAAGATGATGACGCATAACACAATTACACGCTGTGCCATCCGTGGATTGGAATTTGTTGCAAGGTATGTTTTGCTAGTTTTAGTTTATACACTGATTACTAGCTTGAATTTTACTGCTTGCGTTTGGAAGCGGCTGCTTTCAGCACAAACCAGTGTGTTTATCACTTCCAAACGCAAGTAGTAAAATGCAAGCCATTTCGCATCCAACATAAGCCATTTATCACTGCCCCCAGCCCCTCCCCTTCCCAGCAGGCCACTCGTGACAGCTGAGTGATTAGCCAGGTAGAACGTCAACATCATGCGCAATACAATTTGGGGAAGCCAAAATCTTCATACCAGGAAGAAAAACCCATAAAAACAGCAGCATCATCCGACCTGTGTAATGTAACTGGAGTTTGTGCAGGCAATGTGCTCGTGTAAAGCGATCCAAGAGTTTGCGCGATTTAAAAACCTGCAAAAAACGCATACACACACACGCACACAGAGTACCAAGAAAAATACTTGTTGGACCCGGCCTCGTAACATGGCTCTACTGGTCCCCACATCACCTAACCTGTTGCCGGCGGCCCCAATCCCCCGGCCTCACCAAGCCTTTCCACCAGAACACACGCACTCAACCCGGACACCCTCGTCCATGGCCTCTCTCCTTTCGGCCACCCCGGGCCCGCGTGCCCACTCCATGCACCAAGATGGCCGCCCGGCCCCAGCGCGACCCGGGCCTAGAGGCGCCACTCCGGCTGGAGGACATCCCGCTTCCAGGGGTTGAGAGAGGGAGGAGCAGTTTCTATCGCACCTCTGAAACTCCCCTGGGACGATGGGTTTCGATCGGCCCTCCGGCCTCCCTGAAGGCTGGCTCCACGCCTGCTGGGTGTCTGGGACTCCTCCCGACCCGGCCTGAAAGGATCAAAAGACAATGGCAGGAAACCCCCGACAAGCGACCCCCAGGTGACAAGACCCCTGCCTGCACAGACTCCGGACATCAAAGGGGGGTCGACCTATAACCAGGGGTGCTCTGGGACTGTCCGGCAGATTCGACGCTGGAACAACGAGAGCCTGCTGACGTGGTCGCGGCTCCTGGAACTTAGAACTACCTGAGCCCTGCTGAGTGACTCGCGGCTCCCCGAAGATCGTAAGACCTCCGAACTTGTACCTGAGCCCTGCTGAGTGACTCGCGGCTCCCTGAAAATCGTAAGACCTCCGAACTTGTACCTGAGCCCTGCTGAGTGACTCGCGGCTCCCCGAAGATCGTAAGACCTCCGAACTTGTACCTGAGCCCTGCTGAGTGACTCGCGGCTCCCTGAAGATCGTAAGACCTCCGAACTTGTACCTGAGCCCTGCTGAGTGACTCGCGGCTCCCCGAAGATCGTAAGACCTCCGAACTTGTACCTGAGCCCTGCTGAGTGACTCGCGGCTCCCTGAAGATCGTAAGACCTCCGAACTTGTACCTGAGCCCGCTGAGTGACTCGCGGCTTCCACAGACTCCACTGGTCCCGCCGGACCCCACGACAACCAGCCTACCCCCCAGCTCGAGGATTGTGAGCTGTGCGCCGGGTACATCCTTACCTTGAACTTTTGTGCCAAAGACTGTCCCGCTACCCCATATCCCTTCCGAGACTCATTGAGCCCGCGCTCTCCTTGTACATATTTGCAGTGCTAACCTATTTGATAAAGATTGGTTCCTGAGAACGCACGGTGTGTTGTTTCTGTGTCGTGTGGTGCCCGAAGTACGATCCTCGATACGAGACTTCTCCACCTGAGGAGTCTCCCGCCAGTGCCCGGCTACGATACTCGAGGGTGGGTCTCAGGGTAGTCAGGACTCCCTTCCGGGCTCCTCTGAGGTCGCCGTCTAACATTGGTGGCAAGCGACGGGATTCGGGCCCATCACCGAGAGATCGTACTGTGAACGACGGACGCACTACCAACAAAGATGGCAGAAGGAAACACCGTGATCCCCGCAGAAATCAACGCCAACAGGGTGTTCCAGGTGGAACAACTATAAGAATACACACACAAAGAACTAAAGCAATTCTGCAAAGAACTTAGAATCGCTACCACCGGTCTCAACACCAAGGAAGATTTGCAGAAAGCACTGAAAGCCTGGGTGGATACCAGGGCCTCCCGCCCGGAAAACACGGGGGAGCACCCCGACGAGGCAGAACCTTCCCAAGGCGAAAGCAGCAACAATCAGGTGCGAAACATCGTAACAGAAGGGGGCCTTTCCCCGGAGGAACTCGCGGACAGAGAGAGAAGCCGCAATCACGAACTCGAGTTAGCTAAGCTCAAAATCGAAGGCGAATTAAAGTTAGCAGAGAAAAAGCTAGCAGTGGAGCAAATGCGCGTGCAAGACGAGCTAGAAGAGAAGAAGCTCCAACGGGAACACGAAGGAAGGAAGCTCCAACTGGAGCACGAACGCAGCTTGAAGGAAATCGAACTCAAGGCCAGAAGTGAGGAAGGGAGGCCCCCGGGAAACCGAGAGGCGACCTCCCCAGCGGAGCAGAAGGTCCACATCCCCAAAGATGTGGTCAAGGAATATTATAAAAACGATGACATTCAGCAATGGTTCAGGGCCTACGAGGTCGCCATGACCTCCCATCGGGTCCCGCAGAAGGACTGGGGGCAGGGTTGTGGGGACGATTTCTGAGCGAAGGAAGAGACACCCTGCTCGACCTGCCCCTCTCTCTGCAGACCTCCTACAGCCACATGAAAGAAGCTCTACTCACAAGGTACGGTCTCACCCCCGAGATGTACCGTCAACGATTCCGGGACTGCAGGAAAATCCCGGGCACCACCTGGGTAGAATATGTGAACTTTTTTAGTCGGGCCTTCGATGGGTGGGTCAAGGGCAGCAAAGTCACCACTCTTGAGGAACTCACCGACCTCCTATTGTGGGAACACCTGGCTGCGAACTGCTTTGTGGAACTACGCCAGCATCTGCTCGACAGCAAACTCACCGATCCCAGGAAGCTGGCGGTGGAAGCAGACCGCTGGACCAACACCCGGGTCACCCGGGGCATGGTAGGAGAATACCCCCGAGCCAGTCAGGGACCACCCCGCCAGAGAGGAGGGGGGAACCAGGGAGGCCAGAGAGAGTCCCAGCCTAGTCCTCCGAAGACCCAATCTCCACCTTTCCCAGCGCCCCCCCCACCAGTAACCGGACCCCCCGGGAGACGGGGACACAGGGTAACCGTCACTTGCTTCCGTTGCCAGAAGCCCGGGCACTACGCCACTGACCCAGAGTGCCCCATGGCCACCCAAAACACCCCTGCAAGACAGATAGCCAACGTAGCCCTGGGGGAGGAGGTTGAGGAAGCCGGGGAATGGGAACCCGCAGCCATGGCCCTAGTATCCCTGGGAGATAGGGAGATGGTCCCTGGTAGCCTCCTGCCCTCTAACACGAAGAAATACGGGCAGCTCGTTAAGATCAATGGCCACCAAATAGAGGCCCTGCGGGACACCGGGGCCAGCATCACCGGTGTCCTCAGGCACTTAGTCCCCGAGGAGCAGATCCTCCCCAACGTCTTTTGCCCAGTCATTTCCGCCGATAATAGGGAGAGTATGTGTCAGGTAGCTCTGGTGCCGTTTGAGTGGGGTGGAGTAATAGGTAAACTGAGGGTGGCCGTAAGAACCTCCCAGCCGGTCGACTGCCTCCTAGGGAACGACCTGGAGAGTTCGCCCTGGAAGCACGTCGAACGCAAGGCCCACCTAGGGATGATGGGGCTCCCCGAGTGGGTGTGCGCCACCACCCGATCTACGTCAGCCCGACTCACCCCCCTGGGAGAAGTCGAAGACGCCCCGACCGAAGAAGTCAGAGCAGTAACCCCCGAGGGTCCTCCCGTCCCCCCATCGAAGGGGCCCGTCGCCAGCGACGAGCCCTCCCTGTCCGACACCGCCCCGGTCCCTGAGTTAGGCGATCTACCCGAGTTGGCCCAATGGCGCCACGAGGGTGGACCCACCCGGGAGGAGTTTTGCCGGGAGCAAGCCACCTGTCCTTCCCTGGTCGGACTGCGGCGCCAGGCCGAGGGCCAAGCCGCAGGCGACCAAACTGGCACGCACCGAATTTATTGGGAAAATAGCCTTTTGTATAGTGAGCAGAAGTCGGTGGAGCTGGGATCCGGTCGGGTGCTGGTGGTACCCCTCCGCTTCCAAGACTTCCTCCTGGGCTTAGCCCACGACGTCCCCCTTGCCGGCCACCTGGGTCAAGACAAGACCTACAGCCGTCTCGTGACCCATTTTTACTGGCCTAAGATGAGAGCAGCCGTAGAAGCCCACTGCAAGTCCTGTCCCACGTGCCAAGCTAGCGGGAAGAGTGGGGGGAAGCGCAAGGCTCCCCTCCAACCCTTCCCGGTCGTCAGTACCCCCTTTGAACGAGTCGGGATCGACATCGTGGGGCCCCTGGACCTCCCCACCTCCCAAGGTCACCGTTTCATCCTGGTCCTGGTGGATCACGCCACCCGATACCCTGAGGCGATCCCCCTACGCACCGTCACGGCCCCCGTAGTGGGCCGGGCCCTGATGGGGATCTTTTCCCGGGTAGGGTTCCCCCGCGAGGTCGTGAGCGATCGCGGCACTAATTTTATCTCGAGGTACATGACGTCCCTGTGGCAACAATGTGGAGTGTCCCACAAATTCACTACCCCGTACCATCCCCAGGGGAACGGCCTAGTAGAGAGGTTTAACCGGACTCTGAAAGGGATGATCACCGGCCTAGAAGAGCCCCTCCGGCGTAAGTGGGACGTCCTGCTCCCCTGCCTCTTGTTCGCTTACCGAGAGGTCCCCCAGAAGTCCCTAGGGTTCAGCCCGTTTGAGTTGCTCTATGGACACCCCGTCCGGGGTCCCCTCAGCTTGGTTAAGGAAGGGTGGGAGGCGGCACCCCAGACCACCCCACGAGATGTGTTCCACTATGTTCTGACCCTCCGGAACCAGACCAGGAAGTTCCGAGCACTGGCCGAGGCCAACCTAGAGACAAGCCAAGAAGAGATGAAGCGCTGGTACGACCAGAATGCCACTCTGGTCGAGTTCCAGCCGGGCCAACAAGTATGGGTCATGGCTCCCGTGAAGCCAGGCGCCTCCAGGACAGGTGGACCGGGCCCTACAAAGTGATTGAGCGGAAGAGCCCAGTCACATACTTGGTGGACGTCCAGTCGCCCCGGGATCCCCTCCGGGTCCTTCACGTGAACCGCCTCAAGCCTCACTTCATGCGGACAGAACTAAGCCTCCTGCTGGCCACCGATGACGGGGCCGAAGATGAGTCCGATCCCCTCCCGGACCTCCTGTGTGTCAAGGAGCAGGATGGCTCCGTGGAGGGAGTGAATCTCTCCCCAGCTCTCACTACCCAGCAGCAAGAGGACTGCCGCCAGCTACTAGGACAATTTGCCGACCTCTTCTCCCTGATCCCCCGAGTCACCGACTGGTGTGTCCATGACGTGGACACCGGGGACAGCCCGCCGGTGAGACACCGAGCCTACCGGGTCCCCGACCGGGTCCGGGCCTGCATTCAAGCTGAAGTCTCAAAGATGTTGACCATGGGAGTGATCGAGCCATCTGACAGTCCCTGGGCCAGCCCCGTGGTCCTGGTCCCGAAGGCAGCGGCCCCCGGTGTCGCCCCCGAGCTCCGGTTCTGTGTGGACTACCGGGGGCTCAATGACGTCACCCGAGCCGATGCCCACCCCATCCCACGAGCCGACGAGCTCATTGACCGACTCGGGGCAGCAGGGTTCCTCAGCACCTTCGACCTCACCTGCCGACACTGGCAGATTGCGCTCACCGAGGGGGCCAAGGAGCGGTCTGCCTTCTCCACCCCAGATGGGCATTACCGCTTCCGCGTAATGCCCTTCGGAATGAAAAATGCCCCGGCCACCTTCCAGCGACTGGTAAACAGAGTCCTGGCCGGGCTAGAACAGTTCAGCGCGGCATATCTGGACGACATCGCCGTTTTCAGTTCCGAATGGGGTGAGCACCTCCAGCACCTCCGGAGGGTGCTAACCGCCCTGCGCCAGGCAGGCCTGACAGTAAAAGCCAGCAAGTGCCAAATTGGACAAGGATCAGTAGTCTACCTGGGGCACCAGGTCGGGAGTGGCCAGGTCGCCCCTCTACAACCAAAAATCGACGCCATCGTGGCCTGGGAACCCCCCACCACCCAAACGGAGGTCCGAGCCTTTCTGGGCCTCACTGGCTACTACCGCAGATTCATCCAGGGGTATGGCAGCCTTGTCGGCCCCCTCACAGAACTCACATCCAAAAAACAGCCAAAAAAGGTTCAGTGGACAACCGCCTGCCAGGAGGCGTTCGATGCCCTAAAGAAGGCCATGTGCACGGCCCCCGTCCTCCAGGCTCCCGACTACTCCAAGGAGTTTGTAGTCCAGACCGATGCCTCCGAGCATGGCATTGGGGCCGTCCTGTCCCAGATGAATGACCAAGGCCTGGACCAGCCCGTCGCCTTCCTCAGTCGGCGGCTGTTACCCAGAGAACAGCGATGGAGTACCATTGAGCGCGAAGCCTTTGCCGTGGTCTGGGCACTCAAGAAACTACGCCCTTACCTGTTCGGCACCCATTTCAAAGTCCAAACCGATCATCGGCCCTTGCGATGGCTTATGCAGATGCGGGGAGAAAACCCCAAGCTACTGCGGTGGTCAATCTCCCTTCAGGGGATGGATTTCACCGTGGAACACCGTCCTGGGACGGACCACGCCAACGCCGATGGCCTCTACCGGTTCTTCCGCCTCAGCGAAGAGAACCGCCCAAGATGATGGGCAGTTCTCTCCGGCTTTCAGCTGGGGGGGGACGCGTGTTGGACCCGGCCTCGTAACATGGCTCTACTGGTCCCCACATCACCTAACCTGTTGCCGGCGGCCCCAATCCCCCGGCCTCACCAAGCCTTTCCACCAGAACACACGCACTCAACCCGGACACCCTCGTCCATGGCCTCTCTCCTTTCGGCCACCCCGGGCCCGCATGCCCACTCCATGCACCAAGATGGCCGCCCGGCCCCAGCGCGACCCGGGCCTAGAGGCGCCACTCCGGCTGGAGGACATCCCGCTTCCAGGGGTTGAGAGAGGGAGGAGCAGTTTCTATCGCACCTCTGAAACTCCCCTGGGACGATGGGTTTCGATCGGCCCTGCTGGGTGTCTGGGACTCCTCCCGACCCGGCCTGAAAGGATCAAAAGACAATGGCAGGAAACCCCCGACAAGCGACCCCCAGGTGACAAGACCCCTGCCTGCACAGTTTTCGGACATCAAAGGGGGGTCGACCTATAACCAGGGGTGCTCTGGGACTGTCCGGCAGATTCAACGCTGGAACAACGAGAGCCTGCTGACGTGGTCGCGGCTCCTGGAACTTAGAACTACCTGAGCCCTGCTGAGTGACTCGCGGCTCCCCGAAGATCGTAAGACCTCCGAACTTGTACCTGAGCCCTGCTGAGTGACTCGCGGCTCCCTGAAGATCGTAAGACCTCCGAACTTGTACCTGAGCCCTGCTGAGTGACTCGCGGCTCCCTGAAGATCGTAAGACCTCCGAACTTGTACCTGAGCCCGCTGAGTGACTCGCGGCTTCCACAGACTCCACTGGTCCCGCCGGACCCCACGACAACCAGCCTACCCCCCAGCTCGAGGATTGTGAGCTGTGCGCCGGGTACATCCTTACCTTGAACTTTTGTGCCAAAGACTGTCCCGCTACCCCATATCCCTTCCGAGACTCATTGAGCCCGTGCTCTCCTTGTACATATTTGCAGTGCTAACCTATTTGATAAAGATTGGTTCCTGAGAACGCACGGTGTGTTGTTTCTGTGTCGTGTGGTGCCCGAAGTACGATCCTCGATACGAGACTTCTCCACCTGAGGAGTCTCCCGCCAGTGCCTGGCTACGATACTCGAGGGTGGGTCTCAGGGTAGTCAGGACTCCCTTCCGGGCTCCTCTGAGGTCGCCGTCTAACAATACTTAATAATTAAGGAAGCACGATTGTTTAAATAAATACACTACAAGCACTCTAGTGACTCTACTTTAAAACACTAACACGTAATTCGACTGTTAAACATCCACGTGCAAATTTGATTACTCGGTCACTCATCTGGTCAACCAATTACTGATGCATCGACCCTCACCCTCGCGATATAATTGCATCAGATTTCCACAGTATGGACCAATGCTCCTTCTCACAGAGTCTGATGTAGGTAGTAAACTTGCTGCGTCACGCCAATCTTCTTCTTGCTGCTGCTGTCTGGCCAAGAACGCCTCCAGCTGAAGTGCTGCATGAGTCAGAGCATGGGCAGTGTTGCAGTTAGCGCTCTAGCGTCCGACGCTAGAGCGCGTATGTAAACAATGTTATGCGTACGCCGCGATGGTGGCGTACGCGGCCAGATAAATAAAGGGGGGCGTGCCTCGCGGGGGCATTCGCGCCGAGACACCGTAACTGCGTGTGGCCTCTTTATTGCGCTGCGCCGCTGCTGCTAGGCCTGCGCGCACAACAACGTAACATTGGCGACGAGGCGGCCGGACCTGCCGTGTTTATCGCAACCAGCGTTGCCTCCTGCTACTCAGATCGCGGCAGTCCCGCGATTCTGCTCTGCCTCGCCCCAGCCCCCTCCGGCCTGTCACGCTGCTCGCTCAAGCCTGGGACAACGCGTGACTGACTCTGCAGCTGCTGCTGTCGGGGCCTGGACCTTACTGCAGCCCACTCCACACGGTGAGCGTATGTGCACCAACCACCAATGCCTGCAACAAGTGGATGAAGATTCCCGCTTGTCTCGCCTCAGCATTGCGTCCCACCTGGTTCCTCGTGCCACATCCTCTGCGCCAGCCCTACAGAGGCCCCGAAGTCGCCTAGGCATACCTCCACGTGGCCCTCGTTTGCCCTTCGCTACGCTGGTCCTCTAGCAGCTGCCCTGCATCCCAGCGCCACGCCTTCACAGCTGCACCATGGGAGATGACGGAGCCCAAGCACCTGCCCACCCGTTTCACCCACGACCGGTGTCCTGCCACCCTTCAGCGAGACGGCTGACCCCGCCACGGCCGCCCCACGCTGGCAGACGTGGATCGGTAGGCTCAACAACTACTTCATCGGTTCTCGGGAGACGGACGGGGCGGTGAAGCGATCGCTCCTTCTTCACTACGCGGGGGAGGAAGTATACCTGTTGTTTAAGCACCTTCCCAACACCGATAATGCAGACGACTACAACGCAGCCGTGGCAGCCCTCAACACTCACTTTGACCCCCAAATGAACCCAGATTTCAAGAACTTCAAGATGCGTCAGGCGAAGCAGAAAGAGGGGGAGTCAGTGGATGCCTTTCATGCACGGCTGAGGGTGCTCGCGGACACTCATCTGGCTGGCGACCGAGCAAAAGAAGAGATCAGGGCGCAGCTCATCTATGGCATCTGAAGCAAGAAGCTGCGGAGCCTCATCCTCCGCCAACCAAACATCCCGATGGCTGACATTCTGGTGCTGGCACGGTCCCACGATCTGTCCGACGCACGTGCGGAAGAGATGGAACAAGCGCTCACACGGAACACGGGGCCGGGAGTGACCGTCAAGACAGAGCGCGCAGACGCGGTGAGGACGCGCGAGAAGACGCGCCGACCAGCACCCAGGAGGTCGCCCCCAGCGCAGTGTGACTACTGCCGGTGCGAAAAACACCAAGGCAAGACGTGCCCTGCGAAAGGTAAAACGTGCAGCAGCTGTGGCACCCTGAACCACTTTGCCTCCGTCTGCCAGAAGCGCGCCCCGCGGAAGGATCACAGGGGCAAGAGGCCTGCGAAAGGCATGGTGAGACAACTATCCCAGCTGTCCCTCTCCTCACGCACTGACGCTGAGCCCAGACACACGCGAGCCCTGCAGGAGGACGACTCGGAGTCTGACGATGGAGAGGAGACATACGTGATCTCGTTCACCAGAGCCCTAAAAAGCACAAGACGACCACAACCCCGGTGCGACGTCAGGGTCGCAGGATCAAAGGTGAACGCGGTGATCGACGCGGGGGCATCAGTCACCGTCATGGGGGTGCAGCAATACAACCGACTCCGACCGAAGCCAGAACTCAAGGCATCGAAGGCCCGCATATATGCATATGGCAGCGATGTCCCACTACCCCTTCTGGGAAAAATGACAGTACCGGTGGGAACAGAGGACGCCGAGATCACCATTGATGTACACATCATCAACCAAGAGGTAGACACGCTCCTAAGTGGACACGCCGCCGAGGACCTAGGGCTCCTCGTGTTCATCCGGAAAGTTCAAGATAATCAAACGGCCAACCTGCTGGACCAGTTCCCGGAACTATTCACGGGCCTAGGGAAAATCAAGCGCCCGCAGGTCAAACTCCACATCGACCACTCTATCACACCCACGGCACTGAAGCACAGATGGATCCCCTTTCATCTACGCCCTCTGGTGGAAGAAGAACTCAAGAAATTGGAAGAACAAGGGGTCATAGAAACAGTCACTGGCCCCACCCCATGGGTGTCCCCAATGGTGATCGCGGAAAAGCCCCGCCAACCAGGCAAGATCCGGGTGTGCATTGATATGCGGCTCCCCAATAAAGCCATCAAGAGGGAGAGACACATTACACCCACCATGGACGACATCATTGCGGACCTCAACGGGGCACGGTGGTTTTCCAAGTTGGACTTAAACGCCGGCTACCACCAGCTAACACTAGCCAGAGAGAGTAGGTACATCACCACCTTCAGTACACACCTTGGGCTGAGAAGATACCGGCGGCTCAATTTCGGGATATCATCCGCGGCGGAGATTTTCCAGAACACGATCAGGGCCATATTACAAGGCCTGCCGGGAGTTATGAATGTGAGTGATGACATACTGATCCACTCCACTACCATAGATGAGCACTATCGGAGAGTCAGAGCCACACTGACACGCCTCAAGGACTACGGAGTCACACTCCACAAGGACAAGTGCCAGCTATTCCAGCAGCAGATTGAATTCTTCGGGTACAAGTTCACCAACAACGGCATTCAGGTGGACCCCCGGAAATCCCAAGCAATCAAAGACGACTCAGCACCCACATTCGCCTCGGAGGTGCGCAGCTTTCTGGGAATGGCCACGTACTGCGGCCGGTTCATTCCGAACCTAGCGACGATTGCCGAACCTCTCAGACAACTGACGAAGAAGGACGCACCGTGGCAGTGGGGGCCCCAGGAAGACACCGCGTTCCAAGCCATCAAGACAGCGCTCCTCGACCAAGCCACTCTGGTCTACTTCGACCCCACACGAAGGATGGAGCTACTAGTCGACGCCAGCCCGGTGGGACTCGGGGCAGTCCTCACACAGGAACAAGAGCCAGGGCGGTGGGCCACACTGGCCTACGCGAGCAAAGCACTCACAGCAACCGAACAAAGGTATTCCCAGATCGAGCGGGAGGTGCTGGCCATAAGATGGGGCTGTCGACACTTCCACCTATACGTCTGTGGACATCCGTTCACGGTCGTGACAGACCACCAGCCACTGGTACCCCTTTCTAAAGGGACAGCACCACACCTCCCGCCGCGAATAGAACGATGGGCCATTGGACTCCAACAGTACCATATGGACATAACCTACCGGCCTGGCGCCAAGAACCCGGCCGACTTCCTGTCCAGGCACACGGACACAAGAGAGCCCCCACAGGCCAGGAAGGATGAAGAAGACGCGGCTGAAGCACACTTAGACTTCATCGCGGCCCTAACCTGCCCTCAGGTACTGACACTCCAAGAGATTTTACAAGCTGCGGAGCGTGACACCGTAATGACCAGAACCAGGGAAGCCCTCCAACAAGGGTCGTGGACCAGCTTCCTACAGTCTGCCAACACGTGGACAGAGGATGAGAGGGCAGACCTGCAACAGATCTGGCGCGTACGGAATGAGCTCAGCGCCACCAGAGATGGAATAGTCCTGAGAGGAGCTAGGATCGTCATGCCAGCAGCGCTTCGCCACCAAGCCACCCTCCTGGCCCACAGAGGTCATCAAGGAACAGAGAGGATGAAGGCCAGAATGAGAGAAAAGGTGTGGTTTCCGGGAATGGACGCCTTGGTGGAAGACATCGTAAGAAACTGCCCGGCGTGTCAGATGACTAGCCGACCTGAACCTCCAGCCCCCATCGTGACTGAAGAGCCCGGGAGACACCCCTGGGACAAAATCAGCGTGGACTTTCGGACCCTCCCCGACGGGAGAGTAACGCTGGTAGTCGTGGACAATTTCTCCAAATACCCCCTGGTGGAGGCGCTGCCATCCACAGCCTTCACGTTTGTAGGGCCAGCACTAGAGAAGATATTCCACATGTTCGGGCGCCCCTCAGAACTGAAGAGCGATAACGGGCCACCGTTCCAAGGCCACGAATTTCGAGAATTCCTCGCACGTCAAGGCATACGCCACAGACGGATCACTCCACAGTGGCCCCAAGCCAACGGCGAGGTCGAACGCTTCATGCGGACACTAAATAAAATCCTGCGAATAGCCAGCGCCGAACATCTGGACCCGGAACGAGAGATCCAACGGTTCCTAGGGGAGTATCGCAGCACACCACACTGCTCCACCAAACAAGCCCCATGGGCCCTCATGCTGAAAGGGACACGCCGTGATGGTCTACCCACAGTCCCCGGGTTGGCCCCCCACCATTTGAAGCGGAGCAGGCACTGCAACGGCGAGAGCGGCGGAACCAGCAAGCGAGCCGGGCCAGAGGAAGCCGGGAGCGCGCCCTGGGGCCGGGGGACAATGTCCTCATAAAGAACCGGAGATCCGGGGGCAAGTTCAAGCCACGGTACGAGCCCGGGAGCTGGACAGTGGAATGCCGCCAAGGGACAATGGTCACGGCCCGAAGAGGGGCTGAATCAGCCACACGTAACATCTTGTGGTTCAAACGACTCCCTGCGGCTACAGAACACCGGCCAGAGACCGCGGAGGAGGAGGAGGAGGTCGCCGGGATTCCCGAAAGAGAACTTTCATCACCTCTGACCCGGCCCGAGTCGACAACAGACCCGGATGGGCCCAGCTCCGAAGCCGACAGGGTGGAACGCGACTGCCCGCCAAACGCCAACACCCGAGCGACGACCAGGTATGGGCTGAGAGGGAATCCTCCACCAAGCAGCCGCCTCAGAGACTTTGCCTGCCAAGTAAGTGACTGAGTGGGGAGTTCGAGTCTGAGTTTCATCATCCACGTTGGAGAGGGATGTTGCAGTTAGCGCTCTAGCGTCCGACGCTAGAGCGCGTATGTAAACAATGTTATGCGTACGCCGCGACGGTGGCATACGCGGCCAGATAAATAAAGGGGGGCGTGCCTCGCGGGGGCATTCGCGCCGATACACCGTAACTGCGTGTGGCCTCATTATTGCGCTGCGCCGCTGCTGCTAGGCCTGCGCGCACAACAACGTAACAGGCAGGAACAATAAATAGCAGACACAAATGCAGGCCTGCAGGAAGCATATTTATGATTTTTTATTAAATCACTGCCAGCTCTTCTATCCATTTTATATATGGATTGGTAAAGCACATTTAAAACATTCTTTTAGGCACGTGTATCCACAAACACTTTACACTCTGGCTCCAAACTTGCAGGGGGCATGAACTGTGAAAAAACTTAATATGGATAATAATAGAACGTGGAAGAATTCTTCAAAATGATTCTCTGTTCTCACAGGATTAAAAAGGAATTACTTCCTCTACACGATCAAAATCTTCTGCAACAAACTGGATCGACACAACAGTAATGTGTGCTGCCTTCTGGAAAAGCGCGTTGTCACAAGTGTACAGAAGCCACCATCAAAAGCGCTGTCACGAGGGAAGGTAGACCCCGCGGAAAAACATGGGTATGTCAAAAACAAATCTGAAGCTTGTTCTGGGAAGATTGAATACCCCAGTGCAGTGCGCAGTCTGTGTAACCCTGCTCTGGGAAGGAGGACAGGGCAGACATATTCAGAACGGTAGCTGCCAGGCGCTTGTGAGCGCCTGCTGCCAAATGGAATTTGAGTATTGGTTACTGTAGACCTTTGGGGTACCTTGTGTTATCTGGGGTCTTGGCGTTGTGCTGATAATAAAAGCAGGGTTTGGTTTAAGCAGCCAGGCAATCTATTCATCTCCATGATCCATTGGCGGAGTTATTATTCGGACTAAATAGTCAACGACAACCCCAATGACATAGTCAGCGGCGCCCGGCATGCTCGAGGGAGGGAGAGGGTGGAGGTGTCATGGGGGGGAGGTTAATAATACAATTAAAATAAAACATACCTGAGTGCGGGGGTACTGCACCGACTCCGCTCCAGGCAGGCCGGTCACACTGCACTGGTGGGTCAAGGTGTTCCTGCTGCAGGAAGCAGCCAGCAGGCAGCTTTCCTCCCCTACGCAGCGCAATCACAAGGCTGGTAGGCGCAGCAGGAGCGCGCCCCAGCCGGGACATTTTCTCTGCATAGAGAAAACAGGAGAGTGGGAGGTCCTACTCGAGGGCAGGGAGGGAGTGGCTTGCCCACTGTTGTGGGTATTGACTGTTTGGTCGGCTCCAGGGCCGACCAAACAGTCAATACCCACAACAATGGGCAAAGCACTCCCCCTGCCCTTGAGCAGGACCGCCCACCCGCCCGCCCCAACCACACACAGAGGCACTGCTGTTTTTTCGCAATGCGAGAAGGCAGAAACATAAATGGTAGTTTTTACTGTTTATGTTTCTGCCTTCTCGCACTGCGAGAAAGCAGTGGGGCGACGCCCCCACGTCCCAATGGGGGAGCCGCCACTGTACTTAACTCTACATTTATGCATCATGATGATATATATATCTATCTTCAAGGTACGTAGAACTGAAGTTAAGAATAGTAAATCTATACTTACCTCGTTGCACTTACCTTCTGGATATTTTTGTCCTCCATTATTTTGCCACGATATTCGGTCTACATTATACTTTTCTCCTTGATATTCGACGTTACCATTACAGAGGGTTTATCATTACAATTTCCTAAATATAGATACCAAACATGACATAGCGCCTGCTCCCAAATGGAAATGACAGCTATTCAATTTAATAAGAAATCCCCAATGTTATCTTATGGGAGGGGTAGACCTCACAGTAGTGCAAATCGAATTTAGGAGTTTCTCACTACCAGGACATGTGAAACATAAAAGTACACGTGCATCCTTTTAATTACATAGAACCCTGCTCTATGGGCCACCTAGGACCCCAATGAGGGGTGATTATATGTAATAAAAGGGGAGTTTGAGGCTTGCCAAGGGGTTTTAATGCCAAGTCAACAAGACAGTTTAAATCAAGCATTCAGGCTGCTGTGGCAGGCCTGGGGCATGATTTGAAGTGCTTAAGGACCACTAGTAGCATTGAATTTTCAGGCCTTGGGTATATGGCATACCATTCTTCAAGTGTCTTACATTTAAATTAAATATGCCAAACAGGTGTGTGTCAATCAAATCTTACAAAAGCACTTTTGCATTGGTTAGCAAGTGCACAGATTTCTGAGGCCAACAAAAATGAATTCAGCAAAAAGTGGTGGGAAAAGGCTACATGTTTGGCTGTGGCCCTGCAGAGAGGTTCTCCCTTGCATATTTAGCAAGGGTGATCAGCATTCTTTGAAATCCCACCACTGCATGCCCAGCAACAGAAGATCATTTACATAAAACAGCGGCTAAATCCTGGTTGAACACAGTTTTGCACATAGGACACAAACAGATGCCTTGTTGAAATCTATGAATGCACATTTGAGTGGTGCAGATCCATTGTCCTATTAAAAATTAGAACTATGCCATTATGTGGGAAGGAATAGCCCTCCTAAAACCGAAATTGATTGGCAAAATGATGTTGCTATTCCCACTCCAATCCAAGAGTTCACCTAAAACAATCTGTGCAAAGATTGTACCATGTGGATATGACATGGGACAATTTCCAGGGTCTTGTCTCAGAACATTTCCATAGACTGCTACATTCCTAGACTGTGTTCCACCAACTCAGAATACAACACTCTCTAAGACACTTTCAAATTCCATTTTAAGGATGGTGGCCTGCTAATGCAGGAGCTGCATTCAGATGCTTACAAGACCATCCTTTAGGGCTTGTTGTGGCTGAAGATTTAATTTTACTAATAGTTCGATAAGGCCTTGTTCTGGCATTCAATTAATTTATCTTACGTGGATAATCTGACATTGATTCAGCATCTCAGGATCTACATTTGATACCTCTGCTCTAATGTATTCAAAGACAAGGACAACTATCTTGCAGTTATATTTTTCAGTTATATCTTTCATCTTGCTGTTATTGATCTGCTGCTCAATGTCTCTGACCAGTTCATCTTGCTCGTATGAGGTATCAGGTAGCCCATCTGTCCTAGCTCTCCACTCTTTTTTTTGGTGGGCTTTTTTTTATAATAGTTTCTCTGCTATACCCATGCTCATTGTCTCTTTATTTATTGCTCATGCTTTATCAGGAACCATTTCCTTTCACTAATTCGTTTGTTAATACTTATTTGTACTTTTTTGGGTTTCGACCAATAGTCATGGCAGTCCATTGATGGTTAGCAGCTATAGAATGTATGTAAAAAAAAGTGGGCATTGCCATGTCTGCTTGCTGGATACTTTGGTTCTTGATCATGGTCTTTTTTATGGGGTAAGGGTATACTTTTGCAGATAATTAATTTATTATACTAAATTATTTAGTATCTAAAATTGAGAGAACCTTCTTTGTGTGTTCACACACTTTAGCCCTATGTAGATCAGTTATGTCATATTTAAATTCTTTGGCCTGCATATCCCAGATTCATATTGATCCCCATGCACAGCTTCTAGGGTCTGTCTGTATATATTTTCAAACCAGGATCCTACATCCACTATCCAGCCACCGCAAGTCAGCATGCGTGAACACCAACCTGTCTTATCAGCTGTAGTCATGTTTAACTCAGGCATTTACCCACCTAGTGAAATTTGCCAGCTAGTAATTTGTATTTAAAGAAAAAATACGCACAGCAAAGCAGCATAAAAAGTTCGGTAAAACTAGAATTTTTTTGTTTGCTCTATTCCGCTTCGAAAAATAATTTGACGTTTTAGCCACTTGTAAATGTTTCATGGAATTTCAGCAAGCATATATTAGGTATACAATATGTTGTTCTCCTTTCCTCATTAAACCTAATGTCTTAATTAATTAATGCTTTCTGATGCACACTTGAGATGTCCATCCCTCCAAGAATCTCTCCAATATTCCTTGAGTTCAACTCCTTACTTTGTTGATCAGCTATATCTAGCTTTCCGGTTGCCCTTAAAAGACAATCATCTCTAAACATAAGGGGAGCCTGTGAAACTCTCTAAAGCCTAGGTTACTGTAAAGCATGAAAAGAAAAGAAAGCTCTAGCAGGATGGATCTAAAAACGTTTGTTCTCAACAATAACACGCACATTGTTATTGGTCTAAATGTCACCTTCATACATGCATTGTTGCTACATATGTTACGTATAAAGAGGACATCATGCTTTTAGGTGTTCTTTAATATATACACCACAACAATTTTAAGTGCAGACATAAGTCATTTATAAAGACTGGAATAAACACATATAAAAAGTTTATATGACATTGTTGCAAACAATCTTTGTAACAAGGGTGGACATTTGAAGAGTTTCTCAGCATGAATTGCCATAACATAGTCCGCTCAAGGTAAAGACCCACTCCGCAAAGTTATGTGTCCAGCATCAATGAAGATTGAAAGCAGCGGTCCGCAATCCAATTGTTTCATATAAGTCCTTGTGGCATGGCAAGGCATGCACAAACACTTTGACAACAAAATATTTACTCCATCATGATTACAAGATCTATGATGCCAAGTAAATAAAATAGTGAAATCCATATTGTGTTGATTATATAGGTGCATAAAACCAGTGCACAATCACCACAATCCAGAACCTAAGAATTAGACAGCACCTCTAGGTGTAAAGAGCAATAATTATTTTTTGCGTTCCAAGTATTTCATTTGTTTATTATAAAGAAAGTACAAAGAACAAAGAAAAATGCATATCATACATAAATATATTGAGGGTCCATTCTAGCAAGAAAATATAGAGCACAGCGAGAGACTTCAACAATAATTGGTTGAATGTACAGCTAGTAGAATGGGGTCATAAGGACACTAACAGAAGTCATGGCATATGATCCTCAAAAAAACATATATATTTAAGCATATAATCCAAAGTTGAACTCAATGTAGAAGAGGGATATAATAGCCTGATTGTAACAAAGAAGAAAGTTAGCTAATAAGCGGAAGGCAAAGCAAATAAGGACTGGTACAGAAAGACAATAGGTCGACAGATTAAGAGCTGTATTACAGTATAACAAGTTAAAGAGAAAATAGATGAGAGAAAGGAAGAACATAAATGAGTGACAGAAGTGGAGAGGGGAAGGGATAAGGGAACGGGAAAAAAAGGCCATGTGGAACAATAATATGACAATACTGGGTACTCCCTTTGCGGGCAGTAGAAACATGTGTTAAGAAAGGGGCCATTATGCCTTAGACTTTAAGCTATCAAAGGTGTGCCATAGTGACTATGCAGGAACAGACAGCCCGGGGGGAAGGGATAAGCATTTATGTGTACTTCTAAGGTAAATAACCCATGCCCACCATGTATGAAAGGCAACATTATTAAGCGCCTTCCATCCTAGCAAAATATCTTTAACTGCCACTGTCAGAAATCCAATAATGCCATATCCTTGTCAAGGAAGTCCAGCAAGGGATTCAATTCACATGGACCCAACATGAAAAGAAGAATAGTTAGAGGAAAGGAAACCTTGAAAACGCTGGGAAGTTGATCGTGAACCTCCAGCCAATAGATAGAGAGAAGTTTGCAAGTCAAGAACACATGGTCAGGGTCAATTAGCTTTAACTTAAACATTTGAGATGGTGTCCAGTCTAAGAAATGTGCAGTATAAAAATGTGTCTGAGACAGGGAAGGACTCAGTTTATTACTAAGAAGGTTTTTTTTAGAGATAAGTGGCAAATTAGAGTCTGGAATAGGAGAGGCGTAGCAATTGAAGATACTTAGATGTACCTTTAGATGGGTGAGGACGGAAGATCTGGTGCACTATGAAGGACTTTATATATTTTGGACGCTACATGACCACCTCTACTCATCTGTTGAATAAAAGGGAGGAGACTTGATGGGGATAGTGTATTCAATTTAGATAGTTTCACTTTGATCTTTAGAAAGCTATAAAAGTCCATGTTTGATAGAGAATATTTCTCGTGGATGGAAGCAAAGGATAAAGGAATACCATCCTCCAACAAGTCTGACGTCAGGCTGATGACCTTGGCGGCCCAAACGGGGCCCACTTCGGTTGAGACCAAGGTTGATGTTTTTGGGTTATTTCATAAAAAGATAGCCGAATATTTAGATATCAAATTAAATGAGAATTTTTCCACCATCTTGAGACTGTGAATAGTGTCGAGAAAAACTCCGCAAAGTTATGTGTCCAGCATCAATGAAGATTGAAAGCAGCGGTCCGCAATCCAATTGTTTCATATAAGTCCTTGTGGCATGGCAAGGCATGCACAAACACTTTGACAACAAAATATTTACTCCATCATGATTACAAGATCTATGATGCCAAGTAAATAAAATAGTGAAATCCATATTGTGTTGATTATATAGGTGCATAAAACCAGTGCACAATCACCACAATCCAGAACCTAAGAATTAGACAGCACCTCTAGGTGTAAAGAGCAATAATTATTTTTTGCGTTCCAAGTATTTCATTTGTTTATTATAAAGAAAGTACAAAGAACAAAGAAAAATGCATATCATACATAAATATATTGAGGGTCCATTCTAGCAAGAAAATATAGAGCACAGCGAGAGACTTCAACAATAATTGGTTGAATGTACAGCTAGTAGAATGGGGTCATAAGGACACTAACAGAAGTCATGGCATATGATCCTCAAAAAAACATATATATTTAAGCATATAATCCAAAGTTGAACTCAATGTAGAAGAGGGATATAATAGCCTGATTGTAACAAAGAAGAAAGTTAGCTAATAAGCGGAAGGCAAAGCAAATAAGGACTGGTACAGAAAGACAATAGGTCGACAGATTAAGAGCTGTATTACAGTATAACAAGTTAAAGAGAAAATAGATGAGAGAAAGGAAGAACATAAATGAGTGACAGAAGTGGAGAGGGGAAGGGATAAGGGAACGGGAAAAAAAGGCCATGTGGAACAATAATATGACAATACTGGGTACTCCCTTTGCGGGCAGTAGAAACATGTGTTAAGAAAGGGGCCATTATGCCTTAGACTTTAAGCTATCAAAGGTGTGCCATAGTGACTATGCAGGAACAGACAGCCCGGGGGGAAGGGATAAGCATTTATGTGTACTTCTAAGGTAAATAACCCATGCCCACCATGTATGAAAGGCAACATTATTAAGCGCCTTCCATCCTAGCAAAATATCTTTAACTGCCACTGTCAGAAATCCAATAATGCCATATCCTTGTCAAGGAAGTCCAGCAAGGGATTCAATTCACATGGACCCAACATGAAAAGAAGAATAGTTAGAGGAAAGGAAACCTTGAAAACGCTGGGAAGTTGATCGTGAACCTCCAGCCAATAGATAGAGAGAAGTTTGCAAGTCAAGAACACATGGTCAGGGTCAATTAGCTTTAACTTAAACATTTGAGATGGTGTCCAGTCTAAGAAATGTGCAGTATAAAAATGTGTCTGAGACAGGGAAGGACTCAGTTTATTACTAAGAAGGTTTTTTTTAGAGATAAGTGGCAAATTAGAGTCTGGAATAGGAGAGGCGTAGCAATTGAAGATACTTAGATGTACCTTTAGATGGGTGAGGACGGAAGATCTGGTGCACTATGAAGGACTTTATATATTTTGGACGCTACATGACCACCTCTACTCATCTGTTGAATAAAAGGGAGGAGACTTGATGGGGATAGTGTATTCAATTTAGATAGTTTCACTTTGATCTTTAGAAAGCTATAAAAGTCCATGTTTGATAGAGAATATTTCTCGTGGATGGAAGCAAAGGATAAAGGAATACCATCCTCCAACAAGTCTGACGTCAGGCTGATGACCTTGGCGGCCCAAACGGGGCCCACTTCGGTTGAGACCAAGGTTGATGTTTTTGGGTTATTTCATAAAAAGATAGCCGAATATTTAGATATCAAATTAAATGAGAATTTTTCCACCATCTTGAGACTGTGAATAGTGTCGAGAAAAATATGAATGGAATGGGAAAGCATCAGAGTGCCCATTGTTAGCACCGCAAGCAAATAATATGGGGAGATAAGGTGGTGTTCTATTAAGAGCCAGGAAACTGTTATACCGGAATGAGTGTCTAACCAGCATGCACCACAATCTTTTGGTACACCACAAAAAGCTTGAAACTAGTTTATCAATTGCAGAGAAAAAATTTGCTGATAGGCGTACAGGGAACATCATGGGACAGAAAATGTACAAGTGGTTTCAAACATCATCTTCAAGGTATCCAATTGTCCCCACCACAATATAAATTTTGGGGACCAAGAGGATAGAAGGTCCTTAATTTTATCCGAGATCTTCTGCTCATTGACATATTATGACTCTGAGAGATTATTAGAGAACCAAATAACAAGATACCAGTGGAGGCCGGTGCAGATAAGCGTGGTGAGGCGGGGCGAGATGGGAGCGGGGAATTCGACAGATGACAGAATAGGTAAAATGAAATAGATAAATAAAACCTATTCCGTCGTCTGTCGAATCACCTGCCCCGCTCCTCCACCCCCCCTGCACTTACCTGCACCAGCCGCAACTGCAAGATACTTTATAATTTTGTGTTGCCATTGAAGGCCAGACTGTCCAATACGAGAGGAATGACAATGAACATGAAGGGCATAATCTCCGTCGTATCTCTATTTAAAGTATAGCCCAAGAATTCAGTGAAAGATTGAATCAAGGACATTACCTTAGAGAGTGCAGTGTCAGGGTCCTCTGAGAAATTAAGAATGTCATCCTCATAAGTGGCTGTTTTAAATGTATGTGATCTGATCTGAAAGTGACACCCCTGATAATAGGAGACACATTAATTAAAACCGAGAAGGAATAAAAGGAGGGATAAAGGACAGCTCTGACGAGTACCTTGATGTAAAGAGATGGGGGAAGTAAGAGCACAATTAATTCTAATTCAAGCAGTGGAAGCAACATATAAAGACATGACCATTGAGGAGAGCATTCCAGAGCTGCCTCAAGAAAAGGCCAATACACTTTATCAAAAGCCTTCTCTGCATCTAATGCGATGGCTACAGTGGGGAGGGGAGCTTTCTCGATTATATGGCAGAAAAAATGTGCATTGTCACACGCAAGACTACCCTTAACAAACCCAGGCTGTGATTGGTGAATTAATTTAAGGCTAAAAAATTGTAGATGTTTCGTTAAGATATTTGCATATATTTTTGTTCAATATTCAGGAGGGAGATGGGTCTATAGTTCTTAGTATCGAGGTAGTCTTTTCCCTCCTTAGGGAGAACAACTATGGTAACCTCAGCAGCCGAACCAGATACACTGCCAGAAAAAACGAAATGATGGAATACTGATTCCAGGGGTGACAAGGTTGACTCGGATAAGAATTTGTAGAACCCGATTGGGAAACCATCCAGATGAGGAGCTTTACCTCTGTAAATAAGTTTAATTGCTTAAATAATTTCTCTAGATTTAACTGGTTTGTTGAGAGGTATGTTTTCTCTACCCAAGAGAGCTTTCATAGGTATCTGTTTGAGAAAGGAAGCACAGACATTTCGAGTAACTGCCATCTTTAGGGTATAAAGAGAGGCATTGAAATGTTTAAAGACCTTTAAGATATCTAAGGTTTTAGTTTTAGTACCACCTTGGTGATCTTTAATTGCTGTGATGATATAGCTATTGTGTTTGAATTTCAAGTAAGATGCTAGGTATTTGCCGACTTTATTTAAGGAAGAAAAGTTTCTTACTTTTTTGGGCCTGAGTGTGCTCTCTTACTGACAATCGAATTGTATTCATATTTGAGTCTCGTAATCTCTACCAAAAGTGAAGAATCGCTGGAATGTCTAAATAAAGATGTCTTATCTTTAATAGTCTTATCAAGGTTGTTCAAAGAAACTTTTATGTCTTTATTTAATTTTAGCCATCCGACTGATGCAGAAACCCCTAGTGGCACATTTGAATGCATCCCATAAGATCACTGGAGAAGGGACAGATGCAGTGCTTTAAGAATTGTGAGACCTACTTATTCAGGCAGATTCTATCCTCCTCATATTCCAGGAGCTCTTTGATCATGCGCCTCTCTCAGTGTGTAAAGAGGAGAATTTAAAGGAGACCGTAATGGCTGCATGGTCGGACACTAAAATGGGTTGTATCTTAGAATCTAAAGTGTCATGAGATAGACCAGCTTTGAGCAGAATATAATCAATTCTAGAGAAGGAATTGTGAGGAGGAGAACAAAATGTAAAATCACTACCTGTAGGGTTCTGCAACCACCATACATCCAGTAAAATGTGGGTAATGCATAAATGAGCATGGCTTTATGTGCCTCAGGTGGTCTATACTGAAATGCAGATTGTCTGTGGAGAATTATGTCCATGGGTAGATTGAAGTCTCCCCCTAGACCAATGCATGAAGACTGTGGTAAAGAGGTAAGCCTGGATTTAATAATGTGCCAAAATTGTGGATCATCACCATTGGGAGCATAAACATTAATGGCATATAGTTCACCATCAATGAGGGAGATTCTGGCTATGGACCACCTGCCCTCGCCACCTTGTTCCACTGAAATTAAAGAGAGTCAAGATTGTTTTTTAATGAGCGTAACCACACCATTCTTTTTAGAAAGTGCAGGGGAGCAGGCCAAATCAGCGATTAGACCAGAGCGAAGGGAAAGGGTGTGTTTGTGGCCAATTTTAGTCTCTTGGGGTAAAATTATATATCCCTTGAAACAAGTGCAGTAATCTAATCTTTCCCTATGTTTTAGTGGGTGATTTAAGCCTTTAACGTTTAAGAAATTACTTTTAGATCAGGCATCTTAAAGAGCCCTTCCTCCTGGTTACAGTGTCTCTTGCAAAGTCTGGAGAAATGGAGATCTTATTCCCTTGCCAAGGGACCCCTTTAGATTTTCTCACATAAGCTAAAATGTTTTCTGCGTGTTGTTGGTGAAGAGTCTTAAAAAGTACCGTCAATGAAGTCGTAAAATGTTTACGTTGAAAAGAAGGGGAATGATGTGCACGTTCGATGGGATCTGTAGGGTGGCTAGAATTAGGACTCCAAAAACTGAACCAAGGAAGGGACCTTCTCTTCAGCGCCTTCAGGAAGCCTAAAAAGTCTAAGATTACCTCGCCTAATACGAACATCCATACAGGTTATTTCATGTTTGGGAGAGGAAATAGCCTGATCAGATATTTGTAGTTGTTTCCCATGCGCCACAGTATGGTCCTCTACATTGCTTATTCTTGTTTCAACCTGATTGAGTCTTATCATTAAATCCTTTAGGGCCATTATGATCGCTACCACCTCCACCTGAATAAGATCTTTGTTTGTCTTGGTTCAATATCATGAACAGCATTGAGCTTTTTCAGAATGTCTTCCATTGTGGTGGAATCCTTGGATTTATTCTTAATAGGGGATTCTTGGAGTTGGGGTTCCTTTTTGGTGCGTTTCAATTTCCCTTTAGAGTGTTTATCCTTGGAATCTTTGGGGTCGGACATGATGTACTGTTCAAATGTGCTTAAATTACTCAGTTCAGGAGGGGTCTTGAAGCAGGGCCCCAAATGTGGGAACCTAGGCACAGATTACTGACAAGAGGACTCAAATGGAGGGGCAGACATTATTGAGATCCCCATGGAGACCAGATCTCTGAACCTAGAACCCTTCACAAACTCAGTCCAGTTACTGATGACCTTTCAAGTCCTACTGTTATAAGAGGATCCTGAGAATAGCTTTTAATAATAGGGGTACTCATCTCACTCTCACTATTAATAAAACTAACAGGCCAACACATTAACAGCGGTGATCAGCCAGACCTGGGCATGACATGGTGAAATAAAGAAGTGTAGACCATAGACCAGTCTCAATGAGAAAACAGACATTGGTTGCATACTCAGTCCATTGAGTGAGTGCCTTATCAGTGAGAGGCACTAAGTAAAAAAAAATAAAAAAGGTTTAAGCCAGGAATGTGACCAGACGTAGATCCATAATTCAAATAGGCCATCGCGTTCCGAGCTGAGATCGGGTGACGAGTGTCATAAGGGAAAGCACAGAGTGCCGCGCTCATCCAGGGCAAAAGGGGCACACTGGAATACTGATGGGGTGGGGGGGTGGGGGGGGGCACTAGGAAAATTCCCCTGCTTCCCCGACTCACCTGACCTGTACTGTTAAAATATCGCCGGCTCCCGGACCCTCCGAGGAACGAAAGACTCAATAAACAATACAATCAGGTGAGCGGCGCAATCGTAGGAGCCAACCGTTGTCACGTGGTCCATGCGGCCATTGCTTTTTTCCCTATGTTAGCATGAGCCTGTTGCAGACTGTCTTCTGCTTTGCGGTCGTTACTACACAAACTTATTTTGTTTTGTGCCACACTGCAACTTTCACATAGAACATGCTGGTGTTTTTGCATTCTCTTCTTTCCTGGGATTTAGTCTGAACATTGCAGACAAGGTCAGACAACAATGCCCCTTGTTATTCCATTCTGGTCAGGCCCTAGCACCTAGTCAAAACATGCAGATGCAGCTGTTGTTTTGGAACATGTACATTGGTGATATAGGTATACATGAATGGGTAACATACACACTTGAAAAAGGATCTTTCCAGGAAGGGGGTTGTGACAGCACCTGTGATGTAGATTTTCCATCTATAAACTGAGGTACGGGGTCTGCTGCTAGCACCCAGAGATCTTCTAATATACAATAATTTTGCTTCTATAGAAGGGGAGGGAGGTTAGGCTACCCTGTCGTATATGATGACAGCTCCTTTTATGATTTACGGACTACTTACTATGCTAACTGTATTTGTGTTAGCCATTTTTATATTTGTTGTGGCACGTATACAGCATACTAGAGCACAATAGTTAAAATAACCATTTTAAACTTTTGTCATGTCTCTGTCAGATGTTATTGTGGACGAGTACAAGAGTGCGAATGAAACGGTGTGTTCTGCAACCGCCATTCCTGAGAGGATCGGGAATGTTGTGTTCTGGGGAGTCTAATCTCTTGGCTCTCTGTGAGTGAGTAGGTGGGCAAGTGAGACACTACAGTCCCCGGGCTCATGGGTACTCAGGTGGCAGGATGACTCATTGCCTGCCTACTAAGGTTCCATGACCCCAAACATAGTTCTGTGATTTTGCAGGATCCCTGCAACACCATCTTTTTAGGATGGATCTGCAATTGAAGAGAAAAGATGCATACGGGCCGCTGACCCATCACCGAGTGCACCCTGAAATTTCAGGACAACCCCATATCATCCAGAGAGGGAAAGACGGCAGCATAAGGTGTTCCAGGTATACCGACATGGTAGTAGCTCCATGGAGCTCACCAAGAAGCCACCATCCAGCACGGCGCTCAAGCCATGCCCCTGTACACTGCAGTTCTAAGTTAGAATGATCATGGTTTATTCCATTTGTTCAAAGGAGGACCTGTTAATGCTTAAAAACACGATGGAGCCAACCCATATGTGAGGGTCCAATCATGCATGCAAAAATGCATGTGCCGTAGTGACAATCAGACATCATTGCATACAGTCACCTGTGGGTCCATTTCACCAGCTTGCAGCCCACAGCTGGCCATTTCTGTAAGTAACAACGCCCCAGTGACTTCAGCACTGCAGGAGCAACCAATAGCAAATAATTGATGCTGTGAATTTAATAAAGATTCATGACTTGGAACCTCTGTACTCATTTGGGATTTCAAATTCTCCAATTACTGCACGAGATACATACAAGAAATTGACGTAAATTTTTTTTTTTGTTAAATCACGCTCCTTCCGCACTTCCATATATAGTCACTATAGTGTATGAAGGCCTCATATTTCAACTTGTACACCTCATTGTGGTGAAACCCACATGGTAAGGTTGCATCTAGTATCACACGTGCTTTGAAATCTTTTTGACAACACTGATTTAAGACAACTGCCTTTAAGACCCACATGTTACCAGATCTTTGTTGGTATTAATTTCATTACGTCAACAACTTCTTTTTACACCTTCAATGATCTAGTAGCCACAGAGGTGAGAGAGGGTACATATAGAACTCGGCAATTTTACCATCTCTGTATCCAGAATTGAGTTAATCAATCAGAGCCACATTTTTGGTTGCTATGAGTGTTCAGGCCAGACTAGTGCTAAACTTACACCACCCATTTCCCTTAGTTTAGGCACACTTACTAGGTTTAGATGTGTTTGTGCTTTCTGTGACCATGTGGGAATCACTTGTATGGTTAGCTGCTTAGATAAATCCATGAACATATCTCAGATTTTCTTGTTAACAATAGTTGATGTTCTATCCTTCTACCTCAACTTCTCAAATTGCTGGTGCCCATTCTGATCTTGCCAGTAATGCTGCCCCTTCTCTATAGGGTCTTCCAGGTATATCCCTTTGGGAAATTCACTTTATCTGCTGATTTGATGCACATTAGTGTCAGATTGATAAAAGGTATTTTGGCGTATGTACTCCTATACTCCAGTAGTACTACTTTATGTACTATTTCAAGTTTAATACCCATTCCATTACAGGTACACTAAATAAATGCCAAGCCATTGCCTACAAAGGAAATAGTGTTAACAGGCATATGAGAAATAACTTTTAAGAGGAAAAACCAATTGTGGTACGTGTCATGTGTCATAATGGTGGGTTTCTGTCTCTTGTCTGCCTCTTTATTGAGGACATTTTAGTGGTATGAATATTTATGAATGTTGTTATGCACCCATCGCTCCTTCGGTGTACGTCTCAGTTGCTACATGTGCTCGTTCACACCACACGCTCCATGCTGACTTTTGAAACCTTCCGCAATCTAGCCCAGGTTTGCTGTGGCCAATACACAACCGAGTGCAGAAACTTCTCTTTTTCCACAAGAAGAGTGACGCAACTAGGTATCATCATATGTCCCCAGAACCCTCTATGCTCTGGGCTACTGGCCAATCTTGGCTGATTCTGCTTGGAGGACCACGGAGTTGTATTGTGGAAGTCAAAAGTTTTGAGCGCTTTATAGGCAACGGATAGCAATTGGTGGATCTGACACAAAGTGGGATAAAGCTGTTCTGCAAAGTCAGTCATGGATGTCTCCTGTGCCATTACCCTCTGCCCATATTGACCACCACTACATCAGCATGGTATCTAATTTAAACATGGTTGACTCTAGCTACAATTGTTGCAGTAGGGAATAACTGAGAGTACATTGTGATAGATGCGTCTACAAATTAAGGGCCTTGTCTAGAGCTGGTAGCCTGCCACAATGTGACAGACTATCCTGCCTGCCAAACTGATAGTCTATGCACTCTATTGTGAGTCAGATGGACAATCATGTTTCCGAAGGCGTTGACCGTGGTGCTCTGCCATAGGAAGCCATAAACCAAAGGCTTGACAGTGTTTGGATCATCAGTGTAAGTGTATCTGACTGTCTGCCCTATATAGAGCATATGGTCAGATGTTTTTCTTTTTCAGGTCTGGACCACCAGGGCCATGAGATTTTTGTTTTTCAAAAATAAACTCCAACTTTGGCAGATTGTTTCTGAAGACGTTTGCTGAGCAGTCACCTAAAACATGGCAGCCACTCAGCAAACTTTCACTGACTTCTGAGGAGCTGTCTTGTGCTCCTCTGATGGCACAGAGATCTTCTTAGCGCTGGTGGAGATCCCAAAAGATGTTGGGCAGTAGTCTGGCCAGAGTGATGGAGGTAATGGCCTCTGCCACCCTGATGGATGGCGGGCCGCCCACTATAATCTAAATCAGTCTCTACATTTGCTATTTATAACTGAGTATTTTTGTATGATTTTAAAAAGTATTATTTAAAATAATGTTTCCACTATCAAAATACATTTTAACATTTTTGAATTCATAGTGCGTTGCGTGATTATCACAAGGTTTACAAATCCTTTTAAAGAAAATGTTTTGTTTTCTCTATGTAACTTGTTATAGAATTAGAAACCCTGGTGGGCTGTATTACACCTCCTTAACTTTACATGAAGAGGGAGATAAACACGTAACATAAGGAAGACCACTCTGACAAACATTATGAATCTAGAAGTGATAAACATCATCAACATAATATGGGCATAACTCCCATTTTCCCATACATAACATTGCTAACCAGAAGTATTCACCTTAATGCAACACCACACTTTGAAATCTAATTTGACTTTCCCCCCCTTTTAAAAACTTTCCTAACATTGTGCGTGTTATTGTATACAAAATTGCCAATCAGTTAAAAACAACCTAATGCCAACCAAACCGAGAAGTCTTTCCTCGATTTTTTCAATTACGGCCTTTTTAACGCGAGTCCACCGGAATGCACGTTGTCCCAGGATAACGTCAGAGTCAGAACAAGTGGGTCTGCCGGAGGAGCCGGTAAGCGACGCGGAAGCCGTCTCCAAAAAATTAGCGCCAAACAGTGAGTAAAAAAACTAACTCTTTCTCCCTCTCCAACAGCAACAGGTTTTCTACCACCTGACTAATATCCTGAAGCAAGATGTACAATTCCAAAACAAGGTAATCCCCTTTTACGAGAATTACTCCCATTAGTTCAGTTAGAAACCTCGCGCTTGTTCAAACAGCGAAAGCCGATTTCTTTTCATTCCCACTATTTTTAGATTAGCAATGAACCGAGAATACATATGCTGCCAACATGCTATACGATCAAATCAAGCAAAGAAAAGCGCCTGTTCAAACAGCGAAAACCGATTTCTTTTCTTTCCCATTATTTTTAGATTAGCAATGAACCGAGAATACATATGCTGCTAACATGCTATACAACCAAATCAAGCAAAGAAAAGCGATGTGATGTTTACTTAACCTCTGTTGTTAACTCGACCGTAAATCTTTCTTTCACCAAATCTGTGTGTGACAAAGCGCCAGTGAAGCGCAATGATTACAGTACACTAAGACTGTCTGTTCAAAATATCCGTTTTAGCATTATCCATGAGAGAGAACACTAGCAATTAATGTGTTGTTAGGATGTGATAATACACGCTATTTCTTTTTCACAGGAACAGGTACTAAAAGATCTGACTCCTTACATCAAGGGTGGTGAGTACACTACAACCGCCCCCAGAATTCACAAGGTGAGCCCAAGATAGCTCCCCCTAATCCCCCTTGGTCCTGACGAAAGCCTCTAGACTCTGCACGAGGCTGAAACATGTAGACCAGACCTCTTATAGACAATAACCAGTGCATCAGACCAATAACTAGGTCTCCACATGCACGCTCACGATTTTAATCTCCCAAGTCAAACATCTCAAGAATAAAGAAAAAGAGTTTTGACAGCAGGATTTTTATTTCCAGAATCACCTTTTCACTGAGCACGAGCACACCCTCTTTTTTATCTCTCTGACCACTACTGCAGAACCAGTTGGTCTTCCTCCATGGGGAGGCGAGCATTTGGACAAAAAAAACCCAATGATAATGCTATTACGACACATGAAGGCGGAGAACCAACATATACCGCCTGCGACTTGTGTACGTATATGAGGGTTTTTTAACGACAACCATCCACGTTAAATAAGACCCTGGTACACAGGACAAGTGGTCTATTCCCCCCCCTCTTTTGGGCTGTATTACATACACCTATCCTTTCTATGAATGGCATTATTAAGGTTGGAAGTTGTTGTTCTTAATTTTGATCTCCTTTTTAATATGGCTCACCCTTTTGCTTTTGAGGTACTATAGTCAAAGCACTCAGTGTGTCCAATTTTATGTATACTGATGCAATAGGTTTTTAATTTGTCAGTGACCACCATGTCTAAATGCAGTACTCAGTATGATCACCTACATCTAAATGCAGTTCCACAGTGACTTCTGATTGTTTGCTATTCATTTGCTATTAATAATTACAACTGTCAAAATGTTTATACCAACACCATATTAAGCCAGGTATCCCTTACATTGGTGGGCTGAGGAACTTAGGTTTGAAGTGACTCTAGATTTCTCTGCTAACGCCATGGCAGGATCTGTAAAGTAGGGGGATTTGTCTACAGTTATAATGTTCAATTCACCAGAATGCAAAATTGCATTACTTGCCTGATGATGTCAGTGTCACACTCAGCATGTTCATTTCTATTCTGGCCCTCAAAAGAGTCGTGTGAAATTAGATCATAGGCTCATCTCCATGCATATATCTCCTTTTTATTTTGCAGCTTCGAAAATGGCATCATGGTTTCGATAGCATTTATTTATTAAACAATGATGCTTTAGGTGCTGAGAGCAATGCTCACGTTGCTTCAGAATATCAAATATTGAATATTCTTTTGACTCTTACTCTTGTAGATGTGACGTAGGGCCTCATTTCGAGTGTGGCCGACAGGTACTTTGTCACAAATGTGATAAATATCCCATCCTCCTTATTATAAGGTGCACTATATTCTATGGCACTTGTAATAAGGTGGAAGGGATATCAGTGACGTTTGTGACGGAGTACCAAACAGTAAATCAAGCCCATAGTCCATATCAGAGCATCCAGGTAAATTCTTGATCTTAAAATTACATTGAGTGCTAAATGGTCTGAGTAGGTCACAAGCCAATTGTAATTACATGTTTATACTACCACATTATACTACAACAGATTGCTCCCCTGGGGTATCGTTCACCCAGAATACTAGGGTCTAAATGTGCCATGCTTCTCATCAACCCCTCATCTAACATTCTATGGTGGCAAATTTATCACTGGTGAAGTCCTCTCAGACGCCATACGATTTGGAAGACCGCTTAGCATTCAGGAAGAAGCAGAAGATTCATCTTTTCACTTGTTCCTTAGTGACCAGATGAGAGTCAGCTTGACCTTCTCTCTTCAGCATCGATGTTTCAACCCACGACATTGAGTCCATATGCCTTTAATCCCCGCTATGTCAATGCACACTCGGTGGCAGTCATCTGGAGCGTGCTAAACCAAGACCCACTCTATAAATACATTTATACATTCTTGTGATTAGTATATCAATCAGATGCTTGCCAATGCAAGCATAGAAGGATTTTTGGATGAGTAATCTGAGAAAGTATACTTTCAACCAGATACCGTTAGGTCACAACCAGATGTCAAAATATTGCATAATCTTGTGCTCCTTATTTGTCTTCCCTTCCAACTAGTTTGTCTTTTTTATGTCCTATGTCGGGGACAAGGAGGAAAATGTAGGTAGATTTTCAAGATAACCATTGACATCGTACATTAATTCAGTTTTATTCATTGTTTGTAAATCTATCATACATGTATAGCCTGATAAATTGGCATAGATCTGGCTCTTCTAGACCTAAGAGGAACATCCATGCACCAAACAATGATAAGCAGACGCCTTACAGATCTCACAATCATTTAATTTTAGCTACATAGATGACTTTCACTGTCTTACAATAACCGGATATTTTTAGGCAATGATTTTGTGCATGTCGCCCAACCCCCAGTCTTATTCGCACGTACCTTAAGTTAAGATCCTCCATTGTTTCAGAGGTTTAAACTTTGCTTTCAGGTGACTGCCACACAGAAGTAGTCAATCCCTCAAAATGCTAATCTCCTAGACCCCTAAACAGTAGGCACTGTCTAGGATGTGCTTGCATTGTGAGCCAGGTATGTAATGTTGACTCAAAGTTAATCATTGTCAATTCTTTGTAACGTCTCTTGAATTTTGCTATTCATTATATCGTAAGGCTAGAATGGGAGCGCCATGGGTTGGAGTTATGACCTATAAACCGGTTAATTCTCACTGGTCTGCTGTTACTGATCTGATCCACTTTCTGAACAATTTGTACAGAGTTATGGCTACTCAGGTCCCACATATAATTTTCTGGCTTGCTGTGAATGAGGGTCCTAATGAAAAACAAATGTCTAACTGGGTATAGCTTGGCCTTTGAGCAGAAAGTATGTGATCATAAAATACCTGTATTCATACAATCACCATGCAATAATCACAAGAAGTAAAAAAACATTGTTTTTAATGTAACGTGACTGAAATACCATTTTAGAATTCAGTGACACAACAAGACATAGTAAAAAACACTGGGCAGGGGTATCTTAACTAAGAATTAAAGACAGTGATAGTGCATTCCACGCGGTTGTGTAGTATCAGTGATGCTGTCGGCACAAAACTCATCAATAGGAGGTAGAAGTATTTTGTAGGGTGTTTCTTCTGATAGTTCCACTCTGTTTATACATTTGGACAGCATGGCGTGGGTGTCATTTGTGAGATGAGTTCCTCCTAGACGATTATAGAATTCTTCGGCTGCTGCATCAGGCTGCAGAAAGGAATACAAATACCCAGGTTTTACATAGGTCTTAATGCAAGTGTTTAACAGGTTTGTAACTTCTCTCGTATGTGGCAGCTACAGAACTGAGCCCCAGGTGTTAAGTGATTTGCCCAGGATCACAATGTTTAGCCTTGTGGTTAAACTGAGATCAGAACTCACGCCTTCAGCTTCCACAGATTAGCTACTAAGTTATATCTCACTAAACAGTTTTTGGAGGACCAGTAGGTGTGAGTGGTACTCTTTTATTCAGTTGTTGAGGGATTAAATATGTAAAGAGGTTCTCCGGAACGCGGTAAACTGTTGTTTTAAAAAAAAAATGTTCTGGTGCTTGAGTTGCACCAAATTTAGAGGGCAGTAGTTTCTGTATATATGAAGCACATTTAGAATGAGATGTTTTAGCCTGCTGCTCTTTGAATTTATTTGAGTTTCATAGAGGATCCTTTTTATGTTGCTCTGACTTGATACACAGAAATCCCTCATCTAAACATTGAAGCACTCCTCTTCTCACTGGTGGTTTGTGAAGTGTTATATTTTTGTGCTTGGAGCTCAGAAACCTTGAAAAACACGAAAGTCATTAGGGTCCCAAGACTGCAACAGAAAAATAAAAGATGTTCACAACAGTTTCCATTAAAGAAGAAATAATAAATGGGAAATATGACTTAAGCTAAGCAAAAGAGGAACAATGGCTTCCAAATGTTGTGGATAAAGACGCATGTTTGCGCATTTTGAAATACAACCAATCATAAAAGTGAAATCTACTTATTTGCTAAAACCGAGAATAGGCAGATTTAATGTGTGAACACGCTAGATAAGTATATTCAGCCCATCCTTTGTTTTACATGTGATTGCGACTCAACAGCTATTTTTACCAAAACAAATGATCTAGAAAAATTGCAGACTCTAATTTATTTGCTAAAATAAAATTATTTTGGGATTAAACGTGGTGTTTCTTAAGAAATAAAACAAATCATGGTTTTAAAAAAGACATTGATTCTATTATAAAACAAAACCAAAATGTAAAATTAATCTGTTCCAAGATAAGAGTTTTTAAAACACCATCATGAAAAAACGAAACCCCCTAAAATGTGAAATGATTCACAAAGCAAAAGAAGGGTTCCATATCTAAATTTGGCAGAATAACTTCACTAATTTTCAGTGTAATAAACAGTAGATTTCCCCTGATCCACTATATAATTTGTCGAGAACTAGCCGCACCGCTCCTTAGATACAGATATTGTGGACCATCAAAACACTTAAAACATCTCATCCAGTTCAATGAGAGAAGCATGAAGTCTTTGAAGGCATGAAGGCTCCAAAAGCCTGACTTATAATTGCTTGCTCCCTGTTTTGCGGACACTTAGAAATTGCATTCTTCAATTCTAAAAAAGGAAAGGGAAGACACTGCACAATATCCATGTTGTACATAAAATATTACCAGTAAGAAACCTAGCAACTCGTGGAACTTAAGGATACGTATCTTTAAAAGGATGTCGTAAATAGTTTGCTTAATGTACTAATATATTTTGGAATATGAAATCAAGATCCAATGTCTACTGCCAACATCGAGCCTCTCTGAGGTTATGGAACTCTTTAGAGGATGCCTAAGGGAATAATAATGTAATCTGTAGGCAATAGGTTTGTAGATATCAACAAAATGTGAAGCCCCGCTTAATTAGACGTCTTTAAACCTTACCATACCCCATTCCTGCTACTGTTGATTATGGCCTATCTCTATGGCACAGTGGCCATCTCTTTCGCCTGTTTTAAGAACTGTGGGCACAATGGTTGATTCACACCTTTTCTAAACCCTTTAAATATGAGCTTTTTTTAGACTAACGTCTACATACTTCTGTTTCTGCCTTCCCAGAAAGACGTCTTCCAGAAGGAAATGGCAGCCAAGCTGCATAGAAAGGCTGCGAAGAAAAATATGACCTGTCCAAATAACCTAGTCCAATGAAAATGGAAGTAGTGAAAGTGCAGAGAAAGAAAATAGTCAAGCCTGCTATTAAAATATTTGTCATCCTGGAAGACTAAACAGAATTGCTTGGGAACATATTCTGTGTGGCATCAACATGGTACACAGAACTGCACCTCTCTTGTTAAAGCTCCTTAAAATAAAAGTAGTACAAGTTTTCTCTCTTGGTATGTCCTATCATGTATGGCTGTCCATTATGCCATCTTTGCATAACCCTGCCATTAACAACAGTACCAAAATAATCCATTCTATATAGATTTGTGCATAAAAACCAAAAGCTAGGGATTCTGCCTATAGATTTGACAGATCCATACATAATCTTGATATTTGTCAAGCATGAAGCATAGAGATTACGTATTATGTCTGTAGCCCACAAATCAAGGCACACACAAACTTATGTTTTCGGTCCAGCTGAAGATAGCTGCAACAGAAAGAAGTCCCAAAGAGGAGTTGTGGAGCTGGAACATTTCATGGATCAAAAGGATGCAGAAAGAGTGTTATGTTGAGCTCAACCTTTGCATATTCGCAGGGAAGCATAGAGCCTTAAGGGGGATCTCCTGACATACCTGAGCCAGGTCATGGGTGGCCAGCCACTTCTTCTTTGGTTGGGCTTCGAGAATATGACCGACGGTGCTTTGCATCCACTTGAGTAAGATACCAGGTGCCTGGGGACAGATCGCTCACATTACCCTGCGGGGTGTAGTTTGCTGAAAAAAAGAGACATGATATATGAAATACAACGTCCTGAACCCATCCAATAAACATATAACTGGAGGAGGAGCCTAGCGCGCAACCAAGATGGCCGCGTAGGTGCGAGGCTCCCGAGGACCTCCGCGACCTCCTGAATTAATCCTGGCGATATCCTGTCCTTGTTGAGGGGACTGTGTTGGGGAACCGGAGCTGAGGCGCCACCCGTTTTTTGGGCTCGAATCGGACCCCGGACGCCGGTGGGGGCATCGATCGAAGGTTGTGGCCTTCTCCTCGCCGGCCCCCCGGATTGGAGTAGTGGGGCGATCCGGGGACAAAGTGAATAACAGCGGCGAACGGGGCTGGGCGACTGGCGTACCCCGCACTTTCACTTTCGCTTTTGCGCCCTCCTAGCTCTCAGGCGGGGTCGGACTGCGGAGCGGGGTGTGGTGGTATGGCCTTGTCCAGGAGCCCGGCTGACCCGCCGGCGGTGGGTTGACCCGCGGTTCGGTGGTCGCCCCTGCCCCCCCCCTGGCACCCGTGACTTGGTATAGCGGCCCGTTTGGGGTGCTTGGCACGACGGTGGAAGAGCCAGCATGTCCACCAAACAAGATGGCGACCGGGCGAAGGTGAAGACGACCCGCCGTGGCACGGCGCACCAGGCCAACAGTATGGACCGCTACACGCTCCAGAAGGGTTCTCCGGAGACATCGCGTGCATCCCCGGTGGGCCCGACGGAGGCATCCGCTCATCCGGTGGATCTGACCCTCCGGGACGTCATGGGCGCCATCGCAGAGATGAAGGCCTCGGTGGACCAGCGTTTCGACACCTTAGCGCAAAAAATAGACTCGGTCCTGGTGGATGTGAGCCTTGTGAGGGCAGACTTGTCCAAAACAAACGACCGAGTCGACTCCCTGGCCCACACCACGACGAGCCTCACGACAGACGTGGTGGCCCTCCAGAAGGAGGTGCGCCGGCTTGGCCAGGCGAGCGCCCTGATGGACCGGCGACTGGAGGACTCCGAGGGTCGGGCCCGGAGGAATAATGTCCGTATTGTGGGGGTGCCGGAGGGACGAGAGGCGGAGGCGGCGGATCTTTTCGTGGAAGAGTTGATCCTGACCCATCTCCAGCCCCGGGGGCTGAGTAAGCTTTTTGCGGTGGAGCGTGCTCACCGGGTCCCCGGGGGCAGACCTAAGACTGGTGCCCCGCCGCGGCCTCTCATTGCCCGGATTTTTAATTTCCGGGACAGAGATGCTATCCTCCAGACCTCCAGACAACAGGGACCGGTCAAGCTTGACAACATGGAGGTACATTTCTACCCAGACTTTACCCCGGCGGTCCAGAAGCAGCGGCAGAGCTTTCTTGGTGTTAAACGTCGCCTGAGGGACCTGAACCTCAAGTACTCAATGCTCTTTCCAGCTAAGCTGAGGGTAGAGGTGGATGGTCGCACGCACTTCTTCGACCGGCCCGAGGCGGCTGGGGACTGGCTGGACACTCTGCCTGGAGATCGGGGCCGGGGGGCGGGGGGGGCGCGGCTGGCGAGGAGGGCCCGCCGGAGTAGAATTGAGGGGTGACTGCATAGGCCTTGCTCTGGACGTTGTTCCTTCACCATTTATTGAGTGCGTATTTTCCCCTCCTATGGAGGTCGTGCGGGGTCTGTTGGGGGCTTCCCTCCTCCTCTGGGGGACTAGTTAGTATTTTAGCTATGGGGCGACAGGCACACTGCACTTTGGGGGGGCTGTCTGGGCTCATGCAGGGGTGCAGGGAGGGGGGAGTTTTGTTGGGACCGGGGGGTGGGGGGGGTGTGTTGTTTGTTAGCACCGCAGGGCAAACCCGCTACTATGTTGTTGTTTTTAGGATGCTCGATGGGGGACGACCGATTGTTTCGACGTATGATGGGGGGTAGGGATTTGGCTGTGTTGTCATGGAATGTTAACGGCCTGGGGGATAGGATTAAGCGTGGTGTGGTCCTGCAGTACTTAAAACGTATTTCACCAGATGTTGTCTTCCTGCAGGAGACGCACCTTATAGGTAACTCCTTTCATGCAATGAACCGGCGGGGATATCGTTTGGCGGCCCATTCTGGCTTCACCTCGGGCTCGCGGGGGGTGGGTATTATGATCAAGAACTCGCTCCCGTTGGAGATTGATGAGGTGCGCCATGATGAGAGGGGACGCTACACGGTTCTGGTGGGAAGAATGGAGGGTAGAGTGTTTATCTTTATATCAGTGTACGTCCCGCCTGGGTTACAAGCCACCACATTTGCGGACCTGGGGCGCCTCCTTCTGGACCTTCCGAGTGGCCTGCTGGTGGTTGGAGGGGATTTTAATGCGGTAGCCTCTGGGTCTATGGATCGCCATCCCCCTAGGGACCTCCCCCGGGCACAGGCGTGGCTGCCCGGCCTTCTGGACACGCTGGGCCTGGTGGATTGCTGGCGATTAAAGCATCCTGCATTGCGACAGTACACCTTCCACTCGGGTGCCCATGGTAGCCTCTCGCGGCTTGATTACATCCTTGTCCCGGCGGCCCACGCAGGGAGGGTGGGGGAGGTGCGCCATCTGGCGCGGGGTATCTCAGACCACTCCCCATTGTTGTTGCATCTCGATGTCTTCCCGAGGGGGGATGGCAGGGTGGCCCCAATCAATGCATGGTATTTGCGCGACCCCACCATTCGTGCCGATTTGATCAAATCCCTACAGCGATATTTCGATGAGAATGTGGGGTCGGTCTCTTCGGCCATCTCCCTGTGGGAGGCTTTCAAGGTAGTCCTTAGAGGGGAGGCCCTCTCCTTTATCTCCCATGCCCGGCGGCGCGAGCGGGAGGAGGTGACCCGGGTAGAGGCCGAGATTGCAGAACTGGAGGGTGCCCTGGGAAGCGGGGTAACAGACGACAAGTTGCATGTTCTACACCTAAAGCAGGCGGCCTATCGGGCCCTCGTCACGGAGGCGGCCAGGGGCCTCAGTAGAGAGCAGCAGGGGCGATTGTATGATGTGGGTGATAAGGCTGGCAAATTGATTGCGTGGTTGGATAAGAGGGAGAGAGCGAGCCGTGTGGTGCCTTTGATTGAGAGTGTTGATGGTGCGTGTGTCACTGAGCCGGAAGCCATTGTCTCCTGCTTCGCGGATTATTTCCGCGAAGTCTACTCCCCGGTTTCCCCCTGCTCGGAGGCAGACTCCCATGCCCTGCTTCGGGACATCGCACTGCCCTCCCTAACGGTGGAGGACAGGGATTCGCTGGACGCCCCTCCCACCTCGGACGAAATTGCCTTGGCTATTCGCTCGGTTGCATCCGGCAAGGCCATGGGCCCCAATGGTATTCCCATCGAGCTCTACAAGCTACGCCCGGATGTGTTGGCGCCCCACCTGCGCGCGATGTTCCTGGCGGCCAACTCGCGGGGTTCCCTCCCGCCGGACCAGCGTCTAGCCACAATTGTGGTGATCCACAAGGAGGGGAGGCCCCGTGAACGGGTCACATCCTATAGGCCGATTTCGCTTTTGAACGCGGAGCCCAAAATCCTCGCCAAGGTGTTGGCCAACAGGTTGGTTGGCGTGGTGGGCGATTTGGTCCACCAAGACCAATCTGGCTTTATACCGCACCGTAACACGGCGCTCAATCTGCGGCGCTTGCACGGGGTGCTCGCGCGTGTCCCATTTGTGCGGGAGCCGGCCATCTTGGCGTCCTTGGACGCCACCATGGCGTTTGATACGCTTGAATGGCAATACATCTGGGCGATGCTGGCAAAATTCGGGTTTGGCCCGGGTTTCATTAGCTGGGTCAAATTGCTATATTCGGGCCCATTGGCGCAGGTGGTAGTGAATGGGCGAGTCTCGGCCCCATTCGCGCTGGGGAGGGGTACGCGACAGGGCTGCCCCCTGTCGCCTCTCCTGTTTGCTCTGGCCCTGGAGCCCCTGGCGGAGTGGCTGCGGTGGCACCCTTCTATCCGTGGTCTCCGCTGGACTCCCGAGCATGAGGACCGTGTTTCCCTCTATGCTGACGATATCCTTCTGTATCTCGCCTCCCCGCGTAAATCACTGATCGTCCTGGTTGATGTTTTGCGTTCATTCGGTCGCAACTCAGGCCTGGTCATTAACTGGGCGAAATCCTGTGTATATGTGCTTTCCGGGGAGGCTCCGGCCTTACCACGGGACTGTCCGATCCAGATTGCCTCCCAAGGTTTTCGGTACCTGGGTATCTATATCACTCTTGACCCGGAGGCCCGCTATGAGCGGAATTTGTTACCCCCCCTCCGGCGTTTGAGGGAGGACGTGGTGCGCTGGCGGCGTCTGCCGCTCTCGCCGCTCGGCCGAGCGGCCTTGTTTAAAATGATGTCCCTGCCACGCTTCCTCTACGCCCTCCAGAATACTATGGACTTGGTCCCGGCACGCTATTTCCGTGAGGTGGAGGGCCTCCAGCGGCGCCTGTTCTGGGACGGGAGGCCGCGCATTGCTCTGGCTAAATTGACGCTCCCGTGGTACGATGGGGGGGTCGCCCTCCCTGACATTAAACGGTATTACTGGGCCTCCCAACTAGCTGCAATTAATCATGGCCTTTACGGGCCCGCCTTGAACCCGGCATTTGAGATGGATAAGATGCTCCTGCCCGGTGGCGATTACAATCGAGCGCTCTACTCTGGCGCGCCCGACTCCCGTCTGACGGGGCCGACGCGTGTCATGGTGCGTGTCTGGCACGCGGCTAATGCAGCTATGGGGTGGAAGGACCGTTTGACCCGGGCGTCACCGCTATATGCGTCTGAGAGGTTGGGCTCCCTGTGGACATCGAAGGGCTTCGAGAAGTGGGACACGATCGGAATCAGCACAGTGGGAGATCTCTGGACGAGGGGGGGATTCAAAACTTTTGAGACGCTGCAGGCGGAGTTCCAGCTGCAGGGCAGTGAGTACTTTCGGTACCTACAGGTCCGGCATGCGCTGGGCTCCGTCTTCCCGGATGTCGCATCCATTCCGGAGTCTTCCCCCCTGGAGGACAGAGTCCTAGATGGCCATGTCCCGGACAGCACGATCTCCCTCATATACAAAAAACTGATCAACGATAGATCGTGCCTGCTGACTAATCTCCGCGAGGCTTGGGTTGCCGACGGGCTGGAGCTGGACGATGAGGATTGGATTTCCGCGGTGGCCTCTCCGAAAGAGGTGGCCATCCCGGCTCGCCTTCGTTTCGTCCAGCTCAAGATCCTTCACCGGGTTTACGTGACGGGGCCAAGGCTTCTGCGTATGGGTTTTGCTGGTGACGGAATGTGTAAGCGTGGCTGTGGTGCGTTGGCGACTTTCATGCATATACTGTGGGAGTGCCCGAAGGTGGAGCGATTCTGGCGTGGTGTGCTTGAGGTCCTGCGTGTGGTGACGCGTGTTGCGCTGCTGCCTGAAGCGAGGAGATGCTTGCTGAATGTATGGGAACCGAATTACTATTCGGTCCCGCAGACGCGGTGGGTGACTCTGGGATACATGATAGCCAAGCGCGACATTGCTCAATTGTGGGGATCCCAGAGGCCCCCTGCGGTGTCGGCCTGGAAAGAGCATATGGATTGGTGTATGTTTCGTGAAAAGGTGGTGTATGTGGCGAGAGGTAAGCCTGGGGCGTGGGTGAAACTCTGGGGCCCCTGGAACGCCTACCGCGGGGGTATTTGTGAGCCACCACTGCTACCGGCTGCCTCGCCTGCTCTGTCTCCCTAGACGGCCCCCCTCCCTCAGCCGCGGGCGCGCGGTCCCCCAGTCCCTGATCTATTCCCATTCCCCTCTCCAGAGCTCTGCTGCTGGTTTGGATCCCCCACTTATGGAGCACGTGCTGTTATTTTGGATCGCGGGTTGCCTTGCGGGTGTGGTTTTTTGGTGTTGTTTTGTTTCAAGAAAAGGGAACCGTACTGTGGGCTTGGAGCTGTGTGGCCTGCACCATTGATTACTCCTGTTTCACTGCTCTGCACTGCCTAGAGACTTTTACTGTAAGTGTGCAATATGTTTTTGTCATTCTAGCGGCCGGCCGGATGGTTGTAGGCCCATACCTGTAACTTTTACGAACTGCAATAAACGGTTTCAAAAAAAAAAAAAATAAAATAAACATATAACTGGCTCTCTGTCAGCTCAAACACATCCTCTACAGTGGCAAATCCAACCAACCAAGAATTAAATTGAATAGCACACCATTGCAACACAACCATATAGAGCAACTCTGTAAACAAAAGAGATCCACAACCCGTCCAGTGCAGGGCCAAAACCCAATTAACATGAAAAGGCAATCCAACCTGATCAGAACTCCAACATAACTAGGACTAAATCAGTGAATAATTTGATTCCAACATGGCCAGTGCTAAAACTCAACCAAAACAGAAGCCATTGCAGGCTGCACAGAACTCCAAGCTAGCCAGTGCTTAAAGTAGCCATGTTAGACATCAAAGAGACTGGGCCAGAACCATAAAGAACCATGTTGAAATTCAACATAATCACAGTAAATCCCAGGCCAGCCACTGTATCCTAAGATAGCCATAAAAGATTTGAATTAACCACGAGAAATCTCAGTCTAATGGGGTGTAACCCAAAGTAATAGAAACAGAACCAGACTCTGTATGCAGCCCCCAAATCTGCATTTGCATTATGCTTTAATCCTTCCACAACAGTTAGCCAAAAAACTGCGGATTTGACTACCTCAATGATGAGCAGTGCATTTTGATTATTCCCTGGTGAACTATGCTTTTGAATCGATCGCTATCTGGTGAATGGTGCCTTTGAATTGCCTTTTGGTGAACTTTGCTTTTCAGTTTCTCCTTGATGAGGTGTGCTTTTGAACCCCTCAGTGGTCAAATATATCTCTAAATCACACCCTAATTTTCTCCATGTCTAACTGATTTGATGTGTGGCACTATCCACCTTCACTATCCCCACACTACATTATACCATAAATCTAAACCACCCACTCTCATATTGCCCACGAACATAGTGTATACAAACTGATTCACATCATCAGCCCCAAGACTGTACTACCTCTCCCCGTTGGGCTCAGAAATGTTCACTTTGTACACAAACATGCATCTAACTTCTGCAGTCTTATCATGTTTCTTGACCTAGATACCCCCTCCATCATGGACGCCTTGGTCACTAGAAAACCACTCCATTCGTTCAATGGGCTCATCCCATATAGTTCCAACATGATCTGCCATCTTTGCACCCAGGATCTGTTCAGTGAAGTCGAAACATTGTCTCTTATCGCGTCCCTTGATGGGAGACATTACTCATGAACCCAGTGAACAGGGGTATAGTATATGGATGGCAAAAGTAAGAGAAATGGTTGCAAAACATGTACCTATCAAAATACATTGAAATGGCATTGCACATATGGTGGTAACATCACTGTTATACCCATCAAAGGCTTTTGATGTTGCCACAGCAAGGTGTGTGTGTGTGTCCAATAATGGAAGCGGGCAGTGGCCTCTTAATGCAAATTCCAGCACTCAGCGCTTATTTATTTATTTTTTAGCAAAGCAAGCACTGAGTGGAATTCAAAGGAAAGGAAGAACCACATATCTGTTACTAACTATGGTGTTACTCAAAGAAATCAAGACTAAGAGAGAAGAAACACACATGATCCATGACAGAATCCAGACTAACAATGAAAGAGTCCAAATGAACAATCATAGAATGGAGACTAACTATGGAGGAGTAGAACCACAAGCTGCTCATTCCAAAGACAAAAAACTATCAATGTGCACATAAACCAGCATAATATCTTAAACCTCAAAATTTAGCCAAAACACACTTTGCACCTTGCCAGCAATTGTATTTATGCATTACTGTTTTTTTTTTGGAGAACGTGTTGGTATGCAGCTATATTAAATATACACAACTCACATGATTTACATTATCTCACCCAGAACTCCAGTGACGGAGAGGGCATTTTCAGACTCCAGCCCTCAGCTACTCTCCTCACATCTCGAACACCTTCTACTCTACTCTTCCCAATCCAGATTCTAAAGTAACAACAGCACTGAGACAGCACTTATCACAGCTACCGACGACATCTAAGCCCTACTTGACTGGGAAAAGTCTGAGGCTCTGATCCTCCTAGACCTCTCAGCAGTCTTTGAAACAGTCTCCCACCACATACTCATCACAAGGCTGCGCAACATAGGCATCTAAAGAGCTGTTCTCAGAGAGATCAGCTCGTTCCTCACCAGAAGAAGGCAAAATGTCTACCTTCCCCCTATTCACCTCTGAACCCAAGGAACTAATCTGTGGAGTAGCCCCAGGATCCTGGCTCAGCCCCACCCACTTCATAACGTATATGACACCTCTGGCCATCGACAAAACCCATGTACTCAACATCATATTCTGTGCCGACGGCACACAACTCATCCTTTCCCTCTCCGAAGACACCACCAGCACCAAAACCAACTTCCACAACTCCTTGACAGTTGTCACCAACTGGAAGAAGGACAACTGGCTGAAGCTCAACTCGGACAAGATACAGGTAATGATTTTCAGAAACAAAAGCTCCCCATGGGAAGCATCTTGGTGACCCTCAGAACTCGGAACTACTCTGCCCCCACTGCCCAATCTAGGAATCTAGTAACAATGTCTCAGCAGGTAATATTTTCAAAAGATAATTAGATAGGGTGGAAAATCAATTGCAAGCAAACAGAAATGGGAAACAATACCAGATTGGATAGTGCCTCGATGGGTTGTTATACTGCTGGACTCAATGCCAATGTATGTTGCCTTATGTTTGAAAAAACTCAATAAAAATATTTACAAAAAAAAAAAAGATTGGATAGTGCGTTCTGTATTGAAACTCTTAATACAGTACATTTTGTTATGTCTGCATTATTACATCATATGCAAGTGTAATCCAAAGTTTTAGTGCACACAACATGCTTTTGAAAAGGTGAACTGAGTAAGTGAGAGCCGTGATATGTTGGAATAAACAGCGGAACAACGCAATATTTTAAAATGGACACATAACATGAGTAGCGAGAAAACAGATAGTAAAGAACATGTTAGGAACCAAGAAAACCAAGAGTACTCTGAGTAGTCAACGGCATTTCTTCATCCTCTGCATGCTTTGCAAGATGTTTAAATGGATAGCTCAAAATTCAAGACCCACCATCACCCAGGCCCTCATCTCTAGCCGACTGGACTAAGGCAATGCTTCTTTGCAGGGATCGCACCTCACCTTCTCCAACGACTACAGACCATACAGAACCCTGCAGTCAGACTCCTCCTGCATCTCCTTAGACGAACCCACATCACCTACACAACTGCGGACCCGTTTACTTGAACCATCGCCTGCGCTTCTATCAGCCCACCAGACACCTCCTGCCCCTTTCTATAACCCTCACCCCAGCATCCAGTATAGCAGATGTGGAGGTTGCTTTTTCTCCTACCTAGCAACAAAGCCAATGGAACTAGATATCCTTTCATCAACTAACTTTCCCATCTCTTTCTAAGTTCCAAAAATCCATGAAGACCAGGCTATTCGGCTAATCAAGTGGACCCTGCCAGCACCTGGATGCCCTCACCGGTGACAAGAAAAGCTCTACAAATCTACTGATGGATTAATTGATTGATTGATTGCTTGATTGTGCCCTTCTCCCAGTTTTTCTCCCACACACCACCTCCATGGATATGTCCTTTCTTTGAGAATTCATTTAAAGTCATGTTCTTGTTGTTTTCTGTCCACAGAGGGGTCCCTCAATCTTACCTAAATGATGTGTTTCCTCTTTCAGCTTCATGATGTTTGCAAACTCCTCTGGCTTAACTTGTTTCCTGGCCTCCAGGCGCCCAGGAAGATCTAAGAGGCTGGACAACACTTCATTGAGAGGAGAACCTGGAGGAGAGAGCAGACAACTGACTTGTTATCTGGGAAAGAAACAGCTGGATTTGCAATGCTGAAATAAAGAATATGCTGTGCAGCCGCATTGCTCTCATCGACTACACACCGACCGTATTATTATTGTCATTAGATCAGACCAGTATACCAAATTATGAATTGTTCCCTATATGTGATTTTTTGATATTTGTGAATTATCTTTTGTAGATAATTATAATTTTTGTATATATATTCTACTTTTTTGTAAAGAAAACAAATAAATGATCTTAATAGATGAAACTGAAGAGATATATATTTATATAGAAAAATAGTTGATGAAAATAAATAAAAATTATATACATAACTTCAAAAATTATACTTGTATTTTTTATCTATATGTGGAACAGAGTTATAGATTACGTTTATGTATACACCTGGAAATTATTGGCATATTTTTATTACAGTTTGCTATTGATTCTTTCCTAATAATGTTTAGTCCCTGCGTATAGCAAACCATTTGGTTATGTAGGGGTCCCCTTCTTTCAAAAATATAATATTCTGTTTGTTACCACCCTCTCCTCCCACAAAGAACATTAAATTAAATTTGAGCAGTGAGATAAAATCATTTAAAAAGACTTTGTGAATACAGGACCAGTCATTTTGCTCCTTAAAGTGGCTGTACCATGGAATCTGTGAGACAATAAGTAGTAATTTATCAGGGTATTTATGATGCGTAATGATGTTAATATAGAATTCAGCTTGTGCACTGTAGTAAAAACGTGTGAGTGTACCTTTACATAGTAAAATTGAGCCAAATGATGTTTTAATGGATCACATTTATTTTGACTGGCATGAAATAAAATGATTTATATATGTCTGTTTGTACTGGTTAAGATTGTGAGGCACTGTGCAAGACATCTTGTTGTCCGCATCTGCTGGACCGTTAATGGTGCCATCTGAAGCCATTAATCCTCAAATAGGAGTTTCACTGGCTTCACCTATGCTGGAAAGTAGAAAAGTAAAACATTTGTTAAGTACTTGTACTTCTATGTTATGGAAGCACACTCTTCATTAATGAGACGTCAGACTGCTGTAGTTTTTTCTGCTTTGTGTTTGTTTATTGGTAGGAGTTTTGCTTCCTTTTTTCCTATTCGTCAACTCAATGTCTCTTTGTGAAACAAGCACTCCGATCTAGCAGTCTCTAATCACCCAAGGGTTTTTGTAGCGCTTCCTTCTTAACATTTCATTTTAAGTTCACGTACTGATGGCGACTCCCAACCCTGGCACTGCACCGCTTGGAGACTACATTTTCTAACTAAAGTCTTGCTTATCTAATTTCCTTGTCTCCAGGACTGGATGGGGGATTGTATAGTTGGATTTGGCTCAGTACGTAACAATATGCTCCTCAACTGGGCTCACCATCACTAGCCACAAGTAAAGAAGGTACTGAAGCCTCTTGAGGAAGGAACCATATATTGATGGTCTTTTAGCTTTTGAATGGGCATTCGGGAGGCAAGTTTTTACATTTAAGATGGTCTAAATATCAGCAAAGACAGAGATCTGCTACCCTTTCCCCCTTCAAACTTTCAAAAGAACAATAAGAAACATGAAGTTGGAAGGGCTAAGGTATGTGCAAGTTGATTGTAAGGTGAAGTTGTATTGGTGCAAAGTAAGCCTTCTGAGCAATGTCGAACCACCTAAAATGGAACTTCAGCACGTGTTCAACCCTCAAGGAGGACATGATGAAATCCCTCTTTTTAAGCAGGTGGAAAGCTGCTGCATTCTGAACCTGCTGACGTAGCCACAGAGTTCTCTTTGACCTACCCGTGTACAGACTACAGCCTTGGCCTGGTGGTGACAATGAAACAGGCTTCGCCAGGATAACCCCACAAGGGCGGCAAAGAAATGAATCACCCCTTCTTAATATTCAGGTATATAGAAGTAGAGATAGCTCCCTGATCTAACCTGTGGGATACGGAGAGTTTCTCCTTAAGAAAGAAACTGGACCCACAGACTGATGGCACTAATTTTGTATAGTAGACCATATATTTATTGACTATCATCCCAAAGGTCTTAATAGTTTTGGAAGACACCAACTTCAGTTATAGACTTTCATTCATGTAAACCACAAGAACAGCGACCCACAAATGGATAATCATATCTGAGGGAGTGGGAGAGAAACCCTGGTATAAGAAAAGGGGGAGAGGGTCGAGTAATAGAAGGAGGAGGGTTTGGAAAAGACAATAGAGGGTTTGGGGGATTACTTTGTCGATTAATGTGTGCAAGAAGGACGGCACACGTGTGTAATAGTTGAATGGGTGGGTTGAGACACAGCTGTGAAGGGAGACGAAAGGATTGATGGAGAGATAAATGTAGTAAATACATGAACAGATCATGGGTGGATAGCAAGAGAGGTTTCAATTGAGAATGAGAAGAACAGATATCTGGGAATAGCAAGTGTTATTGAACGTTTGGCAGGTAGTTTGCAAATATAATATCAGAAAGATAACAAGCCTTGGCAGCCTATTGGCACTGTTTGTTGCACTTCATAAAAACAAAAAGCCAAAGCAGGGGTTTATTTCTGAAATACAAAAACTCAATTGCCCTGATACACAGGGAGATTCCTTCCTGTACATGGGAAGATTGATGAAATTTCCAGCCACGACTTTTCATCCATCGATCCCAAGGGGGGGGAAATACGCATGAGAACAATTGCTCTAAACAGGGCAGACCTTCTGAAATAATGACCCTGCTAGCTCTCTAAAGGATGTGCTACCAATGCCAGATTTCCAAATATTCTGTGATCCCCAAAAGACAAAGTGAGTGGTTTGAGACAGACTATAGATAAAGATTTTAAAATCACATATTTTTAAAGAACAAATAATTATTGTTTTTTTCATTCATGAATGTACCACAGTTTTTGAAAACTCATCAATGTTCAGCCATATGTGACCAAAGGTTGACCATGTTTTTGGCAACATATTGAACTTGAGAAATAGTCTGGGAGAGAGAGAGCGAGAGAAAGAGAGAGCGAGCAAAAAGGTGGAATGAGACACTCACTTGGTGCAGTGTTTTGAGAGACTTTGATAGAAAACATGCTTGAGGCTAAGCCGGATCCATAGGAAAATGCACCGATTCTTGACCCAGCAAGCTGCTCTGCTGAATTTCTGCAGAAAAAATGCAAAAGTGGGATCTTTATCATACCATCATCTATTAAGAACATCAGCATCTTTACATTGCTGCCTATTTGGTAGAGCTCAAAAGAGAGATATGGTTTTCATGTCCACTTCTCACCTAATTTCCAGATATTCCTGTAATCCTATAAATACCAGATTCCTTTCTCATCATAAGTAAGATACCACTGAAATATATATGTAGAGTATGTGATGGAATGTGCACTCCAAATCAAACTGATCATCTGCTTAGGACTCCCGTCTTTCAAACCCATTGGTCTTACTGCAGATAGAGAACTCTGCTAGGAAGGTTCTTGTCTTGTGTTTACTTGTATTAACACTGTGCTTATATATATATAGTCTGTTGTAATTTTCCCATGTTACTCTTTCATTTTTTTTACATTAGCATAAAATGTGTTTTGCTGCTATTGAGACCTCCAAAAGTACATTTTAAAAGAAGTGATTCTCAAACACATGCACCAGGGAGGGGCATCTCTAACAAGCGTGAATTGTTTCTTTGTGAAACATGAGTAGATGCAATGGGAGAGCTTGGACACAACTGCTTTATGAAGTGAATATCTGATCTCTTACGTACCTGATTCGTAGAATCCTCTTAATGTTGAGCATGTAAATTTACCAAGTTGGGAAACTCAGAATTAAACAGTCAGATGGGTAATGGTGGAGAATGATGTTGGACAGCAAAGGTTACTAATCCACCATCTCGCTTGATGCATAGCAATGTTCTCAGAGATCTGTTGTGTGGCCCTTTTCAAATATCAACAGCAACCAGCTCTTTACAATGAAAGAGGTAACACATTTATGTGATGGACTTCTCTCTGCAGATCTACAGAAGTTCCTCAATGTTACACAATGGCGGTCATGATAGCAAAACAGGAGACTTAATGGAAAAATGGACTGATGAAAACATTATGACATATTGTGCAACTTGGTGAGGAAAAGACTTCCCAAAACTCAGAGCAGAATTCAGAGTCTTAAGTGATCAAGCATAGAAGTGCGTGCAGCTGATGCACTGGATTTAGCAACAAGAAAGAAAGGGAGTCATTATACTAAATAACACCCTGCTCTGACACAGGATAAGTAAATGTGGAAACTACAGATGTTTAGTAGCTGAACACTTAGCGGCCTTAAGAAATCTAATCACATCTCTCCCACCCTGAAGGAACTCCACTGGATCCCCTTGCTAACCTGTACCATCTTGAATACCAACTGGATCAGTAAAAAGGGCACTAGGGCCACCGCTCACGCTTATCTTGCAGACAAGCTCACCATCTCTGGTGGTTCTCAGCACACCAGCAGTCAGGACACCATCAGACTGCAGACTAAGAAGTGTAAAAAAGGAAAAACAAGAGAGCAGGACATCCATCCATGACTCTAGAAACTGGAACAAAAGCCCCATATACATCAGGACCACCCCAAAGCTGCTCCAATTTAGGAGAGTTGAAACCCCACCTCTTTAAAGAACACTACATCACAATGCATTAACCATCCACAATCCAGCTTTCTCTCTTATTACTCACTGACTTTATGATTGTCTTTGACCATGCACAGTGCTCCCCTGCCTTTTGGCTAGGTTTGCACTATAGAAATACCACATACATACAACACATATAGAGAAAATAGCCAACCAATAATATAGTGGTGGGAATGGCAGTAAAACATGGATGTCAATTAGGGGAAGCAAGGCTGAGCAGTTGCAACCCCTTGTTTGCCATTAATATCCATAGCTGTCTATGCTACAACTTGTTTAAGGGGTTTTGATGCCAACTGCAGGCACAGAATGTAGACAGGACTCTAAGAGGCAGGATTACTTTCTGTGTTGTTTTTTACTCCTTTTCTCCACCCCAACAGCATCAGCAATTGAGATGCTACTGAGTGGCAAGGGATGAGACAGGGCAAACTGTGTGTTGTTATTTGGAGTCAAAGATAGAGTGCTATCTCTTTCACTGTACCTGGTATTCTGGTAGATTTACGTCCATGCAGTAAGACAGGAATTGGGGGGAAAAAGGTGGCAAAAAATAATGGAAACACAACAGAAACTGATGACAGAGGTGAGACTGAAGCTAACACTATGTAAGATATTTCATGCATGAGATTCAACACTAGAAGAGCTATGCATGATGGTGCTAGCAAACCACCCTAAGTATTGAAGATGTAATGACGAGAGAGGTAGCACCTTTTATATGTTGTAGCAATGACAAAGGGCTGAGGTTTCCTGGGACAAAGTCTGGGAAGCCTAACCTCAGAGCAACAAGGATGCTACTGAAGGAGGAATGAGTACCTATTTTTCATTACATCCAGGAAGCCTCAAAAATAGCAAACCACATGGTTAAGTTCAAAGCGTATAGCAGCTAAGATATACCTCCTGAGATTATGGAAAAACTGCAAATACTCGCATATGATATACTGGTGACAGAAATTGCGAGGATTGCTTCCAATGTGGCAGTAGAGGACAGATGGAATGATGGAGAGACAGCTAATGTGACTTGGTGTCCTGGCAGGAGACCAGGGGGAAGCAGGGGCGTTTATAAGATGCCATCAAGAGGTCCGCACATAATATGGAGGGATAAGAGTCTTCTCTGAAATCTGTTACACAGATGCTACCTTGAATACAAATTGTGTGTCCTCAATTTAAGATTGTAAATGTATATAAACTTAAAAAAATACAAATAATGATACAAACTAATAAATCCAGTACAGCTACTCATATTGGGCCCGATTCACAGAACTTACTTAAGATAAAATCCTAAACTTACTACTTTTGGTATTCACAGAATTTAGGATTTTGTCTTAAGTTTGTCTTAAGACAGACTTAAGACAGACTTAAGACAGACTTAAGTTAGGATTTTGTCTTAAGTTAAGACAAACTTAAGACAAAATCCTAACTTCTGTGAATACCAAAAGTAGTAAGTTTAGGATTTTGTCTTAAGTTAGTTATGTGAACCGGCCCCATAGTTACTGCAACAGATTGGAGATATTTTCATCAATGATCGCAGTCATCGCATTGCACAGCCACAGGCTACTGCTAGGATGACAAAAGACTACCTTAACACATTAAGGCCCATATTTATCATTTTTTCTTGCAGTGCAATGCAACAAGCCACCTTACTGTGCTGTGCGAAAGTGCAGGAATGTTCCATATTTAACATTATACGGCGCATTCCTGTCCTTTCCTAGTGCTGGCTCACTTTTGGCTGCCTAGTGCCAATGCAGGCACCCTCGCAACGTGGTGCAGGGGAGCCTGCGTTGTAAGCAGGATTGTTTTTGTGCAGGAAGAGACACATTCCTGCAGAAAAACAATCCTGGTGGGTATTTTCCACACGTCTGTGTGTGCTGAAGAATGCGGCGCATGTAGAAAGAGGAAAAAACTAGGCGAAATTAGGATATTTCTCCACGTTATGCCTCACCTGGGGAGGCGTTGCATTTTGACACATTCCGAGGTCTACCTCTAATGGTAGATCTGGGAATTCACCAAAAACCCATGGAATGCCTCCTTGGGGCTGACTAACACAAGGCAGCAATTTGTGCTGTCTTGCCCTACTCTTGATTTATCAAACCATACCGGACCATGCAAGGTGGTTTTGCATCGCTTGATAAATCTCATGTAGGTTTTGCGTCGCCCTTGCGCCCCCTGGTGTGGTTCAAGGGCGGTGCAAAACCTTGATAAATCTGGCCCCCAGTATATGAAAACCAATTGCATGTGATGTGCTTTAGGATGTCTAAGGATTTCTTGCTACAGCAAATGTTAAGGGTGGACAAATGTCATAGCTAACTTTTCCATCAGCCATTTTTCAGAGAGCAAAGTATTGTTAAAAGTAGGGCATTCACTGCGTAAAATCCAGTTGGTCTTGGCACCCATTTTCTCCACTGGCCTTTACAAAACTCTTAAATAGTAGAGTTGTAAAATGTTCTGAATGAACTTTAAAGTGGCGATGGACCCTTGTTTCTTGTAAGCTGGGAGTCACGACTTGGATAAGGAATGATCAGTGTGTTCATGAATTCACAGATGATGTTCCTTCTCTAGATAATGCATTATGGAGATATAACAATTTTGGGGTGAACTGTGTTATTGGCATGAAAGGGAATTCACTGGTTAACCCACATACTTCGCCATGCAAAATGCTAATTTTGCAAGTATATATCAATCACTTAGTAGCAATTGAGAAGACTAATAATTCATTGTAGTCTTCAGTGAGAACAGGATGGGTGGGGTCCATTTCAAATTCTCATTACGATCCTTCACCTCAATCTCATGATCTCTAAAAGCCCTGCCAGGGTGCAACACTTCACCTCTGTGGATCTGCCCTTTTCGGTCTGGTTTTATAAACATTTTGTGTTCTTTCTAAAAAAAAGTAACGTTTGGCCCTCAAAATTTTGGTTTGATGCTATCAACATTGCAAAGTACCCTATCCACCTCAAATTCTATGCAGTTTATTGCCAGTATGTCAGGAATTGAGTATTTTAATCTCTTCCAATGTTGTCATCTAAAACTTGAACTTTGGATTTTTCTCGTTTAACCTTAAGTTATTTTGCTGGCATTCACCCACTGTTGCTTTGGTCTTCATAAACGTTGGTACAGGAGCAAAGTCATTGTAATCCACACAACCTGAGAGAAAACTCCCAGCACATCTAGGGCATCGTTTTTAGTTTTCAGAAAAGAAACATCCTTGTTGATTTGTTCCTGCAAAGACGTACATGCTGGTATTGTACATTTTCGGCGGGGAGCGATATTTGTGGTTGCAGGTTGCCATGGCCTCCACCTACCCTGAAGCTTGGCAATCCATCCACCTAAGCTAAATTAACAGCTATAGGAACAATTAGCTCATAAAGAAGCATATGCATCAAGCAAAATGAAGGACAGCAACAACATCCTTTGATGAATTTGGCATTAAATGCCACATGTATGTTATAGATAGCAGTTTGTTGTGACTGGCTAAAAGATGTAGTGTTTCTTTGGGATGTAGCCTTCAATATCCATATACAGTGTTAATGCCATTTGTACGTTCATTCATCATAGTGAGTTTTTATTCTCTAGTCAGTCATCCCTGTGCAATAGTTCTGGAGGAGTTGTATATTCTCCCTTTTCATGAAGATTCCTGTGACTCATTGGACTGTTAATAACAAGTCCCCTCCTTTGGTATATCTTTTTTATTGTTGAGGGGATTCTGTAAATCTTCTGAATGTACAACTTGCCATCAGAGTTTAACATGGAAAATATTGTAACAAGAAGCTTTTGATATTTATCTAAGTCTCTGTATCTTCATTGATGCCAGGTGGCCGCAGATTGTTCTTTCTTCTCTTATTCTCCACATTTTCCATCCAAGTCAAATCAAAGTTATCAAGCTGATTCTTGCTGATACTGTCTGTCTTGTCTTTCTCTATGCTTAGTCTTTAATAGGTGGCATTGCCGTCTGCCTGTACTGCCTTTATGTTAGACCATAATGTTGTCCATAACATTAATATTGAGGAAATAGATGAGACTGTAGCTGCAACTTCTCAGGGGGGTGATTGGCTACTTTTTTTAGGCTAACTGCCACTTTGTACACAAGAAATAAGTGGTGAAATCAGCGCTGCAGTCCTAATGAGCCAGAGGACTAAATCACAAACTGCTATAACACCCAAAAAAAAACCTTCTCTGCCCTATCAGCAATTGCCAGTCAAAACCAGATGCTCAGGTCGTTGCCTGTTAAACCATAGAATAATTTTCAATTTTAGTATTGCACTCTCAGGGGTTGGAGCAGGTGTAAATGCGTTTAAATGTATTGAGGTTTTTCTGTGTTTAGGCATGTACTATAATATACAAAACCAGTCCTTGATCTATGGCAAGGGAGCATGCTGAACCCTTCCCCCACCTTTCTGGCTTTCGTTAATGATTTTCATGCCTACATTACTATCATGTTTCTGTCTAAAGTGTACTGAAGCTCCTTACTGATCAATCAGATAATGGTCTGTACTCACTGTGCCAGAACTGAAGCCAGACAGCCATATACAGACGGTGTATACATGTTCCCATTTTGTGTGGCGAGCAGAAGTGATGGTTTCGTTTTCTGGTTAAAGACACCTTGACTGGCTTTCAAGAAAGCTTTTTCCACCTCTTTGTTGGAATACGTGTCTTGCAGCTTTAAATTCCTACAGAAAGAAGTTGTTGTATTAATTTCCTAAAGATGAAACAAATTCAATTGAAAAGGCACTTTAACTTCATATTTCCTCACCTGAAGGCTTGCAAGCCCTTATATATCCCCGATTCTGTGTTGGCATTGGGATCACTGAGGAAGTCGTTGAGCATCAATCGAGCGAAGGACTTCTGAATGAGCTTACAGAAGGGAGTGTGGAAGATCATGTGTTGGAAATCATTCAGGGTGAAGGGCTCGGAGATGCCATCTGGGAAGAGAACAAAGGGAGTAAAACACTGCAAGCACAGAGAGGTACACAGAGAGGGATGGGCTTAAAACGCAGCAAAACACTCACTGAGAAGGCGGTGAAGGGGCAGAAGTGAGACGATAAGAAACTCAATGAAACGCCCCCTCACAAGAGGCAAAGTAGAGGCAGGAATGATTGACAGAAAACACTCACAGTGGGACAGAAAGGTGAACATGAACAAGAGACGTAATCAGTGAAGATCAGATATAAAAGATAAGGCACTCAATGAGAGACAGAAAATAAAACGCAGCTATCTTGTACTATGCAAGAAGGCCTGGCAGATGAAGTAAGAACAAGACATACTAGATTTCACAACTAACAGCCGTTCTGAGACTAGTCTACCCGCAGAAGAGCCAAGTAACATCGAGGTATAGAAAAAGGTAAGGGAGGTAACAGCACTAGGGACATAATAAAAATCGCACAGTATGAAGAGGCAATTCACTTTGCTGGTTGGTGTGAGAATGAGAGAGAAAGACTGACATCCAGGGATATAGAGACAGTTAAGAAGGTAAAGAGAAGGAGGCAGGGAGGAGAGGGAAAGCCTGCTAAAAGTGAAGCTCAACAACGTGAAATGCTGACTTCACCTGGACATCCCCTGCTTGCCAAATAGGGCAAACCATAAAGCAACTTTCCCTCAATCATAATATCGCCTAGAAATCCGCTGACAACCAATCAGGAACCCAACAGAAGTCCTCTTCTTTCCCATGACGAGGTACAACTTAGGAAGCAGACAAATATTTACTAGAGCACTAGGCATGCAACATGCTCAGCATTCCCAGACATCTGCCAATGAGCAAAAGCCTTAGAAGACCTCTGTCAGGCCGCAGCACAGTTAGAGCACTCTTGCCCACATGGCACCTCGTATCATTGTTACCTCCCATGCACTCTCCTATTATAAGGGGAAAACTCACCATAAACCCTTCCATCAACCAGACCATCAACATCCCAATTGTCGAGTTTAAAAATCCCAGTGGACAGGTCCTCCAAGAAAATGAGAGTGGTGTTCCGAACCTTCTAGATATCCTCACTCAGTGCGTCAAGGGCTAACATACAGCGGATCACGTTGCCATCCCATTGTCCATCCATCACTTTGCCATCCCATTGTTCATACATCACAAGTGCAACTAAAACCAGCGAGGAACCATTATCATTCCTTTAAAGCCCACTCACAATTGACAGACTCAGGTATGAACGTACCCTATCACCAACTATCACCAACTATGCAACCCTCCCTAATGTTCTGTCACTCCAGTGCTGTCTTAGAATCACCATAAAAGCCAACATTGACACAGCAATGAAATTATAATCTACAAAAGGACTTTTTGACAAGAAGTGCTCCATATGCGAACAATAAGATAAATGGCACAAAATGCATCCCATAATTAAACATTTGCTGTTCCTCCTGAAGAAGCCATATCATTAAAGTCAAAGCTACCGACTGCAATTTGGCCACCACTGATGACATCAATAGAAGCAGAGCTCTAGTTAAGCATAACATACTGCATCATCCTCATGCCATACACGCTCATCATCCACTCTGAAAAACGTACATCATCATCACTTTCTTCACAGAAAATATAGTAAAGATCAAACAGTCAGAGCCACCAATGCCACGGACCTCTCCTTCAAAAGAGGGCACAAAAAACAGATAGATAAATACAGATATCGTTAATAGAGAAAATTACGCAATATCTCTCTGCAGACCCACAGCCTTATCTTGTCTTATCTTGTCTTATCTCAACTGGGTGGTGAATCCCCTGGGCTTCTCACCATCTCAGGCGACTGAGGAAATAAGATTACATCTGGTGGATCTACTAGCTACTCATCATCATAAAGACCTGCTGCATCACCTACAAAGTAGAACATTCTCAACAGAACAGGGCAACAGTGCAATGCCAGGCAGGAATCCCTGATGTACATTTTCTATAGCAATACATCCAGAATCTGGGAAAACAACCCTCTGCGCATCAATCCTGCTCTCACACTAGCCACCTGGGTCAAACCTAAATAGAAACTCCAGTCAACTCCTTCTCCCACTTAATGTGCAGAATCTTGAATCATCTACCAGTCTACTGCACTCAGTGCCCCTTTACCCCACGGTAAGAAACAACAAGAAAGGAAACGAATGGAAAGCACAATAAAACAAGCAATAAAGGGCTGTAGGAAGAGAGAAGTATTATTTGACAAAAAGCATAAGGCTGTAACAAAGTATGTGTAAGGGTGTGAAAGGGAGACCTGGTCTCATGTATGTATGGACTCCGAGAGGTCTGGCACCCATACTGGGAGCAAGTAGGCATTGTAATCAGTTTACATGGGCTGACTATGGTGAGTGATCGATGGTGTGATTTCCTTACATGCCGAGTGTCTGCATGGCTGTGTGGCTGTATTTGAAGTGAAAATGGTCACGTACACACTGAGTTCATTAGTTACTAAAAGATGCAGTTTCAACAAGCGAATGTTTACATGATTGAACTGTTGGTTGTTTGGAGGTGGTTAATACTGGAGAGACTGAAAGCGGTGTAGTTTCAGATGGACATCACTGGAATGAAAGTTGTATAGAGTGAGACGGATGAAATAAGATGGAAAGAAGGTTCAGCTAGGATGTAAGTAGTTTTTTGGGAGAAGTGGATGGTTGGATAAGATTAGATTAACATTTGTATGGAGTTTGTGGTGGGATGGTGCAGAAGTATTTTAGTTGAATAAGAAAACATCTGAGGTTAAATGGGATAAAAGTTGTTTGGTGGAACAAGAATCCTTGGGATGGGATTGAATGGAAGGCACCTTGCACCAGGACGATGTAATTGAGAAGGGGCTGGATGGAAGTTGGCTTTTTCCACAGAGCTAAGTTGAGCATGGGATGATGTGTTTGGCTGGAGATGGTTACAATTGAATTGGAGGGTATTTATTTAGTGGAAAATGCTCAAAGTGGTTGGATGGAAGTGGGTTGATGGGTGAAGTCGATGGCCGTGATTGCATTGAATGACACGTGTTTCACTGCTAATGGAGATCGTTGGAATGAAATTAGAATTAGGTTGCTTTCCAACTATTAAAGCTCCTCTATAAGAAATGTGAGCCTATTCTTTTGCTCAATGTCTATAATAATCTTGACGAGGAACAATTTTTGTCTCTCATCAATCTAATTAAGGAGAAATTGGGTCATAACTCTCCACTTGGTAAGGGCCCAGTCCACCTTATATGTGGAGGAGACTTAAATATCCACCCATGCCCTCATGTCGGGAAAAATAGATGTGGAATTGTGGATGAAGAGAACGCTCCTATCATGCACTTTAATCATAGTAAAACGGGGATTGCAATGAACAATATGCTGGTTGACTTAGAACTGGAAATAGTAAACAAACTGATCCCGGACTCTAACTTTTTACAACCAAGGGGCTTCAGCACTACAGTAGATTATATTCTTCTCTCCCCAGGCTTATTACCTCGAGTAAGGTCCTTTGAGGTATTGCTAAATACTTTTAGTGACCACTCCGCTCTTAGACTAGAACTCCAACAATTGAAGGGACAACCGGAAACTAGTGTAATCGCCTCTACGCTCGCTCAAAATAAATTGGAGTTGGGCAGGACAAATGGTTATACAGTAAAGTGGGAGACGCTGGATCCGGAGATAATCACGGCGAAATTGGTAATGGAGTCATATGTAAATATAACCAATTGCCTTGATCCAACGTTACGTGAAGAAGCTGTTTTAACCAACTTTCTACTAATACTGGAAAAGATTAAGGAACTTCTTACAATAACATCTAGGAGGTCACCCTCGACCAAAAAAGGATCGTTTAATCATTCCTGTACCATGGCCCTGTCCAACTTAAAAAAGGAACTAAAAAAAACAGTGAGAGATTCAGAATTGATTCAAATGCTGAGGCGTCAATATGTCTCCGCACGGAAGCAAAGAATCACTGAATTAAAAATGAAACTGTGGGATGATTTGCACACTAGCGCTGTATCTAAGGATAGTTTGGCTTTTTGGCGTACTGTTAAAACTCCATATCTCTTGGGCGCAGACACCCCTAAGATAGAAGTGGCTATCGATGAGGCTACGTGGGTGACAAATTTTTCAAAAATTTTTAAAAACCCAGTAAATACCAGTAAAAGAATAGATCATAGTCTTCCAAACGTCAACTATCCCATCTCCCTAACTTTTGATATCGCTGAAGTTATAGCGGCCTTGAATGCTAGCAAAAGCGGGAAAGCTCCAGGCCCCGATGGGGTCCCAGTAGACTTGTTTAAATTTAACCCGGACCTCTGGACCCCCATTTTAACTAGAGTATGCATAGCAGTGGCAAAAGTGGGACTGTTGGACTCTTGGACAAAGTCTATCATGGTCCCAATTTTTGAAAAAGGTGACCGCCAAGATGTCAATTGTTATCGTCCCATTTCCCTTTTAGATTCGCTAGGCAAAGTGGTCGGTAGAATCGTTCTTGAACGACTACAGCAGTGGGCAGAGGAGGGACACATTATTTCAGACCTTCAATTTGGATTCCGGGAGGGGTTTGGAACGGTAGAGCAGGCCCTGAACCTCAGTCTGATCCTGGGAAAATACTGCCAAGGAAAAAAAGAAACTGTGTATATGGTATACGTAGATTTATCTGCCGCCTTTGACTGCGTTTCACATACGAAACTTTGGAATATCTTGTTACTGATGGGAGTGGACTCATCTCTCGTAGATTTTATGAGAGAACTATATTCGGGTGCCACCGCTAGGGTGCGTTTTGGCACAAAGGGTGAATTGACTACGCCGTTCGGAGTGGAGCGAGGCGTCAGGCAGGGATGTGTCCTTGCCCCCTTCCTCTTCTCCCTCTACACAAATGGCCTAGAGGCGGAGATGTTGAGGGGGGCTCTGGACCTACCCCGGGTCAAACGGCGATTGATACCCGCCTTGCTCTACGCCGACGACGCGGTCATTTTGGCCCGCACCCCACGCGAACTGCAAAAATCCCTAAATAGATACGTTGAGTTCATGGGTAGCCTGGATTTACAGGTTAACGTGAAAAAAACATTTGTCATGGTAGCCGGGCGAGCCAAAAAATGTGTAAAGAATATTTTTCTTAAAGAGCAAAAACTTGAGGTAACTACGAAGTACTGCTATTTGGGGATAATGATTGATGATAGGCTTAGCTGGAGAGCAGCAGTGGAGGCCAGATGTCACTTGTTTAAAAGAGCAACAATGTCCCTGATAAGTTTTTCACAGAGGCTAGGGAAAAGGCCTCCAGTGGAGCTGTTAAAAATTTACGTAGCTAAATGCCAGGCAATTGCCCTTTATGGAGCAGGCCTGTGGGGAATCGCAGAAATCAGCACCCTTCAGGTCGCCGAAAATAACTTTTTAAGATTTCTCTTAGCAGCACCAATGAGCTCCTCAGTATATGCCCTTCATCTGGAGCTTGGTATTCCCTACCTTGAGGACCTGATAAGAATTCAACCGCTATTGCTCTGGCGTCGTATCTGGTCTTCCGTGAACAATGTGTTTTCACAAGAAATTCTGATGGACGCAATGGCCATAGACCACTCTGTATCAATTCAATGGTTGTGCTATGTACAAAATTTTTTTAAGGATCTAGATTTGGAGATCTATTACACAGATCCAAAAAAAATTCACGAATTGTCAAAGAAAGGACTTAAAAAACTGGCTTTAACGCATCTGGAGTCCCTGAGACTGACCTCCGTGGCATCGAAACCCTCGGTTGTTCATGCTAATTTAATTCAGACCACTTACTCCATCCAACCTTATTTGACATTACAGATTAGCACCTATCACAGAATGTTGTTAACAAGATTTAGATTTGACTCCTTTTTTAGGCTAGTATCCTTCCCCAAGAGAAACAGCTGGGAGAAGGTTTCCACCCCTTGTCCGTGTGATGAAGTGTCAACTCAGACAAATTTACACACTATTCTGTTTTGTAAATTTCATCATCCACACAGGAGGGTCTGGTTACTACCTTTATTAAAGAGCTGGGGACTAAGACAGTGTCGACCGGCAATGCTACGCCTTCAAAGCCTAGATTCCGAATTGACCTGTTATCTTGTTCTTAACTTCCTTAAATGTATTCTGCAACATAGGAATAATTTGTAAGCAGCGGTTTGATCCCAGTATTTGTAGATTAAATGAATTTTTGTAAAACCTTGGTTTTAACTATATGAGCTGATAATTGTTTAGCTTTAATTTGGATTATTCTTTAATCTATGTGCGATGTTCTATTTGTAACTGCTCTTTTATGGTTTTTTAATCGTAAAAACCGAATAAAGAATTTATTATTATTATTATTATTATTAGGTTGCTTGTTCCACTACTTTTGACAATCTGCAATACAACCCAATATCTGCTTTCGGTGGCAGTAGAAATTACTTTAATGATATTGCAATATGCTAGTGAAGATGCCACGACTATCCATGCCCTCCTACACTCACCTCTCTGCCGCTGCTCATTAATCTTCTTGCGGTACACTGCGTAACACTGGTCCAGGGCACTGAAGTAGCACTCGATGGAGAGTTTGCCATCCACCACAGGGTACTCGGAGGACAGGTCTGGCTTGTAGAAATCATAGACATGCTGCATGTGCGTCCCTCTTAGACCTGGAGAACAGAAAGGAAAAGGCATAAAGCGCAGTACGAGGTTGTATGTCAGAATATCAAGCACAAAAATATTGTACTACAAAGATTTTGAAGCCAGAATATCATCTACCAAAATATAGTGAAAGTAAGTGTATATAGATAAGGCTAGATTTACTATTCTTAACTCCACATCTATGTGCCTTGAACAGATATATCAAAATGGTATATATGTGGGAATATTGATTGTAAATCTGTACTTCTCTATGTAAGCTTACCTTTCAAGATACTTTTTTAGTTGATATTCTGGCTATGATATTTTTGTAGCGCAATATTTATAACTTGATTCCGGTAGTATACCCAGCGGGTAGCACTTCTCATATAGGAGTTTGCTTGAACTGGGAGTCGACCTGAACAGATACCTGTATGAGTGCTCTGCCAGCCTTCTGCAGAGATCTGTATGAAGACCCCATTAGAAAGGTTGGCACCTTGGCAGGCCCAACTCACCATTTCACCCTTCAAAGTTTGATTAAATCAGTTGAAAAATAATCATTCTTTTTATTTAAACGCCAAGTAACAATTCATTTTGCGATGAGCGTTTTTAAATGCCATTATTACCAAATGAATGCCTTTAAGGGCTCTTATCATGAGTAGGGTAGGAGAAGGAGAAAATGAGAACACTATTCAGAGGTTTGTTAGAATAAAAATAAAGAGTTCCCAACTCTACCCATTGCCTACATCCCTTCCAATATACCCTTAATGGCAAAGTCATGTTCTTGCAGGCCACCTCTGACACATTTGACCGCTAGCCCCGCAAGAAGAAAACAATCCAATAAAATAAATATTTAGTACAAACCTCTCTCAAGGGCTAAAGGGGCATTGGGTCCAACGAGCATTGCCACAGCCCCAGCGCCTCCTGTTGGCCGGGCACTCCCTGTAGCATATACCGCGATGTCGCCGCACACCACCAAAGCATATCTGCCTACATAGTGAGGAAAACACACAAGATATTGGTTAAGGTTGAATTCAGGTGGGAAGGTGATCTGATTAATAGCTAACACTTGCATACATAGATAGCTCGTGCCCTAGAAAGGCAATATGTGCGTACCAGCAACCAGCACAAATTGCGCAAGTGAGAATTACCTACAAGTAGGGTTGTGGCAAGGTGATCAGCCATTTACGTACACTGCTATACTGCCTTTTACCTGCTTTTTAAACATTGCTCATACTAAGGGGATTAAACATGGATCTTAGATAGTGTGAAAGTCTGAACAGGTCCAATCAATGTAACTTTCCGCCAATTGCAGTACCTCAACAGTTTCCAGTACCCAAGACAAAATACACTGATTGAAACCTCTGTCATTCATGTGTCAAAGACAAATACAGAACATGCGTCCTGCCCTCAAGTATTATGGTCCTAAACATTATTTCATTGGACACTAATGGCTCTACATGCATAAGAGTTCCTTCATTATTATCCTAAATTGTTGGTGGGCAAAGTGCTTTCATTGGTCATGTGAAAAAGGATCAGAGAGAAATCAGAACAAAGGATTAGAAGATAACTGCAAATAGCTGTAAACGCTGATGTTATTATTCAAGGAGAGTTGCGATTGCAACCCCTGTTAGTCAGAGAGACTTTACAGAGTACTTTATAAAGCCCTTTAGACAAGAAAGTCATGGAGCTTGGCATGCCTTGGTTGGACATCCAGAGCTGTTTCAATCACCATGGGGAAGTACGAGATGGAACCTACCTAACGTGGTATGTGGTTATTGCACCTTACTTACCAAGTGAGCTGATAAAAGAACTAGGACATTGGGGGATTTGTACTATTAGGGAAGTGAAAGACCTGTGTGAATGCACCGGTTTGTTCTTTATGTAGCAGTACTGCACGTGGCCCTCTGGGGTATGGAGGTGGGGGCAGCAGATAACCTTTCCCTTACAAATAAAAGGGTGCTAATGGACTGCATGGTCAGTATCTGGCTGCTAGCGTGTGATTGGATATGTTGACAGATATGTAGGCGTATAGTCTGTCTGGGCTATAAGGTTTTTTATGTAGTGCTTAATTTGCCAAAAAACAGAAGTGCCAAGGCCCTTGTCAGGAAGCCACTGCAACTTGCACCACCCATTGCCACTGCCTGCTCTGGCAATAACAACTACTAACCATGACACTTCTACAATTTGGACTATTCCAGGCCCCTCAAAGCTATAGAAAGGCTTGGGCGACAGGTATCCGTTAATTGTAATGTATAAACAATTATTAAACAACTGTTGTTGTGCTTATTTCAAAATTATACGGACACTGCTACCATGTGGTGGACTGTCATAAGTGCCCGTGCTGACAATTAAGAAAGCACTGGCTCAAATTAAGCACTGTTTTTATGTGAGGAGTTGAGAGCAGAGTGCCCGAGAGGCATATACTTCCAGACAGGATAATGCTCAAGTACCCCTTAAGTGTATCCAGTGTTTAATGTGAGCAGTGTTTAATGTGAGCCAGTAGTTGCTGTCTGGGACCATCGGCACTCATTTTGGGAAACAGGATTTATTTTTCATCATTAGACTTTATCCCAAAACAAGAGAGGGAGAGCGACAGAGAGAAAGGCTGGAAAGGAGATAAGAATGAGTAAGCAAGATTGCAAAACATCTACAAGGGGTGACAGCAGGGATGAAAAAGAACATGCAACATAGAAATAAAGGGACTAGGGGTGTAGAATGGTGGAAGAAAGAGGCATCGGGTGGAATCAGAATCTAAGAAATACTCTGGCCCCCTGCACTTAAAATTTTACAAACTAAGGGTTTTCACAGAACCGACACGAGGCATATGGTTAGTCCAAGAGCCAAATAAGTAGATACTAAGGAAATTTTCAAAAAAGACACTCAACGCAGCGCAGCCCCCAAAGAGGCTGCGCTGCGGTGCATGACAGGGAGGGAGCAGGAGATATCTACAGAGATATGGCTCTTTCCTCCCCTTTCCGTAGCGCTGATGCGGATTTCAGCTGCGGTGAGCCAGGCACACACCTTAGTGCCATAGCGCTAGGGTGCGTGCCTGAGTCTAGCATAGGTTTAGTACAGGAAGGGTACCCTTCCTGTACAAAATACTATGCCTAGACAAGTTTAAACACTTTTCCCACATTGTATGTGTGCTGCACAGTGCTGCACACATGCAAAGTCGGAAAAGAAAGGAGAAATCAAAACATTTCTCCTGTTAAAGCCTCCTTTGAAGTGGTGTTAACCTTTGGTGCTAAACCCTGTCTACAATTGTTTGTAGATAGGGTTTTGCATCAAAAGACATGAATGGTAGCATGGGAATACCCATGTACCACCCATGTAAAGCTCCCTTGGCGCTAAGTAACGCAAAGCATTGCTTCACACTGCTTTGCGTTACTTTCAGGGTCCTTTTTAGAGCAAAACAAATTTTGCACTAGAAAGTAAATTAGGGGGAAAGAATTGTGCTGTTTAGTGTCACTTTTGTGACGCTAACCATGCGCAAAACATTTATTTTTAAATCGACCCCTAAGTGTTTTCTCTTTGTTGACCTATCCTCCACAGTTCCAGAGCATGTGCTTGGGCTGGTCCCAGATACCGGCTTAGGGCAAAAACGGTCAGAATGGGAAAAGTAAGACGTCAGTTTAGCTCTATCAACACTGTAGGGGAACAACCCCTATTCTTGGCTCTGGATACCAGGCCGTCACCTACCTTGTACTCGGCACAGGCTGGCCCCAAGGACAACAGTACACATCCAGTCTAGCCTAGACTGGAGCCTAGCTTGGCAGCCATAGCCGTGCACATCCGGTCACTACCCTAGATAATATCGCCTGAGAGCCAGCATGGTAAGAGGGATCAGGAGGGTAGAGTTACTATGGCTGTTCACAACCCGTCAAATGATCTGGTCACTAGAGTGTGATCTGTATTACTTCCTGTGTAAGTCATTGTCTTGTATGTCTCAGGATTTCTTCTGAAATGTATGTATGTGTCTGCCTCCCTAAAAGGAATCCCCTTTATACTTGCCCTGTAGACATGCAACATGCACCTACTATGGGTGCCTCCTTTAGAAGAGCCTGGCACTGCAGCCCTGTGTGTCTAGGTACTTATCAGAATGTTTGTAACAGTACCTGACCTGGACTGCAAAATCCAGGTGAAGGCACATAGAGTCTGTGGTGTTGAGTGTGGGACACCAGCCATACAATGCACACCACCTGATCTTCCACTTCTGATAGAGAAATCACACCGCCCTTGTTTCCATGGTCTTTTGGGTCCCTTGATTCAGGCAGGGAGCAATGTCCTACACTGTGGGCCTCGTTAATCCCTTGTGGGACGTGGTGCTTCCAAAGGCTACAATTATCTGAATGGAAGATTTAGGGTCATATTTATCACAGGGTTGCGTCGCTTTTGTGCCACGCAACGGGGTGCTAAAGCAACACAACCATTACATTTGATTTAACGCTGCTTTGCATTAGTCTGCCCTGGGAAGGCGTAAGAATCTTACACCTTCCCAGGGCAGGCCTAATAAGGAGAAATATCTTTATTTCTCCTTGTTACTTCCTCATTCTATGTAAGAAAGGCAAATGCCTTAGGGAATTGTTTTTGTGCAGGAAAGTGTCCCTTCCTGCACATAAACAATCCTGCCTACAACGCTGGCACCCTTGCACCATGGTGCAAGGGTGCCTGCATTGGCGCTAAGCAGCACATTGTGCACTAGTGCTGGGAAAAGACAGGAATGGGCGTATTATGTTAATCTTAAAAACAGCTAGTGAGCATGTGTGTGCCTTTCTCCTGCTCTTTCCTTACAAAATAGACACAAGATTTCATCTGTCAACTTCTCAGTGAGATCACCCTGCATATTAACCTGTAGCTATTGGATTACTATTGACTTCAATACTCAAGAGTTTCAAAGTCAAAAAGGGAAACAATTCAGTAGAAACTTCTTCCAGCGAGGCAAATATGATAGCAGATTTCTCATTAGACACAGCACAGCACACAGGCGTATTGTAGCACTGCCCTTACCATCCCAAGAGCTGGACTCCACCCAGTTGACAGCGTTGAAGAGGGAAGCAGTGCCTCCATAGCAGGCGTTGGTAGTGTCGATGCCCTCAATATCTGTGTTCCCAGAGCCCTCGAAGAGCTGCATCAGCACGGTCTTGACTGCCTTGGACTTGTCAATGATGGTCTCAGTTCCCACCTCCAGCCGGCCAATAGAGGAGCCCGAAAGGCGGTTTCTTTCCATGAGTCTCTGCACCACAGTCAGGCACAGGGAGTTGATGTCTTCACGGTCTGAGCAGAAGCCCATCTTCGTCTGGCCCAGACCCACTGTGTACTTCCCAGCGTCCACCCCGTCAAACTTCTCCAGCTCTGTCTGGTCCACATACTGAGAGGGGAAGTAGACCTCTAGGGCCAGGATGCCCACGTCCTGTGGCCATAAGTCAGACCTGGCCTTGAACAGGGCTGAAGCAGAGGCAAAGCTGTGGACAACACACACTGATGTTAGTGAGGTTCATTTATATGAGGTGTAGTGTGGGGTCTAGTGTTTAGCTTGTCAGCTCTGGGCGTAGAAATGCCTACATATAATCTTTGCTTTCAACATAACAAATAGTGTGATTCTGGGCAAATTAGTATATCTCCTTGTGCCCCAGTTCTCTTATCTGCCAAATATTTTTAGTGTTTAGAAATAGAATACTACCAATGTACTGAAATGTTGGGGACCAGTCCACGGTTGTATGACGAAACCACACATGCAGGTACCATGCATGCCTTTACAACACATCAATTACCATGCAAATGCCTTTACCATGCATGCCTTTACCACGTAAATCTTTACCATGCATATGCCTTTACCACGCATGCCTTTACAATAAAAATGTAAGTATTTAGAAGTTGAAAGATATATATATATGTGTGTGTGAATATATGTACATATATATATTTATACCTTATCAATCCCCTAAACCTTAACTATACCAGTACCACCCAATAACCCTACCCACCCTGAATCCTAAATACACTCTTGCCACCAGATTCCTTTACTCATCCTTTACCCTAAAATACCCTTCCCATCAAAATGCCCTTACCTAGCCCAAACCCTAAAAATACCCTTCCCACCTAAATACCCTCACCCACCCTAAACCCTAAAAATACCCTTGCCACCCAAATGTCCTCACCTACCCAAAACCCTAAAAGCACTCTTTCCACCCAAGTGCACTTACCCACCCTAAACCATAAAAATACCCTTGCCACCTAAATACCATCACCCACACTAAAAATACCCTTACTAACCTGATAGCCTCCCCAACCCTAAACCCTAAGAGGTACCATTGCCACCCAATGCCCTCACTAACCCCTAAACCCTGATAAGCCCTTAATCTAAATCATTAAGAGATTATCTGGTTAAGAGTGATTACACCCCACACAATATTAGCAGAACATGGCTTGGGACAGGTCCAGGAAGTTCTCAAAATGTAAAGCCTGTAAGAATGGTAAATCTAACCTCAGTGACCACAGCTTTCAACAAAGAAATTAAGATAAGGGGAAATCTAGCATGCAAATCCAGCTACGATGTATCTACACTTAAATGCCCATGTGAAAAGCTATACGTTGGAAGCAATACTCTGCCAGTGCACAAGAGAGTTTTACAACATAATTGTGCCATCAATACCCCGTAGCCAGACATTTTGAGAGATAACATCAAAGTGATCCCATGCATCTTAGATATAGCTGTGCAGCCCAAGTCCCTAAGAAAAAGAGAGGAGGGGATAGGGAGAAAGAACTTAGGAAACTGGAGACATTTTACATTTTGGAGTTGGACTGCATGGAACCTAACGGCTTCAATATTGATGAAGAACTGTACACATGCCTCTATTAGATCTGTCCCAGAGCACTAACCTCATACAATGAGAATCATGTCATGAGTAGGTAACTTTTTAATAAGTAGCACTTAGACACATTAGACACACAAACACAAGTAGCCTTCCTAACACTCTGCACAAATACAAGTGTGATATAGACTTTAGGGTGCCAAGAAGACCCCACAGAGTACTGGCGGGCCTGAGGAGATCATCTTGTCCGTTATGGCTGAAAATACACCTTTAGGATATATAAAAGTGTGTATTAGTCTAAGATCATTGTTTGGAAATGGTCTAATTAACACAAGGGATTGGGGATTTACTACAGAAGTGATATTCAAGGCTCATATTGTAAATATCACCAAGCACTGTATCAACACTAGAATGTGCATAATAACAGCAGATCTCAGCACTTTAACTAAAGCACTTTGAATTGTAGAAGAGGTAGCAATGTATATTTGAGTATTTTTTCTAATTGTATCTCAAGTTCAAAGGAAAAGTATATTATGATTTATTTGGGAAAAATTACAAAATGCTGAGTAACACTAATTCATTCGGACATTGAAGCTTATAATTATCTCCTATTTAGACTTTTGGATGTTTCCAATACATTTTTGTTGCCCTTGCACTAAGCAATTTATTAGTATTGGCACTTGCTGAATGACAATAAGCCACAGCAGTTTAACAGGAATATCCTGAATTGTCTAAGAGGCAGCAATACATTATTGGGATTTGTCTTATGAATTGTATGTCGAGTTTAAAGGAGATATTTGTAGCCATTTATTTGAAAAAAGTACTAAAAGTTGAGTATCATGGAGTTTAGCTTGACATTCAAATCTTGCAATTATTTCCTTTCTTTAACTGTTGATGTTTAAAATATCAATTATCACTGCATTTGCACTTTCAAATTTGGCACTGAGGTAAACTGCCATATCGTTATGCACTTTCCTTTGTCCATGTTGCTTAATGTGAACGCCATAAATTGAAATAGATTGATGGAGCTCATCATCGTGAACAAGGCTGCGAGATGCAGCCAAGACACGTGGATAAATTAATCATTTACTAAAAAACTAAAATAAATGACTGTTTGAAGTTCCATTACAAGAGTGCCATTTCTTATCCTCACCGGGGATTTGGTCTATTGAATGTATATATATATATATATATGTGTATATATATATATATATATATATATATATATATATATATATGTGTGTCTATATATATATATGTGTCTATATATATATATATATATATATATATATATATATATGAATGCTCGATTGGCATACCCCAAGATTGAGCTGCACTCGAATGCTGGACTTAAGGTGGCAAGCCTTTAATAAACAGTACAGGCAAGATGCTGCTGGTGGATATAATTTGACAGCTGCAGACGCGATACACCTGATGCGTTTCGAATGCAAAATCCATCAGTGGTTTGATTTCGGGACTTCGATATCCAGAATGCTTTGGGGCATTGGACCCGCCCATCTGGGGGCGTACTATGAGCATTAATGGACGGAGAACCGAGCACGCATTTGTGACTGCGACTGCCTCTGAAGAAGAAGGATTTTGCCTTCGAAACGCGTCAGGTGTATCGCGTCTGCAGCTGTCAAATTATATCCACCAGCAGCATCTTGCCTGTACTGTTTATTAAAGGCTTGCCACCTTAAGTCCAGCATTCGAGTGCAGCTCAATCTTGGGGTATGGCAATCGAGCATTCATTTTTGGCGGCGGCCCGCCGTCGAGTTGCACCACCCCGGGAAGAGAGGGGGCCACGCGGCTTGATATATGCATAGCCGTCCTTGTGGAATGCTGACTTCGGATTAAGGCAAACTGTTGGCGGGGGCCCATCTGCGGGCTTGAAAAGAACAGAAATTAGTGCACCATCAGTGGTTTGATTTCGGGACTTCGATATCCAGAATGCTTTGGGGCATTGGACCCGCCCATCTGGGGGCGTACTATGAGCATTAATGGACGGAGAACCGAGCACGCATTTGTGACTGTGACTGCCTCTGAAGAAGAAGGATTTTGCCTTCGAAACGCGTCAGGTGTATCGCGTCTGCAGCTGTCAAATTATATCCACCAGCAGCATCTTGCCTGTACTGTTTATTAAAGGCTTGCCACCTTAAGTCCAGCATTCGAGTGCAGCTCCATCTTGGGGTATGGCAATCGAGCATTCATATATATATATATATATATATATATATATATATATATATATATATATATATATATATATAGTTTAGATGAATACAATTGACAATTGGACAGATGAGAAACTTTTGAGCTGGGACGAGTCGAAATTTTTGAAGAATGAGACACCTACTATACCGACTTTTTACCTCCTCCCTAAAGTTCATAAAAACCCCACGCAACCTCCAGGCAGACCTATAGTTTCCTCAAAAAACAGTCTGTTAGAAAATGTTTCAATGTATGTAGATTTTTTTCTTATCTGAGTATGTTAAAGACTTAACATCGTATATTAGAGATACAAAAGATTTTCTTCAGAAGATTGAGAACATACATTGGGACAAAAACTTTTGGCTTGTCTGTTAAGACGTGGAGAGTCTGTATACTAGTATTAGGCACACTGACGGACTGAAAGCATGCAAACACTTTCTTGGCTCCAGGAGTATACATTTGACTAAACATACCATGATGTTGCTGCAGATGATCGAGCTGTGCCTTGTGGAAAACGTATTTACCTTTAATGGTTCATTATACAAACAAATACAAGGGACTTCCATGGGCACCTGCTTCGCTCCTAGCTATGCCAATCTGTTGGTTGGCTGGTGGGAGAAGCAGGTGCTCTGGGGTGAATTGATGGAACATTGGACAAACAAGGTCAGTATCTGGCTAAGATTTATCGATGACATATTTTTTGTGTGGGAAGGTGGAGAAGATGAACTATTGATGTTTTTGTCAGAACTAAATGGAAATACCCTGAACTTAAAATTCACGATGCAGCATAGCCAAGAAACTGTTGACTTCCTGGATATCAGAGTGACAGTGCGAGATAACAAACTGGAGACTGATTTATTCAGGAAAAGTACTGCGGGTAACTCAGTACTTCACGCAACTAGTTGCCATCCTCAGAATTTCAGGTGGAGCATACCCTTCGGTGAGTTCCTCCGTGCCAAAAGGAATTGCAGCACGGAGGAATCATACGTTAGAAACAAAAGAGATATGTCAGAGAGTTTTCTTGCTAGAGGGTACCCCTACACGATGCTCAAGAGAGGTGAGAAAAGAGCAGATGCTATCACAAGAAGTGAGGCATTGTATAAAGCACCCAAGAGCAAACAAACTGAAATAGGTTCACCTATCAGATTGATTACCACCTTCAATTCACAATCCAATCTCTTCCATCAGATTGTTAGAAAAAGATGGGATATCCTAACTCAAGATAGGATACTGAAACAAAAGCTAGGCCCACACCCAGCAATCACCTACAGAAAAGGCACCTCGATCAAAGACATGATTGTAAGAAGTCACTTCAGCAACATCAAACCAACGTGGTTAGATAGAATAGGAGGGTTCCATCGATGTGGGAAATGTAAAGCGTGCAGCCACAGCGTTAATGTTAAAGAAGTAGTCCTTGAGAGAACTAAGAGAAAGTGGTATATTCGAAAGAATATACAGTGTAGTACAGACTTTGTCATCTATGTGATCACTTGCCCATGTGGCAAGTGGTACATAGGTTCTACCACTTTTCCAGTGAAGAAGAGAATATTGGAACACTGGCGTGCCATAACCAATAAAGACTTCAGTTACAGTACAGCCAGACACTTCCATACTGAACATAATGGAGATTGGACAAAGGCAAAATTATTTGCCCTAGATACCATTACCAAAGACCCTAGAGGAGGGAATAGAATTCAGGCCTTGCGCCGAGCAGAATCTAGGTTTATCCTACAAGCAGGAAGTGTAGCCCCCTTCGGGATGAACAATGATGAAGAGATGCATGTTCATCTGTAGATTGAATGTTGTTGATACATGTAGCCTCAGCCTCTCAGCACCCAGTTACTCCGGTTCCTTGATATAAGGGTTCAGTTCATGTCGAAATTTTCAGTTGCTGTGTGTTTTAATATTAATGACCTGTTCAGTTAACTATGCTAGAGAATCAATTTATGTCTGTATTATAGGCCACTCACATGGACTAAAGAATTTATTTATATGGTTTTGTTCAATATGCATTTTTAGGCCTCTGCTGATGTTATCCATTTATGATATAATACTGACCAAATTGCTGATATGAGTCCCTTCATATTTGAATATTGTTATTGGAATGTGAGTTTTACGTCATACTGTGCCACATGTATTAATACATATTCCCCTTTTATTTTTTGCATCTAGATGGGACCTGGAAGCTTTCAGACACTATCGTTACCGTTAACTGATACGAGCACGGAGTTGTTGGTGGCTTTCATTTACCACCATCTCCTTAAGGGTCATCTTTATTTATTTTTATTATGCACTTTGATCTTTATAGATGTGGTATGAACACAAAGTGGGAATATTGGATAAGCACGTGAATAGAGTATTTCAATCTCCTTTCCTTAATAATTGGGTACTATACCTTGATTGTTTGTGGGACTTGAGAGCAAAGGAATTTATATCTTTTTGCATATTTAAATGAATATTTCTTCAGTGGGAAGCCCGAATATGATTTCACTTACTATAAGTTTGAAAATGTATTTATATAAATACAGCAGAATGAAGAATGTTAATTCTGTATATCTTTATCTATATATGAATATTACAGCGGCTCATTATACAGTTAATGTTTGTTTTTGATTTTTCTAGCCATGTCTAATTGACTTTACGCCATTACGCAGCAATTGGATAAAATATTATTTAGCATTATTTCCTTTTCTTTCTTGAAATAAGAGATCAAATGAATTTACGAGTCTATCTTCTATGTCTTTTATGTCTTTAAATACACTGAACCCGGAACTTATGGTCATGTGACCAAGAGCTTGTGTGCTCGAAACGCGTCTGTTTGCCCGTGAAAGAAATAAAATATTGAAATTGAACTGGATTCGTGTGGCTCGTGCTTGCAGGAGGAAAGGAGGCTGCGAGCTGTCAGAGGATATATATATATATATATACTCCAAAACAGGCACTGACACACTGGATGAATTTTAGAGTTTTATTTAAACAAAAAACGGACCCAAAATAAATTTATATATATATATATATATACTTCTCCAGCTTTCGTCATGGCTACCGCTCACAGGCACAGCGGGTGCTTCCAGTACGCTGTGACGTACTCGCAAAACCACATCATCCCCAAAGGAACGCTGGGCACTCCGTTCTCAATTAGAATTGATATTTTATTATATATTGACAGCGCGTCACCCTGGCTGACAAACGCGTTTCGGCTCCCTGGCCTTTTTCAATGTCAGCAACACATTTCTTGGCATACATACATACATACATACATACCCTTACCTGGCATATACTTACATTTTAGTTGTAAAGACATGCTTGGTAAAGGCATATTCGTGGTAAAGATGTGTGTGATAAAGGCATGCGTGGAAATGGATGGGTGGGTGGTAAAAGTATTGTGTGGTTTTGACTGTTTGGTTAAGGCTAGTCGAAGGCGTCAGCCGAAATGCGTCGGTCGTTTCATTCATTTTTAAATGTTTCTGTGCAGTGAAGAAAATTGGTATGCACTTAATAAAATTGGACTTCACAGTACCTGGCTGCCGAGAATTCTGTGTGCCGCTGTATGGTGGTTCAGGAGGAGAAAGCCGTGGGACGATACATATCTGTATGAAAAATGACCAATTTCCCCCAATTGGGCAGTAATAGACAACCACAACCGTGCATTAGGCCTCTCAGGAAAACTCCTGGCCAGGTCTCATTGTACCGGACTGGCAGTACCAGGCATAAGATGTTTTCCAGGAAGTCTGGAAAGGTGGGGGCTGGTTTTGCAGCAGTGGGGATGGTATTGTTACTGGAGGCCGGTTTTGCAATATCGATCCCCAGTAACAAAAGCAGAAGTGCTTCACACTTCCACCCCCGCCCTCCTTCCGGGGACTGACCCAACAAAATTGACAGGGCAGCTTTGAGTTCCCAGTCCGGCCCTACCTGCAGCACTAATGCCACCACGCCCCTGTCCGTTCCCTCTCGTGGTGTAGGCGTTCCTATTTCTGAACACTATCTCCCCTATCCCAGGGTGCTCAATGTTTCGTATTTGTGTGCTGTGTCCCCTAGTTTCCATTTTTCTACACCTTGTTTCTCCAGCCTCATAACTCTCTATCTCCTGTGTCACTGGATGCTCTCTCATCTCTCTTGATGGTTTCTCTCCACTGTCTCTGTGGGCTCTCTCGCCTGTCTCTACCACCCTTTGCCCTGCCTTTCTAGTTTGACTTTATGGCATTTGTTTGTAATTTTATATAGCACGAATATGGCCTGCGCCAGTTAGACATTAGAGAACTTTACATAAGCATCACATTACATTGCAAAAGGTCATATTCCACCAATCTCCAATCCTCCCAACCCACCCCACTCCAATCTGCCCACTCTAATCCAACCCACTTCAATCCAAAACAATCAGCCCCACTCCAATTCAAAACAATCTGCCGCACTCCAATCTGGCCCACTTCAATCCAAAATAATCTGCCCCACTCCGATCCACTCCAATCTGCCCCACTCCAAAACAATTTTCCCCACTCCAGTCTTCCCTACTCCAATCCAAAACAATCTGCCCCACTCCAATTCAAAGCAATTTGATCCACTCCAATCTGCCCCACTCCAACATTCCCTATGCATTCCAAAACAATCTACCCCTCTCCAATCTGCCCCACTCCAATCCAAAACAACCTGCCCCACTCCAATCTGCCTCACTCTAGTCCAAAGCAATCTACCCCACTCCAATCCAAAACAATCTGCCCCACTTCAATCCAAAATAATCTGCCCACTCCAATCAAAAACAGTCTTCCCCACCCGAATCCGCCCCACTCCAATCCAAAACAATCGGCCCCACTCCCATCCATCCCACTCCAATTTTTCCCACTTTAATCAAAAACAATCTGCCCCACTACAATCTTCCAAAATCCAATCCAAAACAATCTGCCCCATTCCAATCCACCCACTCCAATCTGCCCCACTCCAATTCAGTCCACCTCACCCCATATCCACCCAATCTATCACAATTCACCCCACTCCAATCCACCAAATCCAATCCACCACACTTCCTCCACAATACACCCCGCTCCAATCCAATCCACCCCAGTCCAATCCAAAACAATGTGCTCCACTCAAATCTGCCCCACGCCAATCTGCCCCACTCCAATCAAAAAAAATCTGCCCAACTCATTCCAAACCAATCTGCCCCACTCCAATCCAAAACAATCTGCCCCATCCAATCCAAAACAATCTGCCTCACTCCAATCCAAAACAATCCGCCTCACTCCAATCCAAAACAATCTGCCCCATCCAATCCAAAACAATCTGCCTCACTACAATCCAAAACAATCTGCCCCACTCCAATCATTCCCACTCCAATCTGCCCCACACCAATCCCAAAAAATCTTCCCCACTCCAATCCAAAACAATGCGCCCACTCCAATCCAATCCACCCCACTCCAATCCACATTCCCCCAATTCAATCCACCTCACCCCAATCCAGTCGACCCAAGTCCAATCCAATTCACTCCACTATCCAATCCACCCACTCCATTCCACTTATCGCCACTCCAATCCACCCCAATCCAGCCAAAACCAATCTACCCCTCTCCAAGCCACCCCACTCCAATCCACCACATTCCACCCCAAGCCAATTGCCCTCAATCCAATCCAACCCACTCTATCCAATCCACCTCACTCCAATCCAATCCACCCAACTGCAATCCAATCTACTCCACTTCAATCCACCCCATCCCAATTCAATCCACCCCACTCCAATCCAAGCCACCCCACTGCAATCCAATCTACTCCACTTCAATCCACCCCATCCCAATTCAATCCACCCCACTCCAATTCAGCTCACTCCACCGCACTCCAGTCCACCCCAGTCCAGTCCACCGCACTTTAGTCGGCCACTCTAGTCCAATTCACCCCACTTCACTCAAGTCCACCCCAACCCAATCAATCCACCCCACCCAATCCCATTTCAACCCACCCCAATCCAATCTAATTCACCCCATCCAATCCACCCCCCTCTACCCCAATACAATCCACCCACTCCACTTCAATCCACCCCAATTAAATCAATCCGTCCACCCCACTCCAATCTAATCTATCCCACACCAACTCATTCCACCCAACTTCATTTCACCTCACTCCAGTCCGCCCCAATCCAGTCCAATTCCTCCATTCTACCCCACTCCATTCTATCTCACTCCGGTCCACCTCAATCCAATCCACCCCAATCTAGTCCACCCCACTCCAGTCCACCCCACACTAATCCAAACCACCCGCCCCACTTCAATCCACCCCACTCCAATCCAATCCAATCCACCCCACTCCATTACAGTCCAATCCACACTACTATACTCCAAACCACCCCACCCCAACCAAATCCACCCCACCCCAGTTTAGTCCACCCTGTTCAGTCCAATTCATCCACCCCCACTAATCCAATCCACTCACTCCAATCTTCCCCACTCGTCCAGTCCAACCCCTCCCTCCAATCAAATTCACCCCACTCCAAGCCAATATACTCTAATCCAATCCATCCCATCCCAAACCAATCTAATCCACCCTATCCACCTCACCCCATATCAATCTACCACACCCCACTCCAATCCAATCCACCCTATCCAGTCCACCCACTCCAACCCACTTTATCCCATTCCAGTCCACCCCAATCTACTCCAATCCAGCCCCCTCACTATATCAATCCATTTCAACCCACTCCACCCTATTCCACCCCATGCCACTCCACTCTGCTCTACAACACTGCACTTTGACACTGAACTCTACTCCCCTCTACTCAGCTCTACGACACTATACTCCCCCTACTCCACTCTATGACACTCCATGCCACTATCTTTAAGCCATGCTGAACAGCAGCCATACTGGTGTACAACATGGCAAAAACAATTTGCCAAAGCCATTAGCTCTTGTATGGGAGAAACCTACAGGCTTTGCCAATGCTTGTTCTTCTTTTAGATATTATTCATATCCCCCTCCCACCTGGGTTACCCAGCCTCTTTCTACACCTTCCGTTTCCAGCCTCTGATTTCAGTTATGGAGCATGTCTCCTACTAAAACTTCGGGGTCGGCTTTTCTTTATCATTATCGTCCTCTCATCTCTGCTATAGCTTTTCTCTTCCTTTCTTTTCTAACCGTAACTGGAGCAGGTTTTCTATAATGCTAACATATACCGGGTTTAAGTCCTGTGAAAGTCCACCTCAATCCAATCCACCCCAATCCAGTCCGCCCCACTCCAGTCCAGTCCACCCCATACTAATCCAAACCACCCGCCCCACTTCAATCCACCCCCCTCCAATCTAATCCACCCCATCTAGTCCACCTCACTCCAATCCTCCCCACTCCATTACAGTCCAATCCACACTACTCTACTCCAAACCACCCCAACCCAACCCCAAAAAATAAAGGCGTCATGAAGCGGTCAATGCTGTCCTCCTCATAGCGCTTTTTAGGTCTCGCCTAGGCAGCGCTTGCGCTATCTCTTTGAGACATGCTGTATTGAGGGATTTTTTGAAGCTGCATCCACTCCCGGCCCCTATTTTGTATTGGCTTTTGTGACTGTCCTTTGTAAATGTTGGCTTCTGATTTGTCAATAGGCTTATTAGTCCCTCTTTAGTTACCTCCCTGTCTCCTGTTGTTACCTCCCATCAGGACTGGCCTTTGTACATGTGTTCTAACTCGGGAGGTTTCATTAGCCCTTCTTAGAACTATTTCCTTAATCTCCACAGCACTCACCAGACGCCAGCTTCAGTAATGGCGTCCGTTTCCTAACAATCATTGCACGACTTTTCTTTTTTACAATGTATTTACTTTTATTTAACTAAGTAACAATAGCTGCCGTACGGGTATGCACAGCTTGCAAACTCTTTGTCGCTTTGTCGTGTTTTAGTAACTTAGCGCGGCACCGCTTAATGGGCGTCGTGCTATAACTTATTTATTTATGCAGACCTCTGCATTTTCCCCCTTTTAAATTAACAGCAGTAGCGCACAGTCAACACTGGCGCCCGCAGCCCCCTGCCACCCCCGGGCACCACGCTTTAGGTTTCAGCGAGGCACCCGCTTTTACATTAACAGGGGCAAACAGTCAACAATGGCGCCCGCAGCCAGACTTCCGGCCGCCCTGCGCCTATCTATAGATCAGCTCGCCGTATTGCGCTCCATGTCCTGTTTTTACTTTACCGGTGGCCGCACCCCATACTTTAGCCGAGCTGCATGTAAACAAAGGGGCGTGGACGCCATTTAATTGAAAGCGCGTATGGGGCGCTTTTACAAAAAAAAAAAGTTGTTTGTGAAGTTCACAAACAAATGCTTTTTTTTGTAAAAAACGCCCCATGCCACACTTTCACTTTAATGGCGGCTACGCCACTTTCTTTACATGCAGCTCGGCTAAGGAACGGGGCGCGGTCGCCGGTAAAGTAAAAGCAGGACATGGAGCGCAATACGGCAAGCTCGCTGTTAACGTTTTTTACAGAAAGCAAGTTCTTTAGATTTTTAGTGTTTTTCTCTTTATTTGTTTATTTTTAGGAAAACAGTTTGTCTACTTGAGGTATCGTAGATGCTGAATAAACACAGGTACCATAGGCCCCTCATTCAGGCGCATAGATTAGGACAAAGAGCTGCGAACAGTAACAGCACAATTTTGTGCGCGTCACAAGGAATCCGCTCCTGCCTGCCTGCCTAAAAACCTCTGTAGTTCTTTAATTTGCTGTCGGAGCATGATTGCATCAAGCTGCGCTGCAGCCTTCACAGATAGAGAAGAAAGACACAACCGCAAGAAGAGTTGGACTTAAGAAAAAAAAGAGCAGAAGATATTAATTTCAAACTGTAAAATGTAATGCAGCCTCCTCTCTTCAGCATGCGCACTTGGTTTGTGAATGTGTTCGTGCTCCATCCCCTCGCTCTGATACCCTACCTGCACAGTTAGATGGATGAATGAAACCGCCCACCATGCTTTCTCATGCCATCACAGCGAGGCACCGGCAGCCCTTTGGTATGTAGAACAAGCATTGGCATAGCCAATAGGTCTCGCCTTTGGGACCTTATAAGTGTTTAGCCATGCAACAGTTGCATAACTAAATACTCATAAGGTCCCAAAAGCAAGACCTATTGGCTATGCGATCACGATCAAACATCAAAGCGGCCTTGCGGCCGCGAAAGTGAAAGTAATCGCGGTAAAGCGCGGCGCCCGCGCACATGCACTGTAGCGCTAGGCTGGCCTGGTAGCACTTTTTGGAGCCCTCTCAATAAGTCTCGCCAGACCAGCGCATGCGCTGGGTCAGGCGAGTCCTAAAAATCATCTGTATTTCAGTTTATTAATCTCTCTGATTAATTAGCAGTGCACCAGCTAATAATGCGTGCTGTGAGGTTAAAGCAGGTACATATACAGTTTGCTTACAAATTAAGGACTATTCCCAAGTTTTCCTCAAACTTTTTTGGATCAAATCCATCACTGTATGTTTAACTATTATCATACGCCACCAAAGTTATGTGTTTTTTTTTTATGTAAAATGTAGTCAAGATAAAACAAGCACTGTTATAGCCAATAGGTCTCGCCTTTGGGACCTTATAAGTGTTTAGTTATCCAGCACAATATCCTTGGTGCAACAACATCAACTGTTGCATGGCTAAACACTTATAAGGTCCCAAAAGCGAGACCTATTGGCTATGCCAATGCTTGTATTCTCAACTTCTGACCAGAGACTGTCACAACATGCTTTAAAAATGCAGCATTTCTCTAGGAGTTCAAAAACATTTTGGGAGAGAGCAATGGTGGTGCAGGCATTACTGGTGCATAAGTGTTAAGTCAGAAGTTGTGGAAGCTGAAATTGTCCAAGCCATCTCCCTTCCACAGGGTGTCCTGTGACACTATTACAATGAAAGACAAAGAATGGATGCGCCTGTTGGAAGGAAGTTGAGAGTCAGTGCTGATGAAATGACCGAAACAACCTGAAAATAATGTTGCCATTCCAGGCAAAGTAAATGAAAGTGTGCCAACAATTATAACCTCTGTTAGCTTAATATTTTTAAAATCAAACACATGACAGCGCTATGCTGTCCCTGAAGATTCTGGGAGTGAGGAAGCAGTATATTGGTGTTGATTTTGAATTGGTACAGAACTTTGTTTCATTGCAACTAAACTGATGCATTTGAGTACTTTTGATGTATGATAAGTGTTTTCCTCTTTATCCACTTTACCCTCTCTCCAGTTAAAAACTTTGTATAAAGTGAATGCCTTTTACTAAGTAGAGTTTTTTTAAAGCGCACAGAACTGAGTTTTCTTTCCGTTCTTCATTAGTTGCGCCTGACAAATATTTTTCTAAACCCCCTTCCCCAGCCTACCCAGTTTTGCATAGTATGAAGCTGGCATAGTTTTTAGAAATAAAAAAGAAGCAGAAAGGGAGCCTGTTCCCACTGTGACACATAGCCTTAAGGCCGCCCTTACTGACAAATCTTCATATCTTCATATATGGCCCAATGCTTAATTTGGTTTCCAGTGCTCGAAACTGGCAATTAATTGTCAGCACCCTCGCTTGGGACAGCCTGCCACAAGGTGTTGCTGTGCGGCTAATGTAGAGTTAACCACAACAACAGTTGAATATTAATTCAATATACATTAAAAATGACTATTACCTGCCGCCCAACCCTATCTTATAGCTTTGGGGGCCTGAAATAGTCTGAATTGCCGCACTTGTAGGAGTGTGATGGTTAGTACTTGTGTTGGTACTGTCGTTGGCAGCATGGCAGGAAAAATGTGTGGTGCAAGCTGCAGTGACCTCCTGGCGAGAGCCCTGGCACTTATTTTTATTTTACAAATTAAGTACTGATATGCGGATATCCTCAGAGAACCGAAACATATCCCTTCCCTATGCTAGAACTCCTATGACAGAACCCACGATCAAGGCTGATTTATGGATGTCTCTATAACACAAGAACATGGTAGCTGTTATCTTTTATATTGCATCTTTGTGAAACAGAAAATGTGTTTTGAAAATAGGACTACATAATACTGGCAAGCGCAGTAGTTAACTAGTAATTTGTATCTTTATCTTTTGTTGATATCTGTAATTGACAGAGATAAGTTATTCCTGTGAATTATGGAATAGAAATTCATAGGGATGATCATAATTTCTGTGAAATATGGGTTTTGAAATCACTGCTGAAAAGACATTATAATTGTGATCCGAAACCTAAAAAATCTATTATTCTCACCATTTACAGGTAGCTACGACACAATAATACTGCCCAAATTCACATCTTGTGCACCTGCCTGCTGTAATCTCTGCGCATAGCTATGCATAGCAGGCACTGAGGACAGTTACCCTGCTGCCAGTACCCATTGAGCATGGGTGTCAGCTGGAAGCATGGGCACTGGCCACAGGGAATGATCTTCACCAACACTCTTGGAATACAGCCCCTACTTGGAGTAGTCATTGGGCACAGTCTACGACCAGTGGTTTTATCCATCAGACCCAACATACTTATGATACATGCATTTCAAACGTGTCAGATTTTGGCAAATGTTGGTCATGTCGGGAACGGAGTCTAATACACTTTACTGATTTTTGGTCACTCCACTATGCATCTCCAGTGCCCATCAATTCTTCTTCATGACCCTCCCACACCCAGTATCCAGGCCTGCTTAGGATCTATGAACACAGCATCTGTGATGCATACCTCACCCTCACTCAGCTGTTCCTTGCGGTGGCTTCCAACGGGTGGCCTCTGGTGTCTGGACCAGGTTTCGAAAGGAACTCGAGGCTCCCTGCAGGATTGCTGAGCACCGCACAGTAATGCGTTTAGGTTGCATATTTAATAATGCATCGTTGCTTGCCAGGTATGCATATTATTTTCCCTGCCATAGCATCAAAAAATGCCAATCATGAGACGTCTGTCTCATCATAGAGGCAGACTTTCTCTTTTAAGTCTGTCTTCTGTGACCTCTTGTCGCTGATAAATTGGAGCCTGACCTCAATGTTTATTAAATCTCTCAGTTTTTGATTTGAAAGAACTGGCACCCTACACGCACCTCTTCCTAAAACACGCTCTTTGCCCCTCGACCCTGCGGACAACGCCCAGAGTCTGTCTTTCATTTCTATCCCTGGTACCCGCATTATATTGCATCATATTGCCTGGAGTACCGCATTAAAAGAGAGAAGCAGAAACACTCGCTGCGAGGTTTTTATACCCGCCAGAATTCTCAGCTTCATAGCCATGGCAAGATCCCAGTCATTGGTTCTTGCTGAAATGCCATATGAGGGAGCGCCTTTTGTGCAAACACAAGTCCTATCTGAAATATAAATCGCGCCCTCGCCATCTGCGCGAGCTGCTGGTGTTGCAAAATTAATGTGCTAATGAAATCACAATTTTCTCTGAAGTGGTGGATGCTGCATCCGAGAAGGACTTGTCTGAACTTTGGTGTCTCGTGAAATATAATTAGTGTGATTTTTTGTGTGCACTTCATTAGCTTGGCAGCTCCATTTAACACAAAAAAAGAACCAATGCCAGTGCCAGCGAGGCAACAATAGTAACACAGCGGGAGCAAAGCAGACAAGTTGACAAGGGAGAGCGAGGGTGAGATAGGCAGTGGAAGAACAAGCGCTTGCAGCCACGCTAATTACAAACAGATGGCCCCTGCGCGCCTCTGCTCGCTCCCGCAAGTTGGATGCTGCCACATGCACGCGTGTGTGGAAAAGAGCAGACCAATTTCTAAAGGTCATCTCCTAGGGCATCGCATGCGCGCTGCGCTAGGATCGACCTAAAAAGAAATAATTCATTTTGCACTCAAGAAACATTTTAACTGTTACTCGTGAGCACCTGATTCTCTGCAATATCACATCGGAAGCACGTTCTATGGGCATCTTCTGATAAAAAACAGTCCCAGCGAAACGCTCTTTCCAGGCGCACCTTAAACACTTGTTTCTGACATCTGCAGTGATTTGCAGCCAGGTTTTAAGTTTGAGTCCTGGCAAGGGCAACCTGACCCCCATGCTTTCTGCATCAAATAAATTCAATCCCATCAAATTTTCCTGTAGGTCTCAAACTTCAGAGAAAGTTTCCTCTTTAAGTGACAGTAAGGATGTTTTTCATGACAGACAAATATGGAATGAATGGATACGCTGTGTTTGTGCATGTGGACATCCCCTGATACACGCCTCGCTAGGGAAATGATGTCCTGACCTATATCACAAACGCCTTTGTTTATTATTATTGATTTAAACTGTTATCTGGTGCTATTTACATATAAATATGATTACTTAGTCCTCATGAACATCAGCTCGCTTCTTAATCCGTATTTCATATGACATGTGTCTAAAAGTCTACAGAATTTTTAATAATTCCAAAGCTTAATTTAGACTTCTCTTGGGAGATGATGGAGACCTAACGGGCACTGGAATGCATCCTTAAAAAAGGACAATTAATATCTGTCGCTTATAGTGTCTGTCACTAAGTGCTGTACATAGCAATGGTGAGAAACAGAACCCGTGCTATGATAAGGGAGTGGGTGAAGTGAAGGGAGAGGGTGTGCATTGCATGCAACAGGTCAGAGTACAGTCCCTTTTGAACAGTCATTTTTACTGTTAAAATCTGTCATGTTCTCTATACTAGTGTCCTGAGCGTCTGTCTCGAAAAAACACATATCTTCAAGGTCCTGGCACCCTTTTGCCTGGCAGTCACCACTGATGATCTTTAGCAAGACCACTTCCGAGTGCCATAGTTTTTGTACCGCAGAATATGCCACGCTGCAAGCTCATCTGTTTATCTAACTGCACATTGGGTTGCAAGTCTGGCTGCTGCAAAGTGATGGGCATTGCAGTTGTCTCTGCCTCTTCCCCTGGTTAACACTTATCTGTTGGCTGCCATACTGCCACTTTTTCAGAAGCACAGGCTGGCACTTCCTCTGGGGCCTTCTATCAGCAGGTTGTGGTTCACTGTGTAAAAGATTGAGGAAACGCTTTTTAATTCCATCTGTTGCCCATGCCAATCTGCACTATAGTCTAGGATAGGCTACTGCACATCAAGGTGGTGGCTCCCTTGTACAGTGCACACGATGGCCACTGTCTTTCCTCCTGGAGAAGCAACATTTGCTCAATTTTCACATAGCATAACCGGGCTTCCTGCCCCAGGGAAACGTTGCCGCTCTTCGTGGTGGTTGGCCTTCTTTGCACCATATGCAATATAAAAAAATATAGTAACAAAAGAAAGATCATAAATTACCTTGGAGAGGGCTTTTTGTCACCAGGTGTACTCTGTATGGCATAAATATATGTTTCCCCTAAGTTGTATGAGAGACAGTTCCTTTTCCACTGCAACACCAGCTGCCTAATGTAGATTACCACTCATTCCATGGAAGGACCTTAACAGGAAGGGCTACATGATTCAACTTTGGCTTGAAGGGCCTTGTAGCCAGCTGGGCCGCCTCTAAGAGGCTGCCAGTACTGCCATGTCAAACAAACAGCCTGCTCTTGTCACCATCTTGTCCCCTTTAGAAGAGGTGATTCATCGGCTAAAATAGTTTCATGGAAGTTAGTGGTATGAGAGACATCTGAAGGTGGGACACATTCCCCTCGGCAAAACTGGCCGTCATGCAAACTGAAAACTGAATTCCATTAGCAGGACCATCTATGACACAGCAACATGTGTATCTCTTCCCTCTGACTCTTCCCCCTCCACTCTACTCATCCCAAACATGCTCCTGCTGCTGTGATCTCCAAATAAACACTTTCTAGACCCTTCTTTCGTCTATCCCTCCACTATCGTTTTCGATCCAACTAACAAACTCACATGTCCAAATTAATTTCGTATTTCCCTATACTAATTCACCACTAATCCTGTTTGGGTTTCGGAGTAGCGTGCTACTCCTCGAAAAACACTTTAATGCTATATCAGGGATACCAATCGCTATATGAATGCACACCAATGCACTATCCTTTTCAACTCATATAACAGACTCACATGTCCACCGCTCAAATAAATTTCATATTTCCCTATAATAACTCGCCGCTAATCCTTTTTAGGTCCCAGAGTAGCGTACTACTTGCTAAAAAGCGCTTCGATGCCTCGTCAGTAGCTGTAAGGGCGATATAAATGCTGTTACAATTACAATAGTAATTCCGAGATTTGCAGTGCTTTAAACCAACAGAGCAGCAGTTTTACGAAACCAGCATTTGCAATGCAATAGGTCTCACATCACTGAAAGTTTCATCTATTTGTGTTGCAAATGATAAAGTTTGTTATTACAGTTCTTTTTGTCAAGAAATATCCCAGCAGTAGCATAAGTAAATAAAATAAAATCCATACATCAAGAAAAAATTGCAGTACCACAAGCTGTTACTAGCTGTCCCTGAAGAGTTGTAAAGGGACCACTGTTAGCCACATATGGTACTGCATCCTTAATGCAATTATAAAGAGAAAGATTGCAGATGTTTCCATTTGTTTTTATTTGAAGTGAGATTTTTGTACGCTTGAGTGAGTTTTAAAACTACACCATTGTTTTAATAGTGCATTTTTTTAACGCAAGGTAACAAAAATCTCACTTTCAATAAAAACAAATGGAAACGTATGCTCAGCTGCAATCTTTCTCTTTATTATTGCATTAAGGGTGCAGTACCTTATATGGCTAATAGAAGTCCTTTTACAACTCCACAGGGACACCTAGTATTAGCCCATAGTACCACACCCTTACCTTTTTTCGTGGATTTTCTCTAATTACTTATGCTACTGTTGGGATATTTGTTAACAAAAAATAAAAATAAAAGAAACGTTATTATGTGCAACGCCAATAGCTCAAAATTTCAGTAACGCGAGACCTATTGCATTGTAAATGCTTGTTTTCCTTACTTTCAGTCATGTGACACAGCGGCCGCTCTGCTGTGCAACATTGGTAAAACAAACATTGACAAGACTAATAGATCTCCTATAGGTGGGGCCTCTTGGCTCTGCCAATGCTTGTTTCTACTTCAGGGTGTTGACTCCATTGACTCGGCATGCCTCAATGTTGTCTCCCTGTTTCTCTGCAGCTTCCCTCTCGTCTCTGTATGCTTTTTAGGTCTTGTGCCTAGCGTTGCAGTGCGCCGCACTGCTCGCGCAGCCGCGCAGCGAGAGACCTCCTGTAGGGTGTTCCGAAAGCTTACAACACACTCATGCATGTGCTTTTGTTTTCATCAGCTGCTATTGGATTTAGAGTGCATCTTTGTAAAAAAGGCAGCATGCCATTGGTGAAAGGCGTGTGAATTTCCCAGCTTCTTTCCAAATGTATCCGCCCATTTCCCAGTGGTGTCTGTTCCACGCAGCAGCGGAACAGACAACAGGCTCCCTCGTCCCCGCTCCTGTGGTGCGCGCGCACCACTGGTTTCGATTCCCGGCCCCGCTCCTCAGTGGTGCGTGTGCACCACTGGTTTCGATTCCCTGCTTGTTGTATTTGCGGTCAGCGGTGCCTTCAGACCCCTCCCGCCTCCCACCACAGCATGCCGAAGCGCCTTTATGTATTTGCGGTCAGCGATGCCTTCAGACCCCTCCCGCCTCCCACCACAGCATTCCGAAACTTTTAAAAGAAAGCTTTGTGCACCGAGTTAGCAAAATGATCCATGGTGCTCGAACTTCAGAGCGCTTATTTTGCAGTCGAGGCTGCCATTCCTGCTTTTTATTGAGTCCCGCTTAAAAGTGTCTTTACACATCGACGTCGCCCCGCTCTGGGATCGCCACGCACACCACCCCAGCTATTTCGGGAACTCTGCTCGCAACAGGTGCTGCTGCTGTACTCAGCAGTGGTCGCCCTCTCACATGCATGATCTCAGTCACACACTGAACCCAGGCAGGAAATATGCGCGCATCTAGCACTCTGAAGGGTCATAGACATAAGCCTTCCCACTTTTCCTATGCTAGTGTGCGGGTGGCAAAAGAGTACTTCCAGTAGAACATACACTGTAATCGCAACTTTTCTATTCATAGCGCCTAAAATCCTATTCATAAATAATTCCCGAGGAGATAAAACGAGCGCTTCGGGAAAGAAGAGCAACTAACTGCAGCATGAACAACAGCCCCTGGTAGCCTGGATAGCGCCAACCACAACGCTTAGGCTGTATATGGGCGCTGCAGAAGGACAGAATAAGAAAGCAGGTTACAAGAGAGTTAAGAATGTGCTGAGGACGTTGTTGGTGGGGGGGTAACATTAGTTGCTTGTTTGGCCCGTATATCACTGCAAAATGCTAAATTGGAACCAAAAGGTGGGGTCTTGTGGGAGAGGGAACGGAAACGAAGCAAGGGAGGGTATAGACCACCCTGTGGAGATCCAAGGAAGAGGTTACCCCTTCTGGCACTACCTGTGATTGAGATCACGTCACTGTGCGCCCACGTTCCTTATTTATAATTTTGACTCTTAACACTTTTTTTTATTATTATTGTGGGGAGGGTAGGTGGGCTCCGATGTCACTACTCCACTACGGGAAACATCGTTTACATCGCATTCAGTACAACGCGATGCTGTTACATCGCGGTCGTTACAACGAACGCGATGTAACCACGCGATGCCATTACAACGCAAGTCTTTACATCGACTTGCGCTAGATGGCGTGCTAACATTACAAATAGTGTAGTTTACTATCCCAACACCTTCCCTACTGTTAAGTGGACTGGAGTTGGAATAGTAAATTACGCTTTTCTAATGTTAGCACGCCATCTAGCGCAAGTCGATGTAAAGACTTGCGTTGTAATGGCATAGCGTAGTAACATCGCAGTCATTGTAACGAATGCGATGTAATTGCACGCGTTGTAATGACTCGCGTTGTTACATCATACATCCCTCGTCTACTCGACTGCCTTTCAGACGCAGTCGTGCTCCTACGACTCATCTCTCTGAAGGCTGGGAGGAGGTCAGTCACCTCCCGACCTCTGCCCTCGGACTATCCCTTCCGTCAGAAAGTGCCGGGCACTTTCCCTGTAGTTCTAGACCCCCGCCACGTCTCACATTCCCGGCCTCCTGCTCTCCGCAGCCCCGTCTGTGCCTCCAACTGCCCCCGGCCAGTGCTCACACTGAAGCTTAACCCCTTCAGTGCCACGCCCTTTCCCCGCCCTGTGCCGGGCGTTGCATTAGCGGGCGGGGTTCATGACGAGATAGTCTCGTCATGGGCACAGCGCAACCGCGCTCCATGACGAGACCATCTCGTCATGGGCACTGAAGCGGTTAACACCCTCCCTCGTGCTGTGGTAAACACACACTGCAGACGCGCACGGCTTGTGCACGACAACGACAAAGGGGGTGCCAGGCAAAGCTCGTGAATTCTGCATAACCAATGCTATGGCTGGACAGTAGCAATTATCCTACCTGGAAACTCGATTGAAGTTCGGAAATATGTAATTAAGACCGTCACGAATTTCTTTTGTCAACAGTTACGCCCCGTCAGCCTTGTTTCCCCTGTCAGCCTTGTTTCCCCCTTTATTGTTTATTAGACAATTATCTTAATCCAGATTTTAACTCAGAGGCGCAACTAGACCCAAATTTCGGGGGGGGGGGGAGGGGCTAAGGAAAAATTTCGGGGGGGGGGCTGAATCTTTAAGCAATAGTCAGAGTGGAGCTGCAGGGGCTCTTAGAAGGGGTGAAACAACAGCAAGGCCTCATTAACATGCAAATGGTCTTTTAAAGACTTGTGAAGTGCTCGGGTGCGGCTGTGTGCGTGCCCGAAAAGCTGTCTCATCTCGGGCTGCCACACACGGGGGGGGGGGGGGGGGGGGGCTGAAGCCCTTTGAGTCAATGGATGTTGCGCGCCTGCTCTAAGTGCACCGTGACTTTGCTTTATAATTAGTTTGTCAAATATTTCTGCTCTCAGTTGTGTGTCACAGTTTTGTTCCTGCTTTTTATAGTTTTCATGTAGCCCCCTGTCGCTTAATGGCTACTGCACAGGTATTTTAGAAGTAAGGTTGCACGTGATGAAAGAGACAGCAGGGCAGAATGTGGCTGCATTGTTGAGGAAACTTGTCGTTCTGGATTTATAGCTATAAGCAGGGCCGCTGAAATTATAAGATTGTGACATTTTTCCCATAATTACGGATCTTGCACATTTTCCACTTATTTCAAAAATGTTATGCATGCTAGAAAACTTAACAAAATAGTGTTTCTCGCATAAACAGATCAGATGTATCTAACTGGCAGCAAAATGAATGGTACGCAGTTCATAATAATTTGGAAAAGTGAACCGCCTTTATGTATTTGCGGTTAGCGGCGCCTTCAGACCCCTCCCACCACAGCATGCCGAAGCGCCTTTCTGTGTCGCATTATTGTAAGTTTGGACTATTGGCGTTGCATTACTATTAGCAACGCCAATCAGTAATGCGAGACCTGTTGCATTGCAAATACTTGTTCCGGTTTACGACGCTCTATTTCAGGTCTCTAAGCCCTCCTCCTTCTCTGGAACGTCTCTCTCTGGATGCTGCCTCCTGTCCCCGGACACTGTTTCCCAAGCGTGGGGGACCCTCTCTAGCCTGTCTCTCTTACTGGTCTCTGGATGCCTACTCCTGGCTCGGACGCTCTCTTACCGGTGTCCGGACCCTACCTGCCTCTGGGCCTTTTCTCATGTCTCCGGACACTCTCGGTGTACCGTCTCTGGATCCACTCTCCCGTCTCTTGACATTCTCTCCCTTGTCTCTGGAGCCTGTTGCTTAATCTGTAGAAGCCCTCTCAGACTCCCTGGTGTCCCTCCCTACCCTGTCCCCGAGGAATGCACTTACCTTCTCCTCGGCGACGTAGTGGCCTCTCTCAGGCAGCGCTGTCTCTGAAGCTCCCGAGTGAATTGTACATAGCGCCTCGTTCTGACGAAAATCCGAGACATTATTGTCCCTGCAGTGACAACTGAGAGAAACCACACACGAGAATCCCAGCCAGGCGCCTCTTTATAGCACCCTAGCAAGGCGCCCTGCCCATCCCTACCTCCTGTTCCTTTTCACAGGTACCTCCCAGCTGTCAATCCAATGTTTCTGCCTCCCCCAACTCCCACCCGCCCCCTCCTGCCTCACTGTTTGCTTTCGTCTGAAACTCGGGCAAAGGTGTCTGAACTTTGACCGACTTAGCAGGATCCGCTGGGGCCTCTTGTACCTTTGACACCACCACTCCCCACAGCCAATATACCATCACACTCTCCCATGGCTCGATGTCAAAACAGAGGCTTTTTAAAGGTAGTTATATTATTACAACTGACGAATATGGGGGGTATGACTCGCTGTGTTTAGGTGGGGTGCAGGGTATGGTCTGTGGTTGTGCTCTCAGCTGCAGGGCGAGTATGACTTGCTGGGCTTAGGTGGGGTGCATGGTATGGTCTGTGGTTGTGCTCTCAGCTGCAGGGTGAGTATGAATTACTGGGCATGGGGGAGTGCAGGGTATCTGTCTGTGGTTTTGCTCTCAGCTGCAGGATGAGGATGAATTACTGGGCACGTGTGGGGTGCAGGGTATGGTCTGTGGATGTGCTCTCAGCTGCAGGGTGAGTATGACTTGCTGGGTTTAGGTGGGGTGCAGGGTATGGTCTGTGGTTGTGCTCTCAGCTGCAGGGTGATTATGACTTGCTGTGTTTAGGTGGGGTGCAGGGTATGGTCTGTGGTTGTGCTCTCAGCTGCAGGGTGAGTATGACTTGCTGGGCTTAGGTGGGGTGCAGGGTATGGTCTGTGGTTGTGCTCTCAGCTGCAGGGTGAGTATGAATTACTGGGCATGGGGGAGTGCAGGGTATGGTCTGTGGTGTTGCTCTCAGCTGCAGGATGAGGATGAATTACTGGGCACGTGTGGGGTGCAGGGTATGGTCTGTGGATGTGCTCTCAGCTGCAGGGTGAGTATGACTTGCTGGGCTTAGGTGGAGTGCATGGTATGGTCTGTGGTTGTGCTCTCAGCTGCAGGGTGAGTATGACTTGCTGTGTTTAGGTGGGGTGCAGGGTATGGTCTGTGGTTGTGCTCTCAGCTGCAGGGTGAGTATGACTTGCTGTGCTTAGGTGGAGTGCATGGTATGGTCTGTGGTTGTGCTCTCAGCTGCAGGGTGAGTATGACTTGCTGGGCTTAGGTGGGGTGCAGGGTATGGTCTGTGGTTGTGCTCTCAGCTGCAGGGTGAGTATGAATTACTGGGCATGGGGGAGTGCAGGGTATGGTCTGTGGTTTTGCTCTCAGCTGCAGGATGAGGATGAATTACTGGGCACGTGTGGGGTGCAGGGTATGGTCTGTGGATGTGCTCTCAGCTGCAGGGTGAGTATGACTTGCTGGGTTTAGGTGGGGTGCAGGGTATGGTCTGTGGTTGTGCTCTCAGCTGCAGGGTGAGTATGACTTGCTGTGCTTAGGTGGGGTGCAGGGTATGGTCTGTGGTTGTGCTCTCAGCTGCAGGGTGAGTATGACTTGCTGGGCTTAGGTGGAGTGCAGGGTATGGTCTGTGGTTGTTCTCTCAGCTGCAGGGTGAGTGTGAATTACTGGGCATGGGTGGGTGCAGGGTATGGTCTGTGGTTGTGCTCTCAGCTGCATGGTGAGTATGACTTGCTGGGTTTAGGTGGGATGCAGGGTATGGTCTGTGGTTGTGCTCTCAGCTGCACGGTGAGTATGACTTTCTGGGCTTAGGTGGGGTGCAGGGTATGGTCTGTGGTTGTGCTCTCAGCTGCAGGGTGAGTATGACTCGCTGGGCTTAGGTGGGGTGCAGGGTATGGTCTGTGGTTGTGCTCTCAGCTGCAGGGTGAGTATGACTTACTGGGCTTAGGTGGAGTGCATGGTATGGTCTGTGGTTGTGCTCTCAGCTGCAGGGTGAGTATGACTTGCTGGGCTTAGGTGGGGTGCAGGGTATGGTCTGTGGTTGTGCTCTCAGCTGCAGGGCGAGTATGAATTACTGGGCATGGGTGGGTGCAGGGTATGGTCTGCGGTTGTGCTCTCAGCTGCAGGGCGAGTATGAATTACTGGGCATGGGTGGGTGCAGGGTATGGTCAGTGGTTGTGCTCTCAGCTGCAGGGTAAGTATGAATTACTGGGCATGGGTGGGTGCTGAGTATGGTCTGTGGTTGTGCTCTCAGCTGCATGGTGAGTATGACTTTCTGGGCTTAGGTGGGGTGCAGGGTATGGTCTGTGGTTGTGCTCTCAGCTGCAGGGTGAGTATGACTTGCTGGGCTTAGGTGGAGTGCAGGGTATGGTCTTTGGTTGTTCTCTCAGCTGCAGGGTAAGTATGAATTACTGGGCATGGGTGGGTGCTGGGTATGGTCTGTGGTTGTGCTCTCAGCTGCATGGTGAGTATGACTTTCTGGGCTTAGGTGGGGTGCAGGGTATGGTCTGTGGTTGTGCTCTCAGCTGCATGGTGAGTATGACTTACTGGGCTTAGGTGGGGTGCATGGTATGGTCTGTGGTTGTGCTCTCAGCTGCAGGGCGAGTATAAATTACTGGGCATGGGTGGGTGCAGGGTATGGTCAGTGGTTGTGCTCTCAGCTGCAGGGTGAGTATGAATTACTGGGCATGGGTGGGTGCAGGGTATGGTCTGTGGTTGTGCTCTCAGCTGCAGGGTGAGTATGACTTGCTGGGCTTAGGTGGGGTGCAGGGTATGGTCTGTGGTTGTGCTCTCAGCTGCAGGGTGAGTATGACTTACTGGGCTTAGGTGGAGTGCATGGTATGGTCTGTGGTTGTGCTCTCAGCTGCAGGGCGAGTATGAATTACTGGGCATGGGTGGGTGCAGGGTATGGTCAGTGGTTGTGCTCTCAGCTGCAGGGTGAGTATGAATTACTGGGCATGGGTGGGTGCAGGGTATGGTCTGTGGTTGTGCTCTCAGCTGCAGGGTGAGTATGACTTGCTGACCTTAGGTGGGGTGCAGGGTGTGGTCTGTGGCTGTGCACTTAGCTGTAGGGTGAGTATGACTCGCTGGGCTTAGGTGGGGTGCAGGGTGTGGTCTGTGGCTGTGCTCTCAGCTGCAGGGTGAGTATGGCTTGCTGGGCTTAGGTGGGGTGCAGGGTATGGTCTGTGGATGTGCTCTCAGCTGCAGGGTGAGTATGACTCGCTGTGCTTAGGTGGGTGCAGGGTATGGTCTGTGGCTGTGCTCTCAGCTGCAGGGTGAGTATGGCTTGCTGGGCTTAGGTGGGGTGCAGGGTATGGTCTGTGGATGTGCTCTCAGCTGCAGGGTGAGTATGACTCGCTGGGCTTAGGTGGGGTGCAGGGTATGGTCTGTGGCTGTGTTCTCAGCTGCAGGGTGAGTATGACTTGCAGGGCTTAGGTGGGGTGCAGGGTATGATTAGGGTCTGTGCCTGTGCAGTTAGCTGCGGGGTGCGTATGAATTGTGGGGCCGAGGTTGATTATAGAATACATTTGTGGAGCTTGGGTTATCTGCTGGGTGAGTGTGGTTGGTGGGTCTGCCATTATATGATGTGTGTGAGACGTATTAGCACCACAGTGGGCATCTCTTATGAAGCTGGCAGCATTAAGAGTACTAATTGTTGGGATGATGCTAGCAGCAAGGTCAGTGAGCAGCAAGGTCAGTGTGAATTGTGGGAGCGGGGTCCTCAGCAGGATGAATCCAAATTGCGGTGTTTGGGTAAACTGCCCGTTTACTGCCAAGAGGTAGGAATATCCCAATATTTACCAACGACATGTACATAGGAAAGGTTACGCACCTACACACTCCGATCACTCGTAGATTGAACTTCGTCTCCATTGCACAGTATCCGGTTGAGTCACCTGGCTAGTGGCTACATCAACATAACCCCTAAAGCGAAGACCCGGGTGTGATGAAATAAGGTCCAAGTTCAGCGTTCAAAGGTAGAAGATTGTGGGGCACTTCAATGGCGTAACACAGGCACCCGCAGCCCCCGCAGGTGCGGGGGGCACCCACGCTCCAGGGGGCCCCTCAGCATAGTACCCTGGCCTGAGAGCCCCTGTTTGAGTCTGGAGGGAGGGGGGCTCCATGTACCTTGCAGGGGGCCCCACAAGTTTCATTACGCCACTGTCACTTCCTGTTACCGATGTGAAGAAATCCTGGCAGCCCGGGAGCTTTCGTGGATAAACCTGTAGAGTTGATAACATTTTCAACGAAGTAGGTGGGGCCTGGGGAGCTGCCAGAGACAACACTCTCTCGCTAACCTTCCTGGCAATTGTAGCCAGGTGCACTCTTCATCTGGTGACGGCCATTTTTAAACACTAGCCACATGTGTTTGTTGTTCTATTGTTTTATATCTCCAATATATTGTGAGGGCCTGAGGCTTCTTGTATGCAATGGGGCAGAGGACAGAACAGGGGCGAACTGCAAGCCCTTGCAATGCAGGGGGGCCACATTCAGCCCAAAGCCAACGAATAGCTGTGAGATATCAAAGACTGAGGCCGCACTTCACATTCTGCAGGGGGGCTCCAACACTATGCATTATGTCATCTGGACAGCATGAGTGCGGGAGGACAAAGGGTGGGCTGTCGCCTGACCTATTCCAACCGCAATGTCTACGGACAGTTGAATCCTTTCAATCTTGAGGACTGAAGAATTTTGTTGTTAGCTACAAGGCCGCAGCGGTCGAAAAACAAAAGAAGTGTGCCCACCTTCGCAGAGTCTTCAGGGACATGAGTGACAAAGCTCCCTGAGAGCCGGTGTCACCGTGGTTTAGGATGGAGAGCAAACAGGAAGGCACAGAGGTTAGTGGGGGAGGGTGGCAGGATGTCAGTTATTACTTTCTTAAAACTGGTGGTGGCGATGGAAAGAGTGTGGTAGGGATGGGTTCACAGGACACCAAGATTTTAGTTGCCTGTCTGTCTGACAGTGCACCACAATGTCAGCGTTCCTCCTGACAGCTTCTTTACCTCTGCACCTACGTCCATAATACGGCGCAGGTGTAGAGGTGAAGGGATTCCCTCATTTGAATGGGGCCACGCCCCCATTGGCCCCCTTCAAATGTAGGAACAGCCTCTTGAGATAGCACTGGCGCAACCTATACACTAGCACTTTCTGTATTACAGAACGGGCTGCACAAACGTCTGCAGACCCTGCTGTAATACCAAAGTACCCTGGGGGTGCACAAAGCGGGTGCAAACACCTGGGGCCTCATTACACAATAAGCGCATTTTCATTGTTTGCATCAGGCACACCTTTGAAAAGGTGCGCCCGGTGTAAACAATGAAAATGCGTCCTATTATGATGAATGTGCTGCCCCCAGGGCAGCCTCGAACTCATGCTACCCTGGGGGCAGCGCATTCAGGTGAAAAACGGAACAGCTGCTTTACAGCCACTCTGTGTTTTCACAGTGCAGGATGTAATAGTTAGCGGTCTAGTCATCACCAGATCGCGGCACCGCATCCGCAGGCCAGACGTGGCCTGCGGGGATCTAATAAAAGGAACCGCCCGCTCGGGGGCGAGGTCTTTCCTAACTGCACTCACGCGTGGGCTGAGTTATTACCAGCGCTGCTGTATCCCGCGCGCTACAAGTAATAGAAGCCCAGGAAGCGCCCCACAACACTGGCGACGAGGGTGGGAATGGGATCCCGCACACCAGCTGTCGCGCACCTCACCACGCGGCGGGACAAGAAGCCGGAGCGGACGATCGGTGCGCGCGTGCGTACGCGTGCACTGGGCCTAGCGGAAGTGCACCCGGCCGGCCGAATCACAGGCAGCGAGGAGAAACACGGTGAGTGCACTCTCACGCGCTCACCCCGTGCATGAAGCCAAGACAGCAGCAAAAGGGTACAACGAAATACAACCACCAAATTCAAACAGCCCTGCACAAGGCACCAGCAGCGTGAGGGACACACAGGAGAACTGCACACGAGGCCAGCCCAGTATTAGAGGAGGAGAAAAAAAAAAAAAAAAAGAAAGGAAGGAAAAATACACAGTAATAATAAGGACAAGTTCATACCAGCTCTTGCGTAAGGCCCCTGCATAGTGGGCGATTCACAGGGGAGCTGCTAACAGGTATATATGCCCACAAGACACACCCTGAGGAGCCACTGCCGCGCCCACTGCAAAAAGGCCCACATCACCACGCACCTATACAGCAAGAAGACTGTCCCTCTGCCCTGTGCCACCACCTCTGCTGAAGCCATCAGGCAAGTGAGGAGTAAGTCACCTGCCCCAACATATCTAGTGGGTTCTGACACCAAGCGCCGTGGGGGACAATGACCAAGCGGCAGCACCAGGCCAAGCGGCGGCACCGGCCCATGTACCGTTCCAGCATGCGGCATCAGGGGTCCTACCCCCGTTCAGTGAACTGGAGGACCCCGCGACAGCCTCTCCCCGATGGAAAATCTGGATAGAACGCCTCAACAACTATTTCATCGCAACCCGGGAGACAGATGAGGCTGTAAAAAGATCCCTGCTACTGCATTACGCGGGAGAGGAAATCTTCAAACTATTCAAGTACTTGCCCAACACAGGAGCTGCAGCTGACTATAATGCGGCGGTAGCCACGCTAGACGCCCATTTTGACCCGCAGTTGAGCCCAGAATTGAACGATTCAAATTACGCCAAGCACGGCAGAGAGAGGGAGAGTCAATGGACGTATTCTATGCCCGACTTTGTGAACTCGCCAGCACGTGCACGGAATATGACCAACCGAAAGAGATCCGTGCACAACTGATCCAGGGGTGTCGGGATAAGACGCTGAGGGGGCTCATCCTACGCCAACCGAAGATCGCGCTCGAAGACATGCTGATACTGGCGAGATCACACGACCTGTGGGCAGCCAGGGCAAACGAGATGGACCAAACGCTAATCAAGCCCCAGGGACGGTCCGACAACACAAGACGGAGCGTGCAGACGCCCTCCGAACCAAGCAAAAAGGGGACTTGTTCAGGGGACCGAAGCCGGAAACATCCAAGCCAAGGTGCGGATACTGTGGACATGAACCACATGCCGCGAAAGACTGCCCCGCACAAGGAAAGACGTGCACCAACTGCGGAATACCCAACCACTTCGCCACCATATGCAGGAGGCGCGCCAGAGGTCGTGACTTCCGGAACCAAAGACCCCCGACACGGGCAATACGACAACTGTCAGTGACGGAATCGACGCCACCGGAAGACACGCAAAGAAAGGGCAAGAGATACCAAGAACCGAGTGAGGACTCTTCAGATGACGATGACGGAGAGGCGTACCTGATCTCGTTTGCGCGGGAACTCAAGCAATGCCGCAGGCCTCAGCCAATGTGCATGATTCACGTGGCGGGAACAGAAATAAAGGCAGTCATCAACACTGGAGCAACAGTTAATGTTATGGGCCTCCAGCAGTATCGCCGTCTACGACCATGCCCTCCAGTGACGCCGTCCAAGACCAGAATCTACGCCTACGGGGCGAACACTCCTCTTCCGTTAAAAGGGAAGATTGTAGTTCCCATCAAGGCAGACGACCTCGAAGTAACAACAACAATCCACGTCATCGACAGGGAAGCGGACACCTTATTGAGTAGCCACACCGCAGAGGATCTCGGACTCATTTCTTTCGCAAGGAGAATCCAGTCTCACCAAGTAGAGGAGCTACTCGGTCAATTCCCTGAATTGTTCCAGGGGCTCGGATGCATCAGATGTGACCATGTCAAATTACACATTGACAAAACAGTTGCCCCAGTCGCTCTGCGGTATAGAAGAGTCCCATTCCACCTGCGGCCGCTAGTGGAAAAAGAGTTAGAGACCCTGGAAAAACAAGGCGTCATTGAAAAAGTTTCGGGACCGACGCCCTGGGTGTCCCCGATGGTTATCGCGGAAAAGCCAAAGCAGCCAGGAGCCATACGCCTCTGTATCGATGTGAGGCTGCCGAACAAAGCCATACGAAGGGAACGTCACATCACGCCAACGATGGATGACATCATCGCGGATGTGAATGAGTCCAAATGGTTCTCAAAAATCGACTTGAACGCAGGATACCACCAGCTTCCATTATCAAAAGAAAGCCGTTACATCACCACCTTCAGCACCCATCTAGGTTTACGAAGATACAAAAGGCTCAACTTCGGAATATCTTCGGCGGCAGAAGTATTCCACAACACAATACGAGAAATGCTATCAGGCTTACCTGGAGTGCTAAACGTCAGCGACGATATTTTAATCCACTCGGCGACGGCCGCGGATCACTACAAACATCTCCGCAGCACGCTGAAACGCCTCAGTGAACACGGAGCCACCCTACACAAGGACAAATGCCAGTTCTTTCAGCCATCTCTTGAGTTTTTTGGGTTCTTGTTCAACCAAGAAGGCATCCAAGTGGACCCGAGGCAATCGCAGGCCATCAAAGACACGCCCGCGCCGACAACACCGACGGAAGTGCGTAGCTTTCTAGGCATGACTACGTACTGCTGGAGATTCATCCCAGGACTAGCCACCCGAGCGGAACCCCTTCGGGCCCTCACAAGAGCAGACGCAAAGTGGCAAAGGGGACCGACAGAAGAGGAGGCGTTTCAACGAATAAAGGATGCCCTTTTGGGAGAAGCCACGTTGGCATACTTTGATCCAGCGAAAAGAACGGAAGTGCTCGTCGATGCAAACCCAGTAGGGCTCGGCGCGGTGCTGGCCCAAGAACACGAACCTGGCCTCTGGGCAGCCCTATCATTCGCCAGCAAATCCCTAACACCCACCGAAACATGATACGCTCAAATCGAGCGAGAAGCGTTGGCCATCAAGTGGGCTTGCAACCACTTCCATCTATACCTAAAAGGACAACCGTTCACAATGGTCACCGACCACCAGCCCCTCGTTCCGCTCTTCAAAGGGACGGTGCCCCACCCCCCTCCCCGTATTGAGAGATGGGCGGTCCAGCTACAGCCGTACGAAATGGAGGTGATATACCGGCCGGGAGCCAAAAACCTTGCAGACTTTTTATCCAGACACCCCGTCCCGGTCGAGGCACAGGATGACACCGAAGACGCGGACCACTATGTTCACCTGGTATCCACTGCGGCCTGTCCTCAGAACATGACCCTGGAGGACGTCAAAGAAGCGGCCACCACTGATGCAGTATATACCAGGACCCTGCAAGCAGTCCAAGAAGGGTCGTGGACAAACTACCTGCGGCAAGCCAACTCCTAGAGCCAAGAAGAGCATGAAAACCTGACGAAGATGTGGCAGATACGGAACTAACTCAGCGCCACAAGTGACGGGATTCTGCTAAGAGGGCCCAGGCGAGTGATACCGCAAGCCCTGAAACACAGAGCGACTCAGTTGGCCCACGGAGGGCATCAAGGAGTAACTAAAATGAAGGCACGAATGAGGGAGAAGGTTTGGTTCCCGGAGCTAGACAAAATGGTGGAAGAATATGTCCGGTGCTGTCCGTCGTGCCAAATGACCAGTGGCCCGGAAAAAACGGTTGCGGTGATCACCGAAGACGCGTGCACCGTCCCTTGGTCCAGAGTGAGCATAGACTTCGGAAGTTTCCCCGGTGGGAAGCACACGCTAGTGCTCGTAGACGCCTTCTCGAAATACCCCATAGTAGAGCCAGTTGCATAAACGGTGTTCAACCACGTGGGGGCCCATCCTGGAAAAAGTGTTTGCTATGTTCGGGTTCCCCCACGAGATATGCAGCGACAATGGACCACCATTTCAAGGTGCCGAGTTTGCCACTTTTCTAAGACAGAGAGGAATACACCACCGACGAGTAACCCCTCAATGGCCACAAGCCAATGGCGATGTCGAACGCTTTATGCGCACGCTAAACAAGATGTTTCGCATAGCGGGAGTTGAACAAGTGGACCCAGAAAAGAGGCTCCATGAATTCTTGCGGGAATACCGGAGCACACCCCACTGCACCACCCAGAGGAGCCCGTGGGCACTGATGCTCCATGGCCCAAGAAGAGATCTACTTCCCACCTGCCCGGCGTGGTCACCACCCCTTTTTGAGGCCGAGAACGCACAGGACCGGAGAGCCCGCTGAAACCAACAAGTAAGCCTCCGTCGCCGGGCCACACCAAGAACACTCCGCACGGGGGCTACTGTCCTGCTGCGAGACTGTCGCCCTGGAGGAAAGTTCAAAACGAACTACGAACCGGGGACCTGGACAGTCACCGCAAACCGTGGGGCCATGGTAACCGCTCAAAGAGGAGAGGAGGTGTCCCGGAATGTCTCATGGTTCAAGGAAGTCCCAACAGAACACCCGGGAGGCCCGCCGATGAACAACCAGACGGTACAGCTACCCAAGCACCAGAGATCACAGAGACCAACACCGTGCCGCTGTCCAGTTCAGTGCCAGAGAGCGGGACTCCCAACATCCCGCAGCTGCGGGGCTGCCCGCAAAGGTACAGCCTGAGACCGAACCCTCGTCCGAATCAGCGCCTGAAGGACTTTGCCTGCTGAGGACATCCGGCCACCGCACGTGGAGTCCACGCAAGTACCAACACTGATGTGTTTGAACTGTCTAAACTGTTTGAGTTGTTTGTTTTCATTGACCAAGTTGGATAGGGATGTAATAGTTAGCGGTCTAGTCATCTTCAGACCGCAGCACCGCATCCGCAGGCCAGGCGTGGCCTGCGGGGATCTAATAAAAGGAACCGCCCGCTCGGGGGCGAGGTCTTTCCTAACTGCACTCACGCGTGGGCTGAGTTATTACCAGTGCTGCTGTATCCCGCGCGCTACAAGTAATAGGGGCCCAGGAAGCGCCCCACAACACAGACGGCAACCTGCCTGCACTTTTGAAGGAGATTAGAGATACCTTTGCAGGCGGGTGCAGTCAGTGACTGCACCCGCCTGCAAGGGGATGCCCAAGTGGTCCATGGGACCCCCTTTCCCCTGCCAAAGGGCTGCCATCAGGGGTTTGCTACCAAATTAGTCCCCGGATTTCCTCGAGGGCAAGCAAAGCACGCACACGTGTAATTTGCCATGATTTTCGCACTGGGTTTATGGTGTGTTCTGGTCTCAATGTCAAAGGACACCAAGATAGTGTTTTTATCCATTGTGATGTCTTTGAGTAGTTTCGGCAGACACTTCGTATCCTGTAGATAGGTAGTAGTACTTTGTACCAGGGTTTTGAAAAAGAAGGTGCAAGAATTCCAAAAAGATCTCAAAAGGTTCTCCTATGTTAAGACTTACCTCTACTCGGATCCGGAATACACACCTCCACTAAGATCTGATCATGATTCAGATGCTTCCAGCATTGACTCTACTGGTAGTAGTTACTCCAGCACTGGGAGTGGGAGACAAAGGCAGAGAGGAAAAAACAGAGCACAGAACAATTGGCCTATGTATGGCACACACCCACCACCTGGATTCCAAGGCCCATACAATCCACAACAACCATATCCGATGTATGGATGGCAACCACCGTTCCCACAACCACTTTTTCCTCCAAACACCTTCAGACCGCCTTTTTTAGGCAGGGGCAGGAGGGGAAGAGGAAGAAGGAAGGACATGAATCAAGTACACTGGGAAGAAGAGGATCCGGTGGGCAGTTACACACGGAGCAAAACAAGAGAACCCCAAGCAGGAACGAGGAACAGCAGGGTCTAGTCACTAACCTTGCAACAAGACCTCTGTCAACTATGGAAGAGAGGGCCCTTAACAAAGGTTTGGGATTCGTCCCGACCACACGTCTCGACAAGCTCCAACTCCATTGCGAATTGACAGGCTTGTTTAGGAAACGGAGATTAAAAGCCTTCTTTGAAAAACAAGGTGAGACATCCTTGGAGGATCCTAATGAAACTGGATTACGAACAAAATCCACCTTTACCCCTCCACCACACACGATCCCAGTGGAGATAGCCACGTTTGAACAGGCTGTTTTTAATGGTATAAAAAATCTAGATCCTAAACAACCATTCCAAAATATGAGCAAAGAAGAAAACTCTGCCTTGGAAAGTTTGAAAGCATGTGACACCATTGTGATAAAACAAGCGGATAAAGGGGGTGGCGTGGTGGTTCAGGACAAAGTTTCCTATCATGCTGAATGTCAGAGACTACTTTCAGATAAAAGCAACTACCAGCCTTTACAAACTGACCCCACAAATGACCTGAAATAAGAGCACTAGTGGAACACGCAGAATCGATGGGATACATTTCTAAACAGGAAGCAGCCTTTCTTTGCAACAGTGAGGGCAAGACTCCGTACTTTTACATTGTACCCAAAATGTACAAGAACAAAATCCCTCCACCTGGTAGACCCATTGTGTCGGGCATAGGTTCTCTAATCGAACCATTGTCACGTTTCTGCGACTTCTTTTTCAAAACCCTGGTACAAAGTACTACTACCTATCTACAGGATACAAAGTGTCTGCTAAAACTACTCAAAGACATCACAGTGGATGAAAACACTATCTTGGTGTCCTTTGACATTGAAAGCTTGTATACAAGCATCCTACAGGATGACACCCTGGAAGTACTACAAACAGCCCTTGACGAAACCCCCCGGACACATAGAACACCGAAGGGTTTCATCCTGGAATGTGCCAGACTGACTTTGAAGAGAAATTACTTTGAATATGAAGGAACACTCTATCTCCAGATGGGGGGTACTTCAATGGGGAGCACATTCGTCCCTAGTGTGGCAGGACTCTATGTCTTTGATTTCGAAAAACGATTCATACTGACTGCACAGAATCCCTTCTCCTCCAACATTGTTTTCTGGAGAAGATACATCGACGATGTCCTTGCCATCTGGCAAGGACCGATCGAGACTCTAACCAAATTCTGCATATGGATCAACACCTGTGACCAAAACTTGAGGTTCACTTACACGATGGACCCTACTACAATAATATTCCTGGATGTGGTAATCACCAAGGAGAATGGCCGCCTGGAGACCAGAACACACCATAAACCCAGTGCGAGAAATAACTTATTAGGATTTGAGAGCTTTCATCCAAGACCTCTAAGGGAGAATCTTCCTTACGGTCAATACCTGAGACTGCGCCACAACTGTAGTAAAATCACAGATTATCGTAACCAAACAAGGGATCTCACTGAAAAACTTTCAAATAGAGGTTACCCTGAAAGAATTCTCAATAAATGTCAAAAGAGAGCACGCAATCAACCCAGAGAAGCCCTCCTGGAAGATAGAGTGCAGAAGGACGACGAAGTGCCATTAACGTGTGTAACCACATACAATAAAGCCTCCAACCAAATGACAAGGTCTATCAATAAGCATTGGTCCATCATTAACACAGGGAATTTACACTGGGAGAAACTCCTATTCTCCTTCAAGAAAGCAAGGAGTCTAAAGGATGCCTTGGTGAAAACACGCCCTAAAGACTGCCCACAGGTGGCGACACCAACTGTAACTAACGCATGGGGCCTTCCTAATACAGTAGGACATTATCAATGCGGCAACTGTAGTGTCTGCCACCTGACCGAAAATACAAAAACATTATCGCCTGTCAGCTAGCGACACTGACACAATCCCTTTCCCTGAGTAACAGGGAGAAAAAGGGGGAAACCCCCTTGTGCACCTGACAGTTGGACAGTCGCACCGTATTAGAGCATGTGCACCCGCACATATCTCTTGAAAGAATTAGAGGACCACCTACCGATCCTTTTGAGATGCTCGTCTCCCAGCCCTCTTGCTGCTGCCTCGGTGGCTGCTCCTATCCTAAATGAATGAGTCCAGAAATCGGCAGGGTCTAGCCCGGCACTCTTCAACGCTAGGAGCATGACTTTCCTGAACTGAAATACCGTGAGTGGTGTCCCGTCCCCATGTATCAGGAGAGGCCCTCCCTGAGTGCATTCCCGTTGGGCCATGAAAACCTCAAGCCTGTAAACCGGGCAGCATTGTGTGTTCCCTGCTCTGTGTAATACTATGCCCTCACCCTTACCTTCTTGATCGGTTTTTGATTTCCGGATGGAAATCAGCACTGAATCTTTCCTGATGCTAACGTGTCCCATTTGCAGGCCCCCCAGCCAATCTTATTCCTGGTGACTAACTCGCCTACCCTAAAAGCACCGTAAAATGCAATGGAGAATGCAGCTTGAAACAAAATGACTTCGTCTGAGGAAGTGCAAACCCGCTGCAGAGCCCCCAATAGCTTCCCTAGTATTTCTAAACCTATGGGTCGTCTGACATCCGGCTGCCCTCCCTGCAAGCGTTGGCACCCTTTCAGCGCCTGGCGTACTATGAAATTCTTTGTGGGATCCCCCTTTCCTTTCATTTTTGCAAAAAATGATATAGCTGAGATATGCCTTCTCGCCCCAGCAACCGTGCGCCCCTGTTCTCTCATGTACACCAGGTAGTCAACTACTGATTCATGGTCCTGCCATTTGTGCTCCCACTGTTCCCCCAAGAACAAGCAAAAAGACCCAAACGCCCCTTCATAGGCACTCCTGGTTCTGGGCGCTAGGCTTGCTGCCATGAGGTTCGATACTCTGGGGCACCAAGCTGCCACAGATGTTCTGGGAAAGGTGATGGGTGCGCTGCTGCCTCTGGAATATGTGACCTGAAAGCCTGCATTTTAAAACGAGACAATGCGTCAGCCGCGTGGTTCAGAATACCTGGCACGTGTTTAGCTTTAAAAAGGACATTCAATTTCATGCACTGTAACATAATCTCCTTCAACAACCGCAGTATCATGCTACATTTGGCTGTTTGGCTATTCACGCAGTCTACTACTGCCATGTTGTCCGTCCAGAATATCACAGACGGATTTTTTAAAACCTCTGCCCACACAATCAGTGCCACTGGAATTGGAAAAAGCACTAAGAAACTTATGTTGGTGGTAATTCCAGATTCCCTCCACCAGTCTGGCCAACGCTGAGCTACCCATTCGCGCCCCAGGATGGCCCCGAAACCCTCGCTACCTGCAGCGTCAGTCATGAGGGCCAACTCTGGACTGGACTTAGGTGGGCTGGGCCACACCACTTTCCCATTAAAATCGCGCAAAAAAGTCTTCCAAATCAACATGTCTTGCCTGACCTCGCCGGACAGCCTGGTGTGGTGATGCTTCTCCCTGAGACCTGACATTGCATGCGCGATAGAGCGAGAGAAAGGGTGCGCCATTGGGATTATGCGTAGTGCAAAATTCAATTGCCCCACCACCTGCTGTAGCTGGTGCAATGTAATCTTCTCTTTCCTGAGGCAGTGTTGCAACGCCGCCCCGAAATCCTTAACTTTGTCAGCGGGTAACCGCGAGACCCCTTGGACAGCATCTAATTCAATCCCCAAGAATTCGATTGTTGTGCTTGGGCCCACTGTTTTGCCGGGCGCCACAGGCACTGAGCAACCCATTGGCATGCATTTGTCGACATAATACTTCCCCTGGAATTGGAAACTCAGTAAGTGAAAATCCACGGGGTGCACCGGTAGCAATCTAAATGCCGACTCAATGTCAGCTTTAGCCAGCAAAGCCCCTTGACCCAAAGACCTAAGCATGTCTACCGTTTGGTCGAATTATGCATATTTCACACTACAAAGTGTGTCAGAGATGGCATAGTTCACTGAACTCCCCCTGGGCGGAGAAAGATTGTGAATCAGCCTGTATTCGCCTGGCGCTTTCTTAGGTACTACTCCTAGAGGGGAACACACAAAATCCTTCATTGGGACGTTATCAAAAGGCCCGGCTACCCTACCCAGGCTCACTTCCTTAAGGATTTTTGCTGTTGCTATGCCTACATTGGAACTCACTGACAGCTGGTTCCGGCAATGCGCCACCCAGTTGTAACCCAGGGCCGGTATCCTGAAACCTTCTACAAAGCCCTCCCTGATCGTCCTGGCTGCCTCTGGGCAATTGCAAGACTCCAAGCAAGGTACCATAGTGCTAATGTTAATAGGAGAAATAGCCTTCCTTAGTAGCAGGTTGCTATTCTTGCTTTTTCCCCCCTCTGCCTCTGGACTTCTTGTGACACCTGGACTCTGGGTGGGATGCATTACCACAGTAACCACAGGAATGTTTGAACCTACATGTGCCTGGTGCTCTACTGCAGGTCCGTTTGTTGAAGTCAAAACAGAAGCCTTTCTTTCCATTGCTCCCTGGCTTTCCCGTGAACCCCCCCGTGTTACCGGCGGGGCCTGTCTTAAAGGGCTGAGACTGCACAGCATCAGGTACCTGCCCCCGCCCACTCTCACCTGTGCCCTGCACCAAATGTCTCAGATGAATAAACATGTCTGTCTGGCTCCATCTTAGGGTTGGATCCTGCGCTTTTGCCCTTCTAAATTCCTTGTCATACTCTTTCCACCCATCCCCACCTTGTGTAGCATGGGCAACTGTGATCCTATTCTGATAACACGCCATTTCAGATCCAACCTCTGGGAAATGCTCTAACATGACGGCCATGAATATTGTGAAACCCTGTATCCAATTGGCCAAGTTCTCCTCAACTCTGTATTTCAGGACTATATTGGACCATTCTTTGTAGTGTGTAAATTCCTTGTTCCTTTTCGCCTCCTCCCTGTCTGCCTCATCAATCAAGAGGGAAAACATGCTAACGTTCTCCCCTCTCCAGATCCTTTCCTTAGTCTCCTTTGACAGATGCTGCCCCAACTGCTCCCTCCCGGAGCGCAGCTCCCCCAAACCTAGTGGAGGTAGTGTGGCCCTCGTACCTGCTGGTGCTGCTGCATCAGCCGTCTAGCCCGCGTCTGTATTCGCGTCGCTGTTAATCTCCCGGACACCTTCGCCACTGGGGGCTGCTCCTGTGGGAACGGGTGCTACCCCCCCTGCCGGTACTGTCGACACCTCGCCACCGGGGGCTGGTGCTGGGGCAACGGGTACTACGCCCCCTGCCGGTATTGCCGGCACCGCGCCTGGCTTTCCCTTTCCTAGTTCAGCCATCAATTTCTTCACCCTTTCAATGGCATCCCCCCCGCCCGTTGTCGCCCCTGCGGCGTGAGACCAGTTCCCTACCATTTCCAACCAGGGGAGAACTACCGCTAAGTTGGCGGCTATGTCTGGTTCAGCTGGGTGTGCTCCGCCCGCCCCCTCCACCGGGGGAATAGTGGGTTCACCAATGGGGCCCGCTGGCACAGCGTCCCCTGGGCCCCCATTGCCCCCGGGACCCGGCGTGTCCAAAGGTGGGACTGGGTCTCCTGCGCCCCCTTCACCCTGGGGGCTAGTCGTGGGTGCGGGCTCACGTCTTGGTGGGACTGCTGCCCCTTTTCCATCTGGCTTGCGCCTGTATCTCTTTGGTGGTGGCAGGGAGTAGGGTCTTGGTGGTACAATAGGCCACCTACCCCTCCCCTCTGGGACCTCAGGACCCTCCACCTTATCCTGCAACCTGTTGAGCGTCTGCCCCATGACCTGGACTTGCTGCATTAAAGCCTCCAGGAGGACGTCCGTGCGCGATCGCTTCTCGTGCCGCTGGACCGGGGGGGCCATGTAAAAAACTTAAATGGAACCTGTCTGTTCGCGTAACCGTAACCCCCGGTAGGTGACTGTGTCACCCCTTACCTGTGGAAGCAGCAGCCACCAGCCAACCTTTGCACCCACGCAACCAGAGCCACGACTTACTGGCTAATCCAGTAAGCTCAGGTGAGCCGCCCGCTCAAACCCTCTGTGGCTCCCAGAAGCGATGAGATGCTGGCTAGCTGGTGGCGCCCAAACGTGTCCCCCCAAATCACCACCAGCGAATTCGTTGTACCTTGATACCGTCTTGTCCTTCACGTAGTGCTGGAGCTGTGGAAACACAAATAAACCAGTTGCGCTGCGTGGAGTCCTAGCAAGTTCGCAGACAACCCTACAGCCCACCGTACACACTGAGTAACAGTGTCTTGGGACTGAAAGGAGGGACTAAGTGCCTACTGCCCACCCACCCCCCCCCCCCCTTTTCACACTGGGAAACCAGGGGACTGAGAATGACTTTCAGAGGAAATACTATTGCCTACACCTTTGAGGGAGCACGCAGTAACAGTCCAAGATCAGATATTGGTACAGAGGAAATACCTTTGTCTACACTTTCGCATGAATACACAGCAGCAGTGCACAATCACAGCATCCCCACTCCTAAATGCTACCACCTTAAAGCTGAAATACCAGTCCCCGACACTATAGACTAAGCCTTCAGCAACAGGGATTGCCCACCTCCCCAGCGCCCTAAACTGCCAAGAATCACTGAGAAATGAAAACAGTCGCGCGCATGTGTACGAGTCTCAAACTGTGACCATTAGGGCACCGTGGCTGTATTGTCCCTGCTTTTGCCCCAAACTGAAGAGATCTACCTGATCAGAATCAATGGGAAATGAACCTGCAACCCTGAGAGTAAGGGTCTCAGACCTGAACCATTAGGCCACATTCACTCTGATTCTTTGCACATGGAGGCCCAGTCTCTGCTTTATGCCCCAAAATTGAAGAGATCTACCTGAACAGAATCAATGGGAACTGAACCTGTAACCTTGCGAGTTGGAGTCCCAGACCTCTCGCCGCGCTGCCCTCCCTGCCTTTCAAGAAACCCCCTCCCGCTAAACCGCTGCGCTTACCGCCACATAAATCGTTGCAATAGCTGACGACAGGTGCTCCTGCTCGATGCAGATACCGCCGATGCTCCCGCTGCAACAGACGCTGCGTGCAGACCGCTTTCTTTCCTAATCTCCGCGATCTTCGTGGTACCGCGACGATCTTCCTTCCGCGTACGCCGAACCTGCAAAACAAAAGAAAGAAACGTTACGGGCCCGCAGCCGGCCCGGGGGCCCTATCTGTGGGGAGCAAGAACAAGAGGCTGTTCTGCTCCCCACCACCTCTTTTAAAGAGGGTGCCCAGGCCGACCGGCTGAGACCGGTCAGCCTGGATGCAAGTGGGACGTTTCTGCACCGGAAGCACTGGAGTGCTTCCGGGGCACAAACAACCTATCACCCCATTGGTTGTTGCGGGGGAGGAGTGCCGCGTCACTCGCTGACGCGGCCTCCCCCCCCTTCTGGGAGACCGGTGACTGGTGCGACCACCATAATGGCGGCGCATCCTAGTCACGCCGCGCCTTCTCCATACTTCTTGCAGTTTGAACTTCTCCTGGATCTACTTCTGGATATCCTTGCTTGGCTTTTTCTCCTTCCCTGATGTCAGGGTTAGTTTGGTGCTTTGCTATTCATGTCTGGATTCATTTTCATCTTCAATCAAGGTGGTCACCAAGCAGGTTTTTTTTTACTTTTTGGGGCAGATTTACTAAGTTTGAGTGCAAAGCCCTACCTTCCAACAAAGGGTGACAGAAACCCAACATATAACCACTAAGATAAGGCGCTGTCTTTCTCTTCTTCAGTGCTGGCCCACTTTAAGGGCCAAAGTGCAAGGGTTGTGTGCGCTCGGTCAAGCATATGTTTTGTACTGGAAGAGGATCCTTCAAATGCAAAAACTATGCTCAATTGCTTTTCCCATGGTGTATGTGTGCTGTACAGTCTGTCCTTGTTTTTCATTTTATCTGCTTCCACTATTCACGCTGCCTTGACTTTGTTTTGTTGTGTATCATTGACTGACACGAGCTCTGGCCTCTCATTCGATAATATTCAGCTGCACTCCTGCTCCAGCGCGTAATTTGTAAAAGAAATGGTGCCGGAGAGCTAATTAGAAGCCCTGTGCCGCTGCAATTAAACATTGGGGCATCTGGTACCGAAGCTGGTACTCTTAAATCCACCTCCTGCCTGGTACTCCACTGCTAGACGCTCCCTGCTCTCTTATCCAACTCCGGCATGTCCCTGCTTTCTCCTTTTGTGAGGGTTATGCCATCTTTCTAATCGTCTCTCTTCCCGATCTCTGTGTTTTCCCCTTGATTTGGTGTCCCTCACACCTCCCGCCCTCCACCGGCTCAAATTAAGCAATGTCCTGCTCTAGGAATTATTGGGCAACAGCAGTGCCAGATTGGCCTGCCATCCTAGAATTGCTCGGTGGGTTGCGGCCTGATGTCAGAAGAGAGTGGACTGCAACAATCCAACCAGGCCCTACGTCATCAATATAGTCACGGCCATCTGCAGTGACGAGTCCATTTGAACCTTTACATCAGGACTTATTTTGGTTTTCACTTTGGTCGTGGACAAGAGCAGCAGTAATGCGGTAATTTTCCTGCTTTCTTTTTTGACTGCCCCCGTACTCGAAAGATCACAGATTCAGGTTCCTTGAAGCCCTTCGAGCTGAAATGGAGGACAGGGCAGAGGCCAGTGTTTCCCCACCTTAGAGGTGCAAGATGAGATGTATTCGCATCTTTCGTCTGTGTGTCGCAATGCCTTACTGCGGCAGAGGCTCGGGCCGCTCCACTGTTTATTAATTCCAATGCTGTCACACACGTAAAGATTGCGGTATTCGAGCATTGGGGGCAAAGTTTCAGAGCAGGTGAAGAGTCACATTCCTAGCACCCACCCTCCCCGGAGCACCCTCCGCGGAGCACCGTCCTTGAGCTTTCTAGGGGAAAGGTGAACGCAGCAGGTAAACACCCTGCACGCGAGCCTGGAACACAGGGTTTGGTGCCGAAGAGATAAACTTTAGCGCTTGGGAAATGATGTAAGCCGTGACCTCTGCCCTTACAGTACTCGCCTGCCAGACGGTAGGAAGCCAGGGTGCGGCCTCTCCAGCAGGCTCAGAGTTTGTTATTGGCATCTTGTTATTTTTACAGACCTGCATGCTGCTGGAAGGGGGCAGGTGTTCCTGCTGAGCACAGGGCAACGGCAGCCCTTACTAGAGTTCGGGAGCACAAAAGATGGCGGACGTCTGGGCGACAAGCGTGTTAGTTCATTAGACAAAATAAATCGTCAAGATAGTTCTTCTGTAGAAGGAAAAAAAACACAACCACCACAGGAGTGGCAGACAGTGGGCTCTTCGCCTTTAAGTGCCATCCAAGGACTCAACCGCGATCAGGATCTTTCTCCCACAAAATATGCTTTTCATGTTTTGTGATTGCTTGTACCTGAATTCGATTTTTGATAAACGTCCCCAGCATTCTAATTTTATCAAGTAAATTCTGCCTCTGAGTCTACTTGCTTTAATACACATTTAGGAATAGTGTGGGTAGTTCGAAAATACTTTTGAAGTCATTTTATTAAATGATTTTATCATTAAAAAGGATAGTTTTTATTGATTTGATCATTGAATAACAAATAGTACATACACGATTGGGTTAAGAATTGTATTCAAACATTTGTTGCGCAAGTAAATCCGAACTTCGGGGGAGGGCTAACACTCCCAGCCAGGGCTGGCCCTAGCACTGGTCACACACGGTGCAACAGTCTTTCTTGGCGCCCCCTACCCCATTCCCTCCTTCTCCATGAATTCCCTCACTACCACCCACAAAAATTCACCTCATCTCTCTATAGCACCTTTCTGGGATTTTTTTTTTTTTTTTTTAGCGCTACTCATAGTTTACTCACACTCAGTTCTGTGATCTGCATGGTACATTCTTTGTAGCAGGCACATTAACCCTCTACGCTGTATAGGTGGCAGGAGGGCCCATGTGAGTGGACGGTGAGCAATGGTACAGTGTGAGGGTAGGGTAAGAGGAGTGACTGCAGGGTGAGTGAGGTGACCATTTGAATTTGGGTGCGGTGTAAGTGGAACAAATGAATGCATGGTTAGTGATGGTCTTGTATGAGTGAGATTGCAGATTGAGCAGTGAGGGGGACAGGTGAGTGATGTGTCACATGAGTGGAGGGTGAGTAGTGTGCTCGTGTGACTGCAGGGTGAGGTACAGGGTGAACAGCACAAGTGCATTGTGAGTGCAGGGTGAGCGGGTTAATGGTGTGCGTGCATGGTGATCAGTGTGGGTGCATTGTGGTCGCTGTGAGTGCAGGGTGAGTGTGAAAGTGAAGGGCGAGAATGAGGAGTGAGTTGTCTGAATGCAGGGTGCATTCCCAGACATTTGAAGTAACTCAGCATGTTATTGATGGCGTCATAAGGTTTCAGATATAAGTTAAACTATTGCTATTATGGCATTAATCAGGGATAGAGGGTGGAGGAAATAAATAATGTGCTGATCCTGCAACAAACTTCCTGTTTTATGATTAGGGTTGTGATTAGGGTTTTCAGCTCAGAATTTTGATGTGTCAGACACTACAAAAATAAGCAGTCACCTAAAGCTGTATTTTCAGCACTTATCTGTGCATACTTCGAACTGCAAATAAAAATAGAAAGAACTTTTACTTGTGTTGTAGGGCTCCCTGAATGATACATGACTGATAATTAAAGGAGACAAAGACAGAAAAGTCACATTACAAATAAATATATAATTTATTTATAACCCTATTTAGTGTCAAGAGGTCTTTGCAGGTCCTTTAAACAACACAACACATGGCTGGCATTTTTCTTTTGACAACCCTTTTTTATATTCCTTTTCATGAAATGCATTCTCACACTACGGCAGCAAATGTAAAATGCAAACGTAACGAATAGACAGAGTGGGGTCCAGGGGGTACTGGAACCAGGAAAAAAACTAAGCCTCCGTAACCAGTTTACAAAAGGTATGTAAATATGCAAATGGTCTTAAAAGACCATGGAAAAACTTGAGCGTGCCGTGATATGTCTCCAGACCCCTCCCAGTCTAGCCCACAGCAGCTTGAGCTGCAGCAGCCCAGGCTGACACACACGACGAGGGGGGCTAAAGCCATTTTAGCCCTAAGGCCGTTGTGCGCCTGTCTACATGCTTATAGAGTGAGGTGGGTGAGGTTGGGGGATCCATGCTAGTCTTCTGCAGTGGTTAGATTCTCTGTTTATCTGAGTGTGATGATTATGTTATAATATAATTGTAAATTGTATTTATGTAGTGCTTACTACCACTGACCAGGCGTTGAAGAGCTCTGTGGTGAGTAGTATGCTACTCCGGAACCCAAGATTAGAGGTTAATGGTTAGTAATTAGTATTTTTTTTCTTAGTCTTTGTGCATTAGTTGTGTTAGGTTTGTGCTCTTGGTTTCTTGTATGTTCAGAGTGGGGGTAGAAGGATAGGAATGCATTTGAAAGGGAAAATGGTAAGTTGTTTTTGTAAGAAGTGGTTGTGTGTACCTGTTAGTTGAGTGACATGGCTAAAAAAGAGAGGAAAGTGTGAGAAGGATTTTTGGGGGTTCATAGTAGTCAGAAAGGTTTGGGATGAGTCAGAGAGAGGAGGGATGGGACAAAGGTTGAAAGGAGGAATGTTTTGTTCTTTTTTTTTATATAAAAAAAACTGAAATTAATTTACATACACATATGTACATGACACTTGGTAAGGTTGTATTTCTGGAGAAAACCCCTCTATATAAATACCCATATGTGCACAGAAACAGTAATATTCAGACCATTTAAATAGTCTGATGTGCAAATTTATCTTACGTTGAAGTATGCACATCTGTGTTATCACCATCCTCAAATATCTTAAAGTTTCAGTATCAGGCATAAACACTTCTAAATATGCACCTATATGTACACAGAAGCAACAATTATGACTTTATGATACACACATGTATCTTGTGGTGTAATGTACATTTTCTCCTTACATGAATGTATCTGCTTATAACAGGAGACATAGTTAAATGTATAATGACACATGTATAACAACAACTTCACCTCCATACTATGAGAACGAAGCATAGTTGATCATGTGTGAGTATACTGTTGTGGTGCACTGTTGTATAGTGAGTATGGTTGTCATGTGGGGAACAGCCAGCTCTTGACTAATCTTCTGAAGCTAAGACGGTGCCAGTGGATCTTGAGTGCTGGTAGTGAGCTCCATAGTTTGGGCCCTTGAACAGAGACCCATGTGTTTTTTATTGTATGTAGCAATATATAGGTTGGAATCCATTCATGAGCGCCGGTTCCTTTGTTGTATGTATTTCTTGATTTTCTTCCTGATGAAGAGTGGTTTTTGCCATGTATTGCTTTTTGTACAATACAAAGCAGCTTAAGTTGAAACTTCTGGCAACTGGTAGCAAGGGTAGGGCCTTCAAGGCAGGGGAGATGTGTGTTTGTGGCTTTACATGTGGGAGAAGTAAAGCGGCAGCATTCTGAATTCTCTATAATCTTCTCATAGTTGACAGAGGTGAGCTGTGATACAGGCCATTAGCATAAACCAGTTTTGACAGGGCAAGAGAGATGGTAGCTTGAACCTTGTGAGGGAATCTGAGGTGAGGGAAGATGCAACACAGTTTTTTCATTGTGAGAAAGCTTGATTTGGCTTTCTTTCCCACTTGTGCATTCATTGGCAGCTTGGTGTCCATGGTAATTCCTAGGTTTCTTACCTCTTTAGATATTTTTGCTATGGTCCTAGATCCCCAGGCCAGGCGCAGAGAGGGCCATAGGTTTTCCAGTTGCCATAAGGTAATATTTCAGTTTTGGGTGGCATTCAATTTGAGGTGGCTCTCTGTCATCCATTGGTCAGAGGCCTGAAGGCAATTGAAGATTTTTTATATTCTATTGTCCTTTGGGTTTTTGAATTTCAGAAGTATCTGCATATCATCTACATAGTTATAGCAGGTGAAGTCATAACCATTGATCAGATCTGGTAATGATTTCATATAGATTTTGAAAAGCATGGATGAGATGACTGAGCCTTGAGGGACTCCTGCTTTAATGCTATATGGTTTAGAAGAGAAAGGTAAAATATTTGTTCTATTGTGTAGGTATGATGTAATACAAGCGAGAGCTGTGCCCTCTATTTCAGCTTCCTCAAGTCTTTGGATTAGTGTGTCATGATCGACTTTGTCAAAGGATACTGAAAGGTCTAAAAAAAAAAAAAGAAGGGCAGCAACCCCAGTCTGGTCTTCCATGTTTTTAATGTCATCACAGACAGAGAAAAGGGCCACTTTAGTGCCTCGTACTGGGTGGAATCCAATTTGGAAGTCAGAAAGTATGGAATGCACTTCAATGATTTGTGACATCAGGGTGAAAGCTGCTCTTTCTATAGGTTTGCCCAAGAATGGTGTGCTTAACATGGGGTTATAATGGGCGTAAATATTAATTTTTTAAGTCATCTGAGAAAACTCTTGTTAAGGTGGTGATGTGTGTTCTGACTGGGATGACTGTAGAGGTTGATAGTAGAATGAATGTTTTTGAAGATTTGAGGTGGACAGGGGTGAGAGAGGCAGCATGCTGGTTTGCTTGCTTTGACAAGATCCAGAACTTTAGTCGATGATAGCTCTTTGAAGGAGCATAGAGGCTGAGCTTGCCTTTCCCTAAAGGGTTTTGTAGGAAATGGGTAGGGTGGTTATTTTTTGTTGTTTAAATAAGAATCCAACATGTTTGCTTTAGTTGTGTAATGATTTGCCAGTTTGCTACAGAAGTCTAGAGAAATGAGTTAGGTCACTTCTGTGCATTTCGGAATTCTGCGTGTATTTTATACAATTCTATATTAAAACACTTTGCACTGTGGATTCAGTTGGAATAGTATAGTTTCTTGCCTTTTCGATTGTAGACCTGTATATTTATTGTGTCTGTGCAGGCATATCTTGTCTTGAGGGTTGCGTGTTGTGAGACAGTTGCATTGAAGTTTAGCAATTTGTTTTTTGATATTTGTAATTCATACAAGAGGTGTGTTTCTTTTGTTATGCGTAGATGTTTTCAGCAGCATTAGGAGATCAGACGCTTTCTGGAGCCATCCATAGAGTGTTTGTACAGAAATGATTGTGACCAGATCTTTGTTGGAGTTAAGCAGGTTTTCTAGTCTCTCCACCTTTTTCTTGTTCCAAGGTCATTATGTAGTTGAAGGCAATATGATTTTAGTTGGGGGGAGTTTTGGTGGCTTGTGCTAGAAGGCAATGGGGTAGTTGTCTGATCAAGTGACTGGAGTAAGTGTTTGGAACGGGACTAGGTCTGGGTTGGCGAATATGATATCTAATGTGTGTACAAAGATGTTTGGGGGATTGGGAACGAGCTGCTGTAGGCTTTGTGTGCCTAGGCCAAAAGGAATGGTTCTGGGTTGTCGCCGATTAGATTTGTCAAACCATATGTTGAGGTCACCATGGATGTATATGTTTGAGTATATTATAAAAAGGTGAGAGATTGTATCTAGCAATATGTCTGGGAATGTTGCATTACTAGGTGCGTTGTCCAAATTGTTCTCTTGCAGGTTATTATTATAATTTGTACTTTTTCACACATTTGTTCATTGAAAGAAACTGTTGATGTGATAATCAAAAAAGAATGGATGTAAACCAAAAAAAATGGCAAAGCCAATATATCTCGCCATTGGGAATAATTAGGTTTGCCCAATACCTTTCAGCTACGCAGTACAGCATTCCCGAAGATTAAATAAAATAAAAAAACCCGATCACCAAGTACGTGCACCTACAGGGTGACTTGGCTAGTTTTTTTTCTTTTTATTTGCAGATCCAACTAGGACTGGCAAATAAATATAAAAAACACACCAAAGCTGTCAGAACCCCATTCAGGGGGCCACAGGACATGCAGGGGTTTACTGGGCCCAACTAAGGTGGTTGAGGGCTTTTGTTTATGATGTCCTGGAGCCCACCCTACAATGGATTACGCTCAAATGGGTTAAGCACCTCCTGCTGCACCAGACTCTCAGTTAGGTAGTATTGTTCGAGCAGTCAAGGCTCCCTCAGAGGGAAATGTAGATACATATCAGTGAACACTATTCATAACTCAACATGCATGCAACAAACACAATGCATCAATGTCAGATCAAATACTTATTTTGTATAAAAGAGGTATTTTAGTTCTAATTCTATACATGCAAAGGTAGATGACATTCAATAAGCAATAGCACAGTACCTCTTGTGGAGGGCACCCCAGTAGTTGTCAGGCCACCCCCCTGGGATAATAAGTTCCCATGTAATGGGTGTGTTGTTATTCCCCACTCTCATGCAACATCATCCAGGGAATGTAAACTACTAGGCCCTGTTCACAGGGTTCACCCTCTTAGACTCAGTCAAAATTGTCTAGTCACTTTGGAGTCAAATAGTGATGCAAAAACCAAAGGCAGTACATGTCTCGGGCCTAATAGGCCCAGGTCTCAGCTTACCCACTCCGGTGGTACAAACCCTGGCAGTGGTGCACTGCTGTCTTAGCCCAGATCGGCAAAGTCTCTCTTTTGAGTCACACTTACCAGCGTCCTGACGATCTGACTTGCTCTAACCACACATAGTAAGTTGTGTTCTTCCTTGCTCGGGGATAGTGGCAGTCTCCTTGCTCCAGCAGGGCTTTGATGGCGTCTCCTCTGTCCTTGGGCCTTCTCGTATACCAAGCCTCCTTCGTCTTGGTTATAGCAGCAAATTGCGGTCACAGGCAACAACCCAGACCTCTGGCCTCATCGCTTCAAGCGTTCCTTCCTAGCACATGAGGTCACCCCAGCAAACCTCATTGTCTGGTTACGCTGGCCTCAGTTTGCCTGTTCTGCAGCCCCAGGCCGCTGCAATTTCCCATGCATTGGCAACGGCCCGATCAATGCGAATTTCTTGAAACACAGCAGCCCCTCTTGGCAGATGGGGTTACCAACACCACAACACTTCGCGCCGGCAACGAATGATCAATGCGGCACTGTTCTTGGTGCACGGCGGCCCCTCCTGCAATGCCCCAGTCTGTGCAGCACACCTCACACTTCGCTCAGGAGCACAACGCGTCTGGGCTCCTCTCTGGATGTCCCTCCCTCCAAAATGCTCCTCTCCCTCACGGTCACATCAGTCTCGGCGAGCAGGCAGGTACTGGTGCTCCAGACTCCAGGGCAAGTGATCCTGATTTCCCTGGGTGATGTCCCCTCACCCAGCAGGGAGACTAGCAGACTAGACCCCTAGACCTGGTCACAGGTAGAAGTCTTGCAGAGCTTCCCACTTCATGCAGCCAGGCTAAGGGCTAGACAGATGACAAAGTATGGGGTCACAGGCCCCCCTACTTATAGTTCTTTTCCAGACACAGAATGTGATTTAGGGTCTGGACCTTTGAAGTTTTATGTTGGAGTTCTGCTTATTTGAAATGGATACCTCTCCCCTTTCTCCTTCCTTCTGAAGGATGTCAGTCACAGCAAGTAGTTTGAAATACACATGGAGAGCCTGGCTCCCCCTCACCCAGTGCTTGTCCCACCCAGCTCACAGGAATGCAGCAGTATACAATTCTGTCTGAGGCGATTCCTGTACTCCTCGTGTTGTCACCAGGCAGACCTGGGCTTCCCAAAATGGAACCCAAGGTCCCCCTTGTAATGTACCACTGCAGTCATTTCTGCACTCAGCATACAATCACAGCACACTCCACTGCCGAGTATTGTTGTGTCCATGTACCCTGCTACCACATACATTTCCACATGTAACACATGCACTCAGTCTTCACACACTGTTCAAAACTGCAGTCTCTCTGTACTACACCGGAGCGTGTCACTTTAAACACCCTCTGTCAGGGCACACACATGTACCATGTACACACCGTTCCACACTGCACCCTTTGTGTAGTGTACTTCTTGCAGACTCACATGCACTCAGCACGTTTTCACCACGCACACACTTCGATATCAACCTGATGTAGGCTGAGGGTGAGTTAAACACCCAGCAGCTGAACTTTTAAAAAGGTGAGTGATCCTGTAGGCCTCACTCCAATGACACTGGGTAAAAAAGGACCTGGTCACTACTACTGATCATCACACGGTATACTGCCACCGCAGCACTTGTGTTGTTTAACTCCTGGTGAAGGCAGTACTTCCATCACTATGAGGACAGCGCTGTGAGCACCTCTCATCCAACAAGACCGCAATATGTGAGACAGGCCTATGTCATGGCACATATGAATGATCCGTGTTAGCCTGTGACAAAAAAAAAATCAGCATTAGGAATCCAGACAACAATACAGTTGGGCACTCCACGCAAAAGTACACGTCTTTCTTCTTTTAACACAAACTTTATTGAGTACTGCGGATGGTACACATACATATATGAACATGATTAGATGTTTTGTTTACATTTTTCTATAACAAGATAGTAATAGTCACATATATGTTCTGTGTCTTCATTATATATAACTATGATCCACTAAATATTAAGTGTGGAAGCATTACAAAGACATAAATGTGTATACTTTATAAGTGCATATATTGTAAAAATGCGAATATTGTCAAAAATAGCAGTACCCATTAACCCTCACCCAATGAAACCCACCCCAAACAATACCAAAACTAAACAATAAAAACTGTTGCCGCTACATGGACAATACACCCTACCAGATGCTTCGTATTGGGGGACTGTCAGGTCTGAAATCACAGGGCAAAGGGAAGGGGGGGCACGGCAGAAGGGGGGGGAGGAGAGGGGGGAGAAGGGAAGGAAAGGGGGAAAGGAGAGATGAAATCAGTCAATTCACAGATAGTAATCATACGTCTGCACCGCTTTCCAATACTGTAATCTACGAGTCTTCTAACTCATCCCCTATGACTGCTTAAAAAAGTTCTATCGGGTGCGCCCAGTCTAAGGATATTGGACGCTTTCGTAGTCCGCTATATTCCTCACGCTGTAATGACTCCCCCTCTGCAACCGCCCATCTGATAACCTCCTCACGCCACTTGCCTTCACGGGGCGCCGCGCGGGATTTCCAGTGCTGTGTAATCAGTCTTTTGGCAAGCATCAGAGCCAATCCTGCAAAACGGCGTAATAGCGTTGCCTTCTTGGGGAGGGGGTACAGCCCCAGGAGACAGGCCTCAATCGTGTCCCATGGTGTGCGTTCTGTCAGTACTACTAGACTCTGGGTAACTTCTGACCAGAGCCCCCTCAATATTGGGCAGGACCATAACATATGAATAAAATCAGCATTCTGTGCTGGAAATCTGGGGCAAACCGAGGACGCATTCGGGAACATCTTCCGTATTGTCGGGGCAAGATATGCTTTGTGTAATATGAATAGTTGTATCGTTTTTAATCTGCAATTACGGGAGACTCGCCAAGTGTGTTCTAACATTAGGGCCCATTCTCTATCTTCTAGTTCATTTAGTAGTATTATGTCCCATTTCTGTCTGAGATATTGTAATGGGGTATGTAAATGCTCCCTCAAACCCCGATAGAGCCAACGTACCAGGTGTCGGCCATGCCCCCATTATATGAAAAGATTTAAATAATTGGAAAGTGGGAGGTTCCCTCTGGTCTATGAGGTTGCTGCATAAGTGAGACAAAAGTATCTGGTACAGAATGATTGCGTACAAACTCCTCATGGGGCATCAGGTGGCCATCCAGGAAGAGCTCACCAACTGTCCCTACACCCAGTTGTGTCCACCCCCTTATCCGAGTCATTGATACTATCCCACGTCTAGTAGGTAAACCACAGAGCGGGATATTGGGGGCATATGGAAAGGGCAGCTTTGCTAATGTATGAGCTTTTTTCCAATAGTGTAGTGCAATATGTAGGAGATGAGGAGGAACCCGCAGTTTCTCCGCACCTGGCCATAGCAGTGATTGAAGGGTTCCTTGTTTTAAAAAGTCTGGGGCATGTCCAATTTCAAATACATTTTTGCCCGCCAACCAATATGCCAAACACTGTAGTTGTCCGACTATACAATATGTTTTAAAATCTGGTGCCCCCAGCCCCCCGTATTACTAAGAAGTTGCAACTTAGCCAATGCCAATCTATATCTGCCCACTCCCCGAATTAAAGAGGACAACAGGGTATCTAGTGTTTTAAAAATCCAGACCGGGAGTACAACTGGGAGCTTCACAAAATGGTAAAGGAGTCTGGGCAACAGAACCATTTTAGACACAGCCAAGCGGCCCGCTGCTGTCAATGGTAACATATTCCAGAAGGAAATCTGGGAACGTAGTGAATTTATTGTCCGCACCACATTACCATCAATGGTATCTACGTTGGTTCTATATATGTGAATTCCCAAATATTTAAAAGTAACAGGCTCTACTCTAAATTGCATTTGACCAAATTGTAAATAGTGATAAGCATAGGTATCATAAAGGAAGTAGGCGACTGATTTGGAAGCGTTAAGACATAAGCCAGATATTTCCCCAAAACTTATGGGTACACATCTTTACCATGCAGAGGACTTTTCCATCCCCAAAAAAGCATTTTTGTTCTTTGAAATACTGGTGGTGGGGTGGAACAGGTTTCGAGCCGGAGAACCAAGATGGCGGATTGAAGCCGCCACAGCGAGCCGCAGCCCTGATGGTCTCCTACACCTCCAACTAACGATATGATGTGTGCGATATGAAAGACTTCGAGGCTTTGAATTCAAATACTTGCAGTGAAGAACTACGGAGCTGAGTGCGCGAATGCGGCAATTTTTCGCTTTGAAATCTGAACGGAGAGCATTGGGGAGGTTGCTTGTTGGCTATTGCTCCCTCCCAGGGCGCTCAACGTATTGCTCGACACTCCATTGGACCGGTCTGACTTCGTCTGCTGCGGCTGCTTCAGCTGACTCCAAGCGTGGGGGAGATATGGCGCCACCGAAAACGACCCCGCGGTGTACTCGTACTGGCCGGAATATCGCTGGAAAAGGCGAGGGAAACTTGGTGACGGGTGCCGGCAAGGAGAGATCAGGCATTACAACCAGCAAATATCTTAAAAGTATCTCAAAATAGAGTGGGGGTCAAAGGGAAAAATAGTTTATAGACTCTAATAGTTGTAGTATCCCCAAGTCACCATCATAATATACTAGAACAACTATGAGTCTCAAAAAAAAATATAGAAGACCTAGACACAAGGATAAAGGTAGTGCTAGGGTTTAGTAGAGCTGTGGATTCATTTATGCATATATGTGTGTATGCACTGGAATTAAAATTCCCATCATCAACCTCAAGAGGTTAGCTTCATCATCTGGGAATGGAGGACGGAAAGAGTACCATATTCTACTTAGCAGTTAGTAGACTTTGGTCTCTTATGTGTCCCAGACCAGTGGTTGATATATTGGTTGTTATTCGATGATGGAGAGATATGTAAATTGCAGTGCTCATGAAACGTGATGTTGTGAAGGTGCTCGATAAAAATTGTCTAGCAAGGCACTAAACACATTTTATTAAATCGCTACCTTGTTAGCAATGACTAAAAACAGTGCTATAACAGTTTCAAAAAATAACTGTGATGACAAAATAGGTCTACATGTTTCTGCTACCGGGTGGGATTCACCCAAGCATTCTTCAGGACCAATTTAGCTACTGCAGAATTTGTACGGTGCTCGAGTGAGCAGTAAAGTGAATGATAAAACCTGGACCCAAACGAAGGGCCAAGGAACTCTGTGGGAGGTAATTTTCCTCTGTTGACCTACAGAGACAAAAACACAAAAAAAGGGGGAAAGAAGACACAGCAGGCACAAACCTTTTAGAAAGTGAAATTTCTCTTTTAGCATTCAGTAATATAGCAAGTATGCAAATACTCTTAAATGTATCAAGACTATATTAAGTCTGTGTTAATTTGGTGAAGTGAGTAAGGATTATGGCACTTACCCAAAATGTTGTGGGTGTGCGCCTCACCTCGCCTGGCTACTGCTCAGGTTAGGGGAGGCCCCGCTCTGTAAGAGAATCAGAGGGTTCACAATGTATTATTGCTCAAATTTATGAGCTCTTTTATAAAAACCGCTGTCGCTCACTCCGCGAATTGCCAGAAAAGACTAAACCCACATGATGACATTCGAAGGCTACATGATGTCAAAAGAATACCTACAGCTTGTGCTAAGTGGTCGCCATGGTAACAATTGAGGAGAAAGGCTCCACTGCCCAAGGTACCTTTGTCGATATAATCAGACATAGCTGTGGCTCCGCTCTAGTCTCCTGAAAATACGAGCGGAGACAGCGATATACTTCATTCTTACAAAATAAACCAAATAGAGGGAAATCCTGCTCACCTCTCCGTCGGTACCTCAGACAGTCTGGTACATACACGACCCAAAACTATGAAGAACCCTGCTATATCAACACTCTGGGACCTGCCACCTGTACAAGGTCATTATCCCTGTGGCAGCTGTTCAGTGTGCCCACAGACAAAACACACTAAATCAGTGGACATCGGCACCTCAAGACCGTGGTTGCTTCATAAACATACCAACTGTAACACAGAAAAAGTTATTTACCTTATCACCTGCCCTTGCTCACTTAAATATGTAGGGATGACCACCCGCAAAATCAAAACAAGAATAAGTGAGCACAAGAGTACAATCAGGTGTAAGAAACAGTCAACAAAAATGACCACACATTTCCTGACATCAAACCACAAACCAGAAGACATGCAATGGCTTGTCCTGGAACAGCCCTTCATTCCACCACACATCACAGATGTCACGAACTACTTATTCCGCAAGGAACAGAGATGGGTGTTTAGACTACATAGTGACCAGGAGGGGCTCAATGACGACATTCCTTGGGCATCTATCTAGGCCGATACACACTCGTGTCCTGCGGAACAATGTGACTCAGGTCGTTATGACCTGGGTAGCATGCGCCTCTACACCATCCATCCATTCAGGCTTGTGTTTGGTTACACCCACCCAAGCGGCTGCCTTCTTTATGTGTACATATACACATTCTTTCTGACACTCTTGTAACCTTCGTAGACAATACAGAATATCGCCGGATTCGGCCACCTTTCTAATCGGGCAAGATGTATGAGATTTGTTTCTCTAACATTCCATCTAAGACGCCTTCTTACATAAACTACATTTCCCATACTCTCTTGGCGCGATGCGATGACGCCACTCCCTTGCGCCTCACTCACAGGGTTGCCCTGACAACCAACACCGGCTTTCTTTACTTTAGCCGTGTGTTTCCACCCCGCTGGTTGCCTCCCCTACGAGCTCAGCTCCACTCCGAGGTACCGACGGAGAGGTGAGCAGGATTTCCCTCTATTTGGTTTATTTTGTAAGAATGAAGTATATCGCTGTCTCCGCTCGTATTTTCAGGAGACTAGAGCGGAGCCACAGCTATGTCTGATTATATCGACAAAGGTACCTTGGGCAGTGGAGCCTTTCTCCTCAATTGTTACCATGGCGACCACTTAGCACAAGCTGTAGGTATTCTTTTGACATCATGTAGCCTTCGAATGTCATCATGTGGGTTTAGTCTTTTCTGGCAATTCGCGGAGTGAGCGACAGCGGTTTTTATAAAAGAGCTCATAAATTTGAGCAATAATACATTGTGAACCCTCTGATTCTCTTACAGAGCGGGGCCTCCCCTAACCTGAGCAGTAGCCAGGCGAGGTGAGGCGCACACCCACAACATTTTGGGTAAGTGCCATAATCCTTACTCACTTCACCAAATTAACACAGACTTAATATAGTCTTGATACATTTAAGAGTATTTGCATACTTGCTATATTACTGAATGCTAAAAGAGAAATTTCACTTTCTAAAAGGTTTGTGCCTGCTGTGTCTTCTTTCCCCCTTTTTTTGTGTTTTTGTCTCTGTAGGTCAACAGAGGAAAATTACCTCCCACAGAGTTCCTTGGCCCTTCGTTTGGGTCCAGGTTGTATCATTCACTTTACTGCTCACTCGAGCACCGTACAAATTCTGCAGTAGCTAAATTGGTCCTGAAGAATGCTTGGGTGAATCCCACCCGGTAGCAGAAACATGTAGACCTATTTTGTCATCACAGTTATTTTTTGAAACTGTTATAGCACTGTTTTTAGTCATTGCTAACAAGGTAGCGATTTAATAAAATGTGTTTAGTGCCTTGCTAGACAATTTTTATCGAGCACCTTCACAACATCACGTTTCATGAGCACTGCAATTTACATATCTCTCCATCATCGAATAACAACCAATATATCAACCACTGGTCTGGGACACATAAGAGACCAAAGTCTACTAACTGCTAAGTAGAATATGGTACTCTTTCCGTCCTCCATTCCCAGATGATGAAGCTAACCTCTTGAGGTTGATGATGGGAATTTTAATTCCAGTGCATACACACATATATGCATAAATGAATCCACAGCTCTACTAAACCCTAGCACTACCTTTATCCTTGTGTCTAGGTCTTCTATATTTTTTTTTGAGACTCATAGTTGTTCTAGTATATTATTACAACCAGCAAGCCATTAACGAGCCTTCTACAAACTGGGAGAGTTCCGGAGCTCCTCGCAGGCAAGTGCGCGACTAGCAACAATGTTTCGGAAACTTTACTCTCCGCGATTAAAGATGGCAACATTGTTGCACTCAGCTCTGCCGTCCCTTTAATAGACAACGTTTCATCTGTAGCGGATAACGTCAGTGTGTCTATTACAAGCTGCAGTGTAGGCGCAGAGGGTTTACAATCTGAGTCTATGCCTACTCCTACTCCTTCCCCACCCATACAGCATGACGAGGGGACCAGCAGGCAAGAGGGAGAGCTGATGGTTGTAACAGAGGTATTAGAGTCTGTATCCACAGACTTGAGAAAAGACGCTGATGTTGTTGAGCATAACGTGACTGCAATAGCCGGTGTGGGTCAGACTCTTGGCTTGGAGGGCAGTGTCATAGTAGAAGGGGAAGGCGATAGCGAAGCTAATGACTCGGCTTCATTTGATGACATTGAAGAACCAATCGAGTATCCAGCACAGACGGGGTGTAAGCCATTGACCGTTAAAAAGGTCAAAGGAAAAGTCAATAACAAAACGAAGAGAAGTACACTCCACCTACATAATGTGCTTCCTATAGGGAAAGCTATCTCTGATAATAGCCCCCTCAGAAAATGGGTGCAAGCTAAGGGCGGAGTGCGAAATATGGCACTAAGACTCTCGGGCGTTAACGGCAACGTCAACAGCAATGGGGTTAACCCACTAACATCTCACTCTGGCGACTCGCCATCAGAAGCCAGCTCTGGGCGCGGTGTCCCAGGAATTACACAGCCGGAATCCTTAAGTCACAATGATCCATATTCCCCGAAAGAGATTCAGTCTCAAGCTGGTCAGGCGACAGTACCAACAGAGGCAGGAACCGGCTGTAATGAGGGAGCAGCGCCACCGCCATCACTCTCTTTGATTCTGCAGTCCCTAGCTGAGCAAAGACAAGAGGCGCAGCTGCACTATACACAGGTCAGAGAGGACAATAATAGAATCCAACAATCCCTTCGGGAAATGTCTGATAAAATTAGCGGGTTAACTCAAGACCTAACTGAGCTGCAGCAGAGAGTTTCCGCAACCGAAGATCTATCAGCACTTACAGATGTTTCTGCCAGAAAGCATGAAGGTCAGATTTCGGATATGCAAATCAAGCTGGAGGATATTGAAAACCGCCAGCGAAGACAGAACCTTAGACTTTTTGGTATTTCTGAAGGTGCGGAGGGGTCAGACCCGAGGGGGTTCCTGGTTAAACTATTCCAGAAAGCTTTCCCTGACCTCTCGGATTGGGATTGGGACTCTCAACTTCAAAGGGTCCATAGACTGCCGTTAACTCAGAGGAATAAAGGGGGGCAATACCCTCGCCCTTTTCTGATCTATTTTGGGAACTTTTTATTGAGACAAGCAGTGTCAATGAAAGCGAGACCTAACGCTCCAGTCTCAGTAGATTCTTTTTCTTTTTTTGTTAGATCAGATTTGAGTAAGGCTACAATGGACAGACGTTGGAGGCTGCGCCAATTTATCGATCCTATAAAAGCTCTTGGCGCTCAAGCTTTTCTACAAGAACCTGCACGTCTGAAAGTTCTTAAGGGTAGTCATACCTACATCTTTTTGGGAGAAAAAGAAACAAGTGCGGCAATAGCCAAATGGCGCGCAGAAGTTGCTGAACAGGGATAGGTGGGATAGAAGGAGGGTTTGCTCTATGGCGACTAGGAACTTTCTTCCGTGCAGTACTGTAGTAGTCTGTAGAAACTAGCAGAAATTGTCAATTATGTTTAAAGCCTGGGATTATGTTTTTGTTTATGATTACATTATAAACTACATTATAAACAGATGTAAGTGAGGGTAGGTTTGACCTACTGGGCTGTGGCTCGGTAGGGCTGCCATTTCCAGCGGCAGCTGGTAATAAGGGGGGGTTCTTCTTGGAGACGGGGTGAGGTGTCACCTTTAGATTGGGTTCAGGTTTGGTGAGGGTTAGGGAGGGTGTATGAGGTTAAAGGGGGGGAGAAAATCGTCATCATTGGGGCACTGCGCTCTTAAAGAATGGGGGAGGTGTTTTATCTCAGTTGTCAACAATATAAAAAATAAACTATATGTCATAGTTCATTTGATTTTTTTTGATAATTATTGTTGTAGGAGGAGGAGGAGGATTAACACAAAAGATAAAACTTAATTATGAATTGGATCAATTGTCTGGCCTGCAATGTCGCTGGTCTCAACAACACAGGTAAAAGAAGGCTGGTCCGGGAGGAGTTACGAATCTATCAGTCTCATTTAGTGGTGCTGACAGAAACTCATCTGTCTTACAAAGACCGGAATTTATTAGCGGACCTGGGGCTAGAGGTTGTCATTAGTACAACTCAAACCGTATCTACTAAAGGAGTAGCTATTTTAAAAGATAAAAAGTTTGCCTGCGAAGTTATCAACAAATTGGCAGATCAATGGGGCCGATGGGCAATAGCTCAGCTGGCTATAGGGGGTAAGAAATATGTGATTTGTGCCATATACGGCCCTAATGTCGACGATCCTAATATCTTCGAATTCCTTAATTTGGAATTATTAAACTGGGAGGGGGAAAAATTAATCTTGGGGGACTTCAACTGCGTCTTAGACTATCACATAGACTCTACGGGGAATAGGCGTAATGTAAGAATGTGCAAAACTCGTAGAGCGATAATGCAAATGATGAGGCTTCAGTTTGTCAAGGACGCTTGGAGACATATATACCCTCTAATACCGGGCTATACTTACTATTCGGCTCCTCATAAATCATACTCTAGGATTGACATGGCCTTGGTCTCTGATAGAGTACTTAGAACATCGAAAATGGAAATATGTCCCCGGGTGACCTCCGACCATAACCCCATTATTTTTTCTTTTCAGGTTAAAATTGAAGATAAGGAAATCAGGCAATTCTCTTTCCCTAGGTATTTGCTGACGGATACTGAATATCTGTCGAGTACTACACAGCAACTAAAGGAATTTTTTAGAATAAATATAGGTTCTGCATCTCCAATAATTGTTTGGGATACTATGAAAGCGTTCGTCCGCGGTATTACACAGAAATATATTCTTTTACAGAACAAAAAACGAAAAAGCAAAATGGAGAATTTATTACTTAATCTGCGTGTTATTGAGAGAGAACACGTGAAGGTAGTTAAGAGTAAGGATTCAAAGGCCCAGGAAAGTATGCTCCTTTCTTTAATTGATGCAAGAATTGCAGTTAAAAAACATTTAAGAGAGAAAATGGCCGCAAAGTACAGTAAGCATCGGCTGGAGAGGTATGAGTATGGGGAACATATAGGACATGTATTGGCATATCAGACTGCAGAGGCAAAAGCTAGAACTAAGATTGATGTTATTAAGGGAACAAATGGGATATTGTATACGGAAACATCCGATATCTTAGATCAGTTTTCGCAGTTCTATCAACAGTTATATTCTCTGACATGGTCATCTAACCAAGAAGAGATAATAGGCTATATCAATAACAGTGGCCTCCAGTCTGCAGATAATGAGAAAATTAATACATTAGAAGAAACAATTCTGCCAGAAGAAGTTGAATCTGCACTGTCACTACTACCGAGTGGGAAGGCGGCTGGTTTTGATTCAATACCATTAGAGTTTTATAAATCCTTCAAACAGATCATACTTCTACCTCTTATCAGTGCAATCCAATATGTAGCTATTTACGGTGAGGTGCCGGCATCATGGAATAAGACACAGATTGTGTTTTTTTTAAAAAAGGGCAAACCACCGACTGAGTGTGGTTCATACCGGCCAATTTCGCTTATTAATGCGGACGCGAAGATATTTTCTAAGATCTTGGCAAATCGCTTAGCCCCGATCATGACGGACTTAGTCTCTGAAAGTCAACATGGATTTATATTAGGGAGGGACACTACTGCCCACGTTAACACGGCCATTAGTTCATTTGACTATGCAGAGCAAAAGAAAATCGATTTTGGCATGATCTTACTGGATGCTGAAAAAGCGTTCGATCGTGTCAGATGGGAATTTCTCTGGGCTATCCTAGCAAAGATAGGTGCCGGTAAGCAGTTCCAGTCCTGTGTAAAAGCTCTATATAGTAATCCCCAAGCTAATCTCTGTTATATGGGCTCTAGGTCAACATCTTTTAGGATACTGTGCGGGACCAGGCAAGGCTGCCCGCTGTCACCATTACTTTTTGCTCTATATATAGAGCCATTTTTACGTATCCTTCAATCTTGTGTATACATTGATCCGTTGGTCTCCGGCACCTCTCAACTTAAGCTCACAGCATATGCTGATGATATAGCGGTTTATGCTACTAATCCAAGTGAGGCCGTGAATAAGATCATAGATGAAGCTGAGAAATACGGTAATGTCTCAGGATACAAGCTGAACGTGAATAAAACTCAAGTGCTTACTACTTCAGGGATTCATAATGTGATGGTTGGGGCGTATACTACAGTAACTTATTTGGGGGTAAAAATAACTCCTAATGTTAAACAGATTATAGACATCAACTATTTACCACTCTTGCAGGAAACCGCTAGGTTATTTAAATTTTGGCACAGACTCCCTTTGGGGTTATTGGGTAGATCTAACCTAATAAAAATGAAAATACTTCCCAAATTTTTATATTTGTTCCGCTCTATTCCGCTGAAAATTCCTAACAATTTGTTTAAAAAACTGGAGGGCATTTGTAGCAGCTTTCTGTGGGGTTATAAAAAACCCAGAAGAGCAATCGAGCTACTTAAATCTCCTTATGAACAGGGAGGGCTGGGTTTTCCGGATTTTAAAATGTATTTTTGGTCTTCATTTATTTTTCGTTTTCGATGCTTGTTGGGCTTGGACCAGCCAAATTCACTATTCAAGCTTATTTTAGGTAATCAAAGGGACATGTTTCTTTATGGAATAAACGATCCAAATTACTTTAAGAGAGTTAAGTTTAAGACTCTGAGGGATATTGTGTTCATATGGAGAGATATGGCTAGTAAGTGTAAGCTACCCAAAATGCATGCTAAATTTCCTTTGTGGGGGAATCCACTGCTCCCTAAGATCTTCCAGGATCAGGCAGGCAAATCTTGGAGTAAATATGGGATCTCATACCTGGGCGAAATTTATAATGAGAGGGGAATCATGTCATTCGAAAATTTGCGCATAAGGTATAAGCTACCGGTAAATTTTTTCTACAAGTATTTGCAAATAAGAGACTATTTGACTACAACTCTCGCTCCAATTGAGTTTACACAGTCAAGTGTTTGGGATTGTATATATGGCACAAAGACCAAGTCTTTAATAGGCATGATGTATATTAATTTGTCTAGCTTTAAACTCGATGGTAGCGTAAAATTAGCTGAACGGTGGAGTCAAACGCTAGGTTTAACGGTCTCCCCTAGTATGATTAAACAAACACTAGTTAATGTAAGGGACTCGGTGCACTCTGTCAACTTGCAACTCCAGCAATTACGTATTACCTGTATGTTATATTACACACCGGCTAGAATTGCAAAATGGGATCCAGGTAATATGACGGGAGATAAAAAAATATTGCCCTAAATGCAGATTATACGCTGCCGACTTGTTGCATATGTTTATCTCATGCCCTTCATTGACGGTTTATTGGCAGAAAATTCAACAGCTACTTCAGCTAAAACTCGGTCTGAATCAACCATTGACTGGTCTTGAGATCATGCTGGGTTGTAAAGAAAATAATTCAGGCTTAGCATGTCTCTTCTCAATCTTAATGGCGGCTGCTAGACTAGCTATTGCTAGGGCTTGGATTTCCCCCACACCCCCTCAGGTTGAGGATTTTTGGTCGATAATTAAGGACACCTATGGCTTGGAGGCTGCCTTAGCAAATACAAGGGGACTTCGCTCCTTGGTTAAATTAGAAGCACTTTGGCGACCAATGTCTTTTTGATCAATCTATTATATATTTGTGGCTTTGTAATTCACGAAGTAAATGCTCCTGTGTGCCCTTATGATTATATTGCTTTATATCATTTGGTGATCATTTCAATTTGTGATTATATGGTTCTTCCTGATTACCTGTTTACTCTATTTTCGTTGCCTTCCTTCTCCATATGTCCATATGTCATGCCATATGCTATGCATTTTTTTGCCTTTTTGAATTTATCATACTGTTGATGTATTATACTACTATATATGCTTCTGTATTACTGTATTTCATTTTGTGCCTACCGTGATGATGAAAATAAAAATATTTTTTAAAAAAAAATGAAATACTGGTGGGGTAAAGCAACATGCGTGGCAGGCACTGAAGCAACCTAGGGGCAAAGCAGAGGGAGGAGGCAACATGGGTGGGGGCTCAGAAGCAACACGTGGTGCTGTTGGGGGTTGTAGCAACTTGTGGGGTAGAAAGCAAGATGGAAGATGTGGGGGGCAAAAGTGAGAGAGCAACTTGAAAGGCTGAGGGCTGGGGAATAAAGCAAGTGGGTGAGAGAGATCAATGTGGAGCTGGAAGGAGGGAGAAACACAGGTGAGAAAGCAATGAAGGTGGAGGGAGCACTTGAGGGTGAGCGCTTCACTGAGATGGGTGTGAGATTACCACTTGGGTGAGAGACAGCAGCACGGAAAGGGTAAGAAAATCACACTAGAGGAAAACACATGCACTATTCTGGAGTATTTATGTGAAAAGAAAAAAGCATTTGCTTGAAAAAGTGAGAACTGTAAGAACACAGTAAAGCATCCATGTTTCAGGGGAGGGACAAACACCAGAAGAGGAAGGAAAGCCCAAGCACACTAATAAATCAGAAGCACGCAAATGAGTCACAATGAAGCCAACCAGTGGATGGGCTCTAAGCCCAAAGAAAGCAAACAATACGTCTCGAAACAGACAGCATATGCGCTGTCTAGTTGGCGTGACCTGTAAAGTCTATCAGCTAAGCTTAGAGACGCTCGGCTGATTTGTGTGGCCAACATCTGATCTTGCGCTTGCAATGATGCAAGGTTTTCAGTAGAGATGGAGCAGGATGGGGCCCGGACCCCAAGGGGAAACCGGCTAGTGAGTACCTGCGCCCCTCCGCGGGAGATCCCCCTACAACCACAAAACTCCTAGGGTTGGCCAATCTCATCCCACTGACAGTAAAGGAAAGAATTTATAGACATTTTTATTCCTGCTAGAAGTGCGTCAGGCAAGCATGGTCCTGACGGCGCAAGACAAAAAAAAAGACACAAGCGGGAAAGATACTAGCACAGGAGGGAAATACACAAGCCCAGGGTAGAGAGGTCACTGGAGAATTGGCTGAGAGCGTTCAGGACCCTGGCATGAGTTTTCATCAAAAAGCTCCCCCAGAGTGCCGCGGCACTTATTTTATTTGAGCAGAAGGTGCACGATGCACTGCAACAGTATCGGGGGATGCATGGTTGAGATACGATGAGGGCTTCAGGGAAAAGATGCAGATATGGCCAGTGATTCAGAGGGACTGTCAGGACATGGAAGGGTTCGCGACACACATGGTGGCTGCCAGAGAAGGGGTCAGCACAAGAGAACACAATTTTCGTCCCTACGGGAATAAAAGTAAATATTTAGGGCAAGGACAGGGGTTCAAAGGAAAGGACCAGGGCAGTAACAAATCCGGAAAGTCATGCTGGAAGTTCGACAAAGACGATTGTAAGTGGGGGGCCGCATGAGGGTTTAAGCACGCATGCGGTTCCTGTGGGGGAAGCCACCCCGCCAGACGCTGCAAGCAGGCCCAAGGAACAGGGGCCAGCATGATAAGGCAGGCACTAAAAAGCGAGGAGCAGGCCCCCCCAGAGAGGGGCAACATGGGGGGTGGGCGGAGGACAGCCACTACCAGCCCCCATAAAAACAAGCAGGCTGTTATATTTATTAGGACATTATCCCAAAGCAGCAGACAAGCAAAGGTTAGCAGAAGGTTTCACACAAGAATTTTGAATCCCTTACAAGGGACCCAAGGGCGCCTGGGAAAGCCAGAACCTGAAATCAATAAGAGACAACCCAGGGGTGGCACGGCAGAAGGTGGAGAAGGAAGTTCAGCTGGGGCGAGTGGCCGGCCCTTTCACTTCCCCCCCACTAGAGGACTTGATGGTATCTCCTATTGGTGTGGTGCCCAAAAAAGTGGCAGGCAAATTCAGGTTAAGACATCATCTCTCACACGCCCACGGGGACTCCATCAACGACTGGTTGGAGCAGGTGAGTTGCTCAGTAGCCTACGCATCGGTGGATGATGCGGTGGACCTGATAAGGCAGGAGGGGGGGGGGGGCCCGTTGGCAAAAACGGACATAGAATTAGCCTTCCGCTCTTGCCAGTACACCCAGAAAGCTACCATTTGCTAGGTTTTCAGCTAGACAGGCAATACTACTTTAACAAATGCTTGCCAATAGGTTGTTCAATATCCTGTGCATACTTTGAGGCCTTTAGCGGATTCCTGGAGTGGGAACTAGGAACACGCGCCCTAGTGGGAGGATGAGTCCACTACTTAGACGACTTCCTCTTTATCAGCAGGGCAGGCACAGGGGAATGCGCCAACCTCCTTCAAAGCCTCAAAGAACTGGCCCGGGAATTGGGAATCCCCCTAGCTCAAGACAAGACAGAGGAACCGGCCACAAAACTGTCCTTCCTCGGGATATAGCTTGACTCGGTGGCCGGGACATGCAAATTGCCGCCCGATAAGGTGGCTGAGCAAAAGGGGATTATTGGTAGATTGAGGCAGCAGAAGAACGCTAGGCGAAGTCCAGCAGCTGCTGGGAAAATTGGATTTCGCCACAAGGGTAATCCCCGCGGGGTGCGCCTTTGCTAGACGCTTGGCCTGGATGACTAGGGGCTTGACACAGAAGCACCCCAGGGTCCACCTGATGTAAGGGGTGAAGGAGGACTTGTGGCAGTGGGAAAACTTTCTGACCAATTTCAACAGCACCCTCATGTGGTGTGAGCCCTGGGTGCAGGCAAACCAGCTTGAGCGTTACACACACTTAGCCAGGGCCCTCAGCTTCAGGACCATCCTAGGGAAAGCATGGACGGCAGGGGTCTGGCCAGCAAGCTGGCAAAAGGTGGGGCTTACCGCCAACATCTCCCTACTGGAGTTGTTCCCCATTGTGGTGACATTCCACATATGGTCCCAACGGCTGGCAAACAGACAGATAATGCTATGGTCTGACAACCATGCAATGGTGCAGGTAATCAACAAAGGGACAGCAAAATGTCCGGCGGTGGTCAATCTGCTACGAAAACTAGTCGACTGTCAGCTGAGAGTGAACATCGCGATTAGGGCACGACACATCCCAGGGGTAGACAACCCGATTGCGGACGCCATTTCTTATTTTCAGGGGGCAAAATTCCGAGAGCTCGCCCTGAACTCGGACCGAGGGATGACCCCGGTGCCGAAAGGGGCATGGGAATGGGTGGACCTGGGGGGAGCTCCCTCTGATCATGAAACCATAGGTAGCGTGGCGGAAAAAACCCAAGAAAGACAAAAGAGATAAATTACTAGAGGTAGATGGAAGGCTCACACAGTGTCCTTGGGATACCGCACGGCAGGGGCACTGAGGGAGCTAAGGGCGGCCCACAGCCAAAGACAGAGTAGATGTGATGCTCCCGCAGGGTCCTTGAGATGCCTCACGGCAGGGGTACCAAGGGAGCAAGATGTCAGGACTCAGCCTCAGGCAGGATAGAGGAAATGCTCACACAGGGTCCTTGGATGCCACACAGCAGGGACCCGGATTAGCAGGAAGGGTCCAAGAAGGGGGCCAGGGCAAGCGGGACGGCACTTGCAGCCCGGTCACGTCCTGATGGACACCCACCAAGTCGGTAGCATGTTGAAGCCTAGAACCATGGAAACAGAGGCCCAGACACTTGAGCCCCCTCCCCAGAAATTGGTTTGTCTGAGAGCACATAATGAGCAAGAATGTAGTGAGATAATTGCAAAGACAATAAAATGTGTTAACATGGATGTTATGAATGACCATGAAAAGTGCGAGATGTATAACCATGGTATGTTAAATAAACTGCGACTTTTTAAGGCACCAAAGCACGTTGTTAATGGTGTGATTTAAAGGGTAAAATGGATGCAGTTGAAGTTGAGGGAGGTGGAGGAGGACTCGCCTTTTGGGAGGGGTTGTCTGAGATGAAAAACAGTGAGTTCTGTCCTTTTCGTGAAATTTGTGTTATAGTAATGTCACACTGTTAAATAATATTAACAGGAGAACATGTCACTTGTCGTACGTACTCCACCCCACACAGCTTCTTAGAACTTTAGCTCTGCATTGGAATCTCCTGCCAAAAGGCAGAAGAGGGCGCTGTGGCATTAGAAGATGGGCACCCACGAGAAATCATTCTTTCCAGTTGTGGGATGGTAGCTAAACAAGTATTAGCAAAGTCCACAGGTCTCACTTCGAGACCTATCGATTCTTGGTAATGAAAATTAACTGGAAAGTGAGTGAGGGAAGCTTTAAAGAGATGCAGATGGTGGGGAGAACCACATGAACAAGATGATGAATATGGGGGCACATGGAGGGTGTAGCGTCCTCCCCAGCTGGAGAGCATACAAATGAAACATGCCACACACGAAGCTCTGCAAAAGACGTCTTTATTCTTCAGCAGACGATTGCACACTGCATGCATTGTGTCATGACTTTAATAACCATACCTTAACACCTCCCAGCAGCTTGCGTAATTCCTGTTTAAAGTCCGCCCAGAACCGCAGGGGTCCTAGCGTTGATAATCACAAAGACACTTCATCTCCTCCTTTGTTAAATAAAAAGTACAAACAACATTAACATCATATTTCCTCAATGAGTCTTCGAGGCGCTTGAACTGGTCTGCCAGATCGGGTGGCATGAGGTAGTTGAGGGGTACATTGATCATTCAACAATGACCTGGGCTCAGATGCTTGATCTGGATGTTCAAGTGGGGTTGCCTCGCTCACGATCTCATGAGCAGACGAGCACAGAGGCAAATGTCTAAAGTGTGACGAGTCCTGTGTGACAAGACTTTCCATGACGATGAGCAGTCAGCATGTGTCCTTTGGTCTTTCCAACTCTGAGGGATGATAGCAAACAGAGTGCCCCTTTTCTTTTCAGTTTGACAAGTTCCGAGTCCCCTTTATTGAAGACCGCTTCCTGGGCACATAAGTGCTTAGCAGCATAGGTTTTTATTTTGCACTTCAGAGAAGTGATAATCGATAACCAGTGATTCACTGCTTGTTCTCCTCCTTTCAACATGGTAAAATTGGGATACTCCTAATTGGCATATTTAGCTTACCTGTAATTGTCTAGGGCAGTGCTTCCCAAACTTTTCAGAACCACGATCAAAGTTTTGGAATGAAAAACCTTTGTGACCCACCTTGCATTAATGGACATGAGGAGGGCCTTTTTTTTAAATGTAACTAAAGTGTTGTGCCGTGTAAAGGTATTACCATTTTGTGTATTACATGCCATTCTACAGCCTTTCCTTTCACACTTCCTGTACCCCAGCAAGATTGTCACATAATTCACTTTACTTTTCTTAATCTGACTGCAAAGTGAGAGGACTTTGTAAACACCAATCCCTGGATTTTATCCCCGATTCTGAAGGGAAGCAAATGTGCCAAAATAAATACAGAATCTAAAGGCATCTTTATTTATTACTTGGACTTTCACAAACCATCAACAATCAGCTTTCAACCCACAGTTTGGGAAACGCTGCCCTGATAAATGGTAGAAATTGTACCCAGGGATGCAACTTAAATGAGGACTGCAGCTAGGGCCGGACTGGCTGTAGAAGGCACCATGCATTTCCGTGGTGGGCCGGGGGGGATGGGTGCCGATTTTGTTTGCACGGGGCCACTTTTCTTACAGGGGGGCGGTGTCTCTGTCTCCGTGTAAGACAAGTAGGAGCAGTGCTTCTTTCTAATCCCCCCCACCCACCCTCCACTCCTAGGGCAGGTCAAGTAGCAACCTGTCAGGGCTGGTTGCTGTTCCCAGTTCGGCCCTGACTGCAGCACTCATTGTCCATCCACTATAGTGACAATGTAAACATGACTGCAGGCCTATCCTCTATAGCCTGGCTATGCGGATTTAAACTGCAAATTCGACCTGTCAGGATAACCTCTTCTGAAAGGCTTAAAGCGTCCTTTTAAATTAAAGATTTATAAGTCATCCCTAATCAGGCCTTATTACCTATAAGGCATGGTATTTATAAGTAGGACACGTAAAAGTTTAAGCTTTGTCATCTACATCCCTCTCACAAGATGCAACTATGCTGCGATCCATACTTGGTATAGCCAATTACTGCTCAAGGTATAGATGTGACTTTGCCACTGGGAGTGCCCCCAAGAGAGACTTAATGAAGCGAAATGTTCCATTTCGATGGTCACATGAATGTGAGCAAAGCTTCAAGAAAATCAGAAATGTGATTGAGAATGCCTTTGATCCAAAATTACAGACGGAGATTGTTATTGATGGCAGCCCATGGGGTTGGGTGCCGTATGTGCCCAGCACAATGGACATCCTAATGCACCAAGAAACATTGGGGCTTATTTGCAAGCCCCTTGCGCTGCCAGTACATCACTTTTTCCCATATGAAAAGTGATATACCAGCAGCACAAGGGGCTTGTAAATAAGCCCCATTGTGTCTTATGCTAGCAGTAGTTTGTCAACCATGGGAAAGAACTTATTCACAGCCTGAAAAAGAAGGCCTCACTGTGACGTGGGCTTGTAACCTTTTTCATGTGTTTTTGTATGGGAAGCACTTAACAGTGGTCACCGATCACTAAGCATTACTTGCCATTTTCGGCAATCCTAAAGCCAAGATGCACCCTCGCATTGAGAGGTGGAGGTTGCAACTGCAGGAGCGTGATTATACGATCGTGCATTGTCCAGGAAAAGATCAAAACCCTGCTGAATACTTCTCACGTGTACCAATACCATGTCATGGCACCACTTCTAAAGTGGCTGATGCTTATGTTAACTTCATCATAAAATCCAGTACTCCTGCTGCCCTATCAGTGGAACAAATCATTGCTGCCAGGATCACTGACAGATATTTGCTAATACTCAAAGACATTATTACTCATAAGTCTCAGAGAATACATACTGGACCTCTTCGGGATGACCTTGAATACCAGAAATTCAAAAACGTGTAGAAAGAACTTCGAGTTACCCAGAAGGAATTATATCATGAGGGTTGGCAATTGTCATACCTGAGAGTTTGAGACAACAAATCATTGAACTGGCACACAAGGAACATCGTGGAATTGTTCTACTAAACGAGCCCTACAGGACTAAGTGTGGTTTCCTCGTCTTGATGAAAGAGTTGGAAAGGAATTAAGGGCATGCCATTTGTGCAACTGCTTATCATCCAAAACAAACCTGCATCCATTAAACAGGTCTGATTTTCCAAAGCATGCATGGGAGAGGATTGCAAATGATTTTTTTAGACCCCTTGACAATGGACATCTACTAGTAGTTGTTGATGAATACTCACGTTTTCACCTGGTGGAAGATCTGTTGTCTATTTCTCATGACAGAGTCATTGAGAGATTAGAAAGTATTTTTGCAACATGAAATGTTCCATCAATTTTAAAATTTGACAATGGCCCGCCTTCCAATATCCGAGAATACATTTTCTTTCCCACTAATCTAAATGTAAAGCATCAGAAAAGCACACCTCTCTGGCCACGGGTGAATGGTGTCGTTAAGCGATTTATGAGCATCCTCAAGAGTACCATTTAGCATGCATTCTGGAAAGGCTTGAACTCAAATCAGTTATTCATTCTACTCATTGTACTTACAGATTAAATCCTCATTCTACAACAGGTGAAATACCTGCCACCTTATTGTTTAGAAGAGCCATGGGAACCCATTTGCCACAGTGGACCACTGAAAGATCTATCAACATTCTTAAACTGAGCCCTACTGATTAGTCTCACAAACCCAAAATGAAGATCTATGCAGATAGGTGCAGCTGTGCTCAGAGCACTGTGTTCAAAAGAGGAGACCAAGTCATTGTAGGGCAGAAACTAAAAACTCAAGTCTGATGCTCCTTTTGATGCTGACCCACCGAGGGTTGTGACTAGTAAAGGACACATGGTGACTGCTCATCATCCTGGAAAATCCATACTCAGAGATTCTTTTAATTTCAAACACCTGTCTTGAGGCTCGTTGACTCAGAGTCAGGAGAGCCCAAACACTGCACCTGTGTCTGCATCACTGCACCTGCCACGGTTGCCTCTCCTATGTCTCCGCAACATCACGCAACGAGATCGCGATGATTGATTCAAGCACCTTGATGACTCATTGAGGAGTTATCATGTATTTTATTTTGTACTCTTTATTGAACAAGGGGGAAGATGTAGCGTTAGTTGTATGTGATTACAACTTTCAAGTAAGCCATTACTGTGTGGAAAATACCCATGCATGTCACTTGTTAAAGCCTGTGAATTGCCTTCATCTAATCAGGTACTAGTAAGATTTCATTGGCTATAACCAAGGACAACTGGATAAGCAATGGGTGTAAATGTACGTGTGTTTTTTTGTGGATTGTAGATACTTTTATGTTCCAAATTGCTCAGTGTGAGGAAAGAGGTATATTATATGGTGTGATTGTGCTACCTCACCATGTAATAGACTACCAACCACTTTAGGATCCTTAGGTTTCATTTGTCAAACCTTCAGCTGGACCCTGGGTTGCTGTGGCTCTAACCAGCAAGGCTTACATGAAGGAACAAGTGTAAAGCATTTAATCAGCACCAAAACAATTGAAGAAGAAATCGGGGTGCTTGTGAGAAAATCCAGGTCACCAGACACCGTTCTATGGTGTCTGGCAGCAGGTAGCCATGAGAGCATCATTAAGTAGAACTAAGGGCTCTGATGTTTGTGGAAATATGGATTTTTATGGTCGGTTATGTCCCCTATCTTGGACCCCAACGGTTTCATGTATAAGTTACAAGTACATGTATGTTCCCTCCAGTTCCAGTTATGAAGACGCAAACACATGTGCGTCCACCGTCAACATGTCCTCTTTCAGATCCGCCATGAATGGGCTGGATATTCTATTCCTAAGTATGAAAGGCCACCGGCTTTATATGGTTCATTTATCCCATTTTACAGTCCAGGCGAGTAGGCCCGAATTCTGTCTTCAAGCCTTTTCCTGCCTTCTGCCTCTGAAAGCTCCAGTCTGAGCCTGCATCTGTGATCATGAACTTTGTCCTACTCCCTGTGCGGCTAACGGTGCCTGATCCAGCCCGTAGCCTGCCAGAAAACTGTATTTCACCTTCAAGATTATCTCCTCCGCCCCTCATCCGATGCATTCCTGTCTAGTAGTTTAGGTAAACATTCCTCCAGCTACCGCGCAAAGGGCCAGGCCTCGCTGCCCTCATGCAAGTAATTCATAAACCCTGTTACCATGGAATATTCCTACCCCCTCGCATCTAGTGTAGACACTTAGACGCTTGTACACGCACTAACAGTCAGTATAGTCAGTATAGAATAAGATTCTATCCTAAGAGACCTTTCTTTTTGGATAACACAGTTCTTTAAACATAGGATATTAGATATGATTTGGGATTAGGTTGACATAACCCCAGACTTTTGTCTCCACATGTAGAGCTAAATGTCAAGTCCCATTCTCCCCCTAGTTGCACGTCAAATCACACGTCATGCTGCTGCGCGCGCATCTCTGCCAAGTATTTTTGCTGACATTGCGAAATTCTTTCATGGAACCACCCATTTGTGACATCATACTTAATGACGTTCTTTAGTTACGCCTAGTTACACCCATTTTAGTTACGCATGTATATCTTTATCTCTGTTATCAACTGTTACGCCTCCTGCATCTGTTTCACTGTAATACCTCTTCTATAAAAATGATTACCTGTCAATAATGTATGGTCCTTCACTTCCTGAACCTCCGTGGTGATGGAATATGAAGCCAACAATTCGAATTGTTATTGGAATAAAGCCCGTTCCGAATCTCTAATACCACGGATTCTGCCTCTTATTTTACTGAGCTATTCTTATTAATTTTCCGCATCAAATTAAGTACCGGTAATTAAATTATTTACCACATATATGGCGCCCGAACAGGGACACTTTCTCATCTCACGCGCCGGAGGTGCGTTGCAGGCCCGGTCTCCTGCCACAGCTGGACGGACAACAACGCGTACCCACAGGATTTCCTGTATCTCCCTCCTGCCGAGCGGGGGTAACTGAGGCTGCGATCAACACCCAGACGAGGCGGTGAGAAGTGCGAAGTATCCCGACCAGAGCCTAGCTGAGAGAGCAAGATCCGAGGTATACAGAGGCCCACCAGGTTCCGAAGTTCCGAAGTTTCGAGTCGAGTCCAGTCCGGTCCAAGTCCAGTTCAGTTCAGTTCCGAGGCCTTCCGTTCCGAGCTACCCGGTGAGTACCATTGCCGGGGAGGCGTTCTGACGTGCACATAGGTTGTGCCGGTCAAGACGGGTTTGGGTACACAAATCCGGTCTGCACTGTTTCAGCAGTGTATCTGTACTGTTTAGCAGTATATCTAGTATGTCTAGTATATAATTCAGAATACCTAGTTAGTGCCGAGTATTATGCTTAGTGACTAGTTCCCTAAATGGCCATCATTGTTGTTCATTAAATATTAAATGTTAAATGTTTTAAATACGTTCTGCATATTGTGGTGTGAATGACTGTTCATTATTGTGTTTTGTTGTATTAAACGTGTTCAAAATTAGGTCTCAGATCAGTTCTCAATATGCCGCTCTTTTCGAAATTAAGACAGATCAAAACTAGAAAAGGGGTACTCGAAGAAGCTGTTCCCATTCCTCCTAGGGACACTCCAGGGTACTTCATGTATCATAAACATGGCCTAGACGCCATATTATTTCTTGATTTATGGGTAGACTACACCAAGGAATTACCAGAAAGTCAGAGGTGGCCCGCAGCTGGGACCTGGGATGCAGATTGCATCATGAAAATAGAGGAAGAATTATGGAAAAAGAAAGCTAGACAATCACAGAAAGATGCCATTGAATTATGGCGTAAAGAATCGTATAGACGTACAGAAAAAGCACTCAGACAGGAAGAAAAAAGTAAGGAGAATTCAAATAAAATCCGAGAAAATCTATTAATTGAAGAAGGTACCCGAGCAAAAGCAGAACAAGTAGACAGACAAAGAAATGCCCTTATGAATGGTATGTATCCTCTTCTGGCCGAAGGGTTACCTAAGGCTACTCCGGAGATACCAAAAGACTTGCCACCTCCATTGTTTCCGATAAAAGCACATCCCAAAGGGCATCCCAGAACCGCAGAAGATGTTTTCCTTTCCTCTTATTTAGACGACGCAGCTCCCGAGTATGCTAATACTGCACCACATAGACCGTCTGCCGAGGGGGTTCAACGCCAAGACCCTCCGTCTGTACCTCCGCAACAACAAACTCCGACACAAGTTCCGGCAAGCACATCTGTTTCTACAGCTGTACCCACACCTATGGTTGCTATATCACGTTCAACGAATCCTTTCACATCCAGCACCCCAGGCGGTGCTACAGGAGGTGCAACAAACATTTTTTCCACGCCACCCAGAGTAAATAAACTTTCCTTTCAAGAATTAGCCCACCAACGTACGCCCAAACTAGTAACTCCCGACATGCTTAAGGAACTTCTAGTAGATTGTAGATATGACCCTGTGCCCGGCAAAGAGGACGAAATGCTGCTGGCATCATTACGTATCCGACGAGCTGCAATATATTTAGGGAGGCTACCAGGAATGACTACACATTTAGAAAATATATATCACTTTGTCCAGTCAGGGCGAGATTCTGAAAGTATTAATAGAGCCATGGAGTACCAGAAAGTGGAGATACAGGGGGAACTGTTACGTTTCCTCATAAATTGTGTGATTAGAAATCAAGACCGACCAGGGGTAAATCCGGAGGAAATGCGAATTCTTACCACATGGAGTCGGAATATATCAGAGGGGAGACATGATAGACTATTAAGCATAGTAGCTATGTGCCGAAAGATCCGAAAAGAAGTAGAACGAATACACGAAGAAAGATTGGCGGTAGACCAGCCTGAACAAAACGAGGAGGAGGAAGAATTAGAACTGCCCACAGGACAGTTAGAAACCATGGCCTATGTAGGTAGAGGAAGATCTTGTAATAATACTAGAGGCTTTACTGATCCGATACGTCCGATACGTCCAGAAAATAACAGAAATTTCCAAACCCCTATAATAAATATAAGGTCCCCCGAACATTCGTTCCAAGCCGCTGACAAATTACTCCGAGAACGAAGGGGTTATCATATACTCGATTCTATGGACGAACAAGAATTAGCCAGGTCAGCCGTTCACTGGGTTGACAGTCCCGGAAAATATAGTGATGATACACTAGCGCACACGTTTTTGAACCTCACCCCAGATGAACAGCGTTTAGCTGGTATCTACATGATTCAACAACTCCTTATATTATATAAAAGCCAACACTCCGATCCTGGTCCCTTACCTGATATATTGACTGAATTACTGACGAATAAATGGAGAGGTTCAGGTACTGAGTTAATTAGAGAAATACTAGAATCCAGGAAGCAGTACATTCTTTTTGTATGCCCCGAACATGTCTCACTGCCCATCAAGGAAAGAACGACGTATTATATGGATAGACAGAATCCCTTACGCGAAGTGCATCCGATAAAATGTGATGACAATCAGTTTAAACGTGTGTTTGTATACACACCCATATCTAAAATGGAACTATTAGAAATGAAGAAAGTGGTACCCAGTCATGACAAAGACCCAGCGGGTTTCCACCGTGAAATTAAAGACATGCTGCTCATGGGAGAGTATACCTATCCCGACATTATGAAAATATTAAAGGTATTAATGCCTGCGGGCATTTATGAAAAACTCAAAGAAAAGGATTGGGAGGTGGGAGACCAAAAAATAGATTGGACAGCATTAGAAAACGAAGAAACAGCTCGAGGTCCAGGTTTAGGGCTTGGGGAAAAGACCAAAATACTACCAGGTTTATTAGTACAGGTACTGCCACGTTTATTAACTACGAAAAAGGAAGACTGGGGTGCAATATCAGCCTGTAAACAAAAGCAAGATGAAGACACTAGTGATTTTTATGCCCGATTCGAAAAATGTTTTGGTATAAATAGTGGAATAAAAGCAAGTAGCGAATCGTATCCACATCTGTTTGTGACAAAATTAGTTGAAAATGCCTTGCCCCAAGTTAAGAATAGAGTATTGAAATTCGAGAGTACCTGGCAAGGTAACACTCCGTCACAAATGTTACAAATGCTACAGTACCATCACAATAGAATTAGAGAGGAACAAGAACATGAACAAAGACGCATGAAAGACACGAAAATGAAAATGCTAGTTTCCCAGACAGTTCCAGCTGACGGTCATAAAAAGGGTATGACACAGTCCAGTGTTTCAGCAGGTTCTGTAAAAGGGACATGCAACTATTGTAAACAGCCAGGTCATTATGTACACGATTGTCCAGTTTTAAAACATAATATCGCCATAGGTAATACAAAAGAAAGACCACGGCCACTTAGACAGGATCAGAACCAACAAGGAGCCCCGCAGCATGCACAGGCCATGCCAGCTCCGCAACAGTCTATGTCAGCTCCATCACCGCAGCCTATTGCTGCCACACCAACAACGACACGACAGATGTACCAGACCGCACAGTATGACTATCCTGATTATCAACGATACTCATGAAACAGCCTAGAGAGGGAAGTTGGCTTACCCCTTATCGAGGTCCCTGTAGAACAAGAAGGACCTTATGTACACAGTGAACTATTAGGCCAAGATAGAAAATTTTTACTTGATACAGGGGCAAGCCGAACAACCATAAAACGTAGTGAAGTTCCAGGGGCACCCCTCTCAGGCTCACAGAATATTTCCCTTGGTTTTTCAGGAAAACCTATCATTAACGAAGTATCACAGCCTCTTCCACTTACGATTGGTCCCTTGACACGAACTACAGATTTATTGCTTACAAAATCATGTCCAGAAAACCTGTTAGGTATAAAAACATTGAAAGCTCTAGGAGCTATAATATGTTGTTCTCCGGAAGGAGTAAGATTGTTTTTACGTGATTTCAAAGGGCACTATGTGTCCCGAGACATGGATCACCGACTGCAGACTTTACCCACACATTTATGGGCACAAGGCCCTACAGATGTTGGTTGCATGAACATTACACCATATCGAGTCACACTAAAGACAGGAGTGGTACTACCACGAATGCGACAATACAAGTTACCCCCAGATGCTGTAGTGGCTTTACTGCAAATCATTGACGAGCTTATTACCCAAGGAGTGGTTGTGGAAACCGACTCCAATGTATGTAATTCCCCGATAATTCCGATTCTTAAACGAACTGATCCAAAAGCCCCGCCAGTATATCGATTGGTTATTGATCTGCGCGAATTAAATAAATGTATCGTACCACAATACCCCGTAGTTCCAGACATTTCTTCATTACTGACAGCCATTGATTCCGAAGCAACATTCTTTACTGTAATTGATCTCAAGAATGCCTTTTTCAGCGTCCCAATAGATCCGGAAAGCCAATACTTGTTCGGATTTAGTTTAAATGGACGAAGCTTTAAATTCACACGCGCACCTCAAGGATTCACAGAAAGCCCCAGCATCTATAGCCAAGCACTGAAACGAGAACTTGACAGTATCCACATGCCAGTCAACACTGCCCTGCTTCAATATGTCGATGATCTGCTGATCACCGCTAGAAGCGAACCTGAATGTGAAAAAGCCTCACTGACGGTTTTACAATTTTTGGCCAAAAAGGGGCACAAGGTGTCCCCTTCTAAGCTGCAATTCTGTGTCCAGCGAGTTGTTTACCTTGGGCACTCGCTGTCCAAGGAGGGAAGGCAGCTTACGTCAGATCGCATCCAGTTAATTGCTAACATGCCAATACCCAAGACACAAAAGGAGGTACGGGCTTTTATAGGCCTCACTTCATATTGTAGGCAGTGGATCCCTCAGTATGCATGTCTAGCAAAACCACTCATTCAGTTGACAACACAGGAGGCGGCCACATCGACTGTCCTCCCTTGGACTCAGGAACATACACAAGCTTTTGAAAGCCTAAAGAAAGCTTTATGTCAAGCACCTGTCCTAGCAACACCATGTTACAGTAAACAGTTTACACTCTTTGTTACAGAACGCGAAGGTACTGCTTTGTCAGTACTCACACAGGAACAAGCAGGATCACACAAACCATGTGCTTATTTTTCTAGTACATTAGATCCCGTAGCTCAGGCTCTGCCTGCGTGCCTGAAATCAGTGGCAGCGACAGCTTTAGCAATCAGACAAAGCGATGCCATAGTGTTAGGACATCCATTGACAGTACAAGTACCACACGCAGTAGAGGTTCTCTTGAACCGCACGCAAACACAACACTTGACTATAGCAAGACTTACCGGTTACGAATTGACATTGTTTCAGCCACACATAGAAATCAGACGTTGTAGTACATTGAATCCTGCCACACTTTTGCCAGTAAACGGAACAGACCCACTAGCACATGATTGTATTGAAGTTATTACTATCACGACGAAACCCAGACAAGACTTGACAGACGTCCCATTGTCAGATCCAGACCTGACGTTGTATGTAGATGGTTCATGTATGAGAACAAGTACAGGAGAGCTAGTGGCCGCGTATGCAGTCACAACAGACACTGAAGTCATTGAAACAAATTGCATAAACACCTTGTCAGCTCAAGCAGCAGAGCTCATCGCTCTGACACAAGCCTGTATTCAAGCCACAAATAAGAAAGTCAACATATACACTGATTCACGTTATGCATTCGGAGTCGTCCATGACTTCGGCGTACTGTGGCGAGAGAGAGGTTATTTAACTTCTCACGGTGCCCACATTCAGCATGGACCCCTCATTCATGCCTTATTAGATGCAATACATCTACCCACTGCAATATCAATTATGAAATGTAAAGCTCATACGAAAGTTACTGATATCATTTCCCAAGGCAATAACCTAGCTGACAGAACAGCTAAACAGACTGCTCAGAATCAAACTCACACATCTGACATGACAAAGACAATAGTTCTGACACCAACACATTGCATGACGGTTAAGGATCCCGCTCTTGACGTAATTGACATACAGACACATGCTACACCAGATGAAATAAAGAAATGGACTGAATTAGGAGGGATCCAAACGAATCAAGGATGGATGACGAAGGAAAAATCTATATGGTTTCTTCCCGACTCTATGGTTCAAATTATCATTAATACAATACATAGTCCAGCGCACCTAGGAGAAAAAGCTATGCTAGACAGCATTCAACACATTTGGTTCAACAAACATTTACGAGCAGCAGCTAAACAAAAAGTTCGTACCTGTATGATCTGTTGTCAGTTTAACCCAGGTAAAAGCATTCCCGTAGAACAGGGTGGATTTCAGCCTCCTGATCACCCTTTTGAAGCCCTCCAGATGGATTATATCCAGATGGAACGATGTCGAGGATTCAAATATGTTCTCGTAGTTGTCTGTGCTCTTTCCCGTTGGACAGAAGCATATCCGGTTTCAGATTACACTGCCCCGACTACTGCCAAACAGTTAGTTCGAGAATTCTTCCCACGGTACGGTTTACCACGTGTTGTCTACTCAGATAACGGCCAGCCGTTCTCATCCGAACTAATGAAACACGTTTCACTTTTGTTAGGCTATCAATGGAGATTTCACTGTGTCCGACACCCCGAGGCAGCAGGTCTCGTGGAACGACATAATCAAACTCTGAAAATTAGATTGTCCAAAATATGTAGAGAGAAAGGTGTCGATTGGGTAGTAGCCTTACCAGTTGCGCTCTTTTACATGAGAATGGTAGCACATTCTCGAACAGGGCTATCCCCGTATGAAGTGATCTTCGGTAGACCACCAAATATGTGGGGGACGCCTATACCACGCAAAATAACTGATGTTGACTGTAATATGCTGACAGATTACCTGGCTTCCTTGATGTCTGCACTACAATCTTGTCGTTCACAGGTAGCTGCAGCCTTTCCCGACAACACCGAGGTGAAACCCCATGACGTAGTTCCCGGGGACCTGGTGTTAGTGCGTAATTTTGACCGGAAGACTCAGCTGGATCCTAGGTGGAAATCGCCTCAACTTGTACTACTCACCACGAGGACAGCCGTGAAGATCGAGGGTCGCAAAGGATGGTTACATTCAAGTCATATCAAGAAATTTCATGGACTACCGTCTGATGTAAACATTACACCTCGCGTGTCTTCACCGATTGACTCAAAGCTTCCTTTGGTTGAACAAAGCAACCAAGAACTATACAAACTAAAATTACGGTCTAATAAGTCAGACAATTTGATTGTTTAAGTCCTCTCCAAGGTGAATCGGTCGAATTTGTCTCTGACATGTATCCCCTAGACCTGAATAGAGAAAGAAACCGAAAGATGCAGTTGAAAAGGCATGCGTACTGTAAATCACTGTGTAGTCATTGCACAGTGACGTTATTAATTTTGTTTTTCTTAAGTATTTTAATAATCACTGCAAGTATATTGTTGCACATATATTATCCTATTTCTAAACATGTTTACAATGTTACTGCTGAACATTCTTTTAGTGTATTACCCCCGCATGAGTTGTCCTATAGATTTGCGCTGCGCAATAACACTTTCATTAGTATGCTACATCATTCTCATCAAACCAGCAATGCCACAAATTGTTGGATATGTGGCCGACTCCCTCCCTATCAGAACTATAAGGGAGTTTTGCCCCTCTTTCCCTATCCGTTCACACACAATGGCTCCTGTGGAGCATGGTTTAGTTTGATTAATTCCCTAGATTCGAATTCCGCAGTTTATCAAGACAACTGGGTATGGGGAAAACTGAACTTAGTTTTGCTTAAAGTCTGCTACCCTAACAAGGAGGGACTTCCCAAAAGAACAGGAACTGATCTAGAAAATGAAGTATATGGATTAGGTAATTTTACACTTAACCTCATGATCCTGAACGTTGAATCTGAAGCTACACCAATCTTGCCCGCCATGTCCGTATTCCCAGTAAAAGGGGAACTATGTATAAGAAAGAATGGCTCCATACACATGGGCCATAGTAAATGCACCACTGTGATAAAATTCAGTGATCAAGGCAAGTCTACATTTAGAGCTTCTCGTCATTCCTACTTTATATGTGGCCAGACCGCATATATACGCCTACCTCTAGATTGGGATGGTACCTGTTACATAGCATTCCTTCTACCACCTGTTTTTCTAGCTCCTCCTGATTATCATAGAAATACTCATTTGGTACACAATAGACAGCAGAGAGATCTCCCAATCGTCGATTACACTGAAACAGCATGGGAAAAATACACAGATTTCAATAAAGGTTTCTTCCCCTATATAGGTACAGTCACTAATAGTAAGATGATACGTAGATTAACCAGAACCCTTGAAGCAGTAGTGAACGAAACTATTTCCGCCTTAGGCAATTTAACAGAAGAACAGTCTGCTATGCGGATTGTTGTGCTTCAGAATCGTCTTGTCCTTGACGTCATCCTGGCCGATAGGGGCGGAGCTTGTAGGGTCATCGGATCAAGTTGTTGCATTTTCATACCAGAAAATTCGCCGTCAGTATATAAAGCCATAACCCGCCTTCATAAGATTGTAAGCCAGATACACCAGAGTCCAGGCACCTGGACTTGGTCCGGTTGGTTCTGGGGCGTGTTGTCAGCCTGGGGATGGAGAATGCTCTCCTTCCTAGGTATTGGCTTTCTCATACTATTCAGTTGCTGCTTATGTCTACAATGTGGGCCAGCGATTTGTGGTCTGTGTGCCACCTCGTGTATCCCACATCCAAGTTTTCGTTCGAGATCCCGGAAGAAGAAAGAAGAACAAATGATGCTATATGAACAGATCGATGGATTGATGAAGATTGATATCTCCTAAGGGCCAGTAGGGGACAAGGAGGGAATGTGGAAATATGGATTTTTATGGTCGGTTATGTCCCCTATCTTGGACCCCAACGGTTTCATGTATAAGTTACAAGTACATGTATGTTCCCTCCAGTTCCAGTTATGAAGACGCAAACACATGTGCGTCCACCGTCAACATGTCCTCTTTCAGATCCGCCATGAATGGGCTGGATATTCTATTCCTAAGTATGAAAGGCCACCGGCTTTATATGGTTCATTTATCCCATTTTACAGTCCAGGCGAGTAGGCCCGAATTCTGTCTTCAAGCCTTTTCCTGCCTTCTGCCTCTGAAAGCTCCAGTCTGAGCCTGCATCTGTGATCATGAACTTTGTCCTACTCCCTGTGCGGCTAACGGTGCCTGATCCAGCCCGTAGCCTGCCAGAAAACTGTATTTCACCTTCAAGATTATCTCCTCCGCCCCTCATCCGATGCATTCCTGTCTAGTAGTTTAGGTAAACATTCCTCCAGCTACCGCGCAAAGGGCCAGGCCTCGCTGCCCTCATGCAAGTAATTCATAAACCCTGTTACCATGGAATATTCCTACCCCCTCGCATCTAGTGTAGACACTTAGACGCTTGTACACGCACTAACAGTCAGTATAGTCAGTATAGAATAAGATTCTATCCTAAGAGACCTTTCTTTTTGGATAACATAGTTCTTTAAACATAGGATATTAGATATGATTTGGGATTAGGTTGACATAACCCCAGACTTTTGTCTCCACATGTAGAGCTAAATGTCAAGTCCCATTCTCCCCCTAGTTGCACGTCAAATCACACGTCATGCTGCTGCGCGCGCATCTCTGCCAAGTATTTTTGCTGACATTGCGAAATTCTTTCATGGAACCACCCATTTGTGACATCATACTTAATGACGTTCTTTAGTTACGCCTAGTTACACCCATTTTAGTTACGCATGTATATCTTTATCTCTGTTATCAACTGTTACGCCTCCTGCATCTGTTTCACTGTAATACCTCTTCTATAAAAATGATTACCTGTCAATAATGTATGGTCCTTCACTTCCTGAACCTCCGTGGTGATGGAATATGAAGCCAACAATTCGAATTGTTATTGGAATAAAGCCCGTTCCGAATCTCTAATACCACGGATTCTGCCTCTTATTTTACTGAGCTATTCTTATTAATTTTCCGCATCAAATTAAGTACCGGTAATTAAATTATTTACCACATGTTGCTGGCACCGGCTTCAAAACGTTCAACAAAAGGTGTCATGTCCACTGGTGTTCTGTAAATCAAGGTATAAGGCATCATCAGTGTAATGCGGGGGAAGCAAGCCAACTCCCTCACCAAGCTATAACAATCAACATCCTGGGGTGCTTCCTTCTGCTGGAGCTTCAGCTGATAGCTCCAACACAGTAGAGAGATAGGGTTAAGTGTCAAGCTGCATGATTGACGTAACGAGGACCAGCAATCAAATTAAATGCTTTATTAAATACAAGTGGCAGAAGTAAACCATAACTGTCTCAAGTATCATGAAATACACCCCTTCAATACGGAGAGGTGCAGCCAGATAAGGCGGTAAAGTACCCTACCAAACACCACTCTGCCATCTCAGGGCTATGCGCTGTGCAGAACCTAGGATACACGGCAAAATGGAGGCAAGGTACATCCATCCCAAGCACACACGCGTTGGATGAGCAAAGTGCGGCATGGTAGAGGCGTGGAGGCCCCCAAAACACTGCTCAGCAATTGCACCACTCTCTGCACAGCTGAGCGAGGATGGCGGCACCGTTGATGAAATACGCCTCCTCAATACCTCAGACGTATTCTGAGAGGACGTGGCAAAATGGAGGCTGGGTTTAAGTGGAACGCCAACTGCAACGCCTCTGCTATCACCGCACTGGTAGGCATCAGATCTGGGGAGGAGGTGAAGAAAAACGCTAACAGCAGGTATTGCTCAGAGCCAGATGCAGTTTTTCCCAGAAATCCTTGAAGAAACTGGCTCACAAAATGAAGAATATGCCAGCTGCTCATGGCTGCCAATACACCGCAGGGTGTCAGGCAGTCCAGCGTAGAAATGGGACGCCCACTCTGAGGCGGATTCCTGGAGCAGCGCTAGACATGGTACTCCAACCGTCATGGCTAGACAGCACTCTGAAAGAAAAACCGATGTAAGGACGCAAGGAGCCAGTGGGTTTTCAGGGAAGAGCTTTACTGATCATCAGCCATGATCACCAGGCAGCAACTGCCACCCAAAGAATGCTACATCCCCAACAATCACAATTCCATCCCAGAACCCCATACATATCCCTTCTTACACAATAAAGAATGATAAAGAACAACCATAAATAAAAACAAAATACAACAATTTGTGAAAAAGAAAACAAAACAAAATAAGAAGATGCAAAGTACATGCCCATTACAATGACATTAAATAAACCATAACCAGAGCAATAGGATCAAACTACAGGAAAAAAATGGCAGAGGTTAATGCATGACAATCATCAAAATGTGCTGGAGGTTTCCTATTCCTGGAAGTACTCTCAGCCACAATAGGTTTCCTGTTCCTGTCAGTACTCTCAGCCACAATACCACCACCGCTATTCCCTCTCTAAACAATGGCATCATTGGCAGGATAACCAAAAGACTGAGACCCACCGTCCTTGAACATCCTTGAACCCAATCTGTCACGCACAACAGAGGTTTTGTTCTCAAGAAGAACAGAAACCGTACTCTTACTCCACACTTTACCACCCTCAACCACAATCACACTCACATGATCACAAACACCAACCACCCTCTTAGGAGATGAAACTTTGGAACAACCATTCCTCACAAACCCAGGTTTTTTAATGCTAACCCAATCACCAGGCCTGACCGACAAAGCCCTCCCGGGGGTTTTCACACTTACTTTACCAGATAGAGCCTTCGCCACATCCAACACTTTTCCAAGAACATCCCTGTTCACCATTTTCCGATACATCCAACCTCTGTTCAAATTAGTTCCAGCTACTCTTCCTCTCATCAGGGTGAAAGGGGAAACTCCAGTTACATTATATGGAGTCGTTCTATACGTCCACAACATATCCTTCATCACTTTTTTCCAATTAAGATTCTTCACTAAAGCTAACTGCAACTGATATTTTACCACTCAATTAAATCTCTCAACCAAACCATTACCTCTGGGATGATAAAGAGACATCCTGATGTGGCGAATACCATTCTTTTGCAAAAATGCAGTCATTTCCACAGATACAAATTGGGTACCATTATCGGTGACCAACTCCTCAGGATGCCCATCTCTGGCAAAAACCTTGCTGAGTAACTCCAACACAACAGAGGTGGAAACACATTCAACCATCTTTACTCCAGGCCACCTGGACAAATAATCAATAAGCACCAAAGCAAATTTGGGTGTGCTGCCTAACACAGCAAACGGTCCAGAAATATCCAAAGCCAATTTGTTCCAAGGCATGGACGGTGGTTCCACAGATACAACAGGAGACGGAACGGTAACCTGGGATTTGTCACTAATAACACAAGCATCACAGTCTTTGACAAAATATTCTGTCAACCCCCGGCCACCAGAAGTCTTCTTCGTTCAAGCGCCCTGATACAACCATGGCCAATATGGGCAAGATGAAGAATTTTGCTCTTAAGACCCTCTGGAACAACAAGTAGACTACCTCTAAGCAAAATACCATTGACAAAAGATAATTCATCACTCACTCTCTCAAAGGCAGCAAAACTTTCATGTAAATCCTTGACTCTAGGCCATCCCTGAATCATGTACCTTTTCACACTTTTTAACACATATTTCTCCACAACATCCAACCACTCTTTCTCACAAAAAGCCCCATCCAAACCCTTAGCCAAGGAACTCCACTCTTTCTCACAAAAAGCCCCATCCAAATCCTTACCCAAGGAACTCATTACACAAACGATAATCAAATCCTCATCATCGCAGGTGTCCATGTTACAATCGTCTGGGACAGATAACCTAGACAAACAGTCAGCAGCAAATTTTCTTTTCCCTGACACATGCTCGAACTTTTACTGAAATTCTTGCATACGATCCTGCCATTTAGCAATGCGGGAGTAGCTCTTCCACTACCATGAGTTCAAAATAAACCCACCAAAGGTTTATGGTCTGTTCGAAGAACAAACTCTCTCCCCCACAAGTAAGTTTTAAAATACTCAGTTCCCCAACACATGGCTAGGGCCTCCCTCTCAATAGTAGAGTAAGTGGCTTCAGCCCCACCTAAAGTTCGAGGCGCAAAAGCCACAATCTCCTCACTACCATTCGAGCGCTTCTGTAATAGTACCGCTCCCAAACCAACACTGCTAGCATCAGTCATTAAAATGATTAGATCTTCTGTGTTAAAAGACTTCAAGGGATGTGCAGAAATTATACATTTCTTAATTTCTTTAAAAACCCATTCACATTCATCCATCCACTCGTATCTAGCATTCTTTTTTAGACGATTGCGTAACAATGCAGTCTTGCTGGCGAATTGCGGAACAAATTTGTCATAAAACTCAACTAAACCTAAAAAAGATCTGAGTTGATCCTTATCACAAGGAGATGGCGCTTCCTCAATAGCTTTCAAAATTTTCAATTTAGGTTTAACTCCATCGGCAGACACGTGATGCCCCAAATAGTCAACACCAGACTGGGCAAATTTACATTTGTCTCTCCTCAAAACTTCTAAAACCATTTTTACTCTCATATCATGCTCTTCGTTATCTTTGCTATATATCAAAATATCATCCTGAAGACAGGCAACTCCTTTCATACCTTTGAACAAAATGTCCATCACCCTTTGACACACAGAAGATGCCGACGCCAAACCGAAAGGCATGCGGATATAGCGGAAGGCACCGTCTGGTGTGATAAACGAGGTTAAGTGTCTGGAATCATGGTCCAACTCCACTTGGTGGTATGCTGCTGACATGTCAAGAGACGTAAATACCGCAGCATGATCTAAAGTGTCCAACATTTCATTAATGTTCGGTAAAGGTTGATGATCCACCCAAATATTGCGATTTAGATTGCGAAAATCCACACATAAATGCAAAGATTTGTCAGCCTTACGGGCCAAAATGATCGAGGGCAACCATTCTGAACCTTCAATGGGTTCAATAATTGACATGGCACACAATTTATCAAGCTCTTTCTTCAACTCTTGTCTGAGACACCAAGGTACTTTCCTGGCCTTGTGAACCACAGGAATGGCATTACTCTTTAAGACGATACGATGTTTGAAATTGCGCAACTTGCCCAAACAGTCACAAAATACTTCATTGAATTCACTAATCCATTTTGAGGCACCAACATCTTGCACCCTTCCAACAGCAATTGAACATGAATTCATTAAACGATCTCTTGTTAATACTAAATCGGGATGATTGGGATCTAAAACTATGTTGAGATCACCTTGGTCGTCCCAACCCAATAAATTCGATCTATTTTTTACCACAAACACACTGATATTGACAGAATTTTCACAAAACTTTAGATCGGCCATGAACTTGCCAACAACTTCTACTTTTTTGCCCCCATAAGCAAACAGCTTCATATCAGATGACTCCAATACGACATCATGAAATTTGGCGAACTGATTTTCACAAAGAAGAGTAACAGGAGAACCATAATCCACCATAATCTTTACATTATGGCCATTAATTAAAAGGTCACACAAAGGATGTTTTCTTTTACCAATTTGTTTGATAACTGCACAATTCTCATCAGATTGAACAGACTCTTCTTCACTAATCATTAAAAGATAACCTTCCCCACTCACACTTCCAGTGTCGCATTGACGTCATCCTCGAACACAGCACTAACAGCTTGTCTCCTTTGACTACTTGCTACACAAATGCGAGAAAAATGACCTCTGCGGCCACATTTAAAGCAAGTTTAATTTAAAGCCGGACATTGTTTGAAATTTCCTAAATGTGACCTACTACCACATCTATAGCAAACAAAATCCTTATTGGTATTCATTTGGGACCCCACAGTTTTTTTTACAAACTTAAAATTCAGACTTTTAGGTTTATCACCCCCACTTTTCTGTATGACATTAACTTCCTTGGATTCAGATTTAGAGAGACTGGTAGCCAACTCTTTCATGCACATATCAGATTGTTCAATACTCCTTGCAATTTTCAATGCAAGTTCCAAACCAGGATCCTCACTAGCCAAGAACAGTTCTTGAATTCTCCTATTACACGTTTTCTGAATTAGTTGATCCCGGATTATTTCTTCCTTAAAGTCCCGATAATTACAGTTCAAGGACAAAGTACAATGGTTTCTCTGGGAAGTTGTGCACGTTGCAACAACCGGTGTCTTTCCAAAACCCCATTCTTTTTAGGAGAAAATCTTTTAGTCAAGGTTTGGATTAATGATGCATATTCATCAACAATAGGCTCAGCTAGTTTCGTAGGGCTTCAAATACCTGGGTATATTCATCTCGCTTGATAGTTCACTCTGTTTTGCCCGTAACCTTGTTCCCGCACTGCAAAGGCTCAAACGTGATATTACACACTGGAAATCACTTCCACTCTCTTTGTTGGGCAAGGCTGCCCTTTTTAAAATGATGTCCCTGCCTCACTTCCTTTATGTCCTCCAGAATTCGGCTGACCCTGTCCCGAATTCGTACTTTAAAGAAATAGAGGGGCTCCAGCGGGACCTTCTATGGGATGGGAGACACGGATTGCTTTACCAAAACTTACACTCAGCTGGTACGATGGGGGCATCGGTTTGCCCGACATCAAGAAATATTATTGGGCAGCACATCTTATAGCTATAAATCATGGCACCTATGGCCGGCCCGATGACCCAGGGTTCAATATGGACAGATGGATCCTTCCAAATCGAACCTACACCCGAGCTTTATACTCTAAGCCGAACAGATACTCACTCACCGGTTCCACTAATCACACGGTCAAGATCTGGCATTCGGCAACTGCATCGTTAGGCTGGAGCAATAGACTGACTCTTGCCACACCCCTGTGGGGCTCCCAGAGGCTAGGCGACTTGGGCAACTCCAAAGGCTTTGATAGATGGGATCTAATTGGCATCTCCCACATTAGAGACCTCTGGGACAAAAATGACGTGAAGTCCTTTGACACCCTCCAGCGTCAATACGCTATGGCAGAGTCGGAGCTTTTTCGTTACCTGCAAATTCGACACGCACTACAAACAGCATTGCCCCGTGACTCCTCCCCACCTGACTATTCTCCACTAGAGGACAGGTTGCTTGACGGCCATCTACCTAAAAAGACTATCTCCCTGACTTACAGAAAACTCATCAACAACATGGACGATCCCCTGCTGTCCCTACGAGAAAAATGGGTTGGAGACGGGATCGAATTAGATGATGAAAATTGGCAGATAGCAGTCTCCTCCCCCAAAACGGTCGCCATCCCAGCGTGTCTCCGTCTAGTGCAATTAAAGATACTGCACATAATGTACATCACGGGTCCCCAATTGACACACATGGGTGGTCAGGCAGACGGGTCTTGCAGACAGGGGTGCACCCAAACGGGCACGTTCATACACATCATATGGCACTGCAACTCAATCCAGGGGTACTGGCACAAAATTCATGAAATAATGAGCGAAACACTGGAAATTGAAATTAAACCAGAGGCCCCTAGATGCCTCAACATATGGGAACCCACCGACCTCAATACACATGCCATACCATGGTTCACACTGGGCTGCATGATCGCTAAGAGAAACATCGCTCCGCTCTGGGGGCCGTCGCATGCTCCTAGAGTGGCGGATTGGAAGAAAGATCTCGACTGGTGCATGTTGAGGGAAAAGACGGTATACACAGCCCGGGCTGTCCCCGAAAATGGTCTAAGATTTGGGCTTCATGGAATGAATACCGTGGCAAGATATGTACTCCCCCCTGTAACCTTGATTGTGATGATCCCCCCTCCCCGTGATTTCTAAGCATTATCCTACTGTATCAGTATGTATCTTGATTTCGCTGTGCTCCCTGTTATTGACCTATGCGGAATTGTACCTTTATGTCGAGTATGTTTAATAAAAAGATTTATAAATTTAAAAAAAAACAATAGGCTCAGCATCTCCCTCACCACTGGGAAGAACGTGTACAGTTTCAATGTGCAACGTTTTAAAAATTGACCTGCCCTCATGACCTAAATTGTACACTAATAGTGCTTTCTTTTTCTTGGATGTGAACGTATCGCCATCTATAGCGTCCAGATACGCTTCGAAAGCCTCACACCATTGTATCCAGTTAAACAGAGGATTTGCCAGGAAAGGAGGTTGGCGGAGATATTCCTTCCATAACTATTACAGTGCACACAAAGGGAGTTGCTGCTGAAATAAATATTAACTAGCTAGAAGAAGTCACTGACTGCCAATGTATTCCACAGAGTTAGAGAAAATGAAATTCATACATGTAGTAAAGCAAAGTGTGCGCTGGAATGAGCTGTGCGCATCAGCAGGAAATGCAGGTGCACTAAAAACAAAAACAAAAAAAACAGAACCAGCAGAGCATAAGTAATAAAAACAATCAACATACGTGATATGCAGTAAATTGTGCATATTAATCGTAAGCTGTGCCCATCAGCGAATGAAATAAGGTTGAAATTCACTACAATGAACACAGGAGTAAGCGATGTGCATCAGCGTATAAGCAACACACAAAGCAATCATAGCCATGGTTACTTCAAACACATTGCCGCATACTAGAAGAGCTGCGCGTATCAGCATGATGAGCAACTATCTAGTTGCTGCAGAAGCAGCTGATGCGCAATTGCTACTGACAAGACAGGCATGCGCAAATGCAGCTACCAAGACAGGCAATATTTATGGTGTGCCTGTCACCGTAAACACAATACCGTTTGAAAATGGCCGCTGCAGGAAATGCGTGGCATGTTGACGTCGTTGTGTGCTCCACAAACTGCTCATAGAAGTTGCGTGCGCACAGCCATGCAAACAACAACTGTTGCACGAGCTCGATCGCGCACCATGCACGTGAGCACAAAGATGCACCTCCAAATGTCGCTGCCGTCCCGCATGGCCACCAATTCCTCGGCCACGGACTCAGAAGGACAAATAGCCAGGAACCCCATACAACAGGAGAGGAGGGAGAACCGGAAGACACCAATGCTGCAGCACAGATGTGATCGCCAAGGGAACGGCACTCCAGTGAAGCAAAAACAGGTTCCAGGCAGGGCGCAGGCAGTACCGAAGAGGTGCACAGACTGACGGTCACTCATCGCCACTGAAAGGACGCAAGGAGCCAGTGGTTTTTAAGCTAAGAGCTTTACTGACCGTCAGCCATGATCACCAGGCAGCAACTGCCACCCACAGAATACTACATCCCCAACATTCACAATTCCATCCCAGAACCCCACAAAGTGCAACAACAGGGGTGAAGATAATTTGCTGCCCCCTGCACAGCATCCTATCCTCATCGCCAATATAGAAATAACGAGGACCGAGCAATTAAGCTGGATGGTTTCTTAAATACAAGTACCAAAAGTAAACCATAAGTGTCTCTAGATTCATCACGCACAGTAATCTGACAGACTCCACTATTCAAACAAACTTCAATGGCATGTACCAAGGAGCATAGAACGCGGGGTGAGAAAGGAAGGAACCAATGGGTAGATTACAACAATGATAACCACTTGCACTTTTGCACTTTCATAGCACATTAGTTGAGCTTGTGCGGATGTCGGTCTGCATCATCCTCTGGAGCCCTCGGGTTGGTCATAACTATATTGGATTGTTGGGACAGAGTGGAAGTCTGCACCTTAGTTGTCAAGGATGACTAACAGGTCCCAAAGGAACAGACTGTGCCAGGCAGGGATATGCAGACTTTAACTGGACTGGAGGCCCCTTTGGTGCCAATAAGGCCCAAAAGCGCCAGAGGGAGCCGGAAGCACAGTGAATATGTACAACATTGCCTCTTTGAAGGCTTTGATTTGCTGTGGGCTCGACAACGAGCCCGTCTAGTTCAGGGAAGATTTGGCATTGCCGAGGAATGTGCGACTTGCTTCTTGATGCCCTCTCGCCTTCTCCTTGGAGTCAGAATAGCAGGATGTGGTTGAGTTCCACTTAGATTTTTATGCTTGCATTTGGACTTGGACTTTCCAGAAGACTTCGAGTGCAATAGTTGTGGGAATGGCCCAGTGATAGTACGGAGTTCAGGCCAGTGTCTTGAAGTGGGATCTAGACAAAAGGCGCACACTTCTGACAGTGCTCAGCGGCATACAGCTTCGCTTCCCAGTCTGTAATTAACTTCAGGTGTATGAGGGTGAACTTTTCACATCTAAGAATCATGCCACAAGCCCAAGCACCAAAGACACACCTTGTGTGTGGAGTCTGTGACCAACATTTGTTTTCTGCAGTTGTGGCACGGCATGAATTTTCTTGTTTCTTGGTGGAACATTGTTCCCTAGCACTGTGAAAAAGTGTGGAAGTCGTCAAAAAATCCAACAAATTCAGGAGCGAAGCTCCGTTTTTAAATCAGAACTTGCTGGAAAAATAGGAGCTGACTTCAGTGCACATGGGTGATGCTTTTATTCTGCTCTTATCCGTCACTTAGGTTGAGCCAACAGAAAGCAGAACCCAAACACGTAGGAGGAGAGCGGCTACAAAATATTTCCGGATCCAGAGTGGCACTTGGGGAACATTTAAGGTGAGGAATCTGCATCTAGAATATATTCTGTTATCTTCTGGTGCATTATACAGATCCGGAGAGGTGTATGTCTGTGCATGGATTAATGCTGGTATATTAACACATGATGCAAGTCAATATTGAAGTGCACTATATGAGAGCGCTTGATATCTCAATGGTGAGACTGCACCATATTTCATTGCACAATCGGTGTGCATTGTAGAATTTGTACAGTGCATCATATCACTGATAAGGTCAGAAAGCACATCATGTTCCTAGGTGCCCTTTGAGTTCATGGACTAGAAGGTGTTGACTGTAGTTAGCCCTATACGGTGGTGTTTGGTGAAGTACATGCTGTTCAGAGACGTACCTGAACCTGTTCAGAAGCATGGAATGTTGCGTAAGAGAGTCGGAATAGACAGTTGCATCTCTTGATACATACCCTTTTTCGGAGTGCTCGATCTCAAAATTACATCGGTGGAAAGAATATGATTTTTAATATGATGTATTTCTTCAGGTTAAATCCTTCAGTATTATGGTATAGGTTGGTGCAGGATATTAGGCTGTTTTCTTGAAATCTGATTGCAAATGAAACCAACAGTAAGCTACCATACAATGCAATCGGGTATCATGAATGAGTATGAAGGACAATAGCTACTGGATTCACTGCTTAGGGTAAATGATCTATGCTCTTCCTCTTATACCACTCTTCCAAATTGTCTTGGTCAAGCTGTCAAGGGCTTTCACCCAGTCATACTGCTTACAGTACTTCAGCTCACCCAGCAACCCACGGCACCTGTCCACTCCCCACTATCCTGGGCCTTACTTCATATACCACAGCCCCAGAGGAAGGAAGAGAGGTAGGTGTGCTGTAGGTAAGATCTCTAGTATACATACACTAAAAACATGACCACTGCTGTATATCAATACATTGCTTCTTGCATACTTGATTATCCATCCCCCAAATGTACAGAATGTATTTGTCCCCCGCAATTATGAACAAACTACTACCTTTAGTAATGGTCTTTCTGGTGGATACTCTAACTGCAGATTCCTCACTTTGTTAATCTCCTCAGGCACCAGACTATCTGGAAACTCAAAAAACAGTGCTCCTTCGCACCAGTAGATGGCACCTCGCAACTTCACATCAACTCCATTCCACTCAGGAAGTGACAAGCCAAGCTAAATATAAGCTCCATCCATGGCACTGACAGGCATTTCTTTCATAAGCTTGTCCACGCCCTAACACGTTGTAATAGAGCCAGCAGTCTAGTAGCTGGGGAGGGCGGAGCCCGAGGGTCAGGGGAAGAGGAGGAGTTACGAGGGGATAGGACAGTTAGGAAAGGGACCAGATAGGGACAAGAGGTTAGTGAATAAAGCTCCTGGTAAACCCTTAAAAGTGTTTGTGTCTCTTTGTAGCGCGATGCTACAACTGGCGACGAGGGTGGGATGAACAAACCCCTGCCATTATAGAGCCCAGGAGTGTGGTGAGGAATCGGACCTGCCTGAAGTGATCGATCACCTTGCAGTGTGATCCACGCTGGACGCGTGTCATCCGAATGCCACCGGTGAATACAGGAGTCGGGAGCCCACCCCGACCCTGCCTCGTGTCCCAGAGCTAAGAAGAGGTGCCTCGACGTTGGAGACGCTGTCTCTAGAAGCCTGCCAGCAAGCGCTGTTGAGCGCGGTAAAACGGGAGCTGAAAATCATCGTTGCCGGCTAATCTCCCGCCCGATGCGTGAGTTTTGGCATGCTCGGCGCGACAGAAAAGCGGGAAGCTGCAGACGAAGGCGGGAGCCCACCCCGACCTCACCTGAGTGGTCGCTGCGAGGGAGGAGCAGAATTTGAGGTGTGCCACCTGCCACAGATGCCCGCTGGTGAGTCCAGAATGTTGAGGGCTGAATGAGTTACGAGAGGAAGCCTCGTGTGTCTGCAGTGACGGCGGCCATCTTGGAGTCAGGCAGGCTCTCGAGACAGATCCCTGGATTTTTGGAGGGCGGCCATCTTGGAGTCAGGCACGCCGGAGTCTAAACAAGCATTGGCGAGAGCAAGTAAGCAAGCATTGGTAAATGCAACAAACAGGACATAAACAAGCATTGGCAAGTGGAAAAATAAGTAAGCATTGATGAGAGCAAGCAAGCATTGGCAAGTACAAACAAGCAAGCAGTGATATGAAGACATAAACAAGCATTGGCAAGTGGAAAATAAACAAGCATTGACGAGAGCAAGCAAGCATTAGCAAGTGCAACAAACAAGCATTGATATGAAGAAATAAACAAGCATTGACAAGAGCCAGCAAGCATCGGCAAGCACAAACAAGTAAGCATCGATAAGGAGACATCAGCGAGAGCCCATCAAGAAACAAGACTCATAGAAGGAGAGGAAAGAGGACGACGACGCGATGGCAACTTCACCACAACGGATGCCCCTAGTTGCGGGAGGATCACACCTGCGAGCTCCGGAATGTCTGACCGTGACCCCTGGAGGAAGCATGGGCCCCAAGTGGCAAGAATGGTTGGAAGACTTTGAAGACTATATTGAGGGATCCAAGGTAACGGAAAACAAAGAAAAGTTAATTGCTCTCCGCAACCTCGCAGGCCGAGAAATAAGCAAAATAATAAAGGACCTTCCGCCTGCTGCAACGGGGACATATGACGACGTACGTGACGCACTGAACAAAAAATTCCTTCACAAAAGAAATGTAGATTATGAGCGACACACATTCCATCAAGCACGCCAAGGAAAGGAGGAGGTGATGGGTGCATTCATCACTAGGCTGCGACGGCTGTCGAGATACTGCGAGTTCGAAACGTTCTCGCCTGACGCTGCCATCAAATCGCAAATCATAACAGGTTGTCACTCAGAGACACTTAGGCGGCGGTTACTGAGGAAACCCCATGAGTTAGAAGAGATCGAAGACATGACCCGCATATATGATCAAGCGGAGGAACACGCTGCCACCATTGAAACAGGTCACAACATCAGCCATGAGCGAGCGCACCGCGTGCAAGAATGCCCGAGTGGCAGAAGGAAATATTCGTCAGAGAACAACTGGAGGCATAGCACGTCGTCCCACCAACGGCGTCCGGAGGACGGCAGAAGGGAGCTCCAGAGAAGAGATTGGAAGACAGAAAGGACGAAGCGATGTTACCGGTGTGGACGTGACTACCCCCATGTGGACACCTGTCCGGCCATGGGCCAACGGTGCAGGAAATGTGGGCGGTCCAACCACTTCGAGGCAATGTGTGGGGACTACCACCAACACAGGCGGAGTGAACCGACGAGGTCGTCCCGCTCAGACACACGGAAACATCACGTACGAGCTGTTCAAGGAGAATTTGTGCGGTCCTCAGGCTCATCACATTCCAGCCGGGAATCATGCAGGTCACGTTGGGGACGCCGATCCCCATCGTGGGACTCGAGATCATCTTCCTCCAAAGATTCGACCTACACGGTGGAACACTTGAACCGGATTGCGGATGCTGAGCAACTGAAGAAGTATCCACGCCTAAATATTAGAGTGGGGAATCATGACACCAAATTCATATGGGATAGCGGAGCCTCGCTGAACTATATTCCAAGTACGGAATATGAGAAAATGGTCCCGAAGCCCTCACTAACTTTCGCACCGGTCCGTGTTTTCACGTGGATGTCCAAAACACCACTCCCCTGTCTGGGTAAATTCCACACAATGCTCACCTGTGATGGCATCACCATACCGGCAGTCATACACGTCATCAAAGGGCCGGAAGCCGACTGCCTACTTAGCCTCCCCACTGCGGAGCGTCTTCATCTGGTGGAAGTCTTATTCACAGTTAATGACAGTAAGAACTGTGCCAGCAAGCCTCCCAAATCACCTCCCAAACCGGGGAAGGTGAAGAACACGACTGACTACATGTCCCGCCACCCTCTGCCGTCGTCAGGATCCAAACAATTGATTGATGGGAAGTACATGGACGCTATTCAGGAAGTCACCGCCAAAGACACCATCGTGAAAGATAGTCACCCCTGTCAATCGACTAGCAAAAGCGATCCACCGGCATCACTACAAATGACCACCCTACCCAATGGAGCGTGGCAAGAAGTTGCCCTAGACTTCCACGGACCGCTGCAGTCTGGAACATATGTGGTCGTCATCATTGACAAATATTCACAATTTCCCATTGCACAAATAACATCGTCTACCAGTGCTTCCTGCACCCTCAAGGTGCTATACGAGATATTTGCAACATGGGGTATTCCCAAGGAAGTCAAAACTGACAATGGATCGCCATTCAATGGTCACGAGTTCAGTGCTTTCGCGAAATACATGGACTTTGAACACCGAACAGTTTCACCACTCTGGCCACAAGCGAATTGTCCCATGGAAAGGTTTGTGACTACACTCAAAACGACATTGCAGCAAGTCACCGCAGGGAGGGGAGAACTGCAAGCAGCTCTGAACGAAGCTCTCAGAACCTACAGGACAACTCCCCACTCAACCACCGGACAATGTCCTGCGACCCTCATGCTAGGGCGGACCGTGGGAAATCGGTTCCTGAGAAGGGAAAGTACTCTGCAAGCGGTATCGCCAAATTACATGCACCAGGAAATAGCTGGGACTGACAAGCCTGACAAGGATAGACTGAAACCGTATGCCAAGGCCAAGAGGAGGGCGAGGTCTCCATCCTTGCATCAATGTGATCATGTCTGTGCGAGCCAGGAGCAGCAAGAAAAAACTAATCCCCAAGTCCGTGACGAGCCATTAGCAACTATTCAGCACAAAGACACAATGCTGACGGCGGAATCCGAACGGTGCAGAATCCCCTGGAACATATCTCACGTCAAGAAGTATCTGCGAGACACAAAAGGACCTGAGGTGAGTCTGACTGACACTTCAGCACCTGAAGAACCTGATCCTAGTGATACGGGGGGCAGAGGTCAGCAGAGTGAGTCCGTGCCAAGCGTGTTCACTGGGAACACATCGTTGTGGACACGTCGCGATATCCAGCCACCCAAGAGACTCATCGAAGAGTTGGACTAGAGCACTGTTGCTCTGTTATTTTATGAAGAAAAGGGGAGATGTAATAGAGCCAGCAGTCTAGTAGCTGGGGAGGGCGGAGCCCGAGGGTCAGGGGAAGAGGAGGAGTTACGAGGGGATAGGACAGTTAGGAAAGGGACCAGATAGGGACAAGAGGTTAGTGAATAAAGCTCCTGGTAAACCCTTAAAAGTGTTTGTGTCTCTTTGTAGTGCGATGCTACACACGTGAAGCCCATTTCAGAACTGGAAGAACCTCTGTGCAGAATCCTACACAGGGACCTTTTTAAATGGAAAGGTGACCATTATGCAGAACAGTGAGGTGGGAGAGCAGTGAGTATTCTGTGGTTAGAAAGAGAATAAACAAGAAAGATCGCTACCAAAAGTAAGTAACTAGTTCTTCTGAGGATACTTCTAAATGCAGATTCCTTACCTTGTGAATAGATACCAAACCAATACTTATCAGGGTGGTGGGTTAGTGGAATGACTCAGACTAGAAAGACGTGCAGGACCCAATGGTCAAAATGCCCATACTGGCGGATCAGACTATCAAGGCAATAGTGCTTCATGAACGTGTGCACTGATGCCCATGTAGCTGTTAGACTGATATCCAGAAGAAGCAGTCTGCAAGACAACATAGTGTTAGCTCTGGTAGAATGAGAGCTCAGACCTTCCAGAGGCTGCTTTTTCGTCAGCGAGTAGCAGATCTTAATACAGAGGACTATCCATTATGAGATGGTTCGCTCCTGCAGTGCCTTGCCTTTCTTTGCTCAGAGAACCCTACAGAGAGCTGATCGTCCACCCGAAGTTCTTTGATGAGATTGAAGTACAAGCTCAGTGCTATCTTGCTCTTTCGCAGGATGCAGTGTAGCAAAGAAGGTAGGAAGAGTGATGGCTTGCCCAACATAAAAATGCAGCTCAAGTCCTCAACACACGTTTGTCTGGGACAAAAGGAGGGCCTGAAGCTCATTCACATGGAATGCTGATGTATTGTAACTAGAAAGTCCGTTTTAATGTGAGGAGGCGCAATGGACAACTGTGCATTGGTTCGAAAGTGGTACAGTGATAACCAAACTTAAGTCCCATTGTGGCATCATAAAGGGCTTTGGCGGAAACGTATGCTGCAAACCTTTAAGGAAACACACCACAACCAGGGAGTTAAACAAGAATGGCTGGTCTGGCAAATGTAAAATGGGCCAAGAGGGCCGACAAATAACCCCCAACAGTGCCCACAGCAAGTCTTTGCTGGGCCAAACACAAAACAAGAAATACCCCTGAAGTTTGACCTGCAACAGGACTGTCTGAAAGGTGCCGCACCAAGCCACAAACTTTTCCCAGCATACGCTGATTTCATAGAAGGACACCTGGCAGCTATGAATACTTCAGGAGGGAGGTCAAAGGAGATTAACTGCCTCCGGTCAATCTTCCAGTATGCCGGTGCAGGTTGCGCAGGTCTGGGTGCAACACCTTGCTCAGCTGCTGCAACAGAAAATCCTTCCAAAGTGACAGCCCGGTAAAAGGACAGATGCTCATGCCCAGAAGTTCCATGTACCACATTTTCCTGGCCCACACCTGGGTCACCAAGAGGACCTGGCCCCCAGTTGTTTCTGATCTCCTTCAGGAATAGGAGATGTAGCAGCGGTAAGGCATACAAGAGTACTGCGCTCCACTCCACTCCAGGCAGAAAGCGTCAGCGACAGAGAGCTTTCTGGGGAACTACAGAGCTCAAAAGTGTTGACATTGTGCATTCTCGGAGTGGCAAAAAGCTCAAGCCAGGCTTTTCCCAACTGCTGGAAGATGCCCCACACAACCCCTGGCTGTAATTGCCATTTGTGATGGGCTTGGCATCTTTGGATGAGTTTGGCCACCCTGGCCTTTAAAGACCTGTTAGGTGGTGTACGACCAGGGAAATGTCTGGACAACTCATTTAGTTCCAAATGTTTGGAGCCTCCTGGCACATGGCACAGGACCCCACCCCCCTTGGTGCAGTACTACATGGCTGTGGTGTGGTCCATGAGAACCTGCATCACCCTCTCTTTGAAGGTGGGCAAGAAGGCCTTCAAGGGAAATGTCTGGACAACTCATTTAGTTCCAAATGTTTGGAGCCTCCTGGCACATGACACAGGACCCCACCCCCCTTGGTGCAGTACTACATGGCGGTGGTGTGGTCCATGAGAACCTGCATCACCCTCTCTTTGAAGGTGGGCAAGAAGGCCTTCAAAGCAAAGCAAATCGCCTGCAACATCAGCAAATGCTGTGAAGACAGGTCTCCCCCGGAGATCTCCACCTCTCCCAGATGGCCTCCCCAACCCACTAGTGATGGGTCTGTCCCCACAATCAAGTCTTGGTGGGGTAAGGAGAAGGGCCTGCCACTGGTCCAAATTGAGTTGAGCAAGACCACTGCAGATCGCTGATATTTTGCAGCCTCCTTAACACACAAATGGAATCTTCCAGGTTCCTATGGTGCTGGGATCATGGAGGCTTGAGATCCAACTGCAAAGCTCACATGTGCCATCTGGCATGGTTGGTGAGCAGGATGCAGGAGACCAGCAGGCAAAGAAGCCTCAGAGCCATCCTCACTGAGACCCAGGACAGGGGGTGAAACATCGGAATAATAGCCTTAATGTCCTGGACTTTTTGGTATAGAGGAAAGATAACAAAGAGCACTGTATCCAGGAAGGCACTGATAAAAAAGGAGCCAAGTGGGACTTTGGCAAGTAGATTGAGAACCCCATTGATGCTAAGAGGTTTGCCTGTGTCTGGAAAAGGTCTGCGACTGATTGTAGCACACTCGCCTTCAACAGTTAGCTGTCAAGGTGTTATATTCCCAGAGTTAGGCCCATGTAGCGAAGCAGCTTATTACTTACATTGTCCTATTTTACAGCAGTACCATTTGGTTATATTTGCGGGGGCGACACTATTGGATTAGTTTCCCTGAAACTAAACTTGTTTACACATCTAGCTTTGCACATTATTATTGCAGTGCCCTGAACATCATGTACAAGGTCTCTTCTTGCACGATGTACAAATGCCATCTCCATCCATGGGGCAACAGGGCTATCTACATATCCATAACATCACTAATCTATACACACATCGCAAGGCTGCTTTGTATTATATAAAATGAGCATCCCAATAGATTAGGAGAGGATGCACTTCAGCTGACACCGAGGGTCCTTGCATGCTGAGAATTCCCCCATGCCGAGGTCTGTCATCTCGTGAGGGGTGTCGAGCTCGTGACCAAGATGCGGTCCTTCATTCTCTCCCACCAGTTAAAGGAGCTGGATCGTCTCTTGGGTGGATTCTTGGCTCCACACCTACATACACTCTAGGTACACTTAGAGTAGGGTTCACATAGTAGGATTACGTTTGATTACTGCCTTGTTTGATATGCCTGCATATATACATTGTTTTAGCACCATGGTAGAACTATATCTGCTATTTACACTTTTGGTGCTTGTAATCACTTTTCTGCTTCTGTCTAATAATCATTGCAGCACATGTATTTTATGCAAGAATAACGTTGGTTCAATAAATATACTCAAAAAGTCCCACTGTGTATTCTCTGTATACCTCTGAGAATAACGAAGCACGAGTGAATGAGTGGAAGGTTCTGTACGGTTTCCACAATCTCTGAGGGGTCAGGGTTGTCATGTTTGGTGGTTGCCAGAAACCATTTGCTCTGTGGTAAGGTTAAGGGGGCTTACGGTGGCACTGTGAGCTAGCTGGTCTCTAACCAAACATATCCTGCGAGGGCGTCCGGAATCAGTCTAGGCACTAGGCCCCTAGTTTATGTTGACAAACGTTCAGATCCTACAGATTAGTAGGAACTACACGACAAAGGTAAGGGAAGACTGCTACCTCCAAAGATGCGCAGCAACCACCATCATCTCAGTGAACACACAGAGGCACTGGTGTGCCAGAAAGGGAGCACGGCAAACTGAAAGTGCTTGTTCCCCACCTTGTACCACAGGCAGCACTTGGGGGCCTGTAAGACAGAAATGTGAAAATAGGTATCGTGAAGGTTCCACGTCACCAACCCATCTCCAAAACTCCGGGAAGATGACCTGTGCCAGCTGGAGCATCCGATCTTACTCTTTTTGCAGGAAGGCGTTGAGCGGGAGAAGATCTAAAATTGGACAAAAGGCTCGGCCCTTCTTCACCACAAGTAAGTAGCAGGAATAACATAGTCCACACTTCTCAGACTAGTACACTTTCTATAGCTCTAAAACGGCCAAGATGGTCCTCCAAAAGCTGCTCTGAATTAGGCGACAAGTGCAGAGAAATCAAAAAGAAATTGCATACCGTTTACAATTGGGCAATTTGAAGAACCCACTTGTTTTATGTACTGCTCTGCAACACATGAAGGAAGTGGCTGACACTACCTCCTAGTGGATGGGTGTGAATCCCTAAGAGTGCACTAAAGAGGCTTTGAAGTGGTTGCTGCAAGAGTGGGGGATTGGAAGGTACGCTGCTCCTGATGACCTAGTTATTGTCTGCTAGGCCCGCTTCCCAACCTCGAAAGTGCTGGGAGATCTGTTGTGCGGGTGGCGGTTCTGGATACTGACAATACGAGAAGCTCCTGGCATATCCCCGGAAAAGGCAAAACTGCTGGTGGGTGTGCTGGACTGGTGGAGAAAGGCCAAAAGAATATGCCATGGCACAGTTCTCCTTAAAATGCTCCAGGGCAGAGTCCACCTTTTCACCAAATAAGGTTCAAAGGTTGAAAAGCATGTCCATCAGGGCCATCTGGATGTCCCCGGGTCAAGCTCTGGATCTCATCCATAATTGGTGCTGGAGCACCATGCTTTTCCCAGTAGCCCTTCTTACACAATCAGAAGTTCTCAGCCCAAGATGATGAGAAACTTGGCCACATCCCGGCCATCCTGAACGTTTTAGACAAAGAAAGCATCAAACTCATCTGGGACTGCAGATAACATCTTACCAAGTCCCAAAGCATGTGAGTTTAATGTCCTAGAACTAGAAGGCAGCTGGCATTCACAGACCTCAAAGCAAGGATGGCAGATGAGAACATTTGCTTGCCAAACATTTCCATACATTTGGACTCTGTCAGGTGGAGTGGTCGAAAAATTGTTGGGGTTCACTCTGCTGGTGGACGCTTGCACCACGAAACTCTCAGGAGCTGGATGCTGGGTTAAAAAGTCAGGCTCGTTTTGCGTCAGTCTACGGCAGTGTGCAACCTTATGACTGATTGGAGGCCCAGAAAATAATTCCCATATACCAACTGTTTTCATCATAAGGTGGGGAACAAACTCTTCCCCAATCCCTCCATTGTCATCTCCGTGTGTCTAGCTACAGCCGGAGTCCGAGCCAAACCCAAAAGGTTTGTGAAGTGACTGTGTGACTGAACAGTAATGGAACTGTGTCTGAGGTACAGAGATTAAATGTTTCGGAGTGTGGTAGCCATAATGAGTTGTGGCTCTTCCTCTGTCACCCATGGCACTGGTGCCAACATCTATATCTAAGGGACTGGTGCAGATTTTGGAGCCAAACCCGAAGTAGACCATGCTGCTAGTGTGGAATCCAAAAAGGCTCAGGGGGCAGAAATGGCACAGAGGACGGAGCCACTTGTTATACTCCAACTAGAGGCCTCTGTGCATCCTTGGGGCTCCTGGCACCCCAGAGGGAACTGGAAGCATGCTAAAGATAAGCAGCATGGCTGTCGAAGGGCTTTGATCTGCTGCAACATCACAGACAGATGCAGAAACTCAGGGTGCACTGGGCCAAAATTGGAATCACCTCCTCGTTGGAATTGGAGCGCGACCTGGAAGCAATGTGATGCCCTTGTGCCTTCTCTGGAAAACAAGTGACAGAAGTCCCACTTGGATTTCCTGTGTTTCTTCTTGGACTCATCCAAAGCCTTCAACTGCGGTGATCTGCTGCGGGTACGACGTCAGCAGTGGGAGAGGATCTGCACTCTCGACTTTGACTGGGACCTGTGTGAAGTCTTGCAGTCTTTTGCCACAGAGCTTCGCTTTCGGATTCCTCTGGACAAAGTCGTCGCATGGCTTGGAATCATGCTCCAAACCTAGATACCAGAGGCTAACCTCCTGGGGATCTGTCACAGACATCTGTTTGCATCAGTCCCTACAAAGTTTAAAATCTGTAGTCTTAGGGTTTGACATGTTCTCTTGCACACTAGAAGAATTCAGAAGTGAAACTGTAAGAAAAAAATCTCTTAATGGAGTGAAGAACTAGAGAGGAACTCCAGATCCAAAACTGAAGGAGCACAAAGAAAGGAACTGACGGCAGCTTATACACAAGGCATCATCTACCAGCGCGCAGGAGCACTGCTTTTCGAGTTCACAGGGTGAGGAATTTGTAGTTAGAAGTCGGATTAGGAGAGGAGGTATCCATCAGAATTAATTTTCACACAATTCATTCATTGGTCATCATACCCAAACAAGGAATGCATTGCATTAAGGAATCATATTCACATTCAATTTAAACATATCGTCATAACATATTGCATGAAATATCACAAATTGAAATTACACATCACCAGTGGTACAAGAGAAGTATGAATGCTGCACATTCTCAACAGCAGCAAAAAGATCCAGTCAGGCTTGCCCCCAACTACTGCAAAGATGCCCTGTGTCACCTCAAGGTGCCACAGCCATTAGTGATATGCCAGGTGTTGCAAATAGTGCTGCACTGGTATTTAAAGCTCCTACCAGATGGTTCATCATCAGGCTGATGTCCTGATACTCTATCTATAGAGTACCAGAGGCATAGAGCCTCTTGGCAGAGGACCCACGCCCTTCTTGTTGCAGTACCACATGGCTGAAACATCTGGATTGTACCCCGAATGTCCTGGACTCGTTGCGACGGAGGAAAGGTCCTGAACAACAAAGGGTTCAGAACAGCTTCTATTAATACATTTTTAAAAAAATTTTTTAAAGCCTCTAAGAAAGAGACCGGTGATATTTCAACTCATTGATCAAGAACCACAACAAAGTCAGGAGGTATGGGGTTGTCTGCAGGTGGTTTATGACTTACGGGATAGCCTGCAGTCAATGGACAATTGTAGAGTTAGAGGAGAAATTGTCCCTCCAGCCTCCAAAGATGGATGATGACCACCGCCTTCAGTTTTGTGAACACCCAAGCGCGCTAGTAAGACTGAAGGGGAGCACAGCAAACTGAAAATGCCCCTGTCCAACATTGAACCGCAGATACCATCTGTGAGACTGCAGGACAGGAACATGAAAGTACCTGTCTTTCAGATCCTAGGCGACCATCCAGGTGCCTGGATCCTGGATAGACCGAACTTGAGCCAGTGTGAGCATTTTGAATTTGTCTCTCTGCAGTAAGGCATTCAGAGTGAAAGTTACAAAATATGACAAAGGCCTCTGTCCTACTTCAACACAAAGAAATAGGCGTATCCCTTCCTCCGTGACCGTCACCCTTACCGCCCTGATGACAACCCTGGACCTTGTTTGGGTCTAAATACCATCGCCTTTACATGGCGCAAAGTCTTGAGAACAGTGTTGTATGTCAAGGAGCTTTGCACTTAGCTAAACTCGTCATTTTATATGGGTTTGTTGAAAATATTTCATATATCATTTGTGGCCATTTTTATGTCAACTGCAGTTTCAGTTTTGATCATGTTACTGGGCTATATTTTGGTTATTTCTTTCGCTAGCGCTGTGATTGCTCACCTGACAAAACTCCACATTTATTGCAGACCTCATGTACATGTATGATGATTGCATATTCTTTGGTTATTAGCTGTATATATCTGTATATAAACAGTCAGAAAATTTTGATCTCCACAAAATGATAAATATGAGTTCCAGATGGACTGTCATGAATTTGCCACACAGTGAACTTACTGGCTATTAAATCTCTCTTAGAATTGGGACTGTCATGTCCGAGTTTAGGATTTAACTATGCTCAAGCTCATATTGAGGCACAGGGTCAGACTGATTTGCATATGGCCATGTCTGAACTGGGGTGGCAGAGTGGGCTAAAGAACGGTGATGGATTAAACCCAGATCAGTTGACTGGGGGTGAGTGCTTGCAATGTTCAACACTCCATCCATCATTTCCTTTGGTTTTTGCTTTGTCCGCCATAAGTTGGCAGGGTATGCTCAGCCGTGAGTCCCTTGCTCACTTTGCCACTGGATTCAAGCAAGCCTGGCTGAAGACGGCTGAAATGCCAGAAACCGGTCCTAGGAAGCTTGTTTCCGGTCCAGGGAAGACATGGCTTGGCAGTTCGGGCTGGACTGTTCCCATGAGGCACAGGGTCAGACTGATTTGCATATGGCCATGTCTGAACTGGGGTGGCAGAGTGGGCTAAAGAACGGTGATGGATTAAACCCAGATCAGTTGACTGGGGGTGAGTGCTTGCAATGTTCAACACTCCGTCCATCATTTCCTTTGGTTTTTGCCAAGCTCGTATTGATCCATGATTTTTTATTAGAATACTGAAATTATGTAACATACACAAGATGTCCAAATGCGAAACCAGTGTTAAGCAGATCAGTTTGCCTACCTGTGATCTCCAAATTGGGGAGGTGGAAGGGTTACTAGTCCTGGAGGCACTACACAGGGAGAGTGAATGCGATGATGCTGATGTGGAAGTGGAACAGGTCTTAGGCACATTGGATATGGATACAGAAACACTAAGCAGTAGTGAATTTAAACCTAAGTCCCGGTTGATCCAGACATTGCCATCCGATAATCTGGATGTCTTCCATGAGGTAATGACCAAGGTATTAATTGCACTGAGAGACAGGGGTGGGACGACATCCAATAATTTAACATCTGCCCAAAGAGTACCCTTAGAGGCATTGGAAAATGATACCTCCATAGAAATAAAGCCCTAGGATAAGGGCGTTAATGTGGTGCTTCTAGCTATGCATATGTAGGAGGATGAGATCATGCCGCAACTTTCTCAGAATGATTACTATGAAGTAATTACTGCTGATGTGTATCAGGCCTCTGTACGTCAGTATCAGGATAATCTTATGGAGTGGCAGGATAGAGGGATATCAGATTACGATGAATAGAACTCTCTAACGTCAGATTACCCCAGACTTCTTTTTTTTTTATGTACTGCCCAAAGAGCATATGTGCACTACAAATCCCCCGGGGAGACCGATAGTCTCCTCGAATGAGTGCTTTTTGAAAAACACCGCTATATACATATATTATTTCCTTTTCCTATTTGTTGCAGTTCTCTCAGTTTATGGCAGTAACAGTGGAGACGTCCTGTAGAAGATCCATATTATGGAGTGGTCAGAGTCTTTCCTCATGATCACAATGGATGTGGTTTCTTTATATACTTGTATAGATCATATGTTTGGAATGTGTGCATGTGAGCATTTTCTGAAAACGAAGCATGTTTTTTGGAACACAACAAAACGCTCATCAGTATAATTGAATTCTGTTTAATTGAGAATATCTTTGTACATGATGGGGTCTTCTATAGGCAGAGGGTTGGGACCAGGATGGGCAACTACTTCGCTCCCAGCAAGACTAATTGACAATCCTTTTAACCTGAGATTCACAGTAACAATGAGCTCTCATGAGATCTTCTTCCTGGTTGTCCAATTATGGGCACAGGATGGGAGTGCATACCTTGGTACATCTTAAAGTAATGGCAGGGAATAGTACATTGCACTATGAGAGCCAATACCTGAAAGATTTAATTGAGAGTATACCCTACCGGGAAACTTTAAGACATAAGAAAATTGCAGCAACATTGGAGAATTTGCAAAACGCCTTGCATATGAGGGAAAAATTAATAGACGGGGGTTATGCTCCCAAGGTCCTAAGTACAGCCACCAAAAAAGCAGAACCCATCACCAGGGATCAGTCACTTTATCCAAATGCCAGGAAGAACCCAAAATGAGGGAGTAAATGTAAATGTGCTTGTACTTATATAGCGCACAGCTACCCCGGTTCGGGGTTTCCCGGCGCTGTACTCATACCGCTAGGGAACCCTTCCTGGCTTTTTCCCTGTGAAATGTCCACTCCTGGGCATCCCCAGGGTGAAGCCAGGCATCCCAGCGCTGTTGGGGCCGATGTGGAGATTAAGCAAGCTATTGCCCAGAGTTGCAGCGTGGGACCCATGATTAGAATAGGCACTGAGGCGAGAATATCCGGTCCGCGGAATTTATAGCCCGAGACCCTGCCGCGACGGGAATCGAACCCTGGTCCCGGACCAGTGCTCTGCATCGAGGTCTGCCGCTCTAACCATTGAGCCACACTTCTCCACAGTGTGTGAGTACACAACTTATCACTTCCTATAACTCTCTCTCTTATCAAGTCAGGAATCTAATGTGAAAACATTGGACTAACCTGAAAAAGTTGAGCAGCCCAGAATGGCCTTCAAAACCTTCCATCACTTATAGAAGAGGCAGGACATTGGGGATAAATTGACACACAGACACTACAATAGCGTCTGAAAGGTGGACATCTGGCTGATTAAACCTAAAGGGTTTTACAAAATCGGGCAGTGTAAAGCCTGTAGCTTCATCTCTAACACTATAGGGTATGCTACATCTGGTAGACACAAGAGAATGATAGGTGTTCTTTGGGCTCGCGCCCTAGCGTTGCAGAGCCCTTTTGTACAGGGTTTTGAAAGCTGACCACACGCTCGTGCGTGCGTGTGATCAGCTCTCCAACGTCAGGTATTGGCTTTCGCTGGCTTTTATTTATTTATTTTTTTAAAAAGGCACGCGATTGGGCAAAGGCGGGACAATGTCCCACCTTTGAAACGCCCATTCCCGACGGTGGCCAGCACGCGCAGCAGCGCGCATTCGCCTCGCTGCCGCGTGTTTACAATGCGACAAGTGATGTGAGGGCGCTTTGAAATGAATTTCTTGCTACCATGATCAGGCAAGGTCGTTGGCAAGCTCTCAGACAGAACTTGCTTTTACTAGGGTCATACCAGTAAACCGGCAGATACCATATAGAAAATAGAGATCAGAGGCTAAAACCTTGCATTTCAACTGACCACAATAGCACTTTGCATCGCACAGCTCGTATAACTAGCATTAAGCTTTAGCATATAAATAGGTCAAGCAAACCCTAAAAACTACTGTAATTCTTCAGCTAGCTACGTTTGTTTCTCGCTCCCTAGCGCCCCCAATGCACCCGCCCCGACCACACACATCACATCAGGCACTGTGTATGACAACGCTGGGGTTACCACTGAAGCTACAAACAATACACCCGTTGTGTGACCATTTGAATGTGAATGAAGGCGATGCGTGCATTTTCCCAGATAAAATTACTATTTTCAATATGTTTAACTTCAATGGCACACCCGTTTATTATGTATGGATCCGATGCAGGCATTCCGGGAGTGAGGAGTTCGCTCACAATATTTGAGCAATTTCAGAAGATTTAAGTTGTGGTCTTAAACTGGAGACGTGTAATGCTTTATTCTGAAACGTTAGTAGAAAACCATAAATTTCCCTAACAAAAATCTCGCCCATGACTTTCTGATACACCCGAGAACTTCAATTATACAATGTAAAGTCACAATTTCATAGTGACACTTAAACACACCCAACATGCAGACGACTCGATGAAACTGTTCAGAAACTTTAACGAACAAAAATGTTCTCAGTCTAACCGATTTTTTCACGTAATCTGTAAAATTTCCAAACTCATCAATACACCCACCAACAATGACACTGTTGGCAACTCACAGCAATAAGAACCTAGCCACGGCGTTGTTCTGCAGCCACTTACAGCCTCGCCTGTAGTCTGTATTGAAGTGCTCCTATTCCTGTCAGGTGGGTAAATAACGTGGTAGTTGTATCCCTGGCATTGACACAAAGATTATCAAAAAGTACATGGCTTTGCCACTGGGTGTATAACCCCATGGTTTGAATGGGCCGGTACCCTAGAGCACTGAGTACCTACACCCCTCTAACTTGCAAGGGAGAGAACCAGCACTTCTCAGCAGAGGTTCAGTTCTTTTAATTGGAGTACCTCCGCTTGTCTGTAGCAAACTGGCAGTCTGGGCTAGTGAGTAGCTGTGCTTTTATATTTATATTTCCAACACTGTATACATCCAGCACGTCTAGACAGTGCTTTAAATAGAAAAATGGAAGTGCAGGTACCCCGTACCTCCTTGTTTCTGAGAAGTGTCATCACTCTTCAAGTAAAAGTATTACGTTCCTCTTGAGAAGTGCAGGTACGCTGTATGTCAGCGGAGGTCTCTGTAACAAAGCAGGCACTGAAGGCCAGCTTTAATCACTAGGTTTATTTATAAAATGATGAGTTCTTAAGCGCCACACGTCAATCACACTTCATTTTAGAGTTATGTAAAAACCGTAACAAATGTCTTACTACTCTCTTGTCACAGTGTGACCCGGCTCCTGGAGCAGTGATGCGTTAAGCGGGGGGGGGGCGAGGAGGGGGAGATGCACCACAGCTGGCCCTCGCTTAAATCTGAAGTAACAGGAAGGGGGCGCTTATCACCTCAAGAAAGAATTCGCGCCCCAGTGATAGAAGGGAACCGTGCTAAGGAATGGATGCATCCGCGCTCTTCGTGCGCTAGGCTCAAGACGTCTGGTGTTGCGCGAGAGACTGGAGCCTGGCCCTTTGTTCACGTCCTGCTTCCCTAGTGAGATGATTGTGAAGTATTAACAAAGCATGACGTTTGAAAGGTCTGCCGTAATCGGGTGTGAAGGGGAATTTACACTCCTTAGGGTGGGGGGGCGGCTGTCACAATGAAAGATCTTTCAAGCCACTGGGACAGGTGTTAGCAACACTCCATAGTTTCAAAGGGCTGGAAGAGACCTGGAAAAGAAAAATATCGCGATCAAACATCAAAGCGGCCGTGCGGCCGCTAAAGTGAAGGTAATCATTTCGCAGGCGCTTTGATGTTCTCAGTGGCCGCGCGGCTCACTGAGAACATCAAAGCGCCCGCGAAATGTACACGCAGGCTGCCAAATGGTGCGCGCGCCCGGTGCACATGCACTGTAGTTGGGGGCCTGAGAAGCACTCGTTTGCACTTCCAAATCCCCGTTTTCTACAGCTCTAGCCAGAGCAGCGCTAAAGCGCTGGCTCAGGCGAGACCTAAAAAAACATCTATTTCTTTACTTTTGCTATAATCGCGGCACCCGCGCTTTACTTTTAAAATTAAAAGTAAGGCGTGGGTGCCGCGATTATACCAAAAGTAAAGAAATTGATTTTTTTTTCTATTTCTTTTTCTAATTTGTTTTTACAAAGCATGGAAGCTCAGCTGGTTTATGGACAGACTTGCTGAAGGCAACGGAGTGACAGCCTTTTTTGGTCTGTGGCTTTTTGTGTCTGGAAACACGTATGCCACAAAATAAAATGAGGCTATAATTTGAAAGCCCTTTGCAAAGCACACATCACAAACTGGATTTCCGGTGTGACATTGAAGGATGTTTTTTAATTACCTATATCCATGATACTCAATTTATTGACATTGGAAGCAGGAATGTCTCGGTGAGCTCGATCTGGAATTGACTGAGTGCATATTACACACATCTACCTTCAGTATGTGGATAACATTTTCATACGTCTTTAAACAAGGGGATCCAGTCAAACATTATTTTCTTACTAAAAGCGCTGATAATGCCAGCGATGACGAAATGTAGAATCACACTCTTTGGTCATAAGGTGCTCACTGTCATTCCAAAAATACAGAAAACAAGCATTGAGAAAGCCGCCGATTGTTTTGCTTTTATGCATTGAAAAGGTTTTGTTTAACTTCAGTCAGCTGCACTGAACAGAGAACGCATGGGCAGGACATTGCAAACTTCCTGCGCACTTACAGCAGGTACATCATAATTGCAAGCGTTGCAGGATTCCTTTGAAGCTCGCAGAATGTAGGCGCACGCTGAGCAGGAGCGGTGCAAGCTTCTCTCTCCTGCAGGAAAGGCGTACAGGACGAGCTGCTGCAGTGCCCGCTCTATTTACACCACTCGGGCACTTCAAACAGCAGCTGTGCACATTTCAGCACAGATACAGCGACCTTTTCCCACACACAAAGCAACAGCAGTCGGAGTTTCACTTGCACGCACAGGTGAAGAAGAGCTTGCACAGATAGAGATCTAATTGCTGCAGTCCTCGTTTCCTTCACATGCAGCCACACAATGCAAGCTTCACACACAGCTCATGTAAGCAAAGGTAGCTGTTAGCAAAATGTAAAAAAAACCACCTGCACATTTTTAAGAAATCGGACTTTCTAGTTCATTGTAGGATCCTATTAATAATCTCCCAAGATTTTGTTCCATGGATTCCTTTCACTACGTTGTGGCAGAGGACATTTTTCACTTATTTCGTATGCTTTTGGTTTGCTTTACTGTTCCTCGTCAATCTCTCAGGCAGGTGTTGCTCTTCATAACTTTATTTTTTAATAAAACAATGTTCCCTTGTTGACCTGAGAGACCTGTACTGGCATGTTAAGAGTCCAGGGGCCCACTATAAGATAAAGCTTCTATTCTTCGCAGGGGTGTGTCTGCCTACGAGTTAGGCACGTTCAAGTAAAAGTCAGTTCTCCTGTGCGATAAACAGACTTACGTAGGTGTTAAAGTATTGCCTTCTCAACCTCACACAGCAATTCCACTCCACAACCATGTGCGAGGGCAGAAATACTGAATCGCTGCAATCTGGGTAAAGTATGCAATCCTTTCTCACGGACATGATGTATTTGGGGTGCACAACAGCGTCCTGAGCCATAACGCACAACTGTCTCCCAATCAGTCTACTAAAATATACCCCAACACAGTGGTGCCCCATGCACTCTCATACAACATGTCACTTATATGACCATAACTTACTAAATGTTGAGAAGACAAAGGTAGTACGTTAAGTCCAGTATTCAGATGCCACAAGCAACGTACGAGATAAAACAAAGCTGTGTCAGGGGTAACCAAATCATCAATGTACTCGCCACTAAAAGCTTCAGCACTCCTGTGACTGCCACCCGGGTGTGGAAGACCGTTGAAGAACGCACATTGGGATTCAAGTTACTATATGAAATATATTCCAAGGAGTAGCACAGTAAATGTGCAATCACATGCTCTCACCTGTATTATGGCACTGTCACAACGCGGTCAAGGATGCTACAAGCTGCTGTACATCACAACAGAATTTGCCTGTTCTTTTTGCTGTCGAGCAGCCTCCTCCCTGTAGCGCGGCAGGCCTCGGTTGCAGTTAATTAGGGAACGCTAATTAAAGGACACGTGAAACAGGTATGCATTACTGGGCCGCTCAAAGACCACGTGCGGTCTTGCCCACGTTTATTTATCCCCTCGGGACGAGCCCGCCCGAGGGGTGTGTGGATGCGTGTTTTAGCGCAACATTGTATAAGAGAGCCCGGGTGGCTCTCTACATCCCTTTCTTCTTTTAGTTAACTGTCCCCTAACACACCCCGTCATGGGGAAGTATATACATAGTCTTTTAGTCTCTGACTGGGTGCAGGATTAGGGCGTAGTCCATATCGTTGAGTTCTGGTGGAGGGGTCGGGAGACCTGTCCGGCGGGGTAACCCCAGAAGCCCCGGCAACGGGACCCCAATCGGTTAGTCTCTGAGGGTCTTTCTCCACCGGGGCCCACCGGCTGCCCGCCTGGCAGAGGTGACACCCCTCCGCCGGGAGACGCCGGGGCACCACTCTCCGTCACAACCCCTGGTTACTCGAGCCCTTCGCCATCTGTGACTGTCTCTGGCACTACCTTGAAGCTTGACACATTTCTGGTGACGGTCTGGTGTCCTCTCTGTGCCGTGACCATGGTCCCTCGCACCTCGGTCACCGTCCACACTTCAGGCTCGTAGGGAGTTCGGAACTTCCATCCGGGGTGCCGATCTTTGATGACCACACGGTCTCCAATTCGGACCACGGTGTCCTGGGCTCTACGGGCCTCGCTAGCCTTCCTGTTTGTGGCCTCCCTCCGCGCCTGAATGGCCACCCCGTCTCTTTCCACCGGGGCCCAGCCTGGATCCGCCAGAATGCAGTCTCATGGGGCTCGCTTGAACAGGATGTGAGCGGGAGTGCACTTGGTGGTGCTGTGGGGGGTCTGGCGGTACACTCCCAGGAATTGATCTAGAGCTGCTTCCAGATCTTCCTCGTTATCCACAGCGATCTGCAGCGCTCGATTGAGCGTCCTCATCAGCCGCTCCACTTCCCCATTGGCTTGAGGCCAGAGGGGGATGATTTTCCGGTGTCGGATCGCCAAACGTGCCAGGTACTCCTGGAACTCCCGTCCCTGGAATGGGGGCCTGTTGTCCGACTTGACTTCTTCGGGCAACCCCATCGTTGCGAATGTTCTATCCAGAACCTTCTTGACGTGAGGGAATACAGTGGACGGTATCACCTCCACTATCGGGAACTTCGAGAAGGAATCGACCATGACCAGCATGTGCCTGCCATCCGGGAAGCTCCCGAAGTCGATGCTGAGATGGGTCCACGGCGTCTGACTTGCTTCTTCTGTGATCACTGGAGCCGGATCCCTTCCGGTGATCGTGCAAGCGTGGCACTGTCGGACCATTTCATCCACTTGCGCATCCATCCCCGGGAACCACACCTTGTCCCGAAGCCGGGCCTTAGTCTTGGCCATTCCTTGGTGGCCTACATGTGCAAGCGCCAGGATTTTCTGCTGGAGGCTTTCTGGGACTACAATGTGCCGTCCCCTCAGAACGATTCCTTCTCCTCCTACGCTGACCTGCCACAGTTGCTGTCGAGCGTGACTGACCTCTGGTCGCAGGGCTCGAACCCCGTCTAGGAAACGGGCCCATCCGTTGCTGTCTAGCGCCCGGCGGACACGTGTGAGGGTAGGGTCTTCACGAGTGGCTTGACCGATCTCCTCCAGGGTCATAGCTTTCGGGCAGGATCCTTGCGATATCATGCTGACGAAGGCCTCAGTGTTGCACGTGTCTTCCGGTGTGGCCGCTGAGAGGGTTGATCGCAGATGCTGGGACAAGTAGTCCACAGGACTGTGAGCCCCCGACCGATAGATCACCTTGAACTGGTACGCCTGAAGCTGCACGGGCCAGCGTTCGATCCGCGGCGGTGCCAGCCTCGACAATCCTGTGAACAGGGGAAGTAACTGCCTGTGATCCGTCACGACAGTGAAGTCCTGTCCGCACAGGTACAAGTGGAAGTGCTGGCAGGCCCATTTGATGGCCAGCGCTTGTCTCTCTATCTGGGCGTACCTCGTCTCAGTGTCGGTAAGCGCCTTGCTGGCGTACGCAACCGGCTTCCATACTTCGTGCCCATGTTCCTGCAGGAGAATAGTACCGAGGTCCACCGGGCTGGCATCCACCACCAACTCTTTTTTCCTCCGGGGGTGTAAGTAGGCCATGATAGTCTTGTCGAGGAGCCCCTCTTTGATCTCTTGGAACGCCTTGTTGGCCGCCGGGGTCCACTCCCACGGGTGATCGTGGCGCGTGAGGGCGCGTAGTGGTTCAGACATCGCAGCTAGCCTGGGGATGAACCACCCACAATATGTAGCCATCCCAAGAAAGCTTCTTACCTCCGTGGGACTGCACAGGGTGGGTGCCGCTCGGATGGCTTTCGCCTTTCTCGGATCTACCAGCAACCCCTCTCGAGTGAACGTGTATCCAAAGAAGTCCACATTGTCCTGGTAGAACGAGCACTTCGCTTTGTGTAGCGTCAGCCCAACCTCTGTCAGTCTCCGGAGTGTGGCCCGCAGGTGTGCATGATGCTCCTCCAGAGTGTTGGAATAGACTAAAATGTCGTCGCTGAGGTTGATTACGCCCTGCAGACCGGACAAGGTCTCTCGGATGGCGTTCTGGAACACCTCTGCCGCGGAGGAGACACCAAAACTCAGCCGCTTGTACCTCCGGAGGACGACATGGGTCGAGAACGTGGTGATGTACCGACTGCTGGGGTCTAGTTCTAGCTGGTGATAGCCAGCGTTTAGGTCCAGCTTCGAAAACCATTTGGCCCCGTTGAGGTCCGCCACGATGTCGTCCATCGTGGGGGTGATGTGCCGCTCCCTCTTCACTGCGGTGTTGGGCAGCCGCATGTCCACACAGAGTCTGATGGCTCCTGGTTGCTTGGGCTTGGGCGCCACGAACAGCGGGGACACCCAGGGAGTGGGGCCGGAGACTTTCTCAATGACATCCAGCTCTTCGAGCTTCCGCAACTCCTCTTCCACTTGCGGGCACAGGTTGAACGGCACCCTCCGATGTCTTAGGACTACAGGGCCTTACAGACGTGTATGTGCAGCTTGAACTTCTTGCCCTTCAGCTTTCCCAGGCCGGTGAAGAGCGTTGGGAACTCCTTGAGTATGTCCTCGGCATGGGAGTTATGAACCTGGTTTGCAAAGAACACTAGCCCAAGGTCCTCCGCAGTATGACAGCTGAGCAGTGTACCTTTCTTGCCTTCCGTGACATGAAACTGTGTCTGGGTCGAGTATCCCCCGCTGGCGATGATGGCATTGACACCACGGAGGGGGAAGAGGGTCCGTCCCTCCGAATGTATAAATACGCGCCTTGGACGGCGTCAAGGGGGGTCTCGGCGACAGACGGTCGTATTGTTCGGAGTCCATCACATTGACAGACGCCCCTGTGTCGATGAGTGCTTGGACTTCGGTGCCTCCTACTGAGACTGAGCACATGGGCGGCGGCCTCCGCCGGGAGCCTGTCCTGCTGACATATGAGACCACGAATTCCTCGTCGTCCTCGTCCATCGGGGCTCGCGACTGTGGCTGACGATCCCCGCTTGGCAGCGGGTCTTCCTGCGAGACCTGGCGCACTTGCTGTGGCCCGAACCTGGGTCTCGATGACGGTTGTCTGAACCGCCCACCCCGGCATACTCTGGTGTAGTGATTCATTCTTCCACAACGGGAGCATGCCTTGCCTTTTGCCCCACAGACTGCCGTTGCCGGGTGGTCGTCCCCACAGTATCCACACGAACCCCCAGTCGCAGGTGTGGGCGCTGGGGGAGGTGCGGCCGGCCGCCGTTGTATCGCCTCCACCTTTTCTTCTTTGATGGGGGCGCTCTTGAACTCCGGCCCTGCAGCCACGGGCGCGTGGAGGGCCACTTCCATTTCCTCCGCCCGGGCATTGGATAGCTTGTGGGACCGTGCTAGTACTAGGATTTCATCCAGCGAGATCCCTGGCTGCCGGAGAATCAGCCGCGCGTAAAACATGTCGACGGATTCTGCGTCGGTCTGCCACGCCCTCTGGAACTTAAACTTTTCGAAATCCGGGTTCAGTTGAGGATCAAAATGTCTATTCAGCGCAGCCACCGCTGTGTCATAATCATCATCGTTCCCAGTGTTGGGAAGCTTGTCGAACAAGTCATAGATTTCAGCCCCTCCATAATATATAAGTAGTGACCGCTTCACTGTCCCATCGGTTTCTCGGGTCCCTCTGAAGTAGTGGTTTAATCGCCCTACCCATGCCTTCCATCTCGGGGCGGCGGTAGCTGGGTCAGCAGTTTCGCTAAACGGTGGTAGGGGCGCCACTGCGTTGTGTGTAACCACCGGTGGCGGGTTGTTGCCGGCCCCTGCATTGGACCCGCCAGCTTGAGGTGCACCAGCGCCTGCCGCCTGCCCAGAAGACATCTTGCGATTGTACTGGTGGGACCTGTGGGTTTTGCCAGTGCTTGTTGGCCCAGTGCGGTCACTCTCACTTGTTGCTGAGGCTCTGCCAAGGCTTATTTAGTAAACTGCTGTGAGCATTGGGTTTGCCAATGCTTGTTGCTCCTGGCCGCCTCCCCCTGCTCTGGGCCTTATTATTTCCTCCCCCGGGCCTCAGTAGCTGCACCACGCAGCAACGTGCACAGTTCAGGCAGGCAGGAGAAAGGGCAGCCCTGTCGAGGCCCCCTCACACAATCGGCCGAATGCACTCAGGGCCAGCATGAGGGATTCCCCAGAGAATCTCAGAGCACCGATGAGGCGCCGGGGCAGCCACTCACCCCTGAAGAGCGCGCATAGTGCTGGGAGCTTCCGGTGCGCGGAGCAGCATGCGGGTGGGCTCCGCAAACAGCAGGTCTCGTCGGGAGGCTCCAACACCTCACGGGTGGGCTCCTCCGCCACCGGGATGAAGCAGGTGAGCAGCGGGGGCGTCAGCAATGCGGGTGGGCTCCGCACGCTACCCGCGCCGGCTGACTGAAACAGCACGCAAGGCACGACCGGCCTCGTCGTCAGTGTAGCGCAGCAGGCCTCGGTGGCAGTAAATTAGGGAACGCTAATTAAAGGAGACGTGAAACAGGTATGCGTTACTGGGCCGCTCAAAGACCACGTGCGGTCTTGCCCACGTTTATTTATCCCCTCGGGACGAGCCCGCCCCGAGGGGTGTGTGGATGCGTGTTTTAGCGCAACATTGTATAAGAGAGCCCGGGTGGCTCTCTACACTCCCCATCTCCAAGTCTTACCCCCATAATATGTGGACGCTTGTTAATGCTCATAACGGTTCCAAAGATAATTACATCAAAGTCTGAGTGAAGGCTCTCCGCTATCTTGGTACAGTACAATGGAAGTGTAATTAATGCCAGAGGTGACAGCGAGTTTCTGGACGTGGGCACAGTGTGCCAAGGGAGTTTTAATTTTTACAGCAAGCCAAACTATCGGTGCTGTTGGCACAGCTCCGTTTGGTATGAGAACTGCACACTGATCAATGCTGTTAGGTGTGGATAGTATAATTCGTAGAAGTCTGTGTTTCACAGTTTCGTACTCAGTGGTGTGGTGGTCTCTGTGTCCCGTGATTCAACTTGCATTTGACTATGTCAATTATGCAAATTTTATGGGATGTGAAAAATTTAACATTATTATTAGTTTTGCAGTTTTATATAGCGCAAACTTCCACTGCACTCAAAACCAAAACACATAGGTATAACACATTGTCATTTACAACGCCAATAGCTGTAACTCTTGGAAATGCGAGAACTATTGCATTGCAAATGCTTGTTACAACTGTTACCACTGCATACATGTCTTGGTATGTTCCTGTCCACTCATGTATATGGGCAGTACTAGCTTTCCACTATGAAAATGTATACTGGAACACCAACGCACAATCAGGAATTCTGATTTCACATACATTGGCCAGACACTTCCACAAACAACACAACAGTGATGTGGCCAAGCTGTCGTTCTTTGCAATAGACAGAACTGCAAGCACTTTAGGGTTGGCAACAGGGTGAGGCAATTAAGACGCCTGGAGTTCAGGTACATTTTGCACCTTCACACAAAATCCCCAGCAAGGTTTAAAAAGGAGGAGGAAGTCGGGCTACATGTGGGCTAAATAGCTAAGTGGCATATTCTTGCCTATCCTCACATACTCCCCAGGGTGTAAATGGCTCTGTTTCTGTAATATTTTTATTAACAATTGTAAAGAGCAGCCTGTATCACGATATCATGAACCACTGGGTTGCAGGCTTACAGTCAACAAGTTGTGAATACTGGCTTGATATGCCTCTGGATTTACAATTTAGCGTTCAGAGGCACGGATGGGAGTTGCAACGGTCCCCCTGCAGCACCCATTAGGCACTGGCCTGGCACGTACTTTTGCCTATGAAATGATTTCAGCTTATCCTGTAATAATGTACCGCCTGCTCGTTGGCAGAGTTACGATTGAAAACATTTTCTCCAAAGTTTTTATCATATGATATTGTTTGCAGAATATTAATCAAATTGTCTAGGACACAATGAATTTAAAAAGAATGCTGTTGATTTGAACATTTCTGATTTAGCACGATCATGTTTTGTTCCAAATGAATCAACTTAATCAGGAATGTTGATTATTATTTTGATTTTTTTTATTGCGCTTTTGAAAATGAGGGCTCCTGGGGGTGGCAATCACAGATTGTCCACCCCCGGGTAGCTTCGGGCGTTAGTACGGCCCAGGGGCGCGCAGGCAATTTCTATTGGTTTAGGCGGTGTAGCGCGAGCCCGAGGGTCTAGAACCCTATGTGGCGCGCTTAACGTTTCATGAGGTGAGGTAGGGAAGATCGTTTTTTGACCCTGGCAAACCATTTATATTTAATTTATAGCGCGCTATAGGCAAATTATGGAGGAGGCTGCCTCTGTGAGGGAAGCGCTACGCACCTTACGTGCTGCAGGGCGGGAAGACCTCCTCGTTACTGGTGTGCTTTCCGAGGCATGGGTGGGGCTTATTCAAACTAAGAGGCTGGCGGCGGGCGGGGTTTCAGCAGCTGTCACTGCCTGTTTATCAAGTGAGGATTCCCCAGCTTCCCCAGCCAGCATAAATCATGCGCTGACAGGAGCCTCACCGGCTTCAAAGCGGAAGGTTTCTCTTTCCCCTCCTGGGTCATCGGCTGCCAGGGGAAAAGGTGGAAGGGGCAGACCACGCACACGCAGGGCCCCTGGAGCTAAATTAAATACAAAGATGAACAAGAAAAAAGGTCTTTTTTAGACTCAGAGCTGCTGGCTCCCATAAATAATGAAAATACTCCACCTAGGGGGCAAAGTCAGCAAGTACAAAGTCCTGCTTTACAAGAGCCACAGGTTTTGGTGGCAAAAAATGACATTTGCATATTTGGAAAGAAACAGCTTAAAAATGTTAATTTTTTTTAAACAAAACGTCATCTGTCAGGGTTTTGTCTCCTATCATTTCCAGTGAAAAAGGCGACTCCACATTTCAGGCACAGAAATCATCCAGTTCATATGACAAGGAGTGTATATCTCCTCATAAAAACGCGCACGATATGCATAAATAGATCAGGCTTTCAAATATAGACAAGGACAATGATTTATTACTGGACAGTCGTGACAGGAGTGTTGTTTGTCGTAACGCACAGTCCAGAGAGCGCGAACAGGATGGACAATGGGTGTGGATACCTCAGGAGATAAATGATGATACTAGGTTATTAAAACTTAAAGGTCACAGAGATATCACAGTTGCAAATTCAAGCGTTTTGCAACACAACGTGGGCGAAATACCGCCAGGCACAAGAAGGGGTGGTGAAGAACGTCCGGCCAGGTGTCTGACGCCCTGCAACGTAAGAGGCGAGGCGGAGGGGGATTTTGAAGCGAAATTCCCCACGGCATTGGACGCACAAAGAGTGGCTACTTACAAAAAAGCTTTAAATTGGAGAACATATGATGGGGGTATAGGGGATTGGGAACAGCCAAGTGGTAGTATGAGGGGTGGTAGTGTAGGATTTAGCGGGGTGGTAGACGTACAATTGTCAGATGATGAAATTTAATCATTGGAGGAAGGTGAAATTGTGGATGAAAGGACAATAATGAAAGACTGGCACGAATCCATGAGGGGAAGGGGGGGGGGGGGGGATGTACTAAAAATGTCTCTAGATTTTATTTTCAGCAGGATATAGAACGCGAAAATGATCAGGGCAGAATCAGTTCAAGACTTCCAAACAAAATTTCGAGGAAGAGAGCTTATACTACAGTCTGCATTCCCACAACCTCATGTGAGGCTCCCGCACAGTTGGTACAAAAACGTTTAAGGGGGGGGGGGAGGAAGTGTGGGTATAGATGAACGCCTTAAGGTCACAAAACATGATGAGGATAGCCAGGTGGAGAAAGAAGGGGATTTGTTAGATGACAAAATAAAAGTCTTAATAAGTTCTGACAGCAACGGTAAAACACCCGACGCTCAGGCTGCATCATCAATAAAACGCTTACCTTATATGGGTTTGTCCATGCCACTGGGCGCACATTTAAACAAAGCTACTAAAGACAGAATCCGGAAAGGGGAATTCATTGATGTATTTAAACTTTTACATAGAGAAATACAAGCAAAGGAAGGGTCAAAAGAAGAAGCTTGGGAGTTAGCAAGGAGGCCATGGGTGCCGACCAATATTGATACATGGACATCAGCATTCCTTATTTTCACAAGCGTATACTGTGAAAAATTCCCTGACAGGTCGGTGTCGCTTTTTAAATATCTGGACACAATTAAGAAAGCTGCTACTGAGTTTGGGGGTTATTCCTGGTTACATTATGATGAGGAATTTAGAGCCAGATTAGTTTTAATACCCGACAAACCGTGGGGGGAGGTGGACAATGAACTCTGGGTTCAGTGGATGTACCCTCAAAGGCCTCCACCATCCATGCATACGGCCAGTGGCTTAGCGGTTCCCTATCGTCCCTTTCCAAACCGGCCCACCCGGGGGGGGGGGGGGGGGGGGGGGGGGGTGGGATCCTGCAACAGACAACAGACAATGGTATCTGGTGCCTGCTGGAATTTCAATAAAGGCTATTGCATACGAAACCCTTGCAAATACAAGCACGAATGCTCAAAGTGCGGGGGAAAGCATGCAGTTATGCAATGCTTTGGAGAGCAATCAAATTGGGGAGGCGGGCGTTTTTCAAAACAGAGGGAGAGGTGTTGTGTCCCAACCTGGTCACAAGGGCTTCTACTTCGGTCAAGTTTGAAAAACTATGTTATTGGTTAAAATTTTACCCGGACACACAAGAGGCAACATTATTAGAATGGGGCTTCAGGGAAGGTTTTAAATTGGGTTACCAAGGACCCAGGTGCCATAGGTTTGCCCAAAATTTAAAATCGGCACACGAATTTCCGCACATCAGGAGTAAATTGTTGACCGAGGTAAAAGAAGGGAGGATGACAGGCCCCTTTGAATCTTGGCCGTTAGACAATCGCATGGTCTCACCGGTAGGCGTGGTGCCTAAGAAGGCGAAAGGGATTATAGGATGATCCAGCATTTGTCCTGGCCTCAGGGTCTTTCTGTTAATGACTTTATTGCTAAGGAAGACTCTATGGTCCAATTTTCCTCGGTAGATTCAGCACTGATAATGATAAGAAACACCGGGGCGAACTCTGAATTAGCTAAATGTGACATCAAGTCAGCCTTCAGGCTCTTACCGGTACACCCTTCTGACTATTCAGTACTGGGTATATTTTTTGAAGGAAATTTTTTAGTAGACAAAACCCTTCCTATGGGATGTGCGATATCATGCAGGCTGTTTGAATCCTTCAGTTCATTTTTACAGTGGTGTTTCTCGTTTCGAACAGGGCACACTGGAGTTACACATTATCTGGACGATTTTTTATCCATGGGACGGGCTGGCTCAAAAAATTGCGAGATAGCGCTGAAGGATTTTAAGGATTTCGCTCAGGACATGGGCGTTCCTTTGGCAGAAGACAAAACGGAGGGCCCCAACTGTTGTCTGACTTATCTGGGTATTGAAATAGACACTATGTGCATGCAAGCTAGACTTCCCGGAAAGAAAATGTTGGAAATAACTAAGCTTTTGGAATATGTATGTAATGCAGATAAACTGACTTTACGGGAAGCTCAAAGTTTGTTAGGTCAACTCATAAAAGCAGGCAGAGCTTTTTGTAGGCGCCTCGGTTTCTCCATGTCTGGTATCAAGCTACCACACCATAGGATTAGAATAACTGCTAGCATGCGGGCAGATTTTGAAGTATGGCTATGGTTCTTAAAAGACTTGAACGGCGTCACTCTTTGGTCACTGGACGAGGATTTTGTCTGGCATATGCAATTGTTCTCTGAAGCCTTTGGTGCCAACGGTTTTGGAATTTTTTGGGAAGGGAGGTGGTGTGCAGAAAGATGGCCTGCCAGATGGGTTGCTGAGAAGAAAAGCATAGCTTTCCTCGAATTTTTCCCGTTAATAGTGGCTCTGACCGTTTGGGGGCATAAACTGACAAATAGAACTGTTCTTTTTAATGTGGACAATAAGACCGTAGTAGATCTAGTAAACGGTCAGAAAGCAAAGGACAGACAACTTTTAAAGTTACTGCAAATACTCATGCTTGACTGTTTAAAGTTGAATATAGTATTCAAAATAAAACATATTGCAGGGGTTGAAAATAACATCGCAGATGCCCTATCTCGTTTTCAGTGGGAGAGATTCCGTGGTTTGGCACCCGGAGCGGTTCTACGGAAAACTCGGGTACCCAGCGGGATATGGGATCTGGCAACATGAAGGCTCTGCTACTTATTGAAGATTCCTTAGCACAAAGCACGAAAATGGCATACAGAAGAGCCTGGCTCAAATTTTTAAGTTCAGGCGCATTATATAGAGCCCACGATAGCAAAGGGTTGTGTCACCGCAGAGCAGACATTGTTAAGTCTATTATGCTCAATATAGACAAGAATATTTCCCCCACAACTATCGCTGGGAAGCTGGCTGGTATATCCTTTTACGGCAAGTTCTTTTGGGGATATGAGCCATCGGCAGGGGAGATGGGCAGGAGGATTCTATAAGGCTGTGCGAAAACAAAAAAGAGAGGGTCGTACAGAAGGGAGCCTATATCTTTAAATTTATTATATAGGTTAACAATCATTTTATGTGATGTTTGTTTTTCAGATTTTGAAACACAACTGTTCAAGTTATGCATGATTTGGCTCTTTTTTGGAACGTTTAGGATATCTGAATTACTGAGTACTGCTATGTATGGGGATCTTAAGACACAAAATGTATCCCTGGTTCATTCAGATATCGAAATTTTTCTTGAACGCTCAAAAACAGACCAAACAAGGAAAGGTTCAAGAGTAATTGTGCAACATATTGGCAGCCCTTTATGCCCCAAACAGGCATGGTTAGATTTTTTATCTTTAGGAGGTGCATCCTCGAAGTTTGTTTTCCTTCATTTGGATGGCTCTCAGCTAAAAGCCACCCAGTTCCTAGCAGTCTTGCGGAAGTCTTTAAAAAAGCTGGGAAAGAATCCCGCCATTTTTGGTACACATTCCTTTCGAATTGGGGCGGCTTCGGAAGCTGCCAGATGGGGTTTTTCCATTAGTGACGCTAAGAACTTGGGACGTTGGTCCTCAGATTGTTGTCTGCGTTATATTAGAAATTTAGAATACGAAGTTTAAAATATGAGATGTTAATTGTTTTTTCTTTGCAGGTCTGATGGCAAGTTTATCAATGTCTCCGCGACAAGTTTGGATAGTTGGACACTCGTTCGTCAAATGGGCAGCGAAACAGGCAGCAAAACGTCATTTTGGGAGAAATTTAGGTTTTAGTTCTGAAGATGTGTCTATTTCTTGGTGGGAAAAAAGTGGCATGAAGTGGGGCGAATTTCTACCTCTTATGAGTGAGCTGTCTTTTAAGAACAAACCTGCAATTGTTTTGATCCATTTAGGGGAGAACAATCTAGTCCAGCTATCGGGACTTGGGCTACTAATAGAAATGATATCCGATTTGGAACTGTTTTCAAAATCTTGGTCCAAACCTCAGCTGGTCCGGACAGCTCTGATGCCACGTAGAATTTGGAGAGGGGCGGAGAGATTTACAGCGATTGAAAGAGCGTGAAGGAAAGTAAATAGAGAAATGCAGCGTTTTTGTTCTTCTAACAGAATTTATTGGCTAGTCCATAATGAAATTTTAAAAGAGGACTACTAGTTTTACAGACATGATGGGGTTCATTTGTCCTTTATTGGGAATGAGATTTATCTGCTAAACATAAAAGAGATGGTTTCTAAAGTCCTTGAAATACAAACATGGTGTTGAGTTATTGCTGTTCAAGCGGCAGCATCTTTTATAGATTTGCATTTCTGCATTTTTCAGTTTTCATTCCCAATTTTTAGCTGGTGTTAGTAAACAAAATGTGTTTTTGCCTTTGTATTTGTCTGCATTACCCTCTCTCTTTTTCATCACCACACCCCCCCTACCCCTCCACCCCCCTTACCCACCTCCCCTCCCGTGCTCCCTTTGTATTTTAGATTATGGTGGTAGTGTTTTCCTTGGTTAAGTGATTGAATTCATATTAGAACCTGTTTGGCGACAGTGTTTTTTAGTTGCTTTTACAGTTTTTAAACAATGGTTTACAATTAATAAAATGTGTTCACCTGTTTGGCGACTTTGGTGCTATGTTTTTGCTTCAAATAATAAAGCAGGGTTGGGGGAAATAATTAGGTAACCCAAACAATCGGGGGGCGGGGGGGACAGGAAAATCTCCTGAGTTAGGGTTTTTCCTGGTGGCAGAGTTGGAGGAGATCAAGACAGGCAGGAGGGGTTGGGGGCATTAGGAATAGCTTCGAACAGGGGGAAGCAAGGGAGCGAGGTTGGAGGCAAAAGGTAGGCAGGATATGTAGATAGGGGTTTGGGTAGGAGGTTTAGGCCGAACAATTGTGGGTAATAGTTGCTTTGGGGTATTTTGTTAAGGGGCGGGGGGTGTTAGGGGGGGGATATGTTTGTTTTGAAATATGATCTGTATATGACCTGTATTTTAAGATATGTGTAGAATTGCCTGCCTGTCCAATAAAGCGGCCTTTTACCCCAGATTTGGGCTTTGGACATGCTTATTGCCCGATGAGGGCTCCTGGGGGTGGCAATCACAGATTGTCCACCCCCGGGTAGCTTTGGGCGTTAGTACGACCCAGGGGCGCGCGGGCAATATCTATTGGTTTAGGCGGTGTAGCGCGAACCCGAGGGTCTAGAACTCTTTGTGGCGCGCTTACCGTTTCATGAGGTGAGGTAGGGAAGATTGTTTTTTGACCCCCCCTCCCTCAATATGTTTTTTCCATCTCAGTTTTCTAAAAAACAAAAAAATATATATAGATATATATTTATATATGTATATACTTACTTGGTGGTTGTCTCTTGGACAAGTGGCAGAATTGGAGGAAATAATTAGGTAACCCAAACAATCGGGGGGCGGGGGGGGGGGGGACAGGAAAATCTCCTGAGTTAGGGTTTTTCCTGGTGGCAGAGTTGGAGGAGATCAAGACAGGCAGGAAGGGTTGGGGGCATTAGAAATAGCTTCGGACAGGGGGAAGCAAGGGAGCGAGGTTGGAGGCAAGAGGTAGGCAGGATATGTAGATAGGGGTTTGGGTAGGAGGTTTAGGCCGAACAATTGTGGGTAATAGTTGCTTTGGGGTATTTTGTTTAGGGGCGGAGGGTGTTGGGGGGGGGGGGGTGGATACGTTTGTTTTGAAATATGATCTGTATTTTAAGATATGTGTAGAATTGCCTGCCTGTCCAATAAAGCGGCCTTTTACCCCAGATTTGGGCTTTGGACGTGCTTATTGCCCGATGTGCCTGTTGATATTTTTAGATGTATTTGTGGACATTTAATGTTCATACAATGATCTGTCCGTGTTTCTATTATATGGAAACACAGGAAAGCTAAGTGTGTCTTCTATGTCCATGAAAACGCATTATATGTATTCTTGTAAGGTGGTGCGGCTCATTCACTTTGAGAAAGGCGGGACGCGTCAGTGCGGTAGAAACCTGCTGAATAAAGAACATTTCCACATGCTACCTGGAGTGCCCACTGTTTTTCGGCTTGTCGACTGGCTTTGGAAAATATATAACACCACAAGTTTGCCCACTCAGGTATGGAAAGTGTCACATTTATTTGATGAAAGCTGCAACACAGCAGTCAGTCCATCACAACACAATTTCTTTAGATGCGGACGCGTTTCGTGCTACCAAGCACTTTTTCACAGGCAAGTTCTCGTTACAGCGCCCGGCCAAACTGGTTTCAAGCACCTGATATACTTCTGATACCCGCCCCAATGGGCGTGGACTGCTGCACTTCCTGCGCACAGCCTGCTGGTATACGTAGTGCCTTGCTATCTTCATCAAGTGAGTCTGTTTGGCGCTGCCTTAATAAAAGAGTCCATAATCACCACAGTGGGTTGGTGTGATGCCCGCTCACACTGGGATGCACCTTAGGACTTTCATCACGTCCTCCTGTCCAAATATTGATGATTGCTGTTTATCGTCACCATTGGTCCGCTCACTGCAGCGGGGCTTCCTCCATGGCCGGGCTGGCCGTAATAAATCCAACAACACAAGTTTGCCCACTCGAAGGATAACCAGATAAAATGTAGGAATAAGATCTAAATGAATTTTGTAAATTTTAGCATTGGGAGAAACTTGGACATGTAGTAAGAACTTTAAACTTAGGGTAATTGTTGGAAGAGCGATCACTAATTCAAGTATTGTGCATTGGACTGTGAATATTGGGACTAGTAGAATGCCTTCCATCTAAAATTGCTCCATGTAAGAGAGGGGAATGTCAAAATGCACTGTTTTTGAACGTACTTTACAATAACTGAGATTGATAAAGTTGCATGACTGACACCAAAAATAACTAAAATGGAGCTATGAGAAAAAGCATGTCAAACAATGGCAAGATAGGACGTTTTTAAGAAATTGTAATTTTTGTAACTTTTGTACTAGTACCTTGATTATTTATCAGTTGGATGCATATTATAAGAATGCAAAAATGGCGATTCAAATACTTCAGGTGGGTATATTGCACTAGCACTTTACATTCTTTGAATGTACTTCACTGTGAAAGAGGATAAATGGCGACAGACTTGCACCATGTTACTTTGTTGAGGTTAACAGTGTAGTGTTTTAACAACAGTAAACACAAACAAGGGTAACAGCACATAGCACTTTAAATACTGTCTAGACGTTGGGGACTCTATGGTCCAGTAGAAGGCCAATGGTAGCCGAAACGCATAGGCAGTCCTAATTCTTGCACAATGGTGTTTAAATAAATGAAATTCGAAACCTACCCTGCTGTGGTGCTGTGACTTTCGCTGAAAAAACGAAGGAGGCGAGGGAATCCAAGAATATAAATATATGCTCCTTTTTCCACAATAGTACAGAAAAGAGCACTCTGGGACAGTTGCGGTCGGTTTATTCCAGCAACGCAACAAAATATATAGGGAGCACAATTCACTCCATAAAAATTTGCATCTTTGAACATATGCGAGTCATAACCAAACAAGATGCCACATATCCAGTGGCAAGGCATTTTGCCAAGAAACATCAGAGCAATAGGGATCTATTGCAATATTTTGGCATAGATCATGTACCAGTGAACATAAGAGGAGGAGATAGAATGACAAAACTTCGTAGGTTAGAGTCAAGATACATCATTGACTTACAGACAAAAACACCGAAAGGGATGAATAGTGGGGAGGAACTAGCAATTCATCTAGGTGATTGATTAAGGGAATTGTTGGAATATAAGAGTAATTCATGAGGGAGATCGAAGGAACTGTATTACAACAATTACGATAAAAACTGATATACGGCGGGATACTAGTGATACATTTATAATTGTTGCATATCTTTTAACGGATTCTGATGAATGCAATGGATTTATGAGATGTGATAATCATGTGTTAAAATTTATGGGCTAGCCGATACACGGCGGTATAGAAACTATTAAGTTATAAATCATAGAATGATTGAGTTGGAATTCTTAAATATTTAAGCGTTAGAGCGCAGAATTCCATTGAGGGATTGAAGATTGTGAAACACTTGAAACCACGCCAATATGTCAGATCTGTCCATTCTGTGCTGTTGTCCTTTTTTGATACGCAGGATTGTCACGTGATTAATTTTAAAATGACCGCTTCGGGCTTTCCTGCCAAACATTGAGAAAGGCACAAGCTGAAACGCGTCTGTTTGTTGCGTTGCTGGAATAAACCGATCGCAACTGTCCCCGTGAGTGCTCTTTTCTGTACTATTGTGAAAAAAGGAGCGTTTGTAAATTTTGTGGGTACACCCCCACGATTGAAACACCAATCCAAGAGTGCTCCGGAAAAGGTGATCGGAACGGAAATTACTTACTCGAAGGCACCATCACTAAAGAATGCCGGCATCTGAGATCGGTAACCCGTGAGTAGGAGGACGCCCAGGAGTGCCGACGCGACGGTGCTGGTAAGCGGTGCATCTTTTCACTGCAGGCGGAGGCCACAATAGGCGATAGGACGAGGGAGCAGCAATACAGCAACTGTAAGTATTGAGATTAACATCAGGTTTAGCAAAACTGCACGCCGAGAAGTGGCATTAGACATTTAAAAAAAAAATCCGCTAAATGAACAATCACAAAAAGAAAAAAGCTTCACAATCGCCACAAATTTGATTTCAAGATTCTCTTCTTTAGAAAGGCTTTATGAGCGTGAAATGAGAAAGTGATGGGAGGCTACCTCCCTTCAAAGCTACATAGACGTGAATCGGGTCCCGAGGGGGCTACGCATATATACTATACCTGCGTATGAAAACCCAGATCCACTTTAACTAGAAGAGTGGGCAGAACTTACGGCCCAATCTAGTAGAGGCCTGCTTGTCATATTGGTCAAGTCTGTCTGGAGCGATAGGGACAAAACATTGAAAGAAATACAGGAGGTGGGGACCAAAATAGAGAAAGATGAAGATAAAACCAAGTTGGAAGAATTAAGAGAACAAATGAAAAAAAGACTAATAAAGTATGAACTTAAAATCAAGCAAAGGGAGCAAGAAAAATTTGAAAGGGATGAGTGAGATTATGCCCAAGGGAGAGTATTAACTTTCGCTAACAAATTTGATGGTCCAAGAAGAGAACTATCTGCGAAAAAGGTTGCACCGTTACCGGAACGTGTGGAAACATCAGAATCTGATGTAACAGGCAATGAGTCCTCAGGAGATGAGAATGCCAGTAAATCAAGTGACCAGCAGAAGAAGACCCCTTTTCAAGAGGAATTCCGTCTTATCCGTCAGACATGGCTAAGAGGGGTCAAAAGCAAACCACCGGAGGGGGTCACCGTAAAACAAGAAGTGGGGGCTGGTTTCAGAAGAGAAAACATGTCCCCAGGAGTGACACGCAGCAAGAAGAGGAATAAATGGAAGTAGAAAATCAAATATTATCAATCTTACTCCGAAAAAACTTGCAATCAATGAGGAGTCGGTGTTACGGTTAGGTTATACTTTTTGTCCATCAAATGGTTTAGATTACACCCAAACCTGGATCGACCTATTCAAATTTACAAGGAAATTAAAGCTACATAAATACTTCAAATTGAAACCAACGATTATGAAAACTAAGAAATCTAAAGTAAAGTCTCTGCCAACTGATGTCTTAACAGTTGAAGATTTGGTGGCTTTAGAAGATATGGAAGCATTATGCACCGAAGAAGGTAATGAGATGGCCAATGCCTCAGACATGGTACAAAGAGCAACAAGATTGGGAATTGAAAAAAGAGCAGGATATTAGCCCATTCAAACCAACATCACAATTTTTACCTCAGACGCCATAGACATTTTCGCAGACGCAGTCAATAAAGACTTACTTAATTTAACAACCAAGAGGAACAACAAAAGAACATTCAATATACCAAGAAACAACAACAAGCCTTGGAAAATTTGCAAAATGATGCATTTATAGTATGCAAACCCTCAGACAAAGGAGGGAAAATTGTTCTACAAACACGAGAACAATATCGTGCGGAGGCACAGAGACAGCTGTCGGACAAACTGTTATGAAAAAATAACAAAAGAATTACAATGAACGTATAACGAGGTACCATCTACTAATAAGAAACTGGTATGACAAGGCAATGTTGGAGACAGATGAATTTCTCTTTCTTTGGTGTCTGAATCCTATAGTACCAATCTTCTACCACATACCCAAGATTCATAAAGACCAAGAACATCCCCCGGGCAGACCTATTATTTCCTCGCAAGGAACTTTAACTGAACATCTTTCCATATTTATTGATCATTTTTTGTTCCAATTTGTGATGGAGTTGACGTCCTACATTAAAGATACTAAGGACTTCCTGTGTCGTATGGAAGAACTAACTTGGGATCCCGCATATAAATTAATTATATTAGACATTACCAGTCTTTATGCCTGTATCGACCATCAAGATGGTCATGAAGTGGTCAATTCTTTTCTAAGCAAACGACCCCTTAAGTTTGTAGAACATAACATGAAGCTCTTGGAATTTACTAAATTTTGTTTATAAAATAAAAAAATTCTATTGCAGGAGGATTACTATAGGCAAATTTCCATACTGGCGATGGGCACCTGCTTCGCTACCAGCTATGCAAATTTATTCGTAGGCTGGTGGGAGAAGCAGGTGGCATGGTCCCAGTAAAATGCCCAATGGATGGAAAAAGTGATATCTTGGCATAGATATATTGACGATTTGTTTTTAATTTGGAGTGGGCCCACAGCATCAGCAGTTGACTTTATTGCACACTTAAACAACAACAAAGTGAATTTACAATTCACAGGAGAAGTAAGCTCCATAACAGTTATTTTTTTGGATTTAAAGGTTTCTGTATTCAAAGGAAAACTTAGCACGTCTTTATATGGGAAACCAACAGCAGAGAATCCACCCTGCATGAAACCAGTAGCCCCCCATCCAAGCTAATCAAAAGCATAGCCTATGGCAAATGTTTAAGATTGAAGAGGAACAGCACCAGGGAAAGTGATTTCAAGACAGCTGGAAAGAATATCTTTGACAGCTTTATGACAAGGGGTTATGATAAACAATTATTATATACAACTCTTAGGAAAGTGGAAAGTATCCTGAGACAACAGTTACTGATCGACCAAGAGAAGGGCAAGGAAGAGGATGAGACAGCAACATTTTGGATGGTTATGACTTTCTCAGAGGATGCCAAGCAGTTAAGAAAAATGAGGAGGAATTGGCAGATCCTGAGGACAGATGGTGCTATCGGCGCAGATATACCATCAGCCCCTTTAATAACTTTCAAAAAAGCGAGGTCAATAAGAAACAGATTAGTCCATAGTCATCTGGAGAAAAAAAACAAGTAAAAAGGGCACCCTTAAATAAATGAGGGGATTCTTTCCCTGTGGTAAGTGCAAGGGCTGTGTTAGCAGTATGAAAAAACAGTAACATATGATATCCCGGGTCTGAAGCAACGTAAGAAAATAAATACATTTCTAACCTCTAACAATGTTTATTCAGTATATTGCCTTATCTGTCATTGTGGACGCCGATATATAGGGAGCACAATTCACCCCATAAAAATTTGCATCTTGGAACATATGCGAGCCATAACCAAACAAGATGCCACATATCCAGTGGCGAGGCATTTTGCCAAGAAACATCAGAGCAAGAGGGCTCTATTGCAATATTTTGGCATAGATCATGTACCAGTCAATATAAGAGGAGGAGATAGAATGACATAACTTCGTAGGTTAGAGTCAAGATACATCATTGACTTACTGACAAAAACACCGAAAGGGATGAATAGTGGGGAGGAACTAGCAATTCATCTAGGTGATTAAGAGAATTGTGTGAATATAAGAGTAATTCATGAGGGAGATTGAAGGAACTGTATTACAACAATTACGATAAAAGCCGATACACGGCGGGATACTAGTGATAAGTTTGTAATTGTTGCATATCTTAACTGATTCTGCTTAATGCAATGAATTTATGAGATGTGATAATCATGTGTTAAAATTTATTGGATAGCCGATACACGACGGTATAGAAACTATTAAGTTATAAATCATACAATTATTGAGTTGGAATGCTTAAATATATAAGCGTTCAAGCACAGAATTCCATTGAGGGATTGAAGAACAAGTTACTTACCTTCGGTAACGATGTATCCGTAAGAAACATTAGTTAGATACCTCACCTTAGAATATCCCCAGGCGTCAGACTGGATCCAGAAGATTTTGCGTCAGCAATACCCCTTGCGCGTCACTAGGCGTCATCTGCGGCTCCGCGTCCGTCGTCGGCGTCGTGCACCGGAATGACGTCGGAGTACGGAAAAAAGAAGAACTGACGTCAGCGCGCGAGGGCGGCGTCTCAGTACTCAGACGACGTCATTCCGGCGCACGACGCCGACGACGGACGCGGAGACGCAGACGACGCCTAGCGACGCGCAAGGGATATTGCTGACGAAAAATCTTCCGGATCCAGTCTGACGCCTGGGGATATTCTAAGGTGAGGAATCTAACTAACGTGTTTCTTTCAGATAATTGTGAAACACGACACCATGCCAATATTGCGGTTCTGTTCATTCTGTGCTGTTGTCCTTTTTTGATACGCATGATTGTCACGTGCTTAATTTAAAAATGACCGATTTGGGCTTGCCTGCCAAACATTGAGAAAGGCGCAAGCCGAAACGCGTCGGTTTGTTGCGTTACTGGAATAAACTGATCGCAACTGTCCCAGTGAGTGTTCTTTTCCGTACTATTGTGGAAAACGGAGCATTTATAAATTCCGTGGGTATACCCCCATGATTGAAGCACCCGTCCAGGACGTTGCTGGTAAGCGGTGCATCATTTCACTGCAGGCGGAGGCCACAATAAGCGATAGGATGAGGGAACAGCAATACAGCAACAGGCTGGGTTAAGTTCCGCTTCGCCTTCTTGTGTTTCCATTTTGATTCAGATTTCGATTTACTGGACGACCTCACAGGTGAGAGAAATATGTTGCAGGATCTGCTTTGATTCAGAAAATGGGTCTCCGTCATTGACAGAGTGGGCCTTGCATGGGTTGTTGAAATGTTCGGCAATTTACAGCTTTACTTTGGGGTCTCGAATCTCCTTCAAAACCATGAGGGCAAATTTCACTCATGGCCTGGAGTAGTGCTCCGAGCCCAAACTCCAGAGACACTTGGGGGATAGTTACAGATAATCACACCATGGTTTGAACCCCATAGTTTTGGTGGGGACACTGTTCCTTGGCACACTGGTATTCGGTTAGGAAAACATGAATAAAGGGAGTAGAGCTTCAGATTTGACTTCAAAGACACAAACTGACAGAGTTAGGAGGCTCTGTTATGTCACATTTAGGACCGAAGTCAACAAGCATCCAGATGGCACCAATGGGAGGGAGGGTGCCAGGGCACCACAGAAGAGAAGGCGGTTGGGAGCAGGGCAACATGAGGGATAGCAGGAGCAGGGCAACATGGACAACGGAGAGTGAGTGTGTTTGCAGGGTAACAGGGAAATATGAGGGAGGGAGGGTACGGGCAACAGGGAAAACGAGAGGGAGAGCAGGGCAACAGGTAAAATAGGAAGAAAGGTAGGGCAAAGGGAGAAAAAAGGAAACAAGAGGGCAGGGGCAACGCAACAGGGAAAACGGGAGAGAGGGTGGGAGCAGAGCAACAGGGAAACTGGGAAGACGGGGCAGGGCAACAGGGAAAACGGGAAGAAGGGCTAGTGGGCAGGGAAACATGGATGATGGGAGGGAAGGTGGGAGCAGGACAACACGGACGACGGGAGGGCAATAGCAGAGCAACACAGATGCTGGGAGGCAGGGTGGGGGTAGGGAAACATGGACGATGGTAGGGAGGTAGGGTGGGGGCAAGCCAAAAAGGACAACAAAAGGGAGGGTGGGGGTAAGCCAACACTGCCAGGGGAGTAACACGGAGATGGGAAAAGTACAAGAGGGAACCAGCTGAAAAAGTAATTGTTAGAAATGGGGGTCACTAGTTGGCAATGGTTTGCACCTTGTCCAAGTAGGGACCCTTTCCTTCTAGTCAGGATAAGGGAGTTACACTCCTAGAATAACCCCTGCTCACCCCCTTGGTAGCTTGGCACAAGCAGTCAGGCTTATCTTAGAGGCAGTGTGTAAAGCATTTGCACATAACCAACAGTAATACAGTGTAAGCACTGCAAAATGACACCACACCAGTTCAGAAAAATATCCAATATTTTTATATACTCAAGACAAGACCCAAAAAGATAAAAATACACAATACAGTACTTAGAAATCTTCAGTTATCAAAATAAGCTTGAAAAACAGTTCCTTGAAGTAGATAGCCCCAGAGGGAGCGATCACGACATTGTGAACAAACAAATCCAAAGAGTTCTGGCTGACCGCAGCCTCGCGGGTCAGCTGCGGTGTCGGGAAGACCCGCTAAACAGAACCTTTAGAAATGCAGAGTATCAGTAACCTCTTTGTTGAGCTTCCGAAAGCATGGTGTCGGCAGGCATCTGTTCCGGTAGTCGGTGCATGAGTCGTCGGGCCCTTGAAGTCAGGCGCGTTGCAGATTGAACTCCTCGCGGTCAAAGTCAGGAGGGCTGGCGTCAGCAGGCGTCGGGTGCTGCTGTGTGAAGTGCGAAGCCCTTAGGTCATGGTGCGAGTACCGGCTCGGTGGCGGCGTCAGATGGTGTCGCCGGTGAGACCAGGGTCATGGTGCAAAGTGATGAGGCCCTTGTCATGGTGCTGGCAGGTCATGGTGCAAGCAGCATCGTAGTTGTTGCTGAAGCACTGTCGTGGGCTGATGAACTGGGGGTCGATGGCGCCGGGGTTGGTAGGCCTAGGCTGGGGAACGAGGGCAGTGCGTGGTGTAACTTTACGAGCGGTGCCCTCGAACCATGGTGCAAGCAGCGGCGCCGATTTTGGCGTGGAGCGGAGTTGTCCGGGATACCAAGGCGGCGTCGTGAAGCGAGGCGATGCAGAGTGTGGTGCCCACAGGTCGCGGTGCGAGCAGCAGCTCTGTGGCGGCGTCAGCAGGCGTCGTCGGTGAGACCAGGGTAGCGGTGCCCTCTGCGGTGCCTTCAGGACACGGAGTTGGCAGCGGCGTCGTAGACTGTCGGGTTGCTTTTTCTTCTGTTGCAGCACAAGACACACAGTCCCCAGTGCTGAGGGCAGAAGAACTTGTAGTCTTTGCTGTTCCTGAGACCTCTTGATCAGGGGGCAAGCTCTACCTCACGCCCCTGGAGAAACTCACAAAAATAGATTGCAGAAAGTTCAGTCCTGTCCTTTCACTGCCCAAGACAGAAGCAGCCACAGCATGCCAACACAGCAAAGCACTAAGCAAAGTGGTAATCCTCCTCACAGCTTGTCCAGCTCGTCTTCTTGGTCCAAAAGAGTTATAAAGTCAAGGGGTTTGGGCCCCACTTTTTATAGCCCAAAATCCTTTGTCCTCTCAGGCAGTGTGTGTCTGTGCCCAGCCAGAACCAGTTCAGCCCTCTCTGGTGTGGCTTCTTGGCAGGAGGTGGAGACGACATTGTCAGAGTCAGACCAGGCCCATTCAGGTGAAAGGAAATCTCCTCCTCCTAAATGCAGCCCAGGTCTATTCAGCCCTTTCCTGACCCACCTAGACTATCTGGAGCCACGGTTCCTCCCCAGCCCGTGTTGTCCAAAAGCCAGAGTCAATCCACAACCTCAGCAGAGGCTTACTGGATGGCTGAGCAAGTGGTATTTTCAAACACAGAATGTAAAAATCACCTTTAATAAAAGGTGCATCTTTAGATTCTGAGTTCAGGCATACTAAACTTTATTTTTCTACCTAGTTCCCAGGGCCAGTTATGTTTATAAGAGGTTATAAAGAAACTCCCCATTCTGTCCTATGGGAACAGGTAGCCTTGCAATAGTGAGCAATAGTGAAAAGCGAAATTGGCAGTAATTGACTATCAGGGCATGCCACATACACCAGGGCATGTCCTACCTTTCACATACACTGCACCCTGCCCACAGGGGTACCTTGGGCCTACCTTAGGGGTGACTGACATTTAAGAAAAGGGAAGGTTAGGGCCTGGCAAGTGGGTACACTTGACAAGTCGATATGGCAGTCCCAGACTGAACACAAGCTCTGCAATGGCAGGCCAGAGTTACATTTACAGGCCGTTTGCGTGGGTGGCACAATCCAGTGCTGCAGGCCACTAACAGCATTTGATTTACAGGCCCTGGCATGCTCAGTGCACTTTACTAGGGACTGACAGGTACATGAAATATGCCAATCATGGAAACATGAATCTATAACACAGTTTACAACAGGAGCACTTGCACTTTACCACTGAGAAAAGTGCGCAAGAAAGTAATGTCAAAACCGGGAGGTCAGAAAGCAAAAACTCAGGGAAAACACGCAGAAAAAATTCAAGTCTAACAGTCATACTCTTATACAGTGCTTAAACACAAAGCAAAAAGTATCACCTAAAAATATTGAGCAGTGGAAGGACACAAGTAATGCATTCTCCCTCCTGGGTAGGAAGAAAGGCATGAAGAGGAAGGAAGCCTACAGCAGGTAACCAATAAGGAACAAGCAAATGACTGCAACAATGAAGCCAACAAACAGTAAGCAATTGGAAGTCTCTATGTCCACTGAAGCCAACAAGTATTAGTGGTAGATTAGTATAGGGAAATGTGTTCATTTGAACGGTGGACATTTAAGTCTGTTAGTTGGATTTAATAGGATAATGAGGGATAAAATAGGGAAGAGTCTAGAAAGTGTTATTTGGGAGATCGTAGTAGGATGAGGCTTGGGATAAGTAAAAGGAGAGATGGAGGACGGAAGAGTTTCTAGAAAGGGATTAGGGAAGCCATGCTAGTAAAATGAGGTTTAGGATAAATCAAAGGAGGGATACATGAGGGAAGAATTTAAAAAAAGGTTGCGTGGGAAATTATAGTAGTAAAATGAGGTTTTGGGTGAGCCAAAGAGGGATAGAGGGGGTAAGAGTCTAGGAAGGTTTGTTTTGGAGATCATAGCAGTAGAATGAGGTGTGAGATGAGTCAGATAGTGGAGGTAGAGGATATATTGCGAGAGGTATAGGGTGAGACAGAGTAGTGCACTGGAAAGAGTCAAAGGTGTTTTTTCTTCTTTCTTCCTTAGTAGGAGTAAAGTAATAAATATATCGATACATAACTACATAGAAAGGTTAGACGTACAAGAAAGAGGATGTATTAATATTTAAAGTTGTATTGTACAAACTCTGACTTTCAAGTATTTTTGCACTTGAAGCTATTTTTGTTTTACTTATTAAAATTGTCATCTTTCCCTCAATATTTCAATAGTGAAGCACTTCTAGATAGAATAGTTATGTAATTTTCATATTGTGATAGATAAATAAAACAGGGACCTATAAGCATCCATTCAAATAACATATGAAAACTATGCAATGACCTCTAAACATGTTAAGCATAGAATATATATATATTTAACTATAAAATATATACATTCATTTCTTAAAGCAGACCTAAAGAATATCTATATATTTTAAAACCATAGTTATTATACATACTTGTACAAAGATACACATCTAGATACATACATATAATTAAATTATAAAGGTTTACAAACAGGGATATGCTGTACATTAAGTTGAGTATGGTGGTTATGTAGGAAAGAGTAGTAAAAGAGAAAAGAGTAGTTTTCTTAAGGTAAGATAGTGATCTGTGATTCTTATGTTTGGGGGTAATGAATTCCATAGTTTGGCTGTTTGAACAGAGAAAGATGTACTACCAATGTTTTTTTCTTGTATGGTGGCGTTTTCAGGTGAAGACTCAATCTTGAGTCGAGGTTCCTTTGTTGAATGTATTAGGCGATTTAATTCCTGATGAAAAGCGGTCTTGTTCCATGTATTGCTTTGTGGGTGAAGGTGGATCTTCTGGTAACAAATGTAGGGCCCTCAAGGCAGAGGAGATGTGGGTTTGTGGCTTTACATGTATGAGTAGTCTGGCAGCTGAGTTCTGAATTTGTTGTAGTCTTTTCATAGTTGCTATTGATGAACCTTGGTAGAGGCCATTGGCATAATCAAGTTTAGACAATTCAAGAGAAGTAGTAGCCTAGACCTTGCCTGAAAATCTCAGATAGGGGAAGATGTATTGTAGAGTTAATGGTAATTAAGCTTGATCTTGCTAATTTGTCCATTTGGCCTTCTTGATAACGTGGGGTACATGGTAATTCCAAGGTTTCCTACTTCCTTAGATACTTTAGGAAGTGGTCCCAGATCGGCAGGTCATGTGCTGTGGAGAGGAGACCTAAAAACTGCGTGAGAGAAAACATACACTAAAACGTAAAAATAATAAGCTACTAGGGAGAAGCTGAACAAGGAAATTTGTCAGGAGAGTTTAAAAAGGCAGTCAGTATTTATTTATTTAACGATTTGTAAAGCGCCTGGTGACCCGGAGGCATCCCCGCGCTGTAAAAGACTAGTAATGATCAGACAAGCATCCCTTTATTACAGAAACAGTCGAGTCCTGTTGAGCAAAGGAAAACACAGAATATCTGAAAGCTAAGCCTTGAAAAGAATCAAGCTGGCACCAAGAGACAACTTTGTCCCTGTCGCTAGTATAGAGCCTCTTGGTGGATGGTTTCCGGGCAGCTAAGCTATCAACCTCCTCTGATAAGCTGAAGGCTTCTAACTAGCCCTACTCGATCTCTATCTGTTCAGATGAAGCGTTTCATAACTGGGGTTTAGGACCTGGCCATCCTGCTGCAAAAGTATGTCTACTCTACGTAGGAGGTGAATGGAAAGCTGAATACTAAATTCCACCAGATTGGTGTATCAAATCCTACTTGCACAATTTGGGGCAATGAGTATCAGTTATGCACCATCATCTCATATCACAGATGTAGATGGAAGAAAGACCTTCAGGGAAAAGACCACATTTGTCACGTTGTAATGGCGCTCCCATTCATGATGCTTCAAAGACAGTCGACTCAGACAGCTATCAAGAATGTGCACAGTTTCCAGGCCCACTGCACAAGTGCAAGGCCTCGCAGCACAGGGTCCAGGAACCAACTCCAGCCGTACTACCAGAATATACTCAAAGATGAGGGGAAAAACACATTCAGATGGCCCTAAACTCCAGCTCACTGATGTTCATCACCATGTGAGCTTCCCAAACCAACGAAGCGTCCAACAAGGTGTCCATAACAATGACCACCTTCCTCCTGTGGTGGATTGACTCACTGTAAAGTTGGAGAGGTACAGCCATCAAGCAAAGTTTATGAAGACTGAGTAGAAGATAGCCATACAAGTGGAAGGAGTCTCCTAAAACCACTTGTGACACAAGAAGGATGCACTAGGTAATTAAGCCAAATAGTCCAAAAACTTCAGAAAGAAAATCAAAGTTGGGAGTCCACAAACATTGGTTTCATAACCTGAATGTCCAAATCTTCTAAGGCAGAGGAAAATATCTAATTCAGGTTTTTTTGGATTGCCCTTTGAATGCCAGATTCTTAGTCGGGCAATATGGAGCCTTTTCTGGCTGAAGGAGTATCACAACTAATGTATGGAAATAAATGCACTACAGGCATTCTAATGGAGGTAGCCATGAAAGGCAGCACTTTCGTGACTGAGCAGACACAAAGACAGAATAGGCAAATTAGTAGTGCAGGGATCCCACCGTGAAACGGAGTAACTCCTGTGAGCTACAAGCATTGGCAGATGGCAAAAGTCGTGGAGATCTTGGGACACCATCAATTGAGCACGTTCATAGCCAGGAGGACCTGGCTTGCGGACTCTACTTTGAATTTGTCCTGATGAATATTAAAGGTCGAAACCTCAGTCTAGAATGGGCATGGTGTGCCTATCATCCTTGGGCAGGAAGCAGTAGATGGAACAACATTCTGTGCCTCTCTCCTTTTAGGAGACCACATGTAGTGCCCCTTTTTGCAGCAAAGCCAGGACCTCCACCTCCATGATAGAGGTGGGTGATAGGGTGTACGTCCCGGTGGAATATGAATGCTCTGGGTGACTGGACGGAAGGGTAAGGGGCAACCACTGTGGGCCAACTGTGGCATGCAAAAATCTGTGGTGATGGCGTTTTATTGCCTCAGAAAATAAGAAGCCCTCTCCCCTCCCCACGCTCTGAAGGGAAGCTGCTGACAGAGGAAAAGCAAATCAAAGATATTTTGAGGTGGGCGAACCAGTGGAAAAAGGGGGCAGAGGGGACTGCAGCTGTTAGCATCCCTACGATCCACCTGTCCTGTTAAAGCAGCGAAAGAGCAGTTGAAGGGTTTGGACCAACACGCAGAGTTGCCACTGCCACACTGGCTGACAACTGGGGAGAAAAAAACCCACAAAAGCGGCAGTACTGCTGGTTTGGCTGTGGAAGCCAATTCCAGCAAGTGCATCGTAACATGGCTGTTAAGCGTAACTAAGAAGTCAGGGTACTTGCCAAAATGGCATAACCATTAAGGCAGCCTGGGCGACCCCAAAGCATCCAGTGAGGAGAGTTCAGGTACGCCTGAGTGAGGTAAATGCTGTAGTCCTGGAATTTGCAGTATCATCAGAAAATTGCGATTCACATTTCAAACTCAGTTTTGAAAAATCAAGGCAGTTTAACTCATTCGTAAAACCAAGCCAACAAGTGATTTGGGAGGCCACCTTTAGCCTGCATAACCATTTGCCACAGGATATGTACATACCATGGAAGTTGCAAGTGGCATTAGCTGTGTTTAGGGCTGGATGCCAGCAGTAAAAAAACACAACTAAAAAACACATGTGCCCATGTAGTCGAAAACTTTGTACTGATGGGCTGATTAAAGTGGAGGAGAAGCATGGGGACCTAGTTGTCATGAAGATACTTGACCCACCGAACTATCTGTGGAAGGACGAATTAACAAGAATTTCGGATCAGCGGGCATGGGCCTATGGTACCGAATGATCTGCCTTTGGAGCACCAGGACTGGAAAAGGATTCCATCAGGCAGCCAGTGCAGGTTCCAACAGATTTTCTTTGAAACAGAAAAGTGGTTCAGAACCATTGAAGAGGGTTGAAGGATTTCAGTAAGAATGCTGAATTTGGGGACATCCCCCCCCCCTTTTACGTGCAACAGTTAAGACTGAACAAACTTTGTAAGGGGGAGACCGAAGTATAGAGACCTTCTGGATACTTAACAAGACAGCTTGCACTTTGACGCTCTTAAATAAAAAACCATATGGAATAAAGACGGAGGAGGTTATCAACCTGTGAATAATCTGCCTCCATGCGCCTAGAATTCAGATTGAGCATATCAAATACTTCTGACGCTGAGCAGGTGTTCTTGCATGCCTGTTAACCTCTGGGCTCTAAAGAGAAGGTCAGCAAGAGGCTGGCCCTCCAAGGTAGCAGCTTCTACCTTAACTCTAGCCAGCTGAATGATTTCTTCAGATGCCGATGTGGCACCAAACATGGAGCTGATGGCAGAGTAAACAAGCATTGGCACAGCCAATAGGTCTTGTCTTTGGGACCTTATAAGTGTTTAGCCATGCAGTAAATTATCCTGGGTGCTGTGCTGCCAGGGATTGAAGAGCTATAGAATTGCTTCACACTGAGTTATGCAGTCTGATTTAGGAATATAAGCTTGCCTTAGTAAACATTAACGGACAGACTCCGAGGCTTTTTAATGCACAGGCAGCAAAATAAGTGCCTCAGTGCATGTCAACAGCACTATAACATTCTGTGTGCGGCTATCTTAAAGCGGTTTACTTGATAAAGGTTACAAAAAAACGGAGCATGCACCACTACCACCACTCTCCATGCTATTTTAGGACAATGAGGTATTCTTTGTAATAAATAAGCATGTTTTAGGAAACTATACATTATACTCCTTGCAGTATCGTAACTAAATAATCATGGTCTGCTATAGTAATATATCAAATGTATTAATTACCACAAGAAAAAATACAACTGACAATATAAATATATTCCAGTGTTCAGTGGACTTCGAAAGCGGTAAATAATACAGGTATTAGCTCTCCCGGCAAAGAGGTTCGGTTGCAGTGCAGACAGCGTATGTATTTATTTTTAACACACATGTTGTATACACGTGCAGCACCCTGTCTCCATATATAGGAACGGACAGAACTAGTTATGTCGTTTGTTATTTAATCAGGTTCTCTAAAGGAGAAAATGAAAACTAAGACAAATGACACAAAAACTGGCTGATACAAGTAATATTCCAACACACCATCCATATACATCAATTCATTCTTTCCATGCACCCAGGAAGGGGCAATACAGAGGGGGGGGGATGTGCGCATGAGGAAGACCGCTCAAAAACAAATGCACCCTCCTTTAGTCTCTACAGTAACATCCATAGCTGCCAACTTAGGAACTGGGGACCGGTTTTGAGTTTCAGCATTGGCTTTCCCCGTGCAAGTCTGGGTACCAGCTCTCCTAAGTGATGTGCCCAAACTCGCGGAACGTGAAGCTGATGCTGAGGAACTCTTAAATAAAAATGTTTTTCAAACCAACGCAATTAAAGAAAATAAAAGACACCAAAGCATCACAAAAAAAAGTGATTGTGAGCCGCGGCCTGTGGAAAGAAACAGAAGCAGCGTGGTGTGGGAGGGGTCTCTGCATTGGCTCTTGCCATTCATAAGTGATTTGCTTTGTTTGGCGAGGCAACCAGTGTATTTATTTTAAATAAAACAAGCATTGGCATAGCCAATAGGTCTCGCCTTTGGGACCTTATAAGTGCCTAGCCAGAGGTTTTGGCTTGGCATTTGTTTTTAAGCTATGTAGTAGAGCAGCGTGGCTGCTGTGCAGCATGTTGAAAAGTTATAATAAACAAGAATGGCCACATTCCTAGAGGAGCAAAAAAGATCAACCGACGGAGAAGGGAGAGCAGGTTAGAGAAGAGATGGTGAGGGGGATACAGAAAGGCAGGTACGGGACAGTGAGGGAGCAAGTGTGACAGTCAGTCACACAGAAAGAGAGGCAACGGGAGAGATGTAGAGAAAGGAGATTCTCGCAGAGTCACGTGGAGTGAGAAAGATACAGCTAGTCAGGAGGTAAAGAAGAAGCGAGGGGGGAGAAAGAAAGACAAAGTAGAACGGAAGAGAAAAAGAAAGCGCCGCCGAGATAGAGCACCAAACATCTGAATTGAAAGAGGGTGGGAAGAACTGAGAGAGTCAAAGAAAGTGCAGCGACAGAGGTACAGAAAAAGAAAAGAGACCAAGAGAGTGTCACTGAGATAGAGGTAACAGGTGAATCCGACACAGTAAAAAGGAGTAGAGATGAATGGAGCGAGAAGATGAGATCAAAACGAGGTGGGAAAGGTAAAGAATGACAAATAGAGGTGAAAGGGTGATGCGGGAGAAGGGGTCGCCATAGGAAGCGTCACAGACGAACAGGGAACGAAGGTAGGCACAGACCTGTACAACGGGAAAGTCAGAGCGATGAAGGGAAGGGCATAGAGGCAGATCCTTTGGAATAAAGCAATAGAGGAAGACCAGGAAACAATGGCAGAGAGAAGAAAGAGTAAGTGAGAAATGGCAGAGGGAAAAAGACACTGCGAACGGAAAGTAGGTAGTGAGTGCGAGATGAGAGTTAACAAGAGACAGAGCAAATGTAAATAAAGAAACTTTGAGTAAGGGGGTGAGCGCTGTCATTTATATAGTGGCCTTCACAGAGTCGAAGCTCTATTGACCCAAAATATGCAAACAAATCAACAGTTGAAGACGAAATATGTCCAAGAACAGCCAGGAAGTCACGAAGTCAGATACATAGAAAGAGGGAGAAAGATTTTGGAAGATAGAGAGTGAAAAAGAGTAAGAGAGAGACAGAAATACATCTAAAGAAAGACAGGCAGGTGAAAAGAAATACTACGAGAGAAGAACACACACACACACAAAACATACACACAGACTCACAGGTCAAGAGAGCGTCAGAAGGCGTAACAGAAGAGTCAAGAGGCACGCAGAGAGCTATAGTCAGAGATAGAGATAGAGAGAGAGAGAGAACAAGAAAGACGAGGTTACATTTAAATATATAACATCAGGAAAGGCAATAAAAGGACAAGCAAACACACGGATGCAGCATCTGAAAGTCACAAATGGAGAGTTGCAGAGACATCCAACGACAGAGAAAGAAAGAAAGTGCGAGGATGACGGAGAGCGACAAAGGGAAGCGAGGGCTGCAGGGGTAGAGAGAGTCGGAGAGATGGAGGGAGAGTGAAAGAGCGGGAAAACGAGAGAGACGGGCGGAGACACAGACTTAGAAAGATGGGTAAAGGGGAGCATCTAAGCAAAGGATGGAAAAAGAGAGGGCGGACGAACGAGCGGTGTAGAGGCAAACAGAAAGAAACCTAAAACAAGAGAGGGCGGACGAACGAGCGGCGTCGAGAGGCAAACAGAAAGAAACCTAAAACAAGCAGCAGCTGTTTTCAAGCACTAGTGCTTGTGCTGGCATCCGCCTTGCGGTAGTGAGCAGAAGCGCGAGGGCCATCTGTTTTCAATTAGCACACGCGTCGCTGCTCACTCCCGCAAGGTGGATGCCAGCACAAGCACATGTGCTTGAAAAGAGCTGACCGATTTCTAAAGGTCATCTCCTAGAGCAGCGCATGCACGCTGCCTAGGCGAGACCTAAAAAGCAGTGATTGCAGAGTGTGCTTCCAAAATGCTGTCCCCGTGCGAGTCTTGGCACCGGCTCTCCCTGTGCCTAAGGGATTTGCCCAGAATCAGACTGTTAAGTCGACGCTGTAACATTCCGAACTGCCTACTTTGGAACTAAGGAACCAGGTGCGAGTCTCGGCATCAGCTCTTCCTGTGCGAGCCTTGGCACCAGCTCTCTCCATGCCTAAGGAATTTGCCCTGACTCACAGAATGTGAATCTGAGAAAGCAAAAAAAAAAAACTATGTAACCGAAGATAATGAAAGACTCCAATGCGTTTAAATAAAAAAAAAGTGATTAGAGTGAGTTGCGGTTGTGGGAAGAAACAAAAGCAAAGGGGCGTGGGAGGGGTCTTGGCATTGGCTCTCCCTTGACTCTCCCCATACGCAAGTGATTTGCTTTGTTTGGCCAAGGCAATCGAGGTGACCTGTGTATTTATTGCAACAAATAAAGTTTTAAGAAGCCGTGAATGCCATGTGTGTTTCCAAAATAAAAATGCCGTTAGTAGAGCGAGTTTGTTTCTGAAAGACAAAAGATGCAACATTCTGAAAACCCGAGCTGAGGCAATCAAAGTAACCAGTATGTTTATAAACTAAAAATACCGCGTGTGGTTGCAAACATCAGCGGCACGAGTCTGCTTCAAAAAGCCAACACAACAATACGAAAACATGAGCCGAGGCAATTGGAAAAAAAAAGTGCACGAAGTACAAGTTACTTACCTTCGGTAACGTAATATCTGGTAGAGACACAGTCTAGCCGCGGATTCCTTAACTTTTGAATTCTCCCTACGCGCCAATCTGAATGCGGAAATTTTTCAGCAGTACCACTGCGCGCCTGGGTACAACGACGTATGGCTCCGTGATGTCTCTGTATAGGAAGTCAATGGAGCGCAATAAGTCCCCTTCAGCGCGCAGACGTCAGTTTCTTCCGTGAAACTTTCCAAGCCAGAACTCTGAGCCACTCTAGAAACTGACTGTGGAAGCAGTGTGCTAAAGAAATGATCAAAATCTTTAGAAACAACAATTACAAACAAAGTGAAATGTTATGTCCATACCATTCAAAGGGTTTGAAGTAAAAACCCTATATTAATTAATGATGCTTAGGCTACATGAAACCCTGCACCCTGAAGCAGAAACAGCCTTAAAAAGGTAAACACCCTCCACTCTATACACCACTCACTAATGGAAGTGAGAGGCATTAACATACCAATACAAGACCCATAAACAACCCCGAAAATGGTTTTTGAGCCACTATCAGGAGAGATAGTGACCACTGGTATAGAAACCAGTATAAATACAAGGATTAACCCTTTGTCTCATAGGTCTTTCACACAGCAGGAAGGATGGTCAGGGCATTAAGGAATCTGTGGCTAGACTGTGTCTCTACCAGATATTACATTACCGAAGGTAAGTAACGTGTACATTAGCTAGAGATATCTAGCTACAGATTCATTAACGTTTGAATTCAATTCCATAGCTATACCCCTCTGGAGGAGGGTCTGCAAACTAATCCTACAATAGTTCTCAAAGAGAACCAGCTAGTCATACCAACAACCGACTAAAAGTACGTAGGAATAGTGGGAAAAGAGCCTGGCTCTTAATAGTAAATATGATCACTATCACAGAATATATAAATAATAAAGCACCCTAAAGGCCCGAAAACAAATTGAGTCCTACGGGAAAGGAGGAGGAAAAAAATAAAATAAATAAACATCTGACCGGTATCAGATACTATAATATATCCCCCAAAGGAAATGAGAACTCGAGGACCAAAAGAGACGATAACGAGACACAAGCCTTGCAAACTGTATTCTTCACATCAATAACGAAACATCAGTAAAGAACCGTCCTGATAAAATCCATTTAAAAAAAAGACACCCAGGACACATTCCTATTACACTAAGATGAATGAACCTTAATACCAAACTAAAGACATAATCCGAACACAATGAGAGGAGAACCATAATACCTCCCAGGTATAAGGAATGTTTGTTTGAACAAAATGACCACCCGAAGGATACATCATATATAGCAAAGATGTTAAAAAAAACCCAAAAAAACACACCAAACGGCTTTGAATCCGGTATAGGTTTCCAGCAAGTATGCTAGATGTATAAAATCTTGCCCCAAAAGTTTATGTATATATATGCCAGGTATCTTCCACCAGAGACCGAGTGACTCACCCACTTGCAGGCCAATATCCCCTGCCGGACTGCAAAGATCTACAACACTTGTCCCCGCATGGCTCTCAGAGCCATAGCCCGGTAGTCTGAACATGACCTCGAGTCATGGAAACCTCGAGGCAAATGAGGAAAGAGAAGCCACCACATTTCACTTTCAAAATCCTCTTTGTTTTTCACAAAATAAATATATAAATTAGAAAAAACAGAAATGTGTGACACATGCACAAAGCCATGTATACACTGTATACTTAATGGCAAAACAGAACTGAGAAAACCAGTTCCAAACACTCATAATTATTGAAAAAATTACCGCACCCAACAAAACCACCTCTGATGAACCTTAGGTGATATGCACCTAAAGTATCATTACTACAGGTAACCTGCCATTAAGATAATGCCTCCTGTAAAACCAAAATGTTTGCCAGCAGCAAGCACGTGACCCCACTTGTGATCCAAAAAATATATTCTATATATCTATATTCACTGGAAAAACCATAGGTTTCAGACATGTTATAGTTGGGCATTAGCATTTAAAAAACCTTAGAAATTCACTGAAAAAAACATAGGTTTCAGGGCTGTTATAGTTAGCTGGACATTTCACTCGTACAAAACCAGTGAAATTCCCCCGTTATGTTAGTTCAGCTAACTAATAACTTGCGCACCCGCAATGCACTGCTGATGACGTCACATATTACATCACTCATGACATAGTGACATCACTCAGTACATCACTGATGACATCTCAAATGACGTCAGTGATGACATCATCCAGTGAATGTGTGTTTTTCTGAAAACTAAATATGTTTTATATATGTATATCTCAAGGTCGATGGAAGAATAAATGGGTATATAAGTGTCTAAAAGGATGATTTTTGGGGAGGGAAATTGATTGTATAACTGATTAAGTTCATCTTAGTGAATACATGGGTTAGTGAGTAATGTTTAAATATGTAAATATCTGTATCAGTCTCTCACTTTGTGTATAAGTGGCTGCATGGGTTGGTGAGTAGCTACATGAGTGTCTATATGGGTTATTAGTTGTTTTTTGAGTATCAGTATGAGTGTCTGAGTGTCTGTATGGTTCGGTGGGGGGTATTATGTAGTGCATAGATGCATGAAGGAGTGACTCACTGTATGTGTTGACAGCATGTGTGCAGGACTGTATGGGTGGATAAGTGTGTGTATGGGTGTGTTAGTGAGTGAATGACTGTCAATAGTGTCTCTATGAGTAACTACATATGTTTTAAACTAGTATATGTGAGTATTGGTGTATATAAGTGAGTTTATGTGAGAGTGAGAAATTTGAAAAGTTCCTGTATAAATTAGTATGAGTTTCTATAAGTGATTGCTTAAGAGAGTAAGTATGTGTAAGTTTCTGTAGCATTAAGTGTGGTGGTGTGTGTATAACTGTATATGCAATTTAATGGATGTTTGATACTTTGTTTGCATATGTGACTATGTGTGTGAGTAACTATGGATGAGTGTCAGTGTGTAATAGGATGTATAGGTGTATGAGTACATATGAGTGAGTACATGTATGAGTGACTGTATAGGACTGTTGGTGAATGAGAGGATGTGTGTGTAGATATTTGAATTACTGAATAGGTGTGTTGTAAGTGGTATTGGTATGTCCATTGTTTTGAAAATGTTAGTTACTATTTTTGAGTGTGTGTATTAAAGGTTATATTAGGGTGAGAGGAGGTCTGCCACTATCACAATGTCATTTGAGATGTCATCAGTGATTTCATGAGTGAGGTCACTGACCAGGTCATGAGTGATGTAATATGTGACGTCATCAGCAGTGCATTGCGGGCGCGCGAGTTATAGTTAGCTGAACTAACTATAACGGGGGAATTTCACTGGTTTTGTACGAGTGAAATGTCCAGCTAACTATAATAGCCCTGAAACCTATGGTTTTTTCAGTGAATTTCTAAGGTTTTTTAAATGCTAATACCGAACTATAAAATGTCTGAAACCTATGTTTTTTTCAGTAAATTTCAAAGGTTTCTTAAATGCAAATTTGTAACTATAACGTGCCTGAAACCTATGGTTTTTTCAGTTAATTTCAAAGGTTTTTTCAATGCTATTTTCTAACTATGCCTACAGAGGTAGGACATGTGAAGAAAGAAGAAAAAAACACAGAAAGAAGAAAAAGAAATGCAGAACGAAGCCACAGAAGTCCTCAAAGACGAAGAAAAGTGCAGGTAGAAGGAAGACGTGCAGAAAGAACAGAGGAGGAGAAAGAAGCCTTGTTGCAAAATCATCCTGTACCCTCAAGTTTTTTCAGATGGGTACTGGTAGTAACTGACTGACTAACCAGTCCTAGAGCCAGTGCTATGCTAAAAGACACTTAGTATACAGTGAAAACACCTACATACACTAGGGAACACTATGCGTTGGGGTAGCCCTGTGATTAGCATGACCTCCTCTGTAAGCCCCTAGTACATAATAGGGCAGGGGGATTAAAACTACCTCTTAAAATGCGCCACGGGGTGCGTTAGCACACTGGTGAAGGGAGGGGGGCCTGATGTGACATGTGTAAACAAGCCCTGTGTCCGTTGTGGTATTAAGTCCCCTTGAATCCTGAGTGTCCCCAGGGTCCAACTAGCCAACTAGGTACCTCCAAGTAAGCGCCACAGAGCTGCGTTGCAGAGAGGTGTAAAAATGGGCATGGCCTGGACCACCTCTCTGCAACGCAGCGCAGTGGCGCTTACTGGAAGCACCTGGTGGGCTAGTTGGCCCCCAGAGGCCCTCAGGATTGAAGGGGAATTATTTCCCCAACTTAAAATGCGCCACAGGATGTGTTTGCACACGTCACCTCAGGCCCCGTCCCCTCCCTTCACCACTGTGTAAACATGCCCTGTGGCCGTTTTAAGTTGGGAGATTAAGTCCCCTTGAATCCTGAGGGTCCCTGGGGTCAAACTAGCCCACTAGGTACCTCCAGTAAGCGCCAAAGAGCTGCGTTGCAGAGAGGTGTAAAAAGGGGCGTGGTCACTGAACACCTCTCTGCAACGCAGCTCCTTGGAGCATACTGGAGGTACCTGGTGGGCTAGTTTGCCCCCAGGGACCCTCATTATTGAAGGGGAATTAATTCCCCAACTTACAACTCGCCAGGGGGCGCGTTTGCACAGTTGTGAAGGAAGGGGGCGGGGCCTGAGGTGACATGTGTGCCAACATTCCCTGTGGCGCGTTTTAAGTTGGGGAATTAATTCCACTTCAATCCTGAGGGTCCCTGGGGGCCAACTAGCCCACCAGGTACCTCCAGTATGCGCCAGAGAGCTGCGTTGCAGAGAGATGTTCAGAGGCCATGCCCCTTTTTACAACACTCTGCAACGCCATTTTCTTTTTTTTCTAATACTTTTTTGGGCCCTGGGGGTCCTTCTGGGACCCCCTAAGTAGGCCTAGTGGGTCAGGGTGTTTCTACCCTGCCCCCTTTTCGTGTTTTGCGCCTTAGTTTTACTGATTTCTTGTGCCTCGGTTCTACTGAGGTACAAGATAGCTGCCAACACTTCCTGATCTGAAGTGTTGACAGCCAATTAGCATACAGCTCGTGATCGGGAGGGTGTGCGGATCCTGCACGGCCATAGATATCGAAACTTTTTTTAATTTTGATTTTCTCAGCAACTACTGAACGGATTTACTCCATTTAACAAGCATTGAAAATGCAATAGATCTCGCATTTGATTAAGTTAAAGCCATTTGCTTTGCTAATGGTATTGTATAGCAAAGCAAATGGCTTTAACTTAATCAAAGGTGAGACCTATTGCATTTTTAATGCTCGTTTATGAAGTATCTCAATAGAGTAATGTATTCTCAAGCTCTCCCTTACATGCTGCATAACCCCTAAATACCCCTATTGCTTCCCCACCTCCATTACACCTGCCCCCTTACTCCTCTCACTGTCCTTGAAAGACAGGTTTTAAATTTAGCTTTTTTGAAGGCCTTTTTGCTGCCAGGCACTCTATCAAGGCAAAAGAGGCTTTCATGCTCCCTAGTGCCCTGCCCTCTTCCTGTTGCTTCTCCCACTGCTTGACCATCTGGGTCATTTTAATACATGCTTTTAACTTAATTTCTTGATGGGGCTGACAGCTGCCATGCAGCTCTGCTATCAAAAAAGAACTTTTGCACAAATACATTTTTGTTTATTTACCGTTCAAAATGGCGTCTGCGATCTTGGATCGGTAAACAAAGAAAAAGAAAATGTGCCTACCTAACTAAGTAGGCACACTCCTACGTCATCACCACCCTTGCTCGCCAAAGAAGGACGCCTCCCCCTCCTCAACAGCGCTGGTCTTAACAAAAAACAATGTCTGCAACTAACAGAGCTTACTCAACACAAGCCCAACACACCACAGGGCCATTAGTACCAAGGACAACCGGTGGGCCAGCTTCCCGTAGGGCCCTCACTGTGATAGAATGCGTTATAAACGGGGTGCTTAAACACTAATTTAACCCCACCCTGCATGTATGTACCTCAAAACAAAGCCTGACCTAAGAACTTGGCCACCCCAAGAGTCTGCACTATAGCATACCACACAGTGCCCGTCATACCGCAGACCAGGGGCCCGCCTTACAAGCCAGGCCCCCTGGGCCGCTTTACCCCTCCATGGATTTACTCGCCACAGGGCCTTTTCTACCAGGATCGGTGCGTGGCCCCACTACTACAGGCCCCTGTAGTACGGACGGATCCCACTACTACAGGCCCCTGTAGTACGGACGAGCCCCCCTACAACACTGTCCACTCCACCCTGGAGCAGAACCGAGTTCAGGCAAGCCCAGATTAAGAGCTGCATCATGGGAGCACGGGTGGGGGTGCTTTAGGTGTGGAGGGACGTGCAAAGGGGGCCGTGTGAACCACTGTCACGTGCATCGCCAGGGACAGCATGTGGGTGAGAGCAGGGCTGCTGAATGGAAAGAAAGTGCCACGTCTTACAGTGGGTTTGAAACCCTCCCTGCCCGGCCAGCACTGCCTCCCGGCTGTGGCATCGCTCTCTTGGCCCCTGTGTCCCAGAGACCAGCCCTCGCAGGGGGAGGGGAAGCCAACTTATCCATCCCAGACTAAAAGCACAAAGCCTCCCTCCTCTGGGGAGCGGGGCATGACAAACGCACACTTTGTCTGAGGGAAAACACTGCCGCCCCCTTCCCGGGGGTCGTGCTTCTCCAAGTCCCCAGAGAGTCTGAGCAACTTTATCCAGAAACCCTCTCGAAGGACTAAAAATACCCCGGAGTATTTCAAGAACCCGAACTTTCAGGAGCGGTCAACGCATAAAAAGCGCCTCTTCCTGGGCGCGCACGTATTTCACACCAATGCAAGCTGCGAAGTGTGCAAAACAAACCTGAGGGTGTGGGGGAGGGGTGGTAGGAGTGATCACTATGCCCCCCCCTCCCTCTAAATCATTAAATCTCGCCAGCGAGACTGTGCATGTGCGCAGCCCACATCAGCCGAGACCTAAACAGGGATCTTTCTGAACCAAGGGCTACCTTTTTGCCAAATTTGGTGTAATTCCGTTCAGCAGTTCGGGCTGTAGCCGTTTCTAAAGTTTCCTATGGGAAATTGCAAGGGGAAAACATGTTTTGGGACCCCTCTTTTCTCGGCCCCCGCTTGATGAATCACCCCGAAATGTTCAAGATAGGAACGGACCGGAGCGCCCCACGAGTTTTGAAAATTTTGCGAAGATTCGGCAATCGGCACCAAAGTTATTGGGAATAGAATGTTGCTAATTTCCTATGGAAAATAGGTCCTAACTATAACTACCTACTGGCGACTGCCAGTAGGTAATATATATATATCTTTCACGAATTGGAAAGTTTGTATTTTTTTTTTACACTGCCAATTCAGTTGTTTTGTACTGTTTATTCAATTATTGTGATATATATGCAAAGCTTGTAAATATGGTGTTAACAAAACTATATACTCTACACCATTTAGTGACCGAGAGCAACAATAAGTGACTATATAATTTAGGAGATTGGAAACATGTTTCATCTTAGATTTGGACACTAAAACTCTGGGCGGTCTGAATACTAGTGAAGATCTATTTACCTGCCTGTAAATACACTGCATGCTATTAAATGTTTCAGGGCCTGTATCAGACACACTATATATCTCAAACAGCTTTCCCAGTTTGAAGACGCACTCGAAGAGCAGATGAATTTAAAGGAAACTGGCATTTTCATTCAGATGCATTTATTTGCCTTACGCGTTTTAAAGCACTCAGCTTCTTGTGTCGTTAAGAGGCGGACAACGGCGGACACGATGACCGCAATCAACCTGTAGTGTTCCCTTAATATGGTTGTTTTAGGTGTGCACAGACAGCACCAAACAGCGGCTGGTGCTGGAGCAATCTGCAAAGCAGGAAGATACAGAGCCCAAAGATTGGAGAGGTGCACCACCACTTGCCACCGGAGCGGACGGCTGCTCGACACTTCTTTACCGAGATTCAACAGTACACTGGCCCTTATCAAGGAGGCCTACGAGGCTGATTGACTCATGACTACTACCACTTGGATGTCCTTACTTATTTTGCCCTGAAGAAGTTCATCTGTTTGAACGAAACGCGTTGGCTGAAAGTTTCTTTAATCTGGATCTTCTAATAAAAGACTGTTTAAAAGACTAACACCAACATATTACGTGATTTATTGGAACTATATCCTCCCATATCAAACTGGTGGTGCACCTCTCCAATCTTTGGGCTCACTCAGCTTCTTGATCACAGGCATGATGATACTGCACAGAAATGGTGAAAAGGCACTCCCCTCTGCATGTCCATTTAATTAGCCCTCAGTGGGCCTCACAGGTGAAATCAACTAAGTTTTGCATGCTGGGATCAGCAGTGCACTTTCAAAATTTGTTTACCTTCAGTAAACTTCTGTGGTGTGTCAAAGTGTTCAATTCATTAAAGAGCCCTCCAGTGGGCAGAGGGGAGAACTCAAAATTACATCTGATGCACTGAAGTCAATTGCGCTTGATTCTTAGATGAGGCTTTTGTAGTAGTTGTGCAGAGGTTGGAGTCTGTGGAGGTTCTGAGTCAGGCAGCATCTGGTCAGTAACCACACCTCAGCGGGCTAAGAGAATCAAGCTAATCTTTTTGTGGGAGAATAGCTCCATCACATGATTTACTATATTAAGGGGAGAGAGACTATTTGGGAGACTACTTTAGGGTTTGAGTGAAGAATAACTTGGCCTTCCATTCCATTATGGCTTTTGGGCAAATGGAGGTACAGAAGTTGCACAACGAAGGACCAGGATCAGATCCCAGATATCACTCGTAAATGCTGTCGGGATTAGACAAGGACGTCATCTAATAGCGGTGGCAGGGTTTGAAGCCTGAGACCTTAGCCAGGTAACATTGATGATAAAGCATTTTTAGGGAATTTTGTGAACAATGAAGGAGTGCTTGGACGGGCATCAGTACGGCATGGAAAACAGGAACTGGTGCCAGGGATGATGCGGTCACTGCCTTTGCAGGCATAGCCATGAACGGACAGCACTGCCGAAATACGGCTAGAGCAAAGTTTCTGAATCCAAAGGCACCTAGGGATACTCATAAGGTCGAGGAAGCTGCTGGAAAACTTACATTAGCTCCAGACTAGGCATGGCTTGAAGGAAGAATGACAATTGAGAGTGTCTTTTAGAATAAACAATGCTTTTCAGAATATGAATTATGATATAAAGAGAAAGCCCAAATTTCTTATTCTTTAAAAAAAAAAAAATTCTAATTGTGCAGAGACCCATCCTCCCGGATAGGTGATCAACTCTGGGATAAAGTTGGCATCTTTGAAAAGGGAATGTGATTGGCACTCCTTTTGGACAGGGCAATTGCCTCTTCACGTTTTGTTGGATTTGAGCACAGAGGTATCCCTTTGATATCTGAGGAGCGCGAGGAAAGGAATATAGGAACGCTCTTAAAGTCCACTGTCAGGCCACACTAGAGGAAATTGGATACCCCAGCGCCTCCAAGAGGGACTTTTAACATTATATGTCACTGTGAGGTCAACCCTAAACCAAAGGATGGTGTTAAGGACTTCTTGGAGGATCTCTTACTGGGGTGATGAACAGACACTTGCTCAGTCTTCATGCTCTGGTGTTTTTTTTTTTAATACTTGCAAAAGAGGCCCATGGTCTTCACTTTGTTGACTATACTGATTGAAACAAAGGCTTTCAAAACATTTATTTCGTAGGGACCTATCTAACTTGTAACAAGGATAGAGAATCTCTCTATAGAAAGTGCTTACCAACTGTCCTCATGAGTCTGTTGTGATGATGCGCTACACACAGGGCAGGCAGAAAGGGTATCCCACCATAGGGTTGGGAGAGTTTCCCAACCATTCCAAATTTGCACCCAAGGATGGATGGACCTGTAGTAGTTTTGACTGCTCTTCTGATAGCTAATCTCCGTGCTCTGCCAGGTGCCATGGCAAAGTATGCCTATGGCACTTGAAGTGAGGTACCACTTTTTCCCCCAAGTGGCATGCAGTCTCAATAGCGGCTTGAACAGCCATTCTGATAACATGTTGTTGGTCCAATAGTAGTTCACTGCCTAGCTGATGGCCTTGTGAGCTGCGGAGGAGACTGCATAGGGTGAAATGTGGCATCAGAACTGCAGCAGGAGACCAGAGCTGAGTAGAGACTTCTGGTGCACGGGCCATGGGGGAAGAGGGGTGACTTTCCACTCTTTCAACTTAACATTTTGAATCCAGGAAGGTTAAAGGGAAATACTACAGCTGAATCCACAGGTGGCTGGGTAGGGTGTGATAATTCCTGATCTGCTCCTCATAGTCCAAAGCATTAAATATCTGCTGAACAGAGTCCACAATCTCTGAGGTAGTGACAACCAGAAAAGAACTGACTGGGGACCAAGTCCTTCAAGATGGACAAATGGTGCTGGGGCTAACTCCTGAGATTCCAACTGGATAGAGAGAACTGGTTACAACTATTCCTCTAGGAGGCATGCCAGCAGAGCAGGCAGTGGAGTTGGGAACTCCTTGGAACAATGCACCACTGGATGAAGCTCCCAACAGGAATAGTGCGACTGGGTGCCCAGGAGACACCCAGAGAGGTTACTCAGAAAGGGATGGAGCTCCATGGGGCTTTGTATTTTGTTTTTCGAAGGGAACTCATTGTGCATCCGAACGTTAAGGGCGTCCTCCCACATGCCTTCTTCATGAGCTGAGGCTAGCAACTTACTTACAGGTAGAACTACCTTTCTCAATACCACCTGTACAGTGCAGAAAGCTAGCTTCACTGTGGGTTTAAGGAGTACGGAACAGCAGCTTATCCTATCAGACTGGGGCACAAATTGGCCACACGATGAGATGGTTTCCATTCAACAATGAAAAAACCACGCAAGCGTGGCAATGGAACTCCAGATCCTTGCCAAGGAGAGAGTCTCAACCCCTCAACAGCTTGGGGTCTCTGTACCAAGATGTAAAGCTAGGTCAAACTTGATGGTGGAGTAGAATGAATCTACCTATCCCGGAAATGAGGCCCCAAAGTATCATTTGCATGCATGAATTCCTTGCTCTTCACCTGGACTAGGACAATAGGGCCCAGCTGCATATAGTCAGGTAGCGAAGGTACATGCTTTTTTCATCTGGTACTTCCCCAGGTGTTTCACGCACCTCTTACGTAGAGGCAGTAAGGGTGAACATGCAGGCAGAGATCCTTGCAGGCAATGACTTGCTATCACACGCCCAGAAAGGAAACACTGTACTTCACCCAGTGATCAGGATCCTGGACCAACCTTCAGGGCTTCATCCTGAAAGTACCTTTAGGGAGCAGTGTAAACTTACTCTGCAGGCAAGTTAGCCAGTTCTGGAGGGACCTCAGACTTGCAGCAGAACAGAGAACAATGTCTGCTCAAAGGGTACTAATGAGAAAGAGCCAGTATAAAAGTGAAAATTCGTTATTCTGAAAATAACCCAAATGGATTTGTGGAATAAGAGTGAGGCTGAAGCAGTCAGTGGATGAATTGCATAACTTTGATCGTGCTCAGATCTGAGTTTAGAGCTAGATTGGTTCTGTACTATGGGCAGTTATAAAGTGCCAGCAGAAGTCAGAGCAGGAGGAAAGCTGCTTTTCCAGCCTTTAAGTCAGGATTATTCAGAAAGTTTTGAAGAGGTGCCATGGAGAGCCCTAGCAGACCAGTCCTTGTACAGGTTTGCTTTTCAAGTGGTTACTGGAGTGACTAGTGTACTTGTTACAAGAGCAATAAGCTACAGGAGGAACATGGCTAGACATCCTAAAGAAACACTAGAGTTAAGCGAGTTAAAAAGATTTACTGCTTTATCATCTTGCTCACCATTGAAGTTAGGCAAGGAGGCTGAAAGTACATTGGGTTGACTATGGTAAACCAAATGACAGAGCGCATTAAACCTCAAAGGAAAGGAATTGCCAAAGCACGAGAAACCATGCAATGGGATAAGGCAAGTCTATTCTACAAGAGGATTTAACTGAAACTTCATTGATCCCTGGAGTCTTTAGATTCTGATCAACAAGCACGTTTGAGAAATGCGAAAGAAAACTTCATGGAATGGTAGAGAAAGATTGTTAGGACCTAGCGTCTGCAAGCCCAGGAGAAATACTTGACTCAATATTCTCCCATCTACATAGTGGCCAGAAAACTACAAACAGGGTATCTATGACTGGTACCTCAAGACAGAACCTAGTTTCTGCCTCAGTCACATTCATAAATGGATGAAAAGCAAACTCTGCTTAAATGGGTCAAAAAATTAAATCATCAGAGTTGAAAGTCCCCTTTACTATCCTTACCATCAACTGTCAAAAGGAACTAAGTGACATGACATCAGCACCAAGGGCGTGGCTAAGCTGGCTATGGCGGAGGACGTGTTCCAGTGAAGCTCCGGCGGCTTCCCGAAATGGCCATTGTCCTCTGTAAGAGCGGTTCCACGGGGGGTGAAACTTCCCTCGAGGGCTGCTGAACACCGCCTGCGGCTCCGAGAAAAAACTTAAAGCGATTGGGTGATGCCCGCCGCACCGGGACCTACTATCCATCCTGGGGCCCGGTGAGGAGCTGGCGAGCACAATCACGCTAGCCTGGGGATTGTCTCCGCCCACTGGGCCTCGTGGCGTGGAGCACCCGCGACTGGAGGTCGAACTTACGCCGGGCGCGGCCACCCGCCGCTGCTGGGGAGGCTGCTACTGGCGACCTACGGCCCTGCACACTGGATCTGACTGCCGTCCCGCTCTCCCGCGGATGATCTGGTAAGACGACGGCAAACTTTCTAGGCGCTGAGCCGGACCCGCGTTGCAGCTGCGTGAGTGGCGGTGGTTGGCGCCCTTTTCGCTGGAACGTCGTGGGCCATGAGTGGATGGCGCTGTACCCTGGCTGTGAGTGGGGCGGACGCAGACCCCTGATGTTCGGTAGTCGCCCTGCAGAAGTGTAGGTTCCTGAAGCCTGGACGGTGATTGAAGGGGCATCTGGTGGAGCACTTGTGTGCTGGCCCCTGTGGCGCTGCCCTGGGCCTGGTCCCTGAGCCCTGCCCCGGAGGCTGAATTAACTGCAGGAGTTTGAGTGGCTGGTGGGCATCCGGAGCGGCGGCCCCCTGACGTTGCGGCACTGGCGATGGTCCTGACTCGTCCGTAGTTAGCCGTGGATGCACCTGGATCAATGTCGCGGGGCAGACGGGGCAAAGTAAACGTGCCCGACGCCTTGGCCCCTCCGCCGCAGACACGCGCCACGACGGGTAGGATGGCAGAGGCAGAGTCCCCCGCTGCCATGTCTGGCAAGCTGGACGCGGTCCTGGCCGCTGTGGAGAAGCTGGGGGAAACCCTGAACCACACCCGTATCACCCTGGAGGGCAAAATTGATAAGGCAGTTATTGATCTCACGCTTCTCCATGCAGATCACCGCAAATTTGCGGACCACACGGAAACGCTGGAAACCAAGATGGCGGAGATATCGCCCAGCGTGCAGGCAGCCGATAAACACATACAGCTTCTTAATAGGGTGGAGTTCCTTGAAGACAGGGCGGAGGATGCGGAAGGACGGGCCCGGCGCAGCAATGTCAGAGTAGTGGGATTGCCGGAGGGGAGAAACCCTGTCGATTATGTGGAGACATGGCTCCGCACACTCATACCGGAAGGGACCCTATCCCCGTACTTTGTGGTGGAAAGAGCGCATCGGGTGCCGACCCGACCACTGCCGTCCGGATCTAACCCCAGGCCGCTCCTGATCAAGCTACTGAACTTTCGGGACAGGGACGCCATCTTACAGGAAACCAGGAAGATGCGAGATGTCCAAGTGGACAATCACAAAGTAATGTTCTTTCCCGACTACAAGATCCAAGTGCAGCGACAAAGACACTCTTACATGGCGGTGAAGAGGCGCCTCCGGCAATGTGAGCTGAAATATTCTCTGCTGTTTCCGGCGCGCCTGAAAGTGGTGGCAAGCTGCAAAACACATTTTTTCACCACACCTGATGAGGCGGAGAGTTAGCTAGACACCTACTCCCCATCAGGGGTTGCACCTATGCCTGATAATGCGTGGGACAAACCCCCCCGGCGCAGCTCCCCGGCGTCGCCGACCCCGCCTGAGGAAGCCACGGCAGTCGCACTGCTCGCAGACGGTGGGACCGGACCTGGATCAGGTGCTGCGGGGCCAGCGCGGTTCCCTTCAGGCTGTGGCGAGCATCAGTGGACCACAGGTGGAGGGGAGTGAATCCGTCGCCAGCCAGCCAGAACAGGACAGCGAAGCCGAAGACCTCTCGGATGACCATCTCACCACGCAAGATTCTTGTGAACTGCCGATTGTCACTCCACAGACTGCAGATGATCTAGCCTGATGACAGTCGATGCTACTTTGCACCTCTAAATCCTTTCCACGTATTAGGCCTTCACACGCAAGTATATGGCTGAAAGATTTGAGTTGTTATATGCTGCTTTATGTAATGACGGTCACACGCTCTACCGCTATACTGTACTGATGCCCCTCATGACTGCTTTATCCACATGGCCTGGGACGCACCTCTCCCGTGACAGAAACGCCCCACTTACGTATGCACATTTTCACTGGGGAAGACCGTCGGGTACCTCCGGTGCACACGATGCAGGCGGGACCATACTTAGCAAGTTACAGGGGGGCCCCGGGGACACTTACACTTTTCTTCCCCTTGGCATTCTTTAGCATATAACACACAGCTCACCCCCCCTAGACGTAGATTGTATGATGGTTACATACATAGTTTGGAGGATTGCCTGTTGCATAATCGCCCTTTTGGTATTTTTCTTCGGTATGAGTGGCTACGAGACACATAGTAGCCCATGTTCTTCTTTTGTTCTATTACTTAATTCTGTTAATTGTTTTGCTGCCCTGACCGCCACACATTGCATTTTGGAGAAGGACACCTGGGGCACTGCTCAGCACTGGGGCGTGGCTTCTGGACTCGCGCACACACATACATCCCCCCCGCCCACCCCATTTCTGGGCCGGCCTGACCCACGTCTGCCCCTACCTTTCAAACGATATGGCACCCATCAAGATTGGCACATGGAATGTGAGAGGTAACCATAGCCCATCGCATCGCTACCTTATTTACTCCTACCTGAAGCAACATCACGTTCAAATTGCACTATTGCAAGAAACACATTTACAGAAGTCGGAAGTACATCGGCTGCATAGGAGATGGAGGGGTCAACTGTATGCGACGGGATACTCGGCATTTGCGCGTGGGGTGCTGGTGTGGGTCAGACCGGGGACTCCCTTTCGAGTGCTGGACTCTTGCATAGATGTGGAGGGCAGGTATGTTGTGATCCGGGGTGTCCTGGACGGGAGGCAGGTTCTGATTGCGTCACTGTATGCGCCCAACACGGAAGAGGCGGCCTTCCTGGAAGTGGTCTCTCTCAAACTAATTGGCATGATATCCCCATGATCCTGGGTGGGGACTACAACTGCGTCCTGGATGTGTCGCTGGACCGCTCCTTCCCTCTCTTGCCTGGCACAGCTACATATGTGGCTGCGAAGGTGCTGAATCAATGGCCCACCGATTGGCGTCTCTCTGACGTATGGCGCCATCATCACCCACATGATAGGGTATATTCCTATTACTCCTATTACCCCCCCCCCCCCCCCCCGAGGCCAACTTGACAGTTACAGGGAGGAGCATGCCAGGCTACTAGACAGATTACGATGTCTCAATTATGCCGTGCACTCAGCACGCATGCATCACATGGGGGACAAGGCTAGGAAATTACTCACCTGGCTGATACATCAGAATGAGGTGCAGACACCTGTCACGTCCGTGCAAACGGCAGCCGGGGCCTGGTATACACACAGCGGGATATCCAGGATACGTTTGTGGCTTATTATCAGGGATTTTATAGGTCTTGCATGCAGGCCACGACTCAGGAGTTACAGCTCTATTTAGAGGAGTTGGTCCTGCCTACGCGCGCACAGGGGGGGGGGGCAATTGAATGGTCCTCTCCTTGCAGAGGAGATACGGGACAGCATATTCTCCCTGGCAAATGGGAAGTCGCCAGGACCGGACGGCCTGCCAACAGAATTTTATAAAGCTTATGCACATATATTAGTGCCGCGACTGCTGCAAGTGTACGAGTCGGCGTTAGATAAATCAGCGCTCACTGACACGCAGAACGAGGCTCTGCTTGCGTCTCTCCCCAAGCCTGACAAAAACCCCGAACTGCTAGGATCATATCGCCCGCTGGCACTACTTAACACGGACTATAAAATATTTGCATCTCTCCTCGCTAAGCGTCTTTCGCCCTTAGTACGCTCATTGGTGCACCCAGACCAGAATGGTTTCGTAACGTCTAGAAGCACCTCACTAAACCTCCGTAGATTTTTTTAGGATACAGCAGTATGCGACACAGGGATGGCCCCGTTCCGGATGCCTGGTATTGGATCTGGAAAAGGCGTTCGACTCCTTGAAACGGCCCTATCTCGCGGCGGTGTTACGCAAATATGAACTAGGCGACCTCTTTCTCACAATGGTAAGCCTACTATATCAGCACCCTACTGTTCGTGTCCGGACTGGTAGGATTGTGTCTGATCCTATTAGAGTGAGGAGGGGGACGAGACAGGGATGCCCGCTATCCCTGCTACTCTTCTCTCTTGCCATGGAGCCACTGGCGATGCTGCTCCGCGGAGGAGGGGAGGAATGGGGCATATGCCTAGGGGATGGGATGCATGCGGTGTCTCTGTATGCCGACGACCTCTTACTGTATGTGCGTGATGTTACTGCCATACCCGCGTCCATAGCAAATGTGCTGAGGATGTTTGAGGAAATGTCGGGACTCCGGGTAAATTGGGCCAACTCTGGAGTGTATCCCTTTAGTGCGGCAACAACAGAAATAGATGTAGTCATCACTGGCTCGCGGCTCCCGTGGTATCCCACCACCTTTCGATACTTGGGGATTCAGATATACCGAAACCCAGATGATTTAATGGAGGGTAATCTGACGAGGGCCATTTCGGCGGTACACGCGCAGGTACACTTCTGGAAGTCGCTCCCGTTGAACGTCATGAGCCGTATCACCTTGATGAAGATGATAGTCCTTCCCAAACTATTGTATTACTTCTCGAACCTACCAGTTATGTCCCACTAAGACTTTCCGTGACATGGAGCGTCTATCCCGAGACCTCATATGGAACAAGGGCAGACCCAGGGTGGCGCTGTGGAAGTTATATGCTCCCACTTCTCAGGCAGGGCTGGCCGTTCCCAACCTGGAGTTGTACCACATAGCAGCTCAACTGCAATGGGTGACGAAATGGCTTAGTGGCACTAACCTTGAAGACACAGCGACTTTGCAGCAGCCGTGGACTCACGCCCATATATGTAATCTATTTCACCCGGCTGCTCGGACCCCGCGTCCGCAACAGCTTCATCGGGGCATTGCCCATCGATGTTATGAAAGGAGCTTGTACCTCACTCGTGCGACGCTCCCATATGCCCCGATCATACCGCTCTTAGGGACTCCCAGAGGAGAAATGAGCACCTCTGAAACCGCCCTCCGGCATTGGCACACAGCAGGAATAGACACTCTGGGTGATTTTTACAGGGACGGCACGCTCTTAACATTTGAGGAGCTAGCAGAGGATACTGATTTACCTTCTGGACAGTTTCTTCTCCACACTTCTCTCATACGAGCTCTTTCGGCCCTATTGGGGGATTTAACGTCCGAGCCGCTGATGCACCTGTTGCTGCAATATCTGCAAGTCATGGGGGCAGGCTCTCACATTGTGCATTGGCTGGTGACGGCTTTACTCACGCACACACTGAAGCCGATGCTGGCGCTTCGTGCCCGCTGGGAGGCTGACAGGGGTCGACCCTGGACGGACAAGGAATGGACCACTATCCTAGCTGGTGCTACATACATACCACGGAGTTCTAAATTCAAGCTAATACAAACATATATCATACAGAGAGCATATCTATCTCCCAATAGCATCAATAGATATTTTAGCATCGCCACCTCTGAGTGCCCACGTTGTCATCAACTTGGCGCGGATCTACTACATATGTTGTGGGCCTGCCCCTCCCTTTGACTGTATTGGCAGGGTGTTGCTGCAGCGTTGGCACTCTGCACAGACACCTCCTTGCCGCCCACGTGGGAGCTCTGCATATTGGAGCTTATGTCAGGTCCAAGAAGAATAGGGTTACATCACGATTCAGAGATGTAGGACTAATAACTGCCAAGCGTTTAATTACGAAACGGTGGAAGCAGGCGAACCCTCCAGAGACGATCAGCTGGACGCACTCACTTCAGATATGGGCGCAGGCAGAAAGCACAGCACTTCACAGGGAGGAGACGGCGGGGCTCCGTAAATATCCCATAGCACTACAATAGGACGCCCTACTGACAGCTTTCAACACTGCGAATACTGGGGAGGGCCATCACACCTAGGCAGTCGTCCCATAAGATGCATACCAACGGTCCTGGGAGGAGGGAGACGGACACATGAAGACCTTCATTCACTCACCTCTCACCGGATGCCGTTTAGTGGCGTGTGCCTGGCGTAGCGTAGTCCTCTGCCCCCCCCCCCCCCTTTTTTGTCCCTGCGCCTACGCACCTGGAGCGAGTCCATGACACGGTCATGCGCTCGACCTCCGCCCCAGTGCTCTATCCTGCCATACCTCCTGCATTTAAAAGTTCCATACTCTATAATGCAATGACTTCCAGAACGGTTTTTAGACGGCAACCTTTTAATTATGTTGTTTATAGTTTTATATTGAAAAGGTTTAATTTGTTGGGGTATCTGCTTTTATCCTTTCTATTTCCCTCTGGCATAAGTCCCTTGTCGGCCTGGTGTACTGTCCACTGAAGACTGTTTTCAACACTTGTCATTCGCAAGACAATCTGATAAGGGTGGCCTTACTGCTATAGGAAATGTTATTAAGTAGCACTGGCATCTTTTTCTCTCCCTCACTTCTCACTTGGTTATACTCCTCTCTCTCCACGAGCGACTAAGCACTGTGGAGAGATATGTAGGTTTGCTGATAAAGGAAGATGTTAGGAGAGATAGTCACTCGATGAAAAATGTGTATGTTGTAACGCATTGTACTATGATCGGCAATAGTCCGAGTGGTTTACTCGCAACAATACTGACGCAAAAATGCAATGTATATTTGGAAACACTGCTCTTATTTAATTTTTGATTTCTGAACATCTGTTATGATATGTACCATGAGCAAATGGGGACATTTTTTGGGAAAAAAACTAATAAAGATATTTAAACAAAAAAAATGACATCAGCACCAAAGTAGGTATAAAGAAAATGCACACACCAGAGTGGGTTTCACTCATCTTTCTTTAGATCACATCACAGTGGTTTCCAAAAGAACATCACTTTCCATCTCATTTTGCCGAGGAGGCAGCTCCCAGTCATATTTTCAAATAAAACTAACCGGATCAGAGACTGGAAAACCAAGCAGCCATTTTTTCCAAACAAAATAAATCATCTGACATTACACAGAATGACAAAAGAACTGCATTGGTTTCCACTGGCAAAAAGAACAGAATTCTAACGCATAGTTAACCCCCTTCAAAGCTGAGGCTTGTCAAATCCAAAAAAAGAAATAAGTGTCTTACCTGTAACTGCAGTTATCCAGTATTGTTATCTATCAGATTCACAAGCTTTAATCATTCCCCGAAGTGGGAGTACCGTGGTAATATAAATAAAGCAGTAATTCATGAACATTCATAGGCTATCATGGAGGCAACCATGCATTCAATAGCCTATCTATGTCCTTTTCAAGAAAAAAGGACCAAACTTAAATACAACCAATCAGTAACCAGCAACCTCTCGAACCTTCCCATAGAGAGGCTGAGTCCCTAAGATTTTCCAGCACAAATTTGGATAGCAATACTGGTTTGTAAGGGGAGCCTCTACGGGGAAGAGGGTGGGTTGCATGTGAATACCAATACTGGATAACTACAGATACTGTTAAGTAACTTATTTCTTAACCAGTATTGGGGTATCTTTCATAGAATCACATGCTTGAATCAGAATAGCACACACTAATGTAAAATAAGTAAGCATCCTTAGTGGATGCTTACCCACCCACCCCGGTGCCAAGTTTATTTTATTTGGGGTAGTACGTGCTTAGGCCTCTGTAACTTTTTGTTCACACAAGGTATCCACAACACATTTGCGCCCTTTTCTTCCATCATTGGGATTTTAAAGGTACCCAGGGTTTGGGGGTTCCCCTGGAGAAGACCCAAAAATACACCTAATGTTTTTGGAGGGGGAAAAAAAGTGCTGCAGAAGACAGTCTGTTTTGTACCCTGCAAATGGTAGCAACAAAGGGTTTATGGAGCTGAAATCAACATCTTCCCAGCTTTAGGGACAAGCAGACTTTTGTCAGAAACACAAAATATTTACCAAGTTTTGGCATTTAACTGGGACATAGCCTATTTTTGCTACTTGTTCTGCTTTCAACATCCTTCCAGTTAGTGGTAGAAATGGGTTAGAAAGCAATAATGGATCCCGGAAAGCTATACATTTCTGAAAAGTAGACAAAATTCTGAATTCAGCAAGGGGTCATTTGTGTGGATCCTTTAAGGTTGTTTTTATAGAAACTAAGAGTTAAAAAAAGGAAAAATTGAAAAGGAGTTGGAAAAAAACAGCTATTTGTGCCAACATTTTCACCTGTAACTTCTTACAAGTATGACAGATTTTTTATAGCAATATACTGTTACATCCGCTGTACTCTTCTGGTTGTGGGGATATATAGGACTTGTAGGTTCACAAAGAACCTGAGGAACCCAGAGCCAATAATTGAGCAGCGTGTCCTGCAGTGGTTTTACATTGTGTACCGGGTATATAGCAATTCATTTGGTAAAATAGGTATCAACAACACCTATGTATTTCCGAAATGGGAACAAAATAGAGTTTAGAAATAGTAGCTATTTGCACATCTCTGAAATTTGGGGTACCCATAGTAGCATATAAATTGTAGGACATTTTTCAAAGTGACTTCTTTTTTTTTTTTACATTGTCTTACATTTGGCAGGCAGAAATGCATAGAAAGTATATAGGTAATAACAATTTCGAGTTCCCCTAAGTCTCCCGATAAAAATGTTACCTCACTTGTGTGGGTAGGCCTAGTGCCTGCAGCAGGAAACTGCCCAAAACGCAACGTGGACACACCACATTTTTACAGTGAAAATCAACACTTTTTTGCACAGTGCCTAGCCATGGATTTTGAACCCTAGCTCAGCCGGCACCTAGGGAAACCTTTACATCTTTTTAACCCCTTCAGTGCCCATGACGAGCTGGACTCGTCATGGGCCGCGGTGGCGCTGTGCCCATGACGAGTCCAGCTCGTCATAGACCCCGCCCGCTAATGCAACGGCCGGCACTGGGCGGGGAAAGGGGCGGGCACTGAAGGGGTTAAAGTAGACACCCAGAGGAATACAGGATGGGGGACTTGAGTGGCTCTCACCAGGTTCTGTATCCCTTACAAACCTCAAACTTTGAAAAAAAGAAAAAAAAATATCTAACTTTTTTGTGATGGTAAGTTCTGGAATCTGCGTGGATCCACTAAATTCCACCGACCCCGTTTTCCCCAAAATCTTCCAATAAAAAAATGGTACCTCACTTGTGTGGGTAGCCCAAATGCTCGCGACAGGAAACGGCCCAAAACGCAATGTGGACACCACATTTTTACAGTGAAAACTGACCCTTTTTAGGTCTCGCATGCGCTGCATAGGAGACCTTTAGCCGTCGTACAGCTCTTTTTCGAAGAACATACTCGTGCTTGTGGCGGCATACAGCTTGCGGGAGTGTGCAGCGGCGCACCACAAACACGAGAATGTGCTTTGAAAGAGCAGACTGCTCTCTCCAGCGTGCGCACACCACTCGCGGGTGCACCCCTCCACCTCTCTCTCCCGTAGCCGCGCAAGGCGTGCGCTTGTTTTATTTTTTCATTCTGCCCACTCCTTGCAGGTCGCTCTCCTTCCCCCTGCTATCTCAGACTCCCCTGGTTTCGTTCTGCCCTCTCCTCACAGCTCGCTCTCCTTCCCCCTGCTATCTTAGGCTCCCCTGGTCCTGGGGCAGCCCTTCTCCCCTGCCTTTAGAATCTCATTCTTGTGCGGTCTGTTCAGTGTCTGTGGACGCCCATGGATGATGATGTATCCTGAGTAAGTGGGTTACATTCGTTTTGATAGGGACAGGTGTTGCGGGGAAGAAAGTATTATTCTGGAAGTTTGCTTTTACTTCTTGTTCAGCCCGTCCCATCCTCCTGCTTGCGTTTCAAGCTCTCCTCTGTGCGCCACCATTGTCCAAGTTGCCTTTGCTCTCGCCCCCTCCCGTGGTCGGTGTTCACCACCTCCCTTGCCCCCCCTCCTCGCCATTTTCTGGTCGTGTGGTGTTATATATGATGTGGAGAGCCCTACAACAATACTCCATGCTGCACCCGCACCATGGCAATAAGCTCATCGACTTTCATTGCCCATCGGCTTCCCTAAACCTCACTCTTCCAAAGAAAATCATCTGTGATCGGCACAAACTTTTAAGAAGCTTCAGTAATGTATTGTTTTAATTTAAGTTGTAGATTATTAGAACAACGTTTTTTTTCATTTTTTATGGTTTTTATTGGAGTGAAACCACATTATAAATGAAAGATGGCTGAAATGCAGCGTGAATTTGAAGAGTCTAAGATTAATCCCGGCATCCCTGCTTCACTAGTGTGTGTGATCCGGGGAAAAATCTTTTTCACCAAGCCGCCTTTGTGTAGGTCACATATGACAGCACCTTCAAATGTGTGAGTTCGGGGTGTGCGCTGTTCAAAAACCTCTTGTGTTTGATTTTAATATTTTAAAATGTAAAATCTATAATAAATAACTAGGCCTTTTATAGTGTTCACAGTGCAACTGACTCCTAAGGCACTAACAGCATTGGCAGGAACGTTTTTAAGTTCATGTTTACAAATACTTCTTAACGCAGACGTAATCTGATGAACTATGTAAAGCTTCTGCATGCTAAAGAAATATTTTTTGTTAAGTTGAAAGACATTTTAGCCTGTTTTTTTGAGTGATTTACATGCTGAATATTGTCACGGGCTGGGCTCCTACACGAAGACTGTGAGGCGGGTCGGACGTTTGCCTCGGCTCTCCCTGTTAATTTGTGGACGCGCCCACCTTCTAGATGCCACACTAGTTTTTACCAAGCAAAGCACTAGCTGGTTTCCAGATGAATTACTATATGGGGTTCGGTGAGCCAAAATAGAGCCCCGCCAGCTGCTACATTTCCACCTTCCTATTTTAGCCAGAAGTATTGCTGTTTTAAGACAAAGCACTAGACGTATGAAGTTGAGTGCACAATCTAAAGTGTTTTTTTTTGTCTGCATCCGAGCTGAGCTGCAACACACAATTAATGGCCGTTTTCCTAATGGTTGCTATGCAGGTGTCATGGCTGCTGCTACAACGCCACCCGATCTAATTTAAGAGGATGCATCCTTTTATTCGTTGTACTCGTACACAGGCATCCTACTCTACAGTGCAGTTCAGTGGCGAGGAAAAAAGCCATTGCTGGCTTTCTGTGAAGAGTTTCTCTATATAGGAGATTGCCAGGAAACAATGTTCAGTTTTTATTGAAGGGGCAGCAGGTTAAAACACGTTAGCATTTTCTTTATAAGTCCAGGCTTGCACAAGTTTAAGCCGATCACTGTTCGACATCCTCTTTTAAATAGTATTGTAATGGTTGCAAGGTTTTCTAGAGATGTATTTTGATATTATTTCCAGCACTTTTTCATATATATCTAAACATAGATTTTTTTTTATAGTAAAGCGCATGCAGCGGTCTTTCTAGCAAGCAACGGCAGCCCCTTCTTTACACCAAGTGAAAACAAGAATTGGCATAGCCAATAGGTCTCGCCTTTGGGACCTTATAAGTGTTTAGCCATGCAACAGTTGCATAACTAAATACTTATAAAGTCCCAAAAGCGAGAACTATTGGCTATGCCAAGCGGCCGCCAAAGTGATCAAACATTGCGGTAAAGCGCGGCGCGCGCACGCACATGTTGTAGCTCTAGGCTGGCCTGGTCGCTCTTTTTGGAGCCCTCTCAAGTCTCGCCAGACCAGCGCATGAGTTGGGTCAGGCGAGACCTAAAAAACAATATTGCTATTCCTGCTCCAAGCTCTTCTGTAACAGGCTTGTAAATCATGTTCGTATCTGAGAGGCCTGTTTACTTTCATTCTCTGACTTCAAAACAAGACTTGTGTGCAAGCTTTTGTGCCATTTGAACAGCAGACCCTTAAATGGCAATAATTTTTTATTGTCTTTAAAAGTTTAAAGGCAATTACAAGTTCATAAAAATAAATAATTAAATGATAAAATATTCAGGTTTGCTAGTGGCAACTCTTCAATACCTGATGGCACAGCACCCAGGATAATGTGCTGCATGGTTAAACACTTACAAGGTCCAAAAGGCTAGACCTATTGGCTATGCCAATGCTTGTTTTGCCTAGTGTCTAGCTGTAGATTATGAACCATAGCTCTGCTGGCCCCTGTGAAACCTAGTAAAACTATACATTTTTTAAAACTAGACACCCAGGGGAATCTAGGATGGGGTGACTTGATTTGAATACCTCGCAAACCTCAAATTTCGCTGAAAAAACATAAAACATTGCTCAAATTTCTGTGTGGGAAAGTTGTGGAATCACCGGGCAGACACACATTTCCTACCACCCAGCGCGCACCCAGGTCTCCCGCTAAAAATTGTACCGCTCTTGGGTGGGTGGGCCAAGTACCCGCGACAGGCAAGGGCACAAAATGTATTGTGGAGACATCAAAATTACCTATCACAAAACGACCTGGTTTTGGAAAGGGGGTCACCTGGGTTTTTTGGCCCCAGGCTCGGCGGCCATCTAGGGAAACCTACCATTTTGGGCAGCCCCCACCCCTGCATTTCGAAAAAAAATATTGCCTGAGGCCTATTGGGCTTGGGGGGGGGAGGGGGGGGGGGATAGGGGGCTTGGGGGGACCAGATATGGGGCTACTGACCCATCTGCTCCCTGGGGGGCAGAAAGACTGTGGCATTTTGTTGGGCTGTGGGGGCATTGACATGCCCATCTTGGGCAGCTCCTATCCCCTAAATACATTTTAAAAACATCCCTGGCTTCTAATGGGCTTTCTGCCCTCCCGGGGGAGGGGGGGGGGGGTAGATCGGGGAATACTGCCCCATCTGCCCACCAGGGAGGGTAGAAACACTGGAATATTGCTGAGGGGGAGGGGGCATTGGCATACCTATCTTGGACAGCTCCCACTACTAAATACATTTTTTTTAAATCCTTGCCTTCTAGTGGGATTTCTGCACCCTGGGGGCAGAATGGGAGCTACTGCCCCCCAGAGTGGGCAGAAAGACTGGAATCTTGCTGAGGGGGGGGCATTGGCATGTCCATCTTTGGCAGCCCCCACCCCTAAATGAAATAATAAAAAAAATACCTGGCTTCTAGTGCGCTTTCTGCCCCCCCCCACCCGGCCGTCCAGAGCGCCATAGGGGTTAAAACCAGTGTAGATACATTTTCAAATGCATATCAATATTGACAAGAGACAAGAAATCCTCCAAGTAAAGAGGCTCACCTTACTGAAGCAAATTACATAGAACTGCCTGTCCCACGGTTGCATCAGCATGCTGTGTCGACTCCAGGAAGTAGTGCTACGTGAACAAATGCGTTGTTTGCCAGGTCGCAACTCTACAACGTTTTTCTAGTGGAACCCTAGCGAACATGGCAGACGATGTAAAGACTGCTCTTGTGGAGTGCGCTTTCGCTGTTCTTGCCAAAGGTTTGCCTGCTTTATCATGGCAAAACTGAATTGTGGCTGCTATCCATCTTGCAATGGTAGCTTTAGAAACTGCAGTGCCCTGACGACCATGTCCATAGGCTACGAACAAATGTCTTGCGGATAGACTGAGTCTAGTGCAGGTAAAATTTAAGACACCTCTTGATGTCTAGTGTGTAAGGTTTGTTCTGCAGGTGTAGAAGGATCCGGGAAGAAAGTCCTGAGAATGACAGGTTCATTTAGATGAAACTGCGAAGGAACCTTAGGGATGAATTTGGAATTCGTCCTGAGGATAACCATTTAATCTGTAAAACAAAGGAATGTTTTATAGTGAAAGCTTGTATTTCGCTAACCCCTCTAGTTGATGTTAGGGCGAGCAAGATAGCTACTTTCCACATTAGGTACGTGATATCCACCCTATGGATGGGCTCAAAGGGTTGCTTCATCAATTGTGATGGTGGAGCTTGAACAGGTGGATAAGTACGCAATAGGCCTTTCATGAATTGTTGTACAACTATCAGAGCAGAGAAAGAGACGTTTTGGCGAACATCTATATCGAGAGATAGCTGCGAGGTGAACCTTAACTGAGGAGCATACCAATCCAGTTTGAGCCAAAGACAGTAAGTACAGTAGGATTTGCTCTGGAGCAGAGGTACAGATGTACTTTGCTTTGCAGACACCAAAGGCAGAACCGTTTCCATTTCAGTCGGTAGGTCTTGTTGGTGCTATCCGCACAAGATCTGGCGTTAATGTCTTAACACTCTTGAGCAATTGTCAAATCCTTAAATTCAAAGAATTCAGGAGCCACTCAAGCAATTTAAGAGATGCTGGCTCCAGGTGACACATCTGACCTTGGTTAGCAGATGGATAAGCTGAGCTTCCGAGAGGAGGAAAAGCTCCTTAAAACCAGTGCTGCCTGGACCATCTGGGGGCTATCGGAAGAAGGCGGCAGTGCTCCATTTTCGTCAGGACCTTGGGTATCAGTGGAATGGGAGGAAAGGCGTAAGCATATATTCCTAACCAAGGCATTGAAAGGGCATTCCCCCGAGAGCTTGGGAGCGGGAATCTGCTTGCAAAGAACCAGCATTTGGAGTTTGTGTGTCACAAACCGGTTCAGCGCTGGTTTCCACCTATGTGAAAAAATACTGTTCAGTTGATCTTGTCCGAGCTCCCACTCGTGACAGTTGTCTTGGGTTCTGCTGAGGGTGTCTGCAAGAGTATTCCGAAGCCCTGGAACATGCTCAGCTTTTAGAGATAATCTGTGAAATGCAAGCCAGCTCCATAGCTGCTGGGCATCCTGAAAGAGTCAGATTTGGTTCCTCCTTGTTTGTGGATATAAAACATACTTGTGGTGTTATCCGTATGGACCAACACCGATGAACCTTTGATCCGAGGGAGGAAAGCTTGCAGGGAGAGAAAAATGGCCTTTAACTCCAGCCTGTTGATATACAGTTGACGCTGGAATGAGAACCATTTTCCCTGAATCTGAAGGTCTTGGAGATGACCTCCCCAACCTTCCATGGACGCATCGGTGGTTACTATAAATTTCAGGATCAAAGGTAGAAAGGAGAGGCCCTGTGAGAGATGTGACGTCAAAGTCCACCACTCCAACGCCTCTCTCATGCGTAGAGTGATAGTTAATACATTGAAGGATCAAGTAGTTCGAATCCATTGACATTGGAGTTCCTCTTGCACAGGCCTCATGTGAAGACGAGCTAGTGGCACTAGATGGATTGCTGAGGAGAGCATGCACAGTAGAGATTTGTTTGTCCTCACAGAAGTGTGCTTTGTTTTTGACAGTCTGAGAACCAAGGTTTGCAACCATTCCTGCCTTTGGCGAAAGGAAAGCTTTGGTCTGAATGGTATCCAAGTCAGCCCCTAGGAACGTCATTGTGTGACTTGGAAAAGCCGATTATTTCGGTTGGTTTATAGAAAGGCCTAATTTTCTTAACAGATATATGCAATCTTTTGTAGCTGCAGCCGCTAGACAAGCCGATTGAGCTTTCAGGAGCCAATTGTCCAAATATGGAAATACTTGGTGACCATGGTTTTGCAAGGCGGCTGCTACTGGGGTCTGAAACTTGGTGAAGATCCGTTGAGCAGATTTGAGGACGGAAGGTAGGACTCGGAGCTGATAGTGGTTACCAGCCACTGTGAATCAGAGGACCTTTGGGTTTGTGGTGTATAGGAACATGGAAATAATCATTTTTTAAATCCAGTGAGGTCATGTAATCTCACTGTTGAGGCGCCGAAGGATGTCGGAGAGTGTGACCATTCTGAAGGTCAGATTTTTGAGGAATTTGTTCAGCCGTCTGAGGTCTAAAATAGGTCTCTACTCTTCCGATTTCTTGCCTATCAGGAAGAAGCTGGAGTAAAAACCTTTTCATCTTTGTTCTACTGGAACGCTCGCTATTCCCCCTTTCAGTAGCATAAGCTTCGCTTCTTGTTTGAGTAAGCGAAGACGAGGGGGGTGTGATCCCCTGGGTGGAGTGTTTGGTGGGCGCTGGATGAATTTTAGAGTGTGTCCATAAGATATGAGATCTAATGCCCATCTGTCTGTTGTAATATTGCGCCATTGATGGATATGACTGGAAACGTTCGTACGGGTTGGAAGGGAGGGGGGGGGGGAGAAGTCGTAACTGGTACCCTGATGTGGTCACTGCTTGCGACCGGAGTCGAGTGCTTGTGAAGTTGGTTTCGTACGTGAGCCTCGCCTTAAGAAACCAGCTGTTTGCTGTCCGTAGGATTGCTGCTGGTAAGCCTGACGATATTGTGGCTGAAAGGCTTGATAGTTTTGGGTATGCTGGAAAGTACCTCAATAGCTTGAAAATTCACATCCACGTGCACCCCGAAAGGGCACTTTGCGATACTGTCGGGTACCTAATGCTTTGGCTGTGTCTGTATCCGTTTTGATGGCTAGTAGAGCCTTGTCTATGTTTTCCAAATAGACTGTCCCCATCGTACATGTCCAATATTTTTGATTGCACTTCTGGATGGAAGGACGTTGTCCTAAGCCATCCTTGCCGTCTTAAAACAGCCGGACCAGCTAGTTGACGAAAACCTGTTGTGGCTTTGTCCATAGCACAGTCTATCATTTCGGCGGCTGTGCGCTCTCCCACAGCCAGTACCTTGCGAAATCTTGTTTATTTTCCTTCGGTATAAACTCCAGCATAGCTTCGATATCAGACCACATTTGTGGGTCATAGCAGCCCAGAATGGCTAGTGCATTGGCAGCCCTGACAGATTTGCAGACATGGACGAGAATCTCTTCCCAATGGAATCCAAACTGCGTCCTTCCTTGTCCGGTGGAGACGTGTTGGGGTGGAAGGGTATTTTGATCTTCTGAGCTGCTTGGGAAATTAGAGTCCGGTTTGGGATGTCCCGTAAGGCATGCAGGTGAATCCTCGGGCGCCCTGTATTTTTAGGTCGAGCCTAGCGCAGCGCGCAAGCGTTGCTCTAGGAGATGACCTTTAGAAATCGGTCTGCTCTTTTCAAGCACTCGTGCTTGTCCCGGCATCCACCTTGCAGGAGCGGGCAGCGGCACACAGGGGCCATCTGTTTTCAATTAGCGTGGCCGCGTGCCCTTGTTCCTTCTGTGACAATTTGCCTCATGCACCGTCATTCCCCATTGCCCCTTTCTCCTGGCTGCTCTTCGTCTGAAGACATGTTCGAACCTTTAGAGGCTTAGGTCGCGGGCTTGCGGCGAGCCTTGCGCAAAGGACCCATGGCGCAGAGGCTGTCAGAACGAAGTGGAACTGTTCTACAGGCGAACAGCCACGAGTTGCAGGGACTGAGCAGAAAGACAGAACGTGTTGAACTCTGCGACAGAACCTGCAAAGAGGGTGTCACAGTGCCAGCCATTAGGAAGTCAGGCAAAACAAAGTGAGGAGGAGAGGTGGTGATGGCTCCGCGACCTGTTCTGCGACCTCCCTCTCGACCGGGACCGCAAACGGCGCAAAGTGGACTGCTGGGCCTCGAGAAGCTCTTGGGAACGCTCCCGTAAACACTTCGGGTTCATGGCCCGGCAGTCGGAACACGACTGCTAGTAGTGGTCGCGCTTCAAACACCAAAGGCACACGAGGTGCGGGTCCGTAACCGACATAAATTTGCAACAGGACTCACAAGCCTTGAAGCCATTTTGAGGACGGGACATCCCTACGAGCACCAGGAGACTAATGACTTGAAAAGATGTCGACAAAAAGTCGCAAAAAGAGTCAAAAAGCGACTCGAGGTACCGCTCTCTCCGGATCTGCGCTGGCTGGTGCGGAAAAAGAAACAACAGACATCAGCGCGCAGGGGTGGCGTCTAAGTAGATACCGCGACGTCATTCTGGCGGCCGCGACGCCAACATCGAGCGGGGAGTCGACTGACGCCACCTACCAACGCGCAGGGGTACTGGTGAAGAAAAATTCTCCGGATCCAGTCTGACGCCTGGGGGTAATTCTAAGGTGAGGAATCCATAACTGTCTCTTTCAGATAAACACACACAACCCTTGAAAATGAGCCTGTTGATAGAAAACTTCCTAAACATCTATGAAACCTATAAGTTCAGCCTCATCATCTGTTCCCAAGTAGGGGCAGAGCGCGCACTGTGCAGTTAGCCACCTCCCCCCCCCCCGAAGTCTGGATAAGAAACTACTGTCTCCATGACCCAACAATCTGAATCTGAAATTTCGGGCAACGTTGTCCTCCTCTGTGCAAAAGGTTGAAGTTAATTGTCAAAAATGGTTGTCTGTATTATCATCAGTACTACCGATTGGCAAACTGTCAAAGCTTTACAAAGCAAATACACTCCATATTGGCTTCCCAATGAATTGAGAAAAGCGATGAGGCTTGGTTTATTCTTGAATTAGTCACTTCTGGTCGGTATTGAAGTAGCAGACACTAGAGATTACACGGTTAACTCAGCAAAGATGTGTAGGAACTGATTGGACGGCAAAAGGAGACGTTGGCTTTGTGATGGACAACTGCCACAAACAGTTGATGGTAAATGTATGGCTTGAAGTTCAGATAATTAAGGATGTGCAGTCGCAAACCAAATTAGGAAAATAATGTAAGAGTGCCCGCATCAGAGTCCAGCAATACACAGGGAATAATAGGATCCTTTGTTGAAACTAAAGGATGAAGCAATGGCCCAGTTGCACCTTCTAGTTACAAAAACAGAAATTAGATGGATGCAAGGCTAAGAGGATAAGATAATTAGTCAAGAGGAAGTTTCTAGCTCTGTCGCTGGCTGGCACACTAAGGGCAAGTTGGAATAGCAGGGCTGAGTTGCAGGACTAGTTTGTGCTTCCAGCAGTAATGAGATCCAAACTTACAGAACAAGTGCATATTGCACAAGAAGACAACACTGTAGAAAAAGCGTTCACAGACATTTTCTGCTTCACAATTTCGTATGCATGGACCAATGGCACCACCCTATGTCTATCTTAATTACAGTTAAGCCAGACATGAAGACATGTCCAATACTTTTCTGGTTTTCACTTCTTATCTACACATTGGGAGTAGGGTGGGTTCATTTGACCCTAAGAGGGAAAGAAGATACCTTGGGATCCAAATATTAAGTAATATTGATGAAATTGCCCAGGTGAATTTGCAATTAAAAACCAAAGAAATGAGGAAACTATTGAAATCATGGTCTTGTCTATCCTTATTCTTCATAGGGAGAGTCAATGTAATAAAAATGGCTATTCTACCCAAGTTTACTTTGGTCTTTAATGCTATCCCCTTGGAGTTCAACTCATTTAAAATAAAAAAGATCCAAAGTGAGTTTAACTCCTTCATCTGGTCGTCAAAAATGCCTAGGATAGCTTGGAAGAACCTCAGCCAGAAAATACACCGAGGAGGGATAGCTAGCCCGGATCTCCTGATGTACTATAAAGCTTTTCATTTAAAAAATATAAGGCATCTTTTTCGAGAATATGTTTCATACCCCTCTTATTGGAGAGCAATAACAAATCATAGTAACTGCCTGTATAAGTTTGGGCATCCAAAATTTTTCAAAAAAATTAAACTAAAAGGTCCTAATTTCAGCATTTAAACTTTGGGCAGATATAAGGAAAATCTGGAGGTATCCATACTATAGCTCGCAAGCCCCGATATGGAATTCGCCTGGTACACCCGAATGTTTGCAGGATTCTTTAGCTCTTCCCTTGAAAAGAGCCGGAATAACAAAACGGGGAGATCTTCTAGAAAACGGTAACTTAAAATCATGGGAAGATTTGGTAGTGTTAACTGCAAATGGAATCTCGAGGTTCAAATTTTACCAGTTGGCTAACTGGGTTAAATCTCAAACTATTTGGCCAGAGGATTTTACAAATGCAGGGAGCGAGCTACATAAAGCTCCTGGAAAAAAAGAAGTTTCGAAGTGGTATTGGTGCCTAGTGGAGAAGAAGAAACTAGACTATGATATACCAGACCGTAAATGGAAGAGGATCTTTCCGGCTGAAGACTTGCAACAGGCTTGGCAAGTATCTTACACTTATTTATGGTACACTACAATTTCTGCACCTCTGAGGAAAAATCAATTATTTACCTTGTACAGATCATATTGGACTCCCGAGAAGCTTTCTAAAATGAACATCCAGGTGACGAAAAAATGCCCAAAATGTGGTGAGAAAGAAGCAAACGATATTCACATGTTTTATTCTTGCCCTCAACTTGATCAGTTTTGGAATGAAGTTGGTAAGATCATTGGCAAAAACTTAAACTTGACTTTTAAGGTAAGACCTTTTACTGTTATTTTTGGCATTTTGGGTACCTTTGATCATATAATTAACTTGACTAAAAAACAAATACATCTTTTGTTTATACTTGTGCTTGTAGCCAGACGAGAAATTTGTATAAAGTGGATACTCCCTTCTCCCCCACTGATTCATGAATGGGTGGAGTCAGTGCAAAAATTCAGGAATATGGCTAAATTTAGGGGGGTATGTAAACGCACAGAGTTTTGGGATTTATGGGATAATGCTAGGCGGTAGGGTAGGGAGGGATGTCCAATGATTTAAACACCGCGATCAAAATCGATGGATCCGTGGATGCAGTAATTACCATCTTTGGTCCATGGAATCGGTGGATCTAAAGCAAGGCCTCTATTTCTGCTCCAAGGGCGCCCAAACTCAAGAGGACCCGATTGCAAATTTCTTAAGATCGCATAAATGAGGACAAAAAAAATAAAAAAAAACACTGTAGAAAAAGCGTTCACAGACATTTTCTGCTTCACAATTTCGTATGCATGGACCAATGGCACCACCCTATGTCTATCTTTATTACAGTTAAGCCAGACATGAAGACATGTCCAATACTTTTCTGGTTTTCACTTCTTATCTACACATTGGGAGTAGGGTGGGTTCATTCCGAAACCCTCTTGTTGCTTTAATCAACATAATTTTAGGTTTACCTTCCCTAAATATATACTCCCTTTCATAGTCTTCTCATCTTATTGCTAGTTCTTCATATTTGATTCCATTCTTTTACCGTTGTTCCTTCAGAAACTCACTCTGTGTGACTTAGACAATTGTTCACAGTAACCAATGCATCCCTTAGCTTTATTAGTTTAAGCATAGGTTCTTCTTTGTTCTCTGTGGTCTGACTACTTCCAATTAGTTTTGCTCTAGGTTTCCTATTGTATTTATTGGGTTTACTTTTCATTTTTTTATTGCTTCTGTTTTTGTGAGTCATTTTTATTACTCTGTGCTATTGGGATTCCACCTGAGTGCTTCCAATATTTCCTTTGTCGATATCATAAGCAAAAATAATGTTGCTCCACACAACCCACCTACTCAATCCCTCGTGATCAAAACGCACAAGGTAAAAATATAGCAAAACATCTAAAAGCAGAAGGTTCAAGTTTATTTGCCAGTAAAATATTGCAAACCTATTCCCTTTTCATTTGTTTATTTAAAAACAAAATGTAAATTGGCCAATGCCCCTCCACGGGACGAACAGAAGGCATCACGTCCTTTAGACAACAACTCATATGTACATCAAGTTTAACACTGTTGGCAGTTCACAGTCAGGTGAAAGAATTAAATTAGGGCAGAAAAAAACAAACAATATTACAATAATTAACAACAAAAATTGTCATAAAACACTGGAAGAGGAATCTGTGACAGCCGTGCAGGGACACCTGAATGTGCTCCATCTTATAACCATTGAGAGGCATCTGCAGTCTTCAAGGGGCAGCTGGTTTCACTTTGTGTAATTTCTTTTACCTACTACAAAGCCAAATGAAAGGCACTGGAAATTAGTCCCTTGATCTGGCAAGAGTCTCAGCAGAAGACACAGAGCACTGCGTGTGTGTTGATAGGACACAAAAGCTTGTCAGCATGCTTAGTGATTTCTAGGAACTTGAAACACTTCCAAGTACAGTGACTTTAGTAGAACAGAACCCAGGTGATTCGATACCGGAAGGGCATTACTGTGTAATATTCACATACAGGTTGCTATATAAAAACGTAGGGTCATTATGACCAGTACAAATATTGGCAATCAGATGCACAGGGCTAGTGGCCACCTAACCACATGACAACAAATGGATACTTTATTTTTGGAAAAAGAATGAGAAACCAGTGCCACCTAAAGAGAAATGAAGAGTCACCAGTGACATTTTATGTGCGGAGTAGATCTTGCACTGGTTATTCATAAAACATATCAAAATGAATGCTTGGAAGCGAGAGGGGGCTGGTTGACAAACTAGCCACCGCACTTAACATAGTTGTTGGGAGCCATGGAATGTAAGTGCTCTCACTTGCAGCTGGAATGTGACACCCATGCTGAATGTTAAGGCCTTGCCAAGAAATCTTAAGGCTTCTGACGCAAGTCCAGCTTCCCTGTATTAATATTCTAGATGTGTGGCTTACTGTGGTGGGTTCAAAGTGCAAATAATATTGACACTAAAGTCTCATCACACAGACATGCGAGGGTGCTGCACATGCTGATCTACGAGATCAAATCTAGCTATGATTCCTCCACTATCCAACAGACAAGAGTTATGCTTTGATGCCACATGCATGTGCTTTTTTCCATCAAGAAACTAGATTCTTTTACCTAATGCCGCGCTTGTGCCTAGTGAGTGACCAGATTTAATTAAGTGCCACTGTAGGGCACTATGTGCTCAAACTTGTTTTCCTAGACTCACGCTCATTCCCAATTTTCAAACGTTACCCTGTGATTCGATTCTGGAAGTTAACAGCATCTGTGTTCATCTGGTGGGATAAGGCTGCTTGTTGACAACCCCTGTGCACAAAAAACAAGAAATTACATCTCTTCCATTTATCTTTCGGGAATAACACAAGAACATGGCATAAGATATGTACTTGCATCAAGGATAGGCAGGGCAAAGTTGCAGAGATATTTTTAATCCATAACATGCTTGGAGAAAGTTCTTTCCGTCCAGGGCGCTTTAAATATCTCTATCGTGATTCCTGAGATGGGGGCCCTCTGACAACTCTGTAAATGTTACTCATTCTTAGCCTTTAAAACTGCATGATTCCCCAGGTCTAAAGCGAATGTAATCCTGGCTTTCAGAGTGCAGTGCTGGAACTCATTTCAACAATCCTTGATGTAATGAGTTCATAAAATGCTCACTGACAGTGCTGTAATACTAAACAACTTGTCACTTCCATAATTCAAGTGCCACAGCCATACCTCCAAAGCAGCTCAATACCACATGTTGCTGTCTGCAGTTAATCCAAGTTACGACTTACAAGGTCATTGGACAATATCAGGTCTTTGTTGGGTCTAAAAGTCTGCCATTCTATAAGCAGAGGCTTCAAGACCAGTCTGATATATTTTCTAAGCTCTCTATAAAAATTATGGTCATACAAAAGAGGTTTGGATGCATATATTTTAAGCAAGTAGAGGTTATATGTTTTATATCATCCAGTCTTGCAGGTATGTGGGAAAATAATTGTCCTCTTGACTACAGAGCACTCGGGTGCGGACACACTAGTGGTCAAGCCCTCCTTAGTGAAGCATGACCCTTGAGATTCATTCCCCCTCCAAAGGGTAACTCGCTAAAGGGATTATGTAGAAGTAGATTTGCCATGGTGGTAGGGGGCCAGGGGTGGCGGAGGAAAGTGGTGTGGGAGGGGGTTAGGAAGGTAGATGGGTTTACCGCTCAGGATACTGCAGAATGTATAAGTAGAAGTGCAGACAAACCTCGCGAGTGGTTTAATATGGCCAGAGGAAACCTGCACCACTCGTGGGTAAAACAGAAAGGAGCACCCTCAGCATATCGAGGGGGCTGGAAGCACAGTCAGTAACAGCAAACTGAAAAAAACAAAGGGTATTAGCCAGAAGCACTATAAATAACGTTGAGGTGGGGTGGAGGGGTTATGTGCAAAGCAGTCCCTAAGGATGAAAAGTCAAAATATGCAATCCCAGCCTCTGAGAACAAGCAGAGAATAGCCGCTAGGATCACTTGCATGCTGGCATTGCAGAGTCTTATAATGGCTGCACTTTTGGGAAGATGGGAGACAAAGGAAGGACAGGTGAATACAGCAATAGAGCAAAAAGGAGGAAACTACGAGTGGAAGCACACAGGAGAATCACCAGGAATAAAACTACACCGGTTAGGGGAATAGCAAGAGGGAGGACTCTGGTCCTGAGGTGAGGAGGGATCGCCCTTGACAGAAGATAAAACTATATAATTCATGATGCACGAGGAGTAGAAGCATAAACAGCCCCTGGGCATTGTAACTCGGAAAGAAGCACGATCAGTCAGTATATGGAGGGAGCCCTAGTTAGAGGAAGCAGTCACCACAGCATTTACCCCCACCCCCCCAATTCAAGTTGACTACCCATCATCAGGTTACTCTGTAATGTCCTTATACTGTTTTAAGTACAGATCCCTGAAACTGGCTCCTGTAGTTGCCGAGTACGCACCGTTATCTGCATTTCCTGTTACGAAGTTTCATCAAATCTTTAATAATTGCATCTCACAGCTGCGCACTTACAATGAGTCCAGCACCATTACAGTCCAATGCTGTGCATTTATACTGTGATTCGAGCGCTGTGTTGTGTAGTTATGTCGAGTATACAGTGTTACTATAGAACCCTGGAATGTGGCTGGTCTGTGCCCTTAGTGCAGTGTAAACGTCCAATTATTGCTCTATACCAATAGTGCCATAAGTGTCTCCTGTTTGTAGTGTCCCCTCACACTGTACCTGGACAGCAGGGGGAACGTTCTGAGATAGAGTGTACTCTATTTGTAGTGTAATAAGTATCTGTGCAATAACTTTGTCCTTATTATTTGTTCTTTAGCATTCTGCTGACATGTATATCAGCCACCGTCCATAAAATTACCACGCTACATTGGTTACAGGGTGCCTGACAGAAAATATAGAACCCAAGAGCATAGAATTCTTACTGGCACACACACAAGGCAGTACAGGTCCACTGGAACTAATGTGAAGAAATCATGTAACCTCAAAATAATTTTTCAGCTGAAAAACCTCATTTACCCAATTCCCTTGGCAGAGGGGAAAGAATGTTCTAAGTCCGCACTAATGCAGTGGACCGAACAACTCGAATGTATGTACAGAAGCAAATCCAGCACCTAACGGTAGTGTTCCTGTCACGCTACAACAGATTAGCTAAAACATATGCAGACACCCACACTGAAACATGCCTAGTTGCCCATTCAGTAACCCAGCAAAGTCTACTGATCAGAGGTATTGGACCTGTCTGGCAGTATAAGTCCCAGGCATGATGCAGTCTAGCCGGCAGCTGAGTGGGTATGTACCGAGCAGTGAGCATAGCATGCAATGTACCAACAGTGTAATCGGAGTACCCTGTAGTAAATGTATCTGTAATTATAGTATATCGGCGGTTCCATTTCAGGATGCTTAGTGGCAAAATTGCAATGCTGAGTGGCAACTGTAATGTACCTTGAATACAGCTTTGAGGAAACTCATTTTTTAAACTCTGCAGGTTTAAGGATGTCAGTGTGCGGCTTGTACTACTGCTTCAAGATATCTCCTTAACTGAATCAGTGCTGCTGGTGTGATGTAACCAGATGACTGGAGCATGTACTTTGTGGTGGGGTAAGTCATTAAGCGGAACACATACTGCTGCTGTGGGATAATATACAGAGATGGCCATTGACTGCTTTCATTTAGAAAAAAACAGTGAGGTAATGTAGATGTAATGCAACTAGTTTTGGGCAGGCAGGGCTGTTGATTGGAGGTTAGCTCTCTGACCTCCATTTGTAGTTGCTGTGAAGTATGAGGTTAATGTGTTAAGTGGCGCCGGTGATGTGCCAGCGTGTGTAGTGGTCCCATACAGTTGCTGTGAGGTTAACCAATTCAGTGGAGGTTTTACTGTTGTTGGGTCTAACAGGGCAAGTGGCATCTGTAGTGTGGGCAATTCAATGAGTGACAGCTACACTGATGTGGAGATGTAAATGCATTTATTAGAGGTTATGCTATGGCTGTGAATAACAGTTGCTGCAGAAATTGACGGCAGCTGTGATCAATATATTTAGTTGATTTGGTGGTGGATGCAAAACTGCTTTACAGGCACCTGTGCTGCGTAGGCAAACCCAGTCTACTGCTGTATTGAACCAATACGGTGTAACTCCCTTAAAACTCAAAGTGAACAATTGGGGCGAAATACCTTTACAGGACACTCTAGTGACAAAGAAACCCCCTTCAATTCCTAGTAATGCACCGGGAACATAACTTGCACAGCCTGTAAACAGGACTGATCAGGTGTGCTAAAAGAACAAAATAAAAAAGGAAATCAGGCATTTCCAGTACGTGCCCGTGCTCTCCTATGCGAATGGCAGTGGCACAGGTAGTAAGAAAATGAAGGGTAGCTGTGGTCTTGGTTTCTCTGAACACTGTACAGCTCAAATGTAACTCGTTTGGTAAAACGGACACATGAAAATGAACAAGAACCTGAACTGTAGCTTCACTGAAGCAATTACTGAAACCTATCATGAGATTTGGTGTAACAAAAAAAGGAGGCACGTTTGAGATCTAATGTGCTGTGTATACCAAGCAGGGAAGCAGTGGTCCAGACTTCTGCGCAGCCAACCACAGTCTAGCTGGAATGTATTTCCAATAGTTCTCCAGTGTATCAGGATAATCACAGGTGCCCATGAAAGTGCAGACTAACTGCAGAGACGGATGCTAGGTTAGGGAGACGGGATGAAGGTGGAGCAGCATCATGCATTGCCAGCACATTAAACTAAACCTCAAGCATAACAAGATACACTATACTCCTGCTGCAGGGGGTGGAGAAACTTTTCTCTTCTGTTCATGGCCATAAGAGGACATGTTGCGTCTTTGCACCATGATCCCTCACAATCTCACATCCCTCATGGTGGAGAAAAGACCGCATAGTTACATCCTTTGAGGGGACTGAGGCACAAGTTGATTAAGGGGTGGAGGGTAGGTTCAATTCTCTCCCCTGCTCAGTAAGACACAAGACATATTTCCCCCAAAAACACTAGTACTGACCAGATGTAAACCCTGAGTGCAGCTCTTTCATAGAATTTCCTCTTTCCTATGCTAAACTTTTATGAAAAAGGGCACAGGGATCACATGTGCAAGCTGCAGAACCAATTCGTTTTTTAAGTGCCCCTGGGCAACCCATCCTATGTTCTACAAAACTCCCACAACCCATCCACTCACCGCCATGATCAACACTACCATTATTTATTGCACTGACGACAATCAGCTTACAGGTCTACTCTAGAATGGGGAAGACACGGCTACAGCCCCTTAATGCTCGTGAGTCAAAACTTAATTTCAAGCCCAAGGCACCACAGCTGATTGGAGGGACAAGCTCACAGGGATCCTGGGCAGTCATAATGTGAACCCAAATTCCTTTTCTCCACAGTGCTCCCACTCCACGGTGGAAGCTTGAGATGAACCTGTAAACTTCAGGACTGTGCTCTGGCAAACACTTCACAAACACTCTATTGACAAGTCCACACCCTTGAAAAGGAAGTGGAAAGAGGTGCACTGTTAAGAAATCCACTCTCGCCCCAAGGAGCCGAGAACACACGCAGGGCACAGCAGGCTACTGAGCACTTCTTTTTCATTGACACCTGTCATGATAAACAGCTACCTTTGCACCACATCACTGATTTCCTGGACACATGTTAATAAGTGATTGAGGACTGGGCTTGCAACAGTTGTACCAGCTGCCACTGCCGTGGATGACACCTGCAGTTCCTGCAGACTGACTTCCAGTTTGCTCACAGCCTCACGGAAAGCAAATTTGTTGCGCGTCTGCGGAATGCAGTCCACATAGCCAGAGCAGTAGTCCAACAGTTGATGGCCAGTGTCCACCAACTGGCTATTGGATGTGGGAGAGGTAATGGCACTTGAGAGTAGGCCAGCACACTCCAGGAGGGACTCCTTGCTGATTTTGTCAGCTGAAATCCTTTCTGCTGCCTGCTTTGTCTTTCGCAGAGCTACCTTGGCTCCTGCGGTGCCATTGGCCATTTTCAATGGTGTAGTGCTAGATGTCTGGGATGGCACCTGTGGAGGTGGAAGGAGGGGTCTCAGTGCTTTTCCCACTGCTGTCCTCTTAGAACTTTCAACAAGGTCTGTCTGCTGAGATGCTGTCCATGTAGGTCCAGATTCATCTGCAAGATCAGAGGTGGTAGGTGTCTGCTGTAGGTGGCGCCCCACAGGAGGGAGCGGGGGAGCACACTTTGGTTTCACCCGACGAGGCCTGTCGCGTTCCATGGCCTGTTGTTCAGATAACAGTTTGAATGTTTTCCCCTGAGAGTCTGTGCCCACCAGCTGCACCTCGACTGGAGTCTGTTTTAGGGCAGGCGAGATAACAACTGGTACTTTGTGGTTGTGAGTGGTTGTAAGGGAAGTGACTGATTTAGCAGGAGAAGATCTCCCAGGTCTGTCTCCATCCTCTGGGGTAGTCCCTGAAGAGCCATGCCGGGCACTGCCATTGCGCTCTTTGCCCCTGGGGGATAGTGAGGGTCCAATGCAGTCCTTGTCAGCTGTTGTCACAACATCATTGGGTGTGGAACGAATTGTGTGAACTGTGGTTCCGCGGAGCAGGTGTTTGGTTTTTGATCTCTCTCGGGCTGGTGCAGTTCCCTCATCTGACCTCCGAGGAAGAAGATCAGGAGCCTGTTCTCTGCATTCATCAGGTTGTGAGGTGGTTGACAATGTGCGGTCAAATTGCATCTTTGCTCTCTGACAGTTCCTTGGCAGAGTCATAGCCATCCTATCCTGTTCTGGGAACCCTGAGGACATGGAGGATGTAGAATTGGACCTGGGAAAGGGGCTAGGAGTGTCTTCAACGCTGGAAGATTTCCCAGACCGCAAGCCAAGTGTTTTTTTAATTAACCGTGGTGTGAAGAAGCCTGTGATACCCGACCACCCACCACTAGAACCTGTCCCACTAGAATTACTGCTGCTGCAACCAGCATCCTCACTGGTAAAGTTTTTCTGTGCAATGCTCCCTCCTTGGCCCCTGGGAGGGGCTAAATTCCCATCCTGTTGTGCTTGGGAGAAGGCAAAGCTGTTGACGTGCTGTAGGGAGGCAGCTGAGAAGTTGCCAGTTAGTTCATATTTCTTGTGGGGCTGGTTTTCCATCTCCCGAAACGAGCTGCTCCGTTTAGGTGGCTGTGGCGCACTCTTTTTCTTCATGAAGGAGCTGAAGAAGCCACCTTTGCGGTCACGTGTGAAGGTGGTCTCTTTGGCATCATCAAGAAGGCTACTGGGAGAGCGCTCTCGTTGCTTGCGAGGAAGAGCAGGTGAACCACTGCCCATCTGTGATCCCCGGAAAAAGCCTAACAAAGAAAATAAAACAATAATTAACCAAAAAAGAAAAAGGCCATGCAAAGTTACAATGAAATATTTGTCTCACCAGTACAAGTAAATAAGTACGGCCTAGGTGCTATTTTGACTAAGTAAAGGCATAATATGCTCAGGAAAAAGTACACAAAGATGTACTCGCTAGCTTATCCAGTGACATACCTTAAATTTCTCTGTGCATGAGGCTATATATCTCAAACTCAAAACACAAACTTTACTAAGTTGAAGCTCTCAAGTCACTCGGTTTCCTTTGGTTAAGAACATTATAATAGTTCACCTTACTATAAGCAGGACTTTTTTTTTTTTAGTGTGTGAGAAAAGTGGGTCATTGGTTTCGGGCGGTTGTGAGACCTCACACCAAGCAATAAGGTCACTAATCTTTATCCGGTCCAGTTCGTTTTTTTATATCTAATCATGTCCTGGGAAGCTCTAACACAGAGCATTCAGGCTTAACTCAAAGGAAAATAAGCATAAAGCATTTATCCGTACCACAATAGTTAAAAAGAGAAACAAAACAATAAAAATCCCACACCAGTTTAAAAATAGAACACATTTGTTAATCTTTGATTAGACACCAAAACGAGAAAAATCTGAATAAGGGAACCGGGAGTTATGATTTTTGTAAGGTTTCCATATATTACTGCTTTTCACTCTTAGAGGTAGTCTAGAAGCCTCAAACTCAGGGGTCCAGGGCAAAGTCTACGTTTCAGGCCGACCACGATGGAAGTCAAGGTTGGATGCGGCTGCAGGGTTAGTGCCTGTCAAAAGTTCACCTTCTCATTTAGTAACTTTTCTCCTTCCAGATCAAGTGAAGGGCAAAATGGTGAGCTGGGTACTTTGGAGGTGCAGGGCTTCTTTAGCTTTGTGTTCCTGAAGCTTAACAAGAAGCTAGCCAACTAGCGCTTGTAGTCCACTAATTGGTTTTTGGCACAAGCGGGAGCAAGTCCAGCTCTTGGGGTCTCTCGTCAAGGGTTGTGAAGTCCTGCCTTTGCTCAGTAGGTGCAGCAGGTGAGGTGCAGTCCAAATTCGTGCAGCCTTTTTTCTGAGGTACACAGGTTCAGCAGGTGCACTCTCCTTCCTGTGGGGTTGGCACTAAACAATCCCACAGTTCATCTCACTTCCCAATTCCAAGATGTCGGACCCTACTTCCCTGGGACTGAGCCATGGGCACACCCTTAATGTGTGTTCAGTATAATAAGCCCCCTCGCCTGGAAAACCAGTCTAAAAAAGGTTTGCCATCTCTAGAGGAGATGACAGCCTGTCTAACTACGAGCAAGTTAAGGTGTGACTCACACTTGCCTCTCAAAGGCAGTACTACCTTTGAAGCTGGGACATCTGTGGCCATCGCCCCTGGGCCATGCAGGTAGGAGGAGGTCACACCCCCTACCTTCAGCAGACCCAATCTTTCCCTTTCTTGGAGCGCTTCACACCTCTTAGCAGGAGAGCAGCAGGATGTCTGGAGTGACAACTGCTGCAGTTAATCAGTAATAGCTACTAGAGGTTTGGGGCAAGCAAGTCACCCTTGCATTAAAAGTTAACTTAAATGGGACTTCAGCAGTAAGTTGGGTTTAATTTAACAGCTAATTTGATACCTCGAAGTACTAGATTCAGTGGTCCCAAACGTAAGTTGGGACTTAGTGCTGGGGCTAGTGAAATTCCATGGCAGCCAAGGGGCCACCGGCCTTGCTACAGTTAAAATGACACGATTCATTCAAGGACAATTTTAAAACCTAAAATCTGAATGCTCTACTACTACTGCAAGGGAAGGTTTCTTTAACAACCAACTTAATTATGTGCATCAATGACACATTCATATCGCTTTTGAATGAATCCTGTGGGTTGGAGGACGTGTGGCACACCCAAATCACAACAGTGAAATAGAACATGGTTTTCCTTTTATTTTGTCATTTCAATCAGACAGAACTTCACAAGAAAAACAGAGTCCACTTCCGTTTTATGCCAGGGTATGCCCACAACGAACCTTTAAGAAAGTCCTGGTCCACCAACTCTTACTCGCAGTTACACTGATTCAAGAAGACGGGGATAGATCTGTCTTCCTAACTGCATGTTAGGATAAGCCGTGTACTAGGACAAAGATGCCAATGATGGAGAACAAAATATTTCACCAGGTATCCACTTTTATATTACATTTTTAAAAAATCTTTTTGCATATCCATTATGAGCAACCTACATATGCAGATTGAAGATATGAACTTACCTTGACAATACTTAAAGCACCTACAAATCGAACATATGCGTAAATTTGTACCAAACCCGACCAAATTGATTTTCCATGCCACTAGGATGTAGCGCATTCCATAAAAGGCAGATCTTTCTATTTTCAGAAATATGCAGGACAGACACACGGAGGCCAGTTTAAACACTTAAAAGCCACAATTAACTTACATGAGGAAATGGGGTGTATTATATGGTGCGGTTGTGCTACCTAATCATGTAATACAGTTACCAACCCCTTTAGGTCTGGCAGGTTTCGTAGGTCTGGCAGGTTTCGTCCAGATTATAGCCTGAATGTCCTGGACTCTGTTCCACGTAAAAAGTACAAAATCGTAGTGTATTCAGAATAAATCCATGGAAAAGGAACATATGGGAAGGAGTCAGATATGACTACTGTTTGTTGGATTACGGTTTGTTGGTAGTGAGCTTCAGCAATGTGAGGCGCCCCATAGTCGTCTGGAGGTGGTTAAAGACTTGGCTGAGGTGAGCCCACCTTCAACAGCCAGTCATCTAGGTTGGAGAAGACTAGTACCCCTCAACCTCTGTAAATGTTCTGTAACCACGGTCATCACTTTCATGAACAATCGATGGGCACAGGTGAGGCCAAAGGGCAGCAATGCAAACTAAAAATGCTCCACCATGAATAGCTGGTAGCTCTCGTGGGCATGCGCAACAGAGTGGTGAAAATAACAATGCAGCTCCAACTACACCATCCAGCCTCAAGGGTCTAGGGCAGACGGTGTGAGCATCTTGAATGTGTCTTGCAGCCGGTAGGCATTGAAAAGGCGAAGATCTAAAATAGGAAGCAGGCCTATGTCCTATTTTGGGTACAAAGATGTAGCTGGTGTAACCCCCAGTTCCCACTTCCAAGGCCTGAAACCTTTTAGTGGTTCCTTTGGCTAGAAACCTTTCAATGGTTTGGAGAGAGGATGTAGCCTGCGGCTAGAGCAGTTGGCTTCAGAGCTGGGTAACCGGGTTCGAGTCTCGGCAAGGGCGCTCAACATCCTGTGATTCTGGGCAAATCACAATCTCCCCATGAATAACAAAAAAAAAAATTAATGTGTCCATCTGTAACTAAACTGGTGCTCATGTAACGCGATCTGATACCCGATTTCTCGTGTCTAGTTCGCGCTATATCGAACTAAAAAAAAAAGGTTCCTCTGGCCAAAAATACCTGGCCTTCCTACTGTAAGACAAGCAGATGGTTCTCGTTCAGCCGACCTGAAGACAGTGGAAGGCTCAGCAGGGTAGAAAGGAATGGAACAGTACAACTCCAAAGGTCAATTTGGAGGACCCACATGTCCTACGTGATTGCCAGTCAGCTGTGAAAGAAATATGGAGGGGGGGGGGGGGGGATGGATATGTGCTGGCTTGAACACCAAGTCTTTTTGTGGTTGCGGCAGTTGGCATGGCAGGGAATTGAGCCACACATAGTCACCGCTGTCTTTGAGAGCCGTGTCCTTTGCCACAAAACGGCTGAAAAGTTTGTTGGACAGGAGAAGTGTGCCATTGAAAAGTCATGTCTATTAAAGATATTTGGAGGTCCCTAGAGCACCCTATGGACCTCAGCCAGGAAAAATGCTGGAGGACCTCACAAGTACCCATGGCCCTTCCAAGACTATTTGTTGTATCAATTCCTGAGCATATGACATTTGCCACATTGCAATGGTCCACCCTAAATATCCTGCATAAGAGATGCCTGGAGGTCGTCCGGAACAGCTGGTAATACTTGAGCCACCATGTCCCAAAGGGTATGAGAGCAATCGTATGGGAGACAACTGGCATTGATTGATCTCAGAGGAAGAGTTGTAGAGGACAAAAGTATCTTTTCTATTCTTTTGGGCTCGCAGTCGCGAGGAGTGGTACGGAAGGCATTCCGATTGACCCTGCTGGTAGATGCCTGTACTAGCAGACTTTACGGTGTTGGATGCTGTGTTAGGAAGGCAGGATTGCCAGGTGCAGGGAAAGGCAATAAGCAACCTGCACATTAATGAACCACAGTGAACAGTGCTTAGCCCAGATGCTAGCCAGGTTGTAGAACTACCATGGTTGGCAATTGTCCTACACATCACTATAGCGAAGGAGGAGCTTTCCTCCGTAACAGGACCGGAGGGAAACAAAAGCCCACTATAAGATGAAGTGTCACACCCACTGGTTTCCTAAAGCTCTTCATACTAGTTATACTTACCATAAAAGGGAACATAATCGACCCTGTCATCATAGTTGTCATTTTTGTAAACCGTGCCAAAACGATTATGTGAAGTCTTGACCCTACAGTGTGGTAAGGGCAAGGTATCGGAATCGGAGGGGTTGCAAAGAGGACGAGCAATGCTCTGCACTTGGCACATCAGTCGAAGTCGCGGCAGATTCAATTTAGAGTTGGATAGTATGATAGGCTGTATATCCTCATTTGGCGTAGACTGCATCAGTATTCGTGTTGATGTGACTTGGACCAGGGCAGGGAATGGCGCTGGAGCACAAGCTGGCACTAGAGTCTGTTGAACTTGATATGGGGCCAAGGGACTCCGACTTTACCGAAGGCAGACCAGTCAGCTGAATTCCAACTGGAGGCCCCTCCGGATACTTGGGGCCCAAAGGACTGTCAGAGGGAGCCGGTAAAGTGCACAAAAACCCACAGCATTGCCTCCCTGAAGGCTTCTACTTGCTGCTACGTACCAGACAGACCTGGAAACTCAGGATGCGCAGTACCAGACTTCGAATTGGCTCCGAAGTAAATCGGGAGCAAAACCGGGAGGCACCCAGACACCCTTGTGTCCTCTGAGCTTCAGAATGTCAGAAACAGGTTGTCTAACACTTAGATTTTTTTGTGTTTAGTGACTTGGTGACGTGCAGTTAAGCTTTGCATTTCCATATGGTCTTCGGTTTGATCTAGGTGCAGATGCCACAAGTCTTGGAGTCTTGGTCCGACACCAGACACTATAGACTGACTGTGAGGGTCTACCACTGATATGTTTGCAACAGTCCCTGCATGGGTTGAATGCTGTGGTTTTACAGGGCATTTACATTGCACACTGGATAAAATGTAGTTGAAAAATGTGGACAAAGATCTGGCAGAAGGAGTAGTTTCTTTTCTGTAACTCCAGTTCTGTAGTAGGGGTATCTCTGTTATAGTCATAATCTAGGGAATAGTCCCGCCCATGTGCGCGGACCCCGGAGCAATAAAAAAATAATCTCTAAAAGGTGACAAATCATGCAGACCTGCATACACCTTTAAGAGAGAATTTAATTTAAAGACAGATAATGCAGCCTATACCCACAGGCTACACTGTCCAGTACTTCAACTAGAATTCCACCAAAATCCACAAACAGCACTGCCTGTCCAGTTTTTCTCCCCATAGGAAAAAACCCTGCCTCTACCAGCAAAAGCCACTGGAATGATAGAGAAGAAGGAGTGGACAGACAAGCCCCATAGGCTGCCATTATGTGGCTTGGAACAGGATACTGTGCCTTTAAGAAAACTTTCCAGTTTTCCAGAACTTTCCCCAGTATCCCAGAATGCCCAGCAGGTCCCATTTACTTTCAGTTCTTTTTGAAGGCGTAGCACGCCAGACCTGTAGCATTCTCCATATGAATAAGTATCTCTCCACCGGGGAGGAGGGCGGGCGCTTATGACTATAACAGAGATACCCCTACTACAGAACTGGAGTTACAGAAAAGAAACTACTCCTTCTGTAGTAGGGGATCTCTGTGTATAGTCATAATCTAGTGAATAGAATGGCAAGCCCATCCCCACACAACAAAAGCGGTGGAGAACACATAAGACACAACCACTACTGTGCGAACAAATTTCGCAGCGAAGCCTGCCCAACCTGAGCATCTGCCCTGGCATCCGAGTCCAGACAGTAATGCGCCGCAAAGGTATGGACCGACTTCCAAGTGGCCGCCTTACAGATTTCCGCAATCGGAACATTACGCAGCAAAGCCGTCGTGGCAGCTTTGCCCCTGGTGGAATGAGCCTTAGGTTTACCCCCTAAGGTCTTATTAGCCTTTTGATAACACAACTGTATGCAGGACACAATCCACCGAGAGATGGACTGCTTAGAGGTCGCAAGACCAGTCCTGACTGAGCCATAATTAATAAACAATTGGTCAGACCTACGAATATCCTTGGTCTTATCCAGATAAAATTTCAACACCCTACGGACATCCAGGGAATGGAGAGCCCTTTCCGCTGGCGAAGAGGGGTTCTGAAAGAACGTAGGTAAAGTTATGGTCTGATTGACATGAAAGTCAGAGATAACCTTAGGAAGGAACTTAGGGTGAGTACGCATCACAACCTTAGCAGAATGAAACACAGTATAAGGTTCTTGACAACATAATGCCTGAAGTTCACTCACCCTGCGGGCCGATGTAATGGCCACTAGGAACGCCGCCTTCCAGGATAGGTGCTGCAATGACGCCTTGTGAATAGGTTCAAAAGGCTCTCTCATCAGTCTGGACAGCACCACATTCAAGTCCCAAGAAGGCGAGGGAAGTCTGACAGGAGGGAACACCTTCTTCAAGCCTTCCAAAAAATCCTTGACCACAGGAATCTGAAAGAAGGACGTCTGTGAAGGGCACTTCCTGTAAGCAGTCAAAGCAGCCAGATGAACCTTAATGGAATGGAAATTAAGGCCAGACTGCGCCAGATGCAAAAGGTATGGAAGGATGACATCTTCCTTACATGTCAAAGTTCTTGGACTTACACCAGATACAGAACCTCTTCCACTTGTAAGCATAGGATGTCCTAGTGGAAGGTCGCTTAGACTCCTTCAGAATGTCCATACAATCGTCTGGTAGATTCAGATGACCGTATTGCACTATTTCAGGAGCCATGCCGCCAAACTCAAAGACGAGAGGTTGGGGTGCACCATCCGCCCCCCGAACTTCGTGAGAAGGTCCGGCCTGCACGGCAACCGCATGTGAGGAAGGAGAGACCGGTGAAGAAGGTCCGTGAACCACCACTGCCTGGGCCACTCCGGGGCGATCAGGATCATCCGCGCCCTGGACTGGGACAGCTTGATGAGCACCGCCGGAATCAGGGGAATGGGTGGAAAAGCGTACAGAAAGCTGTTCGACCAATCGATCCATAGCGCATTCCCCAGCGTCCCCCGCTGGTAGTACCTGGATGCGAAGTCTCGGCATTTGCTGTTTTCGGCGGTGGCGAACAGATCTACGTCTGGAGTCCCCCACCTTGCGAAGACTTCTCCTAGTACTTCGTCGTTTATGACCCATTCGTGGTTTTCCTGAATCAGCCTGCTCAAGGCGTCTGCCTGAGCATTCTGCACCCCTGGCAGATGTGTGGCCGTGATCGTCAATCCTCGGGCCAGCAGCCAGCGCCAGATCGCCTGCGCCTCCTGCGACAGAGTGCGCGATCTCGACCCCCCCTGCTTGTTGAGGTAATACATCGTGGTTGTATTGTCCGTCTGTATCAGCAGCGAGTTGGTCTGGAAGGACGGAAGGAAAGCCTTCAGTGCCAGGAAGACAGCTCTGAGTTCCAGGAAATTGATGTGGTACGTCGATTCCAAAGGAGACCACTTCCCCTGAATCTGCAGGTCCCCGGAATGCGCACCCCAGCCCTGGAGAGAAGCATCCGTCACCACATTCGTCGTGGGAATGTCCTTGTGGAAGGGAACCCCCTTGAGGAGGTTTTCCGCCGAACACCACCACTTCAGAGACTGACGAGCATGTAGAGACAGTCTGATCTTGTCGTCCCAAGAGCCTGTCTTCTGATCCCACTGATCCTCCAAGCACTCCTGCAGTGGTCGCATCTGTAGACGTGCGTGCGGAGTGAGGAAGATACAGGAGGCCATCGATCCCAGCAGAGACGACACCTTCCTCACAGTCGTCGATGGAGCAGTCCTGAGGTCCTGAGCCTTCCGAAGGAGTGATAACCGTCTCTCCTCCGAAGGAGACACGCTTGCTGACCGCGTATCTATGGAGGCCCCCAGGTACTGTATGCACTGTACCGGAGATGGGACCGATTTGGACATGTTGACGTGTAACCCCAGCTTGTTCAAGAGCTCGCACGTCCAACGGAAGTGTTCTTGCGCTTCCTCGAAGGATGACGCCTTGATCAGCCAATCGTCCAGATACGGGTAGACAAACACCTTGTTCCTCCGCAGGTGTGCCGCCACCACCGCCATGCACTTCGAAAAAGTCCTGGGAGCAGACTTTAGCCCGAATGGCAGTACTGTGTATTGATAGTGATTGGCGCCGACTTGGAATCGCAGGAACTTCCTGTGCTTCTGTGCTATGGGCACATGGAAGTACGCATCCTGTAGATCTATGGCACAGAGCCAGTCTCCCCGTTGCAGCTGAGGGTAAATCTGGTGCAACGATAGCATGCGAAACTTTTCTCTGCGAATCCACTTGTTTGCTTGTCGCAAATCCAGAATGGGCCTGAACTCGTTCTTGTCCTTCTTGCGAACGAGGAAGAACCGAGAGTACAGACCTCTTCCCCTTTGAGACAAAGGTACTTCTTCTACCGCCTTTTTTCTCAACAAGATGTCTGCCTCCGCCTGGAGCTCCCTCAGCTGGAAGCGAGAGCTGACCGGCGGAATCGCTGGAGGCGGGCTGATGAACCGAAGACTGTATCCATTGCAAACAATATTCAGCACCCACTTGTCCTGAGTAATTTTTCTCCACTCTGCCGGAAAAAATCGAATGCTTCCCCCCACTGGAGTGGGTAACGGTTGAGGGGGAAGTAACAGCTCAGGGCCGAGACCCGGCCGGGCCCTTGTTTGTGGTAGTAGCCTGCTGGCCACCTCTGCCCCTCTGGCGCTTCTGGAAGGGCTTGCGGAACTGCTGCTGTTGTGGCTGCTGCTGTCCCGAGCCCTGCCCACGCCCTCGGCCTGACGACCCGAACCTCCTCTGGAACGGTCGTTTCTTTTTCTCGGCCTTCTCTAACCCGACGGCCGTCAGGGTTTCCGCTTCAGCCTTCATGCGGGCCATTTCATCGTCCGCATGCTTCCCGAACAGGGTCTCCCCCGAGAAGGGCAAGTTGGCCACTCTCTGCTGCGCCTCCGGCTTGAGGGACGTCAGGCGCAACCAGGAATGCCGCCGCTGGTGGACGCCATGACAGTAGGCGTGGGCGGCCAATAGCGATATATCCGCTGCTGCGCTGATCGTTTGGTTAGAAACCAGCATGCCTTCGCGCACCGTCTCCAAGAAGTCCTCCTTCTTGTCTCGTGGCAGGAGGTCCGCATATTGCTGCAGGGATTCCCACAGGGCCCAGTCGTAGCGGCCCAACAACGCCCCTGCACTCGCCGCCTTCATCGTGGTGGCAGCGGTACCACACACCTTCCTGCCCGCAGAGTCCAGCCAGCGGCTTTCCTTGTCCGGTGGCACCGTGGAGGCCGGGGCGGTCGCATGTTGTTTTCTCGCCGCCGTCACGATAACCGAATCCGGTTTCGGGTCCCCTCTCAAGAATGACGGATCCGACTCCGGGGCCCTATATTTCTTCATGAGCCTGGACGGAGCGGCCTTCGCTGTTGCGGGGGTGAGGAACAGTTCCAAAGCTGGTTCCACCAGTCCAGGCACGAGAGGCAGGAGGGGGCGAGACAAGTGTCTTTTATGAAGCGTCTCAAATATCACGGACGTCGTGGGTGTTGGAACCGTCACCGTGATATTCAGCTTCGCAGCCCCTCGCAACAGCACCTCCTGGAACGAGACCAAGTCGTCCACCGGCGACACCCTAGTCCCCGGGGAGTCCGACAGCGTCGGGGAAAGGTCCCTGTCCGAGGAGCGCGACCTGGACCTATACCTTCTGCGGCGTCGTCTAGAGTCTGACGAGGATCGCCCTCTGCTCCGCGATCGTCGCCTCCTGTGAGAGCGGGAGCGCGACCTCTTCGGCTTAGGCCTGTCCGCCGGTCTCGCTGGTCCAGGCGACCGTGGGCGTCGTGGCTTCGGGGTCCCTTGCGGCGTAGTCGGGTACCGTGGAAGGGAAACCGACCTCGGGGGGACCGGCGGCGGCACCGCAGGAGTGCTTGGCAGCAACAGAGGCCGGGGTGGCGGAGACATCCGCGGCCGCGGAGGAGGCGGTGGAGGAAGTGGAGACGGTGGTGGAGGAGGTGGCGGTGGTGGTGGTGGCGGTGGCGGTGGAGGAGGCGGTGGCAGCGGTGGGAGAGGAGGAGGAGGCGACGGAGACCTCCGAGGCGGGGTATACACCACTGAGTACACCGATCCCGGCGACTCTCTCTTCCTCGACGTCGACGTGTGCCTCGACGTCGACCTGCGCCTCGACGGCGATCTTCTCGGCGTCGATCTCCTCCTCGGCGTCGACTTATGTCTCGACGGCGACCTCCGCCTCGACGGCGACCTCCGCCTCGACGGCGACCTCCGCCTCGACGGCGACCTCCGCCTCGACGGCGACCTCCGCCTCGACGGCGACCTCCGCCTCGACGGCGACCTCCGCCTCGACGGCGACCTCCGCCTCGACGGCGACCTCCGCCTCGACGGCGACCTCCGCCTCGACGGCGACCTCCGCCTCGACGGCGACCTCCGCCTCGACGGCGACCTTCGCCTCGACGGCGACCTTCGCCTCGACGGCGACCTTCGCCTCGACGGCGACCTTCGCCTCGACGGCGACCTTCGCCTCGACGGCGACCTTCGCTTTCTCGACGTCGATCTCCTTCTCTTCATCGACGGCGAGTTGCGATCCGTCGACGCCGAACGCCGACGCCGGGTCTTCTCTCGACGTCGACCGCTGGACGCAGTCGAAGACGGCGTCGTCGCCGACGACGCCGATGTAGTCGACGGCGGCCTATTCAGGTCCCTCGACGCCGATCGTCGACGCCGTTTCTCCCCAGAGCCCTGGGGAGACGGCGAACAGACGGTGGTCATCCTCCTCGACGTCGCCGTCGACGCCCTCGACGTCGACGGGGAGTGGGAGCGTTTACTGGTCTTCCTGCCCCTGGGGAGCCCCCCAGAGGCCTCAGCATGGGCCAAATCAGCCCCTCCAGACCCACCTGGTGCCTTCAGTCTTCGCTCCTCCAGAGCTTGAAGCCTGATCTTCATCCTGTCCCTCAGGGTTCTTGCTGAAAACGAGTGGCAGATGGTACAGCTTTCAGGCACGTGGGACTGGGGAAGGCAAGCTATGCACACCTCGTGTGGGTCAGTTTTAGCCTTCTTTCGACCACATTCCGGGCACTTGTCGAACAAGCCAGGCATGTTGACAGTACCAGCTATAAATCACAAGAAAAAGTGACCAAAAATTGCCAAAATCTCAATGAAAACCTTGAAAAAGGTAGAGCTCAATGCTCCAGGGTCCTGCTAGCAGGAGCCGGAAAAAAGAACTGAAAGTAAATGGGACCTGCTGGGCATTCTGGGATACTGGGGAAAGTTCTGGAAAACTGGAAAGTTTTCTTAAAGGCACAGTATCCTGTTCCAAGCCACATAATGGCAGCCTATGGGGCTTGTCTGTCCACTCCTTCTTCTCTATCATTCCAGTGGCTTTTGCTGGTAGAGGCAGGGTTTTTTCCTATGGGGAGAAAAACTGGACAGGCAGTGCTGTTTGTGGATTTTGGTGGAATTCTAGTTGAAGTACTGGACAGTGTAGCCTGTGGGTATAGGCTGCATTATCTGTCTTTAAATTAAATTCTCTCTTAAAGGTGTATGCAGGTCTGCATGATTTGTCACCTTTTAGAGATTATTTTTTTATTGCTCCGGGGTCCGCGCACATGGGCGGGACTATTCCCTAGATTATGACTATACACAGAGATCCCCTACTACAGAAGCTCTGGATCTGCATCTGAAAGCGTGGAAAGAAAGGAACATGTCAGCATGCATAGGTGCCGCTTATATGCGACTCTGTTCATCACTTCCGAGTGGAATGATGTAGCGTGGAGTAGCATGACGCCACCTAGCGGCGAGTAAAATAACTACTCTACAGATTTCTGGATCTAGCCTAATTTGATGCCTGGGGATTATTTACAAGGTGAGGAATGTGCGGTTATAAGTATACATCAGAAGAAGGTACACTGAGTTCACTGTGTGTGTGAGATTGTGTGGGGTGAGTAGAGAGGAGGTGTTTGGTGGGGTTGAAAGAAGTTGTAGACCATACCAGAGTCAAATGACTACGAGAACCCACTATTCTGAAGTTGTATGATCAGGGAAATGGGGGGCAAGTAAATGTGTGGAGGTTGATACTCATTAACTGGATGCCCCTCTAACCCTATTGCTATTGGAGTTGCTACCACTGTATGGCCCCGCCCATACGACTCCCAGGGATAGTATGATACTGCTGTTTTAGGTACAATTGTGTTTGATATGGGGAAGCGGTTTGTTCTTTGCCCTGCTGCTTAAGAAAGGAACGCTGGCTGGGTGGGGTTCTCAGGGCACCCACTGACTTTGCAATATCTGTCCTTAAAAAAGAAATCCCTACGTCATCAACCTGGGAACCAAAGAGGTGCTCCCCATTGCATAAACAGGTTGCTGAGAAGCTGCTGGACCTGTGGCTTGAAGCCTGATATGCAAAGCCAAGAGTGATGGAGTACAATGGAGGTATTCAATCCCTTAGCTGTCATGGCAGCAGCTTCAAGGGTGCAGCATATAGTGGGGTAAGAAATGTTTTTCCCCTCTGCCTCCCTGTTTCTGAATTAGTCAGGGAGATGTGGGAGCTCCTCTATCTCCGCCCACTGAGCCCTGTTTCTCTCTCACTCTCGAGAAGACCCACAGAATAAAAAATACACCAGTGAGCATCCACCCCGACTGCTACTCTTGCCTGCTCCATCAATGCGCTTACTCTCCTGCTTAGGTAGTCGGGCATTGCCTGTGGCTTGGACAGAGGACCATTTACTAGCAGTGTGCACCACCAGGGATTCTGGGGGGGGGGGGAAACATGACCCCTGATGTACATGGGGTTTAATGGAGGCTTTAACTTTTTTCCACCTCTGGTTGTAGCTACCCCAAACCTTGCAAGGCTTCCCAAAAGTGTCAGGGGCAAAACTATCCCCTTAAGCAAAGGGAGGAATGCCACAGACTGTACTAATTTAGAGTGCTTGCACCAGGAAATCCTTTCCCTCTGGCATGATGTGCACATCTACTTTGTGTTAGGCAGCCACTTGTTGGATTACCCCAAGTTATGCTTTAGTATCATCAGGGGGAGAAGCCTTGAGTGGAATGTATTCTAGGTCTGGATCCCTATCTCAGTCTTCTCATGGATCGTCTCTAGGTTGAGGGTGGAGTGGGGGCTCAATTATCTGGAGGGGTATAGGGGCTGCCCGTATCTGAGCAAAAATGTGGAGACCACTGAGGCAAGTATGGCCGGGGATGGTGCCGGTGTGGAGGGAGAGAAAGGCTAGTAGCCATTGTCGAGCCTTTTGGGTGCTGGTATGGGCTCCAAACGGACATCTGGAGTAGGTTCCCTTTCGAAAGCAAGCCTAGCTTGTTAGTTTTTTGGGGAGGAGGAAAATGCTGTGGCAAAGATTTTGCCTTTAAACCAGCTCCTACTACAGCTTCTCAAGTATTGCTCGCTTAGTCATCAGACCCACTTATGAAAGGAGGTCTTGACACAAACCTTTAACACTGCAATCTGCTTTAAAGGGTGTTGATGGTTTTTGTTGGTGAAAGCTCTCTTTGGACTCGAAGGCTGATGTGAAGGGTTGGGGTAATAATGCCGTTTGGTGGATCCCTTCTTGGCTCGATGCCTTCATAGGTGTCGACCGGAGTCAGAAGGTAGCCATTTTTTTTTATGCACCGGACTTTCACGAGAGCAGTGCTCTGGCTTAAAGTGTGGCCTCTTATAAGGCTGATGATGTGTCGCCCTAGACCATACTTGAGAGTCTGGGTGTGGACTTTGTGTAGGGGCCAGTACGTGCTGAAATGGATGAAGACCCTTCTGCCTTGTCTTTGTTGAAGGCTCTGGGTTGGTGAGGCAGGAAACCTGAACTCTATGCCTTCTTCCTCATTCGGGGTCTGGTTCCCCGAAGGTATCTGGGGTAGGCTATCTCTGCATTCTGATGTGGTCCCAGATCCAATCTCTCTGATAATGAAAAGTCTTTTGCACCACAAACTGAGACAGAAGCACACTCTGCGTCGTTATGGTATGGAGATAAACAGTTTGTAGATGCTATGGTGGTCGGCCCAAGTATAATTAGAGTGGTATCTAGGGCATTTCCTGAAAGGTGCCAGTTCCATCATCTTCCAGGGATCAATATTATCCGACACTGAAGACCTTTAGCCTGAGGCCCTGAAAGGGCATGGGCACTGGACCCAGTGTTGCACAACGGTCTCCAAAGTGTGTCGGTGTGGAGGGAAAACAGTAGAAAGTGACGATTGGTATTAAAGAGTCTTTCTCGAAAGTGCAAGTGAAGGGCAGAACCACGAGGGCCTGAAACTGTATGTGGAACATGGCAAGTCTCATCTGTACACGTACAAACCTGATTGCGGAGGGAAAAAAATGTAACAATGTAGTCTGTGACCATGTCTATTGCGTACTAAGGAAGGAGTCACTGGACACCCAATGACTCAAAAGACCTTTTTTTTTTTTTTTTTTTAAAACAAAAACGTACCTCTGAGCCAGATGGCAGAAGTATGAAGAGCATGAGAAACTAGAGCCACACATGCTACGTACCAGCAGATTCTACTGATTATTGGGACATATTTACCTCTTCTACAGGTTAGCAAACCCACTGCTAGGAATTCTTTAAATTATGTCAACCAATATCATGTAATGTAACAATAGGGATAAAAAAAAGTCAGAAATAGACAAAACAGACACCCGCTTCTCATGCCCACCTTTAAACAAGCGTTGGCATTGCCAATAGGTCTCGCTTTTGGGACCTTATAAGTATTTAGTTAAGCAGCACAATATCGTTGGTGCAACAACATCAACTGTTGCATGGCTAAACACCTATAAGGTACAAGGTTTAGCCATTCAACAGCTGATGGTGTTGCGCAAAAGATTTTGTGCTGCAAAACCAAATACTTATAAGGTCCAAAAAAGCGAGACCTATTGGCTATGCCAATGCTTGTTACAATTATGGGCACGTTGTGCCCATCAGACCCCTCCCTCCCCACACACACACTTGGACTACTGATGTGTGCAGACTCGGGTGGCTTCGGCACCCTCCACAAAGAACGGTTGTTGAGCCCGCGCTGGGCGGGCACCAGACTTGTTTACACAGACATGAGAGCAGCAGCACCCTCGTGCACACATCTAGGGGAGCGGCGCTCAGTGCTGCATGCTTGGTCACCATCACCCTTTAGATACACTCGTAGCAAGGGCGCAACTAGAGCCAAATTTCGAGGGGGCTAAGAAAAAATTTCGGGTGGGGGGGCTGACTCTTCCAGCAGTAGAGTGGAGATGCAGGGGCTCTGTGAAGGGGTGAAAAACAGCAAAGCCCCATTCACAAGCAAATGGTCTTTTAAAGACCTGTGAAATACTCGGGTGCCCAGGAAGCCGTCTCAGCCTGGGTTGCCACACACGACGTGAGGGGAGTGGGGCTGAAGCCCTTTGATCCCAATGTGCGTTGCGCGCCTGGCTCGAAGTCATCTGCACTGTCCCTTACTCTTCGTACCCACCCACACCCCTATTTAGACATGTTAACGGGCAATATGTTTCTTATGTGCATACTCGTCTACACCCCTCCGGAGGAAGAGCCTCGAAAGCCCCTCGTGGTTTCGAAATGAATCGTTTAAAATACTGGAAGCACTGCTTCGGATGGTTTTCATTTTTTCCGAGTTTTTTTGCTGTTGAAGTTTTATATAGCGCGAACTCGACCCGAAGGTATAACAGCGCTTTACATGGGCACCAATTGCATTACAGACCCATTCATTTTGAGGCGCGGTGATATTAAATGATTTGCTTAGTTATGATTTGCGTTTCGCGGCGCGAAAGTGAAAGCAAATTTGGCATGTCTGCTCGCGGCGCAAAAGTGAAAGCAAATTTGGCGCGCGCGTTTGGCGGGGGCAGGGGAGCGCATTCCAGGCGGGGGAGCGGACCCTTTGAAGTGCTCCCAAAAAGTGGAGTGCATGGCGGCACCAAGCGCGTGATTATGCGCGTGCTAGCAATGCAATCCGCTTTTTGGGAGCACTTTGAAATGCCCTTTTACAATAGTCTCGCTTTGCGATCGCTTACGCGATAGCAAGGCGAGACCTAAAAAGGGCTGGTTACTGCATTTTAAAGTGTTAACACATTAGGACTGCATTTGAGATATACGAGTCGCTGGAGAAAAGTTCAATATAAATTATACATACATATATAGTGCATCTTTAAATTTCATTGTTCTTACGTTTTATATAATTTTTATGTATTTTGTACAGTCCATCTAATTTGCTTGTGTGTTTGTTATGCTATATTTTCCACTTTGAAACTTATTTTTCCAGCATATATGAACTACGTGAATACACAAAAACCAATCTATATAGTAAATGTATATTGATCGCAAGAGAAGTCGGTGTTAATATCGCCTGAAGCTTCAGGCCAATGGCTAAATGAGCAACTTGACATCTAGGGGTTCACAGACCTACACGAAAGACAACAAAAATGCACTCTGTATTTATAAATGAAACTCAAAAATGTTTATTTTTTTTACAAGTGAAAATGTTTATGCTGTCATGGAAGTTGGCATGAAATAAATGTACATTTTCTGTTAAAAGTGATCCAGTAAGGAATAATTTTGAAAATGAAGCAAAAATTAGTAAACTTGTTTTTTAATTACATTAAGCCTACTAGACAGTGCATAGTCTGTTGCAAGACATATTGTGGGCCTCCCAAGAACATACATGGTCTTAGAGCACGGCCACTGCTCACCAATGGTTTACTTTCCCGTCACTCATTTGCCTGCTTCTATTCATGTCCCAGCTTGCCAGTCTTGTGTTTGTCCCTCCCATGGAGCAGCCTTTTTGCCATCTCTTTTGAATTGGCTGACTTCTATAGCTCGTTTTATAAGCTCTACCTTTTTCTTGTGGTTGAAGGACTCAATAGAAGTTTTGTATTTTCCAGTCATCTCCCTCGTGTACTCCCCCCAACTGCCTTAAGTGTTGCACCTTGTCACTCCTATGTTTCTCACCTCTATGTTGCAGCCGCCCTTGTTTACTTCCCCTTTTGCTTTTTTTCTCGAGTGTTTCCTACCCGACCACTCCATGATGCTCTCTTGCCCATTTCTTCTACTCTCCACCCCTCCATGTTGCCTTCCCCAACCTCTGCCCTCCTCTCTAATTTCCTGCTTCTTCACCACGGCCCTCTGTGTTGTCCTCCCCCAACCACCTTCTCTCTCACCTGTTGCTTCTCATTCCCACTCCCTTTTTCTTTCCCCCACAAGTGAATGTGTTGCTTCCACCTATCTTCGTGCTGCTGACCCCAGTAGTGTAAAAAAAAAAAAAAAAAACTCCAAAACCTTAACATATTTATTTACCGACTTAACTCGGTATATAAAAACTATAAATAAACACTTGCCTCAGTTTGAACAAAATGACTACCTCTGTACCATAGCTCTTTACAAAACTAGAAAAAGGAAAATGGTGGAGAAGAAACAAATCAACATTTGACAGTAAGTTACTTTGTTTACAATCATTTTCTTCAGTGCTGCAGAAAGCAGCCCCCACTCTGAGCAGGGCTGTTAAACTGTAATTTCACCGTTTGTTACCAATTTACAAACTTTGAAATAAAAATATTAGATGGGTTTAAGCAATGCCAGTGAAATGCTGAAATTGCACAAATATAGCACTTTTGCTTGATAAACTCAAGGAAGCCTACTAGAGGCCCCTTTTGGATAAGTTACTTGCCTGTAATCCAAGTTCTCTTACAGGGGTATCCTCATCAAAGGCATAAGCAAAGAATATCCCCGCCCATGTGCGGGGACCCCGGAGTATATATATATAAAAAAAAAAAATAATAATTATGTACATATATACATATATATATACATATATTACCTACTGGCGGTCGCCAGTAGGTAGTTATAGTTAGGACCCCTTTTCCATAGGAAAACCTCAACATTCTATTTTGAATAACTTTGGCGCCGGTCGATGAATCCTCGCGAATTTCTCAAAATAGGTGGGGCGCTACGCTCCGCTCCTACCCTGAAAGTCTCGGGGGGATTCGTCAAGCGGGGGCTGAGATAAAAGGGGGGTCCCAAAACGCGTTTTTCCCATGCATTTTTCCATAGGACCTTTAGAACGAGCTACAGCCCGAACGGCTGAACAGAATTACTAGAAATTTGGCAGAGAGGTAGTCCCTAGGTCAAGGAAGTGCCTTTTGTAGGTTTGGTGTAAATCTGTTCAGTAGATTCTGAGAAAATAGCCTTTAAATCAATATATATATCTGAGCCCGCTTACGGTACGCTTACGGTACGCTTACCGTAAGCGTACGGTGGCGTGCGCGAGCGCGATTCTGATTGGCTCTTAGATCTTAGTAAACATTCGAATCGGCCGAAACCAGGAAGCGCCGTCCGCCATTTTGTCTCTCGCACTGAGTGTTGTTTATCAAACATGATGGCCAAAAACATGTTACGGGGCTGTTTTGACAACTCCCTCCCACATAGTCATGTTGAGGGAGTCCCCAAACATCCCCCAAGAGCAAAAACGGTTTTATTTTTTTTTCGGCAATTTCGCCGAGTACGCTTACCGTACGCTTACAGTAAGCGTACGGTAAAAAACAAAAAAAAAAAAAAACTATCCACACTTACCCCACCCCCTGTGCTTTAGGTGGCCGTAGGCCACCAAATGTACAGGGCTTATTAATAGGTAAAAAAACCTAAATTTTGGCAACATGAAATTATAAAATCGAAATAAAAAAAACACTATCCACATTGACCCCACCCCCTGTGCTTTTGGTGGCCGAAGGCCACCAAATGTACAGGGCTTATTAAAGTTGATAAAAACCGTGCACGGAACGAACTGCGTTAAGTGGGCGCGCACGCCTCGAATGGCGTAAAGTAACTTAGCATTTAAAAAACCGTACAAATTCACTGAAAAAACCATAGGTTTCACACACGTTATAGTTAGGAATTAGCATTTAAAAAACCTTGCAAATTCACTGAAAAAACCATAGGTTTCACACATGTTATAGTTAGCGGAAATTTTACTGATAAAAAAACAGTGAAATTGCCCCGTTATAGTTAGTGCTGGCAACTATAACTCACGCGACCGCAATCTTCTGCTGATGACATATGTGTCTTTATGAAAAAAAAATATTTGTAATATATGTATAGCTAAAAATGTATGGAAGAAGACATGGGCAAATAAGTGTCTAAATACAGTATTAGCATCAGCAGAGGATTGCGGTCGCGTGAGTTATAGTTGCCAGCACTAACTATAACGGGGCAATTTCACTGGTTTTTTATCAGTAAAATTTCCGCTAACTATAACATGTGTGAAACCTATGGTTTTTTCAGTGAATACATATATATATACATATATATATATACACATATATATATACACACATATATATATACACACACATATATATATACACATACATATATATACACATACATATATATAATACCTACTGGCGGTCGCCAGTAGGTAGTTATAGTTAGGACCCTGTTTCCATAGGAAAACCGCAACATTCTATTTGGAATAACTTTGGCGCCGGTCGACGAATCCTCGAGAAATTTTCAAAACTAATGGGGTGCTACGCTCCGCTCCTACCCTGAAAGTCTCGGGGGGATTCGTCAAGCGGGGGCAGAGAAAAAAGGGGGGTCCCAAAACGCGTTTTTCCCATAGGACCTTTAGACACAGCTACAGCCCGAACGGCTGAACAGAGTTACTTGAAATTTGGCAGAGAGGTAGTCTACAGGTCAAGGAAGTGCCTTTTGTAGGTCTGGTGTAAATCTGTTCAGTAGTTCGAGAAAATAGCATTTAAATCAATATATATATCTGTGGCAGCTTACGGTGCGCTTACCGTGCGCTTACGGTAAGCTTACCGTACGCGTATGGTGCCGTGCGCGAGCGCGATTCTGATTGGCTGTTAGATCTTAGTAAACATTCGAATCGGTCGAAACCAGGAAGCGGCGGCCGCCATTTTCTCTCTCGCACTCTGAGGGTGGGGGAGGAAAAACAAAGGTTGAAAACATGTAAAGGGGCAGGTTAGACAGCTCCCAACCACCTAGCCTTGATTAAGGTGTCCCAAAAGAACCCCCAAGGCAAAAAAATCAATTTTATTTTTTTTCGAAAAAACGCCGATTACGCTTACCGTATGCGTACGGTAAAAATTAATTAAAAAAAAAAAAATTATCCACACCTTCCCACCCCCGTGTCCAAAAGGTGCCCTATAGCATAGCCATTTGTTTTTGTGAGGTAGATATTATTCTGGGTAAGTGTGGCCATTATCGGGTGCGATGTATAAAGCCCCTGGTCAATGACCAGCTCAAAAGCTAATGCAGCGTGATCACTTAAAGTGTTGGGTATCAATCTAAAGCTCTGGGCCTTGCTTTCGAGTGTTGTTGAAACCAATATATAGTCAATCGTTGACTCCCATCCCCTACCCAGATATGTGGATTTTAGCTGGCCAGATGCGATGTTAGTTTCATTCAGGATTACTAGGCCTAGCTCTGACAGTGTTTCATTTAAAAAGTCACCAACTTTAGTGTGGCAGAAGTGAGTCATATACTTATCTGTTTCTTCTGCCATACCACAGATATTACTATTTTTTACTTCACAGGGGTGGTGATTGAAATCGCCACCCCAAATGATGCTTGGGACATCTGATCCTAGCATTTTTTTTATCAAATTAAAAAGTTTGTTACGGAGAGTCCCAAGTAAATTTACTCTCTCATTTTCCGGGACATCATCATATGTATTCACTAGAATTATTGTCCCGTTCTTCGGGAATGAGAGTTTCAATATCTGATAGTTAGGATACAGGTTAAGTGATGTTACTTTTAGCCCAGATATGGTGTTTTTTATATATACCGTCAGGCCCCCCTTGGCCCTACCATGAGGACCTGCCACTGCCGCTGAGAAATAAGTTTTATAACCCATTAGATGCTGTTCATTGGTAGACCATGTCTCCTGTAAGCAGATAACATGGTAATCTTGGGTAAAATCCAACAAACTTCCGTTCATTATTTTGGTTCGTAATCCTGCGATATTCCATGACATGATTTGTATTACATTATCGTCCTTTCTAAAATCTAAACATTTATTTATACAAGCTGCCTCTACTACTGGTGCGTGCTCTGAGGATTTTTCCACTTCGTCAACCATCTGCATAGATTGATTATTACAGAAATTTCCCAAGGGTGGCAGTATCAGCTCCTCTAAGTGGTGTTAAAATTGGAGCTGGGGAGAGCTTGCTACTTTCCATTCCCTGCATTTCTACACCTTCACTTGGGGGAGTGGTATCGTTAGAGATGGTTCGATTTACCACAGTGGGATTTTGTGTTCGGACCTGTTCTAAGTTAAGTCAATCTATATTTTCCAAACCATCCAAAGCTGAAAAACGATTATAAGTAGGTATATTAAACCTCTGTTGTAGCTGGGCATAGTTGTTCTGATATAGTGGATTTATGGTCTGAAATGGATATTGGTTATTAATCGAGTAGCTCCCAAACTGGGGGTTAGGCAGATATTTATGAGCGTTTTGATAAATAAATTGATGGTCTGCTTCCCTCCAGTCTTTGTAAGAGTCTTTTGCAGAATGGGATTTAAGATGGGGGATCAGTTCTTGTGGATAAAAATAGTTGACGTAGTGTGTAGAAATAGCATCCCCTCCTCTAGCTTCCTACCAGTCGCCAATACATCTAACGGCTCTATGGTCCCTGAAGTTTATGATTATCACATCCCCCTTCCTTTCTTTTGGTCTTGTTCCCACCCGGCTCGTTCTTCTCACCATTAAAATTTCCCCATTTATATGTGCGGGAAGTGGGCGATTTTGACTCAACCAGTAGATGGTTTTATTTTTTAGGGCATAATAGTCCTCCCTGGAACTCTCTGGAAGTTCAGGTACCCCTGTCATAATGATCGTATATGGGGCTGATTCCGGGGTAAGTCCACTCTTCTAGTTGGTTGAATATACTGGCGCTGGGGAAATGGTTCGCAATTTCCATTATCCATTATATATTTTGTTGATGTGCTATTTTTTCCCTCAGAGTTATTTATGTTTTTATTTTTTAGGTCTTCGGCATTTCCTCTCATTTCAGATATGGAACTACTGCCCACCCTCGTTTCCCTATCCATTTCTTTGTCTTTTAGTGGGGGATTTAGTTTTTCGATAACTTTCCCACAGATTTTTCCCCCAATACAATATGCGTTTCCCTTAGATTGCCACTAGTTGATGGTTGTTCTGGCAAAGTAGGGAAAGAGGTGGCTAACTCGACAGTGGTGGTTTTAGTCTGAGTTTTTAACAGTTCAGTTAGGGTCAAATTAATCCCCTGCATTTGCTTGCCCAAATCGTCCTGGTGTAGGCTTATTAGTCGGGTCCTCTCAAAGAGGGGGAGTAAGAGGGACTTAACCATAACCTCTATTTTTGTAAGTAGTTCACCCAGGGGGTCCGTATCAGTAGATAACCCTATGTTATTAACACTTGAAGAAGGGTTATTCGTTGCTACAAGGTCAGTAAGAGTCAAGGTTTGTGCTGTGAATTTGGTCTTCTTATTCTTAGCCAAAGATGGTATAACGGGAGAACCTTGTCTCTTTCTTAAGATATGTCTGATATCGGGAGACCCTATTGTCAATGGAGAGGATATTACCAGTTTGGCGAATCTGATAACCCTGATATGGATGAACTTATTGTGTGGTCGGTAGGGGGAACCATGCCTGGGAAGTTTATATCTAAAACTATTTCGTCCCTTTCAGGGATGGAGCCTACTCCCTTGTTCAACACCCCCGGGGAGAGTGCTTTTCCAATTGTGCCCAATGAAGAGCGTTTGCCAGTTAACAAATCAAGGGATAAACGTTTTTCTGTTTCTGCAATTTCCTTCTCTAAAACAGTAGTAACACGTTTAAAAAATTGATCTATAGTGCCAGAGACAGGACCATTAGATGTATTAACAGTTAAAGAACGTGATTTTCCTATGTCTGATGGCATATTTTTAACCTACACAAAATTACAAAGGGAAAACAGTGCACAGGCAAGTCCAAAATCGCGATAATACAAGGTCCGAGGCTTATAAATGTTTATGATAGTGTGGATAGACAACTCTTACCACACAATAAGGGTTTGGGGGGTATCCCGTCCCGTCCTCGAACGGCCTCAAACGGCCCGCTCTTTGCCCGGTCTTCGCTCCGGGCGCGTCCCGCTGGCGCGTGAGGTCGGGGCTCTTATAGTAGCGGAGAGTTAAGAAAGGAGGCGTGGCCGGGAAGAGGAGACAGGTGTGCTGGATCAGCTCAGCAGCAGGCACCCTGGTCCTCGCAGTCTCGGGGATGTGAGGCTCTGTGGCGGCCTCACCGCGTTCAGTGCAGCGTCCCCCACACTCGTGCAGCTCCGGTAGGCAGAGAGACCAGCTCCTGGATGTCCAGGAAACGAAAAGGCGGCGAGCGGCGCCCGCGAGAAGTAGAGAGATTGATGGGGGCGTGACCGGGAAGAGGAGACAGGTGTGCTGGATCAGCTCAGCAGCAGGCACCCTGGTCCTCGCTGTCCCGGGGATGTGAGGCTCTGTGGCGGCCTCACCGTGTTCAGTGCAGCGTCCCCCACGCTCGTGCAGCTCCGGTAGGCAGAGAGACCAGCTCCAGGATGTCCAGGAAACGAAAATGCGGCGAGAAAGTAGGTAGTGAAATGGACTGGTTAATATGAAAATCGGATACCACCTTTGGGAGGAAAGAAGGGTGGGTTCTCATCACTATTCTGTTGTGGAAAACTGTGTATGGCTCTTTAGAGCAGAGAGCCCGACTCTTGCTCAACCTATGAGCAGAAGTGACTGCCATCAAGAAGGCAACTTTCCATGTGAGATGTTGCAGGGTCGCTTTGTGAATTGGGTCAAACGAGTGACCTATGAGTTTGGAGAGAACCAGATTGAGTTCCCAGGGAGGAAAAGGAGAGCGAATTGGGAGAAAGACTTTAACCACCTGAAGCTGGTATGCTGTAATGGCAGCAAGATGTACCTTTATGGAAGCAAATTGTAACCCTGACTTGGCTAAATGAATGATACGGAAGGATTACCTCCTTCTGCCCTTGTATCAGCTGGAAACCATTTTGCACACACCACATGTAGAATCTCTGCCATTTAGAAGCATAAGAATGCCTTGTGGAAGGCCTTCTAGATTCTTTCAAAATATTCATGCAGTCCTGAGGAAGTCCTAGATGTCCATACTGGAGGACCTCAGGAGCCATGCAGCTAAGGTCAGCGAGAGAAGGTTGGGATGATGGATTCTCTTGTTCAGCTTGGAAAGCAGGTTTGGCCTGCACGTAAGCCTCCTTTGTGGACACTCAGATACAGAAGATCTGAGTACCACCACTGCCCTGGTCAGTCTGGCACGATCAGTATCATTCTCGCTCTGGCCTGGCTGGTAATATCTTGACACAAAGTCTTGCCATTTTTTTTGGGTGTCGTCCGTGAAGACATCGATGCTTAGATGACCCCATTCTTGGAAGATGTCTGCCATCACCTCGTCATGCAGAAACCAGTCTTGTTGATCTTCTAAGTGATGACTTGGGGAATCTGCCTAAGCGTTTTGATCTCCTGGCAGATGGACTGCTGTAACTGACAGTTGTCTGGCCAGAAGCCAATGCCAGATTGCCAGAGCCTCCAAGGACAGAGGGCGAGAACATGTCCCTCCCGGGTTAGTTAGATAGATAGTACAAAGTGGTTGTGTTGTCCGTCTGGACCAATATGGAGCTGGTCTGGATGGAGGGGTAGAAGGCCTTGAGGGCTAGATGCACTGGCTGCAGCTGTAGCATATTGATGTGATATGTTTGCTCTTTGCTCGACCACAGACCTCGAGTCTGAAGAGGGCCCATGTGAGCTCCCCAACCCTGGAGAGAGACGTCCAAGATCAGAGATTGTGATGGCGGGGTCTGATGGAAGGGAATTCCCACCATAAGATTTTTCCATTGAGTCCAGCATGGGATGGATGATTTTGCAGCTTGGTAAAGCAGAATCCTGATGTCCCATCAAGCGGTTTTCTGATCCCATTTGTCCCCCAGATCCTGTTGCAGAGGTCGCATCCTTAGTGTGGCATTGGGAACTAGGAAGATGCAAGATGCCATCGACCCCAGAAGTGAGGCAACCTGTCGGACGAAGGATGAGGAGAGCGAAGAAGTTTATTGCACTTCAGAGTGATAGACTATAGTCTGTCCTCCGAAGGATACACACTTCTTGTGCTGGAGTCTAGAGTCGCACCCAGATAGTCTATTTGTTGAGTAGGTTGATGAACTGATTTTTCCAAATTGACATGAAGGCCTAGCTGTTGTAACAATACTACACAGATCCGATAGTGGTCTTTCACACCCTGAGGGAATTAACTCTTCAGGAGCCAGTCGTTGATTTAGTCATCGAGGTACGGATAAATGGATAGTCCCTGGCGATGTAGAGTAGCCGCTACTACAGCCATGCTTTTGGTAAACACTTGAGGGGCTGACTTAAATCTGAAAGGAAGAACTTTGCACTGGTAGTGTTTGATCCCTAACATGAAGGCGCAGGAACATCCGGTGGTGTAAGGTGACTGGTACATGAAAATACGCATCCTGCAGATCTATGGAGCACATCCAGTCTCCTTGCTGGAGATGAGAATATATTTGACGGAGAGCCAACATGCAAACCTTTTCTCTTCGGACGGATTTGTTGAGAATGCGAAGGTCTAATAGAGGTCTGAACTCTTTCTACCAGAAAGTACCTTGAGTAAACCCCTTTCCCTTTTTGGGAGGGAGGAACTTCCTCTAAGGCAGGTTTTTGTAAGAGTGTGGCTGCTTCTTGTTGCAGCAGTTTTACCTTGTTTTTATTGGAGGAATTGCCTGGGGTGGGTGGCGGAAACGTAGAGTATCGATACTGCAGTATATTCAGTACCCCTTGATCCTTTGTGATGCTGCGCCACTCTTGCACACGGTAGGCGATATTCCCCCCCACTTGAGTGGGCAACGACGACAGGGGAAGCGGCTGCTCATTGTTTGATTGTATTCTTCGCGGTGGTAGAGGGCTGGTGTGGGGTGCATCTACCACTAGAGGGACGACGCCCCTGGTAGTGCGTTCTGGTCTGGTGTTGCTGCCTCTGAGACCATTGAGGGGTTTGAACCTTCTGATGAAATAGCCTGCAGTCATAAGGCCTGTATCGGCAGCGGAATTCTTTTCTCTTCTCCAGACCCACTGCCTTTAGAGTGTCAAGCTTTGTTTTCATCCTGGCCATTTCCTCATCCGTTTGTGAGCCAAAGAGAGTTTTCAGAAAAGGGTAAGTTTAGAATGCGCTGTTAGGCTTTCGGTTTCAGTGCAGTGAGCCGTAACTGGGATGATCTAGCATAAATGCCATGTGCGTAAGAATGTGCAGCTGGAGATGCCCCATCTACTGCCACACTAATCATCTGGTTAGACACTAAACCTCCTTCCTCGAAGTCTTGGTGATCCTCTTTTGGTAGCTTGTCTTTGAAGCATTCTAAGGAGTCCCACAATGACCTATCATAGTGCCCCAAAAGTGCAGAAGTGCTGGATACCTTCAAGAATGACGCTGCAGTGCCACAAACTTTCCTTCCTCAAGAGTCCTCTTTGTACGGAGGCACCGTTGAAGAAGAAGCCACTGCGCGAGTCTTCTGCAGCAGCAATAATTACGGAATTGGGAGGAGGATCTGCTCTCAGAAATAGAGAGTCTTGCTCTGGAGGTTTACACATCTTTAAGATCCTCGCTGGAGCTGTTTTGAGAGATGCTGGAGTGAGGAAGATGTCCATGACTTGTTGTAAAAGCCCCGGTACCAAAGGTAGCAATGGTCTTACTGCCTACCTTTGGTGCAAAGTCTCAAAGATGATAGAAGACTGTTTGAGGAGTGGGCCTATCAATATTCAACTTATGCGCTCCCTCCCAATCACCTTGTGAAAAGTATTAATGCCATCCACCAGAGATATTCTAGAACGTGGACTGTTAGTTAAAGTGGGAGAATAGTGCCTTTTGGAAGAATGTGTAGAAGAAGGGGACCATGAAGGTGACCTATGCCGTTTGCGGTGGCTACGTGCAGGCGAGCTGCTTCGTGGTGATGGAGTTGATGTCCGGTCACGTTGTCAACCTCTGGGAAAAGTGGTAGGAGAAAGGTCCACCGCCTGTGCTTGTATAGTGGAAGATTTCTGCCAGTGGTGCACTGGAAGGAGCCATCTGGGGGATAGATGAACGGAAGGTTATCCCTGCCCCTTCTCTTGATGTGCAGGAGGAGCAGCCATCTGTGGTGTGCCCTTTGCTGTTCAGGTGACAGGGAAATGGAGCTACTCAACGTCGAGAGAGGCACCTGTGGCGATGTAGATTGAGATATTGAGGACACAGAGGGCCCATCAACGGGAAGACTACAAACATCTTTCCGATGGTGACCGGTGCTTCGACATCGAGCAAATATGCGTCACCAAGACCTCTGGCTGGGAAGACACTGACGCGGTGTTCGAGTTCTCGACGTCAGGAAATGAGTCGCCGATGGAGACTGGAGTCTTGACGCTGAGTGAGTTTTAGGCTTGGACATCGAGCAATGACCCGCGACGGAGACTGGTGCTTCGAAGTTGGGAGTGTACTGGCCAACGGAGACCGATGACTCAACGTCATACGGGGAGACTATGACGGAGAACGTCTTCTGGGAGTTGAGCCTCTTCGGGAGGATGTCAACGTGGATCGAGAACGATGTCGACGTTGAGCGTTGTGTAGTCGCCAACGGAAATAGACTCCTCGACATTAACCGTCTATTGAGTTGACGGCAACGGAGGGGGTTTGTCCGACGTCTGTGAATGTCGCTGATGTGTAGACATACCTCTATTTCCTGAGAGGTCTTCCACAACGAGCGGTGTTCAGCTACTTTCAACGGCAGCTGCGTCAACAGAGAAGCCCTCAAAGTTGATTTCTTTGCCGTTGGAGGCATTTTGGACACCAAGCCAGACGCCGAAGAAGAAAAGACAGTGGTCTTACTTTTAGAAGTCGACCAGGTGTCTTCTTGTGCCTCAATGGAGATATGGCTCCGGAGGTAGTAGATTTCTTCTTCTCTAAGAGACCATAAAGACCAATCCTTACTCTCTCCTTGAGAGTGTGCTTAGAAAGATTCTTGCAGTGTTGGCAGGTCTCAGGTGTATGAGACTCAGAGAGAAAGAGAATGCAAACAGAATGTGAATCTGTTTTGGCCTTTTTGCCACAGAAGGGGCAAGGATCAAAAAGAGAAGGCACAATTTGACAGAAAAGGCAAACAAATGTGTCAGAAAAAGGTAACTTCTTACTTTAACAGGTGAAAAAAGTCAAATGGACAAAAGTAACTAGCTTTGTAAAGAAAACTTTTTGGGGCAAAAAAGCCCAAAAATACAGAGCTGAAAATCCAGGGTCCTGACTGAAGGAGCTGGAAAGAACTGACCTGTCACCCGTAAGGCATGATGGGAAGCTGGGGGCCATGGCTGCCTTAAAGGCACGGTGCTAGTTTTGCTCTTGCAATTACTTTTATTTTCTATGCTATTAAGGTTTCAATGCAGCCTATGGGCTAACAATGCCTGCTATTTTACATAGCAGCTTTCTGCTGTTCATTAAAGAGAGTTCAAGTGTCTCCTTGTCCTACTGTTTTTTCTTCCCATGTGTGGGTTATATGAAAAAAAGAACAGATTTCATGTATATTGCTGCAAAAGCAAATCACCAGAGCATTGATTAGCTTTTGTTTTTTCTTAAAGGTTGCATTAGTATATATACACACTCACCGTGCATGGAATATTCAGTGCTTATGACTATTGATGAGGATCCCCTGGAAGAGAATCGCTCTCAATAGATACAAGTCCAAAGATCTGTAAGAATCATCCAGTCTCCTCTAGTAAGAACTGGTCTAAACTGGATGCTCCTTTAAGGAGTGCTGCACTAGAAGCTAACCCCCCCCCTCCTTTGCTGTGCAATTCAGGTGTGTTAGATACTTTCACAATAGATCTCTGGCTCAGGTCATCATTAGATACTGTAATCCCTACCACCAACAAAAAGCACCATAGATTTCAACCTCTGGCTCCATGGTACAATGATTCTTTGCACAAAAAGAAAAAGTTATGTAAACATCTTAAGAATATGTGTGGCAAACAAACAGTAATAAAAATAAGGAAATTTATAAAACTGCTCTAAAATCTTATAAAAAATGTTGTGAGGCTAGGGATTCGTTTTATATGAGCAAAATTGCTGCAACTCAAACTACCCCAAAGCTCTTTACCGTAGTTAGAACCCTCTCGGATTCCTCTAATATCACACCCATCACTCCCATCTCAACTTCGATGTGATGAAATAACTTACTTTAAAAAAAAAAAAAAAGTGGAAGATATTCAGGCGGCTTTCCCTACTGTTGGTGAGCCTTGCAGTCAAACAGTCCCCTCTAAACTAGAAAGCATGTCAGATAGATTTCAGCTCTTAGTTCTGCCTGCTTTTAAGACCATTCTTGCATCCATTAAATCAGGATCCCCATAGGACCCTTGCCTCCCCCCCAGCTGCTCTTGTATTCTGTTTTGAAGCAGCTTACCCACTTACTAAACCTGTCTCTGTTGGAAGGCTCTTATCATAAAGCCTGTGTGATGGCTTTGGTCAACCCCTTAATGAAAAAAAAAAACAATTTGGATCCTTACTCGGTCTAATTATAGACCTATATCTTTGTTACCCATTTTTGCTAAGATGTTGGAGAAACATGTGAACGAACAACTCAGTGTACAGAGAACGTAATGGTTTACTCCACACTTTGCAATTTGGGTTTCGTGGGAGACCAAATGGATAATGGTAGAGCTAATGGTAGAGCTGCTGCCCCGATTCTATTAAATCTCAGTGCAGCATTTGACATAGTAAATCAAAGCGTGCTTCTACAAAGAATAGAGTGTATAGCAATACAAGACACGGCCCTTGCTTGGCTGAAATCTTTCTTGCATGACCATACGTTCCAGTTCCATACTAATCAACACAGGTCAAAATCTTACCTGCTTGTCTCAGGCGTGCCCCAGGGTTCTACTTTGAGCCCACTGCTCTTTAACCTAAATGTCAGACTGTTGGCAGAAATAGTGGAGAATTGTAGACCTACACTTTTTTAGTACGCAGATACTTAAATTGATGTATTTCTATCAGATAAAGACAATCACAATGTGAAGGTCCTTAATTCTTACCTTACCCTAGTTTCATCATGGATGTGCACCAGATCCCTGAATTTAGACTGTGATAACACTGAGGTTCTGCTGGTGCGCTATCCCCCCCCCCCCCTGACACCCCTGGGTTCCCACCAGTGGCCTTTGACCAAGGGCAGTCCCACCAGCCCAGTGCCGGTCGCGAGGAAGTGTGGCTTGATGACAAACTTGCTATGAGTCATCAGATCAACAAGGTAGCCTCTACTTGTTTTGGCATCCTGAAATGGTCCAAAAAAATTCTCTTCTGTCTCCGTACCTCTGCCCAGAGAACCGTGGTGCAGGCCGTGGTCATTTGCAGACTGGACTTTGGGAATTTGTTCTATCTATCTCGGGGCGGCAAAAAAATTACTCAAACTCCTCCAGATCATTCAAAATGCTGTTGCACTTTTTTTCCTGTATTCACCTCCACACCCAGTATGTTACGGACCTTACATTGGCTACCTCTCAAAGGCTGTGTACATTTTAAGATATTGTGCTGGTGCACAAATTATTTTCAAACACTACCTGTTTATCTAAAAGACTTGGGGTCTCTGTATTCCTCCACACCTTCCTTGCACTCTAGTCATAGGAGGTTGGCTGTAATTCCTAAAATTAGAAAATCCTGCCAAGGAGGTCAAGCATTCTTTTTCCTTGGACCTAGACTCTGCAATGATCTACCTCCGTCACTCTCCTGGTTTCACAAATCTTTAAAGATATGGCTATTTCAATTTTCGAAATCTTCCTAACTCAGCTTTTTCTCTTGATAGCACTCTGGTTTGCTCCAATTGAGCCTAGCGCTGGGAAGCCTTTTTTAGGTGGCCATGTGCTTTACAGATTATGCATAGTAATAATAATAAATACATGGAGGAGAAAATGGATGTTGCAGCATTTGTGTGTATATGGGTGAAGTCATTAACACCAGAATTTAAAAACATAGTCTAAGCCCTAGGGATACAGTGGGAAGAAAGTTCTCCAGTATTGGTATCTTTCATAGATTCACATGCTTGAATCATTCCTCGAATAAAGCAATATGGAACAGAATCATAGGCTATAATGGCAACAGCAAGTCAGTTTAACAGCCTATCTAGGTCTTTTTTTTGTTTTAAAGGACCAAACTTAACTATAACCAATCAGGCGACAGCACCCTCTAGAAACATTCCCAACAGAGGCCGATTGCCTCAGATTTTCGAGTACTAGTGGGAACTAATTATCCTGCTCTATGTGGGGAGCCTCTTAGGGGAGGAGGGTGGGTCTCGTGTGAATCTATGAAAGACACAAATACTGGAGGACTGTAGTTGCAGGTAACTAAATTATGTTCTTCTCCAGTATTGGATCTTTCATAGATTCACATGCTTGAATCAGAATAGCAAGCAGTGTATAAACTTTAGGTAGTGTGATCTCATTACCCTTGAAGATGGTGGGTAGTAGTATTATAATAAAAATAAGAATCAATCATAACAATAATAGTAATGCATAACATTTGAAATGTATTGAAATATAAACAATGTACAATCAGAGATCACACAAGGAGTTATAAAAATACTGAAAATAACAGGCTCACCTCATTGGAATAAATGCTGTGGCACTGCCTGTCCAACTGCTGCATCACTGTGGTGTGCTGAATCTAGACAATAGTGCTGAGTGAAAGTGTGGCCACTTCTCTGTTGCAGCACAGAAAATTTTCTCCAAAGGAACACCTGCAAATAAGGCGGCTGATGTGGAGACTGCTCTCGTAAAGTGTGGCTTGCCTTCTTTGGAGTGGCAAAATTGTATAATCGCCGAGATCCATCATGCAATGGTTGCTTTAGTAACAGGATTGCTTGTCGAGCTCTGTCCCTAGGCAACAAAGAGTTGTTCTGTCTTACGAAACTGTTTGGTACGATGCAAGTAGAACTTAAGACACCTTTTTATGTCTAGCGTATGCAGAGATTGCTCTACCGGAGTTGATGGATTTGGGAAAAATGTTGGTAAAATACCAGGCTCATTTAAAGTGAAACTGCGACTGTACTTTGGAATAAATCTTGGATTAGCTTGCAGAAAAACACTTTCTGTGAATCGGAGAAAAGGTTCCTTGGTTGTGAACGCGTGAATTTCACTGACACTTCTGGTGGATGTTAGCCCCAGAAAAGTAGCTACCTTTCAGGCAAGGAATTTTAGATCCGCCCTGTGGACTGGTTCAAATGGTGGTTTGATGAATTAAGACAGAACTGCGTTGAAATGCCAATCCAGAGGAGGTCGTCGGACTGGAGGGAAAACTTGGAATAAACCTTTCATGCATTGTTTGATTATCCTTGTGGAGCACAACAAAGGAGTTTGAGAGGATCGTGTATATATGGTATCGCTGCAAGATGTACCTTAACCGATACATGTGCTAAATCTTAATGATTAAGAGAAAGAATATAAGGTAACATTTTCTTTGGGGATACTTCCAACGGGTGCAGATTTTATTGTTGACACCATAAGCAGAATCTTCTCCATGTCAGTCTGTAGGATATATTAGCTGATTCTGCCCTTGACCTTGCCATAATAACCCTGCATTCTTGGGGGAATGTTTACATTCTGGAATTCATGGAATTCAGGAGCCATGCATATAACTGGAGAGAGAGTAGACGTGGGGTGTAGAACTTGGCCCTGGTTTATGGTTACGAGTTCAGTAAGTCTGCAGTCAAACCGACTTGGACTCAGACAGCAGGAGGAGCTCGGTGAACCAGTGTTGCCTAGGACACCTGGGAGCAATGAGGATCAAGCGGAATCTCTCCACTTTCATTTTGCTGCGAACCCTCGGGATCATTGGGATAGGGGGAAAAGCGAATGCCTAAATCCCAGACCATCTCATCAAAAAGGCATTACCTCATGATCCCGGGAGTGGGTGCAGACTGGCGTAAATGCGGCATTTGCTGTTGTCACTGGTGGCAAAGAGGTCTATCTCCGGCTTGTCCCAAAGTTGAAATATTTTATGCAACTCCTCCTGGTTCAGCTCCCATTCGTGGCAACTTTGGAAGAATCTGCTGAGCGCATCCGCTAAAGTATTGCTTGTTCCTGCATCATGCTCTACCTTGCTTGTTCCTGCATCATGCTCTACCTTGGTGTGTGTGTTGTTAACCAGTGCCAAAAGTCCTGGACTTCCAGGAAGAGAGCCAGGGATCTTGTCCCTTTTTACGTGTTTATTAGCGCATGCTGGTCGTGTGGTCTGTATGTACCAGCACAGATGATCCCTGTATGAGAGGTAAGAAAGCCTGGAGAGTGAGGAAGATGGCCTTGAGCTCTAGAAGTTTACATTCATGGACCTTTGGGAAGTCGACCATTTCCTCTGGATTTGGCGATACTGATGTCTGCCCCCAACCTTCCGGGGAGGCATCAGGGTTGCACAGAGTTTGGTAGTCTGTTTGAAGGTGCTTGTAGAAATTCAATTTGCACAGAGTTTGGTAGTCTGTTTGAAGGTGCTTGTAGAAATTCAAGGGTATGACCATAGGCTATCAAATCCAGTACCCATCTGTCTGTAGTAATTTCCCTTCATTGATGAAAATGATTGGAAATGTGCACAACCATTGTATGAGATAAGGAGAAGGTAACTGGCACGTGATGTAGGTCACTGTTTCTGGATGACTTCTCTAGACTGGGCAGGTTCCTCTGAAGGAAGAGAAACCTTTGCCTCATGCTCATTGAAAGGAAAATTTGCGGAACTGCAATGTGCCCAACGATTGTGCAGTGCCTGTGTCAGTTTTGATGCCGAGCAGGGCGTAATCTATGTGTATTCCCAAATAATGTGCCTCAGTCATAAGGCATATTAAGTATTTTAGATTGGATTTCTTGTCTAAAGGCGGTAGGCTTTAGCCAGCCCTGCCTCCGCAAAACAGCTGCTCCCGCCAATTGTCAAAATCCAGTGGAACCAATATCCATCTCAATCTATTTCGGAAGATGTGCGTTCTCCTTCTTGCAATATCTTCCCCGCTTCTATTTCCTGTCTTCGGGCACTAGATCCATCAGGCGCTGATGTCGAACATTGGTCGGTCGTAACGGCCTAAGATGGCTAAAGAGCTGGCCGCAAGAATTGTAATGTCAGACATAGTGGAGAAGCGTTTCCCAATATTATCTAGGCATCTGCCCTCTGTCAGGTGGAGCAGAAATAGGAATATTAGGATTCTTTGAACGCCGTTGTGCAGCTTGTGAAACCACTGTACCAGCTTTGGGATGCCCAATGAGGCAAGCTAGTGAATCCTCAGTCTCTTCGTATTTTTTGTCAATGCGTGGCACTACAGCTGCTAATAAAGCAGGTCTTCATTAGTTTAATACCTTCTTCCCAAATGTGGTCAATTATTGGGATAGCTTGGACAGACTTGTGCACTTGCTCCTTATAGTCATAAAGGAAGCAATCGGATTGCTTCACGGAAATAGGCAAGTCGATCCGTGCTGCAGCTCTTTCCATTAAGTTATAGAACCCCTGATGTCTTCCAGAGGGGTATCAGAGGGATGCGGTGCTTGCAGCGACTGAGTGGGTACCAAGTAATCATACAACTCATCATGACGTGGGTGGGTGTTGTGAATTTCACTCTTCTCTGTCATCGTCCAAGGAGGATGGATCATCCCTTGGTAGTGCGACAATATTAGAGGCTTGTGTTATTCTTGGAGTCGCTGGTGAAGGAGGCGGCCCAGGTGTCACTGGTTAAGGTGTAGGTGAAGGAGGTGATGCTGGTTGACTGTGAGAAGGTTCTGGAAACCTTGGACGGTAATCCTGGAGCACAGTCTGTAGATCTTGTACCAATGAAAGAGGCACTTGAGCTTCAGTTGGTCTCGGTGGATAGGGATGGTAATATGGGTACTTGTGTCTTGCTTGAGGATTGTAGTAATGCCCATAACAACATTGCTCCTCTTCTTAGTCATCCTCATCATCCTGATATTTCACTTGTAATTGAGAAGAATTGTGAGCGTCACTAAACTGTCCTTTATCCTTTGAATTATTCAAACTGAACATGTTACTAGGGTGGTGAAACTTTGCTGGGGGAAGTATCTTGAGTCCTTAAGGCCTTCGTGACTTTCATCTTCATTGACTGTGATCACTGACAGAATAGAAGGATCTGTTGCTGTTAGTGGTGTACCCCGCAACGATAATCTCGTCGACGGCTGTAATGCCGATGACAATAGCTTCGTCGACGGTGGCGTTGATGACTTTGCCGACGGTGGAGCTGTGCCAATATTCATCAATGGGGTTGGGGAATTGAAGGCTGAAATGGTCATGGCTTGTGTGGAACTGGGTCTTGTCAACAAGACAGTGGCAACTGTCACTGTAGTGGTCGTTGACGAAAGTGCCGCAGACAGGTATGTTTTCAACTGTGATTTTACTTTGATGGTTTTCGCCAGACAGTTCTGAAGAGGCATGCGGACGTCAGAAGACATATCCCATTTTGATTTGGAAGGCTCAGAAGAAGCTGGTTTTGAGAAGTATTTTGGTTGTCTCTCCTATTTTTTGAGTATCTTTAGGTGACCCATGATGGGAAGACTTTTGGGTCTTTTTGCTTTCCTCAGAGATCCCTTGGTTGTGGAGCATTTACCTTTTGCGGGCTTTATCAGAAGCATCACTTTCCTCACCCAAGGAGGCATTTTTTGTTTTTTGAGCCATAATAGAAGTCCTGCCCTTCAGTGTTTTAGATGAAAAAGTGCAACATACCGTACAGCCCTTGTCTTTATGTTGAAGGAAATAAAGGCAGTCTTTATGTAGGTCATCTGTATGTAATCTCTTTTTCCCATAAGATCTGCAGGATCTAAATAGTCCTTTCTTTGAAGAATCAGATATCTTGATGCTTCCAGAAGTTGAAGTGAAGAAAACACTGAGCAGAGCTCAGGGAGACTTCCTTGATAAAACATGCGGTAGAAAATCTGAGGGAATCTGCTTCTGTTGAGAATGTTCTAGAGAGCGCCGTGGCCTGCTTTATTAAAGTTTGGTCCTTTTAAAACATTTTTTTTTTAAAAGGACATTGATAGGCTATTAAACTGACTTACCGTTGCTATTATAGCCTATGATACTATTTCATACGTCTTTATTATGGTATTGTGGGACTCCCACTTCGATGACTGAATAATTCAAGCATGTGAATCTATGAAAGATCCAATACTGGAGATGTATATGATGCCATGTGACCATAAATGCAACTATTGCCTCCATTTACCTGATGCTGAGCTGGAAGCAGAATGCTCTGAAGCATCCTCCTCACCCTCTATATTCTCCTTGTTCTCCGCATGCTTCTTCAGAGTGCGTGTTTTGGAGGGCAAGATGGGCAGCCGACACTGGTATGGAACCACAGAGGATGAAGCAGTTCTTCCGAGCTCCTCTTCCACCTCTGCAAAATGCAAATGAGTAATTTTTTTATTACGTTTTATTAAACGTTTGCAGTGAGTTCATTTATAGCATACATGCTCCCAAGGAGGCCAGACTGGCAGAGTTCAAGCTGTAAACAATAGCTGCAATTACAGTACACCACTGGCAGGCAATAAATAGGTAACTATATTGAAGGTGGATCAATGTATAATTGTGTGGGCAGTGACACTTTCTCCACTGGGCCATATGGCATCTCCCTATCCGTAGAGGAAGTGTCCGAGTCACCTGTTGTCGGAGATAGGTTTGAAGTAGGTCGTAAAAATCTTTAAGACAGGACATGGGGTGAAGCTCCCAAGCATTGAGTTCAGCTGGTTTCCAACATTAGATCATGCCCTGTAACAAGCGGCCATGCTGGACACTACTTTTTGCATCCAGTGCATAGCCACTCACCTCTCAGTCAGTAGGAGAGCTATTGCAGTAAACCGTTGCGTTCCTTTGTGCAATTCAATAGGTGCACCAAGCAAAGCTATGGGGGGGCGGGAGGATTGCAAAGTGACGCCCACAATTACACTCAAAAGGGCAGACACTTCAGTCCAGTACACAGACAGTTTGGTGCAATAACACAATGTATGCAAAAATTCCAGATTAACCTCACCGCATGTTCTGCATTTCAGTATAGTATTGGTCAAACTTAGCTACGCATTCCGGGGTAATGTAGTGTCAATTTAGGTTTGAGGAAGTAATAATTAACAATGAAAGCATCTAATACTCACAAAGTAGGGCTGTGAACTATGTGGATAAAGATTGGATTTTTGTTAAAATGCTGCAGCTCACAAGTCATCAACTTTTGTTAATTGATTTAATGAGATATACCTCTCGATAAGTGTGGAATTTCGTTGCAAAGAAGAGCAGCCTCTGCATGGAATGGAGGTGAGATTTGGACTCCTTGAAGGGGAACCCCAATGAATAGCAGTACCACTGTATACAATAGGTTGTCTGAGGCTAGCTAATATGAACCAGTCTTCCTTAGTCGCCGATGTGAATGTCTCTGTTCCCTACCTACGAAATAAGACATGACTACACATGCAGCAATGTGAGGCCTAAAGGAAAGACCACAATATAAAAGTAGATGGACCCCTTGAGGATGGAGTCCAAAGTAATTTTAACTTCCTCCCAAAAAGTGCTGATCGATGGGCATTCCATAAACATATGCACATCAGAGGCTGCGGGAAGATTACACTTGTTACAAGCTTTTCCGGGCTGATATTTAGATAGCTTTTGGGGGGATAAGTAAGCTCGATGGAGGGTATACAGGTGATTACGCCTCAACCAAGCCGGCTTAACCAATTTATACAGGAGAGTGAAAGATCTTATCCATATATCCTCACACTGTATCCCCATGGGCCCTCCCCACTGTGTATCAGGTAGAGTAAACTCCCCATCCACCTCCTCCAAGATTGCCCAGTACCAGAAGGCTACCTCTTTCCCCTGTACTTGTCTCTCTACCAGCTGTTCTTCCAGAAGACAACTTCTCCCCAGATGTGACTTATTCCTAATCAGCTCCCGGGACCAACTGACCAACTGTATATATTTAAATCTGGATAGTGTAGGGCCAACCTTCTCATATAACTCCTCCCATCCCACCAAAGCCCACTCCACTAGTAGCTGACCCCACCTTTCTATCCCTGCCCTTCTAATAGGTGTTGCAAGACCGTCCTTAAGGCACGGAGGGAGCCCCGGCGAGTCCCAAATTGGGGCTAGCCGAGAATAGTAAGCCATCCTCAAGAAGTCTACTCCTATTACTTTGGCGCTAATCATATTTGGGGTGGACGATGACATAGCAGGTCAAGCAAAGAGTTTTTTGCTTTATGCAATTCTGCTGGCCAGACGCCAGATCTGCAAATTCTGGGTAGACAAAAATGCACCATCACACGCAGGTTGGCTGGAGTCCTTGTATGAAACTTCAAAGGTGGACATGGCCAGAATGCCCCAGAATCGTAACCTCTCCTTTTGGAATTTGTTGGTCCAGTGGAAATAGTTGGCTCCGTGGAGTCTCCGGGTTTTTTTTTTTTCCCCCCCGGGTCCGATGATTATGTCATTATACTCCAGGTGTCTTGGTGGTTTCCTTAAAAACCTTTCCGATTCTAAGTTGGAGTACTGAGGGGCTGTGAGCTCTCGTTTATTTCTTTTCCCCTTCCTACCACATTACTAACTTGGAGAACGTCTCCCCCCCCCCCCCGGTTGACGTTTGTATGTCGTCTGGGTTTGGGTTGGAATAGTAGCCAGTTTTTTCTATTTTTCTCAGACGACATCAAAGGGGAGTGGCGTCTTTCCTAGAAGTTTGTGGGGCAGGCAAATGAGGACACAAAAAAAAAAAAAAAAATAGATGGACCCCACCACAAAATGCATGTATTTCCTGTGGGGCAGCAGGGTCGCTACCTGAAAGGACGTATCCTGCAAGTTCAAAGACATCATCCAGTCCTCAGGGACCAAGCCCAAAAGACTCTGTCAAGGGTCAATATTCTGAGTTTCTCTTTCTAGAGGAATGTGTTCAGCACACAGAGGTTCAGGATCGGTTGCAGGTTTCAGTTTTTCTATGGGAACAGGAAGTAATGGGAGCAACACCAGAGTCCCCATTTCACTTTGGGCACAATTCGATTGTGCCCTTGGCAAGCAACATAAACACCATCCTAGAGAGGGTAAGTACATAATGTGAGGACACAAGTGCAAAGAGTGAGGGAATGTGTGAAGGAGCATCCTTCAAGGGTAAGATATAACAAACCTGAACGATTTGGAGGACCCATTGGTCTGAAGTTATCAAATGCAAATTAAACGAAGTGATGGATTCAGGGTCCCACTGTACGCTCGTAGTCACTCCAGGAAAAACTAAAGAGATTTCTGTGTCGTACTGGGCGAGGAGGAGGACGGTGATTGTTGCTGCTCTTCCACTTAACACAGCCTTGTCCCTGAAGGTCCATGTTTTATGCGGGTTGCTGGATTGGCTGAGATGGTGGTCAGGTCGCTAAAGTAACCTCAAAACTCCTGATAACGTGGGTGAAATTGCTGGCTGGAGAGGCTAGACCCAAAGAGAGCATCCACTGCTGAATGGATCAAACCTACAGCAGTACAAGCAGCAAACAGACTGTTGCATGTAAATGTTTTCAGTTTGCTGATGTATTGCTTTAGATCACAAGCTCTGCTCAGAATGGAAAGCAGTACTCTTTTCCCAAAAGATCTGGCTTGCAAGCAGCATCAAAATGTTTGGCACAAAGTTTTAAGAACAGTTTGCCTAACTTGTCCTACTTGGAACTACTCTCCACACAACAATGCTTTGTTTAAGTGTTTATGGTAGACCAGGTTTCAGCCCCACATGTCTGAAAACTGAAAATTGCAAAGAAACTCCTTAGTAGCTTGCTTTTAGCAATTGAAAGTGCTCTAGGTACAGAATGGGGTGCATGTTTTGCTTTAGCAAAAAACACTGATATTTTTGAAAATCCATATTGTGATGCTGGACTTGGAAATAGGGTTCCTAAGTGGGGCTTTAAAAAAGCTACAAAGAGTTGCTTAGTCTTTCTAAAAGCTTTTGTTTTGTCAATTAACAAATGAGCGCTCTTTTGAGGTCTAGAGTGTTTAAAGCTCTTTCTGCAATGGTCTGTGGTTGTGGAGAAAACAGATTAGCAAGTGAATGGGTGACAACCATAGGTAGAAAACCAGGGTTTATTGTAAGGATGACTTGAATTGGGTACTCTTAAAAGACTCCTTCACAGTTAGAGTTAGCAGTTTATGGACTCTACGAAAGGAAGAGATTGTAATGAGGAAGGAAACCTTTAAAGAAACTGCAGTGGGCAAGAGTCTAAAGTCTCAATTGGCTGCTCAATAGGTAAGGTAAAACAATATTGAGCACCCATCAGGGGACTGGGGGTGCTCTGTGTTTCTGGGTGGGGAGGAAAGGGTCTGTTTTGAATTGATCTTTTAAGGCCATTCATAGTATTTTGAAAATGTATTTGGGTTGGCTATTTTCATTGAAGCTACTGCATCTTTCAAATGAACCTTTATCAAACTATACACTAAGCCTGCCTTTTTTAGGTGCATCCCTCTTCCATTCGCCTGCATAACAAGCTCTAGTGGTAGGCTTGCTGACTTTTTTTTATACATAGTATACACTGAAAGTTGAACGTACGCAAACTGTAAGACTTCAGGTGCCAAATCACAAGATGCAGTGCAATTGGAATAGGTTTGGCATGTGGGAGTTGACCTTGGTGTTAAACCACTCAGGTGTGTGCAAAGAGAGAATTGATTGTGGGGCTGTATGGACATACCTAGGAGTACTGAGCACCATGGCTGCCTCGCCCAGGTGGATGATATGAGGATGAGCATCATGGACTCCTGCCTCATTTTCCTTACTACATAAAGTATCAGTGAGGGAAAAAGAGTATGCATATATCGAAGGACAATTAATTCATTGTGCACTGCTCCTGTAGTTGTGTGCACTGGTGGTGAAGCCGAGGCATTGTGTGTTGCTGCATGCTGCAAACAGGTCAACTGTTGCGATCCCCCAACAGTCCAAGTAGAGGTAAATTATCCGAATGTTGATTTCCCACTCATTTGTTGATCGTTCTTTCGGAGCAGGTCTCCCAAGTCTTTGTTCTCTCCAAGGATGTATTCTGCCTAGAGAGAGAGAAGATGACCACAGGCCCAGTGCTAGCTTGTCAGAGCCAACTTGGACAATTGAAATGAACCCGCGCCCCCTTAATTTTGAGTGAAATACATTGTGGTCATGTTGTCAGTTTGAAAGAGCACTCTTGTGAATCAGTCTGCAAACTACCCTGAACACTAACTGAACTGCAATTAATTATAGGAGAAATATGTGCAACCTTTAGTGCAGAGAAGACTCTTGGTAAACATTCAGGTGACCCTAATGTGCACCCTATCCCACCACTTGGTCAAGATGTCTGTGGCGAAGGTCACTAGCAGCTGAAGGCCTAGAAACAACATGATCAATAAGTTACTGTTGTTCCACCACTAAAGTTTGTGCTAAGCTCTGGGCACCAGTGCATTAGATTTTCTAAATGCCCAGTCGCTTGTGAGCATTTTTTGGCCAGATATTCTTGCAATGGGAGCCTGTGCAAATGAGCATTTGGGACTATGGCAATAAAAAACAGTCCCATTATTATTAATTTCATGATTGCCCTCACTGTCAGATGATGCACTGTGTTGTCCAGGGGAAGCAGCCTTTGAAATGCCAGCACTCTCGCTTTAAGAGTAGACCTTGCATGTTACCATATTAGATATATATGTCAACAAGCATTGGCATAGCCAATAGGTCTCGCCTTTGGGACCTTATAAGTGTTTAGCTATGCAACAGTTGCATAACTAAATACTTATAAGGTCCCAAAAGCGAGACCTATTGGCTATGCCAAGCAGCCGTGCAGCCGCGAAAGTGATCGCGATCAAACATCAAAGCGGCCGCGAAAGTGAAAGTAATCGCGGACTAGCGTGGCGCGCGCACGCCCGCGCACATGCACTGTAGCTCTGGGCTGGCCTGATAGCACTTTTTGGAGCCCTCTCAATAAGTCTCGCCAGACCAGCGCATGAGCTGGGTCAGGCGAGACCTAAAAAAGGTTGTGTTTGTTGGGGAGACAGGTGGGATTTTTTTGGCAGTGACTGCACAACCTAATCTGCTATACCGCTTGCTGAATGTGAGCGAGGCACTGCGGACTGCTGTTGTGCTTTTCCAGGCATTTGTACACATATTGAAAAACATTAAGTGAATTGGGTCAAAGATACATTTGGTAAACACTCTTGGGAAGTTGTGATCCCCAAAGGGTAGTATTTTGAACTGGTTATGTTTGCCACTTACCACTAACCTGATGTGCTGTGCCTGGTGGAAGGGGAAGTGGAAGTAGGTGTGGTTGAAATTGAAGTCACACATGTAGTCCCCAATGCAAAGCAGTGGAATGCTTTCCTTGAGGCATTTTGAGGTGCTAGGAGATGATTCACGGGTTAAGCAGCTGGATGTTGAGTATTGTCCTCAACATCTGGTGTTTTTTTGGAGATCAGTGAGTAGATGATTTTTACACAATGTCGTGGAACAGGCTAAATGAATCCCTTTTACAGCAATGCCTGCACTTCCTCTTGAAACAGGCTTTGGTTGGTCCCGGTGTATCACGTGCCATGTGTCGGAATATTGGGTAGCGTGGTATGGAACTCCAGGAAAAAGCCTTGGGCGATGATGTAGAAAACCCACTTGCATGAGGTTGCCTCTTTCCACTGTGTAAGCTATAGCACTATTCATCCACTGACACGTGTTGTGTGATCCAGGAGGAATCTAGAGATGTTCACTATTTTGGATCTGTGGAGCTCCTGCCCCTTCAATGGTATACATCTCTGGAGTAATTCTTGCTGCTTTGACCATCAGAACTGCAACCACTGATACTGTAGTCTTTGTTCAATGGCTGCTGCTTTGGCAAATGCTTGTGTTTACTGAGGTGAATCCATGTTGTTGGGGCTGGTACTGTGGCACCTCTTTAGCCTTTGCTGTTTCACTATCTTTTTTGCATCTACCTCAGATGTGTTTAGCATTAAAGTGGAAGCATGTCTGTGAAGGACGACACTTCTGTTTGTCTCACAAAATGTAGTGTCAGCAGCATCTAGGGCACATTTCGTGTTTTCATTTAAAAAACAATTCCTTCCTGAACAACTTCTTTGGCTCTTGCCAGAGCCTGCTGGAAGGTGTTTCATAAGCTCCTCCAACTCCTCTCATTGTGGTCAATAATATCTGGAGAGCAAACAAGGAAGATCAGTTGTACACCACTGGGAGGCAGATCCCAATGCCACCTGTTTTCCTGTGTCATAGATCTTTTTGAGCTTATCTGGCGGAGTTGTGCTACCTGCAGCCTGGTTGAATGCCTTATGTTCTGTGTACATGCCTTCTTATGCTCTGTGTTGTAGGTCTGCCTTTTAATTTTGCACTGAAGGCACAGTAGCACATGTTTTCATTGGGTCTTTAAAGTTTTCAGTAGAACACTAGCATATGTTTGAGAAGAGGTAAGTAATGCATTAACTACATTTTTGAGCGGGTCTCAATGAGGAAATTATCTTCTGTATGCAACATAACCTTGCGGTGCTCTGTCGCTTCTGGAAAGATGGCATAATATGCCTTTGTATCGTAGGGTGTAGGGGTCTGGAGGATCATCCCCCGGATCAGCAGGCATGGGGTTTGGGTGATCTAACAGGGCCTCTTGATGTGAAACAGACTGTGCAGAAGACAATGAATGTGCTAGTGGTGTTGTGTTGGTTCCCTTGGGTTTTCTTTGGAATTTGCAAAGATCTAAATTCCTCAGAAATAGCTTCACGAAAAGTGAGAAGTCCTTTATTAGGCATTGGGATGACGCATAAGGACATACCAAGATCTGGCCGGAGACAGGGTTGGTATAAGTCATCCTCTGCCGTGTATCTGGACGATCCTCTATGTTGCCAGTAGGAAGGTGCTCTATTGGTGCCCGGCTTGATGCCAGCTTTGTGAGAGCCTTTGGAGTTCATTTCAGATCTGAGAAAAACGGAGCAGACTTTTGGCACTGAAGCTAGCATCTCTGTGCCGAGGCTGTGAATCTCTGCCTTGAGACTTCCGTCTCTTTTGCCTCTGGTGGTGAATGCCTGTTGATAAGCCTCAGGGAACAATTGGCTAAGCAGTCTGGCAAGGTTTATTTTGGGTTTGTTCGGAGCTTTAAGCATGGCTGTCATAGGTACATTCCTTGCCCTGTAGCAGACAATCAGATCGAGGTCAAACACCAGAAGGATTATCATCTGCATTTGATTTTCGTGTCTCCTTGACATCTTTGTCCTGGGTGTTCGTTTCACTGATTACCTTGGACAGAGTCCTTAGAGGACATCTATTCAGGACTCAACTCCCCATAGGTTCCTGGAGTACCAGTGGCTCCACCTGTTTTACTGTCTGAGTAAGTACCCTAGACTTTCTAGACCCCCTATTTGAACAGTGGTGCTGGAGAGCTTCAGCGCTGCATCCTGTAAGGTGCTCACTGTCTACCTTTTCTGTGCCGGTTTTCTTTTACCAAAAACTATGCAAACCTAATAGACAGAATTGTCCTGAGCCCTCGGTAAACAGAGGTTGCAGACCGGATGCTGGTTTGAGCCAGAAATTTGCTGTAGCAATTTGGACAACATTTAAAAGGTGTTTTCTCCATAATCTCTCCCACACAATTCAATCTCTTAGACTGCTTGTTCTGTTTGAAATCCAAAGCAAACTGTGGTCGTAGGCATCCTGCTAATGCAGTCTTGGTAAACATAATGAGCTCACATGGGAGTATTGCTATGTCAAAGATATATTTTTGTGTGTTCTTGCTCGATTTTGTCAGAGCACTCAAAAATACATCAGAAGCAGAAGTATAAAGGAAAACGCTACTTACCAGTATGCATCTGTTCTTGGCATGTAGAGCTGCAGAGATTCATTCTACTGCATAGATCGATCGCCATCTGGTGTTGGGCTTGGATGCTTGCACCTTGTTGTCTTGGAAGAAGTCTTTTGTAGTCACAAGATAGGTAACGCCTCCCTTGGGTGATAGTGCACATGGGCATCGACTCCATCTTCAGATTGTTTTTCGCCATGAAGGGAAATGATGGAGTTAGTGAGAAACAGAAGAGATGTCCATGTGAATGTATCTAATTAAGATAATACTGGAACAGGTACAGGTTCCGGGGAGGCGGGTGGGCCTGTGAATCTCTGCAGCTCTACATGCCAAGAATAGATGCATACTGGTAAGTAGCATTTTCCGTTCGAGGCATATGAGCTGCAGAATTCATACTACTGCATAGACTGTACAGCAGTGTCTCCTCTAGCGATGGCCACCTGTATCCGTTGCAGTGGATTGAAAAAGTGTCTTAAGAACAGCTTGGCCTACAGAAGCCCGTTACCTTGCCTGCACGTCAACACAATAGTGTTTGGTGAAGGTGTGTGTTGTAGACCATGTTGCTGCCTTACAGATGTCATCTAAGGGAATGTTCGCTAAGAATGCCATGGAAGTCCCTAGTTTGCGTGTTGAGTGCGCTCTAGGGGGGAATTGTGAATGTGCGTTTAGCCTTTTGGCAGCATATCTGAATGCATTTGACTATCCACCTATCAATACCAGCTTTGGAAATGGGTGTCCTTTATGAGGTGGTGAGAAAGCTACGAATAATTGTTTTTTCTTTCTAAAGGGCTTAGTTCTGTCAATATAATAAAGTAGAGCTCTTTTGACGTCAAGTGTGTGAAGAGCTCTCTCTGCTACAGAGACCCGGTTTTGAAAAACACTGGTAACTATGGATTGGTTAAGATGAAAAGCAGAGATTACTTTGGGAAGGAATTTTGGATTTGTCCCAAGAACCTCCTTGTTACAATGTATATGTAAGAATGGTTCTTGTAGGGCTAAAGCCTGGATCTCACTTACTATCCTGAGAGAGGTGATTGCAACTAGGAAAGCTACTTTCCATGTAAGGAACTGCAGTTCATATTTGTGTAGAGGTTCAAATGGGGGACCCATGAGCCTGGTAAGGACAATGTTTAGATTCCACACCGGAGAGGGTGGCGGTCTGGGAGGAATTATTCTTTTAAGGCCTCCCATAAAAGCTTTGATTGCAGGTACTCTAAACAGTGACAGGTGTTGTCTATTTTGTAAGTAAGCAGCAAGAGCAGCTAGATGTAATCTTATGAATGAATATGCCAGATTACATCTGTGTAAATGCAGCAAATAGCAAATGATGTTCTGGACTGAAGCATTCAGTGGATTGGTTTTATTATTATTGCAGTAAATGACAAATCTTTTCCATTTCACTGCATAACAGGCTCTAGTAGTAAGGTGCCTGGCTTCATTGATGATGATCATACAGTCTGGTGGAAGGTTAAGGTAACCCAACTCTAGGACTTCAGGAGCCAGATCGCCAGATTCAGCTGACCTGGATCGGGGTGTCTTATCCCTCCATGGTTCTGCGTTAGTAGTTTTGGGGAGACGCGCAGTTTTTGGTGTGGAATTAATGAGAGGTCGAGGAGTGTTGTGAACCATGGTTGCCATGCCCATGTGGGAGCAACTAGGATCTTGAGAGACTGTTGCCTGAGCGTGCGTATTACTAGGGGAATGATTGGGAGTGGCGGAAAAGGGTACGCAAATCTGCCTGACCAGTTCATCCATATCGCATTGCCCTTGGACGACGGGTGTGAAAACCTGGCGGCGAAGGTTGGGCATTTTGCGTTTTCCTGTGTGGTGAACAGATCTATGTCTGGGTGGCCCCACATTTGGAAAAATGGTTGAAGAACCTGTGGATGAAGTTCCCATTCGTGAATCTGCTGTGTCTGACAACTGAGCAGATCCGCAATCTGATTATGTACTCCTGGAAGATGTTCTGCTAGGAGATATATGTTTTGCGGAATGGCCCATCTCCATATGTTTTTCGCTAGTTGAGAAAGCTGCAAAGAGTATGTTCCTCCTTGTTTCTGTACGTAACACATTGCTGTCATGTTGTCCGTCCGGACTAGGACAGTTTTGTTGAGGAGATGTGGTTGGAATGATTTTAGCGCTAGAAATATTGCTAGTAATTCTAGGTAATTGATGTGGAGCACTTTGTTGAGTGGTCCACCTGCCCTGGAGTGTATGCTTTAGGAGATGGGCCCCCCAACCGGTGAGGGATGCGTCCGATGTTAGCACTATCTGTGGGACTGGCTCTAGGAACGGCTGCCCTTTGAAAAGGTTTTGTGTGTTTCACCACTGCAGAGAGCGATGCGTGCGGCTGTCCACCAACACCAGATCTGTAAGTTGACCTTGAGCCTGGTTCCACTGACGTGCTAAGCATTCTTGTAAAGGGCGAATCTGAAGCCTTGCATGATGGACAATGAAAATGCAAGAGGCCATCCTCCCTATTATCTGCATAAACACTCGAGCTGGGAATGTTGGGGTTGAAATCTTGTGACGAGGGTTTGTATACTGGCTATCCTGGCTGGATTGGGGTATGCCAGAGCTTTGGAAGTGTTTATTGTTTATTGTGGCTCCTAGATACGGATGTAGATAGGAGGGCTGTAGGTGGGACTTGGTGTGGTTTATTATGAACCCCAAACTGTGTAGCAGCTGAATTGTTTGGTAGGTGTGCTGTACACACTGACTGTGTGACTTGGTTTTTATCAGCTAGTCGTCCAGGTACGGAAACACGTGAATGTGTTTTCTTCGTAAGTGCGCAGCTACTACCGCCAGACACTTTGTGAAGACCCTGGGTGCTGTTACTCCAAATGGGAGGACCTTGAACTGATAGTGTTGGCCGTCCACTGTGAACCTTAGATATTTCCTGTAAGCAGGGTGTATGGGAATATGGAAGTAGGCGTCCTTGAGATCTAGTGTGGCAAGGAAGTCGCCTTGTTGAAGCAGTGGAAGGACTTGTTGAAGAGTGATCATGTGAAAGTGATCTGACTGAATGTAGAAATTGAGGGGTCTGAGGTCCAGTATTGGTCTGAGAGTACCGTCCTTTTTGGGGATTAGAAAGTACAGTGAGTAAACCCCTGTCCCCTGATTCTGTAGGGGAACTGGTTCTACTGCGTGCTTTTGAAGCATGGCGAGAACCTCCTGTTTGAGAAGCGTTAGATGTTCCATGGACATGGGACGCAGTCTGGGCGGTATGTTGGGGGGAGTAGCAATAAGTTCCAGGCAGTAATCATACTGGATAATTTGTCTTACCCACCTGTCTGTGGTGATGGAATTCCACACAGGTAGGAACTGCGATAGTCTTCCCCCGACTGGAGTGGAATGGTAGGGGGGAAGTTGTGGGAAGTCACTGTTTTGTGGTGGGGGAGTTGCGGTTATTAGAACCACGCCCTCTCCCTCTGTTATTGCCTCTGTAATTCTCTCTAAAGTAACCTCTGTTAGGAGAGGTCTGGGTGAGGCTTTTATAAGTGGAAGAGTTGGTGTCTGTGCCAATGGTTTTGGAGACGCCCCTATAAAAGGAGCACCGAAAGGAACCTCTACCAATTTTTGCTTGTAGAGCCCCCATGGATTTGGCTCTCTGTGTCCTTTTTCATCTTTTCTAAAGATGTGTCCACAGTGGGCCCAAACAAGTTCTCCTGATCTAAGGGTTGATTGAGGATGGTAGACTGCACCTCTTGTTTAAACCCAGATATGCGCAGCCAATCATGTCGACGTAATAACACACTTGTATTTATTGTGCGGGATGCTGTATCTGCTGCATCAAGGGCACATTTCATTGAGGTATTTGTAATTAACTTTCCCTCTTGTATAAGATCATTTGCTTTGGTCTTATGCTCGTCTGGAAGGTGTTGAATGAGCTTTTTAAGCTCATCATAGTGAGCCCTGTCGTACCTTGCTAGTAAGGTTTATGAATTGGCAATGTGCCAAAAGTTTGCTGCCCGAGACAACTCTTTTCCCTAATGCGTCTAGTAACTTAGATTCTTTGTCTGGCGTAGGGGCCTCACCTGTAGTTTGGGAACTTGCCCGTTTGCGGGCATTTGCTACTACCAATGAATCCAGAGGGAGTTGACCTTTAATAGAAGCTGGATCGCTTGGAGCTGGCTTTTCTTTTTCCTCAGTTCTAGGATTAAGAGCCCTAGCCCTAACAGAGTTTTTAAAAACCTCAGGGGTATGTTTAATCATTCCTTTGAGCATAGGGAGAGTGTTTGTTTGTTGTCTTTTGAGGCCGAGCGAATGTCTCTAGTAAAAAGTTCTCCTCTAGGGGGTCTGAATGCAGTTGGACTCCATGGTATTGTGCAGCTCTATTTATTAGTTGCGCAAACCCTATTCTATTGTCTAGAGGGAATGGTCTGGGGGGATATGAATCTGGCTTGGGTACATCTGGGACATCATAATTGTCCCAAGGGTCCTGAGGTGGGATACTGTGGGTGTCATCATCAGTATCTGTATTATGTGGTGAGTGTATGTCATCATCACCACCTATATCTTCATCCTCCTCTTGTGGTGAAAAAGCAGGCACTGGAGAGTGTGCTGGAGAAGGTATAGTGTTTTGAGGATGTGGAAGTGGGGAGAAAGGCCTCATAGGTGAGGTGAATGAGTCTTTTCTTGGAGGGTATCTCAGGTGTTTTTGAGGTGTCCAATTTCCTCTTTTTAGGTATAGTGGTGACATGTCCAGTAATGGGGTCAATATTGAGTGTTCTTTGCCTAGGATCCGGTGGATCTGGATGGAAAAGTTCTTTGGATCTGTTGTCTTTTTTCGGCGCCGAGGACTTCGGCTCTGAGTGGTGATTTGGCCTGTCTTTAGCTTTAGGAGGTGTTTGACTCCTTTTGCCTAGGTGGAGTTTTCGACCCCGAAGGTTTAGTTTGTTTTTTCTGATCCAAAGGCTTCGATTGAGTTTGTTTCGGTGACGAAGAGTCCACTACCTTTGCTTCCAGTGCCGAAGATTCTGGTGCGGACGGGACCTTGGGTTTATGCTTGTGTGCAGACAATGGTTTTTGGCACTAAGTTGTGGCTGGCTCGATCCCGAGCTGCCTGAAGACTTTAGATGCTTCGGAGTCGGGGCGTCTGAAGTTTTGTCTCGGTGCCAACCCAGACCCGAAGGTGAAGGTGTTAACGGAGCCTTTTGTTTTTACGGGGCAGGGGCGTCGACGTCAATACTCATTCTCCGTTGACCTGGAGTAATCATACGGTCTTCTGATCTAGATTCCTCGGCTTCGGAGATGTTGGGTTGTTAGTCTCCTGTGTCTGAATCATCGGAGACTGCTTCAAAGATGTTCTCGGCGCCGGAGTAGTTTACATGGACATTTCGCGTTGTCGAGCCCGGAGATCACGTATAGTCTTCTTGGACCTGAAAGAGTCACAGGACTGGCAGTGTCGACTCTCGTGTTCTGGTGAGAGACAAGGTTGCAGACCTCGTGGAGATCTGTGTGTGGAAATTTGGCCCCACACTTGCATTTTTCCGAATGGAGTCCTTTCCATAAGCTGGTTGATGGCGCCGATCGGCCCAATGGCCCATGTCGACGACCCGACTCGAAAATGTCTTCGAAACTGGATACGCGTTGAGAGAGATTCGCGATCGAAACAATACAGTCGAGCGGTGAGAGTTTTTGTGCGTCTATGGGGAATCGAACGACGTCGACTCGGAGCGCAGCAAGTTGCACCCAAAGGCGATGGCGGAAAAAAAAAATCTGAGGATGGATTCGGTGCCCATGCGCACTATCACCCAAGGGAGGAGTCACCTATCTCGTGACTGCAAAAGACTTCTTCCAAGACAGCAACAAGGTGCAAGCATCCGAGCCCAACACCAGATGGAGATCGATCTATGCAGTAGTATGAATTCAGCAGCTCATATGCCCCGAACATCTAAATTTACTATGTTTTTTCCTTGCTGCGAAGCTTTAATTTAATTTCACAGGCTAGGTGGGGCTTCACACCAGGCTGGGTTTAAACTAAAGATAGCATGTCGTGTTGGAAGGGTATCTTTCAGTGTCCAAACAGACATGTGCACTTGAGACTTCTCCAAATGTGAAGCATTAGTGAGCCGAGGGGTCACTGCTGCAATTCCTCGGTCTCCTAAGGAGAGCTGGGTTTGCCTGCTTCAGTGAATCCTGGCACAACTCTCATGCTGTTTGAGAACACAAACAAGAAAGCAGCATCTGGACTGGCTCAATAGACTTCATTCTGAAGCCATACAGAGGTTGGCCATTTTCTGTCCCTTGCTCTGTTCCCTCTACATGCCCTGCACCAGTAACGGCACTGCAGACGAGAGAAGGAGAGGAAAATTGGACCAGAGTGTTCAATCAATCAGGAGTTTGTAGAGTGCGGCTACTCACTTATGAGGGTCTCAATGCGCTGAGGGGGAGGGGGACTGCTTATCCATCTGCGCTTGGATGTTCAGTAGAAATGCAAGGTCTTGAGATCCTTCCTGATTTGGATCGGCGATGGGGATTGCCTGAGGTGCAGGGTGCGCCAGGTCTTGGCGGCAAGGTAGGAGAAGGATCTTTCTCCAGTTCTTATCTTGTGGATCCGTGGGACGGTGGCCATGGCAAGTTAGGTGGAGCCAAGTTGTCTGGCGGGTACGTGGAATGAGAGGCAGTGGTTCAGGTATGCTGGTCCTACGTCGTGGAGAGCTTTGTAAGCATGTGTGAGGATTTTGAAGGTGATTCTCTTGTTGACTGGCAAGCCAGTGGAGTTGTTGATGTTCTGTGATGTGGCTGCGGCATGGGATGTCGAGGACTAGTCTGGCTGTAGCATTTTGAACGTTTTGTAGTTTCCTGAGCTGTTTCTGTGAGACGCCGTTGTAGAGTGCGTTGCCATAGTCGAGCCTGCTGGTTTCACACAACAGCAACCAGCCAGAGCAGCCACGTAGAAGTTCAGCGGCGCCTGCAACTCTAGTATTTATGAAGCTTAGAATGTACTCTAGTTATGTAGGTGAGACAAAATACCAGAGTGGGGTCCTTCCCCAACGTTGTTCGAGAAGGATGAAAAGGTCACTGCTTACTGCGGCTAGGAGTGCATGTTACTTAATTAGTCTTGTTAAAAATTCTGTGAACATTAAGTGAGAATTTTAAGGAGTTGTATTGCCATCTGCAAAGCTATCGCTGTGTAGTCGCATGTTCAATAAATTGTTATGACCATGAACTGACAAGCGGCAATTTAAGACACTCTCTCTCTATAGAGCTCCATCTCTTTTTTTCCCTCTTTAATTTCCCCTCTAATAAACAGAAGTTTTGCCTAACAGCAGGGTACCCAAAATGAGAGTGAACCCGCCGTTAATCAGCTGAAACAAATCTTGCGGAACACAAGGCTTACCCTCGTTATCCGTCCTGAGTGTCTGCTTATTTGTACATTCAGAAGTTTGATATGTGATTTTGTTGTCCTTTGTGAACAAGGTGACAATTTTCAGCTGTGATTTTTCCAAGGTCAACAAGCCGGCTCAGATTTCTAATGACATTTCATTAGAGTACTGCTTTAAATTTCATAGCGTGGTTTTAGTTTGTAGTAAAGCTTGATAAAGGGAACAAACATCCGAGCCAGTCAGGAACAGCATAGACCAATTAAAGAAACACAACAAACTACACTATCTAATATTTGCTGTTACCGGATAAAAATTGCAGGATTGCATAAGAGCATCGCTAATTATTCCTTTTAGTTACCTTGAATCTTGTTACTATAGATGTATATAAATAGTTCTATCTTTTCCAGCTAACTGAACTACAATTGTGCTGGGTGTCTGGCTGTGGGTGTTTTTATTGCAACCCTTCTGTTATTGCTGCTTTGCTTCCTGTTCTTTCTTACCGCCACATGAGACATTTAGTGTAGGCACAACACCAGCTACACTTCACCCACAGTACACGCATATCACCTGCTCAAAGCACCCACATTACATACTGTGCATTCACGATAACGTCTCAGCAAGCAGGTTGTAGTAATCAGGTCCAGGCTGATTGGGATGTTTCAAGAGTTTTTATTCAAGATGGTTACAGATCAGTAGTACAGTAGTAATTCAGCAGTGGATCAGCCCCACCAGGAGCAGCCAGCAAGGCGCTCAGCTCTTTTCCAACTGTGGATTTCATAGATGAACATTCCATATTACATCATCTCCACAGTGTTCCACTGATGGAGCAGTGAATGCCAAGAACAGCACTATAACCAAGATACTACATATCCTCCTTTTTTCCAGAAGGAAAACAGAAAAGAGAAATAAAGAATTAGATGTAGAACTTAGAAGAACAAAATAGAGAGGAGAGTATTAGGGAGAACAGAGCGGAGGTAGAAAGAAGGAAAACAAGCAAAAGTCTTAGAGAAACAGATAAATAACCTGTTTTTCATCCTCCTTTCTATAAATGAGAAAAAGAAATAAAGACAAGAAAAAGAAACCATCAAAGAGTACTCTCTGTACACCAACTGGCCAGGTAAGTATACGAGAGAGCAATCCACATCAGGAAGAAACAAGATGACAGAGAAGAAGAGAAATACAAAGGATTACTCATGCTTCCCTGTAATAAAAAATATTAAGATAATAAAATGTTAACAGTACTGGGTGAAACAGTCGGGTGAAACAGTCTGCTAAAACAAGAAGCAATACGTAGAGGATAAACATAACACCCAGTGTACTGAAACCCTGCACCAGGGTTTCACGTGCCTGGAAACAAATAAACAGTCCCGATATTGAAGCTTTTTTGCATTCACAAAGACCTGAAATGGACTTTGACACTAACACTGATTCGGACCAAGCAGTAGCACTTTATTACCACTGGATTGACCAAGCGGTTCAAAGGCTAGCCCCGGAAATTCGGATACGGGCAATTACCAAACGGACTTCGGCCCCCTGGTATAACTCTAACCTAAATATTTTTTTTAAAACTTGCAGAGCCAAAGAACGACTCTGGAGGAAGGAATATTCTGAACCCGTGAAAATACGTTATAGAGAAGCGCCAACAGTAACAAAGAAGCCATATTTGAGGCAAAATCGAGATACTTTGCAGAGGAAATTATGGCCGCTAAAAATATTCCAGGTAAAGACAGTCACTAAACTGGCTACTTTTGGTAATGGAAAATCAGTAAAGACAACAAAACAATTCTGTGATAAACTTGCCACATTTTTTTATATGAAAAAGTTGTTAAAGTTTACGAAGAATTCTCCACTGTTGTAAATGACGCTAGTCAAGCCGAGTCCAAGATGGATGAACCCGAAATAAAAGTTTCTTTAAGAAACTTCTCCTCCCTTACACAGGACAGAGTTGAAAAAACTATCCTGGCAATAAAATCAGGCTCTCCTCTGGATCCATGTCCTGTTATGGTTCTTTATATGGTCCCCCACACCATAGCAAAAATCTTGACACCCCTTTTGAACAATATTCCTACATCAGGGCATTTTCCAGTGGAATGGGAAAATTCCTTGATCAAACCTATTTTAAAAAAACCTACCCTTGATCCCCTTGAAGCTGCTAACTATCGTCCCATCACCAGTTTGCAATTTCCTTCTAAAGTACTTGAAAGGGTACTAAATGAGGAACTCCGGTCCTTTATAGAACTTAATAAATTAGATATAGCACAACATGGCTTTAGGCCACAGCATAGTACTGAATCTGCTTTAATTGCAGCCACCGAAAGTCTACGGTTACAACTAGACCAGGGTGGAAAGGCTATGTTGGTAATGCTTGATTTATCCGCCGCGTTTGATACGGTGGATCATCATATACTTCTTCAGCGTTTGGCGGATATAGGGATAAAGGACAAAGCCGCAGACATTCTTCGCTCCTACTTCAATAACAGGAAACAAGCTGTGCTTCTATATGAACATACATCCCCTCACTTTGTAATGCCATGCGGGGTGCCCCAGGGATCGGCACTTTCACCCACCCTATTTAACATATACGTTTCCCCTCTGGCTAAACTTATTCGCTCCTTCGGTTTCAAGGCCATTTGTTACGCAGATGATACACAAATTATCATCTCTTTAGCCACAAATCCTGAGACGGTGGCAGAACGTTTCAAGCTCTGCATGAGCCAGATTATTTGCTGGATGCAGAAAAATTGTTTAAAACTGAATACTGGGAAGACGGAAGTAGTTATGTTTAAAGGGGACGCGTCTTTTTGGAACTTAAATTGATGGCCCGCGACAGCAGGATCTTGCCCCCAGCCTGTAAAGAAGGCAAAAAATCTTGGAGTCTTGATTGACAACCATCTTTCCTTAACTGACCAGGTAAATAGTATTACCTCTTCCTGTTTTTATATTCTTAAAATTCTTAGGAAGATTCTTCATTTTATCCCTATGTCCTTAAGGAAAATGGTTGTCACGGCATTGATTCTGTCAAAAACTGATTACTGCAATTCACTCTATATTGGAGCAAAGAAAAGCGTGATCCAAAAACTCCAGACCTTGCAGAATGTGGCGGCCCGGCTACGATTGGATCTACCTAAATTTAGTTCCATTAGCCAAATTACTCGAGAACAACTACACTGGCTACCCATATCCGCTAGGATTCATTTTAAATCAATGTGTGTGCTACATAAGAGTCTGCATGGATTAGGACCTTCGCAGATAGGCCAATACTGCAAGCGATGCACTCCATTGAGAAGTCTACGCTCTGCATCTGCCCACCTGCTTGTGGTTCCAAGAGTAAGGACGCTGAAGTGGGGTGGCAGAAGTTTTCGGTATCTGGCCCCTAAATTCTGGAATACTATGTCTTTGCATCTTAGAATGCAAAGTGATTTGCTACAGTTTCGAAAGGGACTAAAAACTTGGTTATTCACATGTATCCCCTAAATGTTTAAGTTCCTCTCCGTGTTTAATTTAATGTCAGCAAGCGCTAAGACGCCACAGCAAATATGCGCTCTACAAAAACCTATTTTCATTTCATTTCATTCATAGAAATAGGGCAAGAACCTAAACTATGCACCCAGTAAGGGTAGAAATACGCGTATACAGGAATGACCGAGTGGAGATCTAAATATTGTGCACTGTAGAATAAGACACAAACCACACTAGACACCTTAAGTAAGGCAGGAACGTGCACTGCAGTGAAGGTATAAGTCATGTAATGACATGTGTAATGTCATGTCCGTGTAAGGACACACCTCGACTGGAGGTACAATGTTATGCACAAGATGATGGGGAGTCCCAACAAACATACCTCCGGAGAGGTCAAGAGATTGTGCATTGTAAATGTGGGACACAACCAACAAAACGTGTGAACCTAGATAGGTGTGCACTGAAACAAAAGAGATAAATACCTCGTGGAGAGGTCAACGTTGTGCACTAGTGTAGCAGGACAAAAACCCTTGCGAGACACCTCATGTGGAGGCAAGGACAATGTGTACCGTAACGACGGGACTAAAACCCCTGTGAGACACCTTGAGTTGAGGTACAGATTTGTAAATGTGGGACAACAGTCCACACAACACGGGGTGTAATTGAGAATGCGGGAAATAAGCCACGCAACGTGTGAGCAATTTGGTAAAATGTGCACTGGACAATACTAAAATTATTGTGCACCATTTACTGAGTAATTATAGTTAAGACTCAGGTACAGGAAAAAACGTTTAAAACTCATCCCTAAACATAGGGGTGTGTGGGGTGTGTGGTGTATGTGTGTGTGTGTCTCTCTCTCTCAAAATGTCCACAGTAAAGCTCTAATCCAACCCTGGAGGCAAAAATGTTCTTAACAAAAAATATCTAAAGTTGCACAAAACTTAAGATAACAGAGGCATTGAACACAAAGCTTGAAACAACAGATTACACTTTCCGTGTAAAGGAATTCCAGACAACTTACAGCTTGACACTAGATGGCAGCGTAGACCAGTGAATGAAAAGAAGCATGAAGAACAAAAAAAACTAAATTTAAAAAAATACCACGCTGCACTCGAGAAAACAACAAACATGCTTTGTGCCAGAACGAAGAAAAATTAGTCACAACACATGGTGTTAACCCCTTCCATGCTCATGACGGAACGGTTCCGTCATGAGCCACGGTTGGGCTGTGCTCATGACGGAACCGTTCCGTCATGAGCCCGCCCGCGCTCGAACCCTTCAGCACCGCGGCGGAATTCGCCCAGCGCTGAAGGGGTTAAGAGAGACTAACGCTCCAGCAAACTTCTCAACCATTGTTCTGTCAGACTTCAAGCTGGAGAGCGTAGAATCAAATGCTGCATAGCATCAATATTGACATAGAAAGAAAGTACCTTGTATATAAACTGGTGACATGCTGGAGGCAAAGAATTCTTTCTACTCGAGATTCCCGTTGCTTCATGTTGGAGACAATAAAAAAAAAAAAAACGTTGTTGCTCATAGATGAACGTGGTTGTCAGAGCAAAGAATCGAGGTTGGCAAATCACAGAGCAAATCAGAGAATACATCGCAGCTGGAAACATAGTGAACATAAGATGGTGGCACGCAGGGTCACGGAGTACCGGGTGGCTCTCGGCAGGTACATGCATGACTGGCGCTGCCCAAGCAGACTTCCGAAGAGAAGCGTCACAACAGGCTCCGGTTCAATCTTGACCAGCATGACACTGACGCAGGTAAGGTGGTGCTTGCAATGGTCTCACGGCGAGAATTCAAATGCCGCGGCTGATGGCACACATTCAAATGCCGCTGAGTGTAACGGCAAATTTTAGAATAATAGTTAATGACTCACCAAAATACCGTAAATTGCTGCCTGGAGGAACGGTTTCACTGCCATATAACAGGAAGCACAATTAAACTTGCCAATTGCGCAATAGTCGCCAAGGGTCTCGATTATGCTGATGAAAATAAAACGAGATGTGCAAGTAAACGCTACACACATGAACACCCTTCGTGGAGCACATGCCTTTGTTAAATTGATGTGTGCCGATGACTAATATATTAATACCATAACAGTCTCAGAAAGTTGAAAATGAAGTTATGTATAAATATTTAAAAACACTTCCTAACTCTGTTGGGTTGCAACTCGCTCTGCACAAGAAACAAAAGGCAGTCCACATACCATGGTTGTAGAGTAGTCGCTGTGGGAACAACAACATGTAATTCTTTGAGCTGCATTTGAAATCGAATTAGAGTCGATACAGCTAAAGAAAAGCCTTGAACAGCCGTAAGTTGTAGTTTGAACAGACGCTGTAGGGATATCTAGAACAGACCTTTTGAGATACTGTGGGGACAGCAGGCAGATACTTGAGCTTCGTAGAAACTGGAACTGGCGCTATTGCGTTGAGGGCGACCGGTGGGAGGTCACTGGTGGGGCTGATGTGTTGCCAGTAGATAAGTAAGAGCAGCTGTAGATACAGGGGTTGCTTTATCTTGAGAATAGGTACCCCAAATGTCCTCAGAGGTAGCAGAACTAGGTTCTTAGGTTCAACTAGTCGCCATAAAAATGTAGTAATCAGGTCCAGGCTGATTGTGACGTTTCAAGAGGATTTATTCAAGATGGTTACAGATCAGTAGTACAGTAGTAATTCAGCAGTGGATCAGCCCCAACAGGAGCAGCCAGCAAGGCGCTCAGCCCTTCTCCAACTGTGGATTTCATAGATGAACATTCCATATTACATCATCTCCACAGTGTTCCACTGGTGGAGCAGTGAATGCCAAGAACAGCACTATAACCAAGATACTACACAGGTTTTAAGGAAGAGGAAGAATGAGGTAGGACTTGTCTGTGCATCACGAAGTACACCCAGGGAATAATTTTACCATAAACAGTATGACTGCAGGTGAGCACTTCTCTTTAACTTGCATGAAGAGAGCTAGGGGTGGTGCTGAAAATCTCCTTTCAGCGGCGTTTCCGAAAACACCAATGTAATCCTTGTTCAGAAATAGAGCTGACAAAGAGCTCACGATCAGGAGTGTGTTAAAAAATAAAAAGTGTTATGACACTTTTTTTTTCCTTTTTGGAGGACAGCTTTTTCCATCGTTTTGAAATGTGAGCAATACTAACCATTTGTCAAGAAGCATAAATACTGAGCTGGGTAACATATGGCTATGTTTGAAGGGGCGAGTGGTGGTAATGATGACATATAGGCTCAGACTGTAAACTTTGTGGAAAAAATGTGCAGCCTTCCTTTGATGCGCAGTAACATACGGGCTCAGGCTGTAAACTTTGCTGGAGACATCCAAGCCTTGCTTTTGATGTGCAGTAACTTGCAGGCTCATGCTGTTGATTTCTTTCCACTAAAGTTTGGTAACCTTTCGAACCCTGTTGGTTACAAGCTCAGAGGGAAAGTACGCTGGGATTTCCTTCAATGAACTAAACAGCCCAGTGTTTATGGTCTCTGAATTTATGTTCTAATAAATGGCTTTTGCAATCTGAAAAAAACACAGCGGTTTGCTGAAAGCTGGCACTCAAAATAACCACTTGTCCAGACATAAAGAGGGGCCTGGAAACAGATTGCGGCTGGCTGTGTTTGGTGGGGTGTGTGGACAGTGGTGGTAATCATGAAGGGCTCAGGCTGTAGTCAGTAAATGTGGTGGAAGGAAATCCCAGCCTTACCTTTGATGTGCACTCTAATGTTGTACCACTGACCTGAAGTTTAGCAGATGTGTAGTCCACCTCGATTTGCCCAATACAGAATCTCCAACAATCATTTGTATAACTGCAGTGCTAGTAGCATAGGACGGCATGGCATTGCCAACAAGCTGTATTTTGGTCCAGTGCTGGCACTGCAGCAATTGCAGGTTCCGCATTCCTTCTGCAACTTGCAAGCAATAATAGAACACCTTCTATAAATAGAATACAAGTTCTATTTTGATAAGGTGTTCTATAATTGCTTGCAAGTTGCAGAAGGAATGCTAAACCTGCCCCCATTGCTTAGCTGCACTTGACGTCCAGATCATATTTCCTGCCTTGACTGTCCTGCGTTCAGAATGCGTCCCATGTGCTCAGAAGTACAAGCTTTTCGAGAGCACTCAGAAAGTTTTGAAAATGTGGTCTTCGTCGACATGCATGAAGTACACTGCAGCAGCGACATTACAGGGATGAGGAGAAGAACCCTGCAGGAAAATCAATTCTTCCACTTAAATGAACAGCAGATGTGCAGCTTCCATTCTGGAAGGTGTTGGAAAGTGCAGCACTTACCATCAAGATCCTCGGGCTCACAATGGATCTGGCATGCCATAATTACAAGCTGCAGTGGTGCTGGAACAATTGTCAAAGTGGGGGTGCTGCCATCTATGTTGCATAACTAAAATCGTAGGGATTGGGAAAAATGCAAAGGCACAAAAAGCACAAGGTACAAGTGTCACAAATGAGCTACATCTGTTAATCTGTTCATCAGGAGCGTGATATGGGTGTAGTATGTAAACCGGTGGTCATGCAGTTTGAGGCACACTGTCACCAACCAATATATTACTAAAGGATGGTTGGTGCAGTAGCACACTAATTCACAGATAGAACATTTCCATTGAAATGGGAATTACATTTTCACAATCATTCAATTCTACTGATATTAGAAAACCATGATTTGCCCACTCTTCTCTGCCCCCAAAACACCCCAGAACATCCATTATGATAGTCAGGCTTGCTCGCAACATTACACTCAACCATGACTTTTATGACTCACCCCACCCCTTTCAAATGCCACCAGCCGCCACAAGAGAAACAAGCATTGGCATAGCCAATAGGTCTCGCCTTTGGGAACTTAAGTGTTTAGCCATGCAACAGTTGCATAACTAAATACTTATAAGGTCCCAAAAGCGAGACCTATTGGCTATGCAAAGCGGCCGTGCGGCCGCGAAAGTGAAAGTAATTGCGGTAAAGCGCGGCGCGCGTGCCCGCGCACATGCACTGAAGCTCTAGGCTGGCCTGGTAGCACTTTTTGGAGCCCTCTCAATAAGTCTCGCCAGACCAGCGCATGCGCTGGGTCAGGCGAGACCTAAAAAAACACAATCTAAAGTTGGGTCTATGTGTTGGTCTGTTATTGGTTACACAGGCGAGATCACAAGCCACCTCGAAAACGAACCATTTATTTCGATGAAAACCACTTGCAACACTTAAGCAAAACACTAGATGGCGGGAGACTGCAAAACGTGTGATCTCCAGCAGCACATATTGCAAACGGACGATTAAAGAAAGAAGGAATAGCTTTCTCCAAGACAAACTCTGTGGAAAATAATGCTGGGACTTAGCGCTTCTCTTAAAGCTCTGAGCATTGAACTTAATATATTTTTCACGAATACTGAATTCAAATTTGTGCTTGCACCATCCTCACCTTCGTTTATGTTGGAGTCATGAAACATGGTCTCAAAGGCCTGGTGAGTTTGAGCGAAGGTGGGTCTGTCTGAAGGGCTCCACTGCCAGCCTGCAGTGGAGAAAGAGACATTTTAAGATAGAGCTTGGACAAATCATACCAATGCAAAGGAGATCAAGCCTTCCAGAAAAAGACAGGCCTGAAAGAACGGTACGAAAGTGTGTGCAGCTTAATTACCCTGCAGTCGTTATCACCTTTAACGTGCCTAAGTGGCCAAGGGAGGAATCTGTTTATAAGGAGATGAGACCCTTAAATTGTTAATTGTGGAATGAGAAAAACAGTTTGTCTCGGTTTCCATACTTGACCACCTAAATGGGTCTTGGGCTTCTTATCTGGCAGTATTTAAGGAACGTGAAAACATTTTTTGCACAATCCCAGAGTAACTGAAAATAAACTTGACAGGGCAAGACAGAATGGTACTGTCCTACTCTCACATCTAAAGGCAACAGAGTGACATGTAAATATGTAACCAATGTGGCAAAGAATCACAGCTTTTGCAGTGCCAGGCACTCCTATAAAACACTGCTGCGGAGAGTAATGTAGTCATTTTAGGTTTAACTAAACCAATTTTTCTCTACTTTAAAGGAAGGGTATATTTTAATAAATGATGTTGGATAGCTGTTTGCAAGGGAGGAGGGAACACACATTGTGAAATACACCAGATCCCATTACAGCTATCATAGTGTAACGTAACCCATCATTACCCTCAATGCCCCACCGACCTTTCTAGCAGTAAAACCTCAGAAATATCTAAAAGACTCACATGCTCTCATAAGCTCATAGACCTTAGGGGGACATCCCTCAGGCTGCTCCATCCGGTACCCTTTCTCCAGGAGATCATAGACCTGGGACAAATCTATGCCAGGATATGGTGACATCCCATATGTGGCGATTTCCCAGAGCAGCACTCCAAAGGCTATGGAAAGAAAGGGCAGTAGAGTTAGAACAAGTCCCTGCCTTGAACCAATCATAAAGGGGTATGTCCCAAAAAAACAAAAACAAAAAAACAATACCTGGGCTCTAAAAATTCAAATCATAAACATGTTTTTCAGTGGGGATTGATTGCAAAATTACTTTTCACCACAGTGAAAACGTTAATTTATCACCGGGACATCAACATCAATCACATTCAACATTTTATTCAATAGATTTCTGTGTAGTATTTCCCATTTCACAGAACCAGTCCCTGTAGCACTTTTTTCAAATAAAATTATTATTAAAGAAAACGACAAAAAACACCATTCCATCCAACCATTAATTCAAAACTAAGACCCAGTATATCCCAGCTACAGTCTTCTTTGTATTTCTAACTTAATAGCTTCAGCATGTGCACGGGTGTTGGCTGAGGCGGCTTGTCACCTTAATCCTCTGGTGCCCGTCCCTCGAGTGGGATGTGCTGGTCATTAATTATATACATTTTTAGTACTTTTAAGGAGTGGTTTGACATGTACGACACACTGAAGTGTCTGGCCCTGGTTATGCACTATGGTATAAGGCCGTGCAAATGGATTGGGGTAGAATACATTTTTTTACAGAACAATCTATTCTGATTAATAGGTACTTCTATTGGGCATCACTGATGGGTTAGACGGGTCGCGCAATGAAAAATTGTTCTTCACTACAGCCATGGTGGTAGCCAAATGGGACATTGCAGCCTCCTGACCCCCCCCCCCCCCCAACCGTGGGGCGTTGGCGGAATGGGGTGGACTGGTGCGCCACACAGGAGGAAGTTACATACGCGGCACGTGGTTGCCCCAAGAAATGGGGCACAATTTGGGGGAAGTGGTTGGGGGAGAGGTCTAATCACGAGGGGTTTGATTGTTTCCACCGTATCTTTCCTTTATTAATGTCTGTACGCTGGAAGTGGGATTCTGTGACTGTACTTCTTGATTATTGAAATATGGTGCGATTTGGCTGGTGCATTCCTTCTGTAAACTGAATAAAATTTGTTTATAAAAAAAAAAAAAAAAAATAGGTACTTCGATCTTCCCAAGTCCTGAAGAGGCCTACAGACAGTGTGGCCGAAACGCATCGACAATATTCTTTAGAGGAGCCATTTGTATAATTTTCAAGAACAAAATAATTATATGGAAATGAAGTAACAAGTGCAACCATGTATTGTTAGAAATACAAGGAAGATTGAATACAGGACATAATGGGTCTAGGTTTGGAATTCATGGTTGGATGCAATGGTGTTTTGTGTTTTCTTACACAATTTTTTACTTTTGAAAAAGAGTTCCAGGGACTGATTATGTGAAGTGGGGAATACTATACAGAAATCTATTGAATAAAATGTTGAATGTGATTAATGCTGATGTCCCGGTGTTAATTTTAACTTTTGCACTGTGGTAGAAAGTAATTTTGCAATGAATCCGCCCCGGAATACCATAGTTATGGAGGCTTGAGGCAGGTCACCCAATCACAGGACATGGACTTGTATAAACATGCATGAAACACACATTTGTAAAGGACAAGTTACTTACTTTTGGCAACGCCTTATGTGGTAGAGACAAAATCTAGCTGCAGATTCCTTACTTTTGAATTTCCCAAGAATCTGGATGGATTTAGAAGACTTTTGCTTGAGCAATACCCTTGCGCGCCGGTAGGTGGCACCACCTATACAGGCTCTAACGCTGCGCGCTGACATCAGGTGCGCAGAGCCATGAAGTGCACTAACATTGGTGTGTTTAGAAAACTAGGACCCTGAAAGTAAACAGCCCTGACCCTAAACACCTCTGCAGTGCGGGTTGGTCGGTAAGGAGTCTGAAGCTAGATCTTGTGTCTACCAAAAAAGAAGTTACCAAAGGTAAGTTAGTTGTACCTCTGACAGAGAAATCTAGCCGCAGATTCATTACCTTTGAATAGATACCCAAGCAATACCACCCTAGGAGAAGGGACTGCGGACAAGGTGAGACCAGGAAGTCCAGCAGGACAGAGCGGCCAATTAGCTGTCCCTTCGGACCGGATTGTCCAGGCAGTAGTGCTCGGTAAACGTGTGCAGGCATGCCAATGTTGCTTCCTGACAAATGATGAGGACTGGAACTCCATGTTGCAATGCCATGGTAGCAGCCTTAGCTTTGGTGGAATGAGCCTTAAAGCCTTCAGAAGGATTTTTTTGGCCAGATTATAGCAACTTTTGATGCAGAGGACGACCCATCGTGAGATGTTCCTCTTATGCACCACACAACCTTTCTTTGTATCCAACGTACCCCACAAATAGTTGGTCATCTAACCAGAACTCTTTGGTACCGTCAAGGTAGAATAGCGCTCTTTTTTCGTTCCAGACGGTGGAGTCGCTCCTCGTCTATAGAGCACAGAAAGCGAACAAGGTGACTGATTGCCCCACATGGAATGGTGTTACCACTTTCGATAAGAAAGAAGCCTTAGCGAGAAGCACCAACCTATCAGGGAAGAGGGTCAGGTAAAGAGGCTTGGTCACCCTCCTGGCAGAAGTTAATGCCACTAAAAAGGCTGTTTGATGGAAAGCAGCCGCATGGGGCACACATCAGGAAGGTGAGAAACAAATTAAGATCCCACTGAGTCATTATGAAAGGGGCAGGTGCGAACATATGTATGAGTCACTTCAGAAATCTATGTAGAATAGGGGATTTAAATAAAGAGAATTGGTCTGGCAGCCTCAAGAAGGCAGACAAGGCTGAAAGGTACCCTTCAAGAGTGCCCAGATCAGAACCCTGCTGGGCAAGGGTCAAATAAATAAAGACTTGAGAAAGATGAGCATAAAGAGGATCAGTAGATCTTTCTGTACAATATGAACAAGTTACTTACCTTCGGTAACGCTTTTTCTGGTGGATACAGTATCTGCCTGTGGATTCCTCACCTTGTGAATATCCCCTGCGCCAGCAACATTCGGAAACTTTTGTAGCAGTCCACGCCGATGAGGTCGAAGACGACGTCACAGAGGCACGGCTCCGCTCGCGACTCCGCTGACGTCACCGGCTCCATAAGAAGACCTCCTCGGCGTGATGACGTCAGTTCCACCCCTTTTTTCCGTGCCTTCGAGGCACACGGACGGACTGACAGCAATATATATACACAGTTTACACAGTATACAAAATGCATATCAACACACACAGTGTGGAAAATAAGTAACAAAGCACAAGAAATAACAAAATGCCTTTGACAGCGATAAACACATTTGAAACACCATCAATAGAATCACAGGCATAGAACCACAGGTATAGAAGGATGGACAACGGGGAGGCGGGTGGGTCAGTGAGGAATCCACAGGCAGATACTGTATCCACCAGAAAAAGCGTTACCGAAGGTAAGTAACTTGTTCTTCTGATGGATACATCTGCCAGTGGATTCCTCACCTTGTGAATAGATTCCACAGCAGTCCCCTCTCCCGGAGGAGGGTGTCCACCCTTCTACACCAGAAAGTCCTGAAGGACGGATCGCGCAAAATGTCCGTCCCTCCTCACCTCGGTGTCCAAGCAATAATGTTTTGCAAAGGTGTGGAGGGAGGCCCAAGTTGCCGCCCTACAAATGTCCTCCACAGGAACACCCCTAGATAAAGCAGACGTAGAAGACTTTGCCCTGGTAGAATGAGCCCTCAAACCCTCCGGAGGCTCCTTACCAGCTAGGGAGTAGCAGATCTTGATGCATAGTACAATCCATCTGGACAGGGTGCGCTTGTGCACCGCACGACCCTTTCTGCAGCCAGCAAAGCCCACGAAGAGCTGATCATCAACTCTGATGTCCTTCGTCCTGTCCAGGTAAAAGCTCACCGCCCTCTTAGGGTCCAAACGGTGAAGTCTCTCCTCCTCCTTGGAAGGGTGAGGGGGGAGGATAAAAAGCAGGAAGGGTAATGGATTGCCCCAGATGGAAGGGAGTTACCACTTTAGGCAAAAATGCAGCCCTGGTCCGGAGCACCATTCGTTCAGCATGCACAGTCAAGAATGGGGGCTTTGAACTAAGAGCTTGAAGCTCACTTACCCTCCTTGCCGAGGTGATTGCAATGAGGAATACTGTCTTAAAAGACAACAGTCTCAAGGGACATTTATGCAAGGGCTCAAAGGGAGAACCCATAAGATAAGTCAGTACAAGGTTTAAGTCCCATTGAGGTACAATAAAAGGAGTAGGAGGAAATTTATTTGTGAGGCCCTTAAGAAACCTAAGCACAATAGGTGATTTAAATAAGGACGGCTGATCCGGCAGGCATAGGAAAGCCGACAAAGCCTATAAATATCCTTTTACAGTAGCCACAGCAAAGCCTTGCTGAGCAAGAGAAAGGGCAAACTGCAGAATGTTAGACAAACGAGCCTTCAAGGGATCAATTGACCTCTCTCCGCACCAGAGAACGAATTTAGACCATCTATAGGAGTATATGGATTTGGTTGAGTGTCGCCTGGCCGATAAAATAACATCCACCACATCTGGAGGGAGAGAGAAAGAATTCAGGTTGCCCCGTTCAATCTCCAGGCATGAAGGTGTAAGCTCTGGAGGTGGGGGTGTAGAACCTGCCCCTCCGACTGCGAGAGGAGGTCTGCCCTCAGAGGGAGACGGAGCAGAGGGCACGAGGAGAGGTGGAGAAGATCTGTATACCACACCCTTCTTGGCCAATCCGGGGCGATCAATATGACTTGGGCCCGGTCTTGGCGAATCTTCCTCAGAACCCGAGGAATCAAGGGTATGGGAGGAAACGCGTAAAGGAGTCGAGACCTCCAACTCAACTGAAACGCGTCCCCCAACGCTCCCTGCATCGGATACTGGAGACTGCAGAACAACGGACAGTGCGCGTTCTCGCGGGTGGTAAACAGATCCACCCGAGGAGTTCCCCACGTCCGAAAGACGTGACGAACCACCTCCGGATGGAGCCTCCACTCGTGGTCGGCGGAAAACTGCCGACTGAGACTGTCCGCACGCACGTTCAGAACACCGGCCAGATGATTCGCCATCAGACAAATCTGATGGTCCTGAGCCCAGGACCATAGACGCAAGGCCTCTCTGCAGAGACCCCACTCCTCCCTGTTTGTTTATATACCACATCGCGGTAGTGTTGTCCGTCAGGACCTGAATAGACTGACCGCGAAGGGAAGGGAGGAAGGCCTTGAGTGCCAAACGTATCGCCCGTAATTCCAGAAGGTTGATATGCAGCAACCTTTCCTCCGGAGACCAAAGACCTTTGATCTCCAGATCCCCCAGATGAGCACCCCACCCTAGAGTGGATGCATCCGTTATCACTGTGGTCACCGATGGAGGTAGATGAAAGGGCTTTCCTTGGGACAGATTGCCCTCCACGCTCCACCAAGACAGATCCGCTGCAGCTTCTCTGGAGATCCTCACAGACTCCCTGAGATCTCCCTTGTGCTGATACCACTGCTTGCGGAGGCACCACTGAAGTGCCCTCATGTGCCAGCGTGCATGGTTGACCAACAGGATGCAGGAGGCGAACAGACCGAGCAGGCGAAGGACCTTCAGAACTGGAACGACCGCTCCGTTGAAAAATAAAGGAATCATTTCCTGTATGTCGAGAATCCTTTGAGGAGGAGGGAATGCTCGACACACAGTAGTGTCCAGTACCGCACCTATGAACAGGTTGCGCTGAGAGGGCACCAGGTGAGATTTGGGCACATTGATCGAAAAACCCAATTTGTACAACAGCCGAGTTGTATCCTGCAGATGGAGCAGCACCTTCCCTGGCGACTCCGCCTTGATCAGCCAGTCGTCTAAATAAGGGAAAACCGAAATCCCCGACCTTCTGAGATGGGCTGCCACCACCGCCATCACCTTTGTGAAGACTCGTGGTGCTGAAGTAAGACCAAACGGGAGGACCGCAAACTGATAATATTGCGACACTACCGTAAACCGGAGATACTTCCTGTGCGACTTCAGAATGGGGATGTGAAAATACGCATCCTGCAAGTCGAGCGACACCATCCAGTCCTCCTGATTCAGCGCCTGAAGAACCTGCGCAAGGGTGAGCATCTTGAACTTCTCTTGCTTCATATAAAGATTCAAGATCCTGAGGTCCAATATCGGACGCAATCTGCCGTCCTTTTTCGGAATCAGAAAATACCGGGAGTAGCATCCCTGACCCCTCTCCTGCTCTGGGACCACCTCTATCGCACCTTTCTGAAACAACTTCAGGACTTCCTCCTGCAGGAGAAGACGGTGGTCCTCCGAGCAAGCCCCTTGGCAAGGAGGATAATTTGGAGGGAATTCCCGAAAGGGAAGGGCATACCCATTTTCTACAAGATCTAGAACCCAGAGATCTGTAGTTACAGATTCCCAATCTTGTAGACAATGGGTAAGCCGGCCCCCCACAGGACCAGCATGATCCGGAATGTCGAATCTAGGGCTGCTTTGCGGTGGTGGGAGGGGCTGAGGAAGAGGAAGAGGAGGAGGAGAGTTGACGGCCACGTGAGCGACCTCTAAGTCTTCCTCTATATCCCTTGGACAGAGAGCCTTGCTGCTGCTGCTGCTGCTGGGTTGGTCTGTAGGAACGAAAACGCGCCCTTCCAAAGCCTCTGTACCTCTTAAAAGTACCCCTCGGCTGGGATTGAAGGCCCAACGACCTAGCCGTAGCCTTACTCTCTTTGAAGCGCTCGAGAGCAGCATCAGCCTTCTTCCCGAACAGACCAGACCCATCAAAAGGTAAGTCCAACAAAGTTGACTGGACATCCGAAGAGAACTCGGAGGACTTAAGCCATGCACCCCTCCTGGTGGCAACTGAAGACCCCATGACCCTGGCAACTGAGTCTGCTGTATCCAGGCCACTCTGTATAACCTGGCGAGCAGCCGCCTGGGCATCCGATAGAACTTCATTGAAGCCCCCTCTATCCTCCTCTGGCACTTTTGGCGCCAACTTTTTAGCCGAGTCCATAAGCGCATGGATATAGCGTCCCAACAGACAAGTCGCATTTGAAGATTTTAATGCCATACTGGCTGATGAAAAGACCTTCTTGGCCGATTGGTCCACCTTCTTTGCCTCCGTGTCCCCTGGGACTTGAGGAAATGCCCCTTTCGACCGTCCAGAACAAGCCGCCTGAACTACTAGGCTTTCAGGTGAAGGGTGTGAAGATAAAAATTCAGGATCCCCTGGAGCCACCCTATACCTTCTTGCGACTACCTTGGAGACTGCAGGAGCTGAGAAAGGCTTGCGCCATACATCCAGCACAGGTTCCAAAATTGCTTCGTTGAAAGGCAACAGAGGCTCTGAGACCGCAGTTGGAGAATGTAACACCTCAGTTAAAATATTGGACTTGAATTCAGTAGATGGCAATTGAAGGTCCAACAACTCTGCAGCCTTTCTAATTACAGGATGATAGGGTGCCGCGTCTTTAGAGGGTTCATCCGATGGCGGAGTGATCTCCCACTCCGGAGACAAATCCAGACCACTTGCCTCCTTCAATTCGTCGAACACCTCATCAGATTCGACCAATTCCCCCTCTTCAGCCTCATCCATCAGAAAGCGTCTCTCCTCCAGCACTCTCTGCGCCTCCCTTCTTGAACGGATCCGCACCTGCGGCGTCGGCGGCGCCGTGATCGAATCCGCCGGCGCCGGCAGAGGCGTCGAACGCGGATCAGCTGGAGCAGCCGGCGTCGAACGAGGTCGAGTCGGCGCCGGCGAAGAGGGAAGCGGCATCTGCCAAGACGGCGTCGCTGGGAAGAACGGCATAAATGGTGCTTGAGGGTAAACCTGCGGCACACCCAGATTGAAAGCCATCGGACCCATAGGTGCACCAGAGGTATACATGGCCCGAGAGAACATCCCGTACATTGCATTGAGATAATGCGAGGGGTCCTGACCTGGATTAGGGAAAGCCGGATACTGGTCAGGTAACACCGGACTCGGGCCTGCCGGCGCCGACGGTTGAACTTGCGGCGTCACAGACTCACCCGGAGCCTGACAATCCTCATCCTGGGCCGGAGTCGGAGACGGAGACGGAGCCCGAGGACTTGCAGGATCTGGAGATGGCACCGGCGCCGGAGAGGACGCCGGCACCGGGGATTCAGCCGGAGCCGGCGAAGACACCGGAGAAGATGGAATCGGAGGCGAAGCCGGGACAGGAGAAGGAGACAGACTCCCTTCGACGCCGAGCAGGCGATTTCGACTTCGACGTCGAAGCCTTATGATGCGACGAATGCCTCCTCTTCTTCTTATGCTTCTTGCTCTTTGAAGCATGTCCCGAAGTCGACTTGGAAGCCGACCTAGACCTCGACCTGGATCTTCTTCTACCTCTTTTCTCCTTTTTCTTCATCCGGGCGATAAAGAGCTTTGCCTCTCTCTCCTTAAGAGCCTTCGAGCTCATTTTCCTGCAACTCGAACAACCTCCAACGTCATGGTCCGAGGACAAACACCAAACACAATCGTCATGCGGGTCAGTGATGGACATGTGCTTGCCACATTCACGACAAGGCTTAAAACCAGACTTCCTTGTCGACATTCTCGAAGAAAGACAGAGAATCTTCAGAATAAACACAAAGTAACAGGTAAAGCTACCAGTAACGATTCCCGAAATCCGTTGGCGTCGTCGGCGCGGAAAAAAGGGAACTGACGTCATCACGCCGAGGAGGTCTTCTTATGGAGCCGGTGACGTCAGCGGAGTCGCGAGCGGAGCCGTGCCTCTGTGACGTAGTCTTCGACCTCATCGGCGTGGACTGCTACAAAAGTTTCCGAATGTTGCTGGCGCAGGGGATATTCACAAGGTGAGGAATCCACTGGCAGATGTATCCATCAGAAATTACAAATTTGTTCCACCAGCAGGTGTATACCATCTTGGAAGAGGGACACCTGGCTGCCTAAATAACATTACAGACTTTGGGAAGAAGATTGAATGCCATCAACGGCCGCCCTTCAATCTCCATGCAAAAAGGCGTTGAGTTCACCGGTTTGGGCAGAGGACCCTCCCCTAATGCGGGGACAGACGATCCTCCCAAAGAGGCAGCCTTATTGGATGATAGATGCTCAATTGGAAAAGCTAGGGATACCAGACTCTGTGCCAACTCCAGAGCAACAAGGATGACTTGGGCTTGGTCGCTCCTAATCTTCTTGAGTACTCTGTGCAGGAGTGGTATGGGCGGTAAGGTTTATAGCAGGTCTGACGAAAAGCGTCTCTGAGCGGCAGCCGTTTTGGAAACTCTAACGCACAAAACTGCTGACAGTGCACGTTCTCGGAGGCGAACAGATCTAACCAAGGTTCTCCCCACCACCGAAAGAGACCTTGCACCACGTTCGGATGGAGACGCCACACGTGATCCGCTAAGCACAGACAGCAGAGTTCATCCGTCCTGGCGTCCAGGGAACCTGCCAGATGTTGGAACACCAGGGGTATGCCCTGCTGTTCCAGTCATGCCCAGACATGCAGGGCCTCTTGACAAAGGGTGCACGACCCCATCCCGCCCTGTTAAAGTACTACTTGGAGGTGGTGTCGTCCGTGAACACCTGAACCAGCTTTCCCTTGATGGTAGGAAGGAAAGCTTTTATTGCCAAGCGATCACTCGGAACTCGGGCAAGTTGATGTGGAGTACTGTGAGAAAGTGCCATCTTTCTGGCATGGTATGCCCCCACATTTTGCTGAATTGCTGATGTACTTTGAGTGTGCCCTGGGCTCCTACCAATCAGGTGCCCAGGACCTGTGTTCCTTCCCTAAAACTGCATTGAAGCCTAAACCCAATTGGCATCTCTGGCCACATGTCAGCCCCTGGTAAATGGTACCCAGGGCCCTGTGAGCAGAGAAGGCCCCTAAGGGCTGCAGCATTTATTGTGCCACCCTTAGAGGCCCTGTACCCTGACACACACACTGCCTTTGCAGGCTGAGTGTCTTGGTGCAGAACAAAATGAAGAGTCGACATGGCACACATCCCTTTGTGCCATGCCCACAAACACTGCAATGGCATACCTCAGTCACCCCTCTAGCTGGGTGCATTATGCCAGTGGTGTGGGTACAGGTGCATGAGCCCTGTAACCCTACAGTACCCAGGTCCATTCCTGGGCATTAAGTGCAGTGCTGTCATTAAGAGTATATGGTGCTGGGAGGTTGTCATTATGAACTCCACAGCATCATGATGGCTACACTGAAGACTGAGAAGTTTGGTATCAAACTTCTCAGCACATTAAACCCACACTGATGCCAGAGTGGGATTTAAGGTAAAATGCACGACAAAGGGCAACTTAGAGTTGCCCCCTGAAACTAACGAACAACCCGTGTCCTGACTGAGAGGCTGCATAGGCTGCCACCCAGCAGACAGGTTGCTGGCCCCCTGGGTAGAGATGTTAAGTAAGAAAATGTCCACAAGGAACTTATTCAAAATAATCCATTTGCAATATGGAGTAGAAATTATACTCCCAACTGATTTAATCAAAAAGCCAAAGAAAACGTACTTAGTTAGCCTGGAGAGCTTATTTACTTCAGCCGAAGTAAATGCAATTTATTACACAAATCACAATTGTATCACAAACATTTTATATTTTTCAGGCACATAAGAAAGATGGTGAAAAAAGTGAAAATAGAACCCAGTGAGATGATCATAGCCTACAAAGTGAACATGGTGTTTAAGAGGTCTTTAAAAAACAATGAGAGGCATGTAAGAGTGTAACGAATCTTTTTTGCTCTCCCTTTGTTGGTGTCGACGACGTTTCAACCCACTCTGGGTAAGGGGTCTCTTCAGGACAATTATCTGGGGACTAATAGTATTCAAAACTCGAATTGAAGGATCAGAAGTTGATAACATATAGCCTTGTCTGACGCAGCTTGGGGCCTCTAATGTCTCCGCTGTATCAGTGAATAGGGCAATACTTGTAGAGCAAGGCGACCAAATGTGAAGTCTGTATAACTTGTAGGACAGCCGTGAGGAAACGAGGTGTCCGTAGTCCAAGTCAAAAGGGAGGACCTTGAATAATGTTCCCGTTATGACTATGATACTTTTCCAGGAAACGAACGAGTGAAGCATCCGATCCAGCCGCGCAAGTCGTAGGGTAGGGTAGAGAGCCATCCGCTCTCGTGGGCCTGCAACAATGCACATCCTGGGGCGAGGTGCCAAGCCACCTCCCCCAGGATGGGCGGGGAAGCTTCAAAGGCATGCCGCCTTTGTGAGCCTCCCTAGACCACTTGCTGTACTCAGCAACTGGTCCCCATCGGTTCTGACCAGCACTCTGGCGGGAAAACCCAAAGAAGGAAAGGGGGTGTGCCAGCCTCTGCCAACCCCACCCCTCAGGTGGGGGAGGCGAGGAAGCACAATTCCGGGCTCTCGCCATCTTGAGAATGGGGAGCCCTACCCAATCAGGACTAGGCTCCTGCCCCCCTCCCACTGGAGAGTGGCAGGATACGGGGTGTACCCACCCCAGGGAAGGGACCCATTGGTCCCTGCCATTTACCTACCTGTAACGCCCCTACATTTAGTATTTAGGGGCACCCTGAACCTTCCTTTCTCAGATCGCGATTCCGAAACAAGAAGAACAAGAAGAAAGAAGACCTGCCGTGCAGCTGCTAACGAGGACGACACCAACTGACTTGGCCCCAACCCTACAGGCCTGTTGACCCTTGAACCTGCTCCCGCTAAACCCCGGCGTCTCCAGTGGTAAGCAACCTCAAAAACCCCGGAGGACATGACTGCCTTGCTCATCTAAAGACTGGGACTTCCAAGAGCAGTGGTTCTGCTCGAACAAGCAACAACCCCTGGTGCCAGCCAGGAACTGCGAATCCAGCACACACTGCACCCGCCGAGCCCGGCCTGTGCCTGAGTGAACAAAGACCACGAGGACGTCCCCCCGGCGACTGTGACCAAGCATCCAGCACCCAAGGATCCTCCTCGACGCTCCCGACAACGCCTGCAGCCTCAACTCCAGGGACCTCCCCCCCCCCCTCCCCCCCCAACCGCGACCAGCAGAGGATAAGATTTCCCGACGCCAAAAGACACCCCTGCTCCCGGCGCCCTGTGTCCAGCTCCTGGGTGCCTATCTAACCTACAGCTTCCCAACTTACCTCTCGAAGTAGTGGTCGCACCTGAAGAATCTCCGGCCCAGAGCTTGCAGCCTTCGTTCGTCACACAGCTTTCCCATTGAAATCCATTGAGCACCTGACGGCTCAAAAGCACCCTGCACCCAGCCGCCCGAGTGCCACTTGAAGTGCAGCATCTGTTCTATCCTACTTCCCCACTTGCCCTGTGTAAGTGACCAGGAGCTCAGATCCCACAGCTGCGTGGTGTGCCTGCTAGCAGCCACCAACCAAAGGCCCCCTGCCCGCCATAGGCTATCATTGGGCCTACTCTTTCTGCACCCGGCTGCCCCTGTGCCGCTGACGGTGTAACTGTACCTACCTGACCCTGGGAGACCCCCGAGTCTATCCCCAGAACCTTAACTCTGCCAGTCAAGTACTTACCTGAAAGCCGATAACCTACATTTTCTCCTTAGGGTAACATTGACTGGTTTTCACTTGGAATTTCTTCTCCGTGTCGAGTTTTGAAACTTTAAAATATTCACTAAAAATCACCTGATCAACGAAAACGAAATTGCTCACCTGTTACCAGGAGAGATCCCAGTGCTGGATCTTTGTGCCCAGCACTGACCCTACAAAGCAATTACAACTGTGATTTTCTGATAACCAAACTTTCCTCCATAGGATAACATTGCCTGGTTTTTGCCAGAAATTCTTTAAAGTGCCGATTTTAGAAACCTACAAATATTCCTTAAAAATCGCCTGTGTAACAAAAACGATTTCTTTCAACTGTTTACAGGAGAAGCACCAGGGCTGAATCCAGGATCCAGCCCTGAGTAAGAAAAACCTATGCAAATTAATTGATATTTCCTTTACTTAAAAATTCCCATTGAGCTCAATGTTATAATTGTGTTTAACTTGTGTTGCCTCTTGCAACAACTGTAACTATTGCATTTAAAAGTCTATTGCTTATTGAAAGTATTTAACTAAAGTATCTCATCCTGAGAAAGTATTTTGATACCTACTTGTGGTTCTAAAGTAAAACAACGATATATTTTTATATACAAAACAATTGGCCTAGAGTTCAGTTCTTGAGTGTGTGAGACCATTTGCTGACTGTGTGTACAACAAATGCTTTACACTGTCCTCTGATACTGCCTTACTGCTCGACCAAGACACCACTTTAGAGAGTAAGGTTATATTTACCTTTAGCCTCTGCCAAACCTCTGGGGACTGTGGACTCTGCACACTGAACCTTACTTTGGTACAGTAAATACAGAGCAACTTTCTTACAAGTACGGATTCCGCTGGAGACCAGAGTCCTCTGATCTTCACCTCTCCCAGATGGCTGCCCCATCCCAGGAGTGACACATTTGTCACTACTGTGTGATCCGGTTGGGGAAAGAAGAGAGGTCTTCTTTTGACCCAATCGCGGTTGGTCAGCCACTACTGCAGATCGTGTGCAGTACCCTTCGAGATGTGGACCATGTCGGCAAGATTCCCCTGATGCTGCGCCCATTGCACCTTCAGGTCCTTCTGCAAAGCCACATATGCCATCTGGCGTGTGTCACTAGCAGGATGCAGGTCCAGCAGCATCCTCATCCTTCTCACCGAAATACAGGATAGAGGCTGAAACTTCGGTATCGTAGCCTGGACTCTCAGCTTGGGAGGATAGACCCAAAACTGCACTGTATCCCGAACAGCTCAGATGAAAGGAAGCATCTGAGAGGGAGTTAGGTGTGACTTTTGCTCATTGATAGTGAACCCCAGCAAATGCAGGAGGTTTGCTGTAGTATTGAGGTGGGAGACAACAGCCTGGGGCAAGCCCTCCTTTAACAGCCAGTCATCGAGATAGGGGAAGACTGGCATCTCTGATCTGCAAAGATGAGCTGTGACCACCACCATCAACTTGGTGAACACCTGAAGGGCACTGGTAAGTAAAAGGAGAGCACAGAGAACTGAAAGTGCTCGTCACCTTCCATAAACCGCAGGTAGCGTCGATGAGCCAACAGGAAGGGAATGTGAAAATAGGCGTCCTACAAGTCCAACGCTACTATCCAGTCTGCTGCGTGTAGGACAGACAAGGCCAGAGTGAGCATCTTAAACTTTTCCTTTCTGAGGAAGCAGTTGAGGGCTCGGAGATCAGAAAGTAGCTGGAACAACCACCACAGCCTACTTCTGGCACATGGACCCTCTCTATGGCTCCCCTGGCCAAAAGAGTCGCGACTTCCTCCTGAAGCAAATGTAGGTGATCCTCTGTCCGCCGGTCATAAGCTGGAGAAATGGAAGGAGGGTTAGTCTTGAAGGGGAGGGAATAGCCCCTTCGGACTATCTGAAGAAACACCTGTCCAATGTGATGTTTTGCCAGTGGGGAAGGTGTTGGCTGATCCTGCCACCAACTGGCCACCCATTATCTCGAGGGGCTGGATTAGGAAGGTTTGGAGACCGCAGGCAGAGGAGTTGACTGACCCGACCTCCTGCCTAACCCACGGGGTCAAAAGGAGCCACACCCACGGCTGCGCAGAGGTTGAGGAACTTGCGCGGTCCTAAGGCTGGCGCGGCTGCAAGCCCCTTCTGTGGCCACAAAAGGGGCGAAAGGAAGAAGGGGGATGGGTGGCCCAAGGACTGCCATAGCCCGCGAGTCCTTAAAATGCTCAAAGGCCATGTCTGTCTTGTCTCCAACAGGTCCCATCAAAGGGCATGTCCATAAGGGAAGCCTGGACATTCCCAAAAAAACAGACATTCTCAGCCAGGGATGGCGTACAACATCCACGGTCGGTGACATCACTCTACCCAGGAAGTCAGTCATGTCAAGCCCACAACGAATGGTGACCTTTGCTGCATCTCTCCAATCTGATACTGCTTGGGAGAGGATGGCTCGTGCTTCCTACGAGACTTGTGGCAGCACTCACGCAACCGTTTCCCACAAGGTGTGGGAGTAACGGCCCAACAGGCATGCGGTGTTCACCGACTGCAAAAGAAGGATGGAGGAAGAAAAACAATTCTGGCCCCAACTATTCAGCCTCTTGGATTACCTGAACCGGGGGCGGAAGGGAACACACCAACTGAGGTAGAGGCTTGGACCACCAAGCTCTCTGGGCTAGGGTGTTTAGTGAGGTATTTTGAATCGCCCAGTGCAGGGTGATGGCGGTGGGCGATTGTCCTATTCATAGGAGCCCCTGTGCTGGGCTTGGACCAGGTTCCCAGAAGGGTTCAGAGGAGAAGGAGACACCCAGCTGCAGGACCTCTGTCAAGCTGTTCATCTTGACTTACACTGAAGGGAGCTGAAGGTCCAGGACCTCCAGATGCCCTTCTCAGCACCAGAGCATATGAAGATCCCTCTTCCGTAGCCTCAGTAGGGGAGAAAGCAGACCAGAATCTGGAGAGCTATCCAGTCCACTGACCTCACCCAATTTCTCATCCCAGTCCATTTCGTGCTCAGGCTGGCCTTGTAAAGTGTCCAGTGACCCCTCCCAATCTTCCTCCATTCCCAGCCCTTGAAAATAAGGGTGAGAAACCGACCTAGGGCCCATGGGTGCTGTCGGTGGCGTAATCAGAGTTGGCAGGCACTGGTCCAGGTCCTCGGGGGAAAAGAATGGGGCTGGTGCCACCAGGGTGTGCGGGCGCCAGTGCTGGGGAAGGGCGTAGTGGTACGACCGGCGCCTTTCCGGATCCACCACCAGATCCATTGGGGGGCGCCAGAGCCACTGGAGCGGAACCCGATGGAGCACCCTCTTGTCCTCTGGGACCCCAAAGGTGTGCCAGGAAGGTCATATGAGGCACATGGCATCATAAAATTCTTTAAGCTGGGGTCACTCCAGCTTCTGGAAAGGCAGGGAAGTGCAGAGCCGACCCCAGCGCAGGTTACACAGAACGAGTTCTAGAGAATCTAGGCACCTCCGTCACGTTGGCCGATGGGAGTAGAGAACTTAAAGCATGCATCAACATGCCTCTTCCCTGACCGACACGAATACTTTAAGTGGGAGGACGAGGACATAGGACTCCCAGAGTAGTGCCTGGACCTTACTGCCGGCTGGGACGGAGACCCCCGGGTAAAAGGCGCGTGCTGAGCGCCGAGCTAAAAGCAGCTTTCGGAACTGCCCCCAATAAGTTTGAGACATGGCTCGGCAGTCGTAGCACCACTTCGAGTCGTGGTTGCGTTCCAGGCACTAGAGACAAATCAAGTGCGAATCTGTCGCAGCCATGGCGCGATGGCAGACAGACTGTTAGAATCCACAGGTCTTCTTCAACATAGTGGAAAACCGACACACCACAAATCGTCGACAAAAACATTGAAAAAAGCCTGCCAAAAAGTGAGAGGGTAGCTCTCTTCACGGATCTGCGCTAGCTGGTGCAGAAAGAAAAGAACTGACGTCAGCGTGCTCATATAGGTGATACGGGCGTCACTTCCGGCGCAGACGACATCACGAGGCGTCAACAGACGCCACCTAGCCGTGCGCAAGGGCATTGCTCGAGTGAAAGTCTTCCAGTTACAGCCTGAGGCCTAGGGAAATTCAAAGGTAAAGGATCTGTGGCTAGATGTCTCAATCAGATACCAATTTTACAGAATATCTAATTCGAGAAACATTGTCAACATGTAAACATTCTTAACAATTAAATCTGAAAGTTTCAAGTTGAATAAGGAAAATCTACTTTTATATGCAACAAGGGTTCTCTAGTGTATCCAACATGAGCCGCAAACCTAATGTTTTAATATGTCCTGTACGAAGTCATCCTTGACAGCTTTCTGGCTTGGATAGAGATCCCATGTTAGCAAAGGAATGTTACTTAACCAGTATGCATCTACTCGTAGCGTGTAGTGCTGCAAACTCCTGCGATCTAGTTTGGGCTCAGATGTTGGCAACTTGTTTTTCTTCAAAGTAGTCTTTTAAGTCACGAACTACAGTGACTCCTCCCTTAGTTGGTAATGTGCATGGACACCAGCTCAATTGTTAGACTGTTTGTACACAATAAGCGAACGTAGCGATGGAGCAGTAGACAGGACAGTTTTGTTACCATGGTATGCTTTCTTAACTGTAATCCCTGTTCTCTTGGGGGAATCTCCATTGAAATCATAAGCATTTGAATAGTTGTGCCCACATGCTGGAATGAAGGAACTTCTTCATAGAATATCTTAAGCATTATGCTGGCTTTAGAACATGTAAACATTGCAAAGCGTGTGCTAATAGCAGTGATTGTAAAACCTTGACATTACCTAACATCAAAAGAGTTTGTCATTAGGGGAAATTTCACATGTGAAACAGAATATTGTATTTATTGCCTAATTTGTCCCTGTGGAAAATTCTATATAGACAGTACAGTCCACCGTGCAAAAAACACGAGTCATGGAACATCTACGAGCTATCAAACATAATAAGCAGTATCCAGTGGCACGTCACTTTAAAGATGCATAATCAAAATGAAAAACTGTTATCTTTTTTAGTGATATATGCTATCGCACACCAGGAAAGGGGAGGTGACAGAGCGCCAGTTGAGACGTATGGAATCAAGATTCATTATTGATTTTGATTCCATGATATCCATGGGACTTAATTAACGTGAGGAGATGCCTCCACACTTATAGATAAACTTGTTAGAATTTTATTCTCTTCCTTAGGAAGTTTGATATGTAACAAATGATTTTAAGTGGATAATTTGGAGATCATTGTATTCAAATTGATGAGGATCAGTTTTGGCATGTTCCGGATCCTCAAATTCCCTTCATTAGAGCCTGGACTCCTCTGGCTCTTCAACTCAAGTCCTTCTCCCTTGTAATGTCTTTAAGGGCCTGTAACGGGAGGTTGAATCCAGATCGCCTGAGGTCAGCTACGTTCAATAGACCCGGGCAAACTTCCATCATTGACTATATACTGATGGAAACTAGTCACTGGGACAAGTTGGAGTTTATGATATATCCCAGACAAGATAGTGACCATAATGCCCTTGTCATAACTCAAACCGGGAAGTTTTGGGCTAACAAATCCTGCCCCTGATCCCACTGGTCCGCCGCTTCCTCTGTCGATATCCAACAATAGGCGGAGGGTTAAGTGGCCCCACTTCCAGAACTCCCCCTCCAAACTTGCTAAAATATACCAGATAGTCATACCCTTTCTCTCTGATATGGGGGATGTTAGTATAGGAAATTTGGGTGTGGATTCCCAGGGCATTCCCGTCGAAATCCATAAGCAGTTGGTTGTCATGCTGACGGATGTGATAAACCCAGTGGGGAAGGCAAAATGCCTCATCAAAGATGAAGATCGAGCTAACATTAAGAAATCCCGTTTAGAGTACAAAAAGGCAATCCTCAAGGGAAAGAAGGACTGGGAGGAATATAGATGGGAGGAACTAAGATTAGCTCTCTCTCGAAGGGATTCTAAGGCGTTTTGGGCAACTGAGTTCTGGTGCGGGAGGCTTGACCCCAGTTGTAAACATAGCATCCCAAGTGTGGGAATCCCATTTTGGAGCACTATATGCTGACTCGGGTGAAGATTCTGCACTACTTTCTAACCCCGACCAACTTTTGGAGGATGGATCGGTGAGTGAGATAGATTTGGCTTCTGGTGAATCTATGACTCATCCTCCGTTTACCGTCCCAGAGCCCCAGCAAGAGTATCGATCGCTGCGGTTTTTCGACAGCAGACGGAGTGAGGATTACCCGGTGGATGGGGGTGGGTCCCGTTTGGGCCAGCCCGAGGCCATCACCCTTAAGGAAGTCGAGTTGGCAATAGTAAGGCTACTCCCCAATAAAGCTCCTGGATTGGATAAGATGCCCGGAGACTTATGTCGTTGACAACCCAAAATATGGGCACCGTATCTGGTGGTTCTATTTAATTCAATACTTATGGGGGCAGATCCACCTGATACCTGGCTGGGTGCAGAGATTGTCCCCATTTTTAAGAAAGGTTGTCCGCTAACCCCAGCAAATTATCGGCCCATCAGCCTTATAGATACTTCCCAGAAACTAATGGGTCGAATCATCTTAGATAGAATTCAAGGGTGGATGGAAGAAAATGAAATACTGACCACACTACAGGCTGGGTTTAGGTCAGGTATTTCAACTATAGATCAAATTTTTCGTCTCCAGGTCCTATTTTGGAAAACGGTGAGTGTGGTAGCCTCTACCTCATTTTCGTTGACCTGCGTGCCGCCTTTGATCTTGTCCCACGGGAAAAGTTGTGGAAAGTCTTGGTTAATTTGGGTATCCCTTCGTATTTACTGAATATTTTAATGAGACTCCATAAAGGTAATTATGCCCAAGTTAGGTGCGGGAGGCATGGTGATTTGTCTGCACGCTTTCCAGTTGGGAAGGGTGTACGCCAAGGGTGTGTTCTGGCCCGACATTGTTTAGTCTCTATATCAATGGTCTCGTGGACCACTTAGCTGAGGTAATTGATAGTGATGCCCCTAGGCTGGCTTCTGGCCGAGTGCCCGCTCTGATGTTTGCGGATGACACTTTGTTGTTATCCAAAACATCATCTGGCATTCAGCGTATCTTGAATGGACGGCTTTGCAGCATTTTGCACTGCTCGAGGATTGGAGATAAACTTGAGCAAAACTTACTTTCAAGCCGTGAGGGGAACGGCCAGCGTGTCCAGTTTGCCCAGCAAGTGGTGCTCCAGCCCTCCAGCTCTCCAGCTCTCCAGCCGTGAGGGAAACGGCCAGCGCTCGCGCACCGACGCTCGGGGGAACTACAGTACCCAGGTGCCCCGGCGGCGGAAGTGACGCCGCACGAGCGCCAGGAGGCGCCTTAAGGCACGGAGCGCCCTGAGCTCCTCGGGGACTTACTTTCAAGCCGTGAGGGGAACGGCCAGCGTGTCCAGTTTGCCCAGCAAGTGGTGCTCCAGCCCTCCAGCTCTCCAGCCGTGAGGGAAACGGCCAGCGCTCGCGCACCGACGCTCGGGGGAACTACAGTACCCAGGTGCCCTGGCGGCGGAAGTGACGCCGCACGAGCGCCAGGAGGCGCCTTAAGGCACGGAGCGCCCTGAGCTCCTCGGGGACTTACTTTCAAGCCGTGAGGGGAACGGCCAGCGTGTCCAGTTTGCCCAGCAAGTGCTGCTCCAGCCCTCCAGCTCTCCAGCCGTGAGGGAAACGGCCAGCGCTCGCGCACCGACGCTCGGGGGAACTACAGTACCCAGGTGCCCCGGCGGCGGAAGTGACGCCGCACGAGCGCCAGGAGGCGCCTTAAGGCACGGAACGCCCCTCGCACCCGCGAGTCGCACCCGCGGGAGAAGCCCGGGCAAAGGGCGGGCCCTCTGAGGCCCTCAGAGGTCAACAGTGGTCGGGCGGGCCACCCATCTAAGCTGTCTACATAGGGATTATCAGGTGAGAGAAACGAAAAAATGCCAATTAGCGGGAAGTGCCCTGTAAATCAAACCAGCAAATCATTAATGGCACACCCCACCATTCCTTCATCGTTAGAAAGCATGCTGGATAATGCATTTAATATGGTCGCTAATGAAATCGCGAGCACTGAGAGACGGATGTCATTGGGCCTTTTACGTACACACTCGGAGTCCGGGGATTTTAGTACAGAACACACCCTACCCCTATCCCCAACTGTGACAGTTACCAAGCCCAACATGTGTCATCCACCTACTATTACCCCAGAGGAGGAGGGCGACACTATCATCCTTGATTCTCAGCTTGACGTCACTGAATATGTCCCTATTTCCCAGGCACCTTCAAAAACCAAACCCACTGGTGGGACAAGGAAAAAAGGGTCTATTAAACAGTCAACTAATAGAAGGAAACCAACCACATGCAACAAGGATCAGCCCACACCACAGAGCATGTGGACCAGAGGGAAACAAAAAACAACAGAGGGTAGTAATGCCAGGACTGAACTCGTACACTTGGCCGAAGGATTGTTGAATACTACCCCCCCCAGAGACGGTACAAACTGTATTTGCACACAGACTGACCCAGTGAGTGAAAGTGCCACACTCAATAAGCCAAATGCTAATTTTATGGAAACCTTTGTGGACACCATTTTTAAACCGCTAGAATCTCAAATGATCAAACAGTTTAATAATGTTTTTAAAAGACTAGATCGTATTGAAACTATGATCAAAAATGAGGATGCAAAAAGGAAGGGGGCTATTAGCCTTGACTTAACAAGGGGTGAGCGCTTCATTAAAGATCTAGAAGCTGTAAATAGGGGCACTCTGACTGAAAAACAAAATGCTCCCAATAAAACGACCACCCCTAGCATCATTATACCCAGAGGTGTTAACAAAGCTATAGAATCAACACCATACACCAGTCAGGCCAGTAATTTGACAAATGATGCTCCCACTATGTCATCTTCAGGGAGGAATGTAAACCCAACACGCCACATTAGTCAGGCTAGTAATATGCCAAACGATGCCCCAACCCTGCTATCCACTGGGGGGAAGGCTTCTGCTCCCACTGGATTAGATAAGGGCCATACACTCACTATCAGGCCAACAACGCATTTTGGGCCTGTTCTTCATCTGCCCCCCGACGCCTGCCCCTATGTAATAATTTTGGCAGGCGTACCACAGCTAAGAGAGGGGCAGAGCGAGTCATGGATGCAATTAAATAACAAATGCACAGACTGGCTATGCAAACACAAAGGAGTAGGCCCCAACATTATGAGAGAAATCATAACCACTAGACGGGTGAGTTGGGTCGGGCCATCACCCAAGAATATTGAAGGGGACTGTATTGTCATCAACTTTAGAAATCCTTCTACAGTTAAATATATCCTTGGCTGTACTAACATGCGCTTTTCCCTTCCGAGCGACATAACTTCTCTGCAACTGGGCTATTTTTACAGACCGCATCATAGATTACCTAGCCCTTCTTCATTACCTCTTCCCTTACACAATAGATACAGTGCACTGTCTGACTTGGACACCCTGGACTGACCATCAACTATTCCCTTTGACCCACTGGGTAGAAATCAATCTAACATACTTGACCCAGTAGGGGATCTGTCCTTGGACCCAATTAAAATGACTGCTAATGCACCTAAGGCGGCCACGGACAGGTGTTATGTCTCCCCCTCGGTAATATCTATCAATAACTTGACAATCCTGAGCTGGAATATAGCAGGTTTAAGTACTAAAGTAACAAATGGGGATTGGGTGGACTGGGTCTCCAAAAATGATATCCTGATGTTTCAGGAAACCTGGTGTACCACTCCTTTGTTTTTTGATGGATACCACTGTTTTAACCAAACCGCATTAATTCCTGCGTTAGGTAGACCAAGTGGGGGACTATCCATATGGGTTAAACTAGGCGCAGACATTAAAATCGAACCATTGGCAACACACGACAGGAATTTCCAGGCTTTGCTCTACATCAGTAGCATTAGAATATGTTTAATAAATTTTTACAACAACGATTTTAAAACACATCCCAATATGAATTTTATAAGGCTGTTTAATTTTATCGACGATATTTTAGAGGGACATAAATTTGGGAAACTCGACGGGATATGTGTAGGAGGAGATTTTAATGCACACATTTACCGACAAAACCCTCCTTGTAAAAGAGGCATAGAATTATCTAACCATCTGGCCACAAGGGACCTAATTAATGTCATGGAAAAAGCCAACATTATGGAAAATAAACGTCCCGCGGTCACTTACGTCGGGCATGGGAGTGCATCCACAATTGATTATGTATTTGTGACCTCCGCACTTGTGGACCTTTTATTAGAGGCCAAAGTAGTTAGGTCTGTACATAGTGACCATTACCCAATCCTATCCACTTTGAAACTTCCCCTTAAGAGGGTGAACCGGATAGAAATTGGGGCAAAAAACCTAGTTGCATCCACAGACAAACTTAGGGTGGTCTGGAAGGGGATTGACAATAAGGGGGTGTTAGCCCGAGTTATCAAATCTGAACCAAGATTAGTTCTTACTTGTTTAGCTTTTGAAGGCCCAGATCATGCGATCATTGAAGCATTCACGGAGCTGTGCAGGACCATAAAAAAGGAGATATCTAAGCCAGCTAAAATCAACTTTGATACTACCCCTAGATGGTTCGATAACTCCTGTTCTAGAGCAAACAGAGATTTGAGAGCTGCCCTAAAAATCGATCCACCCAATCAAATATTGGTGAGGTCCCTGAGGATCAGTTACAAACGTACTTTAAAAAGACGATCTGAAGAGCTATTAAAAACTCACTGGGAATCACTCGTACGCACCGCAGCAACTAGGGATGCTGCTGGGTTTTGGAAAGAGGTTAAAAACCTGAAAACGTTTGGTTCCAATATCACCCCCACAAATTGTAGCATAAGAGGGGACGTAAGGGTGAAGCACTTCACTAATATTTACCTGTCATTGACCCCTCCCACCGAAAATCGTCAACCTTTTAGGCTTCCACATATTTTAATAACAGAAGTGGAGGATGCAATTTCTCAGAGCGCAGGAAATAAGGCGCCCGGGCCTGATGGAGTATCCATCGATTTAATAAAATCAGAGCCCGACCTATGGTCCCCATTACTGTGTAATGTTTTTAATAACTTGTCCATTACCTCATTGCCTGATACCTGGTCAAATAGTACAATCGTCCCTATTTTTAAAAAAGGTGACAGACTCGACCCTGGCTGTTATCGCCCAATATCACTGATTGACAATACATTGAAGATTTTGGGCAGGGTCATTTTTAATAAGATCAGCACCTGGGCCGAGGAAAACAAAATTTTACACCCTTGCCAGCTAGGCTTTAGAAATAACGTAGGGACGGTTGAGCAGTGCTTGAACCTAAACCTAGTCTTAGATAAATACATCAGAGCTAAAAAATCCCCACTTTACCTAGGTTTTATGGATTTAAGCTCTGCTTTCGACCTTGTCAACCGATCTCGCCTATGGATTGCCTTGCTGAGCTATGGTCTAGATGAATCTCTGGTCCAATTCTTGGCTTATCTACACAGAGACCTAAAGGCCCGTGTTCGCATCAATAATGATGGTGAGGTTTCGGACGAGATTTTAATTGGTAGGGGTGTCAGACAGGGTTGCGTCCTGGCTCCCCTACTTTTTATCTTATATATAAATGAATTAAGTTCATCAATAAATAAACTAACCACTGATGTTCCGCTCGTCAACGGCAATCCTTTACCTGTACTCCTTTATGCCGACGACGCGGTACTCATAGGCCGTACTCCTAATGCACTTCGCACTTTAATTTCAGGCTTTGTTTCTTTTATGGCCGACCTGGACTTCTGCACAAATTTTAAAAAATCCTATATAATGTCCTGCGGGCCAAAGAAACACAAAATCCGACATATAATGGCAGGGAATAATACCTTAGACAGCACTTGCACTTTCCCTTATTTGGGCCTGTTGTTTTCTGACTTTGGATCCTGGCAACTACACGTTGCCAGAGGGAGGAACAAATTGGGTAAAGCTATTAATTCCTTAATCACTTTACGCCAACCAAGGCACGCTGAGGTCACTTTATCTTTACTACAAATCTATAAAACCCAGTGCGTCCCTACAGGAACGTATGGCGCCGAGGTGTGGGGTTACTCGAGCTGCACCATTCTTCAAGTAGAAGAAAATAAGTTTTGTAGGAAGGTACTGGGGGGAGTCTTCTCGGCCCGTCATACATATGCCACAGAGAATTGAACCTCCCCTATATAGAGGATTTTATAAAATCAAGACCCGCTCTATTCTGGCTAAAAATTTGGCGTAACCAAGCCGCCTCATTGACCCGCGATATAATCTCTGATTGTTTAAAATGTGAGCGGGTAAATTGCATTCCTTGGCTTAAAGCGGTACAGGCGAGCCTAGAAAGCATTGAAATGGGGCATCTTTTTTCAGCACCTGACACAATAAATTCATCACACAAGCTTATAGTGAAAAGGGCCTTATTCGACCTATACCGAATAAATAGAGAAAATATCGAATTTAGAAAGCCAGCCATCCTTGGGTACCTACACATACAAGAACATTGTATTAGGCCATCAATCAAACCCCAAGGTTATTTGTGTAAGGTATTGGGCAGATGGGACAGGAGCCTGTTGTTTAGATTTAGGGATGGGAGCGTGGTAAATCTACTTTGTTTCCCCCTGGGTTATTCCCATAACTTAAAAGACTTACCCTGTCCATGCAACCAAGGTGGCAAGCAAAGTTTGATGCATTTTACATTATTTTGTGGCTTCTATAAAAAATATACTAAAAATGTTCTCATCCCTTACTTTAAAACCAATGCACTGACAGATTTTAAAGAGGCCTTTAGAACCTTGCAGACACTAAGCAATGAAGATGTTATTTATAGAGTCAGTCATTTTCTTCGAACTGCTGTCCGCTCCCGTGCCTCAATGAACACGATTTGAATATTGTCTATTATTTTAGATTTCTGTATAACGGCTTGTATATTATTGTATGTTGCATCTCTGCATTTTAGGCGTACGACAATATGTGTTGAACATATATTTTAACTTTTTAAATTATTCATTGGGATGTTCTTTTTATGGATTTTAAAGACGTATTTATTGAGCTTCTGACGTGAACAAACCGAACCTGGCCCGTTGGTCTTAGATGTATCCTTTGCACATTTACATTTTGACTTTGCACTTTGTATAAGAATATATGGAATAATTTTTATGTACTTTTATGGATGTCTCTTATATATCCGAATAAAGATCATTTGATTTGATTGATTGAAACTTGAGCAAAACCAAGTTCATGATTTTTAACCCCCCGAAGCAGACCCGCCCAAATCCTACTGTCAACGGGTCTGCGCTTGAGAGAGTTAAGACCTTTGTCTATCTTGGGATTAGCCTAACGGAGAATTTTGATTGGGACTCCCAAATTTTGAAATCAACAGTTAGGCTGTCCCAGATTAGGGGGGGGGGGGGGGGGGGGATTAACCAAGTCCAACGAACTTCGGATTTCAAGCCGGCAGCTCCGGCTATAGAGATATACCGATCACAAGCCAGAATGGCCTCATTGTATGGAGCTGAACTTTGGGGCCATGAAAATATATCTAAACTTGTCAGGGTGGAGCATGGTTTTATGAGAAGCCTCTTGGGTTTGCCGCAAAGTACACCACTTATTCCTTTGCGATTTGACTTGGGGCTGGAACCAATTGAAGATCTAGCAGCTGTACGGCCCATGCTCTATTGGAAGAGACTCTGGTCAGTGCCTGAACTGGCGGTATACAGAGAGGAATTCGTAGAGGTCTGGGCTCTTATAAAAAAATAAGAATATCTTGTGGCTACACCACATTAAGAACCTCAGCATAGGGGGAGGAGCCTAGCGCGCATCCAAGATGGTCGCGTGAGCACAGGGCTCCCCGGACCCTTGCTGCTCCTCGGAATTTATCCTGAGAATATCCTGATGTGGTTTATGGAATCTGGTAGATGAAGACCGGCTGAGCACGTATCTCTTTTCAGAACTCGAATCGGACCTGGGAATCCTGAGTTGTCGTTGTTCGAACTTTTGGGACCCACCCGACGGAGGTGCCCGGGGCGAAGGTGAACCGTGGAGCCGTGTCGTAATTGAACAACAGCGGCTGCAGTACGGTGCCAGTGGCCGCCCTACCACTTTCGGACTTCAGGGGGCTGGCCTGCGAGGGCGCTTGCTGTGGCGGGGTGTTTCCTTGGCCTCTGCACGAGGCCTTGTCTCCGCCTGCCACTAGTGTGCCCATCGCCTTGGGTCCCCCCGCACCGCTATCTTGTGGTCCCTGGTGAGGCGCTGGTCTGCGGTGCCGGTGCCCCTACGACTCTTGATCGGCGGTCCCCTTCGTTATCCGTGACCACATGGGGGGCAAGGGGGGCCCCGAGGGGCGTAAGTCTAAGGCCTCCCTCCGCGGGGGACCGGTCCAGGCCAACAACATGGACCGCTACACTCAGGGCAGAGGGTCCCCTGGAGCGACCGGCCCCCCCCCGGATGCCGCCGGCGGTGGCACGACCGTCTCTCCGGAGCTTTCCCTGCAGGACATCATGGGCGCCATTGATGGCATCAGGGAAACCATCGCCACGCAATACGAGGCCCTGGCCCGTAAAATCGACACGGTGGCAATCGATGTCACCTTAATTCGGGCAGACCTCTCTAAAACTAACGAGAGGGTTCAGGCTCTCGATGTGCGGACCTCCACCCTTGGTGCGGATGTGTCGGACCTGCAGGCCGCGCTGGGTGACATTAAGGCGGTCAACGACCAGATGGCTCGGCGGCTGGAGGACTTCGAGGGACGGGCCCGACGCAGCAACATCCGTGTCATAGGCGTACCGGAGTCCTCTGACGACCGCCCGGTTGACCTCCTGGTCGAGGAACTCATCCTCCAACAGTTGGCCCCTGCAGGCCTAAGCAGGTTCTTTGCTGTGGAGCGGGCCCATCGAGTTCCGGGCGGTCGGCCGCGGCCGGGGGCCCCCCCCGAGGCCTATCGTGGCCAAACTGTTCCACTATAGAGACCGAGATGCGATTCTGCAGGCCTCACGGGTCCACGGCCCGGTTCGTCATGAGAACTCATCAATTAACTTTTATCCGGACTTTACCCAACTTGTCCAGAAACAGCGGATGGGATTCCAGGGGGTGAAGCGTCGTCTCCGTGAACTGGGCCTAAAGTACTCTATGCTCTACCCTGCAAAACTCCGAGTGGAACATGAGGATCGGACTGCCTTTTTTGACTCTCCTGTGGCCGTGAGTGACTGGCTGGACTCGCTGCCGGACAGAGGTGGCCGTCCCGGGCCCTCTGCAGGCGCCGAAGGTGACGGGTCCCCTTTGGAGTGACTTTTGGTCCTTGAATCTGCCATTTTGCACTGTTCAGCTGGGTTTTACTTCTTTTGTTCATTTTGTCTCGCTAGGACCTGTGTGGGGGGCGGGCGGGGACGGGTCCCTTTCCTCCTCCGGGGTCTTTTCGTAGAATGGGGTTAGGAGGGCGACAGGCACACTGCAAGTTGGGGGGGTTTTCTGGCCCGCAGGGGTGCAGGGTGGGGGGAGTTGGATTTGGGGGGGGGGTTGGGGGGAGGGAGGGGTTGTTTTGCTGTGTTTTTTTCGTTTGCAGGGCGAGGTACTGATTTTTGTCCAGATTCGGGAACTGTGCTACTGAATGGGGGGCCTTTGATCTATCGGAGGGGATGGGGGGGGGACGGGTTGAGGCTGATGTCATGGAATGTCAATGGGTTGGGTGACCGTATCAAACGGGGTGTAGTACTGCAGTATTTGCGCCGTCTGACTCCTGATGTGGTGTTTATCCAGGAGACGCATCTGGTTGGTAATGTTTGTCATGCAATGAACAGGGGGGGATACCGCCTCTTGGCCCATTCTGGTTTCACAACTGGTTCCAGGGGGGTGGGCATTCTCCTGCGATCCTCACTTCCGTTGGATATCACTAGGGTAATCTCGGATGACAGAGGGCGCTATGTGTGTCTGACTGGAAGGTGGGAGGGGCAGCCCCTTTCCTTGGTCTCAGTTTACGTCCCCCCGGGCCTCCAGAACTCCACCTTTGCGGACTTGGGTCGAATGCTGCTTGAACTTCCGGATAGTCTTTTGCTTATGGGCGGGGACTTTAATTCGGTGGTTTCGGGTGACCTGGATCGTCACCCACCCAGGGCCCTCCCCGCTGCCCAGGCATGGCTTGGTGGACTGCTGGAGACCTTCGGTCTGGTAGATAGTTGGAGATTAATGCATCCGAACCAATGTCAGTACACTTTTCACTCCGGGGCGCATGGGAGTCTTTCTAGGTTAGACTATTTCCTTATGCCCGCGGCACAGACTGGTCGGATACGAGAGATTAGGCACCTGGCGCGGGGTATCTCCGATCATTCCCCGCTGTGGTTGCTCTTTGACACCGAGTCGCGATCTGCAGGGCGGATCGCTCCCATCAACCCGTGGTACCTGCGAGACCCTACGACTCGCGACAGTCTGGTTAAGGCTATGGACCAATACTTCCTTGAAAACGAGGGGTCGGTGTCGTTCGCAAGGTCCCTGTGGGAAGCCTTTAAAATCGTAATCCGCGGACACGCCCTCTCCCAGATAGTGGTGGCTAAGAAGCATAAGAGTGAGGCAGTGGTGAAGCTGGAGACTGACATCTCGGGGCTGGAGTCGGCCTTGGAGACGGGTGTCACTCCGGACGGGCTCCATGCCCTCAGCCTGAAACAGTTTGAATACAGGTCTCTTGTCACTGACGCTGCCAAAACGATGTATAGGGAGCAGCAGGGTCGATTGTATGATGCCGGGGACAAGGCGGGAAAGTTGATTGCGTGGCTGGATAAGAAGGAGAGAGTGAATCGTGTGGTCCCGGAGCTGCGTGTCTCGGATGGAGTGTGTCTGACTGAGCCTGGCGAGATTGTGGAATGTTTTGCTGACCACCTCCGGGCCGTGTACTCCCCGGTGACTGATAGGGACAAGGAAGACTCTTGCCTTCTGCTGAGGGATATTGCTTTGCCCTGCCTGTCCGTCGAAGACCGTGAGCAGCTGGACGCCCCCTTGTCTGTAGATGAAATTGCATCTGCGATTCGGTCCCTTCGTTCGGGCAAGGCGATGGGTCCCAACGGTCTGCCTATTGAACTATATAAGTTGCGCCCGGATAAACTCGCTCCCTTCCTCCGTCGTATGTTTCAGGAATCCCTTGAGGCAGGCTCCCTTCCTGACGACCAGCGTCTGGCTACGATAGTCGTGATCCCCAAGGACGGTAAGCCACGAGACCGCTGTGCCTCCTATAGGCCTATTTCACTGCTAAACGCAGAGCCTAAAATCCTGGCCAAAGTCCTTGCCAATCGTTTGTTGAGCGTTATCTGCGATCTGATTCATCCTGATCAATGCGGCTTCATCCCTCACCGTAACACCGCTCTTAACTTGCGGCGTCTTCACGGCGCCCTCGCCAGGGCGGCGTACCTCTCCGAACCGGCCGTACTGGTTTCTTTAGACGCCACGATGGCCTTTGATACCATCGAGTGGCCATTCCTCTGGGCTGTTTTGACCAAATTCGGCTTTGGGGAAGGATTTCTTGGCTGGGTGAAGCTTCTTTACACGGGACCCATGGCTCAGGTGGTGGTTAATGGTCGGGTCTCTCGGCCCTTCGCTCTCGGTAGGGGTACGAGGCAGGGGTGCCCGTTGTCCCCTCTGCTCTTTGCTCTTGCCTTGGAGCCGCTCGCTGCTTGGCTCCGCTGGGAGCCCTCGCTCAGAGGGATTCGGTGGGCCCCGGGCTTCGAGGATCGGGTCTCGTTGTATGCAGACGATATTCTTCTGTATCTTACCTCGCCGCGGCAGTCGCTTAATGTTCTCTTCGATGTTCTGACTTCCTTTGGGAGAAATTCGGGTCTAACGATCAACTGGTCTAAATCCTGTGTCTATCCTATCTCCGGCGACCCTCCTCTCTTGCCGCCTCGGCTTCCGATCCAATTATCTCTGTCCGGCTTTAAATACCTGGGAATATACGTCTCGATGGACCCGGTGGCTCGCTATGAGCAGAATCTCCTGCTTCCACTTCGGCGTTTGAGGGAGGACACGGCTCGGTGGTGTAAGCTGCCCTTGTCCCCGCTGGGTCGGGCAGCGCTGTTTAAAATGATGTCCCTTCCCAGATTCCTCTATGCACTTCAGAACTCCTTCGATGTCATTCCTGTGTCCTACTTTCGGGAGGTGGAGAGCCTGCAGAGGAGACTGGTGTGGGACGGACGGGCTCGTATCGCTCTGGCAAAACTTACTCTCCCCTGGTATGACGGGGGCATCGCGCTTCCCGACATTCGCAGGTATTATTGGGCCTCACAGCTATCGGCCATTAACCATGCCACGTATGCGCCTGGCTTGAATCCGGCGTATGAGATGGATAAATTCCTGCTTCCCGGCGGAAATTATAACAGGGCACTTTACTCCAGCTCGGCTGGACGGACCCTTACGGGCCCTACTAAGATTGCGGTACGGATCTGGAGGGCGGCCAATGCAGCCATGGGCTGGAGTGAGCGATTAACATGTGCTACTCCCCTGTTTGCCTCCGACCGACTGGGAAGCCTCTGGACAACGAAGGGGTTTGAACGTTGGGACACGATTGGTATTAGTAGAGTGGGAGACTTATGGATAAAGGGTGCGGTTAAAACATTCGCGGCGCTCCAGAGCGAATACGAACTTACGGAAAGGGAGTTCTTTCGCTACGCCCAGGTTCGGCATGCCCTGCTCTCGGTTTTTGGGGAGGGGACCAAGATCCCGGCTTCTTCGCCCCTCGAGGACCGCATACTTGATGGTCATGTCCCCGACAGTACTATCTCTTTAATTTATAAAAAACTTATCAATAATCGGGCTGACCTCTTGGTGCGCCTCCGGGAGGCGTGGACGGGGGATGGGGTGGAACTGGACGACGAGGACTGGCAGTCCGCACTGTCGTCCCCCAAGGAAGTGGCCATTCCAGCCCGTCTCCGCCTGGTCCAGCTTAAGATTCTCCACCGGGTGTATGTGACGGGTCCCCGTTTGGTCTCGATGGGATTTTCTGAAGACGGGCTCTGTAAGCGGGGATGTGGGCTCAGTGCCACCTTTCTCCATATCCTTTGGGAGTGCCGCGAGGTGGCTGAATACTGGCGCCGGGTTCATGAGGTCATGGGACAAGTCACCGGGGTTGCGCTGTCGCCAGAGGTGCGTCGCTGTGTCCTGAATGTGTGGGAGCCCAATGATTATAACGCGGCTCAGACTCGGTGGGCGGCCCTGGGGAACATGATTGCCAAGAGAGATATAGCGCAGCTATGGGGTTCCCAGCGGCCTCCCACCGTGTCCTTATGGAAGGAGAACATGGACTGGTGCATGTTCAGGGAGAAGACTGTGTATGTGGCTCGTGGTAAACCGGGGGCATGGGGTAGAATCTGGGGGCAATGGAACGCGTATCGTGGAGGTATCTGTACTCCCCCCCTAGTGGACACCGATATTGCTTTGTCCCCCTGACCCTTGATGGTTCCTTGCGACTTTTGGAATAACCGACTATAGACGTTCCTCTCCCGTGACCCCCCCCCCCGACCTATCAGTACTCCTTCCTCCTGATAGCTATTTGAAGGTCTGAAGTAGAGTCCCCCGGAGGTAGCCTGACCCACACTTTTTTGTCCTTATGCCTCGCCTTTTGTTTTTATTTGTTATTTATGTTAAACCTATGTATCCTGCTTCCCTAGGACTATCCGGAGCCGTGTACGGGACTGGGCCCCGGGAGTCGACTACTGCCTTAAGTACTGTATGAGCCTTTCTGAATCTAGCGGCCGGCCCTGGTGGTTGTAGGCCCATGCTTGTAATTGATTTATTGTTCAATAAAATTTTCAAAAAAAAAAAAAAAAAAAAAGAACCTCAGCATAAAGATTGGTCGGATTGACCTCTGGGAGTCCCCGGAGGTGTCATGTTTAGGGTTACCGAAACAGGTACTTATAAGTCAACTGAGGGAACAGAAATCACTCGCCCTACATCAATCAAGCACCCTGGGGAGACTTTCTAAAGAGTATCTCCTAGTAAAAGCTGACCCGCAAGCAGAAGTCTTTTTAGACGTAATCTATCCACCGCTTGCGAGGAAGCTTTATGTACAGCTAAGACATGGCACCTTACCACTTAGGGCATTTACCTACAAATGGGCACAAACAGAAAACATTGCTTGCCCGGCATGCAACTACAACCGAGAAGATGTACGCCATGTTATGTTCTTCTGCCCTGCCTATCAATCAATAAGAAAACACTGGCTGATCCCGCTATGTAGGAATCTTGGGTTTAGACACTGAACACAGGCATGTAGGGTTTTAACATATGATACCCATACCCCTATTGTTTTTGCTGTTTCCTGTTTTTTACTGGGTATGTGGCGAAGGAGGAAAAGTTTCAAGTAAATATAGCCTTTTTCTTATTATTCACTATTTGATAACTTCACAGTTTAATCCTTTTTAAACTCTGTATTAATTTGTTATTTATTGTTTTAATGATCTGTGCACTTTTGTATGTATTTTACTTGCACTTTTATGGTCTATGACCGAAATAAAGTTATCGATTGATTTTATATGAAGAACATACAGTAAATAAGATGTTTTTCTCTTTTTTTTCCCAGTCACCTCCCACGTTAATGATAATGTTTTGTTGAATTAGTCGAAGGTGATGTCGAGGAGGACAAATAGAAGGCGCCTACAGGATTTATGTGTAGTGGTCTTGCATTGTTACTCAATTCAAGATGTTTTATGATAATATTGATTTGATGCAATTACTAGTATGAACTATAGTGATTGCATGTGTTGAAATGCTAATAATTATGCATTTGGTTTAGCCCACTTGGGTGGGACTGAATAGATGATCGATCGACATCGTTTAAAGCAAATAATTATAATTTTTTTTGTTGCTTTATTGTGTTGAAAAAGTAACTGATTTTCATCTCACTAAAAAATTATTTGAATGATGTGAAATATCGTATAGATTCATGTAACATGACCTTGCCCACTTGGGCTAGATATGTTATATCCAACATGCCACCCACCAACTGGCATTTAAAGAATAAGATTTTCCAACGATGATATTTGTGAAATCTATTTTTCAGTTTGCTTATCGCTTTGAAAATCAAAGTGAGATGTTCATTTATTCACAAAAAACACTCTAAAATGGCGCTTGTCTGCGACTATGAAATTGATGTTTTAACAGTCCTATTTTTGTTTTGCTTACTAAACAGGTCAATAAAATGATGGTGTAATAAAGTTTTCACCAAACCGTGAACAAGCTTTTAGCGAAACGCGTTGGTGAGGCATTACCTTGCCTTGAATAAACTTTGAAATCAGCACCCCTGCGAGTCCTGGATTTCTTTCCTGGCAAGCGTGGAAAGTTGTTGGATGATATATATATATGTATATGATTTAAGTTTAACTATCTTTCACAAACACCTTTCTGTAATAGTAAAAGATGAAGAATTGCAGGACAGTGTAGCCCATAGGCTGCCATTACGTACGTTTTTAACAGTGTCTGTACCTTTAAGGGCCTAGAAACCACCAGAATCCCGTCATGCCTAACAGGTGGCAGTTGTCTCAGTTCTTTTTTACAAGAAGTGTTAGTGGTAAGTGAATTCAATAAATTCCTCTGGGAAGGGGGGCGGTTTGCTTATGGCTTCAATGGAAATTCCTCCAAGGTTGAACTGTGATTACAGGTAAGAAACCATACCCTTTCTCTTGGGGAATTTCCATCGATAGTCATAGGCATTTGACTAGAATAACGAGCCCAGCCCCACAAAATGCTATAGAAAAACTGAGGAGAGAAGGAGGACTGGATTAAGCAAATACTTTTCTGAGGGAGGCTTGTCCAACTTGAGCATCTGCTCGAGCATCCTAGCCCAAACAATAGTGCTTGGTGAATGTGTGAACAGATCTCCATGTGTCCGCTTTACACCAAATCTCTGCAATAGGGACAGTACTCTTTAAAGCAGCTGTAGCTGCTTTTGCCTTAGTAGAATGTTCCCTAGGTCTAGCTGACAACGTATTGTTGGCTTTTTGGTAACGTAATAGTATGCAAGATTCTATCCACCTGAAAGATGGATTGTTTGGAAGTGGCCAGCCTTGTATGGACCGGGCCATAAAACAGTTGGCCCGATCTGGGCACGGCACATGTCTTATCTAGACAAAACTTCAAAACCCGTCTCAGACCTAGGGAATGGAGAGATCTTTCAGCTGGGGTTGAAGGATTCTGAAAGAAGGCTGGCATAGAAATTGACTGATTAACATGCAAATCCGAAATAACCTTGGGTAGGCATTTCAGAGGAGTCCTCAGGACTGCCTTACTTGAGTGAAAAACTATGTAATGTTTGTTAGAGCATAAAGCTTAGATTTCACTAACTTTACGAGCTGATGTGGTTACTATGGTTTTCCATGAGAGACGTTTCAGTGATGCCTTATGAATGGGATCTCGAAAGGCTCCTGCATGAGACGTGAAAACTATGTTATGCACCCAAGGAGAGGAAGGGCGCCTAATGGGAGGGAAAACCTTCTTTAACACTTCTAAACAAAACAAAAAAATTCCTTGATTACCAGGATTTTGAAAAAGGAGGTTTGTGAAGGACATTTTAGATAGGCATTAAGGGCTGCCAAGTTAACCTTTATGGAAATGAATTGTAAGCCAGATTTTGCCAAATGGAGAAGATAGGGAAGAATTAAGTCTTCCTGGCAAGATGTAGGATCTATATTCTTGGAGGAACACCAAATGCAAACTCTCTTCCACTTAAAGGCATAAGCTGAACAGATTGACAGTCGTCTAGCCTCTTTGAGGATGTCCATACAGTCTTGTGGCAGGTTCAGGTGTCCATACTGCACTAGCTCAGGAACCATGCTGCCAAATTCAAGGTGAGCTTGGGATGAACCATCAGGCCTCCGAAATTCATTAGCAGGTGTGGTCTTGAGATGTGGACACTGTGACCGGTGATGAAGGTCCGTGAGCAATGAGCCATTAAGGACATTGAGCAGGACAGCTTGATGACGACTGACGGGATGAGTGAGATCGGCAGAAAGGTGTAGAGAAATTTGACGGACCAGTCGATCCATGAGGCATTCCCCAAGGTCCCTGACTGGAAGTCATGGCATTTTTTGCTTTCTGCAGTAGCAAACAAGTCGGTGTACAAAACACCTCACAGCCTGAAGAGGCCTTGCACGACGTAGTCGTGAAGGACCCATCAGTGGTTTTCTTGCCGAACCCTGCTAAGCGTGTCTGCCTGCACATTTTGTACACCTGGGAGGTGTGTTGCACTGATTCACATATCTGGCTACGAGCCATATCCACACTTCTTGGGCTTTGTGGGATACTAGTATTGCCCTTGTTCCCCCACCCTGCATACTGAGGTAGTACATTGTGGTTGCATTGTCCGCCTGAACAAGCAGGGAATGGCCTTGTGCGAAATGCTTTTAGCACTAGAAAGACTGCCTGAAGCTCGTGGAGACTGATATGATGCATCATCTTCCTCAGAGACCATGATCCTTCAATTTGGAGATGATTCATATGGGCTCAACACCCCAGTAACAATGCATCTTGCATTATGATCTGAGAAGGAACCTGTTGTTGAAAGAGGATTCCTTTAAGCAGGTTGGTTGGACAGCACCACCATGTGAGAATGGTTTGCATGAGGGGAGAGAATGATCTTGTCTTCCTAATTATCTGTCGCTTTGTCGACTGGTCCTTGAGACTTTCCTGAAGGAGACGTATGTGGAGATGTGCATTCGGGTCACCTCCGGCAGATCAATGAAAGTCTCTCCTCCGCAGGACATGCGCTAACCTACATGGTGTTGATGGTAACCCCTAAATACTGCAAATTGTTTGATAGAGTCCCAGAGCGCTCTTTCATATCTGCCAAGTAGGGCAGTATCACTAGCCGCTATTATAGTGGTTGCTGCTGTGCTTCAAACTTTGCGACCTACAGAGACCAGCTTTTTGCTCTCCTTATCAGGTGGTGTTGAGGAAGAAGGAGTGGTAGCATGGCGCTTCTTGTCTGCCAATATGACGACTAAGTCAGGAGGCAGACCTGAATGGAGGAAGAGGATCTTGTCAGGTGGTCTGTATGTTTTTTGAAGCATTGAAGGAGCAGTCAGAAAAAGCTCCATTGCTGGCTCTAAAAGTACCAGCCCCAATGGAAGCAGAGATCTTGAGGCAGACCGCTTGTGGAGCGTCTTAAAAATAACAGATGTAGAAGGTGTGGGGACCGACATCTGTATATTAAGCTTTACAGCTCCTCTTACCAAGACCTTATGGAAGGTGGTGATGTCATCCACCGGAGAAATGAGAGGAGGTGGTGAATCCGACAATGACTGCGAGTATTGCTCTGTGGAAGAAGATGAGGATGTTATAGGTCTTGGACGCCTAGATCTTGAGTATGTTCTGGTTCCTGATCTTGAATGTGATCTATAGCTTCGATGGATTGTCTGGGAGACTATGAACATCTGTGATGGTGCACACGATGGCGCGTTCTTGAGTGTGATCTAGGTCTTGGCGGTTCACAGGCATAGGGATTGAAGATGGAGGAATACACACATGAGGTGGTGGTGGAGAAACCGGCAAAGGGGGGGGGGGGGGGGGCAGAGTATACCCTAGAGTATTTAGAATCTGAATAGATTGGTTACCTCTTTTCCTGTGTCCTAGACGTCAAATTGCTCCACTGATGAGGATCTGTTCAAAGAAAGTGATCTTGGATGCCTCAATGTCACGTTGCTCCTCAACTTCGAGAATGTTTGCACGCCTTGACGTTGATACACTTCGACATCGATCTTGCTTTGCGCGTCGACGGTATACGTACTTCAAGTGTCGTTCTACCATGCGTCAACGTCAATCAGCTCTTCTTCCTTGACGTTGAACCAGCCCTGGATTGCAAGCAAGTCTGTGCGCCATACCTTGTCTTGACTTTGACCGGGAAGATGTTTTTTCCAGGCTTGAACCATCTTTTTGGACCTTCCAAATCCTCAGAGGTAGATAGCAGAGCCCCAGTAGAGGAAAGATTCTCTCCTCACTCCGAGGTTGCACATTGAGACTGTACTTGCTGTTTGCGCCGGTCCTCTGTGCCGTGAAGGCTAATTTCTCGATCCCCTTCAGGGGAATCTACAAACCCTGGGTACCTTTAGAATCCTCAGGATGTTGGAAGCAAAGGACGCATATTTGGCGTGAATACCTTATGTGGACAAAAGGTTACAGTATGCTTTTGTAAATCCTTCCATTTATTTCTAAAACCTAAGGTCACTCTGGTGGGTATGAAACGAACTATTTAGGAAGTCAATTCAAAAACCTCCACCCACCCAGCATTCCCCCAAGTCTCCCGAAAAAAATGGTACCTCACTTGTGTGGGTAGGCCTAGTGCCCGTGACAGGAAACGCCCCAAAATATACTATGGAGACTTAAAAATTATCGATCACAAAAAGAGTTGGTTTTGTGAGGGAGACGCCTGCGTTTTAGTCCTGGGGTTGGCAGCCATATAGGAAAACCTACCAAACCCAGCCATTTCTGAAAACTAGACACCCTGGGGAGTCAAGGGAGGTCTGGCTTGCGTGGATTACTCTATTTTCTCTCCCAGAATCCCATGCAAACCTCAAATTTAGCTAAGAAGTCACATTTTCCTCACATTTTTGTGTGAGAAAGTTGTGGGATCACAGCAACGGCAAAAATTTCCTACCACTCAGCGTTCCCCTTGCTCTCCCGATAAAAGTAATACCTCACTTGTGTGGGTAGGCCTAGTGCCCACGACAAGAAACGCCCCAAAACATACTTTGGAGACTTCCAAATTATCAATCAGAAAAAGACTTGGTTTTGCAAGGGAGTCACCGGCGTTTTTGGTCCCGGCTTTGGCAGGCATCTAGGGAAACTTACCAAACCCAAATATTTTGGAAAACTAGACACCCAGGGGAGTCAAGGGAGGTATGGCTTGCATTGACCTCCCAACATTCTACTACGCAGAATCACCTGCAAATCTCAAACTTAGCTAGAAAAAAAAAAATCACATTTCTGTGTGGGAAAGTTGTAGGATCACCGGGCTGACACACATTTCCTATTACCCAGCGTTCCCCCAGGTCTCCCGATAAAAATGGCACCTCACGTGTGGGTGAGCCAAGAACCCGTGGAAGGGAAGAGCCCAAAATGTATTGTGGAGATATCAAAATTATCTATCACCAAACAACCTGGTTCTGCAAGGGGGCCAGCTGCGTTTTTGGCCCTGGACTCGGCAGTTATCGAGGTGTGGCTTGAGTGAATCTCCCAACATTTTCCTACCCAGAATCCCTGCAAATCTCAAATTTAGCTTAATTATTTTTTTTTACATTTTCTCACATTCATGTGTGGGATCACTGCCCCAGCACACATTTCCTACCATCCAGCGTCCCCCTCAATAGCCTGATAAAAATGGTACCCCACTTGTGTGGGTTTCCAATGCACAGCCAGCCTAAAACATATAAAAAATGTAGTTCTTAGAGCTCGTTGTGCTATCCCCTCAACCTCTACGTTTTTGGCCCTTCTCAGTTGCAGGCTCTTGGCCCACCCACACAAGTGAAGTATCCGTTTTTTATTGGAAGACCAACGCTGAGTGTTAGCGAATGTATGTGTAGCAGAGGGATTTAGTGCTTGTGTGCACATGACGAAACGGTTCCGTCATGCTCACACGAGCACTGATGGAACAATTCAGTCATGCACACCGAAAGGGTTAAGAATATGATTGTGGTTATGCTGTTGAAAGGCAGGATGAAGCAGCCTGTGTGATTCCGCTGGAAAAGAAGGGGATGGTTCAAATATTTTCACTGTGAGAATCATTGTTAAATCCAACTAGGAGAGCTTCTATATTGTTTTGGCAACTAGAATTGTATACATATTTGTAATTTTAAGACAGTATGACTGATGGCTATCCTGTGAGAATGTTTCTGCTCATTACCCTAGGCTCAAGTTGATTATGTTGACAAGCCAATGAAAAGTGCTGTAGACCTTAAAGGTTCATTGGAAAACGTTACTCAGATGCCATATGTGAGACGTTGGTCTGGTATATGCTGTCCACTAGTTATAGTGGGCACCCTGTACCAGTCCAAACATCCCCTTATTGGTTATAGGTTAAAGACGACCTTTATTGAAAGCTATCCTAGTGGTAGCTATGGAGAGAATCCTGCAGGCTAAGTCTTGAAGGAATGTAAAGCAGCTTGTTTTACCAGTCTATAATCTCTTGAGTGCCTAAACGAAAGATAACCACATCAGGTATATATATATAAAATATATGTATTTATTTCTAAACACACCCTCCTAGACTCTTTATGAGGCTAGAGGTCAAAACACATTAGTTACACTTCAAATATCACAGTAATAAGCACAAATACACGTCAGGCCCTAGGGGCGAGCCAAACCATATACTAAAATAGTGGTATAAGAACCACGACTTAACTAGACACAAGGCCTAGAGCCTGTAGAATCGCTGGGACTCCAAGGAACCACCCAAGGTAGTGACACAGGGGATCCACGGGGATAGTGTGCAGTGTGTGAACACAGCCGCGAGCTCCCTTTAGCTTCTATGGGGAAAGTCGCGGTTAGATCTTTAAAGATTAGGGACACTTAGAACTGAGTCAGGACCAAACCCTCTTGGACTTAGGAAATTCTAGGGTTAACACCCACGGGAGCACCAGAGTACTCATGTTACCTCACCCAGGGAAGCTGGGTGCATAGGTGTCTTTTGGTGTCTGGTCACGTCGTCTATTTCAATGGGAGCTGGCGAAGAAGTGTTGCTGCAGGGAAGATGCGAAGTGTCCGAAGAGATCCAAGCCTGGATCGAAGATGAGAAGAACCTGAAAGCAGAGGGGACAGAGTCTGGGTCACTAGCCAGTGACCAGGAAGGCGATAGGCAGATGCCCACCGATGAAGGGTGATTTCAGGTGAAGGAGGTGAAGCTGGACTCTTCAGCTATGAGGACCAGGAGGCGTCAAGGACGACCAGGAGCTGGATTCGAGCTGTCCCACGAAGGATGTAGAGTGCTGCAGCGTCGGTGCCCGGATTGGACACAACAAGCCTTGGCAACAGCAACCAACGCAGAAACGATAAAGATGCTTCGGAGCAGACCAGCAAGGTCTGGGGGACTCACCACTTGGTAGGGAGTCGGGGCACGTCTAGAGCAACCAGGGAAGCCCAAGGAAATTCAAAGTTACCCCCTCAGGGACCCACCAGTCAACGGACCAGGGATCGCGAAGGGACCTCGGGTCACTCGGAATGACCAGGCCAACAATCTTCGGTGGATTCAGTGCTCGAGGTGGGGGCTACAAGTCAGCCCACGCACGACTTCAGGAGACGTCGAGAAGTCCATGCACTTGAAAAAAGTGCACGGTGACCTGGAGTTCCGGTTCCACGCTACTCACGAGGGCTGCGGGTCTCAGCTTTGCTGGGGACTCAGGTCGGCCTGTGAGATGTCTGGAAATCCTCTTCCTGGGCTGCAAATACTTCGGAGTCTGGCGGGAGCTTCGGAAATGCAGACCGGCAAATTGATTTGCTTGTGCCTGCCAAGCAGGTTAGTCACTCCTTGACCCCAAGGGAGTTTTCTTCAGTCCTCTAGTCTTGAGTAGAACGTCGAAGTTCCAGAATTCAGCTTCAGAGTTTCGTCCAGGGATATCTAAAGTTCTGGTTACAGAGGTTTCTTACTTATACCTAAGGAAGGGGTTGGACTAGCTCTGGGGACCCACCTATGGGAGGGTTTGGAAAGAGGGGTGGTTACACCCATTTCGTTGGTCCAGTTTCGCGCCAGAGCAGGGGCTGGAAGCCCCTGGACCGGTTTGAGCTGGACTATGCACAGGGACACCAAATGTGCCCCCAGTGCAGGACATCAAAGCACTCTGAGTGCTCCCACCCAGCCCCAATACACATAAGCCTGTCTGGGAGGTGGTTACAACTCCCTGTGACAGGAAACCTATTGTCCAGGCCTCCCCTGCCGGAGTTTCGGTCAGCAGCAGGAGGCCAGACCCGTGTCTGTGGCTGCAGCATCCATTTTGTGATGCCAGGGCTCTATTAAGTTTCTACCGGGTATGCCAGTGGGGACATGTCTCTCCCTCTAGAAGGGTGGAATTCTACCCCCGCCACCAGAAGTGGCGGGGTGTAGGATTCCAAAGTGTTTGACACCAAACACGACAGGTTTCTGTGCAGCCATCCCAAAGTTAGCATTTACAGCGAGGTTATAATGCACTTACGAGTATATGGTCAGGCTGCACTACAAACAGGGGGTGTGTGTGTGAGTGGGGGTGTGTGTGTGGGGGGTGTGTGGCTGTGTGTGGGGTGTGTGTGGGGGGGGGGGGGTGTGTGTGGGGTGTGTGTGGGGGGTGCGGTGTGTGTGGGGTGTGTGTGGGGGGGTGGGGGTGTGTGTGGGGGGGTGGGTGTGTGTGTGTGGGGGTGTGTGTGGGGGGTGGGGGGGTGTATGTGGGGGGTGGGGGGGTGTGTGTGGGGGTGTGTGTGGGAGCGGGGGGTGTGTGTGGGAGCGGGGTGTGTGTGGGTGTGTGTGCGCATGGGGGGGGTGTGTGGGTGTGTGTGCGGGGGGGGGGTGTGGGTGTGTGGGGGGTGTGTGTGTGGGGTGTGTGTGTGGGGTGTGTGTGGGGGGTGTGTGTGTTGTGTGTGTGTGTGGGGGGGGTGTGTGGGGGTGTGTGTGTGTGTGGGGGTGTGTGTGTGTGTGGGGGGTGTGTGGGGGTGTGTGGGGGGGTGTGTGGGGTGTGTGTGTGTGGGGGTGTGTGGGGGTGTGTGTGTGTGGGGGTGTGTGGGGGGTGTGTGTGTGGGGGGTGTGGGGTGTGTGGGGGGGGTGTGGGGTGTGTGTGTGTGGGTGTGTGGGGGTGTGTGTGTGGGGGTGTGTGGGGGTGTGTGTGTGGGGGTGTGTGGGGGTGGGGTGTGTGGGGGGGGTGTGGGTGTGTGTGTGTGTGGGGGTGGGTGTGTGGGGGTGGGTGTGTGGTGGTGGGTGTGTGGGGGTGGGTGTGTGGGGGTGGGTGTGTGGGGGGTGTGTGTGGGGGGTGTGTGTGGGGGGTGTGTGTGTGTGGGGGGGTGTGGGTGTGTGTGGGGGGTGTGGGTGTGTGTGGGGGGTGTGGGTGTGTGTGGGGGTGTGTGGGGGGTGTGTGTGTGGGGTGGGGGGGTGGGGTGGGTGGGGGGTGTGGGGTGGGTGGGGGGTGTGGGGTGGGTGGGGGTGGGTGGGTGTGTGTGTGTGGGGTGTGTGTGGGGTGTGTGTGTGTGGGGTGTGTGTGGGGGGTGTGTGGGGGGGGTGTGGGGGTGTGTGGGGGGGGAGTGTGGGTGTGGGTGTGTGTGTGTGTGTGTGTGTGGGGGGGGTGTGTGTGTGGGGGGTGTGTGTGTGGGGGGTGTGGGTGTGGGGGGTGTGGGTGTGTGTGGGGTGTGGTGTGTGTGGGTGTGTGTGGGGTGTGTGGGTGTGTGTGGGGTGTGTGTGGGGTGTGTGTGGGGTGTGTGTGGGGGGTGTGTGTGGGGGGTGTGTGTGGGGGTGTGTGTGTGGGGGGTGTGTGTGTGGGGGGTGTGTGTGGGGGGTGTGTGTGTGGGGGGTGTGTGTGTGGGGTGTGTGTGTGGGGGGTGTGTGTGGGGTGTGTGTGGGGTGTGTGTGGGGTGTGTGGGGGGGGTGTGGGGGGGTGTGGGGGTGTGTGTGGGGGGGGGTGTGGGGGGGTGTGGGGGGGTGTGTGTGTGTGTGGGGGGGTGTGTGGGGGTGTGTGGGGGGTGTGTGGGGGGTGTGTGGGGGGTGTGTGTGGGGGGGCGTGGGGGGTGTGTGGGGGGGCGTGGGGGGGGTGTGGGGGGGCGTGGGGGGGTGTGTGGGGGGGGGTGGGGGGGGTGGGGTGGGTGGGGGGTGTGGGGTGGGTGTGTGTGTGGGGGGTGTGTGTGGGGTGTGTGTGTGGGGGGGGTGTGGGGATGGGTGTGGGGGTGTGTGGGGGTGTGTGGGGGTGTGTGTGGGTGTGTGGGGGGGTGTGGGTGTGTGGGGGGGTGTGGGTGTGTGTGTGTGGGGGGGTGTGGGTGGGTGTGGGGGTGTGTGTGTGGGTGTGTGTGTGTGTGTGTGTGGGGTGTGGGGTGTGTGTGTGGGGGGGGGGTGTGGGGGGTGTGTGTGGGGGGTGTGTGTGGGGGTGTGTGTGTGTGGTGGGGTGTGTGGGTGTGTGTGGGTGTGTGTGGGGTGTGTGTGGGGTATGTGTGGGGTGTGTGTGTGGGGGGTGTGTGGGGGTGTGTTTGGGGGGGGGTGTGGGGGGGTGTGTGTGGTGTGTGGGGTGGGGGTGTGTGGAGGGGTGTGGGGGGTGTGTGTGGGGTGTGTGTGGGGGTGTGTGTGGGGGTGTGTGTGTGGGTGTGTGTGGGTGTGTGTGTGTGGGGTGTGTGTGTGTGGGGGGTGTGTGTGTGGGGGGTGTGTGTGTGGGGGGTGTGTGTGGGTGTGTGTGTGGGGGTGTGTGTGTGTGGTGGGGTGTGTGGGTGTGTGTGGGTGTGTGTGGGGTGTGTGGGGTGTGTGTGTGGGGTGTGTGTGTGTGGGGTGTGTGTGGGGTGTGTGTGGGTGTGTGTGTGGGGGGTGTGTGGGGGGGTGTGTGGGGGGGTGTGTGGGGGTGTGTGTGTGGGTGTGTGGGGTGGGGGTGTGTGGAGGGGTGTGGGGGGTGTGTGTGTGGGGGGGGGTGGGGGTGTGTGTGGGGGGAGGTGTGGGTGTGTGTGTGGGGGGAGGTGTGGGGTGTGTGTGTGTATATATATATATATATATATTCAGTGAAAAAACCATAGGTTTCACACATGTTATAGTTAGCTGGACATTTTACTCGTAAAAAACCAATGAAATTCCCCCGTTATAGTTAGTTCAGCTAACTATAACTCGCGCGCCCGCAATGAACTGCTGATGACGTCACATATTACATCACTCATGACATGGTCAGTGACATCACTCATGACATCACTGATGACATCTCAAATGACATCACTGATGACCTCACTGATGACATCATCCAGTGAATGTGTGTTTTTCTGAAAATTAAATATGTTTTATATATGTATATCTCAAGGTTGATGGAAGAATAAATGGGTATATTACTGTCTAAATGGATGATTTCTTTTTGAAAAATTGATTATGTAACTGACTGATTAAGTGTATCATAGTGAATACATGGCTTATTTTCACTTTGTGTATAAGTGGCTGCATGGGTTGGTGAGTAGCTACATGGGTGTCTATATAGGTTATTAGTTGGTTTTTTGAGTATCAGTCTGAGTGTCTGCATGGTTCGGTGGGGGGTATGACGTAGTGCATAGGTGCATGAATGAGTGACTCACTGTTTGTATGTGTTGAACAGAGCATGTGTGCAGGACTGCATGGGTGGATGAGTGTATGTATGGGTGTGTTAGTGAGTGAATGACTGTCTCAATAGTGTCTTTATGAGTAACTACATATGTTTAAAACTAGTATATGTGACTATTGGTTTATATATGTGAGTATATGTGAGAGTGAGAGATTGAAAGAGTTCCTGTATGAATAAGTATGTATTTCCATAAGTGATTGTTTAAAAGACTAAGTATGTGTAAGTTTCCGTAGAAGTAAGTGTGGTGGTGTGTGTATAACTGTATATGCAAGTAAATGTATGTTTGATTCTTTATTAGCATGAGTGACTCTGTGTGTGAGTAGCTCTATGGATGAGTGGCATTGTGTTACAGGATGTATAGGTGTATGAGTACATATGAAAAGTGAGTACATGTATGAGTGACTGTATTGGACTGTTGGTGAATGAGTGGATGTGTATGTGGATCTTAGAATTACTGAAGAGGTTGTTGTAACTGTTATTGGTATGTCCATTGTTTTGTAAATTTTAGTCTCTATTTTTGAATGTGTGTATCAAAGGTTTTATTAGGGGAAGAGGAGGTCTGCCACTCTATCACAAGGATGATGTCATCAGTGAGGTCATCAGTGATGTCATTTGAGATGTCATCAGTGATGTCATGAGTGATGTCACTGACCATGTCATGAGTGATGTAATATGTGACGTCATCAGCAGTTCATTGCGGGCGCGCGAGTTATAGTTAGCTGAACTAACTATAACGGGGGAATTTCATTGGTTTTTTACGAGTAAAATGTCCAGCTAACTATAACATGTGTGAAACCTATGGTTTTTTCACTGAATTTCTAAGGTTTTTTATATGCTAATTCCTAACTATAACATGTGTGAAACCCATGGTTTTTTCAGTGAATTTGCAAGGTTTTTTAAATGCTAATTCCTAACTATAACGTGTGTGAAACCCATGGTTTTTTCAGTGAATTTGCAAGGTTTTTTAAATGCTAATTTTTTTTTTCTTCTATTTTTTCTAACATATTTTTATTTTAATTTTCTTACCTTTTATAAAGACTATGATTAAATTTTTAAAATTCTTAAATATGTTTTTTTTATATATTTTTTAAAATAAACATGTAAAATTTATTTGCAGTACTTTTTTTCTAATTTTTTTTTAATTTTTTTAGTACGCGTACCGTAAGCTCACGGTAAGCGTACGGTTTACGCAACGTCCGTAATTTTCCTACGCTGCTTGCGTATAGTTACGCAATTTGCGTAGCCGCGCGTACTCCGCGTGGGACGCGTACGCGTGTACGCTACACGCGCACGTTACGCGGAAGTGCCAGGAGTCACTGTTATGCGCATGCGCGCAAGCGCGTGTCTTTTTTACGCGCATGCGCACTTTTGCCGTAAGCGTACCGTAAGCGTACCGTAAGCGTACGGTAGGTCATGTGATCATGAAACACAACTTTTGATTGGTTGAAACTACTTTCAGTTCTAGAACTCTCCTACACCACACCCCCCTCATTTCTGCTTGTGATCCCTTGGGAGAAGGAGCTGGTTTGTCTTTGGGATACGATGGCAGAACAGCAGAGCTCTTCTGAGAGTGAGGCTAGCACTAGCAGCACTGTCTTGAGGCAGAGATCGAGGAAACAAAAGCCCTCTTATGTATGGGATTATTTTACTTTTCCTGAAGGCCAGCAAAAGGTAAATGCACCCTTAGTGACTTGTAAGCTGTGTAAGCGTGTACTTTCTAGAGGTAATCCTAACAGGAAGTATTCCTTTGGGAATCACACCATGAAGAGACACCTCCAGGATGTACACAGAAGGACACATGGTCATCTTTTTGGAGGTAACTCTTCAGAAAGACAAGCCAGTACATCCACAGCAGCTCAGCCTGAACCATCATCTGCAGGGCTGACTCCTTCTTCTGCAGGTCAGGTGAGCCCTTCATCTGTGGGGGGAGAATCTCCTTTTGCTGGCCCTCTGGAAATCAACCCTCGATTTCGGAAGGTTGATATTCGATGCACATTTTGTCAAGATCTAATTTGCTATAGGGAGACCAGTATTTCCCTAGTGAACAACAAAATAGATCAACACATTTGTCGCTTTGAATAATTTTCCCATGCTTCCTTTCCTCTGTCCCTGCATGAACACAACGGTTCTTTTAAGAGCCAACCTTATCTTTCATCTTTTTTTTACATATGTTTTTAAAAACTTTTTTTTATTTTTTTTTTACCGTACGCGTACGGTGCGCGTACTTTTTTTTTTTTTTTTTAAAAAACACTAAAAATCAATAAACACATTACAAGGTCCTTGAGAGACTACAATTATTATTATTGACTTACCATACTCACTGAAAAAATATTTATTCATTTGTTTTTTTTAAAAATAGTTTTAAAAATGTTTGTAGTTTTCGAAAATTTTCTATATCTATCTGGAAAAAAGAAAAAAGTATTAATATTTTTAAAACATTTTATAATACAGTACACATATTTACATTTTTTTCCATAAAATATTTTTGCCTTATTTTTGCTGTTTTCAGAATATATTGCATTTCACTATAAATTGTGAAAGCAATTGCATTCATCATTTTACAGCGGGCAAAAAAAAAATAACAATCACAAAGATTGTATTAAAAAAGCCCTGATTCTTTTTTTACTTAAACTTAACATTATAGAAATGCATAATATTCTAAAAAAATATCATCTAATACCAATACTTATTTCTTTAAAATACCGTCTGATATGTTTGTTTCATAAGTATAATCACAATATTATATCTCAAATAACTCCAAAATACATCTGATTTCATTTCCTTTAGACCAAATAGTAATTTTAAAATTCTTTTTTGATTAAATTTCCAATGGTAATCGAATAAAATTCTAAAGTTTTATTTGTACAGATCTCACCGATTCTCTGTAACAATTCCTTTATTGTATTTAAATATATTACTACATTTCTTTTCACAATAGTCACAAAACGAAATTTCTATGCCAATTTGAATGCACACTAACTGCTCTTTTTTTTGGGCAAGTGAAAATCACTTTTACAAACTGTCACATTATGAAACCACTTTTCAGATTTTTTAAAAAGCCCATGTCCAGACTGCTACACTACAGCAAGGGCAACCAGCCTTAGTGATGCTGAATGTATTTGCATTACAGACTGAAACCTGAAAACCCCACTCGCTTGTAAATACTGTGCAAGACTATACATGGCAAGCACATGGGTGTGTGCTAAGACTCTGCTTCTTCCCCCAAAAATTCGCTCCCCCTTTCCATCTAATGCAACTGTGAAATCACCAGAGCAAGACGCAATAAATCTCTGCCTATAATTCCTCTCTGCACACAGAGTCATGTTTTCACATTAGTCCCAAAACGAAATTTCTTTGCCAATTTGAAAGCACACTTACTGCTCTTTTTTTTTTCGGGGCAAGTGAAAATCCCTTTTACAGACTGACACATTATGAAACCACTTTTCAGATTTTTTAAAAAGCCCATGTCCAGACTGCCTACACTCCAGCAAGGGCAACCAGCCTTAGTGATGCTGAATGTATTTGCATTACAGACTGAAACCTGAAAACCCCACTCGCTTGTAAATACTGTGCATGACTATACATGGCAAGCACATGGGTGTGTGCTAAGACTCTGCTTCTTCCCCCAAAAATTCGCTCCCCCTTTCCATCTAATGCAACTGTGAAATCACCAGAGCAAGACGCAATAAATCTCTGCCTATAATTCCTCTCTGCACACAGAGTCATGTTTTCACATTAGTCCCAAAACGAAATTTCTTTGCCAATTTGAAAGCACACTTACTGCTCTTTTTTTTTTCGGGGCAAGTGAAAATCACTTTTACAGACTGACACATTATGAAACCACCATGTGTAACTACAACAAAAACAATTTCCATTTCTATTATTCATTTCTTAAGTTACCACATACATCCCCTCTCAAACTGTAAACTCACCTTTAAAATTAGTTAGTTGTGAAAGAAATGTGACACTCAAACAGCAGATTATCAGAGCCAGGATCTCTGTTGTGTTCACCTCTCTCCTCTCAGCAGAACCAGATAATGGCAAACTTTCCCTCTATTTTTCCACACATATACTTGTAAGTTTCAAATCTCAGTGCTTCCCCCTTTTTTTCAAATGTAATCACACATTTCTATTGGTTGAAAACCAACCCTTTTCCAAAAGTACCCTTCCCCCAACTTGACTTCTGCCTAGTACCCTTCCCCCAACTTGACTTCTGCCTGCTACCATAGCAACAGCTCATGGAACACTGCTGTGTTGAGTTAGGTCAGAAGTTCGCCAAACAATGTTTCAATTCCACAGAGCAAGAGTGCTTGACTTTTCAAACCTAACAGCAAATCCATAGTACTGTTCTTTGGTTACACATTTTTTTTACCAATACAAAACATGCTTCTATTAATTTACACATACAGCCTAGTTTTTATTCTAGAATGGTATGAAACAGCCAATCAGTTCTTTTTGTTTTGTAAAAAATATGTATGCCTCCATTTCCAAACTGTCTTTCTTTTCATATTGCCATTCTACTGAAAGACACCTCCTGAGTGCATCCAGTTCGCCTTTGAAGATGTTCACAGTGTGGATTGTAGGGCACAGCTATGTCTTCTGGAGTGAAAAGTTTGCAGAGAAAACAGGTATGGTGAGAGACCTTGCTTTGCCAAATGTAGACATTAAATGGATTGGTCAGAGAGGGTTAAAGTGGCACCAATTGATGCCATTGGTGAAATCCTTCATTCAAATCCAACACCCTGACCTCATAATAGTGCACTGTGGTGGCAATGACCTAGGCACTTTGACTGGGGTAGGTCTGGAAATGCTTATGAAGGACACCTTTGCACAACTGTTTACACTTTTCCCTAAAACTGCCTTTGTGTTTTCCAACATATGCCAAAGGCAAAAATGGAACTGGTCCAATCATTCTGTTTCTGCTTTCCTCCGTGACTATGGTATGGGTGCCATTTACCACAACAACTTGCGTTATGACATGCAAGACATTTATAGAGGAGATGGTGTGCACTTCAATGATGAAGGGAACAGAGTCTTCCTCTTGAACCTTAGACTCTGCATCGGTACTTACTTGTAGGTACCACTTAAAAAATGACTTCATAAACACAACAGCTCTTTTTAGAGCTCCCTAATATCTAAACTCTTAAATCTGCTTTTCATTTATTTATTTTTATTTTTTTTTACCGTACGCTTACCGTACGCGTACCCCGTGATTTTTTTTAAAATCAATAAATGTTTTTTTTTGTACTTTTCTGTCCTTCTTTGACCCCCTTACAAATGTTAGGGGGTCTGTAACTCTCCTCATTGCCCCCTTTCCTTGTTTTCACTCTTTTTTTTCCCAGAGTGAAATACACAAAATGGCGGCCGCCGCTTCCTGGTTTCGACCGATTCGAATGTTTACTAAGATCTAAGAGCCAATCAGAATCGCGCTCGCGCACGCCACCGTACGCTTACCGTAAGCGTACGGTAAGCGTACCGTAAGCGGGCTCAGATATATATATTGATTTAAAGGCTATTTTCTCAGAATCTACTGAACAGATTTACACCAAACCTACAAAAGGCACTTCCTTGACCTAGGGACTACCTCTCTGCCAAATTTTGAGTAATTCTGTTCAGCCGTTCGGGCTGTAGCTCGTTCTAAAGGTCCTATGGAAAAATGCATGGGAAAAACGCGTTTTGGGACCCCCCTTTTATCTCAGCCCCCGCTTGACGGATCCCCCCGAGACTTTCAGGGTAGGAGCGGAGCGTAGCGCCCCACCTATTTTGAAAAATTCGCGAGGATTCGTCAACCGGCGCCAAAGTTATTCAAAATAGAATGTTGCGGATTTCCTATGGAAACGTGGTCCTAACTATACTACTGGCATCACTCATGACATCACGGATGACATCCTTGTGATAGAGTGGCAGTCGCGCGAGTTATAGTTATCTGAACTAACTACAACGGGGGAATTTCATTGGTTTTTTACGAGTGAAAGATAACTATAACATGTGTGAAATCAATGATTTTTTAAGTGAATTGGTAAGGTTTTTTAAATGCTAAGTTATGTATGTATTACATTTTTTATATATTTATTGTACAATAAACTACCTATGTATATAGTTATAGATTGACTGTATCCTGTAATATGGAATGGCTCGTTTAAAATGTTTTTTAAATTTTTTTTTTAAGGTTTTACACCGTGCGCGCACGGTGCGCGCACCCCGCGAATTTTTGAAAAAGAAATAAAATGCTTTTTTCACTCTTCGGGGTCCTTCAGGGACCCTCTGACAAAGGCTAGGGGGTCAGGAACTCTCTACCCTACCCCCTTTTCACGTTCTCCACCTTTTTTTCACTGTCACACACCAAACACACAAAATGGCGGCCGACACTTCCTGATTTCGACCGATTCGAATGTTGACTGACATGTAACCACCAATCAGAATTGCGCTCGCGCACGTTAGGGTGCGCGCACGGTGCGCGCTTATAGATATTTCTGTACTTTTAAATGCAATTTTCTCAGGAACTACTGAACAGATTGACACCATATATGCAAAAGGCACATGCCTGACCTGAGGACTACCTCTTTGCCAAATTTCAAGTAATTCTGTTCAGCCGTTCGGGCTGTACCTTCGACTAAAGGTCCTACGGGAAAATGCATGGGGAAAACGCGTTTTGGGACCCCCCCTTTTTTCTCAGCCCCCACTTGACGAATCACCCCGAGACTTTCAGGGTAGGAGCTGAGCAGAGCGCCCCATTAGTTTTGAAAATATCGCGAGGATTCGTCAACCGGAGCCAAAGTTATTCAAAATAGAATTTTCTGATTTCCTATGGAAACCCGGCCCTAACTATAACTGTCTACTGGCGACCGCCAGTAGAATAGAATAGATATAGATATATAGATATATATTTATATAGTGATACAGGTAACCTATATCACAGTAAGGGGTGCATGCACCACCTTACCCAGGCTGCAGTAGCAGACCTGTGGTGTCATTTTGGGTGGCTTTCCAGTGCGCATGGGCATCGACTCCACTGTTAGATTGTTTGCCGCAGAGGGTGACGATGGAGTTAGTAAGAGATGTCCATGTATGTATCTAAGTAAGATGTAACTGGTATAGGTACCCGGGGAGGCGGGTTGGCGCATGTGACTCTACAGCTCTACATGCCAAGAACAGATGCATACTGGGTAAGTAGCATTTTCGTTCGAGGCATGTGAGCTTAGATCACATGCTGTGCACAGACTACAAGGCAGTTCTCTTCCAAAGCGGTGGCTAACCTGTAGCTGTTGCAGTGGTTTGAAATAGTGTACGGAAAACTGCTTCACCCACACTAGCTGGCTGTCTTGCTAACACATCTACACAATAGTGTTTTGTGAATGTGTGAGGTGTAGACCATGTTGCAACTTTACGGATATCATCTATGGGTATGTTTCATAGAAATGCCATAGAAGCCCCTAGTTTGCGAGTGGTGTGTGCTCTAGGGGGAAATGTTAAGGTTCTTTTTGCATAGCATATCAAAATGCATTTGACTATACACCTTGCAATGCCTGACTTTGATATTGGATTGCCTTTATGTGGTGGAGCAAAAGCGACAAATAGTTGTTTTGCGGAAAGGTTTTGTCCTTTCTATATAGTAAAGAAAAGCTCATTTCACATCTAAAGTGTGAAAAGCACGTTCTGCCACAGAATCTGGTTGAGGGAAGAACACGGGCAACTTACTGGTTGATATGACTTTTGGTATACATTTAGGGTTGGTCCACAGAACCAATTTATTTTGATGTATTTGTAAGAATGGTTGTTAAATGGTTAGTGCCTGAAGCTCACCCACTCTCCTCAGAGATGTGATAGCTATGAGGAAAGATACCTTCCAAGTAAGAAATTGTATTTCACATTTATGCAATGGTTCAAAGGGTGGACCCATTAGCCTGGTGATGACAATGTTGAGATTCCATACTAAAGCAGGTGGAAGTCTTGGAGGAATGATTCTTTTAAGTCCCTCCATAATGCTTTGATGACAGGTACTCTAAAAAGAGACAGATGTTGTCTGTTCTGTAGGTATGCAGCTATTGCAGCAAGATGTAAGCATATGGAGGAGTACACTAATTTGGAACTCTGCAGATGTAAATAGCAAATGATGTTTTGAACTGAAGCGTCCAGTGGATCTATTTGATTTGTTATTGCAGTATATAAAAAATCACTTCCACTTTGCTGCATAGAATGCTCTTGTGGTAGGACGTCTAGCCTCTTTGATAATATTTATACAGTCTGGCGGAAGATTAAGGTAGCCAAACTCCAAGATTTCAGGTGCCAGATCGCAAGGTTGAGATGGCTGGGATCTGGATGTCTTATTTCTCCATGGCTCAGAGTGAGCATATTGGGAATGAGGTGTAGTTTTTGGTGAGGAACTACTGAAAGCTCCAACAGGGATATGATCCAGGGTTGTTGAGCCCATGTGGGAGCAGCTAGAATTAATGTTAGGGACGCCTGTCTGAGCTTCCGAACCACTAATGGAATGAGTGGGAGAGGCGAAAAAGCGTAGGCAAATATCCCGGACCACTTTATCCATAGTGCATTGCCCTTGGCCAATGAATGTGGATGTCTGGATGCGAAGTTTGGGCATTTTGTGTTCAGGATCGTGGTGAACACATCCATGTCTGGAAAGCCCCACATTTGAAAGAATGGGAGGTGAACTTGAGGGTGGAGTTCCCATTCATGGATATGTTGTCTTTGACGACTGAGCGGATCTGCAATCTGATTCTTAACTCCTGGAAGGTGTCCTGCCCAGAGAAACATTCTGTGATGTATGGCCCATCTCCAGATGGTCTGTGCTAGTTGTGACAGCTGGAGAGAGTTTCCCCCCCCCCCCCCCTTGTTTTTGTATGTAGTACACTGCTGTCATATGGTCTGTATGATCAGGACAGCTTTGCCTACTAGATGAACTTAAAAAGCTTTGAGTGCTAGAAAAATTACTAGCAACTCTAGATGGTTTATGTGGAGCTGTTTTTGCTGCAGGCTCCACATGCCCTGAATTGTATGTGTTTGGAGATGAGCTCCCCAACCAGTGAGCGATGCGTCTGCTATTGGCACTATCTGTGGAACCGGCACGATGAAGGGCCGCCCTTTTAAAAGGTTTTGTGTATTCCACCACTGCAGAGCGCGATGGGTGCGGCCATCCAATAACACTAGATCCGATAACTGACCCTGAGCCTGGTTCCATTGACATGCTAAGCACTCTTGAGGGGACGCATGTGAAGTCTTGCGTAAGGGACTATTAGTATGCAAGACGCCATCATTCCTAGTAACTGCATGAACACTCAAGCTGGAAATGAGTGATGAGGCTGAAACTGGCAGAGCAGAGCCTGCATGTTGCGAATTCTGGCCAGATTGGGGTAGGCTAAAGCCTTTTGTGCATCTATTGTGGCTACCAGATACACCTGTGTGTTGGACGGTTGTAGATGAGACTTGGACAGGTTTACTATGAATCCAAGATTGTGGAGCAACTGCACTGTTTTGTCAGTGTGACGGAGACAGCTTTTTTGGGAGCTGGCTTTTATGAGTCAGTCGTCCAGATATGACGTAATGGGTTGTCTTCGAAGGTGAGCTGCGACTACTGCTAAGCACTTGGTGAAAACTCTGGGTGCGGTTGTTACTCCAAATGAGAGCACCTTGAACTAATAATGCTGTCCTACCACGAACCTTAGGTATTGGCGATGAGCAGGATGTATTGGGATATGGAAACCGGCGTCAAGTCCAGAGTGGACAGGAAGTCACCTTGTTGAAGGAGTGGAAGTACTTGTTGTAGAGTGACCATGTGAAAGTGGTCTGATTGAATGTATAGATTGAGTTCTCGGAGATCCAGTATAGGCCCGAGAGATCCGTCCTTCTTGGGAATTAAGTATAGGGAGTATACTTAGTTTCCTTGATGTTCTAATAGGACTGGCTCTATTGCTTCTTTTTCTAACAGAGATTGAACCTCTTTTTTTTAGAAGGGTGAGATGTTCGTGAGATTGCATGTGATCTTGGAAGAATTTTTGGGGGAGTGTCCAAGTTCCAGGCAGTAACCATCAAACCTTATCTGCATGCTTAAGCATTGGTAAAGTGTGTGCTGTTTTTTTTTTTTATGGAGCTTAATGTCTCGAATAAGAAGTCCTCCTCTAAAGTTTCTTTATATAATTCCCCCTCATCATAGTGGGCAGCCCTATTAAGAAGCTCAATATAAACTATATTGTCATCAGGAGGTGATGGCCTGGATGGATACAAATCAGGGTCTATGTGGATTGGTATTATTATCCCCACATGGATCAGCATCTTGTGGCCTGTTGTCATCCCCATTCCCCTCATCGTGGATGGGTCAGGTGATAGTGGTGAATTAGTGGGGATAATAAGTAGGTGAGGATTAGTAGGTGAAGGAAGTGGAATATCAGGTGGTGATGGGTTTGTACCCATGGTTTCTTTTCTTTAGAGGTATAAGATGTTCATCCTGATGTGCCAATTTCCTTTTTCCAGGTAATTTGGCAGGAATATGTCCAGTATCTGGGTTGATAACCAGTTCTTTTTGTTTTGGATCCGGAGGTGGAACATCGGACCGAAAATCTTGGGTTGGAGTCTCTCTATTTGTAGTTTTCGGCGTCAAGAGTTTCGGCTCGGAACTCTTTGGCACCGAAGATTTAGGCTTGGACAAAGATGGAGGATAGACAAGCTTGGCTTTCGGCGCCAAGGATTTCGATTCGGTGCCGCTGGGGGCCGACTCGCTCCCGATTCCAGTGTAACTTGCTCCACTACTTCCATGTCTGAGTCTGCTTCGGAATGTTGTTCTTCCTTGGCTCCTTGAGCGTGTTCTTGGTCGTAATCTTCTCCGAAGATGTGCGGTATGGAGCCGCCTTGCTGCATTTCGTGACGTCGAGCCAGACGGTCACGGAGCGTCTTATTCGATCGAAACGATCTTTATGCGTCAATTAACTCTGCCCCATTCTACACAACTGCTCTCTACTCTGCACCACTCTACTGCACTGTGCATCACTGCACTCTGACACTTCACTCTACCCCACTCTACACCACTCAATTCTATGCCAGTGCACTCTACTATTCACTACTGCACTCTTCGCCACTGCACTCTACACCACTCTAGTCTATGCCATCACTCTATACCACTCCACTCTACCCTGCACCACTCCCCTCAATCTACTCTACGCCACTACACTCTATGCCACTTTGTGCTATTCCATCCACTCTATGCCGCTACAATCAATGCTGCACCACTCTACCCTATGCCACTGCGCTCTACCCTGCACCACTCTACGCCTCTACAGCCTACGCTATGCCACTGTACTCTAAGCCAATGCACTCTACACCACTTTACTCAAAATCAATGCACCCTACGCCACTGCACCTATGCCAACTACTTTGCACCACCGTAATTTACAGCACTATACATTCTACTTTATGCCACAGCACTCTAAGCCACTGCGCACTTTGGCATTATACAACACTGCACTCTGTGCCACTCTATTCTACACTCTACCACTGTACTCTGTCACTGCACAACTCTAAAGACCCTACACTCTGACACTCTACTCAAAATGGCTACACTATGCCACCACACTCTATGCAACTGCACCACTCAACTCTACTGCACTCAATGCCACTGTCAAAGTTTGTGTACAGTTAATTAAAACCATGCAATACAGCTGAAGATAAAACCCTTCCATACAATATCACACTAACTTTATAAAAAGAAATAAAACATGTGCTCTATTTTTATCTGTTAAATAACTTATTTTAAACATTTTGCGCTGTTGACATTCTCGTGTGCAAAACATCAATTCTTGTTTGACTCATTTGGATCCTTGCCCATGAAGCTCAAAGGAAATAAAATGTATGTAAATCTTGAAAAGCGACCTCTCTCTCTACTATTTTGGTCCACTTATTTAATTTATAAAGTGTATACGGCTGGTACAAAGGTGCTCCCCTTGTTTCAGGTGATAAAGTGCATACTGTTTAAGCGAGGCTACTCCTAGAATACTAGCTACTCTTAAGCTTTCTTTGGCCCGATACCTTGACGTTTTATTGGATCTGTTATGAAAAACTTGGTCCCTGGCAAAATGGGGAATTGGGGTGGCACTTAGCCAGAAATTTCTACTTACCTGTGGGTACTATATTTTACAGATACAAGCAGTTAGGCTTTATTTGTGGAGTGTGTGTGACTTCTGCAAAAATGAACCCCTTATTTTAAGAAATAAAGAGCATTCTATTTGTGCAAAACTGCTCCTTGAAAGGGCTTCCTTGCCTTAATCTTTCTTTAGACCTGTACCCCTAAGCTTGCCAATTTGTAAAGTGCATGTTACTAGTGCAAATAATGCATCCCTTATTTCAAGTAGTGCAGTGCATACAGTTTGTGCAAAACTGCTCATAAAAAGGATTCTATGCCTTAATGCAACTCTGGCCCAGTACCCCTAAGCTTGTTCATGACCGGTTTTAAAAATGTTGATCCCTGGCAAGCTAGGCGGATTGAAGTGCCTCTTAGCCAGGTAGCTACAGCTTCCCTGCATGTAAGAATTTGCAGGTTAAAGATTGGTTTTCCTCTGGGCCATAACCTCCGGTATACACAAAGAATATATGTGCTAATGTCCCTCATTTGTATCCGCATAGGCGACATCTTAAGTCTTCTCGTGGGCTTTTTCAGGTAGGAATAAAGTTTCTAGTGCCTACAAAACTAATTCTGTAGAACAAGAACTGGTGTTTCCAGGTAGGTGAAAAATGGTCTGACATGTACTCCTGGGTCTCAAGTTTTTATACGAGTTCATTACTGTCCAAGCATACCTTCTCTTTGCAAAGTAGTTTTTGTCATGTAAAATAGAAGATGGGTTGAGGAGTTGGTTACTTGATAAAAGACAGCTTTTTAAATGCTGCTGGCCCATGCATCTTGGATTCCTAGTTACTCAATTCCCCGGCCTAGGTATTCTCCCTAAGAGTATTTGTGATGGTTCCTTTGTTGTTCCCCCATTTCCTTCCAACATAGATAGTTCATGGAGCCACACTCAGAAGCACGTAGTCACCAGCAGAATTTGACAAAGGCATTCATTCTCTGTAAATTTTGTTTTTGTAAGCCAAATTCAAGACGGCACTGAGCCGGTAATGCTGTTTTTGGTGTGAAAGACACTGATTTGCAAACTTTTGTTTGGAGCTTGTTCACCATTGCTGATTCCCGACTATGCATGATTTCCATGCCTTATGCCACTCTGAGCGTGAGCTGTGCCATCATTACCGTTAGTAAATGCCTGAGTTGTGGCCAGACAAGTATCTTTTTTAGCAGTTTGAATCCAAAGCTTAATGAACGTGCTTTTGCCTGTATGGTGGCTAGATGATGTTTAAAGGCCATCTGATGTTCCATGTTGATGCCTAGATATTTGTATGTGGTGGCGCTCCAACCTTTTTGTCCTCTATGAACCAGGTGAATGACTTGTACTTGGTGTCAACAAGTCCAACCACTTTGGTTTAACTTGGGTTTAGTTCTAAGCCTTGCTAGTCTCATATATAGGTTTTTAAAGCTTTAATGCAGTGTTGCAGGCCTATTGGTGGCCTATTGGTGTTTGGCTCAAGAAAACACTATCGTTTGCATACTAGAAGGATCCTATTTTTTCTGTTGCCAAAATTGGAGGATGGCTTCCTTCTTGGGGAAAGTAACTTAAGGTCTGCTAAATATAAGCTGAAGAGACTCAAGGCTAGCATGCAGCCCTGTTTGAGGTCATCTGTTGTGTAATTTGTTTTCGTGACTAGACCAGTCTCCGAATTTTAACCTGGGCCCAGATTTCTGCATGCAGCGCTATGACTGCCTTCAACAAACCTATTGGGATACTCCATTCATCAAGTTTCGCCCACAGACGGCCACGTTGGACCAGGTTGAAGGCCAATTTGAGGTCAGCAAAACATGCTAACAGTTGAGTTTTACAACGTTTGGCTTTTTCTGCCAAGATGGCGAGTGCTGTTAAATTTGTTGTTGTTTTCGTTGTCGCATGCAAGTAAATTTTGAAGTAAACCTGATGCGTATAGTTTTGCTTCAACGTCAATAAGGGCAAGTAGCCTGTAGTTACTTGGTGAGGTTAGACATCTATTCTTGTAGATGGGATAGAAGATGTTACCGTTCCATGATCCTGGGATAATATCCAAGAAAAAAAAGCTCAAAAAGGGGAGCTAAACAGCAAGATCAGTAAGTGATATCCTGCTTAACCCCTTGAGTGCCCATGACGAGATGGTCTCGTCATGGGCCGCGGTTGCGCTGTGCCCATGACGAGACTATCTTGTCATGAGCCCCGCCCGCTAATGAAACGCCCGGCACAGGGCGTGGAAAGGGCGGGGCACTCAAGGGGTTAAAGAATGCATTGGGTAGAGCATTCGAATGTTTTCTAGTTTTTTCATACTCACTATCGAAGTCACGTTGCTTACGTGGTTTCTCCTGGAGCACTCGGTTTCTGCAGGGTCCAGTTGGTTGCCATAAGTTGCCTATACTGACCTAAGTTCACGGGTCTCCCAGGTTTCTTCACGTGATGCAGTCCGAACTGCTTTATTGTGGCTAACCATGTCCGCCCCATAGGTGGCTGGCAAGGGGTACATTTCTCGAACATGGGCTTCCCAAGCATCCTCCAGTATCCCCGCATTTTACAGTTGTGCCTTTCCTGTTACCAGCCCATTGATCACTTGCCAAATTCTTTACTGTTCGGTTGTTTGCTGGAACATAAAATCTTGTTCCAGATTTCTTCTTGATATTTTCTTTTTGCTGTCCGACATTCCTTATGGTATTGTACTCTAAGGGCTCGCTCGCAGTGGGGATTTTTCAACCTTCTACCCATTCTATATATCTGCTGTTAGTTTCTGCCTCACTGCTCTTGATATTTGTGTCTTCAATTTGCGTAAACTGCTAGTATAGAAGCTTTGCCTTTCTATTCCCGTTCTTCTGTTTATGCCTTCTCGTTTTTTTTGTGTTTGCGATCCAGCCGGGAATTTTGATAGCAGTGTAGAAATGTAGGTTGGCCAGGCTTTTTCGCATTGCTTTGCTGCAGATTTTTCTTCATCCGGATTTCCTGTTACTCTTTTTACCTCTTCTAGAGTTCTTATACAACGATATGCTTCAGACATTATCTTCTCTGTCCCTGGTCCACGCCATTTTAATATTTTCTGATTAAAGGTGACTGGGGTAGATATTAGATCATTTGTTGGACTCAGCTGGTGATACTTGCAGCCTACCCTTAGGATTTGTGGGAAATGATCACACTCCGTGCAGGGACTGATTAGGAATGGACTCACCAGAGGCAAGGCTTCCTCGCTTATTAGCGTGTAGTCAATAGTAGATTTTACTCTGCCACTGAGGAATGTAATGGACGCTATGGGAGTCCCCCTTGGTATTACCATTCGAGATCTTTAGGCCCACTTTTAGCAACTGCTTTTATAACCTGGTGCCGCAAAATTGATTACCCTGATTTTTGCTGATCTGATTAGGTTTGTGCTAAAATCCCCAGAGATGATAAAGATCGGTTGCTAGTATGAACTCTGTAAGGTCTTCATTATAATTGAACAAGATTGGCATTTTCCCTCTTTCTTCGCTTTGCTTGTATGAATATAGAATTTTATAATATGAAGTGACTTTGCGAGGAGTTTGTTTGTTTTACTATCTAGCCTAATTACTTGAAATCAGTTTACTCCACAATCGATCTTTTCTGGCATCCAGTCGAATTTAGTTGACAAATATGAGGACATGCCCCCTGGGGTGCCCGTGGTTGAAGTTCTTCTCGGCTGTGGTATAGTGTTCTATGTAACCAACAATTGGTGTTGGTTCTACACTCCAGTTTTCCTGGGTCATAATTATGTCAAACCTTAGGAGAAATTACACTGCATCTCCATCATGCAAAAGGGTCTTGAGGCCGGAGGTGTTCCAAGTGCAGATATTAATACGGTCCGGTTCTGTTGCTGAGGTGTTGGTGTCAAGACCATTTGATATACTGTTCGTGCAGGGCATGACCCACCCAGGTTTTGGTAGTGCAGCAGATCCCGTTTGTAGTGGTCGGTGCCTCGATGTTGTACTATTGTAATATTTTGAATCTGGACCAGACCTGCTCCCAACGCCCCCCCTTCAGATCGAATGACTTTGTGCTGTTAGAGGCCAGTCAGTTGGGTTCTTTGAAGTACAAGGAATCAATGGGCCTGTGTAATGAGGGGGATCAATCTTTCATAATTGAAATCCCCACAATTGAAATGTTTCCCAGTGCCAACAATTGAAGCACTATTTCCAGAGATACCCATAGTGTTACTGTTGCCTCTCTGTTATTTGTGTGTGGTTTGAATTCTATCACCAGTAGATCTGAAGAGTTAACGTGCGCAAGTCCTCTTGCTTCCTCTAAGTTTTAAAATTGCTCCTCTATTTAAAATGACAAAAGAGCATTTTAATGAATTGGTGAGTATTAACATAAGTTTTATACTTCTGTGTTCCTATGTCGGCACTTGTATTTTGGGGTCTTGTATTCCTAGGTAAGCCTGGATTTTTCTCTGGTGGTGCGCTTCAAACCGCATGTATTGCTCCTGTGCTCGGACCCAGGGTAGTGTCTCTGTCCTGCGCACGTCTTGAATAATCTGGATGTTCCTACTAACTTTCCCCTTGTTTGTATACTTATTAAGAGTGGGCTCGTTTTGCTGCTCATGGTTGTCCTTTGTTTTGGGTGATGAGGGCTCTGAAATGTTTTCCCTTCTTTTCACTTCGATACTGGCTTCTTCTTTTTCCCCTTGTTCTATGGATACAACCAGACTGCCGATCAGGCTTTGCGCAAGATCCTGGCCCTTGTGTGGCCCTAATTGTTGTTTTGGCCCACTGTGTTGTATGCATATAGGGTTTTGTACGGTCACTTGTCCTTGCCTTTTCCCCGCTGGAATTTCAATCGGGGCTGTTTTTGTGTCTAGGTTCCTCCTAATCGTCTACTACTGATGCTCTGTATTGAGAAAATAGCTGAAAAATGCTTTTGCTGAGACCCTTTGCTTTTCGGGGGGGGGGGAGACATCCTGTGGTGTTTTTTTTATCCTTTTAGTTAGGGCTGAGCCTTTCCTTCGCAGTTTATTTGCTTCGGATGCAGAGACTGTTACTTCTAGTCTTTCAAGATTTGAGCTAACCCTACCTACATCAGCTGTTGGCCACTGAGCCGAATCCCTTTCTCTACAAGCCTTCAATGATGGGCTTGCACAAAGTTGGTTTGAAGCTACTGGGGATGGCTGGTCCGCGAGTGGTTAAACGTTGGTAGTTGGTTCTAGGTCTGTTAGGTCATGTTCTAGGACCTGCAGTCTTTTGTGTGGTCTGATTGAGTGTACTCTTACTTCCTGCAAGGTTATCCCCTAAATTTACGCATTGGCAAGTGGTTTGCTGGATGTACTTGTGGTTTTGGGCTCTTTGTATTAGCTCTTTAATGCTGGTTATTTCTTATCAATGCCCACAATGTGTACTGCCAAAATGTTAAGGAGGTCAACCCGTAGCTCCTGTTGTCTGCATGATGTCGAATTGTCGAAGTCAGTGCCTCAAATGTGGACAAAAGTTCCCCCAATGTAACTACAGGGACATTAGAGTTCGCTACTTCGAGTGCTTCTTCCACTGCAATTTCCAAACTTGAAAACACGGTCGCTCTTGTTCATTTGGAGCGGGTTGGGAACTGCATCAGTCAGAGGCCTCTTGATTGGACTTAAGGGTGTTTTGCCACAAACATAAATTTGTCCTTGGCTGGGGAGCTACTGCTGCCGACCAGGAATGGGCTCAGATTAACTGTTGTTCATTCCTTCTGTCAAAAGTGCCCCTTGAAGTGGGGCTGACTGCAGAACAAGTGGGTTTTTGGTTAGATTTTTCTCGACATTGTGCATGGATAATGTTGATTCTGAGACTAATCAGTGGTTGATTCAGAGTTTCAGGGGATTTAAGCAGGACATTGGAGGTGGCTGGAGGAGAACTTGGGCTGAGGAAATCCCTGTTACTGGGAATAGAAAGATTCAGGGATGAGAAAGATTCTGATCTACACGATTTGCTTCTTAGGAGGGAACATCACGTAGATTTTTCTTGTCAATGGAAAGCTTTACCGTCCCTGGTGAGGTTCCCAAGTTAGACGATGCAGAAGTTATTATATTTGCCATGGTATTTGAATTCTCGGTTTTTCTGGGTTAAAAAGTCCATTATTTTATAGCCCTCTTTCTTATGCACTGTTGAGGTCTTACACTTTTGGGATTTCTGTTTTGCTGACGATGTTTCCAATTCTATTACTACTTCATCCTCCAGACATATATTACGGAGTACTACTCTGGTATTCGTGTCTTTTTAGCATCTTAATTGCCCTGACCTGGGTCCCCCCACGTCCTCCTGGACCACATTCTCAATATGTATCCTTACGGCCCCTTTTTCTTTTAGACTTAGTTGGGTAGCACCACAGATGGAATTTTACTTGCCTGCTTCTGTAATACATATTTTCCAAGCTTCGCTCCCTATGGGGTAAGTTCCTGGGTCTGTTACATTCCTTGCTGATTTACAGGACCCGCAGGTTCGGTTTCTTTTCCTGGTCTGTCGGATTCAGCCTGTGGATTACCTGCCGAACCCTGCTTGCGGGACAATTGGACAGCCGGAGGAGGTTTGTGGCGGCAATGTAGAGGCGAGTTTTAAATTTGAGGGTATTTCCGCCCTTCCTGGGAGTCTCCTGCTGTGCAATGGGGCACTGGGCACCCTTAATGATGCAATGATGCAACACTCATGGACGCACAAGCATATCTGTTATTGTCCACCACCAGCCACACCGGTCCCACTACCCAGAAGCCCCCACTGCCTTTATTAGTCGTACTATTGCAGTAAGTTGGTAATCTACTGAGTATGTTAAATATGCATGTCTGTTTTTGCGACCTTCTAGCTTCTTTATAGGACCATGACTGATTTGCAAGCCACTTTCAGCTGGTCTCTCTCTGTCACGACCGCCGACTGTTGCTGTTTGCCTCAGAGGACAGATATCTGAGGCCTGGGTCCAAAGTGGGGGATGGTGAGACCAGATGAAAATTAGTGTCTCCGCAGGCGTGGCTGTAGTGACTCAGCGGGGGCACAGTCTCTCGTGGGTAAAAGCCGCACAAGCCTAATGCTGGCGGTTTCTGTTCTACGCAAAGGGACTGCAGCCTATTGCAGCCAGGCCCCATTGCACTGCCATCTGCCCCTCTTCTGCGGCCTTTGCCTTATGGCCCATAACGGTGATAGGGTAGCTGGGCCACCCAGGCCTGAATGGCAGAGGCAGCATGCGTCGGTCTCTCAATTATCCGACTCGGCAAAGCCGTACTGCTGCTTGGCCGTGCTCCTCAGTCGTACTGCTCTCTGCTGCTCACAAAGCTTGTCCTCCTCCACCGGAAGTTGCACAATGAATTTCCAAGATTGTGTCACTGCACTCTACACTCTACCTGCAGCAGTCCATGCCACTATAATCTACAGCACTGTAACCTACGCCACTGTAATCTACTGTGCACCGCTCTACTCTGCCACTCTACGTCACTGCACTTTACGCCAGTGCAATACTTTACTCAAAACCAATGCACTGTACCCCACTGCAATCTACCCTGTCTCACTGTACTTTATGTCACTTCACTCTAGGCCACTGAACTCTACTCCAATCTATGATATTCTACTCCATTAAACCCTGCATGACTGACACTCTACTCCACTCTATGCCACTCCTCAGCAACTCTACTCCACTTTTACACTACGCGACTCCCTCTATGTCACTCCATGCCACTTTACTCCACTCTACGATTAATCTCAGCTCTACACCACTCTATAAAACACCTTCTATGCCACTCTACGCAACACCTGCTATGCCACTCCACTCTGCTCTACACCACTCCATGAAACTCTGCCACTTCATTCTACAACTCTCTACTCAACAATGGCACTGTACTCCACTCTACGCCACTTAAATCTACGCCCTTCCACTCTATGACACGCTATTCCCTCCTCGGCACTCCCCAATATGGTACGCGACTCCATGACCCTCCACTTAACTCCTTTCCACCCCACTCAACTCCATGCCACTCCATAACACTCCACGACACTCCACTCTCCTTTACTCCACTAACTTTTATCCACACTAAATAAACTGCAGCAACTCTGGTGTACAATATTGCTAAAACTTATTGGCAATGCTTTTTTACTGCAAGTATATGCCGGTCACATTTAGGCGCCATATTTATTTTCATTTATCTTGTATATGCTTATTCAGGGTGTGTATTATATTGAGAGGGGGTAATTACAACAATGAATCAAAGGATAGATAAATTAATGCAGGAGTGCATTAAGGAGTGACAGTGCATGAACTACAAGCTACTGACTGCCTACCTTCACCAACGACCAAAGATGCATTTTTCAGTTATAAGTCATTATCAATGGGCATTGCCACATTTTGTTTAATAGTATTCCTTCAGAAAACAGATTCATATAGTTTACTGAAAGAGATGACCACCCATCCCGGGGATAACCATTCAGGGTAAGCATAATTCACATTAAAAAAACACTTTCTCAACAACCAGATCAAGCACCTAAAAACACATGTATAGGTACAGTGACTTGATATGGGAGGATACAGCAATGCAGGAGTATGTGCTTTAACAATTTGACAACTAATTAAAGAGCATTACGGGTGACCCCCCAGCGCCAACCTCCAGTGCCATTTCTTACCCCAGACATCAGACTTTATGGAAAAAGTGTTGTAAGCCAGGCTCTCAGGTGCTGTCCACTTGATGGGAAACTTAGCTCCTGCATGTGCGGTGTATGTGTCTCCGGTCATCAGTCGACTCAAGCCAAAATCTGCCACTTTGACCACATGGTTCTCTCCAACCAAGCAGTTGCGGGCTGCAAGATCCCTGCGAGGAATTGAAATAGACTATGTGACACTAACATAGAAAGACACAAAGAGGAGATGTGACGTGCAAAGCACAACAGGATCTGATGCAATGGTTTCAGCATCATCAGAATGTAATCAGGGGCAACTAGGCTCCTATCCTGTGTGTGAATATTTTTGGCTACTTTGCTGCTGACTTTAGCACAAGCTACAAAACGGTTTGAATGAAGTAATCTTTCCTTGTGTCACCATGTCATCAAATGAAGGCAAATAAAGAAGATTTGTTGGGACTTCTACGACCTAAGCTTTTAAAGTGTCACTATTATTCATCTCCAAATAGGCCTCCCTTCAGCAAATCAATGGCACCAACTCCACAGCTCTACATTTCAGATTGAAACGATCAATTAAATACCATCACAAGTTATTAAGTGACACTTTTTACTGTCTTCCTGCCATGAAGCATATGATCACTGCTAATGGCAATAATCAAATGCATGTTTCGCAGGAAGGGAATATCAGCCTTCCTCTTCTGGATTTCATGTACAGCAATGAATTTCAAAAGTCAACGCTGAATCCTCCCTCCAACCATGACTGCACCCTTCCCTCACCAGAGCCTACATAATAGAAAGACTGATGCTCATTTGCATTGTTTACACCTTTGTACCTATGGATGAAGTTCTTCCTCTCGAGGTACTCCATGGCGGAAGAGATCTGTGTGGCCATGTAGAGGAGCACCACGGCGCTCACCTCCTCACGGTTACAGTCACGCAGGTAATCCAGAAGATTGCCGAATGGCATGTACTCTGTCACAATGTAGAATGGCGGCTCCAACGTACAAACACCTGGTAGCAATAAGAAGAAAGGATCGTTCAGAAAATAACAGCATTGGGAGCTTGAGAGGCAGGCATCTCTTACCTGATACTGACACAGCAAAGGGGGGGGGGGGGGGGGGGGGAGTTGAAGAGAACAAGATGATGCGATAGAAACTGATAGACCAATAATATACAAGATCACTTGGAAGTCAAAGACCACCGAAAATTACACAGTATCTAATGGGTACACCTCAGAAGGGCTAAAGGCAAGTAGGGATAAGACTGAGTTGCTAAGGACTTCCAAGTATCCAAAGCACAATCAAGCCAAAACAGAATCCTGGTTAAGGCCCTCTCTGCCTAAGAAATCACCAAAGCACTGAGTTGCTTTTGCTAGAACCAGTGGATCTGTAATTAAGACACACTTTCTGATCAATGAAGCCAATTTATATGATTTGATGGGGATAATGAGATGAAGCAGTAGGTGGTGCAATGGGCAACAAGAAGGATTCAAAAGCATTCAGAGAAGCATTGCACAAGGATGTGGTGTATACTGTTTGGTAGCATCAAATGTTGGACTGTCATTCAGAACGATTTACAGTTTCTGAAGCTGTGTATGCAGAGAGGTAATGAGTGTTCTCAAGTCCGCTTGTTCTAAAATTATTTGTTTTGAAGTATGTATTTTTTATTGTGAAAAGAACAACTATTACCACCAGCATGACGTTGTGATGGGAAAATGTTAGATTAATTTTGGCATGCTAATGTTTGATGCATGGCTAAACAGAAAACGGTAATGAAACCAAAAGTTATCACTTGTCTTTAATATGCCTTTAAAAGGTTCAGGTACCAAATAAAATAAAATCCAGATTAAAGAAAGACTCATGAAAGAAGGGTTCCAAACAAGGCAAGAGGTTATGACGTTGTACTGTCAGCAAAACCTTTGGGGTTAAGATACAAATTAGCAAAACTTTCATCTATTTATCATAATCTAATTCTCTTTTCTACAACAATCACATTTTGGGCTTCTGAACGATAGAGCCTTTTATTAGTGAGCATCAACAAGGATGGATCTTGCTTTTTGGTTATATATGTTACATTGTCTGTTCATCAGTGAAGATTATTTCAGAGAACCCAGAGTTCACGGACTAGGACTTTTCATTGACAGAGTAGTAGGAACAATAAAGATTAACACCTTTCCACTCAGTGGGAGCTGGGTATTTCAACAGCGGGCTGCTTTATGGCATCAACAAGACATGTTAATAAATCTATCACAGGATGGACAAAGACCACATTTGTGGATCGTTGGGTGCTCACAGGATGATGTATAACAAAGAAGGTAAGTTATGATTCCGTACAGCGAGCTTGGATCCTCTGGTGATAAATTCTAATCCTGGGTTAGGCAAGTCCTTACCTGTGTTGGTAACCCGGGAAGCTGCAAGCTGGGAGAACCACTTATTAAAGTTAAATGCTATCAGTTGACAGTGACACAGTAGAACCAAACTACATAAGAAGATAGAGAGGCTATCTCACAAAGAAGCACAAGGTATAAGTAATCAGGTGAAAAATGTTGTTAGGAGAAGAGAGGCAAAAAGCAATGTAATGAATTAGAGAGAATGGAAAAAAGGAGAAGGGAAAAACAGGAGAAAGAAGAAAAAGAAGAGCCGGACAGATGGGTTAACTGGGAAAGAGAGGAAGATTGAGAGGGCGAAGATGGATGGGTTAAAAAAAAGTGGTAATAGAAATGTAGGAGCGGGGACAGGGAGGCAAGAAAAATGTAACAAGATTTGAAGATGGATGAGCCCTGAAATTCCCAGCATAGAAGCAGTGAGATGCTAATGCCTCTACGATATGCACGATGAGCTGCAGGCCTGGACGTTAACATGTCCACAACCAGCAGCTGGCTAGCTCGGACAAGGGAGGACATGCTTCACTTACACTTGAAGCAGGGAGGCAATGTGGAAACATTGAAGTGTTTAGAGGATGAGTGAGAAGAGAGATGCAGCAGACATTTGCAACTGTAAGCAGAAGAGAGAATACTATAGAGCATTTGATTCAGGGTCTCTTTGATCTGTTTCACAGTTGCTCCGCTCATGTAAGAAACAGTAACAGATTGATTCAATACCTCTACTCCCTATTAGAAGGGGGTGTCTCTAAATGCTGTGATCCACTCAAATGGCCCCTCCGGTCACATGGCTCTAGCTGCTGGCATTCCATCGCAGGCAGATAGCAACGAGGACACAGACTTTACTGAGATTCCTGGGGCATCCCAATTGTCAAAACTGGCCACTTTTAAGTTGTGAATGCTAGTAACATTTTCCATGGTCAGCAATGTGAGACACTATTACTCACTGACTCCCTCAGTCCTACCTGACTGCATAATGATTTTCAAGATGAATGCATAAGGAAAATGTGTGCATTATTTACATGAACCAAAACCCAACTTTCTCTATGAGTTCCCATGATGATTATTTAAATCTGACTACTTCTGCTAGACATGGAAGGCTAGGACAAGAGACTAGCTGGAGGGTGGTGGATATTCACAGCTATACATGTTTATCCTCTTCACGATGAAGTCATGCAGGTTCTCATTATTTGAATTCAACTGTGTAGGAGCCTCTCTCTTGGGGCAGCAGATTTTAAATGTTTTATAAATGCTCAGTTAATTCTTGCCTCAAGATACACAGTATCCTGTAAATGTGCAAAGTGGGACATCTAGTACTTTTGCAAATCTCTATATCAGAGAGCCCTGATAACCACCATAGGTCTTATTGCCTTTCCCTTTTTGGAAAATGTCTCAATTCTAAAAAAGAAAAAGTCTCCAAATCTTCTCAGAGAGGCAACAAAATGCACATTCCTCCATGAACTGGATACTTTTATCACGTTCCAATACAGTTTTGCACAAAAGGAACAAGGCTGCATTAATTTTCTGAGACGTCCAGTGATTTGCAAATAAATATGTAAAATATCTTCAGATGGGTTTTGCATTCCGTGAGAGAAACGCTGCCAAGGAATATGACAGGGGAACTGCAGAGTCCTGGCTCATTATCTATGGCTAAAATCTTGATAGACAGCACTATTCCTACCCACATCAGAGTGCAAGCAGTCCATAATATCAATGCTTACTAAATCCTATGCCAATTTGCCATTGTACCGTTGTTGGATCAGCCTGCATATGCAAGTGTGTGGCTCTGTTGCCTTGCAAATTCAGTATTACTTCTGAAAACTATTTTTAAACCAAATGCCGAAGAAACAACAATCTTAAACAAAAAATTTGTTCGGGCATTTTGAAAAAGTTAGTTTGTTGAGCATGTAGATACTGATTGCTTTGAATATGGATTACTTGTAGTTTATTTACAAGTGGTTCTATGTATGCATTTAATAACGAAGATTCGTAAAGGTCAAGTCTGTCCAAAGGATACCTTGCAGTGATGGCTTGTATATTAGGGATTTGGACCCCACCCTTCCAACCATGCAGAAACTAGTGTGATGCTATGTTGCTTCAGAGCACTGTTATTTTTATACCTCACATGCTTAATGCATTTTTTAGCCCATTACACAGATAGAAATTATTTCTATAATCATTCAAAGTAGTTTATTTCGGATTTAAAATCCATAAAAACAACTTACATCATGGTAAAAACAGTCAAGTAAAATCATTGCAATTAAGATAAAATGGCGCAGAGCGATACATAGCATATGTCCAAGCTGAAAGCATGAGTCACAAATACACTGGGGATCATCGCAATGGAATAGGCAAATTGTGTAAGAACAGTAGTAAAATGTCAAAGAGCAAATGCAAGGGAGCAGATTGTTAAAAATCAACAATCAAATGAGAATGCACCTACATGGTCTCAAGTGTAAAGAATACAAGTGCAAAACAGGCATTGCGTTACAAAAATCCATGTAGAACAATCACAATAGGTTATTGGTCAATCTTGGAATAGAAGCTTTCTTACGAATAATCCTTGTGGAGGACAAGAATTTAGCGACAATGCTAGAGATCATTTCGTTCATATCAGATCTCATTCTCAGCACATGCTCTATTCTTCTACTACCTAGTGAAAGACACATTGGTTGTATCTACTTCTTCCGGTGGATTGCATAGGCTTTGCAAAAGAAAAAACAAAATGGTGTAGAGTTTAATTCTCAAGATTGCAAGTAGGGCATACAGTGCTGTTACAATAATTAGTTCCTCAATGGATGCAGAAATTATTGATGGGTAACATTCTATATCTGCATCGAATAAATAGCTGCTTGGCTGAAAGACAAGTAATCTTGTCTAAAAAAGGCTCGAGAGATGGGACCGCTTTAAAATCTAAAAAACTGCCTGTCCGGCTGCCTGGATTACATTTCTCAATTTCTCTTCCCATGAAAGAAACTTTAGTATGTCTTTTACCACAGATCTGGGAATGAAGGTGGCATTCGCAGAAGAGTTCAAAGGGCAGCTAAATCGAGCTTGAAAATCATATCCTTAACAAACCTTAGCCAAGGAATTTTCAGACATGCATTATTTCAACAAGGGGAGCGACCTACAATCCTCCACTCGCCAGGATAGAACATCTTCTATCCCGACAAGCGGAAAAGGGTAGGCCACAGGCTTTCAAAGCACCGGCAATATTCAGCAGCAGTGCGCTGACCTCTGCATCGACCAGTGGGGATATTGTTAATTCTTGCAAAGTGTGGACAATCATAACCTATCTACTGTAAGTCCAGGTATGTTTACTACTGCAGAATACCTACATCACATCATAGGTGTGGGGTAGGCGTATCACCCACCTTTGTTCTAGTCCTGACAAAGGGCAGGGTTTCGGTTAGGGGCCAAAAAGGCGCAAAATAGTTGGCCTATATTAAATTTTCTTGCACTCATAGCTACTAGGGAACATAACGCCCCGCTAGTAGCGCGATACAATTTTTTGGGGGGTTCTTTTAATCCTGTCAGGCGAACCGCCACATTAAAAACTTTTTTTGGTATCTCCTAGATAGTTTTATTCTTTATTTTTCCCACACACCCATTACACCCTCTCACACCCATTTTCATTATATGGCAAAATCAAAAAGGATCTCTGCCAAAGTGACCCTTCATGGGGCCCGTACGGTATTGCCACACCAGCCCCACAAGGAACAATGACCAATGATGAAACAAGACATCCGTAAGGGTGTGTGAAGGCAACAATGAATAATCGGTAGGATCCCCCCCGCGCTAATTTAGCGGTTTTGAGGTGTTGTCTATATCCCTCTTTCTTTAACCTTTCATTTCTTCAGGAACAGTACCTTCGTGGTTGACATAATTGCCTTTGGAGTCTGGGTATTGGACCTTGATCGGCTCCAAGCCTCCACTTTGAACCCCCTCTCCCCTCTAGTCTTTGTCTCTTCATCATCATAAGGATCACACTTGATTCCTTCTGGACTTAAGTGCACTCTTCTCGAACTACAAAGACCAGGCTAGCTTATTAGGGAGTCTAACCCCAGGTAATCGATATTTTTAACTTGTTCGGACAGTTCTTAATGTGCATAAGACACAGCCCAAAGTGTCATGATCCTTACTACGACACAAGACACACAGAGATGAGGATCCGTCACAGACATCAGCCCCATACAAGTTGTTACAGGGCTTAAACCCTTGAAGACTTGCATGGAGATATGTGACAAAAACATGACAGATGCTGAAAAAGGTCAAAACTATTCAGTGGCTTCCAATGTGCAACTGTTGTAGGCACAGAGAAAAGGAACAGACATCACCAGTGCATGTGACATTTATGTGATGGTTGGAATTTAATTTTTGGTGGGGTTTTTAGACACAGATGACGCTGTGCCAAGTCCAGTGACAGTAAGTGCTATGGAAACAAATCTGTATACCGTCTAATGCCTGGGAAGGGATTGAAGTGAGCATTTTGCAGGACTTACTGTCCATTTGAAATTATCTTTATGTTGATTGGGATTCAACAGCTGCATGTCCTTAAACTCACCTTCATAACCTCCGTAGCACACATTTATTATTTAATTGTAACTCGAACACCATCTCATTTTAAAATCCAAGCTGCGTCAAAAACTTTGTAGTCAATTTGCAGAGGCACTTCACACTCGAAGCAGAAATAATTAGGCCATAAGTGCCTCTGACCTCCCGCTTAGGCTCCGACAGCACTTGCTACCCGTCAGCTAGTTTAATTACAAACCAGCTTTAAATGTGCTCAAAAGTAGTATTCTTCAACTGCACAACTGTATCGCAAGACTTGACAGGAAAGATACCCTATTTGCCAGGAAGAGTGTAACAACCCACACCTTTATGCAAAACATTTGGGATGATTTAGCTATTTGCAAAGCTATACTACAGACACTCTGTCTGCCAACTTCAAAAGTAACAAGCACGAAACTATACCAGTGAGTGCCACATATACGTCTTTACTTGGGCCCAGATCTTGAACTACATACCCAGATTTTTATAGAAGTCTCAACACCAACTCGTGTTTTAGTCCCCAAGATAAAATTGCTCTTCCCCTAAGGATCTAACTAATGCTAGTCCACAGGACCTAGAAGCAACTGAGTTCTCAGAGCAGGTGTTAATTAGCACTTTCATCAATAACTACGCCTTTGGTCCTCTTCCATTCGAAGAGTTACAAACAGGACAACATATAATTTATAATAGTAAATTTTGAACTCCGTGCCATTCAACACCAAGAAGACTAATTACCACCTTAGTCTTATGTAAGCTAGACTACTGTAATGGCCTTTACTTAAATATGAAGGAAAAACATCCTACCAAAAGACTGCGACAGTGGAGAATGCAGCAGCCAGGCTTCTCTTGGGCATTCCCAAATTCCAATCTGTTGCTTAAGAAATTCAGGAACTACACTGGCTTCCGGGAAGAAGCCGCATCAAATTTAAGGCCCTGTGCATCACATATAAGGCTTTACATGGCAACGGCCATCAGTTTCTCAGACAGTCCTTGAAATTGTACTCCCCCTAACATACCCCTTCGCTCTGCAGGGGCTAACCGTATGATGGTACCCAGAATCCGAAAGGAGAACAGGTGTTGGTACAAGCTTCACATCAGGATTCATCAAACTCTGGAATAGAGCCCTGCCGTCTTTAATCTCCTTTAGGAAGGAGTTCAAAACCTGGTTATTTTTTTAAATAGGTTTAGGTTGTTTCTTTCTTGCTCAGGACAGTTAGCGCCAAGAACCCTTTGGTATACGTGTGCACAATAAATTGTTATAACAAAGCATCCAGCCACCCTTCGTTTATGACCCTTGAATAGCCTTCACAAAGACATCCAACAGATATGAACAAGCATTGGCATAGCCAATAGGTCTCGCTTTTGGGACCTTATAAGTATTTAGTTATGCAGCACAATATCCTTGGTGCAATAACATCAACTGTTGCATGGCTAAAAACGCTGGTAAGAAAGGTGCCAACCCGAGGGGCAAGGTCTAGAGAGAAATAAGATAGGAAGAGAGGTGAGTTATAATGAGATCGCACAAATAGAAAGGTGAAGCACAGAAAGACAGGTCAGGTAAACAAAGTAGCGAGGTAGGTAGAGCCGGTGGGATGAAAAATAGAAAGATATGAGAAGCAGAGAAAAAGAGGTGCAGATGAGGTAGAGAGATGAGGTTAATACAGAGGAAGTGCGAGGGAGAAGTAGAGAATGGTGAAATAGGGAGAGAGAGACAGAGGTAAGACAGATGTATTAAACAAGCAAGACATTAGAAGCAGAGAGCGTGAACGGAAACAGTGAAGGAGTTAGAGAGATTAAAGCAAAGGTAGTGATAGATGGAGTGGAAGTGGTAGGGAGAGCATTGTAGAGAGAAAGAAATAAAATAATGGGAAAAGCGAGGGAAAGAGGACATCAATAAAAAGATATAGAAGGCCAATAGGTGATGTAAATTTAGAGTCTAGATAGTGTATGAGACGTGGGGAAGAGAGATGAGGCAGTGAGTTGTGAGGCAGAGAGAGAAATGAAAGAGAATGGTGAGGTAGAAAGGCATGCGAGAGGTAGAGAAAGGTAAGGTATAGATGGCAAAAATTATAGAAAGGGTAAGATAAAGAGATGAAATTAAGAGGGAGGTGAAGTAAATGGAAGCAAAATGAAGGGGGATAAGATGCAAACAGAGCAGAAAGGGGAGAGGGGGAGAGGGGGAGATATATATATATATATATATATATATATATATATATGTATATATAGATAGATAGAGAGGCACTTGAGGAGAAGAGAGGAGCAGAGAGAGAGAAGACAAGGACTGGAGAAAGTGTCCACACAGAACTAGAGGTTGGTGATCACCCTAAATATATTTATTAAAATAAAGCATTAAGAGAGTGCACTTTTACGGATTTCAGAGTGTGCACCATCTTGCATTGAAGATGACAAAAGAAGCCATTTTGGCACAATAAACACATCCGGCATGCAACATTTAGAATAATGGAGCAGATTAAGAAATGTGCTTAGGCATAGGATGAAAAGTACACTACTAATAGGGTGGCTACCGCACTGTAGGTCACAACAGACACTATATCCAGTTCTGAACTATTCACCTACAAACCACTAAATTTTAGGTGTGTTAGTGTAATTAGGTCAGTGGAAGATTAACAAGTCTACAATACCCATAATACATGAGGTTATCACACAAAAGTATGGGAGTGGAAATAGTGTCTCTGGAGGGAGGTGGTCACCGTACATTACACTCACTTTTACCAGCTGCTCTTAGCAAGTGGGCATTAGAGTGTGCGGCTAAATCAGGGTGCGGGCTGGGCTCTGGGTACTTGAGAGAGTTTCAGGAGTGAGGACAGGCTTTCCTGTAGCTGATACGACTGGTTCCATGCTCCACTTACTCCTTAGTGGATGATCCAATGCCCGATTAACCTCACTCAATTATCACATCCCCCCACTCAACCAGGATGCCCACCGATTTAGAGCAAACAGCTGTGCAGCAAACAGCTGTGCTCAATAATTACGGTAAAGTGTGCACAACTTGCCAATTAAAACCAGCACCATACTGTAACTTCTTAATAATTTACAATGCATTGTCACACAGAAAATGTAGAAGGATCTAAACTACAGCCAATAAACGCAGCTGCCAAAGTATTAAGTGCTTATGTTTAATTTACAAACTACGTCCTGATACAAAACGAATCTGGGAGAAGACAATGTTAAGTATACCCTAAAATAGGTGCCTGGAGAATTATCAAAATGCAAACACTTATATCGCAAAACACATGCCCACTAAGAGGTTCGAACTCACAACCTTCAGATTATTAGACCGAAGCTCTGCCTTTTAGGCTAAGAAGGTTTAATGAAGAATTGAAACACAAGTTTTTCAATCGGAGTGCCATGCATTCAAGTTTCCCTCTTCAGTGAGAATACAGCACACAAAAACTTCACTTGATGTGCTGTAACAGTTGTGTGAATAAAAACTTTGCACCGATTCATGGTGCTGTTGGTGCTAGCTGAGGCAGTGGAACACTTGATGAGCTCTTTGAAAACGATGACATGTCCTCCGCTGGGTCTGTTAATTCAGTCCTGTCTCATAACCTTGTGCCTGGGGAATAGGTGTGGTAATGTCGATAGAATCAGCCAGGTTTCTGTGAGGAAGAGCAGTTTCAATGTGTGGTCGTGCAGCAGGTCCCATATTTCAGTAGCGTGTTTATTGAGAGGTGTTGTTGTTGAGGAGAAGGCAGAAAAGGGAGGGGTGGGAGAGGTGTGTAGGTGTGCGTGGTCGAGGGAGAGGTGAGTGTTGTGTGCGGTGCATGTGAGGGCGGTGTGAAGGTGTGGGGAAGGTGCAAGAAAAGTGTCAGGTGGAACAGGGGAAGGCACCTTCGCAGTCGACTACCGAGGCATAGCAGCAGCACTGGAAGGTGCATTCAAGGTTCAGGGTGAGGAGAGGGAAGTAGAGACGTAGCAGTGATGGGAGTGAAAGCAAGGGGCCTGGCGCTGGGCACGGGAGGGGCGCATACGGGCTGTGCATCCAAGCTGCGGCGGACATGAATTAGGAGCGGGGGTCTCTGGGGCAATGGGTTGGGCTAAGTAACTGGCAGGAACCGAGAAGGGAGTGCGGCGTGGGAGAGGAAGCAGGAAAGGTCGCAAATTCAGGAAAAGGGCAGGAAGAAGAGCAAAAGAGTGAGAAAAAGGAAGAAGAGAAGTTAAGAGAGCAATTGAGTTCGAAACTCGAAGAGAAGAGCCGAGACTAAAAGAAGCCAAAAGCAGCAAGGATTGACTAAAAAGGGCAGAGAAAAATGTTAAAGAGTGAAAGGCAAAAGCACAGAAGATCAGCAAAGAATGAATGAGAAAGAGTGGCAGATGCCCAGCAGATCGGCACAGAATCCGTGTAAAAGTTCAAAAAGCAGCAAAGAAAGATTGCGGAATAATGAAAAAAGCACATGAAAGTGGCAGAAAGAGAATGAGAAACGCACAGAAAAGCAGCAAAGAAGGAATAAGAAGAAAGGAGTAATGCACAGTGAAGTAGCAAAGAAAGACTGAGAAATGCACAGAAAACAGCAAGGAAAGGGCGAGAAGTGTTCAAACAAGCAAATCATGCGCACGAAAGTGATCGCGAGCAAGAATTTCGGCAACGAACGGGAGTTGTTTGCGTGCGCGCAAAAAGTAAATAAAACAAGGCGGAGAGAGGCACACAAGGCTTAATAAGCCTTGACAGAAACACATGGCGGCTGCGGGCATACACACCCGCGTGAACGCAAGCTTGAGGCCAGCAAAAGCCTCTGGTGGCACTTTTAAAAGTCACTTACTAAATGTCTCGAAGAGACAGCGCATGCGATGACTCAGTGAGACCTCAAAAGGGGGTGAAGGACGAAAATGGTCATAAATGAATAATGCTGGAATGATCCTCACCGTAGACACAGGTCAGGTAGCAAAATAGCCTGTACAAGATGCTTATGGTGAAGATACTTTTTGTGATCGTAGTAGCATCCAAAGGTTTAAAAGGCTTAAGGTCTAAGCAGTGTGAGGAGCTGGTAGAATATAGATGAATATGACTAAGTCAATTAAAGAACTGAATATTTAACCAACGGCATCAGGCACAAGACCTGGGGGTCAAAATACACATTTTAGATTGGAATGTCATGCTAAACAAAATCTCAAAGGATTAGAAAGAGCAATCCTATTAAAGCAATAAATCTCAACCAATCTTCACAATAATGATGTAGTAATACTAAATAAACACTTGCTGAACTGCTGCATTTATGAATATTAGGAAATAGGTGATTGGACGACAAACTCTTGAAAGCTTAATCCAGTAGTAAAGTCTGAGAACTCTTGCCTTGCACGATTGTTTACATTTAATAGCATTTTATAAGCTTGTTGAAAATGTTTAATAATTGTACAGCACAAAAATCTGACTATTGTTGAATAGCATGCATGAATGATGAAAGCAAAGCAGTGACAAATTCTTTCTTTCCAGGACATCAAAGGCGGAGAGTGGAAGAGATACAGAGAGGAAGTAGGATTGTGACCCTCACCTAGAAGCTGCACTAAGTTGGGGTGTTTGATCTCCTTCATGACAGCAGCCTCTTTCAGAAACTCCTCCACCTCCATAGTGTCTTCCTGAAGATAGAAACAAAGGGACATTTACACCATCATCAACCCTAAAACAGGGGCTCATTCTCATGCATCAAATGACAATCTTTTCAGCAGCACACTTAAAAGAACAGCAAACAGAGGAGCAGAGAGTTCAAAGAACTAGAGGTAAGAACATCAAAATAGGAGGCACCACAGCTTGGGAAGTTAGAATCATGCAAACAAAACATGGACAATGAAACTGTGATCCTTGCAAAGAGATGTGCACTGCAAAACGTACAGTGAAATGCCATTTGACCAGTAAAGAGGCTAAAAGTGGAGAACAATCACTATCAGGAATAGGCTAAGACTTTGTTAGGTACTTAAGCACTCAAAGCATTAAATCTTAGATTGACTGTGGGATTCTTCCTTTGTCCACCCAAATGGCAGCACTCTCACATTCCCAGTCCTCCAAAAAACGTACAACGCAGCTAGATTTGAAAAACTCACCTTGAGAGTCTTGACAGCGACCGTCAGGTTATACTTTTTCCACATGCCAACATACACCTCCCCATATTGGCCACCTCCCAGCTTGTGTTTCATGGTGATGTCAGTACGCTCCATCTCCCACTTGTCATGGATGGGAGACACCCCATATACCGTGGGCTTGTTGCACTTGGGGGCTGGATAGTGCAAGGTGGTCACCAATCCATCAGCCACAGTGGAGTGATGGTGAACCAACTCTGCCAGAGTGTTGAAGCGGCTCTCTGCAGTCACATACACCTAAAAGGAATAACAAGCATGTTCTCATTCTGTGTATTATTGACTATACAGTATGACTGCAATCAGTTGTCTTCCTCTAACTTCCACTGCATATTGTTTCACGGGAACCCTGGCTATAAGATCTCTAAAGGCTTTACAGAGCACAAGCACAATGAGTGTAACTAGCCCCTTCTTTTCTGGACCCGACATATCAAATCCAAATTTAGGAGAGGGCTTCCCAGAAATATACTAGACTTCTACTGCCATTATTATACCTGGAGATATTTCAATATTTATACACACTCCTTTCGCCTCCCTTTACTGTCAGGGACCTTCAGAAGTGTCCACAGTGCCCAGGCTTGAGAAAATGAATTATGTAAACAGAGTCTCCTTTTTCACTTGCTTACAACTCTCCATTTACGACTTCACCAAACCCCTGTTTCTCCCCAAAGATGTGTCGCTGTTTCAACTTATGTTATTTACATTGGGCGCAGTAAAGACATTATGAACCTAAGCACCTCAAGGTATGTTACCTATTTGTTACAGCTGGCTTGGAATCATGATGTACAAGTTACTTACCTCAGTAACAATGTATCTGGTAGAGAGGATTCTAGCCGCAGACTCCTTAACGTAGAATTATCCTCAGGCTTGAGACTGGACCCGGAAAATGTTCTTGTCGCAGCATCTCTGCTTGCCGGGGGGGGTGGCACCACGCGACTCCGCCCCGCCGTCTACCGCGGGCATGACGTCAGCGAGGTTACATAAGCCCCACCCCGGCGCGGTGACGGCAATTTGCTTCGGAGAACTTTTCCGAGAGACAGAGAGAGACGGAGAGAGACAGAGAGAGACTGTAACCACAAACCACACAGTGAAGGGCCACAAGCCCGGAACAGAGGAGCAACAGCAATCCACCCCCAGACTACATTGTCAAGGAGGGCCATATCCCCAGAAAGGAGCAGGAGGCCAAAGAACAGGCAAAGAATCCCCAACGCAGAAGACCGCAAGGGTATCAGAAACTCCAAACAAACATAGGGAAAAAAGAGGAAAAAGGAGGCCCCTACACTGGAGAGAAACCAGTTGGAGGGAAGCAAAGGCATGCAGAAACCAACCATCCCTGTATCAAAAGAAAAAAGAGGGGATGGAACAATCAAGCAGACCGGAAGTAAGCAAAGAGGACACCCACAGAAGACAAGCCACCCAGAGGGAGGCGAGTGCAGAAAACCAAACTGAGGGTCCTCGCAGAACGGGGAGGAAGGGCAGGTCGTGAAGGAATCTGCGGCTTGAATCGACTCGATCAGATACATCGTTACCGGAGGTAAGTAACTTGTACATCTGATAGAGACTACTAGCCGCAGATTCCTTAACGTAGAATAGATACCCTAGCCATACCCAGGAGGGAGGAGGGCCGGCGAGAGAGCCTCCCCAGCAGGAGACACACAGGGCCCCAGCAAGGGACATGTCACAGGAACAAGAAGGGAAGGCCAGGAGATACCAGGCCCAACTAAGGAAGAACCGCCCAACACCCCGCAGGGGCAGACAGCGCCCGAAGGGCCTCAAGGAACAAAGAACCACCTCGAACCCTAGGGAGAAGAGGTAGAACCGGAGGCAGGGCCCGCTGGAAGAAGCACACACAGTGGTAGGAAACAGCCAAACACGCCCCGGCCGCAAGCAGCGGACAAGGCAGGAACGGCCCCACCGCCAATAGCACAGGCGTAAGAAGTAAGGCACGGATGCAAAAAGCCCTAGCGGAACCAGAGGCAGGGGCACAAGGGAACACATCAAAGGCCACGACGGTGGACCAGAACAAGCAGGCATGCGCAGCCAGCAGCAGGCAACACCATGGAGCAGTGCACCAGAACAAGCCAGGCGCAAGACGAAGGCAGAAGCCATGGAGGGCCAGGACACACCCTAAAGAAGGGGCCGGTCCCGAAACACACACTGACCCACAAAAGAAGTGGGACCAGGCAGAAGAGGGAGAGAGAGAGAGACACAGAGGACGGGCCCAGGCCGTCAACCAGAAAACAAAGTCAAGGAAAGCCAGTCCCTCTGGAACACCAGACAGAGGACCAGGCCGAAACGCCGGACAGAAGGGCGGTATTGCCACAACACCACGCCGCAGACAGCAGGCCAGACTGGGAGAAGGACAGACATGAGCGCAACGCAAGCTGCGCCAAGACAATTGTCAAAGACCGCACCCGCGATATACCGTGACGCCAAGGAGAGCAAGGAACCCGAAAAGGGTGACCACACCGCCCCAGCACATGACAGAGCTATTTAATAGCTACAAGTACCCCACATAGGGTATGCTACGCCCCAAGAAAACATGGGAACACCTCTTAGGAAAAAATTCCACAGCAGAGGACAAACAGAAAGGCCTACGGGTAAACCGCAGACGGCTTGCCAAGCAGCCCATAAATAAGACAGAAAAGGCCCAATGCCAGGACCTACACGGGCTCACCAACAGCGAGGAGGAGGAGGACTACCGAAGAAGCTATAGTGCGACCAAGAGCCTCCGAGACAGCTAGAGCTGAGCGAAGAATAAACGTGGCCAGCTCCCGGCCATCCAACACATGGTGCCGCAGATCAGCGCAGGCACCCTCCTGAGAAGCACAAGACAGAAGGGACTTTGCTGAATCCCACAAGCTGGAAGTGGCTCTGGCCAACACACAAAGCGTGTTGAGTGCCCGCAAGGCAGCACTGGAGGAAGCGAAGACATTACGCCCCCATGCATCTAACTACCGGGCCTCCCGTGACGGAGGAGACAACACAGACGGCAAGGAGGGAAAGGCAGTCTGCAGAAAACGGCCCCTGGTAGAAGGGTGGAAGGAAAGGCAGACAGGATCATGCGGATCTGGACAATGGCGGTGCAGGAGCGGCTGGGGCACCGGGTTCCCCGTGGCAGGACGGCCCCGGGCCCCCAAGAGAGAATTATGGAGCGAAGCTTTGAAGGGAAGAAGCAGCTCCCGTCCACCAGAGCCCTGGTGGAGAACCCCAAGCAAATGATCAGCGGGGAAATGGGCAGCCGGTTCGCCCATGCGCAAAATCCCCACGGCCGTGGAGACAGCCCGGACGAAGGCAGCACTCGCGTCCGTAAGGCAACGCGGTGGGGAGAGCAATTCCTCTGTGGGGAAGGCTGTAAGCTAAGCCGGCCCAACCGGAGGAAGAAAAGGCCAATCTCGGAATGGGGGGAAGGTTGACCGACGAGTGGGGAACCTGAGGCGCCACTGGAGAAGACTGTGGGCGTGGGGGCGGCGAAGAGCCCCCCTTGGAAGACGCCGGGGAAAAAGCCACGACGCGGCGTCCAATCTCTGGGGAAGACGAGACAAAAAGTTGTCGAACCTCTGGAGAAGAGGGGGCCTCCGAAGACGAATCGACGACCAGACGCCGGCACGGCGCTGTGGAGTCCACCACTGGCGCCAGAGCAACGTCGACCGGCGCCGAAGGGGATGCCGGGACGACCTCCGCCACGACCTGCGCAGCAGGAGAATGGGGCGGGATCGGAGCCGGGGCGGCAAAAGAACGGCGCCGGCTCAACCTCCGATGAGGCAGCTGCCTGCGTGGAGAGACGAGGGGGACCCGAGGACGCATCCCGGCCCCTAGCCAGCCCCTGTGGCGCCGCCAGGGCCAGCAGCCGCCGGCGCCTGAGCGGCGTCAGCTTGGCTTAGGACAAGGCCGGCGCCTGCCCAGAGGACCGAGGGCGACTCGAGGACAAGCCACGAGTCCTGGCAACCTCCCACGACACCACAGGGGTTTGCAGCGAGGCAGAGGCGCCGTGGTCCGAAGGGGGTAATCCCCTCGTAGTGCCGCACCCCGACAACACCACATCCCCAAGGCCTGAAGCCGAACCTGTCGGCGCCGGAGCCACCGGCGACTCCGCAGAAGGCCCTGCACATGGCAAGGGATCCGCAGATGTCCCAGGAAGAGGAGGAGGAGCCAAGGAGGCCTGCAGGGCCGCATTATAGGCCTCCATTTGGGCTCTGGCCGCCCCCACGCCTGGAAACGGCGGGTAGGGTGGCAACGCACGAGGCCGCGCGACCCACGGAGAACCTGCACCCCACCACAGGGCGGGGACCAGGCCTCGGGGACAAGCTGCGACTCTTACAAACAGGCGAGCGACACCCTTGCGGCCTCGGAGAGGGACGATGTCGGAGACTGAAGCGGCGGTTCTTGAACCCTTCCGCGAGGGACGGACGCGGTCACGCCGCCGACCTGGGCATACGGGCCAAGAGGAGTTTCATCCGGCGCTCCTGCCGGGACTTCAGCTACATCTGCTGACAAGCCTCGCAGTCCGTGGAGTCATGGTGCTCACCCAAACACCACATACAAATGGGTTGAGGGTCCATCGCCAACATCTGGCGCGCGCAAGACGCGCACGTCTTGAAGCCCAAAGGCATTTGCACACTGTTCCCAAAAGGAAACCCAAGCATGAAAAGGCAGCCTGAAAACAGGCCAGGGACACAATCCGGATCCGCGTGACACGCGGAAAAGAAGGAAACTGACATCAGCACGCCGGGTGGGGATTATGTAACCTCGCGGACGTCACGCCCACGGAAGGTGGCGGGGCGGAGTCGCATGGTGCCGCCCCCCGGCGCACAGATGCTGGGACATGTTTTCTGGGTCCAGTCTCACGCCTGGGGATAATTCTACGTTAAGGAATCTGCGGCTACTAGTCTCTATCAGATGGCTGTTTTATACCACATGTGCATGTGAAATCGCATATCCTCTGGTTGCACAAAGCTCACTTGCAGGTTGTGCTTGCATGTTGGCAATCTGTTGTCCGGAAAAACCAAGCTTAATTGCACCCATGTCTGCCTGTTAAATCATGGACTCGAACCTTTTCCTCCATCGTTGTTGCAGATTACTGGCAACTAGGCCAGTGAAGAGGAAGTGGGAGGCCGGTCCAAGGATCAAGGGATACAGTAAATCATCCATCTGCTCTCCCCTTTACCCAGCCCCTACGTACTGCAGTTGTTTGAAAGTGTATGAGCAAAGAAGAGATGGTTGTCAAGAGAAAGTGTGAGTAGGGAAGTTGGGAAGTGTTGCAGCGGTAAAGAGGTGTTCCTGTTATATAAAACCTGTGTCAGAGGACCTAGTGACTTATGTTTAGGAGTTAAACTGGGAGGCAAATGTAGAAAGTTTCAGCATAGTAAAGTTTAGGGGTGATCACAGTTTCCAATAGCGCAGCATGTTGCTCTGAAAAAGGTCTATATTTGTCAGACATAAAATTAGGATGCTTGAACACCGTCCTTAAATATTGACATGCTTCTGTATAGCTAGCCTCCTACATACTTGGTGAAGACAGCAGAAGTTAATCGGTCTTTGAAGGAAGAGGAGCCTGATGAGTGGGGATGGAAAAGGTTTAATTCACCGAGCAGCATGGCCTTAACAAAATTCAGATTTCTGACGGCGTTTTCAACTGATGGCATTATATTGCTGGAGATGTAGCCCATGGAAACTGAAATCAATGAACAGAAAGCATGGGGAACACTTCAGGAGATGCAGAAGATGGTATGTTGTGAAATGCAGAGTCAAGGTGCATTTGTTAAAAGGCTGTTACTTAAACCAGTTTATATTTTGTTACATTTTCAAACAAAGTGGAAGGGCATACTTTTATTCGTTATGAGTTCCATACAGTACCACGTCACTTAGGGTACTTCAGAGTGCCAAGGAGTAACTGAGAAAAAGTTAGTTAAGGAAGACAGAACTCATAGGTGCAAGACTCAGGCCTGGTTCCTCAAATATTAAGTCATTACCCTAGGTGTAGCTGGTACTTGGTTGTACTCTGGTTAATATGCCCGTCAGATGTTTCTCTAACTGACATTAGCAAGATTCAGACTTGAGTAGAAGAGCCGACAGTCGATTCTAAACATCACCTGCCAACCTTCAGCTTCTTGGAGTGTCATCAGGTCGTATGAGCAGAGTTGACGGCAAGTTGATGGTTGGTACATACTTGGGAGTGACAGATCAGGAGGGAAGCAAGGACCTCTTCCAAAGGCTGCTTTGTGCATTATGCGGACAAGGTGACAAGTGCTTTTTAATGATGTATCGTGTGTGCTTTTTGTTCAAATGTGGTATTTCAGTTTGTGGTTTTGAAGGAAGTAATGTGGACTCTTGTTTTTTTGTCTGCTGCTTTGCATGAGAACTCTGCACAAGCATACCCAGAACTTTTTATCTATATACATGTGTATGTACATAGGTTTATGCCTCCTAATACAAGATTATAAATCTATATAGGTGTTTAAAAATAATTCGATTAAAAAAAGTAATGTACATAATGGTGTATGTATATTTCTGCATTATGTATAGGAATATATCTGGCCATGTATAAGTTATAACAAGTAACTATATATGGATATTAATGTGTTTGTTAATGCTTTGTGAAGCGATATGAATGTATAAAGTGTATATATGAATACATGTTTTATGTCTCTACAGATGTAAACAAGCATTTACAATGCAATAATTCTTGCAATTACATTGTTTTGAGCTATTGGCATTGAACATTTTATTGGTTTTTTCGTTTCCCCTTCGTGAAGCATTAATCAAGTAATGGCATTGTAAATGACAATGTCTTTTATCCATTGTTGTCCCCCGCACAGCTCATCAGCATGTGCCCGCCAGTTTGAGCTTGAAATGACACACTGCGTGAGTATTTTTCCAAAGTATGGGAGATTGCAGGCATTTATATTTGCTGCAGGCAATGTTTGTGCTAATATCAGGAAAATCAACTGTATAAACCGGCCCACAGGGAATAAACAAAGTACGCAAACCGTTAAAAAACAGGCCACGCACTGAACTGTCAGACCAGCCCATTGGGCACTGCGAGATTGCCCTGGGCCAATCCGAGCCTGTAAATACTTTCACTAGGAAAGAACCCGCACCTCTCCGTCACAAGTACGTACTCCCAGGTAGTGAGCACCAGTGAGTCAACATTTCCATGTCAAGCAGTACCTACTACCACACTGTTGTTGCATGCAACCCGTTTTCCCACTTATGCACTATTTTACTGAGATGGTTCTCTTGCCACAAGCGCTCTGGTACAGGGTGCCCAGCTAGCTTGAGGGTATGAATGCTTTCTATTAAATAAATATTGAGGAATGTATTTAATGAATAAGTAAACAACCGTTTTCTGCCAATTCTAGCACAGAAAGGAATCAGATTTGTGATCTCCACGGGCACCGTGGGAGGGGATTTGGGGCCAAAGTGCACACTGACTTGAAAACGTGCCAGTTCAAACATGTGCACACACCAACACACCTGAGTGCCGCTCGCCTCCATGTTACATGCCTGGTACAGTAAACAATTGCGATGTCAAAGTACCTTTCCCTAAGTTTGGGAAATTCATTGCAGAGATTCTTAAACAGCATACAAATTTGGACTTCGCCTAGCTATGAAAAGTGGGAGGTTGGAAAACGTGATAACCACCCCCCTACCCTCACATACAAACCATTGAACACAAAATACGTCTATGTGCATCAGAGCTCTAATATGCATACATATTGTCTGCAACTGGGTCACTTCTACTTAAGTGTGTAACTAGGTCACTCACAGATAGAGGAGTGTAGTGTTTGAGAGTTAAGAGACATTCTTGAGCGAATCCTGCAACTGGCTGTGCTTCATTGCTATAAAAAGAAAAACAGAAAACACCCCATATTTGGTTCTTAAATAATACAAGACTATTTAGAGTCCCTATTGTCAATCCTATGCAAGCTCAATGACCGCTCAGCAGCGATACCAGTTCCTCTATGGCGTGATTTCGGAGAGGATGTGTTGTTTTCTAGTGGGGTTATAATGTGTTCAGTCCCTGGAGGACGATTAAATCAGTTCGTTAAGGGTGTTTTGGTTCCAGGGAATCCTTCCCAGCATCTGTTCTAACTACAAAGCCGCATAAAGCATGCTCAGGATCGAGGGACAAAACAGCCCAGCGTGGTGCAGTCCAGGGTAGAGGGAGAACGCGAGCGCGTGCTGGCGAGAGAGCATGCAAGAGCGAGAGAGAGGGAGAGAGAGAGATGTTTACCAAGTCACAAAATGGTGACTAAAAACTTAACGGAGAGAACATTTTCTCTGTAGACAGTGAGATGTGTTTCTAAAAAAAGACGGGCTCACCTAACACTGGTTTGTTTTGAAGAGGCTTCTAACTGGGAACCGTAGGATAAACGGGAAGGGGTTGAATAAGGATTTACAGATTTAATGAAGAACAGCCACGTTTACAATCTGGAACAACGCTGTACTGCAGACTTTCTTATCTTTAGGGGGGGCCATCTGTTTCTAATTAGCATGGCCGTGCTAAGGTCATGCTAATTAGAAACAGATGGCCCCCCCTAAAGATAAGAAAGTGCTTCACGACAGCTGGGAAGCAGAGGACCCTGTCCGGATGGGCCGTCCAAAAGGGAGAAAGGGCAGTGACCAAAAAGCATAATTTTCAATGGGAAGCCAGCGTTTAGCATAAACGCTGACACGACCCAATGAAAATGATGGGCGGGGCTTCAAGTCCCCTTCTGATATCTCCTCTCTCACTATATGTCTCGTCGAGCGAGCAGCACATGCGCTGCAACGCTAGGCGAGACCTAAAAACAATTACATTGTCTTCCTTCCCCTCCACTCTCAGACTCATCCCAAACCTTTCAAAATTTAAGGGCAGACTCAATATACATGCTTTGAACACTCCACTCTTTGAGGCGCACATGCTTACCATAACAGTAACATCTCATCCTTCTTTACTAATCCTTTCCAATTAATCTATAGCTGTTCAAAACACTAGAGTAAATGCACGAAATCTTGAGAGCACAACTAATCATACAAGAAAAAGGAAGTACATTTCACTAATCTATTACCTATATACCTCTAACTTTGGGTTCCAGTGGAAAGGGGTACTCGCCGCAAAGCGCTTCAACACCTCATATGGGGTGGTAAGCGCTATATACTTATAATTTACAACTATAATTATAACTTTACAAGCAGAGACTCACCTTGCCATCTGAGGCAGTGTTGATGCGGTAGTGGTAAACCCTTCCTTCATAGCGGAGTGAGATGGATAGTTGGCCAGGGCTGCTCTCACTTTCCCGCACCAGAAAGCTGCCATTGATGAGGCTGCTTAATAAGTATTCAGCTGCACTGCGTGACACTGGTCCATGGTACCATGAGTGCTTTTCCAAGCTGTTAACTGGTGTGATATAGTTGCTGGGCACCCAACCCTGCCCATTCTTGGAACGTACTTCGCTCCACTCCCCATTCTGGTTGTAGCCCAACACTCGGAGCTTCTCTCCTGTGAGCATCGCAAAAGAAAAAAAAGCTGTAGTAAACATATGGAACTGAGTGCACAATGAACACACTGCTTCACCCTTTCTATCCTGTACACTCTGTAATACTGCACAACAATATTTATTTTTATATGACTCTGGCTTTGGACAATGCTTATCAAAGCAGCTTCAGCAGTCCGAACACATTCACAATCATTGGACCTTTCCATGGCTATCAATGAACCCCAAGTGTGAGTCTGTGTACTACCAATTTTCTTCTGATACTCAACTTCCTCAAGCAGAGAACAGTGCCTATAAAAGTTAGATGTTCAAAATAGCTAAATGTTAACTCACAGTAGCCTAAGCTTCAGAGGGGTCCAGCCCAGGGGGCCTGGAAGAGGGCTACAGTAACAGGTGGGTGTGTACTGTAAATCACATTAAGGAGAAACGGGGATTAAGACAGTAGTGAGAATGAGGGCTGGGAGAGCTTATAATGTAGACAACTAACATTAAAATGCAGGACAATGATGGAAAAAAGGTTAAAATCCGAGATTGCGACTTGGAAGAGATGCTGGAATTTTTTTTTTTAATCTTTCCAACAGTAGTGATACCTCAAAAATGACAGCCAAACGGACATACGGGGCCAAGAGTATCAGAACACATAACTGTGGTACCAGCACAGTGGATATCTTCGCAGAGACTGCCAAGATCTGTGGTGTTTAAAGAGCATGGCCAAAAAAGTCCACATGGAAAAGCATCACTACCCATATTTGGCAAAAGCTTCTAAGACTCTTAAAACCGATCCAGGTTTCCACAGTCAAAGTTCTTCTAATCCAAATGGAGTAGTGCCATACAGAGCCTTACCTTTGGTGATGCTGAGTGTGTTGTCCCCGCTAGCCACAAAGTCATAAAGGGCAACAAAGAGGTTGGGGTCGCTCTCTGTTGCCCCCAGCAAATTTTCCTTGGAGCTCCACCGGATAGCCTCTGTGAGGGCCTGTGGTTCCAATTCGCAGCCATAGGGATGGTGCAGAGCCTCTGGGATTAAAGAAAGAGAAGAAAAAGAAAAACCGATAAGGACGATGAAGCATGAGACATTGAGACAAAAGTGAAGTAATACCTGACTTTCCAACCAGAAACTGAAGAGTCTATTCATAATTGCCCTCACATTTCAGTCTATAAATGATTTGTTCCAAGACACCACCACCAAAAACTTGCAAAAACACCATCTAGGTGTTGGGACATCACAATGTTTGATACATTTAGAAAGGGAAAGAAAACTACAACATGCTTGCATCAACTAAGCTGTGAAACCACCCAATTTATCCTCAAGGGGCATTTGCCAGCTCAAAAATCGTAAAAATGAAGTGACATACACTAACCTACAATTCATTTACACCTACCAGGTGCTCCTCATAGCAAACGCTCATACAAAACCAACACTTGAGTTCCCCCTTCTTAAAAACCTGTGCCTCCAAGGAACAACTGGATATTCACTTAATTCGGAATGGCTTGGATATTGGTATGGCTAAGGAGCAGCTACTTCTGAAAACAATCCTTGCTTTCAAAACTGGAGAGTTTGGGCCTGGGCCCACAACAAACTAGCAGAAGTCTGACACGTTGGTATGCTTGGCATCCTAGATCCCATCAAATACATGTTGAGAAGTCTACCAGATTTTGGACTCAAATTAAAGCGGTAGATCTAAGAAACAGGAGTAGAATTATAGTACCCTCCTCCCACTGCTATCAACTTTACAGAGGAATCGCATGTTCATCCAGAAAACCACCAGGTGGTAGGAGAAGTATTAATTAATGTGGAGTTCATTCGTGCAAATCCATTACATGATAGCGTTGTGCCTGTGCAAGGTGAAAAAAAAAAAAAGTAGAAAACTCTGGCCACGGGAGGAACTGCATTGGTTACCAGTTGGGCAATGCAATATGTGCAAGGTTTTGACAATGACACATCAAGCCCTCCACAACAATTTGCCCATGTATTTAAATTAGTGTATCAAAGAATATAGACCAGGTAGGCCGCTGCACTCCAGTAACGCCGATCTACATCTTAGTCCCAGGTTTCAAAAAACAGTGCAGAGGGGCCTCCTCCTTTACTGTCAAGGTACCAGCGTGTGGAACCAGATGCCTGGGCACCTGAGATCTATTACGGAGGAATCGAAATTTAATAAAGAGCTGAAAACCTATTTATTCAAACTTAAGGGAGAGTAGGACTACTGCTGTACCCGGCTTCTACTTCCGTCTGATTGCCTAAGTGCCGGGACACTTCTAGAGTAGCCGTGCGCTTTTTAAGAACTTCATTCATTCATTCAGAAAAAGTCCAATTGCAAGATAACGAACATTCCAACTATATGCACTTCCTACACTGGTTGCTGACACAAGGAAAAAAATAGCTGTACTCAGCACTCCCCTGCAAAGAATTTAAACTCCTCTCAGTCTGAAGTCCTACAAATTTGCCCTCTGTAAATATTTTGGGTGTAAGAAAAGATTCTCTGAACTCGAATTAAAAACCTATACCGAATGACCTGCTTTGGGAAGTACTACAAAGCAAAAGTATGGCTTTTCAGAAAATTAGATATGCTGCACTCTGTAAGAAAAAAAAAAAAAAAAACAGTGGGCAGAGGAAGGGGAAAAGATGTGTACGGCACACTGACACAAGCAAAATACCTTCTCACCCCATTTCAATGCCAACTTCGAATGCATTGTCATTATGGTAGGGTACTGGAAGCAGGTACACCTCCTAGAAGTTGATTGAATATATCTTTCAAATTCAGGGCTGTGTGCATGTGGGCACCAGTTCGTTCCTCTAGAACCCAAAAAGAGGTGGCGTATTCCTGAGGGGAGACTGCCCAACAGTTCGGGGGAGCCCAAAAGCCTGCGTCAGATATAGATCAAATCAGCTCCTCTCCATAACAAGCATTGGCAAAGCCAATAGGCCTCGCCTTTGCAACCTATGGTTTTAGCAATGCGGCACAGCATTCCTGGATGCTGAACTGCATGGCCAAAGATTTTTTTTTTTTAATTAATAACCCTTTTGACATGGCGTGCAGGATCATTTTGTAGGTGCACACAACCATGCATGTGCATGCCTCGTGCCTACAAAATGACACAGCTGCCTTTTTTTGCCAACAATCCGAATTGGATCGTAACAAAAAAAATATATGTATATTTTTTTTTTATGAAAGCTTTCTGTTTTGGGGGGAAAGTGGGGGAAAGCAACCGTAGCAGTTGGGAGCAGCACTGGGGAGGGAAGCAACACGGGGGTGTTCAGGGTGGCAGAAGCAAAACAGGAAACAAGAGGCAGACAACACTTGACGCATGGGCGAGGGGTGGAAGCAAAGCAGGAAAGTGGGTGCAGGAGAAGCAGCAAAAGAGCATGGTGAGAGGATACAAACGAAATATCAAGCTGGTGGGGAGAAAGCACACAGCGAGAAGGCAATATATGGGAATTAGGGGAGAAGCACTACTGAGAGATAAGAACATGGAGTGAGGCGGAGGGGAGAGAGAAACACAGAAGGGAGACAGTGGATAAACAAATGCTCACTCAGAGTGCTTAAAAGGAAAGAAAAAAGCACAAAATCGAGCAAAGGAATGACCCTGTAATGTATCAATACTTCAAGGTCGGGACAGACACAAGAAGAGGAAGGAAAGCCCACACAAGCTAATGAACAAGAAGAAAGTAAACAAGTGTGACAAAGAAGGCAAACAATGGTAAGCAATAGGCGGGCTTCAAGTCCACTAAAAGCTAACACTATGTCTCGCAATGGACAGCGCAAATCTAAGGCGAAACTTAAAAACTCCAGACGTGGCAGGCAGAAAAAACGGTAGTTCAACTGTGCTTTGGTCGAATCTACCAGACAGCATAAGTAGCCTTGTTGCAAAGACATACTGTGGGCTTACCAAGCAAATACAGGGGCTCACAGCCCGCCCACAGTTTACCGTTTGCTGGCTTCACTGCTATTCTCATTTGTCTGCTTCTTATTCACGTACCAGCTTATCAATCTTGTGTTTGTCTCTCCCATGGAGCACCTCCTTTATACCATCTCTTTGACTGCCTGGCTTCTTTATAGAACAACTTTCTTTTTTTTTGCCTAACTAATCTATGAGAGTATGTGTTTTACAGCTATCACCCCCTGTGCACTTTCCTCCGTCTTTCATGTCAAAACTCTTGTGCTCATGTGCTTCTCCGCCTCCCACCCTGCCCCCGCGATACAAACTGCTCTCTTTCACTTGTGTTGCTTCTTCCTTACCACTTCCCAAACCCACTCCTGCAACCCTTTTCAAGTCGAAGCCTACCAGACAGCACAGTTTTCCGGTTTGCTAACGACATCTTAGGGACATTCAGAAAGCTTCTCTGGGAATGCATTCAGCCCGTTGCTTACCATTGGCTTTGTGGTTTCTAACTCACATCTACATGCTTTCTATTTGCTGGATTTATTTGTTTTAGGTTGTCCATCTTCAGGGTCCCTTCTCTTCCCAAAACCCTATTTACTGTATTCTTCCACCAGTACTGAATTTCTGCAAACCAGCCTTTAAATCTTGTTCTAATATTGTCACATTTGCTGTGCATTCAAAGACAGAAGTCAAATGCTAGGTTTTGTCTTCGAGAGAGCTTGGTTTTACTTTTCTTTCTCCGACTTTAAAGTGAGAGGATTTATGTGACAACCATGCCGGCTACTCGGGAGTGCTATATGATATTTTTTTTTCCCCAAGCAAAAAATAAATTTAAATGTCTGTAAATGAATTGTGTAGATATTACAGAACATGGAAAGTACAAATGAAGTACCTTTTTGGTAATTCTTGAAGTGCGGTGGAAACAATTTTTTTAATATGATCAAGATAGATCAATACCTAAATTGATGACATTTCCACACATTATCGTTTGTGCACTGCATACCGTTATTAGTAAAACTGCATGTCTGTGCAAATGTAATAATCATTTCAATTGAAGATGTGTGGTTTGTAATGATGTGTGCTACCACACCATGCATACTCCACTTTGTCCCACTCCACTCTACACCACTCCACGCCACTGCACTCTTCTCTGCATCACTCCACACTTTCACTCCACACTGCGTCACTGCACTCTACTCTGCACCGCTTCATTTGATGCCTCTCTACTCTACCCCACATTACTTTACTCTGCACCATGCACTCTACGCCACTGCACTCTCCTCTGAAACAATCTACTTAAGGCCACTGCACTCTAGGTCATTCTATTCCACTCTACGTCACTGCAACCCGGTGCCACTCCAGTCCACCCAATAACCATACACTCTACACCACTGCACTGTAAGCCACTATACTCTACTCCACCACTGCACTCTGCCACTCTAGACCTTTGAACTCCACTGTACTGTATGCCATTTCACTCTAGTCCACTCTACAACACTCCACTCTGATGCTCTACTCCACAAAACTACTCCACTCTATGCCACTCCACAACACTCTGCTCCACTATACACTACTTCATTCTACGATACTCTATGCATCTCCCTCTACACCACTCCATTCCACTTTACTCCACTGTTCTATAACACACTACTCCACTGCTCCACTCTATGCCATTCCACTCTCCTACATTTCTCGCCTCTATGACAATCTACTCCGTTCTATAACACTCCACTCCACAACACTCTTTATACCACTCCACTCTGCTCTACACCACTCCAAAACACTCTACGTCACTCAATTCTACTCCACTCTAAACCCTTCCACTCTACTCTCTCCACGGCAGTCTACACCACTCAACTTCATGCCACTCATGACATTCCACGCAACTCTACACTATTTCAGGCCACTCCATGCCACTTCATGACTCTACGCCACTCTGTAACACTCGACTCTACTCCAATTTACAGAACTCCACTCACTCTCCTTTACCCTACTAACTTTTTGCCATGCTGAACAGCAGCCACGCTGTGGTACAACACGGCTTAGGCATATTGGTAAAGCCATTACCTCTTGCATAGGTGAAACCTATTGGCTTTGCCACTGCTTGTTAACTTAAGGTGTTGCTGCGTTTTAAAACCGTGTTTTCACGCTACGTTTTCTGAAATTTCTGCTCAATAAAAATACACGGCACAGCCAACAGGACTAATAGGCTTTACCGATACGTCTTTTCCAAACAGAAAACAATAGCTTCGTCAGCCCTATCTACTCTATGCTTTTATCAGACTTGTGAGGTAAAAACTGAGAGCAGACATACGCAGATAGTGGATGTCAATGTAGGTTTTCAGCCAGATGCAAAGTAATGCTGTACGCTCAGGTGAATGGCATTTAATGTTTGATCTGGACGCTGGTTCACATTTGATTATTTGAAAAACTAGTCAATAACGATGTAATGCTAGGCTCTGCTCCCTCACCATGAACCTAGAGGGTGTTCCTTCCAAGGGAAGGTAGGCCAAATTTAAAATTCTGATACGAGGATTTGACAGAGATCGTAGCCCCCCAATTTAATAAATTCTTATTATAAAAAAAGTCTGTTCCTAGTTGCACATTTCGCTCTAAGAATCTTATCTCCCTTTTGAGCGAACATATTCCCATGTCATGAACTCTGCCGGCCTCCGTCTATGAGTTTATGTTGTTCATGTATTTTTAAGCGCACTTTCTTGCAATGAACCTAAACACCAAGTTATCAGAACAAAGAATTACTTCAGCAAAATTAAAACACGGGGATATTGTTGGAATCTTGGCAATATCAATTCAGTCGCCAATCCTTCCGAGGTCAGTACATTAACATTACATTCCTTAATAGCTGTGCTTAACAGCGCTTAAAGAGATGGCAGAAGAGCAACACGAAGCACTACAACAATCAATTATGATTAGCTGTAGCACTAATCGATACAATGACGTCCAGAAACATGAGCAAAACTGGATGCCCTTAATGATGCAACTTACCCGAGTACACGTTTGGGAAGCATCAGAATACTTTATCTCTGTACAGCGGTTAATACAATTCAAAACGCTATGCACCATATAAAGACCCTTTGACAGAGAAGGTCAGTGCTGAAATTATTTTATTGGAATCATAGATATCAAGGGGAACACCACCAAATACAATGTGCAACAATAACAAGAGAATGATACAGCGGTCAAATATGATCACGTGAATCCGACAAAAAAGAAAGGAGAGAAGGGGGCAGAGACTGTGTAACAGGAATCAAAGAAACAGATGAAGAGGGGGAGGGGTTGGGGAGGGAGAAAGAAAGAAGGGGGCAAGGCAGACGATGGCAGGGAGGATGGCTAAGGGGGTCAGTTTTCCCTTAGAAAGGAGGGCCAAATAAGGTGGACGTTGTCAGCCCTATCCATCAGGTTATAGATCACCTTCTCATAAGAGGCAGTCTTAAACATGGCGGTGAGTTAGGACCTGCGGAAAAGGCCAATGATGTAGGATACAGATTTGGGGTATTGCGAGGGCAGTGGTAAGTAGGCGGCGAGCATTGTGTGTTAACTGGGGGAGGTCAGCCAGGTCGTGCAGGAGAAGCAGCTGACTCAATAGTGGGGTGGACATATCTATGGTCTCCAAAGTGGACCTCACTGCAGCCCAGAAAGGGCGGACCGACAGGGTCTGAATATCCAAGGAATCTGGTCTTATCGTACATTCACAAAATCCAGGAGTCCGCGGGTCTCTTACTCAAAAAAGTAAAAACTGACTGATAGAGCACAACGGAACATGAAACTATAAAGGGAGTCCTCTTAAAGAGGACAGGATCCCATCACCCATCGAGGTGGCATGCTTCATCATTTGGGATCTCCTCTTAACTGCAACCTAGTGCAGTTAAGGAGCTACAACTCTTTGTAAGTGTCAAGAGGAGGAGCTCGCGGATGTTTTAAGATGTTAAACAGAGGGCTAGATCTCCTAAAGATCGATGAAGCTACTTGTAGTGTGGTGAAAAAATATATAGTGCAGTGTCTATAGAGTGTGTGTTAAAATTGACTACCAAGAGAAAAATATGTTTATTGGATATCTCTGGGTGTCAAGGTTAAAAGCAGTAAAGGCGCGGTCTGAGCAAATGAGCGAACGCGCTAGTGAAAATTGAGGTCTACATGTTTCAGCCCAAGCAGGCAAAGAAGTTGCAGTACCCGACTTCGATAAGATCATTCGAGCATTCATATCTTTGATATACTGCTTCATTATTATCTCCTCATTCTAAGACCGGGATTACATTTCCCATGATTATTATACCAGATGCTCTGGCTTTTACATAGTACTCGACTTAGACCAACCTTATTTACCTGATTGGGCAGTCGCGTCTTCGGGACGCTGCTCGTTCACCCTACAGGACCGTGACTACATTTCCCATGGTTCTTTCTCCAGACGTTCTTGCGCGAACTCACGGTAATGGACAACTCTATCTGAGGTCATGTGACACGCCACTCTCCAGGACCGTGACTACATTTCCCATGGTCCCTTCACCAGACGTTCTTGCGTGAACAGAGTAATGGACAACCATATCTGACGTCATGTGACGCGCTAACACATCTATCGCAGGTGAGGCTACTTCCTTATTCACATAAATAACGCTCACGTGCCTGTCCATTTACCGCTGGGAGCAACCAGGAAGGACGCCGGGGTAACGACGGACAGGTAAGCGGCAGCGGCTTGCTAGCTAATTTTGTCTCCGCACATGGAGTTGCATATAGACCTCACCGCGACTCATGCTGGTACAACATAGCCATCGTGAGCAGCCCCTGCCCTCACTTGCTGTTCCATTTCTCTTTAACTGCCTACACCACTGGCTTTGCTAAGTGAGCCAGAGTTGGTTCCAGGATGTTTGTATCAATTGCGGTCTATGATAAGACCTACATACTTTGGGAAAAATCACCAACCCGTTTTTAGTGAATGGGTAGTACCATATTCTTACCCTCCATAACTGCAGCCCCCGTTTCCAACGGCCATGTGTGTTGTAATGACCATCGACACGGTCGAATGAAGGCTGCTACTTACCATTTTCCACATGACAGCCCCTCTTAAGTAACTTCTTTTTATTTTTTCGTCTCCACACTGGTGGTGCCACTTTATGGTACCTCCATCTTAGAACTACATGCTCGTGCAGTACTAGTTTTTTTATTTTTTCTTTCACAGAGCGTTGCCCCACACCCTGAGTTGTTACCAGGAGCGGCGGGCGGTATCCTCGACTTCATGCGGGTAAGAAGGTTAATTGTAGACCTTTCTTATGACAGTATTTTAATAAGACAGTATGGTAAACTGATTGATGACAATTTGCACTTTGTGAATATGTGCCTTTTTTTCTCTATTTTCAACAGGTGATTTGCACGTATCCCTGTAGTTGTATCTACAAATAAGCACACAGGTATACGAGTTGGTTGTATCGTTCCTTTTATATTTATATTGTGGTAATCTCCACTTTCTCGTTTTTTGTTGCAGTAGTAATACACTTTGGTCCTGAAGAAAGCCATGATCACATTCTTTGATCATATTTGGCTGAAACATGTAGACCTCAATTTTCACTAGCGCGTTCGCTCATTTGCTCAGACCTTTACTGCTTTTAACCTTGACAACCAGAGATATCCAATAAACATATTTTTCTCTATGTAGTCAATTTTACCACACACTTTATAGACACTGCACCATATATTTTTACATATGGCCATGTCTGAACTGGGGTGGCAGAGTGGGCTAAAGAACGGTGATGGATTAAACCCAGATCAGTTGACTGGGGGTGAGTGCTTGCAATGTTCAACACTCCGTCCATCATTTCCTTTGGTTTTTGCTTTGTTCGCCATAAGTTGGCAGGGTATGCTCAGACGTGAGTCCCTTGCTCACTTTGCCACTGGATTCAAGCAAGCCTGGCTGAAGACGGCTGAAATGCCAGAAACCGGTCCTAGGAAGCTTGTTTCCGGTCCAGGGAAGACATGGCTAGGCAGTTCGGGCTGGACTGTTCCCATGAGGCACAGGGTCAGACTGATTTACATATGGCCATGTCTGAACTGGGGTGGCAGAGTGGGCTAAAGAACGGTGATGGATTAAACCCAGATCAGTTGACTGGGGGTGAGTGCTTGCAATGTTCAACACTCCGTCCATCATTTCCTTTGGTTTTTGCCATATATTTTTTCACCACACTTCAAGTAGCTTCATCGATCTTTAGGAGATCTAGCCCTCTGTTTAACATCTTAAAACATCCGCCAGCTCCTCCTCTTGACACTCACAAGGAGTAGTAGCTCCTTAACTGCAGTAGGTTGCAGTTAAGAGGAGATCCCAAATGATGAAGCATGCCACCGCGGTGGGTGATGGGATCCTGTCCTCTTTAAGAGGACTCCCTTTATATTTTCATGTTCCGTTGTGCTCTATCAGTCAGTTTTTACTTTTTTGAATAAGAGACCCGCGGACTCCTGGAATTTGTGAATTTAGTAGTACGGGGACTTGTACGCGCTAGTCTGTAAATCTCCCTCAGACCCATAAACCCACCTGGTTTTGTGATACTTATCGTACATTCCCCAATACAACACTAAATCACACAATGCTAAACTAGACCTCCAATCCAATTTCAGTGGGAAGAAGCACAGCAAAACAACATTATGGTTTTAGAATGACAACTCTGGAATATTCTGAATCTACTTGAGAAGTAACTAACCAGCTAGCACTCATGAGAGCTCTCAAGATTATATCAGTTCATGGAGGCCCTTGATAGCCATCAGCCAAAGATCACGGTGGCCGCATCCTCCTGAAAAAGGAATGAACCCTTTCATCTTCACAAAGGAACATCTTTACTTGAATCAGTCATGGCTAAAAAGTGACACCACTGAGATGTTGATCTACAGTAAGGCGAACTAACCAATTAAATTGTAAAGACTCAAGCCCAGACAAGTTACTGGAAGCAGATATGCTGGAAGCAAACAGTGACAGACCAGTCCCGATGAGGTACAGTCAATTATATCCTACCTTGATTATCAAGATCATGTTGGGGAAATCCACAAATAAACTTGAGAAAGGCCGTGCAGCAGGTAGGGTGATCCAATTGAGTGGAAAAACAACTCACTTCCAACTGGTCTTTATTCTCCATGATTTGCTGTGCTAAGAGACGCTCCCAGTAGCACTACAGAAAACAAACTACTCATGTGACTAAGTCATTCACAAGAAAGTTTTTGGCAGTCTTGAGACAGTAAGTGGTAATTAAGGAACCAGGGATATGTGCTGATGGCATCAGAACCACACATATAACTCTGTTCCCCTTTTGTGGGACAAAAGACATTTTGGAGTTGCTCCGTAAGCATTTTGCATTTACAACACTTCGTGACTCACTAGACTCCAAAGCCAGCATGGATGGCTGTTTAAGTTAAATTGTATATTGTAAAATAATGACTTAAGCACCAAGACTCTAAAATAGTTTCCAACATCAAGGCCTCACACAAGTCAGGAGGTACTGAATGTTTGGTCATTCTAGAATGAATCAGAACTTTTTTTTCCATGAAGCAGGTGCACTTGTAGGGTTTACAGTATTGATAAAGAGAACAAACAAGCCACAAGCATCTCTGCCAGCATGACCTTCAGCAATACGAGAGTCATGAGTTGGATTGTGAAATGTAGCCGTACACACAAAAAGTTCGTCATATGGATAGTACATTTTGTAAACTTGGCTCTTAAATGCATTCAATTTACACTGTATGGGGACAGATCTTTCAAATGACCAGGAGAAAGAGAACTGGCAGTGCTGGCTACATAGTGTAAGGCCAATGGGGACAAACAGGTCCCTCCCATGCACCGAAGACTAAGAGCCTCCGAGTTACTGCAGGCAGAGTACCTTTTAGTGCAGTGCTGGGAAGTGAATCTCTCTCAAGTGGATAAACCAGTGCTTAATTTCAGCGCAGAGGCGAACTTAGAAGCCCACCACGATCACTTCCAAATGTTCGGGTTGCCAAACCACAAGATGGCCAGTCTTCACTTCTCTTATATCCAACAACGTTTCTGCATATCTCACTCTTACGGGTTCTTTTGTCATGTCTGCTTCTTGACCTTTTCATTGCTTCGCAGTTTCACTCATCCTTATTTCTCCCTTTTCTGCCTTTCGTCATCTTGTTCTGGGTCAAAGTCAGATGCAGAAAAATAGATTCCAGTCCTCAGATAGGAGTGCCTCGGACGACCAATTACACTCACCACAACAAATTAAACACTGGGAAAGACTCAACACCCTAAATATGTATATGATGGATGCTGGGTTAAAGACAGTCTTTCAAGCCAAAAACCCGGCATACACAAAAGGCCATGTTTGAAAGCAGTTACCATGAACTTGACTGACCCAATATTCTGATCCAATTGAAGCTGTGGCGCCCTCACTGGAGCAAACACATGGAGAAACTTAATTAAATATCTCTTAAGAGCCGCGTAGGACAACAAGATGAGCTTAGAAGTATCTCTCCAAGGCTCTTGAGCTTTAAATTAACTCAAATAGCCTTACACTTTAATAATTTTAGGGGTTAGTTACAGAAAGGATGAAGACTTCAAACAGTGGATTTCTTGATCTTTTTAGCTTTAGTAATGGAGGCTAATTCACTTTTGCACTAGTTACTGGCAGACTCCTTTCTGATGGCCACTACCAGTAATTGTATGGAAGAAGTGTATCGTTTACCAAATCAGCTGAAATTATGCATCTGCATTTGGCACATGTAAACCCCTTAATGCAAACATTATCTGTCTGTACATGGCCATTGATCAAAGACGGGTTATTTATAACAGCAACATTTGAACTCGTGCACTGCAATACTGTTTTGAACAACAATCTTTTCTGAGGACTTGAAATCGCCAGTTAGGAGACTATGACCGCTATCCACCTTAATTGGCTGTGGAAATGGCAGAGCGCGCCAGGTTCTCTGAATTTCCAGGTTATGTGGCAAAGAAAAATTTGAAAAAGTAGAGCCGAGGAGACCATGACAGATGGATCCAAGGAAACCTTGGCTCCAAATGGTCACTACTAGGCTTTGGCGGTGAACTCTGCCTGCTGAGTTTTCAGTACTCCGGGGAGGACTCAGTTTCAGGGAGCGGAGGTTGATCCTCGCTCGAGCAAGGAAAATCCCATGCTAGAATACCTCCCAGCGAGATTTCTCAACGTGGATGGTCGTGACCGCTCGCGTTGAGAAGTCATCCGTTCGCATTGAGGAAGCTGCCACTCGAGTCGAAAATCTACTCGAGTGGCAGAAAGAAGCAGCGCCCTCTTGTGCAACGTATGGTGCCATTTGCACTGATTTTTCAGTGCGAGACAAACAACAGGTGCTAAAAAACAGCGAAAACTGCATGACCTACTGCACTACTCTGCTTGCAGGACTCCACATAGCGTGGCCGAGTTCTTTGGCTACTTCACGAATCTCCGCCCAGGCCTAGTCACTACCCAGTTGCCAAAAGTGCAAGGAGACCACTACAAGGAAAACTTGACAAGCATTCCTTCTACAGAGGTGTTGTGCTACTTAAAGAGTAGGAGTTCAAGAGGAGTGCAACCACTCACCTTGTTGGTTCAACTCAAGGTTTTCTTTAGAGTATGGATGAGATTTTGTTCTCTCTCAATGCATTTGGTTTTCAGAGAAATCCTTGGTGTTTATGGCCTTGAATGCACAAAGGGTGTGGGAAGGCAGGTAGGTAGGTACCCGACAGAAAATCATAAGAACCTTGTACGCGAGAGACAAGGTCAGTGTTGAAGTGCACAATGAAGCCATCTTGTCCTAAGTGTATTGGTTGAAGAGCGAAGACTTGCACCATGTCAGCTTTCCTCATACATGCAGATGACAAACTCTTGGCAAGTGTTACACAACAAACAAATGCCCTTCAAATCAAAGCCTGTGATTACCCCCTATGCCATGTATCTCAGAGAAGGAATGGGAATTGTTTAGAGAGCTTTTACAAATGGAGTAAGTCATCTATGCACAGCAAAGAAAGACTTTTTTGGTAAATCACTTTGCTACTATTTTGCTACTCTGGAGCCTCCAATCCATTCACAGGTCTAGAGAATGTGTGGTGGCCACCGTTCATCTTGTGCACATATTCTGGTTGATAACTACTAAGTGTATGCTAGTGCATCGCGTTGATAGAGCTCATTTTATCCACAAAGTACCTAAACTTTGGATATATTCCACATTAATTACGCCAGTTCAAGTACACTAACCTCAATAGTTAGTGCAGTCTGATGGGCAAATACATTTGGGAATTATATTAAACTAGATAACCGCCACACTAGTCAGTTTAACTCACTATAATTAAGCAAATATTCCCATCTGAAAAAAAGGAGTACTAGACATACTGAAGTCCACCCAATCTTCCCCCTTGCAGTGCTCTAGACACCCTCTAATCTGCCGATCTAGACAGCCCCTGTGGCAAAAACAGATCACTAAGCGGCAGGGGCTGGAGCATTCATCAGGCTGTGCAACAAGTTGCGTACCTCCAGAGAAGGAAGCCTGGAGGCCCTTTTGTGGCAGGAAATCTCAGCCGGTCAGTTTGGTAGATCATACCGGTGTTATTTTCAAGACTCTCTAAAACTCCTGTTTGCAGAAGAAATCTGGAGCTCAAATCCATCGCAGCAGGCACTTAAAATACACATCAAAAGAAACGTTCGCCTCTGGTCTTTCCACTCGGATAGAGCCCAACTGGCACAACGTAAGCACGCCTGGTCAATCGTATCAGGGTTTAAGCCAGGGACCGTGGCACCCCATTTGTCATGTACCTATTCAGTGCTGTGGAAAAAAAGATTTTTGGCCCTCAGAATGGGTGAATGGCCATTCCTGTATCACTTGCCAAGTTGGCGCCACACAAATACCAACATAATGTGCAGGGGGTGTGGGAGTAGCAAGGAAACAATCGAGCATGTGGTATGTCTTTGTCCTGCACTCCTTGACGATCAAAAGATCTTGCTGAAGAGCGAATGGAACAAACTTGGCACATGTCGACAAGCTATCCTTACATCAATGAACCCAGATAACCCACTGCTTAACATCCGGTTCACCAAGTTCGTCACAAGAACAGTAAAAAGATTTATAAACAGTGAGAGCCAGCAAGCCAACAACTGTTAATCATGGGAAACATCCTTTACCACGCAACCATTACAACGCGGTATGGTTACATCGTGGTTTTAACAACGCAAGTCGTTACACCGACTTGCACTGGAGGGCGCTGTAGGATAAGGAATAGTGTGAATTACTTTCCAACACCTTCCCTACTGTACGTAGACTGGAGTTGGAATAGTAATTCACACTATTCCTATGTCCAGCGCCCTCCAACGCAAGTGGATGTAACGACTTGCGTTGTTAAAACCGCGATGTAACATAGCGCATTGTAATGGTACGTGTTGTTACATCATACATCCGTTAATCATAATAGGGAGGATTAAGTCCAATGTTGTTTTGTTGATTTACTCACCCCTCTGTACAACTCAACAGCAGTTGATTCCAGCCTTTTGCACATGGACTATTTTGCTTTCTTGTGTGTCCCTGGAACCTTTAAATTATTGTATGTAGGGATTTTACCTTATAAACAGAATTGCACTATTAGTGGTATTAGTCATCAACTCCTCATGAACTAATGTCTTGTCCAGTGGCCTCAGCAGGCGCCAAATCAGAACGAACAACCACGGCTCTTAACTGTTTCTTAATCGTTTCTTTAAAAGTTTGTCTAGATGAAGTTAATATTTTACTATTATGAACACATATAGACTTCCAGGTCTTTTAATTATTTATTGATGAACTTTACATTTTCCTATTTTTGATGTGACGGTACAAATGCACTAAATTGATGCATTTGGGTGGAGTCTAAAAAACTAAGAGGAAACAATGTAAGCAAAACCCAGGACTAAGATAACGCCCGTCTTCTGTTCTACGTGTAAATATTTTAGCAATTATTCGACATACTTTTTTATTAGTGATGCATGTTCACCATTCTAATTATTTTTATAAATCAAACAATAAAGTATTCTCTCACCTGATATCCACGAGCCCTTGATTGTAACAGGGGTGAGACATATACATCATTTGGTTTGTGATTCCAGTACCTTCTTCAGGGAAACATTTTAATCCCAGAGTCGTAATTGTGACATTTAACTAGACATCACTCGAAAGCCCAACTAGTTGGCTGCTTATTATAATGAGGTGAACTGTAGTTTTAACTGCCACTAACCAATCCTTGTAAGAGGAATTGATATCTTAGTAGAAAGCAAAAAGCATCAGGACTTGAAATCGCCCTCCCGAGGCGTCCCAATTAAAAATGGTGGTTAGAAAAATGTCTTGGCGTAAATTTTGACTAAAGCACAACATAAAGGTTATATAAAAATCTTTTCCCCAAGTTAAGAAGAAATATTAATCTGTATGGATTGGTGAGGCTTTCAATTATAATAAGAATCTCCAAGACTTAAATAGCTAGTCTTTCCAGCTGCGGATAACTATGTTATTGTCTTTGCACAGTGAATACAGTATGTTTTCATAAGTTTCTTTCAAAAGATTTTACATATTTATATACATATCATAGCAAATGAAGCACGGGTGGATGGATCAGTGACTCTTAAGCCCCCTTAGTGTAGACAATATTTTCCCTGTTCGCTTTCAACGGCTGATGTATGGATAGTAAAATGTATATCAGTGGATGGGCAACTGTTTCTCAAAATTGTACAATGCTAATAAACGGTCAGCAGCAGAGAAGCAAAAAGTCTCACACCTGCAGACATACAACTGCATTACAGCTGTTAAACAAGCATCGGCAAAGACAATAGGTCTCAGCAATGCCCGAGCTATTGGCATTGTCAATGTGAATGTATTTTAGCTGTAGTTACCCCCATAA